>NC_139172.1:24744725-27244725 GCF_965202585.1 Thalia democratica | reverse complement strand
CATCCAGTAGTTCTTATTATAATCCCAATAGTTGAAGTCAAACAGCAAAGTTTCAGGGTAAGAGATGTAGACGTAAATCCATCTATAACCTAAATAATCATTTAACAAAGTTCATCTTTTTATTTTTTGAAATCTAAAGAAAAACTATCTAAAGTTGGTAATAATTAAAATTCTTTTTTTCATTTATTACTATTACAAAAAATACTAATGACTTACAATGATAAAAAAATATTAAAAATTACGACCAAATAAAATTTTATACTGTTTATATTTTTGACACAATTGTTGGCTAACTAAAGTTGCAATACAAAATAGTTATGTATTTATTTTTTTGTAAAAAAAAAATAGTTATTTTAAAAAATAAGAAAGTAATCATTGACTTCCTCGGATTGCAGAAGCACCATCGAAAAACAAGCCAAGAAAAACCTATAAAATTTTTGTTTATATACATTTTTTAAGACAATTTACTCAATGTGAATAGAAATTATAAAAACAAGTTTTTAAAGTTTTTAATTCATGAAAACTTTATTTCAAAACACAATACATTTTTTATGTTTAAGCACAACAATTTAATTCCCTAGTTATATATAATTTTTTCAATGTAAAGGTTTAAGATCCACTTAATTAGCGTATTTGAAAATACTAACTTCTTTATTAATTTTTATCTATTAATGTTTTAATTATTGTTAAGTATAAAAAAAAAAAAATTTTTTAGACTTACAACCATAAATAATAGAAACATTTTCTTTTTTAAATTCATACTATTTAATAAGTCTTCTGCAAATAGAAATAGGTTTAAATATTATAAATTCATGTTTTTCTACTAGAAATAGATTTTTATTACTTGCGACAACTTAATTAAAACTATTTATACATTATTCTAATACACAGTTAATATTTTGCTTCAAAATTGTATTACTATAGCAAGAAAATAATAGTTATAAAAATTCCTTTTAAGATTATTAAACTAAAATTATTTTTACATTCAAAGTCTTATCTAAACCAATGTAAAACTAGTTAAAAAAATACGGTTTCGTTGCTCATATGTGTACATCATAAACATGTTAGCACTGAAAAGTAGTTAAAGCTATGATTTATATTGTTTATATACATCTGCTGTACTTACGTGTTTTGAAAGTGCAAAAACATAAAGTTGTTATGTGAACTTTTAATTGTTTACAAATTCCGAGTATGTATGTTTTATACAACACTATAAATAGTTTAAACAAAACAAGTACTTTATTTTTATATTAAATATTCACAACTTTATTAATATTAAGTGTTTTTGTTATAACAATTACTAACTAAATTTTGTTTAAAGTATAAGCTTTTTTTGAGCGAAACCATTGTGTTGTAAAATGTTAACATAATAAAGTTCATAAAATTATTAACTGTTGGTCATATTTCTTTAATGCAAAAAGTAAAGGTTTTAAGGCTGAAACTTCAAAACTAAATCTACATACTGTGCTAAAATTCTTAAGTCTGTGTATGTAAAGCAATAAATAGTTTACAAATTATGCAATCGTAAAAATATATCATTCCATTTATTTAATTACATGACCGTCGTTTAGTGACTATCTTTTTTTGAAAAGCTTTTGTTAATTAAGATATTTTAAAAGCAAACTAACAAATATTTTTTTGCTTTTAAAAAGCAAATCTTAGATAAAATAAGTTCGATACAAATCAAAATAATTAAACGACGGTTAGTTTCTTGTTTTTAAATTTTCTTATACATGATGTATGTTAGAAAATGTTTCATTTAAGAATAATTTTTAGAGGTTTGCTTTACTAACAGCACGGTGTACACCTTATAGGTAAGTAATATATTTATTAAAGTTATTCTTCTTGTGAAACTTTAAAATAATTTTAAGTAAACACCATATTTTTCTTAGTTATTTATATTTCTAGTTATAACTCAGCATACTTTAAAAGGATAGTTGTGAAATAAAATCATTTCGTTAAATTTAATTTTTAGAAGCCATTAATGATCAACAAAGTTTTAAATGCATATAGTGTTAATCATTAAACTAATTGATCGAACTTAGTAAATACTTTACAATTTAAAAGTTTACAGATCGTAAATACTTCAATTTCAAAAAAAAAAAGTTTAGTATCTATAAAACTGTTTTATCTTAATTTTTTTATAAGTGCTTTCTTTAAAACTTATAAACTACCATTACTTGAAAAAAAATCAAAGTAATTTAGCTTAGTTATCACTCTTTAAACATTTAGTAAATACTTAAAACACCATCAATTAAAACTGTTATTTTAATACTAAAAGCACAACTATGTTAGAACAACCATTCGAACTATTGTATGCTAAGTATACTTATTAGGACTTTTAAAACTTAATACTTAGAATGAGGAAATGTAGTATATTAGTATTTAGTAATAAAACAATGAAAAAAAAATTACATTTGTTAGAAAATAAATTAAACTGAGTTATTTCTAACAAAAAAAACCAAAAATAAAACTATTTTCATAAACCTATATTTATAAAAGTTATTTCAAAAGATTGCCTACCTCTACATAAGCTACGATTAACGTTTAAAATAGGTCAGTAGCTTTTTACAAGCAACGGCCCAATCTTCCTATCAAAAGATGCTCGCGAGCCTCACGTACCTGCAAGCTGGAGGTACTTAAAACATTTGTAGTGACTAATAAAAAACAGTACCTTAAACAAAACATAAAATCTGAAACATTAAATTGTAAAATACTAACTATGTTTTACTTTGGCAGGAATTTTTGAATATTTCTTTAATAACAGGTCAATTTTCCCAGTAGAAATTTTCCCAGTACAAAAAGTAAAATATGAACCTATAAAGCATTAATAATTACTGTTTACTAAATTAAGTACCTGTTTGTACATTTGTACGAAAAAACTCTTTTTAGTTGTTTTAAAAATGATTTTAGCTGAAAAGTACATCGCAGGCCCTATATTTTTCTTTGCGGTCTATAGATTGCTGACCCCTGACTAAAAATAAACAACCTTGTAAAACTTTAAAATGTACATCTAGAACTGTTTTGGAATACTATAACAATTTTTTCGGTCTATTTAGCTTTAAAGTTTTGATTTTAAACTTCCAAAAATACTTTTTTATAAAAATGGCAGTCATATGAGATATACAAAGCCTTTTTTATTGCTAAAGATTATTGAAGTTTGGTCAGTTGTAAAAACTGCTATTAGTAGAAAATAAATTTACTTTACATTTGTATTTTTTTCTATTACACAGTTTTAAAACTTATGTTGCTAAACTTTTGAAGCAAATATAAACGCTTTATTTTTAGTATATTAAAAAATAAAATTGCAGTTGGCAAAACAAAGTCAAGTTTTTTTTTGGAAGACAACCGAAAGTTTTCCATCACAATTAGCCATCAAAATTTCTGATCTCGTCCATTTGAGACATCCATTGATATTAAAAAATAGTTAAAAAAATATATATTTCAGTAATACCCTAAGAAAAAATAAATAACTTTATTTTAAGAATTTTTTCATCTCTTGCTTAATTATTTCTAATAAAGAATAATATGAAGTGATATTAAACTTCAATCAATGTAGAAAAGAACTTTTACAAAGTTTAGAATAAGAACCAAAACAAAATTAAAAGCAGCTGTAATTAATTTTAAGCTTTTTATGTAATTAATTAATTTTTTTGAAAAGCTTTTGTTAATTCAGATATTTTAAAAGCAAACTAACGAATATTTTTTGTTTTTAAAAAGTTGTTAATTAAACTGAACTAATTAGGAACTTCGATTAGAAATAAAATATAAATTAAACTGTTTAGTAGTAGATGGTTTTTTACTCAACTATTTGAAGCTAAAAGAGCTAAAATCTTATCATTTAAAACTAAAGTAGAGTTTTATAGAGTAATTTTATATCAAGTCATCAGATAAATTGTTTTATTGGCTTTAACTATTAGTGTGTATGTCTTTATAGAGTTTCATTTAACTGAATTAGATTGTATTCAGTTTCATTTAACTGAATTAGAATTGTTTTCTACTTAAAAAGAAAAAAAAAACTATTATGAGTTATTTAGTTACGATGCAAAAATAAAAATAGTTAAAGTTTATGAAGACAAATTTATATTAATTTACTAACAATTCACTAAACATTTTTATTTGCATAAAAAATATGTCCATTGAATATCAGTTAAAGGCCTTAATTTAACATGTCACAATTCTTTTCACATCTTACAGTTTTGTAGAAATTGAAATAAACAAAATGCACTTTAATTAAAAATAAAAAAGTAAACTTACCCGGTAACATAACTGGCTCAATCCTCTCAGATTTTTATCAATATTTGGGCAAAAAACAAAATCTTTAGCAAGATCATTTAATATTTTTAAGTTCCTGCTATCCATAAAGTCCATTAAGTATGCTTTTTCAGTCAAAAGAGACTCTTTAAAGTAGTTTTCAAAAGCATATTTGTCACCACTAAAACCAAATCCTAGAATAATAATAAAATCAGATTGGAATACATATTTTATAAATTCGGTAATATGTTGAATGCTGGTTTTCCGGAAATAGACCAAGTCTATGAGATAAACACGATCACATATTGCAAACTGAATGATTGCTAAATCTACTAATCTAATGTCAGTTGCTGAAGTAATCCATTCTGCAACAAATCCTACTGGCAACAATATACCATTTGATGGCTTATTATCCTCAAAGTAATCGAAACAATCATTCAGATTTTCTATTGAGTCAACAAAAAACACGTTTTCAATCGGTATTGCAAGCTTCAGTTGGTATTTAAAACAACTTAATTTCTTCAAATCTCAAGGAGTTTGTTCTTTTAATTGGGCATTACCCTAAAATTTTCTATGCTCCACAACGAAATTTTAAACAAAACAGAAAGGCACACAGTGTTGTGATCTTGAAATGAAATTAATTAACTAATGAAATATATTAACAAATTTTTCAAGATATCTTATAAGAAAAAAACCTATGTTAAAACCATCCTAAACATCTATAAAGCAAAGCGTTTGCAGCCCTGTCCTGGACAAAACTTCAAAAGTTATCCATGGTGAGCGACTTAATAAGGTCTTCGTGCACCGGGTCTTAAGGGCAAACATTTTGCGTGTCTTTTTTTTTCGTTTAATAAACTAATATCATTAAAACCGTTATTCTTAGAAAAATTTTTATCAAACAAATCAATAAATTTGTAATTTATAAACTATTTGTTCATATATTTTTAACATAGTAATATATAACATATAATAATTGTTCATATTCATTTTAAACTATGTTGTTCTCGTAATTTTTACCGGTTAATATTAATTTAAAATAAAGCATCTGTAATAAAGATAAGGCTTGAATACTTGATCTAGTTCTAAATTCTTTCGTTTTTGTAATGAAGGTATTTGTAAGTTTATTATAGTGTAAAAACAAATTTGAACACAACTTTTATTAATCTTTTTAAACTTTTTTCTTCTCATCACAATTGTTTACTAAATTAAAACAAATATTTTAATAAACTCACTTTAAGTGCCTGACTGCAAAATAGTAACTCCAATCTTTTACAACAACGTTTCCATCAATTCTGAAAAATTTGATGAAAGCCGCTACATCCCAACCTTTCCCGTGTACTAATGACTTACAATGATAAAAAATGTTATTAAAATTGACGACCGAGTTACCTATGCACCAGTCCCAAGAATCTCCATTCATCCAGTAGTCGCACCAAGGCCATCTCGCAACAGCCAAGTCCGTCGAGCTCGGGTCTTTTTTCCACAATCTCGTACACGATTGGCCGATCACCGACCAATCCATTTTAAGATTATTAAACTAAAATTATTTTTACATTCAAAGTCTTATCTAAACCATTGTAAAACTAGTTAAAAAAATACAGTTTCGTTGCTCATATGTGTACTTCATAAACATGTTAGCACTGAAAAGTAGTTAAATCTATGATTCATATTGTTTATATACATCTGCTGAACTTACGTGTTTTGAAAATGCAAAAACATAAAGTTGTTATGTGAACTTTTAATTGTTTACAAATTCCGAGTATGTATGTTTTATACAACACTATAAATAGTTTAAACAAAACAAGTACTTTGTTTTTATATTAAATATTCACAACTTTATTAATTTCAAGTGTTTTTGTTATAACAATTACTAACTAAATTTTGTTTAAAGTAGAAGTTTTTTTAAGCGAAACCATTGTGTTGTATAATGTTAACATAATAAAGTTCATAAAATCATTAACTGTTAATCATATTTCTTTAATGCAAAAAGTAAAGGTTTTAAGGCTGAAACTTCAAAACTAAATCTACATACTGTGCTAAAATTCTGAAGTCTGTGTATGTAAAGCAATAATTTACAAATTATGCAATCGTAAAAATATATCATTCCATTTATTTAATTACATGACCGTCGTTTAGTGACTATCTTTTTTTGAAAAGCTTTTGTTAATTCAGATATTTTAAAAGCAAACTAACGAATATTTTTTGTTTTTAAAAAGCAAGTCTAAACTAAAATAAGTTCGATACAAACCAAAATAATTAAACGACGGTTAGTTTCTTGTTTTTAAATTTTCTTATATATGATGTATGTTAGAAAATGTTTCATTTAAGAATAATTTTTACAGGTTTGCTTTACTAACAGCACAGTGTACACCACCTTATAGGTAAGTAATATATTTATCAAAGTTATTCTTCTTGTGAAACTTTAAAATAATTTTAAGTAAACACAATATTTTCCTTAGTTATTTATATTTCTAGTTATAACTCAGCATATTTTTAAATGGATAGTTGTGAAATAAAATCATTTCGTTTAATTTAATTTTTAGGAGCCATTAATGATCAACAAAGTTTTAAATGCATATAGTGTTAATCATTAAACTAATTGATCGAACTTAGTAAACACTTTACTATTTAAAAGTTTACAGATCGTAAATACTTTAATTTCAAAAAAATAGCTTAGTATCTATAAAACTGTTTTATCTTAATTTTGTTATTAGTGCTTTCTTTAAAACTTATAAACTACCATTACTTGAAAAAAAAAATCAAAGGAATTTAGCTGAGTTATCACCCTTTAAACAATTAGTAAATACTTAAAACATCATCAATTAAAACTGTTATTTTAATACTAAAAGTACAAATATTTTAGAACAACCATTCGAATTATTGTATGCTAAGTATACTTATTAGGACTTATAAAACTTAATACTTAAAATGAGGAAATGTAGTATATTAGTATTTAGTAATAAAACAATGAAAAAAAACTTACATTTGTTAAAAAATAAATTAAACTGAGTTATTTCTAACAAAAAAAACCAAAAATAAAACTATTTTTGTAAACTTATATTTATAAAAGTTATTTTAAAAGACTGCCTACCTCTACATAAGCCATGATTTACGTTTAGAATAGGTCAGTAGCTTTTTACAAGCAACTGACTCAATCTTCCTGTCAAAAGGTGCTCGAAGCCTCACGTACCTGCAAGCTGGAGGTACTTAAGGCATTTGTAGTAACTAATAATAAACAGTAACTTAAACAAAACATAAAATCTGAAGCAATAAATATTAAAATACTAACTATGTTTTACTTTAGCAGGAATTTTCAATATGTTTTTAATAACGGGTCATTTTCCGAGTAGAAGTGTTGAGTGCCGCGCTGTATAGAAATAAATTTTTGCGGGCCGAAGATGTTTAAAAAATTGTATTACTTAATTAAAAACTACTAGTTTAATCAAAAAGTAATTGTTTTTACATTTGTATAAAAAAAACTTTTTTTAGTTGTTTGAAAAAAAAATTATCTGAAAAGTACATTTTCATTAAAACTTTAGAACTTTGTTAAAATAGTGTTTCAAAATAGTACAATACAAAATAGTACAAAGTGTTTCAAGTTGTTAATTAAACTGAACTAATTACGAACTTCGATTAGAAATAAAATATAAATTAAACTGTTTAGTAGTAGATGGTTTTTTACTCAACTATTTGAAGCTAAAAGAGCTAAAATCATATCATTTAAAACTAAAGTAGAGTTTTATAGAGTAATTTTATATCAAGTCATCAGATAAATTGTTTTATTGGCTTTAACTATTAGTGTGTATGTCTTTATAGAGTTTCATTTAACTGAATTAGATTGTATTCAGTTTCATTTAACTGAATTAGAATTGTTTTCTACTTAAAAAGAAAAAAAAAACTATTATGAGTTATTTAGTTACGATGCAAAAATAAAAATAGTTAAAGTTTATGAAGACAAATTTATATTAATTTACTAACAATTCACTAAACATTTTTATTATTTAACTACAAATTATTTGACATTTTCAAGTAAATTTATCAAGTTTCGTTTAAAGACAGTGTTTGGATAATGTTTGGTAAAAAATCCGTTTTGTATGAGTTTATTCAAAAAGTATGCAAATAAAGTTGGCAAATAACTTCAAAGTTATAAAAACCTTGCCAGAACACAACAGCGTCGTTTAACATAAACAATAACAAAATAAGTTTTATAATTTATATGGATTACTGTAAATTACTTTCTTAGAGTGGTTTTCAGGTTAAATATATCTATGAAGTAAACAATAAAACAATTAAGAGGTACTTTAAACTGAAAACAGATTTTAAAAAATGGCCAAGAGCATCGCACACCGCGCGCAAAGCGCGCTTTTGTGCTAGCCGAATAAGGCAGATAAATAATAAAATAAGTAAATTAAAATTATTAGTTAGAAATTTTTGAAATTTTTGATAATTTTGAAATACTATCAAAAACTCTTAAAATTTTAGAAAACTTATGTTTAAACTATGGATTAGAACAAGTTAGTTTGAAACAGATAATGTAAAAAGAAAAAAAAAATATATCTATAAACTTAACTATAAAACAAAAAGAACTACATAAGTAAGAAAATAGTTTGTAATAAGTAGCTAAAAGTATCGCACACCGCGCGCAAAGCGCGCTTTTGTGCTAGCCAAATAAAGCAAATACTAGTAAATAATAGTTAATAATAAAGTAAATAAAATTATAACTAAAATATTACAAATATAAAAAAAATTTCATATTTTCTTCTATTTTTCAAATACTCTTAAAAAATACTTCAAGTTTTTAATAACTGCCGTTTAAACTAAGTATTAAAACAAAATTACTCCACTAATTTTAACTTTAAACAAATCTAAATTTGTTAACCTAAATTCTGCTTAAAAACTAAAATAAAACTACCGTTTTAACTAAGCATTAAGGATAATTGCTCTACTTGAAAGAAAAATAATATTTTAAGCTACGTTAAGCTAAATTCCTGGCTCAGAAAGCTCGCTTTCTTTTGGTTTTGCTTCGCAAAAAAGGCCCGCTTCGCGCTCGATCTTGCTTTGACTTCCAGACCTCAAAAGCTTCGCTTTCTTTTTACGTCCCAACCTCAGAAAGCTCCGCTTTCTTTCGGTTTTGCTTTGCAAAAATTAGCACAACAGCGCGCTTCGCGCGCGATTGTGCGATCTTGCTTTAACTTCCATGCCTCCAAAGCTTCGCTTTCATTGTACGTCCCAACCTCAGAAAGCTCCGCTTTCTTTCGGTTTTGCTTCGCAAAATAAGCACAACAGCGCGCTTTGCGCGCGATTGTGCGATCTTGCTTTCAGCCTCTCTTCCAACTGCAGTTTTGGATTTAGTTATCCATCCCACCCGCCCCAAAAATTATATCCAATATATATTCTAAACTATTTTTTAAATTTCAAAAATTTCATGTTACGTCACTAACTCTTCCAGATGTTCGTTTTAGTCGGCATAAAATCGTTTAAAAATATGTATGAAAAATTTGCATAAAATTAGCATAACTTTTTTTTTTATTTCATGTTACGTCACTAACTCCTCCAGATGTTCGTTTTAGTCGACATAAAATATTTTGTTAACCTAAATTCCTGCTCTAAAATCTACGTTAGCAGCTTACTTTTTAGCTTACGTTAGCAGCTTACTTAAAAATCTTAAAGTAAACATTAATGATTTTGTACAATAAACTAAATAACGATAACGCTTTTAAATCAACTTTGGTTGAATTAAATTTCAAGTTATACTTTAAAAGCACTAATTGCTTTAAGTTAGTTCAGAAGCTTTTTAATGTGTTGAATAGATAAATTGATAGTTTTTAATGTTTCGGAATAAAACTATCGAATGGTCCTGGACAAGACGTTAAAAGGTATCCATGATGTGCGACTCGATAACCGAAAGGTTCTTTGTGGACCAGGTCCTAGAGCCAAATATTTTGAACGTCTTTTTTTTACTTAAAGTTTAAGACGAAATTTTAACTTACATCTATTTTCTTCAATGATCAAAAGCTTTAATTTTTATTGTTAACTTGCATGTAGTAAAGCTATAAATGACAAATATGTCCATTGAATATCAGTTAAAGGCCTTAATTTAACATGTCACAATTCTTTTCACATCTTACAGTTTTGTAGAAATTGAAATAAACAAAATGCACTTTAATTAAAAATAAAAAAGTAAACTTACCCGGTAACATAACTGGCTCAATCCTCTCAGATTTTTATCAATATTTGGGCAAAAAACAAAATCTTTAGCAAGATCATTTAATATATTTAAGTTCCTGCTATCCATAAAGTCCATTAAGTATGCTTTTTCAGTCAAAAGAGACTCTTTAAAGTAGTTTTCAAAAGCATATTTGTCACCACTAAAACCAAATCCTAGAATAATAATAAAATCAGATTGGAATACATATTTTATAAATTCGGTAATATGTTGAATGCTGGTTTTCCGGAAATAGACCAAGTCTATGAGATAAACACGATCACATATTGCAAACTGAATGATTGCTAAATCTACTAATCTAATGTCAGTTGCTGAAGTAATCCATTCTGCAACAAATCCTACTGGCAACAATATACCATTTGATGGCTTATTATCCTCAAAGTAATCGAAACAATCATTCAGATTTTCTATTGAGTCAACAAAAAACACGTTTTCAATCGGTATTGCAAGCTTCAGTTGGTATTTAAAACAACTTAATTTCTTCAAATCTCAAGGAGTTTGTTCTTTTAATTGGGCATTACCCTAAAATTTTCTATGCTCCACAACGAAATTTTAAACAAAACAGAAAGGCACACAGTGTTGTGATCTTGAAATGAAATTAATTAACTAATGAAATATATTAACAAATTTTTCAAGATTCCTTAGTTATTTATATTTCTAGTTATAACTCAGCATATTTTTAAATGGATAGTTGTGAAATAAAATCATTTCGTTTAATTTAATTTTTAGGAGCCATTAATGATCAACAAAGTTTTAAATGCATATAGTGTTAATCATTAAACTAATTGATCGAACTTAGTAAACACTTTACTATTTAAAAGTTTACAGATCGTAAATACTTTAATTTCAAAAAAATAGCTTAGTATCTATAAAACTGTTTTATCTTAATTTTGTTATTAGTGCTTTCTTTAAAACTTATAAACTACCATTACTTGAAAAAAAAAATCAAAGGAATTTAGCTGAGTTATCACCCTTTAAACAATTAGTAAATACTTAAAACATCATCAATTAAAACTGTTATTTTAATACTAAAAGTACAAATATTTTAGAACAACCATTCGAATTATTGTATGCTAAGTATACTTATTAGGACTTATAAAACTTAATACTTAAAATGAGGAAATGTAGTATATTAGTATTTAGTAATAAAACAATGAAAAAAAACTTACATTTGTTAAAAAATAAATTAAACTGAGTTATTTCTAACAAAAAAAACCAAAAATAAAACTATTTTTGTAAACTTATATTTATAAAAGTTATTTTAAAAGACTGCCTACCTCTACATAAGCCATGATTTACGTTTAGAATAGGTCAGTAGCTTTTTACAAGCAACTGACTCAATCTTCCTGTCAAAAGGTGCTCGAAGCCTCACGTACCTGCAAGCTGGAGGTACTTAAGGCATTTGTAGTAACTAATAATAAACAGTAACTTAAACAAAACATAAAATCTGAAGCAATAAATATTAAAATACTAACTATGTTTTACTTTAGCAGGAATTTTCAATATGTTTTTAATAACGGGTCATTTTCCGAGTAGAAGTGTTGAGTGCCGCGCTGTATAGAAATAAATTTTTGCAGGCCAAAGATGTTTAAAAAATTGTATTACTTAATTAAAAACTACTAGTTTAATCAAAAAGTAATTGTTTTTACATTTGTATAAAAAAAACTTTTTTTAGTTGTTTGAAAAAAAAATTATCTGAAAAGTACATTTTCATTAAAACTTTAGAACTTTGTTAAAATAGTGTTTCAAAATAGTACAATACAAAATAGTACAAAGTGTTTCAAGTTGTTAATTAAACTGAACTAATTACGAACTTCGATTAGAAATAAAATATAAATTAAACTGTTTAGTAGTAGATGGTTTTTTACTCAACTATTTGAAGCTAAAAGAGCTAAAATCTTATCATTTAAAACTAAAGTAGAGTTTTATAGAGTAATTTTATATCAAGTCATCAGATAAATTGTTTTATTGGCTTTAACTATTAGTGTGTATGTCTTTATAGAGTTTCATTTAACTGAATTAGATTGTATTCAGTTTCATTTAACTGAATTAGAATTGTTTTCTACTTAAAAAGAAAAAAAAAACTATTATGAGTTATTTAGTTACGATGCAAAAATAAAAATAGTTAAAGTTTATGAAGACAAATTTATATTAATTTACTAACAATTCACTAAACATTTTTATTATTTAACTACAAATTATTTGACATTTTCAAGTAAATTTATCAAGTTTCGTTTAAAGACAGTGTTTGGATAATGTTTGGTAAAAAATCCGTTTTGTATGAGTTTATTCAAAAAGTATGCAAATAAAGTTGGCAAATAACTTCAAAGTTATAAAAACCTTGCCAGAACACAACAGCGTCGTTTAACATAAACAATAACAAAATAAGTTTTATAATTTATATGGATTACTGTAAATTACTTTCTTAGAGTGGTTTTCAGGTTAAATATATCTATGAAGTAAACAATAAAACAATTAAGAGGTACTTTAAACTGAAAACAGATTTTAAAAAATGGCCAAGAGCATCGCACACCGCGCGCAAAGCGCGCTTTTGTGCTAGCCGAATAAGGCAGATAAATAATAAAATAAGTAAATTAAAATTATTAGTTAGAAATTTTTGAAATTTTTGATAATTTTGAAATACTATCAAAAACTCTTAAAATTTTAGAAAACTTATGTTTAAACTATGGATTAGAACAAGTTAGTTTGAAACAGATAATGTAAAAAGAAAAAAAAAATATATCTATAAACTTAACTATAAAACAAAAAGAACTACATAAGTAAGAAAATAGTTTGTAATAAGTAGCTAAAAGTATCGCACACCGCGCGCAAAGCGCGCTTTTGTGCTAGCCAAATAAAGCAAATACTAGTAAATAATAGTTAATAATAAAGTAAATAAAATTATAACTAAAATATTACAAATATAAAAAAAATTTCATATTTTCTTCTATTTTTCAAATACTCTTAAAAAATACTTCAAGTTTTTAATAACTGCCGTTTAAACTAAGTATTAAAACAAAATTACTCCACTAATTTTAACTTTAAACAAATCTAAATTTGTTAACCTAAATTCTGCTTAAAAACTAAAATAAAACTACCGTTTTAACTAAGCATTAAGGATAATTGCTCTACTTGAAAGAAAAATAATATTTTAAGCTACGTTAAGCTAAATTCCTGGCTCAGAAAGCTCGCTTTCTTTTGGTTTTGCTTCGCAAAAAAGGCCCGCTTCGCGCTCGATCTTGCTTTGACTTCCAGACCTCAAAAGCTTCGCTTTCTTTTTACGTCCCAACCTCAGAAAGCTCCGCTTTCTTTCGGTTTTGCTTTGCAAAAATTAGCACAACAGCGCGCTTCGCGCGCGATTGTGCGATCTTGCTTTAACTTCCATGCCTCCAAAGCTTCGCTTTCATTGTACGTCCCAACCTCAGAAAGCTCCGCTTTCTTTCGGTTTTGCTTCGCAAAATAAGCACAACAGCGCGCTTTGCGCGCGATTGTGCGATCTTGCTTTCAGCCTCTCTTCCAACTGCAGTTTTGGATTTAGTTATCCATCCCACCCGCCCCAAAAATTATATCCAATATATATTCTAAACTATTTTTTAAATTTCAAAAATTTCATGTTACGTCACTAACTCTTCCAGATGTTCGTTTTAGTCGGCATAAAATCGTTTAAAAATATGTATGAAAAATTTGCATAAAATTAGCATAACTTTTTTTTTTATTTCATGTTACGTCACTAACTCCTCCAGATGTTCGTTTTAGTCGACATAAAATATTTTGTTAACCTAAATTCCTGCTCTAAAATCTACGTTAGCAGCTTACTTTTTAGCTTACGTTAGCAGCTTACTTAAAAATCTTAAAGTAAACATTAATGATTTTGTACAATAAACTAAATAACGATAACGCTTTTAAATCAACTTTGGTTGAATTAAATTTCAAGTTATACTTTAAAAGCACTAATTGCTTTAAGTTAGTTCAGAAGCTTTTTAATGTGTTGAATAGATAAATTGATAGTTTTTAATGTTTCGGAATAAAACTATCGAATGGTCCTGGACAAGACGTTAAAAGGTATCCATGATGTGCGACTCGATAACCGAAAGGTTCTTTGTGGACCAGGTCCTAGAGCCAAATATTTTGAACGTCTTTTTTTTACTTAAAGTTTAAGACGAAATTTTAACTTACATCTATTTTCTTCAATGATCAAAAGCTTTAATTTTTATTGTTAACTTGCATGTAGTAAAGCTATAAATGACAAATATGTCCATTGAATATCAGTTAAAGGCCTTAATTTAACATGTCACAATTCTTTTCACATCTTACAGTTTTGTAGAAATTGAAATAAACAAAATGCACTTTAATTAAAAATAAAAAAGTAAACTTACCCGGTAACATAACTGGCTCAATCCTCTCAGATTTTTATCAATATTTGGGCAAAAAACAAAATCTTTAGCAAGATCATTTAATATATTTAAGTTCCTGCTATCCATAAAGTCCATTAAGTATGCTTTTTCAGTCAAAAGAGACTCTTTAAAGTAGTTTTCAAAAGCATATTTGTCACCACTAAAACCAAATCCTAGAATAATAATAAAATCAGATTGGAATACATATTTTATAAATTCGGTAATATGTTGAATGCTGGTTTTCCGGAAATAGACCAAGTCTATGAGATAAACACGATCACATATTGCAAACTGAATGATTGCTAAATCTACTAATCTAATGTCAGTTGCTGAAGTAATCCATTCTGCAACAAATCCTACTGGCAACAATATACCATTTGATGGCTTATTATCCTCAAAGTAATCGAAACAATCATTCAGATTTTCTATTGAGTCAACAAAAAACACGTTTTCAATCGGTATTGCAAGCTTCAGTTGGTATTTAAAACAACTTAATTTCTTCAAATCTCAAGGAGTTTGTTCTTTTAATTGGGCATTACCCTAAAATTTTCTATGCTCCACAACGAAATTTTAAACAAAACAGAAAGGCACACAGTGTTGTGATCTTGAAATGAAATTAATTAACTAATGAAATATATTAACAAATTTTTCAAGATATCTTATAAGAAAAAAACCTATGTTAAAACCATCCTAAACATCTATAAAGCAAAGCGTTTGCAGCCCTGTCCTGGACAAAACTTCAAAAGTTATCCATGGTGAGCGACTTAATAAGGTCTTCGTGCACCGGGTCTTAAGGGCAAACATTATTCGTGTCTTTTTTTTCGTTTAATAAACTAATATTATTAAAACCGTTATTCTTAGAAAAATTTTTATCAAACAAATCAATAAATTTGTAATTTATAAACTATTTGTTCATATATTGCTTTCTTTACTATCAATTTGTTCACAATACACAATTCTTACCACCACATATAATTTATTACATATTTCGGATTAGCGCAAAGTAAGCGCATATCTTTTTTAATTTATCTTTATCGAATAAAAAAAAAAGGTTCTAAAAAGTATACTTTTCAAAAAAAAAAACACTTAATTGATTAACATGAAAAACTAACAAAACAACTTTCTTTTTAAATATTTTAAGAAAACAGGTTTTTAAAATTTATTTGTACAAAACTCATGCAGTATTAGATACTTTAAAATATTCAAATCAACTTAAATGAATATTAAAAACACTTCGGTTTTTCCATTTTCATTAAAACTTTAGAACTTTGTTAAAATAGTGTTTCAAAATAGTACAATACAAAATAGTACAAAGTGTTTCAAGTTGTTAATTAAACTGAACTAATTAGGAACTTCGATTAGAAATAAAATATAAATTAAACTGTTTAGTAGCAGATGGTTTTTTACTCAACTATTTGAAGCTAAAAGAGCTAAAATCTTATCATTTAAAACAGTGGTTCCCAACCTTTTTGATTTCCCACACCCCTAAAGTCTCTTAATTTGATTTCGCACCCCTAACACTATATGCTATAACTATTTATTAATAATTTGATTATAAAATCATTGGTTTGATTAATTAATAATTTGTATTTTAATTTTTATGATAGTGCACTATATTATAAAAATAAAATACTTGGAAACTTATAAAACATAGCAAACTATATTCGAACAAGTTTTATCTATTTTTTATAAGGTAGAAAACATCAGCTGTTCTAAGTTAAGAAAATGTTAAGTTTTATTTACAAAAGTATTAGCAGCTAGGAATTTTTAAAATAATAAAGGTTTGAGTTAAGATTTTTAAAATTTAAAAGATATGTATAAAAGCAAATACAAAAAAAAATTGCATGCTTACAACATAAATAAAAAAATGTAGATTGAAAAAGGTAAACTATTTAGGTTCAAAAAAGGAATGAATAGAAATAAAGTTGATGCATTGAATACTTTTGCTGATCTATTAAAATTGATTTTACTAAAGCTAAAAACAAGTTTTCTTAAATGGTATAACATACAGTAATTGCTGTGAACTTTACAACAAAGCTTAATAAAGAAAGCACCACTTTCTGCACAACGAAGCTTAATAAACGAATACATTATAAATGTAATAAACTTAACAGAACCAGTTTAGAACCAGTTTTAAACAATTAATGGCCACTTAAGAAACTAAAATATTTAAAGAATAGATGATTAAAATTCACAGGTGTAAAACTCTAAGAAAGCTTTACTGAAGTGTTAATTCTAAACCAACAGCTATTAAATGAAATTAGTAAAATGAATTTACTATTTATTTAATTACATGACCGTCGTTTAGTGACTATCTTTTTTTGAAAAGCTTTTGTTAATTCAGATATTTTAAAAGCAAACTAACGAATATTTTTTGTTTTTAAAAAGCAAGTCTAAACTAAAATAAGTTCGATACAAACCAAAATAATTAAACGACGGTTAGTTTCTTGTTTTTAAATTTTCTTATATATGATGTATGTTAGAAAATGTTTCATTTAAGAATAATTTTTACAGGTTTGCTTTACTAACAGCACAGTGTACACCACCTTATAGGTAAGTAATATATTTATCAAAGTTATTCTTCTTGTGAAACTTTAAAATAATTTTAAGTAAACACAATATTTTCCTTAGTTATTTATATTTCTAGTTATAACTCAGCATATTTTTAAATGGATAGTTGTGAAATAAAATCATTTCGTTTAATTTAATTTTTAGGAGCCATTAATGATCAACAAAGTTTTAAATGCATATAGTGTTAATCATTAAACTAATTGATCGAACTTAGTAAATACTTTACTATTTAAAAGTTTACAGATCGTAAATACTTTAATTTCAAAAAAATAGCTTAGTATCTATAAAACTGTTTTATCTTAATTTTGTTATTAGTGCTTTCTTTAAAACTTATAAACTACCATTACTTGAAAAAAAAATCAAAGGAATTTAGCTGAGTTATCACCCTTTAAACAATTAGTAAATACTTAAAACACCATCAATTAAAACTGTTATTTTAATACTAAAAGTACAACTATGTTAGAACAACCATTCGAACTATTGCATGCTAAGTATACTTATTAGGACTTTTAAAACTTAATACTTAAAATGAGGAAATGTAGTATATTAGTATTTAGTAATAAAACAATGAAAAAAAACTTACATTTGTTAGAAAATAAATTAAACTGAGTTATTTCTAACAAAAAAAAACAAAAATAAAACTATTTTTGTAAACTTATATTTATAAAAGTTATTTTAAAAGACGGCCTACCTCTACATAAGCCAAGATTTACGTTTAGAATAGGTCAGTAGCTTTTTACAAGTACTGACTCAATCTTCCTGTCAAAAGGTGCTCGAAGCCTCATGTACCTGCAAGCTGGAAGTACTTAAAACATTTGTAGTAACTAATAATAAACAGTAACTTAAACAAAACATAAAATCTGAAACAATAAATTGTAAAATACTAACTATGTTTTACTTTAGTAGGAATTTTCCATATTCTTTAATAACGGGTCAATTTTCCCAGTAGAAGTACTGACTGCCGCACAGTATAAAAAAAAATTCGCGGGCCGAAAATGTTAAAAATATTTCTATTATTTAATTAAAACTACTAGTTCAAACAAAAAGTAAAATATGAACCTATAAAGCATTAATAATTACTGTTTACTAGATTAAGTACCTGTTTGTACATTTGTGCGAAAAAACTCTTTTTAGTTGTTTTAGAAATAATTTTAGCTGAAAAGTACATCGCGGGCCCTATATTTTTCTTTGCGGTCTATAGATTGCTGACCCCTGACTAATAATAAACAACCTTGTTAAACTTTAAAATGTACAGCTAGAACTGTTTTGGAATACTATAACAATTTTTTCGGTCTATTTAGCTTAAAAATCTTGATTTTAAACTTCCAAAAATACTTTTTCATAAAAATGGCAGTCGTATGAGATATACAAAGCCTTTTTTATTTAATTTATTGCTAAAGATTATTGAAGTTTGGTCAGTTGTAAAAACTGCTATTAGTAGAAAATAAATTTACTTTACATTTGTATTTTTCTTCTGTTACACTGTTTTAAAACTTATGTTGTTAAACTTTTTAAGCAAATATAAACGCTTTATATTTAGTATTTAAAAATAAATTGCAGTTAGCAAAACAAAGTCAAGTTTCTTTTTGAAAACAGGTTTTTAAAATTTATTTGTACAAAACTCATGCAGTATTAGATACTTTAAAATATTCAAATCAACTTAAATGAATATTAAAAACACTTCGGTTTTTCCATTTTCATTAAAACTTTAGAACTTTGTTAAAATAGTGTTTCAAAATAGTACAATACAAAATAGTACAAAGTGTTTCAAGTTGTTAATTAAACTGAACTAATTAGGAACTTCGATTAGAAATAAAATATAAATTAAACTGTTTAGTAGCAGATGGTTTTTTACTCAACTATTTGAAGCTAAAAGAGCTAAAATCTTATCATTTAAAACAGTGGTTCCCAACCTTTTTGATTTCCCACACCCCTAAAGTCTCTTAATTTGATTTCGCACCCCTAACACTATATGCTATAACTATTTATTAATAATTTGATTATAAAATCATTGGTTTGATTAATTAATAATTTGTATTTTAATTTTTATGATAGTGCACTATATTATAAAAATAAAATACTTGGAAACTTATAAAACATAGCAAACTATATTCGAACAAGTTTTATCTATTTTTTATAAGGTAGAAAACATCAGCTGTTCTAAGTTAAGAAAATGTTAAGTTTTATTTACAAAAGTATTAGCAGCTAGGAATTTTTAAAATAATAAAGGTTTGAGTTAAGATTTTTAAAATTTAAAAGATATGTATAAAAGCAAATACAAAAAAAAATTGCATGCTTACAACATAAATAAAAAAATGTAGATTGAAAAAGGTAAACTATTTAGGTTCAAAAAAGGAATGAATAGAAATAAAGTTGATGCATTGAATACTTTTGCTGATCTATTAAAATTGATTTTACTAAAGCTAAAAACAAGTTTTCTTAAATGGTATAACATACAGTAATTGCTGTGAACTTTACAACAAAGCTTAATAAAGAAAGCACCACTTTCTGCACAACGAAGCTTAATAAACGAATACATTATAAATGTAATAAACTTAACAGAACCAGTTTAGAACCAGTTTTAAACAATTAATGGCCACTTAAGAAACTAAAATATTTAAAGAATAGATGATTAAAATTCACAGGTGTAAAACTCTAAGAAAGCTTTACTGAAGTGTTAATTCTAAACCAACAGCTATTAAATGAAATTAGTAAAATGAATTTACTATTTATTTAATTACATGACCGTCGTTTAGTGACTATCTTTTTTTGAAAAGCTTTTGTTAATTCAGATATTTTAAAAGCAAACTAACGAATATTTTTTGTTTTTAAAAAGCAAGTCTAAACTAAAATAAGTTCGATACAAACCAAAATAATTAAACGACGGTTAGTTTCTTGTTTTTAAATTTTCTTATATATGATGTATGTTAGAAAATGTTTCATTTAAGAATAATTTTTACAGGTTTGCTTTACTAACAGCACAGTGTACACCACCTTATAGGTAAGTAATATATTTATCAAAGTTATTCTTCTTGTGAAACTTTAAAATAATTTTAAGTAAACACAATATTTTCCTTAGTTATTTATATTTCTAGTTATAACTCAGCATATTTTTAAATGGATAGTTGTGAAATAAAATCATTTCGTTTAATTTAATTTTTAGGAGCCATTAATGATCAACAAAGTTTTAAATGCATATAGTGTTAATCATTAAACTAATTGATCGAACTTAGTAAATACTTTACTATTTAAAAGTTTACAGATCGTAAATACTTTAATTTCAAAAAAATAGCTTAGTATCTATAAAACTGTTTTATCTTAATTTTGTTATTAGTGCTTTCTTTAAAACTTATAAACTACCATTACTTGAAAAAAAAATCAAAGGAATTTAGCTGAGTTATCACCCTTTAAACAATTAGTAAATACTTAAAACACCATCAATTAAAACTGTTATTTTAATACTAAAAGTACAACTATGTTAGAACAACCATTCGAACTATTGCATGCTAAGTATACTTATTAGGACTTTTAAAACTTAATACTTAAAATGAGGAAATGTAGTATATTAGTATTTAGTAATAAAACAATGAAAAAAAACTTACATTTGTTAGAAAATAAATTAAACTGAGTTATTTCTAACAAAAAAAAACAAAAATAAAACTATTTTTGTAAACTTATATTTATAAAAGTTATTTTAAAAGACGGCCTACCTCTACATAAGCCAAGATTTACGTTTAGAATAGGTCAGTAGCTTTTTACAAGTACTGACTCAATCTTCCTGTCAAAAGGTGCTCGAAGCCTCATGTACCTGCAAGCTGGAAGTACTTAAAACATTTGTAGTAACTAATAATAAACAGTAACTTAAACAAAACATAAAATCTGAAACAATAAATTGTAAAATACTAACTATGTTTTACTTTAGTAGGAATTTTCCATATTCTTTAATAACGGGTCAATTTTCCCAGTAGAAGTACTGACTGCCGCACAGTATAAAAAAAAATTCGCGGGCCGAAAATGTTAAAAATATTTCTATTATTTAATTAAAACTACTAGTTCAAACAAAAAGTAAAATATGAACCTATAAAGCATTAATAATTACTGTTTACTAGATTAAGTACCTGTTTGTACATTTGTGCGAAAAAACTCTTTTTAGTTGTTTTAGAAATAATTTTAGCTGAAAAGTACATCGCGGGCCCTATATTTTTCTTTGCGGTCTATAGATTGCTGACCCCTGACTAATAATAAACAACCTTGTTAAACTTTAAAATGTACAGCTAGAACTGTTTTGGAATACTATAACAATTTTTTCGGTCTATTTAGCTTAAAAATCTTGATTTTAAACTTCCAAAAATACTTTTTCATAAAAATGGCAGTCGTATGAGATATACAAAGCCTTTTTTATTTAATTTATTGCTAAAGATTATTGAAGTTTGGTCAGTTGTAAAAACTGCTATTAGTAGAAAATAAATTTACTTTACATTTGTATTTTTCTTCTGTTACACTGTTTTAAAACTTATGTTGTTAAACTTTTTAAGCAAATATAAACGCTTTATATTTAGTATTTAAAAATAAATTGCAGTTAGCAAAACAAAGTCAAGTTTCTTTTTGGTAGACAACCGAAAGTTTTCCATCACAATTAGCCATCAGATTTTCTGATCTCGTCCATTTGAGACATCCATTGATATTCTCACAATTCAAGTCCTTTAAACCCAAAAACCACCGTTTTGCTCAACTGTGGTCTCCAACAGTCATATTGCTTTGATGCACATAAAGATCTTAGCTTTTATGTAAACTCTGATTTGTATATGTTTACTGGTTATTCTTGATTGGAATGATACATTTTTTATACGTAATTGTAACAAAGTAATTTAGTTGCTAATAACTTATACTTTTTCAATAACTTAAAAGCTTTACTAGTGGAGAAATATTTTGCCATTAAAACAGATGTAGAGACATCACGATTTTATTGCAATTTTAACCTAATTAGCATGTTTAAGAGACTTCTAGAAAAAAACTAGGAGTTTTGAGATTAGTTCACTAATGTAGATATGTTTAAAGCTGTTTTACCATTGCAAAAAAAAACAGGTTAACAATGATATTTTTTATTTAAATAAAACTTTTCAAATTCGATGAGCTAAGCTTAATATCTCTTCAAGGTAAATTTTTATGTAAAAAAGAAAATGATTTGCTTAAAATATATTTTGGTTTTTATTCTACTTTTGCTCGCCTTTACTTTTCTGGAAGTTTTATCATATACTACTGTAATTTTTGTTAGATTTTTTTGTTTACAAGTTTTCATAATCATTCTAATCTATAAAAAAATAAGATAAAAAGGATACTTTTGAGTTGTATAAATCAATGAAAAGATACTTTTAAATGTATTTTGTTCTAATGCAACCTTATTTATTAAATCAAAGTTTTTTATTGAAGTTGCTTAGACGCTATGTCATTGCTTTGGAACCATAGCACTAGTTTAACATCAAAAGTCTTAATGCATAGTTTTAATTTAAAATTGTGGTTTAATTAGATGTTTGTTTTTGATAAAAACTTGATAAAATCTTTCATATCACTTTTAAAATTAAAAATCAAACTTTAGTATCGACTATAATTAAAATGAGATAAAATTCAAAAGAAAAAAAATATAATAAAATTCTAACAAATAAATTATTACAATATTTATTTTATATAAGTGATTTAGTGTTGTTACTCATAATATGCTACATTAGCACTCGACGGTAGTATATGGTGATAACAATCCGAGCTCCTAGATTTTTAAAGTCTAAAAGTCACCCAGTCTTAAACTGTTTAAACTTGTATTTTAGCGAGTATCAGAATAGTTTAGAGTATAAATAAATAAACCAGTTTTTCTAAAATCGATACCTATTTACTTTGTAGTTTGAAAATACTATTATGCGTTAATTTGTTTAGATTTTCTAAAACTGCTACTAACACTGAATTGAACAAAGTTTTCAAACGTTTACTACTAGTTACACAGAAAATAGATTAAAAACAAAGATTTTAAAAAGTAAGCTAAAACCCTTACAAAAAAAATAAAGCAATTCTAATGAAAATATTTTAGTAATCGATGCCAAAAAAGTAATTATATAGTAATTTACGTTTTTTTACCAGTTGTTTAACATTGTTGTTCTCGTAATTTTTACCGGTTAATATTAATTTAAAATAAAGCATCTGTAATAAAAATAAAGCTTGAATACTTGATCTAGTTCTAAATTCTTTCGTTTTTGTAATGAAGGTATTTGAAAGTTTCTTATAGTGTAAAAACAAATTTGAACAAAACTTTTATTAATCTTTTTAAACTTTTTTCTTCTCATCACAATTGTTTACTAAATTAGAAAAATTATTTTCATAAACTCACTTTAAATGTCTGACTGCAAAATAGTAACTCCAATCTTTTACAACAACGTTCCCTTCAATTCTGAAAAATTTGATAAAAGCCGCTACATCCCACCCTTTCCCGTGCTTCCTACACAGTTGTTCAGCCATCCAGTAGTTCTTATTATAATCCCAATAATAATTTCCGAGTAGAAGTGTTGAGTGCCGCGCTGTATAGAAATAAATTTTTGCGGGCCGAAGATGTTTAAAAAATTGTATTACTTAATTAAAAACTACTAGTTTAATCAAAAAGTAATTGTTTTTACATTTGTATAAAAAAAACTTTTTTTAGTTGTTTGAAAAAAAAATTATCTGAAAAGTACATTTTCATTAAAACTTTAGAACTTTGTTAAAATAGTGTTTCAAAATAGTACAATACAAAATAGTACAAAGTGTTTCAAGTTGTTAATTAAACTGAACTAATTACGAACTTCGATTAGAAATAAAATATAAATTAAACTGTTTAGTAGTAGATGGTTTTTTACTCAACTATTTGAAGCTAAAAGAGCTAAAATCTTATCATTTAAAACTAAAGTAGAGTTTTATAGAGTAATTTTATATCAAGTCATCAGATAAATTGTTTTATTGGCTTTAACTATTAGTGTGTATGTCTTTATAGAGTTTCATTTAACTGAATTAGATTGTATTCAGTTTCATTTAACTGAATTAGAATTGTTTTCTACTTAAAAAGAAAAAAAAAACTATTATGAGTTATTTAGTTACGATGCAAAAATAAAAATAGTTAAAGTTTATGAAGACAAATTTATATTAATTTACTAACAATTCACTAAACATTTTTATTATTTAACTACAAATTATTTGACATTTTCAAGTAAATTTATCAAGTTTCGTTTAAAGACAGTGTTTGGATAATGTTTGGTAAAAAATCCGTTTTGTATGAGTTTATTCAAAAAGTATGCAAATAAAGTTGGCAAATAACTTCAAAGTTATAAAAACCTTGCCAGAACACAACAGCGTCGTTTAACATAAACAATAACAAAATAAGTTTTATAATTTATATGGATTACTGTAAATTACTTTCTTAGAGTGGTTTTCAGGTTAAATATATCTATGAAGTAAACAATAAAACAATTAAGAGGTACTTTAAACTGAAAACAGATTTTAAAAAATGGCCAAGAGCATCGCACACCGCGCGCAAAGCGCGCTTTTGTGCTAGCCGAATAAGGCAGATAAATAATAAAATAAGTAAATTAAAATTATTAGTTAGACATTTTTGAAATTTTTGATAATTTTGAAATACTATCAAAAACTCTTAAAATTTTAGAAAACTTATGTTTAAACTATGGATTAGAACAAGTTAGTTTGAAACAGATAATGTAAAAAGAAAAAAAAAAAATATCTATAAACTTAACTATAAAACAAAAAGAACTACATAAGTAAGAAAATAGTTTGTAATAAGTAGCTAAAAGTATCGCACACCGCGCGCAAAGCGCGCTTTTGTGCTAGCCAAATAAAGCAAATACTAGTAAATAATAGTTAATAATAAAGTAAATAAAATTATAACTAAAATATTACAAATATAAAAAAAATTTCATATTTTCTTCTATTTTTCAAATACTCTTAAAAAATACTTCAAGTTTTTAATAACTGCCGTTTAAACTAAGTATTAAAACAAAATTACTCCACTAATTTTAACTTTAAACAAATCTAAATTTGTTAACCTAAATTCTGCTTAAAAACTAAAATAAAACTACCGTTTTAACTAAGCATTAAGGATAATTTCTCTACTTGAAAGAAAAATAATATTTTAAGCTACGTTAAGCTAAATTCCTGGCTCAGAAAGCTCGCTTTCTTTTGGTTTTGCTTCGCAAAAAAGGCCCGCTTCGCGCTCGATCTTGCTTTGACTTCCAGACCTCAAAAGCTTCGCTTTCTTTTTACGTCCCAACCTCAGAAAGCTCCGCTTTCTTTCGGTTTTGCTTTGCAAAAATTAGCACAACAGCGCGCTTCGCGCGCGATTGTGCGATCTTGCTTTAACTTCCATGCCTCCAAAGCTTCGCTTTCATTGTACGTCCCAACCTCAGAAAGCTCCGCTTTCTTTCGGTTTTGCTTCGCAAAATAAGCACAACAGCGCGCTTTGCGCGCGATTGTGCGATCTTGCTTTCAGCCTCTCTTCCAACTGCAGTTTTGGATTTAGTTATCCATCCCACCCGCCCCAAAAATTATATCCAATATATATTCTAAACTATTTTTTAAATTTCAAAAATTTCATGTTACGTCACTAACTCTTCCAGATGTTCGTTTTAGTCGGCATAAAATCGTTTAAAAATATGTATGAAAAATTTGCATAAAATTAGCATAACTTTTTTTTTTATTTCATGTTACGTCACTAACTCCTCCAGATGTTCGTTTTAGTCGACATAAAATATTTTGTTAACCTAAATTCCTGCTCTAAAATCTACGTTAGCAGCTTACTTTTTAGCTTACGTTAGCAGCTTACTTAAAAATCTTAAAGTAAACATTAATGATTTTGTACAATAAACTAAATAACGATAACGCTTTTAAATCAACTTTGGTTGAATTAAATTTCAAGTTATACTTTAAAAGCACTAATTGCTTTAAGTTAGTTCAGAAGCTTTTTAATGTGTTGAATAGATAAATTGATAGTTTTTAATGTTTCGGAATAAAACTATCGAATGGTCCTGGACAAGACGTTAAAAGGTATCCATGATGTGCGACTCGATAACCGAAAGGTTCTTTGTGGACCAGGTCCTAGAGCCAAATATTTTGAACGTCTTTTTTTTACTTAAAGTTTAAGACGAAATTTTAACTTACATCTATTTTCTTCAATGATCAAAAGCTTTAATTTTTATTGTTAACTTGCATGTAGTAAAGCTATAAATGACAAATATGTCCATTGAATATCAGTTAAAGGCCTTAATTTAACATGTCACAATTCTTTTCACATCTTACAGTTTTGTAGAAATTGAAATAAACAAAATGCACTTTAATTAAAAATAAAAAAGTAAACTTACCCGGTAACATAACTGGCTCAATCCTCTCAGATTTTTATCAATATTTGGGCAAAAAACAAAATCTTTAGCAAGATCATTTAATATATTTAAGTTCCTGCTATCCATAAAGTCCATTAAGTATGCTTTTTCAGTCAAAAGAGACTCTTTAAAGTAGTTTTCAAAAGCATATTTGTCACCACTAAAACCAAATCCTAGAATAATAATAAAATCAGATTGGAATACATATTTTATAAATTCGGTAATATGTTGAATGCTGGTTTTCCGGAAATAGACCAAGTCTATGAGATAAACACGATCACATATTGCAAACTGAATGATTGCTAAATCTACTAATCTAATGTCAGTTGCTGAAGTAATCCATTCTGCAACAAATCCTACTGGCAACAATATACCATTTGATGGCTTATTATCCTCAAAGTAATCGAAACAATCATTCAGATTTTCTATTGAGTCAACAAAAAACACGTTTTCAATCGGTATTGCAAGCTTCAGTTGGTATTTAAAACAACTTAATTTCTTCAAATCTCAAGGAGTTTGTTCTTTTAATTGGGCATTACCCTAAAATTTTCTATGCTCCACAACGAAATTTTAAACAAAACAGAAAGGCACACAGTGTTGTGATCTTGAAATGAAATTAATTAACTAATGAAATATATTAACAAATTTTTCAAGATTCCTTAGTTATTTATATTTCTAGTTATAACTCAGCATATTTTTAAATGGATAGTTGTGAAATAAAATCATTTCGTTTAATTTAATTTTTAGGAGCCATTAATGATCAACAAAGTTTTAAATGCATATAGTGTTAATCATTAAACTAATTGATCGAACTTAGTAAACACTTTACTATTTAAAAGTTTACAGATCGTAAATACTTTAATTTCAAAAAAATAGCTTAGTATCTATAAAACTGTTTTATCTTAATTTTGTTATTAGTGCTTTCTTTAAAACTTATAAACTACCATTACTTGAAAAAAAAAATCAAAGGAATTTAGCTGAGTTATCACCCTTTAAACAATTAGTAAATACTTAAAACATCATCAATTAAAACTGTTATTTTAATACTAAAAGTACAAATATTTTAGAACAACCATTCGAATTATTGTATGCTAAGTATACTTATTAGGACTTATAAAACTTAATACTTAAAATGAGGAAATGTAGTATATTAGTATTTAGTAATAAAACAATGAAAAAAAACTTACATTTGTTAAAAAATAAATTAAACTGAGTTATTTCTAACAAAAAAAACCAAAAATAAAACTATTTTTGTAAACTTATATTTATAAAAGTTATTTTAAAAGACTGCCTACCTCTACATAAGCCATGATTTACGTTTAGAATAGGTCAGTAGCTTTTTACAAGCAACTGACTCAATCTTCCTGTCAAAAGGTGCTCGAAGCCTCACGTACCTGCAAGCTGGAGGTACTTAAGGCATTTGTAGTAACTAATAATAAACAGTAACTTAAACAAAACATAAAATCTGAAGCAATAAATATTAAAATACTAACTATGTTTTACTTTAGCAGGAATTTTCAATATGTTTTTAATAACGGGTCATTTTCCGAGTAGAAGTGTTGAGTGCCGCGCTGTATAGAAATAAATTTTTGCAGGCCAAAGATGTTTAAAAAATTGTATTACTTAATTAAAAACTACTAGTTTAATCAAAAAGTAATTGTTTTTACATTTGTATAAAAAAAACTTTTTTTAGTTGTTTGAAAAAAAAATTATCTGAAAAGTACATTTTCATTAAAACTTTAGAACTTTGTTAAAATAGTGTTTCAAAATAGTACAATACAAAATAGTACAAAGTGTTTCAAGTTGTTAATTAAACTGAACTAATTACGAACTTCGATTAGAAATAAAATATAAATTAAACTGTTTAGTAGTAGATGGTTTTTTACTCAACTATTTGAAGCTAAAAGAGCTAAAATCTTATCATTTAAAACTAAAGTAGAGTTTTATAGAGTAATTTTATATCAAGTCATCAGATAAATTGTTTTATTGGCTTTAACTATTAGTGTGTATGTCTTTATAGAGTTTCATTTAACTGAATTAGATTGTATTCAGTTTCATTTAACTGAATTAGAATTGTTTTCTACTTAAAAAGAAAAAAAAAACTATTATGAGTTATTTAGTTACGATGCAAAAATAAAAATAGTTAAAGTTTATGAAGACAAATTTATATTAATTTACTAACAATTCACTAAACATTTTTATTATTTAACTACAAATTATTTGACATTTTCAAGTAAATTTATCAAGTTTCGTTTAAAGACAGTGTTTGGATAATGTTTGGTAAAAAATCCGTTTTGTATGAGTTTATTCAAAAAGTATGCAAATAAAGTTGGCAAATAACTTCAAAGTTATAAAAACCTTGCCAGAACACAACAGCGTCGTTTAACATAAACAATAACAAAATAAGTTTTATAATTTATATGGATTACTGTAAATTACTTTCTTAGAGTGGTTTTCAGGTTAAATATATCTATGAAGTAAACAATAAAACAATTAAGAGGTACTTTAAACTGAAAACAGATTTTAAAAAATGGCCAAGAGCATCGCACACCGCGCGCAAAGCGCGCTTTTGTGCTAGCCGAATAAGGCAGATAAATAATAAAATAAGTAAATTAAAATTATTAGTTAGAAATTTTTGAAATTTTTGATAATTTTGAAATACTATCAAAAACTCTTAAAATTTTAGAAAACTTATGTTTAAACTATGGATTAGAACAAGTTAGTTTGAAACAGATAATGTAAAAAGAAAAAAAAAATATATCTATAAACTTAACTATAAAACAAAAAGAACTACATAAGTAAGAAAATAGTTTGTAATAAGTAGCTAAAAGTATCGCACACCGCGCGCAAAGCGCGCTTTTGTGCTAGCCAAATAAAGCAAATACTAGTAAATAATAGTTAATAATAAAGTAAATAAAATTATAACTAAAATATTACAAATATAAAAAAAATTTCATATTTTCTTCTATTTTTCAAATACTCTTAAAAAATACTTCAAGTTTTTAATAACTGCCGTTTAAACTAAGTATTAAAACAAAATTACTCCACTAATTTTAACTTTAAACAAATCTAAATTTGTTAACCTAAATTCTGCTTAAAAACTAAAATAAAACTACCGTTTTAACTAAGCATTAAGGATAATTGCTCTACTTGAAAGAAAAATAATATTTTAAGCTACGTTAAGCTAAATTCCTGGCTCAGAAAGCTCGCTTTCTTTTGGTTTTGCTTCGCAAAAAAGGCCCGCTTCGCGCTCGATCTTGCTTTGACTTCCAGACCTCAAAAGCTTCGCTTTCTTTTTACGTCCCAACCTCAGAAAGCTCCGCTTTCTTTCGGTTTTGCTTTGCAAAAATTAGCACAACAGCGCGCTTCGCGCGCGATTGTGCGATCTTGCTTTAACTTCCATGCCTCCAAAGCTTCGCTTTCATTGTACGTCCCAACCTCAGAAAGCTCCGCTTTCTTTCGGTTTTGCTTCGCAAAATAAGCACAACAGCGCGCTTTGCGCGCGATTGTGCGATCTTGCTTTCAGCCTCTCTTCCAACTGCAGTTTTGGATTTAGTTATCCATCCCACCCGCCCCAAAAATTATATCCAATATATATTCTAAACTATTTTTTAAATTTCAAAAATTTCATGTTACGTCACTAACTCTTCCAGATGTTCGTTTTAGTCGGCATAAAATCGTTTAAAAATATGTATGAAAAATTTGCATAAAATTAGCATAACTTTTTTTTTTATTTCATGTTACGTCACTAACTCCTCCAGATGTTCGTTTTAGTCGACATAAAATATTTTGTTAACCTAAATTCCTGCTCTAAAATCTACGTTAGCAGCTTACTTTTTAGCTTACGTTAGCAGCTTACTTAAAAATCTTAAAGTAAACATTAATGATTTTGTACAATAAACTAAATAACGATAACGCTTTTAAATCAACTTTGGTTGAATTAAATTTCAAGTTATACTTTAAAAGCACTAATTGCTTTAAGTTAGTTCAGAAGCTTTTTAATGTGTTGAATAGATAAATTGATAGTTTTTAATGTTTCGGAATAAAACTATCGAATGGTCCTGGACAAGACGTTAAAAGGTATCCATGATGTGCGACTCGATAACCGAAAGGTTCTTTGTGGACCAGGTCCTAGAGCCAAATATTTTGAACGTCTTTTTTTTACTTAAAGTTTAAGACGAAATTTTAACTTACATCTATTTTCTTCAATGATCAAAAGCTTTAATTTTTATTGTTAACTTGCATGTAGTAAAGCTATAAATGACAAATATGTCCATTGAATATCAGTTAAAGGCCTTAATTTAACATGTCACAATTCTTTTCACATCTTACAGTTTTGTAGAAATTGAAATAAACAAAATGCACTTTAATTAAAAATAAAAAAGTAAACTTACCCGGTAACATAACTGGCTCAATCCTCTCAGATTTTTATCAATATTTGGGCAAAAAACAAAATCTTTAGCAAGATCATTTAATATATTTAAGTTCCTGCTATCCATAAAGTCCATTAAGTATGCTTTTTCAGTCAAAAGAGACTCTTTAAAGTAGTTTTCAAAAGCATATTTGTCACCACTAAAACCAAATCCTAGAATAATAATAAAATCAGATTGGATTGATAAAATTTGATTATAAAATCATTGGTTTGATTAATTAATAATTTGTATTTTAATTTTTATGATAGTGCACTATATTATAAAAATAAAATACTTGGAAACTTATAAAACATAGCAAACTATATTCGAACAAGTTTTATCTATTTTTTATAAGGTAGAAAACATCAGCTGTTCTAAGTTAAGAAAATGTTAAGTTTTATTTACAAAAGTATTAGCAGCTAGGAATTTTTAAAATAATAAAGGTTTGAGTTAAGATTTTTAAAATTTAAAAGATATGTATAAAAGCAAATACAAAAAAAAATTGCATGCTTACAACATAAATAAAAAAATGTAGATTGAAAAAGGTAAACTATTTAGGTTCAAAAAAGGAATGAATAGAAATAAAGTTGATGCATTGAATACTTTTGCTGATCTATTAAAATTGATTTTACTAAAGCTAAAAACAAGTTTTCTTAAATGGTATAACATACAGTAATTGCTGTGAACTTTACAACAAAGCTTAATAAAGAAAGCACCACTTTCTGCACAACGAAGCTTAATAAACGAATACATTATAAATGTAATAAACTTAACAGAACCAGTTTAGAACCAGTTTTAAACAATTAATGGCCACTTAAGAAACTAAAATATTTAAAGAATAGATGATTAAAATTCACAGGTGTAAAACTCTAAGAAAGCTTTACTGAAGTGTTAATTCTAAACCAACAGCTATTAAATGAAATTAGTAAAATGAATTTACTATTTATTTAATTACATGACCGTCGTTTAGTGACTATCTTTTTTTGAAAAGCTTTTGTTAATTCAGATATTTTAAAAGCAAACTAACGAATATTTTTTGTTTTTAAAAAGCAAGTCTAAACTAAAATAAGTTCGATACAAACCAAAATAATTAAACGACGGTTAGTTTCTTGTTTTTAAATTTTCTTATATATGATGTATGTTAGAAAATGTTTCATTTAAGAATAATTTTTACAGGTTTGCTTTACTAACAGCACAGTGTACACCACCTTATAGGTAAGTAATATATTTATCAAAGTTATTCTTCTTGTGAAACTTTAAAATAATTTTAAGTAAACACAATATTTTCCTTAGTTATTTATATTTCTAGTTATAACTCAGCATATTTTTAAATGGATAGTTGTGAAATAAAATCATTTCGTTTAATTTAATTTTTAGGAGCCATTAATGATCAACAAAGTTTTAAATGCATATAGTGTTAATCATTAAACTAATTGATCGAACTTAGTAAATACTTTACTATTTAAAAGTTTACAGATCGTAAATACTTTAATTTCAAAAAAATAGCTTAGTATCTATAAAACTGTTTTATCTTAATTTTGTTATTAGTGCTTTCTTTAAAACTTATAAACTACCATTACTTGAAAAAAAAATCAAAGGAATTTAGCTGAGTTATCACCCTTTAAACAATTAGTAAATACTTAAAACACCATCAATTAAAACTGTTATTTTAATACTAAAAGTACAACTATGTTAGAACAACCATTCGAACTATTGCATGCTAAGTATACTTATTAGGACTTTTAAAACTTAATACTTAAAATGAGGAAATGTAGTATATTAGTATTTAGTAATAAAACAATGAAAAAAAACTTACATTTGTTAGAAAATAAATTAAACTGAGTTATTTCTAACAAAAAAAAACAAAAATAAAACTATTTTTGTAAACTTATATTTATAAAAGTTATTTTAAAAGACGGCCTACCTCTACATAAGCCAAGATTTACGTTTAGAATAGGTCAGTAGCTTTTTACAAGTACTGACTCAATCTTCCTGTCAAAAGGTGCTCGAAGCCTCATGTACCTGCAAGCTGGAAGTACTTAAAACATTTGTAGTAACTAATAATAAACAGTAACTTAAACAAAACATAAAATCTGAAACAATAAATTGTAAAATACTAACTATGTTTTACTTTAGTAGGAATTTTCCATATTCTTTAATAACGGGTCAATTTTCCCAGTAGAAGTACTGACTGCCGCACAGTATAAAAAAAAATTCGCGGGCCGAAAATGTTAAAAATATTTCTATTATTTAATTAAAACTACTAGTTCAAACAAAAAGTAAAATATGAACCTATAAAGCATTAATAATTACTGTTTACTAGATTAAGTACCTGTTTGTACATTTGTGCGAAAAAACTCTTTTTAGTTGTTTTAGAAATAATTTTAGCTGAAAAGTACATCGCGGGCCCTATATTTTTCTTTGCGGTCTATAGATTGCTGACCCCTGACTAATAATAAACAACCTTGTTAAACTTTAAAATGTACAGCTAGAACTGTTTTGGAATACTATAACAATTTTTTCGGTCTATTTAGCTTAAAAATCTTGATTTTAAACTTCCAAAAATACTTTTTCATAAAAATGGCAGTCGTATGAGATATACAAAGCCTTTTTTATTTAATTTATTGCTAAAGATTATTGAAGTTTGGTCAGTTGTAAAAACTGCTATTAGTAGAAAATAAATTTACTTTACATTTGTATTTTTCTTCTGTTACACTGTTTTAAAACTTATGTTGTTAAACTTTTTAAGCAAATATAAACGCTTTATATTTAGTATTTAAAAATAAATTGCAGTTAGCAAAACAAAGTCAAGTTTCTTTTTGGTAGACAACCGAAAGTTTTCCATCACAATTAGCCATCAGATTTTCTGATCTCGTCCATTTGAGACATCCATTGATATTCTCACAATTCAAGTCCTTTAAACCCAAAAACCACCGTTTTGCTCAACTGTGGTCTCCAACAGTCATATTGCTTTGATGCACATAAAGATCTTAGCTTTTATGTAAACTCTGATTTGTATATGTTTACTGGTTATTCTTGATTGGAATGATACATTTTTTATACGTAATTGTAACAAAGTAATTTAGTTGCTAATAACTTATACTTTTTCAATAACTTAAAAGCTTTACTAGTGGAGAAATATTTTGCCATTAAAACAGATGTAGAGACATCACGATTTTATTGCAATTTTAACCTAATTAGCATGTTTAAGAGACTTCTAGAAAAAAACTAGGAGTTTTGAGATTAGTTCACTAATGTAGATATGTTTAAAGCTGTTTTACCATTGCAAAAAAAAACAGGTTAACAATGATATTTTTTATTTAAATAAAACTTTTCAAATTCGATGAGCTAAGCTTAATATCTCTTCAAGGTAAATTTTTATGTAAAAAAGCCTTTTTTTCTTATACTTAAAGTATCTAATTGTTTATTAACAGCTTTAATTAATTACTAATATAGAGAAATTAATCTTAAATATAGTCATAGAAAAAATATCTGCAAAACCAAGCTTGTATATCTTTTTCAGTAAAAAAACTCAAGTAATACAATAAAAAACTGAAAGCTAGTGTTTTCAAAAGTAGTGCTTTATAACTATAAAAGTTCATCTTTATTTTTCCGTTTAAATTTAGAACAACACAAAAAGTTTTAATTTTTTTTAAACCAGATAGAAATCTTTTTAAAATATTTTTAAAAACAATAACAGTTTTTAGGAATCTACATATAGCCTACATCACTTGTTTACAAGATAAAATGCAGCAATGTTTCATTGTTCTTAGAAAATGATTTGCTTAAAATATATTTTGGTTTTTATTCTACTTTTGCTCGCCTTTACTTTTCTGGAAGTTTTATCATATACTACTGTAATTTTTGTTAGATTTTTTTGTTTACAAGTTTTCATAATCATTCTAATCTATAAAAAAATAAGATAAAAAGGATACTTTTGAGTTGTATAAATCAATGAAAAGATACTTTTAAATGTATTTTGTTCTAATGCAACCTTATTTATTAAATCAAAGTTTTTTATTGAAGTTGCTTAGACGCTATGTCATTGCTTTGGAACCATAGCACTAGTTTAACATCAAAAGTCTTAATGCATAGTTTTAATTTAAAATTGTGGTTTAATTAGATGTTTGTTTTTGATAAAAACTTGATAAAATCTTTCATATCACTTTTAAAATTAAAAATCAAACTTTAGTATCGACTATAATTAAAATGAGATAAAATTCAAAAGAAAAAAAATATAATAAAATTCTAACAAATAAATTATTACAATATTTATTTTATATAAGTGATTTAGTGTTGTTACTCATAATATGCTACATTAGCACTCGACGGTAGTATATGGTGATAACAATCCGAGCTCCTAGATTTTTAAAGTCTAAAAGTCACCCAGTCTTAAACTGTTTAAACTTGTATTTTAGCGAGTATCAGAATAGTTTAGAGTATAAATAAATAAACCAGTTTTTCTAAAATCGATACCTATTTACTTTGTAGTTTGAAAATACTATTATGCGTTAATTTGTTTAGATTTTCTAAAACTGCTACTAACACTGAATTGAACAAAGTTTTCAAACGTTTACTACTAGTTACACAGAAAATAGATTAAAAACAAAGATTTTAAAAAGTAAGTCAAAACCCTTACAAAAAAAATAAAGCAATTCTAATGAAAATATTTTAGTAATCGATGCCAAAAAAGTAATTATATAGTAATTTACGTTTTTTTACCAGTTGTTTAACATTGTTGTTCTCGTAATTTTTACCGGTTAATATTAATTTAAAATAAAGCATCTGTAATAAAAATAAAGCTTGAATACTTGATCTAGTTCTAAATTCTTTCGTTTTTGTAATGAAGGTATTTGAAAGTTTCTTATAGTGTAAAAACAAATTTGAACAAAACTTTTATTAATCTTTTTAAACTTTTTTCTTCTCATCACAATTGTTTACTAAATTAGAAAAATTATTTTCATAAACTCACTTTAAATGTCTGACTGCAAAATAGTAACTCCAATCTTTTACAACAACGTTCCCTTCAATTCTGAAAAATTTGATAAAAGCCGCTACATCCCACCCTTTCCCGTGCTTCCTACACAGTTGTTCAGCCATCCAGTAGTTCTTATTATAATCCCAATAGTTGAAGTCAAACAGCAAAGTTTCAGGGTAAGAGATGTAGACGTAAATCCATCTATAACCTAAATAATCATTTAACAAAGTTCATCTTTTTATTTTTTGAAATCTAAAGAAAAACTATCTAAAGTTGGTAATAATTAAAATTCTTTTTTTCATTTATTACTATTACAAAAAATACTAATGACTTACAATGATAAAAAAATATTAAAAATTACGACCAAATAAAATTTTATACTGTTTATATTTTTGACACAATTGTTGGCTAACTAAAGTTGCAATACAAAATAGTTATGTATTTATTTTTTTGTAAAAAAAAAATAGTTATTTTAAAAAATAAGAAAGTAATCATTGACTTCCTCGGATTGCAGAAGCACCATCGAAAAACAAGCCAAGAAAAACCTATAAAATTTTTGTTTATATACATTTTTTAAGACAATTTACTCAATGTGAATAGAAATTATAAAAACAAGTTTTTAAAGTTTTTAATTCATGAAAACTTTATTTCAAAACACAATACATTTTTTATGTTTAAGCACAACAATTTAATTCCCTAGTTATATATAATTTTTTCAATGTAAAGGTTTAAGATCCACTTAATTAGCGTATTTGAAAATACTAACTTCTTTATTAATTTTTATCTATTAATGTTTTAATTATTGTTAAGTATAAAAAAAAAAAAATTTTTTAGACTTACAACCATAAATAATAGAAACATTTTCTTTTTTAAATTCATACTATTTAATAAGTCTTCTGCAAATAGAAATAGGTTTAAATATTATAAATTCATGTTTTTCTACTAGAAATAGATTTTTATTACTTGCGACAACTTAATTAAAACTATTTATACATTATTCTAATACACAGTTAATATTTTGCTTCAAAATTGTATTACTATAGCAAGAAAATAATAGTTATAAAAATTCCTTTTAAGATTATTAAACTAAAATTATTTTTACATTCAAAGTCTTATCTAAACCAATGTAAAACTAGTTAAAAAAATACGGTTTCGTTGCTCATATGTGTACATCATAAACATGTTAGCACTGAAAAGTAGTTAAAGCTATGATTTATATTGTTTATATACATCTGCTGTACTTACGTGTTTTGAAAGTGCAAAAACATAAAGTTGTTATGTGAACTTTTAATTGTTTACAAATTCCGAGTATGTATGTTTTATACAACACTATAAATAGTTTAAACAAAACAAGTACTTTATTTTTATATTAAATATTCACAACTTTATTAATATTAAGTGTTTTTGTTATAACAATTACTAACTAAATTTTGTTTAAAGTATAAGCTTTTTTTGAGCGAAACCATTGTGTTGTATAATGTTAACATAATAAAGTTCATAAAATTATTAACTGTTGGTCATATTTCTTTAATGCAAAAAGTAAAGGTTTTAAGGCTGAAACTTCAAAACTAAATCTACATACTGTGCTAAAATTCTTAAGTCTGTGTATGTAAAGCAATAAATAGTTTACAAATTATGCAATCGTAAAAATATATCATTCCATTTATTTAATTACATGACCGTCGTTTAGTGACTATCTTTTTTTGAAAAGCTTTTGTTAATTAAGATATTTTAAAAGCAAACTAACAAATATTTTTTTGCTTTTAAAAAGCAAATCTTAGATAAAATAAGTTCGATACAAATCAAAATAATTAAACGACGGTTAGTTTCTTGTTTTTAAATTTTCTTATACATGATGTATGTTAGAAAATGTTTCATTTAAGAATAATTTTTAGAGGTTTGCTTTACTAACAGCACGGTGTACACCTTATAGGTAAGTAATATATTTATTAAAGTTATTCTTCTTGTGAAACTTTAAAATAATTTTAAGTAAACACCATATTTTTCTTAGTTATTTATATTTCTAGTTATAACTCAGCATACTTTAAAAGGATAGTTGTGAAATAAAATCATTTCGTTAAATTTAATTTTTAGAAGCCATTAATGATCAACAAAGTTTTAAATGCATATAGTGTTAATCATTAAACTAATTGATCGAACTTAGTAAATACTTTACAATTTAAAAGTTTACAGATCGTAAATACTTCAATTTCAAAAAAAAAAAGTTTAGTATCTATAAAACTGTTTTATCTTAATTTTTTTATAAGTGCTTTCTTTAAAACTTATAAACTACCATTACTTGAAAAAAAATCAAAGTAATTTAGCTTAGTTATCACTCTTTAAACATTTAGTAAATACTTAAAACACCATCAATTAAAACTGTTATTTTAATACTAAAAGCACAACTATGTTAGAACAACCATTCGAACTATTGTATGCTAAGTATACTTATTAGGACTTTTAAAACTTAATACTTAAAATGAGGAAATGTAGTATATTAGTATTTAGTAATAAAACAATGAAAAAAAAATTACATTTGTTAGAAAATAAATTAAACTGAGTTATTTCTAACAAAAAAAACCAAAAATAAAACTATTTTCATAAACCTATATTTATAAAAGTTATTTCAAAAGATTGCCTACCTCTACATAAGCTACGATTAACGTTTAAAATAGGTCAGTAGCTTTTTACAAGCAACGGCCCAATCTTCCTATCAAAAGATGCTCGCGAGCCTCACGTACCTGCAAGCTGGAGGTACTTAAAACATTTGTAGTGACTAATAAAAAACAGTACCTTAAACAAAACATAAAATCTGAAACATTAAATTGTAAAATACTAACTATGTTTTACTTTGGCAGGAATTTTTGAATATTTCTTTAATAACAGGTCAATTTTCCCAGTAGAAATTTTCCCAGTACAAAAAGTAAAATATGAACCTATAAAGCATTAATAATTACTGTTTACTAAATTAAGTACCTGTTTGTACATTTGTACGAAAAAACTCTTTTTAGTTGTTTTAAAAATGATTTTAGCTGAAAAGTACATCGCAGGCCCTATATTTTTCTTTGCGGTCTATAGATTGCTGACCCCTGACTAAAAATAAACAACCTTGTAAAACTTTAAAATGTACATCTAGAACTGTTTTGGAATACTATAACAATTTTTTCGGTCTATTTAGCTTTAAAGTTTTGATTTTAAACTTCCAAAAATACTTTTTTATAAAAATGGCAGTCATATGAGATATACAAAGCCTTTTTTATTGCTAAAGATTATTGAAGTTTGGTCAGTTGTAAAAACTGCTATTAGTAGAAAATAAATTTACTTTACATTTGTATTTTTTTCTATTACACAGTTTTAAAACTTATGTTGCTAAACTTTTGAAGCAAATATAAACGCTTTATTTTTAGTATATTAAAAAATAAAATTGCAGTTGGCAAAACAAAGTCAAGTTTTTTTTTGGAAGACAACCGAAAGTTTTCCATCACAATTAGCCATCAAAATTTCTGATCTCGTCCATTTGAGACATCCATTGATATTAAAAAATAGTTAAAAAAATATATATTTCAGTAATACCCTAAGAAAAAATAAATAACTTTATTTTAAGAATTTTTTCATCTCTTGCTTAATTATTTCTAATAAAGAATAATATGAAGTGATATTAAACTTCAATCAATGTAGAAAAGAACTTTTACAAAGTTTAGAATAAGAACCAAAACAAAATTAAAAGCAGCTGTAATTAATTTTAAGCTTTTTATGTAATTAATTAATTTTTTTGAAAAGCTTTTGTTAATTCAGATATTTTAAAAGCAAACTAACGAATATTTTTTGTTTTTAAAAAGTTGTTAATTAAACTGAACTAATTAGGAACTTCGATTAGAAATAAAATATAAATTAAACTGTTTAGTAGTAGATGGTTTTTTACTCAACTATTTGAAGCTAAAAGAGCTAAAATCTTATCATTTAAAACTAAAGTAGAGTTTTATAGAGTAATTTTATATCAAGTCATCAGATAAATTGTTTTATTGGCTTTAACTATTAGTGTGTATGTCTTTATAGAGTTTCATTTAACTGAATTAGATTGTATTCAGTTTCATTTAACTGAATTAGAATTGTTTTCTACTTAAAAAGAAAAAAAAAACTATTATGAGTTATTTAGTTACGATGCAAAAATAAAAATAGTTAAAGTTTATGAAGACAAATTTATATTAATTTACTAACAATTCACTAAACATTTTTATTTGCATAAAAAATATGTCCATTGAATATCAGTTAAAGGCCTTAATTTAACATGTCACAATTCTTTTCACATCTTACAGTTTTGTAGAAATTGAAATAAACAAAATGCACTTTAATTAAAAATAAAAAAGTAAACTTACCCGGTAACATAACTGGCTCAATCCTCTCAGATTTTTATCAATATTTGGGCAAAAAACAAAATCTTTAGCAAGATCATTTAATATTTTTAAGTTCCTGCTATCCATAAAGTCCATTAAGTATGCTTTTTCAGTCAAAAGAGACTCTTTAAAGTAGTTTTCAAAAGCATATTTGTCACCACTAAAACCAAATCCTAGAATAATAATAAAATCAGATTGGAATACATATTTTATAAATTCGGTAATATGTTGAATGCTGGTTTTCCGGAAATAGACCAAGTCTATGAGATAAACACGATCACATATTGCAAACTGAATGATTGCTAAATCTACTAATCTAATGTCAGTTGCTGAAGTAATCCATTCTGCAACAAATCCTACTGGCAACAATATACCATTTGATGGCTTATTATCCTCAAAGTAATCGAAACAATCATTCAGATTTTCTATTGAGTCAACAAAAAACACGTTTTCAATCGGTATTGCAAGCTTCAGTTGGTATTTAAAACAACTTAATTTCTTCAAATCTCAAGGAGTTTGTTCTTTTAATTGGGCATTACCCTAAAATTTTCTATGCTCCACAACGAAATTTTAAACAAAACAGAAAGGCACACAGTGTTGTGATCTTGAAATGAAATTAATTAACTAATGAAATATATTAACAAATTTTTCAAGATATCTTATAAGAAAAAAACCTATGTTAAAACCATCCTAAACATCTATAAAGCAAAGCGTTTGCAGCCCTGTCCTGGACAAAACTTCAAAAGTTATCCATGGTGAGCGACTTAATAAGGTCTTCGTGCACCGGGTCTTAAGGGCAAACATTTTGCGTGTCTTTTTTTTTCGTTTAATAAACTAATATCATTAAAACCGTTATTCTTAGAAAAATTTTTATCAAACAAATCAATAAATTTGTAATTTATAAACTATTTGTTCATATATTTTTAACATAGTAATATATAACATATAATAATTGTTCATATTCATTTTAAACTATGTTGTTCTCGTAATTTTTACCGGTTAATATTAATTTAAAATAAAGCATCTGTAATAAAGATAAGGCTTGAATACTTGATCTAGTTCTAAATTCTTTCGTTTTTGTAATGAAGGTATTTGTAAGTTTATTATAGTGTAAAAACAAATTTGAACACAACTTTTATTAATCTTTTTAAACTTTTTTCTTCTCATCACAATTGTTTACTAAATTAAAACAAATATTTTAATAAACTCACTTTAAGTGCCTGACTGCAAAATAGTAACTCCAATCTTTTACAACAACGTTTCCATCAATTCTGAAAAATTTGATGAAAGCCGCTACATCCCAACCTTTCCCGTGTACTAATGACTTACAATGATAAAAAATGTTATTAAAATTGACGACCGAGTTACCTATGCACCAGTCCCAAGAATCTCCATTCATCCAGTAGTCGCACCAAGGCCATCTCGCAACAGCCAAGTCCGTCGAGCTCGGGTCTTTTTTCCACAATCTCGTACACGATTGGCCGATCACCGACCAATCCATTTTAAGATTATTAAACTAAAATTATTTTTACATTCAAAGTCTTATCTAAACCATTGTAAAACTAGTTAAAAAAATACAGTTTCGTTGCTCATATGTGTACTTCATAAACATGTTAGCACTGAAAAGTAGTTAAATCTATGATTCATATTGTTTATATACATCTGCTGAACTTACGTGTTTTGAAAATGCAAAAACATAAAGTTGTTATGTGAACTTTTAATTGTTTACAAATTCCGAGTATGTATGTTTTATACAACACTATAAATAGTTTAAACAAAACAAGTACTTTGTTTTTATATTAAATATTCACAACTTTATTAATTTCAAGTGTTTTTGTTATAACAATTACTAACTAAATTTTGTTTAAAGTAGAAGTTTTTTTAAGCGAAACCATTGTGTTGTATAATGTTAACATAATAAAGTTCATAAAATCATTAACTGTTAATCATATTTCTTTAATGCAAAAAGTAAAGGTTTTAAGGCTGAAACTTCAAAACTAAATCTACATACTGTGCTAAAATTCTGAAGTCTGTGTATGTAAAGCAATAATTTACAAATTATGCAATCGTAAAAATATATCATTCCATTTATTTAATTACATGACCGTCGTTTAGTGACTATCTTTTTTTGAAAAGCTTTTGTTAATTCAGATATTTTAAAAGCAAACTAACGAATATTTTTTGTTTTTAAAAAGCAAGTCTAAACTAAAATAAGTTCGATACAAACCAAAATAATTAAAGGACGGTTAGTTTCTTGTTTTTAAATTTTCTTATATATGATGTATGTTAGAAAATGTTTCATTTAAGAATAATTTTTACAGGTTTGCTTTACTAACAGCACAGTGTACACCACCTTATAGGTAAGTAATATATTTATCAAAGTTATTCTTCTTGTGAAACTTTAAAATAATTTTAAGTAAACACAATATTTTCCTTAGTTATTTATATTTCTAGTTATAACTCAGCATATTTTTAAATGGATAGTTGTGAAATAAAATCATTTCGTTTAATTTAATTTTTAGGAGCCATTAATGATCAACAAAGTTTTAAATGCATATAGTGTTAATCATTAAACTAATTGATCGAACTTAGTAAACACTTTACTATTTAAAAGTTTACAGATCGTAAATACTTTAATTTCAAAAAAATAGCTTAGTATCTATAAAACTGTTTTATCTTAATTTTGTTATTAGTGCTTTCTTTAAAACTTATAAACTACCATTACTTGAAAAAAAAAATCAAAGGAATTTAGCTGAGTTATCACCCTTTAAACAATTAGTAAATACTTAAAACATCATCAATTAAAACTGTTATTTTAATACTAAAAGTACAAATATTTTAGAACAACCATTCGAATTATTGTATGCTAAGTATACTTATTAGGACTTATAAAACTTAATAATTAAAATGAGGAAATGTAGTATATTAGTATTTAGTAATAAAACAATGAAAAAAAACTTACATTTGTTAAAAAATAAATTAAACTGAGTTATTTCTAACAAAAAAAACCAAAAATAAAACTATTTTTGTAAACTTATATTTATAAAAGTTATTTTAAAAGACTGCCTACCTCTACATAAGCCATGATTTACGTTTAGAATAGGTCAGTAGCTTTTTACAAGCAACTGACTCAATCTTCCTGTCAAAAGGTGCTCGAAGCCTCACGTACCTGCAAGCTGGAGGTACTTAAGGCATTTGTAGTAACTAATAATAAACAGTAACTTAAACAAAACATAAAATCTGAAGCAATAAATATTAAAATACTAACTATGTTTTACTTTAGCAGGAATTTTCAATATGTTTTTAATAACGGGTCATTTTCCGAGTAGAAGTGTTGAGTGCCGCGCTGTATAGAAATAAATTTTTGCGGGCCGAAGATGTTTAAAAAATTGTATTACTTAATTAAAAACTACTAGTTTAATCAAAAAGTAATTGTTTTTACATTTGTATAAAAAAAACTTTTTTTAGTTGTTTGAAAAAAAAATTATCTGAAAAGTACATTTTCATTAAAACTTTAGAACTTTGTTAAAATAGTGTTTCAAAATAGTACAATACAAAATAGTACAAAGTGTTTCAAGTTGTTAATTAAACTGAACTAATTACGAACTTCGATTAGAAATAAAATATAAATTAAACTGTTTAGTAGTAGATGGTTTTTTACTCAACTATTTGAAGCTAAAAGAGCTAAAATCTTATCATTTAAAACTAAAGTAGAGTTTTATAGAGTAATTTTATATCAAGTCATCAGATAAATTGTTTTATTGGCTTTAACTATTAGTGTGTATGTCTTTATAGAGTTTCATTTAACTGAATTAGATTGTATTCAGTTTCATTTAACTGAATTAGAATTGTTTTCTACTTAAAAAGAAAAAAAAAACTATTATGAGTTATTTAGTTACGATGCAAAAATAAAAATAGTTAAAGTTTATGAAGACAAATTTATATTAATTTACTAACAATTCACTAAACATTTTTATTATTTAACTACAAATTATTTGACATTTTCAAGTAAATTTATCAAGTTTCGTTTAAAGACAGTGTTTGGATAATGTTTGGTAAAAAATCCGTTTTGTATGAGTTTATTCAAAAAGTATGCAAATAAAGTTGGCAAATAACTTCAAAGTTATAAAAACCTTGCCAGAACACAACAGCGTCGTTTAACATAAACAATAACAAAATAAGTTTTATAATTTATATGGATTACTGTAAATTACTTTCTTAGAGTGGTTTTCAGGTTAAATATATCTATGAAGTAAACAATAAAACAATTAAGAGGTACTTTAAACTGAAAACAGATTTTAAAAAATGGCCAAGAGCATCGCACACCGCGCGCAAAGCGCGCTTTTGTGCTAGCCGAATAAGGCAGATAAATAATAAAATAAGTAAATTAAAATTATTAGTTAGAAATTTTTGAAATTTTTGATAATTTTGAAATACTATCAAAAACTCTTAAAATTTTAGAAAACTTATGTTTAAACTATGGATTAGAACAAGTTAGTTTGAAACAGATAATGTAAAAAGAAAAAAAAAATATATCTATAAACTTAACTATAAAACAAAAAGAACTACATAAGTAAGAAAATAGTTTGTAATAAGTAGCTAAAAGTATCGCACACCGCGCGCAAAGCGCGCTTTTGTGCTAGCCAAATAAAGCAAATACTAGTAAATAATAGTTAATAATAAAGTAAATAAAATTATAACTAAAATATTACAAATATAAAAAAAATTTCATATTTTCTTCTATTTTTCAAATACTCTTAAAAAATACTTCAAGTTTTTAATAACTGCCGTTTAAACTAAGTATTAAAACAAAATTACTCCACTAATTTTAACTTTAAACAAATCTAAATTTGTTAACCTAAATTCTGCTTAAAAACTAAAATAAAACTACCGTTTTAACTAAGCATTAAGGATAATTGCTCTACTTGAAAGAAAAATAATATTTTAAGCTACGTTAAGCTAAATTCCTGGCTCAGAAAGCTCGCTTTCTTTTGGTTTTGCTTCGCAAAAAAGGCCCGCTTCGCGCTCGATCTTGCTTTGACTTCCAGACCTCAAAAGCTTCGCTTTCTTTTTACGTCCCAACCTCAGAAAGCTCCGCTTTCTTTCGGTTTTGCTTTGCAAAAATTAGCACAACAGCGCGCTTCGCGCGCGATTGTGCGATCTTGCTTTAACTTCCATGCCTCCAAAGCTTCGCTTTCATTGTACGTCCCAACCTCAGAAAGCTCCGCTTTCTTTCGGTTTTGCTTCGCAAAATAAGCACAACAGCGCGCTTTGCGCGCGATTGTGCGATCTTGCTTTCAGCCTCTCTTCCAACTGCAGTTTTGGATTTAGTTATCCATCCCACCCGCCCCAAAAATTATATCCAATATATATTCTAAACTATTTTTTAAATTTCAAAAATTTCATGTTACGTCACTAACTCTTCCAGATGTTCGTTTTAGTCGGCATAAAATCGTTTAAAAATATGTATGAAAAATTTGCATAAAATTAGCATAACTTTTTTTTTTATTTCATGTTACGTCACTAACTCCTCCAGATGTTCGTTTTAGTCGACATAAAATATTTTGTTAACCTAAATTCCTGCTCTAAAATCTACGTTAGCAGCTTACTTTTTAGCTTACGTTAGCAGCTTACTTAAAAATCTTAAAGTAAACATTAATGATTTTGTACAATAAACTAAATAACGATAACGCTTTTAAATCAACTTTGGTTGAATTAAATTTCAAGTTATACTTTAAAAGCACTAATTGCTTTAAGTTAGTTCAGAAGCTTTTTAATGTGTTGAATAGATAAATTGATAGTTTTTAATGTTTCGGAATAAAACTATCGAATGGTCCTGGACAAGACGTTAAAAGGTATCCATGATGTGCGACTCGATAACCGAAAGGTTCTTTGTGGACCAGGTCCTAGAGCCAAATATTTTGAACGTCTTTTTTTTACTTAAAGTTTAAGACGAAATTTTAACTTACATCTATTTTCTTCAATGATCAAAAGCTTTAATTTTTATTGTTAACTTGCATGTAGTAAAGCTATAAATGACAAATATGTCCATTGAATATCAGTTAAAGGCCTTAATTTAACATGTCACAATTCTTTTCACATCTTACAGTTTTGTAGAAATTGAAATAAACAAAATGCACTTTAATTAAAAATAAAAAAGTAAACTTACCCGGTAACATAACTGGCTCAATCCTCTCAGATTTTTATCAATATTTGGGCAAAAAACAAAATCTTTAGCAAGATCATTTAATATATTTAAGTTCCTGCTATCCATAAAGTCCATTAAGTATGCTTTTTCAGTCAAAAGAGACTCTTTAAAGTAGTTTTCAAAAGCATATTTGTCACCACTAAAACCAAATCCTAGAATAATAATAAAATCAGATTGGAATACATATTTTATAAATTCGGTAATATGTTGAATGCTGGTTTTCCGGAAATAGACCAAGTCTATGAGATAAACACGATCACATATTGCAAACTGAATGATTGCTAAATCTACTAATCTAATGTCAGTTGCTGAAGTAATCCATTCTGCAACAAATCCTACTGGCAACAATATACCATTTGATGGCTTATTATCCTCAAAGTAATCGAAACAATCATTCAGATTTTCTATTGAGTCAACAAAAAACACGTTTTCAATCGGTATTGCAAGCTTCAGTTGGTATTTAAAACAACTTAATTTCTTCAAATCTCAAGGAGTTTGTTCTTTTAATTGGGCATTACCCTAAAATTTTCTATGCTCCACAACGAAATTTTAAACAAAACAGAAAGGCACACAGTGTTGTGATCTTGAAATGAAATTAATTAACTAATGAAATATATTAACAAATTTTTCAAGATATCTTATAAGAAAAAAACCTATGTTAAAACCATCCTAAACATCTATAAAGCAAAGCGTTTGCAGCCCTGTCCTGGACAAAACTTCAAAAGTTATCCATGGTGAGCGACTTAATAAGGTCTTCGTGCACCGGGTCTTAAGGGCAAACATTATTCGTGTCTTTTTTTTCGTTTAATAAACTAATATTATTAAAACCGTTATTCTTAGAAAAATTTTTATCAAACAAATCAATAAATTTGTAATTTATAAACTATTTGTTCATATATTGCTTTCTTTACTATCAATTTGTTCACAATACACAATTCTTACCACCACATATAATTTATTACATATTTCGGATTAGCGCAAAGTAAGCGCATATCTTTTTTAATTTATCTTTATCGAATAAAAAAAAAAGGTTCTAAAAAGTATACTTTTCAAAAAAAAAAACACTTAATTGATTAACATGAAAAACTAACAAAACAACTTTCTTTTTAAATATTTTAAGAAAACAGGTTTTTAAAATTTATTTGTACAAAACTCATGCAGTATTAGATACTTTAAAATATTCAAATCAACTTAAATGAATATTAAAAACACTTCGGTTTTTCCATTTTCATTAAAACTTTAGAACTTTGTTAAAATAGTGTTTCAAAATAGTACAATACAAAATAGTACAAAGTGTTTCAAGTTGTTAATTAAACTGAACTAATTAGGAACTTCGATTAGAAATAAAATATAAATTAAACTGTTTAGTAGCAGATGGTTTTTTACTCAACTATTTGAAGCTAAAAGAGCTAAAATCTTATCATTTAAAACAGTGGTTCCCAACCTTTTTGATTTCCCACACCCCTAAAGTCTCTTAATTTGATTTCGCACCCCTAACACTATATGCTATAACTATTTATTAATAATTTGATTATAAAATCATTGGTTTGATTAATTAATAATTTGTATTTTAATTTTTATGATAGTGCACTATATTATAAAAATAAAATACTTGGAAACTTATAAAACATAGCAAACTATATTCGAACAAGTTTTATCTATTTTTTATAAGGTAGAAAACATCAGCTGTTCTAAGTTAAGAAAATGTTAAGTTTTATTTACAAAAGTATTAGCAGCTAGGAATTTTTAAAATAATAAAGGTTTGAGTTAAGATTTTTAAAATTTAAAAGATATGTATAAAAGCAAATACAAAAAAAAATTGCATGCTTACAACATAAATAAAAAAATGTAGATTGAAAAAGGTAAACTATTTAGGTTCAAAAAAGGAATGAATAGAAATAAAGTTGATGCATTGAATACTTTTGCTGATCTATTAAAATTGATTTTACTAAAGCTAAAAACAAGTTTTCTTAAATGGTATAACATACAGTAATTGCTGTGAACTTTACAACAAAGCTTAATAAAGAAAGCACCACTTTCTGCACAACGAAGCTTAATAAACGAATACATTATAAATGTAATAAACTTAACAGAACCAGTTTAGAACCAGTTTTAAACAATTAATGGCCACTTAAGAAACTAAAATATTTAAAGAATAGATGATTAAAATTCACAGGTGTAAAACTCTAAGAAAGCTTTACTGAAGTGTTAATTCTAAACCAACAGCTATTAAATGAAATTAGTAAAATGAATTTACTATTTATTTAATTACATGACCGTCGTTTAGTGACTATCTTTTTTTGAAAAGCTTTTGTTAATTCAGATATTTTAAAAGCAAACTAACGAATATTTTTTGTTTTTAAAAAGCAAGTCTAAACTAAAATAAGTTCGATACAAACCAAAATAATTAAACGACGGTTAGTTTCTTGTTTTTAAATTTTCTTATATATGATGTATGTTAGAAAATGTTTCATTTAAGAATAATTTTTACAGGTTTGCTTTACTAACAGCACAGTGTACACCACCTTATAGGTAAGTAATATATTTATCAAAGTTATTCTTCTTGTGAAACTTTAAAATAATTTTAAGTAAACACAATATTTTCCTTAGTTATTTATATTTCTAGTTATAACTCAGCATATTTTTAAATGGATAGTTGTGAAATAAAATCATTTCGTTTAATTTAATTTTTAGGAGCCATTAATGATCAACAAAGTTTTAAATGCATATAGTGTTAATCATTAAACTAATTGATCGAACTTAGTAAATACTTTACTATTTAAAAGTTTACAGATCGTAAATACTTTAATTTCAAAAAAATAGCTTAGTATCTATAAAACTGTTTTATCTTAATTTTGTTATTAGTGCTTTCTTTAAAACTTATAAACTACCATTACTTGAAAAAAAAATCAAAGGAATTTAGCTGAGTTATCACCCTTTAAACAATTAGTAAATACTTAAAACACCATCAATTAAAACTGTTATTTTAATACTAAAAGTACAACTATGTTAGAACAACCATTCGAACTATTGCATGCTAAGTATACTTATTAGGACTTTTAAAACTTAATACTTAAAATGAGGAAATGTAGTATATTAGTATTTAGTAATAAAACAATGAAAAAAAACTTACATTTGTTAGAAAATAAATTAAACTGAGTTATTTCTAACAAAAAAAAACGAAAATAAAACTATTTTTGTAAACTTATATTTATAAAAGTTATTTTAAAAGACTGCCTACCTCTACATAAGCCAAGATTTACGTTTAGAATAGGTCAGTAGCTTTTTACAAGTACTGACTCAATCTTCCTGTCAAAAGGTGCTCGAAGCCTCATGTACCTGCAAGCTGGAAGTACTTAAAACATTTGTAGTAACTAATAATAAACAGTAACTTAAACAAAACATAAAATCTGAAACAATAAATTGTAAAATACTAACTATGTTTTACTTTAGTAGGAATTTTCCATATTCTTTAATAACGGGTCAATTTTCCCAGTAGAAGTACTGACTGCCGCACAGTATAAAAAAAAATTCGCGGGCCGAAAATGTTAAAAATATTTCTATTATTTAATTAAAACTACTAGTTCAAACAAAAAGTAAAATATGAACCTATAAAGCATTAATAATTACTGTTTACTAGATTAAGTACCTGTTTGTACATTTGTGCGAAAAAACTCTTTTTAGTTGTTTTAGAAATAATTTTAGCTGAAAAGTACATCGCGGGCCCTATATTTTTCTTTGCGGTCTATAGATTGCTGACCCCTGACTAATAATAAACAACCTTGTTAAACTTTAAAATGTACAGCTAGAACTGTTTTGGAATACTATAACAATTTTTTCGGTCTATTTAGCTTAAAAATCTTGATTTTAAACTTCCAAAAATACTTTTTCATAAAAATGGCAGTCGTATGAGATATACAAAGCCTTTTTTATTTAATTTATTGCTAAAGATTATTGAAGTTTGGTCAGTTGTAAAAACTGCTATTAGTAGAAAATAAATTTACTTTACATTTGTATTTTTCTTCTGTTACACTGTTTTAAAACTTATGTTGTTAAACTTTTTAAGCAAATATAAACGCTTTATATTTAGTATTTAAAAATAAATTGCAGTTAGCAAAACAAAGTCAAGTTTCTTTTTGGCAGACAACCGAAAGTTTTCCATCACAATTAGCCATCAGATTTTCTGATCTCGTCCATTTGAGACATCCATTGATATTCTCACAATTCAAGTCCTTTAAACCCAAAAACCACCGTTTTGCTCAACTGTGGTCTCCAACAGTCATATTGCTTTGATGCACATAAAGATCTTAGCTTTTATGTAAACTCTGATTTGTATATGTTTACTGGTTATTCTTGATTGGAATGATACATTTTTTATACGTAATTGTAACAAAGTAATTTAGTTGCTAATAACTTATACTTTTTCAATAACTTAAAAGCTTTACTAGTGGAGAAATATTTTGCCATTAAAACAGATGTAGAGACATCACGATTTTATTGCAATTTTAACCTAATTAGCATGTTTAAGAGACTTCTAGAAAAAAACTAGGAGTTTTGAGATTAGTTCACTAATGTAGATATGTTTAAAGCTGTTTTACCATTGCAAAAAAAAACAGGTTAACAATGATATTTTTTATTTAAATAAAACTTTTCAAATTCGATGAGCTAAGCTTAATATCTCTTCAAGGTAAATTTTTATGTAAAAAAGCCTTTTTTTCTTATACTTAAAGTATCTAATTGTTTATTAACAGCTTTAATTAATTACTAATATAGAGAAATTAATCTTAAATATAGTCATAGAAAAAATATCTGCAAAACCAAGCTTGTATATCTTTTTCAGTAAAAAAACTCAAGTAATACAATAAAAAACTGAAAGCTAGTGTTTTCAAAAGTAGTGCTTTATAACTATAAAAGTTCATCTTTATTTTTCCGTTTAAATTTAGAACAACACAAAAAGTTTTAATTTTTTTTAAACCAGATAGAAATCTTTTTAAAATATTTTTAAAAACAATAACAGTTTTTAGGAATCTACATATAGCCTACATCACTTGTTTACAAGATAAAATGCAGCAATGTTTCATTGTTCTTAGAAAATGATTTGCTTAAAATATATTTTGGTTTTTATTCTACTTTTGCTCGCCTTTACTTTTCTGGAAGTTTTATCATATACTACTGTAATTTTTGTTAGATTTTTTTGTTTACAAGTTTTCATAATCATTCTAATCTATAAAAAAATAAGATAAAAAGGATACTTTTGAGTTGTATAAATCAATGAAAAGATACTTTTAAATGTATTTTGTTCTAATGCAACCTTATTTATTAAATCAAAGTTTTTTATTGAAGTTGCTTAGACGCTATGTCATTGCTTTGGAACCATAGCACTAGTTTAACATCAAAAGTCTTAATGCATAGTTTTAATTTAAAATTGTGGTTTAATTAGATGTTTGTTTTTGATAAAAACTTGATAAAATCTTTCATATCACTTTTAAAATTAAAAATCAAACTTTAGTATCGACTATAATTAAAATGAGATAAAATTCAAAAGAAAAAAAATATAATAAAATTCTAACAAATAAATTATTACAATATTTATTTTATATAAGTGATTTAGTGTTGTTACTCATAATATGCTACATTAGCACTCGACGGTAGTATATGGTGATAACAATCCGAGCTCCTAGATTTTTAAAGTCTAAAAGTCACCCAGTCTTAAACTGTTTAAACTTGTATTTTAGCGAGTATCAGAATAGTTTAGAGTATAAATAAATAAACCAGTTTTTCTAAAATCGATACCTATTTACTTTGTAGTTTGAAAATACTATTATGCGTTAATTTGTTTAGATTTTCTAAAACTGCTACTAACACTGAATTGAACAAAGTTTTCAAACGTTTACTACTAGTTACACAGAAAATAGATTAAAAACAAAGATTTTAAAAAGTAAGTCAAAACCCTTACAAAAAAAATAAAGCAATTCTAATGAAAATATTTTAGTAATCGATGCCAAAAAAGTAATTATATAGTAATTTACGTTTTTTTACCAGTTGTTGAACATTGTTGTTCTCGTAATTTTTACCGGTTAATATTAATTTAAAATAAAGCATCTGTAATAAAAATAAAGCTTGAATACTTGATCTAGTTCTAAATTCTTTCGTTTTTGTAATGAAGGTATTTGAAAGTTTCTTATAGTGTAAAAACAAATTTGAACAAAACTTTTATTAATCTTTTTAAACTTTTTTCTTCTCATCACAATTGTTTACTAAATTAGAAAAATTATTTTCATAAACTCACTTTAAATGTCTGACTGCAAAATAGTAACTCCAATCTTTTACAACAACGTTCCCTTCAATTCTGAAAAATTTGATGAAAGCCGCTACATCCCACCCTTTCCCGTGCTTCCTACACAGTTGTTCAGCCATCCAGTAGTTCTTATTATAATCCCAATAGTTGAAGTCAAACAGCAAAGTTTCAGGGTAAGAGATGTAGACGTAAATCCATCTATAACCTAAATAATCATTTAACAAAGTTCATCTTTTTATTTTTTGAAATCTAAAGAAAAACTATCTAAAGTTGGTAATAATTAAAATTCTTTTTTTCATTTATTACTATTACAAAAAATACTAATGACTTACAATGATAAAAAAATATTAAAAATTACGACCAAATAAAATTTTATACTGTTTATATTTTTGACACAATTGTTGGCTAACTAAAGTTGCAATACAAAATAGTTATGTATTTATTTTTTTGTAAAAAAAAAATAGTTATTTTAAAAAATAAGAAAGTAATCATTGACTTCCTCGGATTGCAGAAGCACCATCGAAAAACAAGCCAAGAAAAACCTATAAAATTTTTGTTTATATACATTTTTTAAGACAATTTACTCAATGTGAATAGAAATTATAAAAACAAGTTTTTAAAGTTTTTAATTCATGAAAACTTTATTTCAAAACACAATACATTTTTTATGTTTAAGCACAACAATTTAATTCCCTAGTTATATATAATTTTTTCAATGTAAAGGTTTAAGATCCACTTAATTAGCGTATTTGAAAATACTAACTTCTTTATTAATTTTTATCTATTAATGTTTTAATTATTGTTAAGTATAAAAAAAAAAAAAATTTTTAGACTTACAACCATAAATAATAGAAACATTTTCTTTTTTAAATTCATACTATTTAATAAGTCTTCTGCAAATAGAAATAGGTTTAAATATTATAAATTCATGTTTTTCTACTAGAAATAGATTTTTATTACTTGCGACAACTTAATTAAAACTATTTATACATTATTCTAATACACAGTTAATATTTTGCTTCAAAATTGTATTACTATAGCAAGAAAATAATAGTTATAAAAATTCCTTTTAAGATTATTAAACTAAAATTATTTTTACATTCAAAGTCTTATCTAAACCAATGTAAAACTAGTTAAAAAAATACGGTTTCGTTGCTCATATGTGTACATCATAAACATGTTAGCACTGAAAAGTAGTTAAAGCTATGATTTATATTGTTTATATACATCTGCTGTACTTACGTGTTTTGAAAGTGCAAAAACATAAAGTTGTTATGTGAACTTTTAATTGTTTACAAATTCCGAGTATGTATGTTTTATACAACACTATAAATAGTTTAAACAAAACAAGTACTTTATTTTTATATTAAATATTCACAACTTAATTAATATTAAGTGTTTTTGTTATAACAATTACTAACTAAATTTGGTTTAAAGTATAAGCTTTTTTTGAGCGAAACCATTGTGTTGTAAAATGTTAACATAATAAAGTTCATAAAATTATTAACTGTTGGTCATATTTCTTTAATGCAAAAAGTAAAGGTTTTAAGGCTGAAACTTCAAAACTAAATCTACATACTGTGCTAAAATTCTTAAGTCTGTGTATGTAAAGCAATAAATAGTTTACAAATTATGCAATCGTAAAAATATATCATTCCATTTATTTAATTACATGACCGTCGTTTAGTGACTATCTTTTTTTGAAAAGCTTTTGTTAATTAAGATATTTTAAAAGCAAACTAACAAATATTTTTTTGCTTTTAAAAAGCAAATCTTAACTAAAATAAGTTCGATACAAATCAAAATAATTAAACGACGGTTAGTTTCTTGTTTTTAAATTTTCTTATACATGATGTATGTTAGAAAATGTTTCATTTAAGAATAATTTTTAGAGGTTTGCTTTACTAACAGCACGGTGTACACCTTATAGGTAAGTAATATATTTATTAAAGTTATTCTTCTTGTGAAACTTTAAAATAATTTTAAGTAAACACCATATTTTTCTTAGTTATTTATATTTCTAGTTATAACTCAGCATACTTTAAAAGGATAGTTGTGAAATAAAATCATTTCGTTAAATTTAATTTTTAGAAGCCATTAATGATCAACAAAGTTTTAAATGCATATAGTGTTAATCATTAAACTAATTGATCGAACTTAGTAAATACTTTACAATTTAAAAGTTTACAGATCGTAAATACTTCAATTTCAAAAAAAAAAAGTTTAGTATCTATAAAACTGTTTTATCTTAATTTTTTTATAAGTGCTTTCTTTAAAACTTATAAACTACCATTACTTGAAAAAAAATCAAAGTAATTTAGCTTAGTTATCACTCTTTAAACATTTAGTAAATACTTAAAACACCATCAATTAAAACTGTTATTTTAATACTAAAAGCACAACTATGTTAGAACAACCATTCGAACTATTGTATGCTAAGTATACTTATTAGGACTTTTAAAACTTAATACTTAGAATGAGGAAATGTAGTATATTAGTATTTAGTAATAAAACAATGAAAAAAAAATTACATTTGTTAGAAAATAAATTAAACTGAGTTATTTCTAACAAAAAAAACCAAAAATAAAACTATTTTCATAAACCTATATTTATAAAAGTTATTTCAAAAGATTGCCTACCTCTACATAAGCTACGATTAACGTTTAAAATAGGTCAGTAGCTTTTTACAAGCAACGGCCCAATCTTCCTATCAAAAGATGCTCGCGAGCCTCACGTACCTGCAAGCTGGAGGTACTTAAAACATTTGTAGTGACTAATAAAAAACAGTACCTTAAACAAAACATAAAATCTGAAACATTAAATTGTAAAATACTAACTATGTTTTACTTTGGCAGGAATTTTTGAATATTTCTTTAATAACAGGTCAATTTTCCCAGTAGAAATTTTCCCAGTACAAAAAGTAAAATATGAACCTATAAAGCATTAATAATTACTGTTTACTAAATTAAGTACCTGTTTGTACATTTGTACGAAAAAACTCTTTTTAGTTGTTTTAAAAATGATTTTAGCTGAAAAGTACATCGCAGGCCCTATATTTTTCTTTGCGGTCTATAGATTGCTGACCCCTGACTAAAAATAAACAACCTTGTAAAACTTTAAAATGTACATCTAGAACTGTTTTGGAATACTATAACAATTTTTTCGGTCTATTTAGCTTTAAAGTTTTGATTTTAAACTTCCAAAAATACTTTTTTATAAAAATGGCAGTCATATGAGATATACAAAGCCTTTTTTATTGCTAAAGATTATTGAAGTTTGGTCAGTTGTAAAAACTGCTATTAGTAGAAAATAAATTTACTTTACATTTGTATTTTTTTCTATTACACAGTTTTAAAACTTATGTTGCTAAACTTTTGAAGCAAATATAAACGCTTTATTTTTAGTATATTAAAAAATAAAATTGCAGTTGGCAAAACAAAGTCAAGTTTTTTTTCGGAAGACAACCGAAAGTTTTCCATCACAATTAGCCATCAAAATTTCTGATCTCGTCCATTTGAGACATCCATTGATATTAAAAAATAGTTAAAAAAATATATATTTCAGTAATACCCTAAGAAAAAATAAATAACTTTATTTTAAGAATTTTTTCATCTCTTGCTTAATTATTTCTAATAAAGAATAATATGAAGTGATATTAAACTTCAATCAATGTAGAAAAGAACTTTTACAAAGTTTAGAATAAGAACCAAAACAAAATTAAAAGCAGCTGTAATTAATTTTAAGCTTTTTATGTAATTAATTAATTTTTTTGAAAAGCTTTTGTTAATTCAGATATTTTAAAAGCAAACTAACGAATATTTTTTGTTTTTAAAAAGCAAGTCTAAACTAAAATAAGTTCGATACAAACCAAAATAATTAAACGACGGTTAGTTTCTTGTTTTTAAATTTTCTTATATATGATGTATGTTAGAAAATGTTTCATTTAAGAATAATTTTTACAGGTTTGCTTTACTAACAGCACAGTGTACACCACCTTATAGGTAAGTAATATATTTATCAAAGTTATTCTTCTTGTGAAACTTTAAAATAATTTTAAGTAAACACAATATTTTCCTTAGTTATTTATATTTCTAGTTATAACTCAGCATATTTTTAAATGGATAGTTGTGAAATAAAATCATTTCGTTAAATTTAATTTTTAGGAGCCATTAATGATCAACAAAGTTTTAAATGCATATAGTGTTAATCATTAAACTAATTGATCGAACTTAGTAAATACTTTACTATTTAAAAGTTTACAGATCGTAAATACTTTAATTTCAAAAAAATAGCTTAGTATCTATAAAACTGTTTTATCTTAATTTTGTTATTAGTGCTTTCTTTAAAACTTATAAACTACCATTACTTGAAAAAAAAATCAAAGGAATTTAGCTGAGTTATCACCCTTTAAACAATTAGTAAATACTTAAAACATCATCAATTAAAACTGTTATTTTAATACTAAAAGTACAACTATGTTAGAACAACCATTCGAACTATTGCATGCTAAGTATACTTACTAGGACTTTTAAAACTTAATACTTAAAATGAGGAAATGTAGTATATTAGTATTTAGTAATAAAACAATGAAAAAAAACTTACATTTATTATTACAAATTAGTACAAATTATTAGTACAAATTATTTTATAAAGTTTAAATTTACTACAACTTATCTTTTATAAATATAAAAAATTCATTTTAACTTTTGAGATATGGTAACTCACAGTCAGAGGTACAAAAGAATCCTTATTAATATATTATAAACTCAAACAACAAATAAATCAAATCACTAAAATCATATCTTTTTTTTTATAAGTTGGCCTCAAAATCTTTAGATGTTTCTTTTATAAAATAAAAACAAATTGCTGAAATAGATATTTGAAACACTAAGAAAAAATAAATAACAAAAGTTTTTTTTTGTATATATAAAAATATATATTAATACTTAAAAATTTAAATTTCTTTTTAACAAAAGTAAACAAATTTTATAAAACTTAGGATGAAAAAGTTTGATAAAAATTGCTTCAAGAATGATGGAGAATATAGGTTTTCAGTAAAATTGTATTCTTTTGCTGTTTTGATTTGCTCCTTGTATAATAAATCATTTTACTCTCTGGCTTTGACCGGTTGTAACTAAAAGTTCAATTGGAAATTTCAAGTTTATTAAAGAGTAACTATTAGCTTTTTGAAAAAGTTAAAATAAGAACAACATGTAAAAAAGTGCCTATAAACCTTCCCCCCCCCCTTACCCCTCACTATTTTGCACTTTTTTTTTACAAACATTAAGATTTTTATAAACTTTTTTTCTAATTTTAAACTTTTTTCTTCTCATCACAATTGTTTACTTATTTAAAAAATCTTTTTTAATAAACTCACTTTAAGTGTCTGACTGCAAAATAGTAACTCCAATCTTTTACAACAACGTTTCCATCAATTCTGAAAAATTTGATGAAAGCCGCTACATCCCACCCTTTCCCGTGCTTCCTACACAGTTGTTCAGCCATCCAGTAGTTCTTATTATAGTCCCAATAGTTGAAGTCAAACAGCAAAGTTTGGTGTATTGTGTATTGTGAACAAGTTTTTAAAGTTTTAAGTTCATGAAAACTTTATTTTAAAACACATTATATTTTTTATGTTGAAGCACAACAATTTAATTCCCTAGTTATATATGATTTTTTTTAATGTAAAGATTTAAGATCCACTTAATTAAAGTATTTCTTTATTAACTAACTTCTTTATTAGTTTTTATCTATTGATGTTTTAATTATTGTTAGGTATAAAAAAATATTAATTTTTTTAGACTTACAACCATAATTGATAGAAACATTTTCTTTTTTAAATTCATACTATTTAATAAGTCTTCTGCAAATAGATATAGGTTTAAATAGTATAAATTCATGTTTTTCTATTAGAAATAGATTTTTATTACTTGCGACAACTTAATTAAAACAATTTGTTTAATTCTAATATACAGTTAATATTTTGCTTAAAAATTGTATTACTATAGCAAGAAAATAATAATTATAAAAATTCATTTTAAGATTATTAAACTAAAATTATTTTTACATTCAAAGTCTTATCTAAACCATTGTAAAACTAGTTAAAAAAATACAGTTTCGTTGCTCATATGTGTACTTCATAAACATGTTAGCACTGAAAAGTAGTTAAATCTATGATTCATATTGTTTATATACATCTGCTGAACTTACGTGTTTTGAAAATGCAAAAACATAAAGTTGTTATGTGAACTTTTAATTGTTTACAAATTCCGAGTATGTATGTTTTATACAACACTATAAATAGTTTAAACAAAACAAGTACTTTGTTTTTATATTAAATATTCACAACTTTATTAATTTCAAGTGTTTTTGTTATAACAATTACTAACTAAATTTTGTTTAAAGTAGAAGTTTTTTTAAGCGAAACCATTGTGTTGTATAATGTTAACATAATAAAGTTCATAAAATCATTAACTGTTAATCATATTTCTTTAATGCAAAAAGTAAAGGTTTTAAGGCTGAAACTTCAAAACTAAATCTACATACTGTGCTAAAATTCTGAAGTCTGTGTATGTAAAGCAATAATTTACAAATTATGCAATCGTAAAAATATATCATTCCATTTATTTAATTACATGACCGTCGTTTAGTGACTATCTTTTTTTGAAAAGCTTTTGTTAATTCAGATATTTTAAAAGCAAACTAACGAATATTTTTTGTTTTTAAAAAGCAAGTCTAAACTAAAATAAGTTCGATACAAACCAAAATAATTAAACGACGGTTAGTTTCTTGTTTTTAAATTTTCTTATATATGATGTATGTTAGAAAATGTTTCATTTAAGAATAATTTTTACAGGTTTGCTTTACTAACAGCACAGTGTACACCACCTTATAGGTAAGTAATATATTTATCAAAGTTATTCTTCTTGTGAAACTTTAAAATAATTTTAAGTAAACACAATATTTTCCTTAGTTATTTATATTTCTAGTTATAACTCAGCATATTTTTAAATGGATAGTTGTGAAATAAAATCATTTCGTTTAATTTAATTTTTAGGAGCCATTAATGATCAACAAAGTTTTAAATGCATATAGTGTTAATCATTAAACTAATTGATCGAACTTAGTAAATACTTTACTATTTAAAAGTTTACAGATCGTAAATACTTTAATTTCAAAAAAATAGCTTAGTATCTATAAAACTGTTTTATCTTAATTTTGTTATTAGTGCTTTCTTTAAAACTTATAAACTACCATTACTTGAAAAAAAAATCAAAGGAATTTAGCTGAGTTATCACCCTTTAAACAACTAGTAAATACTTAAAACACCATCAATTAAAACTGTTATTTTAATACTAAAAGTACAACTATGTTAGAACAACCATTCGAATTATTGTATGCTAAGTATACTTATTAGGACTTTTAAAACTTAATACTTAAAATGAGGAAATGTAGTATATTAGTATTTAGTAACAAAACAATGATAAAAAACTTACATTTGTTAGAAAATAAATTAAACTGAGTTATTTCTAACAAAAAAAACAAAAATAAAACTATTTTCGTAAACCTATATTTATAAAAGTTATTTTAAAAGACTGCCTACCTCTACATAAGCCATGATTTACGTTTAGAATAGGTCAGTAGCTTTTTACAAGCAACGGCCCAATCTTCCTGTCAAAAGGTGCTCGAAGCCTCACGTACCTGCAAGCTGGAGGTACTTAAGGCATTTGTAGTAACTAATAATAAACAGTAACTTAAACAAAACATAAAATCTGAAACAATAAATTGTAAAATACTAACTATGTTTTACTTTAGTAGGAATTTTCCATATTCTTTAATAACGGGTCAATTTTCCCAGTAGAAGTACTGACTGCCGCACAGTATAAAAAAAAATTCGCGGGCCGAAAATGTTAAAAATATTTCTATTATTTAATTAAAACTACTAGTTCAAACAAAAAGTAAAATATGAACCTATAAAGCATTAATAATTACTGTTTACTAGATTAAGTACCTGTTTGTACATTTGTGCGAAAAAACTCTTTTTAGTTGTTTTAGAAATAATTTTTAGAATATCTTTTTTCCACAATCTCGTACACGATTGGCCGATCACCGACCAATCCATTTTAAGATTATTAAACTAAAATTATTTTTACATTCAAAGTCTTATCTAAACCATTGTAAAACTAGTTAAAAAAATACAGTTTCGTTGCTCATATGTGTACTTCATAAACATGTTAGCACTGAAAAGTAGTTAAATCTATGATTCATATTGTTTATATACATCTGCTGAACTTACGTGTTTTGAAAATGCAAAAACATAAAGTTGTTATGTGAACTTTTAATTGTTTACAAATTCCGAGTATGTATGTTTTATACAACACTATAAATAGTTTAAACAAAACAAGTACTTTGTTTTTATATTAAATATTCACAACTTTATTAATATCAAGTGTTTTTGTTATAACAATTACTAACTAAATTTTGTTTAAAGTAGAAGTTTTTTTAAGCGAAACCATTGTGTTGTATAATGTTAACATAATAAAGTTCATAAAATCATTAACTGTTAATCATATTTCTTTAATGCAAAAAGTAAAGGTTTTAAGGCTGAAACTTCAAAACTAAATCTACATACTGTGCTAAAATTCTGAAGTCTGTGTATGTAAAGCAATAATTTACAAATTATGCAATCGTAAAAATATATCATTCCATTTATTTAATTACATGACCGTCGTTTAGTGACTATCTTTTTTTGAAAAGCTTTTGTTAATTCAGATATTTTAAAAGCAAACTAACGAATATTTTTTGTTTTTAAAAAGCAAGTCTAAACTAAAATAAGTTCGATACAAACCAAAATAATTAAACGACGGTTAGTTTCTTGTTTTTAAATTTTCTTATATATGATGTATGTTAGAAAATGTTTCATTTAAGAATAATTTTTACAGGTTTGCTTTACTAACAGCACAGTGTACACCACCTTATAGGTAAGTAATATATTTATCAAAGTTATTCTTCTTGTGAAACTTTAAAATAATTTTAAGTAAACACAATATTTTCCTTAGTTATTTATATTTCTAGTTATAACTCAGCATATTTTTAAATGGATAGTTGTGAAATAAAATCATTTCGTTTAATTTAATTTTTAGGAGCCATTAATGATCAACAAAGTTTTAAATGCATATAGTGTTAATCATTAAACTAATTGATCGAACTTAGTAAATACTTTACTATTTAAAAGTTTACAGATCGTAAATACTTTAATTTCAAAAAAATAGCTTAGTATCTATAAAACTGTTTTATCTTAATTTTGTTATTAGTGCTTTCTTTAAAACTTATAAACTACCATTACTTGAAAAAAAAAATCAAAGGAATTTAGCTGAGTTATCACCCTTTAAACAATTAGTAAATACTTAAAACATCATCAATTAAAACTGTTATTTCAATACTAAAAGTACAAATATTTTAGAACAACCATTCGAATTATTGTATGCTAAGTATACTTATTAGGACTTATAAAACTTAATACTTAAAATGAGGAAATGTAGTATATTAGTATTTAGTAATAAAACAATGAAAAAAAACTTACATTTGTTAAAAAATAAATTAAACTGAGTTATTTCTAACAAAAAAAACCAAAAATAAAACTATTTTTGTAAACTTATATTTATAAAAGTTATTTTAAAAGACTGCCTACCTCTACATAAGCCATGATTTACGTTTAGAATAGGTCAGTAGCTTTTTACAAGCAACGGCCCAATCTTCCTGTCAAAAGGTGCTCGAAGCCTCACGTACCTGCAAGCTGGAGGTACTTAAGGCATTTGTAGTAACTAATAATAAACAGTAACTTAAACAAAACATAAAATCTGAAGCAATAAATATTAAAATACTAACTATGTTTTACTTTAGCAGGAATTTTCAATATGTTTTTAATAACGGGTTATTTTCCGAGTAGAAGTGTTGAGTGCCGCGCTGTATAGAAATAAATTTTTGCGGGCCGAAGATGTTTAAAAAATTGTATTACTTAATTAAAAACTACTAGTTTAATCAAAAAGTAATTGTTTTTACATTTGTATAAAAAAAACTTTTTTTAGTTGTTTGAAAAAAAAATTATCTGAAAAGTACATTTTCATTAAAACTTTAGAACTTTGTTAAAATAGTGTTTCAAAATAGTACAATACAAAATAGTACAAAGTGTTTCAAGTTGTTAATTAAACTGAACTAATTAGGAACTTCGATTAGAAATAAAATATAAATTAAACTGTTTAGTAGCAGATGGTTTTTTACTCAACTATTTGAAGCTAAAAGAGCTAAAATCTTATCATTTAAAACTAAAGTAGAGTTTTATAGAGTAATTTTATATCAAGTCATCAGATAAATTGTTTTATTGGCTTTAACTATTAGTGTGTATGTCTTTATAGAGTTTCATTTAACTGAATTAGATTGTATTCAGTTTCATTTAACTGAATTAGAATTGTTTTCTACTTAAAAAGAAAAAAAAAACTATTATGAGTTATTTAGTTACGATGCAAAAATAAAAATAGTTAAAGTTTATGAAGACAAATTTATATTAATTTACTAACAATTCACTAAACATTTTTATTATTTAACTACAAATTATTTGACATTTTCAAGTAAATTTATCAAGTTTCGTTTAAAGACAGTGTTTGGATAATGTTTGGTAAAAAATCCGTTTTGTATGAGTTTATTCAAAAAGTATGCAAATAAAGTTGGCAAATAACTTCAAAGTTATAAAAACCTTGCCAGAACACAACAGCGTCGTTTAACATAAACTTAGTTATTTATATTTCTAGTTATAACTCAGCATATTTTTAAATGGATAGTTGTGAAATAAAATCATTTCGTTTAATTTAATTTTTAGGAGCCATTAATGATCAACAAAGTTTTAAATGCATATAGTGTTAATCATTAAACTAATTGATCGAACTTAGTAAATACTTTACTATTTAAAAGTTTACAGATCGTAAATACTTTAATTTCAAAAAAATAGCTTAGTATCTATAAAACTGTTTTATCTTAATTTTGTTATTAGTGCTTTCTTTAAAACTTATAAACTACCATTACTTGAAAAAAAAATCAAAGGAATTTAGCTGAGTTATCACCCTTTAAACAACTAGTAAATACTTAAAACACCATCAATTAAAACTGTTATTTTAATACTAAAAGTACAACTATGTTAGAACAACCATTCGAATTATTGTATGCTAAGTATACTTATTAGGACTTTTAAAACTTAATACTTAAAATGAGGAAATGTAGTATATTAGTATTTAGTAACAAAACAATGATAAAAAACTTACATTTGTTAGAAAATAAATTAAACTGAGTTATTTCTAACAAAAAAAACAAAAATAAAACTATTTTCGTAAACCTATATTTATAAAAGTTATTTTAAAAGACTGCCTACCTCTACATAAGCCATGATTTACGTTTAGAATAGGTCAGTAGCTTTTTACAAGCAACGGCCCAATCTTCCTGTCAAAAGGTGCTCGAAGCCTCACGTACCTGCAAGCTGGAGGTACTTAAGGCATTTGTAGTAACTAATAATAAACAGTAACTTAAACAAAACATAAAATCTGAAACAATAAATTGTAAAATACTAACTATGTTTTACTTTAGTAGGAATTTTCCATATTCTTTAATAACGGGTCAATTTTCCCAGTAGAAGTACTGACTGCCGCACAGTATAAAAAAAAATTCGCGGGCCGAAAATGTTAAAAATATTTCTATTATTTAATTAAAACTACTAGTTCAAACAAAAAGTAAAATATGAACCTATAAAGCATTAATAATTACTGTTTACTAGATTAAGTACCTGTTTGTACATTTGTGCGAAAAAACTCTTTTTAGTTGTTTTAGAAATAATTTTTAGAATATCTTTTTTCCACAATCTCGTACACGATTGGCCGATCACCGACCAATCCATTTTAAGATTATTAAACTAAAATTATTTTTACATTCAAAGTCTTATCTAAACCATTGTAAAACTAGTTAAAAAAATACAGTTTCGTTGCTCATATGTGTACTTCATAAACATGTTAGCACTGAAAAGTAGTTAAATCTATGATTCATATTGTTTATATACATCTGCTGAACTTACGTGTTTTGAAAATGCAAAAACATAAAGTTGTTATGTGAACTTTTAATTGTTTACAAATTCCGAGTATGTATGTTTTATACAACACTATAAATAGTTTAAACAAAACAAGTACTTTGTTTTTATATTAAATATTCACAACTTTATTAATATCAAGTGTTTTTGTTATAACAATTACTAACTAAATTTTGTTTAAAGTAGAAGTTTTTTTAAGCGAAACCATTGTGTTGTATAATGTTAACATAATAAAGTTCATAAAATCATTAACTGTTAATCATATTTCTTTAATGCAAAAAGTAAAGGTTTTAAGGCTGAAACTTCAAAACTAAATCTACATACTGTGCTAAAATTCTGAAGTCTGTGTATGTAAAGCAATAATTTACAAATTATGCAATCGTAAAAATATATCATTCCATTTATTTAATTACATGACCGTCGTTTAGTGACTATCTTTTTTTGAAAAGCTTTTGTTAATTCAGATATTTTAAAAGCAAACTAACGAATATTTTTTGTTTTTAAAAAGCAAGTCTAAACTAAAATAAGTTCGATACAAACCAAAATAATTAAACGACGGTTAGTTTCTTGTTTTTAAATTTTCTTATATATGATGTATGTTAGAAAATGTTTCATTTAAGAATAATTTTTACAGGTTTGCTTTACTAACAGCACAGTGTACACCACCTTATAGGTAAGTAATATATTTATCAAAGTTATTCTTCTTGTGAAACTTTAAAATAATTTTAAGTAAACACAATATTTTCCTTAGTTATTTATATTTCTAGTTATAACTCAGCATATTTTTAAATGGATAGTTGTGAAATAAAATCATTTCGTTTAATTTAATTTTTAGGAGCCATTAATGATCAACAAAGTTTTAAATGCATATAGTGTTAATCATTAAACTAATTGATCGAACTTAGTAAATACTTTACTATTTAAAAGTTTACAGATCGTAAATACTTTAATTTCAAAAAAATAGCTTAGTATCTATAAAACTGTTTTATCTTAATTTTGTTATTAGTGCTTTCTTTAAAACTTATAAACTACCATTACTTGAAAAAAAAAATCAAAGGAATTTAGCTGAGTTATCACCCTTTAAACAATTAGTAAATACTTAAAACATCATCAATTAAAACTGTTATTTTAATACTAAAAGTACAAATATTTTAGAACAACCATTCGAATTATTGTATGCTAAGTATACTTATTAGGACTTATAAAACTTAATACTTAAAATGAGGAAATGTAGTATATTAGTATTTAGTAATAAAACAATGAAAAAAAACTTACATTTGTTAAAAAATAAATTAAACTGAGTTATTTCTAACAAAAAAAACCAAAAATAAAACTATTTTTGTAAACTTATATTTATAAAAGTTATTTTAAAAGACTGCCTACCTCTACATAAGCCATGATTTACGTTTAGAATAGGTCAGTAGCTTTTTACAAGCAACGGCCCAATCTTCCTGTCAAAAGGTGCTCGAAGCCTCACGTACCTGCAAGCTGGAGGTACTTAAGGCATTTGTAGTAACTAATAATAAACAGTAACTTAAACAAAACATAAAATCTGAAGCAATAAATATTAAAATACTAACTATGTTTTACTTTAGCAGGAATTTTCAATATGTTTTTAATAACGGGTTATTTTCCGAGTAGAAGTGTTGAGTGCCGCGCTGTATAGAAATAAATTTTTGCGGGCCGAAGATGTTTAAAAAATTGTATTACTTAATTAAAAACTACTAGTTTAATCAAAAAGTAATTGTTTTTACATTTGTATAAAAAAAACTTTTTTTAGTTGTTTGAAAAAAAAATTATCTGAAAAGTACATTTTCATTAAAACTTTAGAACTTTGTTAAAATAGTGTTTCAAAATAGTACAATACAAAATAGTACAAAGTGTTTCAAGTTGTTAATTAAACTGAACTAATTAGGAACTTCGATTAGAAATAAAATATAAATTAAACTGTTTAGTAGCAGATGGTTTTTTACTCAACTATTTGAAGCTAAAAGAGCTAAAATCTTATCATTTAAAACTAAAGTAGAGTTTTATAGAGTAATTTTATATCAAGTCATCAGATAAATTGTTTTATTGGCTTTAACTATTAGTGTGTATGTCTTTATAGAGTTTCATTTAACTGAATTAGATTGTATTCAGTTTCATTTAACTGAATTAGAATTGTTTTCTACTTAAAAAGAAAAAAAAAACTATTATGAGTTATTTAGTTACGATGCAAAAATAAAAATAGTTAAAGTTTATGAAGACAAATTTATATTAATTTACTAACAATTCACTAAACATTTTTATTATTTAACTACAAATTATTTGACATTTTCAAGTAAATTTATCAAGTTTCGTTTAAAGACAGTGTTTGGATAATGTTTGGTAAAAAATCCGTTTTGTATGAGTTTATTCAAAAAGTATGCAAATAAAGTTGGCAAATAACTTCAAAGTTATAAAAACCTTGCCAGAACACAACAGCGTCGTTTAACATAAACAATAACAAAATAAGTTTTATAATTTATATGGATTACTGTAAATTACTTTCTTAGAGTGGTTTTCAGGTTAAATATATCTATGAAGTAAACAATAAAACAATTAAGAGGTACTTTAAACTGAAAACAGATTTTAAAAAATGGCCAAGAGCATCGCACACCGCGCGCAAAGCGCGCTTTTGTGCTAGCCGAATAAGGCAGATAAATAATAAAATAAGTAAATTAAAATTATTAGTTAGAAATTTTTGAAATTTTTGATAATTTTGAAATACTATCAAAAACTCTTAAAATTTTAGAAAACTTATGTTTAAACTATGGATTAGAACAAGTTAGTTTGAAACAGATAATGTAAAAAGAAAAAAAAAATATATCTATAAACTTAACTATAAAACAAAAAGAACTACATAAGTAAGAAAATAGTTTGTAATAAGTAGCTAAAAGTATCGCACACCGCGCGCAAAGCGCGCTTTTGTGCTAGCCAAATAAAGCAAATACTAGTAAATAATAGTTAATAATAAAGTAAATAAAATTATAACTAAAATATTACAAATATAAAAAAAATTTCATATTTTCTTCTATTTTTCAAATACTCTTAAAAAATACTTCAAGTTTTTAATAACTGCCGTTTAAACTAAGTATTAAAACAAAATTACTCCACTAATTTTAACTTTAAACAAATCTAAATTTGTTAACCTAAATTCTGCTTAAAAACTAAAATAAAACTACCGTTTTAACTAAGCATTAAGGATAATTGCTCTACTTGAAAGAAAAATAATATTTTAAGCTACGTTAAGCTAAATTCCTGGCTCAGAAAACTCGCTTTCTTTTGGTTTTGCTTCGCAAAAAAGGCCCGCTTCGCGCTCGATCTTGCTTTGACTTCCAGACCTCAAAAGCTTCGCTTTCTTTTTACGTCCCAACCTCAGAAAGCTCCGCTTTCTTTCGGTTTTGCTTTGCAAAAATTAGCACAACAGCGCGCTTCGCGCGCGATTGTGCGATCTTGCTTTAACTTCCATGCCTCCAAAGCTTCGCTTTCATTGTACGTCCCAACCTCAGAAAGCTCCGCTTTCTTTCGGTTTTGCTTCGCAAAATAAGCACAACAGCGCGCTTTGCGCGCGATTGTGCGATCTTGCTTTCAGCCTCTCTTCCAACTGCAGTTTTGGATTTAGTTATCCATCCCACCCGCCCCAAAAATTATATCCAATATATATTCTAAACTATTTTTTAAATTTCAAAAATTTCATGTTACGTCACTAACTCTTCCAGATGTTCGTTTTAGTCGGCATAAAATCGTTTAAAAATATGTATGAAAAATTTGTATACTAAGTATACTTATTAGGACTTTTAAAACTTAATACTTAGAATGAGGAAATGTAGTATATTAGTATTTAGTAATAAAACAATGAAAAAAAAATTACATTTGTTAGAAAATAAATTAAACTGAGTTATTTCTAACAAAAAAAACCAAAAATAAAACTATTTTCATAAACCTATATTTATAAAAGTTATTTCAAAAGATTGCCTACCTCTACATAAGCTACGATTAACGTTTAAAATAGGTCAGTAGCTTTTTACAAGCAACGGCCCAATCTTCCTATCAAAAGATGCTCGCGAGCCTCACGTACCTGCAAGCTGGAGGTACTTAAAACATTTGTAGTGACTAATAAAAAACAGTACCTTAAACAAAACATAAAATCTGAAACATTAAATTGTAAAATACTAACTATGTTTTACTTTGGCAGGAATTTTTGAATATTTCTTTAATAACAGGTCAATTTTCCCAGTAGAAATTTTCCCAGTACAAAAAGTAAAATATGAACCTATAAAGCATTAATAATTACTGTTTACTAAATTAAGTACCTGTTTGTACATTTGTACGAAAAAACTCTTTTTAGTTGTTTTAAAAATGATTTTAGCTGAAAAGTACATCGCAGGCCCTATATTTTTCTTTGCGGTCTATAGATTGCTGACCCCTGACTAAAAATAAACAACCTTGTAAAACTTTAAAATGTACATCTAGAACTGTTTTGGAATACTATAACAATTTTTTCGGTCTATTTAGCTTTAAAGTTTTGATTTTAAACTTCCAAAAATACTTTTTTATAAAAATGGCAGTCATATGAGATATACAAAGCCTTTTTTATTGCTAAAGATTATTGAAGTTTGGTCAGTTGTAAAAACTGCTATTAGTAGAAAATAAATTTACTTTACATTTGTATTTTTTTCTATTACACAGTTTTAAAACTTATGTTGCTAAACTTTTGAAGCAAATATAAACGCTTTATTTTTAGTATATTAAAAAATAAAATTGCAGTTGGCAAAACAAAGTCAAGTTTTTTTTTGGAAGACAACCGAAAGTTTTCCATCACAATTAGCCATCAAAATTTCTGATCTCGTCCATTTGAGACATCCATTGATATTAAAAAATAGTTAAAAAAATATATATTTCAGTAATACCCTAAGAAAAAATAAATAACTTTATTTTAAGAATTTTTTCATCTCTTGCTTAATTATTTCTAATAAAGAATAATATGAAGTGATATTAAACTTCAATCAATGTAGAAAAGAACTTTTACAAAGTTTAGAATAAGAACCAAAACAAAATTAAAAGCAGCTGTAATTAATTTTAAGCTTTTTATGTAATTAATTAATTTTTTTGAAAAGCTTTTGTTAATTCAGATATTTTAAAAGCAAACTAACGAATATTTTTTGTTTTTAAAAAGTTGTTAATTAAACTGAACTAATTAGGAACTTCGATTAGAAATAAAATATAAATTAAACTGTTTAGTAGTAGATGGTTTTTTACTCAACTATTTGAAGCTAAAAGAGCTAAAATCTTATCATTTAAAACTAAAGTAGAGTTTTATAGAGTAATTTTATATCAAGTCATCAGATAAATTGTTTTATTGGCTTTAACTATTAGTGTGTATGTCTTTATAGAGTTTCATTTAACTGAATTAGATTGTATTCAGTTTCATTTAACTGAATTAGAATTGTTTTCTACTTAAAAAGAAAAAAAAAACTATTATGAGTTATTTAGTTACGATGCAAAAATAAAAATAGTTAAAGTTTATGAAGACAAATTTATATTAATTTACTAACAATTCACTAAACATTTTTATTTGCATAAAAAATATGTCCATTGAATATCAGTTAAAGGCCTTAATTTAACATGTCACAATTCTTTTCACATCTTACAGTTTTGTAGAAATTGAAATAAACAAAATGCACTTTAATTAAAAATAAAAAAGTAAACTTACCCGGTAACATAACTGGCTCAATCCTCTCAGATTTTTATCAATATTTGGGCAAAAAACAAAATCTTTAGCAAGATCATTTAATATTTTTAAGTTCCTGCTATCCATAAAGTCCATTAAGTATGCTTTTTCAGTCAAAAGAGACTCTTTAAAGTAGTTTTCAAAAGCATATTTGTCACCACTAAAACCAAATCCTAGAATAATAATAAAATCAGATTGGAATACATATTTTATAAATTCGGTAATATGTTGAATGCTGGTTTTCCGGAAATAGACCAAGTCTATGAGATAAACACGATCACATATTGCAAACTGAATGATTGCTAAATCTACTAATCTAATGTCAGTTGCTGAAGTAATCCATTCTGCAACAAATCCTACTGGCAACAATATACCATTTGATGGCTTATTATCCTCAAAGTAATCGAAACAATCATTCAGATTTTCTATTGAGTCAACAAAAAACACGTTTTCAATCGGTATTGCAAGCTTCAGTTGGTATTTAAAACAACTTAATTTCTTCAAATCTCAAGGAGTTTGTTCTTTTAATTGGGCATTACCCTAAAATTTTCTATGCTCCACAACGAAATTTTAAACAAAACAGAAAGGCACACAGTGTTGTGATCTTGAAATGAAATTAATTAACTAATGAAATATATTAACAAATTTTTCAAGATATCTTATAAGAAAAAATCCTATGTTAAAACCATCCTAAACATCTATAAAGCAAAGCGTTTGCAGCCCTGTCCTGGACAAAACTTCAAAAGTTATCCATGGTGAGCGACTTAATAAGGTCTTCGTGCACCGGGTCTTAAGGGCAAACATTTTGCGTGTCTTTTTTTTTCGTTTAATAAACTAATATCATTAAAACCGTTATTCTTAGAAAAATTTTTATCAAACAAATCAATAAATTTGTAATTTATAAACTATTTGTTCATATATTTTTAACATAGTAATATATAACATATAATAATTGTTCATATTCATTTTAAACTATGTTGTTCTCGTAATTTTTACCGGTTAATATTAATTTAAAATAAAGCATCTGTAATAAAGATAAGGCTTGAATACTTGATCTAGTTCTAAATTCTTTCGTTTTTGTAATGAAGGTATTTGTAAGTTTATTATAGTGTAAAAACAAATTTGAACACAACTTTTATTAATCTTTTTAAACTTTTTTCTTCTCATCACAATTGTTTACTAAATTAAAACAAATATTTTAATAAACTCACTTTAAGTGCCTGACTGCAAAATAGTAACTCCAATCTTTTACAACAACGTTTCCATCAATTCTGAAAAATTTGATGAAAGCCGCTACATCCCAACCTTTCCCGTGTACTAATGACTTACAATGATAAAAAATGTTATTAAAATTGACGACCGAGTTACCTATGCACCAGTCCCAAGAATCTCCATTCATCCAGTAGTCGCACCAAGGCCATCTCGCAACAGCCAAGTCCGTCGAGCTCGGGTCTTTTTTCCACAATCTCGTACACGATTGGCCGATCACCGACCAATCCATTTTAAGATTATTAAACTAAAATTATTTTTACATTCAAAGTCTTATCTAAACCATTGTAAAACTAGTTAAAAAAATACAGTTTCGTTGCTCATATGTGTACTTCATAAACATGTTAGCACTGAAAAGTAGTTAAATCTATGATTCATATTGTTTATATACATCTGCTGAACTTACGTGTTTTGAAAATGCAAAAACATAAAGTTGTTATGTGAACTTTTAATTGTTTACAAATTCCGAGTATGTATGTTTTATACAACACTATAAATAGTTTAAACAAAACAAGTACTTTGTTTTTATATTAAATATTCACAACTTTATTAATTTCAAGTGTTTTTGTTATAACAATTACTAACTAAATTTTGTTTAAAGTAGAAGTTTTTTTAAGCGAAACCATTGTGTTGTATAATGTTAACATAATAAAGTTCATAAAATCATTAACTGTTAATCATATTTCTTTAATGCAAAAAGTAAAGGTTTTAAGGCTGAAACTTCAAAACTAAATCTACATACTGTGCTAAAATTCTGAAGTCTGTGTATGTAAAGCAATAATTTACAAATTATGCAATCGTAAAAATATATCATTCCATTTATTTAATTACATGACCGTCGTTTAGTGACTATCTTTTTTTGAAAAGCTTTTGTTAATTCAGATATTTTAAAAGCAAACTAACGAATATTTTTTGTTTTTAAAAAGCAAGTCTAAACTAAAATAAGTTCGATACAAACCAAAATAATTAAACGACGGTTAGTTTCTTGTTTTTAAATTTTCTTATATATGATGTATGTTAGAAAATGTTTCATTTAAGAATAATTTTTACAGGTTTGCTTTACTAACAGCACAGTGTACACCACCTTATAGGTAAGTAATATATTTATCAAAGTTATTCTTCTTGTGAAACTTTAAAATAATTTTAAGTAAACACAATATTTTCCTTAGTTATTTATATTTCTAGTTATAACTCAGCATATTTTTAAATGGATAGTTGTGAAATAAAATCATTTCGTTTAATTTAATTTTTAGGAGCCATTAATGATCAACAAAGTTTTAAATGCATATAGTGTTAATCATTAAACTAATTGATCGAACTTAGTAAACACTTTACTATTTAAAAGTTTACAGATCGTAAATACTTTAATTTCAAAAAAATAGCTTAGTATCTATAAAACTGTTTTATCTTAATTTTGTTATTAGTGCTTTCTTTAAAACTTATAAACTACCATTACTTGAAAAAAAAAATCAAAGGAATTTAGCTGAGTTATCACCCTTTAAACAATTAGTAAATACTTAAAACATCATCAATTAAAACTGTTATTTTAATACTAAAAGTACAAATATTTTAGAACAACCATTCGAATTATTGTATGCTAAGTATACTTATTAGGACTTATAAAACTTAATACTTAAAATGAGGAAATGTAGTATATTAGTATTTAGTAATAAAACAATGAAAAAAAACTTACATTTGTTAAAAAATAAATTAAACTGAGTTATTTCTAACAAAAAAAACCAAAAATAAAACTATTTTTGTAAACTTATATTTATAAAAGTTATTTTAAAAGACTGCCTACCTCTACATAAGCCATGATTTACGTTTAGAATAGGTCAGTAGCTTTTTACAAGCAACTGACTCAATCTTCCTGTCAAAAGGTGCTCGAAGCCTCACGTACCTGCAAGCTGGAGGTACTTAAGGCATTTGTAGTAACTAATAATAAACAGTAACTTAAACAAAACATAAAATCTGAAGCAATAAATATTAAAATACTAACTATGTTTTACTTTAGCAGGAATTTTCAATATGTTTTTAATAACGGGTCATTTTCCGAGTAGAAGTGTTGAGTGCCGCGCTGTATAGAAATAAATTTTTGCGGGCCGAAGATGTTTAAAAAATTGTATTACTTAATTAAAAACTACTAGTTTAATCAAAAAGTAATTGTTTTTACATTTGTATAAAAAAAACTTTTTTTAGTTGTTTGAAAAAAAAATTATCTGAAAAGTACATTTTCATTAAAACTTTAGAACTTTGTTAAAATAGTGTTTCAAAATAGTACAATACAAAATAGTACAAAGTGTTTCAAGTTGTTAATTAAACTGAACTAATTAGGAACTTCGATTAGAAATAAAATATAAATTAAACTGTTTAGTAGTAGATGGTTTTTTACTCAACTATTTGAAGCTAAAAGAGCTAAAATCTTATCATTTAAAACTAAAGTAGAGTTTTATAGAGTAATTTTATATCAAGTCATCAGATAAATTGTTTTATTGGCTTTAACTATTAGTGTGTATGTCTTTATAGAGTTTCATTTAACTGAATTAGATTGTATTCAGTTTCATTTAACTGAATTAGAATTGTTTTCTACTTAAAAAGAAAAAAAAAACTATTATGAGTTATTTAGTTACGATGCAAAAATAAAAATAGTTAAAGTTTATGAAGACAAATTTATATTAATTTACTAACAATTCACTAAACATTTTTATTATTTAACTACAAATTATTTGACATTTTCAAGTAAATTTATCAAGTTTCGTTTAAAGACAGTGTTTGGATAATGTTTGGTAAAAAATCCGTTTTGTATGAGTTTATTCAAAAAGTATGCAAATAAAGTTGGCAAATAACTTCAAAGTTATAAAAACCTTGCCAGAACACAACAGCGTCGTTTAACATAAACAATAACAAAATAAGTTTTATAATTTATATGGATTACTGTAAATTACTTTCTTAGAGTGGTTTTCAGGTTAAATATATCTATGAAGTAAACAATAAAACAATTAAGAGGTACTTTAAACTGAAAACAGATTTTAAAAAATGGCCAAGAGCATCGCACACCGCGCGCAAAGCGCGCTTTTGTGCTAGCCGAATAAGGCAGATAAATAATAAAATAAGTAAATTAAAATTATTAGTTAGAAATTTTTGAAATTTTTGATAATTTTGAAATACTATCAAAAACTCTTAAAATTTTAGAAAACTTATGTTTAAACTATGGATTAGAACAAGTTAGTTTGAAACAGATAATGTAAAAAGAAAAAAAAAATATATCTATAAACTTAACTATAAAACAAAAAGAACTACATAAGTAAGAAAATAGTTTGTAATAAGTAGCTAAAAGTATCGCACACCGCGCGCAAAGCGCGCTTTTGTGCTAGCCAAATAAAGCAAATACTAGTAAATAATAGTTAATAATAAAGTAAATAAAATTATAACTAAAATATTACAAATATAAAAAAAATTTCATATTTTCTTCTATTTTTCAAATACTCTTAAAAAATACTTCAAGTTTTTAATAACTGCCGTTTAAACTAAGTATTAAAACAAAATTACTCCACTAATTTTAACTTTAAACAAATCTAAATTTGTTAACCTAAATTCTGCTTAAAAACTAAAATAAAACTACCGTTTTAACTAAGCATTAAGGATAATTGCTCTACTTGAAAGAAAAATAATATTTTAAGCTACGTTAAGCTAAATTCCTGGCTCAGAAAGCTCGCTTTCTTTTGGTTTTGCTTCGCAAAAAAGGCCCGCTTCGCGCTCGATCTTGCTTTGACTTACAGACCTCAAAAGCTTCGCTTTCTTTTTACGTCCCAACCTCAGAAAGCTCCGCTTTCTTTCGGTTTTGCTTTGCAAAAATTAGCACAACAGCGCGCTTCGCGCGCGATTGTGCGATCTTGCTTTAACTTCCATGCCTCCAAAGCTTCGCTTTCATTGTACGTCCCAACCTCAGAAAGCTCCGCTTTCTTTCGGTTTTGCTTCGCAAAATAAGCACAACAGCGCGCTTTGCGCGCGATTGTGCGATCTTGCTTTCAGCCTCTCTTCCAACTGCAGTTTTGGATTTAGTTATCCATCCCACCCGCCCCAAAAATTATATCCAATATATATTCTAAACTATTTTTTAAATTTCAAAAATTTCATGTTACGTCACTAACTCTTCCAGATGTTCGTTTTAGTCGGCATAAAATCGTTTAAAAATATGTATGAAAAATTTGCATAAAATTAGCATAACTTTTTTTTTTATTTCATGTTACGTCACTAACTCCTCCAGATGTTCGTTTTAGTCGACATAAAATATTTTGTTAACCTAAATTCCTGCTCTAAAATCTACGTTAGCAGCTTACTTTTTAGCTTACGTTAGCAGCTTACTTAAAAATCTTAAAGTAAACATTAATGATTTTGTACAATAAACTAAATAACGATAACGCTTTTAAATCAACTTTGGTTGAATTAAATTTCAAGTTATACTTTAAAAGCACTAATTGCTTTAAGTTAGTTCAGAAGCTTTTTAATGTGTTGAATAGATAAATTGATAGTTTTTAATGTTTCGGAATAAAACTATCGAATGGTCCTGGACAAGACGTTAAAAGGTATCCATGATGTGCGACTCGATAACCGAAAGGTTCTTTGTGGACCAGGTCCTAGAGCCAAATATTTTGAACGTCTTTTTTTTACTTAAAGTTTAAGACGAAATTTTAACTTACATCTATTTTCTTCAATGATCAAAAGCTTTAATTTTTATTGTTAACTTGCATGTAGTAAAGCTATAAATGACAAATATGTCCATTGAATATCAGTTAAAGGCCTTAATTTAACATGTCACAATTCTTTTCACATCTTACAGTTTTGTAGAAATTGAAATAAACAAAATGCACTTTAATTAAAAATAAAAAAGTAAACTTACCCGGTAACATAACTGGCTCAATCCTCTCAGATTTTTATCAATATTTGGGCAAAAAACAAAATCTTTAGCAAGATCATTTAATATATTTAAGTTCCTGCTATCCATAAAGTCCATTAAGTATGCTTTTTCAGTCAAAAGAGACTCTTTAAAGTAGTTTTCAAAAGCATATTTGTCACCACTAAAACCAAATCCTAGAATAATAATAAAATCAGATTGGAATACATATTTTATAAATTCGGTAATATGTTGAATGCTGGTTTTCCGGAAATAGACCAAGTCTATGAGATAAACACGATCACATATTGCAAACTGAATGATTGCTAAATCTACTAATCTAATGTCAGTTGCTGAAGTAATCCATTCTGCAACAAATCCTACTGGCAACAATATACCATTTGATGGCTTATTATCCTCAAAGTAATCGAAACAATCATTCAGATTTTCTATTGAGTCAACAAAAAACACGTTTTCAATCGGTATTGCAAGCTTCAGTTGGTATTTAAAACAACTTAATTTCTTCAAATCTCAAGGAGTTTGTTCTTTTAATTGGGCATTACCCTAAAATTTTCTATGCTCCACAACGAAATTTTAAACAAAACAGAAAGGCACACAGTGTTGTGATCTTGAAATGAAATTAATTAACTAATGAAATATATTAACAAATTTTTCAAGATATCTTATAAGAAAAAAACCTATGTTAAAACCATCCTAAACATCTATAAAGCAAAGCGTTTGCAGCCCTGTCCTGGACAAAACTTCAAAAGTTATCCATGGTGAGCGACTTAATAAGGTCTTCGTGCACCGGGTCTTAAGGGCAAACATTATTCGTGTCTTTTTTTTCGTTTAATAAACTAATATTATTAAAACCGTTATTCTTAGAAAAATTTTTATCAAACAAATCAATAAATTTGTAATTTATAAACTATTTGTTCATATATTGCTTTCTTTACTATCAATTTGTTCACAATACACAATTCTTACCACCACATATAATTTATTACATATTTCGGATTAGCGCAAAGTAAGCGCATATCTTTTTTAATTTATCTTTATCGAATAAAAAAAAAAGGTTCTAAAAAGTATACTTTTCAAAAAAAAAAACACTTAATTGATTAACATGAAAAACTAACAAAACAACTTTCTTTTTAAATATTTTAAGAAAACAGGTTTTTAAAATTTATTTGTACAAAACTCATGCAGTATTAGATACTTTAAAATATTCAAATCAACTTAAATGAATATTAAAAACACTTCGGTTTTTCCATTTTCATTAAAACTTTAGAACTTTGTTAAAATAGTGTTTCAAAATAGTACAATACAAAATAGTACAAAGTGTTTCAAGTTGTTAATTAAACTGAACTAATTAGGAACTTCGATTAGAAATAAAATATAAATTAAACTGTTTAGTAGCAGATGGTTTTTTACTCAACTATTTGAAGCTAAAAGAGCTAAAATCTTATCATTTAAAACAGTGGTTCCCAACCTTTTTGATTTCCCACACCCCTAAAGTCTCTTAATTTGATTTCGCACCCCTAACACTATATGCTATAACTATTTATTAATAATTTGATTATAAAATCATTGGTTTGATTAATTAATAATTTGTATTTTAATTTTTATGATAGTGCACTATATTATAAAAATAAAATACTTGGAAACTTATAAAACATAGCAAACTATATTCGAACAAGTTTTATCTATTTTTTATAAGGTAGAAAACATCAGCTGTTCTAAGTTAAGAAAATGTTAAGTTTTATTTACAAAAGTATTAGCAGCTAGGAATTTTTAAAATAATAAAGGTTTGAGTTAAGATTTTTAAAATTTAAAAGATATGTATAAAAGCAAATACAAAAAAAAATTGCATGCTTACAACATAAATAAAAAAATGTAGATTGAAAAAGGTAAACTATTTAGGTTCAAAAAAGGAATGAATAGAAATAAAGTTGATGCATTGAATACTTTTGCTGATCTATTAAAATTGATTTTACTAAAGCTAAAAACAAGTTTTCTTAAATGGTATAACATACAGTAATTGCTGTGAACTTTACAACAAAGCTTAATAAAGAAAGCACCACTTTCTGCACAACGAAGCTTAATAAACGAATACATTATAAATGTAATAAACTTAACAGAACCAGTTTAGAACCAGTTTTAAACAATTAATGGCCACTTAAGAAACTAAAATATTTAAAGAATAGATGATTAAAATTCACAGGTGTAAAACTCTAAGAAAGCTTTACTGAAGTGTTAATTCTAAACCAACAGCTATTAAATGAAATTAGTAAAATGAATTTACTATTTATTTAATTACATGACCGTCGTTTAGTGACTATCTTTTTTTGAAAAGCTTTTGTTAATTCAGATATTTTAAAAGCAAACTAACGAATATTTTTTGTTTTTAAAAAGCAAGTCTAAACTAAAATAAGTTCGATACAAACCAAAATAATTAAACGACGGTTAGTTTCTTGTTTTTAAATTTTCTTATATATGATGTATGTTAGAAAATGTTTCATTTAAGAATAATTTTTACAGGTTTGCTTTACTAACAGCACAGTGTACACCACCTTATAGGTAAGTAATATATTTATCAAAGTTATTCTTCTTGTGAAACTTTAAAATAATTTTAAGTAAACACAATATTTTCCTTAGTTATTTATATTTCTAGTTATAACTCAGCATATTTTTAAATGGATAGTTGTGAAATAAAATCATTTCGTTTAATTTAATTTTTAGGAGCCATTAATGATCAACAAAGTTTTAAATGCATATAGTGTTAATCATTAAACTAATTGATCGAACTTAGTAAATACTTTACTATTTAAAAGTTTACAGATCGTAAATACTTTAATTTCAAAAAAATAGCTTAGTATCTATAAAACTGTTTTATCTTAATTTTGTTATTAGTGCTTTCTTTAAAACTTATAAACTACCATTACTTGAAAAAAAAATCAAAGGAATTTAGCTGAGTTATCACCCTTTAAACAATTAGTAAATACTTAAAACACCATCAATTAAAACTGTTATTTTAATACTAAAAGTACAACTATGTTAGAACAACCATTCGAACTATTGCATGCTAAGTATACTTATTAGGACTTTTAAAACTTAATACTTAAAATGAGGAAATGTAGTATATTAGTATTTAGTAATAAAACAATGAAAAAAAACTTACATTTGTTAGAAAATAAATTAAACTGAGTTATTTCTAACAAAAAAAAACAAAAATAAAACTATTTTTGTAAACTTATATTTATAAAAGTTATTTTAAAAGACTGCCTACCTCTACATAAGCCAAGATTTACGTTTAGAATAGGTCAGTAGCTTTTTACAAGTACTGACTCAATCTTCCTGTCAAAAGGTGCTCGAAGCCTCATGTACCTGCAAGCTGGAAGTACTTAAAACATTTGTAGTAACTAATAATAAACAGTAACTTAAACAAAACATAAAATCTGAAACAATAAATTGTAAAATACTAACTATGTTTTACTTTAGTAGGAATTTTCCATATTCTTTAATAACGGGTCAATTTTCCCAGTAGAAGTACTGACTGCCGCACAGTATAAAAAAAAATTCGCGGGCCGAAAATGTTAAAAATATTTCTATTATTTAATTAAAACTACTAGTTCAAACAAAAAGTAAAATATGAACCTATAAAGCATTAATAATTACTGTTTACTAGATTAAGTACCTGTTTGTACATTTGTGCGAAAAAACTCTTTTTAGTTGTTTTAGAAATAATTTTAGCTGAAAAGTACATCGCGGGCCCTATATTTTTCTTTGCGGTCTATAGATTGCTGACCCCTGACTAATAATAAACAACCTTGTTAAACTTTAAAATGTACAGCTAGAACTGTTTTGGAATACTATAACAATTTTTTCGGTCTATTTAGCTTAAAAATCTTGATTTTAAACTTCCAAAAATACTTTTTCATAAAAATGGCAGTCGTATGAGATATACAAAGCCTTTTTTATTTAATTTATTGCTAAAGATTATTGAAGTTTGGTCAGTTGTAAAAACTGCTATTAGTAGAAAATAAATTTACTTTACATTTGTATTTTTCTTCTGTTACACTGTTTTAAAACTTATGTTGTTAAACTTTTTAAGCAAATATAAACGCTTTATATTTAGTATTTAAAAATAAATTGCAGTTAGCAAAACAAAGTCAAGTTTCTTTTTGGCAGACAACCGAAAGTTTTCCATCACAATTAGCCATCAGATTTTCTGATCTCGTCCATTTGAGACATCCATTGATATTCTCACAATTCAAGTCCTTTAAACCCAAAAACCACCGTTTTGCTCAACTGTGGTCTCCAACAGTCATATTGCTTTGATGCACATAAAGATCTTAGCTTTTATGTAAACTCTGATTTGTATATGTTTACTGGTTATTCTTGATTGGAATGATACATTTTTTATACGTAATTGTAACAAAGTAATTTAGTTGCTAATAACTTATACTTTTTCAATAACTTAAAAGCTTTACTAGTGGAGAAATATTTTGCCATTAAAACAGATGTAGAGACATCACGATTTTATTGCAATTTTAACCTAATTAGCATGTTTAAGAGACTTCTAGAAAAAAACTAGGAGTTTTGAGATTAGTTCACTAATGTAGATATGTTTAAAGCTGTTTTACCATTGCAAAAAAAAACAGGTTAACAATGATATTTTTTATTTAAATAAAACTTTTCAAATTCGATGAGCTAAGCTTAATATCTCTTCAAGGTAAATTTTTATGTAAAAAAGCCTTTTTTTCTTATACTTAAAGTATCTAATTGTTTATTAACAGCTTTAATTAATTACTAATATAGAGAAATTAATCTTAAATATAGTCATAGAAAAAATATCTGCAAAACCAAGCTTGTATATCTTTTTCAGTAAAAAAACTCAAGTAATACAATAAAAAACTGAAAGCTAGTGTTTTCAAAAGTAGTGCTTTATAACTATAAAAGTTCATCTTTATTTTTCCGTTTAAATTTAGAACAACACAAAAAGTTTTAATTTTTTTTAAACCAGATAGAAATCTTTTTAAAATATTTTTAAAAACAATAACAGTTTTTAGGAATCTACATATAGCCTACATCACTTGTTTACAAGATAAAATGCAGCAATGTTTCATTGTTCTTAGAAAATGATTTGCTTAAAATATATTTTGGTTTTTATTCTACTTTTGCTCGCCTTTACTTTTCTGGAAGTTTTATCATATACTACTGTAATTTTTGTTAGATTTTTTTGTTTACAAGTTTTCATAATCATTCTAATCTATAAAAAAATAAGATAAAAAGGATACTTTTGAGTTGTATAAATCAATGAAAAGATACTTTTAAATGTATTTTGTTCTAATGCAACCTTATTTATTAAATCAAAGTTTTTTATTGAAGTTGCTTAGACGCTATGTCATTGCTTTGGAACCATAGCACTAGTTTAACATCAAAAGTCTTAATGCATAGTTTTAATTTAAAATTGTGGTTTAATTAGATGTTTGTTTTTGATAAAAACTTGATAAAATCTTTCATATCACTTTTAAAATTAAAAATCAAACTTTAGTATCGACTATAATTAAAATGAGATAAAATTCAAAAGAAAAAAAATATAATAAAATTCTAACAAATAAATTATTACAATATTTATTTTATATAAGTGATTTAGTGTTGTTACTCATAATATGCTACATTAGCACTCGACGGTAGTATATGGTGATAACAATCCGAGCTCCTAGATTTTTAAAGTCTAAAAGTCACCCAGTCTTAAACTGTTTAAACTTGTATTTTAGCGAGTATCAGAATAGTTTAGAGTATAAATAAATAAACCAGTTTTTCTAAAATCGATACCTATTTACTTTGTAGTTTGAAAATACTATTATGCGTTAATTTGTTTAGATTTTCTAAAACTGCTACTAACACTGAATTGAACAAAGTTTTCAAACGTTTACTACTAGTTACACAGAAAATAGATTAAAAACAAAGATTTTAAAAAGTAAGTCAAAACCCTTACAAAAAAAATAAAGCAATTCTAATGAAAATATTTTAGTAATCGATGCCAAAAAAGTAATTATATAGTAATTTACGTTTTTTTACCAGTTGTTTAACATTGTTGTTCTCGTAATTTTTACCGGTTAATATTAATTTAAAATAAAGCATCTGTAATAAAAATAAAGCTTGAATACTTGATCTAGTTCTAAATTCTTTCGTTTTTGTAATGAAGGTATTTGAAAGTTTCTTATAGTGTAAAAACAAATTTGAACAAAACTTTTATTAATCTTTTTAAACTTTTTTCTTCTCATCACAATTGTTTACTAAATTAGAAAAATTATTTTCATAAACTCACTTTAAATGTCTGACTGCAAAATAGTAACTCCAATCTTTTACAACAACGTTCCCTTCAATTCTGAAAAATTTGATGAAAGCCGCTACATCCCACCCTTTCCCGTGCTTCCTACACAGTTGTTCAGCCATCCAGTAGTTCTTATTATAGTTCCAATAGTTGAAGTCAAACAGCAAAGTTTCAGGGTAAGAGATGTAGACGTAAATCCATCTATAACCTAAATAATCATTTAACAAAGTTCATCTTTTTAGTTTTTGAAATCTAAAGAAAAACTATCTAAAGTTGGTAATAATTAAAATTCTTTTTTTCATTTATTACTATTACAAAAAATACTAATGACTTACAATGATAAAAAAATATTAAAAATTACGACCAAATAAAATTTTATACTGTTTATATTTTTGACACAATTGTTGGCTAACTAAAGTTGCAATACAAAATAGTTATGTATTTATTTTTTTGTAAAAAAAAAATAGTTATTTTAAAAAATAAGAAAGTAATCATTGACTTCCTCGGATTGCAGAAGCACCATCGAAAAACAAGCCAAGAAAAACCTATAAAATTTTTGTTTATATACATTTTTTAAGACAATTTACTCAATGTGAATAGAAATTATAAAAACAAGTTTTTAAAGTTTTTAATTCATGAAAACTTTATTTCAAAACACAATACATTTTTTATGTTTAAGCACAACAATTTAATTCCCTAGTTATATATAATTTTTTCAATGTAAAGGTTTAAGATCCACTTAATTAGCGTATTTGAAAATACTAACTTCTTTATTAATTTTTATCTATTAATGTTTTAATTATTGTTAAGTATAAAAAAAAAAAAAATTTTTAGACTTACAACCATAAATAATAGAAACATTTTCTTTTTTAAATTCATACTATTTAATAAGTCTTCTGCAAATAGAAATAGGTTTAAATATTATAAATTCATGTTTTTCTACTAGAAATAGATTTTTATTACTTGCGACAACTTAATTAAAACTATTTATACATTATTCTAATACACAGTTAATATTTTGCTTCAAAATTGTATTACTATAGCAAGAAAATAATAGTTATAAAAATTCCTTTTAAGATTATTAAACTAAAATTATTTTTACATTCAAAGTCTTATCTAAACCAATGTAAAACTAGTTAAAAAAATACGGTTTCGTTGCTCATATGTGTACATCATAAACATGTTAGCACTGAAAAGTAGTTAAAGCTATGATTTATATTGTTTATATACATCTGCTGTACTTACGTGTTTTGAAAGTGCAAAAACATAAAGTTGTTATGTGAACTTTTAATTGTTTACAAATTCCGAGTATGTATGTTTTATACAACACTATAAATAGTTTAAACAAAACAAGTACTTTATTTTTATATTAAATATTCACAACTTAATTAATATTAAGTGTTTTTGTTATAACAATTACTAACTAAATTTGGTTTAAAGTATAAGCTTTTTTTGAGCGAAACCATTGTGTTGTAAAATGTTAACATAATAAAGTTCATAAAATTATTAACTGTTGGTCATATTTCTTTAATGCAAAAAGTAAAGGTTTTAAGGCTGAAACTTCAAAACTAAATCTACATACTGTGCTAAAATTCTTAAGTCTGTGTATGTAAAGCAATAAATAGTTTACAAATTATGCAATCGTAAAAATATATCATTCCATTTATTTAATTACATGACCGTCGTTTAGTGACTATCTTTTTTTGAAAAGCTTTTGTTAATTAAGATATTTTAAAAGCAAACTAACAAATATTTTTTTGCTTTTAAAAAGCAAATCTTAACTAAAATAAGTTCGATACAAATCAAAATAATTAAACGACGGTTAGTTTCTTGTTTTTAAATTTTCTTATACATGATGTATGTTAGAAAATGTTTCATTTAAGAATAATTTTTAGAGGTTTGCTTTACTAACAGCACGGTGTACACCTTATAGGTAAGTAATATATTTATTAAAGTTATTCTTCTTGTGAAACTTTAAAATAATTTTAAGTAAACACCATATTTTTCTTAGTTATTTATATTTCTAGTTATAACTCAGCATACTTTAAAAGGATAGTTGTGAAATAAAATCATTTCGTTAAATTTAATTTTTAGAAGCCATTAATGATCAACAAAGTTTTAAATGCATATAGTGTTAATCATTAAACTAATTGATCGAACTTAGTAAATACTTTACAATTTAAAAGTTTACAGATCGTAAATACTTCAATTTCAAAAAAAAAAAGTTTAGTATCTATAAAACTGTTTTATCTTAATTTTTTTATAAGTGCTTTCTTTAAAACTTATAAACTACCATTACTTGAAAAAAAATCAAAGTAATTTAGCTTAGTTATCACTCTTTAAACATTTAGTAAATACTTAAAACACCATCAATTAAAACTGTTATTTTAATACTAAAAGCACAACTATGTTAGAACAACCATTCGAACTATTGTATGCTAAGTATACTTATTAGGACTTTTAAAACTTAATACTTAGAATGAGGAAATGTAGTATATTAGTATTTAGTAATAAAACAATGAAAAAAAAATTACATTTGTTAGAAAATAAATTAAACTGAGTTATTTCTAACAAAAAAAAACCAAAAATAAAACTATTTTCATAAACCTATATTTATAAAAGTTATTTCAAAAGATTGCCTACCTCTACATAAGCTACGATTAACGTTTAAAATAGGTCAGTAGCTTTTTACAAGCAACGGCCCAATCTTCCTATCAAAAGATGCTCGCGAGCCTCACGTACCTGCAAGCTGGAGGTACTTAAAACATTTGTAGTGACTAATAAAAAACAGTACCTTAAACAAAACATAAAATCTGAAACATTAAATTGTAAAATACTAACTATGTTTTACTTTGGCAGGAATTTTTGAATATTTCTTTAATAACAGGTCAATTTTCCCAGTAGAAATTTTCCCAGTACAAAAAGTAAAATATGAACCTATAAAGCATTAATAATTACTGTTTACTAAATTAAGTACCTGTTTGTACATTTGTACGAAAAAACTCTTTTTAGTTGTTTTAAAAATGATTTTAGCTGAAAAGTACATCGCAGGCCCTATATTTTTCTTTGCGGTCTATAGATTGCTGACCCCTGACTAAAAATAAACAACCTTGTAAAACTTTAAAATGTACATCTAGAACTGTTTTGGAATACTATAACAATTTTTTCGGTCTATTTAGCTTTAAAGTTTTGATTTTAAACTTCCAAAAATACTTTTTTATAAAAATGGCAGTCATATGAGATATACAAAGCCTTTTTTATTGCTAAAGATTATTGAAGTTTGGTCAGTTGTAAAAACTGCTATTAGTAGAAAATAAATTTACTTTACATTTGTATTTTTTTCTATTACACAGTTTTAAAACTTATGTTGCTAAACTTTTGAAGCAAATATAAACGCTTTATTTTTAGTATATTAAAAAATAAAATTGCAGTTGGCAAAACAAAGTCAAGTTTTTTTTTGGAAGACAACCGAAAGTTTTCCATCACAATTAGCCATCAAAATTTCTGATCTCGTCCATTTGAGACATCCATTGATATTAAAAAATAGTTAAAAAAATATATATTTCAGTAATACCCTAAGAAAAAATAAATAACTTTATTTTAAGAATTTTTTCATCTCTTGCTTAATTATTTCTAATAAAGAATAATATGAAGTGATATTAAACTTCAATCAATGTAGAAAAGAACTTTTACAAAGTTTAGAATAAGAACCAAAACAAAATTAAAAGCAGCTGTAATTAATTTTAAGCTTTTTATGTAATTAATTAATTTTTTTGAAAAGCTTTTGTTAATTCAGATATTTTAAAAGCAAACTAACGAATATTTTTTGTTTTTAAAAAGCAAGTCTAAACTAAAATAAGTTCGATACAAACCAAAATAATTAAACGACGGTTAGTTTCTTGTTTTTAAATTTTCTTATATATGATGTATGTTAGAAAATGTTTCATTTAAGAATAATTTTTACAGGTTTGCTTTACTAACAGCACAGTGTACACCACCTTATAGGTAAGTAATATATTTATCAAAGTTATTCTTCTTGTGAAACTTTAAAATAATTTTAAGTAAACACAATATTTTCCTTAGTTATTTATATTTCTAGTTATAACTCAGCATATTTTTAAATGGATAGTTGTGAAATAAAATCATTTCGTTTAATTTAATTTTTAGGAGCCATTAATGATCAACAAAGTTTTAAATGCATATAGTGTTAATCATTAAACTAATTGATCGAACTTAGTAAATACTTTACTATTTAAAAGTTTACAGATCGTAAATACTTTAATTTCAAAAAAATAGCTTAGTATCTATAAAACTGTTTTATCTTAATTTTGTTATTAGTGCTTTCTTTAAAACTTATAAACTACCATTACTTGAAAAAAAAATCAAAGGAATTTAGCTGAGTTATCACCCTTTAAACAATTAGTAAATACTTAAAACATCATCAATTAAAACTGTTATTTTAATACTAAAAGTACAACTATGTTAGAACAACCATTCGAACTATTGCATGCTAAGTATACTTACTAGGACTTTTAAAACTTAATACTTAAAATGAGGAAATGTAGTATATTAGTATTTAGTAATAAAACAATGAAAAAAAACTTACATTTATTATTACAAATTAGTACAAATTATTAGTACAAATTATTTTATAAAGTTTAAATTTACTACAACTTATCTTTTATAAATATAAAAAATTCATTTTAACTTTTGAGATATGGTAACTCACAGTCAGAGGTACAAAAGAATCCTTATTAATATATTATAAACTCAAACAACAAATAAATCAAATCACTAAAATCATATCTTTTTTTTTATAAGTTGGCCTCAAAATCTTTAGATGTTTCTTTTATAAAATAAAAACAAATTGCTGAAATAGATATTTGAAACACTAAGAAAAAATAAATAACAAAAGTTTTTTTTTGTATATATAAAAATATATATTAATACTTAAAAATTTAAATTTCTTTTTAACAAAAGTAAACAAATTTTATAAAACTTAGGATGAAAAAGTTTGATAAAAATTGCTTCAAGAATGATGGAGAATATAGGTTTTCAGTAAAATTGTATTCTTTTGCTGTTTTGATTTGCTCCTTGTATAATAAATCATTTTACTCTCTGGCTTTGACCGGTTGTAACTAAAAGTTCAATTGGAAATTTCAAGTTTATTAAAGAGTAACTATTAGCTTTTTGAAAAAGTTAAAATAAGAACAACATGTAAAAAAGTGCCTATAAACCTTCCCCCCCCCCCCTTACCCCTCACTATTTTGCACTTTTTTTTTACAAACATTAAGATTTTTATAAACTTTTTTTCTAATTTTAAACTTTTTTCTTCTCATCACAATTGTTTACTTATTTAAAAAATCTTTTTTAATAAACTCACTTTAAGTGTCTGACTGCAAAATAGTAACTCCAATCTTTTACAACAACGTTTCCATCAATTCTGAAAAATTTGATGAAAGCCGCTACATCCCACCCTTTCCCGTGCTTCCTACACAGTTGTTCAGCCATCCAGTAGTTCTTATTATAATCCCAATAGTTGAAGTCAAACAGCAAAGTTTGGTGTATTGTGTATTGTGAACAAGTTTTTAAAGTTTTAAGTTCATGAAAACTTTATTTTAAAACACATTATATTTTTTATGTTGAAGCACAACAATTTAATTCCCTAGTTATATATGATTTTTTTTAATGTAAAGATTTAAGATCCACTTAATTAAAGTATTTCTTTATTAACTAACTTCTTTATTAGTTTTTATCTATTGATGTTTTAATTATTGTTAGGTATAAAAAAATATTAATTTTTTTAGACTTACAACCATAATTGATAGAAACATTTTCTTTTTTAAATTCATACTATTTAATAAGTCTTCTGCAAATAGATATAGGTTTAAATAGTATAAATTCATGTTTTTCTATTAGAAATAGATTTTTATTACTTGCGACAACTTAATTAAAACAATTTGTTTAATTCTAATATACAGTTAATATTTTGCTTAAAAATTGTATTACTATAGCAAGAAAATAATAATTATAAAAATTCATTTTAAGATTATTAAACTAAAATTATTTTTACATTCAAAGTCTTATCTAAACCATTGTAAAACTAGTTAAAAAAATACAGTTTCGTTGCTCATATGTGTACTTCATAAACATGTTAGCACTGAAAAGTAGTTAAATCTATGATTCATATTGTTTATATACATCTGCTGAACTTACGTGTTTTGAAAATGCAAAAACATAAAGTTGTTATGTGAACTTTTAATTGTTTACAAATTCCGAGTATGTATGTTTTATACAACACTATAAATAGTTTAAACAAAACAAGTACTTTGTTTTCATATTAAATATTCACAACTTTATTAATTTCAAGTGTTTTTGTTATAACAATTACTAACTAAATTTTGTTTAAAGTAGAAGTTTTTTTAAGCGAAACCATTGTGTTGTATAATGTTAACATAATAAAGTTCATAAAATCATTAACTGTTAATCATATTTCTTTAATGCAAAAAGTAAAGGTTTTAAGGCTGAAACTTCAAAACTAAATCTACATACTGTGCTAAAATTCTGAAGTCTGTGTATGTAAAGCAATAATTTACAAATTATGCAATCGTAAAAATATATCATTCCATTTATTTAATTACATGACCGTCGTTTAGTGACTATCTTTTTTTGAAAAGCTTTTGTTAATTCAGATATTTTAAAAGCAAACTAACGAATATTTTTTGTTTTTAAAAAGCAAGTCTAAACTAAAATAAGTTCGATACAAACCAAAATAATTAAACGACGGTTAGTTTCTTGTTTTTAAATTTTCTTATATATGATGTATGTTAGAAAATGTTTCATTTAAGAATAATTTTTACAGGTTTGCTTTACTAACAGCACAGTGTACACCACCTTATAGGTAAGTAATATATTTATCAAAGTTATTCTTCTTGTGAAACTTTAAAATAATTTTAAGTAAACACAATATTTTCCTTAGTTATTTATATTTCTAGTTATAACTCAGCATATTTTTAAATGGATAGTTGTGAAATAAAATCATTTCGTTTAATTTAATTTTTAGGAGCCATTAATGATCAACAAAGTTTTAAATGCATATAGTGTTAATCATTAAACTAATTGATCGAACTTAGTAAATACTTTACTATTTAAAAGTTTACAGATCGTAAATACTTTAATTTCAAAAAAATAGCTTAGTATCTATAAAACTGTTTTATCTTAATTTTGTTATTAGTGCTTTCTTTAAAACTTATAAACTACCATTACTTGAAAAAAAAATCAAAGGAATTTAGCTGAGTTATCACCCTTTAAACAACTAGTAAATACTTAAAACACCATCAATTAAAACTGTTATTTTAATACTAAAAGTACAACTATGTTAGAACAACCATTCGAATTATTGTATGCTAAGTATACTTATTAGGACTTTTAAAACTTAATACTTAAAATGAGGAAATGTAGTATATTAGTATTTAGTAACAAAACAATGATAAAAAACTTACATTTGTTAGAAAATAAATTAAACTGAGTTATTTCTAACAAAAAAAACAAAAATAAAACTATTTTCGTAAACCTATATTTATAAAAGTTATTTTAAAAGACTGCCTACCTCTACATAAGCCATGATTTACGTTTAGAATAGGTCAGTAGCTTTTTACAAGCAACGGCCCAATCTTCCTGTCAAAAGGTGCTCGAAGCCTCACGTACCTGCAAGCTGGAGGTACTTAAGGCATTTGTAGTAACTAATAATAAACAGTAACTTAAACAAAACATAAAATCTGAAACAATAAATTGTAAAATACTAACTATGTTTTACTTTAGTAGGAATTTTCCATATTCTTTAATAACGGGTCAATTTTCCCAGTAGAAGTACTGACTGCCGCACAGTATAAAAAAAAATTCGCGGGCCGAAAATGTTAAAAATATTTCTATTATTTAATTAAAACTACTAGTTCAAACAAAAAGTAAAATATGAACCTATAAAGCATTAATAATTACTGTTTACTAAATTAAGTACCTGTTTGTACATTTGTGCGAAAAAACTCTTTTTAGTTGTTTTAGAAATAATTTTTAGAATATCTTTTTTCCACAATCTCGTACACGATTGGCCGATCACCGACCAATCCATTTTAAGATTATTAAACTAAAATTATTTTTACATTCAAAGTCTTATCTAAACCATTGTAAAACTAGTTAAAAAAATACAGTTTCGTTGCTCATATGTGTACTTCATAAACATGTTAGCACTGAAAAGTAGTTAAATCTATGATTCATATTGTTTATATACATCTGCTGAACTTACGTGTTTTGAAAATGCAAAAACATAAAGTTGTTATGTGAACTTTTAATTGTTTACAAATTCCGAGTATGTATGTTTTATACAACACTATAAATAGTTTAAACAAAACAAGTACTTTGTTTTTATATTAAATATTCACAACTTTATTAATATCAAGTGTTTTTGTTATAACAATTACTAACTAAATTTTGTTTAAAGTAGAAGTTTTTTTAAGCGAAACCATTGTGTTGTATAATGTTAACATAATAAAGTTCATAAAATCATTAACTGTTAATCATATTTCTTTAATGCAAAAAGTAAAGGTTTTAAGGCTGAAACTTCAAAACTAAATCTACATACTGTGCTAAAATTCTGAAGTCTGTGTATGTAAAGCAATAATTTACAAATTATGCAATCGTAAAAATATATCATTCCATTTATTTAATTACATGACCGTCGTTTAGTGACTATCTTTTTTTGAAAAGCTTTTGTTAATTCAGATATTTTAAAAGCAAACTAACGAATATTTTTTGTTTTTAAAAAGCAAGTCTAAACTAAAATAAGTTCGATACAAACCAAAATAATTAAACGACGGTTAGTTTCTTGTTTTTAAATTTTCTTATATATGATGTATGTTAGAAAATGTTTCATTTAAGAATAATTTTTACAGGTTTGCTTTACTAACAGCACAGTGTACACCACCTTATAGGTAAGTAATATATTTATCAAAGTTATTCTTCTTGTGAAACTTTAAAATAATTTTAAGTAAACACAATATTTTCCTTAGTTATTTATATTTCTAGTTATAACTCAGCATATTTTTAAATGGATAGTTGTGAAATAAAATCATTTCGTTTAATTTAATTTTTAGGAGCCATTAATGATCAACAAAGTTTTAAATGCATATAGTGTTAATCATTAAACTAATTGATCGAACTTAGTAAATACTTTACTATTTAAAAGTTTACAGATCGTAAATACTTTAATTTCAAAAAAATAGCTTAGTATCTATAAAACTGTTTTATCTTAATTTTGTTATTAGTGCTTTCTTTAAAACTTATAAACTACCATTACTTGAAAAAAAAAATCAAAGGAATTTAGCTGAGTTATCACCCTTTAAACAATTAGTAAATACTTAAAACATCATCAATTAAAACTGTTATTTTAATACTAAAAGTACAAATATTTTAGAACAACCATTCGAATTATTGTATGCTAAGTATACTTATTAGGACTTATAAAACTTAATACTTAAAATGAGGAAATGTAGTATATTAGTATTTAGTAATAAAACAATGAAAAAAAACTTACATTTGTTAAAAAATAAATTAAACTGAGTTATTTCTAACAAAAAAAACCAAAAATAAAACTATTTTTGTAAACTTATATTTATAAAAGTTATTTTAAAAGACTGCCTACCTCTACATAAGCCATGATTTACGTTTAGAATAGGTCAGTAGCTTTTTACAAGCAACGGCCCAATCTTCCTGTCAAAAGGTGCTCGAAGCCTCACGTACCTGCAAGCTGGAGGTACTTAAGGCATTTGTAGTAACTAATAATAAACAGTAACTTAAACAAAACATAAAATCTGAAGCAATAAATATTAAAATACTAACTATGTTTTACTTTAGCAGGAATTTTCAATATGTTTTTAATAACGGGTTATTTTCCGAGTAGAAGTGTTGAGTGCCGCGCTGTATAGAAATAAATTTTTGCGGGCCGAAGATGTTTAAAAAATTGTATTACTTAATTAAAAACTACTAGTTTAATCAAAAAGTAATTGTTTTTACATTTGTATAAAAAAAACTTTTTTTAGTTGTTTGAAAAAAAAATTATCTGAAAAGTACATTTTCATTAAAACTTTAGAACTTTGTTAAAATAGTGTTTCAAAATAGTACAATACAAAATAGTACAAAGTGTTTCAAGTTGTTAATTAAACTGAACTAATTAGGAACTTCGATTAGAAATAAAATATAAATTAAACTGTTTAGTAGCAGATGGTTTTTTACTCAACTATTTGAAGCTAAAAGAGCTAAAATCTTATCATTTAAAACTAAAGTAGAGTTTTATAGAGTAATTTTATATCAAGTCATCAGATAAATTGTTTTATTGGCTTTAACTATTAGTGTGTATGTCTTTATAGAGTTTCATTTAACTGAATTAGATTGTATTCAGTTTCATTTAACTGAATTAGAATTGTTTTCTACTTAAAAAGAAAAAAAAAACTATTATGAGTTATTTAGTTACGATGCAAAAATAAAAATAGTTAAAGTTTATGAAGACAAATTTATATTAATTTACTAACAATTCACTAAACATTTTTATTATTTAACTACAAATTATTTGACATTTTCAAGTAAATTTATCAAGTTTCGTTTAAAGACAGTGTTTGGATAATGTTTGGTAAAAAATCCGTTTTGTATGAGTTTATTCAAAAAGTATGCAAATAAAGTTGGCAAATAACTTCAAAGTTATAAAAACCTTGCCAGAACACAACAGCGTCGTTTAACATAAACAATAACAAAATAAGTTTTATAATTTATATGGATTACTGTAAATTACTTTCTTAGAGTGGTTTTCAGGTTAAATATATCTATGAAGTAAACAATAAAACAATTAAGAGGTACTTTAAATTGAAAACAGATTTTAAAAAATGGCCAAGAGCATCGCACACCGCGCGCAAAGCGCGCTTTTGTGCTAGCCGAATAAGGCAGATAAATAATAAAATAAGTAAATTAAAATTATTAGTTAGAAATTTTTCAAATTTTTGATAATTTTGAAATACTATCAAAAACTCTTAAAATTTTAGAAAACTTATGTTTAAACTATGGATTAGAACAAGTTAGTTTGAAACAGATAATGTAAAAAGAAAAAAAAAATATATCTATAAACTTAACTATAAAACAAAAAGAACTACATAAGTAAGAAAATAGTTTGTAATAAGTAGCTAAAAGTATCGCACACCGCGCGCAAAGCGCGCTTTTGTGCTAGCCAAATAAAGCAAATACTAGTAAATAATAGTTAATAATAAAGTAAATAAAATTATAACTAAAATATTACAAATATAAAAAAAGTTTCATATTTTCTTCTATTTTTCAAATACTCTTAAAAAATACTTCAAGTTTTTAATAACTGCCGTTTAAACTAAGTATTAAAACAAAATCACTCCACTAATTTTAACTTTAAACAAATCTAAATTTGTTAACCTAAATTCTGCTTAAAAACTAAAATAAAACTACCGTTTTAACTAAGCATTAAGGATAATTGCTCTACTTGAAAGAAAAATAATATTTTAACTTTAAATAAATCTGAATTCGTTAAGCTAAATTCCTGGCTCAGAAAGCTCGCTTTCTTTTGGTTTTGCTTCGCAAAAAAGGCCCGCTTCGCGCTCGATCTTGCTTTGCAAAAATTAGCACAACAGCGCGCGATTGTGCGATCTTGCTTTAACTTCCATGCCTCCAAGGCTTCGCTTTCATTGTACGTCCCAACCTCAGAAAGCTCCGCTTTCTTTCGGTTTTGCTTCGCAAAATAAGCACAACAGCGCGCTTTGCGCGCGATTGTGCGATCTTGCTTTCAGCCTCTCTTCCAACTGCAGTTTTGGATTTAGTTATACATCCCACCCTCCCCAAAAATTATATCCAATATATATTCTAAACTATTTTTTAAATTTCAAAAATTTCATGTTACGTCACTAACTCTTCCAGATGTTCGTTTTAGTCGGCATAAAATCGTTTAAAAATATGTATGAAAAATTTGCATAAAATTAGCATAACTTTTTTTTTTATTTCATGTTACGTCACTAACTCCTCCAGATGTTCGTTTTAGTCGACATAAAATATTTTGTTAACCTAAATTCCTGCTCTAAAAACTACGTTAGCAGCTTACTTTTTAGCTTACGTTAGCAGCTTACTTAAAAATCTTAAAGTAAACATTAATGATTTTGTACAATAAACTAAATTATACTGAACTAAGAATTATAAGAAAATTTTAGTTATATGTTGACAATAGCATTTAAAATCGTGTATTTTATTGCCACCGAACAGTATTCTTGACCATGAACATTTGAGTTTAAATTTACCTACCTTTAAACCTTTTTACACTCTTAGGTGGTTTAACTGGTTTTCTATTTGATAAAAACGAGCCCAATCACAAAATATATAATGGATTGTTGATATTGGTAATGTAGTTCAGTTTTATTGATATCAAGTTTGAAAATTTTTCTGACTCATGAAATGTTAATTAGTGTTTCAACATCGTTACTATCATTTTTTTAAACAACGCTATTTTCAACACTAGCTAACTACAAAAGTTAGTTAACAGTTAGTTAAGCTGATGAATATTTTAAATGTATGTTAGATAGCCTTTTATCTTTACTATGACATAATATTTTATTTTATTCTGATAAACATATAGCTTATTGAACGACAAAAAATACGCTAAAAACATTTGGTCTTAGGACTTGGTGCACAAAAACCTTTCGGTTGTCGAGACGCACACCGCGGATACCTTTTATTGTCTTTTATAGTTACTACTCGCATAAACATTATACATAATTTTACATGCTTTTTTTCTAATGTGTGTTAATATTTTAAAGACTCCGTAGATCTGTTCTTAAATTTATTTGAGTCAGTGAAACGCTGTTAGTCGGAATAAAGTTTTAACACAAAAAATCTGTGGTAAGTACTAAGTATTATATAAACATTAAATTTTATTTGAAATTAATTGCGTTTTGCACCCCTTAACAAAAATACCACGCGTCACTACTGCTTGTTAAGTGATGCATGTTAATCTAAATTTTAATTGATTTCATGAAAACTCCTTTGCTTATTAACATATGTTGTTTCAAATTGTTGGAAAACGTATCAAGGTGTCCTTATGTGTGTTGAATAAAATTAACAACAAATACAAACCGTATTAATTTTTAACTTTCAAAACTTTACCAAAAATTAAATACATATACATTTACAATACAATCTTCAGCGTACAGTAAGTGTGTTTATTAAACTAAAAACTACTATTTTTGCTAGAAAGGTGTATGTAAAATCTACAGCATTAATTTTTATAATACAAAGGTAGAGAACACTGTTTTAAAAACTGAACATAATCTAAAACATAACAATTTTTTTCGAAATGAAAACTCAAATGAAAAGTTAAATGAAAACTCAAATCATGTACAAGTTTTTTGAATAATAATCATGGCTGGTGAACATACAAAATAAAAATAAGTTACACTCAATAACAAAAACTAATACTTTGCTACAATAAATCAGTATATTTTACTTCCCACTTGTCTTTTGTGACATCATAAAACACTTTTTTTTTTAAATGGCTATAAGATTTACAAATAATAACGTTGTAACCGTTAGCAAACAGCTTTATACCAAACAAAAAATATTTATCCCTAAAAATATCTTGAAATTCCTTTATAATTGTGAACTTTCTGGAAAAACTGTCAAATATCTCACCGTTCGATTCAGAATTATAGCTGAACCTAGCGCCACCAATAGCAGCAAGTTTGTTTCCCATTCCAACCGCGCCGAAACCACATCTAGCATAAGTCATATCAGGCAGAAAATCCCATTTGTTTTCATGATAGTCATACGCTTCTACTACTTTCAAATAGTTTCTTTCGCAACCTCCTAAAGTGACTATTCTACCTTCGAAAATTGTGCACTCGGCATAACCTTTGCGTTGATTCAAGCTCGCAATGTGGCTCCATTCACCGGATTTTGTGTTATATTTTGCACAGCTGTTTATATACTTATAATTCGAATACCCACCAAGAACGTATAAATGTTTCATAAAATAACAAGCAGTGTATGCTTCTTTTTTATCCATGAAGAGGGCCAGCTTCTTCAACCAACCGTGGTTGGCAACATATTTTTTCAAATGGATTTTTTCTTCGTGGCTTCTCATTAACCAAGTTCCTGAACTTTTGCGTGTCGACGTGGAAACTGATAACCTGATTTGGGCACAAACTGAGCGAGTATCCACATGCACGTCTTCGACCTGAGACTTTTCAACGGTTTCATCAAGCTCAGGCGAAACGAGATCAAATTTGTTTTGGGTACAAAATCTGTTTTCGTATATAATCTGTGATGTCTTGGAGCAAATTTTTTTTTCCATTACATCAGCTGTTAAAAAAAAACGATATTTAGTGTGTTTGTGAGTATTTACAACTAACGTAAAGTGTATAAATGGAAAACCATGAAATATAGTATATAATTACAATGTTAAAAAAGGGTACGCTTAAAACTTTTTTTTTAATTTAAAACCTCATGTGTTTATTTTTAAACAATCTTTTATCTACATTTAAATAATTGAAATTAAAGACTGTAAAGGTAAATGTTTGATTAAAAATTTCAAACCATAATCATAAAAGCATAACTTTATTTTTTAAATTACGTTGATGAGTTATAAAAAGATGAACTTTTAGCTCTGTCAGTTATAAAGTAAGTAGTGTTTTTGTTGATGGTGTTCATAAGCTACTTAATTATAGTTGTATAACACGTAGATTTTTGTAATATTTAAAACACAGTTTTTGAATTAGTAATCTTTACCTTTAAAGCAATATTAAAGATGTATTTTTGTCAAAAGTTATAACTTTAAAATGCTGTAAGTTTTGAGTTAAAAAACATTACAACAAATTTAAACAAAAATAGAACATTATGATTTTTACAAATAAAACGTTAAGTTCCTGGATTTCCAAAAAAAAAAAATTAAGTTCAAAAACATATAGCTAAAGGCAAGACATTTATATGTCAATCTTTCTATACTTACACACAAGTAGAGTAAGACACTATTAATATATAAACTGTCATTGTTCCCTGATAGTTAAAACCACCCAAATGGGTCTTTTTATATCATCAGTTTTACAAGTTACATATTTATATATATTTTAATTTTATAGAGGAAACTTAGTTTTAAATTCAAAAAAAAAAGCATAAGTAATAAGATGCATACAAAGACTAACAATTTTAAAATTACTGATACTATATGTCTAATTTTTATAAGATTTTACACTAATTTCTATTTTTACTTTTATATTTAAGTTTATCTATTTAGTTTTTATTTTGTACTAAAGGTTGTAAACTGAATATCAAGGGCTAGTAACAACTGATTTGTTGTGCACCCCCTGAAAAAGAGAAGTATAAGGAAAAAAAGCCATGATTGTTCAACTAAAACATTATCTAAAGACTTAACATATTTAACTAGATTTAGTTTTGCTTTTTTGCTAAACTTTTAAATTAAACGATGTTGAATTAATATGACGTAGTTTTAAAAGCTTTTAAAGTTGATAAAAAGTAAAAAACTGTTTAAAAACGCTGTAATTGCAAAAGTTGTACATATGAAAAATGAAACTTTTGACACAAAATAAGCCGATCAAAATTGTTTAAAAAAACTATTTTGAATGTTATCACAACTCAAAGGATTTTATTTTTTACTTATGCTTATATTTCCCTTACAAAAACATAATTTACTTTTGAATAAAATTTGATGTTTAGCTAAATTATTTTAACTCGAATTGTTTGACTTATCAATTTATCTACAAATGATTGAATATGTTTTACTAATATTAAGAAAAGTTAGTTACTAATTTTGATTAGTCCTTGTGTTCAGTTTCTTATTTATAAATGTTGTCGTTATTCTTGTTAGCTTCTAAATGTAAGGCAAAATGTTCACATTGTCAATAATAAATGACCTAGGTGTATATTTTAATTGTTTAAACTAAAATTAAAGAAATGTATTACTTATCAATATTTGCATTTTGTTTTACTAGTTTTATTTTAATATGTAGCTAGGAAATTTTTAAACAGTTATATAGTAGACATGAAAATTTCTAAAGTGTTTATTAAAAGCTACCACGAAAATACTTTGTTTTTGAACAAAAAAAAAAAAGTTTTAGTACTTTGAAAAAAATCTAGACCGCCTCTGCTTAATAATAATTTGTTAAATTAAGAGTCTGCTATTGCTTTCCACAAACTAAAAGAGGTTTTACAGTGTACTTAAAGCAATTATTGGCAGCCTTTTTAAGGTGTAAAAAAAAGTAACTTTTGGACCGCATATATATAAAATAGTTGTAGTAAATAATGTTAATTTACTATTTTAAATCAAAATGCAATAAAATATGCCATAATTAAGAACTACTTAATTGATAAATGGCTTAAATGTAAATTTCTACTTCAATGACGTTTTTTCTTTGCTATTTCTTGAAAACAATTATTTTGTTGAAAAGTTTCGGTGTGCCGTATATTTTTGCTTAGATGGCAACAGCTTTTTTAACCTTTAAAATGAAATTGAATAAACTCTGAAATTACATATGCCATGGCATTGTTGCCAGGCTATTATGAATAAATTGCAAAAAAATAAACTTGAGAATGACGTTTATAGTTAAAACAAACAACATTGACATTCAGTGTTTTTAATTCCTTATTTGTGGAACTGTTGCTTAATGTTTAATGGTATATCATTATTTTTATTTAAACCTTTTAGTTTTGATTTAACTCTCAAATGTATTATACAAAATATGTTCCCAACAATTTTCAAACTTGTTTTCAAACTTGTATTTGAAAGTAGTCGCCCTTTTTGAGTCTTATTGAAGCACTTCGGTGATTCCCCTTATACTTGCTGAGTCAGAAAAAAGTACCTTTTATGTTATTTTTAATTTTAGTTACTATAAACTTTTTTTTTGATTGATTTTAAATATTTTTGGGTAAGGTTAAGGGTAAGAGTATAAATAAAGAAAAAATAATAAATTATTTAAAAAATTTTTATGACTCAGCAAATATTAGGGTAAACACCTTAACATTCCAATAGGACCCGCCCCTTTTAATATTTAATTATCCTTTTATTTTTTTGCCCTCACACTAGTTATTGCTCCTTGATAGTTAAAATCACTCCAATGGGTGATATCGTCAACTTTTATAAACCCTGGTGTACAACATTACTTAAATTGTCACCAGTTACGGTTTGTTTATGTGTTTAAATAATTTTACAAAATATTTAAAAATGCTTAATTATAAGGAAGTTTTGTTTGCGCTGCCTTAAGTTCTGCCCAAGTTCAAATTGTTGTATAAGTTATATACTCTAAAACAGTTCATGCTTTATCGAAAATTTCTATTAAGCTAGGGGCGGGCAATGTACGCCCCGAGGGCTGAATTTGGTCTTTGGAGTGAAAATGTTTATAATATTTATTAAGTTTGAGTGGAATCCGGCTCGCAAGAGGTAAAAAAGCGGCCCGCGAGCATTTGAATCTTGCTCGCTAAACCAAATTTCGAGGCCTGTTCTAGGTTTTCTAGTTTCAAAGTAAAGAGCAAAATAAAAGTTTTAAGTAAAATTTAAGTGGAAGTTTGATACTTACTCTAGATATAGTAAAAAAGAAGGGTCAAAATAATTGATATTTGAATAATTTTGTTGAATCAAGTGAAATTGAAATGCCAACGATTAACTTTTTACATCTCTGACCCGCCTAACAAAAACATCTCTATTTTAACAACTGTCAACCTTCTAAAAATATTTAAATCAACTATCAAATCGACTTTTAAATTTGGTAAATACATATATTTTTTGAAAAAAAAAATCATTTTTTAGTTATGTTAGCTTAATTATCCTTAACTAGTTCTAGTTAATACTTAAAGTTATTATTCAGAACTACACAAGGTATAAAAAATAATCACAAAAGCTTTATAAGCTAAATACTTTTACTTTTAGGTAAATTTTACTCAACTACTTTAGTAATTAAAACCTCAGAAATTTTTTTTAGATACTTAATAAACTTGTTGATAAAAGAAAACAATTAAAACTAAAACATTGATCTAGCACAAATAAACTTAACTTAGTAAGAAAGCTTAAAGCTCAAAAAATGTTTACTTAACTTGTAATTTTACAACAAACTATAAAAAGTTTTTTATTCTTAATTTGTTTTTACCGACAAAGGTTAGCACTTTGTTAATATTTATATATCTTTTTCTTAAACATTTTATAACTTTTTTAAATTATTTAAGCAACAAAAAATCAAACTGTTTGACAACAATTATTAAATATTTATTAATATTTAAATAGTAATAGTCAATTTATTTAACTTTTACCAAAGTAGTGGCTTTATTTGCCAAGTTGTATTTCTGCTTTTTGCTTGTATACAAAATTAAAGCAACGCCTTACCAACATATGCCAGAAGCATCAGCAACATTCAGTGTTTTTAATTCCTTATTTGTGGAACTGTTGCTTAATGTTTAATGGTATATCATTATTTTTATTTAAACCTTTTAGTTTTGATTTAACTCTCAAATGTATTATACAAAATATGTTCCCAACAATTTTCAAACTTGTTTTCAAACTTGTATTTGAAAGTAGTCGCCCTTTTTGAGTCTTATTGAAGCACTTCGGTGATTCCCCTTATACTTGCTGAGTCAGAAAAAAGTACCTTTTATGTTATTTTTAATTTTAGTTACTATAAACTTTTTTTTTGATTGATTTTAAATATTTTTGGGTAAGGTTAAGGGTAAGAGTATAAATAAAGAAAAAATAATAAATTATTTAAAAAATTTTTATGACTCAGCAAATATTAGGGTAAACACCTTAACATTCCAATAGGACCCGCCCCTTTTAATATTTAATTATCCTTTTATTTTTTTGCCCTCACACTAGTTATTGCTCCTTGATAGTTAAAATCACTCCAATGGGTGATATCGTCAACTTTTATAAACCCTGGTGTACAACATTACTTAAATTGTCACCAGTTACGGTTTGTTTATGTGTTTAAATAATTTTACAACATATTTAAAAATGCTTAATTATAAGGAAGTTTTGTTTGCGCTGCCTTAAGTTCTGCCCAAGTTCAAATTGTTGTATAAGTTATATACTCTAAAACAGTTCATGCTTTATCGAAAATTTCTATTAAGCTAGGGGCGGGCAATGTACGCCCCGAGGGCTGAATTTGGTCTTTGGAGTGAAAATGTTTATAATATTTATTAAGTTTGAGTGGAATCCGGCTCGCAAGAGGTAAAAAAGCGGCCCGCGAGCATTTGAATCTTGCTCGCTAAACCAAATTTCGAGGCCTGTTCTAGGTTTTCTAGTTTCAAAGTAAAGAGCAAAATAAAAGTTTTAAGTAAAATTTAAGTGGAAGTTTGATACTTACTCTAGATATAGTAAAAAAGAAGGGTCAAAATAATTGATATTTGAATAATTTTGTTGAATCAAGTGAAATTGAAATGCCAACGATTAACTTTTTACATCTCTGACCCGCCTAACAAAAACATCTCTATTTTAACAACTGTCAACCTTCTAAAAATATTTAAATCAACTATCAAATCGACTTTTAAATTTGGTAAATACATATATTTTTTGAAAAAAAAAAATCATTTTTTAGTTATGTTAGCTTAATTATCCTTAACTAGTTCTAGTTAATACTTAAAGTTATTATTCAGAACTACACAAGGTATAAAAAATAATCACAAAAGCTTTATAAGCTAAATACTTTTACTTTTAGGTAAATTTTACTCAACTACTTTAGTAATTAAAACCTCAGAAATTTTTTTTAGATACTTAATAAACTTGTTGATAAAAGAAAACAATTAAAACTAAAACTTTGATCTAGCACAAATAAACTTAACTTAGTAAGAAAGCTTAAAGCTCAAAAAATGTTTACTTAACTTGTAATTTTACAACAAACTATAAAAAGTTTTTTATTCTTAATTTGTTTTTACCGACAAAGGTTAGCACTTTGTTAATATTTATATATCTTTTTCTTAAACATTTTATAACTTTTTTAAATTATTTAAGCAACAAAAAATCAAACTGTTTGACAACAATTATTAAATATTTATTAATATTTAAATAGTAATAGTCAATTTATTTAACTTTTACCAAAGTAGTGGCTTTATTTGCCAAGTTGTATTTCTGCTTTTTGCTTGTATACAAAATTAAAGCAACGCCTTACCAACATATGCCAGAAGCATCAGCAAAAGTAAAACTTTCATCTTTTAATGTACCACGAGTTTTGTATGAAAGTAGGTATTGCAACCAAGAAGGCTTCAGCATTTTATCGTGTAGGAAGATAGATGACAAGATAGGTTGAAATTCCCACCTTTCGAGTTATTGAATTTCCATCTTTGATAAAACCGCACGACATGATCAAAGTAGTTACTATCAGTTCTGAGATCTTTGCGATTTCCGATAGCATTATGTATACAAAATTGATAGTTCTGTGGAAACATATTCTGAGAAAACTAAAATTTGGAAGCATCAGCATGTAAATTCTTAGAAACGGTTTTATTGTAGTATTTTTTCGTTTGTGAGAAAATTTTATATAACTGGAGGTAGGATTGAAAGCAGTAAAAAATAACACACTTCGTGTTGTATCTGCGATATAAATAGCAATACATGGATTAAAATCGCTATTTAAAATAAGGCAAGAGAATATGCACCTTCGGCAGTTTTCAATGGTTAGGATGTTGTAACTGGTTACTTCAGTGACTGCGATGGCAACTTAAAATCAGTTGAAGCTTATGATCATTACATAATAAATGTAACTATTTACCTGATTCAATTGAAGCAAGGTATGGTCAGGTAAGGTATTAAGTTGTTTTTTATTGGTTGAATTATAACTACAAGCTGTGAGGCAATTGAAAGTTTTTTAAGAATATTTACTATAATCAAGTCTGGCTTAAAAGATACTGTTTTAAAAAGTTGGCTGTGTAACGCTGTTTGTATTGGCAATAACTTTGTTGTTTTCATGATGACTGTGAATTTTCAGAAACTATTTTGTACGATATGGTTAAAGATAAATGGTCAACTGTTGATTGTGACTTTACTAGAAAATTATTTGGTTTGGGTTATGTAAAGGTTTTCACTTAAATTAAAAACAAGTTTATTACATTGTTTAGTACAAACTTGTTCTATAATGTTTTTAGCTACCATCTTAAAAAAAAAGTTTTGTAAGTTACCTTTTTTACTATACTGAAGCAAATAAACAAGATTTTTTGTAAAATGTTATTCTTATGTGTAATAAACCTTGTTTATAGTATTACAGAAAAACCAAAATGCATGTTGAATTAAACTTACTACATATACAAAAGAATTATAAATAAACAACAATATGTAAAAAAGAAAAATAATAATAACTATGCAAAAAGCATAAAAACTCAATTAGTTATCTCATTTCGCCATTATCAGAGTTTTTATTAAAACATCAAAACTTTATTTAGAATAAGTTTTAATTAAATACATCTGTATAAGTGTTCTTATTATTAAACTTAAAAATCTGTTTATTATAATATTTTTTTGCTATAATCTGTATAATTAATTAGTATAATCTACTCACAGTGAAACTATAGCTAAAGTAATAAAAGAAAAACTTAAGCTAACTTAAATAACTCGTAGAAAATAAATTATAGCGATTAACACGTTGTTTTTAAGGGTAACAGTATCTTGCTACATTTAAGTCTGATATATAACTACATATATTGCTTTTGTTACCCTAGGTATAATAAGAAAAAAAAAACTTTTACCCTCTCATTGTTTACAACTTGAATATAAACAATTTTATATACAACTATTTATTAACGAGCAAACTCCGTATTAGTTTTTGTTTTCCATATACTCTACAATATTCTTTGGAAATAAATTTCACCAAAAGTATATATTTTTTAATTTTCGAAGAACTCTACAGGCTACACTAACAACAACTGCAAATTTATGCATTGATCTGAATTAGTAGTAGTTATGTTTGGCATGTCATATAATTGTTCTATAATAGCTAATTTATATTAAAGCATTTGGATATATATAACGTTTCTTACATGCTTATAATTTATAGTTCTCAAAAAACAAAAATACTGAATTACACTTTGTCACGATGTGCATTTTGTACAAGTATTGTGGTACATCAGGAAAATGTTTTACAACTCATAATAAACCTTAAGTATTATACTAATATATATGATGGTTGTTTTTTTTAAATCTAGTTTAGTAGTAAAAAAATAAGTTTGTTTTGTTATAACTTTGAAACTAGAGTAATTGAAATTAAGTTTTCAGCACTAATTTTTTTTTTAATCCATAAGTTTTAAGTAAGGCCATAAGTTTTGATCTTGCAACATTCAACTCAGAATGTTTTCAAAGCTGTCATTAGGACCATTATAACACCAGACTGAACAACTTATCAACTATATCAGTAAACAATTTTTATAATTATAACGAGATTTTTTATATTATTAGCATTATTCGTTTTTTCAATACCTTATAGTCAATGATTAATGAACTGAACATTTGTATCAACTTTAAAATTGAAAAAAAAAATCAACAAAAATACTTATACGTTTATAATATTGAAACGGATCAAAAATTCACGAAGTCAAAATTGCACGAGGGGACTAAACTGCACGAGAACAAAATTTCACGAAGATACTTTTGACGAAGACGAATTTGCAAGGGTTATATTTTTGCACCAGAGTAAAAAAAGAAACAAAAAAAATAATAGAAATAAAACCAGAAAAATAAACTAAACATTAATTAATAAAAAAAAACAAAATTAAAAAAATTTACTGACCGAGGGTAAGGGTTAGGGGTAACAGTAAAAGGAAAAATAAAAAAATAACTGATAAAAGAAATAAATAAAAATACTAACTAAAAAAAAACTACCGACCGTAGGTAAAGGTTTAATGTGCTGGATGCTCTTCCCAAGGTGAGTGTTGAATATTTTGCTGGTTTCATACACATTTGTGTGGTTGGTTTTTTAATTTGGAAATACTATAAGCGGTTTAGTTCAGTGAATAAAAAACTGAGCTGTCAAGTTACTACTAGTTCTGTCACTTCTGATTAGAGTGTGTAATATAGAAAATAAAATTCTAAACTTCAGTTTATTGTTAGTTTTTTATTATTAATGAGTAGCTTTGAATATATTATAGTGCTAATGTACCTTTCTAATGTTATTTAAAGTATCATTGAATTTTTTTTTTGGTAAACTCTATAAATAAATATGGTCACTAGTTTAACAATCGCGCATAAAAATTCCAAGTATACAATACTCAAATAAATGAAAACTAAGTTCAAAAAGTTACATATTTTCTTAAAATCCAACAACTTTAAGTACAATTAAATATCTCACACGTTCTAACAGGTAGCAGCAGAGGTGGCGGCTCCGCTTTCGAGGGTCGACGAGATTGTGATGGTAGTAGGCGGTGGAAACGACACCACGTCCGAAGTCACCAAACTGTTGGCTGAGATGCCCCCTGCTGTTAAGGCGCTGACCGGCGTCGACGTTTCAAAGGTCGGTTGAAAATTACATGCATGCGTTTGTCTACCTTTTAGTATACCCCTGTGAAAAGTGTAGAAAATATATCTAACAATCAGTATTTTTTTTGATTATTGTAATTTTAAAATACCTTGGACCATAAATTGGAGGCCAACGTAGTTTTACATTGTATAATGTAGAATAAAGCTTTAAGGAATATCTATTAAGATAAAATTTGTTAGTTTTTCATTCTTTACTGTTATCTAACTGAAAAAGTATATTTTGCAAGTATTCAAATTTTATTCATTAAAAAAAAGAGTTAAACTATCTTAGGTATTTGTATTATTTAAGTTTTGTTTAATTACACTTAGTACTAATAAATATATTTAGTAAGCTACGTTAAATAATATTTATACTTTCAAACAGATGCTCAAAGAACTACCTGGAGCGAAATAAGCTGTACATTTTACTATGACGTAAAAATGATTTAGTTTGCCTTTTTAGATTTTAAAATTTCAGTTTTCTACAAAATAATCTATGTTTGACTGTATCTATAATAATTATGTTACTGACCAATGCACTAACGAAAAAGATATTGGATTTGAAAAAAATTACGCAATTTTTTTTAAGTGTCTGAATTCGCAACATGTACATTTTATTCAGTTAAAATATCTAAATTTTTTTTTAACAACTAACAAACTAAGTTTTTTATTGTTCAAAGCTGTTTTGTTTATGCGTGTAAAATAATCAAGGATCACATTTAATGCACATTCAGCTTGAAGTTGATGCTGATGTTGATGAAACCTGTACATCCGATATTGCATGTGTTCATACGGGTTAACTTCGCTCAATATGTTTGAACTTGTACATCTACGAGTTGTTTGCTTCAAACTCGGAAAGTACTTGCGTTGTTTCTGTTTTTTCTTTCTTTTCTTTCAATCTTGTTTTGTTTTGAGTTTTCTAGTCTGAATTATATTTTCAAAGTTATATGTAATGTTTAACAGGGAATAAACTATTAAAATCGGAACAGTTTCGAATGAACTATCTATTCTATTAACATTGTTTTTAGGTTTTGTTAGAAGTTGATTATTTACTAAATATATAACTATTCAATTTTACTACTTTTTATACTAAAACTATGTAGAGTAAGAATAGTTTTAAATTAAAATTAAAAAAAAAACATTTTTAGAAAATATAAACCTAGTTATACATTAAAAAAATTTTTGATTTTGCTATATGTATATTTTTAAAGACTTGATTATAATGAACAATAAAAAGGTAATTTAAACAAATCTCCAAAAATTTCTGAATTTAATAATTTGTTTTCTATAGATAAAAATAATGTTTTCTATCTCCTCTTTTTATTCAGGGTTTCTAAAAAACCTGGAATTTGACAATTTAGGTTAAAAAAGCTGGAATTTGATAAATTTTGAATAAAAAACCTGGAAAATCATAAAATTTTTAACAATTTTAAAATGTTCAGTAGTAAAATTTCGATTTGACACAAAAAAATCTATCATATAGACAAAATAAGTTGTATTAACACAAGTTGTTTCAAACTTTTGGAAAACGTATCAAGGTGTCCTTTGTGTGTTGAAAAAATTAACAACAAATACAAACTGTAATAATTTTCAACTTTCAAAACTTTACCTAAAATTAAATATATATACATTTACAATACATATCTTCAGCGTACAGTAAGCGTGTTTATTAAACTAAAAACGACTATTTTCGCTAGAAAGTTGTATGTTAAATCTAAAGCAATAATTTTCATAATACAAAGGTGGAGAACACTGTTTTAAAAAATTGAACACTAATCTAAAACATAATATTTTTTTTCGAAATGAAAACTCAAATGAAAACTTAAATGAAAACTCAAATCATGTACAAGTTTTTTGAATAATAATTATGGCTTGTTAACATACAAAATAAAAATAAGTTACACTCAATAACAAAAACTAATACTTTGCTACAATAAATCAGTATATTTTACTTCCCACTTGTCTTTTGTGACATCATAAAACACAATTTTTTTTAAATGGCTATAAAATGACGAATTACAAATAATAACGTTGTAACCGTTAGCAAATAGTTTTATACCAAACAAAAAACATTTATCCCTAAAAATATCTTCTAATTCCTTTATAATTGTGAACTTTCTGGAAAAACTGTCAAATATCTCACCGTTCGATTCAAAATTACAGCTGAACCTAGCGCCACCAATAGCAGCAAGTTTGTTTCCCATTCCAACCGCGCCGAAACCACATCTAGCATAAGTCATATCAGGTAGAAAATCCCATTTGTTTTCATGATAGTCGTACGCTTCTACTACTTTCAAATAGTTTCTTTCGCAACCTCCTAAAGTGACTATTCTACCTTCGAAAATTGTGCACTCGGCATAACCTTTGCGTTGATTCAAGCTCGCAATGTGTCTCCATTCACCGGATTCTGTGTTATATTTTGCACAGCTGTTTGTATACTTATAATTCGAATACCCACCAAGAACGTATAAATGTTTCATAAAATAACAAGCAGTGTATGCTTCTTTTTTATCCATGAAGAGGGCCAGCTTCTTCAACCAACCGTGGTTGGCAATATATTTTTTCAAATGGATTTTTTCTTCGTGGCTTCTCATTAACCAGGTTCCTGAACTTTTGCGTGTCGACGTGGAAACTGATAACCTGATTTGGGCGCAAACCGAGCGAGTATCCACATGCACGTCTTCGACCTGAGACTTTTCAACGGTTTCATCAAGCTCAGGCGAAACGTGACCAAATTTGTTTTGGGTATAAAATCTGTGACGTCTTGGAGCAAATTTTTTTTTCCATTACATCAGCTGTTGAAAAAAACGATATTTAGTGTGTTTGTGAGTATTTACAACTAACGTAAAGTGTATAGATGGAAAACCATGAAATATAATATATAATTACAATGTTAAAAAAGGGTACGGTTAAAACTTTTTTTTACTTTTAAAACTCATGTGGTTATTTTTAAACAATCCTTTATCTACATTTAAATAATTGAAATTAAAGACTGTAAAGGTAAATGTTTGATTGAAAATTTCAAACCATAATCATAAAAGCATAACTTTATTTTTTAAATTACGTTGATGAGTTATAAAAGATGAACTTTTAGCTCTGTCAGTTAGTGTTTTTGTGGATGATATTCATAAGCTACTTAATTATAACTGTATAATACTTAGATTTTTGGAATATTTAAAACACAGTTTTTGAATTAGTAATCTTTACCTTTAAAGCAATATTAAAGATGTATTTTTGTCAAAAGTTATAACTTTAAAATGCTGTAGGTTTTGAGTTAAAAAACCTCACAACAAGTTTAAACAAAAAAAGAACATTATGATTTTTACAAATAAAACGTTAAGTTCCTGGATTTCCAAAAAAAAAAATTAAGTTCAAAAACATATAGCTAAAGGCAAGACATTTATATGTCAATCTTTCTATACTTACACACAAGTAGAGTAAGACACTATTAATATATAAACTGTCATTGCTCCTAGATCGTTAAAATCACCCAAATGGGTCTTTTTATATCATCAGTTTTTTTAAACTCTGGTGTAGAAAACTACTTAAATTGACACCAGGCGGTTACGGTTTGGTTGTGAGTTTAAATTTTAATATTTTTCATAACATTTTAAGATGTTTAAGTATAAGGAAGTTTTGTTTGCGCTGTCTTAAGTACTGCCCAAATTCAAATTGTTGTGTAAGTTATATACTCTAAAACAGTTTGTCCTTTATTGAAAAAAGTGTATTAAGGTAGGAGTGGGCAATGTACAGCCAGCGGGCCTTTGGAGTGAAAATGTTTGTAACATTTGTAAAGCTTGAGTGGAATCCGGCGGGCAAGAGGTAAAAAAGTGGCCCGCGAGCATTTAAATCTTGCTCAGTAAACTAAATTTCGAAGCCTATATTAGATATTCTAGTTTCAAAGTAAAGAGCAAAATAAAAGTTTTAAGTAAAATTCAAGTGGAAGTTTGATACTTACTCTAGATATAGTAAAAAAGAAAGGTCAAAAAACGTTTTTTTTTTATTTGAGTATTTTTGTTGAGTCAAATGAAATTGAAATGCCAACGATTAACTTTTTACATCTCTGACCCGCCTAACAAAAACATCTCTACTTTAACAACTGTCAACCTTCTAGAAAAGTTTTAATCAATTATCAAATCAAGTTTTAAATTTGGTAAATACATATATTTTTTGAAAAGAAAAACTAATCATTTTTGTTTATATTGGCTCATTTATGCTTAACTAGATACTTATAGTTTTTACTCGGAACTAGATAAGATATAAAATTGAATCATAAAAGTTTTACAAGCTAAATACTTTTTTTTTGTGTAACTTTTACTAAATTTTTATAGTAATTAAACTTAAGAAAAGTTAGTTAGATTTTTTTTAAAATATTTTATAAAAAAATAATTTAAACTAAAACTTTGTTCTAGCACAAACAAAACTTAACTTAATAAAAAGGCTTAAAACTCAAAAAATGTTTACTTAACTTTTTTTTTTACAACAAACTGTAAAAAGTATTTTATTCTTAATTTGTTTTTACAGACAAGGGTTAGCACTTTTTTAATATAAATATATATATATACATATATATTTTCTTAAACTTTTTAAATTTACTTAAGCAACAAAGAATCAAACTGTTTTACAAACATAACTAAATATTTATTAATATACAAATAAGAATAATGGATTTATTTAACTTTTACCAAAGTAGTGGCTTTATTTGCCAAGTTGTATTTCTGTTTTTTGCTTGTATACAAAATTAAAGCAACGCTTTACCAACATATGCCAGAAGCATCAGCAAAAGAAAAACTTTCATTTTCTATGTTCCACGAGTTTTGTATGAAAATAGGTATTGCAACCAAGAAGGCTTCAGCATTTTGTCGTGTGGGGGAAGATACACAGATGACAAGCGTGCGAATCGAGTTTTAAAGGTTGAAGTTCCTACCTATCGAGGTACTGAAATTCAATCTTTAATAAAACCGCACGATATGATCAATTTAGTAACCATCAGCTCTGAAATGTTTGCGATTTCTGATAGCGTTACGTATACAAAATTAGGTAGTACAGTGCTTATTCACTTATCCCGGCTTCACTTATCCGGACGCTCACTTATCCGGACAGTTTCGGTCACACGAAAATTAAAAAAAATCAATATCGAAGACTAAAAATTTTGTTTGATACAAATGTTATACGTGAAAAAACTAAAACAAACGTTTATTCTTTCTTGTCAAAGTAAAACTAGTTTGTTAGGAGTTATATGTTTCCGTTAAAATCCTTCGTCAAAATTTTTCTTTATGTCTTTTTTTTTTCTTTGTTTAAAAAGTGTTTTTTTGCTTAGAGAGATAGGTTGCCATTATTTTTTGTTTTTAAAATTAAATTCAACTTATATTTTCTCTTAAACAAAAAATAATACTTTTTTTAAATTGATAGTTAGGGCAGGCGGAATTACAAATGATGAATTTTATTTGCTTGACCCTCAAAAAACGTATACCGTTGCAGAGGGTTAGTAAGTCTGATGTTTTTCTACCTTAGACAAATTTAATATAGTTAACCTAAAATTTAGCTTTTAACATTTATCATTTTGTTATATATTACTCACAATTATGTAATATGTATTTGTTTTTACCATAGCACTTTTATTAAGCATTGCATTATATGCAGCAGTTATATTTATATAAAAGAAATTGATTTTTTGTAGTTATCCGGATTATTAGTTATCCGGACATGTTTATAGAAAAATCTTGCCCAACGTGTCCGGATAAGTGAATAAGCACTGTACTTGTATATTTGTTGAAACATATTCTGAAAAACTAAAACTTGGAAGCATTAGTAAGTACTAAGAATATCCGTCTTCTGCTGATTTTAATGGTTAAGTTGTTGTAACTGGTGGCTTCAGTGACTGCGATGGTAACTTAAAATCAGTTGAAGCTTATGATCATTACATAATAAATGTAACTATTTACCTGATTCAATTGAAGCAAGATATGGTCATGCTGCAGTAAGTATGGGTAATAAGTTGTTTGTTATTGGTGGAATTATTACTACAAGCTGTGAGGTAATTGACAGTTTTTAAAGATCATTTATCATAATGAAGTCTGGATTTTCATGATGACTGTGCATTTTCAGAAACTCTTTTGTACGATATGGTTAAAGGTAAACTGTTGATTGTGGTTTTACTGAAAAATTATTTGGTTCGGGTTATGTAAAGATTTACACTTAAATGCGAATTTGAAAACTAAGTTTATTACAACGTTTTTTACAAATTTGTTATATAATGTCTATTTTATTTAGCTCAATTTTTTAGTTACGGTCTAATAAAATATTAAGTTTTGTAAGTTTCCTTTTTATCTTATTGACGTAGATAAGCAATATTTTTCGTAATACGTTGTTACTCTGTTTAGTTAATATTATTTATAAAATTACATAAAAACAAAAATGCATGTAAAATTAAACGTACTATAAATATACACAAAACTGTTATGATTTATTAATACATCGACTTTTAATTTAGAATAAGTTTTAAAGAAATGCTTCTGTACAAAAGGGCTTGTTCTTAAATATATAAAACTGGTATACGATAGTGTGTTTTTACCTTAATCTATGTTAACTTAATTAGTATAATAGACTCACAGGTAGACCATAGCTAAACTAAGAAAGAATAAACTTAAGATATCTTAAGGTTCCGAGTACAAAATAAATTATACGAGTTAAAACCTTGTTTCTTAAAAGGTCACTATCACTTGCTGCATTTAAATCTAATATGTAAATACATATATTACTTTTGTTACCCTAGGTATAACAAAAACAAAAACTTTTTTTTTTCCTAAAATATACAGCTTAATATTTATAACTTTATACACAACCATTTATTAACGAGCAAACCCGTAACTAATTTTTATTTTCTTCATACTTTTCTATATTTTTGATATTAAATTTTACCACTATATCTATCCTTTAAATTTTCAAAGAACTCTACACTATTACCGAATGCAAATTTATAAATTAGTTTGAATTAAAATTAGTTATGTTCGGCCTGTCATGTAAACGTTCCATAATAAAAAGCTTGTTTACATTAGAACAATTTAGATTTCTAAAACATTATTTACACGCTTATAATCTATATTTCTTAAAAATAAAAATACTGAATAAAACTTTGTCACAATATGTATTTTGTAAAAATTTTGTGGTACATCAGTAAAAGACAAATTATTTCCACAACTCATATTAAACCTTAATTGTGCTGCTAAGTATCACGGTTGTTTTTTAATTTAGTTCAGCAGTAAATAAATAAGCTTACTTTATTAAAACTTAAAAATTTGAGTAATTGAAGTTAAGTTTCCGGCACTAATAACTTTTTTTTGATATGTGTCGGCCATGTGTTTCGATCTTGCAACATTCAACTCCACAGGTTTCAAAGCTGTCATTAGAACCCTGATAACACCAGACTGAACAACTTGGTTTATATCAGTAAACAATATTATAATTATAACGAGATTATTTATACTATTATTTCCATTATTGTTTATTTTCAATACCGTATAGTCAATGACCAATAAACTAAACGTTTGTATAAACTTTAAAATTGACAAAAAATTCAACAAATATATTTATACGTCTATAATACAACTAAGGTTTAACATTTTTTACAAAAATAAAAACCTAAACATTTTGCTTTGTTTAAAAGTACATTAAATACAAAAACTGTTTAAAATAAGTAATAGAATTTGATATGGCTACAAGTATTAATTTTATTAATATCAAAGTGTTTTATTAGCGATGTAATATAAGTTTTAAAACCGTAAGTAATTGCTTACAGTTTAATTTTTTTTCAAAGCTTTTACAAAATCGAAACGATAATTTTTAGTTTATTAAATATGAATAACTAATAGTTTTGTCTGAAAGTTTCGTAGATAGTATGATGAAACTTTTAAGAAATAACAATTATTATAATGTAAGTCACTAAACTTATTTGTCAGATTACTATGATAAAGTTTGTTTATGAAAAAAAAATGTTTAAAAAGTAAACAAAGTTATCTTAATTAATGCGCTGCATATCTTTTTACTGTCAGAATTATGATAAAACGTTCACTAAAACAATATTGCTGCTTTTACAGCTGTATAAAATAAAAGTTTGACAGTATTTATATAAAGTTTTCAAGTAGTTTGGTTTTTATAATTTCAGCAAAAATAAACAGTTATAATTATAACAGTGAAATTTATTTAGAACTTATTATAGTGCATGACAATAGTTTAGAAATGAAAAGTGTTGTCGTATTGTATATAGTAGCATTACTACAACCTGTTTTACAAGGTAAAATAATTGAAGAAAAACTTGATAAAGGTTATTTTTTAGAAAGTTTTTTATTGAAAATGTTTTAACGATTAAACCTAATATGATTACTACTATTAAATTGTCAGTACAGCTTTCTTTAAAATGATAAATATAATATAACTTGAAGAGTTTTTGTAAATAATGTGATGATATGACAGTTTTTTAAATTTACTCATTCATTTTGTGTTTGTTTTTATTTTTCAAACATCTTAAACACATTTAGTTTTCAAGATAGTTATGAATAATTTTCTTATAGAAAAAGAAGCGAGAGTTCAAGTTTTTACTCATGAGAATGATTCTTTTAAAGAGTCGGATTTCTTAGCAGATGTAGGTTAGCGTTCTAATATATATTTTGCAAGTTAAAATAGATTAGCTCTTGTTTTGAACTTTTAAAGTATTCTGTTTTTAATTAAAACTGTTTAGTATAAGGTACTATAAGAAAATGACATGAGTTACACATTAAGAAAATAAAACTTCAGAAAAATTTTAACAAAAATAATTTTATTTTTAAAAGATATATAGCGTACCATTTGAAAATTTAATATATTTATTAAAAAAAAATCAAAACTTTCACACGGCTTTCATGGATTATTGTTGACTTTTATTTAAGTTTTATAAATATATTTAGGCTATAAATCTAAGTATCTTCTTATAACAAAGATATTTGATACTCTTTTCTTGTTTTTTAAAGTTGTTTAGACCCAGACTTTATTTTTGATGAACACATTAAGTTTTTTGTCATAATAACTTAAAAATATTCGTAAAAAAAGGAATGTTTAGTTGTTTAATTATTCAAATTAAATAAAAGCATTTTAAATAAAGTAAAAACTTAATTTTAGAAACTTGTTTAACTATTTTTTATTTTTTATGACTTTTTAAAACTTTAAACTGAAAAAGACAGTACAAAAGTAAACTTTGAAAATTTTTATAATAGGTATTTAGAAACGTAGTGTTTGTTTCATAAAAAACTATAAAACTTTAGTTCGTCTTAAACCTATGTTTAGCTGCATTTTTGTCTTATTTAACTTGTTCAAAAGCAAGGACTTTATAACTTATGTTTTGTCAAAAGATATTTTCAAGTTTTTTAAATTTTAGGTAAAATATACAAAGGAGTGATTATTTTTAATGACGACAGAATAAAAAACTCAAGTTTAGAAAAAAACACTCATACTGTGGTAAGAATATTTGTCAAATATAGTTATCAAGAAGATTACTATTGTTTTTACAAGTGAAAACTTTTTACAGACTTAGGTTTAAATTTAAACAAAAACTATAGTTAAAAAACTAATTTAATCAAATTATAAGATTATATATTTTTGAAATTTTATTTTTAAAGTATTTGATGCAGTACCAACTTTTTACAGATATCTAATTAAATATTAAATAATAAAATAAATAAAGGAAAACACTTATATCATAACAAAATACTGTCGTAAAGTTAGTTATTAATGTTTAACTCTTTTTTAAAGTAACGTTTTTTTATAAGGTAATTCAAAGTATTTTATCTATAAAAAGTTTTATGTAAGCTTTGTATGTGTAATATAAGTAAACTAGTTATTGATTTTAAAACAAGTTTGGTAGAGTTATCTATCTAAGAAGGCGATTGAATATAAAAATGTAATAATAAACTTTAGAATAAGTAATCGCAGAACTACTTTCGACTAGAATTTTTTCTCAAGCATAATCGTTATTGAAAAGGCTCTCCAAGTTTTTCTATATGATAAATAATTTATGCTAGATTTAGGTAAAATACTTTTTTTCAGCTAAATATTATTTACGGATCATTACCTGGTTATGCAAACTGTACAGTTGTGCAAATATCGAAAAATGTCACAACTAATAAGTCAAAAGTTGACTACTTCGTTGAATTCGATTTTAACACTACATACACAAACGAAGAAATTTTAATTCAATTTTTGAAAAAGGTAATTCAGAATAAGGAAAACTTTATACTCAAACTAATATATAAGTAATTTTTTTTTGATTTTTACTATCATTATATATAAGAAATTTGTTATACTTAAAAAAACAACAAAGCTTTTATTTTACACTCATTAAATTGCTTGAAGTACTTATATGAAAATATAATTTACATACTTGTCCTAGACAAAACATTAAAAGTTATCTGTGGTGTACGACACGATAACCAAAAATTTCTTCTTGCACCAGGTCCAAGGACCAAATATTTTGAGCGTTTTTTTTTTGTCGTCCAACAAACTATATATATATACCTAAAGGACGATTTAAGGAACTTAAATATTATTATATTTTTCAAAATTTTATTTCTACCTCTAGTTTTACTGTACAGTGTCCGAAAACAACAAGCGCATATCCAGTAGAATGCATGATCAGCTTTTACAAAACAAAAAGTTAGTTAGATGAAGAAAAAAAAAAGATAAACACTCTAATACAAATTAGTAACTTTGAATGTATTTCATATGACTTAACGTGTTTAGTTGTACATTTGTTAAGCAATTTAATGGTAGTACGTCTTAACTTTTTTTTGTCAAATCTTTTTCAAGTTTTCATTAAAAAAAATTCAAACTACTAAAATATACGAATGCTTCGTTTTTTTTGTGCAGTTATTTAAATTAAGTGAGGTAAAAAGTTTTTGATTGTAACAGTTGAAATATCACTTTGCATTGAATACTTTGAAGACATTTGTGCATCTTACGAAAGTGACTGCTTAGTTGTAAACGGCACCAGCTTTTGTCAAGAAACTTCTGATTTGAATGAAAACAGTAAGTTTTTTAACTTAGTGTATAATAATAAAAACAACTAGTAACGATCATGTCTTCTATAGTTGTTTTTAACTTATTGTCACGCTTTAAAAATATGTTTAAACAATAAGTTTATAGTTTGATCGATTCTTCGAAGTAAAGTTTTATGTTTAAAACTAAAAGGTTGCGTATACAACAACGACTGTAATTATCCGTACGGTACATGCTTGAAAGAAGAACTAATATGTCAATGTAGTTTTGGATTTTCCGGGAGTAAATGTATGAATCGTAAGTATTTTATTTTACAAATTAAGTTTGTTTTTCATCTTTATTTATTTAATTTATTAAAATTTACTTTTTTATTTTATTGACATCGTTTTACTTCGATTTCAAGTTTTCGAATATTTAAAAGTAGTTTGAGTTAAGCTAAAAAGTAATAATACTTAATAAACAACTTGTGAAGACTTGGATTTATATAAACTTCAACTTAAATAACTTAAAAAATTGGTCATTGCAACAGTTCTTTTGTTTTATACAAAGAATTTTAAATTGTTTAACATTTTAACGACATTTGTTACTATAAAGCTTAGCTTTTTGTAAACTTAAAGCTCGACTATAACAAATATTAAACTACAGTTTTTTTAAATAATAAGAAATCAAAAACAATGTAATTTAAAAACAATGTAGTTTAAAAACTTTCCAAGTTACTAATTAAAGAAAAAATAAGTATGACTGAAAAGTTACTTTTTAATTTAAGTAGTTTATTACTGTATATTTGAAAATTGTTAAATTTCCATGTCATGCACACGCGTCATACTATACAAGGAATTTAAATACTAATTAAATATTAACCTAAAGTTTAAATGAGTTTAATAATACTAAACATAATTAAAAGTTTGTTTGTAATCTATAATTTAGATACTACGAGTAACTTTTAAAATTTATTATGTACTGAAAAATAGTTTGCATATTTTTTCATTGATCAACAAAGCACATTTTTTAAATTGAGATTTTACTTCAGTTCTATAACAATTAGCTTTATGATAAAAGTGTTTAACTTTACAAGAGTTTTTGGTTTAACTGATTTTTTTAACTGCAAAACTATTCCGTACTAATTTTCACTTTATCCTTAATTAAAAATATCAAAATATTAGCCATAGAACTGCTACTGACAATTTTTTGTGCTCTATTCGTACTAACAGCGACTTTTACAATTTTGTACTCTTTCAAAAAGTACACCGACAACAATGTGCATCAGGTGAGCTTTTTATACGCATTTATTTAACATTTTAATATGTAACTGAACTTTATATTTGTCAATTTATATTTTCTGTATTTTTACACACTAGAAATATTTCATTATTTTTCTATTTTTATTTTTTAACTTAAACACCTTGTTTTTGTAGTAAAATTTTTCATAAAGGTTTTTAAAAATCTTATACTTTAATGATATAGGTGAATAAATATCAAAAATACTTGTAATTTAACAGGCTGTTTTGTAAATTTTTAATGTAAACATGTAAAAAGTACGACTATAGATTTTCTTGCTAGATAGTTTTAAATAATTAAAGAAAAATATCATGGTTTTTTTTTAAAGAGTTTTCTAAACATATTTTGTAACTAAAACACAACTTAAACAAATTTCATTAAAACTATCGTTACTAATTGTATTTTAAATGCAGTTTATTTTTGACAAGACAAGGCTTAAACACCTTACTTTAGAAAATTAGAAAACGTATTAGAAAACTTAAGTTTTTACTTAACTAACATGTTAATAACACTAGTTATGACTGATAGAACTAAGTTTCTCTTAAATAGTTAAGTTTTTCCTAAACTCTTACACACTTTAATAAATAACTAGAGTGTAGCTTAAATACCAAGTATAGTTGTAAGATATTTGCCTTGTACATTTCTTTAACAAGTAAAACTGTTAGAACACAGAAAAAGTAAAAACTACCTTTTCCAGAATTCTGAATCAAAATCAGTTGTGTTTTATGTGAATGAACAAAATTTTATAAATAGCTTAAAACCAAAGGTCATTAATGAAGAGAATACGGAATCAAACAATAAAAACCAAATAGCAACAATAATCAAAAGTGAAAAAAACTCTTTTTACAACTTTCAAGTAAAAGAATTTTAATTTAATTCATTTCTTAACTATAAACAGTTTAACGAACAAAAAAAACTAAGTTATTGTTTAAACTGATCTTTTTCGTTAAGACATCTGTTTGTGGTATGCAAGGTTTATAAACTTTTATTTAAATTTAATGTTATTTAAGGAGACTGTGGAAACTCAAACAGATGCAGATTTTACAGAATACATAGAACCTAATGTGTACAACCAAGAATCAATAACAGTGGTTAGAAACAAATTCTTACTTTGTCTTTTTTAATAGTGGTGTTTAATGATTAATATTGTTTAATTTTAAAACCACATTGTTTTGTATAAAGTAAACTAAAAACATTTTATATTTTATAAGTTACTAAATGCACCAACAATTTTTGCTTTCGACTTTAGTTTTTGAACTATGAGAGTTTTAAATAGATAAATAAACATAACTTAATTTTTTCAACTACTCTGAAAGTATTTTACGATTAATTTCTTCGACGTTTACAACTTTAGTGTGAACTTTTGTTTACCAGCATTAAACAAAAATTCATACACGATTCTAAATAACATAATAGGCACTTTCGTTCGACAGCTTATTTCTTAAACTTTTGAATATACATATATCTTTTTATTTACATGAAATGTTTTACGTGAAACTTTTTTATAAACTTAAACAGAGAGAAAGCTTCAGAAATAATCAAAGTGAAAAAAACGAAGAAACTGAAGAGGACTACATTTGCTTGAACTAAATAAAACTTTTTTTAGTTTTCAAAAGTATTAATATCAAAGTTTTTTGCTTAACTATTTTAATATTTTTTAAAAAGTAAATCTATACAAATGTCTCATATGCTATTTAGTATTTTGAAACAAGTGAAAAATTTTCTCAATGTCATAAATTTATGTTAAAGTTTAAACGACAGAGTTTTTGTTTCAAAGTTTAAAGTAAATAAACAAGTTGTAAACGTATTTTATGGTGATAAACGCAAGTTTATTTAATAAACTTATTATTTTAAATCAAGTTGTTTTTTATACGAATTTACTAATTGCTAAGTTTATAATTGACTAACCAGTCGTAAACGACAATATTTCTTTTTTTATGTTTGATTTAATGTCTACATATAAAGTAAATAGAAAAGTTATGAAATTTATATACAAAGATAGATGTAATCACGTATTGCATATATTTATGGTTTAAATGAAATATAATAAAATTGTATTACACTTATGTAAGTGAGTTCCGTACTCTTAAAACTCAAAAACAAAGTACAATGATCACGAAAAAGCTAGTGAATAATTGCCGCACATTAGAGCTTTTTGTATAAAAAGAAGCTATAAAGAAGCAATATTAAATTTATTATTTTTAAATATTTTATCTACAAACACCATGCATAAAAACAGAATATATCACTGTTAAACTACTTTAAGTTCCTTTTTGTTACTAAGCGAGCTATCAAAATAAAGTTTCTCTTTTAAACTAGAAGTTTTTTCTTAGATTATAGTCCTTAAACTTTAAAAATGCTTTTTACTCTATTATCTAATTTTTATACTAAATGTTGTAACTTATTTTTAGACTAGTCTACTAAGCAAAACTAAATACTCTAATTTTCTTCACATTAATAAGACTACTTGATTATTTTCAATTTATTAAAGAATGAAATGTTGGAAAAATAAAACATAAGTTTTACCACTGTTAAGTGAAACCATTATGGAATTCTCGTTTGACAAACGACGGACAATTTTTCCCCACAGTCGGCAACAACAATGTCTGATCCGGTCCATTTCAGGCACTGATTTTTGTTTAGATACTTTACCCAGAAGGCACCATTTTGTTCAATGGTGGCCTCCAATGGTCTCATTGCTAGTCTGTAATTATAAAGCAATTTATGTTTTTCACCAGTTGTTTAACATTGTTTTTCTCGTAATTTTTACCGGTTAATATTAATTTAAAATAAAGCATTTGTAATAAAGATAAGGCTTGAATACTTGATCTAGTTCTAAATTCTTTCGTTTTTGTAATGAAGGTATTTGAAAGTTTATTATAGTGTAAAAACAAATTTGAACACAACTTTTATTAATCTTTTTTAACTTTTTTCTTCTCATCACAATTGTTTACTTATTTAAAAAAGCTTTTTTAATAATCTCACTTTAAGTGTCTGACTGCAAAATAATAACTCCAGTCTTTTACAACAACGTTCCCTTCGATTCTGAAAAATTTGATGAAAGCCGCTACATCCCACCCTTTCCCGTGCTTCCTACACAGTTGTTCAGCCATCCAGTAGTTCTTATTATAGTCCCAATAGTTGAAGTCAAACAGCAAAGTTTCAGGGTAAGAGATGTAGACGTAAATCCATCTATAACCTAAATAAGCATTTAACAAAGTTCATCTTTTTAGTTTTTGAAATCAAATGAAAAGCTGTTTAAAGTTTATAATAACTAAAATTTTTTTTTTTTAAATATTATTACAAAAAAATACTAATGACTTATAATGACAAAAAGTTATTAAAAAATACTACCGAGTCACCTATGCACCAGTCCCAAGAATCTCCATTCATCCAGTAGTCGCACCAAGGCCATCTCGCAACAGCCAGGTCCGTCGAGCTCGGGTCTTTTTTCCACAATCTCGTGCACGATTGGCCGATCACCGACCAATCGCGATGGTCTAGAGCGCTGTATTTTGGGTTCCAGTTTTCGAAATCGCAAAATTTTCCGCCTTCGGTTTTCACCCACAACACTGCGACTTCTGTTGAAATGTGTGAGTTTTTGTTACCTTTTACATAAATTTATAAAATTGAAAAAAAAGTGCAAAAAACTGTTTGTGGAAAAATATTTTAGTTAAAATGAAAAAAAAAACTGTAAAACAACTCAGAGAGTTCATAAAATTTTATACTGTTTTGATTTTAGACACAATTGTTGGCTAACTTAAGTTGCATTACAAAATAGTTGTATATTTATTTTTTTGTAAAAAAAAATAGTTATTTTAAAAAATAAGAAAATAATCATTAACTTCCTCGGACTGCAGAAGCACCATCGAAAAACAAGCCAAGAAAAACCTATAAAATTTTTGTTTATATACATTTTTTAAGACAAATTACTCAATGTTAATAGAAATTATAAAAACAAGTCTATAAAGTTTTAAATTCATGAAAACTTTATTTTAAAACACGATACATTTTTTATGTTTAAGCACAACAATTTAATTCCCTAGTTATATATAATTTTTTCACTGAAAGATTTAAAGTGCACTTGATTAGAGTATTTGAAAATACAAACTTCTTTATTAATTTTTATCTATTAATGTTTTAATTATTGTTAGGTATAAAAAAAAAATAATTTTTTTAGACTTACAACGATAACTGATAGAAACATTTTCTTTTTTAAATTCATACTATTCAATAAGTCTTCTGCAAATAGATATAGGTTTAAATATTATAAATTCATGTGTTTCTATTAGAAATAGATTTTTATTACTTGCGACAACTTAATTAAAACAATTTATACATTATTCTAATACACAGTTAATATTTTGCTTCAAAATAGTATTACTATAGCAAGAAAATAATAGTTATAAAAATTCCTTTTAAGATTATTAAACTAAAATTATTTTTACATTCAAAGTCTTATCTAAACCAATGTAAAACTAGTTAAAAAAATACAGTTTCGTTGCTCATATGCGTACTTCATAAACATGTTAGCACTGAAAAGTAGTTAAAGCTATGATTTATATTGTTTATATACATCTGCTGCAGACATGGTATAATCAAGATGGCAGTTAAATACAGCTGTTTTAATTGTAAACACGCGCTTTAAAGCTCTATAGTAAATTGAGAGAAATTTGGAGAAATAAAAGAAACTAAAGTGAAAAGTGAGTGGTACGCTGGAGCGCGCTCGAGTTATTCTCTTCATTTAAGAAATTTACAAATAGACGCAAAGTTTTAGCGCAAAAGTGAGAGAGCTAGAAGAAAAAAGAAATTTATAAGCCAAAATCGTACGCTTGAGTAATTCACTTAATTTTAAAACTTTAATAATGCATGTTAATTTTTTAAGTTTTAACTAACTTTCACGTCTTGTCTTATATTTCTTAAAGTCAAAATTTTTTTTTGTTCCTGCAAAAATTTTATTAAAGTAAAAAACTACATAAGTGTTTAATTTACAATTTACTTACTTATTTTACCATTTTTTTTTCTTATGAAAATTTTTATCAAAAATTTATTTGTTTATATACCTTAAATTTTTATTAAATGAAAAAAAATAAGGTCAGTTTAACTGGTTTGTTAAAGATTTAAGCTTAATTTACTTTTTTAAACTAAATTAAAAATATTTTCTGCTATAAGTTTTATAACAATCTAATTATACTAAAGCTTTTGCAGTAAGAATATTCGCAGCTAAAAATGTTAACTTAGTGAAAAGATATTTTATTAGATAATAATGACTATGATATAAAGCAAAGACTGAAATTGTACATTTAAAGGAATTCATGTTAAACTACTTTAATTTGTTTCATAAAATAAAACTTTATTTAAGAGAAAGAAAATCTAAAAGGTTACTAGTATTACTTATTTCATTTATCTTTAAGTTTTAAACCATTTTCAATGTTTAATTTGTAAGTATAGTTAACTAAAAAGAAATTTATTTTTGTAAGTTGCTTATGTACTTCTAGGTTTATTCATTTAATTCAAGTTTCAAAGTTTGTGAAAAAATAAAAACTAGGATATATTGTAATTAAAAAAATTATACAAACCTTCGACACTACAAAATATTATACTAATACAAGCTATATACTCTACATACTTTTTTGATATATATATAAAGAGCTTGGATTAATTTTATATGTTTATTAATAAAAGAACAAGTGCATAACATAAGGGCAGTTTACAGCACTATGACTTAAACTAATTTGTATTGCAATAACTAGCAGTTATGGCAATTAAAAAAAAATCTATATTGGTAAATAAAGAAAATTGTTTAAAAAAAAAGCTGATTTGAAGTAAAAATGTTTTGTTTAAAAACCTAAAATTTTAAATAAAAATTTTAAAAAATACAAAAGTTAATACGGAAATTTAAAATAACAATTTTAAGTATTAAAAAATACTTAATAAAAACTAAGAAAATGAAAAATTTTAAAGTTTGTAAGGCAAAAGAAATTTAGCATAATACTCATATGATAAAAAATTAGCGCGATTAACGGTTGGATTATTATTGAACTTATTATTGTTACTACAAAAAATGTAAAAAAGTACAAATAGTCTAAGAAATTTTAGCAATTAATGTACAAAACTTTGTAAATAAACAAATTTGAAATTTTTGAATAAAATACAGTCACAACAAATTTAAACAGTAGAATGCTTTAACAGTCACTCAAGTAAAAGTGTTTTTAAAATAGTGAATTGACTTTAAATGAAAAGCATTTTTTTTTTTGAAAAAAATTAACTGCTTTTTAACACGCAAAAATTTTGTTGAAATTTTATATTACATTGTTTGCTGCAAACATTGTCAAATTTGAAGGTTTAAATTTGCAGTACTCTTCGTTTGTCAAGATTTCATTGACATCTTGGCTTCTTGGTTTGTACAAACTAGACTTACCAACTTCTTCTATCAATGTATCTGAAAGTGGAAATTTGTCACAGCATAACTCCATTCTTTTGCAGGTTGATCTGAGAAAAATAGAATTTATTATAATTTTGGGTAATAATTGGCTTAAGAATGTAAAAAGTAATTGTAGGAATTTTTTATTACTAATGTTTGAATTGAACCTTTGAATGAAAAAGAGTAATTTATAAACCATACATTGAGTTATAATTTTGTACTTTACCAATATTATATTTATGATAAAAATATTCAACAAACAGATTAACACTATACTTTACTTTATCTAAAAAGACAACAACCTATATAATATTTAAATAATAAGCAAACGCCAAGCTTTTTAACCTTGTACAAATAGTTTTAATTAGAATAAAAAATTTAAAAAACTACCTAAACTAAAATTTGTTAAAAAAGTTCTAGTAACTTTTACTAGTGATATATATTATTGAATTTTACTGATAATATACCGATAAATTTAGCAAAAAAATGTTTCAATTCTTATTATGCATTTATTCTTCCCTTATATTTAAAATAAAAGAAAAAAAATTATATACAACAAATCGTTGTAATACAAAATATTAATTTAATTGGATTACATTAAAAAAAACAAGTTATTAATAGGGCCTTTATGTCTCCTATAATAAAATATGTTTTTTAAAAGTAAAAATCAAAATGATAAGGTTTGTTGAATAATAACAAAACAAAATTCAAAAATTTCTTGTTTCAAGGATCCGGGTACACAAAAAGACCTCTCGGTCATCGAGTTGCATACCCAACTTTAACTAAAATTAAATAATCTAAATAATGATTAAAAACTTTACAGTTTAAATAACACATTAAAATTTCATTTCTATGAAATAAATAGTTTAAAATAAAAAGACATAAATCCAAATACATTAAACTTTTACTTACCTAATAATCATTAAGGAGTTTAACAAAATATGGCCCATATTAGATTGTCTATTGTTTTTCGAGATATTCATCAAGGAAAAGTCTCGCTCGATTTGCGCGTTACTAAAAGGTATCGTTTGTAGTTTCATCATTAACTCCTTAAGTTCTTGGTATTCAACGCGAACACTGCTCCAAAAGTTAACGTTTGTTGATTTATCTGTTAAGAATAAACTGATAACTTTTTATGTACATAATCAATTGTAAGTGTACTCTTACAATAATAAATCATGTTTTTATTTTATCAGAACTTAGTTTTCGGTAGATTTACAATGTTTACTAAATTACAAAACTTGTTTAACATTAACACTGAAAATTTTAATTTATATTTAAGTAGTAGGTTACTATTGTTATTTTCCTTTAGCTAACCGATACTTGTTTGATGACGTCCATGCAAACTTTTGTATTGAAGTGAGATAGTATCTCTGTGGTTTCCTTCAAACAATTTTTTAATTTTTGGATGTTCTAAAAACTTCTCAATATCCGGCATCCGTCTATTTAAGGCCTTTAAAAATTTATAAGTTTTAATGATATTTAAATAAGTTATTTTATTTTTTGAAGATATATTTAATACCAACTAACATCGTTTACAACTTCATACTGAGCCATAAATTCAAGATTTTGCAGCATTCTTTTTTCCAATTCAATTATAAACACTACAACAAAACTTTGAAAAATATTTTTTACCTGTATTAAAACAATTAATTATAAAAATGTTGGAATTATAGGAAAATTAGTTACAGATTAGAACCGTAGCGTGTCATTAACAGAAATTTTTTCACGTGTAATACACAACATTAAGTAAATTACTTAAGTAAAGTATGAGAATTTACTGAAAAAAAAAACGATTATGTAAAAAAAAACACAGTTATTATAATAACTTGTATTTTGACTTAAAATTTTTTCAAGTAAAGTAAAAACAATTTCAGAAATTATTCTCATTAAACAAATCCTATTTAAAAAAAATCAATTAAGTTTAGTTGTTAATAAACCCAATTGACTAAACAACGTGAATTTTAATTAGTTTAATCTCTGCCTTCTTACTAATGGATAAATTTGCATAAACTTCGTTTACTTCTACATGAAAGATAGGTTCTTCCAAAAGGTTAGCTACAAAAAAATGTAAATTTTAGTAACTACAACTTAGTTTATATAGTAAAATAATAATTTAACAATTAATTTGGTAAAAAAATTAAATATTGATAATAATTACTTATATCGTTTACTCTGTATAAAATCCAATCTAAATTTGAATCTACTAAACCTTTAACAAAATGTTAGTAATGTTTTGTTATAAGAACGTTATTGTACGTTTGTTTGCGTTACTAATTAAAAAATAATGTTTATTTACGCCAAAATGTTGTAGATATAAAATCAAACGAAACTTTATTATTAATAGCCTAAAATTAAAAATTATTCTTAGTTGCCTTGTGATCTAAATTAAGCTTACTTGAATTTGGTTGGTAACTGAGGTCTTTTAGATGCTGTATAAGTTTTGTTATTGCTAATCCAAACTTAAAAGGTTCTACTTTACTTTTTTGTAGAAGAATATTAACAGAATTTACCTGATGAATAAAAATAATTAATTATTACACTGTAAAAATTTAGTCTTGCTTTACATTTAATTCTTACAGCTAAACTTGGCATGACTACAAAATAAGTAATTAAAAATAAACATTTAAAATCAAATTAAAATGATTGAAATTAGTTATGTTATAGTGCTTAGGGTGTTAATTCATTATTAAGCAGATAATAGGTCTTAGAAACTAACTTTCTCTAAAATTTTGCCTATAAATTTAAAAACAAAATTTAATCTATTGCTATTTAGCATTTTTCGAATACTTTTAGCATGTAAATCGTTTCTTCTTCTTTCTGGCTAATATACAAACAAATGTTATAGGTAAGAATAAAAATTTCGATAACAAACATCATTATAGTTAATAAACACTAATACTTATAAAACAAGGCTCATTAACAAAGAAAGTTTTGTTTAAAAAGATATATATTCTTATTAAATCTATGTTAATTAATTTGTGCTTTTAAACATTTATTATATATCTTCTGATTATATATTTGATTTAATAAAATGTTACCTTAGTAAACATATGATTACTAAGTTTCAGGGCAGATTGAATTTTAAATTTATAGATATTTGTAAAAATATAATTGTAAAAATGCTAAATAATTTAAAACAGGATTGTTTTATGTTTTATACTAATAATTTTTCTAATTATTAAAGCGTCTTGAAGTTTATAGTAATAGTTTAATACCTACTTCATTAAAAAAAGCTTTGAGTACTTCCCAATTCAATAAAATTCTTTCAATGCATGGAAAGTGTGATATCCATCTAGTTTTGCTTAAGGCTTTAAATTTTAACGGAATTTCACCCGTCATACACACACCTAAATTTTCAAAGTCACTTCTTCTTGTGTTAGATAGCTTGAAGTAGTTGAACGTTTTCTTAATAAGCTCCTCAACCTTATTTAATTTAAAAGTATACACACTTTTATTCAAAAACAATGGTTTTTTTTAATACTAAAAATAAATATAAGATAAAATAAATTATCATAAATAAATATAAAAAAACAACTTTGTAACTTGAATAAATGCAGCTTACTAAAATTCTCATTCAACAATTGAATTAATAATTTATATAAAATAGTTTTAATACTTACTTCATTAGGTATTGTAGCTTTGGTTGCATTTAAACATGCATTTTGCAAAGCATGATTTGTACAGGATATTGTTATAAGCCTGGGATTATCTTTTTTCAGAATTTGTCCTACTCCATTCTTAACTCCTGTCATGGAAGCAGCTCCGTCTGTACCTAAAAATACATTTACCAAGTAAAAAAAAAAAATATATTTTTCTTAAATTATAAGACCAGTTTGTGCTTAAATTTATACTTTTCTTAAACAATTGAATAAAATCAAATTAAGTCTATTAATAAAGATAGATCATTGTAAGATATTAAAACTAGTTTATAAAAGTTAGCAAGAATACACAGAGAATAGCTGAAATAAACAAAAATTAACTTACTATTAATATCTAAATTTAAAATTAAAAACACGTTAGTAGTACATATTTAATAAATACATAACTAGAATACAAAAATGAAAAAAACAGTAACAGTTCATATATACTTACATATTGAAACTACATTTTTTAACTGAAAATTATACATCTTTAAGACTCTTTTGAATGCGTTAGCAGTAGATAACGCTGATTTGTCTCTTCCAAGGTCTTCGAGGTGTAAAAATGTAGATACTGAAGTTTTCTTTATTTTGCTTAGATAACAAATACTAACACCTGTGATTCAAACATAAAGCTTTCTATTTTTTTTTGTTATAAGTTTAATAACTGTAAAATTTTAAATGAAAAGAACTTATAATCTGTATACTTTGGAATAAAAAAAAATATAAATGTTTTAAAATTATCTGTTGGTAACTACTACTCATGCTTTTTTAAATAGATATCTAAGAAAATTAAAAAATACCAAATATAGTCGAACTTTTAAGTACATAAAATCTGTGAAATTAAAGGACTACCACTTTGTTCTAGTTAAACAACTGAAGGTAGTAGAACAAAAGTTTAAGAAAGTATAGCTTTAATTGTAATTACAACCGCTGTATATAAAAGGAAAACTGTTATAATCATTTGAACATAAACTGCTTCCGGTTAACCACTCGGTATTTTTAAAATTTTTTCCAGGTTTTCTAAATTTCTTCCACGTTTTTAAAGTTACACATATTAAGGTCTGTTTAAAGTTAATAGTTAAGTTTAATGTTAAAACTGTATTAAAGAGTATAAAAACATGGAAAAGGTACACTAAAGCTGCTTTATAAATGGTTCATTAATAAAAAAAAATTGATGATGACAAAAAACTTTGAAAAATAGGGTATAATTTTCTATTCAAATCCAAATTTTATTACTATACAAGTAAAAATTATTGAAAATATCAGGTTTTTCAACGTCTTTTAAAGATTTATGTACAAAATTCCAGGTATTTTTATGCCTAAAATTTTAACTCCATGTTTTTCCTGGTTTCTAGGTGAAGTGGCAACCCTGCTCGTTAAAGCAACAAATTGCTAATTTATTCATTATTTTCTTTATTAATTAAAATTTTTGCTGTTTAATAAATATTATAATAATTAAATCATTCTCCTTATTAGCAAAAATAAAATCAACAATATTTTGACATATTTCTTAAACTATTAAATAAAAGTCAACACAAAAATCAAATATATGTTAGAAATGAAACTGACTTAGTTTACTAGAACGAGTTTACTGTATAATTATTAAAAAAAATCATAGTAATTCTAACTTTAATTTTATGTAAATTTTAATTTATTAACCTATTAAAATCTGTAAAATAAAAACTTTTTCCTTTAACTGTCATTAAACCTACTTACATCTGAGTAATCTAACAATGTCCAACTCATTGCATAACAAAATATTTTCTTTTACAGCTAACGTGTTACAAGAATTAATCTATATTAAAAAAATAAAACAAAGAACAATGTGTTTAAAGCTTATTTCATGTTTGAAATTTAAATTTAATAAGCTTTTTGTATTAAAATATTTTTATATTCAACAGAATGTATGTAAATTAATAACAAATTTAAACTTAATTAAATTAACAAAGCTTAAAAGTAATTTTCTTACCTAGAAAACTTTGTCCAGCAGTATCTGTACTCTCATCCAGATAGAAAGAACAATGCTTCACCATAAAATCAGTTATGATTAGTCTTCTGCAAATTGGTGCGAGAGTATTGCACACAATCATTTTTGCTTTCCTCCTTTTAAGCGTTGCTGATTCGTGAGCTGTCCCAAGTGTCTTCATGACATCTATCTGGTGTTTGCCTGCTAGCAAGTTCCCGTGAAGAGCTTGTTGCAATGCTAACCGGACTTCTGTCTGGCGTACGTTTTCTTTAAGGAAATTGTTGAATTGCTGTTTAAAAGATTTTTCCATCCTAAACTGATTTATTGAGTTGTGGTTATTTGTGACTGGAGATGCGCGTTTATGTCGGTCAGAATAAGAATGAACTTTTAAGTTGCTCTTTTTTGCTTGTAGTTCTACATTGCACCACTTGCAATAAGCTTTAGTTTCACAATTTGTTGGAGCAATCCAATCTAATAAGTAAAACAGCATTACACATAGTTGACATAACAGATATAACTAATAAAACATTAAACACTATTTATATTTGTTTATAAATAAGTTGTGTATCTAATATTTATTTTATTAATAAGTGAACAATTGAGATTTCAATGATTTAACAAAAACGTTTCACAATAAACTAAACAGTTTAATAGATGTAATAGTGTTGCCTTGTATTTTCAAATTTTTTTCAAAGTATTCCAAAATTCTTACAGAATTTTAAAAGTTCACAATTTTAATCTTTATTTGGTCAAAAATTAGGTTCAAAGTAAGATACTGTGTTAAATAGTATGACAACATTAAAAAGATACTTTAAGCTTACAATAAATGTGTTGGTAGATAAAAAATTTTTAGATGAAGAAAAAAAATATTATTTATATTATAAATTTTTGTGTCAAATCGAAAATTTAACTACTGACAATGCTTAAAATGTTAAAATTTCCAGGTTTTTTTTTAATTTGAAGTTTTTCCGATTTTTTTCAAAAATACAAACATTCCTGGTTTTTTTTTTTTGGGTTAATTTGACAAATTATAGGCTTCCAGGTAAAGTGGCTAGCCTGATGTAAGCATCACAGTTCAACTTGAGCTAATTAAGTATGTATTTACTTTTAAAACGTGCTTTTTAAAGTTTTGTTTCACTACAAGATCAATAAATAACAATTTTTTTTTAATTTATTTATTCTCAATTAATAAAAGCTTTAGTTAAATCTATCTTATAAATCTAAGCTTACAAATGGGATAATAAATTTGCTTATAATAAAATTGTTATTTATATCACAACTTTTATCAAAAATTTATATATAAATTTAATCAATGCAGTGAAATAATTCTTTTTTGAAATAAAAAAACTAAGTAGATCTGTCTAGTAATTAAATCAGTCAAAGCTAATCTTCTTAGCATTTATAAAATAGTAAATAAAAATTTTCTTTTTGTATTTGAAAGCAATATACTAAAAAATTTTATAAAGAATTCTTGATATTACCACAAACCATTTGTCAGAAAAATGTTTTTAATATTCAAATAAATGTATTTTATGACAAAAATTAAAAATTTTTTTTTTGTTTAACAAACAAAAATCATGATAATTTGTAAGGTGTAAAACCAAAAAATTGTTGTAAATAAATAATTTGCCCATCTCACCGCCTTATGGCCTCTATGAACCATTTTACTTAAATAATAAAATTAGAAATTCAATTTTTGTCTATGAAGCGAACTTTGTTTTATACTAACAAATTTTGGTTTTAATTTTATAATAAAATTAACAGTTTAATTTGTGTGTTGTTATTATAAAATGTATTTTAAGTATATTTATTTAAATAAAGTAGTCAAAGGTTAGTACTAAAGTAAAAAAAATGTCATGCTAAAGTATTGTTAATTATTAAATTATTAAAACAAAATGTTAATTTTTAGGTAAAAAGTGAATTGGAATTTTTGACTTTAGATGATAAAATTTTTTGTGCATTATTGAAATAAAATTACAAAAAATACTTTAAAAACTATTTAAAAGTTATTTTTTTTTCAAAAATTACAATGGAAAAATTAATTTAATTCTATAAAAACATGAGAACTTTCCTTTATAATATTTAATAAAAAAGCTCAGTATTAAAAAAAAATTGTTGTTGAATTCAAAATTGAAATACTCAAATGTGTATTCTTAAATACTACAAATTGTTAGAGATAAAAAACCTTTTAACTTATAAACAGATTCCAAAGATTTCTGGTACCTCATCTTTCTAGGTGGTGGAAAATCTAAAGTTGGTAAATCTTCTTGGTCTGGAGTTTCATCTAAAATAATTTCAACGGTTGTTACCTACGAAAATGTAACTGCTAAAGTAATGTGTTTAGTGTGTAACTTAATAACTATTTGTAAATCCAAGAAAAAAAAACCATTAGAGACTTACCTTAACTACTACAGAATAGCATGGTTGCCACAAGTCAAGCTGAGAAATTTTTCCTGACTTTTCCTGACTTTTTCCTGACATTTTACTAAAGTTTTCCTGACTTTTTTCAAGATTTTTCTGACTTTTTACTATAATTTTACTAAAAAAGGCATTGAAAATTAAGTAATTTTGTAAAATTTAAGGAAAATTTTGCAATTTTAGTCTGACTTTAAAGAATTTTTAATTAATTTTTCACTAATCGAAGGCTTTGAAATAAAAGGAAATAAATAAATTTGAACTGACAATATCTGAGGTTTTTATAAATTTTTTTCCTGACTTTTTCCTGATTTTTTTCAAAAACCCCCCATTTTGACCTGAATTTTCCTGACTTTTGTCATTTTTCTTAGTTTTTCCTGATTTCCTGAATTTTCCTGACTATGTGGCAACCCTGAGAATAGCCACCTGATTTTTATTTAAATTTTTTACATGATTTCAAAAAATCTTCAAAAATACACATTTTAGAGTCTAGCTTTAGTTTAAAGTTAAATTTATTGTAATAAACTGTTTGGAATAGTACAAGGTTGCCACTCATGTTTATAAATTTTTCCTGGTTTTTCAAATCTCTACAAGGCTTTTAAAATTACATGTATTTTGGTTTATTTTCAGTTTAAAGTTATGTCTAATGTAAAAAACTGTGTTAAATAATAAAAAAACATTGTATATGTACTATAAAGTTAATTAAAATGTGTATTATAACTAAAAAATTTTAATTGAAATCTTATTTATATGATAGTTTTTTTGTGTCAAGTTAAAATTGTACTACTTAACATGCTGAAATTGTTAAAAACTGAATGTTTTTCTAAGTCTTTGGTTAAAAATTTCTCAAATTCCAGGTTTTTTTTGCCTTAGTTGTAGAGTATCAGGTTTCCAGGTAAAAACAGATTTCCAGGTAAAGTGGCAACCCTGATAGCATAAGCCATTGAAAAATACTTAAGTTTATTGAAATGCGTTTTATGAAAAAAAGTTTTTTTTTGCTGATAAAAAAAAACTTATTTATATGATAGATTTTTTAATCAAGTTAAATTTTATTACCGAACTATGTAAACTTGTTAAGAATTTCAGGTTTTTTAGGTTTATTGTTAACAAATGTAGGTTTTTTTTAAATTATATCTAATTTCAGCTTTGCTAAGGTTTTAATTGCCTTAATTGTCAAAGTACAGAATTTTTAATTTCTAGGTAAAATAGCAACCCTATAGTTATTATCCACTCTTTAAACAATTTCCTGACTTTTTATTACAATTTTCCTGACTTTTCTAAATCAAATTATCAATTTAAACAAATAATATAATACATATTCAAACACTTGGAATTAATAAAGCCTTCAATATTATATTTCAGTTTATCAATATTTATAAAATTAGTAGTAAATATTTTACCTTTATTTATGTAAAAAATATTAAAAAACAACTATTCTACAATAAACTATAAATAATTAAACTTAACCATGAAGTTCACCTCTTTTATAATTTATTTTAAAAATTTAAACAATTTTGAAAAAATTATAATGAGGTAAATTATAAACATAAACTTATTACCCAAAACACTAAACCTAGTGTTTAATTAGAATGAAATTATTTATTTACTTAAACAAAAAACAATTCAATTCTAACATATGCTAGACAAACAAACTTATGTGTATTATCATTGTTTTACTAAAAAATGCTACAGATTATCAAACTGCTTACAAAAACTGTTTGTTCTAGTAGGATAGTTTAAAAAAATTTTAATAGAAACATTTTGCAGTTTTATAAAGGATATTCATTTAATTTTACCAGATGAAGGCATTAAGTAATTTTGTAAAATTCTTGGAAATTTTTTCAATTTTAATCACACTTTGAAGAATTTAAATTAATTTTTTACCATTCAAAGACTTGTTTTTGAATATAAGGAATTCAGTGAATTTAAACTGACAAAATCTGGTATTTTTTACTATTTAGTCAAACTTCCTGACTGTTTAAAAAAAAACCTTACTATTCTTGTTATTTATCTTTTTTTTCTGCTTTTCCTGAGTTTTTTGACTTTTCCTGACCTTGTTTCAACTCTGCTTAATTTACAAAACTAGTTTTAAAAACCTTGAGTTGTACACTAAAACTTTCAAGTATAATATTTTTTTTAGATAAACTACCTAATTATAATAAAAAAAGACTCAATAAATTTGTCACATTAAAAATTTTAAATAGATTTAATCTAAGCAAATAGTAGTTTCAAGTTTGTAAACAAAAATAATAAATTATATTCAAATTACTTTTAAGTGAAATCTATGTCTTAATAAAATAATTTATAATGAATCTTAAAAAATTATAATAATCAAACTTTATTTTTAAGTTTAAAAATTCAAATAATTTGATAAAAGTAGGATATAAGAAAAAATAAATTGTCTATTGCATCTAATTTTTGGAAAAAAAAATCAAATAATAAATTAATTTAACATCGATTAGTTCCAAAGCTACAATGTTTTTAGTTTATTAACCATTTAAATAAGTGGAAGATACTTTTCTTTAATTTTTCTAACCAAACATTACCTACTACTACAAGGTTAAAAGGTAGTTATGATTAAATTAACAATAAAGTGAATAAAATTAACCTTATGAAAATAAAAAACATAAACTTACATTTAAGGCATTCATACTTATAAAAACTATATGCTTTTAAATATGTTGGTGTAATTGAATATATGAAACTTTTATGTTCTCAACTTGTAAAATACAGCTTTTGCTTTCATAAGAAATTTTAATTCTATTGCCATGCTTTTTATCTTTTATTCTACTGCGGGGATTTTGTGCTCTGCGATTTAACATCACTGATCTGCTGTACTTACGTGTTTTGAAAGTGCAAAAACATCAAGTTGTTATGTGAACTTTTAATTGTTTTCAAATTCCGAGTATGTATGTTTTATACAACACTATAAATAGTTTAAACAAAACAAGTACTTTGTTTTTATATTAGATATTCACAACTTTATTAGTATTAAGTGTTTTTGTTATAACAATTACTAACTAAAATTTCTTTAAAGTATAAGTTTTTTTTGAGCGAAACCATTGTGTTGTATAATGTTAACATAATAAAGTTCATAAAATTATTAATTGTTGGTCATATTTCTTTAATGCAAAAAGTGAAAGGTTCTAAGGCTGAAACTTCAAAACTTAATCTACATACTGTGCTAAAATTCTGAAGTCTGTGTATGTAAAGCAATAGTTTACAAATTATGCAATCGTAAAAATATATCATTCCATTTATTTAATTACATGACCGTCGTTTAGTGACTATCTTTTTTTGAAAAGCTTTTGTTAATTAAGATATTTTAAAAGCAAACTAACAAATATTTTTTTTTGCTTTTAAAAAGCAAATCTTAAGTAAAATAAGTTCGATACAAATCAAAATAATTAAACGACGGTTAGCTTCTTGTTTTTAAATTTTCTTATACATGATGTATGTTAGAAAATGTTTCATTTAAGAATAATTTTTAGAGGTTTGCTTTACTAACAGCACGGTGTACACCTTATAGGTAAGTAATATTTTATTAAAGTTATTCTTCTTGTGAAACTTTAAAATAATTTTAAGTAAACACAATATTTTACTTAGTTATTTATATTTATATTTATAGTTATAACTCAGCATATTTTAAATGGATAGTTGTAAAATAAAATTATTTCGTTAAATTTAATTTTTAGAAGCCATTAATGATCAACAAAGTTTTAAATGCATATAGTGTTAAGCATTAAACTAATTGATCGAACTTAGTAAATACTTAAATTTCAAAAAAAAAGCTTAGTATCTATAAAACTGTTTTATCTTAATTTTTTTATTAGTGCTTTCTTTAAAACTTATAAACTACCATTACTTGAAAAAAAATCAAAGGAATTTGGCTTAGTTATCACTCTTTAAATAATTAGTAAATACTTAAAACACCATCAATTAAAACTGTATTTTAATACTAAAAGTACAACTATGTTAGAACAACCGTTCGAACTATTGTATGCTAAGTATACTTATTAGGACTTTTAAAATTTAATACTTAAAATGAGGAAATGTAGTATATTAGTATTTAGTAATAAAACAATGAAAAAAAAGTTTACATTTGTTAGAAAATAAATTAAACTGATTTATTTCTAACAAACCAAATCAAAAAAAAAAAAAAAAACTAAAACTAAACTTATAAAAATTATTACAAAAAACTGCCTACCTCTACATAAGCTACGATTTACGTTTAGAATAGGTCAGTAGCTTTTTACAAGCAACGGCCCAATCTTCTTATCAAAAGGTGCTCGAAGCCTCATGTACCTGCAACCTGGAGGTACTTAAAACATTTGTAGTAACTAATAATAAACAGAAACTTAAACAAAACATAAAATCTGAAACAATAAATTGTAAAATACTAACTATAGTTTACTTTAGCAGGAATTTTCAATATGTTTTTAATAACGGGTCATTTTCCGAGTAGAAGTGTTGAGTGCCGCCCTGTATAGAAATAAATTTTTGCGGGCCGAAAATGTTTAAAAAATTTTATTACTTAATTAAAAACTACTAGTTTAATCAAAAAGTAATTGTTTTTACATTTGTATAAAAAAACGTTTTTTAGTTGTTTAAAAAAAATTAGCTGAAAAGTACATCATGGGCCCTATATTTTTCTTTGCGGGCTATAGGTTGCAGACCCCTGACTAATAATAAATAAAGATGTAAAACTGTTAAATGTACAGCTAGAACTGTTTTGGAATATTATAACAAATTTTTATGTTTACTTTGCTGAAAATTCTTGATTTTAAACGTCGGACAATACCTTTTCATAAACCTGTCAGTCGCATAAAATATAAAAAGCCCTTTTTGATTAATTTTTAGATAAAGAATATAGAAGTTTAAACAGTTATAAAAACTACTACTAGTAGAAAATAAATTTACTTTACACTTGTATCAGGGGCGTGTTTTGACTGGTTTCTTGTTTCCTGTGAACTCCATGAAAAAAAAGAAAAGAAAAAAAATCTTAGAATATCATTAAAAACGTTGTTTATTGACTTTGTTTTGGTTATTTGATAAACTTTGAATAATGGCTGTTGAATTTATAACACTGAAAGATATAAAAGTTTCCTTAACAAAAAATGCTCTATTTTGCCCAGCTGAAATAGATTTTAAATAAAATTTTAATGGTGACGTCATAATAGGTAAAAGTTTTAAAGTAGCATTTTCTTTCTAGGAAACTTTTTACTATGATGCTCTTAAATCCCACTAAAAATTGTTAATTAGTGTAAATAACTCTTAATACAGTATTGTTTTTTAACTAGTAAGTACAATTTTACTTAAAATATTCCAATATAATCACTAAAATTTTAATTTACTTATTTGGCTGTATATAATAATGTTGTGTGAAGCTTTTGTACTTTAAAATTTATATTTTTTGTTTATGTGTCAACCAACTGGGTTTAAACCTTGAAAAGTTCAGTTTATAGAGTTTTCAAAATTATCTTTAGACCTGCCAATTTATTCTTTTATCATTTATTACTAGTTAAATGTTTTTTATTTAAGTTGTTTTATTTTTGTATATGTGTTAGCCACAAACTTTGTTCTTGATTTTAAATTTTTAACTCAGAGAGATTTAAAAATCATTATCAGAATTCCTGCACCATCAGGCAAACATTTAATTTTAACTTAAAGATTTTTTAATTTAGTTGTAAAAGTCTTAACATTTTTTGGTAAATACCTAGGATGATTTCGCACCAATATTAAGCTGAAATTATATTGTGTTTAATATCTTTTTGAACCATGATTTTAGGCTTAAAATCTATATTTTAAGCTTTGTATGTTTGATCTAAAATTATACTTCGTTTTAAAAAACAAGCTATATAAATACACAGTTTGAATTAAATTCATTTGTTATAAACTAAAACACTAAATTGATTTTATTTTACAGTATAATAATGTATATAAGTTATGTATCATTTGCTTCGTTTTAAAATAAAAAGGAGATAAATATTTAAGTTTTATTGGTTTATAATAAATAAGTTTTATTTATCTATTTATAAAATATAAGTTTTAAGCCTATAATTATGGTAAAAAACAACATTGAATTTAATAAAAATTCAGCTTGATATTGGTTGGACATCATCCTAGGTAATTAACCATTTTTTTAGTAAAATTTAAATATTTGTAGTTTGAATTACTTAAAAAAAATTTTTTAATATAAATATATTTTTTCCGACTCTTTTAGTTTTAATTTATCTAAATTTAGTACTGTATAATAAATAAAAATATTTTTTTTTCCATTACTGCTTATATGTTTTTTCTTATTTCTAAGCAGAAAAAAGCATTTTAAACAAACACTTTTCTGGCTAAATATTGCGTACTTAACTGGCAGTGCATACCTAAGAAATGCGTACTTAAGCGGGAAACTAATAACTAAAAAAATTGTGAAACCCCTTTGAAAAAAGTATAGACACGCCCCTGACTTGTATGTATTTTCTCTTACCGAGTCTTAAAAATTCGTTTGTTAAATTTTTGAAGCATATTTTAACTCTTTATTTTTGATGGATTTACAATAGCGGCCTACACATGAAATAATTTAAATTAAAAAATTCAGTAAGTAAAACAAAGTTGAGTTTCTTTTTAGAAGACAACCGAAAGTTTTCAATCACAATTAATTATCCAATGGTTTGAAAATCTTTGATCTCGTCCATTTGAGACATCCGTTGATATTCTCACAATTCAACTCCTTTAAACCCAAAAACAACCGTTTTGCTCATCTGTGGCCTCCAACGGTCTTATTGCTTTGATGTACATATAGACCTTAGCTTTTTTGAAATGAAAACTATGATGTGTAAATTTTTACTGGTTATTCTTGATTGGAATAATAAATTTTTCTAACGTAACTGTAACAAAGTAATTAAGTTGTTAATAACTTTTTCATTTCCTTGAAAGCTTCACTAGTAGAGTAATAATTCTTAATAATAATAGATGTAGAGAACAGGCATGGTAAAATTTTAAAGTTACTAATTATAGCTGTTTTATCTATTTACACGTGTTAAAAGTTTTATAGTAAATTGAGAGAAACCTAGAGAAATAAAAGAAACTAAAGTGAAAAATAAGTGGTATGCGTGAGCGCGCTCGAGTTATTCTCTCTATTTTAAAACTTTTCAAAATGACACACGCTTAAAGCGAAAGAAAGAGAGAGAATTAAAAAAAGAAACTAGTGAGTAAAACAAATGGTACGCTTTAACTATTCGCATATTTCTTCGTAATAGCTTGTAAGTTTTTTAAGCTATAGCTATCTTTCACCTCTTGTTTTACATTTTCTTAAATTTCATAGTTTCTTAATTATTTTAGTTGCTGTAACAACTTAATTAGAATATCAACTAATGATAATTTGAATTATCATGCTTATGTAAACAAACATTATTTAACACTAAATTTAAAAAATTATTCTGCTTATACAATTTATTACAAACTTATGTTACTAAAGTTTATGACATCAAAAGAATTCGCAACTAAAAGTTTTAAATTAGTTAATATACTTTTTCTTTCAATATTAGTGGCTATAATATAAAGCAAAGATTCAAATTTAAAAGGAACTTTACTTTATTTCAAACAGCTTTAATGTGTTTAATGACTAAAACTAACTTGAAGAGAAAAAATTAATTTTAGAGATAACTATATATAACTTACTTTACTTAGCTTTAAGTTTTAAAATTTATTTTATGGTTTTTTTTGTACGTATAATAAGCCATTAAATAAACTTTATTTTTAATTACTTATGTGCTTTAAGATTTATTTATTCAATTGAAGCTTCAAAGTTTGTGAAAAAAGGCAAACTGGGAGATATTGTAAATATTAAATATTATATAAACCTACAACACAACAGTAAGTTATATTATTAACAGCTAAATACTCTAAATATATTTCTGATGTATAGATAACGAGCTTATAAAATATGTTTATTAATGAACAAGTGCACAACAAAAAAACATTTTACAAAACTATAACTTAAACTTTTTTTACTGTTATAATTGGGAGTTGTAGCAATTTTACAAAAAACATTTTTAATTTGGATAGTTTAATTTCTTGTTTAAGTTTAAATTTCAGAAATAAAACAAAAAAGCTGTTAAAAATTCACAAAAAAAAAAGGATTTGAGCTAAAACTAGTTTGTTAAAATTTTCTTTAAGGAACACAAAGGATTTATATGAAATTTAAAAATTTAATACAAAATTTTAAAAAATACATGATAAAAACTACAAATATAAGAATTTTGAAAGTTTAATGGACAAAAAAAACTTTGAGTCAAAACCTTTATATTACAAAAACATATTTTAGTGAAATTTAACAGTTCAATCATCATTGCACTTATTATAGTTACTACAAAAATGCAAAAATTAACTCTTGTTTTAAGAAATTTGTGCATTTTACATATAAAATTTTATAAATAAATATATTAAAGAATTTCGAATAAAAACATGATCAGCATAACTGAAAACAGTAAAAAGCGTAGACAATAACTCAAGTAAAATACTTTAAACTTAATTAAAGTTTCTCAATTTTTTCATAGATTTATATGAGAAGTATTTTGTCTTTTTAAGAAAAGCATGACTTTGTTAAAACTTGTGATTGTCATTTTCAATGAGCATAAGTATTATAAGCGCTTTCACAAAACTTGTAAAAATATTTTTGACCTGTATTAAACAAATAATTATGAAACGTTTGAAATTATAGGAATATTAAAATTTGGTTAGAAATGTACTCTGTCCATAAAACAATTTATTTTCGTCTAACACTCAATATTACTAACGATTTTTAAATAACACACATATGTATGTTGTGAAAGTAAATAAGAAAACCAGAAATATGATTACTTTTACAACGAAAAAATTTAGTAAAATATATTTAAGTTTTAAAACATTCTTTACTCTATTTTATTTGGCGTTTAAAATAAAACATTTATAATAGTTTATACTTTTGATTGAAATTCAATTACAGAAAGTATGACAACTTACTGGAAGTAAAATAATTATTTTAAAAGAAACATAAATATTTTAGTAACTTGTGTTTTGACTGAAATTTTTTAATAGTAAAGTAAAAACAAAGTCAGACATTTATTAATTGTTGTTAGATACATAATCTTTAAAAAAAATTTAAGCTTTTTAGTTTAGTTGTTGATAAACACAATTGACTATACAACATGGATTTTGAGTGGTTTTACCTGTGCCTTTTAACTAAATGTGATGTTTTACTTCTCATTTAGTTAAATTTTATTTAGATCTCGTTGACTTCAAAATGAAAGTTAGGTTCTTCCACAAAAAGACCTATAAAAAAATTGAAAAATTTTATATTTAAAAAATTCATTTATATGGAAAAAAAAAAACTATTTAAATCATTAGAAAATAAATAACATTTATTAATTTCACTGTTGTTAAATTTAACCAAAAACTGATTAGACTAAATCTTTAATTAATGTTAGTAATTTTTGGTTATAAGAAAGTAGTAGTACATTTGTTGGCGTTTATAAATAAATATTTATTTAATAAAAGCTTAAATTTTTAAAAACTAGTTGTATTTGCTTTGTTATCAAAGCTAAGCTTACTTGAATTTGGCGTGTAAATGAAGTCTTTCAGATTCTGTTTAAGTGTGTTTATTGCAGATCTAACCTGAAAAGGTTTGATTCTTATTTTTTGAAGAAGAATATTAACATAATCTGTTTGTCAAATAAAATGAATTAATAAATAAACAGTAAAAGTTTAGTCATGATTTATATTTACGTTTAGCCATGCTTTAAATACTTTTTTTATAATTTTAAGATTATTTAGTCACGACTTTTGTTATAAAAAAACGTTCACTCTATTAATAACACCTTTTGTTAAAATAAAATTTAAAAATATAGGTATATAATTATGACAACATTGTAACATATAGTAAATTTATTGCTTATACCAAAATCATAACAATTAACCATTAAAAAATGGTAAAAAGCATAAGGCTTCTATGAATAAAACTACTTAAGAAGCTTGTAACATGTTATATACAAGGTGTGTACAACTTGCCATAAGTGATTGAAATTATAAAAAAAACATTGGCTATATTTTAAAAGAATTTACTAGAACATACTTTCTTTATAAAAAATTAATTATTTTTTGTAATATGAACTTTTTTTTATTAAATCCAGTCAACTGTAAAGTATGAAAATCTGTCTAAGTCAATTTTCTTGGCATTTATAGAAAAAACTAAAAGTCTACCACCTCTTTAAATTTTAAAACTATTTACTTCAAACTCTCAGAAAGAGATCTTGATATTATTACAAACCACTTGTCATAAAAAGATTTATTAAAATTCAAATTATGATATTTTATGTACTATATAAAATATTAAGTTCCTTTTTTTATAAAAAAATTATGTCAAATTAATAAGGAAAAATTAAAACTAAATGTTATAAACAGATTCCCCCCCCACCCTATGGCCTCAATTAACTAAGTGATCTAATTAATAAAACTACAAAACCAAGTTTTGCAAAATCAAAAAAAAAACATCAAAAAGTTCAAGTCTAAGTATAGTAATAACATAAAATAAATTTGTTACTAAACTATTAAATAGTGCTTAATAATAGTGTTTAATAAATTATGGAAACAATAATTGAAAAATATTAATGAATTTTAAAGTAATAAAATAAAAATGTATTTAGACATTGCATATAAACAATTGATTTCACAACATTAAATTTCATTTTTAGTTTTTTGCTTTAAAAATCAAAGTTTAAAATAAAAGTAAAAAATTTATAATAGTACAGTACAAAGCATGTTATGAACAAAGTTTTAAGTAAAGCTATTTGTTTATCTTATACTTCTTAAAGAAATAACCGATATAGTAGTTAATTGAGTAAAAATAAAACTAAATCTTATTAACAAGTTATTTGCCTCCCTTCATCCCTATGACCCCATTAAACCATTTAATTTACTTAGTGAAAAGCAAATTTTGTTTTGAACTGAATTTTTTTTTTTTTAATATTTGCAAAATCTGATTATAACCGTTTAAAAATTATAGTCTAAGTTTATGGAAAATATTGAAAATTGCATTGCTAACTGTTGAATAACAATACTTACAAGATTGTTAAAAAAATATCAATTTTCAAATAATAAGTGAAATATGATTTTAGACTTTACATGATAAATTATTATTTGTGCAATATTAAACTCAAATTACAAATTATACTTTAAGAAGTAACTAAAAAAACATTTTTTATAAAAAACAGAAATGAAAATCTTACATCTGCTTTAAAAACCTTTGCTTTAAAATATTCAGTGAAAAAAGCTAAGTTTTTCCAGAGAAAAAAAGTGTAGTTGATTTCAAAGTATAAATACTTAAAATTGTATGTTAAATTACTATAAATTGTTACATATAAAAAAAAACCTTTTAAGTCATCAACTGATTTCCAAGATTTCAGATATCTCTATTTTTGGGTGGTTAAACATCTAAAGGTGGTTTATCTTCTGAGTCTGGTGAATTTTAAAAATATTATATTTAGTCTGTAACTTAAATATTATTAGTACATTAAGCAAAATAGTTAAGTCATTAGATACTTACCTAACCTATTAACTAAAACTTAACGAGCTTAAAAAATTAAAAAAATTCTCAAGTATTTACTGCAAACAAGATACATGGTTATCAACCTTTGATAACAGGGATACCCTCAACTTATATGAGCATTTACATATAATTTATATAAGTCAAAGATAAAACTACTACCAACTGACAATATATACATTAAAACAGCAATTTTATAAAATTAAGGCAATTAAATAATTTTAATTAAAGAAAAAGTTCTAATGACTAGTATGAGACTCTACAAGTGTCAAAAACAACTTAAGTTAGCATGAGACTATCATCATTTTTTAACAAATATGAGTTTTCTTGCGTGTGTACAACTTATAAGACAAAAAAAAAGGTTATAAGTGATTGAATTAATAAAAAATAAGCAAAACATATTGGGTTTAAGAATAAAAAGCACTTTATTATACCTGTTAGCCACTCTTAATTTACAAAACTAGTTTTAAAAAACTTAAATTGTGTACTATAATTTTAATAACACTATGTAGATCATACAGTAATTTACAAGATTTTTATAAAATAAAATAGATCCAATGACTTTACCACCTTAAAAATTAAAAAAAAAAATTATAATTCATCTAAATAAAGGATAGTTTAAAGGTTGTAAATAAAATTATAAAGTTGTAAAAAAATGAATATATAGTGATTTTATCTCTTAAAGAAATAATTTTTGAAAAACTTACAACAAGTGAAAAATTCTAATTTTATTTTTACGTTTAGAAATGAAAATTGTTTTATATATAAGTGAAAATAAAAGTAGATTTGAAAAAAGATGTTTAGCTAAAAATCATAAGTTTTGTCTATTTCATCAAAGTTGAGAAAAATAAAATCTTAAAGATGTAAAAATCAAAAAACTAAAACAATCCATAACATTATTTATATTTAATACTATTAAGTTTTTAGTTAAGTTTACTATCTAATAGTGGAAGATACTTTTTTTCTCAAATTTACTATTCCATCATTACTTACAACTAACAGTTAACAATTTAGTTATGATTAATTTAGTCATTAGATGTCTAAAAATTAACCTTATTAGAAAAAAGAAACATAAACTAACATTGGAGGCATGCATACTTTTAAAAATAATTTGTTTTTTTATTGTTAATCTAAAATATGTTTACAAAAATTGAGTTTTCTTCATGACTTTTTATATACAACATTTTCTTTCATAATAAATTTAAATCCTATTACCGGGGATTTCCATAAATTTCCATAATTAAAAGGCGGCGCTTGTTACCATGTCTGGTAGAGAATCACTATTTTATCGCAATTTGAATCCTTTGAACCTAATTAGCATGTTTAAGAGACTTCTAGAAAAAACTTTGAGTTTTGAGTTAGTTTCACTAATGTAGATATGTTGAAAGCTGTTTTACCATTGCAAGCAAAAGGATAAAAATGTTTTTTTTTAATTCAAAAATAACTTTTAAAATATTTAATGAGCTAAGCTTAGTACCTCTTCAAAGTATTATATATGTAAACAAGCCTTTTTTTTATTCAAAGTGTCTTATAGTTTGTTAACAGCTTTAATTAGTTACTAATATAGAGAGAGTAATCTTAAAAATAGCCATATAAAAACTATCTGCAAAACTAAGATTGTATTTCTTTTTCAGTAAAAAAATCTAGTAGTAAAAAAATGAAAATTAATATTTTCATAAGTAGTGCTTTATAAATATAAAAGATTATCTTTATTTTTTCGTTTAAATTTAGAATTACATAATTTTTTTTTTTTAAACCAGCAACCAATCTTTTTTAAATATATTACAGAAACAATAACAGTTCTTAAGAATCTACATATAGCCTACATCACTGTTTACAAGATAAAGTGCAGAAATGTTTTATTATGTTTTAAATATATTTTGGTTTTCATTCTACTTTTGGTGGCCTTTGCTTTTCTGGAAGTTTTTTCATACACTACTGTAATTTATACCAGATTTTTTGTTTACAAGTTTTCATAAACTTTTTAATCTAAAAAAAATTGAGATAAAAAGGATACTTTTGAGTTGTATAAATAGATGAAAAGATAATTTTAAATATGTTTTGTTCTAATTCAACATTATTCATTTAATCAAAAATTTTTTATTGAAGTTTTTTAGACGCTTTGATATTGCTTTAAAACCATAGAACTAGTTTAACATAACAAGTCTTAATGCATAGTTTTAATCTAAAATTGTGGTTTAATTAGATGTTTGTTTTTGATAAAAACCCGATAAAAATTTTTCAAATCACTTTTAAAATTAAAAATCAAACTTTAGTACCGACTATAATTGAAAGAAAATATTTAAAGAAACATGTAATAAAATTCTAACGAATAAATTATTAAAAACTTTTATTTTCTATAACTGATTGAGGTTGTCCGTAAGAGTTGTTACTCAATGGTTGCCACAGATCAAGCTGAGAAAAATTTCCTGACATTTTACTAACATTTTCTAAATCAAACTCTAAATTTAACCATATTCTAAAATACATAATCTAATACTTAAAACTAAATAAAGCTTTTAATCTAATTTTAATACAGGTTAAAACAACAATTTGTTTGCTGAATTCAGTCATCAAACTTCTATTACATCATTTGAACCATCTGTGTATGATTGATGTACTTGCAATAAACAGCTCTATCACCAAAAAACTTGTGTTATTACCTTACAAACACAGCTTGTCTGAAAAAAGAAACAATTTTTTAGCATTTCCTAACATAAATGTAACTTAATAAACGAAACTGCGTATAAGGAACTTCGACAATAAAAACTTTAAGTTAATAACGAATTCACAACTAAAATCTTAAAACAATAACGAACTTTTATAATTAAAACCTAAAAACAATAAAGAACTCAATCAAACACTGTTTTTTTTTATTATATGTACTAAAATTTATTTTATTCGGTTGTTTATTAGCACTTTAACCTATTCATCTAATAAAGATATGGTTTCCTTCATTTGGTCCCCTCTCTCTTATGACTCATTTCAAAAACTTAAACTTCTTTGAAAAAACGATACAGAGGTAAAATATACACATCAACTTGTTACACAAAATACTAAACTAACTACTTAATTATAAAAGAACTCTAATATTTACTTAAACAAAACACACTTTGATTCCAAAATTATGCTAGATAAACTTTTGTGTATATATCAAAGTTTCACTATGAAAGTGACCTTGCAACAGATCATCAATACTAAAAACTTATAAAAACTGCTTGTTCAAAATGTTAATAGAAAAGTCTTGCAGTTTTATAAAAGATGCTTTATTAATTTATACCAGATGAAGGCATTGGAAATTAAATAATTTTGTAAATTTATAGAACATTTTGCAATTTTAGTCTGACTTTAAAGGATTTTTAGTTAAATTTTTACCATTTGAAGACTTTGGAATCTAAGGAATTTTGTAAATTTAAATTAACAAAATCTGACGTTTTTTAAACTTTGTCAAATTTCCTAACTTTTCCTGACTTTTTTTTCAAAAACCCCCATTTTTTCCTGACTTAAGTCATTTTTTTATTTTTTGCTGACTTTTCTGACCTTGTGGCAACCCTGTTATATGCTACATTAGCACTCAACAGTAGTATATGATGATAACAATCTGAACTCCAAGATTTTTAAAGTTTAAAAGCAACCCAGTCTTCAACTGTTTAAACTTGTTTTTTTTTAGTGAATATTAGAATAGTTTTGAGAATAAATAAATAAACCAGTTTTGCTAAAATCGATACCTATCTATGTTGTGGTCTAAATAACTTATTATGCGTTACTTTGTTTAAATTTTCTTAAAATTGTTATTTACACTAAATTAGACAAATGTTTTAGTTTTTAAACGTTTACTACTAGTTACACAGAAAACAAAAATCAGATTAAAATCAAAGAGTAAAAAAAGTAAGTCAAAACCCTTACAAAAAAATAAAGCCACTCTAATGAAAATATTTTAGTAGTCGATGCCAAAAAAAAAAACGGAAAAAGCAAAACTGCAAATTTTTTTTTAGTTAGAAAAAACTATACTTCAGTAAAACCCAAAAAAAAAAAACGTATTTTTAGGAATTTTTTCATCGCTTGCTATTTATTTCTAATAAGAATACTATAAAGTGATATTAAACTTTAATCAATGTAGAAAACAACTTTTACAGAGTTTATAATCAGAACCAAAACAAAATTACGAGCAGCTGTAATTAATTTAAGGAACTTGCGACCGTAGAAATTAGTAAAAACTTTACTTTTAAATAAATATAAAAAGACATTTTGAAACACAGATTTGTTTTTAAAAAATGAGTTCAAGTGGCAAAAAAGTTTTACGATACAAAATTTACAACTACTAATTTGAAAACATTAAAAACTACAACTTTATTTTGGTATAAATTGGAATTTAAAATACATAGACTATTAAACATAAAAGTATGACAAAAAATAAAAACGTTTTACAATAAAGCTACTTTTCTGACAATCCTCTTCACTGTTTTACTTAAAAGTGAAAGTATTTCGAACAATTAATAAAAACTGAAAATTAAATACTAAAAATCGTTTAACAAAGTAGTTGTTCTCACAATAAAAATAATTTTAAGAGCCAAAGTAGTTTCAAAATTATTAGTATATATAACTCTTAAGGTTTTAGAATAAACTTATTAAAAAAAGTAGTGAGTATTTCGTATATTTCTGCATATCATTATTAATTGCAAGCTTTTAATTAAAAAACAGGATATAGGACGTAAAAACAATTAAACTTAAAATTATAAAAAGCATACCTGAATAATCAAATTTCATTTACCAATTTAAAAAATTAAATTCTCTTTGCTTGAAGTATTAACAGATTTGAATTCAATTTTTTCATAGAAATTATTAAGATTATTAAATAAAAATATTGAAGTTTTCAACTGATTAAAAAAGAACTACTCATATCAGAAAAACCATTTGTTAAATATTTTATTCACTATAAATATTTAAAACTCCAACATAAAACATTTCAAAATATACTACTTACTAGTCTTAATACATCAAAGCCTTCAGTTCGGCAAACAGCAGCGGCAGGTCGCTTTCCGTGTAATCACAGCTCATGGTGAAACTGACTGGCCAGTTTTTCAGCTGCACCTCTTTCACTTTCCTGTTTCCCTTCGGCTTGTTGCCGTCATAAACGACCCAGAACTCTTTGCTGTCCACCGTCCCCTCGTTGGGAAACAGGGCCTCGAATACCTGCTTGGTGGGGGTCTCGTGGCAAACGCGGAAAACAACCTCGTCATCACCGTCTTCAGTTTGGTCAACTGAAATGTTTTCCTGGTTTTCCACTCTGTCAATTTGGGGGTGAGCCTTCACGAAAGAGTCCATTGTTTCCAGCATGTCAAACGGGACTGATGCGCATTTTTGTTGGTAAAGCGAAAACAACTCTGTGATGTCTTTTGCTGACAAACCTAAAATAAATAAAAATAAACAAAAAAATAGTAGTATTACTAATTATTAAATTAAGAGCCTAGTTGTGAGTTTGTACCAAAGGTTTCACCCAATTTTTTATTACTGTTTTTAAAATGTATGTTTTAAGCTTAAAATTACACTCCTGTTCAATTAGATACAATAGTAATTTTAAAAATCAAATAAAATACATAAAATACTGACAAACCTGAAAGCTCACTTTCAAAGCTAGAAAGTTTTTCCTTGCACGTTTCATTCTGCTCTGCAGTTCTTTCACACAACAGCTTTTGTTCGTTTGTTGAAGAAATGAGCTTCTCCAGCTTGGAAACTTCTTCACTTATCGATCCGCTGCAGTAGTTTTTCAAATTGAGCTCTTCTATCATTTTATATTTGATTGAGTCGTCTAAAGAGTGCAGGTCGTTCAGAATTTCTTTTTCACAGTCAGCAGCAAGTTTTAGAATTTCCAAATCTTGGTCAAAAGCTTCCATTTTAATACATTTACAGTAAAACTCTGTATAGAAAGATTTAAGTTTGGTTAGAAAACAGTAAACGTTTAGACCGTCATAAAATAACATAGTGTATACAGGTAAAACCAATGAAGTAAAAGCTTTAATATGGTTCATTATTTAGCTAAAACATTCCATATTTGTTGTTATTAAAATATAATATAATAAAAATGTATTTGTTTTACTGGCATCTTGCTTAATAACACTATATTTTATAACTGTAAGTAGATGTATTCAATTAGCTAACAAGATAGCTCCCACTGAAAACTTAAAAAACAATGGCCATGATATGTCCAAGGAAAAACTTTTTTAATAAATTTTATCAGCTGACAGGCCCTTATATGTCAAAGTTAATATTAGCAGTTATTTGAAAACTTGAAAAAATTACACTATAAATGTTTTTTAATAAACACAAAAAATTTTATTAACTTTTGAGATCAAGTCAACTAAGTCAGTAAGTTTTTGATGCAAACTGATAGAGAAGAATTTTTTGTTTCAGATTTTCTCGGAATTTTGAAAAGTTTACTAAAAATATGTCTGCTCTTTCATTTCGTAGGTAACTGATATTTAATTTCCAGGTAATGTTCCTTGTGAAATTTAAAAAGTTTTGGTTGTGACATTATTAAAAAATAACAAAAAAAAAACAAAAATAATTAAATAGTTGAATTAGAAAATATGTTTAAAATATCTCTACTCTAATTGAAACAAAAACTTTTACAAAATTACTGTTTATCATAAAGCTAAGAATAGACTAAGAAAGCTTGAGTACAATCAATTAAAAAATGTAGAAAAGTTAGTTTTTTTAACCAATTTTCTATTGTTTTTTTTTCTAATTTGGTGCTTCCATGAGAAACTTATTGAGTTCTCCAACTTTGTACATCTATAACCTACCATGTACGTATGTTACTTGAGAAAATAAACTTATATGGTTATAGTATGTTTTAAACCAACATTTTTAACCATAATGAAACTTAAACATTATTAAAACTTAATAATAGTGAATAGCTACTACATATGCTACTAACACAAACTAAGAATAACAATGACTGAAAATATTGAATTAAAGAACCAAGTATAGAATGGAAATGTAGAAAACTTTATGCTTTAGAATTACTTTATATGTAATCAAAACCATAAAACACTTTTAAACCTTGGAGAAAGATATTTAAAAACGTATAAAATATTATTTTATTAAACTACTGTGAATTTAAATAAAAAAAACTTATAAGAAATAACATTGTTTAAAAACGAACTTTACAATAAACAACACAAATGTCTAGTTGAACTACATGTTAACAGCAGCAAGGTGATAGCTAGAATGTCTGCCACTGCTCATACTCAGTATATATATCTCTACATAGTCTACAAAAAGATACATCAGGCGTTTTTTCTCTTAGTTGTACTTGATTTTCTCCTTATTTGATCTGTTTATATTGCATCAGTAATTGCACATGTCTCATTCTAGAATTTTTCCTTGAACACAAACTGGCTTATCAATTATAATTTGATAACATGTTACCTATATCTAAAAAATTACCTTCAATTTAAAAAACTATAAAAAGCTACTGCTAGTTAAGTAAAAGGTATTTAAACAAAATCAGCTTGCAAAAGTACCTCCTACAGTCGTGATCTTATTTCAGTCAAATAATTTTTTAATGTCGTCATAAAAGGTTGTATATCAGGGTGCTTATAAATATTGCAATCTTTAAGTTTTCAGCTGGAAAAATTTTCTCGCTTGGCAAATACCACAGAAAAATCCTGTGCAAAATTTTAGATGATTTGAATAAATTTAACCTTGGCAGAACTTAATTTTCCCAAAAACAACCCAATGCAAACCCTATGGGACCAAAAATTGCAACCTTAGAGTTTTTGGTTGAAAATTTATTTACATGTGGCAATCATCATAACATGTAGTTCACAATTAGATACTATTTAAAGAAAGTTTTAAGGTGACATACCTCGATTTTTTGGGAAAAAAAAACAGGAAATTCATGAATCTTACAAAATGTGATAAAATTAAAATATAATAAAAATTGTCTCTATAAACTTTCTTTAAATCTTCTTAAATTATGCAAAATGTGTTTATATGATAGTCGCCACAAGTACAAAAAAAAGCTTAGATCTCCAATGTCATATTTTTTGGGTCACATACAGTTTGCTGTATTTATAAGCACCCTTTTGTATACATACTTTAAAGCAGTGGTTCCCAACCTTTTTGATGCCCCGCACCCCTAAAGTCTGTTAATTTGATCTCGCACCTCTAACACTATATGCTATAAATTATTTATTAATTAACTATCATTCCTTTTCCTTATCTTTGACATGATTGAGTACTATTTAAATAAACTGTATTCTTAGAATAATAAAAAAGTTAATTACTAAGATTTTTTTTTTCATAAAGTTTATACAAAAACAATGCTTCAGCCTATGACTTTGTCATTTAGTTTTTTATGATTTGAAAAAGTATTAGAAGTGAGGAAAAAGCACTAGAAAACTAATAAATATTAGGCTTAAACTTAAAACTAAACTTTTTATACATTTTCTTATGAATATATGTACTTAAAAATTAAAAATCAGCTGTTTTAAGTTAAGCTTATGTAATCTTTTATTTTCAAAACTATTAGCAGCTAGGAGGTTTCAAAATAATAAAGGTTTGAGTTAAGATTTTAAATAATTAAAAGATGTTTAGTCTCAAGTTGTCAAAAGATATGTATAAAAGCAAATAAAAAAAAAAAGTTTGTATGCTTACAACATAAATAGATAAAAGTAGATTGAAAAAGGTAAACGGTTTAAGTTTAAAAAAGGAATAAATAGAAGTAAAGTTGATGTATTGAAAACTTTTGCTGAGTTATAAAATTTGGTTTCACTAAAGCTAAAAACAAGTTTTATTAAATGGCATACCATACAGTAATTGCTGAGAATTTTACAATTTACTGATGTTAAATCTTTAAGCACCACTTTCTGCAAAACTAAGCTTAAAAAAAGATTACATTATAAATGTAATAGACTTAACAGCTAACAAAAAACCTGCTGAAGATACTATTCAATTAAATTCAATTAAAATAGATGCTAGCTCATAAACTGTTTTAAACAATTAATGGCCAGTTAAGAAAATAAAATATTTAAAGAATAAATGATTAAAATTAAAGGTGTAAAACTCAAAGAAAGCTTTACTGAAATTTTAATTATAAACTAACAGCTACTAAATAAAAATAGTAAAATGAATTTACTTCTAGAAAAGCGCTCTTGCTCTATGACGTATTAATAAAATTTATTTACTCAGAAAATTAGCGCCAACTTCTTTTTATAACAAATTGTACTTTTTAACTTTATAACTTTTTTTATATTATCTTTTTATCAGAGAGTGAAAATCTCCTTATTTATCATACAAAAATGAAAAGCCATCTCGCACCCCCTGGAATGCTGCCTTGCACCCCCAAGGGGTGCGAGCACCCCTGGTTGGGAACCACTGCTTTAAAGCAAGCCTAACTATAAAGTAAAAATCCTTTTTGTTCATGATTGTTTCAATTTTATCTACAAAATTTCAGTATTTCACTTTCTAAAGTTCTGTAAAAAGGTCTGGAGGGAGTTAAAGTACTTTTTTTATTACTAATGTATGTCTTTTTTTTTAACTTTATCACAATCAAATGAAAATCAAACGATAAAGTGGCATAATAGTTGCAAACAATCACACAATTAAGATTTCAACAACAAAATCAATAACAGGGTGACCATTGGTGTTTTTTAGAAACATCTTTCTGTTTTTTTAATACAAGCTTTCTGACCCTTCTATAATGGAAAATTAAATTAGAGTTAAAAAGATGTTTTAATTAGTTTAAAATTAATGAAATCGTAGTGTAATGCTAGTTTAAATATATTTTATGACAGATAAAACTTTAAATAATAATAGAAAATACTGTATGTAATTAAAACCCAAAATACAATGTTTTGAATTATTATAAATTGACTTGCATTTATACCACTTTTATGTAAAAATATTTGCTTAGAAAGTTCTTTTTTTATCTGGTTTAAAATCTAAAAAATATTTCAATTATAAAAATACTAGTTAGTGATATAAATAAAAAGAAAACTGCTTAAAATCTTTAAATGAAATCTGTTTACTTAAAACTTCCTTACTACAAAAAACTGTACATAAAGTAAAATAAATTTTTACACACAATATTATTAGTATAAAACTTCCCTTGAAGCAATAGAAACCTTTTTAAGGTTAAGCAAGTAAGTCAAACTACATGTTTCTTTTGTATAAGCTACACTTAATTGTCTAAAAACAAATAAAATGCAACTTTTTTAATTCAAAAACCATTAGTAGCATGTCATTTCTCATACAAGATTAAAGTTTCAACACTTAGAACTAAATAATCAAAAACTCCTAAACACAAATCACAAGGAAATATTTACTTAACAAAAATATCAATTTTAAAAATAACACAACTACCCAAATATTCAAACACTGCAATAAAGTGTATCTACAGTCAGCTAAATAATAATAAAACTAAAAACTAAAGCACAACATTTCTAAAAATTACTTTAAAAACAAACTATTCTTAAACACTTTGCTAAAAATAACTACTAAGCCATTTAACAGTTTAAATAATATCTACAACTGTAGATCTCTAAAATAGTAAAATAATGTTTCATAGTGAAATTAATTATGCATCATTTAAAGCTATCATTTATTGATGGGTACACTGGGCATAAGTATATTGTTAAGCATGTAAATAAAAAGGTAAGCACAAGATTGTCAGATTTCGTTTGGCAGTTATTTGACAGAAATGGAATGGAGCATCCTTCACCACGCCAACAAAAACATCAGTAAATCTGCCAAATGTGAAACCTTGAACGAATGGCAATTGTAGCAGAAGATAGTAAACAATTACCAAATAAAAGATGTGGTATTTCAAACAACTGTATACACAACTGACAGTTCTTCTTCAAATTACATATTAGTGCTTTCTCTCCTTTCATTTTTCATTTACCTTTTACATAAACACATACACTCACTTAAGGGCATAGGGGAGGGTAAACACCTTTTTTTGAAATTTTATCTTATTTTATACAGTTTTTACTAAGCTACAAGATGCTTTTTACAGATTTTAAAATTCAAAATAATTTTTGAGATATAGCCGGTCAAAGTTGGAGGCAACAATAGGTTCCTTATAGGAGACGCAAAGTAAAACGACCAAAATAGACTATTTCACTAAAAATCTATCTTCTACGTTTTTTGTGATAACTACCTCAAATTTTTAGGAAATGTTCCTTGCAATATTTAGAAGATTCTGTTGATCAAAATTTTGGAAAATTAAAAAAAAAAATTTGCAAGGAACATTTCCTAAAATTTTGAAGTAGTTATCTCAAAAAACGTAGGAGAAGATAGATTTTTAGTAGTTTCTAGTTATTTGCCGTTTTAGTTTGCGCCTCCCATAAGGATTCTATTGTTGCCTCCTACTTTGACCAGCTATATCTCAAAAATTATTCTGAATTTTTAAAATCTGTAAAATGCATCTTGTAGCTTTATAAAATAAGATCAATTTCAAAAAAGGGTGTTTACCCCCCCCCCCCCTTTTGACCTTAATATATATTAATATAATTATATATCCTAAGTTAATATATAGTTTTTATTCATTTGTTTTTTATATATTTATTTTAAATTTTAATTCTATTATTTAACACATGTCACTTTCTATTCTCTGACTTTTAATATACTCATTTTATTCTCTAACTATATATTTTTCACATTTTTATGTGTTAAGTTCCAAGTTTAATTGGAAACCTGTATTCAAACCACAGATAAAACGCCTAATAGAATGGCTAGAGGTCTTTTTATTGCAGGTTTATACTTAGCATATTGTTGTTTTAGGTTTTACATTTAAATTTCATATTAAACACAAACCTGTAATTTATAACATAATTTAATTATCAAATAATTAAAACATCTGAATAAGATATTTAATTTAGATACTCGACTGCTTTTTAAAACAATAATTAATTATTTTACTTATTATATAATATTTTTTTAGTTTAAGTCATGGTGGTTTGATGTATGGCGCTGTAACTTAATTATTGGTCAGGGCTTTGAAAGCTAAATAACAAGTTTGATTTTTGTGTTTGATTTGCTTTTTAATTGTATCTAACTTTAATTTTCTATAGTTTAGATTTAAATATTATAAACATTCAATAAAAATATGTATTATACCAAGTTTCTGTAGCTTTTATTACCTTTACTGTTATTTTATCTTTTAATTGACTAAGTAACATTTGTTGTTATACTTTTTTATTGACAATAGATTACATACTACCTTTTTTAATTACAGTGCTCTACTACTTTTTCCAAACATTAAGAATAAATTATCTAACTTTGTAGTATAAGTTAACTAGCTTGTCCTAATATTTATATATAATAGCTTAATATTGTGACATATTCATTAATTATTTTTTGAATTATTAGTAACCAGTAAATATTTAGAACTAGTACTTCCTTGAATTGCATGTAAGTAGTTTATATTATGATTTTTTTTGTACTTTTACTTTAATTTATTTAATTTAGACATAATAATTACAAATATTGTATAGTTTTATAACAGTTGAACATAATGTGTTTTATCTATTACTAACCATTAACCCATAAAAATCTATAGAAATAATTTTATTTCAATGGACACATGTATACACCTACTAAAGCTTCTATTCTTTCCTCACAGTATTTTTTTACAGAGCTCTGTTAAAGTGTGTTAATCCGTTAACACACAGAAACACGTGTTAGTGTAATAAAGAAAGGATTCTGTGTAATTTTTTGCTATTATAATAGTAGTCATTTTTGCTTTATTAGTTTGTGCTAATCATAAGAAACCTAGTAAACTCTTCCACTTTAACTTTTTCTGTCACAAAAGCTACTTTAATTGTTTTTGAGCAGTAAAGAGTAACAATTACTTAACTAAATTCTTAAAGTAAAAAATTATTACAAACTTTAATATAACAGAACAAACCTTTCTAATTACATGGCAATTCAAACTGCAACAATTATATATCTTATATAGTATTTGGTAATTCCTAGGATGATGTTGCACCAATATCAAAGTGAAAAAATATTATATTTGATGTCTTTTTTAACCATGTTTTTCGGATAAAAATGTGTATTTTATAAATGTATAAATAAAATTGAACTTATTTATCATAAGCTAATAAAACTTAAATGTTTAATTGCTTTTATTTGACAATATAAAGCAATTATATCAATACATTAGTTTATATTGATTATATTATATATAAAAATATCATAAAATAAAGTTGATTAAATAATTTAGTTTATCTTAGTTAATTTTAATTCTTTATATGTATTTCTAAAGCTTGTTTAAAAGAAAGTATATTTTTAGCTTCAACATATTAATATTGATTTTAAAATATTGATTTTTAGCATATAATATTGATTAAAAAACACATGGAATATAATGTATTTACACTTTGATATTGGTGCTACATCATTCTAGGTAATTAACTAATATTTTAAGGGGAAACATTTAAAAAAAATTAGATTTGAGAAGTATTGAAATGTTCATCTAGATCAGGGTTTCCCAAAGTGGGTGATATTTTTGTAAGATCTTTTTGTAAACGTGTACAGATAACCAAAATTCCAGATAAGTACAAAAATAGATTTTTTCATATAATAATATAACTGCATTATAATTTAGCTGCTGTATATAATGCAATGCATATTAAAAGTGATATGGTAAAAACAAATACATAGTAATTGTGAATAATATATAATTAAATGATAAACAATAAAAACTAATATTGAGGTTAATTAATTTATTTTTTCTAAGGTAGAAAAACATCAGATTTACTAACCATCTGTAACAATATACGTTATGGAGGGTCTAGCAAGTAAAGTTGATAATTTGTAATTTCACCTGCCCTAACTATTAATTTAAATTACAAAAAATAATGAATTAATCTCTCTAAATGAAAAAAAAAATTAAACAAGGAAAAAAATACAGACATAAAAAATGTTGACCTAGTTTAAAGTTAGTTGAACGGAGTTATATCACTCCTAACAAACTAGTTTTTATTGGAAGTTTTACTAAAATAAGATAGAATAGACGTTTTTTTTATAGGTTTTTGGCAGAAAACTCACGGAAATTAATAAGTTGTGAAACTGTTTCTGATGTGGCTTCTGGCTAACATTAATAATAAGCTAAAAATCATCTAATAACTAAACTAAATTTTTGATAACTAAACTAGTTTTAAACAAAGATAGAATGTAATCTTTAGTAGTATTATTACGTCATAATAATGAACTAAGTTATACAATTTATAAAACTACTTAAAATTTTCTTACAGCATGAAAGTTTAAATATTTGTATCATACAAAAATGTTAGTGTTTAACATTGAAAACTTTTTGAGTTTTTTTTCTCAATTGAAACTGTCTGGATAAGTGAAGTCCAGATAAGTTAATAAGCACTGTATATGCATAATTTTTTTGTATATGTGTTGTCCACTGGGTTTTGATGTTGCAGCATTTCAAATGGTTTTCATTGCCATCATTAGGACCCCTACTCAATCATATTTTGGTAAACAAAGTAAGCATAAAATTTAAAACTAATAATCAGAAGCATTATTAAAACGATAATTACAGCACAAAAGTTTATTACAAAAATTTTTAATATTTACTTTTCAAAATGACTTCTCTGTGATACCAGAAAAACTTTTATTCAATGCTGAGCTATGAATATAACATTTTAGCTTTGTAAATTTTATTTTTTATTGATAGAATAAAATACAAACATTTAATGATCATCTAAGTTATTATAAATATCTAAGTAAACTATTTGAATGAAGTCTGTTTTTCTTTAGTATATTTTATTATTCTTTGAAAATTATTTTTTGAATTATAGTACTTCGCATTTCGCGGTTGAGTAAGCAAAGTTAAGTTGTTTTGTAAACAAAAAAAACGAGCAGGGACGGAGGCTCCAAGATAACTTAAAAACATTGGAGCAGCTCAGTTCCAACCCGCGATCATTCCCCACCTGATCAAATCCTAGAACTGCTTACCGACCAACAGTAAGGGTTATGGATAAGAGTGATAGTAAAATAATTAAAACAAATAAAAAAACAAATAAAATAAACAAGTAAAGAATGAAAATTAAAAAAAAAATTCGGGTGGGAATTGTGCGGGTGGGAGGAATCGTTAGTATACCACAAAACGAGTAGAAATAGTAACACTAAAAATCCCAAAATCCGTTATTCAAAACAAGTTTTATAGATTTGTTCATTAATTGCACATCAAAAACAATAAATAAATATTAATTAAGCTTATTTTGCTTTTAAAAAATTATGAGAAATTAGATACTATTACAGATATCTGTTTGACTAAAATTTCTTAAAAATATTGGTTGATTTTTGTTTAAATCAAATGTTTTTGGACGACAAAAGAAGTTTTGACCTATTATTGAAAACAATTAGTAGTTTTCAAAATCATCCTTTAAAGGTTTTTTTTTTATGTTTGTTTTGTAGTTATAGGACATTAAACTACAAAAAATTGCTTAAAATGATTGTCCTAAGACCTCGTGCAAGAAGAACCTTTTAGTTATCCTTATAAAAATTTATTTCGACATTAAACGCTTAAATTGTTTTAATCTACAAAGAAAAACTTAACAATTTGTTTATTTTGTAAATAATAAAATTTTAGAACTTGTTTAGATTCTTATTCTGTGTATTCTTAAACATTATATTGTATCAGACATTTTATGTAGTTATAAATTTATTTTTAGATTAAAAGTGATCTAACTTAAAGTGTAAAGATTCCTAAAAATATACAATATTTACAAGGTAAATTTTTATTTAAATAAAATCTTAACGAATCTAGTTCGCAGACATATATAATACAAACAATTTTTGACAGTACTTTTATTTATTGAATTAACATATTTTTTTCAAGTTGAACCGTTCCACAGAGTTCTGTAAAAATTAAGTACTATAAGAAAAGGTAAGAAGACAAAGTAGATGACAATGTATATTTACTAAAGTAAAAGCTGTATTATTTAAAATTATACAACTAATTATGGATACACTATAAGTTTAAAAATCTGACTGTTTTAGTGCCTTATTATTTTAGGTCTATTGGTTTACTCCATTTTAACAATTTATACAGTCGGATTAAATTAGTATATTTTCTATCTTTTAATTGTTTCAATCTTTGGTAGTTAGAGTTTTTATTTTAGGTAATGCTTATGTTTATGCTTTGTCTTCTATTATTTTTATAGAAATCCGTTGAAATGTGTGATCTTTTTTAACTCAAAATAACTTTAAATAGTTGTGTTTTAGTTGTAAAAAATGTGTTTTTTAGCTTATTTATTTATTGTTTGTATCAATACTTTATAAAAATTTAGTTTTCTTAAAATAGTTAATCAACATAAAACTAATCAAGTGCGTTTTGGGATTTTTTTTTCAAAATTGAGCCCTTATAAACTATGTTCTATTTAACTTTACTATTTTCAAAATTTCACTTTTTTCTTAGATTACAAACTAGGCACCTAAAATGAAATTTAAATAACTAAAACATTCACAAAAATTGGTTTAAGCCATATTAAAATTCTAGCAGTGATTTTATCAGTTTACTTGTTTATATAATTCTCGATTCAACTTTTGTTGCAGAGTTGCATATTGTGTTTATATGAATTTATTACGTCAAAAAATCTATGTGTGGAACACTCTATAAAACAATGCCAATACACATTTTTGACTACAACTTAAGTCTAATGACGACTTTGATTAAAATCTTTGAGTTGATCTGTGCAAGATCGATACACATCGTAATTTCTTTAATAGAAGGTAATAAAAAAAAGTTTTTAATATTTTTTTCTGCAAAAAAGTGTCTTAAAACTAATTAATTACCATTATTTTTTTCTACTTGCTTAGCATCTTAGTATAATCATTACTTTATTTTGTAAAACTTTTCATTAATAAACTTTCCTTTTCCATTTTAAGGTACTTCACCTATCATGAACAAAAAAAAAACAACTTTAATTTAAAAAAATGAATTAACTTTCATAAAACTATATAAAACTTATAATATAAGATGTAATCTTAAAAGGCGTTAAATCCTGGAGATCCTGATAAACTAAGCTTATCGGAATATATACCACAGATGTTTTTGTGTCAAAACTTTATTCCAACTAACAGCATTTCACTGCTCTAAATTAATTGAAGTTAAGATCTATGGAATCTCAAAAGAGATTTTTTGAGACTTCATAAATCTGTTCTTAAATTTATTTTAGAGCAGTGAAACGCCATTAGTCGGAATGAAGTTTTGACACAAAAGCATCTGTGGTAACTTATAATATATTATTTTTAAGGTAATAAAAAGATCAAGTTTTATAAATAGTTGGTACCAGTTTGATTTATAATTTTAACTGTTAATGTTTTTCGGCTTCAAGTATTATAAAAGTTAGTTACATTGAAGTTTTGCCAAGTTTTGTTTTACTTAAAGTCAAAAATTTGGATATTTTACTTAAAAATTTAGACTTAAGTAGATTTCAAAAGAAGAATCTTCATTCATGTCTTATATTTGAATAAAATTTTTGGTTCAGATATAGTATAAAGTTTCTTAAACATAAGATAAATTTTATTCTTGTATTTTAATCTCCTTTTGCTATGATTTGACATGTAAAAACAACCATATTATATTATATAGTTACATTACTATAATTAGAATATTTTGAAAAATAAAATAATGTTGTTCACCCTTGTATCAAATGCACATAAAGTGATATTTGATAATTATCTAAACTAAAAATTGCCTTTTGCAGCTTTAGATTATGTAGGGTTCCAATAATATTTATTTAAATATTTAACACTTTCTCTAATTTAAAAGCTCTAATGGGCAAAAAGATACTTACTGTTTTCTAGAACATAGTATTTTACTTGAATTTGAGTTTTCTGATGCAAACTTATAGACTTTCATTACCTATTATTTGAAAAAATCAATACAATGTATCTTTTAAGTTTTTTATGCTAAAAACCTTTAGCTTAGCTGTTTTGAAGATTTGTATTTATATGGTTACTAGAAATCTTATTGTAGAATTATAAAAACAAGAAAAAACACGCATTTATTGTCATTAAAAATACTGAAGTAAAATTAATTCTTAATTATAGTTTTTTGTATATATTAAGACTAGACTGAAAAGGTTGAAACAAAATATGCTCAAGACATAGAGATAGACTTAGTTTTTAATGAAATAGTCCCTATTTTGTCTTTTCAGTTGTGATTTTTAGTATTAGTACCTATTGAAACCGTTAACTGTCATTTATTATCTTAAAAGTTGGTGTATCTTGAAAAAATACAGTAAAATGCACTTTGTAGCTTGTTAATAAATAAACTACTAGTTGTTTAAAATATAGTTTATTCCCCCTCCCCCCCATTGCATTACAAAGTTTCAAACTTTTTTAGATAAGTAGAATTAATTTAACAAAGTTGTTTTGATTTTAAAATGGGAATTAGTAAGTTAATGAAAGCAATGCTCAAACGTATAAATAAAGTTAAAAAGGATAAAAAATAAAAAATAAACAGTTTTTAATTGCAATAAATGTTAAGTTGATACATTTCTACATTTCAAGTCTTCTAATACCCATAATATTATAAATTAAAAAAATAAGCTTTTTAAAATCTACATATAAAAACACAAATATTTTTTTATTATACTTATAATTTTTATGCAATGCTTTGTAGCTAGTTTTTTCTTCTACTGTTAAGTTTTTTATTACGTATATATTTTGAATAGTTTGGTTTTAGCACTAGTTTTAAAAAAGAAATTTAAACATAAGTCACTCATTTTCAAAAGGCTTGTTAATTGATTTTGTTTAGCGCATCTACTGATAATATTATGGTGTAAATTTAGTTATAAATAATAGTTTTGAAATGTCTAGCTAAAAATAGTTAAGTCATAAAGTATATAACTCCTTTTAAAAGGTATGAATTAGAATTGAGTTATATAAAGCTATTTTAAAGTAATTTATAAGACAAAATTGCTAAAACTAAAAAATTTAAGAAAGTAGAATATTTTTACCTGAAACTAAATTAAATAAAAAGCACATTACAAAATACCACAAAAAACAACAACAATAATAATAAAAACACGCTATTTATAAATTTTTAAGTTGTAAAAATCTCTTTGTTTGCAAATTTTTGGCTTGCAAATTCTAATAAACAAAAGTTCTAGAACTGAGAGATGGTAGGTGTTTCTCTCTCTTGATAGAATTTTGAACCTACTATCCAGGTAGTTCTCAGCACAAACAGGGTTGTTGAGGAGGTGCTCGTGGATAGATAACTGTTCACCTTTAGGCTTCAAGTTGTCATTAAAAATAAATCTTTTTAGCTTTTTTTGTGACATGCTGCTCTTGTCTGAGGTGGAAACGTAGAGATGTTCAACCTACATAGTCATTTCCGCAATAACATTTAGTTATGTATACTACATTACTCAAATCATGGGTAGGTGTGGCATCTTTCACAATTCCGTTAAGCGGGTGGTTGGTGTTGTACACAACACAAAATTCTATTAAAGGTGGGTTTTATAGCTAATAAAGCTTGCTTAGCCAGTCTTATTGAGTTTTCACCCATATAAGGAAGGCGGTGGTAGACTGGGCAAGGATGTTGGCCAAAAGAGGGTAAGCAATTCATTTTAGACTGAGTTGCCTTAATTGTATTCTTGATGACTGTTTTAAGGTACCCTAATGAGAGAAAAAAATTGTAAATGTTATCAAATTCTAGATCCAAACAGTCGGCCCAGCAAGTTTTAATAGCTCTGTTGGTTATGCATTGTATAATCTTCAATTTTTGTTTGGTGGGGCAAAACAAATTCCAGGAAATGTAGTGTGGACTAAAATTTTATTTTCTGTACACAGAAGTAGAAAAGGTGTTGTTGCTTTTTCTAGTAATGTTAATGTCTAAGAAGTGAATTTTACCAGAAACTTTTTCTTCAACAGTAAAAACTATGCATTTGTGCATCTTATTTAGCAAAGTAAAATAAATTATTGACATTGTTTTTTGAAAGGAAAATAGCAAAAAAGTCATCAACATACCTATAATAAACATGTGGCTTGCTATTATCTAATAAAAGAAGGCTATTTTCATAGCAACCAACAAAAATGTTAGCAAGAATAGTGCCTAAAAGGCTTCCCATCGCCTACTTCCTCCTTTCAATAGATCTGTTTGCAATGATATGTTGCCAACGAAGAATGTACAATATAGTTTTAATAGTCTCATGTTTCGTCAAGTTGATTGAGTTTTTTCTCAACATTTTTTATACATTTTTCTCATTACTTAAAAAATATTTATATTTAATTTGTTGTCTGTTTTGTATAATTAAAAGCTTCTGAATAGTTTAATTTAGATTATTTTATTTCTAAAGAACAGTTATTAAGTTTTACTAGCTAAAAAACTGGATTGAATGTTTTTCATACTTAATCTGATCAATCATATAAGTTTTCACCAGCGTCATTTCTATAGAAACTATCTTGGAAATCATAACAGTTTGCATGACAACCAGATGCTTAGCAACCCAACCAGGGTGGCCCAGAAATCTTGAACCTAGAATTTAACAATTTAGGCAAAAAAAAGACCTGGAATTTTTTTAAGTTTTAGTTTTTTAACAAATTTGATATAATAGAAATTATAAATGTTATCATTTTTAAAGTTTGAAAAAGTTTCATCAAGTATTTAATAAGTAATTGATAGATTATTGTTTGAATTATTTTTTAGTTAATGAATCTACTAAGTTTTTACTACAAACTAAAAGAATTTTGTCTTAAAACAATTAATATAAAAACACCACAACCATTTTTTGAAACAAACTAGTATAAATTATCTATTTATTTAAATAAGTAAATGCAGAATTAGCTATTATGTGGTGTGAAAAGAGTTATGTGTAAGGTACTTATTTCACATATAGTATTCACTTTTGCTTGGATTCATGATGCGTACCATACTTTATACAGGGTTGGCACACACTCAGGCTACTCAAATTAGTTTGAATTTTCTTTTGCAAAACTTAGGACTAGTTTAAGATGTTTTTTCTTAACCTCAGGGTCTTTGATAATACTTTTTCTTAAATGTTGTGTTTTTATTACCCTATTTATATGTTAAGGTTATTGTATTTGATTTAAACCATTTATTTCTGTTTTTGTCTATATTTAATAGTTTTTTTAAAGTTTCTCATAAATACAGTCCATCTAAGGCTCTAAATTTTTGTAATTCAGGCTTCATTTTGGTAACTCAGACTGTCTTTTGTGTCTCAAAGAATAAGAACACTATATATGTAAAGGTTTGTTCACAAAATGCGAACAAAAAAAGCTATACTTGAATAACATCTCCAGCTTCTCAATATTGGGTTTCCACAAAACCTAAAAAACCTTCAAGTTAAGAAAAAAATAAACTAGAAAAACTTTGAATTTTGAACAAAATCAATAAAATCCCGGAAAACTTTTTAAACAGTTTTATATGAAAAGTAATGCTGTTTAAATACAATACAAATATATTTATTGTAAATAGTTTTTTTTTTGTGTTGTTTAGAATTTTATTTGCTGTATAATATATTTAAAGTAGCGTAACAGTTTTTTTTTTTAATATTTTTTTACTTTTAGACCTGTTTTTTTTTTGTAAAGTTTATTTTAAACTAAAGTAGATAAAAAACTTGTAAAAAATTCATAAAGTCTATAAGAAAAATTGAAAATCTATAGCAACACTATCAATAGTTGACTTAAAATTGAAGCGAAAAACATTACTAAGCTTAAATATAAGTTAAGTAAATTTTGTTTATGTACTAAATAATTGCACTGCACAACTATCAACATGTGACACTCTGTTGATTGTCTTGTGGTTAGTCTAGTTCTTGTTGAATGCGTGCAAAAAATCATAGCTTTGTTAAAGATAGCTCAAGTATTGCTACTGGTGAATAAATTCTAAAACTAGACAGTTAATGAAATGCAAACAATATAAAATTTCAAAAAGTTAATGTTAGAACATTGATGACTTAGTTTTAAAATTTGTTAATCTTTGTTTTTGTTTTTAATTAAGCATGTAATTTTTTTTCATTATAACAGTTTTTGTCTTTTAGCACATGCATATTATATTTTTTAGTTCACAACCTATACATTAAGTACTATTTTATTACCTTCCAACTTTTGTTGAAATCATTTTATTTGGCTTTAAATTTGAAGATATATTTTAAATGCTTACTGTTATTTTTACTAAGATGTTTAATGTATGAAGCAAGTTAAAATGGTGATATAAGTTTGCTTTATCAATAATCTATGTTTTCCAGTTATTAGGCAATTGTTTTTTTAACAATTAGTAGATAACATCAACTTGTATTAGTAATATTTTATCTTTATAAACATTTTCATTAAATTAAGACATAAGGTTTTAATGTGTTTTAGTTTCTAAACGTTTATACTTATAACTAATGCTTGAGTTTTTTTATAAATCAAGGAATGTTTGCATAAAAAATATAAAAGGAAATAATTTCTTAGTAAATTTTTAAAAGTCCCTTAAATACTTGCCAAAGTTTTTTTCCTTAATAGTATTTTTCATAATTTTTTTAATAGTGTAACTATATCTTAACACTAAGTTATACTTTTAAATACTATAAAAATTATTATAAACTTTGTACAAGCTTGTCAAATAATTTATGTAAACTAAGTTCTCAGATCTCCATATGGCATCAACAAAAGTCAAAATTTGACTTACGCTGCTAATTAAATTTTTTATAAAGTTTTTAATTACTAGTAGTATGAAGTCTAAGAGTTTCAATAAAATTTTTGAGAAATGAGTTTCATTTTAAAAGTTAATTCAATCTTATAACACTTAAATATTCAACAACTTAGTTTAATGTTGTAAAGCTTGAAATATAAATAAATACCATTTAAAAAAAAACTGTTTAATGACTTCATTATTTTAATTTTGTATAACTTTGTGCAAAAGTTAATATATTTAAAGCATTTGAATAAGTTTGTAGTACTGGACATACAACAAATTTACTGTATTCATCATTAAATACAGTTTATATGATAGATAAACTTTTTAAAAAGGTTTTTTTTAATAAGTTATTATAGGTTAATATAACAAAAAATATACACTAAATTAAGAAAACGAAAACACAAGTCCAACTTACAAGTTCAAACAAAAATGTCTGATGATTTAGTATTAGGCATTGATGTTGGAACAACCTCTGTGAAATGTGTTGTTATGAAAGTGGACAAACATTCTAAAGTAAATTTTATTATATATTCTGTGTTTGACTTTAAAGGCAAATCAGTAAATACTAACATTAATAGCGTAAAAAAATGTTTTAACTGAAACATCATGTTGTATAAATAACACAACTTTTTGTGATCATATAACTTAATTTTCTGACAGGTTTTAAGCAGCTGTTCGGAAAACACTGAGGCTGGCATAAATCAGGACAAAAAAGGGTTTTTTGAACAAGATACCAAAAAAATACTGAAAGTAATAGAAGCTTGTGTTATAGAAGCTTTCAAGCCACTATCACAAGAGCAATTGCATTCAATAAATAAAATTTGTAAGTATAGAAAAATTTGCATCCAATACACAGTTGTAGTTGTTTTTTAAAGTAACAACAAGTTTTTAGCCCAAGTTTTAACAACTTTTAAAATGAGTGAGGTATAAACATTTGAATGTATTGAATACCAAAATATCTATTTTTTAGACATATATAGTTTTATTTTACAGTTTACTTACCCAAATTTACAGTTGTCAAGTTCTAGATCCTAATAAGCTTTATATTTAAATACGATTATTTAGTTTAAAACCATTTGTTTTTTGTTAATACCAAAGACTTAAAAAGATATGGTATAAAGAAATAAGTCCTCAGATAGTTTCAACGCGTTCTAATTTTTAGTATAAAAATAATTAAAATCTTTTTATACATGCTAATGTATAGTTTAGCCTATATTTTATTTCAAATATACTGGTTTAACGGTATTTTTTATTTTACACTGTTTTTATTATATATCTATTAATTACCTAGTAATGATTATTTTAATGTTGAAAGTTGCTAAGTTTGTGGTTAATTATTAGTTAATTCTTAGTTAATTAGCAATAAAGTGAACTACATGACAATCAACATCAATCCAATCAACGGGTTTTGCTCCCATTAGGACTCACCACATACATATTGAGTTGATGAACCAATATTTCTGTGTTTACGTGGTTCTGTCTGCATAATAAGTCCTGTTGAGGACAAAAACTATGTCATATAGTCGACAGTTGTGTGGTTTAGTTTAGTGCTAATCTAAAAAATTTATGGCATGATAAATACCACAAATTATAAACCCAGTATTTTCTTAGTACGAACTTGATTATTGTTTCAGGTATATGCGGGCAAATGCATGGGTGTGTTTTGTGGAATCAACCTGAGCGCAAAAGCTTTGATTTAGAAAACAACACAAGCAGCTTGATTACGTGGCAAGACCAAAGATGTGACTTGAGCTTCCTGAAAAAGTTTCCAATCAGCAAAAAGTCTGCAGTACCTTTATCCAGTGGTAATTGTTGCTGTTGAAGTACAACTTTTTGTTTAAAATACTTTGAGCATGCTTTATTTAAAACTTAATAAGTAAGTATAAATACTAGTTTCAAGTTTCTGTTTTTTTATAAAAGTTGGTTGCATTAGCTAGAAGCTTTTTAATGTTCATAAAAAGAGTTAATAATCATTTAAAATTTTGTTGTTTTGATAAAATTTGTTGAAAATTTAAATTTAAATAAAAACCAATAACTGAAATAATAAAGTAAAAACCAATAATATTTTGTTTTTTTATAATATAATGTTATATTAAATTTTAATTATAGATTTGTTTGAATTAACTAAGAATAAGTATTGTATATTTATATATAAGTATAATAAGCACAAAAAATTAGACTTTAAACTATGTAATGTTTTCATGGGAAGAATAAATGTTTTTGATAATGTTGAAACAAATTATTTTTCTTATAGGTCAAAAAATAAAACAAACATATGTCATTTATCCAAAATTAAAAAAAAAAACATTGTTTTATTTAATTAAAAAACAACCTTATAATGTTATTTATAAATTTTAACATTTCTTGCAGGTTTTGGCATAGCTTCATTGTTGTGGATGAACAAGTATGAAACTGAAAAATTAAAAGCTTTTTCGTTTGCGGGAACCATAGCCGACTATGTAGTTTACTTGTTGTGTGGAAGCCACTGCATGTCCACACAAAATGCAACAAGCTGGGGTTACTTTGACGCTGATGGTTCAAATTGGGATTTGAAAACGTAACTGTTTTTATTTATTATGTTTATCGACAATTTAAATGTGTTTAAAAAAGCTTAACTTTTTCAAGCCTGTGTACGAGTGCATACAAAAGTCTTTCAAACTTAACAAGGGTAACCAAGCATTCAAAATAAATTAAAACACTGTTAACAAATAGATTAAGTTGACAAGTCAGTATTTTTTGTTTAACCAATTATTTTTAACCCAACACAGTCTCTCCGAAGTTGGTTTTCCTGTTGAAATTCTGCCCCGAGTAGTTGAACCGGGAGTAAAAGTCGGTGAAACTGCCTACTCATGGCTGGGCATGAACCCAGGTGTTTCTGTTTATGTTGCCCTCGGTGATTTGCAATGCTCAATTCTTTCGTGTTCTCCTACAACTGATGTTGCTGGTATGTTGTTTGGTTGTTTAGACAATTTTGTTTGAGGTTTTTTTTGTTAAGGCTAATTTTACGTTATGAATTAGTGACCAATCATTTTTAATATTTATACTATTGTTTAAGTGGTATTAAACGATTGCGTACTTTGTAAACATTTACTTACAACTTAATGTATCCGGTATCTTGTTTTGTTATTGAATTGCTCAACTAACATTAATTTGTAGATTTTTTCATAGTTTTTTGAAGTCACTTTTCTATGAAAGGTTTTTTAGGTATTATTTATGCTGTGTGATTGTTTAAGTGACATTTACAGGGTTGCCACTCGGTCAGGAAAAGTCAGGAAATCAGGAAAAGTCAGGAAAAATATAAAAAAATGACAAAAGTCAGGAAAAGTCAGGAAAAAATTGGGGGTTTCGAAAAAAAGTCAGGAAAAGTCAGGAAATTTGATAAAATTTAAACAAAAGTCAGATTTTGTCAGTTTAAATTTACAAAATTCCTTGTTTTCTAAAGCCTTCAAATGGTAAAAATTAATTAAAAAGTCCTTTAAAGTCAGAAAAAAGCTCCAAAATTTTCCTAGAAATTTATAAATGCATTTAATTTTATTTCCAATGCCTTCATTTGGTATAAATTAGTAAAATATCCTTATAAAACTGCAAAAATTTTCTACTAACATATTGAACAAGTACCCTACTTGAACAAGCAGGTTTTTAAGCTTTTTAGTATTGATGATCTGTAGCAAGGACACTTCCATAGTGAGACTCTGATATATACACAAAAGTTTATCGAGCATAATTTTAGAATCAAAGTGTTTTTTCTTTAAGTAATAATTGAGTTCTTTATAACTAAGCAGTTAGTTTAGTATTTTCTGTAACAAGTTAATGTGTATACTTTACTTCTTTATAATTTTATTAAAGTTGTTTAAATTTTTAAAATAAGTTTTAAGAGAGGTATAAGCCAAGATTAAGTTTACTTATTATTTGTATTTTTTGTAGAGTAACTTAAGTTTTTAAAGTAAATAAGTGTATATCTATTTGTTACAAATTTTATACTAAATGATAAGAGGAAATACTTTATAAATGAAAGTAAAAATAAATGAGTGCCAAAAAAAAAAGAAATGAGGCCCACAAGTTGTGGCTTGATTTAGAAAAATGATTCTCTTCAACAAGTGTAGGAGCAGCAGATGGGAGCGATTTAAATAAAATGAGGCAAATGATTTTAACTGCCAAGAAAATGAAGCGGAATGCAGTTCAGATGAAAGAAACCATATCTTCATTAGATGAAGAGGTTGAAGAGTTAATAAAAATAATGGAGAAAATAAGTTTTAGTACATACATTAAAAATAAACAGTATTTGATTAAGTTCTTTATTGTTTTAATGTTTTAACTGTAAAAGTTCGTTATTGTTTTAAGGTTTGAGTTTTGAAAGTTTGCTATTAATTCAAGGTTTTAGTTGTAAAAGCTCCTTATATGTCGTTTCGTTTATTTAGATACATTTATTCTAGGAAATTCTAAAAAAATTGTGTCTTTTTTCAGACAAGCTGTGTATATAAGGTAATAATACAAGTATTTTGCTGATAGAGCTGTTTATTAAAAACATCAATCATACACAGATGGTTTAAGTGATGTACTGAAAGTTTGATGATAGAATTCAGCAAATTTTGTTGTTTTTAACCTGTATTAAAATTAGATTGAAAGCTTTATATAGTTTCAAGCAGACATGTTAAAAAGCTCTGCTTTGTTTACTCGAGCGTGAAATTACTAACTTAAAACAAACCAAAGTTTATACGCTTCATTGCTGAATTACCATAGTAACTATTAGCATTTTACCAACTCTGGTTTCAAGTGTTTGATTATGTATTTTAGAATAAGTTTAATTTAAGAGGTTGATTTAGAAAAGTCAGGAAAATTTTGGTAAAAAGTCAGGAAAAAGTCAGGAAAAGTCAGGAAATTTTTCTCAGCTTGATCAGTGGCAACCATGCATTTAAAAATTGAGTATATTTAAAAACTACTTTAATATTAAAATGCAATGAGTTAAGACTTTTTTATATGATAAATATTTCACGATTTAATAAAACTGTTTCCCAGTTATATTACAGACAAAATTTTGTCAGATTATTTAAAAGAATACATGTTTTGCTCACCCAAGTTGTTTTTATTCTTTATTTGATTGAAGTATGAAAATGTTTGTGATTTATAGATCATTGTACATTGATTTTTTCTTATAAACAACACAAATGTGTAAAAACAAAAAAACTTTTGAGCTACTGATTGAAGTAGTTAAAAGCAAAAGTGTTAGTTTGATGTTTAAAATGACTAAATAACCATGTATTACGAAATAAAAACTTAAAGTATACGATAGTAAAGTTATGTTTGAATTTTATCATTATTTTCAGTTGTTAACTTGAGTACATCTGCACAAATAAGCCAAGTTTGTGAAAGACCAGAAAAATTTCCAATTAACCAATCAGGTTGGTAATAACTTATATCTAAAAACAAACTAGCAGTTTCAAATATAGATTTATATTTTTCAATATTTATTTTTTGCCAAACGTAAACATTGAGTGATGTGAAAACACGAACAATGTATTTTTTTGTGTTAGGTTAAAACACCAATTAAACGAATAGGGTGGTAATTACATATAACTAACAACAAAATAATTCTTAAACTATTAAACTTTTTTTTTTGAAAATATTTAATTTGATGTCAAAAATATGGCATTTTTTTTCTTGCATGTCAATGTAATAAGTATAAAAAAAAACAACTAAATCAGACGAGTTCCTTCCGCCATCTTTAATATACCTGCCGTATTTTCAAAGCAAGTTCATTATGACGTCAGCATCGCTCAACGGAGGCAGCGTTTTTCAACACTTCGCAACCATGATGCTTAATTGGACCAGGAAGTTCGATCCGCACGTAACTATGGATGACGTTTACGAAAAGCTGTGCCAACCTGGTCAGGGTTAGTGTTGTTTTAAAAAGTGTATGGCAATGAAGTGTGTTTTTTAAAATTTTGAAAATATTTGATTAACGACACTGGGATTTTAATTTAATTGTGACGTTGTTTATTCGCGCTCAACGCCTGTGTTTAAGCTATATAAGTTTTTGTCTGATGTGTTCAGTTGAGTTTTTTCAATTTTAAACAATAATTCGCATTCATTAAAAGATATGTATACTTTTTTAACTTTTTGTAATTTTTATGTGTGTCTTAATCTATCAAGTTATCAAACAAAACGTCGACAAGATAATTGAACATTTTCTATCTAAAATATTTGAAGATATTCTAAGAACACATTTATTGTTGCTAATGAATGTTTTACATCTATTTACATTCTGTTTACATCTACTATTCTGTAATGATATCTAGATTACAACATTATATGGTAATAAAATACATACATTAAACATTTAAAAATGGAAATTAAGTATGCAAGCGCGACTTAAAAGCTTGAATATAAGAACTATTGATTTTGAGTTGCTTGCAAATAACCGCGCCAAATGGAGATCCACTGTACACAAAAGACTGAAAGGAAGGGAAATAAATACTTTAAGAAACCGAAGAAGAGTAGGAATTCATCACCAAAATAAATTTTACTTGTTTTTGTTTGTGTTTTATCTATTATCTGTTTTTTTTATTTATTGCATCACTGTGATTTTTTAAACTATCATTAAAATTTATTCTCTATGCACAATTACGCACAGCCGATCCCGGCTGATAGCGGGCCTTTTATTATACTTATAAGTTAGAAATAAAATTTGTTTGTGTTTATACTTAATTGAAAAAATTAACAACATACAATTTCAATCTTAAATTGTATATAAATGTTTACTAAATAAACGTGATAAAAAAAAACAAAATTTTAGCTTAAAATTATTTGATTTTTGCATTTATTTTTCCTAATACAATATTTGTTACAAAATGCTAACAGATAAAAAAAAAACCTAGTAGAACAACAAATTTTAGCCGGATCTTCAGAGATGACCATAGACGCCAGCTTGTTCGGAGAGCGCCACCATCCGGACAAAAAATCTTCAATAACAAACATCTGCTCGTCGGACCTCGACATCGAGCGCATCGCCGCCTCATTGGCCCGCTCCGTCGTCGCCAACCTCCGCGACATGTTCGGAAATCGCGACTTCGACAAGGTGATTGCTTGCGGCGGCGCTTTCAACAAAAACCCCCTGTTCAGAGAAGCGCTGAGGGGTGCATTCGAGGGGAAAAGCGTGGCGTTTGAGGGGCGGAGCGACGCGGCTTTGGGTGCAGCCATGTCGGTTTGCTTGTGATGACTCTCTGGTCAGAGAAACTTTTGCATATACTTCGGATTTTCCGTTTAACTTAGTTTGTTTTTAATGATTTAATACAAGTTGAATATTTTGCGAAAAAAAATTATTTCATTTTATTATACACTTGATATGTAACCGCTCAGTGTGAGGAAGTTTGATGTTTTTCTTTGCGGTGATTAGGTAAATATGTGTTAAATTTTTTTTTGATGTGAGTTTTTTTCCAAAAATAAACTGAATTTTTTGTTTTACGGTAACTTGTTGACCTGCAATCACATTCTTAACTTTAGTCGTAGTATTTGATATATGTTTACTTTGAAAGAATTCGTAATTTTTTTATAACTGTTTACTGCTAATTTTATTGTAATTTTGCTGTGTATTGTTTACTCATATATATGCATTATACAAACTGCTGTTTTTTGTGCTGAATAACATGTTTAACATTGATCTCTTTTACTATATAAATTTTTAGAGTTTTACTAAATTAAAATAGCAATAGGGCTAAAAACTACAACTAGAAGTTTTACAATTTTTTTTTACATAACTAAATTACATTCTATGCAAGTCATTATTTTGGGCTAAACATCAGAGGAACTTATTGAATTGTAGAGTTTATTTTTTTTACCAAGCCTTATTTTTATACGCTATGATGTTTTAAAAAACAATAAGAAGAGATCTCATTGATCTTTTTCTTTTTTAAGTTTATATTTTTATTTTACTAAATCAACTGTTTCCGCTATACTTATGTAGTTTGATATAAACATAAATAGTAATACAATATCTATACAAAGGTGACTTTCAAATCTATAGATTATTTTATTGACTTTTTAGTTTATTATTCTATTGTTCATAGTAAAACAACGAAAATTAAAAACCAGTTTTACTAAAATACTACCTTAATGTGCTAAGTATACTTATGGTTAAAAAATAACTTATAGTGTTTTATGTATACTTTTAAACAGTTAGCAGTATTAAAAAAAACTTAACAATTTTTCGTTTTACGGTTTAATATACTATGCAATTTTTTAGAATTATTAAAAGTATTAGTAAAAGAATGTATAAATCTATTTTTTCTGATCTTTAATTTAACAAGTATTTAAACCATTACATATTAAACAGTATTGAGTTTTTAAAACTACTATTTTTTTTTAAAGCTTATTTGATTTTGATAAGGTGTCTTCAAGCTAAATAAAACGTCACGGTATGTACGTTGCCGACCCCTAGTCAAAGCCGCTAACATTTCTTTGAGGTTTTATAGTTTTTCATAATAAATAAACTTCAAAAACTATCTTCAAACTATATTCCATATAATTGCCGTTTGATTTTGTTGTTGTGAACACATTAGTTTAAAAAGTATATCGTTTATAAGTTCAATATTTTTTAAAACTGTTAATTAAAAGCTTAAGGGCACTTAAGTAAAGCACTTTTATACGTGTTGATCTAGTTTTAAGATCTTTAATTTGGCTAACAGTTGGTTTTTACAGTTTCTTATAATGAGAATACGTGTTTCACATATTAGGGGACTAAGTCTGAGAGTTAAATAGGGTCTTTATGAAAGGGCACAGTTAAAAAGTCAAAAAAATAGACTAAGTTACTAAAAATTCTATCTTCTTCTAAAGTTTTTAAGCAATGTTTCGAGAACTTACTCAATATAATCTTCACTTAACAACAAACAATCCTAATGTATGATTTTTAAAATTTAAAATAATTTTTTATTCCAAAAAATAAACATACACTGACTTATTTTTCCAAAACGTCACAAAACGGGTTTTTTAATAAAAGGAACATTTCCTGAAAATTTAAAGTCAATAGCCTAAATAATAAAAAGAAGATAATTTTTAGTAAATTTCCGAGAACTATCACCTTGAAAATTTTTGATTCCATGCGGTTTTATCAGGTTTATTTTACAAAACTAGTTATATCTCCAAAACTGTTTGATTTTTTCTGTTCTTTAAAAAACACATTATATACATTCTCCAAACTTTAAAAAAAAAAACAGTATTAATTTTTGTGAAAAAATGCTAGACCCCTTATGTCCTGAATCGCTTCGAAAATCCAGCATTATAAGTTTTTCAAAAATAATCTTTAAAACAAAATATAATTAATAAATTTAAATATAGTAATTTTTCTGTATTTAGATATAGAGTAATTAAGTATATTCATTTTTTTTCTTTTTTAAGGATAGTGCTCTTTACTTATGAATATAAAAAAAATGTATAATGCTAAGAGATCAAGCATTATTTTTTGGTCTTCAAGTGGCATTTGACTATATATTCTTGTTTGAGGAAAATACTTCAAAAATGCAATTTAATTGTTAATTAAATAAAAAATTGGTTTTGATTAACTAAAAAAATTTTCTTAACTTTTTCACCAAACCAGGGTTCGGCAGGCCACATGCGGCCCATTAAGTGTAAACGTGACCGCGAAATAAATTTTGTGAAACTCACAATAGATACTCTGAGTTGTGAAGAGAAGACCAAAAAACAATTTAGATGAAGTTTACGGAAAATTTTAAACATGCGTTAAATGTTATGGGCCTACTTAAGAGTAAAAACTGAAACTACGACGGCGGAATATTTTTATTTTCAGTACCCGTGACCACTAACTTTCGGCCGACCCCTGCCCTGAACAACGAGTTAAATCGTTTTTAGAACAACATTATCCTTACTAAACTTGAAATACGCTAATTATACGTTGGCTAGTTTCAAAGTTTTTTAGAGTTTATAAGTACTATTAAAAATAAGTTATTTTTCCCACAACTTTTTGTGAGTAAAACAAACTTTAATTCACTTTAGCATAAATTATTTTTATACTCTGTTTTTACAATATACCTAGTTTACTTATACCACTGTAAAAAACTTTTGTTAAAGATAAATACATTTCTAAATTGAATTCTAGTTTATATACATAAAACAGAACTACATAAGTTAGTTTATTCGATGAGTTTAAGCTAAATAAAAAGCAAAAAAAAAACAAGCTACAACTTTTTTAATTACATTTTTAAAGGTTTATCAAAAATAAAAGTTGAATAAAAACAAGCTTTGAATTTTAATACAGTTTACAAACACTCGAAAAGACGGAGAAAAGCTCAGAAAAAGTCGCAGCCACGTCAGTTGGCTGGCGGGAAAATCAAACCGCCGTCCCTGACGACTTTGTGCTTCCTGAACCGAGGGTAAGCGTATTCTTCCGGAAGTTCTCCACGTTTATATTCTACCCACAATCCATCATTATTTTTGTAGTAGTATTTCCTCGGTCTATCGAAGTGGCGTTGTTGGTATGAAGCGTCGTGTTCGTTCAAAGGGCGGCTGGAAGCGAAGTGCGAAATCAGCACGACACACAGGAATAACAAGAGAAGTTTGTTCATTTTTAATCACTGTTGAAACAAATATCATCTTTACAAACATGTTGTTTTTTAAAAAAATGAAACGTAAAAAAATTTAAAATAAAGCAAAAATTAAATAGTTTATTGATTAATTTCTAAATCAAAAATAATGTTAGATTTTTTTTTTTAAACACACTCAATGTTTTCTTTTTTTAATAATTTAGTTTTAAAAATTTTACTCGCTTACAAACTGATAAGTTTAATTTATAAAAAAAAATGTTTTTGATCAACAAGTATTCAGTTTATATATTTTTATTAACAATGAATTTGTGCTAGTCAGTCTAAACAGTATTGAATAAGTACTTATCATTGTTTTCTTTCAACCATCTTTGAAAAAGAACAAAATCACATTTGTGTTGAATGATTAACGAAAATTTGCTATTTATTTTTAATAATGAATTTCAGATTAAAATTTATTAGTAAAAAGAATACAACGTTTAACACTGAATTATGTTTGTGTATTAATGTAGTAATTAATGTGCAGTAATTAATGTTTTTACACTGAATTACACAAACATCTGTGTTAAACGTTGTAAGTTTTTTACTAAAAATATTAATCCAAAATTCATTATTAAAAATAAGTAGCAAATTTTCGTTATTCGTTATACACAAATGTGACTTTATTCGATTTCAAAGATCTAGATTTCAAAGATTTAGCTTAAACTCATCGAATAAACTAACTTATGTAGTTCTGTTTTATGTATATGAACTAGAATTCAATTTAGAAATGTTTTAACAAAAATTTTCGGAGTGATATAAGTAAACTAGGTGTATTGTAAAAACAGAGTATAAAAATAATTTATGCTAAAGTCAATTGAAGTTTGTTTTACTCATAAAAAGCTAAATTAAAAAACAATTTATTTGTAATCGTACTGATAAACTCCCCAATAATTTTAAAACTAATAAACGCATAATTAGCGTATTTCAAGTTTAAATAGGATAATGTTGTTTTAATAATTAGTTAGCTTGTTGTTAAGGGCAGGGGTCGGCAGGAGTTTAGTGGTCACGGGCCAAGTTTTGAAAATAAAATTATTCCGTCGTCGTAGTTTCATTGTTTTCTCTTTATAGAAGAAATTTAATATTTAGTGCAAGTCTCGAATTTTCCGTAAATTTTACCTAAATAGACTTTTTTTTAATCTTTTCTTTAAAACTCAGGTTATCTAGTTTGAGTTTCACAAAATTTGTTTTACCCTTACGGTTTGCAGCTTGCCGACCCCTGCTTTAGTCAAAAACTTTTTAAGTAAATTTTAGTTTTTAGTTTTTTAAAACCAACTTTTTGTTCAATCAACAGTCAAACTTGCATAGTTGTAAGTATATGTTTCTATCAAAAAAATGATATATGTTTAATGACCAGTTATAGATCAAAATTTAATACTCTAGCTCACTAAATTATACAATTGTTTTTCTTACATATTCATATTGAAAAACTATTAAATTAAAATAAGAACATTTTTACTATTTTTGTTTTTCAACAAAGTATGTAAAACTAAATACGTTTTTTAAGGAGTTATATTTTGGTTAAAAAACATTTTTATTTAATTTATTATTAATAGCATAACATTTTTATTACAAAAACCAACTTTTATTATCTTTTATTTTAAAGCCTGGAATATTTGATATAAAATACTTTTAATAGAACATAAAAAGTCAACTAACGTTTGAGATATAACCAGTTTTGTGAAAAAAATCCGATACAAACCTAGGGAATCAAAAATTTACGAGGCGAATTTGCTCGGAAATTTCAAAAATTTATCTTTTTTTTTTATTTTTAACATGTAAACCTCAAGATTTTTTGAAAAATTTCTTTGTATTGTAAGAAAACTTCCTATTGTGACAGTTTACAAAATTTATATAAATATTAGAAATAAAAAAAAGTCTTCATTCATATGTATAATACAACAGGATTGGTTAAACAAATAGACTACTTTTAAAACTTTAAATACTCACACTATATTAATCCTGTTTAGTTTTTCAAAACTCAGGTATGAAACTTTTATTTGAAACATTTGAATAAACCTCCAAATTCTAAGAATAGTTTTTATGTTCAGTATAGTTTATTAATTATATATTTTTCTAGTATACATATAATGTACTTTTTTGTAGTTATGATATTTAACTTAGATACTTAAGCTTGATTAACAGTAAGTTTTTAGCTTTTCAACTTCTAATGACTCAGAAATTTTTGCTTTTTAAGAAGCAAACCTACATAACACTAATTTCTAATAAGGTATTTTATTTTAGTATTCGAGCATTAATTATATTACAACTTGTTTTAGGTTTTTTTAATACAATTAGATATTAATTTTGTTTAGTTAAACTATTACTTTTTTTTAAATGGTGCAAACTATTTAAAACGCAAAATTTATTTTCAAAAATTAGTATCTTAAAAACAGAAGAAGTGGTTCATAATTTAAAAAATATAAAAAACTTATAAATGTTTTCAAGCTCGGTTTTTATAGTGAGATAGGTTGTAAGTGAAATAATAAAAATGTTAAATTAAACTCACTTAGTGTTAAAGATAGTAAATAGTTTATTAAGGTTTAAGAATATTAATCAATGTAAATATATGTGTATAATTTAAATAGGCATTCTATGCGCAGCTAAAAGTATATTAAAATAATAAACTGACTTCAAGTAAAACTTTCTTTAGTATGACTAAAACAAAAAACAGAATATTATTTAAACGTCACTAAAACTGCGGCCCGTGAATATTTTGGAAACTTAAAATTTGGCCCGCGACCATCAATTGCCTGCCGACCCCTGTACTAGTTTAGTGTTATTTTTAAGTTAGTAAGTTTAGTTTTGAGCAAATACAGAAACTAACATGGTTTTAAAATCTTTAAAATTAGCTATAGTTGTTAAAAAAAAGATTAAAGATATATTGAGGCATGATATATATTTTTTAAAGATATTTATTTTTATATTTGTTTTAAGATTTATTTAAACGAGCTTATTAAAGTTGATTTTTTTAAAACCAGCCTTTTCTTCCTATTGCCTTTATGTTTTTTACCTAAAATTTGAAACTAGGGGATTTTTTAACTTGAAAATGTCAATCTGCAGCAGTCCCTAACAACAATAAGACCACGTGACGCCACTGGTGAGGTGTACAATGTTTTGTTCAATCTGAGAGTATTTTCTGTGGTATGTTTCATCCCCTACATAAGTATCTAAAATTGAGATACTTAAAGATGCTTAAACTTTAAACAATTTAATAATACCAGTAAACAGCTAGCAAAATCTTAATAGTAATACAATTCTTTTATTTTATTAAAGTATATAAAATGTAGACCTAAGCCGTGTTATTACTGACAACGAAAACATTTTGTCTTACATTTTGAAGGTTGCATGTATAACAAAAAGTTTTATATATAAAAAACTAAAATTAAGTGTAATCAAGTTTAGCAGTTAACTTTACTTAATAATAGAAAAAACATATTAATGGTATATGTAAATAAATTACTTTTCAAACAGTTCAGTTGAAAAAATAAGCTAAAATTAAATAAAAAATCAAAAGGAAGTTTTATTTGTGAAAACCAAGTAGTGGCACGCGGGAACAATTATTTTACAACTTGATGAAAAAGTAAATAAGGTGTAAAAATGTAGCTTTTTTGAGAATGTAAAAACAAAAACAGTGTGCGAATTGTAGTTTGCAACTAATAAACAAGGGTTAAATTATTTTAAAAAACTATTTTAAAACACTTTTGTTTTGCCAATTTGAATCAAAAGTATCCGTTTTCAAATGTGCTTGCTTTCAATCTTATAGAATTTTTGTGTAGCATATTTTTTTCTAAAAAAAAACACTAAAAATTTACGTTGTTTTTGCAACAAAAAAAAATCTTAATAGAAAAAAATTAAAAGATAGATATGAACCTCACTCTCATTTTTTAGAAGTTTGTTCCAGCTTTCCTAAAGTGAAACAGGAAAACCAGTCAAAGCACGTCCCTGCTTTTTTTAAACGTTTTAGCTTCGGTCGAAAGTTTCAACCTTAATTATGTGTGTATACTTTGTTAAATTATTAAAAACAGTATTAATAATTTTTGAAGTAAATAAAAACAAAGTATACAGTAATCTTTCTTTATTGTACCAACATATGTTTCTGTGTGTTAACAGATTTACACACTTCAACTGGGTTCTGTAAAAAAATAAATACTGTAATGAAAGAATAAAAGCTAAAGTAGGTATATGTGTTCATTAAAATTAATAATAATATAATTTCTACAGATATTCAGAGGTTAATTGGTAAAATACTTAATGTTCAATCCGACTGTTACAAAACTATACAATATTTGTAATTATTAAGTTTAAATTAAGTAAAGTAAACTTTAATACACAACAAAACAACAAATCATAATATAAACAACTTACTTTAATGGAAAGAATAACTAATTCAAATTTATTTTACCGTTGCTAATGACTGAACAAAATATATCTAATAACTACGTCACAAAATATATGAACATTTAAGACAGCAATTTAATTTGTATTGTAAAGTTGGTTAGTGTATTCATTATGTTTTGGAAAGCAGTAAAGCGCTTTAATATGAAAAGTAGCATGAAGTATATTTTGAATAAAAAGTGAAACAACAACCATTGATTTGTAAATCAATAACATTTAACAACGGTATAGACAATAAAAGTCACAGAAACTTGATATAACGTATATTTTGTATATTAAATGTTTGTAATGATTAAATCTAAATTATAACAAAATCAAAGTTAGATACAACTAGGAAGCAGATTTAGTTTAAATGTAAAAATTAAATATGTAAAAATTTAAAATTTAAGAAAACAAAGAACAAAAAAAAATTGTTTTTGAGCTTACAAAGTACTGACCGATAATTAAGTTACAGCGACATGCATAAAATCACAATGACTTAAATTACATATATATTGTAAACTATAATTACTAAAATAATTGATTGTTGTTTTATAAAGGAGTAGTCGGGTGTTTAAATTAAAGATGAAATATAGATACTTTAAATTTTTAATAATTAAACTGTGTTATAAACTACGGGTTGTGTTTAATATGAAAGTTAAAATGTAAAAAATAAAACAACAAAGTGGTCATATGCTAAGTATAAACCTGCAGTAAAAAACCTCTAGCTTTATTGGGCGTAGTAGGTAAAAAAGCACAGTTTTTCTGTGGTTTGTATACAGGTTTCCAATTAAACTTGAAACTTAAGACATAAAGATGTGAAGAATTATAGTCGGAGAGTAAAATGAATATATAAAACTTCGGTGAATAGAAATAAACATGTGTGAAATAAATATACAACTATTGTCAAATACTTTTACGATTTATAAACAAAGTTTTAGAAATGACAAAATAAGTTTTATTAAAGTGAAATTAGATATTTTTTTTCATATCACGACAACTAATTTTTAGTAGAAATTCAAATAAGATTATAGCTTAGTCAAACATATTATTGTTTAGTATAATTATTATTATTTATAAGTGTCTAATATATTTGTCAGGTAATTAATGTTTGCTTTATTTTAATTTAAAAACTTACTATTTTTTATATACAGTTATTTATTTTCTTATTATTAATTATTTTAACATGTTGTTAAACCACTAGATATGAATAAATATTAGGAGTTTTATAATTTTTAGTTTTGTATTGTAAGTTTATAAACTAAAAGTCTATAACTTTAAACAACACTCATGTAACTTCATTCTAAACATCTTTACTTGTCTAAAATTAATTTCTCATTTAGTTAGCCAGAAACAGCTTCATCTTATGTTTGTTTTCAATTTGCATCTCGCTGATTATAACATTTTATAATAAAACAGCAACCTAAATGAAGTAAAAGTAATTAAGTACAAGATATATTTTCTAACTTTTCAGCAAAATTGCTTCTTTTTACGTTTTATTGTGCTTTATTGTGTAAAAATATGAAAAATATGTTATTAGAAATCCTATGAGTGTTAAAAAAACATGTTTTTCAATAACTTAAAGCTTATTTTGAAGTCAACTTTACTCACCATTAAAGAACATATTACTTAAGCGTGTTTAATTATTTTTAGCACTTTTGTTGGAGACATAGTTTATTTCAATAATAAACACAAGATAATGGAAAATTATTAAAACCAAAATAATTTTTAGTGTAAAAAAATACTGCGGATAACAAGCATCGTCAATTCAAACAAACTAGAGTTCTTTTTAACATACAAACGATAGTTTTTTATCGCAATTAGCAATAGACATATGTGATCCGGTCCACTTGAGACATTCGTTGATTTTATCACCATTAACGTCCTTCTTTACCCAAAAAGCACCGTTTTGTTTAACTGTAGCCTTCAATGGACTGATTGCTTTACTATAGTTATATAAAACATTTTTAACGACTTCGACTTGTGTATAATTTTTTGGTAGTTTTTGACTAACAACATACAGTTTTTATACATTTTGATATTTTGATATACTAATATTCACTATTATAGTTGCATTATTACTTATACGGTTGTATTGTAACTATCAGTTAGTTACGTAAAGTAAAACAGAGTGTTAAAAAACGCAAAAATAATGCTTTATTTTTATACATTAAGTCTATATGGAACAAAATAAATTATACTAATTAAAAAATAACATTTAAGATTACTCGTGGTTTACCTACCGTAAGTAATCTACTGACAAATATTATTTTTTTCTTTTATAATTACTTTTCCTTTAAATCTCAAACCTTTGTTAATTATTGCAATTCCCCAACTCTTCCATATTTTGAGCACAATATTTTAGCTTCCCAATAGGAAAAACCTTAGTTATAATAATAGAAACTAAATTATGAAACTAACTGGCCGTCAAATGGATGTATGATAAAGTATTTCCACATGTAACCTAATATTAAAGAAATGAAAGTAATTTAGAACACCAATTTTAAATATAAATGGTTCACATTTTTTTTTACTATTTATTTATAAACACAGTTGTATTACCAGTTCGTCAAACAAACTGTTTTTAATGAAAATTTATGAAAAAAACGTTTAGTAATAAAAATTACATTAACCTACCACCAGTCCCAGTTATAACTGTCGTAAATACACTAAGACCACCCAAAATTTAAGATTTTTTTTCCAAATTAGTAGTTACTCCATCGTTATATCCACCACCCATTGCACGAGTCACTGATTTCCAGCCAAAAAAAATTTAAGATTTTTATAGCTTCTGTTGCAACTGTCGAAATCGTAAGAGCGGCCGCTTTTTGTGCTAAACACTTAAGTTTGTAACTTCTGTTGGAAGAAAATAGTGTTAGTTGTTATTTATTTTATCATGGAAAAGCTTAAAACAAACACTTTTTGATACAAATTTAAATTTACAAAAAAAAAAATCAGTTTTTCTGTTAAACAAATAAAAAAACTGAATGCTTACATAAATTCTAACATGAAATAAATCTAACAAGTTTATGTTTGTCTAATAAATCTTATCTATAGTAAAGAAATACTTCCGTCAGTTAATGCACCACCATCAAAAAACAAGCCGACAAAAACTTAAAATGTTTAATTCGTTTTAAAGTTTTTTTTTGCTTTGAAAACTGTTTTGACAAAACTATATATTCTCTTAGAACAAAATAAAGTTCACTTTAAAGTTTATAAAAAAGCTTTAAACTTCTACTTGAGTTTTCTAACATTGATACACAATGGGTTACTAATTTTTTCTTATTACTTTTTTTTCATTAAACTTTGTAATTAGAAAGCTCTAAAATTTGCAGAACTCAAGTTTTTACTTCTTGTAAAAACTTTATAATTAAAACAGCCCTTAAGGTCGGCTTTGTGTTGAAAAATTTATTTTATTCAATTAATCAACTGATTTTTAAATAAATATATACATATTTTAAATTGCTTAAAAAATGTTAAACTCATTAGTGTAAATGTTAATTGAATTTATTTATCAAATATTTGCAATTTCTGTCCTTAAAGTTAAGTACCTGCAATATCATTAAAATTTATAGCTTGTAAAAAACTAATAAAATTGGTTTTAACCTATGTTTTTACTGAACTTTATTTTTTCCGAATTTTTTCTAATAAAAAATCTAAAAATAAAGAATAAGATTTCTTTTATTATATTTAAAATTAAACATACGATTTTAACAGCTTAACAAACTTCAAAGATTTCCGAGCTGTAAATATTTTTTGATTGTAAACTTGTTGATAAAAAAGTAAACGACTTAAAAGTGAAACAAAAAAAAGTTTTATGGCTCTACTTCATACTTCATGCACTTGTAAGCACTGTTCCCATAAGTAACTATAAAGCCATAAATTTTAGTAAAATAATTGCTCTTTAGGAAGCTGGCAATGCATACACTTGTAGCCCTTAAATAATAGCGATAAGTGATTTTACACTATAAGCTTATGGAAAAAAATATTGCTGTTTTTAATGAAAATATTGCTGTTAAAATAAATAAAACCCCAATTTTTATAAGCCTAAATAATTTTAGTTTCTTATGACTCTAACATTTAGCTCATCTAGTAATAGCTTTATGCTCTAAAATGACCTTTTATATAAAATAAAACAGCATTAATAACTAATAAAAAGAAATTAGTGTATGATAATGAAAAATTTATTCAAAATGAGTTTTAAATTAACTTAAATTTTTGCTTTAATTTTTGTTTACAAACTCTAGTTGTATGATAAAAGTAAAACTATTACAATCAGTCTTTTCCTAAAAAAAAAAATTACTTTTTATAAAACTGTTTACTGACAAATAAATGACATAAAGTACATAAATTTAAACAGTTTGTAGTGTCTTTTCTAAGGTTATAATGATACGGTTGTATAAAAGTAAATAAAATATAAGCTGTAAGTAACATTTTCAATGATAGCGAAAGGAATTCTACTTGCTATAGAGAAAAAGTTCTAGGAAAGTTTTGATATTCTTTTGTGTCAAACACTTGTATCGCTTATTTATTTGTAGTGTTGAAATAGGTTGTATGTTTTTTAGTCTTTTTTTAACTAAAAGCGTTAATTAATACATAACTTTTAATCTCTTTAAAGATTCATGAAATATTTTGAATTTTTCATACATTTTTTTTTATAATTGGATTTAATTACGAAAAACACAAAGATAAAATAAAGTATTTTCTTTCATTGCTTAATAAACTTTAATTTTTAAACATTCAACAACTCAAACTTTACAATTAAAGTTATGACAAGTAAAATTTCGAAGTTTTAAATTCTGCCATATTAAATTATAGAAATTTATTATACGTTTACTTGATATGCATTTAAAAGTTTGAAATATTAAAGTTTTATTTCGTTTCCACTTGTAATGTATGATTTGTGAACAGCTTATAAAATAAATGGCTTGTATTTTATAAGGTTTTGAATATTGTAAAGCTTAATAAAAAAAAACGTTTTGAACTTTTTAAGATTAAAACGTTTTATCAAACAGTCAAAATTTAGGGTCAAAAGTATTTGTGTAATGTTTATCTACTTGAAGAAAAACATCTGTCTAGCGAGTTACTAACATGATGAAAATTGCAACTCTAAATAAAATCATATTTCAATAATTTATATGCGATATATCGGCTGGTTTTAATAAGTTTTATTAACTTACTTATTTGACAAAAACATTTGAAAATATAACTTAAGGAAAGAAAAAGTTTTTATAAATTTTCCTTTTTGTTATAAGCTTTGTCAGTCTGTTATTGAATGAGGTAGAAAAAGACCTTCAGATAGTTCAGAAGTTCTTTAAAAAAAATTTAAATAAATAAATAGCAAATTAGTTACTAACTGATCAATAAATTAATTTCAACTAGATAGTGTTAAAATCCTAATTACGACACTATAAGTTTAACTGTAAAAGATCAAAACCCAGTGTCTACTCAACACATTTAAATAAGTAATTTTTTTATTTATTATAACTTGTTGACACGATGAAGAAGCAATCCTCAAACATTTCGTTCAAAGCTCCTGTGGTGTATAAAACAAGGAAAACATTTTACTTGATATTTTTTATAGGAGAAGTACTAAAAAACAATTGATTACATATAAAAGTTTTATTGTATTTCACTAAACTTAGCTTTTTGGTAAAAATCATTAATTTGAGTTGTAATAATGATTGCTACTTTTAAAAAATTACTTTCAATGGTACTTCACCTACCATGAAGAAAAAATATTTTTCATAGAATAAAACTACCAATTTTGATTAACACACTGCTTCTCAACTCATCCAGCCATCTTGGGCAAAGTTTTTCGTACCAACTGGCCAAATAAGAACAAAATATACTTTTTTTTATAATCTACCCTATATAGTTATTTGCTTTAACTATATATTTTATATGTATTTATATAATCTACATTATTAATATTTGGCAATGCATATAATAAAATGTACACTTAGTTATATGTAAATCTGATTTATTTAAACTTTCTTCAATGAGTCAAATAATTAAAAGAGACAAAAAAAAGGTAACAAAAATTGTAAAGTTTAAAACTTAACAAAAATAAGCTATTACATTATAAACAGTTTAACTAATATTGAAGTTATTTCTGAAAAAGAAAGAATGGAGGTTTTTTGAAATAGGTTTCTTGTTTCTTAGCATTAATCGGATAAGTTGTAAAACATTTTCTAGTGTAGTTTCTGGTTTTTTATTTGATCTGGTTGGTTGTGTACTAATGCTAAGGTATGTCCTGACAACATTCTTAATTATCTGTATTATAATATTTAACTTAATTTTACCATTAGTTAAACTTGTATCTTTGTATTGGTGTTTGTACTTTTTTTGGGCTGATTGCTGTTGGTCTCATAAACTGGGTGTAGGTAGAGCTTGATTGGTATAGGTTGGTTTTATTATTTTGTTTACTATATATACTTTAATAATTTGTTTCTTGTACATAACATTTAATAGTATTGTTTTGTCCTCATTGACAGTGTGATTAAACAAGTAGATGTATTATTTTTATTTTTTAATTCTATTTTGTAGTTTTTTGTTTACTATATATTAATTGTTTATTCGTTTGAGAAGATAGAGATTCTAAATTTAGGTGTAAGAACTTGATATTTTTTAGACATTCTGGTTATTTAATTTTATTTGTTAAAAATTAGTTTTAGGTTTACAAACAGTTTATTTAACTCAATTAAAATACTTTTATTATTACTTTATTTTTTCAAAATATTTGTCAAGTTTTATTATTTTGTTTTTTAAATTTAGCTGTTATTTGTTAGGAGTGATTTTATTTTAAGTAGTATTAAACAAATTATATTAATTATTAATGCTACTTTTTATTGATTAAAACTGAATTGTTTACAAATCTATAAAACATTTAAACACTTTTTTTTTTTTTTTTTGCTCTTATTTTATTTACCCTCAAACACATATACTAGAAATTTAAAGACACTATTTTAAAATACATGGTGCTCTTACTATTTTATGACATTACTAAATATTTTATGTATACTGACATTACTAACTCAGGGTTGCCACTCGGTCAGGAAAAGTCAGGAAATCAGGAAAAGTCAGGAAAAATTTAAAAAATGAAAAAAGTCAGGAAAAGTCAGGAAAAAATGGGGGGTTTTGAAAAAAAGTCAGGAAAAGTCAGGAAATTTGATAAAATTTAAAAAAAAGTCAGATTTTGTCAGTTTAAATTTACAAAATTCCTTGTTTTCCAAAGCCTTGTAAAAATTAATTAAAAGTCTTTTAAAGTCAGAAAAAAATTCCAAAATTTTCCTAAAAATTTACAAAAATATTTAATTTTATTTTCAATGCTTTCATCTGGTATAAATTAGTAAAATATCCTTTACAAAACTGCAAAAAATTTCTATTAACATATTAAACAAGTACCCTACTTATACAAGCAGATTTTGTAAGCTTTTTAGTATTCATGATCTGTAGCAAGGACGCTTCCATAGTGAAACTGTGATATATACACAAAAGTTTATCTAGCACAATTTTAGAATCAAATTGTTTTTTGTATAAGTAAATAATTGAGTACTTTAACTAATCAATTAGTTTAGTATTATTTTTACAAGTTAATGTGTATACTTTACCTCTTTTTAACTTTTTCAAAGTTGTTTAAATTTGTAAAATAAGTTATAAGAGAGGTATATGCCAAGATTAAGTTAACTTATTATTTGTATTTTTGTAGCATAACTTAATTTTTTTAAGTAAATAAGAGTATATTTATTTGTTACAAATTTTATACTTAATGATAAGAGGAAATATTTTATAAATGAAAGTAAAAATAAATGAGTGCCAAAAGAAAAGAAATGAAGCCCACAAGTTGTGGATTGGTTTAGAGAAAAGATTCTTTTCAACAAGTGTAGGGGCAGCAGATGAGAGCGATTTAAATAAAATGAGGCAAATGATTATAACTGTCAAGAAAATGAAGCGGAATGCAGTTTAGATGAAGGAAACCATATCTTTATTAGATGAAGAGGTTGAAGTGCTAATAAAAAAACGGAGAAAATAAATTTTAGTACATACATTTAAAAAACCGGTATTTGATGAAGTCCTTTATTGTTTTAATGTTTTAACTGTAAAAGTTCATTATTGTTTTAAGGTTTGAGTTGTGAAAGTTCCTTATTGATTTAAGGTTTTAATTGTAAAAGTTCCTTTTATGTTGTTTCGTTTATTTAGATCAAGGGTCGGTAGCCTTATATAAATATCGGGCCAATTTTCTAATAAAAATTTGCTTTCCTTCCTCACTATACAGAAAAAAAGTCTTTGCAGACCACAGTTTATAGAAAATTATTGTAATAAATATTACAAAAATACTATTTAAACCAAAAACTAAGACAAAACAAGCAATAAAAAAATACTAGTAATCAGTAATTACTTTAATTACACCATAGTTGTAAGTTTCCACCACAATTTCTTTTCTAATGTTTTAAAAAAGAGAATTTTTAGCTGAAATGCACCTCGCGGGCCGCAGATTTTGTCTTCGAGGGCTGCAGTTTGCCGATCCCTGATCTAGATACATTTATGCTAAGAAATGCTAAAAAGTTGTGTCTTTTTTCAGACAAGCTGTGTTTATAAGGTAATAATACAAGTATTTTGCTGATATAGCTGTTTATTACAAACACCAATCATACACAGATGGTTTAAGTGATGTACTGGAAGTTTGATGATGGAATTCAGCAAAAAACTGTTGTTTTTAGTCTGTATTAAAATAAAATTGAAAGCTTTATATAGTTTCAAGTGTTAGATTAAGTATTTTAGATTAAGTTTAATTTAAGAGTTTGATTTAGAAAAGTCAGGAAAAATTTTGTAAAAAGTCAGGAAAAAGTCAGGAAATTTTTCTCAGCTTGATCAGTGGCAACCATGCTCTCCCCATTTATTCAATTTTGAGAAATTTGTTGCATTTTTTGTGGTTGTTCTTGTAGAAAGGGCAACAAGAAAAATGTGAACGTACATGATCTTGAAAATAGAAATCTAGGGGAGGAGATGGTGTAGAGCCCATGGTAGACTATGGTTTACATGGTCAATATTGGCCGTAATGGGTTTAAGAAGATTGCTTACCATTTTTAAACTTAAAAAAAATATTTTTTTGTATATATAGTTAATTTTTAAGTTTTTGTTTCTATTTTTTCACTATGGTTTTAAAGTTAGCTCAAATAATTAGTTACAAGTAAATGATGTGCAACTCGATGACCGAAAGGTCTTTCTCCACACCAATCCATTGACTTTAGTTGTGAGCGTTCACATTTTTCTTTCTTTCTTTTTCTTTCTCAAATACAACCCAGTTTTGGATTAGCCCCTGGTTTAATATTTTTATTTTTGTATAGTGCAAAAAATATTAAATTTTATCATCAATTTTCTTTTTATAGTTGTCACTTTATTTTGAAATGCTTGCTTAGTTCTTGAAACAAATTAGACATGTATTAATACTAAATCATATATTTTAGCTATATTAAATAAATCTACTGGACTCAAACCACTGGATAGGTGAGGACTGGATAAGTTAGGATGCACTGTACATATCATCTTACCTTTGAACAGTGGTATGACAAGTGGGCATGACTTCTATTGTGATTAAAAACTCAATCTAATTTTTATAAATAGTTGGATAATATTGTATTTGTTGTTTTTCAAACTTTTTATGATTTTTCTGCTTTAAGTATTTTTAAAACTAGGCAAATTGAAGTTTAATAAACTTTTGCTTCCTTTCATGGTATATATTGGCAGAAATGGGCTAAAAATTGAGTGCATACCTGTTTTATTTCAGAATTTATTTTGTAATTTAATTTAAGTATAAAAAACAAAGCTAAATTTTATTGATCTTAAAGTTAAGTTTTATTACTGTTTTAATTTAAAACTTATCAAAATTGTTTACAAAATGTATGCTGTGAGTCTTGATGACCAAAAGGTTTTTACCATACTAATCTATTGACCAAGTTGTCTGCATTCAAATTTTTCTTTGAAGTCAAAAACACATCAAATCATTGCATGGTTTTACTTAAAGTTTAAGACGTTATTAAGCTTTAATAAAATGCATACATTTATTCCTATTATTACTTAACTTTTCTTTGATATAGTGTAGTATAGAGTTTCTGAAAAACAAGATAAGTTTGTTCAAAACTTTTTTTAATTTCAATAGTACTTTTAGCAATTTAAGGATATATTAAGGTTCATATAACATAAAATATCAAAAAGAAACCTTGTCTATTTCTTTTTCAAGCTAGGGCACATGATCTTCTGATGGGACCAGGGTTGCCACAAAGTCAGGAAAAAGAAAAAAAAACAGACATAAGTCATTAATTTCGAAAAAAAAAAGGAATTCGGATATAACAAGCTCTTGATAAGATATACTGTCATTATTAAAAATTCAACTTTGCTAATTTTGTTTTCTAAAAAATTTAACTATTGCAGTTCTTCATTTTTTCAGTTTCTAATAAAAATTTTTGATTTTTGATAAAATATTGTATAATTGCAGTGTGTGTTTACCATGAATGCTCTGATGTAGCGCTATCATTGGACATTTTAGAATTTTGTAAGTTGTCTAATGAATACATTAAAGTTCAAAAGCCCTAACAAAATAATGTTTTATAACCAGTATAAAAATAAGATTGAAAACTTTACAGAACTTCAAGTCTTTTATTATTTATTTTTGAATCAGTTTTGATAAATTTGATTATGAAAAGTCAGAATTTATTTTCAGCTTGATCTGTGACAACCCTGTGAGACTTAAAAACTTTGTTTTGCAAAACTACTGCTTGTTTACCTATAAAAATTATTTTATACACGTGATCAGAATACCAGCACTAATTAGTTACAAGTCTTTTAGTACAGTAACTATGATATCACAACAAAAATGGTAAAAAATTACATAACAATTGTTTGTAAAATAGTTAATTTTATAGGAATTTGCAACAATTTTCAGGCTCAATTTTATTAGATAGTAGTTTCTTATAAAAAAAAATTCTAAAATGTTTAGTTTTAAAAATATTCAAAATAAGTTCTTTGAAACTATCTGTAATAAGAAAGTTCACTAAAAACTAATCTACTAAAATTTTTTTTAAATTACAGATCTGAAACTTTCAAGAAAGATTCCTTAAACAAATCCAGAGAAATGACATTTAGAAATTTAAAAAAAGTTGGGTTGACTAATTTAAAAAATAGTTCTTAAGTTTGAAAAAAATTGCAAATTTTTCTAAAAATTGAAAATATTTTTGCAAGAATTTAAGAAGTAAAACAAACTAAAAGTTTGAAAAAAATTAGTTAAAAAATAAAGGACAAAATAGAATTTAAGTTAAATGTATTTTTTTGAGATTTAGATTTTCGGCTTTTTATAAGAAACCTTATGAACTCTTTTTTTTGACCATTTTTATCTCAAAAGTAATTTTGCTCAGTGGTAAAAAGTGTCTGATTTCTGTGATAAAACTCTACAAAAAAAAGTTCAACTTATAAAAAACAAGCAGGATGGCTTTAAGTAAAGTTTAAAACTGAAAAAAAAAACTTTAAACTTGTTTTAATTAACACTTGTTAGTTTCAATTTTGTTACATAAGATATGAAAAAAACTTATGAAATAAAAGTATTTTGAAAGACAAAATGATAAGATATTATTTACAGGGTTGCCACAGACTCAGGCTAGTCTGGCCATTATTGTTTTTGAAAAACTTGTATGGTATCAAACAAATACTTTTATTTATTTATTTTAAGTCTAACTTTGTGCTACTACTTAATTTATAAGAATTTTATAGTATTGAAGTTGTATTAAGTTAAAATTTTCAATTAGTGGCTAGCCTTTTTTATTATTATTCAAGTACTTAATTCTAAGATTTATGGTAATAACTAACAACTGTTTATAGTAGTAACTAACAGTTTGTATTGTTACAAAATAAAATGTATTCTACTAATTTACTGCAGCTTGTTACATTCTGACTTATGTTAAATGGAAAAATAAAAGGGTCATTACTTACTCAGGCTAATTCAGAGTATTTTATAAAAACTCTGGTAAACTTAGACTAGTTAAAAACTTTTTTAGTTTATTTCAGGAACTCAGTTTACTCACAAAACTAGTTTATATTTCTCAACTATAAGGCTCAAAATAATTATTTGAAAAACTATTCAATTGACATACTCTGTGGATAGTTTTTTTTTAATTAATAAATACTAAATTTATACAAAGTTTTATTCCCTATTTTTTGTGATTTTTAGCTAGCTGTAATGTACATAGCTCAGTCAATACTTATACATCAACAGTTAACCAATTTATTTTTTAAATACAAAAGTTTTGTTTGTTTATGTAATAATAAAATTTTTGTAATTATTAGAATCAGGTGTATCTAAATACTTTCAAAACGTATTGATATGATATTAATATGTGTTTTTAAATAAAACTCATATGTTGTGTCCTGACAAAAGTAGTTTATATAATTCTAATTTCTTAAACTTGTTTTTTATGTTAACTGATTTTTTTAAATTTTAGTGCTTAATGCTTTTTAATAAAGTTGCAGGTTTTAGTTAAAACAGTTAACTCTGTCATGAATTATTTGAGAAAGCTAGTTGAGGCAGTTCCTGCTATTTTTGAATCACAATACAGTGTGAAGCAGCTGCCCAAAGCCCCAGACTTGTCTAACAAAGTTATCATATATGAAAAGTCAGGGCTTCAGTTGTACAAAGACAAGAATTATGTTGACATGTACCTGTTTGTTGGCCGGCATGTTTTTCAGCTTTTTCATGCATCTCTTACTTACCTGCCAGCTGCTATCAATTTGTTTAAAAGCTACAAAGACTTACTACTTCATTTGTGCGATCACGTTTACAAAGACATGACAGCTCCTCTCAGTTACTTGCAGAAGTCATGCGAAGTAATTCAAAACAACAGCAATTTTTCGTCTCCCTTGCATGTAGCAGTAGCAACTGGCTTAAAAGGAATTTACTGCATAAGCACCTTTTCACAGTTTTTAAACATAAGAGACAACAGCAAAGGAGAGACTCCTCTGCACTTGGCAATCAGGTTAAAAAACGAATGCATTGCTGATGAGTTAATTACTGCAGGCTCGTTAACAACAGTTCAAAATAAGTTGGGAGAAACTCCATTGCATTATGCTGTGCAACAGAACATTCCTAGTATCATAAGAGTTATGTGCAATAAGAGTACTGAATTAAAAAGATTAATTGAAACTAAAGATTTCAATGGAAATACTGCACTGCATATTGCTAGCATTAATGGTAATGTAGAATGTGTAAAAATTTTACTAGATAAAGATGCTGACATACTTACGGTTGGAGAAGTTGGACTGCCAATTCACTATGCTTTAAAATACAAGCACACAGATGTTTTAAATCTTCTTGTCAATCACAATGCAGGCTGTGTGTTGATTGCGTGCAAAGTTCACGGTGGTCTGCCACTGCATTGGTGCAAAACTCAGCAAGATGCAAAAATTCTGTTTGACAATGGAACTCCATACGACCATGCAAGTTATACTGGGGATCACCCCATACACATCATGTCACAAAGAGGCAGACTAGAGGTTGCAATCGAACTTGTGCTGAAAAACGCCAATGTGAATGCAAGAGGGAAGCATGGAAACACACCCCTTCACACTGCAGTCAGTGAAGATCAGCATGAACTGGTTAAAATGCTCCTTTTGTTTGGTGGTGATTTGAGCCTGGTTAATGACTTTAATGAAACACCTTATTTAGTAGCTCGCAGAAGCAATAAGCCAAATAGAACCAAAATTTTGAAAATAATAGCTCCTGATGAGTTTAAAGAAAGTTCATTGGAAGTCAATGGATATGTTAATCCTCCCAGTTGTTTAAACATGTTTTGTTCTTTAAAAAACTTAAAACAAAGACCAACACTTTTATGTTTGGATGGTGGTGGCATCAGAGGCTTGGTCTTAACACAAATACTTATTGAAATTGAAAAGCAAACGGGTAAAAAGTGCAGAGAGCTGTTTGATTGGATTGCTGGAACTTCAACTGGAGGCATTCTAGCAATTGCCTTGGCACAAGGCAAATCTGCAGTAGACTGCCAGCGGCTGTATTTTGAAATGAAAGACAAGGTGTTTGTTGGAACCCGTCCCTACAACGCCAAGCCGCTGGAAGACTTTCTGAAGAAGGAGTTTGGTGAAAGTTCCACTATGAGCAGCTTGACAAAGACAAAAGTCATAATACCAGCAACCTTGGCTGACAGAAAGCCTTTTCAGTTGCACCTGTTCACAAACTACTCAATGCCTCAGACGGACACAATGTCCGTTTCCAGTCAGTTCAAGTTCTCGTCAAAGCTGAGCAAGAAAAAGATTGAAACATTGACTATCAACCAAACACCGCAAGATCAGCTTTTGTGGAAGGTGGGAAGGGCCACAGGGGCAGCACCTTCTTTTTTCAGTTCCTGCGACAACTTTTTGGACGGAGGGCTGCTAGCAAACAACCCAACGTTGGAGGCTATGACCGAAGCTCACAACTACTACAAGTCTCAGTGCATTGGAAGCCTGAACAACATGGAAAAACTGGGACTTGTGTTGTCAGTGGGCACTGGACAGCTTGTGACCAGCAAAGTTGAAAGGTTTGTAGTGTTAGATTTTAGTTATACTATTTATGTGTAGTCTTTTCTGTTAATGTTGATATAATTAATTTTTATGAAGTTAACATCGAAAATTTTGTTGAAGGGCATAGGGGGGTAACACCTTTCTTTGAAATTTGATCTTATTTTATATAGTTTTTACTAAGCTACAAGATTCTTTTTACAAAATTCAAAATAGTTTTTTGATATATAGCCGGTCAAAGTGGGAGGCAACAATAGGATTCTTATGGGAGGTGCAAACTAAAACAGCAAATATCTAGAAATCACAAAAATCTATTTCCTCCTACGTTTTTTGAGATAACTACCTCAAATTTTCAAGAAATGTTCCTTGCACTATTTAGAAAATTCTGTCGGAACAAAATTTTAAAGTAATTAAAAAATTAAAGTTTTATATAAAAAGTTTACAAAAAATTATTAGTTTTATAGACACTTTTTAATTGAATTTCATAAATGTTTCACATATTTTTAATCTCACTTAAATGATATAAACTAAACTCATAGGTTTTATGTATGGGTTTAATTGTTTTGTTTTTGGTATTTTATTTAAGACAAAATTTCTAGTAAGTTTAGGTCCATATTAAATAAAAAATGGAAATTAGTAACAATAAATAAGTCTTCTTATTTGTTTTTGTAATTACACTTGAAATGTTAAAAATATGTAAGTCAAGTAAACTTGAAATACTAAAAGTTTAAATATTCAAATAAGTTATAAATTATTGTATTATATGGCATACAATGTTGAAATTCTATCTCGGTTTCTTATATAATAATAATCTTTTTATAGTGTCCTGTTTTTAATAACTAAAAAAAAAGATATTTCCTTACAAGTAAGTTTAGATTCGTATGCAAAGCATGTGATTAAGTATAATTTCTTTTTTCCCAAAAAATCTTTAGCGTGGGTGGACTTTGAACTTTTAAAATTTGTTTTGTTTTGTATAGTTTATTTTGTTATGTTCATACTTTATAAAGTTATTTTTATTTCTGATTTATCAAAATTATTTTTTTATAAGTCATAAAATTTAAATAAGTTGCATAAACAGGGTTGCCACATGGTCAGGAAAATTCAGGAAAAACTAAAAAAATTACATAAGTCAGGAAAAAATGGGGGTTTTTGATAAAAGGTCAAGAAAAGTCTGGAAATTTAACAAAATTTAAGTTAAAGTTAGATATTGGCAGTTCAAATTTACAAAGTTCCTTATTTTCCAAAGCCTTCAAATGGTGAAAATTAATTATAAAATCCTTATGTCAGACTAAAATTGTAAAATTTTCCTAAAAGTTCACCAAATTACTTAATTTACAATGCCTTCATCTGGTATAAATTAATAAAATATCCTTTATAAAACTGCAAAATTTTTCTATTAACGTATTGAACAACTACCCTACTCGAACAAGCAGTTTTTGTATGCTTTATAGATCGATGATCTGTGCAGGGTTGCCAAAAAAATTTGAAATCTGGAAAACCTGAGTTTTCAACAATTTTAAATAAATGTGTTTAGTAATAAAATTATGATTTACTCAAAAAATCTATCATATTGTTAATTTTTTTTTGTCTTTATCAAAACTTTTTTTTATTATAAACACATTTAAGAATTTTTTGTTTCCATGTTGTTATACTATTTAACACATTTTTTTACCTTAAACTTAATTTTAAACTAAAAATAAACCCTAAAACGTCTTGTTTTTAAAACCAGGAGGAAATTTTGAAAACCTGGAGAAAATTTGACAAAAACATTTGGCTATCCTGTCTGTGGCAAGGACACTTCCACAGTGAAACTGATATATATATATATATATATATATATACAAAAGTTTATCTTGCAGAATTTAAGAATTAAAGTGTTTTTTCTTTAAGTAAATAATTAAGTTCTTTATTATTAAGCACTAAGTTTAGTATTTTATGTAACAAGTTTATATGTATACTATACCTCTTTATAATTTTTATAAGTTGTTTAAACTTCAATAATAAGTTATAAGAGAAGTATATTCCATTGTAATTTCATAACTTATTTGTATTTTTTTTAGAATAACTTTAGTTTTTAAAATAAATAAGTGTAGATTTATTTGTTTCAAACTTTATACTAAATGAAAAGAGGAAATATTTTCTATAACAGATATATACTTTTTTATGTATTATATACAGTTACTTAAGTGTATTATTTTATAATTGATTTTTAATTTAAGGATTTTATATTACATGGTATAGGTAGTACTTTATTTAAGTAAGTGAATTTATATAAGTATTACATGTTTTAGATAGATATTTCTTATTCTTAGATATTATTACCTTTAGGTTATAATACAACTTTATGCTAAGTCTGACTATATTTTACTGATAGAGTTGTTTATTAAAAATACATCAATCATACACAGATGGTGTGATGTAATAAAAGTTAGATGATTGAATTCAGAAAAAAAAACTGTTGGGTTAACCTGTATAAAATGTGAAGCTTTAGATAGTTCAAAGTGTATGATTATTATTTTAGAATAAGTTTAAATTAAGAGTTTGATTTAGAAAAGTCGGGAAAGTTTTAGTAAAAAGTAAAGAAAAAGTCAGGAAATTTTTCTCAGCCTGATCCATGGCAACCCTGCATAAACTAATACTAATTAATATTTATTTATTTTTTCTAATGAACTTTTTATTAGCATATTAAAGTTTTGATTTTTCAATAAAACATTATTTATTGTCATACCTAAAAACCTGATATAATCTTGCTTATAACCTGTTCTTCACAATTAAAAACTATAATTATACTTAACTAAAAAAATTGTACTGTAACTTTTGTAATTACAGTTTTTGCAAAATAAATTTTTGGAACCTGTTTTTTACAAACTAAAAAAAAAACATTAGTCTAAAACAAAAAAATACTCGAGCAAAAATTTTTAAGTGATATTTAACGACCAGAAAATTTACTATTTTTTGTTAGTATAAAGAGTCAATGATTTGTATTATTGGAAAAGTTGATAACTTTTCCAATAATTTTGTTGAACTTTGTTTAATCTTGTACCATTAAAGTAAACATTTAATACATTTGTTTAATTATTTTTTAACAATACTCCGGTAGTTTTTTATGGCTGCTTTTTAAACTTTTAACCAATTTTGATTCACTAAATTTTAGAATTTAGACAAAAGTTTTGTCTCTTAGTTTATATTCAATAAAATTTTTATAATATTAATTTTAAAAAAGATAATAGTTTTATTTTACAAAAGAAATCCAAATTGAAATTTTAGACTTTAGTAAACCTCCAATATTAATTTGAATAAAATTTTAGTAATCGAAGCTTACCCAATGCTTTTTAACATAAGTCTAAGTTGTTTTAAAAGAAAGTATACATTGATAAAAGATAGTTATAGTGTATTAGTAGTTTAGTACATAAGAGAGATTAAATAAAGATTTAACAGAAGTATTGAAACTCTGTTTGCAATTTAATATAAACATATAAAAACTGCTTTATTTCCTGTTATTTTTATTTTTCATTTATAATGCTTATGACACATCTTTTGTATCCTTATCAAATGAAAAAAAGTAATCAAAACCAAAGTTAAGAATTTTACACTGAGCTTAAAAACTTAAGACTAAGTGTCTTAACTTTTAAATTAATTAAGAAATTAAACTTCTTTTGTATATAAAAAGTAATAAACGTTAATTGAAGTAAATACCAATCAAATTTTGAAAAAAATAAATTTATCTAAAAAAATTTTTTTATCAGATCTTTAGATGTGTTCCCACTCTCGTTATCTTTGGACGCGCTCCTCAGCGTGTACAATCTGAAGGAGCTCTCCTCGATTCTGGTTGACGCGATCACTGAGAGCAACGGGCACATTGTCAACCGGGCCAGAGCTTGGTAATTAGTTTGCTGTATTGTTTAAATTATTTTGTACATGTTTTACCGTGGTTTATTTTGAAAATCTAGCAAGTCAAACACTTTATAAAAAGTTATTTTCTAAAGTATTAAGGATATCAAAAAAAAAATTTAATAAATTGAAACTTTCTTTATTAATACAATTTAACTTTATAGTTCAGTTTTTTGTTATTTTATTAAAACTTTCTAACAAGCTCTTCTGAGTTGTTTACTTTACTGGCTTGTATCCTAGTTTTATTTTATTTAATATTTGAAGTAATCAGATAGCTCCAGACAGGTAATCCCAATAACAATGTCATTTTTTATTTCAGGGATACTCATTTAAATAAAAGTTTAGTCATTATTTTTGGTATAATTTTTTTTTTTTTAGATTTTATTTCTCTAAATAATAGTTTTTAAAAGTTAATGTTATATTGCCCTTTGCCTACCAGGGGTAATAAAAAATTAGGGAATATAAAACTAAATTAGCAAGTAACCAGTAAATGGGCGTGTTTAGTACTTTAGTATCTAATTAAAGTAAAATGTCAGTTATTCTTTTCAATTTCTGAAAAACTGGCGATCATGAAAATGGTTTTGGGAATCCCTACTCGAAAGCAACAAACATAATAATTGATAGAGTCAGCTCGTCTTATAAAAATCGATCACTTCATAAACCTTAACAAACTTTCACATTTCAAACAAACAAGGTGCAAAAACAAACAGGTGCGAGTCGCAGCAGACGGGCTACTTCAGGTTGAACCCCTTCCTCGACGCCGAAATCGACATAGACGAGACGAGCAACGCGGTGCTTATCAATTTGCTGTGGGAAACGCAGTCTTACGTGAGGAACAACATGAGCAGCATACACGAGATTTGCTCCCTGCTCAACCAGATGTGCTAGGCTTGATTGCCAGAAACATTACGTTGCTGCTCATTGTGTTGTATGTAACATGACTGCGTTTCCATTTGTTTTGCACGTTTAATAGTTTTTTTTATAACTTTAACAGTTGTAAACACACTGAAAACTGCATAGGTGTGAACTGTCTAGCTCGGTTGTTTTAATTTATTTCGATTTATTTTAAACTTTCTAAAGTTTTTATTTCAAAGCCATCACACAGGTTTAACCGTACTGAAAAAAAGTTTTTCGAATAACTTATTCCGACTTCATTTTGTTTTAATCATACTCGTTTTCGTTTTAACCATGTGTTTGCCTTTTTAGTTAAGCTGATACATTTTTTTATTAAAGTATATCGCAAACTTATTAATAGAATTTTATTTATAAACATCTCCGTTTTTTCATACTACATCAATAATTTAATTGTAATGGTAAACATTTATTCAAAAATTAAAACAGTTTTTTGTTAATTACCACTTTAGGTTTGTTTATTTTTGTTAAAAAAATTTCTTAATAAAAGCTAAAAATTAAATTATAATTAAAATAGCCTTTAAAACATTGAAAAAATTTGTAACAAAAAAGTTTTATAAATAGATTTAAAGTTTTTCTTGTTTAGTTTCGTTGTTAAATTTAGAAAAAGTGTTTTCATTTAATAAACAAAAATTGAACAACTTTGTGAAAACTTAATCTTAAGCTTTTAAATTAAACTTACTTATAAACAGTTAACACCGTAATTTTTATTGACAATAAGACTCTTTAAGGTTGTTCTATTAAAACAATGTTAGAAGTTTAATTGAACTACAAAAAAATTAACGCTATTTTGTTTCCAAAATAAAAATATAAAAACACTTTCAAATAGCTTTTGTTTTTTATCAAACACTCTATTCTCTTTGCTAATATTGTCAATTCAGTTTTTATTATGATATTATAAATTTAGTTTGTATAATAAACAAACTATCTTTAAAGTTTTGCACTATAAGTTTTTCTCTATTTGAATAAAAATTTAATTATAACATAACTAAAGAGTTCCACAGGGCAATTATAAATTTATAGTATGTTTTTTAGAGATAGTAAAATTGATTATGCAATTGCAATCATAAGTTCTATAAAATTAAGCATCTTTGTTTTATTATAAGTCTAATAAAGTCATAATTTATTTAAAACTATATGTAATGTTGCAAAAACTTTGTACAGCAAAAACGAGAAAAACAAAGAGTTAATTACATAGATTTTTTTTAAAGATTGTACTCTGTAACGACAAAATTTGAATAATAAGGTTACATTAGTCATGTAAAAAAACTGAAATATTTGTTAAAGTGTTTTAAGGTTCGGAGTTTTTTTTAAATTTAAATTCAATGTACGTACTGAAATTAAAAAAAGATAGTTTATTCATTAAAAAAACTATCTGTTTGCCTGTAGACTTTTCACTGTAAAGATATACATTTTAAGGGTCCAAATGTGGAACTATTTGTGAAACATTTTAACAGTTTTGATTACCTTTTAAAATTGAATCGTTGTTTTTTAGTGCAATTTGAGCATACAGGTTAATGTTTAAGGCTAGCAATCAATTTTGAATGTTTTGTTTACAGATTAGATGAGTGCACTAGCTTCATTCGATATAACTGGTTTTTGACATCTAAAATACCCTCAGTTACAATCAACCGTTATAATACACTATCGGGCTAGGTGTCAAAAGTGCACGAAGGGACATTTTTGCACGAGGGGTAACTTTTGCATAAGGACCCACTTTTGCACGAAGGGTCACTTTTACACAAAGAAACTTTTTTCAACTATCACTGTTACCCCTTACCCTCGACCGGTAACTTATTTTTAAATCTTCGTTTTATTATTTTTTCGTGCTATCACTTACCCCTTTTCCTTTGTCGGTTTTTTGATTTGTTTTTTTTTTATTTTGTTTACTGCTACCTATTACCCTTGGTCGGTAATTTTATTTATTTTTATTACCATCACTGTTACCCCTAAACCTTACCCTTGATCGGAAACTATTTATTTATTTTTTTTCGTTTTTGTAAAAAACTGACCCTACGTGCAAAAGTGACACCTCGTACAAAAGTGACCCTTCGTGCATATTTGACCCGTTCCCCGTTATTGATATATGCGTTCTCATAAAAACAACAATAACACACTAACTTACAGTATACTCTTAAAACTCTTAAAATTTCTGTTGACAGCAAAACTATACTGACTACTATGCGTCCTCGCTGAATAGGCTAGTTTGAGTCGTTAAGTTTATTTTGATAAAATTAACCAAAACCTGTAACTATTTGAAAACTTAAAAAAACAGCATAAATTTAATTGTTTACGGTGTTTTTATTTTCACTTTTTTAATTGTAAGTTATAGTAAAATATAATTTGAATCTAAGTGTATGGAATTGTACATAGCTATATTAAATTTATTTTAGAAAAACTTATTTTTTACTGTTTTTTAAAGCAACAAAGCCAACACCTAAAATTATTAACAAACTTTATAATAATATTGTTTCTAGCTTAACTTTTTATTGATTTTCACACTATAATAAAGTAAAACAAAAATTACATAGATGAAAGTATAAAGACTAAAAAATTCTATTTAGAAATCTATCAATTTTGATAAACTATTAAAACTTCGTTTAATTAAATTAAATTAGAAACAAATGTTTGTCCATAAACGCACCTCTCAACTTGTTATAACTTAGACAACTTTTGTAGGTTAGTATTAAATCAGTTTAATTAAAAAGATAAAAGTAAACAAAACTACTAGTTTCAAGACAAAAAAGATAAAAATGTGTCTAATAGAACTACTAATACTTTGCTAAGTTTTTTGTAAATAACCTAGCTGCGTGCAAAAAGCAAGTGATTTATACTCAAGATTGCATTAACTCAAACAAAAAGTATACTATTGGGAAAAAAGTTTTAGAAGCAACTTTAGCTCGTCTAAAGTAAATAATTTTTTACTTGGTTTACACATAAGTATAGGACGATATAATTTCTTGTATTAAAACCTAGCTCCATTGCTGAATGCATGAAGCGGATCGACCATTGAAACTACCGGTTGCAGTGAGCATGTGTCGGCCACTTGCCACAGACAGGATCTGGCAATCCTGTCTGTGGCAAGGACACTTCCACAGTGAAACTGATATATATATATATATATATAATTATTCAAATGGCGATTTTAAAAATTCTGGAACATATGTTTCACAAAGCTTTAATTTTTCATAAAGCTTTGATCATCAGCCAGTTAAATTCAAAATATAAAGCACTGTACTAAACAAAGATACATGTAAATTTTCGCCATTTGTAGAATTTTTAAAATCGCCATTTGAATAAATTATTTAAAAGCCCTTCAAGTGGGCTCAGTTGAAAGTGTTTACGTTTAAACATTAACCTTATTTTATATATATATATATATATTAAGGGTTTTATACAAAGTTCTGATCGATAGTGCTTGACAAATCAAATTGGAGCTTAATATTTATTTATTTAATTATATAAAAACTATAATTCAAACAGCTGTTTCACACATTGAAATGTAAAATTTCATGTGATAAAAAATTCTAAAATCGAAATTTCTGTTCACTATTATAATAAACTACAACTCACTGAAGATCACATGAAATTTTACATTTCAATGTGTGAAACAGCTGTTTGAATTATAGTTTTTATATAATTAAATAAATAAATATATATATATCACAGATGTTCTTGTGCTAAAACTTTATTCCGACTAACGGATCTTATTAACTTATTCCGTTAGTCGGAATAAAGTTTTAGCACAAGAACATCTGTGATATACATTCCGATAAGCTTAGCTTATCAGGATCTCCAGGATTTAACGCCTTATAACGTTACATGTTAAATATATATATATATATATACAAAAGTTTATCTTGCAGAATTTAAGAATTAAAGTGTTTTTTCTTTAAGTAAATAATTAAGTCCTTTATTATTAAGCACTAAGTTTAGTACTTTATGTAACAAGTTTATATGTATACTATACCTCTTTATAATTTTTATAAGTTGTTTAAACTTCAATAATAAGTTATAAGAGAAGTATATTCCATTGTAATTTCATAACTTATTTGTATTTTTTTTAGAATAACTTAAGTTTTTAAAATAATAAAGTGTAGATTTATTTGTTTCAAACTTTATACTAAATGATAAGAGGAAATATTTTCTATAACAGATATATACTTTTTTATGTATTATATACAGTTATTTAAGTATATTATTTTATAATTGATTTTTAATTTAAGGATTTTATATTACATGGTATAGGTAGTACTTAATTTAAGTAAGTGAATTTATATGAGTATTACATGTTTTAGATAGATATTTTTTATTCTTAGATATTATTACCTTTAGGTTATAATACAACTTTATGCTAAGTCTGACTATATTTTACTGATAGAGTTGTTTATTAAAACTACATCAATCATACACAGATGATGTGATGTAATAAAAGTTAGATGATTGAATTCAGAAAAAAAACTGTTGGGTTAACCTATATAAAATATAAAGCTTTAGATAGTTCAAAGTGTATGATTATTATTTTAGAATAAGTTTAAATTAAGAGTTTGATTTTGAAAAGTCGGGAAAGTTTTAGTAAAAAGTAAAGGAAAAGTCAGGAAATTTTTCTCAGCTTGATCCATGGCAACCCTGCATAAACTAATACTAATTAATATTTATTTTTTTTTCTAATGAACTTTTTATTAGCGTATTAAAGTTTTAACTTTTCAATAAAACATTATTTATTGTCATACCTAAAAACCTGATATAATCTTGCTTATAACCTGTTCTTCACAATTAAAAACTATAATTATACTTAACTAAAACAATTGTACTGTAACTTTTGTAATTACAGTTTTTGCAAAATAAATTTTTGGAACCTGTTTTTTACAAACTAAAAAAAAACATTAGTTGTAACTCGAGCAAAAATTTTTAAGTGATATTTAACGACCAGAAAATTTACTATTTTTTGTTAGTATAAAGAGTCAATGATTTGTATTATTGGAAAAGTTGATAACTTTTCTAATAATTTTGTTGAACTTTGTTTAATCTTGTACCATTAAAGTAAGCATTTAATACATTTGTTTAATTATTTTTTAACAATACTCTGGTAGTTTTTTGTGGCTGCTTTTTAAACTTTTAACCAATTTTGATTCACTAAATTTTAGAATTTAGACAAAAGTTTTGTCTCTTAGTTTATATTCAATAAAATTTTTATAATATTAATTTAAAAAAAGATAATAGTTTTATTTTACAAAAGAAATCCAAATTGAAAATTTAGACTTTAGTAAACCTCCAATATTAATTTGAATAAAACTTTAGTAATCGAAGCTTACCCAATGCTTTCTAACATAAGTCTAAGTTGTTTTAAAAGAAAGTATACATTGATAAAAGATAATTATAGTGTATTAGTACATAACAGAGATTAAATAAAGATTTAACTGAAGTATTGAAACTCTGTTTGCAATTTAATATAAACATAGAAAAACTACTTTATTTCCTGTTATTTTTATTTTTCATTTATAATGCTTTTGACACATCTTTTGTAGCCTTATCAAATGAAAAAAAGTAAAACCACAACCAAAGTTAAGAATTTTACACTGAGCTTAAAAACTTAAGACTAAGTGTCTTAATTTTTATATTAATGAAGAAATGAAACTTCTTTTTGTATATAAAAAGTAATAAACGTTACTTGAAGTAAATACCAATCAAATTAAAAAAAAAAAAATTATCTAAAAATAAGATTTTTTTTCAGATCTCTAGATGTGTTCCCACTCTCGTTATCTTTGGACGCGCTCCTCAGCGTGTACAATCTGAAGGAGCTTTCCTCGATTCTGGTTGACGCGATCACTGAGAGCAACGGGCACATTGTCAACCGGGCCAGAGCTTGGTAATTAGTTTGCTGTATTGTTTAAATTATTTTTTACATGTTTCACCGTGGTTTATTTTAAAATCTAGCAAGTCAAACACTTTATAAAAAGTTAATTTCTAAAGTATTAACGATATCAAAAAAAAAATTTAATAAATTGAAACTTTCTTTATTAATACAATTTAACTTTATAGTTCAGTTTTTTGTTATTTTATAAAAACTTTCTTACAAGCTCTTCTGAGTTGTTTACTTTACTGGCTTGTATCCTAGTTTCATTTTATTTAATATTTGAAGTAATCAGATAACTCCAGAAAGGTAATCCCAATAACAATGTCATTTTTAATTTCAGAGATACTCATTTAAATAAAAGTTTAGTCTTTATTTTTGGTTAATTTTTTTTTTTTTTTAATTTTATAAATTTTAAATTAAGTTTTTAAAAGTTAATGTTATATTGCCCTTTGCCTACCAGGGGTAATAAAAAATTAGGGGATATAAAACTAAATAAGCAAGTAACCAGTAAATGGGCGCGTTTAGTACTTTAGTATCTAACTTTAGTAAAAAGTCAGTTATTCTTTTCAATTTCTGAAAAATTGGCGATCATGAAAATGGTTTTGGGAATCCCCACTCGAAAGCAACAAACATAATAGCTGATAGAGTCAGCTCGTCTTATAGTGATCGATCACTTCATAAACCTTAAAAAACTTGCACATTTCAAACCGCAAAAACAAACAGGTGCGAGTCGCAGCAGACGGGCTACTTCAGGTTGAACCCCTTCCTCGACGCCGAAATCGACATAGACGAGACGAGCAACGCGGTGCTTATCAATTTGCTGTGGGAAACGCAGTCTTACGTGCGGAACAACATGAGCAGCATACACGAGATTTGCTCCCTGCTCAACCAGATGTGCTAGGCTTGATTGCCAGAAACATTACGTTGCTGCTCATTGTGTTGTATGTAACATGACTGCGTTTCCATTTGTTTTGCACGTTTAATAGTTTTTTTTATAACTTTAACAGTTGTAAACACACTGAAAACTGCATAGGTGTGAACTGTCTAGCTCGGTTGTTTTAATTTATTTCGATTTATTTTAAACTTTCTAAAGTTTTTATTTCAAAGCCATCACACAGGTTTAACCGTACTGAAAAAAAGTTTTTCGAATAACTTATTCCGACTTCATTTTGTGTTAATCATACTCGTTTTCGTTTTAACCATGTGTTTGCCTTTTTAGTTAAGCTGATACATTTTTTTATTAAAGTATATCGCAAACTTATTAATAGAATTTTATTTATAAACATCTCCGTTTTTTCATACTACATCAATAATTTAATTGTAATGGTAAACATTTATTCAAAAATTTAAACAGTTTTTTGTTAATTACCACTTTAGGTTTGTTTATTTTTGTTAAAAAAATTTCTTAATAAAAGCTAAAAATTAAATTATAATTAAAATAGCCTTTAAAACATTGAAAAAATTTGTAACAAAAAAGTTTTATAAATAGATTTAAAGTTTTTCTTGTTTAGTTTCGTTGACAAATTTAGAAAAAGTGTTTTCATTTAATAAACAAAAATTGAACAACTTTGTGAAAACTTAATCTTAAGCTTTTAAATTAAACTTACTTATAAACAGTTAACACTGTAATTTTTATTGACAATAAGACTCTTTAAGGTTGTTCTATTAAAACAATGTTAGAAGTTTAATTGAACTACAAAAAAATTAACGCTATTTTGTTTCCAAAATAAAAATATAAAAACACTTTAAAATAGCTTTTGTTTTTTATCAAACACTCTATTCTCTTTGCTAATATTGTCAATTCAGTTTTTATTATGATATTATAAATTTAGTTTGTATAATAAACAAACTATCTTTAAAGTTTTGCACTTTTCTATTTGAATAAAAATTTAATTATAACATAACTAAAGAGTTCCACAGGGCAATTATAAATTTATAGTATGTTTTTTAGTGATAGTAAAATTGATTATGCAATTGCAATCATAAGTTCTATAAAATTAAGCATCTTTGTTTTATTATAAGTCTAATAAAGACATAATTTGTTTAAAACTATATGTAATGTTGCAAAAACTTTGTACAGCAAAAACGAGAAAAACAAAGAGTTAATTACATAGATTTTTTTTAAAGATTGTACGCTGTAACGACAAAATTTGAATAATAAGGTTACATTAGTCATGTAAAAAAACTGAAATATTTGTAAAAGTGTTTTAAGGTTCGGAGTTTTTTTTAAATTTAAATTCAATGTAAGTACTGAAATTAAAAAAAGATAGTTTATTCATTAAAAAAACTATCTGTTTGCCTGTAGACTTTTCACTGTAAAGATATACATTTTAAAGAGTCCAAATGTGGAACTATTTGTGAAACATTTTAACAGTTTTGATTACCTTTTAAAATTGAATCGTTGTTTTTTAGTGCAATTTGAGCATACAGGTTAATGTTTAAGGCTAGCAATCAATTTTGAATGTTTTGTTTACAGATTAGATGAGTGCACTAGCTTCATTCAATATAACTGGTTTTTGACATCTAAAATACCCTCAGTTACAATCAACCGTTATAATACACTATCGGGGTAGGTGTCAAAAGTGCACGAAGGGACATTTTTGCACGAGGGGTAACTTTTGCATAAGGACCCACTTTTGCACGAAGGGTCACTTTTACACAAAGAAACTTTTTTCAACTATCACTGTTACCCCTTACCCTCGACCGGTAACTTATTTTTAAATCTTCGTTTTATTATTTTTTCGTGCTATCACTTACCCCTTTTCCTTTGTCGGTTTTTTGATTTGTTTTTTTTTATTTTGTTTACTGCTACCCATTACCCTTGGTCGGTAATTTTATTTATTTTTATTACCATCACTGTTACCCCTAAACCTTACCCTTGATCGGAAACTATTTATTTATTTTTTTTCGTTTTTGTAAAAAACTGACCCTACGTGCAAAAGTGACACCTCGTACAAAAGTGACCCTTCGTGCATATTTGACCCGTTCCTCGTTATTGATATATGCGTTCTCATAAAACAACAATAACACACTAACTTACAGTATACTCTTAAAATTTCTGTTGACAGCAAAACTATACTGACTACTATGCGTCCTCGCTGAATCGGCCAGTTTGCGTCGTTTAGTTAATTTAAATAAAATTAACCAAAACCTGTAATTAGTTGAAAACTTTAAAACAGCATAAATTTAGTTGTTTACGGTGTTTTTTATTTTCACTTTTTTAATTGCTTAGTTCGCTAAAAAAGTGAGTACAAATAAAATCAACAGAAAATTAAGCGTTCATTTTTTAAGCATTGTATAATAAGAAAGAGGTATATTTTATAAATAAAAAACGGTGCTTTTTTTCTTATCCGGCTAAAGACTAATCCGGCCATAACTGCAAATAAAACCTAGCCCAACATGGCCGGGTTATCGAGGAAGCACTATTTAATACTAGTAAAATAGGAAAGAAACATAAAATTGTTTAACAATGCAATACACTTATATGCCCAATTGGAAGCTTCGCCAAACATATGAATTTTAAAAAGATTAGCGTTAATTTTTTTTTGTCGTTTTCAAAGAAAATTTTTTGAAAGTTACATAATTAGGGTTTTAGATATCAATATTCTAAGAACGGTGTACAGATAAAATTAACTAGTTACTGGTTAAGTAAGTTATATTACTTTTTGTTTCAAAAATCAAGCAAATAAAAATCAACTAATTAATCAAACTAAAGTTTTTATCTTAAATTTTTACAAAAAATTATAAATATAAAAAAAAATGTAATCTAAGCGTATAGAAAGCTCATTATGATTAACAACCAAAAAAGTATTAAGTGCACACTAAATTTAAGAATTTTTATTTAGTTTGTTTTCCAAGAAAGTTTTACTCTAAAACTAAGTTTATTGAACAAATTATTTATATATGCCAGGGTTTCCCAAATTTTTTCTTCAAAAGGCCTTCTTAAAGAAATTAAAAAAGGTATGACCCTCTCCAACAAGATTTCTAGAAAAACTACCATTCAAAACGCTTAAGACTTTTTGTTCTGCTCTTCATCATGAACTTCAGAATGTCTAGTACAAGTTTCAAATATAGTATAAGTTCAAAGTATGCATTAGTTACGTCATAATAATAGAAGCGATGTTATTCTAAGAAAAATTTCAATGCAATTTTAAGTTAGTATAATTTAGCTACAGCTAACTAGTAGTTTATCAACTTATATATTCAATTCAAATCCCTTTATTCATGGTAATATGTAAGTCATTTAGTTTATTTATTTACTTTAAGCTGATTGTATTTTTTAAATTTAGTAGTTTTATGTTCAATACCTAAATTAAAGTTTTCAATTTATTAACTAATTCTAGTACATACGATTTTAATGTAAAAGACTCGAAACTTTTTAAACATCATAAGTTACAAATTCTGATTTACTTGTTTTGTTTTCTTTTTTAGTATCTTCCATGTTTTGTTTTACTTTTATTTTTCAGATTTAAATTGTAACTGAAGATCCCTTAAAGGGTGAAACTGAGTTTTGCAAATAAAATTTTGATTAATTAATGTTGTATATTTGTCTCCTTATTTTCAAATAAGTTGAGAACAATTTTTGTTCAATTTAGAACCTCAAGTTTAAATGTATAAAAAATAAATTAATTTGAAAAGTTTAAGACAAGTACCGGTTTATAGTGTTTTGTACTTCTTACATAAATAATCAAACAAAAATTGATGCACTACATTACTTAAAATGAACAGCCTTTTTTTTTCACTCCTACTAAGGTTTAATTAAGTACTTACTGTTAGGTTATTTGATTAAAAGTTATTATAGAAGTTAGGAAAAAGTTTTAAGAAAAAAAAAAAAACTTCTAAAGTATGAAAACATTTTGTGAGTAGACAAACTTTTTAAACTAAATCTATTTAGATAATATTTACAATTTGAAAACCCGCTTTGCAGTGAAATAGTGTAATTGTGTTTCTTAAAATAATAAAATCTTAATTTTCAATCTCACTCTTGGATAGATTACTCTGTGAAGTTTGTTTTTAAATCAATAGTTAAATTCAATTAAAAATTCTAAAATTTATTAACAGTACAATGTTTCACTCGCTTGAAACTAGTCAAACGAGATCATCAGTTGAATAGAATTTTATTCAAATAGAGTTTCTATTTATTCTATTTGAATAATATTTTATTCAACTGATGATCTCGTTTGACTAGTTTGAATCAAGTGAAACATTGTATTGTTAATAAAACTTAAAATTGATCATCCTCCTTATATTTAAGTTGAGAACTATGATTGTTATCTTGAGAATAAAAATTACACAATAGTCAAATTAAAAGATTGCAAGAATTTGATAACTTTAAATGCAAGTACTTCATATTACGTCATAAACACAGCTTACTTTAAAAATCAATAATCATTATATTTTATTTTAGCTTTGCAAATTTATGCCTCAACATTGTTAAGTGGTGTTTAAAACACGATGTTGAAACTAAAAAAAGTATTGAGGTTAATATTTGGTGTCCTGATGATACTGTCCTTTCTTTGCAATGTTTTTTTTTATTCTGAGACTTACAGAAGAGAAAGAAATGTGGTTGAATTACAGCAAAATAAAACAGACAAAACTACAAAATCGTAAGTTTAACTAAAATTTAGCATACTAATATTAAAAACGACGTCTTTCTTTAAATTATCTACTTATACTATAGACTAAATTTTAAACTTTTATAAACTCATAAGTTTAATGTTTTTATTGCTGTGGACGGCTCAATAACAGATAATTTCCTTCGTACACCAGGTCTTTAGACCAAACTTTTTAAGCGTTTTTTTTATCTTTTAATAAAGAGTAATATCAAGAATGCAAAAAAAAAAAAACAATTAGTAAAAAGTTAGATATCACTTTAGTTGAAAAAATTTTGTCAGTACAATATTTAATATTGTACTGACCAAATTTTAAATAATATTGTAAATTTTTAATTATAAAAGTACATTAAAAAATCTAAGTTTTCAGGATCTTTTACAATGCAAGTAATGAAAAAACTCCGATAAAAAGTAAACAAAAAAATAGATGCTGTTGAACTTATACGAAAGCAAACTTTTTTGTTTAAGTTATCTATTAATAAATTCAAAACTGAATTAAACTTTATCAATTTTTTTAAAAATATTTTCTTTAAGTTCAAATAATTTTAGTTTAGTCTTTAGAGTCATTTAAAGTAAACCATAAAAGTTATTATAAAGTTGACTATATATTTAAACTTTGTTCAGGGTCTCTTTTAAAGAAAGTAATGGAAAATCTCCAATTGAAAGTAAAAAGGATTTAACTGAACTAATATCAAGCGAACACCGATATAAGGTCAGCTACTTAATGAAGCCGAGATTATCTTTCAACAACATTTGTGACAAGGAATGCAAAATTAAAGGAGGTAAAAAAGTGACAGCAAAGTTATTACACAGCTGATTGATGCTTGTATTATTAATTCATCATATCATACTATTTTAATATTAGTCAATAAAACTTTTTAAGTATATTTTTTATTAATAATATAAAACTACATAAAACAAATTAAGCTACTTAGTACACGTTAACCATTTAAACTTAGGTCAACACTACACGATGGTAACATTTTTAAAGTCCAAAGATTCAAACACAAAAGTGAGAAATTTTCTCAGAAGATCTTGGACTTCTATTAAATACACGAGAAACGGGATACTTTTGTACGTGTTTGTAATTGGTCGTCCAACATCGAACAAAGCTCTTCAATTGATTGAAGAAGAATCAAAACGTTACGAAGATATATTGATGTTTGATGGACCAGATGATTACAGGTAAACTAACCGTACTAGACAATTTAAGCTTGGAAAAAAATTACAATGCTATAAACTTTTTTTTAATATACTCATGCATGAAGTATTTTTATCGGAGTGTATAGATCATTACTGGTACTCAAACAAAGTAGAAGTAATAATCAAAAAAAATAGTTACAAGTAATAATCCGTACTAGACAACTTAAAATTAAGAAAAAAATTTTTATTATAAAATTTTTGTTTTAAAATGACTTTCTTATAAAATATATTTTAACACTTTTTAAATAAAGTGTATTACAAAAAGCAAAAACAAAATGATTTTATTAGTTTTTGTAGTTATAGTTAACTTATGAACTTAAAATGTTTTTAAGTGGGAAATTTATATATTAACTTTTGTATTATATGCTAATTAGTTTATAAAATCTGTTTATACTAAAAGCACATAATTAGAAAATTAATTTACTTTGTTTTTTAATTTTGTCATAGCTTCATTTATAAACAATATTTTATTTTAAGCTTTATTGAGTTGTAGCTAATATAAGTTACTGGTTAAAACTTGTTTTTAAAGTATCTACATTCTTTCAAAGTCGCGACTAAAATCGGTTACAAACTGAAAGAAATATTGTTTGAATAATTTTTTTTAATGTTGATTTCTTAATAACAAAGAAACAAAAACAGCTTTGTAGAAAAAAATAATGAATTATATATAATTGTAGATACTTAAGCTATTTGCTAGAATATACCAAGTATGTGTTGAGTATATTAAAAGTTATGTTTTCACGTTTTACGACATTTTTTTTGGGTTGAAACTTACTTCTATTTATGTTTGACTTTCAGAAAAACTTTTGTCTAAGTTTGTACAAAACTAGCAGAATTCACAAAATGATGTTTGCATTAGTAGACGAATGATATTAAAAAAAAGTTTAAAACTTTTAAGTAGACTTGGTGCAAACCACTGTTTCCTTTTTTGCATCGTTCTCATTAGTTAAATGATTTAATTCAAATTTAATCAGAAACATCGGTCGCAAGACGTTGTCATCGATGCAATGGGCGTTAGAAAATTTGCCTTCTTCTTATTACTATTCATCCGCTGATGACGATTTTATGATTGACGTCGCTGCCCTCGATGACAACATAATGAAAGCAATAAACACAGCATCTCAACTGCCTTACTTCCCTTTCATTTGCATATATGGTTTGGTGAGTCAACTTTTGTCAAACTGATGTTTACTTTAAAAATCAGAGTGCCAATCGCGTGAGGATTTTAAAAAGTTTATAAAACCCATACCACTTTCAACAAATATAGTATTTTACAGTTCTTACATTGTGTTTATAGATACACATATACCTTTAATATTTATTTCTAGACTGATGCGTACATCCACAGAGACCCAAGCTCAAAGAACTACGTACCCGAATCTGAGTACGCCGAGGAGCAGTGGCCGAGGGGTTGCAGGGGCGGATTTTACGCGACGAATTTGGCCACTATCGAAAAAGTGTGGAGGCAATCGTGGAACGAAACAATGGTGAGGATGGACGACGTGTGGCTGACCGGGGTGTTGAGGAAGAAGAGCGGGATCCCGGACAGTTGCGTCATAGGGGCTTACTTCAAAGCGGACTTGCACACGTGGGCCTACCGGGGAAGGGGAGACCCCGGTTCCAAAACTTTCATGGCGAAAGAGCAGCTGGAGTTTAAAAGGGAAATTGATAAAAGACCGCACTGTAGGTGCAAATGGTACTAGTTGCAAGTGTTCGCGTAGTTTTGTTCGTTTTTGAGATTTTATCTTTTTTAGTTTATATGATTACTAATGTTTCAGGGCTCAAATTTTTATTAAAAATAAAACGTTGTTGTTTTTACCTTAAGAAAAATATCTTTTTCAGTTTTGTTTCTGCAAAAAAAAAAAAATTTGATGATCGTTGTTTTTAATGCGAGTTGATATCTTTTATGTTTTTGAAATGCTACCGTTGTATTATTAGGCGTAAGTCAGTGGTGACGCGTAAATGCGTCGCTGTGTTATTGATAAATGCTAAATTAATAAACTAGTATATTTTAAACTACGCACTCATATTTTTAGTCAGCGTTATTTAATAATATCCAAAAAAAACTATTGAAATCCTTTTCTTTTATAATTTAGTTTAAATAACATTTGATTGTTTCTATATAATTTTCGTTTAACAATTTGTTCACTTCTATATAAAATGACATGTCGCTTAAACTATACAGTTTCTGAGTAAAATAATCTGAAAAGCAGCTGGCTATCTTTATTATTTTTATTAATGACATGAGCGAAAAAAAGTGTATTCTTAACTATTTAAAACTATACTTGGTACTTCTTTCCTGGATATATAACAAACTTTACAAACTTATTAGTGAAATAAGGCATAAGTTATTTGGAAACTGTAAAGTTAACAACAGCGTTTAAATTAGTAAAGCAAAAATTGTGTGAAACTACTTACAATGGCTGTAAAAGGTTTATTTTTAATATAAAAAAAGTTTTTTTTTGTTGTTTAAAGCAGTGGTTTTCAAACCAGTGCGCACAAGATTAATTTAAGGTTGCACAAAACTCAAGTAGGGGTGCATGAAATTAATTTCAAAAACTAGTTATTCTAGAGTTTCTGATGCAAGAAAAGGTTCTTTAGCAACTTTTTTGGGAGTTTAGTGTGCACATCTTCAAATCACCTTGAAGGCCACTGAGTAAATATATAAATCTTAGTTGAACCAAAACAACTAATCAACTACTATAAGTAGTTAAATGAATCATTAGTTTTGCAAGGAAAGTAAGTCAACCCATTTACAACTTTTACAACGTCTTGCGACTTAGTTAGACTTAACTTGTTTGTTTGCTCAACTTAGTTTGAAGTTAATAAATAAACTTTATTTTGATAAGTCTTTTTAAATATGAAATACAATCATAACTTGCTTGTAAATATTTTTACTTATCTAAAATATATTTACAATTTTTTAAGCTCTTTGGTATTTTAAGTAATCAATTTTTTTTTAGTCTTGAACCTTACGATAACATCTGCTTTTGTTCACATTTAATACTTAAACTGTTTTTCAATAATTTTAAAACTTATTGCTCGCTATTATCCATCAAAAGACTACGAAGCTAGTAATTATGCTTGTATTTATATGTATTTATTTTGTATCTTTTTCGGAAAAACAAATAAAAATTAAACCGTATCACCGCTTAATAAGTTGATTAATTAAGATGAAATTTAACCTTAACTTGAGATTTTTGTGCTCATAGATTGTCAGCTTCTTTTATTAAGTTTGTTCTACTATCCCTTAATTCTTCTTTTTCTTTAAAGTTGTACGAAGATCTAAATATTAGTTTACAAATAGCAGTTAACAAAGCGTTTTTAAAATACGACTATAGTTTTTCTTTTACCTATATTTTAGTCACTTTGAATTTTTTTTTTAGTTTAAACAAACAGCAGTATATCTTAACTAATTGTACTAAACTTTCAGAAATATTCTGTATTTGACATAACGAATCTTGTTGATCAAACGCTTTTTACAAAATATTGAACAAGTTAAGCTTGGTAAACTTTTGTTATTGAATTTTTAAGTTGAGAACTGTCAATATTTGATAAACAACGAAAAGCATAGTACACAAAATTAGTAAATAATAATATTGTTTTTTATATTGCAATGACTCGAATTCTCAGTAAGATAATTAATTTTAGTCATTAATATTTTATTTTAAAATAAAAAACCAAACTAAAGTGTTGTAAATTTTAAAAATAACCTTTTTTAAAAAGTTTCAAACAAAAGTATTAAAAATTTTTGTTACAAATATATTGTTTTGTCATTTTCAGTTAGTCTCGGTAAACTAAAAGGAATAAATCTGTTTTGGGTAATGGAATAAAAAACATCTTATAGTTTTAATTTAAATTTTCAACCAACTTAATAAACAAAACATTTAAGTCTCATTTTTATAAAAACATGTAAATTAAGTTTTTATATTTAGTTGAGATAAATCAAAATATGGAGTTTTTTTTACAAAACCAACAAATTTTTTAAAATTATTTAGCAAAAAGTAACAATTACAGTCATTTTGAAGAGACCAAATAGGTTAAATTTTTCTGTTTTGTTCATTTAGTTGAAGTAAGTATATTTTCGAACCAACTTTTTGTCTTAATCCATCAGAATTAAAGCAAAAGGTAATTTATGGAAATTATGTTTAAAACTGAAAAAAGTATACCAATGTTTTAGATTAAAAATAACAAATTGTTTAATAATCAACTTTTGCACATATTTATAAAATTTGAATTAGTTTAAGATAACGCAAGCCTTTCAAATTAGATTAAAATACATAAAAAAATATTGACATGAGCTGCCCTTTAAACTATTGACAAATTTTAAAAGGCGAAAATATTTGATTGATACAACAAGATATATTTTAGGCACTAATCAGTAAAACAGTAAAGCAGATGTTATTGAAAGTTTTAGAATGAGAAAAAATATTTTGATCAAAATTGAACAGTTTAAAAACGACATTAACATTTAAAAATTATTCAACTGAAAATTTAATTTTGAACTTGTAAAACTATAAAACTAACTGCAGTAAAGATTTAAAGTGTATTTTCAAACTAAATTCAATTCATAAACATTAGAATCTAACCAAGTAGCAAAATTTTGTAAGAACTTTAATTTTATAAAGTTGTTTTACTAACGAAACTTTTAGTTTAAAGACAACTAATAGTAGTTGCTTCACTAGGTTTCTTTAAAAATTGATACTGTTCTGTATACAGAAACAATAACAAATGTTTAATTATAACAAAAAGCAACTTTTTACAGCCATTTTAGTATTAAAGTGTATAATTTTAACTATTTTGTTTCAATTAATTAAGAGGGAAAAATTTTTAAGCATTTTAATGTTTTACTTTTTTAAATTATATGCAAAAATTTCGGTAAATTTTTCAGGTAGGAAAAAATCCATTTAATATCATAACATTTTTTAAATTATTTTACAAAAATATGTTTGCTACTCAAATCAGTAGAAAAGTTTATGTAATATAAGTCAATTCAATAATAATTAGTGATTAAAAAATGTGACTATGGAACTATGTAGCTAAACTAATTAAAACTCTTTTATATAAACATCAACAAAAATCCTTTAAGTAAAAGCTTAAAATTACGTTACAAATATATTCTTAGTTTAAATAACAAACAAAAAAAGTTTGTTAAGAGCATTTTAAGACAAAAAACTGTTGCATAATCAAAAACCTGTGCAAAATCATGAAGCTTGTTTCCAAACACCTAACTTTTCAAAACTTAAGTTTACAGTACGAATTCTCTTATAAATTTAAAACTTCAGATACTTTAATTACATTTAATAGTGAAATGGTAAAAAAATACACACGTCACACCATTAAGATCAACATATAAAGCAAATAATTTCATTTTTAATCTACAATTAAAAATTCAGTTTGTATAATACCTGCAAAGTACAAGTTAAACTAAAACATATGTTACAATAGGTAACACATTCAAGGAAATGTTTTTTGTTCTGTACCCTTAGTGACGTCATAACCAGTAACTTACGTGTGATAACACAACTGTAACATTAGCAAATGCATAAAGATCAATGATTGATGAACATTAGTACTTGTTTAAGTAAAATATACTTAATCTTAAAATAAAAGTTTATTTATAAAAACAAATGGTTGTTTATACAAAAACTTAGATAACATATCCTAAAACAGACTAACAAAAAACAGTGTAAAACCTACTGCCTATTTTGTACAACAACAAAGCTATGTTGACAATTGCAACTAATCTCACTCACACCTGCAGTGCGGTCTTTTATTAATTTTCCTCTCATGCTCCTCAAGCTCTTTCGCCATGAAATTTTTGGAACCGGGGTCTCCCCTTCCCTGATAGCCCCACGTGTGCAAGTCCGCTTTGAAGTAAGCCCCTACGACGCAACTGTCCGGGATCCCGCTCTTCTTCCTCAACACACCGGTCAGCCACACGTCGTCCATCCTCACCATTGTTTCGTTCCACGATCGCCTCCACACTTTTTCGACAGTGGCCACTTTCGTCGCGTAAAATCCGCCCAGGCATGCCCTCGGCCACCGCTCCTCGGCGTACTCGGATTCGGGGACGTAGTACTTTGAGTTTGGGTCTCTGTGGACGCGCGGGCCTACCTGAAGGTGTGTATCAACGTATAAGTATTTTACTTACTATTGACAAAGAACTGAAAAAAAGCTTTACAATGTTATAGATCTATGGTAGTTTTAAGATTGAAGCAAAGTAAAAGTTGAAATAAACTTTTGAACATTAAAATTATCAAAGTTAACATTTACTTTTATGTAATCTTTTATAAATAATTTCAACTTATAGGTTAAAACTGGCATATGCTTCATAACTTAATTAAAATCTTCAAGAAATCAGCACCAACTTTCTTAAAACAAAAATCAACTTGATAAAAGTTGACTCACCAAACCATGTATGCAAATGAAAGGGAAGTGAGGCAGTTGAGTTGTCGTATTTATTGCTTTCATTATGTTGTCATCAAAAGCGGCGACGTCAATCATAAAATCGTCATCACAGGATGAATAGTAAAAAGAAGAAGGCAAATTTTCCGACGCCCATTGAATCCCTGACAACGTCTTGCGACCGATGTTTCTGATATTTTACGTTTTATTTAAACAACTTACCAATTAGTACGACACAGGGAAAAATCTCAATGCAACAATTTAGTGAATATAAAATATTTTAAGCTTTAAGCTTCTGTTTTGTTTGAATACCAGTAATGATCTATACACTCCGATAAAAGTAATTCATGCAAGAGTATATTAAAAACAAAAGGTTTATAACGTTGTAATTTTTTTTCAAGCTTAAATTGTCTAGTACGGCTAGTTTACTTGTAATCATCTGGTCCATCAAACATCAAAATATCTTCGTAACGTTTTGATTCTTCTTCAATCAATTGAAGAGTTTTGTTCGATGTTGGACGACCAACTACAAACACGTACAAAAGTATTCCGTTTCTCGTGTATTTAATAGAAGTCCAAGATCTTCTGAGAAAACTTCTCACTTTTGTGTTTGTAACTTTGGACTTTATGAAAGTAACCATCGTGTAGTGTTGACCTAAGTTTAAATGGTTAACGTGTACTAAGTAGCTTCATTTGTTTTATGTAATTTTATATAATTAATTAAAAATAAGCTTGAAAAGTTTTATCGACTAATATTAAAACAGTGTGATATGATAAATTAATAATACAAGCATCAATCAGCTGTGTAATAACTTTGCTGTCACTTTTTACCTCCTTTAATTTTGCATTTGTTGTCACAAATGTTGTTGAGAGATAATCTCGGCTTCATTAAATAGCTGACCTTATATCGGTGCTCGCTTGATATTAGTTCTGTGAAATCTTCTTTACTTTTAATTGGAGTTTTTCCATTACTTTCATTAAAAGAGAGCCTTTAAATAAATATCAAGTTTATACTAGTTTCATCGTTTAGTCAACGTAACTTGTATACTTTTACTTGTATTTATCGCAGTTTTAATAAAACATTCAAATACATAACTTATATCAAACTTGCTTTTATTTTAATTTAATAAATAGATAACTTTAACAAAAACATAGTTTTTAGATAATATAATAAACTGTAGTTAAACTCACGATTCAGTGTTTTTATATGTTTTCTTTTGTACCAGTTTAAGCACATTTGTTTGTTCGTTTTCTTTCTCACATTTACATTCTCTATAATTACGGGAGTAAAGAAACATGTTGCAGAAAAGGAATGATATTATCACAACAGTTAATATTCTTGTTTGGTTATGTGCTGTCTTTATTTTGAACATTTTTTTATGCACAACTTTACTTAGTATGATAAAAAATGATTCTGTGTAAGAATAGATTAATGATTTAAATCATGAAATAAAGCGTGAAAATTTATTTACATTTAAGTTAAATACTATTTGTTATATTTTATACATAATGCTTTATAACTAGCTTTAAAATATACTACAACTAAAATAGTGTTAAAGTTTATAAATATGTAAAATTGTTAGTTACTCATAAAGTAAAATAAAAGTATTTTTGGTTTGATAAAAACTTGTAATAAAGTAAAAATTTTTCTGAAAACCACAATTGGCGTTAGGGTTTTTTGCTTACTACATACTTTTTGCAAACTTACATACTCATACATTCAACAAAAACAACTTAGTATTTGAAAATTTTTCTTTTAAAAATAAAACATAAAGAGTTCACTAAACAAGGCTAGAAACTTTAAAAGCCAACTGTTGATTACTTGTCTTAATAATAAGGTTTTAAAGTTACAAATAACTTAAATATTGTGTGATAGTATTCTAAGTTAAAAAATTTATCAGAAAAAAGACCGAAAAATAAGTTTTGTCAGAAAATTGGTATAAATATTTTTAAAACTTAAGATTAATAATATAAAAAGATAAGGTTTATATAGATGTGTAATTTTAAATTTCATTAATCGATTTAATATAGTTAATAGATTTATACTTTCATAAAAATGTTACTTCGTTCAAACAACTTCTGTGGAACACACTAATTCTATTTATTAAACACAAACAGGGCTCTTAGAATTAATAAAATATATAACTTGGTAAATATCATTTGTTTTTAACACAGTTTTGTTGATTCTTTATGCTACTATTAACTTTTTTTTGTTATAAGTAATTTGATTGAGATTTTTTTTAATATAAATTTTAAGCAGCTTAACTGTGTAAATAGATAGTTATGTCTAAATCAAAAGAAAACAAATTGCACAAGTATTTGCCATATAGTATCTACCATTGTTATTAGTTTATAAAATACATTAATCCGAAACAGCTAGTCAAAAGTGAATAGCATTTTTTGTAATCCATTATTATTTTTGTACAAAAGAAACAATGGTAAGCTCTTATTCAATACTGTTTAGACTAGCTAGCACAAGTCTATTGCTTTTAAAAGTATATAAACTTTTAAAAAGTTCTGTTCAGAAATCTATCAATTTTGATAAACTATTAAAACTTCGTTTAATTAAATTAAATTAGAAACAAATGTTTGTCCATAAACGCACCTCTCAACTTCTTATAACTTAGTCAACTTTTGTAAGTTAATATTTAATCAGTTTAATTAAAAAGATAAAAGTAAACAAAACTATTAATCTCAAGACACAAAAGATAAAAATGTATCTAATAGAACTACTAATACTTTGCTAGGTGTTTTGTAAATAAACTAGCTGCGTGCAAAAGTCAAGTGATTTATACTCAAGATTGCATTAACTCAAACATAAAGTATACTATATGAAAAAAAAGTTTTAGAAACAACTTTAGCTCAACTAAAGCAAATAAGTTTTTACTTGGTTTAAACATAAGTATAGGACGATATAAATTCTTGTATTAAAACCTAGCTCCATTTCTTATAACAACCCTGAACAAATAAAAAATGATTTTGTGTAAGAATAGATTAATGATTTAAATCATGAAATAAAGCGTGAAAATTTATTTACATTTAAGTTAAATACTATTTGTTATATTTTATACATAATGCTTTATAACTAGCTTTAAAATATACTACAACTAAAATAGTGTTGAAGTTTTTAAATATGTAAAATTGTTAGTTACTCATAAAGTAAAAAAAAAAGTATTTTTTTTGGATCGAAATTTGTAATAAAGTAAAAAACTTTCTGAAAACCACAAGTTGTGTTAGGGGTTTTTGCTTACATACTATTTAAACTTACACACTCATACTAATCAAACTTACATACTCATACATTCAACAAAAGCAACTAAGTATAAAAAAATTCTCTTTTTTAAATAAAACATCGAAAGAATTCACTAAACTAGACTAGAAATTTTTAGCCAACTGGGTTTAACTTTTAAAGATTTTATTTTGGATGTTGTATAACTAAAACTTGACGCCTACACAAGTGACAAAAACACAAAAACAACTTAAAATGTTTTACTTAGGAGACCTAAAAAAAGTTATATTGTAAAATAAAGCTTTCGTTATAAAGCGTTATCCTTTAAGTGCTCGCGGTTTTTTAAATAAGTTTGAAAATTCTTAATTTAAGTAGAATTTATAAAAGCTTTGTACAACTTTTTCAAAATTAAAACGAGTTTGAAAACGTTTACTTGAAATAATGCAGTTGTAATAGAAATACAAACATTATGCTAAAGTAGTTTCTCTTTTATATTTATCTAATGTAGATTTAAATATTGAGAACTACATAGTATTCTAAATTTCTCGAACAAAGTAGGTTTTTAACATATTTTTTATTGAATACTTGTTAAATTATAAAATTGGTTTTAAGTCAAGTTTTGTACTCCAAGCACATATAGTTTATCACCTTTAAGCTTGTAGTAATATAAGATAGAAATAAGTTGAATTGCTTTTTTACATTTAAGATTTGTTTAATAACTTAATAGTAACCACTTGGTTTAGTAAATGTAAACTAATCTTGATTTTTTTTACTAATGATTGAGTATTACAGTACACTTTGTTTAATTTTTTATTTATGAGAAAAAACTCATTCACTTATAATACTTTGTAGATAGGTACTGTAATTTAAGTCTATTTTAACTAAGTATTTTAAGTATCTAAGTCCTCTTAATTAAAAAAACGAATATACTTAATTTTAGCTTATTAATTGTTTTATAGGACAACTGTAATAAAATACTACTATTAATTATGTTAGATATGTATTTTAGTTTTTAAGCTCGTTGCTATTTGAGAGAGAGTAAACAAATTAAAGAGAGAGAGAGTAAACAGTCATACCTTCTTTGTAAGTTCCCTATTGGTGAGACAAACTTTAAATTTGTTTTATTAACAATTATTATTCTAAATAATAAATAAATAAACTACTCTTCAAGTTTTAGTTTTTTTTTTACCTTCTTGAACATTATAAATTTAGATTCTAAGTACTAAGTTTATTGTCTTTTAGTTATAATTTTATTACCTCTAAAGCGTAAGCTATTAGGTATACGAATAGAACTAAATGTACATTTAAATTAAATCAACTTCTGGCATTTAAAAAATCAATTTTTATTTGTTTTAACTGATGCATATAGAAACAGCTAGTATTATTAAAAAAAAACTTATAAACTGTTATAAGAACTATTTGATTAACGAACTGTTGTATGTACTATACTACAACTGTAAAAAAGAAAAGTTTTACTTTTTTTATGCTTTTATTTTACCAACTTTTTTATTGGTTTTAGTAATTTTTCTCATAATTTTATAACAAAAGCTATAACAAAAACAGTCAAAACATTATTTTCAAACAAAACTTTTTTGCTTTAACGTGTATTTTATAAGTACTAAATTGCCTTATTTCTATTTCCTCTATCAAAAGGTTGAACTGATGATCTATAAAACAATACCTTACTAGTTTAGTTAGTTTTAACTTTACTATTTAAAGCTTTTTTTTTTTGAAAATATGAAAAATAATCATTGATACTTTTAACGTTTTCTTTTTTACTAAACTAACAAAGAATGCTGGTCTGGTTTAGTTTAAGGAATAACTTTTGATTTGTTTTATAAGCAAGTCTCATAACAAAAAGCCTTACTTGCGTTTGAAAGCGTTTACTTAAAGTAATACAGTTACAATAAAAATACAAACATTATGCTGAAGTAGTTTCTTTTTAATTCTTTATCTAATGTAGATTAAAATTTTGAGAACCACGTTATATTCTAAAGTTCTCAAACAAAATAAAATGTTAACATATTTTTCATTAAAAGCTCGTTAAGTTGTAAAAAATTGGTTTTAAGCCAAGTTTTGTACTCACTTATAATTTATCATCTTTAAGCTTGAAAAAAAAAGAAAAATAATAATGAAATATAGAAATAAATATAATTTTTCTTTTACATTTAAAATGTTTGTAAATAACTTAACAGTAACAACGTAGTTCGCTAAAATTACACTAAGTTTATTATTTTTTACTTTAATTTTGTATCACAGTATACTTTTTTTTAATTTTCAGAAATTAAGTTGTCGTCTTATTTGTTTCGCAGATGAAAACTGCAATTACAATCTAACCCACCAAAGCAATGCTCAACATCTAAATCCTCTAAATAAAAAAAAAAGAAAAAAAAGAAGCTTACTAACTGTCTGTAAGACAATCAACATGCTAAACTAAAACATAAATTTTTTAATGTGTTAGCTGTTTATTTTGGAATTCAAATCTCTTTAGTTATTTGAGAGAAAGTAAATAAGTGTCTATTGTTGATGAATCACACCGATCTGTGTAACTTCCCTTTTGGTAGAAATAAAAAAATATATTATTTTTTAGTTGGTTATATTTATATTTTGTTCTCAAAGTTTTAGTTTTTTCTTACTTTCTTAAACTTTTATAATTTAGATCGTAAACGAAGTACTCTTAAATGCTAACTTTAAGTGCTTCGTCATTGTGTTTTAGTTATTGTATTATTACCTCTAAAGTGTAAGCTTTTAAGTAGACGAATAATACTAAATCTAAGTTTTGATAAAACATACTTTAACAAAGTATAAAATAAAATATAAACTGTTTTAACTTATGCATTTTAATAAAAACAACTAACTATAAAATAAAAATTACAAAAACTATACGTGTAACAAAATGTTGTAGGTACTAATCTTCAACATTAAAACAAAGATACTTATACTTTATTTTATGATTTTTCAAATGAGCCATTTCCAGTTTTTTTTAAGAAATTATTAAAAATCAACCTCAAAAATATAAAACAAAACAGTTAAAACATTAATTTCAAATAAAACCTTTATGCTTTATAAATTTGCTTCCGTGTATTTTATAAGCATCTAATTAACTCATTTTTACTTCTTCTTACAAAAAGCTAAACTAGTAATTAATAAAACAATACATTACTAGTATAGTAAGTTTTAATTAAACTGTTAAAAGTTTTTTAGATATATAAAAAATAAACATTACTACTTTTAACATGTTTTTTAGTAAACTAAAAAAGAATACTTGCCTAGTACAATTAAAGCAAAAAACTTTAATCTGTTTTAAAACTAAGTCTAATGAAAAAAATTTATAATTTTTATATGTTTTTTTTTCTTATAGGCTTTCTAACGTTTTACATGAATAATAATAAAGTTAATATATATTTAAAAATATAAAACCATTAAAATAAAAACAAATAAATTTAGAGATCGGTAAACAGACAATTAACTTTTCTTAAAAGTTTTCTAACTTTTTATTTGAAGCAGTTTAGTAAATTTTGAAAATAAAACTTTTAACATTTAACTGAGCAATAGTCAAAGCAATAATAATTTATTCCTTGTAAGTAACAATTAGTAAACTTTTTAAACTGTCAATATCTTCCAAATAACTTAATTTTGGTAAACTTAAAACTAAAGTGTTTATAGTTTAAACGGTATAGATTTAAGAAACTTAAGGTTGTTGAAAACTTAAAACTTTAAGAATAAATGTAAGTATTTCAATAATTAAACCAATGGTAAGCATGTGTGCATAAGTAGAAATAAAGACTTATCTGAGTTTAAAAACAAGTTTGTTTTATTATGCTCTTATAAACTATACTCTCATAAAATTTTTGGCATTAGTTAGTTTTAGATTATTACTCACCACATCAATTTGCTTTTTAATTCTTGCATTCTTTACAATATACAAGATTGACTGGTGTTTAGAAATATAACACTCTTCAACAGTAAAAATATACTATAGGATCTTTTTTATTATTTAATTGTTTTTTTAAACTGAGCTAAAAGTCAAACGACTTATAGTTATAGTTGGGTCTTGATAAACTGTAGAATTTATTCAGTGATCAAATGCAGCAAAATTAGGAAATTAGCGTGCTGCATTACTCAGTAAGTTTTAAAGCAAACAAAAGATTATTAATTTTTAAGTAGAAAGGTATAATTAACTTGTTAGAAAATTTTTATTAAACACTTAATTTATTTTTGTACAGACTTTAATAGTATAAGTTATTAATACTTAAAAAAATGAAGACTTAATAAATGTAGTATACTCTTAAAATGTTTTTATATAAAGTTTATTTTACATCTTGTTATAACAAGTAAAAAATTGTAATCTAAACAAAAAGTCATTATACAAACTTCCGAGATACTAATTAAAACAAATTAGGAAATAAAAAATGTAGTTGAACAACTGCTTTATAACAAACTTAACAAAAATTGAATATGTATTCAAATTTTTTATAAATGTAAACAATCAATATATTTTCTTCTGAAACAAAAAGTAGTTCATGCATAAAATAACTTATGATAATCCCTCAACAGATTTTAAATTATCGGATTAAACTTTATGGATAAAGTTCTGAAGCTGGGAATTATGTAAAATTACTTAGTTAGGTAATTAAATATATCATTTTCTATTGGTGAAGTGTTTCTAATTGCTAATAAATACAACTGATTTAAAATTAAAGTCTTGAAAACTAAAAATTAAATCCTTGCGTAAAACTGACTAGGTTTTTCAAAACTGTTTAAATTTTTTTAATATAACTGAAGTTATAAACCTAAATAGTTCTAATACAAAAACATGTTTCATCATATATTTAAGCTATAAAATCAACAGATATATCAAAGAACTAAATCTCATGAGTTTTTCATAAAAAATCTATTACGAAACATCTAATGTACAATTTATCATTATATCGGCAATTATTTTTTATAAGTTTATAAAAAAAAATCTTTAAAAGCTTATATCATAAAACTTTATCAAGAAAAATTAAACAAAACCGAATGTAGATGCCGTAGTAAAAATTAACTACAATAGCTTTAAACGTCTTTTTTTCTATAAGCATTCGTTTTTTTTTTTTGCAAAATTGCACTTAAAACTAAAACTTTGCAAAAATCATTCTCTCTTTTTACTTTTATTAATGTAGGACAATCGTTTAAAACACAAAAAGAACATTTTTAATTATTTATACACATAGTTTAAGGTTTATCTCACAGCTAAGTTTATAAACTTTTAAGCTATAAAACATCCCTTTTAACCTTAAAGCTTAAACAATAAAATAAATTTTTTCGACGATTATAAATGTCTACAAACTTAAGTCATACGACTTTTGACAGTAGAGAAATTCGTAAAGTATTTAGCTTGTTTTTAAAAATTTTAAAGATTGAACATTTTAAAGATTTTTAAAATTTTAAACTTGTAGCGATAGCTTGATAAACTTTAAGCAGTTTATAAAAGCTTTTTTTTTTTTGCTTTATTAGTAAAACTAGTACAGTTTAACTTTTACTTTTAAAATATTTCAATAGCAAAAATACTGTATACTTATAGTTAAAATTTTTTGAAGTTGACTATTAATAATAAGATAGACTAATTGTATTGTATGTTGTATTGTAGTATCATATAAATTATTGCTTTCTTTTGTAGTGATAAATTTATTATTTAAAAAAAAAAAATTATCAATTAACATTAAAATGAAATTAAAAGTTTCATCTTTCTTAAACTACTACAACATTATTACACATATTAAAATCATGAAGTTTTGTCTTATTTAAAGCAAAACAACTGATAATTATACCAGTATTATACATATTTAAATGACAAACTAAACGTTTTGTATTTTAACTTACTTACAAAAAAAAAAATTCTAAACACGAGTCAATTTCAATATTTTTTTAAACAATAACCCCTTTTTTACTAAAAATTTACTTTTAAATTTGTTATTTTTCTTAAATCAAACATTTATCAAAGTATTTTTGCTATTAAAATATTTTAAAAGTTAAATTTAAACTATACTAGTTTTACTAATAAAGCCAAAAAAAAAGCTTTTATAAACTGCTTAAAGTTTATCAAGATATCGCTACAAGTTTTAAATTTTAAAAAATCTTTAAAATGTTCAATCATTAAAATTTTTAAAAACAAGCTAAATACATTACGAATTTATCTACTGTCAAAAGTCGTATGACTTAAGTTTGTAGACATTTATCATCGTCGAATAAATTTATTTTATTGTTCAAGTTTTAAGCTTAAAAGGGTGTTTTATAACTTAAAAGTTTATAATCTTAGCTGTGAGATAAACCTTAAACTATGTGTATAAATAATTAAAAATTTTCTTTTTGTGTTTTAAACGAATGTCCTACATTGATAAAAGTAAAAAGAGAGAATGATTTTTGCAAAGTTTTAATTTTAAGTGCAATTTTACAAAAAAAAAAAAAAAACGAATGCTTATAGCAAAAAAAGGACGTTTAAAACTATTGTGGTTAATTTTTATTAGTGAGAAATTTATGGCTTAGCCAACTTTAAGTTGTTCGGTGGTATGATATTTCACAATACTAATTAATTATAAAAAATCTTTGTATCACTTCATGGTTGCATGCCTATAACTATTTTGCTTTCCTTAAGTGAAACAAATAATAAGGAATAAGTTTAAAAATATTTCACTATATTTAAGCAGCAGTTTTTGTAAAACGTGAATGCAACAAAGCATAAACGAACTTCTCAATAGATAGATAATAGTTATAAATTGAATAATGACTTTTTATATGTACTGAATCCTTAGTGAAGTAGAGCAAATGATCTTGTGAAACAAATTTAGCTTCTTTAACTAATTTCCACAACAACATTAAGCGTTGTGAATCTATAAGTTCTCATATGTTTATAAGTAAGAGCATAAAATTAATTTTATAGGCAAATTTATAAATTTTTCAAAAAACATAAAACTTTAATGTCAATTATTTTCCTTATCTTAAAAGCTATCTAAAAATTTTTTATTTTATTTTAAAGAACGCACCTTTGTCTTTAATTAAAAAAAAATTGGTTAGGGGTTTGAATTATTTCATATGTCCCTCCAAAAATAAAAGTTTTTTTTTCATTATTATGGTATTAAAACCAAAAATAAATATTTTTTTATTTTATTTTTTTTCCCTTAGTTTGCATGTTATTTAAACTCTTAGATGTTTAATTTATAAATAATGTTTTTTTTTTCCTTTTATCAATTTTTATCTAGGAAATGGCCAAGGAAATGATAGTGTAATATACATCATTTTGCTTTGGGGCCAAATCGTAAAAGATATTAACCTTATTTATAAAATAAACATCTAAGAGTTTAAATAACATGCATAAGGAAAAAAAAAATTTTTGGTTTTAATACCATATTAATGAAAAAAAAACCTTTATTTTTGGAGGGACCCCATGAAATAATTCAAACCCCAAACCAATTTTTTTTTGTAAATTAAAGACAAAGGTGCGTTCTCTAAAATTAAAAAAAAAATTTAGATAGCTTTTAAGATAAGGAAAATAATTGACATTAAAGTTTTATGTTTTTTGAAAAATTAATAAATTTACCTATAAAATTTACTTTATACTCGTTTTATAAGTTTATAAGAATTTATAAGTTTTAAAATGGACTTTTTTTGTTTAAGTTTTACCTCAGAGTCAAATACAGTACACTACCGCTTAAGTACGCAAATTGAACCCGACCAAAAAGTGCGTACTTAGCACGGGTAGTGCGTACTTTTTAAAGACATAGTATAATATAAACTTTAGTTGTTTGTTTTCTTTCTTAAAACTAGCCACCAAATAATTAAGCCAAATAAACGAGTCTTTTTATTTTAAATAACGTTTAATACATAATTCTAATCTGCAAAACTTTTTATTAGATTTAAAAAACATTATTTTGTCTATAAAAAGTTTCTACATAATTAATACATACTATTAATATAGAAAGTCAATGTCAGTCAATGGTATAAAAAAGAATATTAAGCCATATTTTGTTTTGTTAGAAGTAAAGTACCAAACTACATTGTGTTTACCAAACATTTTGAAAACATCAATGTTTGTACATTTAAATTAAGTTATGACTTAACTATGTTGTATCTGTAGGTTTTTTAGCTTTGTCATCTAGATTTATTAATTTAATAGCATTACAGCTAAAATATCATTATTTTTTTCAGTTTTCTTTAGCCACTATATAAGTATTTTGTTTATTAACATTTAGCAACAGGACTGTCACAAATGGCCACTTAGACTACTCAGGATTACTCACCCTAATTTAAAATTTGTGAAAGTCTTAGGCTAACTCAGCAGGTTGGCCATTCTACCTTTCTTGATAAGTGCGTACTTAAGGCGTGATGCGTACCAAAAAAAGTGCGTACTTAAGCGGTAGTCTACTGTATACGATAGCAAGCTACAATTAGTAAAGTAGCAAGCTAAAAAGTAAAAATTTAAGACTGCCCAAAATTTTAAAATTAAAAATTAAAAGAAATCTACACCAATTTTATAGAAAACTGACATATAACTTCATTATAAATAAACTAAAGTTTTGTAAGCTTAATTTTTTTTTGTTTTACCTTCCACATACTGTATTATGTTTATCATTTGTATACTATAGAAAATGAACGAGTTAAACATAAATTTAACTTGCATAGCTCCGTTGAATTGTGTTAACTTGTTAAAGTACAGAAACAACTTAAACATGGTCATTTAAACAAACTAATTACTTTTTATCTATTCTGTGTTTAGAAAAACAACGAACTACATAGCTTTTCGAATCATGTATAAACTAGTTTTATATTTCAAATAAAAGTTAACTTTGCTATAAAAATGATTATTCAGTATAATTTTTAACGTCCTTAAATTAACAGCAATAGTAATATTGTACTTTGTTAGTTAGTGCATTCTACTAGACATTCATCGTCTCTCATGTTAAAAATATTCAGCAAGTACCAAAATAGTACAGCACTTCCAAATATAATTCAAACTTCTAAAACAATATGATAGACAAGCATAGATCTGAAAAACATGAACATAATACTTGAAATAAGTAAAAAATATTTGTAATTACTCTGCCATAAATAAAACGCTGTAAATAAATTTTTTTTTACTGTTGTCTGCTTCATGATTTACAATCTAGGTTCTCTGTATTAAATTTTCAAAATAAATCAACTGTTACATAGATTCTGCAACAAGGATTTATGTTTACCAGAAATTTTTTTTTTACCATTTGTTTTTTACCCATGCAAATTTTATATATCTTTTCCCTCTTTTGCAATATTAATTATTCAAAGGGTAAACCTTTTCTAAGAAGATAAAATATATTTATTTTGCTTTAAATTTGTTATTTTTGGTAAAAAAGTAATTGTTTAATGTTTATTTTTACCATTAATAATAAATGTACTCAACACAAAATGATATAAGCTTTTTTTATAAACAGAGTCAGCAAAATGCGGTCCTCAAGAAAATTGTGGCTGTCAAGCAAAAATTATTTATTTATAAATTTTATTTTGTATAGTTTATTGAACAAAAAACACAAAAATTTGCTCAAAATGTTTTGGTTCAAGGACCTGGGTACACAAAAAGACCTCTGAGTTGCATACATAAAATTATTATATTTATCTATCATTACTATACATTATAATATACATTATTTTTTATAGTTTTAATGGTAGAAAAAGATAAGAATCACTCTTCCCTCATCAACAATAAACATCTTTTGAAGGTCAAGCAAGTAATCTATCAGCACTTGTATTTCTACATCCTCTTTAAAATTAACAACAAAGTAACCAAAAAATAAAAAAGCTATCATTTTAATTAAAAAAAATCCTTGATGACACATCATTTGGCAAACACTCACAAGGCTAAAAACTCAACATTAAAGACCCAAGCAAGTATCTGCATACTCCAAAAAACGCATCAACAATCCAATCATGTAATCACTGCAACCAGTGTGAACTAACAATCAATGGTTGCAAACTCAAATAAACCAATATCTAACTGAAAGTATTAAGTTCTTTATAATACAAACATCTAAGACAGGATTCATTCCAAAACATTTTTTATTAAAGCAAACAGCAAATAAAATTGATTTTGGCTAACGCTTTTCAACTACTTTTGTTAGCAACTAATTTTAAGATTAAATTTTGAGTAAATAAATAGTTAGAGGTTACATCAGAAAAAATCAATTAACACTAATTAGCATAATCTAATTTAGTTATGATAATATTATTATCTAATACTAATAATAATATTATGCTAATTAGTGTAAGTAGTGAATTAGTTTATGTAATTAATGTAAGTAGAGAAAAATAATAATCCTGTTTGTATTAAAGAAATAAATACATATATATATATATATATATATATATAATTATGACAAAAGTTAAATTGTTAAAAAGTTTATTACTTAACAATTGTTTCACGCTAGTGCGATGATCACAAGTAAAAGTAAACAAACTAATAAGTTGCAAAGGACAAACATTTTATATAGTTTTAGATAAGTAATTAGTTGATTAGGTGATTGGTTAACTAATTGAATTTTAGTAATATTCAGAAAGATAAATTATAATTAACGTAAATACAATTATAACAAAAAGATTTAAAAAAATCCATGAAACTAGCACCACAACTTAAGAGCTAAAAACCTTTAGTTTTATTTTAAATTCAGGTTTTTAATTTTTATAACCTTTATAATGATTTTTGTTATTAAAAACATTAAAATAACTAAAAAATAAAAACATTTTTAATGACTGCAGCTTTCAGTTGTAACTGACTTACAAGTTTCAATAAAACCAAACCTTGGTGTCAGACTACAAAAGCTTGTGATTTGAATGTTAAGGTAATATCATCAAACTAAAAATAAGTTGCAGGCTTGTTGCCCACCCCTGGTCTAAACTGAGCTTGCTTAACTGATAAATTTTAATCTTAATAAAACATTTTTACCATCAAACTTAAACAAAAGTAAATGTTGTAATCAATATGCTATATGCTTTTAAAATGTAACTTATAGATTTAGTAAAAAACTTGTGATATAGTATTTTTCACAACATTAGTATGTTTTTTTTAATATATTATTGATGTTGACAAAAACGTACAAAAGATAATTAGAAAAATTAAACTTGTAACTGTTAGCTGGTTATAAGAATTTTACATTCATAAAAATAAATGGAAGATTTCATTCACTACTTACGAGATATACTTAATTTACAAAAATCAAGAACAAATATTATTAACTTGTTACATCATACTTATGAATGAGCTGAGCATAGTGTGTTTAAGCTTGAAATCAAGGAATGGAGTACTATTTATTTAACAACTCTAACTATGTATTTATTTTTGTTGTTTATTTAAGTTTATTTGGGGTCAAATTACCTCTTTTACAAAAGTTAACATTGACTTTTAAATAAAATCTTATTAAATATGAGCTATAACTCACTTTTTATAGAAAAATATAAAATAATTATTTTTTTGAGACAATAATTTTTTGAAAACAAAACATATGGACAACAATTTTTTGTTGTCATTTTTCTTGTATACTTAAAATCTTACTAAAAGTCTATCTTTTTTACTTTTTAAGCCAGAGACTTAAAGTTTTCAGAAAGTGTTCCTTGTAATATTTTGAAAAGTCTGTTAAGCCAAAAAAAAAAAAAAAACATTTTATTTGTGACCACAAAACAAACAAAGACCTATTTTTTTGTATATCTAAAAAATAAATTTATATAGAAAATTTGAAATTTTTTCTTACAATTTATTCTGAATTTTATAAAGACAAAACTGAGAAGATTTTAAAAATATTGCTCAAATTGTTAGGAAGAAAATGATTTGTAGGAAAATAGTCTAAAAAGTTTGTGCCTATATACTCTTAAATTTTGATTGCTTGTATCTTTTAAGTTGTTTGGAACTTTAACAGTAATAGAAAGAAGCTATAACCTTAGTTTTTTATGTAAAAAATCAAACTATAAAAAGGTGCTTCACCCCTATCCCCTTTAAATAAGTTACTGGCTTTCAACAAAAATATTTATTATAATGTACTTGAGTTAACTCAATTTGAACTTTTTTTGAGTGTTTTTTAAGTTTTCAAGTCTATAGAAATATCTATTTATAAAAAAAATAAAACTTTTATAAAAATATACTTTATAGCTTAAAATGATAATGTACATGATAAGTATAGCATAAAAAATTAATTTGTTATGTTGTATTTGACAGTTATATTTTAAAATGGCATCTACTAAACAGTCCAACAAGATCACTTTAAAAGGTTCTGCTGCAATAGTTTCAGAATTTTTCTGTAAGTTTTTATTGTATAAAGTTTAATTTATTAATTTTGGTGTGAAAAGTTTTTAAGTTAAACTACTAATAGAAATAGTTTATCATAGTTTTACTGAAATAGTGTTTAAATACATTGGTTATAAGTCTTGTTATCAGAACACTTTAAATCCCATCAGTCTAAGCAAAAAATTGAACTTGATTTATTTTTCTCTTTTTAATGAAAGAAACTTTCCTGTAATTTAATACTTTATTAATATCAATATGTTTTTTATTTATTTTTTATAATTTGTTTGTTTTTATGTACTTACAAGTAATATTATTTGTACTTTAAAATAAATTTGTCTTTATATTACTATGAACTTTTTATTGTGAATACATGTCAATCTAATTCAGAAGTAATCAATCTGTGGTCAGTGGCTACATTATGAAGCTTTTATTAGTTTGAAGTGATACTTTGGAAACCTACTGTTTAGCATAAAACTAATATTAAATGTTAATGCTTGATTTTCTTTTTTCTCCAGTTTTTATTAATATTTACTATGTTTGAAAAAAAATAAATTCATAAGCTTGTACAATTAACTATTTTTTTATATTTAATTTTATAAATTAGGGGAAGATTTGGTGATCTGCTTAAAAAGTAATTATGTTCAACATGAAAAGGTCGGACATCCCTGACCTAGTCAATGTTCGAATATTTCCACCAAATAGTTTGTTAAATAAGAAATTCTGTATAACTTTCAGTTTATGGAATCAACAGCATTTTGTACCAGCGCGGCGTGTACCCTGAAGAAATGTTCAAGTTTGAAAAAAAGTACGGCCTCTCAGTGCTGGTGTGCACCAATGAGCAGGTGAACAAGTACTTGCAGGGCTCCATCATGCCCCAATTGAAAGGTTAAAAACAAGTAGTCTTAACTGTTTTGATAAGAAGTTGTTGCATAGTTTTAATCTAAAGTATTTAGGTCTTAGGGATGAATGTTTTAGTTTTCAAGTAAGACTTTTTTTTTGCATTAACAACCGAGGTACTAAATGCATTTTGCTGTTTTTTAACACTCTAAGTAACTTAAAATATGTAATTATCTTAAAGTAGTTGGAGAGCTTAAACGTTCTTTTTGTAAATATAAATTAAAAAGGCAAAAAAAACATTTTTAAACAAACATTTTGTAGTATAGAAAATTTTAAGTTTATAACTTAAAAAAATTGTTTATTCAATCTGTATTTTGTTGTTTGTTTTGGATTCTTCCAAAAGTTATTTGATTTTATATAGTTGTTTTCTTAATTTCTTCCTCATATTGCAAAGTTAATTCATAAAAAATTTGAATTAATTTGCTGTTGAAACCAAGCTTTAGATATATTTTTGGTAGTTTTTAATATTTTCATAAAATTAACAATGAGCATTCTTTTTTAGTTAAGGCAAATAACTATATAAAATTAACAATATAAAATTTCCCTTCTATACGTTTGTAGTAACATATTCAACTACATTTCAAAGTTTCAATAATTTATTTTGTTCCATTAAAGCTATCTTATATTATAAACTTTGATGTTAACTAAATGCCAATCATAGTTTATTAATATATGTTTGACCTCTATTATAATGTATGGCCTTTGTTTTTTTAATGTATTAATTATTAGTTATTATACAAGAATGTACATTAAAATTTAGATTATATAAGATTTATTCTCACATATTTTTTATATTTTTTGAAAAAATATTGTAGATATTTAAAGTGTCTCAACTTACTTGTGATACTTAGTGTTTAAAAGTTGACAAAGACTTCTTAAAGGGCATAGGGGGGTAAACACCTTTTTTTGGTTTTTATCTTATTTTATATAATTTTTACTAAGCTACAAGATGCTTTTTACAGATTTTAAAAATTCAAAATAAATTTTGAGATATAGCTGGTCAAAGCTGGAGGCAACAATAGGTTCCTTATGGGAGGCGCAAACTAAAACGGCAAAAATAGACTATTTCACTAAAAATCTATCGTCTCCTACGTTTTTTGAGATAACTACCTCAAATTTTCAGGAAATGTTCCTTGATATATTTAGAAAATTCTGTCGGAAGGAATTAAAAAAAAATTAAAAAAAAAAATTTTATACAAAAAATAAACAAAAAAAAATTTTTTTAGTTTTTTTGTTATAAAATTTTTATTTTTCAATTTTTTTAAATTTTTAAAATTCTGTTCCGACAGAATTTTCTAAATATATTAAGGAACATTTCCTGAAAATTTGAGGTAGTTATCTCAAAAAACGTAGGAGAAGATAGATTTTTAGTGATTTGCCGTTTTAGTTTGCGCCTCCCATAAGGATCCTATTGTTGCCTCCGACTTTGACCAGCTATATCTCAAAAATTATTTAGAATTTTTAAAATCTGTAAAAAGCATCTTGTAGCTTAGTAAAAATTATATAAAATAAGATCAAAAACCAAAAGAGGTGTTTAACCCCCCTATGCCCTTAATTATTTTAAAATTTTGCACTTATTACTCTCATAGAGTATGTTTTTATACGCTACAGGTATTTTATGGTATTTGCTAAGTTACCAAAAAACCTGGAATTTGACAAAGTTTAAAAAATTTGGAGTTTGAGAAATTAAGAAAACAAAACCTGTAATTTCAAACAAAAGTTACTAAATAACCTGAAATTTCAAAGAATTTTTACATGTAAAGTTATGAAGTTTGATTGAGATACAAAAAATCTATCATAAAAAAAGTTATCAACGAAAAACACATTCAAAGTTGCTTTACAGTGTCTTTTCCAAATTTTTTGTACTATTAAAATAGTTTTTACCTTATATTTAGTTTTATAGTGAAAATGAACAAAAAATTGTTCTTTATTTAAAAACCTGGCAGAAAATGAAAAAAAGAAACATTTAGCAACCCTGTAAATCAACAAAAATTATAAAACCTGAAAGTAGAATTTTCTATCTTTATAAACAGTTATTTTAGCTAGTTTAATATCTATACAAGGTTACTGATAAAATAATATATTGTTCTTGTTATTATTATCTTTCTTAGTTCTTTTTAACAAGATTAGGCTATTAAAACTGTGTACGTATTTTGCATGCTGTTCTTTTAATAAAGCATAAAATAACTTTTTCAAATACTGAAATGAGAAGCTAAAATATCATAAAAGCACCAGCATGTTATCTAAGTACAATTTGTACTACTGCGTATGTAGTAGTTTTTTGTTTGAAGTTTAAAGTATTTTTAAATAGATTTTTATTGTTATATCTAAAAACTTTTATTGCATAATTTATCTAAACATATATGTTACAAAGAAGTTATTTTTTAATTAAATTATATTAATCATCAATAAAAACACAAAGTTGTTATTAACAGGGTTTCAACTTCCCTATAAATCCCCATAGTTCCCTATAATTCCCTATAAATTTGCAATATTCTGAATAATCTCTATTATTCCCTAGAAAAAATTTAATTATATGTAAAAATCCCTAAAAATTACGTTTTTTTCTATGTGATTGAAGTTTGAAAGCTAAATCAGCGACACCGCGTGGTGAAAAAACAGTCAAAATTTAATTTTATTTTATTTCAAATCAAAATCTTAGCAATATCAGTACAAAACAGTGACTCTATGGCACCACCTAGCGTATATTTTCCTCTTTTTTATGTTACATACATTTTATCTAAAGTTTGCTTATTTAACTAAAGTTAGAGCTCAAATACCGTCAAACTCTTGTTATTTTATTATTAAGACTATTATTTATAATTACCACATAAATTTGCTATATTTTATGGATTACCCTGTATTTTTTTTAAGTTTTAGCGGGAACCCTGTGTTAACATATTCATTAAAATGCAGAGTGGATAGAGAAGGGGGCGGTGAGAAGGGTGGTGGTGGTGATCAAGGAGGTGGGAACGAACGAGGTGATGGAAAGGTGGCAGTTCGAGATAAGCAGCGAGAAGCAGCAGGACGGCCAAGGTGATGGCAAGATCGTCGGGTCAGTTTCAAGTCTATTTTGTTTCTGATGTGAATTTATTTCTATTTTGTTTCTGATGCGAATTTATGTCTATTTTATTTCTGATGTGAATTTATGTCTATTTTATTTCGGACGTGAGAATATGTCTATTTTATTTCGGCCGTGAAAATATGTCTATTTTATTTCGGACGTGAATTTACATCTGTTTTATTTCTGATGTGAATTTACGTCTGTTTTATTTCTGATGTGAATTTATGTCTATTTTATTTCCGATGTGAATTCATGTCTTTAGACGAAAATTTTTTTTAATGAATTTTTTGTCCATTAATTTTGTTTTGTACGACCGTTTGCTGTCATAGTGATTGTCTTCTTGAAATTCTTTGTGAATTCGTTGGTCAACAATTTTATTTCTGTTGTGAACAACCCTACGTTTTCTTTATATGACAGTTTTGTTTGTATTGTGTTGATTAGCTTGTGTCCAAGTATCAGAAAGTTGTTTAGATTAACTTACTAAAAAACTCCTTATAATCTAGCTATTTATTTATGCAGTTTAATATCTTAGTGGTTAAAATGTTTTCAATTGTAAATAACATGTTAATAGTAAAAGCCTATTGAAGTTTAGCGTTTTAAAAAAATTAGAAAATTTTACTCACTTTTTTTAATAAAATACTTTGTATTTAAATTTAAATATGCGTTTTGACATTAAGTGACCTGACTTTTTTGTGTGTTTTTGGTTCATTGCAAAATTTAAAGTAGTTGGTGATATTTTGCTTAAATTTAATTAAATGCTTAATAGAATTTGGTCAATATTATGACTTATTTAATTGTAATTTAAAAAATATCAATTTCTAGTTTTTTTTAAAGCTAAAGATATTTCTTATAATATAGTTTACTGTTAAAAAGTTGTATATATATTTTTAAGTTATAAGTTAACTTAGCTGTTTCAAATAATTTTCTCATAACTGTTTTGAATATTTTTTAAGTAACAAATAAAGTATAAGTATTTTTAAAAAAATAATAAATAGTAATAAAGTTAAAAGTTGAAACTAAAGCTAGTTGTGTAACACAGGGTGCCACTTTACCTGGAAACCTGGAAAAACCTTGAAAAACCTGGAATTCGACAATTTAGGCAAAAATAACCTGGAAAAACCTGGAAATTGAGAAATTTTGAAAAAAACCTGAAAAAACATGGAATTTTGATCAAAAAACCTGGAAAAACCTGGAATTTTTAATAATTTTAACATTTTCAGTACTAAAAAGTACTAATTGTCACCATCAAAAATTTTTTTTATTAGAAAACACATTTAAAATAACTTTACTTCATCTTTTAAATGTTTTTGTACTATTTAATACAGTTACTTTTATAGAAATTAACTTAAAGCTAAAAATAGACCCAAAAATGTACACTTTTTAAAACCTGGAAGAAATTTGGAAAACCTGGAAAAAAATTTGAAAAAATGAGTGGCAAGCCTGGTAACATTAAGTTATCTTATTACTGGTAATAGTTATTCTTTTTTTGGTATAAGTTAAAGCAGTTGTACAAACAAAAATATTAACTAAATTGTTAGTTTTATTTTTCAGCAACAAAGCAGAGGCGGAAATAAACAAGGAAATTCGGTCGATAATCAGGCAAATAACAGCAACCGTCACCTTCCTTCCGTTGCTCGACACTACTTGTTAGTTTCTACTGAAGTTTATTATGGTTGTTGGTTTTAATTATAACAACATAACATAGTGTTAACATGTTACTAAATTTTTTATGCATTTCAAATGGCCTGCATCACACTTATAAAAAAATTGCAATTTTTGCTCTTTTACATAATTATACAGGGTTGGTTGCCAAGGGTCAGGCTAAATCGGTTTTTTGGGGTCAAAATGACCAAAAATCAGTTTTTTTAGGTTAAATTGACACCAAATCAGTTTTTTTAGGTGAAAATGTCAGAATTTGTCAGTTCTAATTTATAAAATTTATTTTTCAATAGTAACAAATTAACAAAAAGTCCTTTAAAGTCAGACTAAAATTGCAAAATTTTGCTAGAAACATTTTGAACTACTATTGATTTTTTATAATTAAGTTTATATTATTTATTTTTACATACCAATACTTATTATTACAGTTATATTTTGCTATAATACACATTCTGAACACAGCAACTATTCAATGGAAAGTTTATAGCTAAGAATTACTAGTATAAATATAAAAGATACCTGACAGAAAGTTTTTATTTTGGTTCAAAAATGTGTACTGAATAAGATGTGCGTACTAAAATATGTACCTCTCAAAATACGTACTTATAATGCGTACTCTGAATGCGTATTCAACTGGAAGTGCGTACTTAAAGTGCCTACTGAAGAGGAAGGTAAAATTCAGGCTAAATCGGTCAAAATCTTGAACATTCAGGCTAAATCTACAAAGTTTTGCGTGGAAACCCTGAATTATAAAAAACAAGCAGACTGATTCGATTTGCTGTGATTTTTTGGTCTCATTTACATCTCGCATCTTTACGCACTCGTGACGTTACGCACTCTCGTTTAGTTACGCATTTTAGAATTCTTAAAGTTCGAAAAATATAAATTATAATTTTTTTTAGTATTGCTCAAATTAGGTTTATTGTATATTTTTAATTTAAGATGTGTTTTTAAATGCTAACTCACCTCTCTATATCTTTAGACTTTGTTAACTTATGTTCCTTGACTCGTTAATGAACATTTAGTTATACATCCGTATATTATAAATTTTGTTAACAATAGGAGGTTAAATTTAAGTTTATCCTTATGTGGGCAAAATTAGCAAAGTTGTAGTAACATAAAAAAATGTTATTAAACATTTATCTTTATCGTACATATTTTTGTTCAAAAGAAGAAATCCTTTACAGCACCAAATGGATATTTTTGTAAAAGACTATAGAAACAGATTTTAATATAGACATCACACCATTTCTTAATTGTAAACAAAAGCTTAATTATAAATTGAATTTGCTAAGTACAATAGAATATAAATGTTAAGTATCAAATAAGTCTGATATAAATAAAGATTAAGATAAAATCTACTTCTTATTAAAATTATTTAAATTAGTTTACAAGTATTATCACTTTATATAAATTTAAATCCTTTTTTTTAATAGATGTCTTTTGTTTTCATATTAATAAATTTAGTGAAAAAATTGTTAAAACTAGTAAAGTACCAGTCTGCTTTTAACTAGAAGCTATATCAAAAAACAGCCATTATAGTAAGTATATTTGATACCTCTCGTATCTTTACGATCTCTCGTATCTTTACGCACTTTTTCTGTGGACACAATGTGCGTAAATAAGCGAGAGGTTACTGTACTTGGTTTAATTAAAATTCAATCAAAATCATTCGTTTTTCATCAATTTCTTTTTTGATTAAAACAAACGATCAGTATAAATAAACATTTTCTATAGCTTGCTGCCACTTATAAGACAAAAATACATCAAAGGAACATATCGCGTTAAAATCAATATTTTCGCAGGCGGATTCGACCTGCTGTTCTACACGGACAAGGACCTGGAGGCGCCGGACAACTGGGAGGACTCGAACGCGTGCATGATAAAAGACGGGCAGAACGTGCAGCTCAAGTCCTTCTCCACCTCAATCCACAAGGTGGACGGGTCGGTATCGTACAAGTTCAACATGTAGTAAGATAATAAAACTCAATAGTGTTTCTACGAGTTTAACGTGTAGAGTTTTTTGATAGTTGTCAGTGAGAAATAGAAAATGCACCAGAGTTACAAACTGCGTCCTAAATGCAGTTTGATCGCACACATGTTCTTTAGTTTGTTTTATATAGCTCGGTTTAAGATTTTGAATATTTTCATACACCAGTTGTAAACTTTTATTACAAATTTTTGTGTAAGTTTAATTATTAGTAAATTTAACATTCAAAATAATAGGTGCTAATGATCTTTTTCTACATTTTTCTTTTGTTCTTTTCTATACTAAAAAACTAGTTTTCTTTAAGGTATTCTGTTTGTTTATAAAACCAATTAATTTATTACTATTTTAGATAAATTTCATTTAAAAACTAATAAAAAGATAATAAAAACTTTTCTTGTTTTTTGATAGTAAATGCGTTTTGTGATAGTCATCAAGTATAATACAGTCAATCACAGACTTTATTTTATATTTTATAGTTGAATAAAGTTAAGACATTTAGATATATATTTTAAAATCTAACTTTAAGTGCTGTTTTTGAATGACAATCTGATTTCTATTTGTAAAACAGAGATTTAGTTTGAAATATACAAAAACGATTTTAAAAATCTTTCGTAAAAATACATATACTCTAAAAAACTGAATTTATGGTTTGCACAGAGAAAATATTAGTTAAAGTTCAGTATTTCTATTTAGAAGCAAATTACTAGGACTAGTATGGTTCTAGCTCCAATTTCAGTATAAAAAATTGTCTAAATACATTATTTTATTTAACAATGATCCATGTACTATTTAAAAAAAGTAAAAGCTAGCTCCTAAACTAAAATCTTTAAGCTTAATAGCAATTAAAGCCCGTTTATTCTTATGTAAAATTTTAAACAAAGTTTGTTTTTTCAACCTATAGTACAAAATGCTATCTTAAATACTTATGTTTACTAATTTACTTGAAAGTCCACCAAGTTTTCAATTTCTTTTCAGTGCATCGTTATGAGGTACATAGCAGTACTAGTGTTAAAAAAATCTTTATTTTCTAAATCGCTTTAGCAACACTTTTCTTTATTATCTTGTTTTAAGACTTGACAAGAAAAAAATATTGTGAATGGAATTCCTAAAGATGTTAATTGTGATTAGAGGAGTCATTAAAAAGCTAAGTTAGTTTCCTGCTTGAAAAATTGATTGACTCAAGTACAGTCTTTTATAAAATCGGAATGTTAAAGATTTTAGTATATTCACTTAGTATTAGTTCTTCAAGAACTATGAAGTCAGTTTCTGAGAAAAACGCTGACGATAACAATAAAGAGCCAAAAAAAAGTTGAGCTACTGGGTCCGCAAATTAGTTATATAAAAAGCTTTAAATTTCATAAAAATGTTTATTGACAAAATACGTTCCGATTAAAATTTGTTATCACCCATTATTGTTCTCTAGTTTTATGAAAAAACATAAATGTTTTCTGCTTTTTGATTTTTTTCGTAGCTAATTTAACAGAATTTCACGGTCGGAAACGTACGTGCCGGATCCGAATGTGAAAATGACAGGCCTGCCAATGTTTTCGAGATTGAAGTGGAATGCGCGAAAAGTAATATTGCGAGCTGCCAGCATGTAACTCTGGCCTGTTAAACCAAATTAATAAGTTTGCATTTTTGTTTTGGATGTTCTGGAATTTTAAAGCAAGAGCAATAAAAAAGTCTTGGGTGTAATATAAGAGATTTAAAACCTCTATAGTAAAAACAAGGTCCCATAGAATTAGTATTGTTGAAATGAATGAGTAATTCTTGTGTATTAAATCATATTGAAATGCTCCGGCCCGCCGAATAAAAACGTTTCCCAACCCTAGTAAAAATATACATAGTTTTATCATTAAGAGCTACGAAAATTTCATAAAAATCTAAAACAGCAGAGAAAAGTCAAAAATATAGTTAAGAAGCATAACTAAGGAAAACATTTTCCAAAAAGGTCAAAGTTTATAATTCACCTTAAAACTTTTTATTAGATAATTTTGTAACTTCTATATTAGGGTTTCCAAAACTAGTTTTCATAATTCCCGTTTAAGGAAATTGAAAAAGCTATAGCCCCCTCCAACAAAATTTCTCAAAAAGTACCATTAAAACTGATTAAACCTTTTTTTTTGCTCTTCATCATAAACTCCAGAATATCTAGTGTAAGTTTCAACTTGGTCCCCTTTTACGGCTTATGACCCCCTAAATTTTTTCCACAATATCCAGTTTAAGTTCCAAAACTACCATTAAGACCTTTTTTTGCTTCATCATCATCAGCCCCAGAATATCTAATCTAGTGTAAGTTTTAAATTACGACCTCATGACCCCCCGTGGTCCCTTAACTGCTCATGGCACCCAAGGGGTCACTTATCCCTGTTTGGGAAACACTGTTTTATATAAGCCAGGAAAGAATTATAAATTTTTTTAAACCTTAACAATTAATATTGGTAAAGTTATCTCGTTATTTTGATTTGTTAGTGCTTGATGGGTTACCTAGAGCAGGGTTTCCAAAAGGGGACGATATCGTCTCTTTTTGGGAAATTTTGGTCATTCAAAGAATTTTTACTTCAAAGCCTGCTATTACAATTTATAGTTTGTTGTTTAGCATTTGTCCGTTTACTAGCAAAAGCAACAAAAGGTTAATGGATAACTAACTAGCTCCTACTAGATATTGTCAGATTTTAAATGAATAGTTGAAAAATGAGGGCGACAAGCATAGAGATGGAAAAAGAGTATATGGGTAAAAAACCAACTCGCACTGGATATTCTTGGTTTGGTAGTGGGTGGGATATAAGAAACGTATGAATAATAATCACAAAATAGGTCTAAAAATTACACCAGATCTTCGAGGGTTTGTAGCGAAGACTAATGGGGGCGATAACTAGTAAGGCGGTTAATAAGTAATCAACTAGCCTACACTAAATATTTTGTAGTTTTAAATGAAGAGTAAAAAAAAGTCTGAAGGAAAATTTACGGTAGAATGTTTTAGAGTTAGACACTAGATCAGTGTTTACCAAACATTTTTTCAAATGGCCCCTTTAAATAAGTTAAAAAGGCTATTGCCCCCTCCAGCAAGACTACTCATAAAACTACCATTTAAAAACAAAATTTTCCTTTTTTTTTGCTCTTCATCTGCAACTCAAGAATATCTAGTGCAAGTTTCAAAATTTCTTGACTGCCCAAAATTTTTAAATTCCTCTCCCTTTTGCGATTTTACTAGTTATTGCCTCCCTACTTACTAATTTCATCCCAAAATGGACGATATCGCCCATTTTGGGGAACCCTGCATTAGATACTTAAAGGTTTGTAATGAAGACTAAAACAATAAGGTTACGTCTTTACTACAACTGCGGCTAACAAGGGTTTTTATACATTAAAACTAGCCTGGGACCACCAAATTCCTGCTGATTTCGAAACAAGTAGTGCAACTATTTTAAAATGTGCTTTCATGAGGGCGATTATGAAAATACGTATGTGAAACGCTGGCTTAAGCTCATGTTTTTTCAAATTAAAAAATAAAATTTTTTACAAAAAATACTTGTATTCTATTCAGTAGATTGTTAGCTTAATTTTGTTTCAGAAGTTGTTCTTGCATTTGTCAAGTTATCATTTAAAAGTTTGACTTCTATGATAACTCAGTTTTATTGCTACTATATACTGATGTGTCAACCAAATATTCAACATAAGAGTAAAGATTGAAAGAATGCAGGTGTGAAAAAACTAGTTTTGATGTTTGAGTGGTCATTTAAAATAATGTTTTAGGGCCTAAAACGGGTCAGCAAACTGCGGCCCGTTGGCTAAATACGGCTCGCGAAGCAAACATTTTCTACCCGCCATGCTTTTACAGCAAAAATCATACTTTTTTGAAAGCAAAAAAATCTAGTAAAAACTTGCGATAAACCTCTAAGATTTATAACTAGTTAGTGTTATAATGTTGTATATATGCATTGTCAAACTTATTGTTTAAAATAGTGTTTTTCTATGTAAACTTCAATTATTCTAAGTAGCCAGGTGAAAACTTTTCTACCGAGTGTGGCTAACGAGCAACAACTTATGAGAAAATTGGCCCGCAAATCATAAAATGCTGCCGACCTCTGGACTAAAACTTGCTTTAGAAATTGTTGTAACACATGTTAAGCTATAGCTTTAACATATCATGATTAAAGATTAATGATTCATTTAGAAAATGATCAACCCAGCATAAAATTAGATTACTTTTTATTTCAATTGATTTAACGATTAATTTCACGTTCAAAATAGAAAACCGTTAAATTTATAGAAACGGATAATACAAAGTGGTATATAAATTTTAATTAAAAATTTATTTTAAAATAATTTCAAAATCTAGTGATTATAGTACTTTCTTCTTATAATGAAAGTATTGCATACTTCAACTTTATGTCGATGAAGCTAAGCTAAATCTCATGTTGAAAATAAGCAGTAAAATACAACTTAAATATTGTTAAAAAGATTCAGTGTTTATGAAAAATTTATAAACACTTAAGTAAGTGATTACCTTTAATAGACCAATAGTTTGAAATCTGTGCAGAAAAAATAACTAAATAAAAAAGTTGTCAACTCTAAACTGTTTAATGTGCAACTTTTATACAATATTACAAGTATAACGGTATCAAGCTTGTGAAAAGCTGATTTTGAAGACGGTAATTCAAACGTTTGCGTAAAAGTATTTTACTTGTCACAAAAATGTTTACTGTTAGTGAAAATTTTAACGCAGTTTTTTTTTTTTCCAAAATAATGTTTTGGTTTCTTTTCAGGAAGTGCATACTACGAACACATTTACACCGTTATACTTGTAATATTGTATAAAAGTTGCACATTAAACAGTTTAGAGTTGACAACTTTTTTATTTAGTTATTTTTTCTGCACAGATTTCAAACTATTGGTCTATTAAAGGTAATCACTTACTTAAGTGTTTATAAATTTTTCATAAACACTGAATCTTTTTAACAATATTTGTAGTGCACAGTAGGTGCTAAAACTTGGTAGAAAAACACAGTAGGTGCTAAATGATAAACAATGTGCTCATAAAAAACTTCTTATGCAAAACAGTTTAGATTGTTATAACGTTTGTTGTACGACAACACTCGAAACAACAGGTGTCAAGATCTGGCAAAAAAACTTCCCGGTTATCAAGCCGTTCGTCACTTGGACACTGTTTATCGTCTTGCCCAGGATTATTATTAGTACACGACATGGTCAAACTATAACAAATTCATTGTTGATATAAGTGGTTGTTTCTATGCCTGGTAAAAAAACTATTTCCAAAAAAAGAAATATTTTTAACCTGACAATTTTGGTCTGACATGTAGTGCAAAAACTAGCAAATCCCAAAGAGAAAAGTACCAATTAGTAATTTCTAGAAAAATCTTGACTATATAAACACAAAGCTAACCTAACTTTTACTATTCACTTTAAACTTCACATTAAATTATACAAAAATAAACAATTTTTTTTCACAGTAGCAATTAAAACAGTTGTTACTTAGTCAGGAAATTATCATTTTTTCAAAAAAATAATTAAGATACTAAGTGGCAACATACTGTGTAAATATGTGTAAATCTTTTAATTAAAACAGAATTTTAGTATTTTTTCTCTGTCCAGGAAACTTTTCTTTATCAAGTAAGTCGAAACAATTAAGTCTCAAAACATCCCTAATTTTAACTGCTTTAAAAAATACTAGAAGTAAAAAAGTTAAATCAAATTAATAATTTAGTTTTGTGAATACTTTTTTATTTGGTGCAGTTAAAAAAATATACATATATAATCTTAATTTTGATATTAAAAATATTAATTAACTTTTGTATGAAAAAAAGTAAGCAAAATTAAATTTAATAACTAGCACTAAATCCTGACTTAACTTATTGTTTATTGAATAACAAAAGAGAAGCGCTCAAAACGTTTGGTCCAAGAACCTGGTGTACGAAGGAAACTTTTGGTTAACGATTCTAACACAACTAGTGCTTAAACCTATAACAAGTATAGTTTGCATTTACAAAGTAAATTTATTATGATTAAAAAAAGCATAGTTAAGAAGCTTTTCAAAAGAATTTCTAATTTCTATGTTCATAGTAGTGATAATAAAAGTTTCAAGTAAACAGAAAGCTACTGAAATATTTTTTGGATATACCCATATGATTTTTTAAACTGGTCAAAACCTTATTTTAAACAAAATGTTTGCTGATTTATATCATCTACAACTTAGCGAAAACAAGACGATTTTAAACATATGATAGAGAATTTTTAACAATTTTTAAATACTTTAAAAATAATTGTAGTTCTAATTCTAATAGTTTGTACGATATCCACATTATATTTCAAAATAAAGAACCCTTATAAAGAATAACTAAAAAAATAAAGTGAAACAGACATCCTTTTTCTAATAGCTTTTAAACTTAAAGAATTATAAGTACTATGCTGTCTGTTAAGTCGGTTGGTTTTGTAGCATTATATTTATGCATAACTCAAAGCTTAAAACAAAAACACGCCAGACAAGTATTGCTTTATTATATTTATTATATTATACATTTAGATTTATTTATGTTTAAATGTGCATTTATCTTTTATATATCGACCGGGTGCTGCTTCTATTACCACTGGACGTTTGCTGGCCTTCTTCCAAATCCATTAGACCTCCTCTTCTCACGTTGGTTGTTTCTACCGTTGAAACGCTCCTCATCCCGATCCTTGTTCCACTTTCCATGGTCAGCACCGAAATCCGTCCACTTAATCTCGTCAGCATACCCGTTTCGACTTTTTTCAGCCGTGAATCCTGGCCAGTCCCGGCTGGGATTTCTGCCGTCGACATTTTTACGGTTTTCCTTGGTCGGAAATCGGGATTTGTCCGACGCGATCAACTCACGGTAGAAAGAACTTTCCTCGAGACCTTCACCCGTCCATACTTCGTTGCGAGCAGCAGGTTTATCGGTGAGATCAAAAATATAGCCTTCGTCATCATCTTCGTCGGGCAACAAGAAATCATCTTCGTCGGGGTACAAGTAGTCATCTTCGTCAAACGAGAAATCATCTTCGTCGGACATCAAGTAGTCATCTTCGTCGAAAAAGAAATCATCTTCGTCGGGATACAAGAAATCATCTTCGTCGGACATCAAGTAATCATCTTCGTCGGACATCAAGTAATCATCTTCGTCGGGCAACAAGAAATCATCTTCGTCAGTCATCAAATAGTCATCTTCGTCGGGCAACAAGTAATCATCTTCGTCGGAAAAGAAATCATCTTCGTCAGTCATTAAAAAATCATCTTCGTCGAAATTTTCATTTCCCCATTTTTTCTTGGCAGCAATAGGTTCATCATCAAGATCAGGCTCCTCGAATTCCTCCTCCCACCATTTTTTATTGGAAGCAGCAGGTTTACCGGTGGGATCAGCGGGAGAATTAAGAGGAAGCTGAGATCTGCCTTCTGTTTTCTCACGTGCAAGATACGAGCTTTGGGCGTGCTTTTTTTCGTTTTTCTTTTTAAGATCGTCCCACTTCGACAGCTCAAAGTGGTCATCAACATTGTTCAAATCGTTACCGCCGTCATATCTGTATTTACTTTTTTCGCGCGCTGATCTCGGATTCTGATCATACTTTACTTTTTCCCAGTTCGCAGGATTGTCAACAGGGTTCACGTCCTCCAAGTCCTCATCATCCCACCGTTTCTTTTTAAGAGCAGCAGGTCTGTCGGAAAGAAACTGAGGTTTCTCGAAACTATGAGCTGACATGGTCTCTCCTCTTGGCTGCTTGACGGTCGGGCGCAATCTGGGATCGCCATTGAGGAACTTGGGATTTCTTGATGGGTCTGGGTGGAGTGGGGTCAATTTAGACCAGTGGTCAGGGCGTACAGGGTCAGGCTCGAATTGAGGGAAGTTATTGATAGGTCGAGGTTCGGGGTCATTAAATTTAGGAGGGTTCCAACCTGGGGCGATCCCGGGCTTCAGTTCCCTGTAGAAACATTAGGCTTATTTCTTTGCTAGGCTTTGAAATATTAACTAAAGTAATAATTGACTACTTTATTTTCAGTGAGAAAAAAATTAATTGTGTCAAACAATCAACAAAATGGTTAATTGCACTATAACAATGTTGTTTGTATGGTAATCAAAACTTTTAAGTTAAAAATTGATAGTTAGAAAAAAAGTAATTGTTTTTAAGCGTATCAAAATAAATTTATGCAAAAACTCATAAATTAAAATTTCAATAAAAATAAAACAAAAATCATCTAAAAAAAATTTAAATCAAGTATTAATAAACCTCATAAGCTTGTGAAAAAGTTAAGAACTATTTCATACTAGAACTATACAATTATTCAAGTCTAGGCTTATAAATTTAATATCTTAAGTCCTAAAGTGTTTCAGGAAAAAAGAAAATTTTAAAATTATTTTAAAAAACTAATTTCAACGTAATTTTATTTGGTTAATTATAATCTTCACACAGAAACTAACATTTCAAACTTTGAAAGATACAGAAATTTCCGGTCAAAACAATTTTTTTTGATAACGATAAAAAGTATATTCTATATAACAATATAAAAGGTGTATTTTACAAAAGAACATTCAACTCACGGCCTGACGTAGGCACTGCTGACGTCACTTTCGGTGAGCGAGTACATGCTGTAAGATCCGTAGGCGAGCAGCAAGACCACCGCGAGCGCGGACCCGACCCTCACCGGGCTCCATTCCAGCTCCTCGTCCTCGTAACGCCCGTCGGTCTGGGCGTGGCCGTTCCTCCTCGGCTGGCAGTTGGGACGCACGTTGGTCCTCGATTGGCTGCTCATTTCGCAAGTCTGTTGAACAGCAAGTTTAGTTTTTAACTTTAAAAACTTGAAAAAAACAGTGCAAATTTAATTTTTTGAGATGTTTTTGATCGGACGAGCTGGCTAAACGCTGATCATCGCGCGTATGTTGAACGTTTGAACAGTCGGGAGATTTTAAGGTTGCCGAGTTTTGTTTTTAACTTTGTTCAAAATTGCATTGCTTGGTATGAGTTGAGCTTGTTTGTATCGGTTCGGTATTTAATGCTTGAGAGCTTAATATCAAAAATTTAGAAGTAACAAAAATAGTTTAAAGTATATATAAAAGTTAAAAGTATGTCAAAGATTATGCGTTTAGTTGTTGAATAAACATTTAGAGGTCTACTTTGTTAAAAGAAGATCACATTTATTTTTCAAATTTTGTTCGTCAATCAAAACTTCGCTCAAAGAGATCTTCAGTGCTTAAAATAAACAAAAAAAAAACTTATATTCGAAAAAAAAAAAATAAAATGTTTAATAAACAACTTATTTGTTTGTTTTAAGAACTGAAGAGCTTTTTAAGCTAAGCTCTTCAAAAAAAAATGTGTAAGTCATATATATGTAAATTTATTTACTTAGTCTTGAGATTAATTTGAATATAGGTTAAATGAATGCAACTCTTTATCTTTCTGTGTAACAGTTTTTACTAAAAGATACTAAAAATAAACTATTTGATTATTTTTATACATAAAAAATTATTTACATTTTTGCAGTTGCAAGATTGCTGTTTATTCTCAGATTTTAAAAGTTTCACTTAAAACGACCCTAATCGGAAATATTTCAAATTTATAGATTTACTCATTTTATTTTTTTAATAAGTTCTGAAAAGAGGAGAAGCGATTGAAAGTTAAAAAGAGAACTTTTAGAAACAAAAATGCCTATAAGTTAAAGAAAATATAATAACCTAAACAATTTTTTTTTTTTGAACAATTATTTTTTTGATTTTTGTTTTAAGCAATTAATCAACAAAAATTAGAATTCCATTAAGACGGTATTTAAAGAGCACAAAACATGGTTTTAAACAAATTTTAATTTGCACTAAACTCCCAAATAAATATATAATTTTTGTCTTTAAGATTTTTTAAAAATCAAGCTATAGATATATGCTTGTTTTATGAGAAAAAATTATCAAAAGTATAGACAACATATACTTATCAACTTAACTAACACTAATGTACAAAATAGCCGCAACTTGTATAGAAACTTGTTGTGAAGCTTCCGAACTTTTCTTTGTTTTCCGTCAAAAAAATGCTGGTTGCTGAAAGTTCGATTCAGTCGTTCTGCTTTGTATACTGTTTGTTTGATTTAACTATTCTTTACTTATTCTGTTAACAAACTTAAAATGTTTGCTAACTCTGTTTGTGAAAGTAAGTGGAAAATTGATAAAAAAATCTGTGGTGTGTATAAATAACCATGGAAACCAGAAAACTAATAATTAAATAATTATGACGATGACCTATCGAATAAATACATTTTTAAATAAAAACTTGCAGAAATTTACAAACTTTAACGGAAATTTCCATTTAATCTTTTCTTCAAATAGTTCTCGACAAACTTCGGCCGGCTGAGCAAAAGTTTCTGGTCCACGAAGTATTTTTTAGTTAAAATGAAGCTAATGTAGAAAGTTAAAGATTTAGATTTGTATAATAAAAAGTTAACAAGAATGTTTTTGTTTGTTTGTGAGCAAACTGTGTTGCCTAACTTTTTTTCTTTACATATTTGTTCTTGTATAAAACTTTTACAGGCGAACTTTTTAAAACTACAAAGTACTACGGCCCATAAAACACATATTTCTTTTTTTTCTCTTCTTCGAACAATTTTTATAAGTTTTTTTAATAATCAACACTTTGAAGTTTTTAAATTTAACATATTTAAGATTTAAAATGTTTGAAATGCATGTTTTTTGGAAAAGTTTTTATATATTCTCTATTTGATTTTTTTTTAGGTTTAAATTTTGACATTAATTTTAGCTCTTTATGGTTTTAATTTAATTGTGGTGTACGACGACTTTTTTCCGGTCACCAAGATCCAAAGTTTAAAAGATTATAAGATAAAACTTTTGCTTTTTAAGCCTAATGTTAAAATTAATGATATAACTTATAAGCACCTCGTTAGGCATTATGTCAAAGTTATCAAAACCTGTTTTTAAATTCTGAACTAAGTAAAAATTTACTGTGCAACAATGATTAGACTAAAACTGATTTATATCAGGAAGGAATTTTTAATATTAAAGGTTTTCTTTTAACAGTTTGCCTCATCGACTTAATCAGAATTGATATATAAAAGCTTAAATAAATGTAAAAAATTGCATGTATGTAATTGCATTGAACTGCATAAGTATGTGTATACTTTGTTAAACATTGTTAGTTATACATATATATAATCAAAATAAGTTTTATATAAGTTGGGGAATTACTAGCCATGCCAAATGTAGGTCAATGCGGCCAGCGAAGGGTAAAAATACGATCTTTTAAGTTTTGAAAGTTGTATTAGATAATCTAGGATTTCTAGAACAAGAAAATAATTAAAATTCATAAGAGGTTTGAAACTTTAGTTATTCGGGGTCTGGGGTTTATAAAACTGGAGAATTAAGATTTAAATGAAGAGAATAGAGATCTTAGGAAATGAAGTATAATTTATTGTCCATAAGTGACATGCAAAGTTTTATTTGAAAGTGGACAACTATAAACTTACAGCTAAATGGCTTGTTCCACTATGAAAACAATAAATTGAAATTAGAGTTAGTAATGAACTATAAATTTATTAAGTATGATAGTTTTAAAAATAATACTGTTTTAAAGTAAAATGCTGTATAACCTGTATAGCGTTTATATACTTATTAAAAATTACAAAGTCAAAGCAATTAAAGTTCAAAGTTTATTCATCAAATGATAGAGTCAAAAACTATTCACAGTGCTTGACAAGGCATATTTTGAAACCTAAATCTAAAATAAAACTAATAACAACTATTTATTTCAGCGTATAAAACATTACTTTCCAAACACAAAACATTATAAATACAGAAACGTAAACAGCTACTTTTCAAAAATTGTCCTATAGTAATACGTATAACAACTTTTAAGCAAAAGTGATCACAACTTGTTGTGGTAAAATAGTTTAATAAACTCTATGAACAACATCAATGCTGATATGCACCAACAAATTTGAGTTGCTCATTCCAAGAACAAATTCCACACGCAACGGGAGACTGTCGATTCATTTGTTCACTGGGCGGAGGATACGAGGTCCGACATCCGGGTCAACAGGATTCAAACATCTTCTCATCATGCAACTTTGATTCATGATACCGGGGCCACCGTACTTTATCATATCGTTGCAATATATGCATGCTCTGCAATTCTGCCGCAAGCACCCTACACACCGACGGCAACGAATCCTTCTCCTTGGTTCTGCTCTTCGTCGGCGAGCTGGTCCATCGAGCGGTGCTTGGGCTGGTTGATTAACAGGAGCTGGTTGATTTTCAGGAGCTGGTTGATATTCAGGAGCTTGTGGAATTTCAGGAGCTTGTGGATTTCTAGGCATATTTGGCTCATTAATATTTTGTATCATTGGTTCATTATTGGTACTGGAAGTTGGGTTAGTATCAGATTTAGCCTTTTCATTACTTCTTTTCAGAATTCTAGCACTGCGTCTGAGTTCTCCATTAGACCCTGCTCCGTTACTTCCATCACCAGTATTGTACTTCTCAGACATTTTTCTCAGATGAAAATACACAAAAATTCTGAAATGTTTACTGAAGGCGTTATTGTATCTAGAGAATTCTTAATATTAAAAATACTAAATTATGTAAAATAATAGTTGTAAATTTAGTTGCATATTAAAGACAACAACAAAAACTTTTTAAACTTCATTTGTATGATTTTTATTTTGATTATGCATTTAAATATCTCTAAATAAGGAAATTATGTTTATTACTAATAATAATATACTTTTTAAAAACAGAATAAAGTCATCTTAATTAGTTACATGAAAATCTTTAGCTTTACTTATGTTTGAAAACTCAATACCTCGGAAGTTTAACTTAAATAATGGTAATTAATACAAATATTGTAAAAAAATACGATACTTGAGTGTTAATTATTCATACTATCTATGCTGCAGGGGCATGCCTAGACTAATTTTTAGTGGGGTTGCACTTTTTTTTTTGTTAAATAATATACTTTAAAACATTCCTTAATTGAGCACTACACTAACTTCGGAAGTTTCTCAGGTGCATAAAAGTATTTAAATTTTAAACGATTATAAAAAACTAGTAAAAAACATGCAAATCCCAATAAAAATCGAGTTCTTTAAATTTCAGTAAAAATATCCAGACCCTGTAATTGTTGACCATATGTAAATTATGCTTTACTTTTTGAAGCTAAAATGTATAACAAAGTGGTCTATTTGTAAGAGACTAAATACAAAGTGCTAATAAAATTTTGTAATTAACTTGTATTAATGATAGAAAAACATGTTCATTGATATTTAAATAAATTACCCAATCAAAAAGCTCTACTTGAAATAGAAAAGCAAAATATCAAGCTAAAAACAAACAAAATGTTTGAAAACAAATTAATAGCAGACGTTAACAACTATTATAAAACTTTATCAAAAAATGTAAAGTGTTTAGTGTTGTATAAATCAAAACAATACGTGTTTTGTGAAACGCTTCCTATTAAAAAATATAACCCTGGGAGCTGTAAAATCATTCAAAATAGTTTGTTTAAAACACTTTTGCTTGGCTAATTTGAATTAAAATTTCCTTTTTAAATGTGCTCGGTACGTAATTTACAACTTTTTCAAAGTACAGTTACCTGCCAACTAGATACGCACTTGCTAGGTAAGAACTGCCGGGTTAGTACGCAATTTTTCAAAACGCTGAGTTCAAAATGTAATTTTTTTAAATCTTAAACTAGTAATACAAAAGCATTATATTTTAAATAAGTTGTACTATATTTAATTTAAATAATTTAAAACCAAAGAAACCAGAAAATAAGTAATGAACTTACGAACTGTATATCAAACTCAATATTTGAAATAAACATGTTAAAGTTTATTTATTTACAGTAAATATTTAATAGTGAAATTAACGCGTACATACCCAATGATTGTATCATAAATATAAAATACGTATAAAAAAGCGATGTTAACGAACATTTCAATTGACACTTATATAAGCAATGATTAAGATATAAAAGTAAAACGTGATATTAATAAAAAACATTGCAATTGAGATTTATTTAGAACTAGATACTTTTGAAAACATGTTTGTTATTGTAGATTGTCGTTTTTTTTTATGTTGCTTGTTTTAGAACCCTAAAATATCGTTTTACAATAAGCACAATTAAATAAAAACATACTCAATCTTTTCATAAATTTCTATTCATTTGAAGTTTGTAATTACATAGTTATATAAATTTTAAAGGTGCAAGGTAGATTCAAAAAATTTTGGGTTGAACATAAATACTTACTTATATGTAATTAAATAAATACTTAAGCCTTCTGATAACCTTTTAATAAATATAATTTATTTTTATGATGAAAATTTTGCTTTTATTTGTTAATTTTAGTGGCTTTTGACACTAAATAGAAAATATACTTTGCCTGATATCAAAAAGTTAACATGTAGATATATATATCTATAGTAAACTAACTAAAAAAGAAACACTTCAATTTTTTTTATTACATTTTTTTTGGGGTCGCACGGGAAATCAGTCAAAACACGCCCCTACATTGAAGTAAATCAATACCAAACTTAAAATAACTAAATATAGATAAATTAAAAAACTATTAAAAGGCTATAAAACTCTTTTATAAACAGAGAATACTTTTTTGAACAGCTAAAAGTTCATCATCCATGTATTTATACAAATATTCAAAGTTTTCTTGCTCATATAAACCGAAGTTATTTTCCAAAAACTTAATTAGTGTACAAATTGTTTTAACACGATTGTTGTAGTTTTGAGAAACTTAGTTGATGTTTTGCACTCAATTTACTCAAAAATATATCTAAAGTCTCAAAGTGGCTCTGTACGCAATTGATTCCTGAAGTGAAATTTTGTTCATATCACTATTTTTTACTTTAAAACAACATATGACATTTATTTATGTTCATAAAATGTATACAACTTATTTGAAAATTGTTATTTGTGGAAACTAAATTTCAAGTTAAAAATAAAATACATGAAAATTACTGCGTATAATTTTTTTTTCTGAGTCTGGTTGCTATAGATAATATAGTTATTTTTTACACTTGGATCGTATAGCGTCTAATCTTAACAAATTTGACAAAAAAAAATCTAAAACAGCTAATCTTAAAAGAATGTCCATAACGGATCAGCATTGAAAACAAAAATAAAATTAAGTACACTTTGAAAAAAAACTTATCCCATGAAATAAAAATTTAGTTTGTAAATACAGAAACTACAAACTCAGTAATAGAAATCATGATAACTGAATATTGTAAGTTGAAATACTACTTAATATTTTTTTAATAAATTTTTATAAAAGTACTTGCGAGCAAGTTTAGACTTTTAACAAAATATTTTCATTAATGGTTGTTTCAAAATAATTTGTATGTTGCTACTGGCCTCTTTTGATTTTGATCATAAAGTGCACCAAATGTAACATAGTAAAAACTGAAGATAGTTTTTTTTATTTGAAGTCTTAGTTTTTTTTGTTACTTTTTCACAACTGGAAAATAAACTGTATGAGGGCATAAGGGAGGGGTAAATCACCTTTTTCACAATTTAGCTTTATTTTATTGAGTTTTAACTTAGCTACAAGTTGCTTTTAACAGATTTTTAAAACTAATAATACTTTTTGAGATATAGCCGGTCGAAGTCGGATACTACTATAGGTTTCTTATGGAAGGCGCAAACTAAAACGGCGAATAACTGAAAATATATCTTCTACGTTTTGAAGATAATCACCTCAGACTCGTTACTTACAATATTTAGAAAATTCTGCCGGAACAAAATTATGAGCAAATAAAATTTAATAAAAAAAAAAAAATTTTTTTTGTTTAATTTATTATATATATATATTTTTTTTTTTAGATTTTTTTCAGACAGAATATTCTAAATATTGCAAAAAAAACTTCCTGAAAGTTTGAGGTGATTATCTCAAAAAACTTAGGAGTAGATAGATTTTTAGTGAAATTGTCTTTTTTCTCCTTTTTAGTTTGCGCCTCCCACAAGGAATATTCGTAGTCTCCGATTTTGACCGGCTATATCTTTTTTCTAAAATTAATTTGAATTTTTTCAAATTGTAAAAAGCAACTTTTAGCTTAGTTAAAATTAAAGAAAATTAGATCAAATTATGATAAAAGTGATTTACCTCCCAAATGCCTATAACATCCGCTCAAAACTTGTTTTAAGGCCAATCTAAACTATTCAAACGTACTTTCTAAATATTTCACAAAATAATCAGGTTTTGTTTTCTAGTAAACAACAGCAAACTATTTTCATGTTAAGGTACCAAAAAATACATTAAAAAGATAAAAACATACAGGTATGAATAAACAAACTCGAAATTGCACATTTCAAAAACAGTTATCAAAAATCAAAGTAAAAAATTTAAAGTGAAAAGTAAATTATAAAACTCCGGGCAGTGCAATTTAGCAAGACACACTTTAAAAAGATCACGCATTTTTGTAATTTCGCAAAATATCGTAACCGCATAACGGGCAACTCCGCCTCTTCACCAGCCAATCATCGACGCAGTCGCTATGGTAACGGTGTCTGCATGGCAACACGCGTATGGGTCGGTTGCCAACGAACTTTTCGAGGCAGATTGGGCAGCCGTTTTCGGTTTCGAATTGGTCAGTTCGCTCAACGTTGCAGGTCGTTTCTTCCATTTCGTTGACAATCTTTTTAGCTGCCCGGAAAACCTGCCAGTGTTTTTTGGATTCAAATGTTGAAAAAAATTATAATAAATCTACTTCAGAGCTTAGTTAGTGTACAAGATAAACTAAGGGATTTATAGAAAAATTAAATGTAAATAATATACAGTATTTTAAACTTTACAAAAAAAAGCTTATGTTCACAAATTTTGCAATTAATATTAGATATTTTAAGTATGTATGGAAGACTTTAAAATTCTCTAAAAATTTTTGAACAACTATTAGCTGTGTTGATTTATAAAGCAATACTAACTTTTTTAATCAATAACTGGCTATTTCAGATTTTGTTGGAAACAGCTCCTTAAGTATAAAAAGATTTCTTTGATAACAAATTTATATACGCTAAATAACTTTAAACATACTTAAAAGTTTATATTTCTAATCATAAGCAAAAAAAAAAGCTTTTTGTTTGTATAACTTCATTTACTAAAACCTGAAGTTAAAATCAAGAAGGCATCAACAAATTTTAATACATTGGAAAAATGAACTTTAACGTAAAATATTTTAATCACAACAAGTTGCACTGTAAAGTTAACCTGTTTGCAAATTTATACAAAATTTCAAACAAATCACAACCAGTTTCAAACAACGTATTTGTACACAAACAGTGGCAGCCACTAACATGCACTGAAGTCACGTGGCTTGGCAGTCCCTGGTGCAATGTTTTCCATCCCAACACTATGAACAAGACCAGCATCAATGCTGACGTCAGCACAAATTTATCAACGTATTTGGACATTGAGTTTTCCTGTTGGGTTTGAATTGGTTAAAAAATCATGCGGTGTGTGGTCAAAAGAGATATGCTAGGTTAAATGTTGCGACAAAACATAACTAAAATGTGTGAAGCTGTATGATAACAACAAATAAGCTGAACAGAAGTTTTTTTTTAAATTAAAATACAGCGTTACTTGTAAAATTCAGATATTATTTTCTAAGAAAAATTAAAATCAAGGATACAAGGCAACATTTTAATGTACTCTAACCACAAAAACTATAGAACTTGAGTAAAAATTGCATAAACCTGTTACTTAGCTAAAATTATAGTAACTTTAACACCTGAAACTGTTTACTTTATTTTTTTCAACATACTGAATAGGTTAGTTTTAAGCTTTAGTCGTTGTATTGTATGTATAATTCTTATAGACTCAAAAACTTTAAATAAATAAGATGACTTTTTTTAAACACTGCATAGACTATAAACTTTTTTACTGCAAATTTTTTTCTTATAATTATCATTTCTAGGATTGTTGTATATATACAAGTTTCATATTGCCTCCTAAGTATATTTAAAAGGGTCAATACGTAAATTACCACTCATTTTCAAAGTCTTTTATTTATGAAGCTTTTGTAAAGTTTTACTGCTTTCTTTTTACTTTTACATCAGACTTAAAAGAAAAAAGGCAAAAGAACTTATATTTTTATATTAATTAAAATAACATGAATATATACCGAATTTTCTGTTAACTTATCTTCAATATAACAGTTTTTAGATGATATAAGGAAATTTTTCCACCATTTGAAACTTTTGCTACTTTTTAACGAATAAACTTGACCAACATGAGAATAAAACAGTTTCTGAAATAAAAAATAAAAAGTTAGCTATTTAAATAATTACAAAAAAAAAACTACTTGTTTTAAAGTGATAGCTGTTGCACTTAATTTACATAAGTTTTTTTTTATATTAAAGGTACAAGATAAATGATAGTGTTTGCTTAAAATAAAAATAACTAAAAAATACTAAAAATTAATTAACTTCAGAGGATCAAAATATTTCTATTCTTTAAAGAAAAGAGTACTTATATGCTTTAAATAAACCAAAATAATTTTAGTTATTAAACAAAAACACTAGTTATTAAAGTAAATGTTATTTGCTTCAAACAGCCTAAACTTATAAAAATCCTCAAAACTATCAATTATTACTATAAAAACAAAACACAAATAACCTTTTTATCCAAATTCATATCTGAAATCACCACTGTTGCAAAAGTATCGATGCCAATTTCTTTAAACTTTTTCACGGTGTACAAAACTTTATCATTTAAAACGTTTCTTGGCGATCCTCTGTTACTTTCGGCATCTTTTGAACATTTGTTATCAATTTCATAATCAATACATACAATGTAGTAGTTTTACTACAAAAGTTATACTTATGAACTAAATAAAAATGTTTCAATTGTACAAAAATACTGATTAGTAGACCATAATGAGTATGCTAAACTATTTTTTATCTTGGTTTTATTTTGAAGATAATAAACTAAGTTACCAGTTACTTTTCCTCGCTACATTTTGTTCAATATAGTTTTTGAGAGATAACAGGTCAGAATTAAACAGCTTATTTGGTTTCGTAAAAAAGGTCCTTACTAAAAAGGCGAAAAAATACGATGCAATAAAAAAATATATATTCCAACGATTTTTAAGAAACCAATTTTTATTTAAAAACAAAAGTATTTTTCAACTTACTAGCTGTAAAGAGATGATTAAGTAGCACAATAAATGAAAATTAATTATTATTCCTTTTAAAAAACAAATCAAAAACTAGTTAAATAAATTGTTTTCTTTAATTATGATCCTTATTAAAAAATTGTTTGATATTATTTTTAATTTTTTAACAAAAACACTAATCGATAAAAAAAACTTTATTTTAGTAACTAGTTTTAGCCATATATATTTTTTTATTCTACGCTACACTTTTCAAATCAAACTAAGGAATTATAATTTTAAATTTGTGGTACCTATATTTAAAACCTAGGAGTGAAATAATTTTAGTGATGTTTTTAGTTCTTAAGAAAACTGAACTCGAAAAAAGAATTAACTTTATCCTATAAAACTCATTTTACAAAACTAAATATATATCAAATGAAAAACATTATAAGTAAGTTGAAGCTCAAACAAACTTCTTTTATACATAAGCCATTCTTAATTTTTCAAAGTTGCTTGAGACCCCCATTATAGTCCTTAACAGACCTTAAAAGCATAAGATAAGTTGTGTACAAGTTAATTTTAACAGAATATTACAAAAAATATAGATTATTGTACAAATAGGGGTTTCCCAAAGTGGGTGGTACCGCCATCCTGGGTACAATTTTAGTAAGTCGGGGCGCAATAACTAGTAAAGGGAGGGAGAGTATTTTTAAAAATTTTGGGCAGTCATAAAGTTTTGAAACTTACACTAGAAATTCTTCAGATGCAGATGAAGAGCAAAAAAAGGTCTTAGGTGCTTTTATTAATAATTTTGAAACTTACACTAGATATTTCTTGAGTTGCAGATGAATAGCAAAAAAAAAAACAAAAAAAGATCTTAGGTGTTTTTAAATGGTAGTTTTTTGAGTAGTCTTGTTGGAGGGGGCCACAGCCTTTTTTATTTATTCGAAGGGGGACATTTGAAAAAAAAAGGAAACATTGGTATAGATAGATGCATTATCAAGGTATAATATACACAGATAAATTTTGTTAGTGCTTAGGAATTAACTGTTTTAATTTTAATAACTCGTTTTTACTTAAGGTTGAAACAGTTTGAGAATTTCAAAACATTTATAAAGCATATTTTTTATTGTTGAATTATTAAATGAGCATTTTTATGCGGAGATTATAAAACAAAGTAATTTACTAAAAGCGTATCACCAACTGATAGATTTACAATCGAAAATACCTTTGACAAAAACAAGAGCAATTTTCACATGTGAGTATTTAGATGAAGACATGTAAATTTTGTTTTCAACTTCATCAAACATCATCTGTAAAAAAATGAATTAAAATTTAGTTTTCAAGCGCACTCAATACTAAACTACTAGAACTGAAAAAAGTATTTTCTTTTGACATTAAGTTTACAAATACAAGCACTTTTATTTGCCTAGATAGTTAGTAAGTAGTTTTGCTCTTAAATAAAAAGATTAAAATTTAAAAGCTTATTAACACAACATAATTTGATTGTAATACATCAAGATAGTTATCTTTTTCTTTACATTATTAGTTTAGCACAACTTAAGTGAAACTTGAATTAAATACCAAAAAAGTTAGCTTTTTGCTTCAGTAACTACTAGTTTGAATGAAATTTGAATGAAATGCTGAAATAAGGTATTTTGGTTAAACATTTTGTACAACCTAGTTTGAAACAGGGTTCCCTTTGAGGTGATTTTTGGCTATCATGGGCAACAAGCAATAAGAGGGCAAAAAAGTAAATTGGTAAATGATTAATTAAGGGGCGATATGTTAAAAAGGAGTGGGCGAAGCTTTTTAATTTCTGCCAACTTAATATTATGAAAATGAGTTTGGGAAACCCTGGTTTAAAGTGATATATCCTTGAAACTTTTATTTTATATGTTGTTTTCATATAGTTAACTAAATTTTATAAGACTAATTAGTGTAAAGATTTTCGTGTTTGTAGACATTATGATGACAACTAATTTAAGGTTATAGAAGTCAAGTTAACTAAGGAAAATATTAGTAAGGTCAATGTCTTAATGACATTCGAGAACATACAAGGGTTGCTACTTTTTGAGGTAAAAAGGAAGTCTGAATAACCAAAAGCTAGCCTGAGTTTATGAGTAAAAAAGAGCTAAAAATTAAATAAATGTTACTCAAGCTGAAACACTTACAAAATTCAGGTAATAACAAAAGAACTTAACATCTATAGAAAACATGATTTCAAATAAATGAAATAAAATAGTTACTCAAAACTAGAAAAAAAAACTAAAAATTAAAAAAAAACACTTCAAACAAGCCTGAACTTTTCATGTTGACTGAAAAAAACATCAAACTAGTCTGAGTGGCCTCAGTAAGTGGGAACCCGGACTAACATAGCCACAAAAAATATGTTCAAATATTAAAACGTTGTGCTAATAATAATTTAATTGCTATTAACAAAGATATTTTTTTTGGAACAAAACTTAAAAATAAAACTTGTTTCATTAATACAACAGAACTTTTTTTATGACTGTTGTTGTGTCTAGTCCTGATTATAGTAAATTAGGCTAAAAATATTCATTTTGCGATAATACTAAAAACATTGTTTCTTTATGTATAAAATACATTCATCTCAAAGTTTTTAATTAACAAACGTACTTTCTTAGTTTTTAGCACATCAACACGGCGTGCAAAAAAAGCTTGAACTGTTTCCACTAAAAAGAAAAATGCATTAAAACTTACAAGTGAGCCTTCTTTACCATATTGTGCATGTTTTTCACCAAACACTACATCCAATGGAAAACTGTGACTTTCATCATTACCAATATCTACTTTCAATGACAATTGCTGCTTTTTCGAAATGGATTTAGACGTCAGAAAAACCAGAAAGCAAATTAAAACATTATCTATTTCCATTCTGCTGAATATAACAAGTAGTTAGAAAAAATTGCAAACACAGAAATAGAATATGAACAATGTGTGCATGTTGTTTTTATATGTTTAAAAAAGAAATGTTTCAAGAAATAAGATTTTTTAAATAGGAAACTATAAAAACTGGAATTAATTGAAAAGCAATTTATGCGAAAGTACTAATTCTAAAAACTTAAATTATTTAGACAGCTCAAAAATCTATAGTTTTAGAATTGTATTTCAAAAAAAACCTAAAATGCTTACAAATAGTGCAAATACCAACAAAACCAAAGATTTATTTGAAAAAAATTGTTTAGGGTAATTAACAATTACTATCATAGTATAAAGGTTGAAACATATTTTAATTAAAAGTATTGTTTAAAAAACCCTATTATGTATAAATAGTTGTGGTTAAAGTATTATTTAAAAAAATTAGTTATAACAAATCAGATAAAAGATTTTTTTTGATTTAGAACTTCTTTTTATAACATGTTTTGAGCTTGATATGATAAATGTTTTATTTTACCTAGTAAAGTATATAGATAAACTAAAACAATTTTCTACTAGTAAAATGTTAGTTTAAGAGAGAGTTTTTCAAACTTAAATCAAAATTTTTCAATGGAATTGAAAAAAGAGAAGCTAAAAATAATTGAAAACTTACTTAAAAACTAAATAAAATTGTAAAAATTAGAAAGCTTTTAACATTGATTAGAATAAATAACTACGAACATGTACAATGTTAAAAGCTTTAATTAGTTTTTTTTTTCAGGAAAATAGAAGCAGTCAATGTAAATTATATTGATAAAAAAAATTATTCGATCTAAAACAAATAAAACATAGAAACGTAAATTATGAAATAGTTTTTTTTTAATCAACTATATTTGTAAGCAAAAGTCAGTGTTGAAATTTAAAATTTTTAAGTTTAGAAACTAGAGTATAGTTATAAACTACAAAAATAAATAACAATTAATTAAGAATTTTAAAATTATTATAGAGATCTGATAAATAATTAAATATAAAGCAAATAATATGTGAAGCATAGCACAACATAAATAAAAATTTATAAAAAAAAATCAATAAACATTTTACTAACATAAAAGGAACAAATCTTTAAATGTAACGAGTAAAATTATAATAATATAATGAAAGTACTGTGGATACAAAAATACTTATTTCACAAAAAATATCTACACATACAAATGGACAACAATCTAACAAAAACATTGTATTTTGCGCAGCCAGCAATTTTAAACAAAAATGTCAAGCATAGATAAAAACGAGGGCAAACAAGCTTACAAGCGTTTCTTGATCAAGTTCTCCAGCTTCTTGATCCTGAACGACGAATCGTCGCTTTCCTGCTTGTTCAGGGAATTCCCCTTATCCGAAATCTTCAGCCCCCGCCGGAACGCCTCCAGTATGGGCGCCTGCTCCACCTTCCTCAGCCCCTTCATGTCCACCACCTTCTGCACCTGGTCCTGGTCCGCCTCCACCAGCAACCGCATGCACGAGGCCACGAACTGGGCGGTGGGCTCGTGCGGCGTCATGACGACCTTCAGCAGCATCTCGGCGCGGGTCATGCCCTTGACCACGACGCGCGTGTAGGAGCTGGGGGCGTTTCTGGGAGCCTTGGAGCCGATCGAGGGGAGGGCGAGGAGGAGGGTTTTGAGGGAGTGGGCGTCCAGGAGGAGCTGCTCGGCGCTGACCGTGGAAATCGGCTTGCACTTGGACAGGTGGAAGACGAACGAGGCCACGAACGAGTTGGCCAGCCTCACGCAGAACTGGGTGAAGTACTTCCTGGCCTTCGACAGGTTGGCCCTGACCAGCGGGATCGTCTTCTTGAAGCAGGCCTCCACCAGGGTCACGTACGAGCTCTGGTCGCCCACCGAGTCCAACGAAGTCCACGACCTCTTGGACATGTCGCTCAAGTGGTGCTCGCAGGCCAGCTGCAGGTCCTGCACCAACAAGTAGATGCAGTTCGAGATGACGGACCCGAAAATGTCCCTTTCCTCCGTCATGTTGATCTTGGACTTCAGGTGGCCGTCCACCCTCTCCCTCAGCTTTTCCTCCAATTGCGCCACCGTGTCCAGGCAGTAGTCGGCGGTGGTCAGGATGGAGCAGGTCAACGTCACTTCCCCGTCGCTCAGCCTGGAGTTTTGGTTGGCCTGGTTGTCCTTCAGGATCAGGTTGGTCACCGCCTGCAGGCTCAGCGGACCCGGGACGCTCGAAGCCGAGCTGCTGGAGGCTTGGTTGGACAGCTTGGGCAGGTTCTTCATCATGATCTTGCTCGCGTACTCCCTCAAGTACTTTTGAAATATCAACGCCAAGTCGCACAGGGGCTTGCCGGTGGACAGCTCGAAGCAGTTTTTCAGGCACTTCCGGTAGCAGGTGAAGAGGACGCCGCAGCTGGCCAGCTCCTCCCCCTCGAAGCTCTCCGTCAACTTGCCGCTCCTGACGGCCTCCACCTTCTCGCTGATGTCCCGCTCGAACTTGCCCATCAGCTCCCTGAAGCTGTGGTCCTGCGACTGCACGTAGATGTGCAGGTGCGGCTCGAAGCAGACGGAGATTATTCTCACGAACGGGCTTTCCCCTTCCTCATCGACTTTCTCCTCAACTTCTTTCTTTTCTCCCTGCAGGAATGGGTTGGTGGCGGCCTCGGCGGATTTGGCCCTCCGCACGGTGGCGCCAGTCAGGCGGTCGGCTAATAATTTCTCAAACTTTTTCGTGTGCTGGATAACAATATTTTGAGTTAAAACAAACAAAACATTTAATAACGCTAAATTTTTTAATATTAATTTGATGTAAAGTTTCTTATATATTTAATTATTTACAGTAACCTCTCGCATCTTTACGCACTCTCGTTTAGTTACGCATTTTAAAGTTCCAAAAAATTCAAAAATAAAAATTTTAATTTTTCTTTTAACTGCACAAATGAGGTCTACTGTTTATTTTTATTTTAAAATATTTTTTTAAATGCTAATACACCTCTCTATATCTTTAGACTTTGTATACTTATGTTCCTCTACTAATTGATGAACATTTAGTTATACCTCAGTATATCATAAATTTTGTTAACAATAAGAGATTAAATTTAAGTTTATCCTTATATGGGTAGAGGTCAAACTAAAAATAAATGTAGTAACATAAACAACTTTTATTAATCATTTTTCTTATATTTTATATATTTTTCTTCAAAAGAAGAAGTCCATTACAGCACCAAATGCATATTTTTGTAGAAGACTATAGAAACAGATTTTAATATAGACATCACACCATTTCTTTATTGTAAACTAATGCTTATTTATAAGTTGAACTTGCCAAGTACATAAGAATATAAATGTTAAGTATCAAAAAAGTCACATACAAATTAAGACAAAATCTACTTGTTATTAGAATTAGTATTTTTTTTTACTAGTAGTATTATTTTATATAAATTTGAATCCTTTTTTTTAATGGATGTATAGTTTTATTTTTTGTTTTCAGATTTATAAATAAAGTAAACAATTTGTTAAAAGTAAGAAAGTACCCAGTCTGCTTTTAACTAGAAGCATTATCAAAAAACAGCCATTATAGTAAGTATATTTGGTACCTCTCGTATCTTTACGATCTCTCGTATCTTTACGCATTTTTTTCTGTGGACGCAATGTGCGTAAATAAGCGAGAGGTTACTGTATTTCATTTTATGTGGCATGCTTGAGTACTTTTTAAAATTTGTTCACAGCCAATCTTGCAACTTTAAAAAAACCTTCTCAAGTCTGCACAACAAATAACGAACCTGGATGGCGAACAATAGTAAATTGACGTCAATTTCCGACTGCCGCTGCCGCATCACCTTGCCCAGCTCCTCCCTGGTGATGCGGCAGAACTCCACCGCGATCTCCTCGGAAACCTCCCAGTGTTTGGGGAAGATGGGTGAGAGGGTCTCCTCGAAAGACACCAGCAGCTCCTTCACCCATCTGAATGGTTAATGGTGGTTGTTTTGTTGTGTGAATAACAATTTTTCGTTCAAATGATTTTTGATACTTGTAAGATAAAAAAGTTTATGTTTGAACTAAAAAAGCTAAATGGTTACTTGCTTTAAAGACGAAATATATCAACAAACTCATTGAACAAACAAAATAAAAAGTTTATTATAAAAAGGTTTTTTGTTTAAAAAAAGCACCAAAAGCAGACTCGAAAGAGATACTATATTAACTCGTTTTTTAAGTTTAAAAACACTTCGACTTCATTTATTCTAAAACACTAAAACTATTTGCCAATTAATCCACCCACCTGTACCGCTTGGTGATGTTGGTGAGCCACGCGTCCTCCTGACTGCTGTCGTACAAAACCAGGTACTCGTTGAACTGGTTGCCCAGAAACCGCTTCAGCATCACCCGCCTCACCCGCGCCTCCAACACGTCCGCCACCTCGCAACACTGCCTCAGCACGCCCAAGTCTTTCTGGTGCGGGGAATCACCGAAGGCGCGATCGAACTCGCCTATGACCAGCTTGGTCAGGTCTTCCTTGATTTTCTTCACTTTGGTTGACAACTCCCTTTTTTAAAAGGTAGTAACAATTAAAACACCATTCGTTCCACAAATAAAAAGATAAGAAAAAAAAAAAAATCTTAACAGTAAAAACAATTTTAACTGATAAGTTTAAATACGAGTATTTTCAAATGCATACGTACTACGACTTAATATACACCTTGTATGTCAACTTAATTTTTTCTTACCTGACTGTGTCCACCTGCTTGTACGAGTCGAACTGCTCCATCACGTTCAAAACTCCCTGCAACAATCCCGCCGCCTCGCCGTACTCTCTGTGTATAATTTGTGAAATAATAAAATTAATTCAAGGTAGGTTTGTTTAAAAATATTTTAACCCTGCGTTTTTGGTGTCTAACTTATGTTGGTTCAAGGTAGGTTTAAAAAAAATCTATTGAAGGTTTGTTCTATATCAATAAATTTCATTTTGAGGTAACTTTATTTTAAAAGGTTTCTATACGTAGCCCCATGTATGGTGAAAACGCTCTCCGAAAAAATAAATTCCTATAGCTTATTTTAAATAGAAAGTTTTTTTTTATTTGAAAAAAATTAAATCTAAGCTATTGTCGGTTGTTTTAATTGGTAGCTAGATTTATTTTACGTCAGTAATTTAAATGCCCTCATTTGATTTTGAAGGTAGATTTATATTATATAATTATATACGTTTAGTTATTTATTAACTATTGTTCGAAGTTGTAATTAAATACTGTTAATAATTTAGATTCGCTATATTTAGACAAGAATTTCTTAATATTAGTCATTATAGCTGGTTGGTGGAAATAAACAGTTAATGGTTAACTTTTTTTTAAATTTATTTAATTAGTTACATAATCGAAATAAAAGCTCACACTTAGTTATTATTTTTCAGGTAGATTCTAAAAATAAAGCAGTATGTTTTAGTAAAGTTGAAAATATATACTTAAACGTTATTGTGCTTTAATTGATGGCTTAAATAACTAAGCACAGTTTTCTTATAACATTTCTAAACTAAATATTTAAATACTAAAGATAGGTTTTCTATTACATATCAACTAATTGGAATCTAAAATAGCTTGTGAATTTTTATTTTAATGATCTTACCTATTGATATATTTTTTTTACTATTAAGATTGCCAGTAATTTTTGCTGCTCATACTAAATCAAGAACAGTCTAGTATTATTACTTATTTGTATTAAGGCTGTTTTTATGTGCAAAATAAATTAGAATAATAATATAAAAGTAGTTTTGTTTCCTACTCTAAACTATAAAAAACTTTTTTTTGTTTCTTTTAGATTTTTAAAAATTCTTCAGTAGTTCCACACTGTCCTAAAAAAACAAAAACAAATTTAAGATATTTTATATTAAAAATAAAACTAAATGAAGGAAAACATGGTTACAATATAATTAACTCAAAATAAAACAACTTTTTTGAAAAAATATTGTAACTTTAAGATAAACTACAATAGTCCGTATTTTTATTTTAAAAGTTAAAGATACTAGTTATTAAACAGTGCGAACAGGGTAAAAATTTTCTCATAACTGAAAGATACGCATTCTACGCAAGGTACACACTTTTGCCTTGGTTCAAGCAGCGTACCTTACCGATGTCCCTACTACACTTGTAAACAAACTAATCTGTTAGTGGTGAAATTTATTGGGATATAAACATACAATGTTTTACAGGATATAATAGACATTTTAAAAAGTTATTTTCATGGTAAGATCAGTTTTGGTTTAACGTAAAGTTATTCAACACTCTACAACAGGGGTCGGCAGGTCAAAAGAGGAACGTTTTTTATGTGCTTTAAAAAACAAATTTAAAGATACTTTTTTAAACAAAAAAAAGGCGTTAGATTATTCTTTAAAGATAGTACTAAAACCTAATTTTTGTTTTTTGAGAATGTTAATATATCTAACTAGTTAAAAAAAAATTAATCAGCTCGCGGGCAGCAGTTTGCCGACCACTGCTCTATAACAACTTGTACAAAAATCTGCAACCAACTTGTTAGCGGTCAGAGTCTCCAGCGTGTCGGTGCCGCTGATGAGCATGTGCAGGTGGTTGTGGGCGGTGATGGCGGTGGTCAGGTTCCGCTTCGCCACGTCCAGCTGCTTGATGTCCCTGGTGATCTCCTCCACCATCTGCTCGCTCTGCTCCGCCCGCTCCTTGATGGACCTGATCTTGTCGAACAGCTCCCTGATCGACTTCTGCGCCTCCATCAGAGCCTCCTCGCCCGCCTGGGACGTTTTGATTTTTTTTTGGTTAATTTATTGTACTTATTTTTTATTTTAGACGATTTTTTTATCAAATTTGTATATTACAGGGTTGCCAGCCGTTTTTTCAAAATATTTGCAAGGGTTTTCCAGGTTTTTTTTGCCTAGATTGTCAAATTTCAGGTTTTTCCAGGTAAAGTAATTTTCCTGATATTACTTATTGAGTACGAGTAGCTAGTTAATGTTGAAAAAGTCTTCGAGATGTTAGTACGTTTGTTTGGAACTTGAAATTGTCATGTTTTCAAAAATTTGATTAGTTGTTAAGTATAAAAAACTTATTCAAGTATTTTCTAAACTTCTTATGAATAAAAACACGTTTTTAGAAACATCATTAACTCTCAATTCCTATGCAGTTTGTTTTATATTCTAAATGTTGTTAGTATATGGCTTTAAAACTTTTAATTATTTTGTTCTATATTGACATATTTCCAACAAAAGATAATGCATACAAACTAATTTTCCTGTTTCAAAACAAATAAATACCAGATCAGGGTTTTTTGCTAACCTTAAAATTGAAGGCCACAAAAATTTACTTTGAAATAACTGTTTTACATCTTAAAATACCTTAGTAATTCTAATGTATGTTTGAACATAAACTAACAAAGTTATTTATATTGCAACTCTTAAAAACTAAGCATCTGAATATTTACTTTTTATTCAATACTCATTAGTTTCTATCTAGACCAAGGTTTCTCAAACTATTTTTAACTTGCCCCCTTTAAAGAAATTAAAAAAGCTATGGTTTAACGAGATTACTCAAAAAACTAATACTAAAAGCACCTAAGCCCTTTTTTTATGCTTTTTATCAACAACTCCATAATATCTAGACTAAGTTTCAAATTATGAGCTCATGGCACCTACGTGGCTCCTTAACTGCACATGGCCCGCTGAGAATCTGTCATGGCCCCATAAAGGCCACTGGGCCCATTTTGGGAAACCCTGACCTAGACCATGAGTCAGCAGCCTTTTGTAAGTCGCAGTTAAGTTTTACAAACAAAAAAGCTTATATAGAAAAAAGTCTGCTGCATTTTAAAATAGTCATACAAGAAAACGTAAAAATACTTTTTTAAACAAAAAAATTGAAAAAATAACAATAGAGCACTACTAAAGAGTATTTACTAAAAAATTGTAATTGTAATTTTTAACATCATATTTTATTGCTTTTAAAAAATTTTTTATCAGTTAAATAGTACCTTGTGAGTAAAAAATGTTTGCTCTCATTTGGTCCGTGGGCTGCAGTTTGCCAACCCCTGATCTACACCAACAAATTTCTCAAGAGGTGGCTCGAAAATTGGAATGATATAAAAAATAAAAGAGTTAATAGCTCCTAACTATCAAATGTATATTGTACAACCTAACAAGAATTCAAAGTAGAAAGAAAAACAAAAAAGCTAATAAAAGATTAAGGAGCTTTATGCTAAAAAAAATTAAAGCTAGTCTTACCAAGAGAGAACTCACTAAGTTAAATTAAATGAACAAAACTTAAACTTTAGAAGTAAATTGATTATACAAACAAAGTGCTTAAATTGTAGTAACATGCAGAATACAACAGCAATCAGTTTTGTTTATTGTAGACAACAAACTTTTTGCTATATTACCAGCTGGTTAGGTGTAAGCAACAAATATAATGAAGCATATCAGTTTGAAATACAAATAAGTGCTTTATAAGTTATAAAAATATATGTAAATACAGTGGATTTAAATTAAGTTTTAAAAATATGCTGTTATTTACTTCTTGTAAATGCTTAGTAGATATAGACTATCAAATAATTTGAATAAAAAGAGAAATATTACTTTAAAGAAAAAAGAAAAACTAGAAAATGTACAGGGCTTTAAAAAAAAATTAACATAAATTTGCAGTGTTGATTGTTATAATGAAAAAACCACTGATGGAAGAATTAAAAGCAATGCTGTGAAAAAGTTATGTGTTGTTGTAATAGTTCAATTAAAACTTTGTAAACAAAAAATTAGCTGATTGTTTTTAACGTTTATTATATTTTTTTTAACTATTATAAAAATTTTTTAGATAAAAATAAGTTTTTTAGTAAAAAATAGTCTTTTGTTTTTTGCAAAGAAAATAATAATAACAAAAACCTTATAAAAAATTAAAATCTCTTTCTTGAAAATTGAGCATAATTTATAAAAGATAAGGTTTTAAAAAATTGTCCTAAAACTGGTTACATGACTATCCAAATTCGGACAACTCAAATTCCGACAATTCAAATTCTTAAAAAAATGTTAAAAGGACTATATCTCAATAACTAATATAAATTTGAAAAAACTAAAAAAACACAAATGTAGATCTTAATAATATCTAAAGCCACTTTTTTCTTTTTTTCAAAATCTAAAACACTTTTCAAGATATTTTAAAATTAATAAAAATATCTATGTTTTTTACTTTATACAAACCATATCTCAAAAAGTATTTAATTTTTTACAAAAATAAAAAAATGGCCTGTAGATATTAACATGATCTACATATGTATTTTTTATTGTAGACAAATATACAATACTTTTTTATTTTTAGTCGTTACAATCATTTATTAACAATTTGAATTGTCGGAATTTGAATTGTCCGAATTTGAATAGTCGTGAACCCCCTAAAACTATAGGATATCAAAGACTAAAAAAAAAAGAAACTTTTTAATTTCTCAAGCATTAAAGATTCAAAAATTTTAGAAAAATAGAATAAAAGATATATAAGCTTATAATTAATAACTATTTTTAATTCTTTGAAAAGCTTAGTCTTGTTTTTAGACAATCAAGTATAAAATAAACAGTTAAACAGGATGGTCACTGACTTCTTTATGGGTTTAAAGTACAAGTGTTATTGTCTGTTTTAAGTCAAAAAATAAAAATAAATTTAATGAATAAAAGCTTTTAGTACTAAAAATTTATTTAAAAAATGCTGTATTGTTTCTTTAAATTTGTTTTATTATTTAAAAATCCTGAATAATAAATATTTCTTTGTATATAACAAGTATATTTCTTATTCTTTCTAAATTTCATGGTTGGAATAAGTTGTTCAAATTTCCTGGTTTTTCTAGTTTTTTTGCTAAAATGTTTAAACTCTAGGTCAAATGTCCACCCTGAGTTAAAGCTAATGCAATCTGCTGCACTGGACCTAAGTATAATAATAAGTCAACTAATATATATTTGGTTAAGTAAAATGTTTTCATAAAAATACAGTTTTTGTTTAATGCATCACTTGACAAAATCCAGAAAGATTCAAAGAAACTTGTCAATAAAAGTTTTTTAAATCTTAAAAGAGTTTTTAAATAGAAATTAAAAACAAAATAAATATGTCTACTAATAGGTTCTAATTCTTTATGAGCTAATAAAATATTTTTAATAAATTTCCTGCCTTTAAAAATTAAACTTTTAATTAAAACCGATTCAAAAACACATAACCAAAGACTCAAAAGACTTTAAAAAGTTCCAAAAATTCAATTAGACCCAAAAAAATATGAATTGCGAAAGCAAAATAAATAATCAAAAATAAAAAAATAAAATGTTTAGTGATGATAAATTTTCTTATTAAGAGCATGTTTATATCAAATTTCCTGACTTTTCCTGATTTTTTTTCAAAAATCCCCATTTTTCCTGACTTTTATATTTTTTTTTTCGGTTTTCCTAACTTTTCCTGATTTTGTAGCAACCCTGTTACTGTCACCTTCGGTTTGTCATCTTAGCTTGTTTATTATTCTTTTTAGTCTAGTCACATATTTTAACTTAATATACAAACAACATAGTAATAGTTGGCAGGCTATAAAAACTAATAGCAAAGCACTATCTATATGAAACTAAAAATAATACTAATATTTAACAAATATCAACAATTATTATTATGTTCCAATTAATAAAGTAAAAGTAAAAATAATGAATAAATAATTTTTTAAATCAAATAAGTTTCTTAATATATATCTTTTAACTATAACTTTCTACCAATTAGAATGAAAATAAATAGCAAGTTAGTTACTTACTTTAAGTTTACTGTAATCTCTTCAAAAACTATATTTGATTACTATTTTATGTAAATAAGTCATTTAGAAATAAACATCTATTTTTTCACTTATATGTTGTAAAAAATAAAAAAATTCTATAAAACTGATCACGTAAAAAAAATTAATCTTAAATCTTAAAACGTTTAATATTTATAACTGATGAGATATTTTAATGAAACTTAGTACCATATAAAACTCTAAAAAGGTAACAAATACACTACTTCATAAAAAATGTTCAAGTTTAGAACTGTAACTACTGTATTAGTTATATACAAACAATTTTTAAGACTATTATACTTAATTACAAAGATAGAAAAAAAAAATGGTTAAACACAAAATGTAAAATCAAAGAAAAATCAAGTCCTTTTTTAGAAATTCCTAATTTTATCTAGGAGAATCAAATCTTTTTTTTGTAAAGCTGCAGAAATCAAGGTAAATGGGATCTCTGTTTTGCCTCTCATAAAGAGCCTATTGAACTTTCTTACTTTGTTCGTTTTTATACCCAAACTACTTAGAATTTTTAAAAGAGTTAAAAATAACTATAGCACAGTAGGCCTGTAACTAGAAAAGTCTGTCTACATTAAAAGTTATACCAGTTAGCAAAGGCAATTTGAAAGCCTTTCGCTTAAATCAATCTTTGATGTCTTTAGAAATAAAAAACCTTTACAGTATAACCATAAAAGAACTTCTATCAAATAAAAGTTATACTTTCAATAATTAAAAAAAAAATTCAAAGCTTTGTTTATCAAGTTTAGAAATAGCTCAGAAATGTTAGAAAATTAAATTAAACAATTAGTAATAAATACTTATTATGCAGCAAACCCTAGGATTATCTTCACGCCAAAATCACTATCAACACCAGGTGGTAAAGATCCAATATCAAACTTAAATAAAAGTAATTTACCAATTCTGCTGCTGTTGTGAAGCAAGCTATATTGAATTGACAACAAGACATCTAAGAAAAAGTATAAAGGGGCATGTCCCAAAGAGTGTAGAGAGGTTTTGCTTTTCAGAAAAGAAGGATGACATATCGGTCAAGATTTTAAATGCACATCAGCAGCATTCATTGCAGAACATTTGGTAAATAATTCAACATGTGCAAACAGTTATAAGCTAAAAATATTTAAATTATTAAAACTTGTAGTAATGTTTTCAATTTGATCAAACTAGAAGCTATTTGTACTTTATTAAGGAAACCTGTTATTTTCTGCACAATTAGAGTTTAAGTTTTCAAATCCTTAGATTTAGTAGTATTTAAAAAACATTTGAAAAATATACTCAAATAAAGAAAAAAAACTTAAATAAACAATATTAGCTTACTTTGTTTTCGAAAACACCCTATATAACTTATTTTTAACTTTTATTAATACTTTCAGTATAATGTGTTCTTTGTTGTTATAGAAGCTTTATAATTTACATCTATTGAACATAAATTCAATTTATAGCTACTACAGCACAAAAACAATCTAAATATGAGTTTAAGTTGTTTATTTTTTAGTTTAAAATATATGTATTTTTTTATTATAAAAACTTTAAAGCAAAAAAATTTTAGATAACTAATAGTTCAAGTATGATAACTTTTGTTCTAATATACTTTTATTTTGTTTGGAAAAAAATTGCCTCAATCTTGGGCTACATTATATTTTAATTTTTGAAAAAATTTACAAACACTTAGTTTATACAAAATTCCATGCTCTATTTGTAGTTCAGCACCCTAAGGCTTACTGTTAATAGATTACTTCATAATGTATAAAACAAGTGATTTACTTCCTGTGGCCTTAACTTGACATAATTTTTTTTGTAAATAATAATTAATTTCCAATAGAAATCATTTATACAAGTATTACTACTGTAAATGACTTAGATAAAACTTCTTTATGCAAAAAAAAAACTATCAACAACTTTTATATAATTATAAAAGAACAGAAAACGTAGAAATCGAAAAAACTTGTAATATAAATAGTAAAACATCAATTATAATTAAAATACTCTGTAGTAAAAAAAAAAAACTTTATTAGAAAAGTTACCAAAAACAATTGTGGTTGATATATCTGAACAGGAATACTTTACATATATAAAAAAAACTCAAAAATAATTTAAATTTATATGAACTATAAAATATGACATACATATTAAACTTAAACTGTCATACTAGTGCAAATTTTCTTCTTGTAAAAAACCTTAATGACCTTTGTTTAATTTAACATATAAAAAACAAAAGCCAACCTGGCCAGCGGTGGTCTGCTGCCTCACCGCCTTTTTAACCTCGCCGTCCAGGTCCTGGATCCTGGTTTGGACCTGGGACACCACCTCGTCAATGTTGGACAGGGACTGCTCGGTTGGAAAGATTTGGTTGATGTAGTCGACCACGTTGAAGTTGGCCTGCTCCAGCGGGTCGTCCGAGGGAAACACCTCATCTAACACTTGCTGCACGTCTTCGGGAAAGACCACTTCTGCTAGCATGTCCATGTCTGAATCTTCCATTGTTTTGGTTCGTTATACAAAGCTGAAAGGTTGCAAGGCTTAGTTAAACATAACTTTTATTTTAAATTTTAATTTAAGTAACTTTTTAAAAATTTCATAATGCTCTTATGTTTAGTTCTTTACTTATGAGTAACTTGAATTTTTAGTTATAGAAAACTGCTAAAGACTTAATAGAAAGGTTTTTGACCATTTTTGACAAAGCTAAGATGTTCTTCTGCCATTATAATTAGCCATAATTTTAATAAAGAAAGCTTAAATAGCAAGGCCGTAGAAATTCTATTGAGTCAACTCTATACTAAATATGGCACAATTTCTAAGAGTTAAATTTGACTAGTCGATTTTAAGTATTCTTAGTATTCAATGAAAATAACCCACGACTGAAATTAATCTACAAAGTAAGAAACTTTTGTAGAAGAACCAGATCAGTACTTTTCCATTGCATTACCACAAAGAAAGTTTTTAGAAAATAAAGCCATTTAGATTTAAAGCTAAACTTCTTTTAAAGCAAGAAAAAATCTTAAAATTTTGAAGATTATATGTTTAAAAGTTAAACACTTTGAGTTAAGAAACATTAACAACAAATTTATAATTTAATCAACGGAGATATTAAGATTGTCAAAAAAAGAAACAAATACTCATAGCTGCAGACAAAACAACAAAGTTATACAAATTACAAAACCTTTGATACATAAACTGATAAAAAAGTTAGTCAGAAAACCTTCAATTAAAGCAATGTATTGTTATTAACAGTATAAAAAAGAAGCTAAAATTATTGTAATTAAAAAACAAATTGACAATCATACATTAAAACAACACTATGTTACATTAAAAGATCACAAAAGTAATTTCACAAACCAGATGATAGACTAATAAATCCAAAAAACCATGATGAGTTAAATTAGCAAAACAATAGTAGAACATTTAAAAAACAATTTGGAAAACAAATGACTTCAAGCAATGGAAAAGCACCAAAAAGCATTGGAATGATATAACAGCCAACAAAATTAAACAAAGATTTATGAAGTTTGATATTAATGATTTTTTTTCCAACAATATTTGGAAAAGTATAATAAAAACAATTAGGTTATGCTAACAAATACAAAAAGTCACCATAAATAAAAAAGAGTAAAATTTAATCTATAGAAGTTTTCAATATAATCTAAGCTATGTATTTAAGTATTACCGATATGAAAATAGGATTTTTTGGTAGTTTCATCCACTTTCTTTTAATTACAAGTTTTTTTTTTTCACGCTGTTAGTAGTAAATTTAACTTAACATAAAAAGGTTGTTTTAAATATTTTTGAATTACATACTTGAAAAATACTGTATTAACTATCTTAAATGTGCTTTATTTCATTGCAACCCAGTCCTTGTCATTAGAATGCTTTAGAGGCTTAGTTAAAGTCTTGATATATAGAAAGTCTGAAATATCTAGTTATAATTTATAGTTTCTGTTTGTTTTTTAACAAATAAAAACTATCTAGATAAGGGTTTCTCAAAGTGGGTAATAATAAGTAAAGGGGTGTAAGGGGGGCAATTTTAAAATTTTGAAACCTACACTAGACATTCTTGAGTTGCAGATGAAGATCAAAAACAAAAAAAGGTCTTAGTGTTTTAAATGGTAGATTTTTGAGTAGTTTTGTTCGAGGGGGCGATGGCTTTTTTAATCTATTTAAAGGGGGCAATTTGAAAATAAAGTTTAGAAAACCATGGTCTAGATGCATTTTCTAAAAAATGATAAGAAACTAATTTTTAAGACTATTGTATAAACATGAATTAGATGTAGAATGTTAAGCAAGATTTTCAAGGACTTAAAGAAAATTGTTTAAAAATTAAAATTTTTATAAAAATTTCTTCAAGTATCAAGTTTCATGATTAAAAAGTTCCAGTAACTCATTCAACATACTTTTTTGTATTTAGCTAAAAATTTTATTTTATTTTCAAAGTTAACAAAAATTTAATGTTGTTTAATTGAATCCTTTTAATCTTAGTAAATAGTAATATTAAAACTTTAAAAACTTATCATTAAGAAGTTTACTTTAAATAAAAACAAAATATTAAGTACTTAACAATAAAAAACTAATTAAATTATTATACTAAATTGTAAACTTTAATTTATCTCTCACAGCCAATTATAGGTTAGCAGACGAAAAGTACAGTCTTTGACAGGTTTTAAAACATAATAAAGTTTCTGTTAAGAAACAAAAGACCAAAATTTGCTACTTACCAGGGCAGCGTACTTTTTAATGTAAAATCCATTAGTTTTCAAATAAATACAATGTCAACAGGGTTTATACTGTGTTAATTATGAAAATAACATAAAAAAGCAAAATTGCTAACAAATTACTATCATCTGACCTTTAACCTATGATAACTCCTTAGATATTGACTTGCTTCAATATTTTTTAAATTTATGAACTTTTATGATATCTTGTCCTAAAACATTACCAGGAACTTTTGGTTTTTTGTCATCTTAAGTTTTTTAGTAGACTTAAGATGAATCTCCATAAAAATTTCAAAAATAAGATAAAATTGTACACAAAGTGTTGTTACGATATTTCCCACTGTAAAGTTATGTATTTGTAATATTGATCAATTAAAACTAAGTTTTTATACATATTCAAACTGTTATTATATGTTTTGGTTTTAAGAAAACAAACAAAGATCTCAACTACTGGAGGAAAAATTATGAATTTATTCTTTCAAGAATTTATTTAACAAACTAAGTTTTGGTCAAAGACCTCATCAGTGCTTAAATAAATATAAAATGATATGTAATAGTCCTGGAAACAATTAAATTAAAAACAAATTTTTACTCAAAATTTTCACTTTAATAACTAAACAAAGTAAATTTTTATATTAAGGTAAGATATTAAGAATTTAAGGTGAAGTTTAAATTTTAGTTAAGTTTTAAAATCAATAAAACAACAATAATAACAATAATAAAAGCTGTATGTAGCTTTCTATTTTCTTCTAGTTATTTTTGCTTAACTAAAACATTGCTTAAATAAAAATGTAGTTAATAGTATTAAGTGAGACCAAGTTAAATGCATTTTAATCAAGCTAATTTTTATTGTGACTTAACTATTGAAAACTTAATTTAAAAATTTGAAATTTTGCTTGAATAATTTAAAAAAAAAACTTTTAGTTTCAAGAAATTAATAGCTACACAAAAATTTATTAAGAGCATGCAAAAAACCTGTATTACAAGCAACTTAAGTTTTGAAGGGGGGTTTTTGGAAAAAGGGGAGGAACAAAAGAGCTCGTGCTATTTATTTAGGTTGTCCCTTTTGTTGGCTTTGGCGATGCGACCTTTTCTAATATGCAAGTACTGCAAATGCTTTGTTGATTTTTGGCTTTGCCAATATGGTGGATTATTTCTAAGCTTATTTTGTAGTCAATAATGTTATTTTTAAGCTTCCATATATACTTCAATATTTCTGTCGCTTTCTCTTTATAGTTTTTAAAGTCATTAATATGGTTGTACCATCTTTTTTTTGAAAGTGCCACCTGTTGAGCCCAAATAGTTTTTTGTTTCGTTTTCTGATCTGATTGTTGCTTTATATATTACATTTTCAACTAAGCATTTATTCTTAAGGGGAAATTTGGCTTGTTTGAAAGTTGCACAGAGTTTTGCTTTTTTCATCGTTTTTTGTTTTTAAGTATTTTCGATTATGTTTTTGAATTAATTTCTTAATATTGCTCATGCAGCTATATAAAATTTTACAATTATTGCTCTTTATTATTTTGTTTAATTTGTGGTCTTCTTTAAATGTTTTGTTAGTTATTTTGGTAAAATTTTGAGTAAAAATTTGTTTTTTAACTTAATTTAATTGTTTAAATGCTATTTTAATGACTGTTACATATATTTTTAGACTTATTTCAGCACTGACGAGGTCTTTGACCAAAACTAAGTTTGTAAAATAAATTCTTGAAAGAATAAATTCATTTCAAACTGTTTTAGCAAAACTTTTTAAAACTACTAATAAAATTTAAGCTATTTTTACACTTATAAAAACTAAGAGCTAAATATAAACACAATATTTAGAATTTTATACAATATAGATTTTGTTAAACAATAGGCTATCAAGCGACCAATAACTTTTTTGGTCAATCAAACCAAGTGTTATGCTTATCAAGACTAAAGCAAACATGAATGAGAGACTAAAACTAATTTACAGAAAACTCTGTTCTGAGGTTCAATTTGTTTTTGAAACTGTAGCAAGCAATACTTTAAAGCCTACTTACTAATAAATAAATAAAAGCTGATATAAAACATTTTCATGGTTGCCACTGATCAAGCTGAGAAAAATTTCCTGACTTTTTCCTGACTTTTTACTAAAATTTTCCTGACTTTTCCAAATCAAACTCTTAAATTAAACTTATTCTGAAATACATAATCTAACACTTAAACTATATAAAGCTTTCAATCTAATTTTAATACAGATTAAAAACAACAGTTTTTTGCTGAATTCTATCATCAAACTTCCAGTACATCACTTAAACCATCTTTGTATGATTGAAGTTTGTAATAAACAGCTCTATCAGCAAAATACTTGTATTATTACCTTATAAACAATTTTTTAGCATTTCCTAGCATAAATGTATCTAAATAAACAAACTTTAGTCAGACTTAGCATATAAGTTGTAAAACAACCTAGAAGTTAAAAATATCTAATAATAAAAAGTAATAACTTTAAACATGTTTTATTTATATAGATTGTTCACTTAGTTTAATAAAATACTACCCAAACTATTTAATATAAAATCCTTAAATTGAAACCCAATTAAATAAGAATATACTTAAGTAACTGTAAAAAAAAGACATTAAAAAGTAAACTGTTGTATAAAATATTTCCTCTTATCATTTAGTATAAAATTTGTAACAAATAAATATACTCTTATTTACTTTAAAAACTTAAGTTACTCTACAAAAAATACAAACAATAAGTAAACTTAATTTTGGCATATACCTCTCTTATAACTTATTTTATAAATTTAAACAACTTTGAAAAAATTATAAAGAGGTAAAGTATACACATTAACTTGTTACATAAAAAACTTAACTAACTGCTTAGTTATAAAGAACTCTATTGTTTACTTGAACAAAAAACACTTTGATTCTAAAATTATGCTAGATAAACTTTTGTGTATATATCACAGTTTCACTATGGATGTGTCCTTGCTACAGATCATCAATACTAAAAAGCACACAAAATCTGCTTGTTCAATATATTAATAGAAAATTTTTGCAGTTTTATTAAGGATATTTAACTAATTTATACCAGGTGAAGACATTGGAAATAAAATTAAATATTTTTGAAAATTTTGGAATTTTTTTCTGACTTTTAATTAAATTTTACCATTTGAAGGCTTTGGAAAACAAGGAATTTTGTAAATTTAAACTAACAAAATCTGACTTTTTTTAAATTTTATCAAATTTCCTGAATTTTCCTGACTTTTTTTCAAAACCCCCCATTTTTTCCTGACTTTTCCTGACTTTTGTAAATTTTTTAAATTTTTCCTGACTTTTCCTGATTTCCTGACTTTTCCTGACCGAGTGGCAACCCTGCATTTTCTTATAATAATAACTTAAAATTTTCAAAAACTTTTTTTACTTTTTATAAACATTTGACTACTTGTAAGAATTATAAAAATAACACATAAAAAACAATAATATCTAGCATTTTAGTATTGCAGTCTTTGCAAACCATTTTTTGACAAAATTATAATAAAGTTTGAGTATCTTTATAACTGAAAACTGCAAAAATAGCACAGACTAGTTGCTTTAAAAACTACATAGCTTTTAAAGACTTAAAGCAGAAAATAAACAACACCAGTTTTGAGAAACAAAATCCAGTTCTACCAAACTATGTATGACATTTATATTAATTTTTTAGTCACCAAAAAAGTCTAGTCCTGCTTGAATCATTTTTAAGCCTACTGAATGTTATTCAAAAACAAGTTTTTTGTGTACTATAAAATATTTATTATGCACACTTTCTGGCACAAAAGACTTTTTTATATATATCCAATTAAAAAACAGCTACTTAATATACGCTGGATATACTAAATCAGAGTTTCCCAACAATTTTTTCAAGTGGCCCCCTTTAAAGAAATTAAAAGATACATGGCCTCCTTCAACAACACTACTCAAAAAACTACCAAAAGATCTTTTTTTTGCTCTTCATCAACAGCTCCAGAATATCTAGTGTAAGTTTCAAAACTACCATTAAAAACACCTACACTTTTTTTGCTCTACATCATCAACTCCAAAATATCTAGCATAAGTTTCAAAAATACAATTAAAAACACCTTAGACCTTTTTTTTAGCTCTTCATCATCAACTCCAAAATATCTAGTGTAAGTTTCACAACTACCTTTTTAAACGCCTAAAACCTTGTTTTTGCTCTTCATTATCAAGTCCAGAATATCTAGTGAAAGTTTCAAATTATGACCTCATGGCCCCCTGTGGCTCCTTTACTGCTCATGGCTCCTCAGAGGGCCACTAGGCCTCTAAATGTTTAAGTCTTTATACTCTTAGTTATGCTTTATTACATAACCTGTATTTTGATACAGGGTTTTCAAACGTGAGCCAAGTTTAGAGAGAAGCAAAAGGGGTGGGGGGCATAAGGTCATAACTTGAAACTTACACCAGATATTCTGGAGTTGATGATAAAGTGTAAAAAAAAAAGAAAAAGGTCTCAGGTATTTTAAGTAGTAGTTTTTCTGAGAAATCTTGTTGGAGAGGGCCATAGTTTTTTTATTTTCTTTAAGGGGGGGGGGGTCTTTTGAAAAAAAAAAGTTAGAAACCATGTTTGAGTAACTAATATTTCTTAAAGTTTAAATTGTAGTTTAATTGAGTTAGTTAATATGTAGATTAACCTATATGTTAGGTGTTTCACCACCATGTAAAAAAGTACTTAACATTGCTATTTTGTTTTTATGTAGTTTATATAAAACTTAACTAAATCATAATCATATACTTTATCTATTTTAATTAACAACTTAGTTTTTTAAGAAATGTATAAGTTGTAAAACTTTTTAGGATTTCTTTTGTCTGTAATAAAACAGTGTTAAGAATTTTTTTTTTGTTTTACATTATTTTAAAATATACTACAAACACTGAAAATTGTAAAACTAATCTTGACAGATTAAACATAACAACAAAATAAATATGACAAAACTTGTTTGAAACAAGGGTAAAGTTTTTTATATGAAGTACAACTTTAACAATCTTTAGTAAACCAGGTCAAAATCTTTAACTTTGTTTTAACTAAAAATGCATTAAAAATAAAACAAAACTATTGCCAAACCATTTGGCAAACACCCAAAGGATATATTTTTTTCAAACCACCTTAAAGAAAAAACATGAGTTCTTACAACTATGGTCAATAGATTTGTCTTGAGAAACAACTTATGGTCATCTGGAAAATATTTATAAGTAGATAACATTTCAGCATTTATTTGTAATTTTTGTAATCAAATAGTATTATTTTATTATTATTCACAAAGCTAACTTGACATAAAAATTGTTTCCAACAATACTATTTTACTTTTTAGGGAGTTTACCACACATGAGTTGCGTTCTAGTTTAGATTGATTTTGCAAATCAAACTTTTGTTATTTCTTCTTACTTTTCAAACTGAGTAAAAAGATTTTTAAATATTGTAGTTTAGAACTTATAAGGTTTATTTTTTGGGAATAAAAAAGTTCTATGAATCTAATAAATACAATGTCCAAGTCAATTTTTTCAGACGTGTAAAAGCAAATCATATATAAAAAAAAACGATCAATTTTTAAATATTGTACGGAAGTCAAAATTGGAAATGAAAAACCTTCCACAAGCGACACCTCAACCTCGTTCTAAGAGTTAAGTGTCAGGTCAGGACAAGCAACAAATAAATTTTGCGGCATACTGGTCACAACCAGACTTGTCAAATGAATAGTTTACAATTCATTTTTTACAGTATATGAATGTCTCTCGTTGGGGAATACCCTATTTTTAAAAATATAATGAATGAAATTCACTTGGATATTAAATCAAACAATAATTAAAGTAAAAAGGAGATAATGAATCACAACAACCATGTAAGTTTTTTATTATTGAGGTTTTTGAAGACAAATAAAAAATGGTTAAGTTATCTTTACTAAAGAATTGAACAAAACATTTAAATTTTAGAAAATACTTAAAAAAATGGTGTGGTGTAGTTTTAGTCTAATGTTAAGTTATGGTATAATTTTGCAAATTAAATTATGTTCAGAACTTGTTTTGCTGTTTTGTCTTTTAATTAAAAATTTGATTGTATTTTGCTTGAAATCATATATATTTTTCATAATAAGTATTGAAATGTAAAATGTTGTTATAGTAACTCAAATTCTACTTCTATACTCAAGTCAAAGTTTATGATTATTTTCAAATATGCTTATAACTACAAGTATTTTTAAAATATTTTGTTATTTTTTAGTTAGTTAAACTATGTAGTTGTCATTTTGGTTTTAAAGTTTAAAAAAAGGATAAGGGTTTTAGTCTATTTATAATGAACATAGTATAATAAAATTAGTTTATTAGATAAGTTGTTAAGTCATATCTTTTCATAGTATTTTGAAATTACCACATACCTAAGGTGATAAAAAAAGTGTAGTTAGATTATTATGTAAAATATGTAAAAAAGTAAAAAAGAGTGAAGGATGCTTGAGTAAAACATATTTTATTGATGCTGGTAAAAGTAGTTGTTTACTGAAAATAGATCTATTTTAATTAAAGAGACTTTGGCTGTAAAAGTCAAAGAGTACTGTAAAATCATGTAGAAAGGGCATACTAAAATGTCAAATAAAGTTATCACTAAAACCTATCTTCAATCAATTTTTATAGCTTATGACCTAAATTTTTTTTTTAACTGATCCTTGTATGATTAAAAATAAGTCTAAATTTTTTTTTTCATTAAATTAAAAATAAGTGTTTTATTGAATTTCAAATATATGTATTTTTAATTTTTAACTTTTGTTTTATTAGGCAAAGATTGCTTAAAAATTAAGGAAAAGTAATATATTGAAATTAATTATTAAAGTAATAGTAAATTATAGGTCTAAGTGAAAAACTATATTTATAGTCTTCTTCTTTATAAGCAACCTATTATACTCAAATTGATCAACCAAATCTCAAAATTGTTTTTATTTTCTAAAAAAAGTTAAAACTAAGATCAGTTTTACAAACTTAAAATTATACAAACTTAGATCAAAGTTGTTAATAAAAACCTGACCCCTTCACACTCCCCTATGGCTCAAATAGTTCATTGAATGTTCTAATAGTTTTAATAAAAATTAATTTATATCATATTTTTTTGGAATGTAAATTTATAGTTGCAAACTATAAAAACTATGCAAACTTTTGAAAAAAAAAAACGAAAAAAAAACTATATTTCTAGCTTATTTTCTATGGTTATGAGATGACATTACTTACCACTCTTTATCTTTGGCTTAGTTCATGTACTAAATATTAAATGTGATATAAGCAAAATTTGTTTTGAAATAATATATTTTAGACTTGTTAAAACACAAATGTTGTTGACTAGCAAGTTTAGGCAGAATTTAGAAATTTATTTTGTGCTTTGGACTCAATTGTTTTTAAAAAAGTTGTAATGGTTATACCTTGTATATATAACATATTATAATAGTACTTTGGTCTTTTATAGGTATCTTTAGTTGAAATTATTTAGATAATTAAAAATCTAAAAAGCTAGTGTTTAAAAACTATATGAAATATTTTGAACCTGTGTTTGAGTTTGAAAGTTTTTTTTTTTCGTTAAATTAGTGTATTTAAATTCAATTTTTATATATTTTAGCAATATTTAAAATAATGTAACAAAGTATAACTTTTTTAAAGTTATTATGTTAGTAGTTTGCAGAAGTTTTTATTATCATAATATTAATACCTAACTATCTACATGATATGTTGCATTCAAATTTTTTTGCTGTTCTACATTTTTAATATTAATTTGACTTATAATAATCAGTGAATCTGTAAAACAGATTTTACTAAGTAGTAAATGTTTTGAGAACTTATCTACTGCAATATGTTAAAAAAATGTTTAAGAAATTTCAAATCATTTTTAGTGCACCACTGCTTGATCAGCAGCTTGATCTTGTAGATTTTTAGAATAAAACCAACAATACAAAACGTTGACTACTTTTAATATAAGAAACTTGTTTATAAAACTAGAATTGTATAGTCTATATATAAATTTAAACAAACATTTTAAACATGTATTTTTACACATTTAAACTACAGTTGCCAATATACTTTCTATTTTCAAACAATATGAATTAAAACTGTTATACAAATTTAAATGCAATATTCCAAAATTTAACATTAGTATTTTCAGATCAACTTGCAAAGCCATGGAATTTTGTTTCTGAAACTATCCTTACAATTAAATTATGATGAAAGAGGATGGAAAGACTAGCCTCTTAAAGACTGAAACCATAATGTTCAAGAAAAATTGTCAGTGGCAGACTTCAAGCTTTTTCAACCAACAAAACAAAAACTGTTATAAGTGCAAATCAATATTATTAAATTAACACATTATTATGTAGATCAGTGTTACTACAATACACTTAAGCAAGCTATATATTTAGTATAATAATAATATATATTAATTTTCATCTGTTTTTTTTTTGTCAAAGCTGTTTTAAGTGTTAAAGCTTTAGATATTGTTTATTTAAGAATGATTTTTAGTTTTACCTTAACAAAGTTAAAAATTAACACTTCAAATTAAAAATATTAACAAAAAGTAAGTATGTTTTAGATTTTTTTTTAATCAATATCATACAGAACAATTTTTTAATCAAAAGTCATTGATTTTATTAAAATTTTCTGTTTTTACAATATGTTGTTTCTTTGAAAAGTTTTCAATGCTTTTGTTTTGTTTACTAAAAACTTAATTTTTTGTAAGTTTAAATGTGAATATTACAGTTTTATTTTATTTAAAACATTTGTACTTTGTACAGTGTTTATTAAGCTACAATAAAAAAGATTAAAAAATACATGGTTTTAAGTTGATAGATATTAATGTATTTTAATTGTAAACATTAACCCTATATATGTCAATTTGTAAAATTATAGTTTTAATTTGTTTAAAAAAATTTCTATTACATATAACATAAAATAGTTACATTATAATGTCACTTATTTATTCTTGTTTAAAACAAACTGTTTTGTAGAAATATATCAATATAAGCACCTTTTAAATTTGTCTTACATAATAATAATTAATTTTATTTTGAGGTTGGTCAAAAAATATTAACAATTGCGCTTAGTAGAACCAAATTAATTTAGAAATTTTAAACAAAATCAAATAAGTTATTATTCAATTTAAGCAAGCATCTTAAAATGAAAATACTAACTTTACTGACAAAATATATATTTTCAATCCATAAAAATATATCATTTCCAATGTTTCAATTATTGTTAAGTACATTTTATTATTGAAATTAACAAATTATTATCTAATAAAAGCAATCACAAATAACATTAGAGAAATGTTTAATACACAAAATTTTATTTAAACATTTTAAAACATAAAAAAAAGGAAAAATATAGTTGAGAAATGCTTTAAAGTGCATTATAAACTTCTTTTTCAGCTTATTCTCTCACTTTTTAAACTTTTTTTCTTTGTTTACTACAGCGCGTGCTTAGCGACACTCTCGTTTAAACAGCTTCAATTAAGTTAAAAACAAATTATGACAAGTCTGGTCACAACACTGTTATTATTTATTAAACGACAAAAAAGCGCTCAAAATATTTGGCCCTAGGACCGAATATATTGCACGAAAAAAACTTTTAGTTATCAGGTTGCAAACCACTTGGAAACTTTTAAACGTCTTTTTCAGGACATCGTATACTAGACTGCTTTTTTTTACAGTTTTTTTAGATGCTGCCAATAATTACACAAACACATTGTGAACAATTGAAAATGATTTAAAAAGAATTTAAAAGTAGCATTTCTAGTTAAAGAAAAAATCAAGAAAACTTAAAAAAAGTGATAACAATTACATAAAATCAAGAAATTCCACCATAAAAATTTCTTCAAATCGTTTTAAATTGTTCCAAAAGTGTTTGTGTAATAAATGGCCACATATAAAAAAAATCAGCTTGAGAGTCTAAGATCGCATTTATCGGATCCCATACATTTTGCATCGGGTGGTTTTTAGAAAATCGGTTGGTGTCAAGGTGAAAGTTTCTTCAAATAATTTAAAATTTTGCACTTGGTGTTTTATAATATTTCCAAAACATTAAATTTTTCCAGCCGGAAAACCAAAAGTAGCTGTAAAAGTAAGCATACTAATGTAAACTAAACTAATAAAGGTCAAAGCTCGACCATCTTTACGAGCAACGGGTGCACTTCAAAGCATTTTCTGTAAATTGAAACTTACAAAGAAAATCAATATTAACCGCAACCTACGTAGCTTGAACGTCGACATTAATAGGAAAAACAAACTAATGACCAAAATAATTTGCAAACTCTTAGGTGACATATTTTTGTTTTTACACATTTACTAAAAAATTGCTCAAACTAATGAGTTTTAATTTAAAGAAATCATAAAAATAATATAATTGCTTTTAATTATATTCATAAAAGTTTTCGGTTGTTTGCATAAAAATCTAAAGTTAATTTATAATTTTCTCTTTTTTAATACATTTGATTTCTTATAAAAGACACTAAAATTAAACATTTTAATATTTCTTTAATTGACATGTTTATACTACAATTTTGTTACAGTTAGTGTTATCTTAATAGTAGAAATTTTTTATCATTTTAATGATATTTTTTTGTTTCATGACTTTAGATTAATACCTTTAAAAATTACCATACAATTAAAATGTGAGGGAACTAAAGTTTTAAGTAGTATTTGTCGTTTACACGAGTTAGAAATTAATACACGTAAAAACTTTGTTACATTTAAACTTATTAAGTTATAATAGCAATTTTAAGTTTATTTTTGTGTGAGATAACAATAAACTTTTAAACCAATGTATTATTTATGATTCGAAATGGAACTTTTTTTTTTTTACAGAGTACGTCTAATTATTATTTATAGTAACAATGATTTCTATTTTTCAAGTTTACATGTAAATATAAGCGATAAATTCTTTTTTTAGCTAAATTTTTAGCTGTTTTGTAATTATCAAAAGCTATTAATAGCTATACAAAGTTTCTATACATATTTAATATAGTTTTGAAAAAGCTAAATATAGTTATTAAAACAGTTCTAGTTAACGTTACAAGCAAATAAAGTGAAGTCAAAACCAGAGTTGAAGAAGCATATAAAAATAGAGTGTAACATTTTTATTGTTACTGAGCGGTTTAACCTAAACTCGTATCACAACAGTTTATTTAAAACAATAATAGAAGTAAACTAACATAAATACATATTTCAAAACTTAAACTAAGTGAATCGAAATATGTCAAATTAAAAAAAGGTAATGTGCATTTTTTTTGCTTCCTTTTATTATTTTACGAAAATATTTCTTTAATTTTCGAATCTTAGCCACAGTGTTTCAACGTGAATATTAAATATATATACTTAATACTTAATTTTTATCTTAAAACATTAACTGAATCAATGTAATTCAAATTCAACACTAGTTATTCACTTAGAAGCTTTGAAAACATTTTTTATGTTATTTAATTGCTGATAAAGAAAGTAATACAATTTGTGTAAAACTTGGTATTCAAACAAGTTTTATAATTTTATTATTTTAGTATTCATATATTAGTTTTATTACAATCATAAAATTTTTTATAAACATTTAACTTAATTTTTAAAGTTCTTAAGTTTTATCTCGAATTATAAAACTTTTGACTAATTAATCTTTTAAATGTAGTCTAATTCGAAGCTAATTAAAATATACCTAATTGTACGAAAAATTTCTTTGTGTATCTTCAAACCTAGGTAGTGTAATTTACATAGAACATAATTACATATTTAAAAGTATAAAACTTTTAGATGGTGTTTAAGTTTTAAATATTTAAAAAAAAGTCAAAAACTAGTTAAAAAAAAGAGAAAAACCATTTTATATTCATAAACGAAAATTTTTACTAATCGAATAATTGTAAAATTTTAAAGTCTAAAGTAGTACATTATAGTAATTTTATTTATTTAGTTTCTTTTAAAATTTTGTGAGAACGTATTTCACTTTATAAAAATGTACCATCTGTATACTTGTATTTTGATTTCTTAGAATTTTTCCAAAAGGACGATTCTACTAAGCTGTATCTAAAGATATGATTCAACTTAATTTTATTTATATATAAATAAATTACAGAGTAAAACAAAAATTTGGAACATTAAAGTTATTGCCACTAGTTTTTATGTGTAAATGTTTTTTTAACAAGTGTTTTAATATTTTTCTACGTAAATCACTTGAACGTATACAAAGATAAACTTATTTTTTGGACTTTTTTTTTAAAGTTTTATGAAACCTGTTGCACCTAAAATTTTTACAAAATTAATTTAACCGGTATAATGTTGCTTTTAGGATACTTTTCTAAAGTTTTACTTCTTTTTAATTAGTGCTTCAGCTTATGTTGGATTAAGGTTGTTATCATTTTTTGGATATCAAAAAATTTGACTTCTAACAGAAACAAGCAGTATAAAATAAAAGGTAATCTAATAAGTTCAAATGGTATTGCTAGTTAAAAAAAAAGTAAGTTCAATTTGAAAAAGTTTTAAATATCCAAATCAAGCTGTTAGATTTATTTTCATAAATAATACTTCTACCAGTTTTAACGTCTCAAAGTAGTAAATTAAATTACTTTGCTTAACTTAAATTTCTTTAAATATGTATTGTGTAGGAATAACTAAATCTTGTTTTAGCTAACATAATGCTATACATACTAACTTTTTATTTGAAGTTAGTAACACGTCACTGATAACATTCATTCACAGCTTTGTTATCAGAGGTTCTCTTTTAATATAATAACTTAAAGCTCTATATTAAAACTTTTTTCACACTTTGTATAGCTACGTTCTTATCTTATCTAAGTTTAGTATTTGTTTTGTAGCAATAACAATTAATATAAGTACCTTTAAATTAAAAAACATATAACAGTATCATAATAAGGGCAGTTTATTATATTATTTTATAGGTGTATACAAAGCAGTCCATAAAAAAACAATTTGAAAAGAAAAAAAATATATTAAAAGTATAAGTTTAAATTTAAAAGCTACATTAAAAACTATTTGATTTAAAATTATGGTTTTCTGCAGGATTGTGTTTTTAGTTTCAAACAAAGTTTGTACGAAAATTAGACAAAGCAAATCGAAACTAATTCATTTAGACCAAATTATTTCATAACTAATTAAATTAATAACTAACTTAGTTTATTTTCTTCTCCTCAGATTGTTATAAAAGCAAATGTTTTGATAAATAAAAAATTGTTTGCTTTTAATCATCGGATTTATGATTTAGCGATTTGGTTATGTACATAAACAAATTATGTAATGGTAAAAGAGAAACTTTGTTTTCATGATAAATCATTCGGTATTTTTAATCTTTCACATACTTTCTGATTCAAGAGAAAAAGTTTTGATTTGTCATGAACAAATACTTAAAAAAACTATTTCAAACATAAAAATTCAAGGTTTAGTTGTAAAACCTTATAAAAATTGATCCAACATAACCTTAAAACCTAATTTGTTTTATTTTATTTGAAACTATGTCTGTTATTTTTATGATTTTGTTATTTTAACTGAGTTTTATGAAGCTAAGATGAAAAAAGTTTAAAATGTAAAAAATTCAAAGGAATTCTTCTTTTAAATAAATTTTATACTATAAATTAGAAAAAAAAAAATTCACGGTCTTGGTAATTCAAATATTTTTCTAAAAAATTATTGTTATTACATCGGTTGCAAAATCTTAATTTTAAACTGTTTTTGAAGAATTATTTAAAATTACTTTTCAGATAAACACAAAAAATAACTTTAAACGCCAACTAAAAAGTTTAATTTATATAAATATATCTAAATAATAGTTAATTTTAAATAAATTATACCATTATATATTTTGATTTTATGAATATAAAGAAGCCTACATCTAGATTACTATTATTTTTTATTTTATTTTGTTATTGACTTTTTTATTTTGATTATAATTTTAATTATTTTAAACTATAAATAACAAAGCAGAAACTTAACTTAAACTTAAACTTTATTATACACCTTTTCACTACGTTTTATATAACCTCTAGATTAAAATTAATTTGTTTTGTTTTTTGAGTAAAGGTTTTTTCGTTTAATTGTTTAAATACTATTTTCCATGATTGTTTAGCATATCTTTCAAGATTTTATAAGTACTGACGAAGTCTTTGACCAAAACTAAGTTTACTAATTAAAGTCTGGAAAGAACAAAACAAATTATATAAGGTATACTAAATAATTTTGTCAAATTCGGTTGCAATTTTAACTAAGTAAGCAAATATTGAGAAAATCATTGCAACCTTATATAATTACCAATCGCAAGCAATTGTTTTTATCCAACTAAAACGTTTAGTTTACAGAAACATATTCAAAAAATATATTTAATTTCTAATAAATTATACCAAATAATATTTTCAAATTCGGTTGCAATCACAATTTAGTAAGCAAACATTGAGAAAATCATCGCAATATTATATAATGCACAAACGTAAGCAAATTGCTTGTGTTTGCGCAACTTGTAAACATTCAGCTTGTGACAGCATTTATCACATGACTATAAAAAATAAGTATATAAGGACAGTAGTTTGAGTTGGCTTATCACAGTCTACAACAAGTAAGAGAAAGATGTACAACTCAAGTGTGTTAGTATTAATTTTTTTGGCAGCTTTTGCAAACGCAATGCCCCAGTACAACGGGTATGATCAACCAGAGTATGAAGTTTTGGAAACAGTAAGCTTTTGTATTAAATTTACATTTTCAAAAAGTTAAGGTCAAGGTAGCAAAATTAAACTTATCAAAATGAAAATTTTTATCAACACGAATATTTTATATTTTTTAATCATAAATACTTAACTGAGTCAGACGAATCTTATTTTTAATTATAATTTAACTTTGTTTTTGTTTGCATTATAAAACTCACTAAAATGTTAATAAAACAATTAATTAATTTTTATTTTCTGATAAAGTTCGAAGGGTACGAGTTGAGAAGGTACGCAGCTTCCAACTGGGTGGCGAGTGAGAGAAGCGCTCCCACGTTCGATTCTAAAAGCTCACAGAGTTTCTGGAACCTCTTCGGATACATCAACGGTGGCAACGCAAACTGTTAGTTGATTGATTGAAACATTAAAAAGTATTTCGTTCAAATGAAATCATACTAAAAACGTAAAAAATGAAAACAAACTAGTTTAGTTAGTAAGCAAAATAAAAAGTTTAATCTTGTTTATCTAAAGTAAATAAATTAAAAATAATAACGATGACTATAGTCTATAATTCATACTACTTTAAGAAGACTTATATAAAAGACTAATTAAAAAACTTTTTGGAAGTAATAAAAATATACGATACACTGCGGATAAATTAAATTATGTATAAAGTTGATAAAAACTTCAACAGCGGAGAAAATTGACATGACTGTCCCTGTGATCACGAGCATTGGAACTAGGAAGTGCGCGTTCTGCAACAACGACTACAAAATGCACTTCTACATGCACCAGGACAGCATCCCCGAACCCAATGATGATGACGTCACAAAGGTTAACATTCCCTCCATGGACGTCTACGTCAAGTCAGTGGATTTTAGTTTTTTTAGCGTTTGTTTTTAGATGAAAAGTGATAAAACAAATTTGATTTATTTTTTTCATGACTTACTAAAAGTGTTTCTTAAGGTTTTATTTATTATCAGTTTATATAAATTTGTTGTTATAAAACATTTATTTTGAAGGATTTTTTAAACAGTTTATCAAAATACTTAAAATTTGTATATAAAGTATACTTTTTTTAAAGAGAAACAAAGGGTTTGTTTATTACATTATACTTAATTCAAGTTATTGTTTATAAACTTCTCAACAAAAAATTACATCTTATCATAGATCAAAAAATAATTATCTTTTAAAATGTATAAAACTGTTTAATAGTATTCAAACTTATCAAGTTACTATCAGCTAAAATTTGTAGCGAAAGAAAGATAATAAAGAAAGTTTGTGCAACTTGAAAAAATTACTACAAATCTGTGTTATGACATTTCTTTAAAATATTTATGATTTTTTTTTGTTTATTTTATTCATGCACCATGCAGGAAATTCGGCGGGTTCGCCAACGGTGAGGAGTGGATGACGGAAGCGTCCGAACTGCACGAGATGCTGAGCGACGACGGGATCACCGACGATCAGATCGACACGGATCAGTTCTTCGCGGCCGGGTACGACGGACCCATGAGACTGATGTACAGAAGGAACGAGGTGTGGATCGTGAAAAAATAAACATTTTTCTTTCATACTTTTTTTTATGATAAAAAAAATTTAAACTTTTTACTTGTTTTTTTTTCAAGCAGATTTTTTTTCTGGATTGTTAAATCTCAATTTTTTATTTCTTTTTCTTCTGAGTAGCTTTTGTTTTACTTAAAACGGTCTTTGATTAAATGTCTGTTTTAAACAGTTTTATGGCAGGGTTTTTCCTGACTCAGTTTCTTATATTTTTTTATAAGTAAAAATTTTTGGTAACTTTTTAATGATCTTTAAGCTTATAATTATTTCAAATACTTTAAGAGCCTTATTTGTACTTCAGTAATTTTCGTTTTTTTGTCGCAATGCTTGTGACAGTTCTAATAAAGATACAAAAAAAGTTTTTAATTAATTCAAAATGAAATATTTTGTATAAGTTAAACTGATATAAGTAAATAACATATATAAAATATTTAACTGTGAAATGCGCAACGAAATAACAGTAGATAAAAAAACTTCTGTATCATCATTAAGCAAAGCTACAAGAAGTAACAAAAAATTTCTAAAACTTTTTTTTTATAGAAAAACATAAAGTTGTTTCAGTTGTGATCTAAGTTTCGGCTAAAAATTTTAAATTAGCTTTTTACAACTTTTTAATGTGAAAAAAAAATAATATTTTAAGTTGTTTCAAGTTAAAACTGTTTAACGTTAATAATTTAGTTTTAGTACAGTATTTTGATAAATAACTTTAATTAACACAAAATGGTTAGCTACACAGTTTATTAAATTGAACTTTTTTATTAAACTTGTAGAAATTATAATAGAAAAACTAATTAATTATAACAAATCTTTATAGCAAAGTCAAAAGAAAACGTTTATATTATATCTAGTTTAAAAGCCTTTTTGTTTAATCTTTATAATATATACAAAACTAGTAAATTTTCTTTATAGAAAAAAAAAATTTTTTGAAAAAAAAAAAAAAACACTTTTTTTATTATTTAGTTTACTTGAATAAAGCGTACTGAGCATTTTGCATTTTGAACATTAAGTTTTATTCAGTCAATTTATACCTATTATAATACTATTGAATAAAAAAGCGTTACACAAATTGATTTCAAATGTTTTTGTTTCGTTATTATTTGTTTAAGATATAAAGTATATACTTATTAAAACTTATCTACGCACTAAGAAATAAAACTTAATTTTATTAAAAGAAAAAATATTGAAAATTTTTTTTCTAAATACATCTTTCTACAAAATTGAATACAAGTCAAAAATCGCAACGTCATATCAATAATAGCAAATAAAACAAAAATAAATCAAAAACTAAACCAAACATCGTTTCGTCACTCCCGATTACTTGTCACTGATTGGTTTAATATTTTTTAGTTTGTTTAAATAAAATACGTCTTTAAAATAGTTTATGAAGATATGTTTTTGATCAATAAAACGATTAGCTTGATTTATCTTAGATTTTTATAATATAATAGATGTTGATTTAGTTAATAACTATTAAAACAGAGCTTTCTAGAATATACTTTTTTAACTCTATTTAAGCTGTTTCAACATTTTCTAGTTAACTATTTTAAAATAAAGTTTTGCAATTGTATCAAAATTTTAAAGTTGTAGTCTAACTCGTAGTCAATTTAGTTAGTCTTGCTTAGTATTATTCAAAAAAGTTGATAACGTATTAAATTTACTATGAACGAATTTTTCTTTTTTAATGGTTGTCAACCAATAAATCAAAACCAAAAAATTAAAAAATTGAAACTATGTTTTGTTAGAACACTAATATCCGGTATAATAAAATAAAAATACCAGTGTAATAATCCATCATTGACTTATTTATAAATTGTTTAACATGTGAGTAACTCTTAGTTTAATGAGCTTTCTAAAAATAGATCGGGTTTTTGCTACAAAACAAGAGAGTTATGTTTTACGTACCAGTTTTCACATAACTGACAAATTTTTTTTTTCTTTTTTAAACTATTTTTTCTCTTAGAGAGCAGTTCATGAAGAAAGTGTTATCATATTAATTACTTAATGCACAAAAGTTATCATTTTTTTAACCCTTCAACAAGTATGTTAAGGTGTTGTAAAATTGTACAAAACTAAACTTACATTTTGGTTTTAGAATTGAGTAACCTTTCATTGATTACAAAAAATAACGATAAAAACTGTTTTCAGTATTAGCTAGCTGAGTCTTATTGTGACATTTCAAATGAAAGCAAAAATGTTATATAGTAAAGAATATAATTATCTCAATTGTTAATACTTATACTTAAAAGCGAGACTAAAACTATATAAAGTTTTTAAGATACCTATAGAAGAGCTAACTGAAAAAACTTAATTTTACAATGTAAATTTAGTTAAAGTTATTTTCATGAAGTCGTTGAAATTTATTTTGCTTAAAGCCAGCTTAAAAGATAATCTGTATAAAAAAGTTGTCAAAACAGCAGACTGAAAAAACTAACTTAGTTTAAAAAAATATTTTACAGTTTAGTAAATTGTATTAAATAATTTGGTGATCATTTTGAAATATAATATTTTCTTGTTAATTAATACTACAGCTAAAATCAAACACGAGCGATCACATAGCTGATGAAACTTTGTCACAAAAATATTTCATCAGCTATGTAGTAGCTCGTGCAGAATTTAAAACGATGTTGTTTAAAAAAAAAACCCAAAATAAAACTGTTTTGTCTTTGACACCCTTCAATAAGCATCTTAAAGTTTTATGAAAGTTTTAGAGTTAATTGTTTTATATTAACATCAAAAGAATGGTAATGTAAATAGTTTGAGATAGGTTTTATAATATTTTTTTTTAACTTTTAAATTTTAATTAACGTAGTCTTATTACGCGACTTAAAAAAAAAAGAGTAAAAATTGTTTTCAAGTGAAAGAGCCTAGTTATTCATAACAGGTTGAAAAAGTGTACAGTAAACAGCAAAGTTTTAAGATAAATTGTTTAACTTATTAGATAACAGCGTATACGGGAAAAATGTTTTAGTGTTAAAAAAGCAACAAAATTAACAACAAAACAAAGTTATACAAAGGTAATACAACTTGAACAATAATAAACAAAAGTAAAACCAAGTTTAACAAAGTTGAAAAGTTTAACAACAATTTTAATTTTGAATAAAATAACAAACACTATTTAAAACAAAGTATACGTAGAACAAAGTATAAGTAGAACAAAGTTTAGGTTTGATTGTTACTATAAGTTTTATTACTTTAAAAGAATTAACTAAATTTTAGTTTTATTTTATACTCAAAATGGTTTTATGGAAATCTTTAATGATATAGCTTAGTTTAGAACTAGTTAAATATCTTTTTTAATTGTACTAACTTAAAACCAATTAGATTACGACTATTAGTAATTTAGGACAATGCAGGTCATAAAGTTTATTTATGAGCTTTTTTTTAAATCAACTTCTTTATTTATTTTTACTTATTTAATTGTTTTTATAGTGAAGCCAACATTTTAATTTATATTTAATTGCAAGCTTTTGAAAATAATTAGCAAATTACACTGTATTAGCTTGAGGCATTTGTTGAAAACTATTGTTTTGTAAAAAAAAAAGTTATTAGAACAATATTTTACAGAACTTAACAGATTTCAAGTGGTGTACGAGTTAAGTATAACAATAGTCTTACAGCTTAGGTACGTAGATTATAGCTTGAACTAGTTAGTACTTTTTGTATTAACTCTTTAGATGTTTAATTTCAAAATCCAAAAATATATCAATTTATTTTTGTTTTGAAATAAACTACCAAACTAATAGACTTTTTTTTTTCTCGATTGTATATTTTTCTAGTTTGAGAATTTTGCTAAGACCAGCATTTTATTGTGTGTTAATCAGCAGTTTTATATTATCTAACTGTTTACTACAACGTAATATTTCAAAAAGCAGTTTAACAGTACGCAAGGATTAAGTAACAAAATTGCAATTTTTATGTTCTAAAAACTAAATATTAACTTTTATATAAATTTTTCAGATGTTTTTAAAAGTATTATTGGCGGCATTTTTGCTGGTTTCCGGTGCGAATTGCCACACTTACGAGAACCTGCATGTCCAGGGCCAGATGCACAGACTGATGGATGGGTACATAAACACCATTCCCTTCCACGGGGTAAGTTGTTTTTTTACAAATATTTATTTCTATTTCTTGTCATGATCATTTTTGTAGTTTTTTAAGGGTAGCTTTGCTAGTGATTCACGCATCAAGTAAAATATTTACAACAATAACTTCAACATTTTTTTTTCAATTTTTATGTTGTAAGCATTTTAACAGCTTTTTTCAAAAGATTTGTTACTGACTATAAAAAAGGTTCTAACTGTTTTAGTCAGTAAGTGTAAAAAAAAATTTGCTATCTCTGTAGACAAGTTGTTGAACATAGATTAAAAAATATTTTGCCAAACACAAATAAAGCGTAAAGTTTACCTTATTAGTGACTTCATTCAATTTTTAGTTTAACAAAGTTCAAAGTACATCAAAAAAAGCAATATTTAATAAACAATTAAAACTGTTTTACCATTGTTCAAAAGTGTACGTAAACAAATGCTTTATTTATAAACAAACAAAATAAATGTTTTAGATGATGAATAGTTTTTTTATAATCAAAATTTCGGACATAAAATTTTCTTTAGTTAAAATAAAAGCTTGTTGATAATTTTAAAGACCTTTTTCAACTAAAAATAATAAAAATAGCTTCAATTTAATTTCAATATTTACTAGTGTAGTTATCCTTGATTTAAATTTAATATAAAGTTTGATTAATTAACAGATGACATGTTCTAAATTAACAACTTTAAAGTAGTAAATCATGCAATGATAATCTAGTTTCACAGCTGTTGAAAATCGTTCTTAAGCTTGTTTTGAAGTTTACTTTAGCTTTTACAAAAAATTCAATTTCACTATTAATTAAAATAAAATTTTAAGGTCATTAAAGCTGCTCAAGTTTTAAGCTTTACAAAAGAAAACCATTTTTGACATTTATTTTAGTACCACACATATACCATACCTAAATCCATATAAATGTTAAGTACATATTTTAGTTTCTTTTTGTTTTGTACCTAAAGAAAAAGCACAGTCACCTTTCTCAAATCTATGCACTCGTTTAGTTATGCATTTAAGAAATCTCAAAAATTAAAATAAAACAATTTGAAAAATGTTTAGTATTGTAAACTTATTGTTTGTATCAAGTTAAAAATATTTTTATTGCTTTTAAATTTTAAAGATAAAGAAGAAGGTATATTTTTAACAAAATTCATATTTTTGCATTTTAAGTTTGTTCCTTCCATGAGGATCCTAATTGAACTCTATGGATTTGCTCTTTAAACTTTCAGGTATCTTAGCATCCCTTTGTACCTTTAAATCAAACAAGGTACAATGTTCTTTCTCACAATATTTATGACATAAAGTTTCATTTGCTACTCAATAAATGTCTTATTTCTAAAGAATTTTTTTACTGCCTACATAGTACTTAACTGGCATTGCATTGTAATTGAGAAAGATCTTTCTATAATACCATGCGAAATATGTTTAATCTTAAATAGGCAAGGAACGAAGTAGAAAAATATTGTGTATAGATATAAATTATTTTATTAAAAAGCTATTTACATTTATCTACAACCTGAATAAAAACATTTTTTTACAAGTTTTGATCATACTAATTCGATCATCAGACCACAAGATTTTGGTAGACTGAGACCGGTTTTGTCCTGACTCATCAGTCAGTCACAACTGAAAACTTGTTTTTTGTCAACAAAAAAGGGGGAAAGTCATCAAATTGTATTTAGTCAATATAGGCATATATGCTAGCTTTAGTTTAGTTACATTCTCTCCTTTAGTTACGCACTTTTGCTGTGCACACAATGTACGTAGATTTGCAAGAGCTGAATATTAATGTAACTTTTTGGTGCAGTTGAATTTTTTAATCAGACAAACAAGGAATTTTCACTACATTTGAATCAAAACCAACTTATTCAATGTGTATACTTTCACAAACAAAATTACAACAATAACATATAAGCTATTTTTCATTTCATGTTCAACTGTTCAGATAAAGCAACTTAAACCTTCTTTTTTTAAGTCGATGAAGTTCTGGTTCGACCACTACCACTACCTCCTTCCCGTCCTCGCCCACGCCGACCTCAGCTACCCGGGTGACAAGCAGGACGGGGGCTGGAGCACCTGGTACCCCCTCGCCCCCTGCCTGCGGGTTGACGCTGATGAGGAGGAGTTCGAGGATCAGCTGGAGGAGTGGAAGGGGAAGGAGAACTGGGTTGAAAGTGAGGGAGAGAAGAATGACCACTGGCCGAGCGTTGCGGATCTTTCGCTGGCGAACAGGGGCAAGAGAAATCAGTTTTGGACGGCGCAGCTGAGGGTGAGATACTGCACAGAGAAGCTGTGAGTTTGTGAATTAAAATACTATTAAAATGCATTTTTATTGGAAAGGCACCTTTTAAAATGATAAAAAAATTGAAAAAAATCTCTGAGTTTTGTTTCTACTTTTTAAATTTTTCTTTCAATATCAGCACTTTTAAAATTTAATCTAACTTTTCAAGACTGTTAAAGTCTAACTTAAAATATAAAAATGCTCACTGACCATGCTGAAAATTCCTGACAAAATGTTGTAAAAAAAATCTTTTAATTTCACTTAACTGCCACTGCTTTCTATATACAGTCAAATTAATTTAATTATAACTTTTGATAATAATGAACATCTATTTTCAACAGTCCAACGAACGGTGGCGCCCCGTGCAAGGGAGGCAACGGAGTGTACGAGACCAAAGTGTTCTACTTCCAGGAAAGGGACGAGGACTACTTGAGGGAATCCCCCAAAAGTAGGAGGAAGCCCGAGATGAACTACTGCAAGATTGATACGGCGTTTGGTTTGCTTAAGAAGCTGAAGAGGAAGGGAAGGAAGAGACTGAGAACGGCGGTGAAGTTGCAATCAACTTTTTACGATTTGCATTAATTTCTGCCTCTTTTTTACTTTTTTATGGTGTTTTTTAGGTAATAAATTTAATTGTTAAATCGACTGGTTTTTTTATGCTATGTTTTGCAAGTCTTTTTCTAGAAATAATTTGAGCTTCACTTAAAAGTTAGTGTGGCAGTAGTTTAGTTTTTAGCTTTAAACTTACATAGTTTGAGGTTACAACTACACAATTACACATAAAAGTCTTACATAGTTCGCTCATTCTTAAATGCCTATGTTTAACTCAAGATAAAACAAAATGGTTAAAAGTTTACTAAAAAAAGTTTTACAGTTCTTATTTTATTAAAAGCTTGTAATAACATTTTTAATCATTCTTTTTACTGTAAAAGGATAGAATATTTTAACTGGTTAAAGACAATTGAAAAAAGTATTTACAATTTTTTAAAAACAGAACTTTTTTAAATTTACTAGTGAGTATATGTCCACTAAAAGTTTTAATTAACTCTAGTTATGTGTTTAAGTAAATTGAACACTACTAAAAGTTTTTGGCCAATAAGGTGTACTACTTATTGATAGAACCGATTTTTACTAGAGCTCTTATTTTGACTGAACTTAAGATTTCAAAAAAATTTTCTTTAAAAGATAATTTCTTCAAATAGTCACACTCGTTAGACAAAGCGTAATTCCTTGGTTCTTAAATCACTTTCAATTTCATAAAAAAACCTAGCAGAGTATTGACTAAAAAAGGGATTAAACAAGCTATAAAAGTGATATCTAAAAAAAATTTTGTTAGAAAAAAATTGATAAATTGTTGTTTTTAACAGTTTATTACAAAAGCAATTTTTCATATAACAAACAATGTAAAAGAAACGTTTTTAGGATACATATACATTTAAAAGCCATTATTAAAAAGCATGTTTTAAACAGAGTTCAGAACAAACTGTTTAAGTAAGTGTAAATTGCTCATAATAAACATAGTAAATTGTTTTTTGATAATGAAATTAAACAAATAGAGAAAATGCTAAAATTCTTTATGTCCATCGAAAAAAAAGACATCTTTTGATGCAGTATTATATTCATTTAGTTGATAGATAAATTCCTATCGGTGATTTTTTTTTCAAAAAGCTCAACTAACTACTTTTTATTGGTTGGAAAACACTTATTAAGCGAAATTAATACTGGTTGATACATAAAGCTATTTAAGACTTCTAAAAGTTGTAAATATATTGTATCGATTCAAAAATAACTTTTTAAGTGTGTATTGCAAATTAAATAAAGGTTTTGCACATAAACTTTAAATATTTACATATATATTGTTACTGAAACATCTATTTGCATCATAACTACAAAGTATTATAAAATTTGAGTTTTAATAACAACTACCTAATGTAGTTTAAAGAAAATGATCAAACAAAACTAAAATATATTGTATCAAAATTAATTTATATAAACCTCTTTTATATGACAATAAAAAAAGTATAAAATGAATAACTCATACATTATATCAAAAATATTTTTGTGCTGCCTCTAAGTAAGACTATCGAAATAACTACTTCACATACATCAGTATAAGAAAAGTGTATTTGATGTAAACTTATAGTATAAAGTAATGGTCCTTTTAAAGTTCTTCCAGTTTAAGCACAACCTCTTTTTTTGAAGTAACAGTCAATGTCAATGTCATTTCCAAAGGCTCTTCCTAAAAATAAAATCAAATTAAGTTAGAGGTTTACTGTTTTATTTCACACTTATTCCTACAATAATTATTATAGATGGATTTAAAAACTTTTTCAGTTTAAGAAATGTTTTAAACAGAAGTAAACTTGATGAAGTTCAGTTTTTTTTCAACCGGTTTTTAACAAACTAAAATTTTATTTTTTACATCTATTTTTACGTTTGCTATAACTGATTTTCTGTATTAAGTTTTTTTATTAAGCTTTCAACCTTACAATAGTTGCGATGTTATAGTAAAAGTAAATGCAATTCAAAAAATTCAGTTTTACACACTATCTTTATTAAATTATACAAGTTTAAACTTATAATGAAAGGCAGTAATTTATTTTAACAAATTTAAATTTATCGCATTAATAACCAATTAAGCAAAATTTATTTGTTATTTTTAAGAGAAGTATAGTAACTTAAATCTTCTTCTTTAGTTTATAGTACAAAGAAAATAGTAAAGAAAAAAGTATATAGAAACTGTGATTTTTTTGTATAAACTTTACGCGTAAAATTTAACTGTTTCTCTAACTCTTAATTCAACATTAAGTAAACTTTAGATATTTATTTAAAAATTAATTGAATCCTGTTAAGCTTTTAACTGGGAATACAACAAGAATAAAAAGTCTGATTTAATTTTTTTAATCTAGCTTTAAAAATCTTATTTTTAAAAATAAAACTCGATCCGATTAATTTTGTTCAGTATTTTTATTTAAAATAATTAAGTTCAACCTTTAAGTTTATTTAAATATACAAATTAATAAGATTATTAGTCCTTAAAAAAGTTAAAAATCAAACTGATGGAGTGAGGTGGCTTTTATATCTAAGTGAAAGTTAAAAACTCGACCTTTAGTATCAGATACTCGAAAACAAAAAATATATAACTTGACCGGATTGAGATCACAAGTTAAACTGAACACGTGAAAAAACATAAAAAATTGTCTACAAAACAAACTAGCTAAAACTTAAAAAAAATCAACAGTTAAAATAAAACACAACAGTGAAATCAAACTGACAGGGGTGAGATCGCAGGTGAGGATCTTGTACTTCATCAGCATGTGGCACATGACCAGCTTCATCTCCATCAACGCGAACCTCATCCCGATGCAGTTCCTCGGTCCTCCTCCGAACGGCTGGAACGCTCCTCCCACGTCCACCTTCGAAAAAAGCCGTTTTCGTCAAAAAAATATTGTCATTACTTTCATCATTTTTAAAGTTAACTAAAAAATATTAGTCTTTTTTTTTCTTATTGTAACATTTATTTAGAATAAAATCGGATTAAAATTTAGAAAAGGGTCTTTTAAAAATGTATCTTTGACACTTTTGTCAATTAACAACTACAAACTTTAACATTATCTTCATTATTTTAAAGGTGATTACAAAAATTTTAAGTTAAAATGCACGTTCTTTTTTCTTATTTGTCTTATTAAATGGAAAATTGTAGGTAAAAAATGTACCTTACTCGCTTTAGCTAGGTTTTATAGCAGTTGAAATCAAAACCAACACTACTTTTTTTTAAAACAAATACTCCAAGAATATAATTTTTACTACTGAAATCTTATAAATATTTTCCACCAAATTATCATTTCTATTTTGATTAAAACATACATTTTTGTATCTTAGTTAAAGTTTTTATTTTGATTAACAATTTTTCTAATCCTTTAAAAACATTGTACCTTGGACATGTCCTCAAACCTCTCGGGTCGGAACTCGTCGGGAGAATCCCAGTATTTCTCGGCGCGGGAAAGCCCCGCGACCGGGATGTGGATCCATGTGCCTTTGGGAATCGTTACCCCCTTGATTGTGACGTCATTGTCTGCGAAGCGAGAGTTTCTGAAAGAAAAAAATATTTTTTGTAAAACAAATTTGTTATTCAAAATAGACTTGGTTGATCTTAGGCTGATAATGATGATAAAAGCTAGAATTATATCATTAATTCTAAATTCCATCAAGTTTGTAATAAACTCGCTCTTGCGCTTGTTAGACAAGGTTAAATTAAAATATTTTAACTATAAAAAATGAAGTCATAAAAACTGTTTTAATTTTAAATAGTATATAAAATAATTATGATAATAAAAATAAAACATACTACGCAATAGTTTTAAGGTTACAAACATATAGTTTAAGTATATCACAGGTAAAAACTAATAAATACTCTATAATAATGGTTATATACTTTTTCATGAAAAATTAAACTGTCTTTAACTTACAGAGGAACAACTGGAAGGTATCTCAAAGATTCATTTATACATTGCATCAGGTAAGGAATATCATTAATCGTTTCGTAGGTTATTTTACCCTGAAAAATAGTAAAAAATTGAGCTAAAGTTAGCATGAATTATTTAAAACTAGAAAGGTTCGTTTTCTTAAAACAAACGTATTAAATTAGGCAAATTAGTAGTTGTTTTGATAAAAAACATGTCCTTTCCAGAAGACTTATACTTTTAGTCACAAATTTGTTATAAAAGCGTAAACTATTTTTACAACTATCAAAACAAATTTTTGACAAACTAATTGTCTTTTTAAAGCACTCAACTCACTGAAATCTGATATTTCATATCAAAAAGGTTACTACAAAAGCGAATTTTAGTCATTATTTTTCAACTAAACACAACTGACGTCGTGTCGGTCGACGGCCTCAAATATTTCCTCCCTCAACTTGTCTTGGACGTGCTGGTTGTTGGCCAGGTTGTAGGCGAGGAAGGTCAGTGATTGGGCGGTCGTCTCGTAGCCGGCAGATATCATTATCAGCGCGTTTCCCGTCACCTCTTTCTTCGTCATACCTTGAAGTAAAAATTGATTTGAATAACTTACAACCTAACTGTTTTTCAGCTTTAAAGTTTTGACATTTTTGTAAAGTTCGTGTTAAAGAGCAAAGTAGTTGAATTTTTAATTGTATTTAATGTATTGCTTTATTTCTGGAAAGTTTTTAATTTTTAAAGTCAGTTGATTTACTAGGTTTTTAGTTTGTATTGCACTTAATTAAAAATACTGTATAGTGTTTTTTTTTAAATCAATTCAAAAATAATTTTCTTATCTAATTCTTTAAAAAGCTATAATTTTGGAATATAAACTAATACCTCGTGTCGCAGTAGCAACTTCAGAGTCGGGAATTTGAACTTCCAGCATTTGTTGCATCAAATCAACTCTCTTTAAAAAACTAATATAATATTTTCATAAGACAAAAAAAAAAAGATAAATTTTAGCATTCACTTCTAACATTTATATTACAAGATTGTATTTTTAATATCAATATACAAATTTTACTTTGTACTTGAGATGCAGTCTTTATACTTTTTTTAAAGTTAATTTTACTAATATTCAAAAAGAAACACCTTTTCATCCTTGTTTCTTGTTTTCTGCACGGCGTTCGTCAAAGCCACCATGTGTTTGCGAAACTCGCGGGAAAATATGGAGTAGTCGAACCAGGCGAATACCGGCTCCAAAAAGCTGAACACCGCTGTTTTCAAAAAGGTGCTTGTTAAAATAAAACGTTTTGTGCTTCGTTCACGATTTGTATTTTAAACTGCTCTCGAAATAATCTAGAAAGTAGTTTTCTTTTAAACTGTTTAATTTTTATTCTAAGTTTTCATATTTTTTTTAAGTTTTGACACGAAAAAATAACTAAAATAAAAAAAGCATCAATTAAATTCATTGCTTTAAAATATAGTTACCAATTTAATTAAACTAATATAAACCATATAATAACAATTTTAGAAAATTTGGCTGTTGCATATGATGTATTCTGTCTTTTGTGCGAAATCGTCATGCTTCTAGTTTTAATGAAACAAGTATAGAATACACTATACACTAGCTCAAAAAATATATATAGTTAGAGTAGCTTCAATTAATGCGGTTATGCTTCAAAAGCAAATCCAAATTCTACTGTTAAATTACATCAAAAATTTTTAATGCTGTCAAAACACAGTCTGTACTGTAACAAAAAAATGTATATATATTTATTTACTTAAAATAGCAATGACTGGGTCCTTGAACGACTCGGGACTGATGGCTTCATTGAGCAACTTCACAGTTTTCGGCTCCTCTTCTCCTTCCTGTTAAAAATATACAACTTAATTATTTAAGGTAGAGTTATTCGCAAAAACAAAAGGTTTTCCTAAATAACTTTTGCAAAATTCTGGTATATTTTGGGTGAGAAAGTTGAGAAAAGGTTTTTGTTTAGTCAACTTTTTTAACATAGATCAGAAAAATATAATTTTGTTCACTTTATAATTGTTAACACACCTGCACGTGGAAGTTTGAGCTGAAAGCTGCAGACGATATCACGTCAAGTGCGTACCTCCCGAAATCCCTGTGTTAATTTTTCTTGTTCAAGTAAAACTGACAACTTTAATCTTTTAAGGTTGTGTTTAAATTAATTAAAACATCAGTTATGAATAAGTTATGTTTCTCATGCTAAGTTTAATAAAGTTGAAATGATTAAAGTATAAAACAGTCTAAAGTTTTTTTTAACTCTTTTTATGTTAAGTATTCTAAGCTTTAACTATAGAGTTCAGAACAAAAATAGGACACAGTAATAGGAGTAATACAGTACCTCTATACACTAATAGGAGGTTGATAATTGATAATTTTTTACTTTTGAGAAAAAAAATTACTAAGTTTGACCGCAGAGCGGAATCTGTAGTAAAATAATAATGGTAAAAATTACAAATAATTAAAAATTGGTTTGACTTAAGTTAATTTACAAAAAAAGTTATAAATAAATTAAGAATTATATTAATGCTAAATAACCTTTATTTCAAAAATTATCAAATTATAGTCCATAAACAAATACAATTAAACCATGGTATACAGTGGGGTATTGATATCTAATGGATTTAAAAAGACAAAACCTTTACAGAGTTAAAAATTATGGAGTAGTAGATTAATATTATTAAGGACATAGTTCTTATAATAAATTAATAATGTAATAATGTTTAAAATAAAACCAGGGAGTAAACACTAAAAAATTTATGAAAGCACTGTCTTCAATAGGCTTTGAAATTACAATTGACATTGGCAACACTAGCACAGAATTTCTTGACGTTTCCCTGGACCTATCCCTAAACACCTACAGTCCCTACCGAAAACCTAATTCCAAAACTAGCTACATCAACAACAATTCCAACCATCCTAAAAATACACGTAACAATATACCAAAAATGATTAAAAAAAGATTATGCAAACTATCTAAAAATGAAGGAGTTTTTAATAACATCAAAGGCTTATACCAAAATGCATTAAACGAAAGTCATTTTAAATATAATTTAACATACAAACAATTAGTACAAACATTAACAAAATTAGAAAAAGAAATTGCATTTATTACAACCCCACCTTTTGTAAATCTGTAGAGACCAAAATTGGCAGACTTTTCCTGGATTTAGTAGATAAACATTTTAACAAAGACAGCATCTACCACAAAATAGTTAACAGAAATTGTATAAAATTTCATACTGCTGCACACCAAATGTTATGGCCTTTATAAATTCACACAACAAAAACTCATGAAAAAAATTAGATAAAAACGATAAACTTTGCAATTTTAGATCGAAACCAAACTGCCCCGTTGAAAACAAGTGTTGCCTAAATAACGTCATATATCGAGCTCACATCCGTAAATGACCACAAAATTTACATCGGTTCAACCAAAAGAACATTTAAGTCTTTATTTACAATAAAAACATTACATTATTAATTTATTATAAGAACTACGTGCTTAATAATATTAATCTACTACTCCATAATTTTTAATTCTGTAAAGGTTTTGTCTTTTTAAATCCATTAGATATCAATACCCAACTGTGTACCATGGTTTAATTGTATTTGTTTAGGACAATAATTTAATAATTTTTAAATTAAAGGTTATTTAGCATCAATATAATTCTTAATTTATTTATTGTTTTAGTAAAAAAACTTAACTCAAACCATTTTTAAATTATTTGTCATTTTTACCATTATTATTTTACTACAGATTTACAATTTTAAAATCCGCTCTGCGGTGAAACTGAGTAATTGTTTTTTCTCAAAAGTAATAAATTATTATGTATTCTAAGCTGACTTATTTCGCTCTGTATGTCTTTTGTACATTTAAAATGCAAAAATTAACATAAAATAAACTTAAAACTTGAAAAGAAGAACGTGGAATTCTGCAAATTAAAACTTCTAACTAAATAACTACTAAAATAATAAGTTAAAATTTTTAAAACTTTCATTAAGTTAGAAACTTTAGATTAATATGTAAAAAATAAGATTATAAAAACAGTTTTGAATAACAAATGTAATAATAAAACGTTTAAACTCAAACTTACGTTCTCGCGTGAAAAATTCCGTCTTTGTTTTCTACAATATTTTGCATTTTTTTCATGAAAATTTCCGTGCAGTTCTCAGCTATGTATAGCATTTGCTTCAACTTGGAACTTGAAAAGGCTGGGCTTAATGTTTTTCTGGATAAAAACAATTAATAAAAATTTAACCGTATCTCAATTCTACATGAGTTGTTTTCAAAAAGTTTTTTTTTTCACACAGTTAATGGGTTACTTGTCAGAACTTTTAGGTGAAAAAGTTGAGTAAAATTTGAATTTTGAATAACTGATAGTTTAATTGCTACTAAAATGTTTACATAAGCAAAAGTATTAGTTAATAAATAAAACAAACCTGATTCTCTTCCACTGGTTTCCGCTGGCATTGACCAGGGAGTCATTCATTTCGCCGTTTATCTTCAGCATCCATTTCTGATGAAAATTAAAACCAATTATTTTTCAAACCGGCAAATTTTCAAGTATTAAAAGCTCACCTGCCGGTCCGGGAAGTTGTGGAACTCTTTCACGAACAACTCTTTCAAGATTTCCGTGTCCCAAATCGTTATGATGGGACTTAGGAATTGGTATCGCCTATAAAAGTTCAATAAAACTCTATTTAAAAAAATAAAGTTGTACAAAATCGGAGCAGAAATTAACACTTAACTAAAATTTTAAACTATCTTCACAACTTTTATTTTTCAAAAGAAGGTTAAAGATTATATACACTTTTAAAATTTACATGATAGTTTAAAAATATATTTGAATAAAAACTTAAACTAGTTTTAGTAACTTAAATATATTAAATAGTTCTATTGAAAATTTGAATGTAAGTAAAATGTGATAAAAAAATATTTGTAAATGGTTTCGACAGTTATTGATGACAATTTTCACTACTTTCAGTCGACTAATAGAAAATGTGAAAGGCAGAAAGTATTGTAATTTATTCTTATGAAATCTCATCAGAAGCTGTAGTCTTTTAAATAACGAACTTTATTTTCAAAAATATTATGTTACAATACTGTAAGCCTGCTTAAGGTTGATTATATGGGTAAATAAAAAGTAACTTAAAACAACTGAGAAACAAGAAAAAAATAACTTAAAATGATCTTAGAACAAGAAAAATAAAGAAAATTACTCAGAGACATTACAAGTCAGCTTTGAGTTTTTACCATCTAATTCTAATATTGTTACCCGCTTCAAAATTTATCCTTAAGTTAGTATTAGTAAAGTTTGTTAAACGGCATTTCTAAATTATTTCCTAAATTTTTTATTTCTTTGTCTATGTCTGACGTTTTGCTTGAAAATATAGTTTATCATTTAAAAATGAAGGTTTTTGCTACTAATTATCATTTTTAAACACTTTAGCAACATATTCCTTTTAAACAAGCTATACGCAACATACACCTATTTTTGCGGTGTCAACTATTTATCCTGTAAAAAGCTTTTTTAACCAAAACTTAGTCTTAAACTTCGTTTTGCTCTTTGACGACAAATAATTTAAAAACTTAAACAAAATTCCGACCCATAGATGTCGCCGTACTTCTTCCGCATGTTGAAGTCGTCCCTCAGTAGCTGAAATATCAACAGAGTTAATATATAAAGCAGGAACCTTTTTGTTAACAAAACCAACTCTCACCATTTCATCCGGGTCTTTCGCCAACTGCATCACGTACTTGAGCCCCAAAAACCCCGGGTCGTCGTGGGGAATACCCAGCCTCTTCAGCACCCCCAGCCTTCTTTTGAAGTAGATCCTGCAGAGTTTTCATTTGCGTAAATTTTTTGTTTACCAAGCAAAGAATAACTAAATTAATTCTTTTCAAAACTCTTGCTAAGAATTTGCATTTATTCTTTTTAAAGTAGCTACTTTATTTTGACGGATAAGTCTAATCTAAACTTTTTTAATATTTTGTTTATCTGTTAGTAAAACTTTTTTATGTTGTTTTTATGTAGTAACATTAGTAAATGAATTACTATAAAGTGATAACAACAATCCTTTTTGATATTTTCTTTTATGTTAAGATATTTTCTTTCAATTACTTTGATTCATAAATTTCTTAAAAAGACCTTTTAAAGTGATTGATTTGAGTTTTTAAACAGTTTTTTAATTTATCAAAGCTCAACTCGATTACTTGCGACAGTTTTAATTGAATAGATTTCTCTGTGTTTTGGCAAGCCTAAAAGTAAACAACCAAAGCAAATACAAACCATAATAGAAAGGTGACTGTCGCCAGAAGAATCCAAGTTTCTTTGTAAGAAGTAAATATGCTGCACCAGCTCATTTTTTATTTTAAGCTAAAAAAAGTTTATATACTTTATACATATTGTTAAAATATCGCACAAAAATTTAAGATTTTGACTTGATTTTTAAACAAAGTTAGTAAAATTTTTAATCTCTTATACTTTGTGAAAAAGTATAATCTAGTTTTATATTTAGAACTAAATTTGATGCAATCGAGCATTTACTTTCAAAACTATTTAAAAATATCGCAAAAAAAAAAATATTTTTTGAAAATAATAATATCGTTAACAATATAAAAAGCTGTTGTTGTATTATACTATAAAACTAGTTCAAACAAGACAACAAGGCTTAAATTTTAACTAAAACATGTTGAAAACTTAGTTCAATATCAAGTTATCAAATAAGACAGCAGCAAGTGTTTAAACAACAAGGAAAAGTTATTTACCGCAAAACGATTAAAAAAATCTGCTAACTATCATAACCTATCTTTGTTTTTGACAATCATACGTTCATTTTACCAGTTTAAAACCTTTTAGCTGCAACAGTTTTCAAATATAATTATAACTACAAAACGTTTTTCACTTTTTTAAAAGATCTTTCTGTGACTTATTTTTAGCCAATGAAAATAATAATAGAATATAAAAGTTAGTATATACTTTTAATTTGTTATTTCACAATAATGTAAATATAAGTTGTTATTGAAATCTTTAAAAAAGTTATTTTTTAAAATTTTACTTCATATTTGCAATTCAGTTATATTAAGTTTTAATTACTAAATATAAACGTTTTTTTTAGGTTTTAATTAGTAAACACTTCATTAAAACAATTTTAATAAGCTCTTTATTTCTGTAACATTGACGTTTTACTATTAAATTTTCTTAAAAAAAACGAGAAAGAAAATTTCTGAGAAAATAAAACTTATAACTTTGAGGCATTAAACATAGAGTTTTTAAAAGTGTTTGTGTTATCAAGTTTGAATGTGCTCTGCAAACTTGTTTTTATAAACTTTTACATCAAAATTAGTCAAAAACAAACAAATTCAAAGATTACTTAAGTGTATCTATCGTATTAATTAGACTAAGAAAGTTGCAATTCTTTTCTCTTTTATTTTATATAAACCAAAAATAAAATAAAAATGCTATCAAAAAATAACTTTACTTCTATAAAAACTTAAAGTTTTACTTTCTAAAATATATTTTCTACAACAAGAAAAAATAAACAAAAGTATAGTACATTTTCAAAAATAAAGATAACAAACTTAAGCAATTTAAAACTTAAACATACTTTAAAACTAGTTTATAAAAAAACTTTTTATTAGTTTATATATTCTAAGCTATTTTATCTAAAACTAAGAAAAACAAATTTTTATTTAAAACTTTGTGTTATGTACTTCCACAACAAAATATTTAGTCTGTAGGAAGCTACCTCTCGACAAGCAAACAAAAGAAAAGTGGCTTCTCAAGGAAAAACAAAATTGCCGTTGAGCAATCGAAGCTGAGCATTGAATTTTTCTCTCTTTATGTGTTAGCACTGCAAGCATGTGACATTGCATTCACTTTTCAGCACGGTCAACCTACGTCATCATTGAGAATTGACGATAAGGAAATAACGATATTTTTTTCGAAATGGAAGCTTATGTTTGCATTCTAAAATGCAGTGATGTGTTTAAATTTTTTGCTTTTTATAATAAAAAAGCTCTTTTAACCTATAACTAGCTTATTTTTCATAAAAAAGCTTACTATGAAAACATCACACGCTAAAAGTTTACTTAAATGTAAGTTTAAACGTACCTAAAACTAACCTGAGAGCTAATGAAACTGAATGATACAAATTGTAAACTTTGCTCTGATTAATAACCTGTTTTGTATGTTAATGTTTTTGAAAAATTTCAAACGCCTCCGGACAAAAAAGACGAGTACTAAATACTTTCTAAATAATTTCACAAGAATATTAATAATTAAAGTAAATTTTTCCATGATTAACTTACAGAAATGGTTTAATTTTACTTATCCACATATAAAGCTATATTAGTTAGTTTTTTTTTCTAAAAATATTACTAACTGTTCTGAATGAAAAAAATAAGTCGTTTAAATATGAAATGTATTTTCTTTTTCAAACCAAACCTTTTTTCTGTTTTAAGCAAAATTATAATCGATCTTATACTTTCATTTTTTTGTTTTTTATCATTATAAACTGTTTTAAATAGTGGTTAAAATTAGTTTTATTTAATCAGTTTCCATTTTAATACTATTTACAATTTTAAACACCATTTCGTCATAAAAATGCTTAAACAGTACTGCAGTAATAAAAAAAAATGTAATACGTTATCTTAAAAAAAAAATTAACAATTTAGTATATGATAATATATAAGTTAACGTAAAAAGCTATGAATTCTAAATTACTGAACTGCATTGAAAATTAGATTGCTGTAAAAAATGAAAAACTTTCATCTATTAATTTAAAAAAAATGTTTTGAAACTTTTTTTAAAACTCAAAAGCTAAACAATGCTTTTAATATTTAACTTCTTTTTCTACTTACAAATCAAACAGTCCAAAAGTAAACAACGTTAAAAAAGTATTTGTTCGATGACCTTATTTAGGATAAAAAACAATTTATTGTTCCAATGGTGTAATCACAATTCTACATAAAAGCGTTAGGATTCAAAGTAAACTTTAATTAAACTTTTTTTTAACGTGATAAAATTTTAAACTATAATGTTTAAAGAGACAAAAGATTGAATTATTTACTTAAATTATCTAAGTTTAAAATAACTTTTTTTATAACCTTTTACTTTAAAAAGTTGTTTAATAAGTTTAATTTTTGACTTATATATTTATAATCGTAAATGACTAAAATACAAAATAATAAACATTTAAAAAAAGCCAAACAATGAGCCATAAGCAAGAATTAGTCATGCAAAATGGTAAAAATAAAAATTACGAGCTTGTGACAAATCTGTGAAATAGTCAAAAAATATATGATTAACACAATATGTCACAACTTAATAGAAATTCTATTTGGCCACAAGTTTTTAGCCAATTTTATTTTACCGTTTTATTTTTTAGAATTTACAGTGTAAAAGTGAGTACAAAGGGTTTTGTAATTTTCACCTAGTTTTATACGCGATTATCAATGAAAATTGAAGCTTTAGGTTTTTCAAAATATTTTACCTCAAATATTTTTTACTTAAAAAAAAAAGTTTTTAAATAGTTTTTCTTTATTCAAAGCTATTTTATTCAACTTATTAACGATTTATAAAGAAAACAAAAAAATCATTTAAAAATTTGAAAGATCATTAATTTTTAATGTTTTGTAGGCTCTCAACGTTCTGGCGTTAGGAGAGGAGACAGCAAAAAAGGTTTAAATTCTACTTATTTGTAGAAATACAGTAATAGTTTAATATTTTCTTTTTAATTAAAGTTTTTGGATATTTATACTATTCGATTAGTTAAACAACCTAAGCAATACAAAAGCTTTTATTTAAAATTTAAACTTCTTTACAATAGTATATCTATGATTAATAATAAAATAAATATAATATAAACTTATTGCTTACTTGTTGACTTGTTGATTTTATACAAAACACAAATAACTGTAAATATAATTCAAAAATAGATAATCCGAATACTATAAACTCTATTTGATTGTTTTTAATAGTTATCATTTCTTTTTTGTCAAAATTTTTTCTGATACTAACTGCTAAAAACCCAAGTAGTAAAAAAAAGTTAGAACTTCTAATTGAACTGTAAAAAAAGGAAACAATTAACAACTAAATCAAAGAGAGTTTACCTGGAATTTACATGTTTAAGCGAAGCAGTTTAAAATTAAAAGTAATTAATTTTATAAGAAAGTGCTTAATTGTTGTTTACGCAAAACTAAAAACTAATTTTGAATTATCATGAAAAATTACATTAGAGAACATTATATTGATTTTTAGCCTTCAAACTAACTAGTTTTTTTTTTTGAACAAATTAGTAAATCCAACTAGCTTTGTTTTTGTTTTTTAGGAGTAAGTTTTTCAACTTATAATGTTTTACAATTGTTTTTGTAAGACTCTTTTTTAAATTTGTTATTTTTTTTGCATTAAGATTTACTGATGAAATTTTATGTAAATAAATTAAATTTTTAAGTAAAATTAATTTTTTTTTTGTTCATAAATTTAAAAAAAAAAAGTTATAAAAATGAAAATTTATGTTAAGATTTAAATTAAAATTCTATTGTTTATTTTCTATTTAAAAAAAAAAAAAAGGAATATTAGTGTTTCAAAAATCGGAACATTTTAATATTTATTTTTTTATAAAAACAAAAACTACGCTAATATAATCAACCATACTTTTTTTTTTATATTCTGAAAATTTTATTGTCGTATTAGTTTTTTAAGTTCTTCAATATGTTGTTTTAAGTACTTGATCATTTAATAAAATCTAATGTAAGTTAAATAATAAAACAGTAATTTTTGTATTTGTTATGTATACAACTTTATATACTTTAAACAACACTTACAGTGTTTATTAATCTTTAATATGGCTACATGATCAAAATCATGTGTAATCAAATAATTAAAAAAAAAAAAATTATCAAACATAAATTTATATATTTTCTACTCGGCTTGCTAGATAAATGAGAAATGTCTTTTGCCGAACAGATTTCCGCGGGCAGCGTGATTTTGAAAAAAGTTTAAAAACTGAATTTTAAAGCAAAATTAAACAAAACATTTTATAAAATATTTGCTAACTACTGCGTAATAAAAACCTAGTCAAGGTAACATTCTATAATATAGGTTAAAAAAATCTGAGTTAGTCCGTTTTTTACAATTTATCGAACTAAAACCAAGTCGCGATTCAAACTTCCTTGGTGGGCTAGATCTGACCTGTACGTTGCCCACTACCTTATAATAATGTGTTACTTGAATTTTTACTTTCTTAAATTTTATACTGTTCATAACTATATATTTCTATAATCTAAATTATTCATACAAACCTATCAAAAAAAAATTCACTTTAATTTTAAAGACAGTGATTGAGACAATAAGCATTATTATAGGACACTTTGCAACTCGAATCAGGAAATTCGATAAATCTACAATTGTTTAATTTTATTTTAAAAAATGACTAAATACTATTAAATATAGTATAGTATAAAACAATGTTAAAATACTAATCGTTATATAGCATAGTTTAACGAACAATGTCTAATCTGATCAGTACACTGTGTAAATCATAAAGTTATAAGTGAGCTGCAAAATTTTTATTATTTTAATCTGATAAATGTTTGATATGTACATTTTCTTAAATTTTTGTAATTAACTTGATATTGACGCTAAACCTTCTAACTAACTTAAATATAACAAAAGCTTTATAAAAAGTTAATGACATATAAAGTCATCGTATCGTTAATCACCTCATTACTTTATTTTTTGAAAGTTTTACAAAAGTTCAACAGAACTTAATACAATAAAACATTTAAAACTTTAAAACAAAGTCAATCTTTAGTTTTGTATTTTAAGTATTCTAATTTTATAGACACTTATTTAGTAGCTGGTTCATAGATTAAATTATTCCTTAAACTATTATAAATATTACCTTATATTTTTGTAGACAACTGAAAAATTACTTTGTGACCACCAACTACCTTTAATATACTATACTTTAAAAATTTAAAATTTTCTGTTTTGCAACTTTTGTTAACTAAATTCTATAAATCAATAAAAAACAACAGGTGTCATAAATGGTAATTTTGTCGTCAAAATCAATTTGTCCTCAAAAACTGATAAAAGCTGTTAAGCACTGTCCGTGTTTTCTTGATGTTAGCACTCAGAAGGTCTGTGATGAAGAATCCAAAGGCAATAATATAGTACAGGTCTTGCCAACTTTGGGAAATCAACCAAAAGAAAATGTATGTATCACTGAGGATGAGTTGTTTACCAAAGACTTTTTAAAATCTGATAAAAATAAAAAAAATGTGTTCAATGATAATTTGCTTATAAGTGGTACGAAGGTTAAATCGGCAGTAAAACCTGAAAAGTCTATGAAGAATAAAAATAAAGCATTTAATAAGAAAAATAGATTTATAAACACTGATAAGTCGCAAACTAAAACCAAACAAGCTGAATCGAAAGAGTCAGTCACTAATAATAAGGACACATGCGCAATTAAAAATCTAGCAACAAAACATAGCTGAAAACTGAAAGGTAGTGTGAAATTTAAATCTGTTCCAAACGCAGCTTTAGAAAAGGTTGATGCTTTAGAACAGAAACTGAAAGAAAGCTTGGTGAATCGAGAAACTAATCCAATAAAGTCTTCTACAAATCTACAGAAGTAAGTATGAAAGTTTACTGAGAACAAAAAAGTGTAAAGGAAAGAAAAATATGAGAAAACAAATTTTAAGTACAAAATTTTCCGCTTTTAGTGCTGAAAAAGCAAACCCGATGCAAACAAGACTCAATGATACAATTAAGGCTGCTCCAAACGCATTTTTATCAGAGGTTGATGTTTCACAACTGAAACATAATGAAATCTTGGTGGAAGGTAAAAAAACTCCTTTCTTGAAGTTTACTGGTAATTCTGGTAACAAAAAGTTTGATAATTTACCTGAGAAAAAATCGTAAAAAAAGGAAACCTAAAAAAAAACTAACTTCAAGTGCAAAACTTTCCGGTTTCAATGCTGAAAATCTTGACCTGAAACAAACAGGACCCAATTATACGATTAAAGCTGCTCCAAAAACTGATCCTGGACCAGTAAAAGCTTCAAATAATGTTGAGATTACAAAATTAAAACCGCACAAAGGACTGATGGATCAAATTCAGTCTATAAAATCTGAGTTGAAGCGTAAGATTTTGTTGAAAGAAGAAAACTGATTAAGAAAAAAATTAAAAAATTTAGATAAACCGAAGCTTATAAACCCAAATGAAAATACTATAAAGAGATTTTCCAAAAAGATACTTAATGGAATCAATCATATATACTTGAAATTGTTTTTCCGTGATATCCTAAAAACAATTGCTAAAAACTTACTTCCTACCAGAGTAGTGAACAACCTTCTGGTAATAACACTAGCTCGAAAAATGAGGTCTTTGTTATAGATAGCTCTATCCAAAAAAGTAAACTGGTTCTTAACAACAGCAGCCCTAACATTAAAATCCTGATGTAAGAAGCATAAGCACGTTTTTGAAATAGTTTTAGACTTTTAGATTCTATAAATTTCATAACTTGTAAAACTTTTTAACCATAAAACTATTAAGAAAATGGTTTTTCTTAAATACAATTCCGTTTAATATTTATTTTAAAAAGCTATTTGAAAATGTGTATTAAAGTTTCTAATGCTTCTAAAATGATAATTCGAGCCGTTAATAACAAATGATGTTGTTATTTAGATGTTTTAACCTAAAAATACGCAGAGATTTGTCTAAATGTTTAGTTAACGTATAAGTATGTTGCTTTTTTTTGTAAATTTTGTAACAAAACCTTTATGTTTAGTCAGAGGTATGCTTTATACAGCTTCGTTGTTTATGCATTATTTTACTCTGTTTCAAACTTTATTACAAAAGATTTCATAAATTTTTTAAACTAAAAGTACACTAAGAAGACATTGAGATAAATTTAAATTTCCGATTAACAACGGTCCATACAGTTTTTGTCATATTTAAGCATTAAAAAAATCACGTATTTATATTGCATCCTATATGAAAGGTTTTACTTAAGCACCTACAATGATTGTAAGCTAATTTTCATACATTTAGTACAATTTTTAATAATTTTTAATACAACTAGTGTTAATTTTTGAAAACTTAGCATTGTTACAACATGAAGAGTAATTGTTAATGTTACCTTTTGTTTATTTTCAGTACAACTTAGTTTATTGTCTATTTGTTATACAAAAGAGAGAATGCTAACCTAATACTAACTGTTTTTTATTTGTTTTAATCACTGTAGAGCAGCTATAATTAATTTATTGTAACACTTTTTATGAATAATGTTTTTCTACGTTTGTAATTTTTAACTGTAAAAATAATTGGCAAAATAAAAATGTACTTTATACTAAGCTGTACTTTAAAAACATTAAAATTTCATCTAAATTTGATAGAAACAGATTGTTTGAAATAAAAAAAACATAAACTACAGATTAAAAAAAAATTGTTAATACTTTTTTAATTTCTTATCAAAAACCTAAAGATCAAATAACTTATCCAAAAATCATCAAAAAAGTGAAATTAAAACCTTATAATTTCAAGTACGTTTTTAGTTGAATCAGTTTTTGAAATGATATATAAGATAAAAACTAAAAAATGTACTTTAGTAAATCCTAAAAACTGCTTTGGTAAAAAATATTAGGTCTGTAAAACTATACTCATTTTTCGTTTCCGAAGTTGACTAGTTTCTGTTTATATAAAGTCTTTGTTTTTTTTTTTGCTTTTTTTATACTAACTTTGAAGCTATATGAAAGTTATGTTCATATTACAATTTCTAAACAACAAAAAACTTTACCCGTATAAGTCCTCTTTCAACTTTGTTAATTCTAAATTAACTTTAGATTTTTTATAAGTTTAAAAGTTAAAATAAAGATGAAGATAAATATAAAGTTCAAAAAAAGTACTTAAAAAGATTCTTTTGTTTTTATCATCAACAACAACATTAACGTGCAGCAGAATGAAACATTTTTTAAACTTCTCATTTATGGTTTTTACAAAATTTACAATGCAATCTTATAATGATTTAATATACAAAAAAGTTGCTTACCTGTAAATATAAAAAGTGTGCTGCTCACATGTCTAAGTATAATTTTATTGTTTTCTTGTACTACTTTTTATTAAACTAGAAAAGAAGTTATATAAATTCTAAAGAGACACTAAGATATTTAAAAAAGTCCAGCTTATCATATTTTCACGTTAAAATTTATTCTGCATGTAAAAATTGGCAACAATAGTACTGACTTTATCAAAAAGATAATTTCAATAACTTCTAATACTACTTTGGTTTTAATTAAGAAAAAAATTCCGATCAACGTATTTGTTTTATTTTAATATTTTACTCTTTGATACTTGCAAGCTTTTGTGTTGATATTTTTTTAATATAATAAAAGTAACTGTACTTACTAAATTTACTTATAGATTAGACGACATTTCAGTCTGTTTAAGATCGATTTGAAGTAAAAGTTTGAAGCTACATTTAACTACTCACCTGCTGTATAACTACGCAACTTTACCCAGCGTAACTATGCAGCAGAGCAACTAAACTGTTCACGAAATAGTTGCATATATACAAATTTCTTCAGTTTAAAGAAACATTTGTTCATTTTACGTATAAATTGTACTTAATTATATTATTGATAACATTTGGCACAAAAAAAAATCAAGTAAAGCAAAACTTAGCACAAAAAAAGCAATGTTTATAAATAGGAAAACTAAGAAAAATTTTAACGATTAGTTTTAAAAAAAGTAACTTTGTCACAATTGTTTTTACTTATAACAAGTTTTTCTGTGAGTGTAGATATTAAAGTAATAAAACAAGTTTTTGTTACATCCGTTTAACTACAAGTTAGCTTAAAAACACGAACACAAACTACGAATAAGGTGCGTTTAAAATGCTTAAAAGATATTTTATAATTAAATATAATTAACTTTAATGACGATATTTTAAATCAAATAAAAATTTTTAGTTGGTTTTTTACTATTTAAACTTCATTGTACTTAAAATAACTTAATACATATGTCTTGTAAAGAAGTATAATAAAACATTAAGTATGTTTGCAGTATATTTTGCTTAAATTACTACCAGCTTTTTAAAAGCGTTATTTTTATTAAACTAAAACTTAAATTCGCTTCAAAAATGTTTACAATAAGCTTCTCTTATAAAACACAACGATTGAAGGCCTTTTTATTAGGAAATACTAGTCATAAAAAACAGCAGCACAATATCTTAGCGAACAAAAGCTTGTATTTCGAAATAAACGTTTTCTACATTTTCGTCAATTCTCAATGCTGACGTAGCATGATGAATGAGCTGCTGTATGATGCAATGTTAACATTTGAATCTAATGCAAGTATATGTTGAGAGAAAAAAAATAATGCTAAACTTTTGTTGCGTAAGGCAAATTGTAGTTTTTTTTGTTTAGCTACTTAACCTTTGTCATGGAGGTTTGGTTCACAAAAGACTGTATTCTTCTAAGGGAAGTTCTTGTAATGAATTATACTTTTATTGTGTATAGAAGTTATGCAGAACCTTATTTATATAGTGAAATAAATAGTTTATGTATGTTTTTTAAGTTTGCACAATTGTTACCTTTTTTATCTCTGTTGAGTTTAAAATTATTGATAAAAAGGGCTGAAAAGTTAACAAAGGTAAGTTTATAACTGTTCGAACTAAAGTCAAGTATTATCGACAGTTTTTTAACGAAGAAAAAACAAAATTAAATTACATAAACAAATTAAATATGTTAAAAACTTTAGTTGAAAATAATATTAAAGAATATACTTATAATTTTAAAAGTGATATTTTGGTATCTCAATCGGCTGATTATTGGTATGGACGGGTTTTAACTTTCGCTAAAAAATTTTGTTTTAGTTATCATCATTTTCCATACAAAAAAAAAAGTTAGGTACGTGTACATATATATATATATATTTATATAAACTGTGACATGTATATTGTGTGTGTATTTACTTGCTTGGAAAGTTTTAGAAAGACTGTGACTTTTTTAAACTTTACCATCGTATATGGATCTCTCATTTCTAGCTTACCGATAGCAGTTAAAATATAATAAAAAGACGTATACTTAATGACAAAAAAAAGTTAATAGTTCTGATTTAAACTTTTTAAATAAGTTAACAAAAATAATAGTTATGTTACTTTATTTCATTAATACAGCAGCTAATTTTAACTAGTATGGTTTTGTTTGTTGTTGAAATATTTGATATTTTCATTAACATTCGACAATAACAGGGCACAAACTTTTAAAAATTATAATACTTAGTTGTAGAGTAGAAAATTTGCTTTGCATGTTTCATTTTGATCAAGTTAAAATATGACAAAGTTAATTATTTTATCATAATTTTTGACTTCTTAATGACATTTACAACACTTAACAATCTTTACTTAATTACAAAAGCAACTTTACTAAGCTAACAGCCTGAGATAAAATTACAAGAATATATTTTTTAATTATTAAATTTTCTTTTATTTGATGTAAAGTTTTACGTCTTACAAAGCTTTATTTTGCTGCACAACATGTGTCGCAAAACTAAGAAAAATAAATGAACTTAAGAAGTACATTTCAAGCATCAAGTATGTTTTTCTATTCCTTTGTTGGAAATAACTAAGTAGTGTTTTCGGTTTCATAAATAATTAACTAAAAATAACAGCTATTTTTCTGACATTGTTTTATAACTGTCCTTGTTTTTTCAAAAACTACTTAAAAGTTGTATTGTTTCTTAACATTTATACAATACCTAAAAGAACTATAATTACGAATTTAGCTATAAATTGTTATATTATATTGAACGATAAAAGAAATATGTCAAAAAAGTTTAGAAACACGAAAGAACCTTAAATTTTAAATAAGTAAAGCACAGCTCCCATGTTTTTAGTTTTTTTAATCTAGCTCTTGAAAATTATATAGATTTAAACGCCTTGATTAACATGTGTCTACTCTTGTTGGATAAAATTCAAAAATAAACAGTTTTACAGTATCTAGACTTCAGAAAGTTTAATTCTACTTTGAAAAAAATTGGCTAAAAAATTACTGCCAAACAGAATTTCTGTTTGGTTGCGACATATTGTGTCCATTTTTTTTGTATTTTTCACAGGTTTGTCACAAGCTCGTAATCTTTATTTTTACCATTTTGCGTGACTAGTTCTTGGTTATGGCTTATTGTCTGGCTTTTGTTAAATGTTTATTATTTTTCTTTAAATCATTTTCGATTATAAACATAAAAGTCAAAATTAACCTTGTTTAACAATTTTTAAAGTATAAGGTTAGAAAAAAAGCTATTTTAGTTTTAGATAATTCAAGCAAATGTTTCAAACATTTGTCTCTTTAAACTTTATGAATTTAAAATTTAATCATATCAAAAAACAAGATGTTGATGAAAGTTCACTTTGAATTCAAACGCTTTTATGTAGGATTGTGATTACATCATTGGAATTAAATTGATTTTTATCCCAAATAAGGTCAACGAACAAATTCTTTTGACTGGTTGCTTTGTAAACATAAAAAAAAATTAAATATCTAAAATATTTTTTAGCTTTTGAGTGTTAATGAAAAGTTTCAAAACAGTTTTAATAAATTAATAGATAGTAGTTTTACATATTTTTCAGCAATCTAATTTTCAATGCAGTACAGTAATTCTGAATTCATAGCTTTTTACGTTAATTTATATATTGTTATTTACTAAATTGTTAATTTTTTTTAAAGAAAACGTCTTACTTTTTTTTTATTACTACAGTACTGTGTAGGCATTTTTATGACGAATATGGTGTTTAAAATTGTAAATAGTATTAAAGTGGAAACTGATCAAATAAAACGAATTTTAACGTTTAAAACAGTTTAAAATGATAAAAAACAAAAATACGAAAGCATTAAGCACGATTATAATTAAGCTTAAAACCGAAAAAAGATTTGGTTTGTTAAAGATATTTCATATTTATACAACTTAATTTTAATTTCAAAAAAAAAAAAAACCTTTTAGAAAAAAAAAACTAACTAAAATAATTTTGTATATGGATAAGTAAAATTAAACCATTTCTGTAAGTTGGTCATAGAAAAATTTACTTTAATTATTAATACTGTTGTGTGGTTCACAAAAACTATTTTATTTAAAGTATCTTTTATTCGTCTTTTTTGTCCGGAGACATTTAAAAATTTTTAAAAACATTATAATAAAAAACAGGTTATTATTCAGAGCAAAGTTTACAATTTGTTTCAGACAGTTTCATTTGCTCTCAGAATAGTTTTAGCTACATAAAACTTACATTTAACTAATTTTTTAGCGTGTAATGATTTCATAGTAAGCTTTTTTATGAAAAATAAGCTAGTTACAGGAAAAAAGAGCTTTTTTTTTGTAAAATCCAAAAAATTTAAACACATCACTGCATTTTAGAATGCAAACATATGCTTCCATTTCGAAACAAACATCGTTATTTCCTTATCGTCAATTCTCAGTGATGACGTAGGTTGACCGCGCTGAAAAGTGAACGCAGTGTCACATGCTTGCAGTGCAAACACATAAAGAGAGAAAAATTCAGTGCTCAGCTTCGATTGCTCAACGGCAATTTTGTTTTTCCTTGAGCAGCTACTTTTTTTTCGTTTGCTTGTCGAGAGGTAGCTTCGAACAGACTAAATATTTCGTTTAGAAAGTACATAACAAAAAGTTTTAAATAAAAATTTGTTTTTTTTATTCGCTTATCTTAGAAATTTTTTATATAGTCTGATAAGTATTTTTTACTAGTAGTTTTTAAGTACGTTACTTTTATTTATTTGTTTCAATAGTAGATATAAAAACGGGTAGGTGTCAGAAAAGCACAGCGTCACTTTAGCACGGGGTGACACTTTAGCACGGAGTGACACTTTAGCACGGCGTCAATTTAGCACAGAGTGACACTTAAGCACGGAGTGTCACTTTAGCACGGCGTCACTTTAGCACTGGGTTACACTTTAGCACGGAGTGACAGTTTAGCAGGGCGTCACTTTAGCACAGAGTGTCACTTTAGCACGGAGTGACACTTTAGCACGGCGTCACTTTAGCACGGAGTGACATTTTTGCACGTAAAAATTTTAAATCTTGTAAAATGTTTATTTAAGTAATGTTTAATTATCTAAAATAATTAACTTGACAAACAAACAATTGTGAAAATTAGTTTTAACACTTTTTAAATTATCGTCTTAAAAATAATTATAAATAAAGTTATTACTTTGGGCTTAAAATGAAATAAGAAAGTTTATAATCTTTATATTTCTCACTTTTTATTTAAACCTTACGTTTAAAGTTTAGTCTTATTAGAAATAGTTAAAGCATAAAAAATTTTTTTTTTAATTTTACAGCTCGTATTAATTACTTGCTTTATTAAAATAGTTTTATGTCTAAACTTTAAAGTAAAAGTATCAAAATATATTTATCTAAAATTAAGTAGTAAAACAAGTTAATAAAGTTTTTTAATTTAAATTTGTCTTAGTTTTAGGTAAAGCTTAAACTTGTAACTCATTTAAAGCTTGTTAAATTTTAGTTTACATGTTGCATAGTTCGTTTTTAGACTTTTTAAACAATACAGTACCTAATGTGATTCAAGCAAAGAAAAAAAAATGCAAAATAAATTCTATGCTAAAATGACACTCCGTGCTAAAGTGTCACTCCGTGCTAAAGTGACGCCGTGCTAAAGTGACACTCTGTGCTAAAGTGTCACTCCGTGCTAAAGTTTCACTCTGTGCTAAAGTCTCACCCGTGCTTTTCTGACCCGTTCCAATAAAAACAACATACACAACTTTTTAACAAAAAATAAAAATACTCTTTTGATCTTTTGATATAAAGTTGAACTTTGTTTATGGTTTTATACCAAAAATAAACTTTAAAAAGTTTAAGTTAAAATATTTAGTTTGGGTAAAACTTTTGTACTTAAATGCAAAGAGTTTGTAAGTTTTTATTACATAAAATTAAACTTAGGTATAAACTGTTATATCTTATTAGCTTGCAACAAAGTAGTTGGCAGTATAAAATAACTTAGAATATATAAACTAGTAAAAAAAATCTTTATAAATTATTTTTGAAGTATGTTTAAGTTTTAGATTCCTTAATTTTTTTTTTGAAAAGGTACGTAACTTTTGTTTATTTTTTCTCGTTATAGAAAATATATTTTAGAAAAGTGAAAATTTTATAGAAGTAAAGTTTTTTTTTTTGTTAGCATTTTTTTTGATTTTTTGCTTTATATAAGTGAAATAGAAGAAAAATTGCTACTTACTTGGTCTAATTAATACAATATGCATACTTTAGTAATCTTTGAACTTGTTGGTCTTTGACTAATTTAGGGTTAAGAATTTAAATAAAACAAGTTTACAGAGCACCTTCAAACTTGATAAAACAAATACTTTTAAAGAACTTTATGTGTAATACCTCAAAGTTATAAGTTTTATTTTCTCAAAAATTTCATTACTTTTTTTAATTTTTTTTTAAAGATAGTTACAGAAATAAAGAGTTTATTAAAATTGTTTTAATGAATTGTTAACTAATTAAAACTTAAAAAAAGTCAACATTTCATAATTAAAGTTTAGTATAATTGAATTGCAAATATGAAAAAAATCTTTAAAAAATAGCTATTTTAAAGATTTCAATAACGAATAATACTAATATTTATATAAAATAACGAATTAAAAGTATATAGCGACTTATATTATTATTCACTAAAAATAAGTTACAGAAAAATCCTTTAAAAAGAGAAAAAAAGTATAGAGTTACAGAAAATTTTTGGCTACTATCACACCTAAAAGGTTTAAAACTGGTAGAATAAACGTATGGTTGTCAATCACAAAGATAGTTATTATAGTTAGCAGAATTTTCTAATCGTTTTGCGGTAAATAACTTTTTTTTGTTTTTTAAACACTTGCTGTCTTATTTGATAACTTGATCTTGAACTAAGTTCTGAGCTTAGTTTTAATTAAAATTTAAGCCTTTTCGTCTTGTTTGAACTATTTTTATAGTATAATACAACAGCAGCAGTTTATATTGTTAACGATAAGATTATTTTCAAAAATAAAAATGCTTTTAAACTTAGGCTATATTTTTAAATTGTTTTGAAAGTAAATGCTCGATTGCATCAAATTTAGTTTTAAATATAAAACTAGAATGTATTTTTTCACAAGGTATAAAACATTAAAAACTCTACTAACTTGGTTTGAAAACTAAGTCAACATCTTAAATTTTTGTGCAATTATTTAACAATATGTATAATATATTTTTTTTTTAGTTTAAAATAAAAAATGAGCTGGTACAGCATATTTACTTCTTACAAAGAAACTTGGATTCTTCTGGCGACGGTCACCTTTCTATTATGGTTTGTATTTGCTTTGGTTATTTACTTTTAGGCTTGCCAAAAAACAGAGAATTCTTTTAAATTTAAATTGTCGCAAGTAATCAAGTTGCCCTTTGATTAATTGAAAAACTGTTTAAAAGCTCAAATCAATCATTTTGAAAATTATTTTTAGGAAATTTATGAATAAAAGTAATTAAAAGATCTTATTATAAAAAAAAACCAAAGGATTGTTGTTAAAACTTTATAATAATCTCCATACTAACATTACTACATAACAATAACATTAAAATATTTTACTAACGGATAAAAAATTTTATTTAAGTTTAATTTAGACTTATCCGTCAAAAAAAAGCTACTTAAAAAAGAATAAATTCAAATTTTTAGCAAGAGTTTAAAAAAGCACCAACTTAGTTTTTCTCTATTTGGTAAACAACTTATAGAAATAAATATCGTTTTTAATATTTTCGCAGGATCTACTTGAAAAGAAGGTTGGGGGTGCTGAAAAGGCTGGGTATTCCCCACGACGACCCAGGATTTTTGGGGCTCAAGTACGTGATGCAAATGGCGAAAGACCCGGATGAAATGGTGAGAGTTGGTTTTGTTAACAAAAAGGTTCCTGCTTTAGATATTAACGCTGTTGATTTTTCAGCTACTGAGGGACGACTTCAACATGCGAAAGAAGTACGGCGACATCTACGGGTTGAAATTTTGTTTAAATTGATATCTTTTTGTGTTTTGAAAAGCAAAACGAAGTTAATGATTGAGTCTTGGTTAAAAAAAGCTATTTACAAGATAAATACTTGACACCGCAAAAATAGGTGCAAGTTGTTTATAGCTTTTTTAAAAAGTATATGTCACTAATATATTTGAAGAATGATAAATAGTAGTAAAAACCATTAGTTTGAACTGATAAACTATATTTTGAAGCAAAACGTCAGACATAGACAAAGAAAATAATATAATTTAAGGAATATTTTAGAAATGCCGTTTAGACAATATTTACTAATATTAACTTTACAAAAAAATTTGAAGCGACTAACAACATTAAAATTAGATGATAACAACTTTAAGCTGACTTGTAATGTCTCTGAATGATTTTTTTAAATGAATGACCCATAGAATAAACCTTAAGTTGGCTTACAGTATTCTAACATAGTATTTTTGGAAATATAGTTGGTTATTTAAAAGACTAAAGCTTCTGATAAGATTCATAAGAATAAGTTACAATGCTTTCTATCTTTCACATTTTCTATTAGTGGACTAAAAGTAGTTAAAAATCTCATCAATAATTATCGTATCATATTAAAAACATTTTTTAATCATATTTTACGTATATTTTAATTTTCAATAGAACTATTTAATATCTTTAAGTTATCAAAATTGGTTTAAGTTTATTATACAAATACGTTTTTAAACTGTCACGTAAATTTAAAACTGTATACTATCTATAACCTTCTATTGAAAAATAAAAGTTGTAAAAACAGTTTAAATTTTTAGTCAAGTATTAACTTCCGCTCCAAATTTGTATAACTTTAATTTTTTAAACAGATTTTAATTTAACTTTTATAGACGATACCAATTCTTAACTCCTATCATAACGATTTGGGACACGGAAATAATTAAAGAGTTGTTCGTGAAAGAGTTCCACAACTTCCCGGACCGGGAGGTGAGCTTTTAATATTTGAAAATTTGTCAGTTTGAAAACAAACCGTTTTACTTTTCGCTAGAAATGGTTGCAGAAAATAAACGGCGAAATGAATGACTCCCTGTTCATGTCTAGCGGAAACCAGTGGAAGAGAATTAGGTCAATTAATTGTTTTAATTTTTAACTAATGTTTTTGCTTATATTAACATTTTAGTAACTTTTAAACTATCAATAAACTAGCAAAACAATTTGCTTTACTTTTTCAGCTTAAATTTTTGAAAAATAACACATCGACTATGTGAAAAAAAACTTTTAGAAAACAACTCAAGTAGAATTGAAACACGGATAAATTTTTATTGATTCTATTTCTTCAGAAAAACATTAAGCCCAGCATTTTCAAGTTCCAAGTTGAAGCAAATGCTATACATAGCTGAAAACTGCACGGAAATTTTCATGAAAAAAATGCAAAACATTGTTGAAAAGAAAGACGGAATGTTTTACGCGAGAACGTAAGTTTAAGTTTAAACGTTTTATTATTACATTTGTTATTCAAAACTGTTTTTATAATCTTATTTTTTGCATATTAAACTAAATCAGTTGTTGGTAAAGGTTTAAAAATGTTAATTTCATTTTTTATTTGTTATTCACTTAAAAGTTTTAGTTTGCAAAACGCAACATTCTGCTTTTAAATTTTTAAGTTTGCATTGTAAATATACTAAAAATAAGCAGAGAAAAATAACTCCGCTTAAAATACTTAACATAAAAAGAGTTAAAAAACTTTAGAATATGTTATACTTACATTATTTTTAACTTTTTAAAACTTATTATGAGAAATACAACTTTTTCCAAACTAATATTTTACTTAATGTAAATACAGCCTTAAAAGATTAAAGTTGTCAGTTTTACTTGAACAAGAAAAATTAACACAGGGATTTCGGGAGGTACGCACTTGACGTGATATCGTCTGCAGCTTTCAGCTCAAATTTCCACGTTCAGGTGTGTTAACAATTAAAAAGTGAAAAAAATTATCTTTTTCCGATCTATGTTAGAGAAGTTGACTAATTAAAACTAAATTCTCAACTTTCTCACCCGAAATACATTAGAGTTTTACAAAAGATTTTAGAAAAACTTTTTGTTTTTGCGAATAGTTTACCTTAAATTACTAAGTTGTTTATTTTTCAATAGGATGGAGAAGAGGAGCCGAAAACTTTGAAGTTGCTCAATGAAGCCATCAGCCCCGAGTCGTTCAAGGATCCAGTCATTGCTTTTTTAAGTAAATAAATATAAATACATTTTTTTGTTACACTGCAGACTGTGTTTTGATAGCAAATAAACTTTTTTAATGTATTTTAACAACCGAATTTTGATTTGCTTTTGAAGCATAACCGTAATTGAAACTACTTTACTTTTCTTTTTTTTTAATTAGTGTATATTACGCTTGTTTCATTAAAACTAGAAGCATGAGAATTTCGCACAAAATTCAGAATACATTATATGCAACAGCCAAATTTTTATACAATGTTATTATATAGTATATATTAGTTTAATTAAATCGGAAGCTATATTTTAAAGCAATGATTTAAATTAACGCTATTTACTTTAGTTTTTTTTTTCGTGCCAAAACTAAAAAACTTATGAAAACTTAGAATGAAAATTAAACAATTTAAAAGAAATCTACTTTTTTAGGTTGTTTCGAGAGCAATTTAAAATACAAATCGTGATGAAACACAAAACGTTCTATTTTAACAAGCACCCTTTTGAAAACAGCCGTGTTCAGCTTTTTGGAGCCGGTGTTTGCCTGGTTCGACTACTCCATATTTTCCCGCGAGTTTCGCAAACACATGGTGGCTTTGACGGACGCCGTGCAAAAAACAAGGAACAAGGATGAAAAGGTGTTTCTTTTTGAAAATTAACTTTAAAAAAAGTTTAAACACTTCATCATAAGTACAAAGTAAAATTTTTATGTTGATATAAAAAATGCAAACTTGTAATATAGATTTTACAAGCGAAAGCTAAAAGTTATCTTTTTATCTTATAAATGTAATATTAATTTTTTTCAAGAGAGTTGATTTGATGCAGCAAATGCTGGAAGTTCAAATTCCCGACTCTGAAGTTGCTACTGCGTCAAGAGGTATTAATTTATATTCAAAAATTATAACTTTTTCAAAATTAGATAAGACAATGATTTTTAAATTGATTTAAAAAATACACTATACAGTTTTTTTTTGAATAAAGAGCAATACAAACTAAAAAGCTATAAATATAGATAAAATATAGTTAATCAACTGACTTCGAAAATTAAAAAGCTTTCCAGGTTTGAAACAACAAATTAAATACAATTAAAAATTCAACTACTTTGCTCTTTAACACGAACTTTACAAAAATATCAAAATTTCAAAGCTGAAAAACAGTTAGGATTTAAGTTCTTATATTAACTTTTACTTCAAGGTATGACGAAGAAGGAGGTGACGGGAAACGCGCTGATAATGATAACTGCCGGCTACGAGACAACCGCCCAATCACTGACCTTCCTCGCCTACAACCTGGCCAACAACCAGCACGTCCAAGACAAGTTGAGGGAGGAAATATTTGAGGCCGTCGACCGACACGACGTCAGTAGTGTTTAGTTGAAAAGTGGCAACTAAAATTTGCTTTTGTAGTAACCTTTTTGGTATAAAATATCAGATTTCAGTAAGTAAATGTTTAAAAAAGACAATAAGTTTGTCAAAAATTTGACTTAATAGTTGTAAAAATAGTTTACGCTTTTATAACAAGTTTTTTGACTACAAATATTAGTCAGTAAAGTATATCTTTCTATAAAAAAAACGAATAGTTTTTCTAATTTTATACGTTTGTTTTTCAGAAAACAAAAATTCTTCTTTTAAATAGCTTATGCTAACTTTAGCTAAACTTTTTACTGTTTTTCAGGGGAAAATAACCTACGAAACGATTAATGATATTCCTTACTTGATGCAATGTATAAATGAATCTTTGAGATGCTTTCCAGTTGTTCCTCTGTAAGTTAAAGACAGTTCAATTTTTGATGAAAAAGTCTATAACCAATATTATAGAGTATTTATTAGTTTTTACCTGTGATATACTTAAACTATATCTTTGTAACCTTAGAACTATTGCGTAGTATGTTTTGTATTTATTATCATATTTATTTTATTTTTTATTTAAAATTAAAACAATTTTTATAACTACATGTTTTATGGTTAAAATACTTCAAATCAACCTTTTCTTATAAGAGCAAGATTGATTTTATTACAAACTTGATGGAATTTAGAATTAATGATATAATTCTAGCTTTTATTATCATTATGAGCCTAAGATCAACCAAGTCTATTTTGAATAACATATTTATTTTATAAAATTTTTTTTCTCTTTCAGAAACTCTCGCTTCGCAGAAAATGACGTCACAATCAAGGGGATGAAGATTCCCAAGGGCACGTGGATCCACATCCCGGCCGGGGGGCTTTCCCGCGCCGAGGAATACTGGGATTCTCCCGACGAGTTCCGACCCGAGAGGTTTGAGGACATGTCCAAGGTACAATGTTTTTAAGGGATTAGAAAAAATAGATAATCAAAATAAAATTTAAATTAAGATATAAGAATGTATATTTTAATTAAGATAAAAGTTTTGAGTTGATTAAAATTTTCATAAGGTTTTAGTAGTAAAAAATTTAATTTTTGGAGTATTTGTTTTAAAAACAGTAGTGTTGGTTTTGTTTTCAACTGCTAAAAACCTAGCTAATGCGAGTTAGGTACATTTCCTACTCAAAATTTTCTATTTGATAAGACAAACAAGAAAAAAGAACGTGCATTTCAACTTAAAAGCTTTGTGATAACGTTTAAAAATAATGAAGAGAATGCTAAAGCCTGTACTTGTTTATTGACGAAAATGTCCAAGATACACTTTTTAAAAGACCCTTTTCTAAATTTTAATCCGATTTTAGTCTAAATAAATGTTACAATAAAAAAAAACAATCGAATAATATTTTCTTTTAGTCATTTTAGAAAATAATTAACTTTAAAAATTATGAAAATAATGACAATGTATTTTTTTTGACGAAAATTTTTGTAATCACCTTTAAAATAATGAAGATAATGTTAAAGTTTCTACTTGTTTTTTGACAAAAGTCTCCAAGATACATTTTCAAAGGACCCTTTTCTAAATTTTAATCCGATTATATTCTAAATAAATGTTACAATAAGAAAAAAGAACGACTAATATTTTTTTAGTTAACTTAAAAATGATGAAAACAATAACAATTTTTTTTTGACGAAAATGGCTTTTTTCGAAGGTGGACGTGGGAGGAGCGTTCCAGCCGTTCGGAGGAGGACCGAGGAACTGCATCGGGATGAGGTTCGCGTTGATGGAGATGAAGCTGGTCATGTGCCACATGCTGATGAAGTACAAGATCCTCACATGCGATCTCACCCCTGTCAGTTTGATTTCACCGTTTTGTTTTATATTATCTTGATTTTTTTGTAAGTTTTAGCTTGTTTGTTTTGCAGACAAGTTTTTAAGTTTTTTTACGTGTTCAGTTTACATTGTGGTCTCAATCCGGTCAAATTATATATTTTTTGTTTTCGATTATCTGATACTAAAGGTCGAGTTTTTAACTTTTACTAAAGATATAAAAGCCACCTCACTCCATCAGTTTGATTTTTTAATTTTTTAAGGACTAATAGTTTTATTAGTTTCTATATCTAAATAAGCTTAAAAGTTAAAATTAATTAGTTTGAATGAAAATACTGAACAACATTAATTGGTACGAGTTGTATTTAGAATAATCAAATTTTTTAAAGTAGATTAAAAATTTTAAATCACGTTTTTTATCCTTGTTTTATTCCCAGTTAAAAGCTTAACAGGGTTCATTTAATATTTTCAATAAATATCTAAAGTTTATTTGATTTTGAAAGAAAATTAGAGATAAAGTTGAAAATTAGAGAAAAGTTAAAGTTAAAGAAAAATGTGAAACTTTTACGCGTAAAGTTGATACAAAAAAAATCACATTTTCTATATACTTTTTTCTTCACTATTTTCTTTTTAATTTAAAATATGGAAAAAGTTTTAAGTTACTGTACTTCTCTTAAAAATCAGAAAGAGATTTATTTTAATTGATTATTAATGCTATAAATTTAAATTATATAAAAGAAATTACTGCTCTTTATTATAAGTTTAAACTCGTCTAATTTAATAAAGGTAGTTTATAAAACTAAGTTTTCTCAATTGAATTTACTTTTACTTTAACATCACAGTTATTTTAAGGTTGGAAGCTTAAAAAAAAAACTTAATACAGCAAATCAGTTATACCAAATGTAAAAAAAATTTAGAAAACAAAATTAAAATTTTTTAAAAACCGGTTAAAAATATTCAACTTTAACAAGTTTACTTCTGTTTAAAATGTTTTTTAAACTAAAGAAATTTTAAAATCTATCGATAATAATAATTGCATGAAAAAGAGTTTTATCATGATTTTATAAACCTTTAAGTTTAATAATTTTATTTTTAGGAAGAGCCTTTGGAAATGACATTGACAATCACTGTTACTTCTAAAAAAGAGGTTGTGCTTAAACTGAAAGAACTTTAAAAGGACCGTTACATTACACTATGAATTTACGTCAAATACACACATTTTATACTGATGTATGTTAAGTAGTTGTTTTGATAGTGTTACCTAGTGGCAGCACAGAAACATTTTTGATATAATGTATGAACTATATCTATCATACGTTTATGATATTGTCATACAAAACAGGTTTATACAAACTTATTTTGATACAATACATTTTAGTTTTGTTTGAATATTTTCTTTAAACTACATTAGTTAGTAGTTACTGATACTCAAATTTTATAACACTTTCTGGTTATGGTGTAAATAGATTTTTCAGTTTTGATATGTAAGAAAATATTTAAAGCTTTATTTAATTCAAAACCTTTATTTAATTTGCAAAATACACTTGAAAAGTTATCTTTGAGTTGATACAATATCTTTACAAATTTTAGAAATGTTACAAGGCTTAAAATATATATAAATATGTCTTTTGTTTATAAAGTGTTTTGCAAACCAAAGAAAATAATCAGTTGAGTTTTTATAATAACATATATCTTAAAAAAAAAATTTTTTGATAGAAAATTTTCTACCAACTAAATGAATTATATACTGCATTAAAAGATGTTTTTTTTCTTGATGGAAATATAAAAGAGGTTTAGCATTTTTCCTTTTTGCTTAATTTTATAATCAATAAAACTACTTACTTTGTATATTATGAGCCAACAGTTTATTCTGCAACTCTGCTAGAAACACGCTTTGCAACAATGGCTTTAAGTGTATATAAATCCTGAAAATGTTTCTTTTATAATATTTTTTAATGAAAAAATTCTCTTATAATAAACTGTTCGAAACAACAACTTATTGATTACACTGTATTCTAAGTATTACTTTTATAGCTTGTTTAATCCCTATTTCTTAGTTAGTACTTTGATATATATTCTTAAGAAATTAAAAGGAACTAAGAAATTACGCTTTATTTAATTTTATTTAACTAATACGTATGACTATTTAAAAAAATTACAGAAAAATTTTTGAAATCTTTAGTTCAGTTTAAAAGAGAGCTGAAGTTAAAACTGGTTTTATCTTTACGTAGCTCACAGTGTTAGCCAAAATATTTTATAGCAAACAATTTACTTTAATACATAACTAGTACTAATAAAATTTCAAGTGGACTTGAATTAAAGTAAATTTTGTTTAATTTTTTTTTCTTAATGTGTTTGTCACTTGTGCTTAACCAGTTAACCTATTCTATTTACTTTTTGAGCAAAATGTTGATAACCAATGCTATTACTAGTTTTTTATAAAAAGTACTGTAAAATATTTTTCAGCAAATTTTTGACCAATTTTACTCACCTTAGGTTAAATACGGGCGTTTAAACATGAGTGAACTACATCAAACCGAGTAAATTTATATCTAAAACTCAAGGTAATGCCTAACCAACTATTAAATGAAGTTTACCATGACTCAGTCCGAATTATTTCAAAAGCAACACTCAAAAAGTACAGCAACAGGAAAAAGGAAGTGGAGTGGTACGAATGAATTTATTACCTAAAAAACACAATAAAAAAGTAAAAAAGAGGCAGAAATCAGTGCAAATCGTAAAAAGTTGACTGCGACTTCACCGCCGTTCTCAGTCTCTTCCTTCCCTTCCTCTTCAGCTTCTTAAGCAAACCAAACGCCGTATCAATCTTGCAGTAGTTCATCTCGGGTTTCCTCCTACTTTTGGGGGATTCCCTCAGATATTTTTTGTACTACATGTTATTAGTAATATAACTAAGTATAATTTATACGTAAAATGAATAAATATTTTTATGAACTGAAACATATATATATTTGCGACTATTTCGTGAACAGTTTAATTGCTCTGCTGCATAATTACGCTAGGTAAAAATGCGTAGTTATACAGCAGGTGAGTAACTAAATGTAGCTTCAAACTTTTGCTTTAAATCGATGTTAAACAGACTGAAATGTCGTCTAATCTATAAGTAAATTTAGTTAGTACGAATATTTTTATTATATTAAAAAAATATCAACACAAAAGCTTGCAAGTATCAAAAAGTAAAATATTAAAATAAAACAGATATGTTGATCGGATTTTTTTTTCTTAATTAAAACCAAAGTAGTATTAGAAGTTATTGAAATTATCATTTTGATAAAGCTTGTACTATTGTTGTCAATTTTTACATGCAGAGTAAATTTCAGCGTAAAAGTATAGTAAGCTGAACTTTTTTAAATATCTTAGTGCCTCTTTAGAAGTAAAATAGCTATTTTATAGTTTAATAAAAAATAGTACAAGAAAACAACAAAATTATACCTAGACATATGAGCAGCACTTTTTTTTATATTTACAGATAAGCAACTTTTTTGTATATTAAATCATTATAAGATTGCATTGTAAATTTTGTAAATACCATAAATGAGAAGTTTAAAAAATGTTTCATTCTGCAGCAAGTTAATGTAGTTAATAGTGATAAAAATCAAAGAATCTTTTAGTAGTTTACATCTACATCTTTAATTTAAAATCTAAAATAATCTTAAAGTTTTTTTTTTAATCCAAAACCAACTTATAATTAACAAAGTTAAACGAGGATTTATACGGGTAAATTTTTTCGTTGTTTAGAAATTTTAATATGAATATAACTTACATATGGCTTCAAAGTTAGTATAAAAAGTTAGTGCAAAAAGTGTTAACAAACTTTTATTTTAAATTAAGATGAAATTTTAATGTTTTTAAAGTACAGCTAGGTATAAACTAGATTTTTATTTTGCTAAAGCTTCTTAAATATTGAACTCAAAAAATCAACAGAAGCGTTAGTTCAAAATTTTGGCCAAAAGCCTTTTATTTTTAGTAAATATTTTTTACTTGCTTTTTTAGAATATTTTTATACAAACACACTACATTTTACAATTAATGCTTCCTTCACTTCAGGGTTATAAAGATTTTATTTAAAGAATATTAGGTGAACACGAAATAAAATAAATTGAAGTATATAATTAAAATTTCTTTTTATTTAAGACTTATGAAAAATTAGTTTTGTTGTTAAAGAAAGTAACTTTGACAAAATTAGTTCCTTAAAATTTAATAAACAAAACTTATTTCGTTCCTTCAGGTATTTTTTGTATACAACTTACGTTTATATAAGCTGTTTTAAGTTTTATTTTCAAAATTTTTAACTTAAAATTTTTGAATTTTGCTTTGTATACACATTTGTTTTAATGTTTAAAACAATTTGTAAAATTTTATTAGTTTTTAGATTAGATATGTTATCTAACATCCTTAAGACTTACTTATATTACTAATGTAGACTTGTTTCTATTCTTAAAAAAGTTTTTTAAATTCTTAAAACAGCACCTGTATGGCTAGGCTTAATTACAACTTTTTATTTTTGATTTTAAAACTTAACTTTGTTAAATTCGGTAGAAAACTTAGTTTGCTTTGTTTACTAAAAACGCTCACTTGAAATTATCTTATAGTTATAAATTTAAAACGTATAAAACGTTATCCATAAAATATGTTACAATAAATTAGTTATAGCTGCTTTACAGCGGCAAAAACTGAATAAAAAACAGTTAATATTAAGATAGCATTCTCTCTTTTGTATAAAAAATTGGCAATAAACTAAGTTGTACTTAAAACAAACGAAATATAACATTAACAATTACTGTTCATGTTGTAACAATGACAAGTTTTCAAAAATTAATACTAGTTGTATTTAAAAACTATTAAAATTTAACTAAATGTGTGATATTCAGCCAAAAAATTAAAATAAAGTTAAACAATCATTGTAGGTGCTTAAGTAAAACTATTTAAATAGGATGCATTATCAATACGCGAATTTTAAATGCTTAAACATGACAAAAACTGCATGTACCGTTGTTAATCGGAAATTTAAATTTATCTCAACGTCTTTTAATGTATTTTAAAATTATAAAATTTATGAAATCTTTTGTAATATAGGTTTGAAAAAGAGTAAAAAAAAATGAATAAACAACGAAGTTGCACAAAGCGTATGTCTGACTAAGCATAAAACTGTTGTTATAAAATTTACAAAAAGAAAACCAACATACTTATACATTAACTAAAAACTTAAACAAATCTTTACGTATTTTTAGATAAAAATTTCAATAACATCATCAGTTATTTTTAGTGGCTCAAATTATCATTCTGAAAGCATTAGAAATGTTAATACACATTTTTTAAATAGCTTATAAAAGTAAATATCAAATGGAATTGTGTTTAAGAAAAAAACTTATCTAACATTTTTATGGTTGAAAGATTTTATATGTATTAAATATATGGCATCTAAAAATCTTAAGTTATTTCAAATATACTTTTTTGTGTCTATAACTTTAACTAGGCATCAAACACAATTCAAAATATGCACAAAAAAAAATCTAAATGTCAAACCTCAAAAATGTTTATTGTGTAAAAATAAACTTTTATGAACCTGAGCAAGTTTCTTTTACTTTAGTGTGTTCATTTTTACAAAACTTTGAACGTGTGGCTTCATGCGGGCAGTTATTTAACTCCCATAGACTTTTAAGGTGAACCTGTTTTAATTCACTTCTGTTTTATATCTTAATTTGAAATATTTTTATTACTTTTTGAAGAGAACAACTATAGTTGGAGTGGTTAGCTAAAAAACTGTTAATAAACTTGGTTAACTTGTTTCAAATTGAAAAATACTAAATAAAAATATTAGAAACTAATGGTTGTTAACTCATTCTGACATCTTTCTATGTTATTAACATTGAAAGTGCAAAAAAAAAATAGCTTAAACTATAACAGGATAAACTATAGGGCTGTTTTATACAACTAAAACAAGAAACTTTCTTTGCATTATCAATTTAAACACAATTTGAGCAAAACTGTTTTATTATTTATTCAATTTACATAAAAATTAATCACTACAAACTAAGTCTTTAACATACTATTTTATTGATAAGTTTTAATGATTGATTAATTTATTGCTAATGCTTAAAATTTACTTAAAATAACACACTTTCTAAATCTTTTAGAAAAATAAGGTAAACAAGAAACCAAAAGTTAATACCACACAAAACTAGGCTGCTATTAAATGCGTTTTATTTTTGCTAGTTTTAAGTTAAAGTTGTTCTACCTTTATCAAAGTGCAAAGACGATTTTCAAAATATTCATTCTATCCCTTTTTAATGTCGATGTAAAACGGTTTTTCTTCATTCTTTCTTTGCACGTTCGAAGTATAGTCCAGTTTGATAAATCCTTCGCCTGATTTATCCATTATAGCACTCTCGAAATTACCAGTGAAACTTTCAACTTTGTTCTGGCGAAAGCATTTGTCCGAAATACCTAAGCTGTAAACAAGTAATTTTTTTATGTATAAGAACTTTAACTCCTTACTTACCTAATTTTGGTATAGCTTTTTGCCCCGAACAATTTTAAAAAACTTTAAAAATATAAAATTTAAGCACTTTAAGCAGAAAACGATTTTACTCGAAAACAAACATAATCTTTCACTATATTATTTTTAATATCAAAATTCTCATATAAGTATATATATATATAAATGTTTAATAGATTATATAATAAACAAATAGATTTAGAAGACCGTTTCGTGTATAAGATATAGCATCCATATATTTCTTAGTGAAGCTAAAGTTTATTAAAAAATATTAACAGAAATTTAAAGTTTGAAACTTTTCTAAGTATTATGACGTAGTAATAATGAAAGTTTTCGTGCAGAAGGTTAAGTTTGAAAAATAAGCTGTTTTTAGTTTTGTTACTGGTTTAAGGATTTATGTATTTTGAAAAGTTTGGAAAGGTTGTATTAGAAAAATGTTTTAAACTGGTCGTGTTCGCGGCTTAATTTCAGTTTGATATATTATTTAGTTGGCTTTAATTTTGCTATTAAAGTATTTTTGGTAATGAATGCATATATTTTGTATTTTACTTTTCTTGTTTAGTGTTATGTTCTTGTCTGATTGTCAATTAGGATTTTTTAAAGTTGTAAAGCCTGCATCCAAAATTGGTATTCGATTTTGATTTCATTCTGTTTAATATTTCCCATTTAACTTTATAGCTTATGTTATTATCTTTTAAATTTCAAATGTAGTTTGCCAGTTCTGTTTGCAAACAACTGTATTAGTCATATATATTTTTAGTAAGTTTTTAAAGACTGTTATAAGTATAACAAAATATTTAATTTAAAACAATTAATTACAACCACCTGTATACTCGAGGATATGTATTTTCTCTATCAAATTTCTAACGTCCTTTATACATGTCTACCAGCATTTGTTAGATAATTGCGCGACGATAACCATTTAGTAGGTGGTATAAAACGTATTAAAATTTACTGTAACGCGCTACTAGATTAAAAAACATATACAAATAGAACTAATGTAATATAAAAAATTTTAAAATATACAGAGAGTACATATGTCAATTTATAAATATTTATTTCTTACAACAAAATTCATCAACTTATAAAGCACAAATAATCAGCAAGTTAAAAAAGAAAAAATGCTCAACACATAGAGCGATATAAATACGGAAGATATTTTTGCACTAGTCTCAGAAGGAAAGTCAGTAACTTCGTTATGAACAACTAGATTTTCTCAGGCTCTTTTTACAGCAGTGTGTTTTTCGGTGTTTTTTGAAGAAAGATAAGAAATAAAACTCATGAACTCTCCGATTACTTTAGAGTTGGCATTTGCAACTTCGGCTAACTCCTTTTTGAAAGCCGGTTCTTCAAAAGCTGCTCTTAGAGTATCGTTTGATTTTAAGCAGTGTTGAGCCATCCCGCTGTACAACTCAATGTCGAAATTAACAGTTCTGCGACTCCAGAACCGTGATACTTTGCTGTAGCTTTCATGCATGATGCTGCAGTAAATTGAAAGCAACTCGGTGACCCGCTGCGCTTCTTCGAGGATTTCTGCTGCATTACTTGAAGTGGAGGCATTAACTTTAATTTCAGCTCTCCACCAAACTCTGCATAAGATTCTGACAAAATTCGTGGTGATATTACGGACTTCTTCATGAACTTGGAAAGAATCTGAAACGTACTTGGAAAAGAGCTTTTTCACAACTTTGTAGTTAGACTGGATACTGGTTTTAGAGCTCGCTTCGTTGTTTTCATTCTTCATAGGACTTTTGTCTTTAAAAGTACTGTTTTCATTTTTAGTGCTTGTGCTTCTTACATCAGGATTTTCAATGTCAGGGCTGCTGTTGTTAAGAACCAGTTTGTTTCTTATGACAGAGCTATCTATAACACAAACCTCATTTTTCGATCTAGTGTTATTACCAGAAGTCTTTTCACCACTCTGGGTAGAAAGTAAGTTTTTAGAAATAGTTTTTAGGACATCACGGAAAAACAATTCCAGGTATATATGATTGATTCCATTAAGTATCTTTTTGGAAAATGTCTTTATAGAATTCTCACTTGGGTTCATAAGCTTCGGTTTATCTAAACTTTTTATTTTTTTCTTTATCGGTTTTCTTTGACGCTTTTCTCCTTTCAACATTATCTTACTCTTTAACTCAGATCTTATAGACTTAATTTGATCCATCGGTCCTTTGTGCGGTTTTAATTTTGTAATCTCAACATTATTTGAAGCTTTTACTGGTCCAAGATCAGTTTTTGGAGCAGCTTTAATCGTATAATTGGGTCCTGTTTGTTTCAGGTCAACATTTTCAGCATTGAAACCGGAAAGTTTTGTACTTAATGTTTGTTTTTTTCTAGGTTTCCTTTTTTTACGCTTTTTTTTCTCAGGTAAATTATCAAACTTTTTATTACCAGAATTACCAGTAAACTTCGAGAAAGGAGATTCTTTACCTTCCACCAAGATTTCTTTATGTTTCAGTTCTGAAACATCAACCTTTGATAAAAATGCGTTTGGAGCAGCCTTAGTTGTATCGTTGAGTCTTGTTTGCTTCGGGTCTGCTTTTTCAGCACTTAAACTGGTAGATTTTGTACTTGAAGTTTTCTTTCTTTTATTTTTCTTTCCTTTACGCTTTTTTGTTTTCGATAAACTTTCATACTTACTTATGTCAGAATTTCTAGTAGACTGTAGTGGATTAGTTTCTTGATTCACCAAGCTTTCTTTCAGTTCTGAAGCATCAACCTTTTCTAAAGCTGCGTTTGGAACAGATTTAAGTTTCACATCACCTTCTAGTTTCAAGCTATGTTTTGTTGCTAGTTTTTTATTAGCGCACATGTCCTTATTAGTAGTTACTAGCTCTTTCGAATCAGCTTGTTTGGCTTTAATTTGCGACTTGTTAGTGTTTCTAAATCTATTTTTATTATTAAATGCTTTATTTTTATTCTTCACAAACTTTTCAGATTTTACTGCCGATTTAACCTTCGTATCACTTTTAAGCAAGTTGTCATTGAACACATTTTTTTTATTTTTATCAGATTTTAAAGACTCTTTGATGAACAACTCATCCTCATTGATACATACTTTTTTGAAGCCACTTTTAAACTCTGAATTTTCTTTAGCTTTATTTCCAAAAGTTGGCAAGACTTGTACTATATTATTTCCTTCGGATGCTTCATCACAGACCTTCTGAGTGCTAACATCAAGAAAACATGGACAGTGCTTAACAGCTTTTTTCAGTTTTTGAGGACGAATTGGTTTTGACGACAAATTTACCATTTTTAACACCTGTTGTTATTTATTGATTTATAGAACTTAATTAACAAAAGTTGCAAAACAGAAAGCTTTAAATTTTTGAAGCTTAGTATATTAAAGGTAATTTGGTGGTCACAAAGTATTTTTTCAGTTTTCTACAAAAGTATAAGATAACTTTTATAAAAGATCAAGGAATAATTTATTTCAAGAACCAGCTACTAGCTAATTGTTTATTAAATTACAATAATTAAAATACAAAACTAAAAATTGAATTTGTTTTAAAGTTTTAAATTTTATATTATATCAAGTTCTGTTGAAATTTTGTAAAATTTTCAACTATAGATAAACAAAAAAATAATTAGTGAGGTGGTTTGATATAACCTCTTATGTCACTTTTTTTATTATAAAGTTTTGTTATACTTAAAGTACTAAGAAGGTTTAACTAAGTTAATTACAAAAATTTAAGAAAATGTACCTTTGAAACATTTATCAAATTAAAATGATTAAATTTTTGCAGCTCACTTATAAGTTTTTGATTTACACAGTGTATTGTTCTGATTAGACATTGTTCTTTAAACTATGCTATATAACGATTAGTTATTTAACTTTGGTTTGAACTATACTATTTTTAATAGGACTTAGTCATTTTTTCCGACAATAAAATTAATAGACAATGAAATTTTCCGAACATAAAAAATAAAAATTATGGCTGATCAGACTAATGTAATTTTAGTTTTTATGAAAAAATATATACTTAAATATTTAAACTTTTGAAATGTTAATGGTCCTTTTAATTTTTTTTTTATGAATATAAATAAAAATATACGATAGAATTTTAATTTAAATTCTTACATAAGTTTTACTTATAATAACTTGATTTGAAAAAATATTATAAACAAAAAAATCTTTAATTTTAGTTATAATTTTTAGTTTATGTACATAATATTCCATCAGTAAATCTGAACGCAGAAAATAAAAAAACAGATTTAAAAAGAGTTTTACAAAAACAATTGTAAAAAATTATAAGTTGAAAAACTTACTCCGAAAAAAACAAAAACAAAGCTATTTGGAACTATTAATTAGTTTAAAAAAAACTAGTTAGTTTAAAGGCTAAAAATCAATTTAATAATTTTTAATATAAGTTTTTATAATTTCTTAAAAATTAGTTCTTAGTTTTGCGTAAACAACATTTTAGCACTTTCTAATAAAAGTAATTGCTTTTAATTTTAAGCTGCTTCGCTTAAGTCTTCAACAGCTTAAACAGAGTTTTGTTTGGAAAACAACAGGTAAACTATCTATGTAACTATGAATTGGTTGTTTTCTTCTTTTTAGAGTTTAATTAGAAGTTCTAACTTTATTTTTACTACATGAGTTTTGAGCAGTAAGTACCAGAAAAAGTTTAAACAAAAAAGAAAATTATAGTTATTAAAAACAATCAAATAAAGTTTATAGTTTTCGCATTATCTATTTTTTAATAACATGTACAGTTATTTTCGTTTCGTATAAAATCAACAATTCAACAAGCAAGAAATAAATTTATATTACTTCTTATTTTTAACTTAGTTTAACCAATCGAATAGTATGATTATCAAAAAATGTTCGGTATAATAAACACTTATTAAATTGTTACTATATATCTACAAACAAGTAGTATTAAAAGAAATTAAAACCTTATTATAAAAAACCCAGTAAATAAAAGCAACTTTATTTACAAACTTTAAATAGAAATACCACGGTTTAAATAATTTTTTGCTACATAAAATTTTAAATATAAATTTGAACAGTTTATCTCATAGATATATTTTTAGTATTTTCTTAATTGTTTTTGTAAATGATAATACTTAAAATGTTATTTTAATTATTTTGACAAGTTTTCTCAAAGTATGATATTTTACACTTAATGCGCTTTAAATACCTTTGCTGTACTTATAAAACTTAAAAAAGTTTATTTTTGAATATTTTTATACGTTTCTACTTATTTTCTTATACATTGCCCGGTCTTTTTTTAAGGCGTTCACTTTTGCAAACTTTACAAAATTTGTCTATATTTTGAAATATATTTCACAGCGTATCATAAAAAATACATATCAGTTATAGACTGTAGATGCTTTTTTTTTTTAATAAGGAAACTAAATTTTTGTATTTGATTCTAAAACATCATACCAGTGTTTCTATGTTGACTAAAATACCCGATCGTTTAAGAAAACCTTTCATAAATTAAAAAAATTAGATGTTTCTAAATAAAGCTTTCTTAACGTCTACATACTTTGTTTTGCTTATCATAAACACCTTTAGTTATATATAAGACGCCGAAATACTTGCTAGATCATATTTGTATAAACTATAACTGAATCAATTTATAACTTTAAAAGTAAGACTTAATTTAAAACAGTATACAAAACTAATAAAATTAAACAGATTCAGTTTTATCAAGTAAGAACAATTTGAATCAAAAAAAATATTTAGGACTTCAAATTGTCTTAGTTTTAAATAGTTATTATTGTCTAGTTTCCTACAGTTTATTAATAGGTAAAACTAGTTCAACAGTCGTTGAAGCGCCATTATCACAAAATTCCTTGAAAATTAGTTTTAAATTTGGGAGGTTATTATTTGCTGCTCTCTGATTAAAATTGTAATAAAAATTTAATAACTATATTTTTACATTACTTTTGTTTCAAGCAGTTAGTATCAGAGAACCATTTAAATAAACAAATGGTATGATGAAACTGTTAAAGCAATAAGTGTTAACCGAAATATTTTGACTATAATTGAACTACACAATATATGATCAACTACTTAATTGTACCTAAAATTAGACTAAATTTAGTGTAATAAAATGCTTAAATTCTATACAAAAATATCATTATTCAGCAAATTTTAAAAATAATGATTAATCTCAAAAACACACTAAGTAAAATTTAAAAACCAAGTATATCTTTAAACATCTAATTTTTCAAATTTGATAAATGTTTTCTAATTATTTATGATTATTTAATTAATAGTTCAAGATAGTTTTAAAAATTATTTCGATTTAAAAGTAAAGTAATCTTATTAAAGTAGATATAAAAAAGTTATAACAAAGCTTATAACGCATGAAGTAATTTTAAATGATTATATTTCTAATACTACCTATATATTCGTACACTTATATTTTAATATTAGTATACAATTAATTAAAAAAATTCAAAATCTAAATTAGCTAAAAATAAACGATAAATTTATAATTGAAACAAATTCAAAGTTCAATTTCTCATAAAAATTAAACTAGTTGCTATATCAATCATATATTTAAGTACTCTTGAACTATCATTTGTATTTTAGACTAATGGTAGAAACGTAAAACTATTTTTTTCATCTATAAATAGTGACCTTCTACTAACTTAAAATGTCATAGGTTACCAAGCTGCAATAGCATTAGACTTAAATTTTTACAACTTGTGTTCACCAAACAAATAATATAAAACAGGTGTTAAAATGGTAATTTTATCTTCAAAACCAATTCGTCCTCATAAGCTGATAAAACGCAATATGCACCGTCAACGGTTCTTTAAAAAATGTGATGATGGAATACAGAAGGTTTATGATGGAGCATCTGAAGGCAATAATCTAAAAGGTGATGTGAAACATAAACTTGCTACAAACGCATCTTTAGCAAAGGTTGGTGTTAAAGAACTGAAACTGAAAGAAAGCTTAGTGAAAGGTCAAGAAGTTCATTCCATAATGTCTACTAGTATTTCTGATAAAGATAAGACAGAAAATTTACATGAGAATAAAAAGTGTAACAGAAATAAACATGGAAAGATCAAAGCTGGAACTACCGTATCTTTCGAGTTTAATACTGAACAAGTTTACCCGAAACCAACCGCACCTAACGACACGATTAAAGTTGAATAAGCTGAATAAGAGCTTAAAAGCGTCAACTAAACTGTCTGACTTTCTTTCTGAAGCAATTGCAAATAATTTTGCTGCATTTTTTTCTAACTACAATTTGTCAAATGACTTTGTTTTATAAGTTGTTGATTGTATTATTAGCGTTATGAAGTTTTGTACCACTATGTGTTGTATGTAATAAATACTTATACTATGCAGCGCAATTTGAGGGATTTCTTGCTCAAGTGATAAGAATTTAGTTAAAAATGTATGGGTCATATATTTTAAATGCAATAATAAACTGGGAAGAAAATATCGCAACATAATAAAACATAACTATACAAGTTTGTTAAAAATAAAAATACTAAAGAAATATTTTATTTTTGCATAAAAGGTTGTATATCTAAAAAACGAAAATCGTGTAAAATTGGAATTTTTCTGAAAAGTTTATTCAGGCTAATGGTATAAAAAAAAATTGAAAAAAAGTTTATAGCATCATTAAACTAATTTTAATAAGTTTTAAAAGAAAAAAAAAAGTAAAAAAAATATTTTTTTATGAAAAGATTGTATAAATAACAAACTAGTAAAAAACACAATTTTTAAAGGGACCCCATTCAAAAAGTTAAACCCCAATTCAATGGATTTTCTTTATTAATTTAAGACAAAGGACCGTTCTTTAAAGTAAAAAAAAAATTAATTAGCTATTAACATAAGAACATAATTAGGTCTTAAGTTTGGACATTTTTATAAAATTCCTAAAAAACGCTCTCAAGCTAAGTTTACGCTCGTCTTATTTATTTAAACAACTAAACGCCATTATCTACTTTTAATCTGGTCAGATTTTTTCTTTTTAAATTAGATCAATACCTAGAAGAAGAAAAATTGTGCTTAGTTTTGACTTAATTAATATTCTAAATTTTTCTAAAGTATTTGAATAACCGCATTTAAAATACACTAGTTTTTGGTCGGTTTTACAGTAAAAAAATATCTTTCTGTAATTGTTTAATTCTGTAATTATTAACAAATTTATTGTTGTGTTATTTTATGTTTTTTTCTGGCTTAGTTGAAAAAATAAAGTTAGATAAAAGTACAGGTTCTAGTAAATAAAAAATATTCTAGTAGCAACAAAATACTTAAAAGGACATTGAAATACGTTGCATTTAAATTTACTTGTGCAAACACCAGGGTTGATACTCTTTGAAGCAAAAATACTTTTAGTATAACAGTCGTATAAGTCAAACACAGATAGTAATTATTAATAATGTTTGAACACGGTTGCCAAGTCAAATCTATCCTGAATGGCCTTAAACTATCCTGGAGTCATCCTGGGTTTCTTCAAGCACTTTAGTTTAAAATTTTTTAAAGTAAATAAAAACCTACCCCTTCAGCATAATTGATTACAAAACAATTAAATGTATCAATTAGTCTCTTTTAATATCAAAAATATATCTGATCTTAAGCCTCAAAACCATCCGGTGTTAAAAAACTATTCTGAGTCAGCCGGAGTTTATAAAATATTTTAAAACTATTTTGAGTTTTTTATCAAAAATTCAGACTGATTTGAGTCATTTATATGTTTTAATTTTTTCGAAAATTGTTGAGTATAATGAGTATTCCGAGTGTGTCAAGCTTAATAATTTTTAAACTAGACGGAGGTACCCTAAGTCTAAAATTTATAATACAATGTTAATGATATCTTGGCTTTTGTATGGAGTCTTTAAATACTATTATTGAGATACATAACAATGTATTTAACAAATAATAAATGTAAAACATTTAAAAGATATTATTGCGCAGTTATCATACAATTCCTGATAGACATGTATAAAGAATGTTAGGAAATAAATAGATAAAATACAAACTCTAGTTCAAACAGATGGTTTAAATGAATTATTTTAACTTTATTATTGTGTATCTAGCTTTTTTTCTTTTTCAGAAGATTTATTTTTCTTTTGAATTATAAATGACTATTTCTAATACCTATTTGTAATTATTTATTTAAAGCATTTAACTTACTGAGTTAAAAAATACATTAAATGATTACTCTTATGAAGAGTATGAAGAGTATGAAGATTTTTCACTAGCTGGTTATTATTAATTGAACGTTATCTTTTTATATTTCTCCTCTTTATATTACTCTTAATGATTAGTGCTAGGTAACTTCATAAAACAGTTTCACTTTTGAAATAAAAAAAAAAAAGCAACCCGTTAATAAAAAAGTTTTAGTTACAAAGCTATATGTTGTATTATAATATAATTTATAGATTTTCATTACAGTTAAATTATTTAGGTTTAACTTATATAACATAATCAATTTTAGCTTTTTCCACATATTGTAAAGTAATTAAAATACTATGTATTACGTAATCTTTACTATGATAATTTGAATTAAGTCTAGTAAGAAAATAATTTAATATGAATCTAGTCTCTAATTTTTCCTGCTATGATCTAACATTATAAAAAAAGGGTAATAAACTTTCTTTGGATTCCAGTTACTGATTTTTTTTGCTAATTTAAAAGCTTATACTATTTATATTTTATTTGATTAGTGGTTATTGAATAAATGCTAGAATCAAAAATTTTTAGAACCACTTTTGGATAGAGTATCGTACGAAAACAGTTTAGTATGAATTTAGACTTTAGTGTTACTACTAAGATCTAACATTATAAAGAAATGTTATAACCACGGGGTTGATTGATAAACCGAAGAATAATGTAAATTATATTAAGCCTTTTTTTACACACAAAAAACATTATTCAACTTATAAATCTTTATTATATACAAATCAGCGATATAAAATTTTATAGCACTAATACACACAACCAATAACTTTTAAAACAAAACTACATGAAAAATTATAAAAATAATATAAAAAATGTATCATAAGAAGGAAAGTCATTCACTTTGATGAGAAAATCAGTTGATTGATTTTTTCATGTTCTTTTTCGTTAGTGTTTTTCCGAGTTTCTTGAGCCCCGTAATAAACTTCATAAATTCTCCCATTACTTTTGAATTAGCATCTACTACTTTGCAGAGTTCCTCTCCAAAGGCCGGATCGTGAATCGCCACTGCTAAATCTTCATTGGCTTTTAAGCAGTTTTCTGCCAGCCCGTTGTAAAACACAACATCGAAATCAACAGTTTTACGACTCCAAAATCTGGATATTTTGCTGTAAATTTCATGCATGGAACTGCAGTAAGTTAGCAGTAGTCTGGTGATTTCCCACGAATCTTTTACCATTTCTTCTTCTGTCGAATTTAAATTGATGATTTCAAGTGCTCTCGACCACACTTTGCACAAAATTGTGACGAGGTTCGTGCTTATGCTGCGGACTTCGCTATGTACTGCAAAAATGGTTTTATCTGTAGACACGTATTTCGAATACAGCTGATCTATAACTTTGGAAACAGATTTATTTCTGGTTTTCGGGTCGACCTGTTTGTTGTCATTTTGCAAAGGGCAGGCGTCTTTGATGGACCGACTTTCTTTTATAGTAAATGCGGTATTCACAGATTTTTTAATCATTGTGATGGAGTTATTTACATCATGCAAACCAGTTTTCTTATCAGTATTAGGCATTTTACCATCTTTGGTAGGCAGTAATTTTTCGGAAACAGTGTTTAGAATATCACGGAAAAAAATTTCCAAGTATATATGATTGATCCCATTTAAGATTTTAGTATTTTCTGAGTCTTTATTTACAATACTTGTACTTCCTTTTACATCAACATTATCAGCAAGAGGTGTTCCTGGAGCAAGTTCGGTTATTTTCGAACTAATATTTTCATCTTGTAAGCCTGTTGTTTTCGGAATTTTGTTACTTGCAATAGCTTTCTGCTCGAATTGCCTTTTTTCTTTCTTAAAAAACTGAAGTATAAACGAGTGCCAATCAAAAGTTTTATCGTTATATTTGGTTGGTTTCTCATTCTGCTTTCTTTTACGCTTTTCTTTTTCCAACAATAATTTTCGCTGCAACTTAGGTTTAAGTGACTGTAGGATTCGTTCTTCGTGATCCACCAATACTTTCCCATGTTTCGAACTTTTCACGGGCCTCTTTACAGGCTTTGCTGCTGATTTGACATTTGTATCACTTTTGATCAAGTAATCGGAGGACATAAGTTTTTGATCTAGTTTAGATTTTAGAGAATCTTTAATGGACAACTTTTTCTCAGTGAAACATACTCCCTTGGAGCTACTTTTAATCTCTGAATTTTCTACAAATTGTTTTCTCACAGTTGGAAAGACTTTTGTTACGTTATTGCCTTCAGACGCATCATCACAGATCTTCTGAATGTTATCGTCACATTTTTCAACAAACTTTTTCATCCTCTTATACTTACGAATAGCTTTTTTCATTCGCTGAGGACTCACTTCTTTCGAATACAAAATTACCATTTTTACTAACTGTTTGGTTTTGTTGATTTATAATTGATTATTACGAGTGTTTATTACTAAAGATTTAAATATTTAAATGATAAAAAAACTATGTGTAATAGCTCGTGAGAAGTTTTATAAACATGTGGTGTACGACTCGATAACAGAAAGGTTCCTTTGTACACCAGGTCCTTCGACCAAACTTTTTGAGCGCTTTTTTTATCCTTCAATAAACAATATATTATATAACACTCAACTGACTAAGTTGAACAAATTATAAAAAATTAACTCTTTTGAAGCTGGTCTATGAATATTTTTAAATATTTGGTCATCATTAATTTAAAGTAATCTATCCATATTTCTGTTAGCTTTATACTAATGTTAATATATAAAAAAAATTTAAATAGTTATTTTGCAAGTCAAATAAAAATTAAACTAATTTTTTTATATGGATAAGTTTTTTAATGTTTATAACAAACTATTTAGTGACATTTATCTTTTTCTATTAATTTTAAAGTTCTTAAATTAATATGTATGACATAATTTTTACTATGATATTTTTGAATTAAGTTTTGTAATAAAATAATTTATTATGGTTCGAGAATGTAGCTAAATTTCTTAATATATATAAAATTGTAAATAAATGTAAAAAAAATTATTTAAATTATAATTACTGATTTTTAATGCTATTTTCTAAAACATTTGTTTGAATTGTAATTAGTTTCAAAATTTGTCTAGCACTACACAATTCAAACTTTTATATAAACTTATTTTAACTTGATTTATTAGACAGACAAAAGTTAGTGCTGATTCAATGACCTAATACAGCTATCTGATATGAGTGACAAAGTGTCGTATAAGCTTTTATTGTTTTTGTTTCAGTATTTTAAAGTATCAATGGTGCATATCTATCTTTATCAATTAAACTTGTTTCGTTAATAGTATGAAAATTAAGAACTAATAAGCATTTAACTCATCAACATAAGGTCGAGGGCAGCGTACAAGCCGGATCTGACCAGCTAACCAGAAATTTCTGGCTCGCGACGTGTTTTATAGCTTGAAAGTAGTTTTTACAAAAGTAATAGAATGATTTTTTTTACGAATAAAGTTTTGAAGTGTGATTTTAGCTTGATTTTCTGTACCTAGTAGTAGTAATTATTAATTTATCGTTGCAAAAATGTTCTACTTTTAAACATTATAAAACTACTTACAACTTTAAAATATTTAACGGAACGTGAAAAAAAGCAACTCCGCCTCGCAAAATATTCTTTATATCTAGCCCATTATTGAAAACTATCCCAACAATAAGGTTAATTAACCAGGTAAATTAGACTGGAAAATTAAACTGTATTAAAATCAAAGGCATTCTACTAAACTAGATGTATCTAAGCTTAAGATATAACACTGAAAGTTGTCTTTTACTTTGCTAACAAAATAACTTGTTCCATTTACTAAGTAAGTAATTTATTTGGTCGTATTTGAGCAGTAATGCCATGGTCAAATAGTTGAAATGGCATAGTTAGTTTTTTTTTTGAAGTATAAGAATTAGAACTTTATAAAGTTTAAACATAGTTAAATATCTAAAGGAAACATCATGTTAAAGATCTAACAACATTCTGTTTTAAAAATAACTTAATTCTTTCAAGTTATATTTCGAAAGTAAACAAATTTTTGCCAAAAAATGCGTGAAAAAACAACAAAAAACTTTATCGTTATTTTCATAAGTTACGAAATCTTAAAAGACTTTAAGGATAAATATATTTTGTTAAATATGTTATAGCAAGAATAAAGTTAAGAAAAGTAATCAGGTTTAAAGCAAAGTTAGAAGATGATTGTTTTAGTCTTCTTTTACTTTGATAAAATCATAGAACTTTTTAAACTAGTTTAATTAAGTTATAAAAGTTATTTATAAAGGTATTTTGAGTAATTAGTACAACTCTGGTGCTATACAAGCAATATTTGTTTTTACGAAAAGCAGAGTTTGTTTTGATTATTTATGTTTGTATTAACTTTATTACACTAAATAACGTTTATTTGATTAAAATGTAAACATTGACAAAACTATTTATTTGTTTTAAAAAGATACCGAGTTTAGTATAAACTTAGTAACAATATAAAAGTAAAAATGATATGTCATGATGATATATAAATCATATTTTCGATCTGCGTAAGAGTAAAAAAAAAGGTATGTTCTAAAATAAGTAAAACATATAAAAAACTATGTAAATTTTGAAGTTTGCTCTTTAAATCAAAAAAATTCAGTTTTAAGAATGTTTGATAAATCATCTTGTAATCACAGTTTAATACGGTGGTGTTCATGGAACTTTCATATAAAATCATGCTTGCTCAAATATCAAACTTCTTTAAAGAAAGCTGGCGAAAAATGACACAACAAACGCAGCCAGCGACACTTTTACAGCGTGACCACTGTTTTCACCAGCATCAACGTCATTACTGTCACCACTGTCATCTTGATCGGAGAGGTCCACGTAAAAGTTGAGCGAGTCCCAAAAGTCGCACCTGTCCACCAAGTACTTGTTCAAAAGCGTGTTGTTGCGAGCGGCAATCCTCATGTTGGTGTAGTTTTCGTCTCCGACCTGGTTTAAAATTGAGATTCTTGTAAAATTCAACCTGATTTAAAATTAAGATTCTTGTAAAATAAAATGTACTCTTTCACTGTTTGTGTTTTAAGATAAGTGTGGGCAGTAAAAGAACTAAAATTTTAAACTAAATCATCAATTTAATACAATTAAATAGTTAAAAAATTATATTTAATGCTTCAAAACAGACCAACTTTACCAAGTTAACTTTAGACCAAGTAGTAAAGCAATAAGGCAATGTGAAACAGTCTCAAGACGTTTTAATTTGTTTAAATTTGAAAAGCCTAAAAAAGTTCCATTTAACCGCGACTTTTCGTTGCATTCGAATTTTTTCATGCATTATTATTATCACGCAACCTTGGTTAAGAATGTCGGCCATTCCGCGTAGTCTTCGCTTGAGGGGAATCCCGAGTGGGCGAAACTTGCAAAGTATTGGTCCAGCATGTTGCTCACCTCCCAATCGTCCTCGTTGAAAGTTAAACTGAAAATCAAATTTGAAAAATTTATATATTAGGAACAACTTCTTGCTTGTACGCAATAGTTTTGTTTGTTGTGAATGTTTTGTTTGCAAATAAAACATGTAAGTTTGTTTTACCAGTACCATGGTTGCTTAGTTTGTTTAAATGATGTTTTAAAAGTGGTATCTGATAATACGAAATATAGTTTATAAACAGTAATAATTTGTTATGTTTTTTTTTTCTTTATTTTGCACAGCTTCTGTTTTCTTAAATAAAATATTTTTTAAATTGTGCTTATCTGAAACTTCAATGGATATCTATCAAACCTGTCATTAAAAAAAAATACTATCTGAGGATATTTTTCAAATCTCTCCCATGTAATCTGCAAAAATCAAAAAAATCTCACCCATGTAAACTTTTTATACTTATTTGAAACAAATACCCACCCCTTGTTGTACGTTTTTTTTTAACTCAAATCCTTACACTGCATCTTTTAGCTTTCAACAAACTCTCTACAACTTAACACGTCCCAACTATTTTCAACACATTTTCAAAAAAACAAACCCCTTGCTGGGTCCGGTGCGGAACTCGAAGTTGAGCTCGGAGGCGTGGGTGGCGTATCCGCACGGGTAGAAAACCTCATCCGGGTCCCTTCCCTCGCACTTCTGGTTCTTGTCGCCGTGGTCGTACAGGTACGAGTACACCTGGTTGCTCGTCTGATCCCCGTACGCCAACCTGTACGTTTGTGTTTAAATGAATTGTTGCTTTTTTGATCACGGCATGATATGTACATCGCGAAATTATCTTACTGATCACTAAAATAGCTTCAATAGAAAAACTGAAATAAAACAACCTAGTTCAAGACGAATTATTAATTTTGGTAACAACCAACTTTGATTGGTTAATTTCATTGAAAAAAACCTATAACAAACTTATAAAAGCAACAAATAAGAAACTGTGTTTTTGAAATCTTTGCTCATCCCTTCAATTTTTTACCTGGCAATGAGTCTGTCGGGACAAGAGAAGAACATCTCGTTTATTTCATCGGTGAATATTCTCGCCCAGTTGTAGTTTTCATCACTGCGATCTCCCATCTTTCCGTAATACTCCATCACCTTCTTTGCCGTCTCCTCTCCTAACGCCAGAACGTTGAGAGCCTAAAAAATATTAAAAATTAATGATCGTTCAAATATTTAAATGATTTTTTTTCTTTATAACTCGTTAATAAATTTCAATTAGTAGCTCTGAATTAAGTAAAAAAATTAATTTTCAATTTTCTTACTTTTTTAAGTTGAAATGATTTGAGGTGAAATATTTTGAAAAATCTTAAGCTTCAATTTTTATTGATAATTGCGTATAAAACTAAATGAAAAATACAAAAATCTTCTTACTCACTTTTACACTGTAAATTAACTAAAAAGTAAAACTGTCTATTTTTCTGATTTTATAAAATTTACCAATAACATCAAACAAAATTGTTCAACAATTAACAATTAAACAACTTTCAAATTGTTCAATGAAGCGTTTGTACTTTTATTCAAACACCAACCTCAAACAAGTTCCACCTCAGGGGAAAGTTCCTGAAGCCGACGACCGCCCAGGCCAGTTCGTCCTTGGTCGTTCCCACCATGAATTCCTTGTCCGCGTTCCACCTCCCGTCCATGAAAAGCTTCAGTGGTTGGTTCACCAAGTGGACGCCGTCGATCACCGGCCGAAACGGTTCCACCACGCCCCACAAGTCCCTCTTGCGGAAGGCTTCCACCTGCGCGTCCAGACCGGCCGCTTGGATGACCAACGGATCCGAGTTCCTGTTGCGGGGGTTTTTTTTTAGCGTTTGTCAAAAATTTTGGTTATAACTTGTTCATGTAGAAACTCGAAGCTTTAGTGCTGTTATACAGTTGATAATTTGTTTTCGAGGTTTTAAGGATTTTTTTCGCTTGTGATTAACCAATAATCAGATTTATTTTACAAAATTATGCGTTTAGAATTAGCTATAAACTTCAATTTTCAACTCAAAAGCACCAACTACAAACAAAAACCGACATCAAGCAGTCCATCCCCGAGGTCTCCTCCGCGCACTCCGCGTTCCCCTCGTTCTTCCTGATGACGTCAATCAAGAACTTCGCGTTCTCCATCGACTCCTCCACCGTCTCGTACTGGAACACCCCGGGCGGGCTCTGCGAGATGGCCCTCCTGTAGTACCTGCCGCTCTCCTCCGCCAGCACGTGCATCAGCACCGACTGGCCTCCCGCGCTCTGGCCGAACACCGTCACCTGTGAGAAAACAATTAAATGGGTTAGAAGAAAAGTGTATTTTGGAAACTGCGCTCAGTTGTGTTTTTGGTTCAGTCTGCATTCTTTTTTCAACTTTGAAGATGATTATTTTAAAAAACAAAGCTCAACTTAGTGTTTTAAGACAAACGTTGGTTTATAAATCCGTTTTATCGGGTTTAGTCTGTATCAAGTTTCTTTTGAAAGCTATAGGTAAATAACTTTAAAAATGAATGTATAAAATTGCCACTTCTAGACATAAGGTATCAATAGTATTTTTAAGAAAAATAAGACTGTTCATTTCAGTAATCTAGACTTTATTGTAAATTAGCTATTTTTGAATATTTTACAACTAATACTTTTTTTTTATACGTAAACTTTTGATAGTTATTTCACACTTTTGAATTTGAAACGATATTAATTACATTAAACAAAAAACCCTATGTATATTAGAAATTCATTTTAATTCTGTTGTTTCGTCATATTTTATCGAGTAAAACCATTAAAGTAATCCTCATTTAACCTATAAAAAAAAATTATAAACAGTATTGACATCTTTAGTTGTATCTATTTTTATAGCAATATTTTACCTCAAGATATTTTACAACAAAACTAAAGTCTGTGTTTAATGTGGTTTAAAATATTAAGTTATTCTATACAGATAATCATTTTGTACAGATAACCGTAAACTATATAGCTTTTTCTTAACTTAACACCAATAGAAGACTTTTATAATATGTAATATGTTGTTTTCTTGAAAATTGATTTAAAGTTCTTGATACTTTATAAACAAATCATTTTACATATTCTTCCTTTTTTACCCTTGTGCATCAATGAAACAAAAATAAAACTAAATACTGATTTTTAAACGACTACCAAGGCGCACTGACTTTGTCCGGGTCGCCACCGAAGTTTTCAATGTTTCTGTTGACCCACTTCAGCGCCATCTGCTGGTCTTTGAGACCCTGATTCCCAACAAAGCTCTCCCCGTTTTCTTCGAAAGCCAAAAACCCGAGAGCCGCTAAGAAAAAATTGTAGTAAGACATTTAATTATTTGTTCAATTTCACACAATAGTAATAGAATACCTGTATGTAAAGTAATAAAGTAAAAAAAAACACATGTTCCTGAAAGTAATATAAAGCTAGCGGGTAAATATTTTGATGAGCAAACATTCTTTGTTGCTTGATGAAATTTAAAGTTTCTCCTAACTTGTTTTAAAAATAAGTCAAGCAGTAATGCAGCTTTTAAAGTTTGAATTAAATTTAACTATTTTCATGTTTCAGAACTAGATGACACTAAAAAGAAACTTTATCTTACTCAAATGTATCATATAGTTTAAACCTTTTGTAATTGGTTAATTGAGAAGTTTTTTTTTCTCTCCTAATTATTAATTAAAGGTTTGTTCTACCTTAATTCAATCAGTCTCAAGCGAACATTTAAAAAGCACTGCTTTGTTTAATCGAGCGTTAAATTACTAACAAACCAAAGTTTATACGCTTCATTGCTGAATTACCATAGTAACTCTTAGCATTTTAACAAGTCTGGTCGACTAGTGACCATGGTAATAAAAATTATTCTAACAAAGTCTGTAGTTGATGGTAACGACTATGGTGTCCGTGTACTCTACAAACAATCTCGAGTCGAAAGTGTCCAGCATTCCGGATCCTATTTGGAACCCTCCGCCGTGGATCCAGACCATGACCGGAATTTTGGCGTCTTTCGCGTTCTCAAAGTCGACGTGCTTCGGAACGAAAACGTTCAAAATCAAGCAGTCCTCAGATGCCTGAAATACAAGTAAACATGAGTAAAATTTGTCCAACAAAAGTACCACTTATGAAGAATGTTTTTTGCTTTTATACTCTCATAACTACTGTTTTTATTAGTAAATCGGAAAAAAACGAATAAAAAACTTGAAATAACGAATGAATTTAATTAATTAATATAAATTACGTCATTTCCGCAATCATTTGGGTTTCCGTTCATGCCGCACTTCTGAAGACACACAAGAAATCTTGGAACTGAAACGTTCATGTTATCAACTTTCGCTTTCTCTACGGGCGGCTGGAACCTGAATTCAGTTGACTTTTACGTGAATTTTGTAATTAAAACAAATGTTGTTGTTAGTAAAAAACATGTTTCAAATTATAAATGCAAAATAAAGTCAGTAATACTTTTTTATGTTAAATATCTAATTAAAATTTTTCAGATTTTTTTCAACAGAAATTAAGTAATAATAAAACTGTAACATACCAAAACACAAATACAGTTTATAGAATAACTTATTAAAAATTGCTTGAAGATACGAATCATTTTAAAAATTGATTCGTAGATATTTACTCATATATATTTGTATATGAAAATTTTATTGATATGTATTAGTTTAGTTTATTTCAAAGTGCAAAATTTCAAAAACTAGTTTAATTGTTTCATGTAGCTTATTGCTACAGTCCTTAGCTATTTCAATAATAAATAAAGACTCAAAAGTACATTACAGTAGTAAACAAATTACACAAACAAAAAAACATTATTACTTAAAATTGAGTTTTGTTTTAGCGTATATTAGTGCAAAAACCACAAGCTAAGAAATAATTGTACGACTTGTTTTGAACAACTTACTATTACTTATTGTTTCTAAAACATACTCATGTATATATATATATATATATATTTATATACTGTATATAGTTTTTAAAAAAATTCAAACCTCAATTTACCGACGGGAGGTTCGGCGAACGGAATCGCGAAAAAAGCGTGGCTGTTTTCGTTGGTCTGCCCCACAAAAGTCCCCGCTTCCGTTTCAACTTCGGGAAACGCCTCGACTTCCAAGGGAAATCCCCTGGTTTGATCCGTCTCGCGAGGCTTGTAGAACATTTTTTCTAAGCTTTTGATGAAGTCCAGAGTGTCTATGCCGGGCAGAGGGCCTTGGTGCTGTTGGCCGTAGGACAACTCAATACAAACGACAAATGTGAAAAGTAACTTCCACATGGCTGATGTCTAAGTTGTGTTTCAAAAATCTGCAAAGCAACATGTTGCATTTCACTCAAGTATCGTTATTTTTTCAGATTAAGAAAGTTTAAATTAACTACAAGTATTGATAAATGCTTGTAATGATGAAAAATTATAGCTTAGTTTATATTTAAAAATAATTTTATTTTAAGTTTAATCGTACAAGATTATAAAAAAAAGCACATTGAAAAACTTTGTAATAAAACTTCGCCGTTAAATCAACAACAACTTAAATATTTCTCAAAGAATATTTAAAGGTTTTAATAATTCCAAGTTTAACATATCATTTCCATAAAATTAATTGGTCATTAAAAAATCAATTTTTTTTAACTCTTTAAAACTTGTTTTTATTTTAATCTCTAACAAATTTAAAACTTTAGAGCTAATATATCTGTATCTTTAAAAAAAAGAAACATATTAAATCTATGATATCATAAAACAGTAATCTACTCATAAGTGTACATGGTAGCTTTAAAGCACACGTAAGCTTTCTTACTGTTTTTATAACCAAGTTGACTTTAATTAACTATGTATCGGCAAAAATATTGAACTTGAAGCATACTTATTTGTTTGTTTACAGCGTTTAATTATTAATTAATAGTTTTTGTGTAAACATACACATTTAAAATGTAAACACATTTAAGGTAATATCTAATTAGTAAACAATAAACTTGCCCATTTGATTTATAGCTTCTTACTTTTAAGTTTTGATGAATAACATAAAACATAAAAAACAGATCCATTTATACTTTATTGGTTTGATTGAAGTGTGACTTTTATTAGCATCGTTATAATAACACCTTAAATACTAATTACTTTATGATTACTTTTAGAGTAGGGTATTTATACAAGTTATAACCCATCAAAAAATCAACTATTTTAAAAGTTTTATTTTAATACATATCTACTAGACTTTATCATCTATATAAAGCTTTTATTCTTATAAAAAGTTCGTATAAAAAAAATAACTACTTCGTAAATTTAGAAAGTGTTTAGAAAATAGATACTTTAATTTTATTCAAACCGTATTCTAATACTTTCCAACGAAAAATTTTTGTCTATAAATGTTTAAATCTCTGTGCTTTTTAAAAACTTTCAACGTTTAATGTACTATATCAAAGTAATATTAATTTATCTAATATCTTTAAGTTTTAAAGTATTTGAGTAAAACAAATTTTTAAATATGATTTAAATCGTTATTTTAGTTCAGTTTACTTTTATGTGTCAATACTACTATTATAAATAAATAAACTTTTACGCCATACTTATATAAAAAAGTTTTATTCATTTTTTGTTTAAAAACTTTCGTGTTGTAGCGGTTTAGTTTTAAATTTATACTTTTAAAGTGAGGATTTAATTTTAAAACAAAGTGTAAATAAAGCAAATCTAGTAAATTTTAAGTTTTACAAAACAACTAAAACTTAAAGTAAAAATCATATTTTTAAAGTTATGATTTAGTCATTAAGTGTAAATATCGTATTAATATTAGAAGTTGTATAACTCCTTATCCGTATTCGGTCAGAATTTAAGTAGTTCTCATGTCTTTTTTACATAATCAAAAATAATAAAATACAAACGCGTTTACCTTTTTAGTATCTAAGCTGGTGATTCTCAAATATTTTCGAACTACGCACTGTCGATAATTTAAATTGAAAATATTCTTTATTGACTTATATCTAATTATTTTTATTAACCAAAATTTTATTTTGTTTAATTCTATTTTTTTGTAAATATTATAAATTTATTTATAACAAATAAAAATTATCATTAAACATTATTATAAAAACTAACTGTGTCTCAAAAAAACTTTATGTCGATTTTTAAAACATATTTAAGAATAAATTTTTTTAATGCTTTAGAAAAGTTAATGAATAAGTTTTCATAATTACATAAAAAGCGAAAACAAACTACTTTGGCATTTTGTTGGTTAAATATTTAAGTTTTATTTAAAATTTAAGTTAATATAGTTTTAAATAATCCATAAAACTTTTTAAAATATTTATTTAATATTTTTTAATACATACCAATAGTTTAAAGAAAAAAAATATATATTTTTTTTTTCTAACAAGCTTATCATTATGTTTGCCGATTATCAAATTTAAGTTAAGAAAGTATTGTAAGATTGTTAAATTAGAGACGAATATTTTAACTAAAAGAAACGGGAACAACTAGATCTATGTTTTATTTGCTTTTATTTTTGCATTTAAATTCTAATTACACGGAAAAAATTTTAGTGCAACTTGCTTCTAATTCTTTTTTTTTCTACAGATAATTATCTAAAATTAATATAGTAATAAAACATTAACTTTAAAACTTTTAAAATAATTATAATAACAATTAGAAGAAAGGTTTCGTTTTTTGACTTTAAAATGTATCAAAATGAAATTGTTAGAATAATAAAAATAGACTGAACTACAAGTTAATAATAATAATTAGTTAATAATTTTAAAATGTTACAGTTAGTAATTTTATTCTGTTTAGAAGCAAAAAGCTAAAAGATTTAGAGAAACAGAAAATAAAAATCTTTGTTTCAGTAATAAAACTTAAATTTTGACGTAAAAACATAACAATTATAACTATTCAAAGAAATGTAACAAAACTGCTAACTAACAGGTTAGCGTTTAAAAGTCTATTATAAGCTTGTAGTCAATATGCATCAAAAGATTAGAACAATATATATGAGTATTAATTTTTCTACATAATAGAGTAAAAGTTTTATAACAATTTAATAATAGTAAGTGATGAAAATAAAAAAAGATGTAAAAAGCTTTTATATTGCGTTAAACGAAAGTCACATAAGGTTTTTACTGGTTTAAACAAACATTTGATTTAGTGAAGTTTATTTTTTAAAACCAACCAAAATAGTTGTTAACGATTTCGAATAACAAAAGTATCAGATGCTGAAAGTTACTAAAAGAAAGTATGTTTTTTAGTATAAAACTAATAAGTATATGTTTGGAAAGGTTTTACTGTTTATTACAATCATTTTGTTTTTCGTTTCCATTTCCTTTATTGTAGTTTACTCAATAGTTTTAATTTTAAGCTTTCTTTGTCTTTAGGTAAACTTCTGAAAAAAGAGAACTTAGAACGTTTCAAACTACACCAGCGTTGCATAGAAATACAGACCTCTGTTTCAAAAGAGTGTTTTTTTTAGTATTTTAATAACTAAGTTAGTATGTAATACTTGAAAAAAAATCTGTTTACTTTATTTAAACTATGAAAGGTGGTTTATATCTACGTGTGTTTTGTTTATTTATAGCTTATCTTAAAATAAATTACTACTTGTACAAAAACTGTTGATAAAATCAAATCGTTTCGTTTGTTCTTTTATTATAAATTGTACATAATACTTGTGTTACAAATAGAATAGTACTTACTTAATAATAAAGGTTTCTTTTCAAATTCTTTCTTGCAGTCGTAAAAAAACTTGCCATTTCTTTTCTTTTTGCAATAGTCTATTTTTTTCTTACTTTCTAAATGTTATGTTTAATTAGTCACAAAGTTTTTTAAGACTAAAGTTGCACTTATATGTTTATTGTTTGTAAAACAGTTTAAAAAGAACTTTGAACGTTTTTAAATTGTCTAACTTTTTGTTAAAAAATATTTAATCTTTCAACGAGTCATAAGTTTTGTGACAGAAAAGTGTTTCTGATTGACAATTAAAAAAAAGAGTTATTTTCTGATATTATTAAATAACACCAAAAAGAATTCAAATAAAAAGTTATTCTGTATTAACTTACTATTTTCCTGTGCAAATGCAATTCCCAAAACCATCAAAATCAGTATTATAGTTAAAGTTAGCCTCATTTTATTTGAGCTCACAAATACCTACAGATCTACCTAAAGTGAATTTGCACTAGACATATATATATACTTTTTAAATATTTTTAGTTTCATATACCGCTTAAGGCATTTATTATACGTTATTCGGCGTATTTTGGTCGCTGAAAAGTAATCTTTTGATTGCGGTAGGAATAAAAAAATCCACAGCTTAAATTTTTCACGTGTTTTATATGTATGTAGGTGGGTTGTTTGAAAGAGCAACTTTGATTTTCAACTTTTTATACCTACATAAAAGTCAAAAACAAGTTACTTAGGCAACTTAACCTAACTTTCTATGCTTCAGTAGTACTTTCTGTCAACAATAAGTCTACGAATGCTTAGAAAACATTGTTTATCGTTTAGTTAGAGTAAGTTTAATATGTACTTAAGCCAAATAGTTCTTAGCTTGAAGAATATAACTCATAAAAAAATATATAGCTAGAATATTTTAACTGAAAGGATTTTAATAGTTGTTATTAAAAATAAAAAAAATTAAAGTCTTTTTCTTATATGATTTAAATTTATAAGTCTAAATTAATCAAGCGTTTTGTGACATTTATGGAAACACTTTTATATTGTAAGTAGAGTTATAGCATTCTAAAAATTGACCTTAGATTTTAAAGTACGAAAAGCTTAATATTTCCCGTTGCTGCAAATGATTTTTTTTTACTTTAATTCAAATTTAAGTTTGAAAAATTTCAGATCTTACATTTGCATTAAGCATAAAGATTAAGTCCCTGTTTGTATTTGAAAATCAATAAAATCTAAAATTGATTAAGCATCGATGCAATAAATGAACTTACACATAATCGGAGTTGTATTCATTATAATTTTTTGTTTTATAGTATAATATGTTTTACGCCGAGCAAATAAACTGCAAAGATATGTATCACTTAACAAATATAAAATTTCGTTAAATAAAAAAGAGTGGAATACTATTGAAAAAGCAAAACGTATAAAACGTATAATCTGAATTGTTTTTCAAAACTTGTTGTATAAGAAATTTAGGCAAAGGTGTAGTTGTGTCAAAATCTAAGCTTAATGGCCAAAATGAAAACTTTTACTACAGTATAGAATTTATATAGATTTAAACTAGTTTGTTTATTTTACTTTAATGTATATCATTCTCAGTTAGCGCTTCAACTTACTATTTTTATTTACCTTAATATATAAACCGTACTTTAATTCAACCCGTAAAACTTTAATTGTGTAAAAGCTTAGTTGTTTTATTACTGATTTTATGTTAGTTTAATCACGTTATAGCTGTTTAATGTTTTACTAATTTAAGGGGGAAAGGTTTTATTCCGTTAAATGTTTTTTTATCCCAACAAAAACTTAAAATGAAATTTGGTTTGTAGTTTGAGCTTACCTGTAAATAATAATGTTAAAATTCTATTTATAGTTCAGTACTTTACAGTAAAGTTTCATAGTGGGCCCACAACTTGAAAAAGAAAAAAAAAAATAGTTCTTTTTCAAAATTTGTTGGTAGAAAGCCAAGTTTCTAGCACATTTAGTTTATTGCTTAAAGTTAATATTATACGTTTTTTACTGTATTTTGATGAGTGTAATGAATAATATTTTTGCGGTTGGAATAAAAATTACAACGCCTCTAACTTTTTACATATTTCATATGTATGTGTATAAAGGTGTATTGTTTGAAACAGCATTTTTTTTTTGTTTATATTTTTCACAATTACATAAAAGTCAAAACTAAGTTACTTAGGCAACTTAACCCAACATGCTATACTTTAATAGAACTTTCTATTAACAATAATTCTACGAATGCTTAAATAAGAATTATTTTATCGTTTAGTTAGAGTAGGTTTAATATGTACTTAAGCTTAGTAGTTTTTAGCTTCAAAAAAAACTCATAAAAGTATATATCCGGAGATTTAAATTGGACGGATTTTACAATCTTTTAAATTCTTGAACAAGGAATGTCAAAGTCTTCATCTTACAGTTTTTAAAAATATAGGTCTAATTGAATAAAAAATTTATTTTCGAAGTTTGTGAAAACGCTTTAATATTGAAAATAGTGTTATGACATTCTAAAAAATGACATTAGACTTCAAAAAGGACAAAAAAATTACGACTTTTCGTTGCTGCTATTGATATTTTCACACTTTAATTCAAATTATTATTTGAAAAATTTTAGAACTAGCCTTTGCACTAATCATAAAGATTAAGTTTCTTCTTGTATTTAAAAATCAATAAATTGTATAATTCTGTTGATTAAACATCGATGCAGCAAATGATCTTACACATAACCGGATATATACTCATAGTAAATTTTTGTTTTTTATGGTATAGTAGGTTTTAGGTCGAGCAAACAAAATTTATAGCTTATAACACTTAACAAATACAAAGTTTCATTGAATAACAAAGAATGTTATACTTTTAAAAAGCAAAACTTGTTATACTTACTATTAGGAAAAACATACAATTTCGATAGTTTTTCAAAATTTGTTGTATAAAAAATCTAAGCTACATGGCCAAATTTTTACTACATTTATACTTTTAAATAGATTGAGTTTGTTTGTTTTTACTTTAATAATAAATAATTATAACATTAATCATTCTTAACTGTCGCTTTAACATACTATTTTGTTTTCCTCAAAATAAAAAGCATACTTTAATTCCACCCGTACCAACTTTACTTTTGTAAAAGCTTAGTTATTTTATCACTGATTTTATGTTAGTTTAATCACGTTATAACTGTTTAATGTTTTACTAATTTAAGGGGATAGGTTTAATTTCGTTAGATAGTGTTTTGTCACAATAAAAACTTATTAAGTAATTTGGTTTGTAATTTAGCTTACTATTAATGAAAACTATAAACATTTCATTTATTATAGTTTAGTAGTTTACAGCAAAGTTTCACAGTGGGCCCGCAACTGAAAATATGAAAATTTTATTAATTTTTTTCAAAATTAATACGTAGAAAGCCAAGTTTCTAGCGCATTTATATATACTGTTTTAAGTATATATTATACATTTTTTAACGTATTTTGGTCAGTGTAATGAATAGTAATTTTTTTGCGGTAGGATTAAATAAGTACAACGCCTTTAGTTTTTCACGTGTTTCATATGTATATAGGTGTATTGTTAAAAACAACGACTTTGTATTCACTTGCTTTAACTTAGATCTTTCAAAACTACATAAAAATCAAAAATAAATAGAGTTAACATTGTAAATAGAGTTATAACGTTCTAAATAATGACTTTGGACGTTTAAAAGTACGACCAGGCTAATATTTCTCATTGCTGCAAATTATATTTTCACAATTCAATTCAGAATTAAATTTGAAAAATTTTAGAACTAGCATTTGTATAATGTATTAAGTATCAACATGCTTTAGTGGTCGTTTTCAGTAACAATAAAGAAAAAAAAAACGCCTTTAACTTTACACATGTCTCATACGTATATAGGTGTGTTATTTGAAACAACAACTTAAAAATTATTCAATAAAAACAAACTGACTGTATTGACAACGAAGTTAAAAGCGTTTAATTAAAAAAAGCGAACTGAAATTGTCAGAAAACTCTTTATTTATAAGCTTATATAAACGCAATTCCTATATTTCTTAACTTATTCACAAAAGTGTATTGCAGTTTTCTTTTTTAATATCAAACTACTGTATATGCACACAACTAAAACAGTTGAAAAAGCAAGTAAAGAATAATTTTTCGAGATTTAAAATCAGTTTATAAAACATTTTATACTTTTTTTAATTATCTGTTTTTAACAATCAATGAATTAAGTTTTTTTTATTACATAAAAAGCAAAAATAATTTGTGTAGCATCTTTGTTGAATATAAAAACATCAAATTCATGTACTTTCATCAAAATCATTATTTAGTAAAGTTTTAAATCGAAAACTAATTTTATGTTTGATTACAAACTTTTTTAAAACATACCAATAAATTAAAAGTTTTTTAAGTTATCTTATTTTATTATCATAACTTATGTTATGTATGACGATTCTAAGATCTAACTTAACAAACAATGTAAAATTATTAACTTAGAGACGAAACTTTTAACTGAAAGAAACGGGAATAACTAAATCTATAGTTTATTTACTCTTTTTTTGCATTTAAATTTTAATTACATTTTCACGTATTTCATATGTGTATAGGTGTATTGTTTATAACAACAACTTTTAAACTTACTTGGTTTCAGTTAGATTTTTCACAATTAAATAAAAGTCAAAAATATGCTACTTTGGCAACTTAACCTAACATATTATTTACTTTTGTTACATACATTATAACTTTAGTAACACTTCCTAATAACAATAATTCTACAAATTAAAAAAAAAAAATTATCGTTCATTTAGAGTAGGTTTAATATGTACTTTTGCGTAGTAGTTCTTAGCTTCAAAAATAATACTCATAAAATATATATTGCAGAAGATTTTAACTGCACGGGTTTTAATAGTTTTTATTCAAATAGAAAACACTTTTAAAATTAAAGTCTTTGTTTTATAGATTTAAAAACTATAGGTCTAAATTAATCAAACGCTTTGTTAAATTAGTGAAATAATTAAAATATTGTAATTAGAGTTACAATATTGTAAAAAACGACCTTAGACTTTTAAAATACATCAAGACTAAAATTTTAATATCTCGTTGTTAAAATGATGATTTCACTTTTTGATTCAGGTTTAAACTTGAAAATTTTTAGAACTAGCATTTGCATTAAGCATAAAGATCAAGTTTCTGCTTGTATTTAAAGATCAATTAAATGCAAAATTGATTAAACATCGATGCAGTAAATGATCTTACACGTAATCGGAAATATATTTATTATAAATTTTTGTTTTGTAGTATATGTTTTACGTCAGAATAATAAACTGCATATTTCTATATCAGTTAAGTAATTAACAAGGGTCGTTAACTAACAAAGAATGGTTTACTTTTGATAAGCAAAACTTCTTATACTTACAATTAGGAATGACATATAATTTGAATTCTTTTTCAAACTTTATTATATAAAATATTATACAAATGTATATTTATGTCAAAATCTAAGCTTCGTTGATAAAATGAAAATTATTAATACATATATGCTTTTATATAGATTTAACTTTTTTTTTGCTTTTACTTTAATATTAATCACTCTTGACTTTCGCTTCAACTTAATATTTTTATATATCTCAAAATAAAAAGCGTACTTTAATTCCACCCGTAAAACTTCACTTTTGTAGCGATTATATTACTAATTTTTACTTCAATCACTTTATAACTGTTTAATGTTTAACTAGTTTAAAGGAGAAAAGTTAAATGTTTTTTTATCACACTAAAATCTTAAAAAGCATTTTGGTTTGTAACTTGAGCTTACCTATAAATAAAAGTTATGAAAGTTTCATTGATAATTCGGTACTTTACTGTAAAGTTTCATAGTGGGCCCGCAACTGAAAAAAGCAAAAAAAAAAAATTATTTTTAAAATCTGTTGGTAGAAAGCCAAGTTTTTAGCACATTTAGTTTACTGCTAAACGAATTTATCATACATTTTTTACCGTATTTTATTAAATGATCAATCTTTTTTTTTGCGGTAGGAATAAAGTAATACAAAGCCTTTAATTTTTCACGTATTTCATATATACATATAGGTTTGAAACAACAACAACTTTGTATTCATTTGCTTTAATTTAAATTTTGCACAACTACATAAAAGTCAAAGATAAGTTATTTAGACAACTTAAGCTTATAAACTATTTACTTTAGTAGAACTTTCTGTTAACAATAATTCTACAAATTCTTGAAAAATTATTTTATCGTTTAGTTAGAGTAGGTTTAATATGCACTTAAGCGTAGTAGTTTTTAGCTTCAAAAAAATACATAAAAATATATTGCCTGAGATTTAAATTGGACGGATTTTACTATCTTTTAAATTTTTAAACAAGGACTGTCAAAGTCTTCATCTTATAGTTTTTAAAACTGTAGGTCTAAATTAATCAAACGTGTTTTGAGATTTGTGAAAACGCTTTAATATTGATATTAGGGTTATAACATTCTAAAAAATAACCTTAGACTTTCAAAGTACGACAAGATTAATATTTCTTGTTGCTGCTAGTGATATTTTAGTTCAAACACTTTTAGTTCAAACACACTTTAGTTCAAATTAAAATTTGAAAAACTTTAGAACTAGCATTTGCATAAATCATAAAGATTAAGTTTCTTCTTGTATTTAAAAATCAACAAATTGTATAATTCTGTTGATTAAACATCGATGTAGTAAATGATCTTACACATAACCAAATGTATATTTATTGTAATTTTTTTTTGTTCAAATGAATTTAGGTCTAACAAATAAACTGCTTAACTGTATAACAGTTAACAAATACAAGGCTTCGTTAAGTAATAAAGAATAGTGTACTTTTCAAAAACTAAAATTTTTATACTTACAATTAGGAAAAACATAATTTTGGATTTTTATTTAAAATTTGTTGTATAAAAAATCTAAGCTTCATGGCTAAGTTTTTACTACATTTGTACTTTTATATATATTGAATTTAGTTTGTTTCTTTTTACTTAATTAATAATAAATTAGAATTTTTATAATTATTAATTGGTGCTTCAACTTACAATCTTTTATATATCTCAAAATAAAAAGCGTACTTTAAGTCCATCCGTACCAACTTTACTTTTGTGAAAGCTTGGTTATTTTATTGCTAATTTTATGTTAGTTTAATCACGTTATAACTGTTTAACTTATATTTTACAGGTTAAAAGTTTTTGCACGTATTTTTCTTTTTTTTGGGAGGCTACGTATGCGCCAGTGTCCCTCCCCACGCTACGCCCCTGGTAGTAAGTATTTGTTTTTTACTGGTTTAAAGAAAACTAACTATTATTCTACAACACAGTTCGGCATATTTCGGCCTGAAAAGAAAAATATGCCGAACGCCAGTTAATATATCAAATAAAACTTACTTTTAAACACTGTATAACATTTCTTCTAATAACTCCATAATTTGTTTACTTTACAGAAATGAATTTAAACTTTAACATCAGTGTATACATTCCAGCACTTTTTACTAGAAACAACAAAGTTTTACAAGTTGTATAGGACAAGTTTATGTTACTATTTTATATTCAAATTGTATTTAAGTTAAAAAATATATTAAAATGAATCTTTAATGTGTCTAAAACTCTCCTATCGCACTTTTAGATTTTCATTACGTCATAATGACTCAACAAGGTCATCAAACGTTTTATTGTTCAAATAAACCGGTAACAAAATAAACAACAAAATGCTATACGTATATGTTATTGCAATGTAGACCTACAACGCTTTATTTTAAAAAATCAGTATCAGATTAAAAACTATACAACTTAAAAAGTTAGTAATCATAGTAGTAAGTCTAAAATTTTTGGAAAATTTAAACTTGTTTGAATCATATCAATTTAAACGTGAAAGATTGATTAGTAGTAATGAATCTTTAAACCGTTTTATTTAAATACTGTTTGGGTTTTTATATTCTAAGGAGCTAGCATATTTTTTTTTAATTATTAATGTAAGTAGAGTTTTTCTATTTAAGATCACTGTTTAAGCTTGTAACTCAATTTACTTTATTTGGATCAATATTAAACCATTAAATTTTTTTTTTCATTCTCCTAAAAAAGACACATTTATTAATTTCAAAATATTATTGGTATTGAAGGTTAAGTTTTGTTGCGAAAATTGTTTCAACTTTATGCACTGATGAAACTAAAGTATGAAGTTTTTTTCTTGACATGCTTGAATAAAATTTAATCCTGAAATAAATCAAGCATTAAGAAACTTTTTCGTTCATATTTTTATAAATGCAGTTTGAGGTTTCTCGGTTTTTGTTATTTTTCTAAGTAACACAACTTTTATTTCTGTGAGAAATAGTGGCATTATATAGTTTTAATAAGTTTTAAATAGAAACTGCTTAAGTAAAAGACAACTAACTAAGTTTATGCATTTTTTAGCTTGTAGTGTAAACATAGTACATAACAATAAAAATGTTTTGTTCTTGTAGTTATTTGTAGTAATGAAATCTGGTTTAGCCGATGTAAAAGTTAGCAGAAAGAATAATATTCAAAAACTGCTTTGTATATAATAGTATTAGATTTAAAAAGATACTTATATAAAAATTAGTAGATTATCCGAAACTATGAATAAAAATTATTGCAGAAATAAGTTTTAAACAAATAGACAGAATATTGCATTGTATAGAAATTTGATTTTGAAAATAATTATCAATTCATTTAACTTACGTCTATGAATAAAGCTTGTAAGTAAATTATTATTGTAGTTAAAAAAAAAAAGCATTCAGTCATTTTTAAGACTTTTGGTAAAAAAGAGCATTTTGTTTTTGTTATTAAATTTAGTTTGCTTAATTTAAATTTCTTAATGAACGGATTGAAGGTAGTCTGCCTTCTATTTGTTTTATAAAATTTCTATTTTAAGTAATTTTTTTTTTAGTATTATATTTTATTAACAAACCTTAGAAGCACAGGTTATAAAGTATAAAAATTACTTATAAGTTCATTCTATAATTTATATAATAAAGAACCGTTTTGTCACACTTAAATTTTGCAAACGAACAAGAATGTTAATAGCTTATTTAGAATTAAAATTAACTTAAAGTCTTTATAGATCAGTATATGACAGACAACGTAATTATTTATGTTATACCTACCTGATTTAATTTTATTAAACTTTTTTATAAAAGAAAAGTTTTATACGTTTTCATATATTTAAAAATTGTTTATGAATCAACACCCTTGCTTAACTTTATGAATTTTTTACATGCCTTTATTAAATTTTAAGATTGAGAACTTCAATAAACTTAATTTACTAAAAAATTAAAAATAAATATTTCATCACGTTTTTAGTTAATTTAATAAACGCAAATACTGAAAAATGTTTAAAAAATAAAAGGCTTTTTTAGCGTTAAAATTCATAACATCGTATCAAGTTTTATAGAATAGCTTCCATGTGATATAGAAGCTGCTCTATATTACATTTAATTTTATTAAATTTATGCTAAATAGAATTGACGTGATCAACCTTTTTGTTAAACTTGAGCTTGTCGCACGGCAAACGAAAGTCCAAGTTTCTGCTTTGCAGACTTTCGCCGATGTTATTGTTTTTTATGTGATAAAGAACAATATTTAGTTAAAATTATTTAAAATTTATGTTTTATCTTTTCATTACTTGGTAGGTAATAATTATATAATTGTATGTTTTTTATTTTTTCAAAAGAAATAATAGTTAACTGATTTTAAGACTCAACTAATAGCTAGTTTACACTTAAAATAAAAGTTATCTTTACTTAATCAAAAATATTAGTTTTTAAAATGTTTTATATTAACGGCTCAATAGCTGTACTGTTAATAATTAATTTACTCATTAGTAGAATGATAAATGTTAAAATTGTAGTAGCAAAGTTAAGAATGGAACAGTTAAACTTCTATTAATTTTTTAAAGCTTATTGTACTACTTTTTACCTGACTTAATTTTAAATTACTTTAGGTATTATTACTTGTTTAAAACGGATCGCTGTCAAATTTGCACGAACGTACAAAATTGCACGAGGGCACAAAACTGCAAGAAGATACTTTTGCATGAAGACAATTTAGTACGAGGGGATAAAATTGCACGAGCAGACAATTTTGCACGGGCTGATTTTTTTTTTGTAATTTCTTTATTAATTTTTTTGTCTAATTTAGTTTGCTTGTAATATATTATTTAATAACTAATATAATTTTTTTAATTAACTTTTAACTAGTTTTTTCTGTTTTTTTATAATTTTTTTTGTGTTTTATTTTACTTTCGTGCAAAAATGACCCTCCGAAAGTTGTAACTCGTGTAAAATTGTTCCTTGGTGCAATTTTTTCCCCTTTTGTAATTTTATCCCCTTGTGCATTTTTTTTCTTCGTGCAAAAGTATTTTCGTGCAATTTTGTCTTTGTGTAGTCCTCGTGTAGTTTAGTAACCTCCTGCAGTTTTGACTCGTTCCCGTTTAAAACTGTGAGAAAGTAATATCAAAGTGAATAAACAGTTTTTTAAATAAAATAAAAAACAAGTATTCATATAAAGTATTTTTGACACAACCAACCAAATGAAAATAAATCAACTGTGTTGTACCGCATATCAATGTCCAACATAACGTTAAAATAAAGTTAAATGACGCTTTTAAATATGTAATTATATAATTATGTGTGCTTAAATACCTTTACACTAATAGTTAGTCAAGCGTTTTTTATTGTGTTTCTGATATTAACATATCAAGCTTTATGTTACACCATCCGTATCTAAATAGCTAAAAGCTCTGTTTTATTTTTACACTAGTTTTCAAGCTATAGGTAATTATTTATCTTGTGAAAAATATTTTTGGAATTAATTTAACTTTTTATACATTGAAATGTAAAAATGATTTTAAAATAAACTACTTAACACTTTTCTTTACTGAAACATCGTTAATATAACTGTTTTAAAGTTCTGACTTCTAATTATTAGTTATAAGTTTTGTTGTTTTATTGCTGAGAAAGTAAAAGTTATAAAAGGTCATTTGTGCAACTCTGTTTTTGCATAATTGAAAAGATATCTTTAAAAAAAATTGTTTGCAAAGTTTTCATATACGTTCTCCAATGAACTATTTTAATATCTTTATAATTATAAAGCTATCAGTAATACTATAAAGCATTCAATAAAAAATATTTAGCATGACTACTTTATGCATTTTAAACTTTTTTATTTATCTAATGGTTTTCTAATTGTAAATATTGACGAAAAAATTTAACAGCTCACGCCGAGTACATTGCTCCAAATTTTTTGATTAGTTTTTTGTATGATATAAAAAAGTTTATTCTCTTTTGGAAACAGTATCTTATACAAAGGAGCGACTGCGCGTTGTTTTTTTTTAATTTGTAGACAACAAGCAGTAAATATTTGAAAGGTAATTAAACTGCATATCTTCGTGAAACTCAAACTTTGGAAGTGATAAAAATATCGAAGCGCTAAAACTCGAGTATCAAAACCACTTCGGCAAGTTTGGAATGATTTGAAAAACTTGCTAGCTAAGTATTATTTTATCAGTTTTAATAGTACACAGGTCTTTGTATTTGTATGTGAATTTAAAATTAAACAACATCTAAATACATAGCAACAGGTAAAATACAGGTTTAAAATGTTTCTCAGTTGCATGACTGTATAACTAATCTGTTAATACAAAACATCGTGTTTGACAGTTTTTAAAACAATTTCCACATATGGTACAGTAACTGATGTTTTAAGTTGAAAATATAGTTTATGTTGTTCCGAATTAAGTTTTATATTGACTTTTGTTGATTTTGCACAAATTTTTAATAAACTCAGTTACCAAACTATTGCTAATTTATTACTTTATAACTAAACTTTTGTAAATTAGCAAAACTATTCGTTTCAAAATTACATTGGTATTAGTTTTAACATAAGAAGCTGTACATACAGTTAACTAAAAAGATAAATAATTACATTAAAGATCAGATTGAAATATAATACTGAACCAGCTGAGGCTTTTCTGAATACAGTTTTATAGATCAAGTGGTATCTAACTATTTTGACTGCATAATGAGTTTTGATAAAAAAAATATTAATTTTATCAGAAATTCTGGGCGGTCATGCGGTGCTATATGACATTTAGTATAAAACTTGTGCAATATGAGAAGCTACGCGGAACGTTTACTAACTTTACTTCAATTTAGCAATTTTGTTTCATGTAGTGTTAGATTTGTGTTGTAATAAGCATTGCTATTCAGCTAAAAGTAACTTAAACTATAAAAAAAAATTTTCAACAGGAAGTGTAAATTTGAGTTTTTTTATAAAATTAAAACCTTAAAGTTGTAATGGGAAACCAAATAAGCCAAACCAGATCAATAATTTCTGATGAAAGACACGATGAGGTTTTCATTTTCAAAATATCAGAAGATCCCAGCTTGTCAGAAAAACTGAAGACTATAGAGATACCAGAAGTTTTTACACCGTTGAAGGAGTTTTTCAAACACCAGTTGCAAGTTTATATAAATTTTATAGTTCGAAATCATTAAGTTGATTTATATTTTACCAGCAGGGCGAGACAAGAGATCTTTGATATGAGAGGACTTTTAAATTTTTTCTAAAAAATAAATTTTTCAGAAAAAAAAAAATTTTAAACTTTTTTTTATTGAAGGTAGAAATTGAGTGCCTTCAGAATGAAGGGAGTTTTTACAAGATGGTAGAATTGATTCTTCATAATGGAGCATGTGGTCGTTTGTTATCTGGATGGAGTAAAACTCTTCTGAAATCATTGGAAGAAAACAATTTAAAAGAAATTGCTGATGTTGTAAAACCTGGTAAGTTATTACGTTCGTTTATTTGAAAATAAAAGACATAAAATTACAATTCTAAACGTTCCTTCAAGTAAAAAAAGTAAGTTAAAGCATAAAAGTTTTAGGTGAGTTACTTAAATGATAATTCAAAATTATTTTAGTTTAACAGTTTTAAAATAAATTAATATTATTTATCTAAAATTTGATAATTCCAAAGAAACAGGAGAAACATTAGATTTAACACGAAAAAACAAAAACATTGGTTCTACAATACTAATAAAAAAAATTTGTTACAGGTCCTACTGATTTTTCAACCCACAACGAAAAAGATGGACTTTATGGTAAAAATAAAACTTAATTCTTTTAATTATTTTTAAGACGATTAATCAATTTTTGCTAAAATTTAAATATTTTTAAAGTAAAAGTTAATTTATTTACAACTAAGTGCTAAAAAATTATCTAATAAAGCAATGTTTAAAATTATACTGTAATTTTTGGTCTAAATATAAAAGTTTTAAAAAATAAAACATTCTAGTCTTAGAATTTTGAAATTATAACTAGTTTTTATTAAACCTTGTTTATAAAACTTTTTTCTGCTTACAACTAAAAAATACTAAAGCTAATAATTTACAGCTTTAAAAACTTACCGTAAAAACAGATAAATAGTACTTTTAAGTAAAATAAATCAAAAACAGAACAATGCCTAATCCTTAAGGTCAAAGATGTACTTCAGAAGAAATGTAATATTCTTGCTGATCCAATGGGAATAAAAGACACTAAAGCGATGAACCAAAACGTCCCAGTGGTCCATCCTGTGTTGAAAGTGAGTATTAATCACTTTAGAAGAAATACAGCATTTGTTGATGGAAGGTATCGTGTGCTTGAAGAACAAAGAGAAGCTTACAAAGCTGCTCCTGAAGTTGAATTTGATGACGTAGTTGGGTTTATAATTTGTTTTTAGTATCTTAAGTTAAATAGTGTTTTGAAAAATTTAGTTAAGTTGTTTATATAAATAAAAAACCTTCGTTGAAATTTATTTTAAAAACTTTATTTACTTATATTTAAAGTTTTATAAGTATTACATTAGTTAATACATTTTGTCTTTAACTTTGTGACAGAGTGCTCCTTAGCTCAAACAAATAAAATTGTTAAAATTATTTCAGTTGATGTAGTTTTTGCAAAAGTGTGTATAAATTATAAAATAAAAGTTTATTTTAATTTATTATTAAAACCCGTATTATTCTTCTTCCTTTATTTTAATTATAGCTATCTCTAGTTTATTCCGAGTTTTTGTTCTGAATAAAAGTTTACTTTGTAACTCTTAGAGAAAGTTATCATTTAGCATTAATTTTTTTCAGTAATAAAATTTACATAAATATAAATTTGGTAATTTACACAAAACTAATAATTTTTGATTTTTGTCTAAAAATATATAAAAGCATACTAAAATCATAAACATTGTGAAATAAAACATAATAAAGAAAAATAATAGGTCTGGACAAAATCAAAATCAACAATCCATCGAGCCAAGTAATTCCGGATCTAGTGAGACAGACTACAGTGAACAACTAAAAACCAGCCCAAACCCATATATTTTGCTCATTGGTCCAGCTGGTGCAGGAAAAACCACTTTAAGCAAACGTTGTGTTCTTTCCACATTTAATTGCAATCGATACGCTTTATTTGTTCCTCTTATGATTGTTGATCCCCGACAGCCGGTTGATCTTAAGTATTTCTTGTTTAATTTAGGAATGTCTTATTTTACAAACGGTTTCAATAATGAAAATCAAACAGATGAAGCACTTACCTGGATATTGTCCAACCAACACAAAGTTACTCTTATTTTGGAAGGACTAGACCAGGCAAGATTCGAGATAAGTTGCATAGAACATTCTTCAAGCATAGATATACATAAAAAGTATCTACCTTCAGAACTGATGTTTTTAATACTATCCCGAAAACTTTTACCTGGTGTAAGGCTTTTATTAACTTCAAGACCTCATTCTGTTTTGAACTTCAACCAACTGATACGTCCAGATTTCGTTTTGTATGTTGATGATTTGTCTGAATGTAATATGAAAACACTGATGTCTTTTTATATCCAAAAAGGTGATGTTGATCAAATAGTTTCAAAACTTCAAGAAAAGTCTCCGAGAGTTCAGCAATTTATCTACTGTCCACTTTTTCTACGACTTTTTGCTATACTTGTTAACTTAAATGGTCTTGATGAAATTTGGAAAATAGTTAAGTCCACGGCAAGTCTTTTCGATGAGCTACTTAGAAGGCTTCAGGATTGTGCACACAATGCAGGAGCCATTGAAGACACAAATGTCATGTGTAAAATCATGGAACTTGCTTACACCAAGACTATGCAAGGATCGGTTGTCATTGATCAAAATGATCTGTCTAATTTTAGAATTGATCCTAATGAAATCCAGGACCTCGTCATTGGAGTTCATGGATATTCAAGCTCAGCCTTAGTTGGACCAAGCTTGTTCTATTTCGTTCATCAAAGTATACAGGTTAGTTTTAGATGTTTAAAGTGAAACATTTTTTTAATAAAAAAATTTTAAGACGTGCGACTGACATAGTTATGATTTATTTATTTTAATATTTTTGGTTCATTTTAAATTTACTTATACCAAATACGTTTCTTAAATATTGTAATGAATAAAAAGATAAAAAGTTTTACAGCTAACTTTTTAAAACTGTTACATATTAACAACAAAACTCTAACTGAGCTCAATTTGAAGTCTTGATAATACGAAAGCTGCTCTTTAATCATTTATTTTTCTTAATTCTAAACAGCTTAATTTTAATTTTTACACTAAAATTAGTTTGTTTTATCTCTGAATATTATTAATTTTTTTATAAAAAATCTTATTTTATATCTTTAAAATTAAAAAAAAAAGTCAATGACTTTTAACTTTATTTTGCCCTATTAAACCTAAATACTTATATACAAACATTTTATTTTTTAACTATCTTGAAATTACCATAGTAAAAAAAATTTTTAAGATTCTAGAAAAAAAAGAGTTATAAAAAATACATAAAGAATAAAAACACTTTAGCTTTTGATTCACGGTAAAGTTTGACCATAAAAATTCTGTTCGATGATTTAATACAAAATAAGCTGGTAACAAACTACATTTACATTTCAGAAAGAGTGTAGGTAGAAATTTTATTTTTTTTGATAATCAGATAAAAATTTTCATCTAAAATTAAGTAAATAGATTTTTATATCATTTTAAACTAAAACTAAATCATAATTTACAAACGTAACTAAACTTGATAAAAAAAAATAAAATAGATTTAAAAAAAACAGTTAATTATAAAGTTACTTTTGAAACAAAATGAAATACTTCCATACATATCTTTAATTTTTTCAAATATGCAATAATTTTTAAGCCAAGGTTCTTTAAAACGTTTTTTTGGAACTTGAATTGTCGAAATTTAAATTGTCATGCAATAATATTTTAGGTATTTACATTATAAATTATTTTGACTAAGATCTTTATGACTAACTAATTAAACTGACATTTTTATGGTTTGTAGATTTATATTATATTTTTGGTAAAAATTGTTATATTCTTTATACATCATTAGAAATTGTAATAAATATTTATAAGTTGTGTTACTTACATTTTTAAAACTGTTAGATATTACTACTTAAAATAAGCCTTTATAACATGAAAGTTGCGGAAAAAAATGTTTTCCTGGACAAGAGCTTAAAAGGTATCCGTGGTGTGCTAGAACTAATTATTTTGAGCGTCTATTTTCTCGTTCAATAAACTAATACTTTTCTAAAATCTAAACAACTGAATAGTATTTAAACTTTACACCTAAAACAATTTTTTTTTTACTAAATAAAACTAAACTTTCCACAAAAAAATGTTTTATACAATATATCTAAAAAGTGATAGTATTTAATTATTTTTGACTTATTTTGCACTAAAATACCTTAAAATTGATTGTGAACAACTAATAGTAGAAAGACTTAACGAACCTGAAAGTTAACATAATAACTAAAAAGACATAAGAACTAAAGTTCCTGAAGTAAACTGATTTTTTTAAGTATAAAACACATACTCAAAAAGATAAATACTTTTTAGCTTTTGATCCACCCTAAAGTTTGACCAAAGATTTTTTTTAGAGTTGATATACAAAATAAGTTGGTAATAAACTGCATTTAAATTTAGGAAGTATGTTAAACAACAGTTATATTTTACTAAAGCTTTCATTAAAAACTTGATTACCTTAATTTTTTGTAAATAATTTTTATTTCATGTTTATCTGAAGCTATACCTTTATTAAAAACTTAATTATACTTGACACAATAATTAAGAAAAATAAATGTAGAGGTAATTTTAAAACAAAGTAAAAAAAAAACTTCAAATGTCTAACTAAAAGACAACAAAGTTTTCAGTAGAAAATTGATAAGGGTATTTTTATTCTTATTATTCATCTAACTTGTTTCGTGTATTTTTGGTGATTTTTTTTCAAAATAAAATTGTAGTCGGTATATAAAAAAAACTTGATAAAGTTTGTCATAATAACATATTTAACTTAATTTAACAGTTTAATAAAAAAAAATTCCATTAGTATTTTGTAGTAATGTATCAATTGTCCGAAAATAATAGTTTTGTTTTACAGCAACAGTTGTATTGTTTGTTTTTTAGCTTTAAACAAAACATACAAAATTTAAAAAAAAAGATTGTTCTTTGACTATCGGAAATATATTTTTTAAAGTGTTTTAAAATTTTTAATTATATATTTTTTAAGTAGACTTTAATACTAGGTTTTTCGAATAAGTTATTTTAAAATATAGTAATTTGTTTCCAAGCTATTATACAGAATTATGCAATAATATATTAATAATATATTCTATAATTTGTATTATTGAAAACAGACAGTTTTTAAAACAGTTTGAAACTAATATTTAACTTTGTTATAGTATTTAAGACAAAAATCTCTCTATGACATAGAATAAAGTATATTTAAATAGGAATATTTAACAAGCCGACATGGTTGGTTGAAACTAGATTTCAGTAACTTCTGCGACTTTTTGAAACGAATATTTCCTGAACTTGATGAAATAACTGGCTATCCAATTGGAGGAGATGAACTTTCTACGGTTCGAATGTTCACAGTTTCTTTATTGAACGTTGTAGTGTTTGGTTAGTTTTAACTATTTTTTTTAATTTTGTATTATTGTAACCACATAGATGTATTTATAATACTAGTTTTGTTTGTGGTCTTAAATATGTGGTCTCCAAGTACTTAGCTAAACTACGTGTCTTATTTTCTCGTAGCTCACAGTACTAAACTTAAAAACATTGGTCTTACTTAAAGTAACTTAATCCTTATTTATGAGCAGAACACACTTTGAATTAATGTCAAGTAGTTTATTATAGAGTAATAATTATTGAGCTCCAAGAAATAAGCTGTATAAATTAATAAAAACGTAATTTTTAAAAATAAAAGCATGCAATGTTACTAACAGTCTTGATGATATAATCCTTACAAAAAGGGTTCTCACGGCGTTATTTCTTAGACGGAAACTAAGTTTTCTGGTCGCTTTACAATGTATAGACTGTTCGTCACTGGATAATGTGTATTTTCTTCGATGTAGTTTATACTTCATAGGCTTGATAATGCGTTGATCATTCGAACTTCACTGATCGTAAACGCTAAACCAGCAGAACAATATATAACTTACGTACATTCGAAAGACAAACGCCGATATATACGCATTGAAAAGAAATTAACTCTTTCGAATAAACAATGTTGTTTTAAAAAATAAAGAATATTGTTTTGAAAAGTCTTAGAAAATGTTTTTATCTTTACTAAAAATTCTATATTTAATCACACACTTTAAAATTATAAAATTAAATGTTGATTTTATTACACAATCAATATGGATTCGTTAAACTTTATAATTTTATGTCGTGTAATTATTTACTCAAAAGTTTTTCAATTTACGAAGAATAATATATGTTAATTTGTTTAACTTTAATTGAAAACTTAGATTCACTAATAACTTTTAGATGATGATGAATTGATAAGAAAGAAAACAAAATTTATTGAAAAGTCAGCAGAATGTATTATCAGTTATCACAAAGCTACTAGTTCATGTTAGTAAACTATTTTGAAAGTTCATTAAACTTAATAAAAAACTTTAAAATGTTTATAACTAAATTTATCATAAGTTAATAGTATATAGAACTTGGTGTTTGATTAAAATGGTTTTAGTTAATGAAGTTGTTTGAATACTTAATACTTATTTTTACTTGATTAACTTTTAATTTTAATTACTCAGTTGTAAAAGTCTTCAATTATAAATTAGTTATATATACAACAATATCTTACAAAACATATAAAACATTTTATTGTTTTTTTTATGTGTTTAAGTATAACAGTTGACAGTAAACTTAGTAATCATAAAACGTACATTAATTATTTTATTTATTAAAATAATAAACGTAGTAATTATATTGTTCAAGTTTAAAAAATAAATGACTAAATAAAGAAAAACAACAAAAATATTACAGCCTTTTATGCAAAATCTATCAGAAAAGATTTTAATGAAATTGCTGATCAGAACATAATAAATGAATTGAAGTTAGTTTTAAGGAGTCATGAGTTTTTTATCGAGACCGAAGACACACAAATCACAACCGACGTATTATTTATAAGGAACTTTGTAACTCAATTAAAAAAATTGAGTTATTCAAGTAGTTTGAATAAAAATAATCTAAAGACGATGATAAGAACTTTGTTAACTTCAAATATCAAAGTTTGTTTTAATTGGAGTTTAGAGTTTTTGCAAAAAATATTTCTTTTCATTGAGATAACTTTATGTTACATAAGTTTTGTTTTGGTCTATAAGGTATTCTTATGATTAAAAAACATATCCAACAACTTTTTTGCAGAAAATAATTTGATATTGTTTTTTTTTAAATTTTGACAAATTATATTAGTACAACAAAAGATTTTGTTGCTGATGCAGGTAAGCATGAACCATACGTAAAATACTATTTAAAAAATTCGTTGTAATAAGCTAAAATTAAGTATAAAACACTAACTTTAATATAATTATAAAATATATTTTAAAGTAAAACTACCAATAACTAAAAAGGTTGAATTGTTGCGTACGTCAGACTTAAACTGTTATGACAAAAAAATGATTCCACTGTTAATCAACTCCATCAATGTAATTAAAATTAAAGAGATTTATATCCAGTTATTTGGTAACTATGAAATCAAACTAAAACACTGTAGACAGTTTCATAAGAAAATTTCAAACTTCCGAACAAACAACATCGCTTGTAACGACGTAAGTTTTAAACTTAAATAGTTTAGTACTTAAGTTAATACAAAGTTGTTACATGTGATTTTCATTGTTTTTTACTGCTTTTAAAGTTAGATTTTTTTTTTTTTAATTTTCGGAACAGGAAATTAAAATCAAAATAGAATACTATTTAATTCATGGTCGTTTTCGAGTCTTATTTGAAGCCAAATTAAAAAGAGGACAACCACCAGTGTTTACTAATCTGTTAGTTTTTTATTATTTTTTTAAATAATCAAGTTTTTGTTATATACATTTGTCCTAGACAAGGCGTTAAAAAGTGGTGTGCGACTAGATAACCGAAAGGTTTTTCGTGCAACAGGTCCTAGGACCAAATATTTTTAATTTTTTTTTTGTCCTTTAATAAACAATATAAAGTGTTTTGCTTTGTATAAGTGTTTGCATAAAAATACTTAAACATGTAATTGTTGCTAATAAAGTTTGTTCTAACGTTTAATTTAAATATTTTAGCTAGTGACAACTTTAATTTATTTATTTTTACTTTGCAAAAGTGTACCTTTTAATTTATAAGTTGTTAATAGTATGTACTTGTTATTAGTATCATCTTTATTATAATACTTCAATCTATATCTTAAAAGTGTTCGTAAATATGTAACTTAACTGTTTCTTTGTATATTTCTACACTTTAAGTGTTAAACAGATTATATACTGATATAATTTAGTTTTAACTTGAAAATATATCATAACCGAGCCATGTATACTATTTACAACTATTTTAAAGCAAACAGTTTTTTTTTTTACTAACTCAAAAGTTTTCAACAGTGATTATCTCCAAATATTATAAATATTCTGATAAATCGTAACTAGATGAATCATTTCAACATGAATCATTTCTTACATCATAAGAATAGTTAAACAATCAAACTGAGTATAGGTAAAAAAACGATCCATTTCTTATTTTAAAACTTTGTTTCAATTACTATAACGCTTATTTTAACAAAATTTGAAATACTACACAAAAATTTTAAAAAGTACAATTGAATTTTTTTTTATTGCTTTTTCTAAAAGTAGTGAAAATTTATAAAGCTTGTATGTAAAATTTCGTTAAAATAAGCTTCTTTTGTTACGTGTATACTTTTAAACTTTTTTTTAGTTTAATGTTTATGTGCTGTATTGCTATTTGTATTCATTTATTACAAAAATAATCGTACTAACTTTCGTTTTATGTTGAAAAACTACTTTTTACCATATACGTTATCTTTGTTTAGAAAAAAATGTTAAAATCATTTATATAAACTTATCCACACAATGTCTATTGTTCTAAGTACAAAAATTAAAAAATAGTTAAAAGTTTTTTTTTTCCCATGTGTTTTTACATTGCACATTATAAATATATTTTGTAGCTTAAAAATCTAAAAACTTTGTTGTTGCTTTGTTATCAATAAAGAATAATTTGGTAATTTATGAAAGATAATAGCTAAGAAGATAAAACAATACTATTTTCAAAATGAAAGTTATTAGATTTAATTTTATATTGTACAATTTATTCGTAAAACGATTTATTATAAAATTATTTAATAAAAAAAATGTTACATTTATAAAATCCACTTTTTAGTTTGAGATAAACTAACACTCAATAATATTATTCAAATATAAACAAAGTAAAATTAGTTATCTGTGTTTTTTAATTTTTTGAAAATTAAGAATCTATCTACTTATACTTTTTGACTGAATTATTATTTATTTTTTTAGTTTTGAATATACTCAGAACCTTAGAACTTTTAAGAGTAAAAACTAAAAATCTTTACAGACAAAATTATAGTAGCACTATGTTTTGCTTCATTCAATAATTTTTTTTTTGTATACTTATTAAATTTAAAAAGTCATTTATACATTTATACAATAAGATATACAAGACACAATTTCAGTGAAACTAAATATATTTCGAGTAATTCTCATCAGTAGACTACAAAACTAACAAGTAACAACATTTTACAAACTTATATAGTAACCAAGTAATCAAATAATCATAAAGTAATCAAGAAGTTTACTGACGTTATAATTGATCTACAGTAAAACTAAACAAAATAAAATGGAAACAATCCTTATATACTATTACGAAAATAAAGAAACAGTATAGTCAAAATCTTTTTGCTTACATGAAACAGGTTTTCTTGAAAAAATAAAAATAGCATCTAATTTATTTTAATCGAAAACATTACGACAAGTTTTAATAATTTAAAATCTATTTAGATTATAACGGTTTGCAGAATTCAGCTAGAAATATATTTAATTTTACTGAAGTTGTGTGTCTTGTATATCTTGTTGTATAATTACTGGTCACTTATGTTCCAATACAATTGTTAGTTTACTAACATTCAAACAATTAGTTAAGAATGACATTAACTTGTGTTTTTCAACATACACAGTTTGTAATCAACATTTAATACAAAATCTTACCATGTAAAATTGAAAAGATCCAGAAAAATATAATAATATTTGTATGTAATACAAAACCAAAAATCTAAAGGAGCATAGCAAAAAAAGACTAAAAAAGTTTCGACGACTAAAGCTTAAGTTTTACAAAAATAGCTTGTTGTAGAAGTCTAATACCTACACTATTATGCAAAAAGTTATTATATTTCTAAATGCTTAGTTTTTAAGAAAATAAGTTTTTTGTATTAAAAAATATATTTTAATTTATATATCCTCAAAATCAAAAATAATTTCTTTTAATATAAATTTTACTGTTTAAAATTTTCAATTCATTATATTTTTATCAAGTTACTTAAAATAGAAAACTTTTGTAAAAAAGAATGAACAAAAATATCTTTATATATGGTTTAACAAAATGTTTTATTTGAAAAATACTAGTTATGTTGTATGACATTTAATTATAGTATTTTAAAAACATAAAAAAAATTAAACTCTTCTGACATTTAAAAGCGTTGTATCTAAATTTTTGTTCTCTTATAACACTAAAACGTTAGATTTATACTTTTCTAAAAGGTAGTTATAAGTATAAAACTATTCTGTGCTGGAACCTTTTAATATAATTTGCAGAAAATTATAGCATTAAAAAGCTTAACTAGCATGTTTAAAAGGAAGTATAGTAACTTGCCAACTAGGTACGCCTTGCCGGTATGGTACGCACTTTTTGGCTGAAAAACGTTGGTTCAAATTTTAATTTCATTTTACTTAAAAAAAAGTTAAAATAGTAATATAAAACTGTTATGTTTTGATATAAAATATACTGAACTGTATTTTAATAAATTAAACTAAAGGAACCAGAAAACAAGTTATGAACTCATAAATTGTATACCGAATCAAATACTTAAAACAAACAAGTTACAGTTTATTTTCAAAAGAAATAACGAACAGCTTAATTTAACTTTGCATACTCTATAATTTAAAAATAGGAATAAAAATACTTAAAAACCCATACAAAACTTACATAAAATAAATAATTAACAGTGCAATGAACATTTAGCCTAAGTAACCTGAAATTGTGACAACCATGATAGATACATATAAGAAAAATAAGTAAAAAGTTATCTTAAAATTTTAATACAATTGTAAAGCACTTTTTCTTAGTTCCACAACTGCCAATTTTGACTAAAGAAACTAAGGTCTACTATGAACACCACACCATTTTTTTCTTTTCTGTTGTTTTTTCTACCGAGACAATAAGTAAAAGTAAAAAAAAAAAACTAAGTAATAAGTAACCATGAGTAAGATTAATAACCGTAAACTATATGTTTTGAATAAACAAAATTTAGTAGATCCATGATTATTTTTTTAAATTAGTAATTAGTTATAAGTACTATGTAAATTCTAAAGGTAAAAGAAAATGAAACACAGAACAAAAATAAAATCTAGTCAAATATAAGTATAATTTAATTTTGTTTAATTATACTCAACATGTTTCTAATTTGTATTATGCAAAGTAAATAATTAAACACCAAAATTTTCTAGGTACACACTTTGCGTTGTGTTCAAAGTGCGTACCTAATAGGCAGGTTACTGTGCATAACTTTTACTGGTTTGAAAAAAAATAACCGTCATTCTACAAAAAGGGTCGGCATAATGCGACCCGCAAAGCAAAAGTATGCGAACGACAGTTAAAATTTCAGATAAAGTATACTTTACAACAGAAAATTTTAAAGTTTTACTCTTAATTCAAAAGTTAGTAACTACAAATGCTTTTTTATCGCATACTTTATTATAGTTCCATTTTTAAATAGGTTTTTTTAATTAATTGCTAAACTTATTTCAAAATAACATAAGCCCTTTTAATAGTTTTTGTTATAGTCAGCGGCGATAATGTTTTTTTACGAAATTGGCCCGTGACTCATATAAGGCTGCCGGCCCCTATTCTGTAGTAGTTTATTCTATGATAACTTTTTTAATAACTCTTAATGTGTTTACAGTAATGCACTTTAAATAGTTTAAATGATAAGATCGGTATATACAATCTTGCATGTAGAAATACTATTTTTTTATAAATTGTATATAACAAGGTTCCAGTTCTATTTTATTCGGTGTTAACAATATTCGAATCGTATTTGTGAATCAAAATATGTAGTGTTTAGTAATTTTTAAACTTTAAAAAAAAAAGCATTTTATATTTATTCCTTAACTTAACATACTTAGTTTTATTTTTTATAAAAAACCTTCAGTTCATAATCTCTTGTTTAGCCCTGCTTGTTAAAAATTTAAATCAACTTAATTGAACTTAACTATAAAATTTATACAAACTATCAACTGATGTTTGAAAAATTTATTCAACGGTGTAAAAACTTCTGGTATCTCAACCGTCTTCAGTTTTTCTGACAAGCTTGGGTAGTTTGAGATTTTGAAGACAAAGACTACGTCTTGTAAATCATCATAGATTGTTGGCTGCCTTATTTGGTTATCCATTTTAATATAAAGGTTTTATTTTGATTAAAAAAATATACATACTTACACTTCCTGTTTAAAATTAATTTGATAATTCAAGTTGCTAAAATAAAGTAAAATTAATTAATATTGATAGTTAACTTGCCACGTTAACCTCTCACAATACACAAATTTTGAACTAAATTACAGATAGAAGCGCATGACCATCAAAAGTTTGATGAAATCTGGAAAAAATTATAACTAGAATTCGCCAACATACATAGTAGTAAAAAACTACTTGAATTATAAAACTGTATTCATTAATGCCATATTGAAACATTCGTTCGTGGTTACACTTAAGCGAATTGTCTGTGGTTGTAGTTTTGTAGTCTTGTTATGTACGATAGTAAAAACAGTTTTGCTGAAAATAGCAAAAAACATTCTATTACAGAAAAAAAAACATTTAAAAATTGGAAAAACCGCGGCTGATTCAATTTTTTTAAAGCTGATCTTCAATATATTTATTTATTTTTTGATTAACAGTGTGTACAGCCTTTTGTGTTAAAATTAATACCAATGTGATTTTATAACAAACAATTTAGTTATAATATAATAAATTATGAACAGTTTAGTGACTGATAATATTAAAAAAATTTGTGTAAAAACAACAAAATTCAATATTACACTTAACTCGAAACAACATTAACTATACTTTCAATTTTAAACCTCAGATACTGTACCATATGTAGAAATTGTTTTAATAACTGTCGAATACGATGTTTTGTATTAGGAGGTTAGTTATACAGTCATGCAACTGAGAATCATTTTACACCTGTTGCTATGTATCAAGATATTGTTTGTTTTTAAAATTACATAGAAATACAAAGACATGTGTATTGTTAAAACTGATAAAATAATATTTATCAATTTACAAGCAAGGTTTTCAAGTCATTGCATACTTGCCATCAGTTTTCTAATTCTCGAAGTGTAGAAATTCAAAAATTTTATCTTTTGTTACATGACCTTTCAAATATAGAACTGTTTTTGGTCTTTAAATTTCTGAAAATTTTAAGTGCTGTCGCTCCTGTTTAGAGAAAGTGAGCACTTACAATACTTATACCAATGATCCTAAAAAATTAATGCTAGATTCTTCAATATATGAATACCCAAACAATACTGATATACTAAGGCATATTTTTTATTATTAATTCATAGTCCACGTTTAGATGTATTTTTTGTTGCTTCTTTTTTTATCTAATTGTGAAAACTTACTTCATTGATTGTTAAGTTAATTTATGTAAACAAGACTTTTTCAACTGTATTAGTTGTCTGCGTATGATTTTGTTTGATAATCAGGGTTGCCACTTAATTTTTCCAAATTTTTTCCAGGTTTTCCAAATTTCTTCCAGGTTTTTAAAAGTAGACATTTTTGGGTCTATTTTTAGTTTAAAGTTAAGTCTAAGGTAAGCAACTGTGTTAAATAGCATAAAAACATTTAAAAATAATGTAAAGCTACTTTAAATATGTTTTTTAATAAAAAAATTTTGATGATCACAAAATTTTTTAATCTATATGATATATTTTTTGAGTCAAATCGAAATTTTACTACTGAACATGTGAAAATTGTTAAAATTCCAAGTTTTTCCACGTTCCCAGGTAAAGTGGCAACCCTGGATAATTAAATAAAACTGCAATACTTTTATGTAAATAAGTTAATAAAAATTTATTTGTTTTTTGATAAGCTTCTTAGTATTGAGTTTTGTATTAATTTTGTTTGTTTTTTGAAATTAAACGCTTTCATTTGTTTTGTTAATTATAATCAACTCGTTTATAGTAAGCATTAATTCGCTGTTTCTTAAAGTGAGTTGTACTCTTTACATAACTATTAAACTATTCATTTTTATTAAAAAAATAAAGCTGTTTATCTGTTTTAGTATAAATATGTAGTAATATTTTTTTTAATGTATAAACATGTAAATAACATTTCATTTTCATTGTGTATAAATAAATGTATACTGTTTTAAAGCTCTGAATAGTACAAAAGTATGCTGAAAAACGTAAAAAATGCTTAAGATAATGTAAATGGTACCATCCAGTAAATCTTGCAGCTTCCATTTAGTTTTTAATTTAACAGGGAAAAATTAAAACGTGAAGGTGTTGTTAGTTTCGACAACTTTTACTTCGACATTGTGCTGGGTCAGGGGTCGAAAAACTGATTTTGACCCGCAACATTTTTTTTTTTTTTGCTTTAAAGTAGCACGTGCAAAACAAGCTAATTAATACTTTATAAGAAATACTTTTAAGTGTCTTCTTAATTTAAGTCCGAACTAAATTTCACATTAACGTTTAGCGAGTGTTTCAGCTTTTTTGGTATAACTTTTATGGGGACGAGTCAAATATGCACGAAAACACTTTTGCACGAAGGGTCAAATACAGGGTTGCCACTCTTTGAGTCAAAAAATCTTCCCTGAGTTACCTTAAACTTCCATGAGTTTCCCTGAGATTTTTTCAAATTATTTTCTTTTTATTTTAGCTTCTAGTGCAAATTACTAATACGTTACGCTCTTTTTTTTCTCCGATAATAAAAGAAAGGTTGTATGTGTATGCTTCTGCACTATATGCTTACTAAACTTATGAAAAAAAAAAAAACTTTTTTCAAAAATTCAATGTTAAAAGGTTAAATCAATTGAGATTTAAAAACAAAATTTGTGCACAATTTTAAGTAAACTTGTTAGTTAACTCTATACAAAACATAAAATAATTTATTTTTTTTATGTTTAATTTGACAAACCTTAACTATTCTAAAACAATTACTTCCACATTAAGTACCCACTTAAATGCATGTATAATAACTTCAATCTATATCTTTCCTTTCAACTGTTCTGAATTCAGTAACCAAAATTTAAAAACTTAACATTACAATATACCTGCAAAAAAAAGTTTAAAAAACAAACTAAAGAAATACCTCATACCAAAGTACAACTTAATACCTAACAACTAATACAAAATAATCTATAAGTAAAAAGTTTATTTTTAATGGGTTTAAGATGTTCAAAAATAATTTCAAGTAACCTAATAAAAAAATTACTGTCTAATAAAAACATCTTAATATTTACTTTTTTTAGGTAATTAATTTTTGAATTAGTAGTTTTCATTTTCAACTTTATCAGCGTTATCCTTAGCAGCTCTTCCCCTTTCTAATAATTTTTCATTGTTTCGAAATCAGATTGTTTGTTGGCATCTTTAGTATATTTTTCATAGTCTTTATTCAAACATTTGAGTTGCTTTGTTAGTTTACTTTTTTGTTCTCTTAACTTGCTCAAAGCATTACCTTTATTTGGAACATCTTTAACAAAGCGTTGTTGCTCAAGATATGCCAAATATTGGGCCCTAGAAGATTTTACAAGTTTTAACAAGGCAGAATTTAGTTACACTGTGCTTGGTTTTTGACTGTTTGCATATAGATGATCTTTGATCATTGTTCTGGACCTTATGGTCATCTCTCCCATATTAGTTGATATTAATTTCATATTTAAGCTAAAGCCCCGTTTCAACACTTTTACAAGTAGTTATAAACAAAAAACTTTATTTAAAAAATAAGGACTTATAGTACAACATAGTTTTATAAAACTACATAAGTAACTAAAAAGTTTATTAGAACTTTTCAATGCATAGTTAACCTCAACTTTTATATATCTAAACTAATTGGTTTTGTTTAACTTCAATCATGATAAACATAAATTTTAAACTTAAAAAAAAACTACAATGTTAATTCTAAGAATATTGAAGAATTAGCCGCAAGCCTAAAAAATTTCTAAATAAGTTCTTACAAATAAACAAATTAATTCTTTTGAACAAAATATTAACTGGTTTAACTAAATTTTATTCTAGATCTATAAAAAATTATCTCTGACTTTTTTTTTTAAATCTTAAACTTCCCTTAAATGTTTGGAAAGAACTAAAACTGCCTTGAGTTTAAATAAAAAAATTAAAATTCCCTGAGATTTTCTATAGTTTGAAAATTCCTTGAGTTTCCCTGATTGTGTGGTAACCCTGCAAGTATGCACAAAGGGTCTTTTTTGCACGAGAATTAAAAAAATAACCGATCGAGGGTAAAGGGTAACAGCGATAGTAAAAAAATAGTAAATACAAGAAAAATAAAAAATACCGACCAATGGTTAGAGGTAACAGTGATAGTAAAAAAAGAATAATAAAAAAAAAAACAAGTTTCAACCTGTGCAAAAGTGGCCCCTCGTGCATTAATGACACCTACCCAATTTTAGTAGTTTCGGTGGCACGTATAGAGATTTTTTAAGAAATTTTGTTGGCAAAATAATTTTTAGCAAACAAGACCTGTTACTATTTGTTACAGAAGAGGTATTACGTTTACTTGTATTTTCAAATAGTTTTTTTTATGATTTATTGTTAAGTTTAGATTTTATGGTTTTCAACTTTTCTTTACAGTTTTTTTTTTTAGTTTCGTTTTCTATGATAAAAATTAAACACCATTTCCATACATACTAAACGAGTTTTATTTGGATGAAAATGTAAGATAATTTTTTGTTACTTGAATAAAATTATCTTTTTTTTTTAAACAACTGATAACTAAAACTTAAGCGGCTATTTAAATTACTGTAAATTATAGCTCTTTAATTTTCTTCGAATTTGAATCTAAATATCTTAATTTAAACCCTTTGTGCAGTTAGTGAAAACTTTTACAAGTTTTAATTTCAATAGATTTACTTTAAATTTATTATAAACAACATTAAACTAAGTTGAAACAAAATTGTTGTTGAGAAATTAAAAAAAAGGTTAACTTTACAACATATCAAAAATCCATACAAAATCATGAAAAGTTTTAATTTTTTGTTTATTAAAAATATTTAGTTAACTTTATAAAAACTAGCAAACTAAATAGTGGTAAAACAAAATAAGGTTCAAAAAATTGTTACGCTTTTTAAACTTTTGAAAAAGTTAATTTCTAAATCCATAGTCAAACAATGTTAAAGTTTGATGTGTTAGGAATGTTTAAAAACATTTGAACATTTTGAATATAAGAAACTTAGGATATGTATAATTTTCAAACAAACCATCATTAAGCAATGATTGAAAAAGATACCAAGTTAGGAAGCTCAAATATTATAAATAATGATAATTGAGAAAAAAATATAAAATAAAAATAGACGTTCATTAACATAGAGAAAACAAAAAAAAATGTATTTTATTTATAAAATAGCTTGTGTTAGCTTTAGCTTGTTCCTACTACAAATTAAACGAATCAAACAGAAATTAAACAATTAGATCACAATTGAATTTATGAAATCTAGGAAAAAACAATATAATTATATTGCAATGACAAAAAGTTTTGGAATAAGAATAAAGACATGGCGTAGAAAAACGACTAAAGGCGAAAGACATCATTTATGAAATAAAAGTTAAACGTTCCATTGTTAAGTCAAGGCAGCTAAAAATTTATTTTAGTAATCCTTTGAAATGAACAAAACAGACTAAAAATGTTTTGACGTTTTGTTGTTAAATTCAACGTTGTACAGCTTAAACAAATTGATAATTCCATATTTCGAGTACCACTTACATTAAAAAAAATAAAGCGATAAGGATAAAACTTTGTGCCTAGTACTCATTTGTGTACTCTTAGAATGATAAAAAAACAAACTTATAAAAATAAGTCACGTAAAGTCAGAAAACAAGTTTCCAAGCAACTCTTAAAAATTCGTTCGAGCTGGTCAAATTTGCATTTTTTAAATAAAAAACACTTTTGTGTGGATCTCAGAATTCAACTTTTATTTTCTGATCTTCTGAAAAATCCAAACTTCCCATTTCGGGTCGCTGCGATCTCAGGGAAGTGCTTGGTTGCTTGGCGGGCGTTGCCACAGAGGCGACAAGGTCGCTTTGGAACAAGGTTGCCATGGAGACGGGTTGCCAGGGTCGTTAGGGCTTGTGGTACCTGGTGTAGTGCTTGCTCTCCTCGTGCACCTGCATCTCGTTCTTCTTGAACTCGTTCAGTTCCTTCCGGATGTACGCCTGAAAGTCAAGATAAAGTTTATACAAAATATCACTTCGATGCTTTGCTTGTTAAATAAAATTTGAAAAAAAACACAACTTGATGATTAGGTATTAATCGCGTTAAAAAAAATATCTGCAAGCTATCACACGACTAATTGCAAAATTGAATAAAAATTTGTAACTTTCAACTATTGAAACAATTCTATCACCAGATACACAGCAAAAATCAAGTTTGAACTTTAATAACACTCTTACAAAAATTCTATCAAATCAAACTTTACACCAGAAAACTTAAAAAAAATATTTTTTAATCAGAGGAATTCAAAAAAAAATCTCAGAATTCACGAGAGTTTTAATAAAAAAACAGATTCACAAAACAACTAAATTGAAATAATTTTCAAACTTTCTATCAAATCAAGTTTACCAAAAAACAAAACTTTACACATCACCCCATTTAAAAACTACAAATCAATTCTTCACCTTGTCCTGCGGTGTGAGCCTGGTCCACGGCTTGTCTCCCCTCCTGTCGTAGTTCTGCACCTCGTACACTTCCACGTACTCGTGCCAGTTCAGCAGCACCTTCCTCTCCACCAGCTCCTTCACCGTCGGCCGCATCGACAGCTTGCGCGACAGCTGACGCTTCACCTGAGAAGTTTCATTTGTTAATTTAGATGAACATGTGTAAAGCGGTGAATTAAAAAGAAACTGTTAAAAAACTGAACTGCTGATACAATACACAAAGTGCCTTCAACTCAAAGTATATTTCTTGCTTCAGAACGTTTGACATAATTTAATTGTGCTTATTATTAATTAATTAGTGTTTAGGTTTGTTTAACTAATTATTCAATTCAAATGAGTATACAAGGTATTGTATTAGTTGTTGCTGTTAAGGCATAATTAGTTGTTATTATTGAGGTTAAGGCCTATTCAATTCAAAAAACAAACATAATTCTTGCTACTGAATGCATAGTTAACTTTTTTTTTGAACTATTTAGCGCAACTGACACTTGACCTGTAAGTTTGATAATGTGGATATTATGCTGCATTTTTTTACTGTTAACAAATGTTAAATTGCTATTACAACATAAAGTGCCTTCAATTCAAAGTATACATTTTTTTTCTACTGAAAGGTCAACGTAATTATTTATTCATCCAGCAGTAAGAAAAATGTTAAGCATTCTTGATTGAGTGTCCTTGATCTATTTAGTTAGGAATTACAATCTGGCCTAACTGCTTAAGATTTAAAAAGTTTCTTTATTAAATTTTTACCCCATAAATTTGTTCATAGAGAAAGTTAGTTTTACTCGCATTTGTGTAAGTACTATATATATATTTTTCATAATACTTGTTTGTGTAACAATTTAGTTATTAACTTGCTTGGGGACTTATTGTCAAATTGACCGAGTTTTCTTAATAACTTATTTGAAATGTTTTGCAAAACCTACTATAAATTAAATCATCTTTTATATAATGTGCACATTATATACCCACAAATTTTAAATATCATTTAAGGTTAGAAGTAATTGTAAGTTATAAAACTACTTCAAAGAACCAACTTGTATGCAATTGAAAATTTATATCAAAACTAAACAAACTTTTTCTCTTTCTTTGTGCCTGTCTTCAGATGTAATTTCTTGAGGCAAAATATTCCTTTGTTCCAACTCTGATTTACTGGGTCTCTGACTCAAACGTCTGTAATAAAACAACTTGTTTACAACATTCATTTTTTTCAGTTAAAAAGAATTAAAATATATAATTTTTTAAGTATTTTTAAGTGAAAAGGCTAAATATGCTTAATAATTTAGTTACAACATTTTTTTCAATTAAATCTAGCAACCATATTTTTTTAAACTTATGAAACTTACATCAAACGTGCCCTAATTTACAATTGAGATAAAATAAAATAAGATTCACAAAGTTTTTTTTTCAACAACAGTTTAGAAAACGTTTAAAAGTAATCTAACATATGTAATCCTAACAAAAAATTTAAGCATAAAAGATAACAACTTTTAGTTGGCTAACATTATAGATTAGATATGCAATATAAATCATTAGAAAAACTAACGAAAAAGAAAAGAAAATTTGCTTACGCTACTATCTCAATGTGCATAAATAATTAATAGTCAGCCGAGAAAGCACGAGATTTAGTTTTGTAATCACCGAAAACACGGCTGTGTGACGTAACACAGAGGCTCATTTGCATACTTCTAAGCAAGGGGACCCACGAGGTCATAATTTGAAACTTACACTAGATGTTCTGGAGTTGAAGGCGCGTGTAAGGGTAGATTTTTGAGAAATCTTGTCGGAGGGGCCATAGCGTTTTTTTTATGGGGCTTTATAAAAAAAATTTGGGAAAACCTGTTATGAGCGGAGTTGCAACAAAAAAATCTTCAAACCTGGTCAGGTTGCTTTTGATGGCCGACTTCTCCGCCTGAGACTTGCCGGTCGTCTCGTTCGAGTCTGCCGATTGGTCGCCGCTTTCGACTGCCGGCTTCTGATTGGCCAATCTCATGGCGAGCGTGTCTCTTCGCGCCACCCTGGCCGCCAAACCTCCGGTGGGAGGGACGTCTGAAAAATTAGTTGAACTTTTCAATTTTGAATACTAATTGTGGCTAAACTGATTTTTTTTTTACAATGTTTTACTATTAGCATAAATCAAACAATTGTTGTTTTTTTTTTGATTAATTTAGATTCAATGCCACCACGCAACTGTACAAAAAGAAAAACATGTTGTCAGCAAAACTCACTTTCCCGTTTGTATATCTATTTTGTATATACTAGCCATCAAAGTTAACTAAAACATTTATAAACAACCTCAAATTTCCTTTATAATCAAGTAGTTCAAGTTATAAGTTTTTAAATAACGCACTAAAAATAACAAACAGCATAAATAATACCCCAATACTTGTTTTACAAAGCTATTAATTTTAAATTTTAATGTACTACTAATTATTTACTTATCAAGGATAGTACTAAAAGAATAACAATGTTAGTACATTTTATAAAGAAACTTTTAAAAGAAATCAAAACTCGTAACAACTGCGTAAACTTGACAACAAATTAAAATATCCTCACAAAAATTTACTAGTATTAGTAATTAAGTAACATGACAAACTTTAAATTAATATTAAAAATATTAATTGTGTATGTTTTTTTTTTGTAAAAACAACTTTCATCCAAACTTTAGTTAAAGTGCATTTTCAAAAAAAAAAACCTTTACTGGGTAAAATATGCTGAACGACTCTGGCGCAGCGCCTGCCGAAGCGCTTGAAGATTGCCATTTTGCTTTCACTCTGCTCAACACAAATCGACTTCTAACACGAATGAACGGCGCCCGGCTGCGAAAACTTTTAAAGGATGAAAGGTAAACCGAAGAAGACCGTTCTCTCGCGTCTCTCGCATTCGAATTCTCTCGTATTCACACTCTCTCGAATCTCGGCAGCGCAGGTAAGAAAATGTAGCAGTTTTCGCGCACACAGAGAAAACGTAGTGAATAATTGATGGCGTTTTTTCGCTGCTGCGCATCTTGGTGACATCCTAGTCGCTGACACAAATCAATACGCCTAACTCGATTTGCGAACAATGTGAAATTGGAGGGCTGTGATTGGCGCAACAGTTCGTCGCGGTGTTCGATCGAGATTTCCAATGTTTGGTGGCTTTTTCCAAATGAGTTTATTGAATTTCATCAGTTTGTAATCAAATTAGGGAAACTTGATGAGTTTTTGGAAAAGTTTTCAAAGAAATGCGAATTTTATTTGAAAAGGTTGCAAAATTTACATAACGCTGAAGTGTGCATTAGTGTGAGTACAAATGCTGATTCAATTTTTTTTTCATCAGCTCTATAAAGGAGTCACATAGGTAACTTAAAATAATAATACTCTTTATATAGATACTTTTTCAAAAGAATATCAGAAAAATCATCCAGTACTTTTATCATACGTTATTTAGGAATTTCTTGGAAGCTTTTAAACTGTTATTCAAAACAAAAACTACCTTAATTGCACCTTGTTAAAAAAAATTCTCAAACATACATATCATTTACAACTAAAAGCTAAATTATATTTTGATACGAATAAACAATATGTATTAGTGTCACTGCAGTATTCTAAAACTTATTATTGCGACTGTATTTGCAGTCAACTAACTTTAAATCGAAATTTTTACTAAAACACTTTAAATGTATATAAAAAGCTCTGTGCATGTTTTTAAAACTGTAAATTATTTATATTATTTAGTGTTTATTAAACACTGTTAATTTCGTAATTAAATATATAAACTATATATAAATAAATATAATATAATACTTAAATTTGGTTTACAGTGATCAACATTAAAAAGATAGAGCTTATTATTCATAAAAATAAAACACTGTTTTACAATCCTTAACATTCGGTTTGAATAACCAAATCTTTTTAAGAAAAAAAATTGATTTGCACTACAGTAGAAAAATTACAGAGTAAATAACATTCCTACAGTTAATAAAATCATAAACTTGTACAACAGTTCAGCATATTTATAGTTCTATCTAGCTAACTTAATCAAATTTTTGAAATAAAAACTAGATCATATTACTCGTAAATTTTATATGAATTCTTGTGTTGCAATAAACTTTTCACTGTTTCTCTGAAGATTTGTTTGTTCGAAACCAAATCAAATACGTTCGAAGTTTGTTTTATTTTCATTTAGCTGAGGATTATTTTCAAAAAAAATTAAAAGAGTTGAACAAGAAAGTTTGACAGGATATAAAAAAATTACGACTTTAAAATGTTATAAGTAGAGTGTTTAAAAAATTAAATTTTTATACATGTAGTTTTAAAAAAAAATTTTTTAAGTCCGAGACCATGACTTTGAATTTCATAAAAATAACACACTTGCATGTAGAAGAATTGGGAATTTTTTATAACAGTCATATATTCTAAAATAAAAAAAAACTGAGAGTTCCTTTTAACGATTAATTTTTTATCTGCTTATCAATATCGACAGTCAACAGCATATTGATCGTAAAATTTTCAGAGATTCTAATCAATGATGTAAACGTGATTCTAGCACTTAACTTTATTCATTTTTTCCGCACAGACTCGATGGTGAATTAAAACAGTTTAAAAGGGAGAAAGTGGAAAATCGTTATCTGGTGAAACTTAATTAAATTTCACTGACGCAAAATATATTGAGTGCTGGGAACCAAGTGGTAAGAAAATAACAACTAACAATATATATATATAAAATAAGGTTAATATTCAAACTTGAACACCTTCTACTGAGCCCACTTGAAGGGCTTTAAAATAACTTATTGAAATGACGATTTTAAAAAATGCTGGAACATATGTTTCATAAAGACAAAAAAGATTGTCTCTAATCTTCAGCCAGTTCAAATTTAAAATAAAAAGCACTTTGGTAAACAAAGATGCAAATTTTAAAGTATTTTAAAGTCAACTAACTGTTGTTTTCGTTAATTTTAGTTGTTTGATTAATTAGATGGTATATCGATTTTTGTACTGAATATTTGTAATGTACAATGTTCAATTCTTACGTCATATTGTTTTTGTTTTTTTGTAAACTTTTGCATCTTTGTTTACCAAAGTGCTTTTTATTTTAAATTTGAACTGGCTGAAGATTAGAGACAATAATCTTTTTTGTCTTTATGAAACATATATTCCAGCATTTTTTAAAATCGTCATTTCAATAAATTATATATATATATTTACATTCAAAATAAAAAAGAAATGTTGGTAGTTTAGGTTTTAAAAAGCTAGCTCAGAATTTAATTATATGCTAAATATATATTTTAACCTTTTTTAAGCAGAGTCATAAATAACCATAAAAATAAAACCTGTATAAAGTCCTTTAGTTTACAAAAAAAAACTATTATTTGTAACGCTTTCGAAAAAACATGTGTATAGTTTGTTTTGACGGAATACAAATGTCGGGAAATTTTTTCGACACACAAAAAACTTGCACATAGATCAATTCGCCAAAAATAAACGAAACAGCTTCTAACTCAAATGTCGGAAATGTATGGTTATTTATGTCCATTGCAAAAAGTAATTTTTTAAACGATGTAAACTTTACAACGAAACTTTTAAAGTTTGCCACCAATTTAACTAAAAATAGATTTGAATAATATTTTAGTTTTAGATTCGAGTTTTTTATTAAAAACAAGCTTGTATAGTGTTTTTTTGGTAAAATAAATTTTCTTAAAAGGTCGAATTCAAATGCCACGGGAAGCTTTACTTCAAAATTAATTTCAACTTTCTAAAATCGGTTAAGTAAATAGTTATTTTTGTTTTAAGTAGTCAAACTATTATAAAGTAAAGTTAGTTAAAGTAGATATTGTTGAAAACGTTTAATCTTTTATAAGTTATGCTCAATAAAACTTTTTTTAAATTTAAAAAACAAAACACATATCTAGAGGTGATTGCAAAATGAAAGCCTAGAAAGTTAGCTGCAAAAAAGAAATATAAAAGCAGCAAAAATCAGAAAAAGCCTTTTGAACTTTGTTCAACTATTTATAGTAGTTTTGATGTAAAAATCAATTATTTTGAACATCTAATCATTAAACATGAGAAAACTTAATTGAGAAGATTTGAATTGATTTTTTTTGAAGATTTTTAGTCTGAACACTATTTTTGCCAGATTATAAAAACAAAAGTCTGCTTTTTATTTCTAACAAAAAACAAAAATTAATAAAATTAGTTTAATATTAAATAACATTAGCCTTCAAAAACTTGTTATTATTACAACAATTTTAAATTACAACTTATGTTAAAAATATGTAACATTTTTTCAAAGCACACTTACAAATACTCTCACATTAAAACTGTAATTGACAATTTACGAAAAAGATGCTCTTTACATTTTCTACTAAATCTTTTTTTAGACAATGTATAACTTATTAAAACCATCGAAAAACATCCTAATTGTAAGGTTTTAACTTTTAAAAAGGTAGTTTACTCATTAATATAACCTTCTTTTTTAAATCATTTTTTTTTAAACAAACAAACATTTAACAACAAACCTTCTTCGTCGCTCGAGTCGTAGTCGGGCTCCTCCTCGCTCGAACTTCGGTATTTCACGGGGGTCAGCGACCCGTCGTCGCTGGGGGGCGACTCGTCCCGGTTGTCATGGCGATCTCCGCCGCCGTCCACTCGCGAAACTTCCCCGCCCAAGTTCTTGGCTCCTCCTCCTCCTCCGAACTTTTCGATGATGTACCTGCAGCAGCAGTTGCAATGTGACGTCATAATAATAAAAAAAATATAAAGTCTCGTGCTATCACGCGCAAGATTACTCAGCATTAGTTTTTTTATTTTTCAATTTCTGCACTTTCTCTTTTTTTTTTGTTTATCAGTTGCGACTTTTTTCACCTCGGGTCATCAATAATGCACGGCGGCGTCCCATGAGCCACCCGTCGCTTAGCAACGGAGCGGGTCGCGTCGCTAGGCAGCTAAAACAAACTCGTGTGTGGTGAGAAATGTTTTTAAAAGTTGAAACAATTAGCGACCTTTCAGCCCGCTTCACCGAAATTCAAGTTCAAAATTGCAGTTAATTTGAGCTGATTGGTTAATGTGTTTTTGGAATATTGCTTGGGAAACTCAACTTAGGGGTTCAGTGGTCGATTTAAAAAAAAAAAATTGTGGTTTTGTTGTCAAAAACAACTTAATTGATTAAAAGAATTAATTAAAAGCTTATTCTTGAAACTTTTGTTTGTTTTTGTAAATAAGGAAAAAAAAAATTTGTTGTTTATACTTATAACACCATAAAACCGTTATAAATGTTTTTCAATTTGTATCATGTACAAGCTTGATTAGAAAATTTTAATTAAACTTCAACAACTTTCAACAAAATGTAAACATATTTTTATTTAAGTTTTGAGTAATAATTTTATGGCATAGTTTTATCAAAATTAAATAAAACTTGAAACTTTAGTAAAAGAATATTAAAATTATCAAGGTGTATAAATTTAATATTATACATTGAAAAGTTTATAGGAAACTTGTGAAAATTTAATGTTTTAGTTTAGAATAAATATAGTTTATCAAATTTTATTCTTATAATTATATATTGCATTATTAGTTTAAAATAACAGAATAACAACATTAAATTCTATCAGGGATGCCAAAGGTTTTTGAGAAATTTCTTACATGTTTTCAAAAATATAAGTTTATTTGTTAATTTTTATCATAAAATTAAACATAAGGTAAAAATCTGTCTCGATTAGTATAAAAAATTGAAAAGATATTGTTATGGTACTTTAGATGTGTTTTGTAATAAGACAATTAATTCTAAATGATACAAAAAATGTTTATTGTAAATAATATATTTTTCAAATCGTATCAAAACTTCATTGATTAACAGGTAAAAACAGTTTAAAGTTCAAGGTTTATAGAGATTTTGTTAAAAATTTTAGGCTTTCTTTTTTTTAATTTTCAAAATCTAAGTTTTACAGGTTTTTTTTCCTAAAAAGTCAAATTCGGGGGTATTCAGGTTCTTTGAAAACTCCCATACATATATATTAAAGTTTTAGATGAATCTTTATCAAACTAATCTTAAAGGAAGGCACTTAAAAGGAGCTTTTGATTTTGCTTGTTATATAAGTATACACACTGATTCGTAATATTTATTTCTATTTCAATTTATGTAATAAAATATCACGTAACTCATGCTTTATCTAATTAAATCTAAAAACTAATGAAAACAATCGTCTTAACCGCATTATATGTAAATTTCTACGTCTGTTCAAATTAAAAATGGCAAGTTTGTTACATAAGGCAAATCAGGACTTCTATCCATAGAATCGTTTTTGTTACGAAACATTTATGTTCGTGGTTTCAACATTTTTTAATTCTTGTTTCACTCAGTTTTAAAGTAAAACAATTTTTAACAGTTGTTTTTATCAAAGAAAACAATTAAAAACTGTTTTATAGCTTAAAAAACAAGTTTTATTCAGAGAATTATTCAGTTAAACGAAATATAATTACAGTAGACTACCGCTTAAGTACGCACTTTTTTTGGTACGCATCACGCCTTAAGTACGCACTTATCAAGAAAGGTAGAATGGTCAACCTGCTGGGTAAGCCTAAGACTTTCACAAATTTTAAACTAAGGTGAGTAATCCTGAGTAGTCTAAGTGGCCAATTGTGACAGTCCTGTTGCTAAATATTAATAAACTAAATACTTATGTAGTGGTTGCAGAAAAGTCAAAAGTATAATGATATTTGAGCTGTAATGCTATTAAATTAATAAATCTAGATGACAAAGCTAAAAAAACCTACAAATACTACATATTTAAGTCATAACTTAATTAAAATGTACAAACATTGATGTTTTCAAAATGTTTGGTAAACACAATGTAGTTTGGTATTTTACTTCTAACAAGACAAAATATGGCTTAATATTCTTTTTTATACCATTGACTGACATTGACTTTCTATATTAATAGTATGTATTAATTATGTAGAAACTTTTTATAGACAAAATAGATTTTTTTTTAAATCTAATAAAAAGTTTTGCAGATTAGAATTATGTATTAAATTTTATTTAAAATAAAAAGACTTGTTTATTTGGCTTAATTATTTGGTGGCTAGTTGTAAGAAAGAAAACAAACAACTAAATTTCATATTATACTATGTCCTTAAAAAGTACGCACTTTTTGGTCGGGTTCAATTTGCGTACTTAAGCGGTAGTGTACTGTATGCAATAAAGTTTTACTAATGTTTGGTTTAAACAAAACTCAAATTAACTAATTATTTTTAAACAAAAAACTTTTTACAAAAAGTATTTACTATTAAAAATATTTCTGTATTTATGCTATAAAATGCTAATAATAATCTAATTCATGCAAACAGTGAATCATTTTAAGGTATATCAACAATATGTATTAACGTCTTTGATCGAAGTAAAGTTAAGGCTATACTTGATCGTATTATTAATGTTTTGTGCTCTATAGGCTTTTTAAATCTTTATTATTATGGAAATTATTTGAGAATACGCGACCGACTCAAAACACTTGGAATACAATAACTTGTAAGAGTATATTTATAATCTTATAACGACATATTCCAAAAAAAAAAGAGGTAGACAACTGATTCGTACTGAATCGCACTTTTACCGTATTAAGCTTGAATTCTTACAACCAAAATATGACAACTTTGAAAATAAAACTGGTTTTTAAACAAAACATAACATTATTGGATTAACTTCCGACTTCAAGTTATATGTCACATATAGTTCCTTTTAAACATTTGAATTTTAGAATTGCAACACACATTGGGTTGGTATATTCATAAAAATGACAATAAAAGAGATAAAATAAAGCTTTAGAAACTTTGATTGTGTTTGAGTTCTTGTAAGAGTCATTTGATTACGTTGAATACAATCGCTAAATACGAAACATTTACAAGACTTCGATAAACATTGAGCTTGAAGCAAATGCATTGTTGTTGTGTTGCAATCAACCTTTCATGCATTTTTGTCAAATAAGCAGTTTCAAGTATATGTTACATTTTGTTTACGGCATTTCACATTGCAAAATACCAACTGAACTGAACTGACGGCATTAGTTGCACAGCATTGAAGATGTTTTCTACATTTCCCGATTGTACTTTTGAAAGAATAAAGACAGCTTATATTGCATTAAATTCATCAAAAGAAACGCGTAGGGATTAATTTAAAAGCATGACTGCAAGGTTATATCGATTTTAGCTACACTTTGGTACAATAAATGCGATTTCAATAATGAAAATTCAAAATATTTTGTCTTAATTAGTTTCTAACAAAGTTGAATAGTTATAAAAAATTATCAACAACAACGCACACAATGTATTATAGGTTTGAATATTCTAACAAACATTAAAAACACTCAAAAAAAATTTAATTTGCTAAAGTAAAAGAAAGTTTCTAGTTATTGGAAACATACTACTTAACAGCATACAAATTCCAGGCTTCACAAAAAATTAACAAATGTTCAAGTTTCAAAAAACATTTTCATTTGAAAACCTTTGTTTAAGGCCCAAAAGAGATTAATTTTGGCAGCAATAAAATAAAAACACACCAGGATTTCAACTGGCAGACAAAAATACAGAAGTTGTTGTTGTCGCGCAATTATTTATATACAATAAATTTAAAACAAAAGCGTTTTGTTTATTCTTTTAAGTTTACCACTGCTTTATGTATACACTATTTGTGAAAATTATTACTTAAAAAAAAATTTACTTTTCTTTTGGAGAGTGGACAAAAAAAAATTTTTATCATAAAAATAAAATTAAGTTTAAAAATGCACAAACCACATTAGTGTTTTTTTTATAATAGAAACTTATTTAAAATTTTAATACGAATCTGTTTTACTGCATATTTTCCAATTACAGACAATTTTATAAACTATGAGGAGTTTTAAAAACTTGGACAGCAAATTTTTAAATTTAAAAACATATCATCTTTGGAATATAAGCAAAACTTGAACTAAATCAGTCTTATAAAAATATAAAATAACATCTGTATTAATTTGTAGTTATTTATTTGTCAAAAACTTAGTCATTGTTACTTAAACATATATATAGTAGTGTATCAATATTCTGAAATTACTCGTTATTATTTTTTTTACGTTTTTAAGTAAATTAAAATGAAAACTTTTATAAAAGTAAGTAAAAAGCAGCATTATCAAAACAGGGAGAATAAAGCATAGTCACCAAAATAACTAATGGACGGTAATGTTATAAAGTAGACAACTTAATTGAATAATACTTAAAGTCAAAAAAATTTTAGGAGTTCAAGTTCATAAAATGCATAATAGATAATATATCGAGAATTTATATATTATCTATTAAGATGATCTCAATTTTTTGCATATTTCATAAAATGCTTTAGCTTAAATTATTTTGAAAATAGGAACTTAAGTACGGACATTTTTTCTAAACATATTTATACAGTTTTAGCACAAAACTGTTTTACAAATTTTCGAAAGATATTGTAAACTTTTCTTAAAAAAACATCCATGAGGTTTATAAATATTTAAAAAAAAGTTAATAAGAATTTTTCAACTCATAAACTTATACCGTAGTGTTTATTGTAAAGAACTGTTATAGCTGGTTGTTAGAAGTACCAATCAAAGAGTATTCTTAATATAAACAATTTTATTTTAAGCACAGATCCGTTGTCGAAAATTTTAAATACTGACAGTGCATGGCAACTTAACTTAAAACTCCAATACGTTTTCGCAACAACAAACAAACTGACTAACTAAAGAATTATTATGGTTGACAGTAAACTGAAGCATTGTAAAGAAGCTGACAAACGTTTGCAACTTCAACTTATTTTAAGTGAAACGAACAAACTAACGGAGGAAGGTGTATCTGAGTGTTCCTCTCGATGATCTGCTGGGAATTTCCACTTTTGTGCACGTTGGCAGGCAGAGTGCTCGCTGCAAAAAAAAAATATTTTATAAAAAAATATAAAATTATATTTTATTATTTAAACTATTTAATTTAAATTAAATTTAAACATTTATTTTATTAATTTTATAAAATAAAAAAATATTTTATAAAAAAAAATAAAAAAAATGTATAAATTCTGATTTGTCATTCTAACAACATTTACGGCTCGCTCAAGCCGGTTTTCAATCAAAGATTCTAAAATAAGTTATTAAATAAAAGATGATTCACGCATTTAAATTCAAAGCTGATTTTGATTGATAAATTTGTTAGCTAAGAAATAAAAATAAAGCTTGGCCTTGAAAAACAAATAACTCAGCTTAAAACATTTTAAAATCTTATTTAAATTAGAAAGCTGCAAAAAAATGCAGAGATTAGAAGTTTATTAGTATAAAAAGTCTAGAAATGATGGAATAAAATTATAAATTTTATTTAAAGTATAACATTTTAGGAATAAAGTAAAACTTTAATTAAACTTAATAACCAAAACGATCAAATATCTAAAAACTATTTTAAGCTTATAAATGTTATTTTCAAAGTCTTTTAAGCATCTGTTTAAAAAGCAAAGTTTTTACACCACCACTTTTATGTTTATGCAAAGTTAATAGTATATCATAAAACATTTATGAAGTGCTTATTTTAGATTTTGTTAACTTTCAAATAAATAATTTAAAAGTTGGGAGAGAAAAACACTTGTTAGAACAACTGAATTAAAATTTCTCCCTAAGTAAAATTTTAATAAACAATGTCGACAGAAGTGATCACCTGGTACTTTATACGAAAACAAAAGTAGTAAAAACATTTGTTTTAAATAGCTTTAATCATAGACACTATACATAATATAAAGTTTAAAAACCTTCTTGACACGGAATGAAATATAAAAAAAAAACTTTGCTTTAAGATAGTTACAACCTAGTTATATAATTTTACATGCTAGTTAAGTAACACCATACTTACTGATACAAAATTTGAAAAGCTTAGTATTTGAAATAACAATTAATTTTAGAATAAAGTAGAAACATTTTATACTTAAATACTTAGAAAAATATATCTCATATATACTTTTTTTTTTTTTTTGCTTTGTAAAAACATATTTTGATGAGACAAACCAATGAACGTATTCAATCACTTGAACAACATCATACAGTTTAAAGACAAAAAGTGTACTAAACTAAGAAAGTATAAATGAACTTAAGTTTAAAAGCTATAACAGTTTAAGTCAGTTACTAAACAATCTCCAAACTCAGTTTTGAGTTTCGTATGAGTATTTTTTTTTTGCTACTGACAACTTTAGTTGAAAATAATTACCTGTGTTTTTAGGCTTGTTGGACTGGGGTGGCGGTTTCGGAGGCACTTGGGTTATTGACTTCTGAAAATAAAAATTATAATTTGCGTTGCCTAAAAATTCACTTTTTTATTAACAACATAGATAAATCAAGGCTATTTTTTACATTTTTTAACAGTGATCTAAAAAGTATTCGTCTATTTCAGAAAATATTAAGCTTTACAAAAAAAATTTATAAACTAACTTTGTATTTAATTACCAGCCAAAAAATAGTTGAGTCTAGTTTTAAAGTTACGCAAGTATTAAGTAAAAATTACCTATAAAAAAAGCATAACGCAAATTTTTAAGCTAGTAAAATTCTTAAATTTCGTTAAAAAAAAATTATGTTAGGGAAAAAAACAAAAACAAATAATTTGTATTAATAAAATAAAATAAATCAATTTACAACTCAATGAACAACCCAAACAAGGTTACATTAACTGCATAACAACATAATTCATCTATTGATCTAACTACAAACTATTTTCATTAAATTTTCAAACCAAGCCTCTTAATAGAAACAAACTAAAAAACGTACATACGTCGTTTCCCATAAGCAACAAAATAGGATAAAGTAGAAACAAACAAGCAAATTAATCATGTAATAATGTGTTACTGAATGGACTTTTATTTACCGTAAACTAAGTAGCGTTTTGTCATTACGTTTTGTTTTATATTTAACATCTTAATGCTTTCTAACGCCAAAGTGGTTTTTCATGTGTCATGCATTTTTTTTTTATTTTAAGCAAGTGATTCTATAACCCACTTGGCATTACCGATTTGGAATAACAACCTACAACTTCTAGTAAATTTTGTTATTTTACAGATGTCATACACTTTAAAATAGAAATAAATGATAACTTGTTGCAGTGAAATCATCAATTCAAAATATAGCAAAGTTAAGAAAAACAACATTCATGTTAGAACATGTTTTAAGAAAAATTATAAGTTAAATGTGTTTAAAATAATTTGACAATAAAATACATCAAATAAATTCAAGTAATCTTTTATTTTACAAAACACTATTAAAAACTTTAAAAGTGTACCATAATAACTTTTTTTTTGAAAAAGTTAATACATTCATGTTCATAACAAAATTTAGTTTAATCTTTAAAAATAAACAAATCTGAAGCGTTATAATAATATTGACATTTTTTATTAACTTTAGAAAAGACATCATCACTGCAAAATTTAATCAACTTATAAATTGCTTTAAGCTATTAAAAATACCAATGTTAAACATTGTAAATTACTGGAGGTATAAAACTTACCTTAATTAAAATATAAAATCAAACGTATACAGGGTTCGTGCGCGAAATTTTTTTCATTTAGCCTGACTGAGACCAATTTAGCCTGACATTTTTTCAAAAAAAGGAAAATCCCCTTTAGAAGTCATTTTAGGTATTGGGGGGCCTTATTAGTACTATTATAGTCTCAGACTTCAACCAGCTTTATCTCAAACATATTTTGAGCTCCAAAAATATGCAGAAAACAACTGATAGCTTAGTTACAACTCAATAAAATAAGACTAATTTGTGAAAAAGGTGATTGATGTCGTATCAGGTTTAAAAAGCTTACACTTTAATTTAAAAAACGTTTAAAATGTTGTTTATGTAAAAAAAAAATTAATTGTACCTAAAATTTGTACCCCCACAAAACTTAGTACTTATACCTTAAAGCTAAGTTTTAGTGCTGTGAATATCTCCAATAACTTTAAACAAACAGTAAAATATATGAATAAACTGCTAAGATTTTAAATCTAAAAAGTTTTTGGTATAAAGCCTTTAAACTAGAAATTAAAACAGTTCAACCAACTAAGCTCTTAAAAACAAAGCTGATGAAAAACAAATTCAAACAAACAGATAAGTTGTTGAACTATACTGTAATATTTAAACTGTATTTTTTAAGAATTTTTATAATTATGACGTATTTAATCTACTCAAAACAAAAATTTGAAGGTTCTTAAAATTTTTTTAAGGTTTTAAGCATTTGTTTTTACAAATACTGACTGATTTTGTCTTTAATAACTATATCTTTATTTAGAATTAAAAACACATCTCAATTTGATCTTAAAAAGATTTCTTAACTTTTTTAATAAAATATTTTTAAGCATTTAAACTGAGAAAAACTGAGATTCTCAAATTTTTAAATAAAAAAACTGATTTAGCCTGACGTTTTTCAACTTTTTTCAAAAAAACTGATTTAGCCTGACTTAGCCTGATTTAGCCTGACGCGCACGAACCCTGCGTATAATAAGTTCTAAAGCTTTTAGAAAAATAATAACTTAAAAACCATCACTACAACTTTGTTTTAGTTATGCTTACAAATAATTATAGTATGATGTAGTAAAATTATTATTTTTTAAGTTTTGAATTAAAATTTTTGTGAAAAGTCTTAGGAGTCTTTTAAATTAACTAATAATTGTTGTAACTAAAACTGTAATGTAACAGATCGATTTACTCAGTACAAACTCTGTAACTTGAACAAACGATTTTTTAAGATTTAAATGTAATAGCTTGACAATTAAAGTTCATATGAGGATAAACACAGAGAATTTGTTCTTAAGAAAGAGCGAACAAAATAATTTAAATTAAAGGCGATTTAAGGAAGTTTTTAAGTTAACATGGATTTTTTCTTTCAGCTTGTTGCGACATTAAAATCAACCTTATTGCTACTTAAACTTGTATATTTGGTCTACATTGTAAAATTTTATTTTTACATGCTAAGATGAAACAACGAACTGCATAAAAACTTTACAATATGCCTTAGTAGACAAGTTTCAAGTATTTGATGACTAATTACATTCTTGCAATAACATGAAGTATTGTTTAGTTCTACCGTTAAAAACAAAACTGTATGTGAAAATTAAAATTTAAACATATATGTATAATTATATCAAACATTATTTCCAATTTTAGTTTCAAAACATTTTATTTTTTATGCATTTTTAAAAGTTTCAGCATTTTAATCAGCTTACTTTAACACAGGGGTCGGCAAACTGCGGCCCGCGGGCCAAATGCGGTCCTCAAAGTCAAAATCTGCGGCGCGCAAGCTTCTTTTTAACCAAAAATATACATTTAAAAAACAATAAAAATAAAGGTTTTATAATAAAAACTTACAGTTAGACTCTTAATTCAATAAATACTCTTCATGGTGCTCTATATTTGTGCTTAATTTAACGATTGTGAAGTTAGCTTGGTAAAGCTTTTCAAGAATTTTTTTAAAATGTCCAAACTTTAGACCCAATTATTTTCCTTATCTTAATAGCTAAATATTTTTTTTTTATTCTAGAGAACGGTTCTTTGTCTTTGATTTAAAAAAAATCCATAGGATTAGGGTTTGACTTTTAGTGTGGGACCCCTTAGAAAAGAATGAGTTTTGTTATCAATTTTTACCAAGCTTGAATTACAAAAAAAAAATATTTTTTTTTTAATATTTATATGTATTTGTCAATAAATGCCGACTGTTAATATTTTGTACTATTTGGTCTTATTATAGAATTCCTAATCCCGGAATAAGGCCAAGTAGTACAAAATATGAGTTTTATTATCAATTTTTACTTAGCTTGAATTAAAAAAAAAAAATTAATTTAATTTTTTTATTTATATTTATATGTGAAAAATGCCACACAGATTTCTTTTTTCCAACTGCTAATATTTCGTTTTATTTGGCCTTATTCCGGAATAAGGAATTCTGGAATAAGGCCAAATAGTATAAAATATTAACAGTTGGAAAAAAAAATGTTGTACGGGATTTATTGACAAAAAAATATAAATATTAAAAAAAGTTATATATATTTTTTTTTAATTCGAGCTTGGTAAAAATTGATAACAAAACTCATTTTTTCTAAGGGGCCCCACACTAAAAGTCAAACCCCACTCCAATGGATTTTTTTAATTAAAGACAAAGAACCGTTCTCTAGAATAAATAAAAAAAGTTTATATTTAGCTATTAAGATAAGGAAAATAATTGGGTCTAAAGTTTGATCATTTTTTAAAAGTTCTTATAAAACGTTACCAAGCTAACTTCACTTTCGTCTTAATTTATCATACTTTTGATTTATATTTAAATTTTCTGCTGATTACTAGAACTTTTTTTAGATAAATGCGGCCCTCAAAGGTTTTTTTCTAAAAAGTGCGGCCCGCGAGCAACTTTTTCTAGAAAAATTGGCCCGCGAGTTACATAAGGCTGCCGACCCCTGCTCTAACACTAATGGAACTTTACAATGTGTTTTTAGTTTACAACAATTGCTACACCTTAATAATTAAAACAGTTAATTAACATAATAAACTGAGTCATATCGTTTATATAAACTTAAACGATACATCATATGCAACAGTAAATTGTACATTTTGTATAGAGTCTACCAAAAAAGCAACATAAATTCAAGTTACATAAGCCGACAGCGATACAAAACTGAAGTTAAAGTTCTACTTAAAACCTAGTGCACCAGGCCAAAATAAAACTTAACTTGTTCTACTAAGCTTTATTTCTACTCACCCGAAACAGAGTCGCATCTGCAAAAATTATCGATCGGCTTGATTTTACAACTTTTTTAATTAAACGCCAGCAAAGTGTTTTTCATCCATGCAACAACCACATAAGGGGTTTAATTAAGCGGAGGCTTTCCGTAAGTCAAACTCGATTGAACTGTCGTACCCAGTTTGTGTTATGGACTTTTTACTGACTTATCTAGTTTGCGGTAAAACTCAATTAGTCGTAGATTGAAAACCATCGGTTCAATTAGTTTTTAGAGAGCCTAAGTTAATTTAATGCAAAACATAATTTGTTTACTGCAAACTCGTATGGCTTAATAAGTTAGTTTTCATGAAAAAAATTCGGGTCTCCTTTAGTGAAGGACTTAATATAGTTAAACGAATTTATTCAAGTATAGGTAAAACTTAATCGAACAAATTGAAAACACTAGACAAACTTTAACTTAAACAGGTTTATGGTATGGCAACAAAATATATCGTTTAGTTGTTTAAACACACTAATAAAAGTAAGATTTTAAAATAAAAAAAATTTTGAAAAAAATGTGGAAAATTTTTAAATAACTAACTAAAAGAGGTACATGCTCCTTTACATTTATTATTGTAACGTGACTAACATTTTTGAACGTTACCAATAATGACAAGACTGTTTTAAGAGCTAGAACAAAAAGCATGACTAACAATGTCTTGTTTAAAACGCAGGTTCCTTAGTTTATTTACAAAAGCATACGAATATTCAATTAGTATTAGTACACGCTAAAAATATATTTTATGTTCACAATAATTCATACTGACGTTCTTAAGCTGCCATCGAGATGATATTGCACGAAATTTGTAATGCAAAACAAAAACAAGTTCAAGTAAAACGTTCAATGCTAAATTGCAGCGCTAAATGTAAAAGCCGGCACCCGAAAAACACCCTTTTACATACAAAAATACGTTTTGAATGCGCAGATCAAAAATTTCTCAAATCTATGAATAACTAAAGATGTTGGTGCTTTCCACTTTATTTCAATAACACTAACAGCAAACGCTAAAAATAAGCAATTCATAATTTCATAAGAATTAGCGAACTGGGATGCTATGAAAACTATTTTTAAACTGAAATTTCCTTTAATAAAAACTGTAGGCATTTTAAATCAACTGACGGAAATGATTAAAACAGGAAACACGAAAATTAAGGCAATAATTTTGTAAAAAAATTTACAGCAGTACAAAAAATTGCAATCACGTCAAGCAAAAAGCACGCAGGCTGAGAGGTTAGTATCAAGCGTTAGAAGCCACCACCGTGAAAAACTACATTTTGTTACAAACCTTGTTATGATTGAAGCGGTATCGGACGTATGGCGGCCTTACATAAAATCGCATCTGTTTGCATGTGAAGACAATGAAAGTTATGATTTTTACAAGAAAACAAAATCTTAAGTAGATTTGCATGGTAGTCATAAGTAACATTAAAAAGTTTTAAAATGGTAGTTTAAATGAAGTTTACGATGGCAACAAACATGGTTTGCAAAACATAATTATTTGCATTTAAGGTAGTATTTTGTCCTGCTTGAGTTACATGACAACGGTATTCAAGAGTTTATTATAAAAAAATATTGACTTGTTGAGGTAAGAAAAGGTCTTAGAGCGCCTGACAGCGGATGAAAAACCAATACTGAAAAAGTATACTGAATTAAAACTAGTTGTAAAAAGTATACTAGGTCTTAAGTTTATTCAAACAAAAATATTTAGAGTATAAAAAACTAATAACAATATCTCTATTAATTATATAGTAACTTGTACCATTTGAGTTAATAGTATTAAGAAAATTTAATACTTAAGCTTATTAATTGTATCAAAAGTAGAATTCGAACCAACGTCCATAATTGAGGACCACAATATTTGAGTTAAACAATAATCTTACTTTGAAAAATTAAATTAAATAAAGAAAACTATTAATTAAAGCTGTAAGGTAAAAATTTAAATGATAAATTAGTTTTAAGACTATAAAATTCCCACGTTATTAATAAACATTATACGTTTTTCAAGAGAGCAAAGTAAAAATTGGACTAAAAGTGAAAAATTGACTAAGCATTCCTGAGTTTTTATATAATTCCACACTAGCCTGCAAGCGTTGATAATTACATTAACATATTTAAAATGATCTGTAAAAATAGAGGTATTGTTATTTTCTTTTAACTATAGGTTTTGATCATAAGTCAACAAAACATAAAAAAAAAGTTAATTAGCCTATTGAAAACAATTGAACAGTAACTTTTCTCAACTTCAAAGAAAACTTAATGACAAACATTAACAAAACTAGTTTTAAAGAGAAAATTCAATAAATTATGATATTCAACGAAATGGTTTTTTTCTAGTTTTTAATCTGATTAACTTTTTTAAATATCTTAACCATGCGGTCAAACCACAAATACTTTTAACAATTGTTAAATATTAACTTTCAATGATATACTCAGTAATCTAAAGTTTTTTTTTTTCATTAAAAAGATTATTTTAACAAGGGAAGTAAAGAAATTAATTTTAAGCTTGCAAATTACAATCGCAAAAAGGTACTTGCTTAACTTAATATACAGTAGACTACCGCTTAAGTACGCACTTTTTTTGGTACGCACCCCGCCTTAAGTACGCACTTATCCAGAAAGACAAAAAAAATTCTTAATTTTTTATAAATTTTTTATAAACTTTTTATGTATTTATATCAAATTTAAATAAACAAACAGCCTGAATAATTGCTTTCACAAATTGCGAGAATCCATTCTCATTTCAGCATTGAAAATCCTGAGAAGTTCCCTTATACTATCACGGGAGACATATGTTGGCTTTGGTGGTGCATTTTTTTTTTTTATGTGACATAATATAAAACTAGTTAACCACAAAAACTAGTTACAAATTTTATAAAGTCAAAATAAACATATAAAAAGAAACAACAACAACTTTCCCATTAACAAAACAAAATATGGAAAATATGGCTTAATATTCTTTTTTATATTACTGACTGACATTGACTTTCTATATTAGATGTATGTATTAATTATATGTAGAAACATTTTATAGAAAAATTTAATCATTTTAAAATCTATTAAAAAATTTTTACAGATTAGAATTATGTATTAAATGTAAATTTAAAACAAAAAGACTTGTTTATTTGGCTGAATTATTTGGTGGCTAGTTGTAAGAAAGAAAACAAACAACTAAATTTCATTTTATACTATGTCGTCAAAAAGTACGCACTACCCGTGCTAAGTATGCACTTTTTGTTCGGGTTCAATTTACGTACTTAAGCGGTAGTCTACTGTATTTAACTCCACATACTAATACCAGACAGTATAACAAAAGAAATAATTGAAAGTTACAAAGTAAAAACAAAACTTTAATCCACACTTTAAGTCTACTTGACCTTAAAACTTAAAGCACTTCAATTAAAAACAGTTATGATCATCACTCGAGGTAAGAACACTATTTCTCAACGTTTCACCTCGGCAACACTTAAAGTTCCACAAATATTTTCTACTCGTGAAAAATGTAAGGTTAAGAGCTGAGCTTAAAACTATTTCCGAAGCTTAAATGCGGTTAGCTTTGTAATTTGCTTAAAAGTTGTTTGATTGGACAAGCCAGCTTGATTGAAAGTTTCATTTATCGATTAATTTCAGCTTCAAAAATAAATTTACTAACAAACCTAACAAAATTAAAACTTTTTATTAAAAAGTACATAGTTTAAGTAAAACAAGATATAAAAACATGCTAACAGATTCAATTGGATTAGTTTAATGATAGTTTTTTAATAAATTTGCTTTTTAAAAACAAAAGCTAAATTTTAATTAAAAAAATCTTGCAAACTAATTAACACTTTTGTAATTAAGTTTTTTTTTCAATAAACTTTTACACTTTTGCAACACCAACCTGCATTTGTTGGTTTTTTCTGGCGGCGGGCTGAGGCGGCTGTTTTGATTGGTCGATGCGCAAGTTCTGCATGGATGCACTCGATATTTCGCTGCAACATTGGAATGAATCATTTTTTTCACGATTTGTAACATAACAGACCACTTCAACTATAAGTAAACTAAAAGGACAAACAATCAAATAGTAAATAACCGCAAATCAGAAATGTGCAGAATTTTTTACGGTTTGTATTTTAATTGAATACATTTTATTTTTAACCAAACCAAAATACAGATAGTGGTATTTAAGTTTTAATCAACTGAATAAAAGTTTTTCAAGAACTTTCTTATAGTTATCAAAAAATAACTAGCAATAAAAATCATAGCAAGTATCTAAATTCATACATAATTCAAACATGTATACACTTAAGATTGTTCATGTTCTTTCGAGTAAACTTGAAGCAACAATTTCTATATTTACTGGAAAAAAACATTTTTAATAAAAAATGCCATTAACAGTGAATTTTGTTGGTGGTGGTGTGAGGAAAAGTCGCACGAAGACCTCGCCGCGGGAATGGGTTGCGTTTCCATGGTAACCTTGGACTTTCTGGGGGCGGAAGAGGATTGTTTGGAAGAAATTATGGAGTAGGCCGTGTTGGACACCGACTGTGGCACCGATTGAAGACTGTTGGGTGGAAAATGTTTTTTAAATAAAATAATTGCTGTTTTACAATTTAAAAAACTAACAAGATAAAGTTTGGCAGTTTCACAATAAAAGTTGTACTTAAATTTTGTGTTACTTTATTCACAGTTGTAATAAATGTGTATAGAAAAATATAACTTTTTTAGTCAAATAAAATTTTTATCTCTTTTACAAACATAATTTATCCAACAAAACTTTTACCCGATTGGTTGGTGGCCGCCCTCTTGGTTGGTTGCCATCTGGTAGGAGTGTCTGTTCGGGTGATTCCCCCGTATCGTTACGTCGCGCGGCATCGGAGTGACCTCGTCAGAGGAAAACTTCTGGTGGCTGAAAAATTTTGGCGTTGAAACCATATTTTTTACATTGGAAAATGTTTAGAAAAAAAGAGACACAAAAAATAAAGGGGTTATGCAAAATATTTAAAATTTTCTTTAAAAATAATTATACCAGAAACATAGTGAAATAAAAACTTATGTCAATTTCTAAACAAGTCAATTGTTGTTAGAGCAATAAAAAATAGCTACTACAACTTTTAAAAGCAAGTTTACGACAGTAAAGTGAAAACAAGGCTGAGACAAACCCATTAATTTTTAATTCATTAAAGTTACTTTAGCCTGCTTTGACCGCGAAAGGTCACACAAAAACAATTTATCTGAATAATTGATACATAGGTTTTCTAAAATTTTTTCCTAGGTCTTTTGAATTTTTTTCAGGTTTTGAAAGTTCAAGTATTTTGTACCTTTTTATTATAAATTAAATATAAGGTAAAAAACTGTCTTAAACAGTATAAAAATATTGAAAAGATATTGTAATGCTACTTTAAATGTGTTTTATAATAAATAAAGTTCTAAATAATATTTTAAAAAATATTGTATGTGATAGATTTATTATATCTAATCAAATTTCATTGACAAGAAAAATTTTGCAAAACTCTAGGTTTTTTTTCAAAACTTCTCAAAATCAATGCTTTTTAAGTTTTTTTTTTGCCTTAACTATTAATTTCCAGGTTTTTTAGCCTTTACAACGACCCTGTTGGCATTTCAACTCACAGGAAAACGGGCTTGGAGCGCTTGAGCGAGTTTTCCTGACTCTGCCTCCTGCTCTTGGGCACTGGCGCGGCTGGCTGGGCGAAGTTGTTGTTAGATTCGACTTTGTCTGTAAGAAAATTTCATGTTGAAAAATTTTCAAGCTCAAAATGGACCTTTTCAAATAATTTCAGTAAAACATAAAGTGTTTGTAGCAGTAATTTTATTAGCTGCTTGTTAATCACACAGTAAGCTTTTTTTTACAATTGTAATGAAACACTGTTCGATGTTTATGAAAGTTATTCCGTAATATATAAATCAAAACGTCTGCTTCATTTGTTAAAATGTTTCAACAACGACTCGTGTAAACTTTAAATTCAGTGTAAGTTTTGATCTTTTTTCATACTTGAAAGAACACAAAAACTTCTAAAGTATTAAAAGTTGCTTTACACACACTTTTAAGTTATATTATGTTGTGTTAGAATTTTCAAACTTACAGCATTGTTGAGGTTGCAAAGTCCCTCAAGAATTTATAAATACAACAATTAATCAGTTTTAACTAATGTTTTGATTGATTTTTAAATGCTTGTTCTAAGTTGTGTTTTACTAAATGTGTAAAGTTTATAAATGAATAAAAATAATTAATGCATTAATAACTAACTAACTATTTAACGTTTTCATGAAAAACTACTTGAGCGACTCTATGACTGGAACAATGGTATAAGTAACTAAATTAACATTTTACAACCTTTAAAAATTTAAACATTATTTATAAATACTGAATCAAACAAAAAGCTTTGAACCAGTAAAAAAAAACCAACAGAAACCTTCACTTTTCTCCTTCGTAGGCGATTCTCCTATTGTCTTTTGTTTTGACGGACCTGTTTACATAATCATGTTAACTTGGTTATTAAAAATCATTCAACCTTATTGATTTCATTATCAAATTCCAAACAAACTATAACAACGATGACAGACTATCATGGATAATTTACCAAACAACGAGAAAAAGAGATTAAATATATAAAGGTAAGTTTTAATACATCAATTTATTTTGAACTTATGACTAATTAAAATACTATAAACATATAAAACAATTTTGATTGCAAAACATTTCATAAACAACAACTCTTATCCAAAAAATTTCTTGTAAACTTCTTTAATCTCCTTGTTTTAAAAAAAAATATCAAGTTGAGTCTAAAGAAAAACTCTCAAAAATAACGACCGTAGTTATTTTAATCAATCTGGCACAGAAATAAATAAAAATTGAACGGGTTTAAATGAATAAAGAAACCAATCATAGCTAAACCTAACTTTTAAACTGTTAGTAAATAACTAACTGTTATTTTCTGTATGTAAATTACAGGATGAAATAATTCAAAATAAAACTAACCGTATATATAAAGCCACTTTACCAAAAAAAAGGCAGTAAAAACTTTTACTGAAAAAACAAGTAGACTCATTTGCAAAATATAAGCAAAATCTGAACGATTGCTAAACCATAAGCAATTGTTATTTTTAAATGTATGGATAACTGCTAAAATCAATTAATAAATTTACATTGAAATATCTATTTACAACTTACAATTTAACTCTTTTGAATATTTAAAACCATGTCCATGGAAAGTATTGATTTTAATTCTTGAAAATAAATAACCAATAGGCTAGTTTCTCAGCTGCAATTATTTACAAGCAAATAGTTAAAGTTTAAAATGCTTGCTCCAAAACATGATGGCACTAATTTATTTTATGATACTTAAAAATGCCTCTATTTATTCCGATACCATGTTTTTTTAGATTAACTATTATAATCATTCAATTTTGTCATAGTTAAAAAATAATTTAAACTGAAATGAGTAAATAATAATTTAATATTTATAGAAGAATTCAAGATTGTTATAAATTTTCCATTTATTAAAAACAATTAAATGAGAACTTAAAACATTGGAAAAACGTTTATTAATATTTATAAAACAGGTGAAAAAATATCATTTTTAATTATAGTTTTAATGCTTTGTAAATAAACAAAATTAATTAAAAGCAAGAAAAAATTCATGAAAATGTGAAGTATCTTTTTCAAAAACAAATTGAAAAACATATTTAACTAAGTGATAAAAAAATAAAACTAAAAATTATCATTTTTTAATTTAACCAATTTAACCGCAAACTTTTTTACAAACAGTTTACGATTCTACGTTTATATTCTGTGAAATTCGGGTTTTGTTTAAGACATTCAATGGAAATTAATGAAAACTTTTGCAAAAATCGTTCGTTTACTCCCCTAAAACACAAAACATACTTTTTATTCGCTTTAGTTTTTACAACAGCACCAAGAAAATGTAAAAGTATCACTTAAAACGGTTAGGAAGTTCTGCTTGTTTATTATCTTATGACTTTCTTATACTTTGTAATGCAGCAGAAAGATAATTTATAATTTTGCCACGCTGTCTTGTGTTTTATACAAAGTTATTCTTTTGGTAATAAAATTTTAAACAATTAAAAGAATCGGAAGCTACTCTTATTTAAAAAAAGTTAAACATAGTTGTACAAAAAGTTTTGATTAATTTTAAAATAAAAATACAAAAAAAAAATTAAGTCAACATCAAAGCTGAAAATTAGACTATATGAACCAAAGTTTGTTTAAGTAAGTTAAAAATGGGGCTATTTGTATCTATATTAGCATTAACTTTAAATTATAATGTTGGCCCAAATAAACGTATGGCAACTATAAAAAAATTACATTTTAATAAGTTTATTAGCATTAACTTTAAATTATAATGTTGGCCCAAATAAACGTATGGCAACTATAAAAAATTCTTAATCAGTAAAGTGCCTATAAAAGCAATTGTGTTGTTAAAAGAAACATGTACAGTATATATTGTTCAACACTTAACTTAGTAATTTCTAATTGATAACGAATATATTATTCTGAGACTGTCAGGTTAACTTCTGTAAATCATGAGAAAGCATTTGAAAGTTATAAATTAAACAACAAAATGTGCTTTTAAATTCTAAAATTTTTAAATTCAACGACATGATGATAATTGAACGCGAATTTGTTTTACTTATTTTGAAACAAGTAAAATTATTTACAATCAAAAGTAAATTTGGTTTTTAACTAGGCCATAAATATAATTTGAACAGCAAAAATAAAATAGTCAACGTTGTTTCTTAAGTACTCGACATTAAATGATGCTAAATCTTTTTTAAATTGTTAGTTTTTATTTAACACAATGTATATGATGATTTCTTATACCTATCATCTTTAATGAGATTTCATGAATACAACTTATTAACTGAAAAAATATGTATGAATTTTTTGATTAATGTAGGAAATGATTAAAATTAAAAGAAGACTTACTATTAAAAGCGCCATTAGGGCCAGGTAAGACTCCTCTTTTTATTAAATCTTCTTTTGTGCTACGTACTGAGATTTTCCTTTCCAGGTCTGATTGAATTTTTACTGATATTTAGCTACCGAAGTAAACTAGCAACACAAAAATCAACAATGTAAAAGTTTACTAACTTTAATTACTTTACAAATTTAGAATGTACATTTGGGTTTATTAAACTTAAGTTAAAATAGTTTAATACAAACTCTTTACTACAAATAAGAATATTTAATAACAAAGTTTTCTTTGCTACAGATATCTAAAAAGCACATAAAAAATTTACTACAGGATTAATAAATGTTTTTAGAAAATGTTCTCAAGGTTTTCAAATTTTCTCCAGGTTTTTATAAGTACACATTTTTGGGTCTATTTTTAGTTTTAAGTTAAGGTAAGAAACTATGTTAAATAGTATTAAAACATTGAAAAGATACTGTAATGCTACTTTAATAAGTGTTTTAATAAAAAGAATTGATATCGACAAAAAACTTTTATCTATACGATAATTTTTTTGTTTAAAATCAAAATTTCACTATTTAACATGTGAAAACTGTTAAAAATTCCAGAATTTTCCAGGTTTTTTGGCAACCCTGTTACTATCACAACGGACTGTTCTAATGTCATGTAGCAGAAAACAAAACCTGCTGCAACTTGAAAACTTATGAAAAAACAGTACTGACTGATGGCGGCCGTTTCCAGCTTCTCGCTTCTCTTCTTGCGCTTCCACTTCCACGGCTTGAGTATCTTCGACCAGTTGGCCTTGGAGTTCTTCTTGCTCTTCGCCGCGTCCTGGCCATCCTGGAACCTCACCTGGTTCGGTTGGTTGTCTGCAAGGAGAATTAAATTTTGTACACAAGTGTGAGGAGCTGTGCAGGTTTTATTGAGAACAGTGTACAGTTTATGTGAAGAAATTAAGGATGTGAAAGGTTATTTCAGACCAGATTTATTTTTAATTTTTATACTACTTTGAACACAAGGTCTTCTGAGATTTTTATTGAACTTTAATCAATAAAGTTTTTATACAATTGTTTGAAACATGCATATTTATATTGCCTTTTTTTTACTTAGTTAATGTACTAAAATTTTAACGTACTATAAGGACAGCTTAGCTTTTCTCCTATATAATATAAAGTAACATTTTTGTGGTTCAAACTTATTCCGAAATTTATACAAACATTTAGCTTTTACAAAAAACTACCTTTAGAGTTGAGTCTTCTCGCTCCAACAGTTTCCTGGTTACTTGTCATTTTAAAGTATTATGCACTACGAATATTTATGTTTTTAATACTTTTAAGTGAGGGTTGAGAAAAACAAGTCTCAGTGCGACTGCACACAAATTTTAACACTGGATAAGTGGTGGGATTTTCAAATATTAAATAAAAAATTTTAGGCGAATCGTAAAAAAAAAAGAATGCATATACATGCTTCTTAATATAGAACAGATCAATTTAAAAAATAATAATATTGAGAGCATCAATCAAACTTTTGTAAGATTGTTTTCAAATCAAAACTCGAAATAATAATTACGACATTGAGTAGTTGTAAAAACTTTCAAAATCACAACTTTGAACAAGTGTGAAAACTTAAAAATTACACAATTAGCAGCGATGGTGGAAAAATCAATAAAAACTTGTAACCAAACAAATTAAAACTGTTAGTATTAACAAAGAATAATTTATAAGCATTAACTGAACTTGTTTCAGCAAACTATCTAAATGGTTTGTTGATAAATTATAAACAAAATATTTTGTTTAGGAATTTTATTTGTAGTATGAGAAAAAAAGCATTTAAAAAGAAAACAGTTAAACAAGATAAACTAAATAAACACTAGCGATCTTTAAATTAATATATTTATGTTTAAATGGTAAAAGAAAATTTACAAAAAGACCTTTATACTATAATTAGCAAACTGAAACAAACATGCAAATTTGTCAGTTAAGCTACACAAGTGAAACTAATTATAAAATACAGTAGCACTTTTGTTTTTAAACTATGATAGCGCTATAAACTTTAGTGCAGCTGTACATATATTTTAAACTGCGCTATTTAAAACTTTTAGCAGTAGAGTATAGTCATGGCTAGCAAGCCAAAAGATGATTTTATTACTTTAGAATAATTACACTTTTTTAATAAAGTTAAGCAAATTTATTATAACTATTTATGTCAAAGTATTAATAAAACTACTTAAGAAAAAATTTTGAATTATATTTACAAATAAGAAACAACTGTTATCAGACCTTGTTAATTTCTTAAATACTTTAGTCATTGATAAAACTACAAGAAACTCTCACTAATTTAGCTATCACAAAATAATCAAACTGATGGCAGAACTTTGTAAATGACCATTAAAACACAGTCAAAAAACAGAAAGCACTTTTAGTTTGAAAGGCTTTCACTCGAGCTCGGCTCTTGGTTCTTATTGGTCAGAGGCGCAAGAGGCGACTCGGTATTGGACGAGCTGGTGTTGTGAGAAGAGGAGTTGCTGTTGTTAAAGTTTAGCTCGCAGCTGGCAACTGGGGAGTCACCTAGCTGCTTCGCTTCCTCCTCCTGCAACTGCTGGTGAGGGTTAGCAGTTTTCCTGCAAAAGTCTCCGTTGGCGCCTTCATTTGCAACCTGACGGTTGGGTAAGTTGACCTTATAGTAGTCCTCAACTGTGAAGCTGGATGGCACACCGTCGGGTTTGGTCAATGCGTTGCTGACAATTGCCACCAAGATTTCTTTGTCCTCAGCCCTGATAAAGTTTAGTTCAAGCAGTTCTTCAGCAATTGACTGTGGGGAATCTTCTTTGACGTTGTACTGGCACCGCAGCTGCCTGTTCCACTTGTCTTCGAACCTCAGTTGGAGTATGATCTGCATGGTTTCCTCATTTTCATCTTCCTTCACAAAACAGCACTGGGCTTGCACTACTTTACGCACCTCAATGTTCTCTTTGCTCTCGTCCCTCTGGGCTCCTGGAACAGGAGCTTGGGAACCTTCTGAATTTGTTTTGCTTTTTAACTCCACCGTTGTGCTTCGTTTAGGCGGAGGAGGCAGCTTGAAGACTGTCAAGGGATAGATTCCCACTTTGACATCCTCCAAATACTTGTCAATATCAAAAGCAGGAAAATCTTCCCTTTTCTTTACTTTGTCCTTGATCTGTATGAGCACATCACTTTTGTTTCTGTTTTTAGACTTGTAGTACTCTAGCTGATTCTCTTCTGGAGGGCCAATGTTTTTGTTGAAACAATGTGCTGCAATTAGTTTTAAAGAAGGCACTTCAAAAAGCACAGGAAACATAACCAATTCCCTTGCTGTTGGGCGATCAGAAGCCTTCTCACTTAAGCACTTTCTGATAAAGTTCTGTTGCAAAGGGTCGTCCAACTCATCAATGGCCTTGGTTATGTCTTCTTTGTTCACTCTCTTGTTTTCACCACTTGCCATGTATTCCTTAGACATTGCCATTTCAAGCAGGCATATGCCAAAAGAGTATATGTCACTTGATGTTTGAAGTGGGATTGATGCGTTATCACTATTAGTGACTTCTGGAGCAAAGTAATGCAGGTTCTTTTGAATTTCTCTGTAAGTTTTAACATGGTTGCGGATGGCATCAGGCGCCACTGAGCCTATTTTAAGCAGTCCATTATGTTGTATAAAAATAGTGTCACAGGTCAAGTTACCATGAACTATAGGAGGATCCAAACCATGCAAGTATCCGAGAGCTCTCAAAATTTGCCTGCACCACCTTTTCCAAGACTTTGCTCTTTTTGTCTTCTGCACTTCTTTTGTTTTGTTCAAAAACTTTTTCACCGACCCTGAGCTCATATACTCTGTTATGAAAACAACTCTTGTTTTATGAGTGTCTTTTTTTGACGGATCAACCCAGTACTTGTGAAACTTGACAATGTTAGCGTGGTCTATGTTTGTCAGCTTGTCAAAAACATCCTTTAATTTCACTTCCTGCGCCTTGTAGCTTTTCCTCTCTGAAAACTGAACCTCGTTCCACACCACCTCCACCCCTTCCTCGCAATCCATGGCCAGGAAGGCCCTGTCGATTCCAGGCACGTTTCTCTGTGACACCTCCTTGTTGATTTTCTGGTACCTCTTGCAGGGGCTCTCCTCAATGAAGTCGTTTTCGTCCTCGTCTGTGTCGTCGCTTCTGTCTTCCGATTTGACCACTTGGAGGTCATCGGCAGCTGCATTGTTGTCAACCATTTTGTATTGAATGTTATCAGTAAAACTCTGTTTAGAAAAAACTATTTAAAATGTCAAAACAAAAGTTAGATTTTGCTTTATGACTTTTTTTAGTAGTTTATACAATGTATACAATCAGTAAAATTATGTTTGTTTAATAAGTTGCTGGAGTTATAATATAAAGATTATAAGTTAAATTAATGTATTTTTATTAGTAAAGCAACATACTTGGATTTAAATTTAAAAAGTATTTAATTTATTACAGAACTTAACTAAGTTTGAAAACTAAACAAATTAGAGTTCATCAAAATTATTTTGTAATTTTAAGAAGTAAATGATTTTTTACTTAATGTTTTATAAGCTTAAGTAAAAATTTAACTTTAACTGTACTTGCTAGACAACTACAATCTAATCTAAATGGCATAAGGACAAATGCTAGAATTAAGATTTAGTAAAGTTTAGTTTGTGAATAATCTAAAAATTCTAGTAATTATTATGTTATGGTTGTCCTAAAGGTTATTAATATCTGAGTATAAACCACATTACTGAATATTTTTCTCTATTATCAAAATCAACATAAACAGACTTAATGTATAGTTGTTTTTAAAATTAAATGGAGTTTCAGTAGTACTTTAACTTGATGATTTAAATAAGTTTTACTCAGTTTTAAAAAACAAAGTCTAGTTGAATATACAACAAGAACAAAATTATATAACTGTAAGTCATTACAGTTTTCCAGTGAAATTTTTCAGTTTTTTTTTTCAATACTATTTAAGGCCATAGGGGGGGAAGGTAAGCCATATTTTTTACAAGTTGATCTTATTCTATAAAGTTTTTTCTAAGCTTAAAGATGCTTTTTATCGTTTTTGAACATTCAAATTATTTTTGAGATATGACTAGTCAAAGTCGGGCCGCATAACAGGTTCACTATTAGAAGGGGAAACTAAAACAGCAAAAAAAGACTATTTTATTTTAGAATCTATCTCCTCCTACATTTTTTAAGCAATCTTCTTTAAACTTTCACAGTCTAATCTTTATACAATAACAAAAAAACGTTACTTTGGAATTTGAAAAAAAAATTAATATTTTTTTTTGAAAAAAAAAACACTTTGGTGTTTTTTTGTAATTTAATTTTTATCTTTTTGAACTATTAAATTTCTAAAGAAACGTTTCTCCTTTTAGTATAAGGAGCATTTCTTGAAAATTTGAAGAAGATTGCTTGAAAAATAAAGGAGGAGATAGATTTTTAGTGAATTTTTTAATTTCTGATAAAATTGACCCCAAAAAATTTGTGATATAAACATTTGTATCGGAAACTTTTTACAAAAAATTAAATGTTTCAAAAGTTAAATGATATTTTTAAGTTCTATAAAAACTGGCTTGTAGTTTGTATTTAAAGATTTCATATAAAAGCCAAATTTAAATTTTGTAAAAAAAAGTGTTGGACCCCTATGGCCTTAAACTATAGTTTTATTTTTAGACTTTATTTACTTATTTTCTTAATAAATTTTCGTACTCACAAAATATTTAGCACTTTCCACTTTTTACAGAATACGTCAAGAAATAAAAATTTCTAGCTAAAAAATTTATAAGGAGATAGAATGTAGTAAACTTTTTTTGTTATATGTAATTTTAAGTGCATAGGTGGGTTATCATTTTTCCACAATTTGATCTTAATCTATATAGTTTTTGCTAAGCTACAAGATCCTTTTTACAGATTTAAAAACTCATAATAATTTTTTAGTTATAGCTGGTTAAAGTGGGAGGCAACAATAGGTTCTTTATGGGAGGCGCTAACTAAAACTGCAAAAATAGGCTATTTCACTAAAAAGTGTATCTTCTCCTACGTTTTTTGAGATAACTACCTCAAACTTTCAAGAGATGTTCCTTGCAATATTTAGTAAGTTTTGTTCCAAAGAATAAAAAAAAAAAAATTTAAAAAAAAAAAACGTAAAAACAGTTTTGTTTTTTGTTATTTTGTTTAAATATTTTTATTTTAATTTTGTTCCAACAGAATTTTCTGAATATTGCAAGGAACATTTCCAAAAATTTGAGATAGTTTGCGCTTCCCATAAGGAACCTACTGTAGTCTCCAACTTTGACTGGCTATATATTAAAAAAAAAATTGAGATCTAAAAATCTGTAAAAAGCAACTTGTAGCTTAGTTAAAACTTAAATAAGACTAAATTATGTAAAAGGTGATTTAACTTTTTATCTAGACTTTTTTATCTAGACTTTTTGTGTAGTCGTTATCTGTACAAGACAAAAAAGTTAAAAACGCACTTTAATTGTATGCTTATTTATGTAATATCTATCCTAGATTTATTAAAGTATGCAAATACAGTAAGGTTAACTGATTTTAAGCTTATAAATACAATTAGTAAATATTGTAGCAAAAATAATTTTAGTGACTAAACTAATTTTTATTCACATTGTTAATGCTTTATAATCTTATTCTACTTAGTAATACTTAAAGTTTCAAAAGGGTTTAAAAACAGTACTCAAACATTCAAAAGACTTCAAACTACATCACAATGCTATAACTTTAATATAATAAAGCACTTCATTAATAAGAAAGTTAATAAGGTTTAAAAAAAAACAGCCTTAAATTTAAAAAAAAACTCTGAACTTGCTGCAGTTTTTTCATACATAAAAAATTTCAAGCTAACCTTATTTAGCCTGAATTTGTTCCAACTCATTTATATAACAACCTCAAAAAAATCGAAACAAACTTGAATTTAGAAAAAATATGTTCAAACTAGCTTGAATAAACTAAGAATTTAAAAAGCTTTAAAGCAGTACAATTTACTCAGAATTTTCTAAAATTTAAAACTAATTTGAGCAAACTGCAAACTTGAGTTTTGAGTGAACTAAGGTTTAAAAACTATGCTAATAAGTAAAAAATAACTTCAGACAATAATACAAGTAACTAAACAATGTAAATGTAAAACTTGTTTTTTTAATTGTTTACCTCCGTATATGGCCTTAATATAAGTTAAAACTTGAGTTTTACTAAGTATTTTATAATATATTATAAATGCCAAAAATGGTCAACTTGAATTTTCTTAAAACAAAAAAACTTCAAAAAAAAAGTTTTGAATGAAGGAACTTCTACATTTAGAAAAAGTGTTTTGTACATAATTTTAAAAAAATATTCAAACTCATAACTAAGACTTGAAAAAAAGCTGTTAAAATGTTGTTTTTTTTTTTGAAACTAAATCAATAAAATTTTAAATCCACTACTTAAAACTAATAGAGAATTTAACAGTATTTTCTATGACTGTTACATATTTTTTTAGATTATTTATTTAAGCACTGACCAGGTCTTTGACCAAAACTTAGTTTGTAAAATAAATTGTTGAAAAAATGAATTCATAGATAATTTAATTTAATTAATGTAGTTTTTTATTCATATGAACTTATTTATAATACTCTCCAACTTCAACCCTTTATTTCTCAAGAATTACTTTTAATTTTAGAAATAGGTAAACTAAAACTAGCAATTCAATTGAAACTTTGCAAAATAAGGCCAAATTAGAAGAAAATTGATATCATAGGCTTTCTAAATGATTTTTAAAAGCTTATGTATTTTTCAAGAACTTATAAAAGTTTACCATTAATATTTTTATGTCTAACTAAAAATTTATGGAGCATTAGGAAAAAATTGTAAGGGAAATATATTCTGCATCTATTAGAAAAGTTTGCAGTGAAAAATAACAACATTTAAAAAAGTTAAATTTTGGTAATTACCTAGCATGATGTTGCACAAATATGAAGCTGAATTATATCATATTCAATGTCTTTTTTAACCATAATTTTAGGCTAAAAAAATTAACACTTTAAGCCTAATATGCTTGTTCTAAAAAGATACTTTGCTTTAGACAAGCAACATAAATAGAAAAATAAGAATTAAGTTTATTTACTAAAAACTAAGAAAAACTTAAATACTTAATCGGTTTTATCTTACAATATCGTAATCAATATGAAGTATTGCTTTATATTGAAAATAAAATCAATTTAATATTTCAAGTATATTAGTTTATAATAAGTAAGTTTAATTGTATTTATGTATTTATAAAACATTGATTTCTAACCCCAAACTATGTTTAAAAAAGATATAAAGTATAACATAATTTCAGCTTGATATTGGTGCAACATCATGCTAGGTAACTACGAAAACTTTTATGATTTAATATGAAAAAAATTGTTTATTTTTGAATAGAAATACATGTTTAGTTAATAAAATAAAAGAAAACAAACATATTAATTACGTCATTGACAAAGTAATTTACTTATTACTCTGAACAAGAAAATAAAACCCTTGGCCAAGAAATTTTTAACCAGCCCATTTGAACAAACCAACTAGAAGTACCAGCAAGGAAGGTAATCACCATAAGTTTCAATCTGACTGTATTAATGTCATGGATGATAAACATATTTTTGAATATGTGTTGACCGCTGGGATTTTAATTCTTGCAAAGTTCAACTTTAAAAGTTTTAAAAAACATCATTACAACCCCAATACTAAATGGCACCACCAACAGTTGGATTAAAACATGTATGTACTTTTGAACTGGAGCTAAAAATATCATTAATTAACGGTCTTAAAACAAAAATTTGATTTAACAAAAACAACAAAATAAAATTAACATTAGAAACTAAACAAAATGTCAGACAAATCATAAAATACTTAGAAAAAAAGGTATTTAAAGTTAAAATTTTGTTTACTGGTTGCTAAAGTACCAATGTTTTAGACAATTTAAACAAAAAATGTTTAATTTGAATTTATAATAGAAGCATAAATATTTAATTGCAAAAAAAACAACTGATACCAATGAAAGTTAATAAATAAAGTTTTGAGATAAGTTTTAATAAAAAAAATAAAAATATATTTTAGTATTTTATACTAATTGTCACATTACAATATCACAGTTAAAAGAAAATAATAAATTACAACCTAAAAGTTTATTGTATTTGTAGATTTAGGTTATGGTTAACTTTAGGTGTGCACCAATATCAAGCTGAAATTAAAATACATTTAATGTATTATTTGATCATTATTTTAGACAAAAAATTTATTTTTAATAAATACATAAATAAAATTAAACTTATAAATCATAAACTAATAAATTTCAATATTTAATTGCTTTTATTTCACAATATAAAGCAACTATATCAATAAATAATTTATGTTGGTTATGAAAAAGTAAAATAAAATTAATAAGATGTTTTAGTTAATAATATATTAATTTAGTTCTTTTTTTTGTATTTATATAGCTGGTTTAAAACAAAGTATCGTTTTTTTAGCCTAAAACTATGGTTAAATAAGACATTGAATATATTTATTTATATATAAGTTTCAGTTTGATATTGGTGCTCACCTAAAGTTAACCATAACCTAGATTTAAATTAAAATATACTTTTCTACTTATTTGTTTCAACATTTATACTTTAAAAAAATAAAATATATGTTTTATGTCTTGTTAATATCTACAAGTCTTTTTTTATTTTTGCAAAATTTCAAATGTTTATTGAATTACGACTAAAATAAGCTGAAAATGTAATTATTTTACAAATTTTATTATATTCTAAGAAGTATTTAAAATTTTGCAAAAAATTAAAAAGGGCCGGTAGATATTTATAAGACCTACAATTAACAAGAAGTTAGCAGTATGAAAGTATAAGTATATAAGCGTATTACATAATTTTTTAGAGCAATTTTCTTGCAAACGTTTAAGTACTTTTTATTTATTTTTAAGATCTAAAAATTTACTTATGGCTTCTTCAGAGTCTAAACTTGTGGTAGGATGTATTTTTGACGATTTAAATATTTTTAGTAATTATAAAAACACTTAAAAAAAAAACAACTCATACAACTGATTTGCGTAGGCTAATCGAATGAATTTTGGTTTTTGCAATTTTCTTGCAAATTTTCAAGTACTTTATATTTATTTTTAAAATCTAAAAATTTACTTATGGCTTCTTCAGAGTCTAAACTTGTGGTAGGATGTATTTTTGACGATTTAAATATTTTTAGTAATTATAAAAACACTTAAAAAAAAAACAACTCATACAACTGATTTGCGTAGGCTAATCGAATGAATTTTGGTTTTTGCAATTTTCTTGCAAATTTTCAAGTACTTTATATTTTTTTTTAAGATCTAAAAATTTACTTATGGCTTCTTCAGAGTCTAAACTTGTGGTAGGATGTATTTTTGACGATTTAAAAATTTTTAGTAATTATAAAAACACTTAAAAAAAAACAACTCATACAACTGATTTGCGTAGGCTAATCGAATGAATTTTGGTTTTTGCAATTTTCTTGCAAATTTTCAAGTACTTTTTATTTATTTTTAAGATCTAAAAATTTACTTATGGCTTCTTCAGAGTCTAAACTTGTGGTAGGATGTATTTTTGACGATTTAAATATTTTTAGTAATTATAAAAACACTTAAAAAAAAAACAACTCATACAACTGATTTGCGTAGGCTAATCGAATGAATTTTGGTTTTTGCAATTTTCTTGCAAATTTTCAAGTACTTTATATTTATTTTTAAAATCTAAAAATTTACTTATGGCTTCTTCAGAGTCTAAACTTGTGGTAGGATGTATTTTTGACGATTTAAAGATTTTTAGTAATTATAAAAACACTTAAAAAAAAAACAACTCATACAACTGATTTGCGTAGGCTAATCGAATGAATTTTGGTTTTTGCAATTTTCTTGCAAATTTTCAAGTACTTTATATTTTTTTTTAAGATCTAAAAATTTACTTATGGCTTCTTCAGAGTCTAAACTTGTGGTAGGATGTATTTTTGACGATTTAAAAATTTTTAGTAATTATAAAAACACTTAAAAAAAAACAACTCATACAACTGATTTGCGTAGGCTAATCGAATGAATTTTGGTTTTTGCAATTTTCTTGAAAATTTTCAAGTACTTTATATTTATTTTTAAGATCTAAAAATTTACTTATGGCTTCTTCAGAGTCTAAACTTGTGGTAGGATGTATTTTTGACGATTTAAAGATTTTTAGTAATTATAAAAACACTTAAAAAAAAACTACTCAAACAACTGATTTGCGTAGGCTTATCGAATGAATTTTGGTTTTTGCAATTTTCTTGCAAACTTTCAAGTACTTTATATTTATTTTTAAGATCTAAAAATTTACTTATGGCTTCTTCAGAGTCTAAACTTGTGGTAGGATGTATTTTTGACGATTTAAAGATTTTTAGTAATTATAAAAACACTTAAAAAAAACTACTCAAACAACTGATTTGCGTAGGCTTATCGAATGAATTTTGGTTTTTGCAATTTTCTTGCAAACTTTCAAGTACTTTATATTTATTTTTAAGATCTAAAAATTTACTTATGGCTTCTTCAGAGTCTAAACTTGTGGTAGGATGTATTTTTGACAATTTAAACGATTGCAAGAAAATTGCTTTAAAAAATTATGTAATACGCTTATATACTTATACTTTCATACTGCTAACTTCTTGTTAATAGACCTACAAACGTTTTTTTGATTTTACCAAAAGCTCATTACTTTTTGAGAGATAGTCTCTTAAATAATTTTTTAAAAATTCAAATTGACGGAACTTGAATTGTCCAAATTTGAATTGTCATGTAACCCATTGTAGTAGAGTCAGAATATAAATAAGAAACAGCTAGGATTAGGAAAGAATGAGGTTTATCATCTTCTCTAAGAAAATCAACATCAAGTTATCTTATTAAAACTTTAAGATTGATGTAGTGAGTTTATTAATAAATTTTATCATTTCAATATTTTCATGCTATAATTTTTACTTTAATAAGCTTGCTGGAAAAAATGTCTATAAAAAACATATTTTTGATAAGTATATTTGCTATTAGTTTTCATTTTGATCAGCTTACCACTTTTGTAAATACTAAAATTTTACAGAAAAAGGAATTTGAAGGTTTATTATATTTTACTTACAACTATTAAATCACATGACCCTTAAATCATTGTAATTTTTTATTTGAACTAAATATGGATCACATAAATTAAGGCTTGTTTTAAAACTAAAACAAACACTAAGCGTTTTACCACTTCGCACTATATATCAACATAATCAGCGTTCTTTTCTTTGAAATCTAAAACATATTCTTTATGCAAATCTGGAGATAATGACCTAAATTTGCAATGAAAAACTAAAGGCATTTTTTTTAGGTATTTTTATGAACTGATTTCATACGAAAATTAAAAAGTACATTCATCACTTTTTTTCAATGTTCTAGCAGTTGAGAACAATACTAGATGAGTTTTATTAAAAATTGTTTATTTTTTTAATATTTAAAACAATTGTAGATATTGACATTAGTACTTTAATAGGTCTTTGATATAAGATATTTTAAATTGTGTTGCATATCAAATAGTTTTTAATAACTGTCTTACACTGCTAGTTAAGATTCTCTACAATACAATTTAGTTTCTTTTTAAATCAATTTAAAGTGATTTTTCAAAAAACTCAAAACATCTAAAAGTTAAACGTTAAGTAGGAGCTAGCCTAATCAAACGAAGGCTAGGGTCAGGCTATCGATTACAGTTTACATTGTATAACTACACTGCCAGTGTGACACTAGCTGTAAAATAAAAAAGTATCTTTCGAGTCTTTTTGTGATTAAAAGGTAATTCCTCTAACATTTGCAGAGTCAGCAAAATAAAAAAAAGGTATTTTTGTAGATTTTCATTTTTATTTAAAAAAATTTTTTAGATAAATCTTTAATATATTTGGGTAAGGTGGGTTAGGAATAAGGGTATAAGTAAATAAAGAAAAATTAAAAGTTGTTGATTCAGCAAATGTTAGAGAAAACCCCTTTAAATTACAATTGGACCCGTATCTTTCTAAGCTAAACTGGAAATTTTGTAAAAAGTTATTATCTTAATATAAAAGCCATGTTGTAGAAATCTAGCATTACTTCAAAACTTATTAATTTTAAAACTGAGTATGCTTATATAACAAATAATTGCCTAACTCTAAGGTTCAGGTAATTTAATAGAGTTATAAAATCTAAAATAAAATCTACTGTGTTCAACTGGCTTAAACTAAATCTTTACAGTCTAGTCTACATTTATTTGATAAAGTTTAGTTTATAAAATAATTTTACCGATTTCAGTTTTTTTTTCTCATGATTTTTTTAAAGATTTTAAGTTTAATAATTAATAAAGTTTTCTTAACATACTGTGGTTTACTGAACAAAAACAAAAAATTGCTCGAAGTTTTTTGGTTCAAGGACCTGGATACGCAAAAAGACCTCTCGGTCATCAAGTTGCATACCCAAATTATTTTACACACGATAAAAGCATAAAAGTACTGATGAGATAGAAAAGTAGAAGTTGAACAGTATCTAAAAACTACTACCAATCATATTAAAAGAAAAGTTTTTTAAACGCAAATTAAAGGTGAAACTATGTTTTAATAAACTTTAATTGAAATTGAAACTTTTTTGAAAACATTTAATTGTTCTCGCTCCAATTCATAAGCTTGCTTGTTTTTACACAAGTTGTTTTAAAGACAAAAGATACGTCACGGGTCACAGTCACACACCTTTGTTTGGCAAGTCAGATTTGTTCAATGAGCCGTAGCTTTCCGGCCTCTAACGGCCTGACGTAGGTTTTAGTACGAAGATTTCTTTGGTAGCTAAGCTACTGCTACACTAAATTTAAGTGGAAATAAAAAGCTTTAAAAACGTAAGTTTTTTTAATATTTTTTTTTTGCTTTGATAGTTTCTCTCTTTTAATATCTATAGAACTTACAAATACAATAAAGCATATATGCTACAATTTTTTTTTGCAGGATAATAGATTAACTTAAAACACAAAAATTGTGTACTTAGTAGTTATCTTTTGACTTTAAAAACCAATTTCAACTAGAACGTCGATTTTAAAGCATCTTTACTTAAAGTTAATAAAGTTTTTTTGATTTAAGAAGTTGTACAAAGCGCTAAATCATGAAAAAACAGAATATTTTTTTTTTACTAAACTATACTTGTTTGATATAGTTGAATTTTTATGGAATATTTAAAAACTAAATTAATAGTACAGCACTGGTGGAGGCACTAATTTTCAACTTTAAAATGATAGAAACCAACTTTTGTGTTTTACTAAGTTTCATTGACTTGTTTGACATTCACTAATCTTTAAAATAAAATGCAATATATAGGTAAAATAGCATCAAAAATAAAAACAGCAAGCTATTGTAATTAATAGAATGTAAACACGTTACTAACTAAAAAATATACTGTTTATAGTACAACTTTACACAAATAAGGATGATTTTTTAAATCATCATTTCTTCAGTAACAGAGGTTTTTAGTTTACTAACCCATTCATTTGTTAATTACAAACTAAATTATACAACTTCGTTCTTTTTGTTTTATATACAAAATAGATAAAGTAAACAGTTGGTGTGTAGCTTGATATCCTAAAACTCTTTCTATACACTAGAACTAGAGCCTTTGACCAAAGAGTTTGAGCTTCAATGTATTTTAAATATGCTTAAAATATTTAACTTTTGGTACAACTCATTATATTGTCTTAAACAGCTCCTTCTCCCAAGTATGCCAGTTTGTTGTTTCTACGTTCTTGATGTTAATCTATAGTTATCTAATCAGGATTGTTGTTTCTTTTGATCGTTTGAACTTTTAGACGACGCTTGATTGCAACTCATGAACTGATGTTTTTCGCTAAATAAATCAGTTTATCAGCTTGTAGTCTTCCGTATGTTTTACAATTAATAGTTCTACTTTATTTTTTTTAACTAGTTTTGCTATGTTAGTGAATTTCTTAGAGTTTCTGAAATCTGATTGATTTTATTTTGTTTAGAGCTTTACCCTTTCCTATTTTAATTTTTTTAATGAACTATTTAAAAATTTTGCTGAAATAGAATTATGCAATTTTTTCTCTTTACTTTAAGACTGACTATTTGTATGCGTTATTACTCAATGAAATATTTAAGCTCCACTGAGAAACAATAAAACATATGCTCTTTGATGTCTAATAATTGTGCAACGGAACTAAAGTTCAAAACGGCATATATAAGCGTTTCTTTTTTATAAACCTTTTTTATCACTAAGTTTACTCTAAAAACCAATAAAAAGACTGTTTCCTTTTAGTTTATATGCAGCATTAGTTGACTAATTAATTTTTTTGATCTCACTATGAAAATTCTCAAACATGACATTATTTCTAAAGATGTAATAAATATCGTATACGAAGCAAAAAAAAAGATTTTTTTTTCTGTATTAAAAAACCTGTCTTCCGATGACCCTAAAAAATTAGTTAGCTTTGAGTAAAAGAATTCTTCATGCAAATCTTATCAATTTAGGTATAGAACTTCTTCAAATGCTGTAATAGATCTTCAGTAGTTGTTTTGGGTGATATTAGTAAAACTTTCTGAATATATTACTGTCAAGTATCTTGTTTACAACAATCTGTATTGTTACCTTAAAAGTTATATTCGTGAAAAACGAAACTACGTCAGAGATTTTACAATGGTCTCCTAAATTTGTTTTCATATTCGGAATATTGTTTTCAGTACAATGTATTTTTTAAACATGCGGTTCAACCATTGTATTAAGCAGCTTGGCAAGTTTATTTGTTGGTGTGTTTTACACGGAAAAAGTTTGTCTCAATTGGTAATTATCTTTATGAACTTTACAAATGAAGTTTAATTTATCGGCTGAATAAATACGTTTTATGGTTTGGTGACTATAAATGCTCTAAAATTTAGTTTAATTTTTTCTTAAAGTGTGAAACTCTATTTTTTAAAAGGGTGCCTAGCATCTTTCATTCTTTTTTAGTTTCTTTAAATATCGTTACGTCTAGAACTATATGCTACATCTTGTTCATTATATATAAATTGTTTAATTATCCATTGGATACATTCAAATTTTACAATTTTAATATCTTCATTGTTTTTTAATTTGTGTAAAGTTTTTTTTCTTGTAATGTATATTTGTCTTTTCTATCAAAAAATGGTTATGCCAGTTAGTTTATACTTTAGATGGTGAACAGGGTTCTTTTTATCTTTAATAATGTTTGTAGTAAGTTTAATTATTTATTTTTCTTTATTCTACATAATTTTTTTTAGTAGAATTTCATACTTTAGTGCTTTGTAAAATAAGTTTATATTCTTTAAGTTTTAGCTTATAGTAAATTTTATTTAAAATACAGAAAGCAGTTTATACTTTTGTTTAAACCTTATATTTTTTATTTTTTAATGATTTAGAATATAACATATTTATTCTTTCAAAAATTTATTTTGCAAACTAAGTTTTGGTCAAAGACCTCGTCAGTGCTTAAATAAATCTAAAAAAAAGATATGTGACAGTCATGGAAAATAGCATTTAAACAATTAAATTAAAATAAAAACAAATTATTACTGATTGGGAAATTATCCACCACATTGGCAAAGCAAAAAACCCACAAAGCATTTGCAGTACTTGCATATTAGAAAAGGTCGCGATCGCTAAAGCAGACAGAAGGGATAATCTAAACAAACGGTACGAACTCTTTTATTCCTGCCCGCACTTCCGAAAACTCTACTTCAAAACTTAAATTACTCGTAATACAGGTTTTATGCATGCTTTTTAATTTTTGTAACTATAATTTTCTTAAAGTTAATTTTTTTTTTTCTAAATTATCCAAGCAAAATTTTCAAATTTTGGTAACTATTACAAGCACAAAACTACTTAAATTTACAATATTCAAGTCACAATAAAATTTAGCTTGATTAAAATGCATCTTAACTTAAGCCCACTTATTATTATTAACCTTATTCTTATTTATTTGTGTTGTTCTTTGATTTTTAAATTTAACTAGAATTAAACTTTGCCAAAAATTCAAACTTAGCACCATAATTTAATTTGTTTTGTTTTAAGGTAATAATTTGTTTTAACTGTAAGCTTTCATATAAATCATTTGAGCGGGAATTTTAATTTTAATAACGATTAAAAGCACAAGATTGTTCAAATTTTCAATAATTACGTCACAATTAAAATAAGCTACACCAATTTCGATTAAATTTTAAGCTTATTTCATTAACTACACTTTTGCTTAAGCAATGTTTAGTCTGTAAATTATCTAAAAAAAAAAGTAAGCTACATACAGCTTTGATGATTATTATTATTATTGTTGTTATATCGATTTTAAAACTTAGCTAAAAGTTTAAACTTCTACTAAAACTCAGTCTTAATATTAAAATTTGATTTGTTTAGTTTCTTAAGTAAAAAATTTTCAGTAATAATTTGTTTTTATTTTAATTTAATTGTTTAAATGCTATTTTCCATGACTGTCACATATCTTTTTTTAGATTTATTTAAGCACTGACGAGGTCTTTGACCGAAACTTAGTTTGCAAAATAAATTTTTGAAAGAATAAATATATTACTTCTCCTCCAGCAGTTGAGATCTCTCTATTTGTTTTTTTAAAACCAAAACATATAATATCTAGAATATAATTAAATGTACAACTAAATGTCAAATTCAGTTTATAAAATTATAAAATTGAGTAAATAAAATAAATGAACAAATTTACAGTTATTAAAAATAAAAGCATTTGATGCCATTTACTTTTAATTTTAAGAACATAACAATTTGTTGTTGTTTTTATTCTTAATGAAACAATAGTTATTTAATTAAACGTTTTTTTTTTTAATTTTAAATTTAGAATCACATAAACTTATTTTTTACCAAAAATATCTATAGTCTAGTTTTCCCACACTTAAACCACCTAAACCAGCGGTTTTTAACCTTGTTTTCATGTTTTATTCCTTTTTGGAAGTTGATTACCTAATTTACCTCTTTTTGGAAGGTAATAACCAAATTTACCCATAATACACAAAATGTTGTTTAATTGTGAGTTAAAAAAACTAGATTTTTTGAACTTTGAGCTATAAAAAATCTTGAAATTTAACGAGTTAATTTAGCTTAAAAATAGTTACAGTTAATTACTATAATAAAAAGACAATTAATAAACATTAGTTTATGTAAGTTGTAATAAAAAAATTTACCCCCTAAAACAAGGAAACTTAACCCAAATTTAAAAATCACTGTCCTAAAATTTTTTATTTTAGCGTATTTGTTTAAAGTATTCTAAAACATTTTTTTTGTTTCAAATTTACATCAATTTAAAATGGAAATATTTTATTATTGTTACCCTAATTTCAACTTTAATTATTATTTGTATACACAAAAATTGTTTAGTAGATAACAAATATCAGCATACCGAAAAGTACTAAAATAATGATCGAACAACAGTTATAAACCGTGTAAAAAATTTTTTTAAACGACTTTTAAAGTATAAAAAGAATGTAAATTGCTTATTGCTTTCTGTTTTTAAATGTCTTTAAATATTACTATACAATAGATAAATAAGTTTTTAGGAACAAACTTTTGTTGTCCCTTAAAACTAAAAATGCATACACAAAAGCCAATTAATATTTTGTTAGATTATATTAAAAATTTTATACTCGTTAGAAGATGAACTGTTATAAAATAAAAGTTAGAAATCTAAAAAGTATAGCTAATAGTTCACAAAATAAATGAAATTTAATTTAGTAACATAAATGACAGCAGTAATAAAATAACATTTTGATTAAATTTACTATATTGAGTAGGTCAATTTTTATATATAAGTTTAACTTTAGTGAACTTATTTGGATGTTTATTATTTCATATGTTAATCAAAAAAAACTAACGATTTTGTTGAAGCTTTATATTTTTAAAACGTTAAACACGAACATACACTTCTTAAAAAATAGAAAAAATCATAAGTTTATAAACTTTTTACTATTGTTTTTTAATTTTATTTAACAAAAACGCTGTGGTACAAAAACATACAACTATTTAAATAAGTATTGAAAGTTTTGTTTATTTGCGGGAATAAAAATTTGTGAAATTATGCAAAAAAAATTGAATTCACTAGTGTCTTAATTATTCGTGTGAAAAATACAAACTTTGTACAAGAGAGAATATGTTAAACAATCAAGTTAAAATTGCATTACTATTAACTTTGCGCCATTAGTCACAGTCAAAATAAAGCTATAAATTTCAAAGTTTTACTTTAAAAGTATCTAGTACAGTGTAACAGTGTGGCAATGAAAATTTTCAAGTAAAACAATCTACTAGATTTTTTTTATTTTAAACAACACAAACAACTATGATGAAACGTAAATAAATGACTTTTCTAACATACTTGTATTTAGAACACTCTTGAATATACCTGATAAATGTTCAGCATTTTTGTTACATAATTTGGTTTATAGTTACCAAAAAGCACTAAATTAACTGTAAGTTAAGTCAACTTAAATCAGAGTTTCCTATACTCATTTTCGTAAACTCCTCTTTGACAGAACTTAAAAAAAAATATCGCTCCTTTTATTAGATGTCGCCCCTTTACTGTTTAGTTACTCATTCACTTTCCGCCTTCTTACTAACAAACTGCCCCTGAACAGCCGAAATTGCCCAAAGGGGCGATGTTTTCCACAAGAAACCCTGATTTAGAATAATATAAACCTAACAGGTGAAACATCAATCATCTATAAATAAATTATAAAGTACTTTTAAAACTTTTTTTTTGTAAAACTTGGTACAGAAATTTATATATCGTTTTTTTATAAGTTCATGAGTTTTCTTAACCAAACAAATTTCGTAAAACTCATATTAACCAAATAAAGCGAGAGAGTCAAAAAAATTCATTCACAATAATTCTACAGTGGTCCATCGGCGCACACAAGCGAGTGTTGGCTCGGACATCTAGTGTCCACACCGCTCATCGGCAGCAGACCACACGCCTCTTTCTTATTGGCTCTTGGTTGACAATCGTAGTTAACAGAGTTACTTTTAATACGGTTTTCTGCATCTGTGTTACAATGTTTGTTAGTTTAAGGTAGTTTTTTTAGTTGTAAAAAAACATTACTTGTTTAAAGTTTTTGTAAACTAAGTTTTAAATGATGATTAAGGTTTTTATTTACAAGTGTGTAAGTTTAAACAAATTTGTTTTAATGTTACTGACTTAAAGTATTTTTGTTTAAACCAGGGTTTCCCAAAATGTTTTTCAAAAGGCACCTTTTAAGCAATTAAAAAAGCTATGGCCCCCTTCAACAAGTTTTCTCAAAAAACTACCATTAAAACTGCCTAAGACCTTTTTTTTGCTTATCATCATCAACTCCAGAATATTTAGTGAAAGTTTTAAATTATGGTCTTGTGACTCCCCTTTTTGCGGCTAGTAACCCCCAAACTTTTTAATCTTTTTTTCCATAACATCTAGTATAAGTATCAAACTTACCTTTAAAATCGCTTTAGACCTTTTTTTGCCTTTCATCATCAACTCCAGAATATTTAGTGTACGTTTCAATTTATTACCTCATGACCACCTTGTAGCCCCTTTACTACTCATGACCCTCTAAATTTTTGTTATAGCCCCCAAGAGGGCCATTTGGACCAGTGTGGGAAACCCTGGTTAAACTATACAACATAATTTAGTTTTTTTTAGTTTAGTTTCTTTTTTAATTTTGGTTCCGAGTTTTGTTTCAACTAAAAAAATATTGACATTTGTATTATTATATAACATAGTATTGTAAGTTTTGTTACATTCTATGATAAAAATCTAAAAAATATGTTTAGTATAAGCGAGTTAGTTTATCAAAAAAGAAAGTTACTTTGAGTGTGATTATACTCTGAAAAGATGTGATTAGATTGAGTATACTTTGGTTGCAGTTCATAATAAATAGGGTTTACTGTGCTGCTTTTTGAAAAACTGTAAAAAAGTACAAATTATGTTTAAGTAAAATTTAAAATTAAAATTACATTTAATTGAGCAAAAATAAGTACCTTAGATCTTGAACTTACTTCACAGAGTAGCTATAATTAAGTTAAACATAACTTTAACAAAATGAAAATTTGTTTCTTTTTCATAATTTAAGTTGTATGTAAAATATTTGTAAAAGTATATTAAACTACTTATCTTATAAGCACAATAACAATGTTTAAACAACACTTATCAAAAAATATTTTTTTTAAATAGCATTATATACATAAAGACGACTGTGTTGTAAACATTTATCAAAGTGATTTAAGTATAGTAAATAAGACTTAATAAACAATTTAGGTTTACTTTTAAGTTTTTTGTGAAAACTTTTAACTAAAATCTTATTATTTATCAGTTATAAATTTTTCAAGTACAAAGTTATTTTAAGTTTATATGTTTTTCTTGATGTTTTTCATTAACATTAACTATAGCATTACTTATACACTTTTGTTTAATTTGTTTATGTTAATATTTTTCAAAATCTAAAAGTAATTTAAGAAATAAATAAATCATAATAGTTTTTTTAAGTGTTAAGACACTAATTTTCGTTGTTTGAAATTTAAACAGCTAACATTAAACTAAAATGCTTAGCATATATCAAAAATATTTATTAAAGTTTTTAAATAACTAAAATGTCACGTAACTAAAAAAAAAAAACTAGCGGTAAAAAAATATTGATAACGAATTAGCCACTAAATTAAAAGTTTATCTTAAGGTAGCTAGTTTAACAGCTGATAATTATTATCACACTATGGCATAAATGTAAAACAAAAACCTATTATCATGAGCTGAATGAATTCTCGTATGATTGCTATCAATGTTGTTATGCATGATGAACTGTTCTTTGCTTATATTTCGGTTAATTGCAGCATCTAAATTATTTTTTTAACTTACTAAAATATATAAAAAAACTTTATCGATTGTTTTCAAAAAAAAAATTGCTTGTTTTTCACAAGTTTTTTTTAGTTGTTTATAACAAAATCTCACTGTTAGGCGTGGAGTATTTTCTGTTTCTCATGTCAGGCGTTACCGCTGCGTTCCTCGCCGACAAAGGGGGTTTCGGCCGCACAAAATGGCCTTCTTTCGTTTTGAACCCTTGAGGCGGCAGATCGAAATGAGGGACCGACTGGCACATCGAGTTCGGAGGATACGGATGGGCGAACACGGACGTAATCGAATGACTAGATTGGTTGTTCTGCGGGAGGATATTTTGATGATGCAATGGCGGCAGCACGGTTTGCGTTGAAACTAAACTGGATGGCGGAGGCTTCTGAGGTTCGGTCATGTTTGTTGAACTGCTCCTGAAGTTCTTTTCCTGGTTTACCGAGCTCCTGCTAGCCGACATGTTGCTCGTGAGAGGCGGAAAGTAATGAGGGTTGAAAGCGTAGCTGTTGTCGTAGGTGTTGGTTTGGTACGTTGGAAGCGCAACTTGGGAATTGTGGAGTTGGGAATTGTTGGCTTGGTAGGGAATGTTGTCGTAGTTGTAATTTCTTGAGTAGTTCACGCAAGTCATCATTGGCTCATCGATTTGGCAGTTGTACGCTAAAAAAATATTGGTTTTTTATTAAAAAAATAGTTTATCATAAAGTTCATAAAAGCTATTTTTAATAAAAAATGGTTAAATGTTACAACTAACTCCTGTTAGTGGTTTGAAATTTCTTAAGAGGTTCGATGCTGCTGACAAATGTTTGCTGATTTTGCACGGTCATCTGCTGAATTTTCAAGCAGTTGACAAAAGGAGTCGTGTTCATGACGGAACCTTCTTTCAACGCATGGTCTTTACCCTTCAACTAGATAAATTAAATAATTTAAAGTACGTTTATGTATATGTGTGCTAATATTGTCGTACTGTAAAAATTTTATTTAGCGCTGATTTTTACTTTAGAAAAATGTAATTTTTAATTGTTGACAAAGATTCATAGTTTTCGTATAAAACGTACTTACAATTTAGTTTGGTTATAACAAAAAAAGTACAATTGCTAGCATAAGACTTTAATGTATGTTTTCATTAGCTAACTTTACATAAAGCATTATTTGAGTCATTTAAAACAATCTTTAAATATCTTAAATATCTAAATAATTTTAAAGCTTATACCTTTGTGTTGTGCAAAATATAGAAGCATACAAAACTTTCAACAACCTTCGTATGTTTTTCTAAAAAGCTTCATATTTTATAGCTTAAACTTTTAATTATGAACCAATAAAGTACTAATGCTTTTTTGTATGAATTAAACATAATACTTTTTGAAGTTCTTAGTTATTTCTTATATCCATTTAAAACGACAAATATTTACTTTTTTATATCTTAAAAAAATGAAAAATAAATTATACTTGTTGTATTAAAATTAACTTATTAAATTATCTGTTTATAAGTTTAATCGCATAAAGTCAAAAAGATGCAAAATAAAATGTCTTTACAGGCGTAGACAAGCTTTTTTCATAGTTTTTTAATTGATTTAGTTGTTTCATGAAAAGCTAAAGGTAATGATAACGTTGACTATGACGGATATAACTTTTTAATTTTTTTTTGAGAAACAAAAGTTATAAACAATAACAATGCTAGCTCTTTAAGTTTACAAATGTTTTTTACTTTTTTACAATTATTCATAAAATAATATTTTACTGATTTTAACAAACAAAGGTCATTTCATAGCTAGTTAGACTCAATTTATTAGTTTTCCAAATTAGTAGACTATCGCAAGAAAAAATTTTGAAGCATTATTACTTTGGCGTTTAGATAAACAATTTTTATAATAGTCATGTTTTTAACAATTAGTAAGATAAATAACAGTTTTTATTATATTATTTTGTTTATTGGCATAAATTAATAAACTTATCTAGATTCAAAACCGTTTATAACAGTCTTATATTGTCTAACAACGGTTACATTAATCTAATACATATCGATTATAGAAAAAAAGTCCAATATTTCGTCTAATACAACGTATTTTCCTGCAATTTAAATTAATAAAGCGCTGTTCTTTTCAAATTCAACATAATACATCAAAATAGTGACGTGTCTGCCAAATTTAAGTGTTTTATTAGCCAAAATTTAAACAATATAGCAACAAATATCAGCTATTGAAAAATTTATACCAATTCAAAAACAACAAACGTAAATTTAAACTTAAATCATCTAAGTAAATAAATTGTCTATTAGTTAGAAGATAATATTTTTTTATACGCGAATCAACTTATAAAATTAAAATATATTAAGTAGTGCGTTTAGTATTTGTTTTTATTTTATAAATATGATGACAGAAGCAGTTATTTAAATGATAAAAATAATTCATAAAAACTATTAGATATTAAATTGTAATATAAAAAAACGTCTCATTAAATTTACTTTTTAAAATATAGTATATATGCTTAATCTTAATTTGTTTTTTAAATGTTATTTTCTTTCCTCGAAAAAACTCTTCTTAAACATTTAAACTTTTGTTATTTTCAAATAACCTTAAACTTGAAAAAATTTTTACGTTTATTTAAAAGAGCTTATATAAAATTTGTATATCAAGAAAAAATCAATTATCGTAAATGTGTATTTGAATAAACAGTATTCATAGAAACTTTTTTTTAAACTTACAATAATTTTGAGTTTTAACAAGTTATAAAAAATAAATAAACTAGTTCTATTACAGTTTAGTCTAGCAGTATGACTTAATAAATATCAATTGAAAGTATTCATATAGTTAAACACTATTTATAATTGCTCTTAAGTTAATGTATACACAGCATGAACATCTTTAATAGTTAACTAAAGTTTTGTTTAAAAATAAGTGTTTTTAAACAAGTTCAGTTTTATTTTATTTTACTAAAACTTTACAATTTAGTGTTTAAACGTTACGATTTCCACTTAGATATAACTTCAACTTGAGCAAAGCTATATTTTGATAATCATACAATAGTTTTATGTTAGAAAATTGTTTTATCTCATCGTTAAATCTATGTGTTATGGTTACTAGTATTATCGATTAAACGACATAATTAACTTTGCCAAAGGAAAATAATCTAGTTTTTTCATGTAAAATAAATTTGTAACATTTAAAGTCACTAAAAATAAGTTCATTAACCAGTGAATTAAAAAACAAAAATCTTATAATTCAAACGCATATTAAATTATAATAGTATTTCCATCTAAACAGCTTAACAGCACCGAGTTGTATCAAATCTTATGTTTTCAAAAGAACGAGCTTATAAAAAAAGTAACTTACAGTTTATATACATTTTAATACGAAACTGTCAAACAGCATTTAAAAAAATAAATGATTCCATCTGCTTTTTAAACTTTAAAATCACAAAACACCTACGTTAAAACTAGCAAGGACCTCAAGTATAAAAATTCAGTATGTACTAAAAAATAAACGTATATATTAGTACCTTCTTTCTGGTGTGCAGACTCTTTCCATGGTGACCGCTTTTAACGTGTTTTCTCAAAGATGAGGGGTCTGTGTAGCGTTTTGTGCACCCCGGATACTGGCATGCGTACGGCTTCTGTAAAGATTCGTACTTGTTCACTGTACTTAAACTTTGTTGTATTTAAAGCAATCTTTTAGAGCTATAGTACTGATTATTACTAAAAATACCTAAAGCTAAAGAAAACGAATTTCATAGTTGTAAACTATGGCATATATTTTTTTGTATTCAATTGCCAAAAATTAAAAAATCATAAAGTATATGTGCTACTACGAAAAATAACTTTTTTTCATGTAATACAATGTAGTACTTTTTATAGCTTACATGACTTACAAACTTTCTGACCTATATTTGTTTATTGATACATGGCTTTTACAATTAAAGTAATTATGGCAAACGTGTTAAGCCTCAAATATTGTTTTTGATATTCTCCATAGACTATGCATAGTGTTAGACGTCAAGCAAATGTTTTCCATTTTGTTCAATTTTTTCAATCATAAATATTTTTTACACGATAAATAAGGTACATTGCTTTCAAGACTTTAACAAGTAAAACTTTTTTAATTGATAAGTTTACTATCAAAAATCAAAAAATCACTTTTTAGAGCAAAATAACGAAGACATTGTATCAAAGTTAAAAATCAAAAACAGTTAATTAACTTGTATACTTTCAAATAAAACTATTAAAAAGTAGAATGTTAGTTAAATAAGTACTTTTATTTTTAAACTAAAGAAAATTCTTTAAGCAAATAAAGTTAAAAATTTAATTAAATATTTTTGTACTGATTTTTTTTAAAGGTTCTACATCTACTAACTTATCACTTTTAATATACACACAAATATTTTGAAAACAACTTATTTATAATTCTGCGCTTAAGACTCGTTTTTTTTTCTGTAAAAAAAATTTGTCACGAAATACTTTTCTAATACGGAACAAATTTCAAACAAACGGTGTCTAGATGGGTGCGCTGATGCTTGGCACGGTCGGAAGAATTGCTGAACGCCTTGTTGCATCCGGGAAACTGGCAGTGGTAGGGTCTTTCCCCCGTGTGAGAGCGCATGTGTATTTTCAGGTTCTCCAGCCTCGAAAACGCCTTGTTGCAGCCTTCAAACTGATTTATTTTTATTAAAATTAAAAAAATAACGTTTTATAAAGCTGTTATTAGGTAGCTATAACTATCGAGATGATGATTGTTAAATATTAAAACACTGTTTAAAGCAGTGGACTTCAACTTTCAAAGAGCTGTACAGTAAACAAATTGAAAACAAATTATGTGCACACTAGAGTACAAAGACTATAAAAAATTTAGTTTTTATTAAAAAAAAATATTTTTTATGTCTTGAACGTCAATATAAAAAAAAAACCTATTATAAGCTTTAACTTATGTGGATTTACCTTTTTCTAAAAAAAATACGTAACAAACGTCATTTAATAAGTTATATTTTACCTTACTAGATTCTTTGTGCACAGAAAATCAAATCCTATGCAAACTAGTGAGCACACTGGGAAGACTACTTCCCAGTGTGCTTTACACACTTTAAAGAATACTTCGAAATTTTAAGTTATCCCATAACGCAACACCCTTTAAGGTATATCTAAATGTGAAAACTTTTTTTTGTTAAAGCAAAAAACTAGTCTCCGATGAGTTTACCAAAAAAGAAAAATGAATAAAATTTAAATAAGGTGAATTAATTTCACTAAAAAACAAAATAAAATCTTTAATTGTAATTTTTTATGTTTTACAACTTAGTGAAAAATGACTAAAGTTTGCATAAACAATTGACTATCAAATAAGCAACATTGGCAAGTGTGCTAAGATTAGTTTAATAAGCAAAAACAATGAAAGTGATATATAATGACTGCTTCTATATTTAAGATAAAACTTATTATGAACTACAATAAAAATAATAATACTAAAATAAAGGTTATATTTTGTTTTTTTTTTGTTAGCTTGAATTTAAAGAAAAAATTCTTGTTTTTACTCAATCATTCGTTTTTTAAGAGCCTTACTTACACTTTGTAAGTATAATTATATAGTTCATATGGTATATTTGAATGTTAAATATTCTTCTGTTTTACTTATACTAAAAAAAATATTCATTGAGTAACAAGATTCGTATACAAGATTTTATAGATATGTATATAAATCTCATAGTTGTTTCAAAAATTTTCAATTTACTGGAAAACAAACAAATAAAGTATTAGAAGATAAAAAAAAAGTTCAACTAAAAATGGACAATTTGAAAAATGTATGTTTTTCATAAACTTATACTACTAAATAAACAAAATACCATACGTTTTTTTACCTTGCTCAGCACAGTATAAAAATAAAGATGACATGCTAACTTGTGTTACTATCTATGTAAAACTAATATTGTCAATGTCAAGTCTATGTTCTGCTTTATACATGTAACGTAATATTTTTTTTCGAAAAAGGATAAAAATAACCGTGTATTATTAAGGAATACTAATGTAAAACCTAAACACTGTCTTCATTAATCATCTGTTTTAAGCCGGAACAGTACTTAAAAAAAATTGTTTCGTAATAATGACTTTTTTAAATAACTGACCAAAAAATTAAAAAAAGTGTTTTGGTGCTGATTTTTATAAAATAGTTTATATACAAATCATTCATTTTAATACTTCGGAAGGTTTATCGATTAATTTTGTTTAGCACATCGTCAGAATAAAGTTGCTAAAAACTTAATAAAGGATGGTACACATTTTAGTTATGTATAATGATTTTAAAATATCTAGATAAAAATAGATACGTCTTAAAGAGTCAAATGTAAAAATCTGTGTAAAGGTTTAAATTAGAACTAAGTTATACTTTAATGATTTAAAGTTATAAATAAAATGAAATTGTTAAAATGAAGCATTTAAGACTGTAGAAATTTTACTTAAACTAAAATAAAGAGAAAAACATCACAAAAAACAGCAACAATAAGAAAACTAACAAAAAACGCTACTTAAAATAGTTTTGAGTTGTAGAAATCTCGTTGTGTACAAACTTTCGACTCGCGAGTTCTAATGAACAATGATTCTAAAACTGAGGTATGCTAAGATTTTCTCGCTCTAGATCAGAAAAAATAATCAAACGTAAAACGTTTAATTTTTTTCCATTGTAATATAGCTAAATAGAACGATTAAAAAAAAATCACAAAAAATAACGCTTTTCTTATAGACATATAATAAACAATTATTTTTTTAGCACCTTTTAAGTTCTGCACTATATAACTTGTACACCAGTACCATCAGTTAATTCAAACAAACTCACAGTGCACTTGTTGGGTCGTTCGCCGGAGTGCACACGCATGTGGATGAGCAGCTTGTACCTCGCGTTGAACGGTTTGAACCTCCTGGGGCAGTCGAGCCAGTAGCAGGTGAACTCATCGCTCTTGCGCTGGTCGATGTGCATCTTCTCGATGTGGCGCACCAAATCGTCCTGTTCCTGATTATTGTTTCATTTTTCAATACTTTTGTGTACAATTTTTTTTTACTTAAAACGAAATGCTCATGCAAGAAATGGAATGATTGTTTCATGTAGCTTGTTGCATACAATAACCAGCTGTTTTAAAATGGAAATAGAGGCTCAAATGTAGAGTATAAATATGAGAAACAAAATTACATAAAAAAAAAAAAATCATGATAGTCTTTTTTCTTTTAGTATTTTAATTTTAAATTAAGTATTTTGAAGCCCTTCCAAGCGGGCTCAGTGAAGAATGAATCTAGTTCTATATTATTTATATATAAAAATTATTCTCCTTATCTTTATTATTTTGGTCATTTTAAAGAAGCAGTTTCTTAATGATTGATTCTTTAAACACAACTTGATAAGAGGATTGTTTTTTTTTTATGAAAGATCTGTTTCTATTAAAAAAAAGCATCTTTTTCTAAACTATGAAAATTTTAAGTGCTTAAAGTAAAAAATAAATAGCATTTTTTTTACATTATTACTTTGCAAAAAATCTTAGTTGAAAACGATTTTAAATTTCTTTTGTAATAGTTCATTTTTAAACTTATACAACATATCTCTAAACTAGAACTTGTTTTCTTGAAGTTTTAATACTGCCTAATCCTAATATAATTTAAACAGTTTTGTTGTTTTTGAATAGTTTAATTGTGTATGTTTTATTGAAATAAAAACAAAAATAATGCTCAAAAAATATTTTAGTCCAAGGACCTTGGTACACAAAAAGACCTTTCGGTCATCGAGTCGCATACCCAACTCTAATTAGAGTTATAATGAGCTAAAAAAATATCAGTCACAGTTTAAACTCTAAAACGAAAAAATCTATGAAAAATGAGATTATTAAAAAGCTTTAGAACATAAAATACTTTCTTAAAAATTTATTAAATTAACATATATATAATACTATAAATCTTATATAACTTTAAAAAAAATATATTGTTTTAAGTTTATTTATAATAAATTGTGCGTTTTTTTTATTAAGTTTGTAGTAAATAGTTATTTAAGCGATAAAAATACAGGTATGTAAAGTTTTCAAGTATATCTAGGTTACGACGAATTAGTTACAAGTACATTAATTTGAAAGCTTAAAAATTGATAAAATGCATTGGTTTTTAGTATATAAAACTTCTAATTTAAATATATGAAGTATAAAGATTTGTACGCTTTCCTTATTTATTTGAAGTAAATCATTAGGAATTTTTGTTTAATGAGAATGTCTAGTAAAGCTTTATCTATTTATTTTTATTTTACAAGCTAAAGTAAATAAGCACTTTAAAAAAAATACAATCATTTTCTTAAAAAGTTTTAAACTAAAAAAAAAAAGGAAAACTAAATTTTTTAAATTTTTTAACATGCCTAAAAATTTCCCAAATTATTGTTTTTGTTTTAATTTGACTTTAAAATAACTAAATTTTACATTTTTTTGAGCTTTAATCATAAGTTTTGATGACAAACTATGAAGAATAGCGAATTTAGTTTTTAATTATTTTAAACTATAATTGTAAAACAATAAATATCATAATAAGGTTGTAGTTTTAATTTCTAACCTACTTTAAAGTACTTCATATTTGTATTATTATTAAATTTACTTAAACATGCCTGTTGATAACTTAATTCTGTATTATTATGGTCTTTTTTTATTTAAATTGTAGTAATTACTTAATTATTACTTGAATAAATTTAAAAAAAGTACTGCTGTACAATGAAACTTTTGAAAAACTGGTTACTACAACAAACTTTTCCTACTATATTTTCTAATAATCAAAACACAGACTACGAAAATTAAGCTTTTAACCAAAGTAGTAAAAACAAAAGTAAACAATTATTTATCAAAATAATACTTATTACATTATACTCATAATAAACTGAACACGCTGAAGTTTTACATATAGAATTTAATGTGAAAAACTATTAATATCAAAAGCGCGCAGTATTTAATATCACTACAAATGAGCTCTGTAATATTTTGGTCAAATTAACTTGACAGTGGTAAACAGTCGAAAGTAACCAATTACGCGTTGTTTGGTGAAAACATCACGACCTTGCAGCTTCACGACTCTAATTAAAAGTTTATCTTGGTTTACAAATTGACCTTTAGCAAGATAAGCCGATCGCTCGAAACTCTGCGTATTTGTGTGAGAATCTAAAACATTTGCAAAAGTAGGATTTTTTTCAGTGCGCAAAACCTTAAATTTGGTGTCAAGAAGTTTTAACAATAGACTGGAAAAATTATCTTAAGATTTCTCATTACAAAACAGCAAAGTTTTTAATTTTCCGTCTACAAAGTATGAATTTTTTTTTGATTAATGTGTATGTTGTTAATCAAGATAAGCCGATCACTTAAAACTCGGCATATTTGCGAGTGAGAATCTCGCAAATTTTCAAAAGTGTTTCAGTGCTCAACGCTTCAGTTTCATATTACAAGCAACTAACTGTAGATTTAAAATCTAATATGATTACTTTTTATTGCAAAACATCAACACTTTTCTAATGATTAAACTTTGCTTATAAAAGATTTAAATTATTTTAAGTTAAACAAAAGCTGTTAAACGTGGTCTGTATTCAGAAAGGTGTAATTTTTTTCAAAGAAAAATACTAGTAGTACGTGTTGTATGTCTACAACGTATGAAGACCTTTTTTGATAACTGTATATATTGGTTTAGTTTACCACAAGTTGTTAAATTAACTACTTAATTAGTGAAAAAAAAGTTAACTTGTAAGTTAAAAGTTATCAATTATTTTAAAGCTTTTATTCTAAGCAAGCTGGTTCAACTTCAACATATTTATCACTTATAAGCTTCAACTGCTAATGAACAATAAAGTCTGATGTTGTGAGTAAACAAGTTGCACGTCTTACGTAACGTCAGGCGAATTAACGTGAAATTAACCTTCACAATTGCGGAAGCAATAAGCCGGCACAACTTCCAACAATCACAAAGTTGACGCCATTTTAATTGCCAATGTATACAGTTTTTGGCCATTATCTGATAAACAACATTAACTTAATCAGTTTTTGTTTTCAATTCAAAGTTTTACTTTTAACTGGTCTTATCGAACATAAAACCTCATGAAATATTTCTTATTGTAAACTCACCTTGAACTTGACCCCGCATTTTATCCACCTGCACACCCACCCCCCATCTTCCGACCTCGCCATGTTGCTCTTCTTGCTCTTCGCATCGCCCTTGACGAAATGCTCGCACTTCGCCACCTTGTGGCCGGACCCCGTTTCGGGCAGCGACGGGGGAGGTGGGTTGGGCGCGAGAAAACCCCCGCCCGCTTTCTTGCTGTGACTGCACGGCTGGTGTTGGTGGTTGCTTGGCAACAGGCGGTCTTCCCCTCCGACAAAAGCGCTGCTGCCCCTTGAGGGAAACGGCGAGCGTTCGACCACCATGCCGGTGTGGAGGGGAGAAAAGTCGTTGGAGGGCCGCCGCGAGGGGGCGCCAAATATGGAGTGGATGGTGGGCGAGATGCGGAAGAGGGAGGCGATCTCGTCGATGGAGAGGGGAGAAATGCTCAGCTGCCTCTTCTTCGACGGGTTGGCCGGCTTCAGGTGGAAATTCGATTGGGCGAAGTTTCCGTCGCTCGCCCAATCGAAGTTCTGCAGGTAGTTGTGGTTCGGCTTGTCGTCTTGCTTGAGCTGCTTTGAGGAGGGCGTGAGTGGCGGCAGGACCTTGTAGGGGTTCAGAAAGCCCGGGCTGCAAGGGACTTTCCCTGGGTTTTGGCGGGTGCACAGCTGGTCGACGATTTTGTGCTTTTTGTCGAAATTTTCGTCAACTGCAAAAGACTCGACGTTGACCGAAGGCACTAAGCTAGGCTGGCGGAGACAATTGACCATGTTTTTGTCAATGTTTGATATTTTCAGACCATTTTGTGTCGAGTCAGAAGTAATCTTTGTGATTTGTTCGTTAAAGTTTTTGTTGCCAGCATTTGCCGCTGTTTGATTTTGAATGCTGCTTGAGAACGTGGTCGTAGGTTGATTTTGGAAATCGTTGTGACTTTGCAAGTTGCCCGGAAAGTTTTCTATCATTTGAAGGTTTGAAAGCTTGTCTTCTTCATCAAAGCTAGCTGTAAAAAAGTTGTGTTGTTTATATTTTAATGGTTGCTTAATTTTAAGTTAACTCGTAGCTTTGGAATAAATTTAAAACTTTAATTAGCTTTTAAATACCATAAGAAAATAATAAAAATAAAAAGTTTTTACAGTGATTCAAGCTAGTATCACGTAGTAGTAGTGCTAAGGACAGCTTGTAAAAAAAAATTGCAGAGATAGCAAACACTTATTGATAAGTTTTAACTATTTTTTCTGAACATTATAAACACTAAATAACTTATATTTGTGTTAACATATAAAATTAATTCAACCTTAATACCATTGAATGTTAATCATTGAGAAAAATATTTTTTTCAAAATAGGTTGTTGTGTCAATACCGTTCAAACCTTCAAAGGCGCCTCGATTGCAAAAAGCGCGAGTTAAAATGGTCAAAGTTGAAAAAGGCCGAGACACGGGCAGGCGCCAGCCGATTTTCAATCAACCCTTACAAGACGTTTCTGCATGCACTACAAACCTCTCGCATAAACCGAAAAGCGCATGTGAATTAAAATCGTCGACGAAAAATATAAGTGGTCACGTTTCCGAGTCGCCATTGAAAACATACGAGTTACTACCACTTACACGTGTAGCGAGCGGATTAAGTGGGGATTAACCGGTTTGCAATAAGAAATAAGCAGCGCTCGGTCGTAATTAGGCGGTTTTCTTAACATATAGAGTGTTTTTTCAAACTTAAATGTTTTTTCGCTTATACAAGTAAATGTACCTGATGAATACTTTTTAATTGAGCTTTGTATTGTAACAAGTTTGAACACGAATTTCGAGCTATTTCGGTTTTTAAAGGACAAAATTTTCGTGAAGAGAAAGCTCTTTTTTTAAATGCTGTAAATAACTTAATCCTCTTTAGTTAGGCAATTACTTACAATAAAGGCATGCTAAAGAATTTAATGAGTAAACGTTTAACATCAAAGTTAAAGTGCTCAAATCGCTAATAGATGTGTCACACAGTTTATGCAAGTTTGTTTAAGTTAATAAACTAAACATGGCTTAGCTGCTAAAGCCTTTAATTAGAGAAGTCCACTTTTGACATACAAATCATGTTGTATTTAACGCTTGTTAAAAAGATACATACAATTCTTGAATATGGGACACGATAAATACAAATTGCTAGTTGTTTTCCCACCTGATTTGTAAAGGCATTTTAGTTTTTGTTTGTGTACATTCTTAAGCGGATGTAAAATGCTCAATAAGCTGTTGTAGTTATTTGAATTTTTTAAATATCTTGATGTAATCGTTTTCACATTTGTTTGTTTTGTGTAGTGTAAAACACATTAAATAGCTGGAGATAACTAAAATAACAACATTAAAACATTTTTCTAAGTAACAGTAAGAATAATTTACTTACCAAAAAATTATCTGTAATTTTTTGAATGTCAAATTCTGTTATTTTTTAAAGTTAAACAAGTAATTCCCGCAACAATCTATTGTAATTTTCTATTATCATCAAATTGTTCGCGATATACTTTTACTTTTACAGACGATTTAATCCTTTATTAAGAATGATGATAATAAGCACGCACGAGTGTGCTGTCTTTAAAGAAAAAACTTTTTACTTTCTTAATTGCTCTCAGTGCCTACTTCAGCGTGCAGACAAACAAGAAAGTTTATTTGTTTGTCACGCTATTCAAATAATAGAAACCAAACATTGCGACTAAACAAACCGACTTCCAGTTTCGATTTAAAAAGTTCACTTTTGTCATTCGAAGAGATTTAATACTTATATAACGCGAGGTGAATCGTTTAAAAGTTTTAAACGTGGGAAATGTTTATGACTAGTTTGTGTAGCGCTTTTTGTTCGTCGTAACTTGTTTGCGCCAGACGTCTTGGCAATAATGGAAAAAATAAAGGGCATTAAAATAAAAGCCCTTGAACTTCAATAAAAGCTATCTCTTTCACACATAAAACGTATCGAGTGCTGCCTAATAGCGAATAAGAAAGAGCTGGCTGCGGACGACCTTGTTTCGGACAACAATATTAAACGCCTTATCTTTGACACAAACGAGAAAAATATCAAGTTTTTTTTTCCAGAAAAGAAAATAGTCTTTCTGTTGCAGGGAAAAGTTTTTACAGCGCCCTTCCTCGCTGTCATCGAATATCTTGTTTAGTGATTTGAATTCCCATTGTGCGGGCAAAAGTTATTTTATTGGTTTAATCTGCAAACACAACTGTTTCTTTTTCTTAAACTAACTCGGTACGTTGTAACTCTGGAGTTTTTCTGTAAACTGCAGGTTTTGGTCGTAGTTTGGTATCGCGTTTGAAACGTCGTAGTCTTGCTCGTCGAATAACTACAAAATTTGTATGCGTTATCTCTTTAGTAGTTGTTAATGTTAGTCTAAAAAAAATTTCAACTCTTAAGACTTTTGTAAAAAATTCAAAATTAAAAGTATAAAAAACTCTTATGAAATTAATTTAAAATATGTTATTTTCTTAGCTTAAAACTAATATTTTTTACTATCACATTATTCGTATGAAGACTTTTTAATATACTAAATATGAATTTGTTACTCAAATTCGTTATGAGCACAAAAAAAATATTTAAGTTTTTCTGCTATTAAATCTAAATACAAAAAAATTTCTAGTTGTTTATTACTAATTTTTTTCTTTAACTCTCAGATAAACAATCGGCATTAGTTATGTGTTATTGTTAGAGTTAACCTTCATTTGTGTTTAAACATTAATTAAAGTATTGTTCAGTAGTAAGCAAGAATTTTTAATTCAATTTCTAAGCTTCTTAGTATGATAAAGTTTAACTAAACTAAAAAAGTATATTCAAGCTTTAGGCTTTAAGCTTTAAAAGTTATTTGTCAGTTTTACCTCATTTCCAAAAATAAAACAGCTTGGCTTTAGGACAAAATAAAAATATTAAAATTCACCAAGCTTTAAAAGTTATTTGTCATTTTTATCTTATTTCCCAAAATAAAACAGCTTTGCTTTAGGACAAAACAAAACTATTAAAGTTTAAACGGAACAAAGTTATTTTAAGTAGAAACTAAATTCACGTAAAAGTTAATTTCCTTGAAAAATTGACTTTTAATTTTACCAGAACCGAAACGTGTTAACAAAAACCCACGCAAAATTCATTGTTAATGCCAGAAGTTTCCGAGAACATCCCGTCTATGTTGCCGTAATAGCCGGGCTCTATCGTGTTACGCTGACAGCCGTCGAGGGAGGGGTGAAACTCGGAGGTTTGCTGGAAGTCCCGGCCCTTCTGCTGACACATTCGGTTGCTCTGGTCGACGTTCAGCTTGGAGAAGTGCTCCTGCAACTGCTGCCCTCTCGGCGATAAAACGTGGAGCTGAAAATGTTGCGTGAGTTAATAAAAGTTTTGTTTGTTGTCGTTTGTTGAACTAATAACCGAGCTGCCAAAGTGTTGTACATTAATGAAATGAAAATTTAGCGGTTTAAATTCTGGAAAAGTTCGTTTAAGTAACTTTAAACGTTATTCGTGTTTGGTTAATCACTTTGTAAAATAGTAGGAGTTTATTATCTTCAATAAATTTGTTGATAATATTATAATTGCATCTTTATTTTCAATACAAACATGTTTTTATTTGAAACTTAAAGCTTTTAAAAATGAAGTTGTAGTTTTGGACTTTCTTTGTAGTATCAATTAATAGTTTCTAAGTAATTTATTTGTAAAAAGATAACATAAGCTTTTATTTTAAAAAATTACAGTTAAGGATTAATTTAAACTGAAGAAGACACTCTTTAGATTATAATGTATAATCAGATAACCTTAATTATTTAGCTAGCTGGTCTACAACAATCGACTCAATTCAAATTTATAAATTTTTGGATGCAACAAAAGTCAAATGCTACTAAAAAAATACTAGTTTTTGTTATAATAGGAATTTTTTTATTTGAATAACTAGTCAGCGAGTCCGTTTGTTGGCAGCAAAGATTTTTGAAGAAAAAATCCGTTTTTTATGTATCTTTTTACACTTTACAAAAACCTTTAAATACTAGAATCAAAACATGTGAGTTATTTTTTCTAGATTTCAAACAGACCTACACAACCAAATTAGATTAAATATAATATAAACTGTGTCTTTTTAAATCATCGAATATTGTTAATTTTATTAAGCCAATTTTTTCTAAATGTTTGTACACAAGTCTACATACAAATTTGTTTTATACCCACAGAGGGTTTGTGTCAATAAAAGTTCAACAAAAATGCATACATGGTAAAAATTTTAAGTTTTCTTAGCATACTGATCTTAAGGTCCGTTAAAAGCTAATAATTTAAACACTAATAACTTTTTTATAAAACCATCTTTGGCTAAACGTCTTTTCACAAGTTTATTGTAAAGTTTCATTGTTGTAAATGTTACCTAAACTTAAAGACTAATGTTTAGGTTAAAGTACTGTGTAAGCTTTGTTTTCAAATATCTAAAGTAAACATTTAAAAAAACTTGACATTTTATTCCTGAGAAATTAAAAATCAAATTTTGTTTAAATGATACGCTCTGCGGTTTTTAAATGCTTTATACATGTAAACAAACCAGTATAAATCAATAAAATAATCGCATTAACAGTTGTTGTGCAAAACAACTTAAGACTACCAAAAAAATACTTAACTCTAAATAGATGGTTGTTAGTACTACTTTACGTTCTAGATACAAACCTGAATTGTGACTTACAAAAATAAACTATTTAAAACTTAGTTGTATTTTTTATGTTATGAAAGTATGCTGTAGAGGTTGCGTTCAACATTAACAGCATAACACCGCTCAAGCTCTTTGTTGCAGTTGTTTACGCTGTCAACTATTTCAAACAGAAACAATAAACACGTGACAAGCAACAACCAAATACCTCGTTTACACCTGCCGCCATCCCTTCTTCTTTGTTCGCGAAGCTTTCCGTGTCGACGATCTGAATTCTCGGCGGGTTCCCGTGGCATCCTGGCGTTTCGGGAAAGTGCGGCGATCGGATCTCGTATTTCTTGCAACTTTCAAAGTCGTGAGCGAGGTACGTTGAGTTCTGCGGGAAACATGGCTGACAACTGGGCTGCTGAAAGTCTTTGTTTGCTTTCATGCTCGCATCAATCAAATCGTCCTCGAACAAGCTGACTTCTGCTGCGTTGCTCATTTTTAAATTTTATAAGTTTTTATTTTGCAATAATGGTTGAAGTTTCGGCTGGTTTAGTTCTAAAAAAAAATTTTTTTGTTATAGCTTCACACTTTGTTTTGTAAAAGAAACAAACTTGGTAGTTTTTAAACAGTTTAGCAGCAAGTTATTGACAATTGAAACTGAAATATTTTCTCATTAATTTCTTCGCGTCAATGTTTGACGATTTATCACTATTATTACGTCATAATCAACAAAGTTTTGTTCAAATGACAGAAAGTTCAATTGTTTGCATTCACGGTGGAAATTAAACAACGCAATGAAAAATAACTTGTGTTGAACAATTTTGTTCAAAAATCCACATGAAAAAGCGAACTTGTAACTGCAGGTAAAAATTTTAGCAAAAATGTTTAAAAAGTAGTTCAATATATTTTTTGAGCAACTTGTCAAGTAAATAATTTTCTCTAACATAACGTACAGTATTTTTATAACTTTTGTTGATGCTAAAAAACTCATTAGGCAAAAACAACTAATTCATTTTTACAAAAACTGAAATACATCAGTTTAAATATTAAGTTTAATCTTTTTATTACAATACATTTAGTACTAAAACCGTATAAGCTTTTCAAAAAAATAAGCTGCGTAAAATTTATGTTTATGTTATAATAAAATTAAAGTGTTTTATAAAAAAGTTAACAAAACTTAAACACTTTTTTTTTCTATAAAAAGTATTACCTGAACAACTTTACTATATCAAAACATAAAAAAAAACTTTATATTATGCTTGAAGTAAAAACAAGAACATTTTCAACAAATAGTTGAATATTGAAAAATAAATCTTATTTGGATAGTGTATTTAAACACATTTTAAATTAAAAACCTCTTTTTTCTACCGGACTAATTAAAAGACTGGTAATTTTAACTATTACAATAATTTTAACTAAACAAAAACGAAAGCGTCTTCACTGTAGACTATTTACTAATAACTGTATGATACACTACTGAAATTTGAAAATGTTCAAGTTTTAATAAAAACACATAAAGTTTTATCGCAAATCAAACATGTAAGAAGCATTTTTATCTGCTCAAACATACTTGTGAAAGGCAAGTGCATCTCTATCGATGTGAGTAAATGCAAAATGTTTTTTTTTATTTGATGGAAACTAATTTTAAATGCAACAAAATTTATTATTGCTTATTAAAGTTGTTATAAATAACAGCAAAAAAGTGTACACGGAGTTTGATTGGAAACTAAAAGTTACCTTTTCTTATGCAAAACAAACAATTTCAAGTTTATTATTTGATTAACATATAACGAAGTTAAAAACATTATGAACGAATTTAGTTTAATAACTAACAAAAAATAAAATTGTGTCTGTATAGAGGAATGTTACTGTACAAAAGCAATTTTAAAAGTTAAATTTCAAAGCTTACCTTGGTATTAAATTGTATAAACTATTAAAGTGTTTTACTTTCGGTCACCTAATTTTCAACTTATTTTTATTTAAAATAAAATCTTTAAGCCTAAGTATCTTTACACCAGTAGGTTATATTAGGTTTTTATAGCACTTTAACATAAGTTTATCGTAAGTAAAAAAAATAAACTTTAATGAATAAATTAAGTAATATCTCATCAATACGTATAGAAAATATAAACTTTTAACAACTCTTAAGATAAATCTCACAAATATCCTTTTAGATGATAATAAAGTAACTATTTACCAATTATTTAAAAAAAACAAGCTTTAAAATTATTCAAGTAAACTAAAAAATGACACTATTTTTATTGTACTATAACGATATTTTTCCTAGTCAAAAAATAAATTATACATTTATTAACTTATACTCAGGTTTACTAGGTCACCTACGTACAGCTACGAATTATAAAACATTAATGACGATATATCGTTGATCAACATTTTAATAATGAATACCTGGAATTAATTTTTACTTATTTCTTTGTAGCGACAGCTTGCGGATTGCGTTTTTCTTAAACTAGATTTTTGTTTGCAAACGAAAAAGCTTTTATATGGTTAAAATCGACTTAAACGTTTTTCCAAAGTTTCTAAACTATCTAAAAATTTCTAATGTATTTTAAAAGCTTTAAAAATTTTTTGAAACGATCGTTAATAAAAATTCATTAAGAAGTTTTGTATGTAGTTTAACTTTTAATGAAATTTTATATAAACTAACACCAATAAAACAATTTTAAACAATAAAAAACTATTTATGAGATTTTACATAGATATTTTTTTGTTAACGAACCAACTAATATTTTATGAATATAAATTAAAACAGTTTATTCAAAAAAAATTAAGTATAGACACGATAAAAATAACTTTCAAAAAACATTTTTTGTCATATGACGTTTCTCCACCATATGACATTTCTCCATCACATGACGGGGCGGGCCTGGTTGTCTGCCACGCACACGATCGGTTGTCCGGCCAACGAAGGTGACAATTCTCCCATGACGCAAGTCCTGACGAAAATGGTTCCCTGCTGTCCGGTGCTGCCCACCTCGCACCTGTACTCCATCGCGTTTCCGTTTTTGACCAGAAAAGTCTCGGTGAGTCCCCTGACCTGCTCGGTGCCGTGCATCGTGGTTCCCGGCAGTTTTCCAACGTAGCAGTCTGAAAAATATTGATTTAAAAAAAGTCATGTTCAAAAGCTAGTTATCAACCTTCTATGTTGAAAGTTTTTAATTATCAGGAATAAAATGTTATTAAGGTATGATTTAAAAGTAAAACAAAAAATACAGAAGGTAAGACACTAACTTTAAAAGAGAGTATATTTCATTTCAATCATAAGCTGTTTAAAATAAATTTTGTCTACCATAGAGAATTGTTCTGATGATTAAATACTTTTTTATACTTTTAGTTACAAAAGTTAAAAAATCAATACTGGAAGTATGTTAAGTCAATTAAACAACATTAATATATGCATACTTACGTGCGTAAGTAATTATTTACAGTTTTATTTAAGTTAAAATTATTCAAAAATTAAATGCAACTAATTAAATTATTTCATCAAAACTGTATTTTTAATTTTATTATCACTTTTTTTTCTAACTAACGGATCTCTTGGGTGCAAACTAGCGGCTCCTCCTCCATCGACGGCACCACAGTGCCACTTTCGCACTTTCTGCTTTCAACCGCCCCCTCGTTAGGGAAATACCCCTCCTTGCAACCCAGGTTGATCGACTGGCTGTGGTACAAAACTGCGGGCATGTCGTTCGCGTGCTGAACTTGCATCATCGGGCAGTCTGTTTGAAATACGAAATATATATATATATATATATTTAAACAAAACATTTGTTTAAAAACACAAAACTTTATATGCTTGTGTATATCTTATTACAATCTTTGTTTGAAATCGAAAAAATACAGTTAATTAGAGATGAACGGCTGAATTAAGTTTAAAAATTACTTGTATTGGTGTAATGAGTTACAGATAAATTTTTAATAATTTATCTTGAAAAAAAAGTTTCAAACAACCGACCGACGCCCATCCGGGTGCACTGCAGGTTGAGGCTGGGCACGAACTCCCCGTCCACGCACTCCGTGTTGAAGGACGCCTCGTTGCTGTCCCGGTAACCGACCTCGCATCCAACTAGGAGCTGGTCACCGTGCTCGTACTTGGACTGGGCCGGGAAGACGAACCTGCCAGTCGAGTTGGTCAGCATCACGCATCCTGTTGATGATGACTTTGTTTTAATTTATGTTTTTCACATAGTTTGAAAGCTAATTACTTATGACTTATTTGTGTGTATATGTTAAAATATTTAATTAGAATTTTGAATAGTTCTTAATTTTTTCAACTTAAGTTTCAATAAATCATTAATCAGTGTTTACACTTTAGAAATATAGTTTTTTTTAAAGCTTGGTAGTAAATCGTGTATAAATTTAACTAAATTTTTAACAAAAAGTATTTTTAGCCTTTTTAGTTTGAAATATGTTTGAAATACAGCTAAACTTTACTCTTAATTCACTATATTTATAAGTATAAAGCACTTTAAGCTTAGTACTTTGAAGTACTTTTTACTTAAAAAATATAAACTCTTTTTCAGCCGCTGAAACTAGTTTGTTCTTTAATAAACGTTTTAATATTTCCAAAAACATCATAGTAGTATTTGGGAAAAAGTTTTGATTGACTGATTTATTTTCATTAAGCACTCTAAAGCAGAGCGCTTTGAAGAAAATAATAATGATTAAAGTAGACATTTAGAAATCAAAATAAGATTAATTAAGGTATAAGTTTATCTAAAAACTTTTTTTATACTGAATTTTGGTTACAGCTTTTTGTATTAAAGTTTCCTCACTGCTACAAATGCTTTTTATGCTTGAAAAAATTTCATATTAAATATAACATGCATAAACTTATTAGTTTATGACATAAAACGAGCTTTTTATAACCTTCTCTGTTGTTAAACATAAGTACAAGCACGACAACTACGGCAAGAATTGAAATAATTGCCAATGTTCCAATAATTGTCAAAACTTGATTTCTGCTTGATTTCTTTTCGATTACCATTTTGTTATTTTAGTCTTTTTATTTATAGTTTAAAACTTGAAAATTAAATAATACTTTTTATCAGTTTAAGCTACTATATAGAGAACAATGATGGATTTTTTAAAAATACAGTTACAATATTATTGCTTTCCTAGCAAATAAACAAAGCTTGTTATTTCTGATTGTTTGGCATTTGAAAACAAATAAACAAAGTTAATTTTTTTTTATAAAAAAAGTTTTATTTAACTACCCTAACTTAAAAGTTCTACTTATGTTTAAAGTAAAACTCTATAAAATAATTCAACTAACTAAACCAAGCATAAAAGTACTACAGATTAAAAATTTGTTAATTTTATCACTTAAAGTAGCCATGAATCATATTAGTTATTATCTAAATTGCTACGTAAATAACCCTTGACGTTAGTTTGTGATTAATAATACTGCAGGAGTACGTTATAAATGTGTATTTTTCCCCATTAAGACTCGCATACGTTTAATTTTAAAGCTAAATATGTTATTTGCTTAACAAAAGTTTATAAAAATAAATTAGTTGATGTTTTTTTCTCATAACCTTAGATATTAATGATTCGTATGTAATATAGTTTATGTATTTTAAGGCTAGAATCTAAAATCGCATTTTAATTTGGTACCATTATTTAGTTTATATTACTTAAAATAAAAAGTTTGTAGACTAATCTTAAATGTGTGTAAACTATTTAAAAATTCGAAAAGTTATAAGTATACTGAACAAAACCTACTTTTAAATTTTTTTTAAGTTTAACTTTCTCTACTCTAATTCACTTAATTAGTATAACATAGAATCTTTAAAAAAGCGAAAACATTCTACATACTTCTTTTAAATTCACAAAAATTTGAAGGAACTTTAAAACAGTATAAAAATTACAGCTAATTATTCAATTACTTTTACTTATCAAAAAAAAAAATAGTACAAAAAGAACTATATACAGCTAAAAAAAGTTATCTTTTGAATTCAATATTTTGTCTTCTCAAAAAAAAGTTTGAAATAAACTTAAGCTAAAATGTGTTTACTTTCAACACAACCTTTTAAGTTTATTTTATTAATAACAGTAGTTCTAAAATTTGTTTTAATAGGGTATTAATGAGAGAATTTTTTATGATGAAAATAAAAAAACTAAATTTGTTTCGCTAACTTTAGAAAGGAGCAGAAAAAGGTTTGATTATTTGAAACCAATTACAACTTGAGCTTGTAAAACAGATACTGATATAAAAAAAATTATCAAACCTAAATTAAAAAAATTTTTGCTGATAAAGTTGGTTTCAGGCTATAATAAAACTTTGTTAAATCTTTTAACTTTCAAGCAAACTTTTAAAAATTACTTTTTAAACAACTAATTTTAACAAAAATATTTATCTCTGACGAAAGAAATGTTTACCAATCTTTTATTTAAGTAAAATTTTAGCTACTTATTTTTTCTTATATTTTTCAGACTGTTATGAAAAATTTCAGAAAGTATTTTTACTACGACTTGTCGTACATTAGTATAAAACTATTTTACTTACAATACATTAACTTTAACATAAAGACGCAAATTGAAAACATTTATTTAATTTTTATAACGAACTAAAACAAAATCACAGTTAGTTGTTAGATAAAAAAAGCTTACAGTGTTTTCATACTACATTTAGTTTACACAGTGTGGTTAGAAGTACAAAGCAATACTAAATGAACACGAAATAAATAGAAAGTTAATTTATTTGAGCCTTTTATACTAACGGACTTAAAGATAAAACTTTTAAAAATAGGCATAAAAATGCAAAAATACCAAAATAAGTAAAAGATAAATAGGCTAAACTTCATCATACTTATTTATGTTGTCTATTTCCCGTTTTTCTTTAAGATTATAATTGATCTGCAAAAAATAATTTTCTTTGTTTGTATAAGATATCACAAGCTTTATGTATATTTTACTTTAACTCATTTGTAATTTTTTTAAAACAAACTAACCCAGTCGAGTAATGCGGATGAGCTTCTGCTAATTTTGTTTGCTTCATCTGTTTCCACTTTGCCTAATGTCTTTTCTACTCTCCTTACAGTTCTGTCACTGACGTTCCTGACGGAGAACCTTTTGAAGCTTGAAATTATTGACGTTTCGCCGTTCACAGCTTTGAAAGTTTTTCTTACGTAGTTCCAATCCTAAAACACGTTTGTTCGAAAACTTTTATTTTTATTTTCTGTCAAGTTTCTTGATTAAAACATTGATTTCAATATATTTCTAGTATGCAAGTAGTTTAAATTTTTTCATAACTTGATAAAACAAAACGTACTTCAAAAAATCACTAGTTTTATATACAATGCATTGTTTTTTGTTACCAGCTTGTTTTTTCATTAGTCGTTTTCCAGATGCAAAAATTAAGTAACTAATATATTTATTTATTGTTTAAAATACTTCCATATAGTTTAGTAATGACCGTTTGAAAAAATTAAAAAAATCTAGGTGTAACTAATGGGAAAAAAAAACTGAGTGAACAAAGCTTTAGAGATGAAAACGAAAATATGAAACTTTATACAAGTGTATTTTAATTATTATTTATTAAAAAACTAGATTTATAAACGATTAAAAATAATGAAATGAAACTAGATAAAATTCTATTAGTTGAAATTTGTTTGTGTAATATAGTTTAGACGCGATTATAATTTTTAACTTTCATATTTATAACAAATGAAAAAGATTTAAAAACATGCTTAAATCAAACATTATTTTCTTAACAATAAAGCTTATAAACTTTTTTGTCAGTGGCGGACATCAAACTGTTTATTATTCAGTTTAAAAACCAACATTTTAAAGTTTGTACTCATTCATTAACTAATAATACAGAATCTTACTTTAACTTGAGTCGGAGTATGTCCAAGTAAGAGTAAAGTGGAAGACATTAAGTTCTTCAAAAACTGTGGAGGATTGGAAAAACTGTTTATTTCAGTCAAATCTGCTTTGCTAATACTGTTTTTAGCTTTATAGTATCTTTTTAAATGATCTATCTGTTGTTCAGACTTCGCAACCTCAGCTTTTAGATCTTCATACCTGTGTTAAATATTATTAAAATAATTTTTCAAGTTTTGTAATCTTCTTAACAGAACTTATTTTTTGTGTGTTACAATTTGAAAATCTATAAATTTAAAAAACGTTTATTTGTTACAATAAACCTTATTATGCATGTACTTTGAACATTTTCACTTGGTCATACAAAAATTTTGTAGATCAGCTCGCAATCTTGAAGTTGCTCACAACTAACAATATATAACTATAAAAACTACAGCTAATATTTATAAGCTTATTTACATCTAAATTTTTTAAACTATAAATGAATTTTGCTTTTTGTTAAACTTTTTTGTACACAAACTTACAATGTGTGTTACAGCAATGTAAAATGTTATAAAAAAATTTATAAAAGTACAATTTTCGAAACTAGTCTATATTATGTAGAATAATAAAAATCACGATGGTTAAAAAAATAAAAATTGGTAGGTTCTCATTTCTTTAAAAATTGTAAAAAAAAAACAATAATAACACAACTTTTTAGTTAAGCAACTTCTAGTTTAGCCATAAGAAATACAAATGGTTAACATCAAAGTGGTTTAAAAAGCAATTGGAAGCATTTAAATTATGCGCAAGAATAGTTTTTATGATTTTCTTTAAGCCTCATACAGCATTAAAAGTAAGAAACCAATTTTTGTTTAGCTTTTAAAAAGTTTTAATCCTTAAAACTAATTAGTTATAGTTTGACAATGTTGGATGAAACTTGTATATAGAAAGCATATTTAATAGTTTTTTATGTGCAGAATAGTTCACTACGGAAAGTTTATACAATTTTCATTATAACTTTTTTAATATAAGTATATTGCTTATTATGTTTTCAAAACTATCTACGTTCGATATTATAACCTTTAACTAGTATTTGTTATCTATACATTAACTTAATAAAAATTAAGTTTTTAACAAGTTCATTATAAAGTGGATAAAATCTAAAAAAACTTAACAATACGTTTAAAACTAAAAAACTTACAAATCTTCACTGCTAGTGGCCTTTTCAACGAAATCTTCAAGTTTTTCAACATTTCTGGTGTTAATTCCCACTGCATACTGCACTTTAAGCTGGTTCAAGTTCAGCTTGACTTCCTTCTTTTCTTTCACACCTGATTCTTGTTTGTCAGCTTGACTTTCACTCACTTCGTGTATCATTTCGTCGTCTTGAACTTTTTCGTCAATCTCCCTAAGCTTGTCAATTTGATCCGCTTCTACCAGCACTCTTTTAGCCTGTAGTTGGTTTAATAATAAAAGTAGTTTGTTTCAAAAAATAAATACATTTGTTCAAAAGCAAATATACTTTGTTTATTCTAAACTATACACTCTAATGTTAACCTGCGCAAAATATTTCACGACTTTATCTCGCTGATAAACTAACTAAACTTATAAAGTTTAATACCATAAAGTTATCAGTTTTTTTTCAGTTATCAGCTTAAACTTTAAAGTGCAAAACGTTGTTCATTTTCTCTTGTAAAATTTTACCTACCCACTCAACGAAGGTTGCGGCGCAGAAGCTGACTCTTTTGACGTCACCGGTCCTTACGTCATCGATGAGCGAGCGCGCGTACTTTCTCGACCTCACCGAAACGTTTTCCGGTTGATGGAACTTCACCCTGTTGGTCACTGAGTATCGGCCCTGCTTGCTGAGCCACGACTGGATTGATGACCAGTCCTAAGTTTTACAAACTTATAAAAAATAGAATAACTTATTTAATTTTGTAATTCTAAATTTTGATCAAAAGCTTAATCACAAACCGTTTAATGTTTTTTATTTAATTCAAAGATAAGATTAAGGTTATAAAAAGTATAAGTTTTGCAGATACGTAGTTATGAGGTTTAAAGTAAAATTTCAATTATAGTTTTAAATTTAAATAAGAGCTTTAAAAAAAATAACTCTTATAACAACGCATAAAGTTAAGCTTGTTATTTTTAAACTTTTAATGTAAGATGCTCTTAAAATTCTCAAAATATTAGATAAATTTCTTGTTTAGCAACCATATTTCAACAACATACTTGTAAAATATTTTTAAACTTTTAAAACATTTTTATAATAAAAAAAGCACTATATGTGTTTACGAAATCACTATTACTAAACTTAGTTAACTTAAATTAAAAACCACTAGTTACACTTCTTGAAAAACACTTGGTGTACCAAAAACTGTTCTTTATAACAAACTTTAACTTAAACTCTATAAGACTTTTTGAATTTTAACTATCTAAATATGATATCAAAACAAATTTAGAAAATTCTAAACAGATATTAAGTATAACATGTACTTAAGTATGCAATGAATGAAATTAATGAAAAATAAAAGTTTATGTAAACATTGGTTAATGATAAGTAAAACTTCTAATTTTTTATTAAGTAGCTTTAACACAAAACTGTTAAGCAAGCTCTTTCGAACACTTTTTTTCAAGTTTATCATCAAAATTGACCCTTAATCGACTAGGATTTTTTAAAATCTATATTAAAACAGCAAGTCTCGATTTTGATAACAGTTATGTATAAAAAAAAACAGTTTACTCACATTTGCTTGCGCAAACGACTCTCCGAGGATGACAAAAGTTGCGGTCATGACGGTTTTGACCAGCTGTGGCGGCTTCGGGTAGCTGCTGATTTCCGACAGCAAAATTCTGTTTGTTTGCACCAAGTTGTTGGTGCAGTTCTCCAAAGCCTTCAAGTGCACGATCTGAGCTCGGGAAACTTCGATTTCCTTTTCTAACTTTGTTGAATACCTTTAAGTTTTCAAGTAAAGTTTATTTTTTGTAAAGCTTTGTTTTAAAAATAGTTATCCTTATTTTAAAACTACAGCTTTAATATTTTAATATTTCTACTGCTATATTAAAAAAAAAACCTATATATGAAGCATAAAATGTAAATTTATGTAAACTATGTACTGTACATAAAAGAAATATAAATAAGATAAAACTTGTAAAATCATTTTTTCATCAATAAAGTTAACGCATCTTTGTATATCATATAATTAGCTATCAGTTTAGCATAAAGAAAAAATTTAGAGCTAACTCACTCATCGGTATCTGCATGTTGTAAGAAATCTTCAAGCTTCAAAAAGTTTCTCTCGCTCATCGCTATAGCGAACAGCTCAAACAAATACTCGATTTTCAAATCCTTAAGCAGCTTCTCCGCTTCCTTAAAATGAACCAACTCCCCTTCATCTATTTCGTTTACCTTCACAGCTTCAACCGCCACTTCGAGCTTCTCAACGTCTTTAGCCAGCGCGGCCGCTTCCAAATCTCCATCAACAATTTCAATCACTTTCTTCTTGTGCGCTTCCAGCCTGTTTTGCCGCCTTTTTTCCCGCGCTTCCCGCCTTTCCAGCTTCTCGAGCCGGTACAGTGTGCGCTCGGCCTTGTCCAGGAACGCCTCCTGGTTCCGGACGTTTGCGGCGACGAAATCGTCTATGGCCGTCCGCAACTTGTTCGTGTCACGTGATTTGGCGGCGCTTTTGATGTCGCGCATGCGCAGCTGAGGGTCGATGAAGTTTGCCAGCTTGCGAGCCGCTTCGATATCTTCTTCGGTGACGAAAAATTTTGCTTTTTCCGCTTTTTCTATCGCGTCGCAAAGCTCTTCGTGGTTGCGCTTGGCAATTGCGGACTGTAGATTGCTTTCTGCCAATTTCGAATTTCCAGCTTCGATTTCAAGCTGGTTAAGTTTTTCCTTTGTACTGATGTAAAAGCGTTCGTTTTCATGAGTGAACAAACCTTCGTACCGCATAAAGGCTTCTTTCAGCTCTTTTATCTCAGCAAACACTGATTTCAAGGTCTCAAAGTTCTTGGGGACGTATTTCAAACTTTCCTCTCGCTCCTTCAAGGCAGCCAGCATTCTCTTCAGCTCGCTCTTCTTCGCTTCTTCTTCCCTCTGCCTTTTCTCGTCTTCTTCTTGCTTCTTCTCGAGATCGCCGACGCTCTCCCTGCAGGCGCGCAACAAGGTCTCGTCGTTATTGGAGAAGACGACTCCGAACTCGTTGAGCTTGTCGCGGAGGCTCTGCGACTTTTTCAAGGCGAACTGCAGCCTCTCCAGGTTTTCTTCGTTCACCTCAAGCTGCATGTCGCTCCTCCAAACTTCCATTTCGCTCTGCACGCTTTCTTGGCGCTTGATTGTTTTTTTATTGGACTTTCGAGTGCTTTTTGAGCTTTTACTAGAATGAGACTTTTTAGAAGAGTTTGAGTTACTAGATTTAGCAGACTTTTTACTTTTTGAATCACTAGCAGCTTCTTTTTCTGATGAGTTGGTAGAAACTGCTCTTTTAACTTCAACGGTTTCAGCTGCTTGAGGATTTTCTGATTTATTTGATTTTACAGATTGTGTATCAGAACTAGACTTATTTGATAAACTTTTTGCTGAAGATGCTCTTGAATTGACATTTTTCTCATTTTTTTCTGAGCTTTTTGAACTGGATTTTTTAGACGTAAGTGATCTTTTTGATTGCTTAGAAGAACCACTTTTTGCAGATGAAGAAATTGAACTATTTTGATCAATTTCTTTACATTTAGCCGATTTTTCAGCTGAACTGTGTACTTTTTCTTCGATTTTACTAGTTTTTGCGGTTTTACTATTTTGGGTATTTTTTGATTTGTCCGACTTAACAGACTTATCGTTTGAACTAACAGAGACTTTACCAGAATTACTTTTTGTTTTTGAACTTTTGCGTTCTAAACCGTCATTATTCTTTTCGCACTCCTCAGCACTTTTAGCCTTCTCCGTTTCACCGGCATCGTCCTTTTCCACACCCTCGGATCTTTCCAGCTTCTCTACTGCGCTCTTCACCTCGACGTAAAGATCCTCGTCCTCTTCCGTCAGCAGGTGCCCGGACCAAGACCACTGCCGCATCCTGTCCAGTCCCCTCCTCAGCTCCGACACGTTCTCGCTCGTCTTCGGCGACCTGAGCTGCTCCCTGATGACGCGCAGCTCGGCGTCGTGGGTCAGCCGGTCGATTTCGTTCAGTACTGACCGCAGCAGCATCTCGTCCTGCTCGCCCTTGTCCCTCATGTACTTCTCCTTCAGCTGCAGCTTGTGCACCGATGAAGATGTTTTGTCCGAAGCCGCGTCGTCCGGCTGCTCTTCCACGAGGCTCCTGAAGTCCTTCAAGACCCTCTTGCACTCTTCGATCACCTTCTTCTCCACCACTCTCGCGTCCTGCCCGTTGAGGAGCTCTTCGAACCGGTCGATCAGCTCGGCTATCTCGCCCGGCTTCTGCGACTTTCCGATCGCCACGTTTATTTCCTTCTTGATTTTTTTCACCGCTCGGAGGAAGCTCTCCTTGCTCCGCTTGGCGCTCTCCACGTCTTCCTTGAGGATTTTGAGGTGGTAGTTTTCGATGTACTGGCCGTATTTTGTTTCTATCTCTGAGAAAATGAAACTAAATTCAAAAAAGGTTATCAGTATGTATAACAAAAGATATTTAAAACTGCTTAAATGTTTTTTTTTTAATTTTACAAGTAGTGTATAAAATGTACAGCTGCGACTTTTAAACAAATAGTAACTGTGCTTGATGTGCAAAAAGCTTTTTTCTAGCTAATTTGAGATAGAAACTTTGTTGCTAAATTAAATGCTTTTAACAGTTGTTTAACAATTGTAGTTAATTCTAAAGCCACTATTACTCTCATTAAATTTAAGTTTAAAATGTTTTGTGTTTTTTAATTGCTTTGAATTTACATTTTTAGATAGTTTATTTAGCAACTATGATTGTTATACTAAAGAACTAACGTAAACCAATATATTGACTTAAAACTGTACCTTCAGAAGTTTAAAACATTTAGTAAGTTAAAAAAAAGCATACTTAGCTTTGTTCATAAAACATTAAACCACAGTTTTAACAACATAGTTAAAGAACTCATTCAAATGAAGCTCTTAAACATGTCTAAAACAAAACTTTTACCATGCTGTTTAGCAATAAAATAATTTTTTTTATGCTTACCTTTCAACAACTTTTCCATTTGAAAAAGATTATTTTCCTTTTTAAAGATGGCAAAGTAATTTTTCAAGTTTTCCACGTACTCATACGACTTCAAGTCTTTTTCCATCATTTCACTCTTCATCTTTTCTCGCTCTTCATTTTCTTCTGGCATTCTAAGAGTAGCTACTTTAGTCTAGTAAGATTTTAAGATAAGATTTGCTAAAGTTAAAAATCAAACACATGTATTACTAATTTATTTTTGAAAAACAAGTAGTTGAAAAATAAACGTATTAAAGTTAAACTCTAAAACATACCTAAGACTGAAGTTCTTATAAGTTTACTCTATAAAAAAAAAACTAAAAAAAATAAAAAACTTAAAAAAAATATTTTAAACTTGCTAGTCATAGTTTTTAGAGTATTGGTTTTGCTTTTGCCAAGTAAAAAAAACATATTTAAATTTTTTATTGACTAAAACACGTTCACAAACCGATTAAAACGTTTTAACTAAGTGAACAAATATGATAGATTTTAAAGATATGTGAAAAACAAATAGGCACAAAAAAAAAAAAAGGTTTTATGTTTAATTACAGTAACCATGAAAACCTTAAAAACCCGCAAATAGCAAACACCTACAATGAAAAAGCAACTTGACGCTAAAGAAATAATTTTCAATAGTTTTGTTTGCTTACGACAAATAAAATAAATAATAATAAGTCACAAACAAAAGATGAATAGATTATGTTCTGTGCGGAAAACAAAGTCAAAGTTATGTAAAATCGAGTGTTTTTGGTTTTAGACTTATAATAAGTTAAAAATGTGTTACAACCCGAGATTAATACTGAGTTGTAATGACTTTTTTCGGTAAGCCACCATTAATGCATTTTATCTTACCAGGTTTTTAGAAGTTAAATAACTAGTTGAAAATAGTTTAAAATATCAGACTGTTCTTTTGATAACTGCAATTTTGTATCTAATACTTATAATTAGATTGTTAATTATTTTCTCTAAAACTAAAACTATATATAAGAATTATTTTTCGTTAGTTTAGATAGAATTAAATACTCTATCTAATGCAGTATTTAAATATTATTTACAGTATTTATGACGTAGTATATGCAGTTATTGTAATATAACAGTAAACAATTAAATACATTACTTTAATTCCCTGCTCATAATATAATACAGATGATAGTCATGAATTATTCAAGTTTTTAATTAAAATATAAATGACAGTAAACTTAAAATAAAATCAAAGTAAATAAAATACCATAAAAAAATAAAATTCAAACTAGTTTTTTTTTTGTAAACAGTACAAGTATATAACTTAAGTTTTACAGCTCAATACAACATATTATTTGATGAAGACATACTTTAAGCAATAAAATGACAACTGAAGTCCAGTGTCTACATTTTTGTATAGCAATTTATCTCTAAACAAACACAACGCTACTTTTCTATATGTTACAAAATAAAGTGTTCTTTTTGTAAAATAAGTAACATAAAACTTAAGTTTACAGATATTTTATACTTGTCTTTTTACGGTTTATTAGTTTGATAGTTTATACAAACCAATCAACTTTAAATTTCTTAAACAGTGTTGTTTTTGTACTAAATATTATATAATTAAACAAAATTGTTGCCACTTCAAAATTGTTATTTTTTATTAAACAAATCCACAAAAAAATACTTTAAAACATAATACAAGAAATTTTAATGAAAAAACTATCATTTCTAACTAAGTGGGCATTCGCTTTTGCACCTTTAAAAGTTTTACACGCTACAGAAAAACGACGTGTTGTTTTAAGCAAACACGAAAAAAGCCACGAAAAATTTTAACAAAAGGCATTTTTAGTAGTATAAAGAGTAGAGCGTTATAAATAGACGAAGTAAAATGTGATTTAATAAGGTATAACAGTAAATTTTAAATATGTTTGTTTTACATAATATAAATAGACAGCACTTGTAAACAATATGTTTTTGATGTTTATTTTTATAAGAGTTGTTTTGTTTTTACCATTTTGACTTATGGCATTTTTAAAAATGTTTTTTAAATTGCTTTTAACAAAAAATTAAGCTTTAATAAACAAGCTTGTTTTGAGTTGTATAAAAATAAACTATAATAAAAGAACTATTTTATTAAATCAGTTAGATGTTTTTTGTACGAAGCATTTCTATAATAAATAAATCCTAAATAAAAATTGTTATTGGTTTCTTCTAACTTTTTTTTTAATTTAAAGTGTTACTTACTTGTTCGAACCTTCTTCACTGTTTTGATTTCTTAAAGGTAAATTATTATCTTTTTCAGTATTTTTAATAATTTTACCACCTTCTCTACATTCTACCTCATTTTCTATGAATAAGAACGTGTTCTTCACATTCTGAATAAAGTAATAAATTTCTTTTTAACTTTAAATTAAAAATTGAAGGAACATGTGTATAAAGAACAATAGTTTTCTCATACTGTTTTAACTATTCAATATGTTTTTATTTAAAATCCTTTGCAATTTTACCTAGATAAACTTAATATTTCTTGTGTTTGTAGTTAGCTATCTTAACTATCAAAAATAAAAACTATAATTTGCATTAATAAAAAATTTCTTTTTCAAAAAAAACCTTGAACATATTGCATTTGTAAAATTAAATAATTAGCTATTGTTTATAAAATTGGGTAAAACTTAACTGTTTTGTTTCAATATTGATAATTTTGTGTAAGTAGACTACTAAAAATACATTAAAACACAACTAAGTAACTCAGTGTATAAATAAATTATAAACACTTAAAAAATCTAAACGACTTATATATTTTTCAATTTCTTAGTTTATACCATTTTAAACAAAAGTGTATACATGATAATTTGTAATTAAATTAACTACTTACTTTTTGATTCTCAGTTTGAGTCTGATTGTTTTTACTTTCTTCATCACTTTTGATCTTTCTTTTGCGTTTTTTAATCATATAAAACACAAACGATAAAGAAAACAAACCGAACAGTATGCTTAAAATATACACAAGTGGAACTAAATAGTATTGGTTCATTTCAGTTAATGTGTGTGTATTCTCTTTAGTGTTAACTAGACGATTAATACCTGTAGCTTCTGAAAGTATTATTTCCTTTAAAATAGAAAAACAAATCTTTTGTTTCAATAACTTAAGTTGTTTACTTTTAACGAGAATACTCTATTGATCACTGTTTTAGCTGATAAACTGAATTCAGTTAGCTTTAATTTTGATGCTAAATATTTTTATTTTCTCTTTTTAGAGGTTTTACGTTAAAATATAAACATTTATACAATATTACTTTAAGAACATTTATACTATAAAAAGGTAAGTAGTAAGTATGTTTTACAGTATCTTTTAAAAATTCACAAACATTATTCAAAATATTTTGTGTATGTAACTTTAAAAAAAAAAAATTTATAACATAAAGTTTAAAATAAACCTGTTATGTATGTCATAAATTCTAAATTTTAGGAAAATTTTCATTAAATATATATGTTTAAAAGTTATTTGCAAATTATTTTCGTACAAAAAAAAACCTTAAAAAAGTCACTTTTTAATAACAACCTGAAACGAATGGACTAGTTTGTAAAATAACTGAATAACTTTATAAAGTACAGAAAAGTTCTAAGATATAAAATTTAAGTATATAGTGTTTGTTTTAAAATTAAAAAAAGTATTTTAAAACCAAATCTTAGCCTAAATATCAAAAAATATACAACAAAAGCCTACCTTTAACTATTGATGTTGTTGTTAAAATAACTTCTGTACTAAGAAAGCTGATAATGCTACTAGTAACATAACTATGATATGTTGAAAGCTCGTTTGTAGTATTATTAATTATCGTTGTATTTAAACTGGTAGCTTGTGTTGTTTTAACCGTCGTTGTATCTTCCCCTAAAATTAAAAAAAAAAGTTAAACACAGTGTTTTTGTTTCTTTGCTAAATTTGTGCTGGTTAATGCTTTATTTTCTAATAAACTCCTAAACTTTGTATTTAGCTTTACAATTTTTGATTTAGTTGTGACAATGTTTGCCGTTAGGTCGTACCCAATTAATATGACAGCTGAATAACATGAATATGCAAAAAGTGTTTGTGATCGGTTACAAACTGTCTTATTTCATAAAAAAAAAGTATGCGACAAAAATAAACGTTGAACTGACTTATAAAAAAAAAATTATTCATAAGTTAAAACAATATTTTTTTTAATGTATAAACATTTGTAGTTTTTTGATACTCACAGCTTTTATAATTGTTTCAATTAGTATTAAACAGCACTGGATAATATTTCATGTTTGTGTATATTTTAGATTTTAAAATTAAAAGAGTGTTTAAAGAATTGATAAAATAATTTTTCTCCATGCTTGATAAGCTCTTATGCTACTGGTTCACAATTCGTACCTCTAAAACTTAATTAAGTTTTCCTGTACCAAGCTCAAAAAATAATACTTTTAAATACGAAGTTAAATACTAATGCCTAAAGTAGACTTTTTAAAAGTTATATGATTTTTTTACTTATACGTGAAATTTCCCGGGATAAACAATGTATTTTCTATTCACAAGAGTATGGTAATTAGTAAACTGCTGCAGAAAATAAGTGATTTCGTGTTAAATATTTTTTTTTTAAACTTTGAACAGTAAATCTCTTACTCCAATTCTTATTGTACATTTAAAGCTATTTTTGATTTAGTTTTACCATTTACGTATTAACACGAAAAAACACGATTTTGAAGTATAAAAATACATTGATTTACATCAAACATGTGTTTACTCTAAACAAACAAATAAGGCAGAGTTAAGGCATTTATAATTCGTGCAGTTACGTAAATCGTTTTGTTTATTAAACTCGTGCACTTGACTCAGTATTGCACTTACGTCTCAATTACTATTAATCTGTTGAGTAAAGACGGGATTATAAGTGTTTTCAATTAAAGCTTAATCTGTCCAAGCATTTAGAGAACAAATCATTTAAGTTTAATGCAATGCAAACACTATTGTTTGTGCGCTTATTTTCATGAGATTTTTTGATGAAATCAAAAAAATGTATTTCAATATGTTTCAAACAAAAATAAATATTATTTGAATGTTTTATTTTTGAGGCTTACTTTTTCTAAAAACGTGTAAAGTTAAACTGTAAGTGTTTTTTATGATCGATACTGCTTCAGTGTATTAAAGACTTTTCCTCAATATTCTAGACTAGTTTTAATTGCACTCAACAACAATTTACTTAAAATAAATATGTTTTGTTTGTCAAAATTATATCAAACAAAATCAAAAATAAGAAAAAACTTATTGACTATACGCAAAACATTTTAGTAAAATATTGCTTAGTTAAGTTCTACTATTTTATAGAACTTAATTAGGTGTAAAATTAAAACAAATTTATCTATTGTTTTGTGTATTTTATTATCATTAAAATAACTTACCAACATAATAGCTTGAGCGATTTGTTAAAAACTCAGTCGACGTTGTCATTTTTTAACCTTATTTGCTACAATGCTTATTAATAAATAAACTATAGATACTTTTATATGGAACTTTAATTGACTCTAATGTAAAACAAACAAAGTGCTTCATCCATTAATACATACGAAAGCTTTATGGTGACTATGGTAAATAGAAATAATTTTTTTTCGTTACATTAAAAATAATATAATTAAAGTGTTTCCAAATTTTGATTGCAAGAACATACTTTTAGAATAAAACACAGGAAACTGTCAAAAACTATGCAAATTAGTAACTAGTAGTATTTTAGTTTTCATTAAATGTTAAAAGTTAGGTATGGTTTTGGTAGATTTTAATCTTTATGTGTACAATTAATATTTTTGTTTTTGTAGTTATGATTTTCATAAAAAAAACTTTAGCTTCAGTAAGACAGCCGATCAGTTTTATTAGTTTAAAGAGTATGTTCGTGTATTTTAAAATTTTACTTCTAGCAATACAACAATATAACATTTTATTCTGTTATTTTTGTTTTTAATAACTATTCGTTTAAAATTTATATTGTGTCAAAATATTTCATTATTTTAACTTAAACTAGTAAATAAGAAACATTTAAATTAATAATGAAAAAGAAAATATCTCGAATACAATTTATAATTCTTTGATTACATTTAAATAAAAATCACTGAAAAATAAATAAATACCTTATCTAATCTAAGTTTTAACTTTAGAATTTTTGAAACAACCTTAGAAAAATTTAACCTTTACAAAAAAAAACTTAATTTTTTTTGTAACGTTGTTCTATCAATACAAAAAGTACAATAGCTAATCTTAATCTTTTTTAAGCATAACAAATTTCGAATGAAAGCTTTTAATTCTTGCGTGCATTTATTTTTTATTAGTTCGATTAGTTAACCCGTAATCTAAACTACTTTATCAAATATTCTAGTATTTAAAAACTATACAATACAAAAAATATTAAATAAATAGTTACATTTATGTAAATATAGATAAATGTATGTGTGTACCTGTAAAGTGTTTATAAAGTTTATCTAAAATACTCTTTAACTAATTTTTCTGATACATTTGAGTACAAAATTGGTATTTATATTGGTAAGTAAAAGTACATTGTTAGATAAAATGTTTGTTTGATTTATAGTTTTTTTCGCCCTAAAAACGTTTACAAATGTTAAGCAGAGTGTAAACCTTTAGATTCAATACATGTTTAGATTTCTTCAATACTATGAAAGGGCATGTTTTTATAATTTCTTGATATAATTGCAATCAGAAGTCTAGCTTGTTGAGATTCAAGTAAATTTGATATTATAAGTGCTTGATGATTATATTAAAACGCAAAAATGTTCTAGCCTACTAAAAACTTTGTTAGAAGTAAAATGTAACTTTGTTAGCAATAAACTATTAATGCTCACGGTTTACTAAAAATGACAAAGGCTAATTTTTCAAAATCATAGTATAGTAGAAAACACGTCTTTAAACTTATGCTAGAAAAAAAGTTGTAATTTAATAAATTGTAGTAAATTGTAGAGTGCTTATATAAAATGCGACGTTTGAGCTTTCAGCAAGGTAAATAAACTTGGAGGGCATCATAAAAATAACTTGGGCAAAGTTTTTGTCGATTTAAAAGTACTTTTCAGAGGCAATTTTGGATCTTGTTTGGAATTTGATGACCTCATTGTAACCTCAATATTTGGAACCTAAAAAATGCGACCTTAAAGTTTTTAACTAAATTTTTTTTCCATATATCAATCATTACAAAAATACGTTGTGCAGAATTAAATACGATTTGAAGTAAGTTTCAAGGAGGCACCTTTTGATTATAAAAAAATCTTTAAATTTAAACAAACTAAAAAAAAGCTATAAAAAATTACATAGAGTCAAAAAATGCCTCCGTCATTTTTTTAAGTCATTTTCAGTTATATTCAATTTATTTTTATAATAATTGCCACACGTAAAAATATATTCAGCTAAAAAACTTTAGGTCGCATTTTTAGATCCCAAACAGTTTAAATTTGGGTGGTATTCAGAAAATCTAATAGTTTCTCTGTCAAACGTTTTTCAAATTAGCTAAAGTTTTGCACAATGTGCTTTTGTGATATTTGCCAAATATAAAATCTTTCTAGCTTAAAACGCAAAGGTCGCATTTTAGTAAGCATACTAATAAATATTCATGCTTAATATAAAAAAACATCTAAGATTTAGATTAAACAATGTTTAAAAATAGTTTGTCTTAACGCTTTTTATTACTTAGTTTTATACAAACTTTAATGGCAGTAGCTATACAGTGAATCCAAGTAAAAATAAAACATACAGTTTACTTGTATACAAATCAAAAAGATACACGTATTACCTACACCAAGAAAATACAGTCACCTTTAAGTAACTAGTATAAAAAAGGAACTTTCGACTTTTCATTTAAAACTAATAAATTAAATTTGTAAAACTAATCAAAACAACTTGCTAAAAAGAAATACGAATAATTTATATTTAAAGTTTTTGAAAAATCACTTAAAGCGTGGCTTATCAGCTCTAAGCTATGATACCATTAACAACATGATCAAAAAAACTTTGCATTTATTTCTACCAAGAAAAAACCTTCTATAACAGTCCCGATACTTCCAAAGGTTCTGCAACACTCCCACTCCTAAACCTGGAATCTTTATCTTTGATCTTCAACGCGAGCACCATCAGCAACACGCCCAGATTCAAGGCGACCACCAAAACCGCCAGCTGAGCCACCGGGTACAGGACCCCGTCGAGCAGGAACATGAGGCAGGATCCGGCCGCCCTGCTGGCGAAGTACAACGCGCTCGTCGCCGCAACCCTGCCACCTTGTGGCCACAAAAAGCTGTAGCAGCTGGGCGCCTGACTCTCGAACACGCCTCGGCAGTGGCCCAGGGCCGCGGACGCGATGTACAGGGTGGCCGTCTGGTTGCGGTCGGGTCGTATCTTCCACAAGAACAGGAGCAGGATTATTGAGTTCTCCGCCACGGCGTTCAGCAGCAGGATTTTCGGGAGGGAAACGTGCTTGGCCGCCCGGCCGCTGAGAAAGCTGCCGATCGCTTTGAACAAGCCGAAGGAAACGAGGCACTTCGCTACGTGGGTCACACCTGCAGTTGGTAGTTTATTAAGTGTTTTTAGATGTTTCTGTTTTTATAGATTGACATTTTAACTTTAACTGATTAAGTACAGGCTGTAAGTTATGAAAAAAGTCATCACAACTAGACTTAATCTGTTTTTAAATATAAAAATGTAAATCTTTATTTAATTTAACTTTAGCAAACTTAAGAAGCTTGCATAAAGTTAATTGTTAATTATGAAACCGTCGCTAAAACTTTCAACTAGAAAACTGTAATGTAAAAAAATTTATTAATTTATGTTTTAAAAAGTATACAAGTCTAAACATATGCTTGCAGTTTACTACATATACTTAATAAGAACAATAGTTTATATATTTATGTACCTTTTGACCTTTAAATCAGATACAAAAAGGTTGTAAAACAAGGTGTTAATAATTTTCACAAACAAATATTGAATACTTTTTAATCTTTATCATTTTAAGTTTTTAATGATTTATCTTATTTAGATACAAATCTATTTAGTCCAAAAAAAAAAAACAAACACCATAAAATATTTACCTATTGAGCAAGAGACCCAGGCCAAAGTAAACTTTCCAAGGATGAACGCCCTCATTAGGCCTCCTTTCATCGCCAACAAAATGACCAACGGTGCTGCTTTATCTTCTTTGAGAGTTTTGAAGATAAGCTTGAAAAGCTGTACATTAGTCCCGTCCTTTTTCTTATCAGTTGCAGCTGACTGTGGCTCCGACAATAGAGTAAACAGCAGAGAGCTTAAAACTTGCATTGCTATAAAAATCGGTAAAGTTTTTCCAAGAGAAACTTCTTCTTTTAGTGATATTTTTTGTAAAACAGGTGGCTCATAGTACAAACCACACGTGCAGTCGGAACTCACGGTTGAATTGCAGGAACTGCTGTTTGCTGAAGTTGAATTGAAATCACAAGAGTAGTCAGCAGTCGTTTTTTTTGACGTGGTGAGTGTGGCAACAACGCTGCCTGTAACGAGCGAAAAGCTGTAGAAAGCGAACACCACTCCCGAGTAGAAGCAGTTCACTTCCTTGGCGTCTTTCCTCTCGGCTTCAGCCTGCCACGTTGACGCTTTCGTGACGTAGACGCGCGATGACGACCAAAGTAAAGATCCTCCGACGCCGACGAGAAACGCTGAAGGGTAAATCAGGTAGGTCGCAGGGTGGTAGTTGGCTGCATGAAGTTACTTGTGTTTAATCATTTAAAATGACATATTTGAAAAAAAAAGTTTACATAAATACAAAAAAAAATTAATGATTAAAAAAATTTTTTTTATAACAATGTTAAACAATTCTTTTTACACCCGATCATAAAAATAGCAGTCTTTTTGAAATAGCTAGGTAGAAACAAGACCTACAAGCCGTGTACGGAACGTATAGCAAAGTTGACAATGACAAAATTGTTTTACTTCTGAATTTGTTCAGAAGAAGTGAGGGCAAAAGAAGTGAACCGAGTAAGAAAGAGATGTTCAAAATACCGAGTGAAATTGTTCCGACGTCAGCATTTATGTTGCTTTGCAAACCTATAAATAAAATAAATCATAAGCCAAAAAAAAAAAATTTTAACTTATTTGTAAAACGTTTCCGTTTGCAAATCTAGCACTTTTACAAAAGTATGCTTAAAACATTTTGAAATGGTTTGACTAGTCACAAAGCAACTAATTTTGATATTAACACGCTTAAAACTTATATAAGCTTTGTAAGTGAAATGTTTTCGTTTTCAAAGTCTTAACGCCGATATACAAAAAAGAATGCTTAAACTTATATGTAAATGCGTATAAGGCAAGTAATGAAGCTTCTTAGAAAATGCATTTTTACAAAGTCAAGTGAAGTATTCAAACTTTTTTTATAACAAATATGTTTACAACTATGTAATATCTACTCAACAAATGCATACATATATTAATTAACAAACTGTTAGCTTTAGTGCATAAATAACTAAATTTGACAAATATTTGTAATTATTTACTGTAAAAAATTGCTAGCCTTCTAGAGTTGCGAAGGCTGAAAAGTTAAGCAATGTTGAAATTGAAAGAACAATCACAGACCTAAGGTAACTTGTTTTTTCTGGTTTACTTTCCATTGAAGTAATTTAAAAAAAAAACCTTTTTATATTAAAATAATATGATACTGGTTTTTGTTACATAACATTTTCACTATTACAACATACCTCCTCAAGTTTATAAATAAATAATATGTATCTTTATTTACAAAGTTTTTATAACATTTATGCTTTGTTTTTTTTTTCTTAACAAAGTTTAAAAGTTAGAAATAAGATTTTTACTAAATTTTTAAATAAATACTTTTAAGCTTCAATAATTATTGTATTGCTTTCTTTAGCAGATTACTGCATAAGTATTGACGAGTAAAGTCAAAAGTAAAAGAAGTTAATTTTTTGAACAAAAAAATTATAAAACCGTGATTTTATTATTATTATTATGTTTAATAGTATTTTTTTATTTTGTAAAAACATATATTGTTTTCAAACCAGTAAATATTTTAAGTATTTCTTATTTACTAATTCGCTAAATCTGAGAAAATAGTAAATTTAAGCAATAATCTTTTATTCTTTTTTTTTAAGTCTTAAAGTAGTTTTTTAGGAGAGACAACTACTTTTAATCGACATTTTGTTGTTTAAATTAGCACCTTACTCAAGCTAAATTTTAAACAGCTTATATTAAAAGATTTTAAAAATATCTGTTTAACAAAATTAATTCAAAAGTTTAACTATAAATTAATTATTTTACAGGTGCTTCACATCGAAATAAAAGTTTTGTACATAATTAGTCACTTTTAGAAAGGTTAAATAAATTTATTTTAAAAAATCTCTAATATCTAAAATACTCGTTTAAAACAAAAAGTATATTAAAATAATTAAGTTTACTAATGCTTTATTGCCACTTTAATTTTTAAGTTTTTTTATGACTAAACATAGTAATATGATGCATCAATGAGTATAGTTTACAAATATAAAAGTTTGTCACATTTTTTTACCAAAATTTATTGTTTTAACACTTACTTTGAACATGTTTGAGTTTATTCTACATGCTGATTGAAAAAGTTCAACTTAAAAAGTATTAAAAAAAAATATGTACATGTCTACTTACTGTTTTTGTTATATTTAATTAAAACTTTATGTAGGCTTCTATATGGATTTTGCATAGCTATTTTTTTAGAAGAAAATTTAATTTTTTATTATAAGCCTCGATTAGGATTAGAAAAAACAAATGAAGCTAATATTTAAAGTTTTTGAAAAAAATTTGAAAATTTGGTTGTGTTTAGCTTTTTTAAGTTCATACTTAAACAAGAACCGTTTAAAAATATTCTTATTGTTATCAACTACATTTACTCTATTTTTGTAAAAGTAATAACTAATTAGTTAAAGTAAATAAATTTCCTAGTCTGAAACTAAGAGTTTTGTCACCATGTTTACATCTTATATTTTATAAAGCATTAATAATAGGTATAGTTTAGCTAAATGTTTCTAACAATTAACTAATACCAATATTTTAGCTCTCTTCATCAAATCTAATTTGTTTTCGCCATCATACAATAAACATTAAACTGCACTGCACCATCGTCAACAAACTATAGAAAAGTGTAGTAAAATGTATTTTTTACATCTTAAACTTAAAACTGCAGATAAAAACACTTAAAATAATGTTTAGATTTTTGTTGTTATAGTTTTTTTTATATTCAAAACCTGAAAAAAAGTCATTTATACCTTAATTTTAATAAAATTAATTATAAATTTAAATAATTATATATGAAACAAAAAACTCACAAAAAAAAAACTTATAACTTCAGTCATAAATGACTTTATATTTTTCTTATAATTTTGTAGAATATCAGTGTAAAAGTTTGTAAGCATTATGGTTAACCTTGAAACTTAAACTTTTTCCAATGCTCTTAAGTGTACTTTTTCACAAATTTCGAACATTAAGAAACCTCAGCTTTAAAAGGTAGTTTCAGTATGATCTGTAATATAAAAAAAAACAAAAGATCTCTTTGAAATTTTTGGTGTGTAGAGTTGAGCGGTTTTATAATTGTTTTTACTGTGTATAGTATTTATTAAAACAATTTCTTATAAACTGTTTATTAAAAAAACACCAACTTAAAGTAATGAAACATTTTTGATTTGATTTTGTATCGAAGTACTCAGCTAATATTCAGTTTAAAATAAGTAAAAATAACGAAATTTTTTGAATAAGATAATAAATACGAGTAAAAATAATTGAAATATGCAAAACTCTTAGTTATTAGTAACTGGTTTTGAGAGAAAAAACAGTCATTTTAGTTTGAAAGTTCTAAGTTATTATTATTATCAAGTTTAAAAGCTTGTTTAGGTGCCATACCAACCGAAATATGAGCAAAAAATCATTTATTATGGTTACCAACATTGATAGCAATCATATGATTTAGCTCATGACTGAAGTCAGTGTTATTAGTATTATTCTTAAAGCTATATTATTAATATTTATTCAAGAAATTAGTTACCTCAAAGTATACTTGAACACTTTAATATTTTTCACTAACAGAACTATTTAGCCATTTTTTACTATTTACATTTATGAACTTTTTTAATACTTTTTAAATATGATAGATAACTTAAATTGGCTAAAATTAGTTTGTTAATACCAATAAACATAACTATGAATTCTTACAAGTATAGTTACAGATCTTTGATAAATAACTACAATTAAACAAAAATGTATAAATTAAGACTATAATTGATCATTTTTATCCAAAACTAAGAAAACAAATAGTCTCAGAGTTTAGGTCAATATTAAAGGTATAAAGCTGAATTTATTTTAGAAAATACTTGAAATGACTTTGATAAATTATTTAACTTTAGATTGTAAAGTAAACTTTAACAGTTTATTAAGTTTTATTAATTTTATTTTAGAGATAGTTAATTTAACTTTTACAAAACGGTTGTTTATATGGTTATGTTTTTCATTGATAAAATCTGAGTTTGAGCATAAAGACCAAGCAAATTAGAATAAAGGTCATGTAGACAAATTTTTTTTTAAATGTTGGGTTAATAAGATAAGTAGTTTATTTTTTTATACAAATAAACTAACATACGACTTAAATTATAAGTACGAAGAAAGATAGTTTATAAAAACAGGCTTTGAACACTTTAAGAAGTAAGTCTTAGCATATGTTCTGAACCCATTTTTGTTTGAAAAAAAAAATCTTTTTTGAATGTTTAGACATAAATAATTAATCAAATAATTGTTACAGTTTTTCAAAAAGCAGCACACTAAACCCTATTTATTATGAACTGCAACCAAAGTATACTCAATCTAATCACATATTTTCAGAGTATAATCATACTTAAAGTTACTTTTTTTTATAAACTAAACGGTATATATTAAATCTAGTTACTTAAGACTATTTTATTATATTATGTTTATATGATATTATTATTATTATGTTATTATTTAATGTATTTGTTAGTCTTTATAGTAAAATAATTTTGTTTGTTAATTTTTTAAATCTTTTTAAAAAAATTTCTCGTTTTTTATAACAGTAATAGAATTTTGGTATTATATTTTTTTTAAGGTTTCATGTGTCTTTTTTTTGTTCACAACTTTTCATCAAGAAGTAAAACTTTAGCAGTAATAAGTTTAGATGTTATTTTTGTTTAATGGTAACTAGTTCGTAACTATAACCTTACTCAGCAAACCTTAAGTAGGTTTTATGTCTTTTATCAGTTTTTAGTTTAATTTGAATTAGGACTTTTACTAATATTTAATAGTTTATCTTTAGAAATACTGATATTGTTTCTTTTTATTTTAAGTATTTTCAGGTTTAATCATTAATGGGAACAAAACTGTAAAAGAGTTTTTACTCCCGTGTTCGGTGTACTTTGAAAAATTATTTGTTGTACAAAACACTTTGAACAGAAACCAAATACTAACAATAAATAGTAAAATGTATTTTGTTTGTTTAGCTAAACAACTTTGTTTAGTATATAAGTCTTAAACCTAAATATTTTTTGTGAATTTTTAATAAATCTAAAACTATTATACTTATTTAAGTATGGTATTTCAAAAAGTTTTAGTTTTCAGAACTTCTTTGTATATAACACTTTTTTTTTGACACAACATTACAAAAATAATTTATATTTCGATATTTTATAAATTAAACCTATATATATTAAATAAAAGCTCATTTTTATTGAAGACAGCATAAAAATAAAAAAAAAAACTTTGTTTTTTAAAAGTTATCAGTAATTCAGAACAGAGTGACTAAAAGAGATTTAACTAAAGTTTATTACAAAGTTTGTTTTTACTCTTTTGGTATTTAAAAAAACTCAGTGTGATAGCTAGGTTATTAATTTTTTTTTTTGCTTAAATCCGATTATATTGACATTTTTAATTAATAAATGATACTTGGTTAATGCTGTACTTTAATTAATTAAGATAAAAATTTGTTTTCAAAGCATTTATAGCAAAGTTTTAGTTGTGTTAACATATATAGATAAACTTATTTCAGTAATAGTTGTGTACAACCGTTTTTTAAACTGTTAAACTCTTCACTAAATATTTTTTAAAAATAAGTAAAAACCAATTACATTTAATTTAAACTAAAACAATTTATTTCATCTAATTCGTAATTATTTAAACAAAGTTATCTTTTTTGGTACAGATACTAACTTGTTAATATAAGTCTTAATTTTTTTTGGTAAACCTAAAAGCTGCCTTTTAAACAAAACATATACAAGTACTTTTAAGATACCATTTGGAACATAAAATATATGAGCTGAAATTACTCTCTTAATTTTTAAGACTTTTTAATTCTATACAAGCGTTTTCAAAACATAAAACTATATGTCTTTATAATAAACAAAGTAATTTTAAAACTTACACTTGAGTAAAGACTTTAAAAAAAGCTTGAGGTATTATAATTTACACAAATAACATTAAAATCATAAAAAAATACTTTGAAATAGTACAAAATGTTAAGTAAAATTGTACCAATAAGTAAATTCCAAACAATAAAATAAACAAAAAACTAAAATAAATAATTTAGGTTTACTTATTCTTATATACTTTCTTTTTATTTTTAAGGTCACTTAGTTTGGTTGAATTGTTGTTATATTTACTAGTATCTTTATTTTGCTTAGTTTTTTAAAGATTTAATTTATTAACTATTATGTATAGCTGTACAACTACAGAATTTTTTTTAATGTTAACAAAATCTTTTTAAATATGCTATATGTTTACGATAAAGGCCTTATAAAATATATAAAATGCATCAGATATAAACATTCAAAGTATACTTATGTATTTTGAAGCTAGTTTAAATTCTTTAAGATGCTAAACTTATTTGAAAATCATAAGTAAGCACCTAAAACTATAACTCTTATATTGATAGATTTTAAAGTTACATAGAAGAGCAAAGTATCTTACTATTAACAGTGATTTATAGTAAAGGTTTTGAATCGACTTTGGTAATATTTTAGTGTTTCTGCATATATGTGATAAATTTTTATATAGTGTTGCTTATTAAACGACAAAAGAAGCGTTTAAAATATTTGGTTTTAAGACCTGGCGTACAAAGGTACCTTTCAGTTACCACTTTGAAACAGTTTAACGTCATTGTCCAGGACAGTCTTTTATAACTTAAACTAATAGTCATTTTTAAATTCAAGCAACTTTAATAAGAAATAATGTTAAAATCAACTATCTCAGAGTCAAAGTTTACTCTGTGTAGAAAAGTATTTTTACTTTTAGCCAAGATGTCAACATGAAGTTAAAACAAGATCTCGATAACCAGTATCGAAACCCAACTGCAGGGTTTTTAGTTTTAGGAATAGGCACATTGCTAGAAGAATAAGTTAATTTTTTTAAGCAGAATTGAAACCTCCTGAGGTAATTCAGAGATTGCTGTATCAAATGCAATCGATTTTGAAGTGGAAAAACAAAAACTTTTAATAAAAAATTAGGTTTCAAGTTGAACTGAATTAAAAAAAAGTGTCGCAGCGAACGAGTTATTGTTTAGGTTTGTGGAAGGCTTCAGCAAAGACTTATGTATTCTAACTTTTAGTTTAAATCATTTTAATGATCAAAATAAAAATATTAAACCTCATTTTCGCTTGAGTCAAAACGTCAAAGTATGCCTAACCAAACAGTTTCTTGCCTTGGGAGCTAAAATAGTAATACAAACAACAAAACAAAAAACTATGTCTTAAACTAAGTCTCATGAAATATTGTAGCCTTCTTCTTGAGAAGGTACTTTAATACAATCCAAAGATAGAGATACGTACTCAAAAAAAACTGCGTTTCTAAGTGTTACCAGTTCAAATGGAAATATACATTTTGAACACAAAGTTTTAGCTAAAAAATGCGCACTTAGAAATAGTACTTGACAGGAAGATTGCTGTAACGAAATAATATAGAACTACATATATAAAAATACAATGTTTTTAAAATATTAATTATAGTATAACTCAAATAAGGGTTTCCCAAAGTGGACCATAAGCTGCAAAGAGGCATTAGGGATCCATGAGGCCTTAATTAGAAAATTGCACTAGATATTCTTGAGTTAATGATGAAGACCAAAAAAAAAAGGTTTTAAGCGTATTTAAAAGTTAGTTCTGTAACTTATATTAGATAGTACGGGAAAATTTCAGAGATTTAGGGGATCAAAAAATTTGAAAGGGAGGGGGGCACAATTTGAAATTTACACTAGATATTCTGGAGTTGATGATGAAAAAAAAAAGTCTTAAGCCTATTTAAGGGCAGTTTTTTGAGATTTTTTTAAAGGGGCCTGCCTATATATTTTTTTTTCAGAGGGGGCCTTGACATAAATAATTGAGGAAACAATGACTTAAACAAACATGAGAGGTTTAAAGCTTAAACGATTTTGTACTGCTTCTCGCTCTAAGAACTGCTTGTACAATTTCTTCATTTCTTCAATAAGCACATATCATATATTTGGAGCGCAACTTTGCCGGTAATGTCTAATTTTCTCAGTACATACTCGACATTTTTTTATAAAAGTTTACGCGCTGTAAACTTTACTTTATGAAAATATATTTCAAACTGTTTATAATTTTTTATACAAACAACCCTGCAGGTTGTACTTGTTAGTTACGCGATTTTTGATCAGGTATTTTTAGCAATAACTTAAAGTTTTGTAATACTTTAGTTTATTGCTTAAAAACATTAATCAGTTGTTTTATTTATGATAAACTTACTTCAGGGTTGCCACTGACTTTTGCCATATTTTCTCCAGTTTTTAAAAGCACTTGTTTTTTGGTCTATTTTTAGTTTAAACTTAATTTTAAGGTAAAAAAAACTGTGTTAAATAGTATAAAAACATTATTTAAATAGATACTGTAAAGCTGCTTTAAATGTGTTTTTTAATAAACAAATTTTTGATGATCACACATTTTTTTTTATCTATATGGTAGATTTTTTGAGTCGAATCAAATCTTTTCTACTTTTCACGTTTTTCCAGGTTTTTAAGTGTTTTTTGTTTAAAATTTCAGGTATTTTAAAAATTTCTCAAATTCCAGTTTTTTTTTGCCTTAATTGTCAAATTCTAGGTTTCTAGGTAAAGTGGCAACCCTGTTACTTTAACTTTATGGCGTTTGAATTAACATTAGTCACTAAAAGAGCAAAACATAGAGATCAGCGCGGTTAATCAGCCTAAAAAAGTGTATTAAATCCTTTAGGGTTCTCGTTTTTTGTTATCGTGTGTAGATCAAGAAAGTCATATCTTTGCAGTGCGGTAGTAACTGCTTAATGTTTAAGTTACCGTTTAGTGATGAATATTCCTTAAAAATTTATTCAAAATACCGCTGAATTTGACGAACTTGGGCTTCTCAAGTTCTTAGTTATTTCATAACTTATTTAGTGCACACCAGGGGCGTCGCCAAGGGGTGTTGCACTGCCGCAATTGCATCACTCTAAAATTTTTCAGAATAAAATCTTTTATAAAACTCCAATTTAGACAATGACCATTTTGCTCACTACACTGCCGCAAACTCTTAGCTGCCTGCCGCAAAAATCAATATCTTGCGGTAAGTGAGCCAAGTTGAAGATTTTCTAAAACAGTACAGGCTTAAGTGTTATTCCACAAGCTATTGTAAACAAGAAATGAAAAAAAAAGCTAAGCAGAGCAGAGGCATCTCAAGCAGAGGCTACTCGAACCGAGGCAACTCAAGCAGAAGCAACTTGAGCACCGGCAACTCGAGCACTGGCAACTCGAACTAAGATGACTCTAGCACGGCAACTCGGCAATTTTTTTTTTAATTTTCTGCACCACCTAAGAAAAATACCACGCAACGCCACTGGTGCACATACAATCGTATTTTTTAATCGTGCAACAAACAGATTTGTAGTTTCTTATTGTGTTTCTTCTCGAGTTTTTCAGGTGTTTTATTATGTGACTATATAAAAGTAAGCGAGAAGATGTTAGTTTAGCTTTTTCTAAAGTTTAAAAGGGATACAACTGATATAATAGCATCAAGTGTTTTAAAATGTTCGAACGTGCAAAGATTGCCCTTCTCTTCAGTTTCTTAGATGGTAAGCTATAAAAGAAGAGGGCACACTTTCAAACTTACACTAGATATTCTGGACTTGATGGTGAAGAGCAAAAAAACTCTTTAAAATGGTTTGAAATATTTAAAGTAGATTATAATACGTTTTAAAGCCTTATAAAAAAATAAAATATTAAAAGTTACACAAAAACACCTTTAAAAATTAATCAATGACTATTTTCATAAAAAAAATGTCTTTATATTTAAATAACAAAAATAAAACTTATTTATCTTCCAATTGAAAAATTTTATTTTTTTTAGTACTAAAAGTAAATGTGTTTATAGTTTAAAAATCAGAATCTCAAAATATTCAAAAAATTTAAAAAATTTTGAAATATTTACCAAAAAATGATAAAAACTTAAGTTTATTTTCTTAAGAATAAATACAAAATTTTCTAGGTAAAAGTCATAACAAATGTAATTGTTGAAAAATATTTTTCATTGTTATTAAAAGAAAAACAGTATTTTTAAATAGTTAAAAGTATTGTATAAGTCAAACATTAGAAATTGAAAAAAACATATATCTAATAAAGAAAACATAAAATATAAACTTACTTGAAGTCAACACAAAACAAAAAGTTATGTTAAGGTTTGACATATATTTAACAATTAAAACAAAAAATTAGTAAAAAACGTATTGCCTAGAATTTAACTTTATTTTTTTACAACTTTACACTGTAACATGCAAAAAATAAAAACAATACCCTATTGTTTTAAGATATCTTAACACTCTTGTTTTTTATTAAAAAAAAATTTAGATGACTATAAAAGATTAGCTTTTTTTGAATAGTCATAATTTTATACATTTATATTTCCTAAAAAACTCAAATAAAATAAGTCTCACGTGTTAGGATTTCTAATAGCCTAACGCGGAATTTTTCAATGAATAAAAAGCTCAGACAACTTTGCAATAACAAAACACTAAGCTCCTTTTCCCTGCTAAATTAGTTTTCATACAAACATATAAGTAAGAGTTTGTTTTAAATTTCAGACAACTTCAACTACAAAATACAGTAAACTCCAATCAATCTTCCAATCAACCCACCAACTAATCGGAGCAATCCAAAAGCGACGCGTTGTATTGGCTGGTGAAGGTCTGGTAGTGCGACTTGCTTATCTGTGATTGGTCGATGATCCGGCTCCTGTTCATCTTGGCGTTGTTGAAGTACAGTGGGGTGTGCAGAATTTCCCCCTCGCTAGTGCACTGCAATGTTTGAATGGTTGAGAAAATATTTAAAATAGAATAATTAACCAATGTAAAGCTTTATTTTAGGATTCTACAGCAGTCATATATACAGTGTTCTGCCACAAAACTCAATTCGAAAATGCGTAGTTATACGGAAGGCAAGATTATACGACAAGCGTAGCCACGCCGTAACTAAGTGTAATAACATATTATAATACTTATTTTTATATAAATAGGTAAACACTTAAGATGAAACACTTTTGTTCTCGTTACAAGACTTTGCACATTCTACGCATTAGGAAAAAGGCTATTTTAAAAACAAAAACTTTGAAATTGTAAATTTAAAATAAACAATAAAAATTTTTACTAACCATGGTTAGCAAGGCGCCATCTTCAAATGCTGGTTTGAAAGTTATGAAACTGGGAACTGAACCTTCGGGAGCCGGAATAAAACCGCTGAAGTAAATTAATACATTATAAAAAGTAATATAAACAACTTTTATAAAAAAATATCTTTAAAATACAAATTCCAAGCTATTACGTTCACTTATTATTATATCTGATTCCTTACCTCCTTTATAACCATACTATGATAAACAATGAATAGAAAAATCAGTGTTCTTACAACCGATTGAAATAATATTTGTTCAATCAAAAACAACTTAAAGCATAAAAGTAAATTTATAAACATAACAACAAGCAACCGTGGAGTGGCGGTGAATATGGGGTTGTAGCTGGTGGCGTACAATACAACACCTTTCTTGTGGTTCCTTCCCACCAGTATTGCCAACCTGTCGCCATTGGAGCTCATCTGCATCGAATGGATCAGGTTGCCTTCGCTGTGAATCAGATACTTGCGTGAATGATCAATTAATTTAAAAAAAATAATAATGCTTTTTAAAAAGATTGATGTTAATTAATATAAAAGTTTGCTTTCAGAATAATTTTGTTGGAAAAATTAGATTAAAATAAATCAACTTTTTTTTTCTAATTTAATCGTTATGAGCAACGTTCATCATAGTTTGTGTTGCTATTTTAAGTTTATTATTTTTGATAGTTAAGAAAATTGCACGAAAACTTTTCAACTCATATAAAATACTGTTTATATTTTTAGTGTGAAATTACTTTATAACCTGTCAAAAACATAAAACTCTTGTTAACAACGATGTTATATTTTATAAAGAAAACAACAACTGAGAATTTCAAGATTAGACGATGAAAATTTAAAAGACTATAAAATACCACAACAGAAAACAAAACAAACGTTTCGCATTCTTCGGCCAGGTGCGACAGGTCGATCGCCAGGGAGGCGTTCTTGGCGCCCTCGATTCTCGGAACCATCCCCTCCTGGGTGTCCGGTTCGGCGAAGGTGAGGCTGAATATCTTGTTGACGTTGTGCAGGGAAAATATCAGGTTGGCCCCGTTCGGCGTCCAACAAGCAGTCTGTGCGGAAAAATAAGAAGTAATACTTTATTTTGTGTAAATTAAAACTTGAGATAAATAACGTAAAACTTCATGAATTTTTTAATCAAGTTCTCCCAATTCCTAGTTGTAAGATTGTTTTTTAGATCTTATAACTGATGTAACATAAACAAGCCTATTTAAATTAAAAAAAAAAATTCTTTTCTTTATTTGATATGACCTTACTAGAACTTTAAAAAAACTTTTTCAACAAATTAGCATACTACAAAAGCAGATTTTTATGTTGGAAATTTCACATTTATCTTTGTATGTATGTCTATTATATGTAACAGTAAATTTGCAATTTTCGTCATCAAATAAAATAAGGCAAAAAGAAACCTACAAATCCAATAACTATTTTATCCTAAAACTTACTAATTAAGACTTTCCAACTACAAATAATTGTTTTTAAAGAGCAACATGAAAATAAAACGATATAAGTGTCGCACATGCATAAACTGTATGCAAGCATATTTTCATGCAGTACTAAAAAATAACTACCTGAACTCTTGCTTCCAGCTTGGTCCACTTTTCGAAGTTCCACGTCGAAGTCTCGTACACTCGCAATGCCGACCACGTTGCCAAGGCGACTTTGGTGCCATCTGGTGACGGGAATATTCCGGTGATTCCCCCGACCATCGACGCTAACACTTGGTGGCTCTGTGTGCTCGTTTCCCAAGCCTGAAAAGAACTTGATTTTAACAAATTTGGAACAGTAATGCTCTAGCGTTTTATATTGACTAACTAAACTAATGTTAGTTTTATTCTAACAATTCTTTTTTCTTATAAGTTTAATTACATTTGAAGAATAATTGCACTGTAACAAAACTCTTTGAAATATAGTATTTGTTTTCAATTTTAATTAAATAAACATTAATCATTCAAAGGTAAATTTATACAAAAACTCTATGTCTAACAATCTTTTCGAAAAAGTTGATAAAAAACGTATTAATTTTTAACATATTTAACCATGAAATTAAATAAATTATCAAACTCTATTCAAACTCACCAAAACTTTTGAGCTGTACGCCGAAACTGCATACAGCAGATCGCTACCACGTGGGCACCACTTGATGCTTGTCACCAGGTGGTGTCGCGAGCAGTCAATTATCTGAATGCAGTTGGTGGAGGGCCGGGTCAGGAGGCTGCACGGGTCCACCTGCCACAATATTATGGAGTTGCGGCAGGCGACGGCGAGAAGCTGGCAGCTCATTGGCTTCCACTCCACGCACGTGACCTGACGCTGCGATTTGTGCTTCAACACTGGAACCAAGTCGCTGTTTAGGGGAATTTATTATAAAAGATACAATAAGAAAATTACTATTTATCAAAGTCATACTTCAAGTTATGAACTAAGAAAGTTTATAAATATTCTTATAAAATAACAAAGAAAATTGTATAAACAAGCAATTAAACGGTTACTTTACTTGATTAACCTTTTTTTACTTTGTATAGTCCACTTATTTAAAAAGTAAAACTTTACTTTAGTAATTATCTTTTAACTATAAGAGACAATTCTTTACAAAAATTAATATAGAATCTTACCTTAAACCTCAAAGATAGTACTATTAATTACTTTTTGTAGAACTTGAAAAAATACTAAACTTTTGAGAATACGTCTAAAGCTCATAAACTATTAATCGTCAGTTTAATTGAAAAATAAAAAACTATAAATTGCTTTTTCATTCTAATTTTTTAAGCAAGAGACCTTTTTTATAAAGCTTAACTAAAGTAATAGTATTAGTATTTTTAACAAACTTTTTTTTAAATGGTGGGATAAAACCTTCTACTGAAAAAAATCATTTCTTTAAATTTAAAAACTTTCAAACTATAATGGTTTGAAAAGTAGTAAATGTGAAGGAGATTACTTTGAAAAAGTTAGAAGAATGTATAGTTTTAGTAAAATAATCTTTTATTTGCCTTTTTACTTTGCAACTTTTAAACAGAACCTATTAAGCTCACTAAGTTTGATATCTTAAATTTTAAAACTAAAAATAGATAAATAAAATATTTTAGTTTGTTTTAAGTAAGTATCTAGACAAAACTTTATAAATTTGTTAAACATAACTATACTCTCCCGATTGCCTAAGAATTTAAATTCATATATAGTTTGAAAAACAATTATAAACTAAACTAAAACATAAAAACAGTAAAAAACACTCTTAATTAACTGTGAAAACTATAAAAAGTTAACAAACTTGTCGTGGTAAAATACCCGGATGCTGTCATCGATGAGAGCAACTGCAAGCTTGTTAGCGTGAGGATGCCATGACAACAACCTGACACTAGATGACTCCCTGTTGAGGAAAAAAAAACTTTTTATCTCGATGTAGCATTAGCATAAAGAAAAAAAAAGTTTTACTGCTCATTCTAAATATAAAATTGTCTAGAACTAGTTCATTGTAATATTACAGTTAAAAATAATTGATTTGATATTACTTTGAAGTTTAGTACACTTATTTTCTGTGAAGTAATAGAATGAAAGCTGGTCAAAGTACTGACACTTATTCAAATGCTTTTAAAAGATAAAAATATAACTATATAATACCTTTGATTTACTTATAAAAATAGAAGTAGGAATATAACACAAATATCTTAAAACTTAAGGTTGATAAAAAAAATTATTATAAAATTCAAAAAAACTATCTTTTGTAATTAAAAGCGGTTATTACAAAAGACTACTGAATTTGATTTGTTAAAAAGACACTTGAACATAATAAAAGAACTTTATATATTAAAAATGAGTCTAACTTACCAGTTATTGTTAGGTGACAACTGAGAAGCAACTTCTTCATATGACATCTGTGAAAAATAATCAAAATACTTACAAAGTTTATAGATTTAAATTAAATGAAAAAAAAATTAAGTCAGAATTAACTTAACATTTGCAGTATTACTTCAACATTTTGATATTAATAAAAGAGTTTAAAAAATTGAAAAAAAAAACAGAATGTTTTTAAATAGTTAAATAGGAATTTAATATTCATACAAAAAAACCTTTTGATGGGGAAACCAGCTTTGCCTGGCTGAGGACAACCAATCTAATGTGAATTTCATATATTTACAAATGTTCTTCAATGGAGTGGACACTGTGTTAAAATAACAAGTTTAAAATAATTAAGAGGATTACCAAAAAACATTTGTTAGATTTTTTGAGAAACATACAAAACTAAATATCAAAAGGCACAAAATGTATATGTGTTGAAAAGTTTCTTTTTGTATAATGCATGTAAATTTTTCAAGTTAATCATGACTAATGTGTTAATGAAGGTTACAAAAATGAGAAAGTTATTAAAACTAAGAATCTGCAAATGAAGCCAGTACTAACTTTTTTGATCATCTTTACTGGAAGATATTTCATCTAGTATACCATAAAGACCTTGCGTTTTCCTAAATCAAGATTTTTATAAAACTAATGAAAAATTATAAATAGAAGCACAACATTTTTCTTAAAACTCTGAACTGTCACTTACAAGAACATTAAAAATATTCTTGAGAAAACACTATTAAAACTTTTACTCATACACATTTAATGAAAAATGATAAAAAAATTTAGTCAAACTAAAAATGTATAAAACTTTCTAGCCATAAAATAAAGTAAAACAAGTCGTAAACTTCATTATCCATATTACAACTTTTAATTACAGTTAGTCTCTGCAATGTTAAGTAACATTTTACAGTTTAGTTTAAAATATACGTAATAAAATTCCAATATTTACAGACTAGAGTTTTAATTAGGATCTCCTAAAAATATTTGGATAATCGCCTACTTAGCAGAAGTTTAAAAAGAATAACCCCTCTATTAGTTATACACACATTAAGTTTTTTGCACATTAATATCTATTGCATTCTGAAATCCAAAAAACACTCCAAGAGGGCAATGTTGCCACTTTAAAAAACCCTAGTTAAAACTTTATTTAAGCTACTTATTAATTGAACTAATATTAGTTTAGTTTTTTTAATAAATAATAAACTTACTTCAGTTTAAAGACGGAAGTACAAATTAATACAAACTTAATTTGTGAAATCAGTTATAATTTAAACTGTTTAACAAAATTCAAAATTCTAACCAGGAGGAAATCAACTTTTCTTTTAAAGTTTCATTTCTGTCCAAGAAGGCAGACTTGGCTGAATTTTCAGAAGTGGCAGATCTTCCGATGTTTTCCAAAGTGAACTGAACTTTTGGAATTTCCGGCTAATAAACATGTTTTTTGTTTATGTCATACTTTAATGTACACACTACTAGCATACTTACTAATAAGAGCTAAATTTTTTCTTTCATTTAATTAGTCTTTTAATTATCTAGTTTTTTATAAAAATTGTAATTTAAATTGAAAATAAGATTATATACTAGCATATATATATATGTATATTTGCATATTTGAAGCTATATAGATTGTATAAATAATTTTACATGCAGCATTTAAACACGCATTTAAAGTTTTTTTTTAACTAAAAAATTATTAAAAAAAATTTTTGAGTTAATTTTAATACAAAATTTTAAGGACTATTGAACAAAAAGAACTAAGATCAAACAAATTCAGGTAAAGAAATATAGTCTGCATAGTCAATAAACTATTATTATTTAATTAATTCATAGAGCCATATTAAAACATCAGTTATGTAGACAAGTACTTATCAAAGAATGTGTAAACTAGAATAATGACAAAAAATCTGCACACTATTTTTTTTATATCTCTGTATCTAAAACTGTTTACTAAACTAACTATGTATCATAAATTAAGTATGATGTTTATGTTCTACAAAAGAATTTATTTAGTTGTTAGAGTTATTGTTAGAGTTATTTTATTGTATTTAATTTTAGCTTTCTATAATGCCAATGCTTTTTAAAAAACATTACCTCTATGGCCTTCATCCTTTAAATAATTTATAAATTGATCTAAAAAAAATAAACTTTGTAAATTTGCTTTTATAGCAAAACTAATAGTTGATCAAATTTACATTATGTTATAACTTCAAGGTTTTACATTAGGTTTATTGGTGATAATTATTAAAGCATTAACTTTTTAAAGACGTGTTTACTTTATTAAAATTAGCTGAAGGGTGCTTATAAAATATGCAACATTCATGTTTATAGCTAGAAAAAATTTCATTTAGTAAATATTACAAAAACACCTTGTGCAAAATCTTAATTTATTTTAAGTAAACCAACAGAGTCTATTTCTGATTTTTTGAAAACAACCCTAATATAAACTGTATTGAACCAAAAAAATGCAACCTTAGAGAATTAGCTGACAATTGTTATTATACACATTGCGATTATCACAAAAATGCATTGTTTTGAATTAAGGCAATTTTTAAAAAGTTTCACGGAGGGACTTCATAATTTTATGTAATTTTTTTTTTAATATTGTTGAGATTCAAATGTTTTTCTTCAAAAAATTAAGAATTGCCTCCATGAAACATTCTTCAATATTTCATTTAAATTTGCATTGTTTGGGTCCCATACAGTTTACACTAGGGTTATTTCCAGAAAATCAAAAATAACCATTGTGATTTCTATTAATTCAACTAAAGTTTGGCACAAGCTAATTAAAATTAAATACTTTTTCAAACAGTATTTTACAACCAATAAATATTAACGATTTGTCCAATATATTATAAAAAACAAACAAATTATCTTAAACTATAAGGTATAATATTATTTATAAAAGAAACAAAGTTTTTCATTTAACACGTATATATTTAAAAAAAATTTCATGAGTGTAATGCAGTTGTAAAATGCAGGTGAAAAATTGACCCAGATCGAAAGAAATATAAAGAAAATATCAGAAAGAGTATACCAGGCAGCCAAACCAAGAGTTATTTTTACATCTAGTTCTGTGTTGAGTCCTTAATGTAAAAACCATATATCCAACAATCATAAAAGTTTCGTGTTTAAATGATGTTTAAATTAAATTACACGTTTAAATTTTGCTGCTCAAACAGCTATGTTTATCAAACTTCTGGACATCTAGAATAAAAGTAGAATAAAATAACTTGTTTCAAAAATTGTAAGAGAACATGTTAAAAATTAGCCAAAGACAACTAATATTGCAGCTTTAAATGCTATGAATAAATCGTCAATATCAGAACATTTAGTTAAAATTAGAATATGTGGAAAATTTAATGAAATGAGATTCAAAATATTAAGAAGTTGTAACAATATTTTTGATCTAATCAGAATTGGAGCCACCTACATTCATTTGAACAAACTTAAATAGAAAAAAATTTATCATTTATTACCCTTGTTTAGTTAGTCACTCTCATGTCGTAGTTAATTATGTTTTTAAGAATTTCTAGTTACTTTTTTGTTTTTTATTGATTAAATAACTTTTTATGTAAATATAAGGCTGTATAAGTTTTTTTTTTGTTACAACTGTATCAAACTGATGAAAATTTATTGAAAAATATTTGTGTTGAATGAAAGACTTTGTTTGTTTTATAATCAAGTAAAATGGCAGATTAATGTTTAAAATAATATAATTTATTATTTTAACTTATTGCTTTTGTTTTTTTTTTGAAAAACTTTTAATCATTTACCTAACATCCTAATCTCCATGAAAATAAACACAGTTATACAAAAATATTATGTGAGTAATAATAAATTAGCCAATATAAAAACTTTTGTAATATAAAAAACTACTTCAACAAGCTTGATTTTTTGGATATTTTATCAAAAAATATTTTTATTTTAATTGTAACTACTTGTACTATAACAAGAAATAAACTAACATGATTTTCAAGAAAATCGTAGCCTTCTTCAAAATTCAGCAATGTTCCATCAAACTCAAGGATTGTGTTGTTAAAAGACATTTTTACTCTTACTTTCTAAATCTATTTTGTGCCAATTTAACTTGAAACTCAAAACATACTTCAAATTATTAAAATTGTTTGTCACAAAAAATTATAACAAGAGTTAATTTATTATAAAATTAAAAGCAAAGGGATGTAAGTTATTATTAAGCAAGTACCTAGTCTAAGTTTACATAGTGCAGCATTTTTGTTTCTTACATAGCTCACTACAGGGTATATAGCTATTCTTTACTGCAAATAATATCAGACTTAAATATTTTTTTAATAATTTTAATTCTATTGATAAAAGCAGATTTATAACATGATTTGTATCCATGCACTACAAATAATAATATAACTTAGCTAACAAAAAGTAATCATAATTAAAAAAAAAAAGAATAAACAAACATATCTTGAATATTTTTAAATACATGCATACATTTTATTGATATTATTTTATAAAAATAAATATGTTTTAAAAACAAAAATATTCATACTTAACAACAAATAATTAAAAAATATATCCTATGTATAGAATTACCTAAACACAACAAACTTTTGTATAATTCAAAACAAAGTAAAACAAAACTTTTTTATAATCCTTTTTAAAAATCTAGGTTTTTAGTCTGTCACAATATTCATTTCTTATCATCTTTCTCAGGCTTTGTGCCAAAAATTTCATCCCAGTCAACCTCTTTTCCGTCACCAGACTTTGCTGGAGGTACTTTGGGTGTGATGCTTTGCATTTTAGCAGTGAACTCTTTTAAGTTCTTGACACCCATCAGTGTCCACACGCCATAGCAAAACAGAGAAAAGCCTCCAACAGAGTACAAAGTGGCCCTCTTCAAAGCTCTCATGGCAAGCTTGGAACCGCTTTCTATATTTTTGTCAAAATCTGCAGGACTCGACTTTCTGGACCTTGTCAGAACCATTCCGAAGCTTCCGATGCCTGCTGCTGTTGCCACTCCAAACAAGAACGCTCCATTTCCTATCTTAGAAATTAGGCTGTTGGATTTTTCATTGCCTGACTCTGTCATTTTAACAATCTGTAAAAATAAGGTATTAATTTAATAATTTGATAAAAACCAAGTATTTATTAAATAAATTATAAATGCATTTATAGTTTTAGACACAAATGAGTCTCAATTTTATTTATAAACAAATTCATTCTTTAAAATTTGACAGCTTCAATAATGTTACTTGTCATGTAAATTAAGTTTTTCTTATTAAGTGCATTTGGACAAAAAAATGACTTTTATTCAATAAGCTTGGATAAATATTGAACATATATTGTTAATTAGCAATTTTTTTTCAAAAATTATTTTTAGTGTTTCTTTACATTTCCCAATATAGTTTTTAATAAAATGAATATTAAAACTACATTACAATACTAGCTCTTGCAAAAAAATTAAGTTTACTTATTTATTCAAGATGCAAAAAAAAAATTGTATTAATTTTTTGTTCACAGTTTAAAAAAATTAAGAACCAAATATCTAGATTATAAATAAAAATGACAAGTTGTAACAACTGGAAAAACAGAGATATTTACATTTTTCAAAACTTAATAAATCTTCAAATTATTACTTTAATAGCTTGTCACAAAACTATCAGGGTTGCCACTAGTTAAATCAAAAAAAAATCTGAGTGACCAAAAAATGTCCTCAGTGACCTTAAATTATCTTGAGTCACTCTGAATTTTTTTTAAATCCCCAAAAAAGTTTTTTGACTCTGCTTCAAACTAGTTAAACCTCATGTAGATTTTTCTTCTAAATAGTCAATCGAAAAACCACATATATATGCTTCTACATTTGATGTCTTTTAATGTACTAATGAAACATACTATTTTTGAATCAACGTTTAGGTTTGAGTTTATAATTGAGACCATAAAATAAAGTTTGTAGATAGATTAGTGTAACCATGGTAGAAAATTTTATATATGATATAAAATTGTTTGAATTTTATGAAATTTTTAATTGACTTACTTTTATCTAACCACATTAACTACTCACATAAATTCTAATAATTTAAATTATTCGAACAATGATAAACATTTACTTATATTAGAAACAAAAACTAAAATGTAATTTTTAAGATCAAAGAAAATCTTATGACAACTTTAAAATAATCTATAAGTATTTTAAAATCAATAAAAACCAAATTATTGAACAAAGTTGGTTATATATAATAACATAATTTTAAAACTGGTTCAAATAAATCTCATGTTAGACCTAAAAAACCTGTCATGAGAGTTTTAAAGAAAACAAAGCTATCCTGAATAAACCTGAATTTTTAAAAAATCATAATATTGTGAGTTATATTTAATGAGCTATCCTGAGTCATTCTGAGATTTTCAAAATTTCATGAACTATTTATACAGAGTGTCCAGAGTGTGTGAGGACCATTTACTATTTTATTTTGAGAAAATATTGTTAATTTTTCTTAATTAACTGTGGTTACTATAAGTATATAGAAAACAATAAACATATGTGCAAATAATGTTATTTAATAAGATTTAAAAACTTTAAAATTTTTCCAGAGTTACCACTCTGGCGAAAAAGCTAGCATGAGTAACCAAATGCTAACATCAGTTATATCAAGATAGTCAAAGTCAACCTGTGTTTAAGTGAAAGTTTGTAAAACTATTTATAAGAGCCTAAAAGTGAAAAAACTACTGTTAAATAAGCACAAATACCTAAACCAGATAAAAAAAAATGACTTATAAACACTATTTTATGAAAAAAAAAAAAAAAAAGTGAAAAAGTTACAAGCCTGAGTTTTCCAAAAAAGTTAAAACTAGTGTAAGTTGGCCTTAACTTTTCAAAAATTCAAACTAGCTTGAGTTATCCTTAGAATGTGGTAAATCTAGTTTTTATACAGCAAAAAAAAAAAAGACTGTTTAGACAATTAAATTTTTTAAACCTACACCCACATAAGTTAATATAGTATTAAAATTGTAGTATTTAAGTTTGTTAAAACATATTAATACATTTGTACAAAAGAGCTTCATTGTTCTACATTAGCTTATTTAGGAAACCAATTTTAAGTTTTTTTTTTCAGCTACCTTTTATGTATTTACTAAATGAAGACAAAATATTTAACAAGGATATTAGGAGACAATACTTACAAATACTTTAAATATTCTTGTAAAAGCAATAATAAAGTTTATTAAAAATTTATCAATATACATTTTATTAAAAACAACTAAGGGCATTGGAGGGTTGGAACTTTTTGTTATAAGATATAATGTTGGCTATTTCATAAAAGCATATGCATATATAAATAATTCTAAACTATGTTTTTTAGAATATAAAAATTTCAATTAACTTTTGAGATATAGGCAGGGTTCCCACTAAAATTTCTAAACAAATTTATAGGGAAATCTTTAAATTATAGCAAACTTGTATGGAAATTATCAAAACAAAAAATTTATTTTATAAGTTACGAACATATTTTTAAGGCACATATAGTAAAATAAGTCATTAACCCTTTATAGCACAGTTTTAATAAAGAAATTACAAAACTTAAGGGAGTTTTTGAGCTCTAATTTTAGTTTAATAAGCAAACTTTAGATAAATTGAATTAAATATAAAAAAGGAACATTTTTATTCACTAGGTGGCATCAAAGAGTCACATTTTTGTTCTGAAATTGCAATGATTTTGACCTATAAAAACAAAAAAATAACCTGCTTTTACAACTATGCAGTGTCTCTGTTTTGACTTTCAAATTTCAATCACCAGTCAAAAAAAAATTATAGGGATTTTTAACATGCTTTTAAATTTTTGCTAGAGATTTATAGGGATTTTTCAGATTATTGCAAATTTATGGGATTTATAGGGAATTATAGGGACTTTTAGGGAGGTGGGAACCCTGTATTGATATTTTTAAAAAAGTTTCTAATACAAACATATAGACCAATTTTTCTTTACCAATTTTCTCGAAAGTTTTAAAAATCACTAAAAATAGATCTTCGCCTCTATTTGTTGAGCTACAACCTCAAACTTTTTTAATATATTCCTTATATAATGCGTAGGCAACTTTTTTAGCCAGCAGTCAGATGTGGAAAAATTTAGTCCTTGGTTGGCCAGAGCATTTCATTTTCATTTAATTCTAGAAAACTTCTCAATTTTCAAAACCAATTTGATAAAATTATATTTTTATGTGACCTTTTTTTTACTATATTTAAAATAAGTTTTAAAATTCCTGTAAACTGTAATTAAGACTTTTTTAATGGTTAAAATGGCCGGATTTACATGCTTCTTAGCAACTTATTTTATCTTTTACTGTCTGGATTTAAATTAAATATTGTGAATATTGGCAGGCTGGTCATTTTCACTCTGAGGGAGGTATCCTTTATTTTATAGTTTAGTAAACTTTAAAGGACATAGGAGGGTTAGTTTTACAAGTTGATCTTATTTTTGGAATCTTTAACTTAGATATCAGTTGCTTTTAACTGCTTTGTAAAGTTCAATTTAGTTTTGAAGAGTTCAATAGGTTACTTATAAAAGGACCAAAGTAAAAGACAAAAAAAAGAAAATTTCATTAAAAATATATCTTCTCCAATAGCTTCTCCAACTAATTCTTCTAAAACTTAATTAGTTACTTCTTAACTTAATATTTACCAAGTTTATAATTACTGAATTTTGATAACATGTTATGTATGTGTACAAGGTTGTGTTGGGACTCTCTTATTTTGTATAGTTTTTGATGAATGATAGATAGTTATATCAGGGTTGCCACTCTTTTTTTCAAAATTTTTTCCAGGTTTTCCAATTTTATTCCAGGTTTTTAAAAGTACACATTTTTGGGTCTATTTTTAGTTTTAAGTTTATATCTTTATAAGAAACTGTGTTAAATAGCATAAAAACATTGAAAAGATACTATAGAGTTATTTTAAATGTGTTTTTTAATATAAAAAAATTTAATGATGACAAAAAACCTCACCTATATGATAGATTTCTTGTGTCAAATCGAAATTTTATTACTGAAAATGTTTATATTATTAAAAATTACAGGTTTTTAGATCAAAATTCCAGGTTTTTACAGGTTATTTTTGCCTAAATTGTGGAATTCTAGGTTTTTCCAGGTTTCCAGGTAAAGTCGCAACCCTATTATATACTATTAAAATATACTATTAAAATAAAATCAATAATTATATACACATATATATCACTTTCAATTACTTTTTTGTTTTTTTCAGTATTGCATTTTAAGACAATTAATGTATTTTATTACAAAAGTTAACTGTAACAGTAGACGTTTTATTCTTTTTTTTTACTAGTAGTATGTTAAAGTATTTACTGGGAAGTTTTGTAAAACTTTTAATTATATTTTTGTTTTATTTTTTCCAAGGATTTTAGAGAACTTAGTGCTTTTTGTTAAGTGTTTGTTTATTTGAATTTGCACAGGTAATTGTATATAACTTTGTTGGCAATGACCTTATAATTTGATTGTTGATGTATTTTTTGCTTGGGGATTAGAGCTTCATGATATTGTCACACTTTATAATTTTAGTGTGGAAATTTTAATTTAATGATGATAGATTAACCAACCCACAATTTGAATTTATTTGAATTTAAATAGTTGGGTTTTGGTTAGTTTAATGTAATTTATTAAAGGGGCAGGTAGAACTACTCATGATGTAACTTCCTTGCTTGACCTTCAAAAGTTGTTCATCATTTTATAATAAAGTTTTCAATGTTTTTCTTTAAAGAAGAAAAGAAAAAAAATCATATTTGTGTTCAAAATTTAATTTTGTTTAGCTTAGTGAGCAAAATGTTCTCTGCACCATCTATACTGGCCATGGTTGTGAGCATTCATTTTTTATTTTACTCAAATAATAGCAAAGTTTTAACTTAGATCTACTTTTACTTTGTCCTGGACAAGACAATAAACAGTATCCAAGTGTGTTTGATTACCAAAAGATTATGTGCTTTTTTTTGTCTTTGTCCAGAACTAACTATTCATGTTTACTTTGTTTGACATTTAATATAATGTTGCATTTTACTAAAGTGTTATAAATGAAAGAATTTCAACAGCAAACAGACTCAAAACATTTTTAGCTTCAATAAATGACTTATTAGGAATTTCAAAATTGAATAAGATAAGTTGGTGCTTATCCCAAGGTGTTGTCCCGAAAACGAGATACAAGGCAAAAAACATTTTTTTGCGAAAAATAATTTAAGTTTGTGAATATAAAATGGAACAGAAAGAAAGAAAGAAATGTAAATGCTTACAACGAAGGTCAATGGGTTGGTCTGGATAAAGACCTTTTGATCATCGAGCTGCAGTCCATTTACTTGTATTGAGCTAACTTTAAAACAATACTAAAAAGAATTTATAGAAAACAATTAAAAATAACTAAATATACATTACAAAAGTTATTTAAGCTTAAAAATGGTAAGCACCCTTTTTTAACTCATTACTACCAATATTGACCATGGAAACCATAGTCTACCATTAGCTCAACGTCTACCTACACCGTCTCCTCCCCTAGATTTCGATTTTTATAGATATTTACGTTGATGTTTTTCTTGTTGCCCTTCCTACAAGAGCAAACACAAAAATGCAACAAATAACTCAAAAATAAATAAGAGAAGAGAATTGGTAATACCACTGTCAATAGAATATTTAGTGTAATCATAATACTGTAAAAGCAACATGTATTAATAAACAGTATCTATCTATAAACTTTTAATATATGAAAAAGAATATATTTTGTGCATAAGTAACATTTAACTTACTTTTTTAATTCTTTATTACTCTTTTTTTTTCAGTTTTCCGCAAATTAAGTACAAAATTTTTATTAAGTATCAAACTTCAATGGACATTTTTTATGGAAAAAATCATCACTCAATCTAATTTAATAAAGTTAAATGATAGTTTAAATCCTACTGCTGAAAATTTTTATACACTAAAAATAATTCTTTTTATTAAGTTTGCTCTGCCCTTGGCAACGATAAACGTTTTCGGGTAAAACTATAAATGTTTTTGCCTACAAATTTGATTTATTTTGATTGTGTGCAGGATTCTTAAAATAAAAATTTATGTTTAAATACCTAAAGAAGGTTTGTTTGTTTTATCTTAAAGCTTCATTTTAAAATAGTTTGTTAATCAAACCAACTAGCACAACAATTTAAGTTTATATATAAAGATCGGTGGTAATACAGCTATTGTTTTCTGATTTAGTCGTAAATAAAGTAAAGCAATTTTTTTTATATGCTGTTTAACCAATTTAGACACTATAATTTAAGTTTTAGCAATTTCAACAGATTTTTGTTCTTTACTTTTGTTCAACTTTTTTATTTTGTTTAAAACTAACCAAATTTTGAATTATTTTCCTTTTAAGTTATTTTTCTTAATAAATGATTTTCGTTAAATATTTTTACTAAAATCAAGTTAAAGTTTTGTTTAGCGATTGTTGAGCTGGTGAACGTTGTGGTTCAATAAAGACATACAGTTTTTTAAAAATAAAAATTTGATGTTTGGCAGCAATGTTTAAAACTGTAACTTCACCCTATTGTTTATATAAAACTATAAACTATTTTATGCTGCTAATTAGTTTAACAGAAAAACATAACTGTCAAGCACAACGGTAAAAACTATTTAATTAATTTCTATTTAATAAACTTTCTGTGCTTACAATTTAAGATGTACATTTGCTAATCATTTGAACTTAAAGCTTTCTTTACGTAACTATCTTCATAGTTTAGCTTTGTTTATTAGTTTAGAATTAAAAGTGATTTTTATACGCTTATTTAAATTTTTAACATACGTATATATAATTTTCATTAAAAAGTATTATTTTTGCTTCCATTTTCAATCACAAAAAAATCTTAAATTTATTTTGCTCATACATAACCAGAAGGAAATTTTTTGTTCAGGATTAAATATAAACATTTATAGGTTACTTTTTTAAATCTTGCTAAGCTTTATTAAAAAAAAAGTACTACTGGTTTTTTATCTAACTACAAATGTTAAACCAAGTAATATTATTAAAAAAATATATATTTTATTAACTAGTTTAATAGCAGGACAAAAAGGGTGGTACTTTAAACAAAATTTTTGGAACTGTAAACGCTTTAATATAAAGCAACAGATTTAGCTTCAAAACTTTTCTCTAACACTCCCAAAATTTCGCCCATCTGTTTTTCCCGCACGTCTTGTAAGTGTTGAAGCTGGTTTCGCACTCTCGCTCTTGGTCCCAGTTGCCTACCACCGGGAAGGGCATCAGGTAGACGTAGTACTGCTCGTCCAACGAGCTCATCTTCCATTCGGGGTCCTGCTCGTACGCAGGGTCGCCCAGCGGGTTGACTAATACCAGGAAGGTGTTCTGGTGAACAAGTAGTTATTAGATTAGCTTGTGCATAATTAAATAAGAATTTGTAAACTTTTTGTTAAATGAGTTTAAATTATTGTTTTTCAAAATTAAAAAAATAGTGTTAAGATTATAAACAAGGTGATGAGTATGTTTAAACGTTTCGTTGATTAACTTTGTTATTCGTTTGTTTAAGGCAATAAGTGGTTTTTATCTCCTGTCTTAGTAATAGTTTATAAGTTTTTTTCCTTAGTTTTTGTAACAAATAAAGATAGATAAGTGTGTTTCATAAACGTTTGTTTTTAACATCTTTGTTCTACCACAAGAATTAAAAAATTGTTACTGTATACATTTTTTAAAGTACAAGTGAACTAACTTAAACTTGGTATCAAACTAAAAAAGGAAATACTGAAAACTATTAAGTAATTTTTAAACAAAGTATTATCGTTACAAAGAATATGATACATTTATATACACAGGCTTTTTTAAGTTTACGAATTCGAATAAGTAATTACCCTTTTGTTTTTGTTCAAATTTTTCGGCAGGTAAATCTTGTAGGTTGCGCTAGTGTGAGCACTGAAGCTGGTCAGACTCATCTGAACGCTGTCGAAATTGTCACTTGTCGACATCGTAGTTGAGTCGAAGGCCTCTGTAAAAACACATTTTTTTATATATAATAGATAAAATACGCCACAGGTTTTAAGTTATTTTTCTAGTCTAGATTTTATTTAGGTTTTCACACCAATTTATATCAGTCTTTTAAAACGGTTATCTTATATTTTTATTTATTCTAAAACTTACTTATCAGGTTTAATTTACTAAATATTTGAAAAGTTACAATAAATACAAATTAGTACAAAAAATACATACCTACGCTAAATTTTATTCTAACATATTCAATAATTTTCTTAGTCTTGTTGCGCTTGGTGTGGAAACTGTGTAAGACCATTTTAGCTCGGCAGTTTTTCAGAGTTCCGTAAGAAGTTCCATTCTCGTTTGGCATATCTTAAATAACAACAGTTTTTTTTTTCTTAATTTTAGCTTAATTTTTTAATTTATTTTTGTTACTTAATTTTTACAAAAAAAAATTAAACACTACTTGTTGTACTTTATTAAAAATGTATTTTTTGATTACAAAAGTTTTAAAAAAAAGTTTTCGTTAAAAAAAAAATATGTATATTGTTTTAATTGTTAGCTGTCTGTATAAAAGTAATTGTTTCTTTTAATGTTTTATGTTTCAGGTGTTATTAAATTATTAACGTATCTAAAAATGTGCATTTAAAGTTCTTTAACACGAACAACTTTTTTTTTGATAAACTTTAATATATGTTTGTTGTAGACTTTATTTTGTACATTTATAAAATGAATTTAGTTTTTTTATTAAGTTTGTTGAAAAAAATACATTCAATCAACTCATTCATTAATTTTCTTAACTTAACAACTATGTTAAAACTTTTACAAAAATTTTAGAAACATTGATTCAGTGCACAAAATTTTTTTATCTAACTAACCAAACATAAAAACATAACACAAGAAAAATATTTTTTTCAATATCGAAGCACAAGTATCTTCCGCAAACAGCAACGCGAAACTTACCAGTGTCATCGTCAACGTATTCCTTCTTTGCAAAGCAGGTGCCGCCGTTGATAGGCTTGTACCTTCTGTCGGTGCCTTCAGTGAAACGTTCCATGCACTTTATCAGTCTGCCTTGTGATGAAGAAATTGTCAGCAAAACTAACAAGCTCACGCAAATAAAAAACTTCATTGCAAAATTCAGCACTAGAATCAGTGGCTTGTTTGAAAATCTAAAGTTAAAAAGCAATCGATATTTTTTAAAGTAAATTTGAAGCTTATAGAACGTCAAGTAAACTAAATAGGCTGACAAAATTAATTACTTAACATTGTCATTATTATACTTTGGTTATATTAAAGTTTTTAAATTGATTATACATGAAAATATTTAAAATTAAAACTTTTATACATAATAACTTTAAACATCTTTTATAAACAGATTTATAAGTTCTAAACTTCTTTAAAACTTTTTCTGTATAAATAGGAAAGAAAAATTTGTGTGGTTTAATTTAACCTTTTAAATAGTAAAGAGAATTATTTATATTTATCTATTCGTGTTGTTTTATTTTTAGTTGAGTTTAACATAAAAACATTATTGTTTTTTAAACAAAAGCTAAATAACTATACATTTATATAATGACTCTATGTCTACAAAGGTAATTAAATTATAGGTTGTCTTACGTATGTAGGTTTCAAAATAATTCGTTTATTTCTGTTATCAATTGAAACCACTGTGGTTTTTTTGTTTCAAAGAAAAGCTAGACTAATAATCTTATTACTTTACCATCGTATTATAAAGTGCATATAAGATTTCTTATTGTACATTATTAAAAAAAATATGCTAAATATGAAAAAAATATCAGAATATTACATGTCAAAAAAATAAGAAATTTTACCTCAATTTTACTTTAAGTTCAACGAAGTATTAAAGTTTTTAAATTTGTTTCCGATATAAAACTGAAATTAAAATTGCATTTTTGTTAAAATTGAAAATTAAATTAGTTTGTTGGTACAATTTTTATTTGAAATGTAAATTAAAAAATAAGTTTCGACCAATAAGGTAAACGTTTTCGTTAAAAATTAGAAAAACAGAGTGTACGTATCGGAAAAATTTAATTCATAGTTAGTAGCTAATACTTAAATTAAAAAATTAATCTGAAAATTTAGTAATCTTTAAAATATATTCAATAGAGCTATATAAAAATTGAATTTATTGTACTGTTTTATCATATTATTAATTATTAAATGCTTTTGATTATAATATAAATGGTCAATCAGGCTCGTATTATTTATCAACTTTTTTTTTCTAAAAACAAGTTTCTAAACACATAAAACTTTCAAACAACTATCGGTGTTATAATACTACATACAACATTAGCTTATATACATGTAAATGTTGGTTAAAAAACAGCATACTAAGTATTTGACTTATTACTATATTTCGCCATTATTTTATAAATTTATTAGTTATTTAAGTAATGACTTAATTCATAAAATCTAGTATGTATAAATTTAAATAACGTTTCTAATGTGAAAGTATAGCTTAAAATATTTTTTGTAAGGTTTAACTATAGTTATAATAAATCAGTTTTATATATTACGATGTTAAAGATAGATATTGATTTAAAAGAATTAGACTTAAATTATATTATTTAAACGATCCATTAAAAATTTATTAAAATTATGTATATTTTTTTCATTTCATTTTAGTATTTTTTATGAAGGACTTTTGACTAAATATTTTAATCAATTTTAAGTTTACTAAAAAAATTAACATAAGCCGCGTACTAGTTAAATACAAAAATCTAAACAGTTTTTATTAAACGTTTTAAAAACCTTTTGGATTAAAATTCTCTGTTATACATTAACTAAACATTAAAACCCTAATGTATTTATATATTCTTTTAAAATATATATTTCGACACATAATACTAAGTTTATGCAGTTAAATTACTATGTTTATTATTTGTATATAATATTTATAAATAAATTTTTATCACAACTTTGGTCTTATATTACTATTATAGTTTTTTATATTTTATTAAACGACAAAAATACTCAAAATAATTGGTTCTAGGACCTAATGCACGAAGAACCTTTCGGTTTTCAAGTCGTACACTACGGGTACCTTTTAACGTCTTGTCCAGGACAGCCATAAATATAACATATATTTAAAAGTTTTAATTGTTGTTTTTTAAAACTATAAAGTTGTTGTTAAGTATTAGTTCAGAACTTTAAACGTTTTAATATACTTTCATATCCAATAAAAAATTCTTACTTGTTATTTTTATTTAAGTCTTATAATCTCTGTTTAAATTGTTTTAAAATATAATTCACTGAAATTATCAAATTTCCAAAAAAAGTTATAATAAATGGTTTCAGTGTAACAAAATAACCCACAAATGTTGCGTGGTTTGTTTGCATAAAACCTACCTAATACTTTAATTTGATTACTTGGATGGAAGATTTTTTGATCTTATTTAAAGCGAAAACAAAGTATGTTTTGTCTTGTTATTTTGAATAACTTAATTTAAATAATTATCCAGCTTAAAGGTTATTTGACTTATGTGAAACTTCCTTATAAAATATTTTTGTGCCAAAAACGTACTATTTTTTGTCGGTTATTTTTGATGTACCACAAAATTAAAAGTTCATTCATAATGTCTTGTTTTTTTTTAATATTGCAGTTATATATCTACTATATAAATATATAAACTAAGTTTTTAATTGTATTAAATAGCTATAAAAAAATATAAAAAACAATTATATGGTTTTTTCGAACTCAATTACGTTTAAAACTAAAAGTTTTTGTTAAACAAAAACTTTGTTCAACAAATTTTTGGAAATTAGTAAACATTTTAAAACTTTAATATATAATTTGTTGATTGACTTTTAAATGTTTTAACGTTTCATTTGATTGTTATAATAACATATGTTTAAACTTTACTAATTTAATAACACATTTTTTTATATTTAAGCTTTATTTAAAAATTTACTGGATTCTTCTAATAACATTATAGTTACTCACAGCCTAGTGTATAAACGTCAATATAAATGAAAATAATTACGCAAATAAAACTACTGAATTAAAAGCATTAAAAGTACTAATAAAAAAATACTTAAATATACTGATTCTTCATCAGAACTAGTACTTGGTTATAAAGTTTAGGTTTACGCTTCATACTTATAATATATTCGAATTCAAATACAATTACTTTAGACAGTTCTTAAGTTCAATGGAAATATATATTATGCACAATAACAAAGATTTTAATAGAAAAAATGAACATATAAAAAAGATGATAAAACTGTTTTTTAATTTTTTATATTATAGTAGATATTTCTTACTTTATACAAGTCACTAGAAAAATTTGTATACAAACTGTATTCGATTTTTTATAACTTATGTTTAACACACTTTTATTTATTTCAAACTTTTTAGTATAGCATTTTTAAGTAAAAAGACATACTTTTTACTTATATTCGTACTTTATAGCCTAAATAAAAAGTATTGTTAGAAGTTTTGATATATTAAAAGTAGTAAAACAGCTTAGTATTAGTTTTTAGTTAAAGCTTAAAATTTAATAAAAAAGAAGGTAAACTGTCAAGTGTCAACAAGCTATTTATAAAGTAAAAAACAAAAATGCGATTATCTAAGTCTAGTTTGTTTAATGACCTGAGAACTTCATTATTTGCTTATTTCAAATAGAATGTTTTGTTGGTGTACATACAAGTTTTCAACTGAAAATGTTTAACTAAAACTTAGTTTGTATACTTAAAGTAAACTAATACAAAATTTTGCTTGACATTATTTATATTTGAAATAAAGTATTTTTGTTTAATTTCAATTTTATAATTTCGAAAGCATATATTGACAGAAACATTCCTAGTTAAAAAGTCCGTTAGAAACATGAAAATGTCATAACTTAAACCATTAGCTATTGCTGACTTAAACAAGCTTATAGGTACGAAGACTATTGTTTTAGTGATTTAAGCAACAAGCATTAAAAATTCTACTATAACTTTTTTCTAAAATGTAGGTCACAGGTCGTATTAAAAGTTACTCTTTGTAAAAAAAAACTTGTTTGAAGTTATATTTGGACAGAACTGTTAACTAAGTTAAAGTTACTAAGTTAATAAAAACACTTAGTTGCTTATGCTTGAAATATATTTATTAAATATTGCTCTTATCAAGTAGTAAAATTACAACATTATTATAAAATACTTTATATTAAATACTTCTTATATAACGTATACTTTGTTTTCAACCGAAGTTAACAAAAGTTCACAATCTAAGTTTTCTAAACTAAAAGCAATATTTGCTCGAGACATTTTAGACATTCTTCTAAAAAATGGATTACTTTAAAAGAAAATCTTTTTTTAAATCTTTAAATGTTTCAAACAAAAATAGCTAACACTAACGTGGTATATTATTCAACAAACGCTTGCTTTAAACTACCGGTAGCTTTTGTTACAATTCTTTTGTTTTAACGTCATTTTTATTATATAAATATGTTTTCTTCTATTTTTAAATAAATATTAATTCATGCTTTTGAAGTATGTTGAACAATTTTTTAGTCTCAGTTTTATTTTCATAGTCAACTTAAAAATACTTATTATCGTTGTCACATCTTGAAAGCTCTAAAACGTAAAGTTATAAAACTTTCATACATTTTACGTCATACACTTTTTAGCTGACAAGAAATATTTCTTCAATAATCAAAGAAAAAGATAACTACTGAACTAAAACAGTTAGTACAAAATCAAAAAAAAAACTTGAAGACAGTCTTTTGTAAACTTGATAAGATTTTTAAGAAATCTTAACTTATTAAAAAAAACTGCTTACTAAAAATTGATTTATGTTTAACACCATTAATTTAGTTTTGTAATCTACAATAGGCCAAACCAAAAGCTACAAATTATGGCGACTATGACAAAATGATATAGTATTTTTATTTAAAAATATTTATTTCAGGTATAACTACTTGTTTTCGTTTATATATACATTTTTGTACCATATAGTTATAGTGTCAACCAGGGGCGTCGCGTGGGGTGTTGCACTGCCGCAACTGCACCACTTGGAAATTTTGTAAGGAAAAAATTAAGTATCTGTAATATTTTCGTTATTTTTTAGAACGAAATCTCTTTTAAAACTCCAATTTAGAAAACGACCATTTTGCCCACTTCACTGCCGCAAACTCTTAGCTGACTGCCGCAAATGAACTCAAAAAAGCAAAATTTCTTCAAGAATTACCGCAAAATCAATATCTTGCGGTAAGTAAGCTAAGTTGATAATTCCCTAAAACAGGACATGCTTAAGTATCATCTACAAGGTATTGTAAACATAAAATAAAAACAAAGCTAAGCTACTGCAAAGGATTAAACTTGACTTTTTGTACTCACATGATTTTTTTAATTTAAACTTGTCATAAATTAAATATTTTGAAAAAAAAAAATAAGAAACTTAAACCACCAATATCTAAGAAATTCGATTTTTTATTTTAATCTGCATACATAAACTTAACTATAACTGATTATTGTAGTCATAAAGTTAATAAAATATTTAATTAAATAATATTTAAATGTAAAATTTGAGCTCTGAAAAAAAATGTTAAGCAGTTTATTATAAACTTCTAGTTTACTCTTACAGAAAAATAATTTAGATTTATATTAAATAAAAATTATTATTATTTAAACAGTCACATATTTAAATAAAGTAAATAGCCTTAACTTAAAATATTGGTCTGACCCCCCAAGAAACTTTGATTACTTAGAGTAGTTTAACATTTTAGTCTACTTTATATGACTTTTGGTTTAATTTTTTCATAAACAAAGCAAAAATTTTAGATAAAATTGTTGAAACATGGTTGCCTTGCCTCATAATCAGGATAACTTAGAAATGTTAAAAAAACTCAAGATGACCCAAGATAAATTAAAACTGACCAAATTAGAAAATATTCAGGCTGACTTAAGCAGTTTTAGTTTTTTACTCTGAAAATAACAAGTTTATTTAAAGTTAAAATATAAGTGTTTTACCCCTATGGCCACATGAAAACTAACTAACAATTTTTTACTGTTATAATGGTTACATATTTATTAATTATCTTTAAATTTCTTGAAAAGTTCAACAGCCTCACCAACTAAACTTTAAAAAGTTGAGCTCCTGAGAAAAATACTGTCATCAAAATGAAAAACAAATTAAATTTGTATACATAAAAGATACCCTTAAAAAAATATTGAATTTTAAACCTCCAACAAAAAACATTCAGTTTAGAAAAAAAGTTAATAAAAATCTTTAAGTTTGTTGAAAAAAATTGTGCAAAATAGTGAGGGGTAAGGGGGGGATGTATAGGCACTTTTTTACATGTTGTTCTTATTCTAAGTTTTTCAGAAAGCTAATAGTTACTCTTTAATAAACTTGAAACTTCCAATTAAACTTTTAGATACAACCGGTCAGGCCAGAGATTACATTGATTTATTATACAAGGAACAAACTAAAACAGCAAAAAAATACAATTTTACTGAAAACCTATATTCTCCATCATTTTTAAAGCAATTTTTATCAAACTTTTTCATCCTAATCTTTATGAAATTTTATACTTTTGTTGAAGAGAAGTGTTAAATTTTTAACTATCAATATATATTTTTATATATACAAAAAAATATTACTTTTGTTATAACTTTTTTTTCTTAGTGTTTTAATATCTATTTTATCAAATTGTTTTATTTTATAAAAGAAACATCTAAAAATTTTGAGGCCAACTTATAAAAAAAGATATGGTTTTAGTGATTTGATCTATTTGTTGTTTGAGTTTATGTTATATTAATAAGGACTCTTTTGTATCTCTGACTGTGAATTCCGATATCTCAAAAATTAATATGATTTTTTATATGGATAAAAAATGCCTTGCAGTTAAATTAAAACTGTATAAAATAAGTTCAGTAAAATAATTCTAAAGTATATGTTAAGGGCATAAAAGGGGGGTAAAACACTTTTTTTTTAAACGCTGTTTTAGTTTGTGCCTCCTGTAAGGAACCTTTTGTTGCCTTCGACTTTGATCGGCTATATCTAAAAATGTATTTTGAATTTTTAAAATCTGTAAAAAGCATCTTGTAGCTTAGTAAAACTTCATAAAATAAGATCAAATTGTGAAGAAAGTGTTTCATCCTCCCAATGCCCTTAAAAGCAAAGCTTATCTTCAGGTGTAGCAAAAGTTCAGTTGTTTTAAAACTTGATATTAAAAATATATAAAAAAAAAAATCTTCATGTCCTTAAAGTTATTGATAAAATGAAACTCTTTGTTTTTAAAATTATTTTAATCTTTTTTTTAGCTATATTCAGGATTGCCACACACTCAGGGTACTCAGTGAAACTTAATGATATTTTAAGTTCTAAAAAATCTCAGGGAAACTCAGGGTATTTTGATTTTTTCTCAAAAACACATGGTGACTCAGGGCATTTCAAGGTCACTCAGGACAGTTTCTTTTGACTCAAAGAGTGGCAACCTTGCTTTTATTTAAATTTTTTTTAATATTGAAATTATTTATTAGTTTACTCTGTAGAGTTAGAACAGTTTAAGATTTTCACAGTTATTGTTGGCAAAATATTTTACTGTTAATAAATCCTGTTTTCCTTTAGAACTTATAGAAACAGTGAAGAAGTGTTATCCTGTAGTTGAATGTCAACAGTTAGAAAGAGAACTGAAAACATTTTATTCACATGCATCAGGATGATTTAGTGAAAATACTGTTATATCTTGAAGAACATAACCTGACTAAAATGTTTAACAAAACTACAAAGTTTCTAGAAACTTTGATAACTATTCCCATGAATAGTGTAAACGCTGAAAGAACATTTTCATCTTTGAAAAGGATAAAAACATTTTTGAGAAACACCATGGGTCAGTCAAGATTAAATTCTTTGAGTGTAATTTCGATTGGTAGGGACTTACTTAAAAACTGTACTAGTTTCAAAGAAGAGGTGATGGAGAAATTTATCAGCCAAAAGGAGAGAAGAATGAACTTTAGTTACAAAGGTGAAAAGTAAGAGTCTAAGTATTTATGTTTGCAAAGTTAGACTTTAGATTTAATTTTTTAGGTAGACATTCAGTAGTAACTAATTTTTGTACTAAGCAAGTTTAGTTTTTCTTTAAAAAGTTGTAATTTGTACATAAATTTTTCTTTGTTTGTAGACTTTTTAATTTACTTGCCAAGCTTCATTATGCATTCCTGTTTTCGTTTAGTTAAAAATAAGTAAAAATATTATTAAGTAATAATATTTCGTTTAATCGAATATTTTTCAAGTAAAGTTGAAGCTAAAATGAAATATTATTATAGTTGCTGTGTTTTTTATTATAATATAAGTTTCTTATATCTAAATTGTAAGCTACTTTTAGTTTTAACTTTCGAGCCTTTGTAAAACTTAATATTATTTAGTTTGCTTGTTTTAATTTTGAGTTTTTTACTTATTTAAACTTTTTTTTTATCATAAATTAATTTTAAATTTCTTCACTTCGTAATGTAAGTTGTTCTTTAAAAAGATTTCAATTTCTACACAACATTTTATTTGTTTGTAGACTTTTTAATTTACTTGCCAAGTATAATTAGACTTTTTTATTATTAAATATTAGTAAAACAATTATTAATAGTTTGATATTTAATTAATCCAATATTTTTAAACTAAAGTTGAGACTAAAAAAATATTATTGCAGTTGCTGTATTTTCTTATTATAATATTAATCTGTTTAATCTAAATTGTAAGTTAGAGACTTCGTAAAATTTGATATTTACGAGCTTGCTTATTTTACTTTTGTGTTTTTAACTTAGTAGTCAAGCTGTTTTTTTTTAAACATAAAAATTTTAATTAGTTATAAGTTGATACTCGTTTATTTTTTTTATTATTCATCAGTAAATAAGCAATTATTTTCTACTGAGTTTTAAATAAATTTTACTTAAAATAAACTTGCAGTTTGTACATAACATTTTTTTGTTTGTTTGTAGACTTTTTAATGTTCTTGCCAAGTCTAATAAGACATTTCTTCTTTTTTTTGTTAAGTTAAATATTAGTAGAATAACCATTCTTAGTATGATGTTTAATCAAATATTTTTAAAAATTAAGTTGAGGCAAAAGAAAAACTATTAAAGTTGCTGTGTTTTTCAATATAATAAAAGTTTGTTTTGTCCAATTTTTTTTCTACTGTTAGTTTAAATTTTAAAACCTTCTTAAAAATTAATACTCGTAAGTAAGCTAACATTTTTTGAGTCTTGTAAATTACTTGAAATAATTTTTTTTCTTATATTGTTATATTTACTTAAAATTTCAAAGTATTTACCTTTTTTTTAAAGTTATTTTCTTACATAATTTTTTTTTGAAAAAGTAAATGTTTTATTTCTAAACAAAACTTCCCAGGTTACATTAGCAATTTAATGTAATTGTTGTAGAAAAAAGTCTTTATTTAAGATAAAAAAAGAGTTTTAAAATAGTGGATTTTTATCTAAATTCTGCACCACCTAAAAAAATACCACGCGACGCCACTGGTGTCAACTATAGTTTTTTTTTAAACTAGTGCCGTTTATGCATCTTTACAAAATCTAAGAGTTCGAAAAGTTATATTTTTTTATCGAAATTGATAAAACTAGACACATTACGAACTATGTAATAAAATAAAAAAACACTGATTTACAAAAACTCAAACTGTAACAACTATATTTTGTAGTTTTGTTAAAACAAACTTAATAAAAATTAAAAAAAATATTATTAACATTTTTGTAAACTAAAACTAAAAACAAAATAATTAACCATCTCATATTAGTTTTGAAAATTTTGAAAAGTGAGTTTTAAACATGTATTATAAAGATAAACAAAACAGTGTATTAACAATTAAGAAAAACTTATATTGTGAGATATATAGTAATTGTAATAATTTTATTTTAAAAAATGCTTATGCTTAGATATCAAAAACCAGTTAACTAGTGTTAAATTGGCAAAGTTTTTGATTAAGCATTAAGACTTTATAAGTATTAAACTCATGTAAAACAATTTAATTATTTTTCAAGAGGCTTATTGTTATTTAAAAAAGTTTAAACCGATATCTAAAAAAATATCAATAATGTTCATATACTGTTTAGTAAAATTATTTTTTTTTGATAAAAAATTTAGTTTTAAAAGACAATTTTTTTCGCATTCTGTCTTGCCTTATTACTTATTAGTTTATTTTTGTTTCTCTTTAATATTAAAAAACTTTATCAATTGTTTATAAAACATTGTTTTTATGGTATATAATATAAATTGCTATTTGTTGTTGTTTGTTATTTTAGTATAGTGGTCATAAATTTAAGTTAAAATGTAAATAAAACAGTGTTTGTTTTTAGCTAAAAAATATTTTTTTTCTCAAGTTTTTTTTTAATTTGAATTTTTTTTATTCCAAAACCTTTTTTTAAATTCAAAACTAAACTTTATGTAAATAAACCTAGACAGACATAAATATGTTAAGCCTTATTTCACTACATAAAATTAAAAAAAAAATCGAATAAAAGTGTCTAGTTAAGACAGAACGACGTTAAAATTTAATCATCAGAAGTTTGTTTGGTAGCAGAAATAAATTTTGTAGTACTGTAAAGCTACTTTACTACTAATATTTATTACTAAAAAGTTTCATATCTCGACTACTTTACTATCAATTATACAAATACGCTTATTTTAAAAATTTTCTAGAGTTTCTGATTTACCACACAAAAACTTATCTTTATATTACGTTTATTTATGTGTTGACAAATCAATTCAATGATTGGTCGAAAGGAGAAAGCACCAATAGCCAGGGGCTTATTAGATAATTTCTTGTTACTCACATCTACCACAAATGTAATATGATAGCTGGTCAATAAACACTTTTTCACAGAGATTAGTATCGTTTAAAACCGTTTGAAGTAGACGTTTAAATTGTTTAAGAAAACAGTTTTTTGTGTTTGATCATAAAGTATTTAGTTTTTAATTACTCTTACTCTAGCAAGTATAAGTCTAAGTAATGTAGTTTATTTGTTTGCTTCTTTTTACTGTAAACACTTGTTTGACTTATAAAGCAAACTCAAACAAAATTAAACTTAGTTAGTTTTCTTTATTCTTCTGATTAAAATTATTTTGATGTTGTAGAAAAACTTTCTTAGTAACAGAGTTAAACTGTATAAGTTACACTTTTTTACGTTATATATAAAAATATATTTAAGTTATTAATTAGTTTTCTGAATAAGATATCTCTTTATATTCAATTATCAACCTTGTAACGTTTTTGAATAAATATTTTAAAATTCAAAAATAATAATATAAAAACTTAACACAAATTGTATAAACAGTTAGTTACAATCATATATGATATGACAGCACTAAGTTAAAAAAAAGTTTGAAAACTTACATATCATTTTATGAGTATTGAGTATGTTTTATAAATTAAGCAGCTAACTTATAAAAATACTTACTTTTTAAGGAGTTTTTGTATCAAAAGTTTTCAAAAGATAAAAAATAATTTACTATATTTTTTTTACTCAAAAATTAGTAAAAGCCTAATAAATTTATATAGCACTTAGATAATAATACGACAATGTTTGTAAAACATTTTAATTAGAGTATCTTGTACGACTGTAAGAACTTTGTTGTTTTTACTTTTAAAATTAGTGAGTTTAACTAACATCAAATTAGCAAATTTGTTTTTTGTTTATAGCTGTAAACTTCAAATATAGCTCTATTATGTAGGCTGTTTAATTTTGTTAGCGAAAGCACTTGCACAATTTTACGTGTTTATTAAACAGCGAAAGTTTTAGTATTTTTCAAAACTTAGTTTTGCACCATTCAGTAGTTTTATATTTCTGAGTAAAGTCATTTCACTTTGATAATTCATACAAAATTTTTTGTGTTGTTTTGTTAAGATAAATTTAAATAGTTTATACACTTATCAATTTAAGCAACTTTTATAAAAAGTTTTTTTTTTAATTTTCTACTTATTTATTTTATGCCTGAGATACGTAATTATACAATTTAAGTTTTATCTTAAACTAATAACTCAGTGCTAAAATGATACTTAACATCTCCTTAATTTTATCAGAAACTTATAATAAAAACAAACTTAGACCATGTATATTGTTATTCTGTTGATTATTTTACAAATTTCATTGGTTGTAACAGGTAGTTTATTTGTTTTATTGTTATTTTTCATAATGATAAGTTATTAACTGTACCAGCTTAATTAATTAGCCAGCATACTTTTACTTGATACAAAAATATGTTCGAGCAAAATTGAAAATCTTGCTAACTTTTTCTAAACCAGGGTTTGGTAGCCATTAACAAGTTACGGTTAAGACTTACTAGCAAAAGTATTTTGGGGGCCAAAACTTTTGGAAAATATCTTCGCGTGTAGCTTTACTTTTATAAAGTTTTACTAAGTATTAAAAAGAGTTTTTATCAAAATAGTAGTTAAATATAACTACTGTTTTTTTGAACTTTAATTAAGAACACATTTCAAAACAAATTGTATAAAAATGCTTTAACTCGCACAAGTTGTTTTGAGACTACAAAAAAGATTTGGGTCAGAAGTTTCTGCTCGGTTTAGATATCGGTACGTAGTTTGTCGAGCCAAGGTCTAAACTAAAATTTAGTCCAAAAATATCACAATATTTTTTCTTCATTTTCAATCAATACTAAAAGTTAATAAAACGCATTTGCATCTACTTATAACAAAGAAGTTGTGAGAATACAATGATTTTACAACATGTTTTATTAAACTTTGTTAAATATTTATGTTTTAGTTTCACCAAAGCTTTTCATTATTTAGCTTGGGCAATAACATTTGAATATAGTTTATATAATGTTACACATACAGTTTATAATTTAAAAGTTAACTGTTTTTTTTTCAGTTAATTGGTTCTAAAATTAATTGTACATTTATTGTTAAATTTGTTCTTCAGACAGTCTAACTCAGTTCAAATTATCTATCGTAGTAGATAATTGATAAAAAAAATTAATTTTTTAGATTTAAAAGAAAAAAAAAAATTTTTTATAATAACTTTTATATAATACTAAATTATTTCTTTTAAATTTTGGTTTGGTTTTTTTTTGTATTTGTTATGCTAAACGTCATTACATTCTCAAAATATTAAAGACATACAAATATCGCAACTTAGTTTTTGAATATAATTAGATTTTTCTTGTTTATTTAGAACTTCAATCTTTCTGAATCGTATAAAACAAGTAATAGAATGATTTTAGCTTCACCATCAACGCTACAAATTTTCAAAGCTATAGAATAAATTTGGCTTTCTACACATAAATAATTATATTTTGGTAAACTTAACTTAAGGCAAAATTTCTCACGAGCTAATAATCTGTAATGGTTATCAAAACATATATGCAAATTATCAAACGTTCAAAAGTTCAACCACACAGCAACTCTCTTTTTTTTTTTTTTTTTTTGTAGTGGAATTGAGAAAGCTCGTTGCTTAATAATTTTGTTTTTCTTATAAGCGGACTTCCTACTTTTTATTAAAATTAATATTTTAAATACTCAGCGGACAGTTTCACATTGGTTACAGAAGAATGAAAATTAATCATAACTAGGGCGTGTACAATAAAATAAAACATTTCAATCCATGTAGGTAGACATATATTCGTTATAATAAATCAAAATAACAAAAAACATTTTTAATTTAGAAGGCTACTACTTGAAAATAATGTGTAAAATTTATTAAAAAAATTTAATAACTATGATAAAATAATATACAATAGTCATGAATTATTATATATATTTTTAATTTAATTTTGATTTAACAGAAAGGCAGCCGTTGGATTTTGTTACTGTGACATCCAAAAGTCTCAAACTTGAGTGCATCACGCCGTTAATTTACAGAGATAAACATATAGGAAGTGTTTGGGAAGCTACAAAATTACCGAGAGGATATAAAGCAATTTCACAGATAATCAGCAAAAACAAATGCGATACTTATCCGAAATTTGACAAGGTTATCATTGGAAGGTATTTAAAATTAATTCAATTTAAAACTTATAAGATTTTATAACTAAATTTTACAAATTTTATTTTATTTAATATATTAAACCACAATACACATAGCAGTAAAAAACTTCTTATTAAGTTTCATAGCTTTAGGGTCTTTAAACTTTTATGACTTTAAATACTTTTTTTTTGAAAAATTACAAATACTCATCAGAACTAGAGGAGACGGGCTAGCTTCACCGAGCGGGTTCATAAAGGTCAATTATTACGTCACTACTTTTAACTTCACGGTTTACCAGCTCGCGTGTCCTCGAGGCTACAGTTCAAGAGGCGACATAGTAACTCACTGTAGTTCTCCCCCTACAAAAGCCAAGTTAATATTTTTTTAATGATGTTTAAAGCTGTTGAAAGTATTTAATTTAACCATTTACTATGAAATGTAATATTATCTCTCTTTAATTAGTATGTATTCTAAACAAGGCACTACGTCTGCGTAAAAGGGACGCTGATGCAAGATTTCAAAATGTTTTCCGAAGTTGGAAGTACCTGCTTAACAGCGACAACGAGCGGTGAAACGGTTTTGCACGGATGCAGAAAAGTTCATCGTGCGGCTGACCTGAAAATTATGAAGAACTTCGACTACTTGCAATATCTAAGTTTGTTATTTGATTTCGCTTGTTGTTTTTTAGTTTCGTTAGGAAGGTTCAGTTTTTTTTGTAGCATGTTGCATTTTATTATTTTACCAAAATAACGTTATCAAAAATTATGATAGTAGAGAATTTGTTAATACACCAGTGTATATATACTAGAGTGTAGCTATATATATATAGTAAATCATAATTTATTAAACTAAATATGTTTCATAAGACATTATAACTACAACATTCTAAAGGCCCACCGCTATTCACACTGACAAATTCTTACTGCTTGGGTGACATTCTGAACGGGCAGGCGTCGGTGTGGCGGGCGAACGTGTCTCAATCCGAGTACTTTATACTTGGTGACGTCATAATGGCTGGTGGCTGCAATGTAACGCCGCCCATGATAGCTGTTGGAAGGTTGTTGAAAAATTCATTCAAACATTTTTATACTTTTGGGCAATAATCGTATTACAGCAAACATAAAGTGTTTCAATTTTTGATTTACTTGTATACATTTAAACCTTTTAATTCAGGATTTCAAACTCATTTTCATAATCGTTCACTTGGATAGAATTTAGAAAATGCTTGTCCACTCATTTTTTAGTTAATTACCTTTTTCAACCTTCACCTGCTAACTAATTGTTGCCCCATGATAGCTAAAATTGACCACAAGCGGTCTATATCGCCAAATTTAACCGACATTTAACTTCAGAGACACAAATGTAAGACTATCTTAAACTCAACAGATCACTCAACAGCAGCTTAGTCGAGCCGATCGGAGTCGACAAGCTTTCGGTTGCGACGGATTACGGCTGGAAGATCAGATTCGTCATGCCCGAGTGCCCGCGAGGATTCGTACCGCTGGGTGGTGTCGCAATCGGCGTGAATAGGAGAAATTTGAACGAAAAGCTTCGGTGCGTCAATGAAAATTTGACGGTTGCGGCTGACGCTTCGAAAGGAAAAAATATACTGTAAGAGCTTTGAATTATAGTAACAACAGGTTGAAAGAAAGTTTCTTCAGTTTAATTATTAGAAAAAAAGCATACAAAAAAAAATTCACATGTATTAAACCATTTTTTTTCATGTAATTCAATTTCAATACTTTCTAAACAAAGTTTTAAAAAGTAATACAATGGCTGTTAATTTCATTGTAAGAACTCAAATTAATATTTTTTTTACGTTTAGGTTTATATAAACTATAACTTTTTATCGCACAACAGGATGTCAATAAACTATGCGGGAAGCGTGCACCCGATAACGACAGCTAGCGGATGGAAAACAAGCTTCTTCAACACTTCCAAGAACTTTTATTCCGCAAACAGCTGGACCCTGAAGTCCGATCCGCTGCAGTACAACGAATTCTACGAAAAATATGATGAAGACAAGAAGGTGTTTGAAAAGAACGATGAATTGTACAAAACATATGTGGATGATAAAGAAGTATCTAAAAATAATCGAACGAGCTCATTTGCTTCAACAATTGATTACGAAGTAGAAACTTTCACTGAAGAACTCACGACTACTTCTTCTTACGAAAAAATACACATACCAGAAGGAGTTATTAAAACAAGTGAAACTTTTTTTTATTAGTCAAAATTAAAGTTGATAAAGTTTGTTAAAATTAAAAGTTAGGTTTGTTAAGTATAGTATAAGTTAATAAGCGTTTTAGTTATACAAAAAACTAATTTTAAATTTAGGCGCAATAATAAGCGGTGCTGCTTTAGGATTCATTGGTCTTCTCTGCGCAATAGCTGGTGCTTTGTACTTCATATACAAAAGGTTTTTATATATGTTTTTTGAAAGTTATGATTTTGTTTGATAATCAAATTAAACTGTTAGGCATCTTAAAATACGTTCTTTTACAGAAAATCCAACAGACCGAAATTTGAATATGCTCCAGCAACTACGAAAGGCAAAAGCTCACACTTTCAAATCGACAGCAGAAATTCTGAGTACGCAACATTGAAACACAACATAATTTACCACTCAATCGACGACGCGCCCGATCTGCCCGCAAACCACCCGAGCGGAAAAATTGTCGTTTGACGTTTGTGACGTTTTTGCGGGAAAATTGTTTGAGAGCGGAGAGATGGGAGCGTGTTTATTAAACAAATGTTCAATTGCATTTAAAAGTTTATACTAAAAGTCTTAGTATTTTTTCGATTACAAAATGTTTTTTATTTGATTCACTGTACATATTTTTACAAAGAGTTTGAGTTCTTCGTATACTTAAGTTCTTCAATCTTAAAAGAAAAATTTTGATTGTTTTTTTTTCATCGATTTCTTTTAATTACTGTGACAATTTTGTGATATTTACGTTAGTTTAAATTTTTTCCTATGATAAAAATTTACTTTAAACTTAAATAGTTTGTTTAAAATGACGATAGACTTTATAAGTGATTTTTCTAATGAAGTGAATAGTTTAATTCTCTTTAGAGTATGCTGCATGGTATTATAAAACGAAAAAAAACAAAGTTTAACCTTCACTTAAATAATGTAGCTGATAGTCTTTATATTTTGCGTATAGCAGTTTAGTACTTACTAAGTTAATAAACCGTATTATACATAAACAACCTAAAAAAATATTTTTCTTGAAACAGAACTAAATGGTCTTTTTTTTGCAAAAATTTCTAAGAAAAATCCTAATATTTCTCTCAAAGCTTATTTTTCAATTTATTTTATATGTAAAAGTTCAAAGCAAGGCGTCGTGATGTGACAAATATAATGATTATTACGTAAGTTGAGAAATAAATATTTTGATAAAACAACTTAAGCTTCAAAATCTTTGTTTAATTAGCAAGATAGAATACTAATGATGGTGTCGTTTCAATATTCAATATTGCTTACATGCTTCTTATTGTTTCTAATAAAAGGTAATATTTTAGTTTAACAGTTTTGTGTTTTCATTAGTTAGTTTGTATATTGTTTTTTTGTCTAACTATAAAATATATTCTAAGCAAAACTAAATCAAGTTAAATAGATATATTTATATATGTCAAGAATTATTAAAATACTTTATACTTACCTAGGCTTTAAACACACCATTGAACTAAATCAGTTTTAGTGTTAATGAATTTTATAAACTAAAAAAACAAACAAAACCTTTAAATAGCTTAAAAACTGTAAGTGAAAAAACAAAGCAACGCTTTTTAGCGCGTTTTAGTTCTTAATAGGGTTATAGCTTATTAGAATGCTTTAAAAGTGAAAAAAAATGTTTTGAAGGAACTTATGTTTGTTATAATGTTTTGTATGATAGTTTTGTTATAATCAACTTAAGCTCACTTCATTTAAAAAAGTTGAAACATTTTTTATCCTTGATATTTATACAACTAAAAAACTAAGTATTTGTTGTAATACTTATATTTTATAAGGAACTCTAGTTTTTTCATGATATATTTCAAACTTTTAATTTTTTAAAAAACAGTAGATACCCGATTTTGTTCTCAGCCAGATTTTATTCTGTACGTTTAAGACAAACTTTAGTTGCCTACCTAATATCATTTTTAGTTGAAATCTTGTCTGCGAAAACATTAATGGAAAGCAACAACTCACTGAAACAAAAAATCATAAGAAATAGTCTTATAACAAGAAATAGAAAAGTTAAAAATTTGACGAATCTCAAACCTTTAAGCAGTCGACAAACAGTAGGTCAAACTTACACGAAGATAGGAAAAGTGCCTCCAAGCAAGCAGAAAACAGATCAAAAAATGTTTATAAAAACTCAGATATTCGGGTAAGTAAAAAAACCTGTATAAAATAATTGATTATAGTTTACTTACGAAAAAACTAAAAAAAAAATTTCAACTGTTTGATCTTTTATAAAAAATAAGTATAATTATATTTATTTGTTCTATAAGTTTTTTTTTTGCTGTATCCTTGTAAAAACACATCTAATGTATTTTTTTGTCATGTTTTCAGTAATATCTACATAAACTACCTTTTTTCTGTTAATAACTTGTCTGTTTTAATTGTTATTTTTTACAGTGGGTAAACAGCTTATAGTCATAGCAGTATCTTTTTTTAAAAACTTTCAGAAGAGAGAATTTACTTAATGTATGGAGTAATATAAATTTTACAAAAAATAAGTTTAACAAGTAAATTACAATAACGTTCAAATATCAAAATATTTAGCAGTAACAAATTAATACTTGTTTACAAGTGAACTGTTATTGAAATGAGTAGAGAAAACATAAGAATAATAAATTTCAGCAAAGAAGGAGATGATTTCATTTCCCCGTCCGGTTTTGTCCGAATCATCAAATCTGGAAATAAAGATGAAATGACCTTCTACTACCGTTTGTTGTGTCCGACGGGCTTCAGGTCGCTAGGTGACGTCGAAGGCACATATAATGACGTAATAACGAAGTACAAATGCGTCAACGAGAGATACGTCATAAAAGCTTCGTTTAACGCATCAGCTATGAATTATGTGGCACGGTATGTAGTTATAATTTTTTAAACTGTTTAGTCTTCTGTAATCTAAACTGAACTTTTAACTTAAAATACTTAAAAAAAAATCTTGGAATGTTTTCTTAACTTGTAGAAAGTAATTATTTAAAAAGGTTCTAAAAGTAGACTAAAATATTTTATTTTAAAATGATACTACAATTTAACACCTTTTCTTTAAACTTCTAGAAGAGACAAAAATCAACCTCTGTTGACAATTTATCGGCCAAATAGTAAATTTGAGACCGGTTTCTATTACGTAATTATGGAAAAAGATGACGTAAGAATGTTTGCATTAGATCCTGACTTTGTTGAAGAGACATCAGGTTTTCATTTTTTCTTAATTCTGTAGTAAAAATTAAACAAATTATTAGAAGCAAACAATAGAACTTATTACAAAGTTTTTACTATGTAAAGCTAATTTATTTATTTCACAGATTCTCTTTTAGTAGCTTCATCACACTACGTTAAAAAAGAAGAAAATACTAGCGCCAAGGACTTTGGCTTTTTTGATATGGATGATCTAATAGTGTTCGTAGTATTTGCGGGTACTGCTTTCCTTATTATTTTGATTATAAGTGCGGTTGAATGCAGGTATGTTTGTTTGATTTTATATATTACAAGTATATAATTATTCCTTAATAAATTGTTTGTAGGTAATTTTAATTTTCAATTACTTTCTTATGGTTTTAGAAGAAAATGTGCAATTAAAAAGAAAAACAACAAAAACGATCGAAAAATTTTGATGAGCAAAGAGAAAAAATCGAGCAAAAGAAAATCGGAAACTCCCACCGTGCTGACCACCTTGCCCGAAGTGAAAGGAGTCGCCGACGTGGAAATCAGCAGGGGCCCTTCGCAGAACGACAAGAAATTTCGTTTCACTTTAAACCATTCCCCAATTTCAGAGGAAACTTCTGAAAAACCTTCCAAGATTGAAGAGCACCCCTACCAGAACTTGCTTCCGGTCACCAGCGTCTCCAACGGCTCCGTCAGCCTCAACGTGTTCGAGGTTGATGACGTCACTCAAGTGTATTCCCATGACGTGTTCTGCGCCCCCTGCGAAAGAAACAGCAGCGTCAGAAACGGACTGTTCAGCCCGAGCTCGGCGGGGGTGGGCGAAAAAAGAAACAAGTCGATAAGCTTCATTTTTCCAAACAACTTTGACGAGTACGAGGAAATTAACATGTTTGTGGAAACTAAATCGCCCACCGCTGTCAATGGTAACAACAAATAATTTTTAAGCACGTCTGATTCTTTAAACTACAAATTAAATAGTCTAATTCCTATGATATTTTATTTGGGTATTAAAAAGTTTTAAAGCTTTTAGATATTTCCTTATCTAAAAGGAATTAATTTGAATAATTACCCCTTTTTACTTTAGCCAAAGGTCTTTATAACGCCATTATAAGCCTTTATAAAGCTTAATGTATATTATAAAAATCGTGTAACTATCTTTATATTTTCATAGAGATAAAAGTTAATTAAAAAACTGCCGCTTAGGCAAACATTCATGTTAATTAAGTAAAGTTTCAATTCATTTATTATTTATTATTTTGTTTGTAATATTTTAGAGCCTTTAATTTTATCAAAAATAAAGATACAAGTGTTTAAACCTATGATATTTAAAAAAACTAAAATGCTTTAATACTTCAACCTAATTTTAAAAAGGATGTTCAGTTATACAATTAAAGCAATAATTTTTTCAAACCAATACTTTTAGTATATATAATCTTAATTAGTAAAAACTACAAAAAAATCTTTTTTACTATACTAAAGTTTTGTTTAGTCAAATTTATTGTGGTAATAAAAAAGACAAAATAAAAAGCAATTCTTAGTTTAACAAATATTATTTAATTAAAAAAAAGTTTTTATTAAATGTATTACTACTATGTGTTAACATAAACAGTACTCTTTTTGTTTACTAAACTCTAATAACTTTATAACCTTTAAAAACAAATACTGTTTCTGTTACTTATTTATACATAACTTATTTGCTTTTGTGGTGTATTTCCTTCAAAAAAACGTTTATGTGAATAAAAAGTACCACACCACATAACATCACAAACTTATTTAAAAGTTTCTACGGGGTAGTGCTTTACTAAAAAAAATTGGTACATTATAGTAATTTTTTTACATGCAAAAACATATTTATCGGTAGAAAGGGCAGTCAAACTAAATAGTTGAAATGCAGCGGCGTTTGACAAATCATGATTTGACTAATATCATTAAGCACCTTTTTAAGACACAAATGTCAGTATGGTTACATATTAATTTCATATATGAGTTTTTTAAGCAAAATTAATTTTATAATCTCATTAAATCGGTTGTAAAACAACTATTTTTTATATTAAAAAATAGTTACCTCCATAAAAAAAAAGCTTTATTTAAGAATAGTTTTACATATTAATAACAACCATAGATATAAGTCTAATCTATGAAAATTTCTTAGAGATTACTATAGTAGTGAAACGTTGTAATATCTTTAAAATTCTACAAAAACTAAATTTAACTTGTCTCCTTATATGTTCTGTACATAAGTTGAGGACTAGTTACAATAAAAAACAATTAAACAGCTAAGAAATTAAAGAAAAAAAAAGTTTTGTTTAAAATAATTAGTTGACCATGGAACATATATAAAAGTTTGTTTTGAAATTATTAGAAGTTGAGCCAACTATTCAGCATTAATAAACCTATTTTCTAATATTTTTCAAATACCAATTCAGTAAGAAACACATTCTACGTTTAAAATTTATTCGCATGACGACGTTTCGACTTTCAATAAGTCATTATCAACAAATTACTGTGCAAAAATAAATAAAATTAGTGATAAACAACTAAGTATACAAAAACAAATTTCTAAGTGATACATTATATAAAAATTTTATAAATTAAGATTATAAACTCTAATACAAAAAAACATTTTACATAAGTACTAACAAATTGTTACACTAATATATATCAAACTAATCAAAAATTCTTAATGTATGGGTAATACCCGGTTTAATTAATTGTTTATTTAAAATTGGATTATAGCGTTTAATTAGTAGAGCTTCACTTATTAGGGTCTCAAATTTATTTCTACATTCTTTCAAAATTCCAAAATTATTAGCAGTTATTTTTTCATTTTTACAAACATTACAATTGCTAATATGGTCCGATACCGATGTTTTGCCCTTTAAATGTTCTTTAATTCTTTCTACTAATGGTCGTGAAGTGAATCCAATATATTGGATACTCTTATCATAAGAGCATTTGTACTCATAGACCACGTTTGATTTTAATTCATGGGGTGTCTTATCTTTATTACTAAAGTAATTGCTTACTTTTGTTGTGGTAAAAATTACTTTGAATTCTTCGATGTAGTTGTTTAGAAGCTTTTCTAGTTTCTTTTTATACTCGATACTAGGTTTTCCAATATAAGGTACCTTTACAACATTTTTGAAGTCTGAGTTACTTAGTTTTTGTTTAGTGCAGTCTTTATTAATATCAAGAGATCTTTCAATTATATCATCAACAAATTTCTTTGGATATCCATTCTTAAAGAACTTTTCTTTTAAGCTTGTGATTTCTTGTTTGTAAATGTTGTGCGTAGAAGCTATAACTCTCGCTCTGTTTACAAACCACAGTATTAGAGCTCTTTTCCATTTAATTGGTGCCACTGCACTAAAATTTAAAATGACATCTGTATCAATTTCTTTTTTATGTACCTTTGTTGTTATTTCCTCTCTCTTTAGTTTGATATTAATGTCCAAAAATGGGAGTTCGTTTCCACCTAATTCATATGTGAAGCTGATAGACTTGTGTAGTTTATTTAACTTTTTGTGGAATTTTTCGAATGAGACATCTTTTCGGAAGATACAGAATATGTCGTCGACATATCGAAGGTATAAAACTGGATTATTTTCATCTTCGGTGTTAAAGAGACTTTTTTCCAATGTTCCCATAAAATAATTTGCTATAGTAGGCGCTAATGGGTTTCCCATGCTTACGCCATCTATTTGTGTATATAATTGCTTATTATATTGGAACAAACCTCCAGTAACAGACTTTAAAAGATTTAACATATTTGATTGTGGTATGGTACTATCACGTACTCCATTTGCAATCATCTGTAGAGTTTCATTTAGTGGTACATTAGTAAATAGTGAGACTACGTCAAAGCTTATGCAGTAATCACCGTCTTTTCGTTCATATTTAGAAAGTTTTTCTAGAAACTCTTTGTTGTTTTCCACACAATATTGTTTTGGGATATGATGTTTGATTGTTACATCCAGATATTTAGCTAATTTATATGACGGTGTGTTTAGCATTGATACGATAGGTCTCAATGGGTAATCTGTTTTATGGACTTTACACGTGCCATATAACTTGCCCGTCGAGTTGCCACCTGTAATTAGGTTGTTATATGTCTTTTTATCTATAAAAGGTTTAAGGTTTTGTTTTATCATTTCTCTTATATGTTCTATTCTTCTTACTATTTTTTTTTGTATTAGAGTTTATAATCTTAATTTATAAAATTTTTATATAATGTATCACTTAGAAATTTGTTTTTGTATACTTAGTTGTTTATCACTAATTTTATTTATTTTTGCACAGTAATTTGTTGATAATGACTTATTGAAAGTCGAAACGTCGTCATGCGAATAAATTTTAAACGTAGAATGTGTTTCTTACTGAATTGGTATTTAAAAACTCCAGTATCCCCACCTGTTTTTTACTAATATTTTTCATCTATAATTTTTCATTAGACTATTAAACCTTAAAATTATTGACAATCTGCAATATTTCAAAGTTGACACAACTTATTAAAAACATATCAGTTGTCGGTCAAACTTTTTAAGAAATATATTTCAATTGTATGTGTCCCATTGAAAACTTAACTACAAAAAAAAATTATCTATAAGAAAATGTAAGAAATATTGTTCAACAAGCAATAATTTACACTAAAAACTTAACTAGGAGTTTAATTAGGTATTAAATTGATATTTGGAACAAAAAACATTAGTTGATACTTTATAAATATTTTTTTGTTATAGAATTGAAATACTTTAATATTGTTACGAAAATTATCGTAAATATAAAGAACACCGGAGTCTAACTTAAAGTTTATCATAATTTATTTAATTAACAGTCAAACAATTCTTTGAAAACTTACCTAAACTGTTCTAAAGAAAAAAACAGTTTTATAAGCAAAAGGTTATTTAAATTACGTATATGTTAGTTTGTAGCTATAACTAATAACACTTATAGCTACAAAATACTTGTAACATTTACAAATAAAATAACACAAAAAAAACAAAAGAATTAATATCCAAATAAAATTTAAAAAAAAATATTTAAAACAAAAGAGTTTAATAATGTTAAGTAGTTACTACTTATCAGTATATTTGTATTTTTTTACTTGAGTCAAAGACTAAAAATGTTTGGAAAATTGTAAATTCATAAAGTATAGATGAAAGCAAAAATACGTATACAAAAAAAAATTGTATTTCATAAACTAAAATTAGGTACTAAGTTTACAAAAATTTCAGATATAAAAAGTAAGTTATCTACATATTATTTAAGTTTTTTAATTAGTTCTTAAAACAATAAAGTTAAACAGTTTTTATTAGAGACACCAAGTACTTAAAAATTTAAACAAGAATACCCCCTATCGTTATTATTTTTATTGTTTTAAAGAGCCCAAACTAAAATATATAGCTATATTGCAAACAGTTTTTTTCCACAAATTAAGCTAATTTATTATTTTTATAAGTTAAAGTTGTTTTTATTTTAAGTTATAGTATATATATAGTTTAATAGGACGATGAAAAAAACGCTCAAAACAATAAGTCCTAGGACCTGGTGCACGAAGAACCTTTCGATTATCGAGTTGTACACCACGAATACCTTTTAATGTCTTGTCCAGGACGAGTACACGCGTTTGCTATTTAGCTAACAATTTTTATTGATACATATTGTGAAATTTAAGTGTAATTATTATCTTCTGAGTTTGTTTTCTATTTGAAAAGACTTACAAACTAAGACTAACACTTAAATTGCGTTAATTATGAAGTTAATTTGAAAACGAGGTTTTGCGAAAAATTAAACACTTTGATTACGAACTTGTATTTAATACTTAATCTGCATAAATTTAAGCAAAACACATTACAGCTCTTATACGTACTTAAGAACAGTGAACTGACATTTACTAACATCAAATAATGTAACTAAAATGTTCATATAAAATTTGAAATTACTTTAGTCAGCACAAAACTAGTTAAAGGACATACTTACTAGTGTATCTGTAAAAATTTTGTTGATTAAAGAATTAATAAACTTTTAAAATTCAATAATTTTTATTTTATTTTACTATTTTGTATTGTAGAAGAAATATCTGAGGACCATTTAATAAAAGTTGAAAGTTTCTGTATTTCATTATAAGTTAAGAAATCATTAAGAACTATTAAAAACAACTAAAAATATATTCCAAAATCATTAACATCCATAGCTGTGTTAAATTTACAAGCCACATAGTACAAATTTTCTAAATTGAAAAAATAATCTAGTATTAAAAAAATAGTAAAAAGAATTGTAGATTTCAAATAAGTTTTGTTTTTAGTAAAATAGTTTTGAATTTTTACCAGTGCCACTAAAATAATTTTTAGTAGCTTTAAGTTGCATCTTTGATAAAGATGTCAAAAACAAAATGATAAAAACAGAACATGCTATACTTGTTTGGAACTTTTTAAAACATGTTTTACCTTATAAGTAGGTTAAAGGGATTATTTTTTAATGGAGGAAATTAATGAATCACAGTATGTAGAAGAGCTGAAACTTTTGAAACTAAACAACAATCAACAAGCTCAAATTGTACCAAATCAGAATGAACCGGCTGTAATTGAAGTAAACCAACATGACGTAGTTGAAGTAAATCAACATGACGTAACTGTAAATGACGTCAACCAGCCTCAAAGTTTATCAGTTCGCATCAGTCAATCGCTCACCTCTTCGTTGTCAAGTGTGAAAAGACTTTGCTGTCGCAAGAAAACAGCAAGTTAAATCAAAGCTCTGACCTCAAATTTTCCATGAATCCAGGCGTCCTGTAGTCTTATTTTTACAACGTAATGGTTATTGTATCTTAGTTCTTATTTTAAACTTTGAATGTACATTTGATAAAATCAATAGCTAATGTGTATGTTTAGTGTGATCTGTTAATTTTACAAGTCTAAATAACTTTTGCCCACATCAGATCAATTTAGCTTAGTTTCATAGAATTGTTTGATTGTTAATTTCATAAATTGTTAAAAGAGTTCAAATTAAACTCATTTGTTCTTTATATTTATGTTAACAATAAAGTAAATTTAGAGATAAAAAAGATTTCATTTATATTTAAATACTGGTTTATTGTACCAATTATCAATTTAATACCGAACTAAAACTCTTAATTAAATTTTCAGTATACATTGTTGCTTACTAAACAAGCATTCTCTTAAACAAGTTTATATATTTATATTTGTACTTAAGACTTCAATAGACCGCGTACTACTGAAATATTCCGGCCAACAAATGACATGTTTTTAATAAGTTGTGTCAACCTTGAAATATGGCAGTTTTTTAATACTTTTTTGGTTCAACAGACAAATAATACTTTTATAATGATTATTTATGAAAAATAAAGTTTGCTAATGTTATATAGTTAATATTATTAATAATCGTTGTAATGTTTATATAACAGTTACTAAGTCGTTGCATAAATTAAACTTAGAAAATAAATTGTATATTAAGCGTTTATTTTTAAATATTCAAAATAGTGTGAATTTTTAAGTTTTATTTCATTAAAACTGGGTTTAATTTACTTTAAATCAAATTATTTTTTAAATGTTTTATATGCAACCTAAACGACAATGAATTTTAACTTTCTTTAAATAAATATAGCCAAATATAGAATTCTTTTGAAAACCGTTGTTTAATTTACTTCATATATTGTCAGAATTTATAAACTCTTTGTTATAACTCTTACAAATATTTTCAAAACTAACAGCTAGAACTTATCAATAAGATCAAAAAGAGAATTTTCGAAGCTTAAAATGTTTGTTAAGGTAGTATTACAAATATTAATTTGTTTTAAAATCTAAATTCATCAGTGATAAAAGTTTGATTTTCAAAAAAAAACTTTAATACATTATTAACACTGACAAGGAAATATTTTAACTGATACCTTAAGATAGCTTTTATATTAGATTCCTAAACATTTAATAAACATTTTATAAAAAGATAAAATCTTTATAGAAAAAAGTTACACAAAATATTAGGAAAAGTATACATTGTGCCACCTTAAAGTCTTTAAAGAACAGCAACAATAAATCTTGAGTTTATTTACCTTGAAAGTATTGCCTTTCAAAATTGCTTTAATATACACAAAAAATGTTTGTAAAACAAAGTAATTGTAAGTGCACTTAAAATACAGTGAAAACGTGTTTGGCAGGTAGAAAAAAAAATGAAAATATGATAATTAATAAACAAACTTACAGTGCTTAAAGTACAGTGAACAATTCCAGCTTAAGTTAAACTGTTTAAAATTTTTACGAAATTAAATAAAAGTGAATTTTCTAAAAATTACGCCCAAACGGATCCGTTAAACTGCATACAGATGGAAAATTTTGCTTGACAATCTTAACAAGAAATTAAAACTTTACTAGCATATGATAAATTTGAAAAGCATTGAAAAATTTTAAAAATAAAGCAAAAGGTAGTTTTCAATATAAAAAAAGGTCAAAAAGCTGCAAATAAAGAAAATGATAAATGAAAAGGTAGTTTTCAAACCAGTCTGCATTCTCACGCGAAACTTTAGTTTTCAAATGAAATTCAAGCACAGCTCCTACGAAGCTGTGGATACAGTTTTTCACACGAAGCTGTAGTTCTCCCAGGACCTGTCGAGGTAAGGCAGGGTGGACCCGTCCCGGCACCACTCCACCGTCCTGCCTACCTCGGGCATGGCGTTGTGCTTGGCGTTCGGTCGCTGCTTCAGCCCGCTCACCTTCCTCGGTTCCCGGGATTTTCTGCGGGGATTTTGGGATTTTCTGCAAGGAAATGGATTTTATTGTTAGCGTTGTGTGTGTTACTGGAGTTCAATAGAGTTCGTTGTTTGAAAATCAAAGCCAAAAATTTTAACGCAGGATATCAAAAAAATAGGCGATTGGCTCCCTTGGAGACGATTTTAGGGAGCTTTTTTTTATGTTAAATGGGGCAATTGTTAAAATGAGTTCATAAAACCTTTGTTTAAAGCAATCACTTATAAACTTTAAAATAGAAAAAACAAAAAGGTAAATTCACACAAAACATCTAGAAATAATATATTCAAACTTCTTTTGTTCCTGCTTTTTCTCTTTCGCCTTGATGACGACGTTGGGGTCGATGCGGTTCTTCTCCAGCAGCTTCACGCCGGTGTGACGCGATATGGTGACGTCATCGAGCTTGGCGAGGAGAATGTGCCTGTCGAGTATCTCGTCCACCACCGACCTCGTCCTCTCCCGCGCCCTCTCCATCGGCTCCTTCAGCGTCTTGTCCCGGAAAACTTCCACGAGGCTGCTGGGATCCGAGTGCGTCATGTCCGATTTGATCTCTGTGAGGTTTTTTGACTTATTAAGTTGGTTACTTTTATCAAGCCTTAAACATTGAAAAAAAATTCTTTATTTTCTATTTATTTTGCTCTATATCTTGATGCTTTAATTTGTTTAGTTTATTAATGAGAAAAAAAAAAGTGTATACAAATTTTAGTTTATCAAATACGTTGACCCTCTGCAAACTTAGTCTTTATTATAGCTAAAAATATAATTTATAACTGTAACTCTTATTATTTTGTTAGTTCTACTTATTTACCAATAACTATTTTGTAAATAAATATATTTAAACATTTTCAAACACGCTGTTAATTTATTATTATCGCTACAGTATAAACGCTACAGTCAAGAGAGTTAGTTTTTTCTTTGTTTACACAATTTAAACTACAATGGTAAATTCAAAAAAAAAACGTTTATTACCTTTTCACAAGCTGAGATGTTTATTACTAAGACATCTAATTGTTTTTAATTGCCATCAAAAATCATATGGTTAATTAAGATTCTAACAAAAATTAAATAACCAGTTTGTGATTACTTAAAGAACTACCAAAATTTCAATTCCTTAAAACAACAGTAAACTCAAGCTACCACGGACATAGTACAATGTTGTTAACCTTTGGAGTAAAAAAAATATAATCTGAGTTACGTCAAGCTAGTTTTAGTTATGTAAAATAGAATAAAAAATAATATTATTCACGCTTAAATATTAAAAAAATAACAGAAAGACTTCACAAAACAAAATTTTAAGAAAAAAAGATTTGAGGTCAAAAAAAACTGAGATTAAAAAAAAAGTATCATAAATATCCCAAGCTTTTCAAAAAAGTTAAAAGTAGCCTAAGTTTTTCAGAAAGTTCAAAGTAGCCTGGTTTTTCAGAAAGTTAAAAGTAGCCTGAGCTTTTCAGAAAGTTCAATTAAAACGTTGCAACTTACTTTTAACGCGGAGGCACTCCTTCCTGTGGTACTCCTCCCAAGCCTCCTGCTTGCACTGGCTGCTGCAGAAGTTGACCTCCTTGCACCGCTGGCACGCCTGCAGCTTCACTCCCACGCTGCGCGAGCAGTAGTAGCAGTACTTGAACATCGGCTTCCTGCGCAAAATGTAAATTTTTTTTTATAATGTTGCAGAAACGGAAACTTAGCGAACTTCTGTTATCTAAAAAGATAATTCTTTAACTTTGCAGTAATTGTCAAGTTTATGTAAATAAGGATTACGGTCAAAGTGTGTTTAACTCTTGTAAACTTTTTTTAAACTCTATACAATTACATAATTTTAACAACCTTTATAACAAGCTTTTAATTTTAACTTAAAAGCAATAAAAATGATCACCTGACTTTGGAGTCTTGAGAAGAGCCGCTCTTCACAGTGAGCGAGGATCTGAAGAACAAACAAATATTATCTAATCAATTAGACAACAAATCAATAACGACTCACTTATTAGACGAGTTGTTGTTTCGCAGTATAATTTCAGAGGAGAGTTTCGCTCCGGCTCCGGTGTAAAGGAACCTCTCGGCTCTGCTCGGGCTTCTACCTTAATATTACGTCATAATGGTTTAATAAAGTCACGTTAAGATTGCTTGTTGCAGTTGGCAAATAATAAGTTGTTTTAACGTCAAATTTAAAATTATAAAGCTAAAACAAACTTATTATAAAACTTTTTGTTTTGTGTTACATTACTTAGACTAAAAATAAACGAAAACAGTTGTAAAATTTTTTTTTAAAGATTTTAAAAAATTGAAATACTTTAGGACTATAAGTAAGTTTTTGAAACGGTACTTACAGTCATTATATTATGTATGTGTATTTATCAAACACTTTCATTAAAACTTTATGCTTTACGCATATAAACATCTTAGTATACAACCATTAAAATAACTTTACCGAGAAACCTGGTTGTAAAATACTTTAAACTGAAATAGTATAACTTTGACACTGTTACTTTCAAAAAAAAAACGTTCTAAATCTTGAAGAGCTTAAATTTTTAAACTAAAAATTTTAGTTTCATTCTGAACTACTTTAAACAAAATACTACTTTTATTCGAATTTGATAAAAATATATATTTAAAGCTTTATAGACATAATAACTTTTAAAAAAAGTTCTGAGTTTTAAATTTTTTCTCATTTAAAACCGACCTTGCAAGTTCTGTTTGGTATTTTTCAGCGTCAACCGTTGCTATCCAAGGTGACTTTAGAAGCTGGCAAGCTAAAACAAACTTTCTGGTGTTAAAATAAATAAACAAAAACTCATAAAAATAACAAACTCTCGTGAAAATAATAGCTAATAACTGCAGTTTTTACTTTTCTCTCTTTTAAACGTTACGGGTAAAAGTATAAGAAGTAAAAAAGAACTAGAAGCTATAACTTTATTTAAGACTACTAACTTACTACTACTATGTGGCTACTAAAACATTTTCGCAAAATTTATTGAAGAAATTTGAAGTTTATTTTCCTTTTACTTTTAAGTTCATTAGTTAGCAGCCTAAGTTCGCATTTTGAAAACAGCCCTAAAAGCGAGCTTAGCAAAACACTGGTCTTTAGTACATTAAACTAAAACCACTGCATTCTAATACGATTTAAATTTACATAACTTGACTTAATTATAAATCTTAATTTCTGTTTTGCCTGTTTAGCCATAAAACTATGTACATTTAAATTTAGTCAAATCATAAAGAATCACATTAGTACTTTAGTATAGTGAAAATTTTATTCTACGAAACTAAACTAAACTAAAATAACTAAATTAAACCATAATAAGAAGACTGGAATTTTATTTTACGTTGCCATTCTAAAACTATTAAGTGTATCAGGTTGTAATAATTTCAAATCCAATTGTTCGTTATTGCCGTTAAATAACTAAGTTTTAATATGAATTTTTTATATTTCTTATTTGTGTTTCAATCATGAGGTATTAGGTATGAACGTATAATAAATATGAAACATGGATTAATTTATTTTTTGGAAAATAAACTTTATTTGCTCATATTACTTAGGCTATTTATCTTAAATATACTAAATTCAATTAGAAATGTTGCGTTTTCAATCTCGTATTACCATGTGATAGTATATTTATTTACAAATTTAATTTTGTACGGAAAACTATGCCTCAAAAATGCAGCTCAACTGAAAGATTAGCGAAGTAATATCATTAACTTAAGTGTAATATAACTTATAAACCTGTACTTATATCACATGCTTTCTATATATTTTATTGTTCAGGGTTGCCACTCGTTTTTTCAAAAATTTTTCCAGGTTTTTAAAAGTAAACATTTTTGGGTCTATTTTTAGTGTTAAGTTAGTTTCTATAAAAGAAACTGTGTTAAATAGTACAAAAACATTTAAAAGATGTTGTAAAGTTGCTTTAAATGTGTTTTATAATAAAAGAATTGTTGATGATGACAAAAAAAAATATTTATATGATAGATTTTTTGTGTCAAATCGAAATTTTATTACTGAAAATGTATATATTATTAAAAATTCCAGGTTTTTTGATCAAAATTCCAGGTTTTTCCAGGTTTTTTTCAAAATTTCTCGAATTCCAGGTTTTTCCAGGTTATTTTTGCCTAAATTGTTGAATTCCAGGTTTTTCAAGGTTTTTCCAGGTTTCCAGGTAAAGTGGCAACCCTGATTATTTACAAATTATAGTAAGAAGTTATGTAATAATAGTAACAACAATTCTTCAGCTATTTTAGAGTGACGTCACTAATTAGGTTTGGTGCTCACAGTTTTTGTTTGCCCAACAAACGAAGCAAAAACCGTTATCTGGTGTACTAGAAACGGCTTCCCTTGCTTTTTTGTTTAAGTGAAGCTTTATAAAATGTTAGCTAAGCGTGACAAACTAAAAAAATAGTCTAAACTAATTAAATTTTAATCAACTTCAACTCACTTTGATGGCCGTCTTTGAACTGTTCCTGCAGTTTCTTCCTCTCCTGGTTGACGGCTGCCATCCGCAGTCTTTTCGCCAGGTGCTTGGCGATCGCTTTCCTGTCGTTGCAAGTCTCACGCTCCTGCGGTTGTTAGTTTAAATTAATCAAGAGATTTATCTTAATTTTAGGAAAATAGATGGAACTGCAAGCAGTTGGAATTTCAACTTTGTAGAAAAATGGCTAGTTGAGGAAAAAGGTTTTAAAAAAGGTAATGTGTTTAAAAACTTTCTTGCTACGAACAATAAAATATAAATAATGTTTATATATATGCAAAAAAAAGTAACACTTTTTAACGTAATAATCTACTCGGTAGTGAATAGTATATATTGCGAATCTGTAGAAACCTGCTTGGTGAGGGCGTGATACGGAGATTTGAATATGCGCTGGTCTGAAGAGTGCCTCCAGTGGATGAAATCGACCACAGTCCCCACCAACTTCTTGCTGCCGAACACCACAGGAGCCAGAATGTTCGCCCCTGAGTCCAGCAGCTTGTCTATCTGTTATATTGGAATATTTTTGAAAAATAAATAAAAAGCACTTTTTAAGAAGATTTAAATTTTTGTTGTGTTAGTAAAAAAAGGTTATTTGTGAGATTAAAAGTTACTTAAAAAAATTACTGATGATTGAAAAAATCAGAGTACGCATTTTTTTCGTAACTTTAATTAAAATTTCATAACTTCACTATATATTCCCCCATTTAAAAAAAATAGTTACCATTTTAATTCGATCGGAGTTTTTCTTGTTAGCCTCGTATTTGGGGTGTGCTGCTACGCAAAGCAGGCTTCCTAGAGATTGTGTCAGCGGTAAGCTCAGATCGGCTCCGAACGCTATCAGCTCGTCCACTGCCTGACAGTATTCAAAATAGAAAAAACTGTATGTATGAATAATATTTTAACTAGAATATAACTTTTGTTTAATATATCTATCTTAATTATTAATAATCAAATTTAATTTATTAAAACTGAAAACGTAATAAAAAATTGTTAATGATGTTCAAAATCGTTAATGTTAGTTTTGAAGAAAACAACTGCTTTAATTGTTAAATTAATTTATTTAGCTTGTTAACAATAATAAAAATTAACGAAACACATATAACAACTTACTTACCAGATCGTTAGCAGAAGCAGCAGCAATTGAAATAGGGGAATGCCCGCTCCAAACAACATTCGGATCGGCTCCTTTCTGCAGAAGAAGCCTCACTATCTTGCTTGATAACTAGAAAAATTAGTTTTATAATTCACTCATGTTCAAGGCATGTACAAATGCTAGTAATTAAATTAGCAAAATAAGAACAATATCTTGCTTGTACTAAAATAAGGTTTCTTCAAAATGACCAAAATACAGATGAGGTAAAATATATTTTATTTTATGATTCTGTTCAGTAAAAATACAACATTTCGGGTTATTTTGATATGCACACAAAAAAAAGATCAAAGTACCATAGAATTTAATTTATAACCAAAATAAAAACTTTCGTATAAAAGTTACGATAAAATCAAAACAATGTAATACTCGGTAATCGTCTTCTCTGTCGCAGGCGATGTGCAGCGGACTCCTGCCTCCGTCTTCAACGATCCTCAATCCTTCCGTCATCCACTGCGTCTTCTGCATCACTTCTTCGCTCAAACTGCATCTAACCAGGCTCGCGTCTGACATCTTACATGAAAAATGTTTGGTTGAAAATTGTTATCTTGAAACAGTTAACATTTGAAACAATTTTTAAAAGCAAAAATTTAGCACCTTAAAAATAGTCTTAACTTTTTCACTTAGTTACGGTTTGTTAGTGTCTGAAATACAATACATTTAAAAAAATAAATAGTATAGTATTTTAATGAGGTAATAAATTTTTAAAACAGCAACACAAACAAGTTATGCTTCGACAACTCATGCCAACAAACCGACCTTTTGATATTTGCCGACGGAATGGGTCACGTGATCATCTATTGCCCGGATGTTGGGATCGGCTCCGTAGTCGAGAAGAAGTTTGACGAGATTCACGGATTCCCTGCTCTTCAGTCCGCAAGCGATGTGCAACGCTGTCAATCCTCCCATCTGAGTAAGTTAGATTTAGATATTATAATAGTGATGTTTTGGATATCAGATTTTTATATGAGCTTTTAACACTATAAACTATTTTCTTTTCATAAAGTGACTTGAAATAACATTTTTCACACGATTCATGCACTTAAAAAATCAAATGTTCAAGTTTTTTATTGGAGCTTTAAGCAATTAAAAAAAAAAACTACAAATTAACAATTCACAACCACCAAAAATTTGCTAAATTCAAAAATAAAACTCTCAAATATGTTTTTATTAGCTCAACGGTAAAGCAAGAGATTTCATACAACTAAATTCAAACCTCATCACAGAGTCGAACGTCTGTGTTAGCTCCCCTTTCGAGCAGCAACCGGAGCATGTCGGGGTCGGAGCACTTGCAGGCGAGGATGACCGGGTAGAAGGGAAGAGGAGTGGAGTTGGGGTCGGCTCCCCTCCGCAACAGGCTCTCAATCACCGATCGCATCTTTGCGTGCCTGAAATGTTGCATGTCATTTGGTATAAAAATGTTAAATATGTTCTGAGAGATTTGAAATTTCCTCTTTGGTGGTTTTTAACAACTTAAATTTGGTCGAAAAGAATAATAAATTAGACTAGAAATATGATATTTAATGGCTACAGATTGCTTTAGTTTAATAAATATATTTTTAAAATGGTAATTAAAATTAATGTTTCACGAACGAAGTTTATGAACAAACTAGCTAGCGTAAGTAACTGTTATATAAGACATTATTAAATAACAATATCGAATTAAAATATTAAATTTATTCAAAGTTGATGTTGTGTTACTTAAGTAGCATTTGCAATTCTAAAATGAATTTTAAGCTAAAACAGGTTTAAATTGAATAATTAACACATAATAAACAGTAAACTATAAAAGCCTAAAATATCACCAACAGTACACACTTTTTAATAAAAAAATAGAATTTTTAAATATAAAAGTTTAAATTATATAAAAAAAACTGTAAGATAAATTATTGTTAGTAGTTCATTAGAGGCTATAACTGTTAAATAAAAAAAATAAAAAACTTTTGCCATTATGTTTAATGAAAAATGAAAAATATAATGAAATAAACAAATGTTGGCAAAAAAGTTTAAGCTCAATGATAACGTTATTGAATGCAATTCAAGTTTCATACTCGACAGTCCTTAACGCAACTAAAATACACCTAGCTTCAAGTAAAAATTTTTCAAATACCTTACTAACAAACAACCACACTCAAACTCACTCGGCTTTCCAGACTGACAACGCGCGCAGAGTGCCCTGCTTCAGGACCTGGTCGCTCCTGCAAGTCGAACCTTCCACGGCCTTCTCGTTAGTGCTCAGTAAGTTGGCAGTTTTGTTCATCAGCTTACGCGTTACATTTCCCTCCATTTTCACCATGTTCGCATCCGACTCGAAATCTTCCCACTTTTCTGTTGCAATTTCAATGTGATTGACTTTTTGATTTTTTAAAACTAAAACAGACTTATCATAAAACTTCGCTTGAGCTTTGTTTTTGGATGCATAGAATTTACAAATGTAGAAAAATGATTTAAGAGTTGAGAAAAATTAAAAAACACTTGTATAGAAAGAAAATGTTTAAAAAAGTATAAAATACGGTTTAATTTTAAATAAAAGAGAAAAAATAATTATCAAAATAGAATAAACTGTTTAAAATTGTTTTTATTTCTTTAAAAAATAGTTGTTTATTATAGATAGCTAAAACAATTTGACCAAAAAAATTATCTTTAATGATACAGAACTTAACATATATGTTAAATATATATAAGTAGTATCATAATGGTATTTATTTTTGCTAATTACCTGATAAACGATTCTTTCTGGCCTTGCTAGTATCTTGGGGTTGGTCAAAGTCGGTCACAAGCGAAATAGACCTCAAATCTTCGGGGTTTTGTGCGTTTTGCGGTGGTTCTTTGAACTTTGGAGCGCCAACCATGTTTTGGTTGTGATAGTCATCAAGTATTCTGTTGAGTGATTTTAATTTTTTTTAAAGATATCTAAGTACTTGTAAGTATTTATGATATAAAATGCTACTTTTTAACCCTTAATTAAATATATATAAGAATAATGGAAACATATACAAGTTATACATACCTCAAAAAACACAAAAATATCATGACTAAATTTACAGCTTCAAGAAATCAAACGAAAACCTATAACTACTTATTTTCAGTTAGAAAACCAACAATATCTCATTTTCTAAAACCTCTTGTCACTGGTAAAAATCTCGTCATCAAGGCACACGCTCTCGAAGTCATCCTCGCGAGAACTTTCAGACGGATCCATTTCCGAGCGAACGGCAGACGCCTCCTCCCTTTTTCCCGCCAACTTCAGGCTCTTCCTCTGCACGATCCTGTGGTTGCTCATGTACGATTCGGCCGAGTTCTCGACAAAGTAGTCGCAGGGAAAGTAGAACATCATGCACGCCGCAAGAGCCGTTATGTTCTCGTCTGTCAGCTGAAATGTATCAATGGTAACAATCAATAAACTAGAAATCAAACCAACTCTTATTTTGTTGGTTGCTTAATATTAACTATCAACTTGAGCACCACAAAAAAAGTACTTCTAATTCTTGTAAACACCAAAATAAATAAATAAAGTTTTAGAAATCACACCTCAATATTTTTTTACATTTTCACCAAACACTGACCTGATTGACGTTGGCGCCAAAATCGAGCAGCAAGTGGAGAACGTGGACGTGCATGTTGGTGGCGGCGGCAATCAGAGGGAAAGTCCCAACTCTGTCACAAACGCTCGGATCAACCAATCCGGTTTCGAGCAGTTTACAAACCGCTTTGAAGTTGCCATCGCCACTTGCTTGTATTAGATCGGCGGAGAGCTGCTCCAAACGGCCCGGTTCGTTACTGCATATTGAAGAGCGATCGCTGTTCAGTATTGAGTGTGGGTCGAACGAAGGCTGCGATGAGCTGTGGAGGTTCATCTGAAGTAAATGGGTGAAAATAGAGGGTAGGTTTAAATAGAGTGTACAATACACAGGTAGCCAAAAAAATTTAAGTGTTTTTAACTAGGATGTTAAATATTAGATAAGAATAAACAGCTATATAAAAAAACTTAGAACACGCAGGAAATAGTATTTTTAATAAAGTTTTTCCTAAGCAATTGATTCTATTTTAATCAAAACAAAATTCAATGAGAAAGTTTAACTAGTTTAAATGAATTAAGCAAATTGTTATTTATAAAATAAAGAAAAAGTTATGCAACTTAACAACTTTTTTCCAACAAAAAATAACTAAAAAAAAATCAATTACTCACATGATTTTGTACTTTAACCATCATGGGTGTTTTGTTGACGTAACTAACATCTAAACAAACTGCTTGATCGGACGTGCTGATCACACTCTTACGAAAAGCGCAGTCCCAGTCTTCCCTTTGCTTTACTGACAACGGAAGGTGGACAAAATCCCGGCAGTACGTCTCAATACCTTCAGGCAGAGTCAGAGTTGCGTGCTTTTTTACGTTTGTAAAAAAGTCTGAAGCCAAACTTATTCTTTTTGACTCATTAGAAAACATTGTGTTCAATTGAATTGAATCAAAGCTTCCATGCTGGGTTTCAGCAGCTTTCTTGTAAACAGGATGCTCATCCAGCGAGAAATAGCTGTTCAAGGTTGAACACAGGCGTATCAGTCGCTCCCTGTGCCAAGTACCAACGTCTTGAGACCCGTTTTCATAAGTGAACACTCCCGGTCCAAACCGTTCATCTTCCTTGTAAAGACCTTCAAATGAACTACCAGTTTGAAACTTGAACACGCCGTAACCGTCTTTTTGACTGTGGTAGAACTGGCCTTTGAACTGGTTTCCGTCGGGCCAAGTGTACAGGCCAACACCATGAAGATGGTCTTTGAAAAACTCTCCCTCGAAAGTCTGTTTAAATTAAATTATTTTTAAAAACAAATCAATTTTTTTAATAGCTTTTAAAACGGGGTGGGTGTCACTTTTGCACGAGCGTCACTTTTGCACGAGGGGACACTTTTGCACGAGGGTCACTTTTGCACGAAGGGTCACTTTTGCACGAGGGGATACTTTAGCACAGCGACTCTTTTGCACGAGTGTCACTTTAGCACGAGGGGACACTTTTGCACGGCGTCACTTTTGCACGCAGGGTCACTTTTGCACGAGGGGACACTTTTGCACGGCGACTCTATTGCACGAGCGTCACTTTTGCACGAGGGGACACTTTTGCACGGCGACACTTTTGCACGGAGGGTCACTTTTGCACGAAAAGACACTTTTGCACGGCGACATTTTTTCACAATGACAGTTTTTTACGGCAGCATTGTTGCACAACGTCACATTTTTACGATGAAATTTTTGCACAGAGACATTTTGTTACGATGACTTTTTCGCACGGAAAATAAATTTTGCATGCAGGCTGATTAAAAGTTTTTTAGTTACTACCAAGTCTGTAACATAAAAAGAAACTGAAAACTAAAATTTTATAATATACCTATATTAAAGGCAAAAAATAAAAGATTAAAAATCTTAAACAGTAAAAGTTAATGTTAGATACAAACTAACGAAAAAATAAAATAATATTATTTGTAAAAGATTCATACCAGAGACAATAAAGTTAATTTATTTAGAAACTAGATTAAAAAATACTTTAAGTGTAAGTAAGTTGTTCTAGTTTATTTTGAATTTTAATATGTTAATCATTAACTATGCCTATTAACTATTATTAAATAAAATAACACATATAGTTTATTGTTCATATGATGAACCTAGGCATCAAAACCTAGACCACTTAAACTGGAAGATGCATAAAGAAAAAATAAAATAACACATATAGTTTATTTATTATAACAAAGATAAAAACATAATTTGATATAAAATTTATAGGATAACATAAAATAAAAAATTTAAACTACAAACTTATATTTATTTACGCTTTGATGTAGAACGAACAACATCAAGTATTTAAATGCAGTGACTAACAACAAAATCAATGATCATGGAATGCTAGTGTAAGCATCTCTTGATACTTTTGATGAACATAAGTTCAAACTTCGAAATGTTACTCTCTCATTGGCTTAACATTATCATGCAACATCATTGTAATGAACTAATCTAAGTTTAAATCATGAAAAATGCGCTATTTTATTGTTTTTTAAACTAAAAAATAAAAATAAACATCAGGTAAAATCTGAAATACCTTTACATTTCACAAACTAACTAAATCTTTTTTATAATTTAACAATTGTTTAAAATTAAAATAAATTTAAAATATTTTTTAACAGCTATATAATGCTAATTATAACATCGAGAGAAAATAAGTAAAAATAATACTTAGAATTCGTGTTTTAAAGCCTTACTAAATTAAGTTTATCTTTCTGTTTAAAAAGTAACAAAATTCAGATTATTTTCATTTAATGTATTCAAATTGTTTTAATTAAAAATTAAAAATGTGTATTCAACTAGTTTATTTAAATTAAGCTAATAAATATAAATTAGTGAATTGTGGTACGTTATTAATTATTATATAGTTCTACGCAAAACTTCAAATAAAAACTTTACATTAAAATTTCGATAAAAAACTACCACATTTTATTTATGTAAAACAACTTGCGTTTAAAAGTGAATATTGCTTAAATTAATTTTTTTTTTAATTAAAAAAAAAAAGTCACCGTGCAAAAGTGTCTCCTCGTGCAAAAGTGACCCTTCGTGCAAAAGTGTCGCCGTGCAAAAGTGTCCCCTCGTGCAAAAGTGACACTCGTGCAAAAGAGTCGCCGTGCAAAAGTGTCCCCTCGTGCAAAAAAGACCCTGCGTGCAAAAGTGACGTCGTGCAAAAGTGTCCCCTTGTGCTAAAGTGACGCTCGTGCAAAAGAGTCGCCGTGCAAAAGTGTCCCTTCGTGCAAAAGTGACCCTTTGTGCAAAAGTGACCCTCGTGCAAAAGTGTCCCCTTGTGCAAAAGTGTCTTCGTGCAAAAGTGACGCTCGTGCAAAAGTGACCCGTTCCCTTTAAAACGACTTCTAAAATTTTTATTTATTTAATTATTAATAAATACTTAATTTGGCTTTAGAATAAATTACTTCACATTTTAAGAGATCTTTATCTAGAGATACGTAACATTTAAAACTAAATTTTGAGAAAAAATAGAGAATACTAGAAGTTTCAGCAATAATTCAAATAAAAATAAGATAAATAAAAATTATTGAAAAGATAATATTTTTTTAAATTAGATGCACAACATATTTTTATATAAAATATGTAAAGAATTTATTTAATTAAAAAATATTCTATCTTAAATTTCGTTAAAATAATGCTATTTAAACACAAACAGCTTGAGGATAACTGAGTAACAAAACCAATATGTTTGTTGAAAAATATAATATCTTGCATTCACATTACTACGAAAAATTTAGGATAAGCACCATAATACACAACAGTTGTACAAAAAAAAACACCTGTCCAGTTGACCACTGAAGTTTACCTTCACCTTGCTTCAAACCCTTCACCAATGGACCATTGTAAGTTTCTCCCTCTTTGCTTATTTCAATTTGAGACGCACTGTGTTTTTGACTTATTGTGTTTTCTGTAGTACTCACATCTATTGAATTTGAGGACAGTAGGCTTAGACTCATAACACTCAACAAAATTAAAAGCCTGAATCACGTTTAATATATAGTAGTTTGTAGGACAGTGTGTTTTTATTGATTTTTAAGTTAAAAAAAGCAACTATTTATACACTTATGTTAGTACTGATATTTATTCAAAAAAGGCATACATTTATACAACAAAACTTAGGAAGCCAAAAAATTATATTGCTCTTTGTTTGTGTATATTCTTTATAACAAAAAAAATTTTTAAATAATAAGTTTAAGTTATTAAGCTTTTATATTCAAAGTCTTAGACACTTTTTGTTATTTATTTATTAATCAAAGTAAAAAGTTTTAAATAAACTCAATTTAGTTGATCAAAATCCAACATAAAGGTCTAAAACTTCTTTTTTAAATATATGTAAAATCTGACTGCAAGCTACGTTTTTCGCCTAGTCACATGATCATATATAACTATTTGGATGTACCCATCACTTTGTATTCTAGTCCTAACAGTGTTGTCTCCAGGAAACGCGGCATTAGGGTCCACATTAACAATTTTTCTATCTCTTTTGTTTTTAAACAGTAACCCTGAAGCATTCTCTGCTATGACTTGATAATTTGAGGTTGGGTTAGAAATTGCCACGTTTGATTCCCAGTTATAAAAACTTAAATCAGTAGGTTTTGGTAACAGCTTTTTCTTGCCTTCAAAGTACGGCTCAAAGTTTTCAGATTTCAATCTGTGAGCATAGTCGATGTAACCAGATATTTCTTGCTTCTTGCTGTTTTTGTCCCGAATGAAAATTATTGAAGTCAGCTTACCGTTTCTGTTTGCCTCTTCTCTCTGTGCAAGTGCTTGTAAAAATGCAGTTTTCAGAAGTTTGCCTTGATGCGAAAGCGCTTTTTGCTGGCTTCTCTTCAAAAGCCTTGAAGCTTCTGCTGCAGCTTTTCTCGAGTTGAACTCTTCCCTCTTCAAGACTTCTCCGCTGCCTCTGTAGCCCAGTTCAACCAGCTGTCTGGCAAGCTCCTCGTCCTCAAGGTAGTAAAGGTCCAGAGAAGTGATTTGGGAGTCAAGAAAATCTTCATAAGTGGCAAACTCTGTTACAATGTTGTCAGCTACAATGTTGTCATCGTCCATAATACTGGTGCCTTTTAACTTACATACAATGTTCTGGAAGAATTTAATGTGAGAAAATTAAATATTAACTATCAACACTTTGTTGCTCATAGCTTTACTTAAATAAAAAATTCACTTAAATAAATTTACTATTACTATTATAAATTCAAATATTTTATGTTCATAAATTTTAATTATCATGTTAATAAAAAATCAATGAAATTCTTAAACTTTACAAAACATATTATACATTTATTATTTAATTTAAGTTTGAAAATCTAATATTCAAAAATATATACAATAATATACACCAGACGAAAACAATACAAAGTTTTTATAACAACTTTAAACGTAACACGAGTAACTATTATTAAAGCTTAGTATTTTTTAAGTGTACTAAAAAACATTGAAATTAATATAAAAACTAACACTATTCTTATTTTCAACAAAATTTAATAATAAAACAAAATTTTGTTATGACTTGTTTTAATTAATTGTTAGTTCAAACTTCACCACTGAGATGAATATTAACAACCTTAGTAGCTCTATTTAACAGTTTTATACATTTGTGGTTAAAAGACAGTGTTATTTAAGGCCATATGGGATGTACAACATCTATTTTTTAAGTAATTTTAACCTTATTTAAAATTTTAAAGCACACTTTATAAAATACTTTTATAGAAGAAAAAAAAATTGAGACATAAACATTTAAGTAAAAAGTTTCTGATACAAAAGCTTAAGAAACATACATTTTTATTGCAAATCAGTACTTTTAAAAATGTACAAAAAATCCATCTCCTTTATTTTTACGCAATGTTTTTCTATTTTTAGCAAGTGATTAAAAACAACTAGTAGAAAGCATATTTAAAAATATTTAACAGAAACTGAAAAAAAAAAATATTTCATTTCATTTTTGAAAAAAAAATTTAGTAAGAAGTAAATAATATTTTTCTCACAACTAATTCATATTTTACAAACTAAAATTAGACTGAGAAGTTATTTTAGTTGATTGCTCACAAACTATATTAGGAGAAAAAATTTTAGTGAAATACTCTAATTTTGAATTTTTAGTTGGTGCCTTCCATCAGGAACCTATTAAACTCTATAACTTAGGAAGCTTGTATCTCAAAGTTACTTTTAATTTAAAAAAAACAATAAAAAACTGGCAGCCTTGTTTTTAATGTAACAAACAATATTAACTATTATAAAGTAATTTACCTCTTCCTATTGTCTTTAAAATTCATAAATACTTTTGAAATATACAACTTCATAAAAAATTTGATAGCTATCATTTTGTTTATCAGCTATTTTTTTTACTTTAGTTACATTTTTTTAAGCCAACAAAGTATTGTCCCAACTTTAAAAAACTTGTCAGCCTAGTTTATGAGTTAAAAAACTAAATTAAGAATACAGTATGAAACAGTTTAAACAACTACTTTTTTTTTATATATTTTGTACTAACATACATGTTTTCATCAAAAACAGTACTTAATACTGACAGCAATTAAAGTACTACTACATGATTTCTAGTTACTAAAATAATGTTAAATTTATGCATAGGAAATAGCATATTTTTATGTTTTATACTGTTTTAAAACAAAATAACTAATGTAAAACTAATATTTTCAATAAAAACTTTGTATTCATTAAGGAGAAAGTAAGGCAATATTTTTTCAGGTATTTAAGTTATCTACCAGTTGTTTCTAAAAAGTTTTTAAACTAGAACTTTTTCTTGTGCTTTTAAGGGCATAGGGGGGGGGGGGGGTAAACACCCTTTTTTGGTTTTTGATCTTATTTTATATAGTTTTTACTAAGCTACAAGATGCTTATTACAGATTTAAAAAATTCAAATTTGAGATATAGCCAGTCAAAGTTGGAGGCAACATTGGTTCCTTATGGGAGGCGCAAACTAAAACGGCAAAAATAGACTATTTACCTAAAATTCTATCTTCTCCTACGTTTTTTGAGATAACTACCTCAAATTTTAAGGAAATGTTCCTTGATATATTTAGAAAACTCTGTTGGAAGGAATTTTTAAAAAATAAAAAAATAAACAAAGACAACAGATTTTTTTTAGTTTTTTTGTTATAAAATTTTTATTTTTTTAATTTTCATAAATTCTGTTCCAACAGTATTTTTTAAATATTGCAAGGAACATTTCCTGAAAATTTGAGGTAGTTATCTTAAAAAACGTAGGAGAAGATAGATTTTTAGTGATTTCTAGTTATTTGCCGTTTTAGTTTGTGCCTCCTATAAGGATCCTATTGTTGCCTCCGACTTTGACCAGTTATATCTCAAAAATTAATTTTAATTTTTAAAATCTGTAAAAAGCATCTCGTAGCTTAGTAAAAACTATATAAAATAAAATAAAAAACCAAAAAAGCTTCTGGATAATTACTTAAGCTTTATTTTTCATCTCTAGTTCTTAAGTCTTCAATCATGTGATACTAAAAAAGTCATGACATCTTTTATACATTTGCTGAATCCATTTAGACAAAAAAAATTCTTAAGTGATCCTATAAGTTATCATTAATGAAATAAAAAGGGTATTAAATCTTTATAAACTTCTTAAGATATAACAAATCAAATGTAATAATTATGTAGGTACTTTATTAAAAGAGCAAACTAAAACAACAAACAGACTACTTTATCAAAAACCTATCTTTTCCATAGTTAAAAAGCAGTTGTTCATAAATATCCTTTTTAATCTTAATAAACTTAACTTAACACATTTGTAAGAACTTTTAAAAGTTTTAATTAAGGTTTTTAGGTAAAATTAAATGTTTTTTTCTTTACTCAAAAGCTTGAAAAATTCAATAGTGATAACTTGTTTTAAACCATGCAAAAAAACTTAAAGTACTTAATTTTCAACACTTTAATGAGATAAAGTTTTTGTAATTTCTAAATTATTAAATAAAAAAATAGCAACATAAAATAGCCTTTCATTCATTTGCATTAAAAAGTTGTTGTTACACACTGACTTTATTTTATAATTTAATTGAAAACTTCCTACAAAAATTAATTTATAGTTTATAAATGAAGCTTAATTTGGAAATAATCTAAAGTTTTGTAAAAAATTACATGTATACTTTTATTCCTAAAAAATAAATTGATATAATAATACTTGAAATCAGCAACCTCAGGGTTGCCAGTCATTTGACTGAGTTAGACTAAGTCTTTCTCAAAAAAAATCTCAAAAGAAATTCTATTATTTCTTATGGTAAGAAAACAAGTCTCAAATTCTACTTTTTGCAACATTAAGTATTTCAGATAATTCTATAAAATTTTACAAAAATTTTTAATCATTTTTGAATTGGTTTATTTAAACTTAAAAAGCTTCTAAAATACTTAAAGCAAAAAGATCTATTTTGAAGTCAAGAATTTTAAATCTATCCAAATAAGTAAAAAACTTGGTTTAATTTTCTGTTCACCAATATTTCAATGGCTGCTTGACTCAATTTTAAGCCCAGTGTCAAGCTACTATACAATTAAAGTAAAAATGAAGTTTTTCATGTCTTATAAGAAAGTATTTAAAACAAAAATTTTAACGTTGTTACAGGGTTTATGCATAAAATGTTTTAAAATCAGCCTGATATTTCTTAATTAAGACCAATTTAGACTGACATTTACCGAAAGTGGACAATAATTTGCCACTTTTTATAAAAAACTGATTAAGCCTGACATATTATGGAACTCTGTTGTACACAAGTCCTATAGAAATAATATATATAAAATATTATAAATATAACCAATAAACTAGTTGTATAGAAAAGCTATCTATTTATCAATTACTAGACTATGTAAAAAAATGTGTTAAAAGAATGAGACTGATGTTTTTTGACCATAAAAAAAAGCTAAATATTGTAATTTGTTTTTAATCAAACAATTCAAAGTTCTTGACTTTTGTTGTTAAACCATAAATTCAATACTTAGTTTTTCATTTTGTATTATTTAACATTTTTACATAACTTCCATTTATTTAGTTCAAAAACTTTTTTCAGATTTGTTTATTACAACTGATGATCAGTTATATAACTGTTCAAAATTTAGGTTTAATTGTTTGCTAACAAAATCTATATATACCAAGATCTGTTATATACCAATGTAGGAGAGAAACACTGTTTTGTAAATAATAAACTGTAAAAATAAATAATAGATAAAAAAAAGCTTAAATATTTAGTATGTAAGTCTCATTACAGATTTAAACAGTTTAACTATATCAGACAAATTCTAGTTCAAACACGATGTATATTTAGTGAAGTAAATAAAATTCATGGATTTCTTATGTTAAAAGAAATTAGTTTATTAATTTAAAGTTTTAGTAACATTATAGAAAACTAGTATAATTATTTTAATTATTGAAACTTGTATAGTAAGTTTAGCTATAAAAGTAGCCATAACAACTAGATTTGTTTTAATGGTTTCTTTCAAAATTATCTCTAGTCTACTCAGTATTAAGTTTTAGTAACTTTTAAAACTTACTTTATAAAATTATTGGTTTTTTGAAAAGTTTTTTTTTTGCTTATGCCTTATTCAGTTATTTTTGTTTGCAACCAATTCAAAATGCGTTTTTTAATCTTATGAAAATAATAAAAGAAAACAAATACTTAAATTTCAATAAGTCCTTTATATTGTAAATTTGTTTATTTATTTCTTTATCTAGTAAAAATAGAACTTAAAAATCTATTTTGTGTCAAAAATTTTCATAAAAATCAACAAAGGTATTGATAACTTTATAATAAAATGTTAAAAATAGCTTTTGCCAATTTTATTTTTTATTTTAGAATTTTAAAATTTTACGTTTTTACACGACGTTGCACTCTATATAAATGTATAAACTTTTTATCACCTTTATTGATTGTTTGTTTTTACTAATTATAAAAATAAACATTTTTTGAAACTACTAACTTTTTAAATGATAATTTATAAGCTATTACTGCAAAAACTATGGTGGCGCTGAAAAATATTCAAATGTTTCATTTCAAAAAAGAAACTAAGGTATAGGCATTTGTTTATCTGCAAGTTTTGGATTTAAGTTCTAAACAAAACATCAATTAAAATTAGTTTTATATTCGTAACTTATATACACACGACAATGACGACATATATCACCTTATTCTTCTAAACTTTTGATATTTTTTCAAATAGTTTCAAGAATCAAGACTATAGAGATTTGCAAACCAGAAAAAAATTTGCAAATAAATCAAAAATTCTTTACTAGCCTGATCTAAATGGAGTATGTTAAGAATAAACTAGTTCAACAAATTTAAGGCTGCAGTTGTGATCACTTCAACTTATTTAGAATTATGAGTAATTAATTTTATACTTTACTTATACGACCGAAACTCATTGCCTTCCTTGAAAAATAAATGTAATACTGTAAATTACATAAACACACAAAAAAAAATACAATTAAATTCATACTATTTATTTACCAATTCATACATTTGCACAACATAATTATAATCAATAATTTCAAAAAAATACAAGCAAAAATAAATGAGGAAGTAAACATTAATCATGCATGTGACATTAAAGGTTTTAATGGCAAAACGTTAAAAGGTATCCAAGTGGTGTGCGACTCGGTAACCAAAAGGTTTTTTCGCGCACCAAGCCCTTGAAGTTTTGACCGAATATTTTAAACATTTTTATTGTCGTCAATAAACTATATAGTGCATTCTAACAATATAGTGAAGGCACTCCATTCCATAGTCTATGCTTATTTAGTCATCACGAATAGTCTGATGTAAAATAAACTAACTCTCTGATTAAATGTTACTCATTTTTTCTGTAATACTCAAGGTTTTAAGAAAGTTGAAACAATGGTGATGCAGCTTTTTACTTTTCTAATTAAGTAGTTTTAAATGTTATCCGCTAATGTTGTACATACTCGCTGAGCTGGGAAGTGAACTTATTGTAGAACAATTATGATCCCTTATTAGGTAAAGCAACTTATTTCTGTTAACAATAATTGATGGACTAACAACATTTGAAATTATAGAGGTAGAGCAGTATATGTATTGATCACAATAATTATTGTGATTTTAACAACTTTTAAGTAAAAATTTGGTAAAAAACTATGTTACTTCACTACTCCCTATTGTTAAAACAAATCTGGGTCTTAAGCTTGGTTTGTAATTTTTCAGTAAAGTATTCTTTGAATTTTAAGTAATAACAACCGATTCAAATATATGCTTTTTTTGACTTGTAGTAATGACTTTTATATAAACTTTTGCAATTAAACCAAAAGATGAGCACAGAAAAACTTTGATTTAATAATAAATGAATAATTAAAAAAAATCGGTTTTAACACAAAACCTGAACAATTTATAAAATATGTAATTTTCTTATTTAGTTACATGCAGAATAAACGTTTAAAGTTTTATAAAAGTATTATAGCTATTTTTTAAACTAAAAATTAAGTAATTATTTCATTAATACTGAAATGCTTGTTTAGTAATTTTTTAAACATAAATTGCTGTTTATAAAATACTGGTATACTGGTGTAATATCTTTTATAGTTTTATTCTGTTCTATGTTGTTTACCGTCATCATAAAGGTGTTTGGTATGTTACTTTTTAGTTTTAAATGAACTTTAAACCATGCTTTAATAAATGTTAGTTTTTATATTTAACTAATAGATTAAGCTTATTACAAATTGATTCTGTAATTTAGTATCTTTTTAACCTAGAAATTATATAAAAATTTAATATCAATTGTTTCAAGGTTTCATACTTTTTTTTATAATAATACAATCAAAACGAAAATAGTTTTAATAAAATTTTTAAAATGATTAATTTTCGTCAAAAATCTTAACGAAAAACAGTACATGTAAAAAACGTTCTAATAAAGTTTTGAAAACTTATTTTACAACCGAAAACAAAAAGTGATAAAAGATAGCAAATGTTTTGTGTTATTTTACTTAACTACTTGGTTTAAAATCGTTAAACTTCACAAAAATTAACATTTAAATAAATCTAAAGGATACTACAAGTTTCTTATGGTTATATAAAATATTATAAAAACTTATAAGTCAAAAGTTTTGACTCAAACTCTAAAATGATATGGATAACTGTGATTATTTAAAAATTTTTAATTTTCTTAATCATTTTTGCTTCAAAAAAGTTGTATCAAAAAAAAGTCTATGAAAACTTTAACTATATTATTAAGTTTATAATCTAAACTTTTTGAACGAAACAAAGTTTAGCAAAAAACTGTAGTTCCTTTTTTATTTGATATTTTGTAATACTATAATCGAATCGTATTTATAGACGTTATGCTTAAGAAATTTATAATATTTTTTAATAAAATGAAAAATCTTTAAAATGTAATTTATAAATATAATGTTTTATTAAAATACAATTAAAAATACTTGCAAAAAAAATTAGTTTAGGTAAAATATTCTAGTACTTTATAATTTAAATTTGTTTGTCCTTTTTATCTAAACCTTAGTTTTAAACAAGTTTTCTGTAAAAATAATGTCCTCGAAATGACGAATGCAATTTGATAATCGAAATTATTTTTGTGCACTAGTTTCTAGAACAAAATATTTTCAGTGCTTAAATTTGTTGTTCATTAAACAGTATAACATAGTTCACGGTCAGTTCTAAGAATTAAGATTGTTCAACAAAATTAGTATATAATAATATCTGTTAAAATTAAAAAAAAAACTCTACTTATATACTTCATCCGTAAATATTATGTTTTAACTTCTAAAATTATATTTAACAATTAAATATTTTTTGTAAACATTTAGAAATTAATTTTTTTAATAAACTCCCATTAATTGATTACTATAAAATTCTATTTGTAATAATAATATTACAGCTATAAAATTATTATTTTTATTACAAACAGTTATTGTTTTTTTTAAAACTTTGATTTGATACCTAATAATAAATATTTTATTTCTTTTGTAAAAAGTGGTAGAAATTGTTATATTTTTTTATCCAATACAGTGCAACAAAATAAGTATTCAAATTTATTAAAATGTAATTACAAAACGACATTAGTATGTCGATAAGGTTGTAGAAAGCAAGAAAAAAAAAAACTGGCTTAAATTAATTTTGGTCATTTAAATCATTGAGTTTCCTTAAGCTACTTTAATTGACGGAAGTACACTGAGCTGAAAAAAAAATGAGTCAGAGTTTTGTAAAGCGTTATTTTTATATATTTTTATTTATATTCTTATAATTAACCCAAGTTACCCAGACATATTAAAAATTTATCAAAAATTAAAGTTTCTACAGTTAGAATTATGTACAATAAAAATTAAAAATATTAAAAAAAACTTTTTTTTTTGCTGAATAAGTTTTTTTTCCCTTTTTTTCAGCTCAGACTGACCTTGTGCATACTTGTCTACTTTGACTATAAAATTATGCATAAGAATCTGAAGTTGGAATTTGGAAGTACGTAGAAAAGCTAGTTACTTAAATAATAAAATTTAGTTATAAAAATGTTGTATTAGCTCGTAATTAGACATACTAGATTAGTAAAGATGATCATTATTAATAAAATCAATTAAAAAAAAGTTATGTAATAATTTAAGTTACCTATAATAGCAAAAAAGTGTTCTTTTTTCATTTTGAATTGTGCAAAAACATAAATGTTGTTGTTGGCATAAAACTTTTAAGTTTTTACCTAATATAAAATTTGTACACTAAAAATATCTTATTTATTTTAAGTTTAAGCTTGAATCTTAAAAAACCACTGACCATGCAAAACAAGCAAGCTTAGTATCTTCAATCCATGTGTTACAGTTTCAATGGGATTGTCTGTTTTAAATTTCGTTTTATATTAATTTGTTAACTTCAGATTTACACAATGGAATTAAAATGTATGTAAGTTTCATATTTTTATATAATACTTGATAAAGTTATGTAGTTCTTAAATAGGATTGTGTTGAATAAGTTATTAAAATGTATTAAAGAGTTATTTTGAGACTGATGTTTTTTTACCATAAAAAAAAATAAATTGTTATAAATTGTTAATCATTAAAGGGCAGATGAAATTACACAATAAAAAAAAATATTTTCTTAACATTTGCATAATAATAACCAATATAATTAAAAAGAGAAAAATATTTACCAATGATTTACACAAAAAGATAAGAGAAATATAATTTCAAAAAAAAAATCAACTTTATGTTTACAAGTACCATACATGCATTTATATACTTTTGATGGAAGTAAGTTCTGATCAATTTTTATTACCTAATTTACTACACTTACAACTATACACATTCATATACTAAACATTCATATTAAAAAGATTTTATTTCATAGCGTTTAAATTTAAAGTAGAAGCTTAATAGATAAATTTAAGGTAATAATACCATCATAACAACAAGCCGTTGTGGGATAAATACCTATTTATTACTGAAGTTACTGCACAATGCACATATAGTTAAGAAAACTTGAATATATGCTAGTGATGACCTTTATTTTACAATATGTAAAGTTCAAATTATTCTGCTAAGTTTTTATTACAAAACAACACTAATTAAACTCTAACAAGAAGTCAATTAAGTATTATATAGTTAATTATGTTTTTTGTTACCTTTTAAAAGTTTTGTAAATGTTGTTTAGCTTTAAAGTATATTTTTAGACAATTGATTTTGCCCAAAAAATAATTACTAATTATTAAGGTTTATTATCTTAAAAAATACTTTTTAAAACGATATAAAGTTACTCAGTTTTTTAGAATCATTATATAAGTTACATAACATTTGTTTATTTTCATATGTAATTGTATACTTCTTTTCAATAATATTTTTTTAAGTTAAAGCTCTCCATAAAAATCTAAGGTGTTAGTGTGACTTTTCATTTCAGAGGACAGTAACTATTTTAAATATTGGGACATAACTGACTAGTAATTATACAATAAGTTATACAAGACACACAAATTCAATGAAACTAAATATATTTTGAGCAGTTCTTATCAGTTAAGTACAAAGCTAACAAGAGATAATATTTCACAAACTTATACAGTAAGCAAATAATCATAAAGTAATTAACTGAGTAATAAAAGACAAAAGCAATTAGTGACAATTTAAATGATTTAAATTTACGTACATTATAATTAACCTACAGTAAATTTATACATTGTTATAATGACAATAACATGCCTTATAAAGTATTAAGAAAATACAGAAACAGTTGAATTTTTTTTTTGCTTACATAAAACAGTTTTTTTGATCAACAAATAGCTTCTAGTTTAGTTAGATCAAATACATTACTACAAGTTTTAATTATGTTAAATCTGTTAAGATTATAACTGTTTGCATATGTTGAGTTGTTTAGCAAATGTTCTGCAATGGAAGAATGTTTAGATACATTTAGAATTTAACCAGTGTATCATCCTTCTTTTCTGAGTAGCAGAAGTTCTCTACACTCTTTGAGATATTATATTTTATGTTTTTACTTGATGTCTTTTTGTCAATCCGATATAGCTTGCTTTATCAGATTTATTATATCTGTATCTCTTACCTTTTACTTCATGTTAAAGCCTCACTGGGGTATTTTGTTCTGAGGCAAGTAGCACATAAGTTGTTATTGAAATCACTAAAACTGCACTGGCTTTTATTCTAATTGTCTTGTAATAAGTTGACCAGTAGTGGCAGCATTGGAATGGCAACTTCATCCAGAAAAATATGAAATTCATGACTATATAGACTTCCATATGTATCAAAAAATGTCTATGAAATGTACCAGTTTATACTTGTTGAGTTTAAAATTTTATTGTTATAATTTTTTTTATATCTGCTAGGTTAATATTATCTGCTGCTCTTGCTATAATGTCTTGGACTGAGGACTATTTGTGATTTTCGTGGGGCGGTTTAAAGTATTTGAACTCTCTATAGTTTGGAGAACACAATTGTCTATAGTCTTCACAGGTAGATAACTCAAACCTTTTATCCATTCTTCTTTGATAGCTGTGATCTTAAATAAGTTTAGAATTGATTTAATGTTTTAGTTTGTTAAAATTAAATTTAACACAGGCTTTTTTACATTTGTCTTTTTATAAAGTAACTGTTTTTAAGTATTTTTAAAAATTTCTAAGCTTTACTAAGGTGGTTTTAATAAATCCTTTTCTCATTTTTTTAAATACAATTTTAAAATGAATGATATATGCATTATTAGAAAAAAAAAGTTCCAAGACAAAACTTTTTAATAACCCTCTAAAATATATTGTTTATGATAACTAAAAAAAATCCTATATTTGAAAATTTAGATATTAGTCAAAGGTTAACTGTAAAGTTTGAAAGAGGATGGTTGAAAAATGAATGATCAAATAAATTTTTGGTAAAAGTTTATATATTTATTTTATATCTGCCTCTTATAAGAACCTATTGGATTAACTGTATTTGATCTCTTGTAACACAAATGCTACTTCAAATTTTGTAAAGTGATTAATAGTGTCTGATAGCCAAGATAAAACTACACAAAATAACATTAACTCATGAAAATCAAAGTAGACCTTCTATGCCCTTAAGTTTTATAAATGTTCTTAATATAAACCTATGTTCATTTGCTTAAACAGGGTTGAAACACATTCAGGCTAGTTTAAAGTTTTTTAGAAAACTTAGACTAACTAATGGTAGTAGTAAAAAATTCAGGTTAGTTATGGTATTTTTCTTAAATCTCAGGCCAGTTTTTTGACTTTAATTTAAATCTTGTTTTTTTTATACATGTGTTTTAATTAGGTCATCATCTTAATATTTTAGATGAGATTTAGTTAATTAGTTTCAATCTGTTGTTTTTTTATAACCAATTTTGTTGAAGCACTTGATTTTTATTGACTTATAAAAAAATTAAGGTTTAAAAAAAAAACAGAATACTCAATACAGTTTAATGTCACTAGGACAGTTTTTTGACTAATAGAATGGCAACCTTGTATTATAAAAGGTTTATAGAATTTTTTGATAAATAGATTTACAGTTGCTAAAAGTTTTTAAAAATAGTTAACTGTATTTCCTTTTTCAGATCTATAGATGTCTTTCAAAACTGGAGAGTTGGATAACAATTATAGCTAAAAGTAGAAGATTAAAAAGAATATAATTGGAAAGGTAAATAAGCTTTTATTTTGGTGTAAATTATATTATTTAAAGAAGCTACCTAAACAATAATACACGATTAATTATTTGAAAGTATTTAAAAAATTCTAAGACTTGAAGTATAAAATTAAGGAAATTTTAATTATTTTAAGTTTAAATTGTAAATATTTCAAACAGTAGTTTAAAGCTTAAGTTTTTTTAAACATTTTGTTTCTACTTTTAGAAAATTTAACAAAAGTGATCAACTTAAAAAAGTATATCAACATAAGAAGACGCATGTAATCATATACAAATTATATTTCTAATGTTTTAAAAGCTTGTAGTCATGTTTAATACAGTTAATTTTTTCTTTTTTTAAATATGTTTTTATCAGCACTTAATAGTTTGATTTTTACGTTTACAATTATACTAAGTTTTGTTTAAACTATAAGCTTGTTTGTGAACTAGATGACATTATTAATATTGTTTTGAAGTTTTCAGTTTAATTTTATCATTAAAAAAATAATTGTATTATTATTGTTTATTGAACGACAAAAAATACGCTCAAAAAGTTTGGTCCAAGGACTTGGTGTACAAAAAAACCTTTTAGTTATCAAGTCGTACACCAAAACAGTTTGATGTCATGTCCAGGACAGAATTTTATTTATAAGTTATTATATCTTATTATTTATCTTACACTTGTTTCTAAACGTAACAAATTTAGATCCTATATTTTTGAATTTAAATTCACATTAAACTATTTTTGTAAATGGTGTTTATTACCATGTATTTAGTACTGAAATGGTTTGTACTTTTAGTTCAGGGGTGGACAGGTTGAAAAAGGAACAATTTTTATGTGTTTAATTAAAAAAAAATTTAATTAAAAAAAAATATATAATTTAATATAATTTAATTTTAATTAAAAAAAAAAATAAGTGACATATTATTTTTGGAAGAAAACACTTATTTAAGATAATAAAACTGAAAACAAAGATATAGTAAATTACTCTAAACAAAACTTTAATTGCTGCTGGCGGGCCGCAGTTTGCCAACCCCTGCCTTAAATCTGTAATTGAACAGCATTTAATTATTTTCCATCATAATTTATAAAGTTTCTGTTTTACCTCTGTATTAGCTAAAATTATTGCTCATAAATTTATATTACATTTTGCAATATTTTTTTTCACTATCTTGCTTAAATTTTTTTTGTTGTTGAAGCTTCTTAATTTTGGTCAACTTTTTAATATTTTTTTGTAATTTTATTGATTTATTGAAGTATATTGCTTTTTGTACTTTTTTACTTTGTTCTACTTTTTTTTAAATTTTATGTGCTCTGTATTAAACCGTTTATTTAAATAGTAAATTTTTCAAGTATTTTTCTATCTAGCTACTAGAATACACAGAGTTGCCACTTAGCCAGGCAAAGTTAGGGTATTTAAAAAACTGATCAGCTTGTTTAAAAATATCAGACTGACTCAGTCTAAATTGAACTTTTCTATAAATCTCAGGCTATTTTTTTAAACTTCAAATCAACTGTTTTTCTAAATTTTTATAAATTCTAGCTAATTAAGAGGTTTTTTAAGTTTTTTTCTCACTACTTTTTATCAGTTTTTCATAAATTCAGGCTAGTTTATATTTAAACTTGGTTAGTTTGATGAATCTCAGGCTTGTTTTTTTATCACTCAGGCTGGATTTTTTACTTTGAATACATTATTGTTTTATTTAATCTTTCAACATTAGGAAGTTTCTTAAATAATTTTTTGTTGGTTTTCGTTGTGTTGTACTTATTGTTAAAGTTTTGTAACTGTCGGAGATATCTAAAGTTAAATTCCAACTTTAACAATAAAAAAAACAGCAAACAAAACGATGTAGATTAGTCTTGAACAGTTTTAATATTTGGAAGTTAGTTTTTTTAGCGTTCTTAAACACAATTTCTAAATATAATCTTAGATTTTTTGCTTCTTTAAACATGTAACTTTGAAATTCGTTTCCCCATCTTTAAACTAAAACTATGATGTTTTAAATTAAGTCCAATTGCTAATAACTCTAGATTATACAATTTGAAAAAAAAAAACCCTAGCAAATTTTTTTTGTTTAGTTATTGATACACAACTCGTTGAAAATTATCAAATTAGTTTAATTACGAAAAAAAAGATGACTTAGTTAATAAGGTAGGTTTGTGAACAGCATAATAAATGACAATTAATTTAACCAAATTGTAATCTTAAGCATAAGACAATACCAATTCTTAAAATTTTTAGCCAACAATTTTTAATGAAATTTGAATATAATAATCCTATAAAGTTTTTTAACAAATATTATAATGCGTATATTAATATATTTATGAAAGACTTTAATTACTTGCGTTTTGGTGTTTATGTTAAGTTTAGTTATACAGTGCTTATTCACTTATCCGGGTGCTCACTTATCCGGACAGTTTTGGTCAAAAGAAAACTAAAAATTTTTCAATAATAAAAACTAACGTTTTTGTATGATACAAATATTTAAGCTTTCATGCTGTAAGAAAATTTTAAGTGATTTTATAAATTGTACAACTTGTTCATTATTACGACGTAATATTACTACTAAAGATTACACTCTATTTTTTAAAACTAGTTTAGTTATCCAAAATTTATTTTGGTTATTAGATGATATTTTAGCTTATTATCGGTCTTAGCCAGAGGCCACGCCAGAGGCCACGCCAGAAAAAGTTTCACAACTTATTAAATTCTTCAAACTTTCTGCTGAAAAACGTGCAAAAACTATAAAACAAACGTCTATTCTTTCTTACTTAAGTAAAAATTCAAATAAACACTAGTTGTTAGGAGTAATATGTTTCCGTTAAATTGACTATAAACTTAGTCAAAACTTTTTGTTTATCTTGATGTCTGTTTTTTTTTCTTTGTTTTAAAAGTTATTTTTACTAATTTAGAGAGATAAGTTTGCATAATTTTTAGTTTTTAAAGATAAATTTTATTAATATTTTCTCTTAAATAAAAGTTATTATTTCTTTAAAATTAATAGTTAGGGCAGTTGGAATTACAAATGATGAATTTTACTTGCTTGACCCTCAAAAAACGTATATCGTTTCAGAGGGTTAGTAAGTCTGATGTTTTTCTACCTTAAAAAAATAAATTAATTAACCTCAAATTTAGCTTTTAATATTTATCATTTTATTATATTTTATTCACAATTACTATGTATTTGTTTTTACCATAACACTTTTATTATGCATTGCATTATATACAGCAGTAATATTATTAAATGAAAAAAGTTGATTTTTGTACTTATCCGGAGTTTTGGTTATCCGGACACGTTTACAGAAAAATCTTGCCCAACGTGTCCGGATAAGTGAATAAGCACTGTACTAATGTTTTAGTTTTCTCTGCAGTTTTAAGTTTAGTTTAACATTTGTAACAAAAAAAAAACGACTCTTTTTTAAAAACTAATTTTTTAATCACTAGCTTTTGCTTTTCTTAGTATACCTTTATTATATATTTTTCTTCTTACTTATGACGTAGTATTGAAGTATAATGCTGTATCTTTAAAAATATTATCTTTTTACTATTACTTTTAAATTAAAGTATTACTTAAGTTAATTTTTTTGAATCATTTTTGTTAAAGTGTACAATTTTTCTATAAAACTGTATCTTAGTTTAATCTAAAATAAATACTGAAAGTAAATTTAAACTTGTATTTAAAATTTTGTACTCAAAAAAATATCAAGTCTTACTATTAAGCTACAAAATGTTTTACTTTTATAACAATATGAAAAGTTGGTGTATTTGTAATACTTAAACTAAATAAAATCTAAATAACTCGTTTCGGGTACAAAATTTATTTAGAAAATGTCAACAAATACATTGCATCTTTTTATTAAGTAGAAATTTTTTTAAAACACATTTATCAATTACTTTTGTGTTTAACTAAGCTATAAAATATAGTATTAACATGTATAAAAGCTAGATAATGGATACGTCATAATGAGTTTAAATAAAAAATGTTGAATACTGTTTAGAGAATTTGGTAAAAATTAAATACATAAGACTTTTAAGCATAATTAAGTAAATAGAAAACTTAAGATGGTAAAAGGATATTATAATATAGTATATACTTTATTGTAATATTCTTTTTACCATCTTAAGTTTTCTATTTACTTACTTACTTAATAAATGTTGAATACATACTGTTTAGAGAATTTGGTAAAAATTAAATACACAAGACTTTTAAGCATAAGTAAGTAAATAGAAAACTTAAGATGGTATAAGGATATTATAATAAAGTATATACACTTAAAAACTTTTTTTTACAAAAATTAACTTTGGCTTTTATATGAAAGCTTTAAGTACAAACTACAAGTCACTTTTTATAGAATTCAAAAATATCATTTAAATTTTGAGATATTTTATTTTTTGTAAAAAGTTTCGGATACAAACGTAAGGACCGCAAGTTTTTTGGGGTCAATTTTCTTGGAAATTATAAAAATCACTAAAAATCTATTTCCTTCTTCATTTTTCAAGCAATCTTCTTCAAATATTCAGGAAATGTTCCTTATATTAAACGAAAAAAACGTTACTTATGAATTTTTATAATTAAAAAATACAAAAAATTTATGCATAAAAAAAAATTACAAATTTTTTTTTCAAGTTTAAAGTAACGTTTTTTTTTTATTGTATAAAGATTAGACTGTGAAAGTTTGAAGAAGATTGCTTGAAAAATGTAGGAGAACATAGATTTTAAATAAAATAGACTTTTTTCGCTGTTTTAGTTTTCCCTTCCCATAGGGAACCTATTATTAGGCCCGACTTTGACCTTTCATATCTCAAAAAGTAATTCGAATTTTTTAAAACGATAAAAAGCATCTTGAAGCCTAGAAACTACTATAAAATTAGATCAATTTGTAGAAAAACATGGCTCACTTCCCTATGGCCTTAATATGTTTTTAAGTAAAATTTTAGTATAGTTGTAGAAGTTTTTATTTATTTTAAAATTATAATAATAAGCAATTAAAAAATATTTTAATTAGTCTTGAAGCAGTAACAAATTTTGTAATTTTATGGATAAATAGTTGAACAAAATACTGTCACATCTTAAGTTGAAATTTAAACTTGTATTTAATTTATTAACATATTTACAACTTTTTATATGTTTTCATACTGTACCAAACGTCGTTTAACATTTTACAATTTCTTCATACACAATTTAATATAACATATTTTCCAACAGAACGCTCCGACATGTCCTCCTTCCTCGACACCCTCTTCTTCCTCTTCGACGACAAGAGCGTCTTCCACGTCCTCCTCGTCCTCTCCTCCGCCTCCCTCGCCTCCGTCTTCTCGTGCGTCCACCGCTTGTACGAGGAGAAGGCGCAAGCCGTCAGCACTGTCGAAACATTCAAAATCGGCAGGGAGTTTGCAGATTTTTTACACAATTGTCCCGAGAGGACTCTGAAGTACGTGGCGCTGTCGGGGCTGGTCGCCACTTCGAGCAGGCCGCTGGAGGCGCAAGGGAGGCCGGACATCAAAGGGGTGAGCTTTTTATAAAATGTTTATGCTTTCGATTTTAATTTCCTGGTAAAAAATCAAAAATAAATAATTAAACTTTTAAGTTCAAGTTTTCAGGTGCGAATAACTCATTATATTCATTCTTAACAAAAACCTTCTGTTTAATGTTGAGTTCAACACAAAAGTTTTAATTTATTTACTTGAAAAAAAGGTGGCCAACTTCAGGACGCAGCGGGAGGTGAAGGAGAAGTTCGTGCCGTTCAGCCAGCGGTGGGAGAACGAGGACCAGGTGGTGTCCAGCGTGCAGGAGCAGGTGCCGATGGAGCTGGCGGACGGGAGGGGCGAGTGCAAGGTTCAGGTGGTCGACCCGCAGGAGTCGGAGTGGTTCGCCGAAACGCTCGAGGTGGTCAGCAAGGAGTTCAAGCCTTCGAAGGACCCTTCGCTGCTGGACGCCGTGCTCGACATCACGGCCGGTGAGAGGTTGCGGGGGTACAGCAACACGGAGCGGATGCTGAAGCTGGGAGCGAACCTGCTGGTGGTGGGCGAGTGCTGCGCGGACGACGAGGGGGTGAAGATCAGGTCGCCCGCCTCGCTCGTCCACGACTTCATCGTCAGCCGCAAGTCGGTGCAGGAGGTGGCGGGCGAGCTGAAGGAGGTGTCGCGCGCGTGGAAGGCGGCCAGCTGCGTCACGGCGGGAGCGACCGTGGTGGCGGCGTACTACCTGCTCAGGAGGCTGCGCTCCAGGTACGTGGAGCTGAGCGTGAAGAGGCGGCGGACGCTCGACAAGAAGGCCATCAGGGAGAGGCGGGAAACGAAGCCGCTGGACCCGGACTGCTGCCGGTCGGACATGAACATCTGCGTCGTGTGCCTGGTGAATCCCCGCGAGGTGGTCCTGCTCGAGTGCGGTCACGTGTGTGTGTGCGCCGACTGCCTGGACAAGCTGCCCGGCGACCCGCTGGTGTGTCCGGTGTGCCGCAGCGAGGTCACCAGGTGCCTGCCCATATACAACGTTTAGTTTTTGTTTCGATGGTCGTCGAAGGTGCTTGTGAGCCGTTTTAAGTGTGAGACTGTGATTGCAAATTGATAAATCATACACCTGTTTTGCTTCGTTTTTATATCAATGCTGTAATAAACTGCTATCAGAGTCTAGATTAATTTCCAGCAATTAGTTATTTTAATTTTAAACTCGGTCCAAATTTTAAACAAAGTTTATGCAAGCAAACATTTTCTTAAACAGTAGCTTAGATACATAATATAGTTCGTGAAGTATAATCTGTTTAGAAAAGAATAAAAGTTTTAAGAAATAAAATATTTATATTTTTTTTATCGTATGTGGTCAAATAAATTTTTGTGCACTTTGTTGTCTTAAGTTTATTACATATAGTTTTTATTATCTTTTAATTAAAACATGTTTTTGAACAAGAAAATAGTAAATATTTGATTAGAATTATCTACAAGAATTTAAAGCTGTTTATATGATAAAACTTTCATCATCAAATATATAATGAAACCTATGTAAAAACAATTATAAGTTAATGTTATGAACTGACAGTGAGTGAGTTTTTTTCTTAGTCGTGTAATTTAGATCTTAATTTTTTTTTATAACTAGGTAAAACCATTTGATAAAAGCTAATGGGCTTTGGTATCATTACAGGACTTGGGTTTTAAACATTTTTCAGGAGAACGGTTAATTGTTAGGCATTTTTAGCTTTTTCTCTCTAACAAACATTAATTAAAGGGAGCCGATCATTTCTAACCCGCTATCATTTCTCACCCGATCACTTCTAACCCGATCACTTCTAACCCGATCACTTCTAACCCGATCATTTCTAACCCGATCATTTCTAACCCGATCACTTCTAACCCGATCACTTCTAACCCGATCATTTCTAACCCGATCACTTCTAACCCGATCATTTCTAACCCGATCACTTCTAACCCGATCATTTCTATCCCGATCATTTCTAACCCGATCACTTCTAACCCGATCACTTCTAACCCGATCACTTCTAACCCGATCACTTCTAACCCGATCACTTCTAACCCGATCACTTCTAACCCGATCATTTCTAACCCGATCACTTCTAACCCGATCATTTCTAACCCGATCACTTCTAACCCGATTATTTCTAACAAGATCATTTCTAACCCAATCACTTCTAACCCAATTAAACCCGATCATTTCTAACCCGATCATTTCTAACCTGATCACTTCTAACCCGATCACTTCTAACCCGATCGTTTCTAACCCATTTTACTTATGTTACGTTTTAATTTTTTTTACTGGACTTCATGCAAAAACAAACTAGTCTTAATGAACTTATTAAAATAATAAAAAAAAATTAAACTTTTACTTACTTTAAAACATAATGATTTTAATGTCCTACGTAAACTTAGTATAAATTTTAATCTTAGTATTAACTTAACATAATCTTAATATATTTTTTTTTACCTCATTTTTTATTTTTTTACCTACACATAATTTTAGTTTTTTTCTATTATTTTTTTTTGTTTTTTCAATACATTTTAAGAGACGTTTTTCGTTAATCATATACAATTTACTAAATTGTTTACTTTAAAGTATTTTGAACTCTTCTTTGTAGGATTTTAAAATAAGCAGTGATAATTATATTTTAATTGGATCTTATTGTAATTAACGTGACTACATTAGTTTTAACATTAGCAAATTTTAAAAAGTAAGCTCTTACAATTGTAATATTCAGATACAAACACTTTTATATTACGGTTTAAAAACTACATTGAAAGTCTGACGTAAATGTTTTATTATTGCTTACTAATGTATTAACCTTTTATAGTAGGATAGTTTTAAGTTTCATCTTAATAACTTATTCAAATTATTATGCAACTTGCATAGGCCTATTAAGATAATGTAATTCAAACAAACATTAGAAGAAGTTAAAAACTTTTGTTATATTAAGTGGAAAAGCCTGGTTTTTAATAGAAACTAGCTATTAAAACAGTTATGTCATATAACTAAACCGCAAAAGTTGTTATGTCGATTGACCGTCTAGATTTCACATCATTAATAAAATCCTACTTAGTTTTAGAGCAAAAAAAAAAGTTTAACACTAATAGTTAAAAAGACAAGTTTATTTGCATAAAAAGTTCGAGGGTAATTAAATTTTGCTTATGTTTTAATTGCGACTTAAATTAGTACTTTAATTGACAAACATTTCTTTTAAATTACTTTATTATAAGCAATTAAAATAACGAAAGTAAAAACAAAATAAGTATTAAAAGTAAATAATTTTGAAATAGAATAATAAATTAATTATAGTTAAATTAAGAATAATTAGGAGCAGAATTTTATAAAAACTCCATTAAGTTCTTTGTTTCTTTTAATCAAATTTTTTTCCAGACGATTATTACGCAAAACATATATATTTTTTATTCATTACTGTAAAGCCAGCTTGCAGTCTATTGACTTTATTCTCGGTGGTTTTTTGCACCTCTAAACTTTTATAAATATGATGAGTTTTTCTTTATTAAAAATTTAAACCTATATAATAGGTTTCACAATACAAAATGGTTTTATTATTTTGTTATAAGTTTTTAAGTTATATAATTTACTCTAATAATTTATACTTACATTTCATATCAATGATCGCTAAATAATCTAAAGTTTTTGTGTTTTTGAAAACCTGTAAAATAACAATTTTCAATAGCTATGAAGAAAATTATTTTAGAAATATCTACTATTAATCGTGAGAATAATCGCGTTTTTGCAATTTTAAATTTTGAAAACTTTTAAATTTTTATGAAAAATGTAAACTTATTTTGCCCTACATAAATTTTATTTCAAAAGAAAAAGAAAAATGCGTAATAATAAGTTTTCGACACTAAACTTTCATAGTTAAGTTTATTATAATTAATTATAACTTAATTACAGTTAATCTTTATATACAATTTACCAGTTGATTTAAGAATTAAAGTTAAATCAAAGTTCGAGTAAATGACAAGTTCTGAATATTTAAAAAACCTTCTACTTCTACTTTTGGCTTTTTATTAAACAGTATACAATTCCGTTTAAAGAACTTAGAATTTAATGATATTAATTTTAAATGAAACCACCATTATAATTACAATTACTAAATTTTATTAACTGTATTATTTAAATTTTCATAAACGCTGATATTAATATTTTTAAAAAGTTGTATTTCATATAAATTCTCCCTGAATTTGGAGGCAAATTGGTAATCTGATTTCTACACTTTAAAATATATATTAACCATATAGAATCATTTCAAAAGAAAGTACAGAATAGACTTTAACCGCTGCGATACTCATTATATTTCTTACATTGACGACTATCAAAACTTAATATTTAATCCTTGGAATACAAAAGACTTATACTTTTCCTAATGCTTTTTAAAACTAATTAACTACACTTAATTAATAATCCAAGTTTAAATCTTATTGCCAATACATTAAATAAACCAATTAATATCAACAATTAAATTTTAACAAAAGCTATCTGAGTATTAGGTTTTAATTTAAACAAAATAAACTAAACTTCACAAAAAAAAAATTGTTGAAATTAATTTGTTTAAAAAAAAATCCTTATCTTAAAAAAAATAAATTAATATATTAATACAGATCGACTAAATAAATTTCGGGTTAGAAGTGATCGGGTTAGAAACGATCGGGTTAGATATGATCGGGTTAGAAATGATCGGGTTAGAAATGATCGGGTTAGAAGTGATCGGGTTAGAAGTGATCGGGTTAGAAATGATCGGGTTAGAAGTGATCGGGTTAGAAGTGATCGGGTTAGAAGTGATCGGGTTAGAAGTGATCGGGTTAGAAGTGATCGGGTTAGAAATGATCGGGTTAGAAGTGATCAGGTTAGAAATGATCAGGTTAGAAATGATAGCGAGTTAGAAATGATAGTAAACCTAATTAAAACGACAATGCATATTAAAAAAAAATCATTCAAACAACGTCAAACTTAAAAAATTAATCGACTGGATCACATCTTTCTGTGACATCACAATGCAAGTTGATCTCACAGAAAGATGATCTTTTTCTGAATCGGCCAGTGTAGACATTCCTCGGTTTTCCGTCACCTCTATGCGATTTTCTGCACAAGAACGCGTCATGTACGAAAAAAATTGTTAAGAGGATAAAGCTCGTGATTCTGATTGGTTCTCAGTTGTTGGTTTGTTACTTTGTACGGCTGCAGTAAACTTTTTAAATTTTCGTTTTAATTAAATATATAGTATAAGCTGTTAGCAAAACTTTTTGCCCTACTGAAATAACTTTTCTGTGTATGATTATGTTTAATAAAATTATTTATTCTGACGTATTACTGAAGACTCATTGTATATTTTAAACATTAAATTACTATAAACTCTAGTATTTGAAGGTGTATATTTTTGTGCAATCTATTAATTTCTCTTTGCCTCTATCTCAGTGAATTAAAACAAAAGGTTTAGTCTTTTGTACATCTACAAAATACCACAATATTAGTTTCTATAGTTAATTAGTCTTAAGCTTATAAGTTTAATTTTTGTTACTCAACCTTTGACAAAAAGAAGAAGTATGTTTCAACAATTGAAAAAAAAAACTATTCTATTTGTATACTACAATTAAAATTAAAGCAATCATGAAAAGTTGAATTCTGGAGCTGCATGAACTTTCAGCACCATGTGAATTAAATCATGATCGTTGTTGAAAATTTACTACAAAGCAAGAATAATAAGACAAGTTGAACTCGAGCAGAAGAAACTCGAGGAGGGAACACTAGAGCAGGAGAAATTCAAGCAGGGAAGACTCGAGCAGGGGCAACCTCGTTTTTATAAGTTATTTGCATGCTTTTTTTATTACTGGTTAGACAAGACATAAATTAATTTGGTAAATTGATAATTGTGCAAATACAGAAACTTACATGGACATAAATAAAAGTAGCTATAGTTGTTAAAAAAGGTATGATATACAAAGGTATGAGATATGTGTTTTTTATTGTATAGATAATTTTATTGAACAAAACACTTGTATTGAATATTTATTTTTCAGTTATAGCCAACTGTCTTTTTAGGAGTCCTATTGAAATTCTAGGTGTTTCCCCAATATCTGCTGAGTCAGCATAAAAAATTATCAAAACTTAGTTTTTTAAACAGCTTTTTATATGTTTGGGTAAGGTGGGTTAAGGGTATTATTAAAATAAAAATAAATAACTTGGGTAAGGAGGGTTAGGTTTAAGGGTATAAATTTTAAAGATAATTTAAAAAAATATTCATAAAAATGCTGACTTAGCAAATATTAGGTTAATTACGTTTCATTAAAAATTGGACCCCTTGTCCAAAAAAATGTCTTTTTTCAATATTTTATACTTTCACTCAGAGCTGCCAGTTTCTCTTAAATTTTGCCATTTTTGCTTCACAGTTGATTATTGATTTAATTCAATGTTGTTCACCATCAGACTCTATACATTGTTACCAGTGGCGTCGCGTGGTCTTTTTGTTAAGGAGTGCTGCAGACTGAAATTGTAAAATTAAAAATCCCATAGTTTGAAACATTTAGATTAAAACCATAAAGGTAATATAAAGAAATAGCAAATTTTTCAGAAAAATAGTTGTGGTCCGATTTAAGTGAAAATTCACTTAATATTTGCTAAGTCAGCATTTTATATATATATATATATATATATATATACTTTTTTTAATTTTCTTTAAAATTTATATCCCTAACCCTCCTTACCCAAATTGTTTATTTTTTTTTAATACCCTTAACCCTAACCCACCTCACCCAAACATATAAACAACTGCTTAAAAAACTAAATTTTGATAATTCTTTTATGCTGACTCAGCAGATATTGGGGAAACACCTATAATTTCAATAGGACTCCTAAAAAGACAGTTGGCTTCAATTGAAAAAAAAAATTCAATTTAAGTAATTGTGTTTATGTAAGAGTTTGTTAGTTTTCCAATATTTAATTTGTAGTTAGTTTGAGTAATAGTTATTTTTTTTAATTTTTTTTCAAAACAGAGTTATATTAAATGTTTTTTTTCATTATAACTGATAACACAAGTGTTTTTATATGCCATTTCACTGAAAATAAGTTGTTAAATTTATGTTAAGAACTTTAATAACTAACTAGATATAAATGATGCTAGAGCAGTTAAATATTATAATTGTAGTTTTTAAACAAATTATGTAAGTTAAAACCTTAGAATGTAAATTTTTGTGCTACCCCTAAAACAAAGGAATCTTAGAATATTTATTGACGAAGTTTCTAAATCATGAATTTCACTTATGTTATCAGGTTTGCTTGTTATTTCTTAATACTTTTAAAGGTTGAATGTTGAATATACAGACTGGTTTCTAGAATTTGAAAAAAAAGTAAGAAATAATTTAAAGAAGGTTTGAAAATCTCTGTAAATAGTATACATTTTAAATTGTTAGCATGCGACTCTATCTAAAAAAGTGAAATTATGAAGTTTAAATAAAAAAATAATAAATTAATATGCTTCACTGATGTTAACAAGAAACTAGTGCAAAGTAATACTGTTAAGTTTAAATATTTAAAGTTTTGTTATTTAGAAAAAAATTGCCCTTATTTAATTGTAGAAAAAGTTTATGTTAAGTTACTTTCATGTATAAAGTTTTGTAGTATTTTCTAGTAGATTTCTGCAATCAACTTAACACGATATTTATTGGTGAAGTTTAAAATTTTCTTAAAAATTAAGTTACTGATTTCTGAACTTAACTATAAACTAGCTATTATTTTTTAAGTATTAGACCACATATTTTTTTCCTTTAACTTGGCATCTTTATAGATAACTAACTTTACCTTGAAATTTAAAGATACTTTAATAGTAACAGTTTAAGTCATTACTTTTTATAAAGTGGCATTTTAACAAAGTAAAAGTTGTTACTTTCCTAAAGTCAAATTAATATATAAACTAAAGGTATTCAAACCTGAAGAAACTTAAAAATATAAGTATAAAAAAATTGTTAAATTGTCACTACAGTAATGTCAATAAGTTGTTGATAGATAAAGAGTTTTTGATAAACTATAAAACTTGGAACTTAGATTTGAAAAGAAAACTACAATCAAAATTATTAATAGTATTATTTGATAGTAGTTAAGAAATAAAGTTTTGCCTGGTATGAGGTACAGGAAAAAGAAATAAGTGATATAATTTATATTTTAGACTCAAACAAAGAAAATGGGGCTGACAATATCTCTGTTAGAATTTTAAAATTGGTAAACTCCAATATAGCCCAGCAATAATTAGTAAGCTAATAAATTTGGCATTTCAAGAAGGTAGATATCCTAGTTGTTTAAAATTAGCCAAAGTATTACCAATATTTAAATCAGGTTTGAAAATAGTTCCTGGAAACTACAGAGCAATTTCACTTTTGTCAAACATAACAAGATCTAAATATAGTCGTTTATACAAATTTTTTACTAGGTTTAATGTCCTAAACACTTTCCAGTTTGGGTTCAGAGAGGGCCATTCAATTACCTTAGCTTTATCAGAAGTTGGAGAAAGTACACTGTCCTCTTTTGATGAAGGTAATGCTGTTTGTGCAGTTTTGTTAGATCTGAGTAAGGCATTTTAGTGTGTAGACACAAAAATATTGTTAAACAAGTTAGAATACCATGGTTTAGAGCAGTGGTCTTCGAGCTAATCAAAAAGTGTGCACCCTAAATTACAAAATTAAAATTCTGTGTACCCAAATGTGCAAATATCTAGTATAAGTTTCAATTTTTTTCCATAATATTTAGTATAAGTTTAAAATCTACTACTAAAAACGCTTACGACCTTTTTTTTTGCTTTTCATCATCAACTCCAGAATATCTAGTGTAAGTTTCAAAGATTTTTTCCATACTGTCTAGTATAATTTTTTTATTGCTCTTCAAAATTTGAAATAAATTTTTCAAATAACCATTCATGCACCCTTAAATTAGTTTTGTGTGCACTGGTGCACACTTTAAAGACCACTGGTTTAGAGAACAAATGCTTAAGTTATTAGAGTCATACCTATCTAAAAAAAAAACAGTTTGTAGATTTTGCTAAGTATGTATCAACTTGTAAAAGTATAAACACAGGAGTGCCACAAGGCTCAGGTTTGGGTCTCTTATTGTTTTTAATTTATATTAACAATTTACCAAAAATTATAACCCTAAAAAAATTGAACACCCTGTTTTATACTACCCTAAAGAAAAACACTTATCAATGAGATAATATATACTTAAACTCACAGTTGGAAAATGTACAAAATGGTTAATTAACAATAGGCTTAAACTTAATGTTAACAAAATAAGGTACAATCTGTTTCACTCTGGTAAAACCGAAGTATGGAAAACCACAAGTTTAGGTATAAAAACAGGTAATTCATCTATATTGTAGAAAATTATAAGTATCTCGGTGTTACAATTGATAGTAACCTCAATTGGTCTAACCATATTGAAACAGTAAAACCTAAGTTATTGAAGACTATAGATATTTTATACAAAACTAGGTACTTTTTAAATCAAAATTTCTTGTATTATATCTTTAACTCACTTCTGATGAGTCATGTAAGATATGGTTTGTTGTGTTAGGGTAGGGCGAGTACAACTATAAATACTGAGATTGATAAACTTGTTAATAGACCATTAAGTTGCATTTATTTTAAAGGTTGGAATGAAAGTGTTAACAGTATAAAAGTAGATAAGTTAATATTAAATTTAGAAATATGTTTAAGTGTAAGTTAGGAGTTTTTATGCACAAATTTAAGATACATACTTTGCCAGTAAACTTGAACCCTACTTAACCAGAGTAAATAAAATTCACAACTATTCAACAATATTTTCAGAGACAAATTATAATATCCCTAGAGTAAATAGTTTTTATGGTCCTAAAACCTTATACTATCTTGGATGTAAAGTATGGGAGGAAATTCAAAGAAACCTAAAAGATCATAGCTACCTTGGAGCTTTTCAATCTGGAACAAAATCGAATTTATACTTAAAAACTTTTACTTGAAAATCAATCAGATAGAAGTCAAACTTAATTTTCTCTATATTTATTAACAACTAAGATAAGTTTTTGGTATTGGTATGTTTTAAATCTATTTTTGGGCTGATTAATGGTAACTTGACTGGGTGTGGGTAGAGATGGCTGGGTTTTGGTTTTTTAAACTTGGGATTTAGTGTTATTGTTTTGGATCCATTGACTTTGTGGCTAAAGTTTTAAAAAATTATTTAGTCTTTTACTTAAATTAATTTTTATATCAACTCATGAGTTAGATGATAGAGTTTTTTTTTACAGAGGTACAATACTCTGTTTAACTATCTTGAATAATTGGAAATCTGTTTACTCGTTTAATATTAATATTAAAAAAAAACTGCTGATGAGTCCATTATACAAGTAATAAAAGATTTTTAGTTTCTACAGTACTATTTGATATCATGTTTTTTTTTGTTTTTATTAGGATTTTTTTTTGTCTAATTCAATTTTTTTCATTTGATCCATTATTAAGTTTACTTTATAAGTTGAGTTTTACTTTTTAACTTGTATTTATGTAATGTCTATTAGATATTTGTTAAGTTTTCTTCAAAATCTGATTGTACATTAAAAAGTATGATTTTTCTTACGTAAATATTTACATTGCCTTAAGTTTTTACAACAACTCCAACAATACATTATAAAAAATAGCAATAATAATCGAGTTGTAACATCTACTAGAAGTACTAAAAACTATATTAGTATTATCTTTTTTAAATATATTTAACAACTAGCAAATAAAATTTACAGATTTTATTAAAGTATAGTATGATTTACAGTTTTTTATTATACTCATGTTTATTCTTATTTATATATTTAAAGACGAGATATATGTTTTTCTTTTTCAAAGCATTTTTATCAATTCTGCCTTTTTATGTTATTATGGAGCTTTATATTGCACTTTTTGTGGTTTTTCTTGTAAAAAGAGTTTGGTGGTAAAAATTGAAATCTAAGGGAAGAATATGGTGCCCATGGTAGACTATGGTTTCCATAGTCAATATTGGCAGAAATGGGTATAAAGAAGAGTGCACACCAATTTTTTGTTTTACAAATAATTTAGTTTTGAAGTAATTTAAATAAAAACTTAGAAAAAAAAAAATTTTTAATAATAATATTGATTTTTTATTGGTTTTAAGTTTTTTGTTTTTTTGATTAAAACTGCTTACAAATATTATAAAATGTATGGTGTGAGGCTCGATGACCAAAAAATCTTTCTCCACACCAATCCATTGACAATATTTGTGAGCGTTCACATTTTCCTTCTTTTTTTTCTTACTATGAAGTTTTATAACTTAAGTAGAAGTGATTTGTAGTTTTATACTAACTTTATAGGTTTTTTTCAAGTTATAGTAAACAAATGCTAACACAAGAACTTAGTACTCACTTTATTTTACAAAATGTCTTATTGAAAAATACTAGTTCTCTTTTACAAAACAAGTATGCTCTATGTAACGTAAAAAAGCTTAGACAATCGCTCCTGCTGAAAGCACGAAACCATTTTATTTTAAACTAAAAAGCTGCAATTTAATTAAAAACAACTTTAAGAACAAAAATAAATACATCCAAGACTTTTCAAAAATAAACACCAATAAAACTATAACTGATGCATTTTACGTTATTAAATCTTAAAACTCCTTAAATAATAGATTTGATTACGTAACAGACAATAATAAAGAGATTACTGATCAAAATTTTTCAACTAAAAAAATTTTAAAGCTAAAATAAAATTAAAATCTATACCTTGGATAACAAAAGAGATACTAAAGTCCAACAAAAGAGATAATAAAGTCCATAAAAATAAAATATAAGTTAGAAACACTTTTCAAAAAAATTTTATTAACTTTGTTAACTACAAAAATACAAAAAGTTTAGAAATAAACTTAAAAAAACCATAAAAAATTCTTAAAAACCATACAATGAAAAACATGCTAGAAGATTCTTGTAAAAGTACATCCAAAATTTTGAAAATAGTAAATAACACCACTAATACACAGAAAAAAGACAGCTATTTTCTTCTTAGGCTAGAATTAAATCAATAAAATCTTATACAAACCCAACAGATATAGTATACAAACCAAAAACGCTTATTTTTAACATTTAAAAGCAGACCTCAACAAAAAAGATAATCCCCTATATTTTAATGACAATCTAAAAATTTTAGTAATAGTTTGTTTTGGTTTGATGTTACAGAAACTGAACTGTAAGATACCAATGTAAATTCCATTATATTATATTCTACTATAATAATTCTTGTAAACAGAGCACTTAGATTAGGGGTGGGAAAAGTTTTAATCGCTGACTGGATCAGGAAAAGTTTAGTCCTTAGCGTGCCGGAGCATTCGATTTAGTAATATCCTAGATCTCGTATACGGACTCGATCGGATAATCACTCTTTATATCCGGATATGGCCTGATCCTAAGCAGAAATTATTCGGATCCGGCTGGTTACTAGATTTAAGGATCCGGTTGAGCACTATTGCGAGTCCATTTGATTCACAAAATGTTCTTTAGTATGACATTTTTAGTCAATATTTATTAAGTAATTATATTTCTATGGTTGTTATAACCCTGGGAAAAACTGATACTGACTTTTAAAACACAGTAGTTCTATTGATGACTGCTATTACTCGAGACATACAAAAACATGTTAAGTGTGGGATTAAAATATGAATTTTTTCAGTTTAAATTTTTCTATATAGATATTGTTTTACTAAAGATCATCGTCACACCAAATTCATTGCCAGCTTAAAATTTGATACGAATGTATATTTCCATTGATATCAATGATTGTACTGTATATGAAGTTTTGCAAAATGGGACAAGTTATTCTTACTAGAATGGCGAGATAGTAGTTTTAGCTTTAATCCTTAGCCTAAACTACAGAGTACGTCTCGTGAGCAACAGTACCCTTCCCCATTAGTTTGGTATTCAGTTCGTTCATATTCCTATAAAAAATGACCAAAATGCAAGATCTGTGAAAACTGAGTAAAACCTTAACACTTTTCTTTCAGTTTTAAAAGTTGCCGAACTTGCGGCTTTATGTCCCAAAAGCATCTTAAAACTTTTCCTAAACTTTGTGAAAATTTAAGTTAAGCAGATTGACCGAAAATAGCTTTCAACTACTTGTCAGGAAGTAATGAAAAAATCAATTTTCTTAATACTGTTATAAACAGCTCAATATTTATTCTGGAAAAATGTCATTTTGACTCCTCTATTGTTTATCAATGTCATGGACATGGTAGATTGACAAAGGTAGATATGTGAAATATCAGATTCAACACAAAAAAACTTGCTTTGGTTAATTTGACAAAAAAATATTCCAATTGAGTTAAAAAAACAAAATTTTAGGACAAAATTGTGTTTTTTGAATAAACATAAATTTAACATATTTTTAGAGTCTAACTCTCACGTTTTGTATTGTAATTTTTTTTTACAAATTGTTATATAAATTTTGTAATGTTTAGCTTGAAGGGCTGGTCACTTCTTTTTGGGGCCGGATCTGGCTCGGGGGTCGAACGTTGCCCACCCCTAAGTAAGAATAATCTGTTAAAAGAAAAATGATGATAGTGTTTGAAAATTAAAAATAAGAAAACAGTTGTAGAAAGTCTGTATCGAGTCTTGATGAAACATTAAGGTTTTTCCTCTAGTCTTCGCTAGGTCAGCAAAAAAAAAAATTATTGAAGATATTTTTATTTTTAGTTATTTAAAATCTATTTTTTGATTAATTTTTAATATGTTTCGATAAAGTGGGTTAGGGATATGGGTACAAATTAAAAAAAAATTGCTGATCACACTGAGCAAATATTAGTGAAACACCTTAATGTTACAATTGGACTCGTATGTATCTTTATTACGAATTAGGTCTTTATATATTTAAGTTTAATAATAATACTATGTTATAAGCTAACTTCTTTGATTACTTTAAAAGAGTGAAAAATGTACATAATTGCCAAAACTGTCTTCAAAATCATTTTTTTTACCAATCTAGATTCAACAACAAATGTAGTCAAAAACTTCTAGCCTACCAAGCTAGTAAATTATTAACTGAGCTACCATTATGTTTAAAAAGTCTTAGTCACTTGGAAAAGTCCAAGATGAATTTAAAAACTGTTTATTAAATAGTGATTATCAAGGTCATAACTGATCATTGCTACTTGTTTATTTACTTTTGATTAAGGAATAAACAATAATTTTCATTTGATTCAATAGCCAAAAACTATAGTTCAACAGTTGATTTATTAAGCTACAATAACAGTGGTTCAGTCTAAATGCAGCATTTTCTGTCTGGCTATTCTTTAGTTTGTTAATTTTGACTTCAGAATGTTTACAAACTTCTTTTTTTAGCAGGCCTATGTAAAATTTAGTGATAGATGTGCTTACTAACAGAGAGTAAAGTTTAAAAATAAGTAGTAAGCTGAGATTACTGTCTCGAACTAACTTATGATAAATTAATCTAATTTTCTGAGAAAAACTAAAAATTTTTTTTATTTATATTAATATTTTTTATGTTTGGAAATTTTTTTTGCTTCTTAATAGTTAAAATTTTTGGCTTGGTAACGTATTCAAAAAAAAAAGATATTTTTTTATTATCATTCATTGTTACTGTTTTTTTTTCTTATCAAATACATAGTGTGCAAATATTACAGTACTTATTTTATATAATTATATATAAAAGTCAAGTTGAGTTTATGGTTATCACTTCATTGAAAATTAATAGAAATTATTTATAAATATCTATTAAAATGTATTCAAATATTATCTTCCTCAATAACTTCTATAATGTACTTAAGAAAACTTAAACTTTAAACATGAAGTACTTATAAAATTCAACGTAAAATTATTTCAGCTTATTACAATTTTACTTTCTTTAAAAAATTTATGACCTTAACCAAGTATTTCCATATCTGCAATTAATATTGTTAATCTTGTTTTATAAATGTACTTAAAGTTTTTGATTGTGAGTAAAAATTTTAAGTAAACATTCAATTTAATTAGTTTTCGCTTAAATTTCTTTTCTCTAATTTTATTGGTTGTACTGTTTCTTAAGTTTTAAAATCTAGACTAAAACAAAAGTTTGCGTTTTAGCTCGTCAGAAACTGCAAAAGCACATGATGTAAGATGTGGTTTTTTGTACACCAGATCCTTGTAATTATTTCCATCGCTTTTTTTACCAATGAATAAACAATATATATAATAATAAAACGTTTCAAAGGTTTTATTTGGAACTAGTCTTAAAGTTATGAGGTATTTAAAAAGAAGGAAAAAGGAAAATGAAAAATTTGAGGAGCTTGTTAATGAAGTCTCTGTTTCTGCTATTTCTGAGCTATTTCATAGCAGTACTTTAAAAAGTTTACAATATCCGGAGTTCAGCGCTTTCAAACAACTAACAAACTTAATAAAAACTGGTAAGTTTTTTTTAATTATAATATGCATAAAACAATGAAAAAAATCGTTAAAAAAATTAACTTAAAACCAAAAACTTACACAACACTATATGTTAGAAAAGTAATAAATATGAAAAACTTAGCAAATATAAAACATCTAAGACTTTTTATGATAACTGCAGTGTCATTGCGCTTTTTTGTTCAATACTTTTTAATATTACTTATTTTTTTAGTTTATATAAAATAGAAACCTTTTCGTCTAAAATATGCCTGATAATAACGAATTTCTTTGATTTTTTCTTTACAAAAATTACAAGTTTTTTCATAGTAATCAGTATTGATACTCGTTTGAACAACTCAGGATAATCAAACATAACTTGGCCTATTTAACTCTTATCATACCTCGCATATGTCAATCCTATATATTCTTAGAACTTGATGCATATATTATTGACAAACTAAGTTCAAAGTAGTAAAAATTTTAGAATCGCTAAGCTTAAGTAACTTTTTAATTTAACAGCTCAAATGACTAAAATCATGTATGAATAATTTGAACTTTCGCAGTTCGGGCTATTTAAGACTTTGTATTGGTTTTATTCTAAATCAATCATAAACATATAGCAAAACCATAAGTTTTATGAATTATTCTCTATCATTTATTTTTTCTGACCCTTACTATTTCAGTCCAGTCTTATTTAAGACTGACTTGGATTACTTATTCTCGTTTTTGGTTCGAAAGAAGATTTCTCTGCTTTATAATTTGATAAATTTGAACAACCTAATGATATTAACCTAATTATACTTTTAAGATTACTTTAAATTTAAAACATATCAATGTTAATTATCAATGTATATAAATCATAAAGATATATAAATCATATAAATATATAAATCATTGAATATATATACCAATTTTTACTTAAAAGTAATAGCTCACATGGTAAAAAAATATTCATAAAGATAATTTTGTTTTTTAAGTGTTGCAACCTAAAAACTTTAATAAAAGCATAAATATAACAAACTACCAAACGTATTAGGTTGCTGTGAAGCTGTTTAGTCTTGCTTGAAACAGTGTTTAAAGTTAATTTTATAAAAATGTTTTATATTTAAAAAAATTTTACTAAAAATTATTAATGTATATATTCATTTAAAAATATAATACTACAAATAACACTTACTATCAACTTTTATATTTTTTTATACTAAAATAGCAGCTGTAAACATTTTAAACTGTCAACAGGTGAATTGAATTTGAAATGTGATAATATCATCCCATTTATAAAGATAACAAAAGTTGTAGAAGTTAAAGAAAGTCTGTACGTTGATGCATTAAAAGAAAAAGTCAACAAATACAACATTTTCTTTTTTTTGAACATCTGTAGAACATTCTCTCTTAAAACTCTTAAAAATTATATAATGTCTGTATTGAGAAACAACTTTTTTACTTTTTCACAAACAGAAAACTTAAATGCCTGTGACTACACCACTTTTCAAAATATCATTAACAGTTCAGAGCTAAACGTGAGCAATGAAATTGAAGTGTTTCAAGCGGTCGTCAGCTGGGTTTCGTATGACGAAAAAAACAGAAGAAGTTTTATGTGCGACCTTTTGAAGAAGGTAAGGTTGCCGTTGTTGCCGCCTCAAGTTGTTAAGAAAGTTGTGGGAAACCACCCGTTGTGCAAAAGCTGTCAAAACTGCAGCGAGTACATTAAACGCGTCGTGGATAAAAGCTCTGACGGCAATAAGCCTGGTTCGACCGACCAACAGTTTCAAAGCCGTTGTAGCGCGAATAAATATGTTCCCTTTAAGTTTGCTAAAAACGTGAAAGACCAAAAAGTGTTTTTTGAAACTGGAGCCGAGTTCATTGTAGAGCAGCTGGGTTCGAAAAGAAGTTCGCTGCAGGTGAACGATTTCGCGTACAGATTCACTAAGCATCGGGGGCTCAAAGTAATTTCGAAGTACGAAAAAAAGTGGAAACAAATACTACCGGAGGGTTTTGCCGACAGGTACGCGGCTTGCTTCTTCATGAACAAGCTTTACATATTGGGAGGCGGGGAGTATTGCAATCGAACGTCCGATTGCGACCCGCTGAGAAGGTGCTACACGTACGACCCCAAAACCGACCGAATGCGCCGCATGCGCAGCATGCGCAACGAGAGGCAGCACCACAGCTGCGCCGTGTTCAACGGAAGGGTGGTGGTGACGGGCGGGTGCGTCAACGCGAAGAAAACCGTCGAGGCGTACGACCACTTCGAGGACAAGTGGACGTACATGCCCGCCATGACGAGGGCGAGGTGGGGGCACGCGTCGGTGTCGACGGGCAACAGGTTGTACGTCGTCGGAGGGGTGAACGGTTGGGGGTTTCGCAGGAGCTGCGAGGTTTTCGACACGGTCTCGGGGAGGTTCGCCCGCGTGGAGCCCATGCTGCGCCCGGTTTCGATCCGCGAGGCATTTTGGGCGAACGGCAAAATTGTCGTCAGGGCCAAATGGACTGATGAGGACGAATGGGCCAACTTGGACGAATGGGCGAAATGGACTATAGAGCACAAAACGGAGGGTTTTTTTGTGTACGATGTGAACGCTGACCGGTGGTCTCCGGCGAGCGTCCAATTATTTACAAATATTCCGTGCCTTTCAATTGTGCATAGGTTTTGAAAAACTTTGGAAGAATACTAAGTCATAGGTGTGCGTTTTTTAAGTTTTGTTTTTCGTAAAAATTTTATAAAACGGCGAAAAGTGCTTTTTTATAACTTGTATCAGCTATTTTTTAAAGTTTTCAAATTACGAAGAAGATAAAGAATTAAAGTGATGCAACAATTTTAACTACGTTTTGTATATGTTTAAAATAAAAACAAAAATGTTTTACTCAGTTTTTAAGTTTATTATTTTATATTTTAACTTTCGTCAGACGAAGAGATAAACTATACATTAAATAAACTGTGAATTTGCATAGAATTTGCAAGTATTAGTTCGTAATTGAATTGTTTTACTAGTTAAGTTTACAAAAGATGATATACATTGTTATAGTTATAAAATTTTTATTTGGTTAAATCTACGTATTGTATACCATATTTATTTATATGTAAAATAAAGGGATATTAAATTATCTCTACCTTTAACGGGTATAAATAGGTATACAACTTAATTTAGTTATAAAATAAACAACAAAAACTATGTACAATTTATTGCCTTCAAAAACAAACGATTCAAAATGGTGCGCGACGCTTCAGTTTTCTACACATTAATCTTATACGAACTTCAATATCGATAAAGGTGGAAAAGACGATATTTATGAACGTAGAAATCCTATCAAAATTGTTTCATATCGTACCACAGCTTACGTCTTCGGCCACGAAGTCTCACGTAAGCTGTTTTATATCGTTCTATAGTTAACCTCTGCGGCCGCGCAGTCCCAAGCCAATTATTTTGTATCGTACTGCCATTCACGTCTCCGGCCTCGAAGTCTCACGTGAAAAGCTGCAATTACTTCCACGAAGGAAGAGTTGCCCCGTTGAAGCGGCCTAGGTCCGCTCCGTAGGGTAGTTGAGGTATAATAACCTAATTTGTAGATGTGTTTCATCGTTTAAATACATTTTTACTCTCTCTTTTGCAGGTGGCTTGACAGTTGCAGGTGTCTTGACTTGTTGACAGTTGCAGGTGGCTTGACATGTTGACAATTGCAGGTGTCTCGTTGCATGTTGGAAGCTGCAAGTGTTTCGGCATGTTGGAATCTGCAGGTGTCTCAGCACGGTTTTAATAGCCAGCTTACATACTCACCTGTTTTTGCACACGGCAATTAATGAATACAAAATTGTATGTATTTTGCCTTTGTCAATCAAAAAATATCGAGTAGAATTGGAAATATAAATTAGAGAACTGTTGTTATTATTTATTTGAAACTTGTCTTTTGAAAGGAATTTTTAATTAAAAAAGTTTTAAGATTTATTCTAATGCATGCATCGACATATGGACAATTGAAGTGAAATAAGTATAATTTCACATAAATGTCCAACATAGGTTTGGCAAACTGAGGTGCGTGAGGCAAAAACAATCTAAATCTAACAATTAGATTAATATATATTTTTTAAAATAATAGTTTGAGACAAGAATTTATTTTGCAGTTTATTTTATTTTTTGTGAACTTAAAATTTTTCAATCTACCCTTTTCAAAAGTTCTTATAGATAACTAAATAGATTTTTGTAAAATAGTAAACTTAATAAAATTGTAAGACTATGCGTCATAAAACTTTAAATTTTGTTAAACAACTTTATAATAGCATCGCATAGTACATATAATTTTATTTACCTATTATGAAGCATAATCTTACAATTTTATTAAAATTACTATTTTACAAAAACCTATTTAGTTATCTACAAGAACTTTTGAAAAGGGTAGATTGAAAAATTTTAAGTTCGCAAAAAATAAAATAAACTGCAAAATGAATTCTTGACTTAAATTTATATATATATTATTTTATAAGTGCTATAAACTATTTTCAAAAGTTTATAGCTTTAACATTTAAAATATTAAATTCAAAATGATATGAAGCACTTACATATTTAGCGTTTTAAAGAATTTAAACCATGTTTGTAAAATAATTTAAACAAAGTAAGCTTTTTTTAATAAAAAAATGTCATTATGAAGAGAAGCCTAAACTCCAATATTCTTTTGTGTAACTATTTATAGTGTTTAGACTTTTTATTGTTCAATATAACAACAGATAAAATTATGATGAAAAGTTTTAATTGTTTTTGAATATAAAGTAAATCATTTCTTTAAAATTTTTCCAGAACGCTTTTTTAGAAACATATTCCTTTAAAATATAAATTAGCTTAGTTGTTGCTAATCACTTCACACAGTTTTTTAAAGTTTTTTAAAATGATTATATTTTGTTAATTCGCAGATTTGAAGACAGTTTAAAAAACAGCAGAATACAATGTTAAATTGATGGTAACTGAAGTACTTATGAAACATAATTGCTTATTGAATGCCAAGAAAGCACTTAAAAAGTTTGGTATAAGGTGTTGTGTACGAAAAACCTCTCGGTTATCGAGTCGTACATCAGAAGCTTTTTACAATTCTTACGAGCTAAAAAAAAAAAAATTAAGCTAAACTTTTAAAACTTAGAGTAGAATTGATAACACGTAAGAAAAGAACTGAAAATAAAATAAACCAGTTGTTTTCTTAAAAAAAACTATTTATAATGTACTCAAAATCTTGTCGAATACCATAAAAATAAAACTAGTCTAAAACTTTTAAAGTTTAATTTTTAATTTTGAAAAATAGTTTATTTGAAACAGCTGAAGAGTTTTATATTAGATAAAAATATATATAATTTTTACTTACTTTAATTGAAATGAATTTAACCATAAACTCAACTTAACTTTTTAAAATAATAATTTAAACAAGTAATGTAACATTTATACACAATGCACTTATGAGAAAAGCAATAACAATGAACATAAATAACAACAAAAAATTTCCTTCTATCTAAAATTTTTTGAATGCTTTTCTTAGCCTAAAAATGTAACGATAAATAAGTAAACAATTAAAAAAAAAAGGTTATAAATTAAACCTGTATTTATTACGGAAATTATCAACAAAGTTGAGATGCTTCGCGCAATCAATAATATATAATGAACTTTATCACACAACCATCAACAACAGCACCCGAGACAACCTACGAGCGGTTTCGTCCTCACTACGACTCATCAGGCAGGCATAGTCGCGAGAAACCGCTGTTTAGATCTAACCAAGCGGGATTAAGTACAAAGCACTGGAGCTTAGAAATTAAATCAGTTTATTATAAGTTTACTTGAGACAGTAATCTGAGCTTACTACTTATTATATACTTAACTCTCTGTTAGAAAGTACATATATGATTTAGTTTTTAAATAGGTATACTAAAAAAATAAAATAAAAATAAATTTGTAAACATTCTGAGGTTAGTTCAAAATAGTGTTCCTAATAAGTAGTCTAAACTTAAGAACAAATAAATAGAAAATGCTGCAATTTAGACTTTATTGTAACCCAAAAAGTTAACTGTTAAACTAATTTTTTGTCTATGAAATGATAAATATTATTAACCTACTAAACAAAAGTAAATAAATAAGTACCAATGATCCCTTATGACCTTGATATTCATTATTTAATAGATAACTTTTAAGTTTATCCTGAAACTTTCAAAAATGACTAAGGCTTTTTAAACATATCACAAATTTATCCAGTACAAAAAGAAGAAGGCATTGTAAGTATAAAAATTTGATTCAATAACATTTAAAATAAAATATTGTTATGAAGATTAAACATTTTATTATGTTTGTTAACTATATTTTTTTAAAGAGGTACCATTTAGCTTAATTAAGAATTCTGATTTAAACAACCTTTTTGTACTATTTCTAATTAAAAAAAAAAAATCCATTTAGTAATATTAATAACACTGAACTTTTCTTAATTAGTAACAACAACCTAAATAGAAAATTTAATTTAAATACTGAACTAAGTGTTTTTAGTACCCAATACATTTCTAATGATGACCTTGTATCACAAGGGGATAAAGATTTAAATGATAAAAGTTTAAGTTTTCTGCATGTCAACATAAGAATTCTTAGTGTAATAAATCACTCCTTGAGGAGCTAATGTAATATTTTTCCAGATATCATAGGTATATGTGAAACAAAATTTAATAGTAACAGCAACATAGGTTTATTATCATTGGAAAATTATCATCTACATTTCGTCAACTCTGAAACCAGATCTTGCGGTGTGCTTTAGAAAACAGATCATTAGAAGACAGAAGAAAGACAGCCGTTTTTCACATAGACTAGATGTGAATCAAAAATCTTATACAAAACCAATAGACATAGTTAATAAACTTAACATTCATTTTTCTAACATTGGAAAGCAAACATCAACAGTTTGAATTGGTCTTAAAACTACTCATGTTTTTCATACAAGATTTAAAGCAAACTACAAACTAAAACAATTTAACAATTCTAACAAATGTTAATTTAGATCTAAGAACTTTTTACTTTTAATAATCAAAAAAAAAGTTAATGTGTTTTCCTAGCTTCGAAAATTGTTTTTAACTTCTAAAATAAAATTAAACAAGTGTCACATTCTACTATAAAGATTGCAGTATTAAAAAACAGGTAAATAACAAAAATACAAAAAAATCACTCAAATGCAAACCACTATGATACAAACTCCTAAAAATTTCAGCATGTTACTGGTCTTTGTTGTCTAAATTATTAATAAATGTTTTATATTTCTATTGTGCTATTAAGATTTAGGGCTTTAAATAAATTTAATATCACTCACTTTCAAATAAAATTGGTCATCACTTTTAAGACTTATTTATAATTATACCGTGTTAGTTTTTTTCTGACTTTTTGTACTAAATTTTGTCAGATCTACTTTGACGTATTGGACAAAAATTTTGTCAGTTCAATTTTTACTTTTTGTACTAAGTTTTGTCAAGCCTACTTTGATTGTTTGGACTATAATTTTGTCAGCTCAATTTTGACTTTTTGTTCTAAATTTTGATGAACTTCTTTGACTTTTTGGACAATAGTTTTGTCAGTGCAGTTTTGAATTTGAGGACTCGAAATTTATCAGTTCTACTTTGGGTTTTTTGACTAATTTTTGTCAGTTCTACTTTGACTTTTTGTACTATAATGGTGTCAGTTCAATTTTATTTTATTAATTTTCCTAGTCCCTTATCCTTTCTGGTTATGGGTATAAACTCAAAGGCTTTTAAATGGGCAAGCGGTAAATGTGAGTGATGCTTCTTAAAAATTAAATGCACACTTTGTTGTGAAATTTCTCTAAATCTACTACTAAACAAAATACAGTATATAACAAAATTGACAAAAATATAGGAATGTGAGATAAAATTGTGATAAATACTGCCTTCAAAATAAAAAGTAAAACATTAGTAAATTAATGTCTTGGTAATATATAACTGTTACATAAAAGGCTGGTAATTCTTTAACGGAGGACGTTAATTGTAACCTATGGATGTAGGTACCTTTAGATTATAAACTTAACTAATACTAAGTGCTTATATTCAATAGTACTTATGGGTACTCTACTAAAAACTAGGCATGACATGAGTTAATACTTTTTATATAGTGAACAATTGCGAACACTAACAAATACATAAATAATATCATATCATACTTAAGCAACTACTTTAAATGTAGCCAACACTTTACACACGAATCAATTTAAAAGGAATATAATTTAAGAATGTATAAAACAAAATATGATTTAACTACTTAGAATGTAAGCAAAAATTTAATAATAATTATTTATATACGACCGGTTTCGGTGGCAAGAGATTGCGACCTTTTCAAGAAAAAATAAAATATGAAACTGCATATAACAATGTTAGTTAATTATACTGTTGTTTAAAAACTTATTCATGCGTGAAGTTAAAAAACAAAAATGTTGCGTGTTTGAAAATTCAAGCATATCAGAGTATATTTAGGTAAAATTGGTACTAGTTTAAAAAAAAAACGGATTGGATTAATATTAATATAATGAGTCAAAAAAAAAACTGAGTCCAAGGTAAAAAAAAATAATAATGAAATATTTATACCTTTAAATTTATTTAAATGAAATTAAGAATTGTCTAAAATTGTGGTTTTAAGCCAATAGTCAACAAAACAATAATAATACTCAAAGTCGCTGAAGATTTCAAAATCTAATTTGTGTTAAATTAACATAACAGTCAAAATTTAAACGTATTTAAAAACTATGTAAAAAAAAAAATTTCAAAGTTGAATTAAGAACTGTCTAAAAAAAAACTTTTTTTTTCAATTTAAGCCAAATGTCAACAAAAAATCAAGAAAAATAACCTATTTTTTACTTTAATTATGATTTGGTTTAAGTTTTGTCTGCTTTCCAGTTTATTAATAAAAATCTGTTTCTGTGTCTGCATGAGTTCATTAATTCCGTTCTTTTGTTGATGCAATTTTTACCGGATTCAAGTATTAGTAAAGCTTCTTTTAAGCACAACCTGCATGTCATAATTCCTGATTTTGGTTTTTTCTCCCTTTGTAATATTTTCCAATTTATTTTGTATTTCTTGTTTTCATTTTTTAATTTATGGGTTAATTTTGAGAGTTCAGTTGCTTGTTTATACTGGAGGTATTTTTTGTCATTTGGATTACTTTTTATTGTTGTGTGTAGATATGCATTGTTTTTGTTGATTACCACTTAGTCCAATGTATATTTTTGTTAAATTATCTGTTTCTATTGTTGCCTGGTAGATTACATTTTCTGCCCTACATTCTCCTCCTTCAAGGGGGAAAGTTTCTTTCTTTCTGCAGTTGCATGATTCATCTTTGTTTACTTTATTGTTGTTTATTACTTTTTTGTTGTGGTTTTTTATTATTGTTTCAATGTTTGACATGCAGCTGTAGCTTAATTTTATATTGTTTTTGTTTAAATATATTTTTAACTTATTATTTTCTCCAAAGTGCTTGTTTACTATTTTTAGAAACTTTTTACCTATGTTTGTTTTTACTGATTTGCAATATGGGGGATTGAACCATATAATTTTTCTTTTCCTGTTTTTTTTTATCTTTAAATTCTTCAATATAGTTAATTTGATAATTGTATCTGTTTACCTTTAAAGCATCATTATAGTCTTTTTTTATGTTGTTGAGTACGTTTTTGTTACTTGAATTATTAGAAAGTCTGGTCTCTACCATTTTTGGGATTTGTTTGAGTATGGTTGGTGGATGGTTTGATTTTGAATTTATGTAACTTATTTTGTTGTTGTCTTTTCTAAATGGGTAAAACGTATGGTTCAGTAGGTTGAAATTTAGGTCTAAGTAGTCAATCTTCCAAGAGGGGTTTTCTATAACTATATTTATGCCTATACTTTTAGTCAATTTGTGTAATTTTTTTCTATTTCTACATTGCTTTTTTTTCTACAGCTATAAGTCCATCATCTCTATATAATCCAATTATTAAGTTTTGTAAGATATCTTTTAATCCCTGCAAAATGTATAGCCCAATTAGTTCACGAATTTCTGCCCCGTGCTTTCCACCCATTGTGATGTCAAAAAGTTTGTTTTCATCTTTGTTATTTTTTCTTTTTATCCATGTTTCTTCTTGGTTATATAAGACAGATTTTGTTGCATTAAAGATTATATTTTTTTGTTGTGTTGTAGTTTGTGTGGTTTTGTTATCAAAATTTAGTGCATCTTTTAATAATTTTTCTATTATTAATAGGTAAAAGTTTCTATATCAAATTTCATTAATTTGTATTTGTGCATTTCTAGGTTTTTGTACCATTTGATTACTTCTTGTGTACTTTTCCATTGGTTGTACTGGTTTGTTTTTCTTAAGTTGTTGTTGATTTTGTCTTATTTGTCCTATGTCAGAATAAAATGGATTTATTAGTCTGGTTTTTGGGTTATTGTTAAAGTCTACTTTGTGGTCTTTCATGGATAAAAAGAAAAAATAACAAAGATTAAAACAAACTTTTTGACATCACAATGGGTGGAAAGCACGGGGCAGAAATTCGTGAACTAATTAGGCTATACATTTTGCAGGGATTAAAAGATATCTTACCAAACTTAATAACTGGATTATATAGAGATGATGGACTTATAGCTGTAGAAAAAAAAATTATATATATATATATATTATATATATAAATATAGAAATGACAACAACAAAATAAGTTACATAAATTCAAAATCAAACCATCCACCAACCATACTCAAACAAATCCCAAAAATGGTAGAGACCAGACTTTCTAATAATTCAAGTAATTAAAACCAATTCAACAACATAAAAAAAGATTATAATGATGCTTTAAAGGTAAACGGATACAATTATCAAATTAACTATACAGAAGAATTTATAGATAAAAAAAGAAACATGAAAAGAAAAATTATATGGTTCAATCCCCCATATTGTAAATCAGTAAAAACAAACATAGGTAAAAAGTTTCTAAAAATAGTAAACAAGCACTTTGGAGAAAATAATAAGTTAAAAATATATTTAAACAAAAACAATATAAAATTAAGCTACAGCTGTATGTCAAACATTGAAGCAATAATAAAAAACCACAACAAAAAAGTAATAAACAACAATAAAGTAAACAAAGATGAATCATGCAACTGCAGAAAGAAAGAAACTTTCCCCCTTGAAGGAGGAGAATGTAGGGCAGAAAATGTAATCTACCAGGCAACAATAGAAACAGATAATTTAACAAAAATATACATTGGACTAAGTGGTAATCAACTAAAAAAACGCATATCTACACACAACAATAAAAAGCAATCCAAATGACAAAAACTACCTCCAGTATAAACAAGCAACTGAACTCTCAAAATTAACCCATAAATTAAAAAATGAAAACAAGAAATACAAAATAAATTGGAAAATATTACAAAGGGAGAAAAAACCAAAATCAGGAATTATGACATGCAGTTTGTGCTTAAAAGAAGCTTTACTAATACTTGAATCCAGTACAAATTGCATCAACAAAAGAACGGAATTAATGAACTCATGCAGACACAGAAACAGATTTTTATTAATAAACTGGAAAGCAGACAAAACTTAAACCAAATCATAATTAAAGTAAAAAATAGGTTATTTTGACGCTAACCTGATGAGATTCTACTAATATACTTTTTTTGGCCTGATTTAATACGCAACGTGCGCTCTAACTTATAAAGTAGAAATCCCCAAGATAACGCTTAAATTATAATTGACTTAAATAAACTAAAATGAATTACTTACTATTTACTAAATGTTTAATAAATCAGTTACCTAATTTAAATTGAGTTCGAATTTGTGATCATGAATATATTTACAATGAAATGCGAAACAAAAAGATGATAAAAAACTGCACAACATTACACTAGAATAACAGAAACTAAACACTACATGTTTAAACCAAACTCAAAAAGTATTGACAACAAGATTGAAACCATTAAAACTTAAGTGCAGCAAAAAGCTGCACTGAGTTCAGACCCTCAATGAAGTCGAGAATAGAAAAACTGAACTGTACTGAACGAACTGAACTCTCTATTAATCGAGACTATCGACTTTATATTGCTTGAGAAAAAAGAAGAAAGTAAAAAAAGAGACAATTACCACTAGAGTGGCACATTTTCTCCTCTTACCCTCGTACTTTAAAAATTTTTTCTTGGTTTTCCGAAAAAGAAACATTAATTTTTTTCATTAACACTTGTAAGAATGCTTAAAACTCCCTATATAGAAAAATTAACAAAAAAACGACCGCCGACTTTTATCTCCTTAGTTTAAAAAGCATTAATTTAAAATACACAAAGTTAATAAAAGTATAATACAGTTTTCTAAATGACAGACAAATGTTTTTTTAAAAAAATTCTTTGCTGCTGGAACTCGCTCCGCCCTTGTACATCTCCACGTCGTTTGACCGGTTTATGCTGATACGTCTCCTCGCCTCACCCAACCGGTCTCTTGGCGCCACGGAACCCGTCTCCTTGCCTCAACCAGCGGTCTCTTGGCCCTACGGAACCGTCTCCTTGCCTCAACCAGCGGTCTCTTGGCCCTACGGAACCGTCTCCTTGCCTCACCCAACCGGTCTCTTGGCCCTACGGAACCGTCTCCTTGCCTCAACCAGCGGTCTCTTGGCCCTACGGAACCGTCTCCTTGCCTCAACCAGCGGTCTCTTGGCCTTACGGAACCGTCTCCTTGCCTCAACCAGCGGTCTCTTGGTCCTACGGAACCGTCTCCTTGCCTCAACCAGCGGTCTCTTGGCCCTACGGAACCGTCTCCTTGCCTCAACCAGCGGTCTCTTGGCGCTACGGAATCCTCTGATCCGTCTCTCCGTACATCTCCTCGTTCCTCTCCTCGTACATAAGGCTCGGTCTCCTCGTACCGCTCCTCGCCGATTCGTTTCTCGGGCCGTTCGTGCGAAAGTCCAAATAGAAATACGTAACACTACTTTATATCAATTTTAAAAACAAGTTAAAACATAAAAAAAGTAACAAGTTACATGCTTTTAGTTAGCAATAACATTTCATTAGTCGATTAGTCTATTTATTTTTATCTTAAAAGTCTTGTATGTTTTAAAATAATTGAAAAACATTTATGGCTCCAATCAATATACAGTAATTCTCTACAAGCTTTAAAATAAAAAACATTTCACATTTTAAACGAATTAGTTGACAAAACTTGTACTGATTTTGAAAACTTTAATATGCTAAATAATTTTAAACAAAATTGTTTTCTTTTTCAGATTTAAATACCGGGTAAGACATTTAATAGCTCGAATGACCTCGTTAAAAATTATTTTTTGTATGTACGGATAGATTTAAAACAACCAAAAAAACATGCCAATAAAGTTTGTTACAAGCAATTAACAAGGTCATTGTAAAAAAAAACTGTAAATATTATACTTTAAAATTTGAACATAACATTGTTGCTAAATATAAAACTAAATTAAGCTTCATAAATTTAAGAAATTTCACTTTAATAACCGATTATGCACTCAAAAACAAGTTTTAATAACCTCATACAAATACTTTTACAAGGACGAACGAAAAAACAACAATGTTTTTACATGCAGTTTAAAAAGTTTATTATCCATTATAGTTCAAATTAAACGGTTGTTTGAAAACAAAACAATTAAACTTTACAGTTGCTAACTTTTATAGACGTTTAAAACTCTTTTTGTTATAATAAAGTTTTATTATTAGAAGCCTTTAGCTTCATTTTAATTTTTAATAAAATGTTTAAAACGATTGAACGATATTTAATTAATTAGACAAAACGCGGAACAACTTGAAAACAAGACAAACTTTGTTTAAACTTGCTCGTACAAGTTTAAAACTCATTTTGAAAAACGCTTCAACAATGAATTGCAATAATATCTACACAACAAATACATTTTAGTTCTAACACCTGTCCATTAGCTTTACCCAAACCACTTTAACATAAAATTCAACACAATAAAGCTAATTACTTTTTGCAAAAAACAACACAAATCTCTCACAAACTCGAACTACTTAGTTGTTTTTCCAACTAGAAATTTTAAACTCATTTTTAAAACTTTACAGACCAGATGACTGGGTTAAATAAATGCCCTTAAATTTATCGAATTTATAATATTATTAAATAAGGTTTATTTTACTCTGTTTTCAAGTCACCATCAACAAAACGTAAAAATTTTAATGAAGGTATCTGTGTTCGATTCCAGCTATAAATAACTGGACGTCCGGGTCATCATGACGCTAACCTGATGAGATTCTACTAATATACTTTTTTTGGCCTGATTTAATACGCAACGTGCGCTCTAACTTATAAAGTAGAAATCCCCAAGATAACGCTTAAATTATAATTGACTTAAATAAACTAAAATGAATTACTTACTATTTACTAAATGTTTAATAAATCAGTTACCTAATTTAAATTGAGTTCGAATTTGTGATCATGAATATATTTACAATGAAATGCGAAACAAAAAGATGATAAAAAACTGCACAACATTACACTAGAATAACAGAAACTAAACACTACATGTTTAAACCAAACTCAAAAAGTATTGACAACAAGATTGAAACCATTAAAACTTAAGTGCAGCAAAAAGCTGCACTGAGTTCAGACCCTCAATGAAGTCGAGAATAGAAAAACTGAACTGTACTGAACGAACTGAACTCTCTATTAATCGAGACTATCGACTTTATATTGCTTGAGAAAAAAGAAGAAAGTAAAAAAAGAGACAATTACCACTAGAGTGGCACAATTTTTCTTGATTTTTTGTTGACATTTGGCTTAAATTGAAAAAAAGTTTTTTTTTAGACAGTTCTTAATTCAACTTATATAAATTTTTAGAATTTTTTTTTACATAGTTTTTAAATACGTTTAAATTTTGACTGTTATGTTAAGTTAACACAAATTAGATTTTGAAATCTTCAGCGACTTTGAGTATTATTATTGTTTTGTTGACTACTGGCTTAAAACCACAACTTTAGACAATTCTTAATTTCATTTAGATAAATTTCAAGGTATAAATATTTTTTTTTTTTTTTTTCAAAAACGTTGGATTCAGTTTTTTTATTGGATTCAGTTTTTTGTTTGACTAATTATATTAATATTAATTCAATCCGTTTTTTTTAAACTAGTACCAATTTTACCTAAATATACTCTGATATGCTTGAATTTTCAAACACGCAACATTTTTGTTTTTGTTTATATTCTTCACGCACGAATAAGTTTTTAAACAAAAGTATAATTAACTAACATTGTTATATGCAGTTTCATATTTTATTTTTGCTTGAAAAGGTCGCAATCTCTTGCCACCGAAACTGGTCGCGAATAAAATATACAACTTGCATAAATCTATTAATAAGCTCTTTACATCCCAGTAAATTGAGCATTCTTTTTTAGTTTAGGCAAATAACTATATAAAAACTATTTATGAAAACAAACATTATTAAAAACAAATACTTTTTAAAACAGAAGAAAACAATATAAATGTCTTTTCTTCATTATTACGTTATACTCATTACAGGCTGTCGCTAGCATCCCCCTGCTTTTTGTGGCTGGTTTATTATGCAGGGTTCTTAACTTTTTGCAACAATACATCAGTAATTTCTTGTCTGCACTTTGTTTTCTTCTTTTGTTAACTTTATTAAATTTGTATCAGTATAAAACTTGACCTTGCGAGCTTTCTCTTAACCGCTTGAATGAATTTTAGCTCAAAACTTCCAATCAAATCTAAACAGTAACCAAGTAAAACTTGATATCCTGTTAAAGTAATACAAATTTTTAAAGCAGGATTAAAAACTTTACTAGGAAATTGTAGACCCGTCATTCTATGTAATTAAAATGAAATAATTAAAAAAAGAATCTATGATCAACTGTACAGTTTTTTTCTAAAATTAAAGTTTAAATAATTCTCAGTTTGGCTTTCGACAGAATCATTCCACCACTTTAGCTTTGTCCGAATTTGTTGAAGGGGGTCTGTCGAATTTTGATGGAAACGCAGTTTGTGCAGTTTTTTTGGATTTAAGTAAAGCATTTGATAGTTTATATAGAAATATCTTACTTCAGAAATTGGAATGTTGTGGTGTAAGATGAAATATGTATTTTCTAATCAGCTCACATTTAGATGGAAGGAAACAGTTCTTTAAAGGATATGAGTCAACCTGTGAAAAAAATGAAGTTCGGGTACCACAAAGCTCAGTATTAGGACCGTTGTTATTCCTAATCCGTATAAATGACTTACAAAATAATACTAATCTTAACGTCCTCAACTTTACAGATGATACATTGGTATACAAGACATTCACAAATGACACTTACTTAAATGACAGTAACAATTTTAACACCGAACTAAAAAAAGTATCAGATTGGCTTATGGGAAACGGACTTAAACTACATCTTAATTAACCAGAAACATGATTCTATATCAATCAAAAAATATTTTTTTGTAAATATAGATCACAATGTAAAAATAGGTAAAACAGTTATAACAAAAAAAATAGCTATAAATATTTGAGAATAATTATAGACAGAAATTTAAAATGGTCAGAACACATAGAAACTATAAAAACTAAACTACAAAACATAGGGTATATTATATAAAACCAGACACTTCTTAAATGAAAAAGCATTACATTTGATCTTTAATTCATTGCTAATCAGCAATGTTAGATACGGCTTGTTGTGCTGGGGAAGAGCAAATAAGAAATGTATAAATTATATCAATGTTCTTATAAAAAGAGCACTTAGATGAACACATTATAAGAAATGTGATGATAGTGTAAGAGAATTAAAGACTAAGAAAAAATACTAGATGTTGAAAGTCTGTACCTATACGAGTTAGGTCTGTTTATGTTTAAGTTAAACAACAATTTGTAATCAGATAACTTTAAAAATTACTATAAAAATGTAAAAAATGTCCATTATTATCAAATCAGGTCTTCAGAAACAATTTTTTTCCTACTTAGACGCAAAAGCAAAATAGGTCATAGATCGCTATCCTACCAAGGACGTAACTTATGGACTGTGCTACCATTATATTTAAAAAATATAAGTCATTTTTAAAAGTTCCAGGATGGACTTAAAAAATATCTTTTAAAAAGTTATTAACAAGGTTATTAATGATCAATGTTACTCGTCTATTTACTTTTGTTTAAGGAGTTAATAGTGTTTGTCATTTAATAAGCAACTTTTTTATCTACTATTTATTTGTTTTTTTTTTCAAAAATTGAATTGTTCAGATACCATAACAGTGGTTAAGTATAGATTGAAACATTTTCTATCTAGTTATTTTGTAGATTGTTTTTAAGATTACTATTTTGAATAAGTTCGGAATACATACAAGTTCCTTGGTTTTTTTAGCATGCCAACGTAAAAATAAAAGTTATACGTGTATATACTTTAACATAAAAATAAGTATTTAAAAAATAATCTAAGATAACTGTTTCAAGAAAATTTATGTTGAAAAATATATTTTTCTGAGTAAATCAAAAAAAAAATCTTTTTTGTGTTTACAAATGTGTTTTGCTTTGTAATACTACAATTTTAGACTTAGACAAGCGTTCAAAAAACAAGTATATCTAAAACAGAAGAAAATTTGTTGTTGTTAATACTATTATTATTTTTTTTTGTTTTCTTATTAGAAGTATAAATTAAACATTACTTGTCTTTTTATTTTCATTTATAAAAGTTAAGTTTAGTTATGGTAGAATTCACTTTTTTAAAGTTATCAAAAAATTATGCAATAGTTTATTTATCTATTCAAATGTGAAATTATTTTTTCTGTTCAGTTAAAACTATTAAACAAAATAAAAATTGACACTTTTAGCACAAAATACTGATAAAATCGAACGTAAAGATATCTTAGCGTATTAAATTTTTACTTTCTTTAAAGAGGTTGTAACCTATCATTCAAGTATTCAAATGTTTGCTATAAGTATTGTTTATCTCCTTTTATAAGTTGATTTAAAGTTATATCTATTTTTTAGTGCTTCTGTTACAAAACAAGTTTTTAAATACATTTTTGTACACAAAATTCAGTTAACTTTCATTTAGTTTTTTGTTTCACTTCGTTTAACTGTCTGTTTTATTACTACAGATTTAAATATTTAAATGATAAAAATTAAACCTAATAGCTCGTAAGAAATTAATAAGCATGTGGTTTACGACTCGATAACCGAAAGGTTCCTTTGTATACAGGTTCTTAGACCAAACTTTTTGAGTGCTTTTCTATCGTTCAATAAACAATATCATAGTGGTAGACTAGCAATTTCCATAGTTTACTATCTTGATAGGCTAGCAATTTGTGACTACACTTGTTGTTGAATCTATATAGAAAAATAATTGTTTCTCAACACCTTGTATGAAAATTATGAATATATATTACATTTTTAAAGTAATAATTTAAGTTAGCTGGTAACAAATTATTTTTACGTTTAAACATAATAAGAAGTAATTCATATAGATACAGACTTTTAGTATTGTTTTTTCAGCTTTAAACTTTCTAACACTATCATCATATTTCTTATAACATGTGCTCGTAATAATAATCTGTTTATAATAACACTGATATCTTATACACTTTTTATTTGCTCTTCCCCATTACAACAAACCATATCTAATATTGCTCATAGACAAAGTTTGCATACTGAATTATCTAAACATTATAAAAAATTGAAGTTTATGAGTTTTTTGTAAAAATTTGAAGTACATGCTTCGTTTAAGTTTTTGAAGTTACTTAATCTTAGTTATATTGTCTCTACAAAGTTAAACTTACTTACTTAAAAATTTATCAGTATTTTTTTAAAGCTTCAATCAAAAAGTAACTGTTCAATATTTAAAAAGTTTATCGTTATACTTCAGTGAGTGTTACATTTTATTGCTTTTTGTCCTGCGTTCCAGAAAGTTTAAAACGTAATAATCGACAAGTTGTACTGACATAATAAATTTAAAATTTTAACTTTTGACATCAATTGTGCTTATATTTTTAAAATGTATTTGAAGTTGTTTGAATGCTGTTACAATTTAATAAACCTTTTATACATAAAGTTGTTAAAAAAATGTGTTATACTTTTTAACGTGAATCTAGGTTTTGTTTTATTATCATTGCCTGAAATTAGTAGATTTATTTACTGGTTTTGCAAAAGTTAGTTTCAGCTGGGGTGCGCTAATCTATCGCACAGGGAAAATAAAAAATTGTATGTTGTTGAGCTAAAATTATTCTAGAAGTATACAGTAAATAATATTTTTTTAACATTTAATTTACAACTTGAAAATTTTATAAGCAATAATTGAAACCAACTTACATACTTAGTGAGAGTTGAGTGTTAAAGTTACTCTTTTTTAAACTGTTTTTTAAGGTTTTACTGTGCCTATAAGGTTAATAAACATATATATGTAATTAAAGTAAAGTTTTTTTTTTTTTTTTTGAATCACACATTTCAACCTCACAAAAACTTTTAATGTGAAGTTTCAACAGTTAAAAACAAACACGCTGTTTACCCCAGGGTTTTCGGAGGTAAACAAGTACAAGCACTCAACTTTTAACTAATTTCAAACAGTTGTAATTTAAAATGCAATACCTGAGTAAAATCAAAGGAGGCAACAGCGTGCCAAACTCGAAAATTTTTACCTTTGAAAAGAACATACTTTCATTATATTTCTGATGTTGAGTTTTAAATTAATCAAAACTAAGAAGCTGATAAAAATAAGAATTAAGTAGTGCTTGTTTCTAGACTTTTCATTTGTACTTTAAAACAAACTTTTTACCAACAAGTAAATTAAAAATAGTTCAACAAGTTTAACTACTTGAAATTAAAATCTATGGAAAAAAAATTTGTAATTGTTTTTGTAGAATTTAGGGGGACCGATCTGTGTTTTGGTCAATTTAAATAACTTTTTAGTTTTTATAAAAACAACTAGGAAATACTTTAATTTAGGTTTTCATTAATAATGAATCGTAAAGGTAAAAAAAAAAATTCTAAACTTGTCTCTCAAGAAGGAGATGTCTCATTTGGCATACGAGACCAATCAGATTTAATTATTGACGAGGATCTTAAAAGAAAAGTCTTAGAAAGTTTCAGAAATTTCACTTATTCTACTGAAGAAAGCCTACTTAAAATAATTTCGAAAATTGATGAAGTTAGCTTCTCATACTCTAATCTAAAAAAATTCAATAGAAATTCAACTGATAAAACTAAAAAAATAGTTTACAAGTTTTGTGCCGTGAATTTTGATTTTATAAAAAAGTTGAAAGATAAAATACGATTTGATAGTTTTGAGAGTTACGCAGAAAAGTATAGAAAGACACTCCCAGTTTCAGGTGTAACTCTAATAAATAAAAGAAAGCAGCTGTTATGTATCGTGAAGCCCCTTTCTAAAAATGGAAGCATCTTGTGCTTGCCCTGTGGAAAACTCGAGTTCACAGATAGAATGAATCTGAAAGTCTGCGCTTGTCGCGAATTGTTCGAAGAGGCCGGAGTTAAGCTAACAAACACCCAGTTTAAAAGAATGAAGCATTACTTTAACATAAAATTAGGTCAGAAGGACTTTAGATATTACATTGTGGAAAACTTTGAAGATTTTGTTAAACTAAACCACAGCTCTACAGGTGAAGTCGAAAAATTAGCGTGGTTACAGTTAGATAAAATAATTACAAGACGTAAAATCTTCAATTTGAATTCAAAGTCGAAGCTTATAAAAACAGTTGGATATGACGGTCGCAATTTGAAATTTAGTTTTTTATTAAACAAAGTGATCGACCTAATTAGGAAAAAAAGGACAAACCCGTTAATTACAGTTGGATTACAAACGAGGTTTAAAAAATTACGTTTTATAGATAATTCAAACGTAAGCAGGCCAAAGCTTCAAAAAAATTACTAAAGTAATGAATTGACTTTTTTGTCAATGTTTCAAAGAATTGTAAGAAAGTTAACTATTGCAGTATTGTGCTTTGTTTTTGCTAAGCCTAATGGTTTAGTTTATAAGCTAAACGCTTTACAAGCATACTTTATATTTTGGTTTTATGTAAAAAGATTTTTGTTTTGACGTTTTGTTAATTGAGATTATATAAAGATTTTATATACTTAGTATATTTTTGTTTGATGCATTTATATGTTATGTTTACAAATAAAAATGTACAGATTTAGTATGGTATTGATTAATACATTAGCAAAGTATTAAGATGAGTATAAACTCATACTTGTTAACAGTGAGTTGTTTAGAAAATTTATAAATCTTCCAAGTTCTTAGTTTGAAGCAAATACTTTGATTTTTTTTTCCCTCCTGAGCGGCTTACGCTTTATATTGTTCTATGTAAGTCTTCATCAATAGTAAGATGTTTGGATGTCTAAAAACCCTAACTGTTGAGTTTATAAGCTAAACGCTTTACAAACATACTTTATATTCCTTGTTTTTTGATGTTAGCTACTTACTTGAAATTGTCACTTCACTATTTAAAATCCTAGGTTTACAAAATTTATACTAAACGCAATTTTCAAAAATTAAAAAAGAAAAGGAACTTCAAAAATTTTCAATTTCTTACAGTATAAAACCGCATGTAAAAATGTAAGATTTAGGTAGTCCTGGACAAGATGTTAAAAGGTTTCCGTGGTGTGTGACTCAATAACCTTGAAGTTTTTTTGGGCACCAGTTCTTAGGACCAAAATTTTTGAGCGCTTTATTTTTTTAAGTCAATAAACTTAAATAAAGTAGTATATAGTATTAACATACAAAAACTGTAAAACATTGCAACTGAGTTATTAACTTTTATAAACCTTTAAATGCATGACAAAAAAATCATAGGGATACTTTTTAGTCTTTTTAGTTTTTAAAATATCTATTTTAGTAACTTTCAAGTATATATCAATAAAAAAACTCGTTTATTTAATTCAATAGCGCATTTAGAGAGCTTGTAGAATTTATACGCTTTAATACGATTTACTGTATTAGAGAACTTATAAAATTGTAAACCATTTAAATTATTTTTTTTTTGCTGAATTAAGTTTGTATCATATCAGTGTAGATTTTTTACATAAAAATAGTAAGAATACTTTATAGAAACTATGACTAACTGTTTTTTATATTAGTCTGGCTAAATAACAAACAAGAAACTTCTTATTAAGCTCAAATTGGTTTTCAAGTTAAACGATATGAGAGTCTTTTAAACTTTTAAGTATTTGTAGTTTAACTTTGTAAAATAAATTTTTATAATAATTTAGGTTGTTAATAAGTTAAACTAATTAAAAACTCAAAATAGGTTTTTTAAGTAGTTAGAAAAAAGTCTGAGCTTTTAAAACACATTATATCATGTTAATACAAACTAATACTAGTTATTATTTTAATCAAAAGTTTTAAGTTTTATTCATAATTTATTTTATGCAATAAAAAAGAATTTCTTCAACCTATTTGTTATTCTACTCAATTTTTAAACATACATATAACCAAAAACAAATTTAACAGCTATATACTATCAGAAAATTCACATTAACAGGTGCGTAGGTAGATTTATAAAAACTATCGACAGCGCCCGTCTTTTTACGAGCCGAGAAGTAATGCAAAAACTGGCACCTGAAAAACCCAAGGCCTTCACAAATGAATATGCTTTCAAATAGCGTAAGGAATCAGTCAAACGCCCACCAAAATGTCGAAAGCTGGACTAACGGAGCCGATGAAAGAAAAGTAAATTTCGCTCAACGCGCTGAAGCAGCAGCTGGTAAAAATACCAAAAAAAACAAGCGTTATTATTTATCTAACACTTTTGATTTGTTTTGTGGTTTAATATATTCTATTTTCTTGTATATCTATCAAGAAACTAAAGACAGCTAATTAAACAGAGAAATTCAACCTTTTAAACCTATTAAAGTTTAAAGGTATTTATAAACTAATCTTATTGTGACTTAAATTTTACAGTTTTCAGTTTCATACCTACAAAATGCAGTCTACTTAGAAAATATTTCAGAGAATTTTTATTAATTTCATTTACCTGTTTTTTGTACAGTGTAAACAAGTCTTAAAACTAGTATTGAAAATAGAAAATATTAAGTTTGCTAAACTTTTAGTAAAACCAACTTCTATAAATTATTTTTTTTCTGTTGTAAATAGAAAGCAGTGAAGTTCTAAAAGATATAATTTTTATACAACACACGTTTTATTAAATTTATTGCCATCATTGATAATAAATTATTTAAAAAGATTATACTAAAAAGTTTAACCTCTAACTACTTCACTAATTCCATTAAAATTTATTTCACACTTGAAAAAGCTTAGCGAACGTTAACCAAGCTGTGTATTTGATTTTTGAAAAGGTGCATTGAAGAAAAAAAAAGATAAATATTTTAGCACTAATTTAATTTTTTAATGAAAATCTTTATTTATTCTCTGATCAGGTTGAGGAGCAATCTTTTGTAGTCCGAAGAGCACTCGTCGCTGATGTCCTGCCACAGCTCGTTTCCGTACATCTCCTCATACTTGTCCTTGATCGCTCCCAGGTCGATCTTGATAAAAAGCATACTAATTATGATTTGGTACTGTTGTTTTTTCGCATCACTTGCTCTGTGCTTTCGCGTTTTTTATTTTTGTGCGCTACTGCTTTTTTAAACAAGGGTAAACTATGTAGTTGATATGTTAGTTTTTGACCGCTGAAAACTATAAAACGTGTTTTAACACTTTTTAGTTACATCACTCAAACTAGTAACGTTTAGCAGAATACATTTGTACAAAACTTCAACTAGTCTTCTTAGTTTTACAAACATTGCAAATATTGAAACATAGGTGATTAAAATTAAAATTGTTAATTTATTAAAACCTCGCATCTGCCGACGACGTGGCGGGTGAGAGCGTCCTCGTCGGTCCCCAGACCCCGCATCGCTCCGTGGAGCTTCTCCGCGTAGTAACCGAGGTGGTCGTTCACCATGGCAACTATCGCCAGGTAGGCAGCCTGCAGGTTGCCGGACGTCTCTCCCCTCACCGCCTCCTCGAACGAGTTGCCCGCGATCTGAATATAAAATAAATACTTTCAATTAAAAAAAATTAGTACAAAACTTTTCAATTAAACTATTTTCCATTAACTACTGGCTTTTACTATCATTTAATTTAAAATTAAACTAATAGTTCAATGCTGTTTCTACCAATAGTATTCATTAAGTTGTTACAACATCAAAATCTTGAAATGAGGTTTTTTTTCTAAGAAAATTACTCTTTTAAAGTTTAATGAAATACCAGGAGTTGTAAAGCTTATAAAAACAACAAAAGTGTTCCCCTTTCTTTTCATCATAATGAAAAAAAAAAAGTTAAGTTAGAAAGGTTAAAAATGTTTATTCAGGTTGAAGTTTTAAAGCATAGGTCTATATATAATATATTCATATAGCCAATTTTCTTTAGTTGAAACTTTTTTGCAAGTAAAAGGGTAAACAGAGCATTAAATTTCAAAACACGTGAAGAAAACGCTTTTAATTTCTATAAGGTCTTGTAGGTAATACGAAATTCAGTCAGACTTAACTTATAATTGGTTTATATAATAAGTCAAAGTTCTTTTTATTTGACTGAGAATAAAAATAAAATAAATGAATAAATTTAAAAAACTTGTGTTTTGAAGCAGTAAATTATAAAGGTACACATGCAAAATATTATGCACTAAAAAAAATAACAAAAAGTTAAACTTCAACTACATTGATTTTTTACTTACTTGCAACACAGCTTTATATTTTAAACGATTTAATGGTCAAAGCAGTTATTAACTACATTTGAAAAAAATATACACATTTTGATATATTTTAATCACAATCTATTAAAAAGTGAGTTAACAAGCTGTATCAACTACTCATATATTGACTTAAAAATTGATGTAGTTTTGAGGACTGCTTGAAAAACATGTATTTATTATAAAAAAAATTTCTTTTACATTTATAAAAGATGAAGCTAATGTATTTAGTTAGTTTCTATTCAAAAACTATTTTATATTTTATTTTTATAAAAATCTTAACTACTGTGTTCTTACATCAGCGTATTTTGCGAATATTATTCTCAGCTGCAAGTAGCTCCTGGTGGCCAATATTTTTGTGAACTCGTCCTCATCAGTTCCAAACCACCTCCCTTCTCCTGCCTGTAAAAAAATAAAAACTAATTGGCTAAAAATATGTTTTTAAAACAAATAGTTATATTGGAAAAGCTGTGCAACTTCGTTAGCTTAATTGCTTTAACATCTTTGAATATAAGTTTAGATGTCTTTAAACTGATACATGCACATTTTTGATTACATATCCAGCATGTTAGATTTAAAAAATTCAAAAAACGTCTATTTTATTTCCATGGCTTGTTCGTTAACAAAGTTTGTTTTTAGTAGCAAAGGAATATATTTATTAAAATAATTTGGTTTCTTATATTTAGTCTATGTAAAAGTTAGCAAACACAGCGGGATGTTTTTATCCTGCCAATCAAAAGCACAACCACTTGAAACTAAGTGCTTTAAAAATTAAATTTTTGTTACCTACATCGAATATGTTCTGGGCGTCTTCCTGGGCGGCGTCCTCGTCAACTTCGAACAGCTCGTCCCTTTCGCCCAACACGATGGCCATCAGCAGGTGCTTGAAATCCCCGGATGTTTCGTCGCGCAAGTCGTCGGCCAACAGCCGGTCGAACAACTCGTGGTACGCCAACTAGTTGTTAATTGATCAGAGAATTTTTTTAATGATTTTCAAGATTAAGGTAATTAAGTGTTATGCTTTGTAGGAACAGAAAAAAAACTAATAGATTTACTTTGATAAGTAATAATTTTGAAAATTTTATTCATTATAAGCTAACTCTGAAAAAACTTATGGGATTTTTAAACACTTTTTTCAGGCATGTCTCAAATATTTTAGATCACGTTAAGTTACTTTTATTAAGTATAGAACTGATTTATTTACGCTGGTTTAAAATACAAAAAAGTTTAATTTTAGACTTACTCTGATTTTATTTAGCATTTCGTTACTTCTGGTGCAAAGGATTTCAATTAATATTTCATCGTTCGTTCCTGGTCCTTGCATCGCTTTTCTTAATTGTTTCGCGTCGTAAACTGCCCGCACCTTAAAAAAGAAGAGAAAATTGTTATAAAATGTTACATTGCTATCATTTTAGTAAAGTAAGTATGGTAGTAATTTATCACAAAAATTTTATTTAGTTTGTATGTTATAAATACCTTCGTACTTTTCAAACATCTTATGTCTAGTTAGTTTTTTGAACAGTTTTAAAAAATTAGATAAAACGTTTAAATTTCAACTGTTTCCATTTATTGTTCTGGAATTTTACACTAGTAAGTGAAGCTCTAAATTTTGCATTGTGTTGTACTTTATTTATAATTTTTTCTGGTGTTAAAAGTAGTAACAATAATAGTATTCAACGTTCAAAATTAGTACGTATTAAAATATTTTGGTACAAATTTCAGTTTTATGAGCTAAATTATTTACAAGCGGTTTATATTTTATAAAAAAAGATAGACAAATAAAAAAAAGTGTCAAACAAATTAACTATAAGTTTAGTTTAATTTTTTTCACTCGGAAAAAAAAAGTTTTTATAGTTATTTTAAAAACAACTTCCTAACATCCATCAAGGCGAGGATGCATTCTTCAAAATCCCCTCCCAATTCCGACTTGAGGCGATCTACTAGCGGTTCTCCGAACTTCTCCTCAAACAACAGCTTCACCGCTTGCCTCTGCAGCGCCGTTCTGCGGATAAAATAATAATAATAAAGCAACATTATGTATTAGACTATATACGTTTATTTTTTTTTAAACTTTAAGTTTTTCAGAGAATTGAAATACGAAAACTTTTATATATTTCGAATTTGTAATTTTGGTCCAAGTTTTTTATTGATGGTTATGTTTAAAATCAACAAATTTTTGGTTTATTAATCAATGTTTTACCTTCTGGTTATCAGACGGATGATTCTTCGCTCGTTGGCTCCAGCTCCATCCATGGCCTCGTTTAACCGTTCGCAATCCATATCCGGATCGAAATCTTCCGGTCCTTCTACGGTTGGCTGTCATATTTTAACAAGTTTTTAATCCAAGTTTGAAAACAAATCAGTAATTTAAAACAAGTATATGTTAGCATTACTTTTAACTTTGTGCTGTATTAACTAACTAAATGTATATCCTTTGTGTGAAACTAATACTAGCTTCTTAAATTACTTAACCGATTTTGATTTACCAAACTATCTAACTACTTAATTTTCATAAACATTTAAAACTTATTTTGACTCCAATGAAAAAACTTTAAATAAAAATATATTAATATTAGTCATCGAACTTTGTAAAAAGTTAAAATTTCTAGAGAGACAGTTATTGAAATTAGCTAAGCTAACATTGTGATTTCTGTAGATCGAGATTAAATACATGTAAAATTACGAGAAACAGAATGCTTGATGGCTAAGTAAACAACACAAACAAAATTTTGACGTTATTTAAACAATTATCATCAAGGTGAACTTGTAATCAATTTTAGTAATAGCTCTTAGAATTAAATAATGTGTAACATTTACAGTATAAGTTTTAAAGTATTAAAACAAACTTCAATTTTGATTTTTTCTACTGAAATTTACATATATAGCAAGCTTTAGTGTACATCCATTAGAATGTTGTTTTACCTATAAATATAGTAGCTCAAACTAATCCCACTAAAACTTGTTAAGCTTTTATCTGACTAAAAAAAAAAAAATTTCCGCTTTTTTAAAATTAAAATTTGTAAAAAAGTTTAAGTAGCTACAGTTACATTGTTGTAAGTTTGTTACTATTCGATAAAAACGATTCTTTTTTAATTAAAGAACTATTTACAAAAATTCAAAAAGACTAATGAATTTTTTTTGTTACAGATTTTTTTACATAACTATATGTTAAACAAACGGGTGCTTAATTTATTTCTTGTTTATTTTTATCTATTTCAAGAGATAAAATTAAAAAGTTTAAACTTAAAAGACTTATAAATTTTTACTTGTATACAGTGTAGCTTTATAACAAAGTTTTTAAATGTAAAAATTTTATATTCTTTAGTTTAACCAAAGGCATACTATATACATTAAGTTAGTAAAAAATTTTAAAGAATTTCAAGCAGCATTTGTCTGTTTTACAGGTAATAAAATTACAAACATATAAATGGAGAAAAACAAACTAATGTTTTGTAAGTTTATTGTTTCTAGATATATAATCTATGGTTAATAGTATTCATAAGTTGTTAGATTAAATACAAATAATTTTAGTAGATATAAAAATGTTATTAAATTTCAAGCTAAATACTAAACATAAACTTAAGTGTAAATATAGATAAACTATTAGAAAGAAAGTTTTTTTTTTAATAGCTTTAAATTAAATCTGCCTAAATCTTAAAACATCTAATTTACAAGGCTGTTAAATTTTACAAACAAAAACAACTAATTTTTCAACATACAAAAACTTAATCAAAAAGAAACTCACAGTTGCTTCAATGTTTCCCATTTTAACACCAATAAAAGTAAGTACCTACTAAGGCGTTTCCAGCCGACAGCGGTATATATAGCGAGTTAAAAGGGTGTCATCCGATAAAACAAAAGAAGTCAATAATTAACCCACCACCATACGTTTGACGGTTGGCTCATGACGAGGAGGTGATTTCTACTCGGCCTTCTTATCAGTCGTGTAGTTTGCGTTGGCGGTGTTAAACAAACGAGAAAAATGTTTAAAGTGCTTTTTACCAAACAGCAACGTTTATTTTGACTTTTCTCAAACATTAAAATTTTGACAAGTATTTACGGAATTTAATTTTTTTTTTTGCAATTTTTGTATATAATAAAATATAACAAAAAATAAGTAAAATGCTTTTTGTGCAATACTCTATATACCAAAAATATACGTAATAGTTTGTATTGACCTTTAAAATAGATGATAGTTTTTTTTGAATAATATTAATGAGAATTTTAACAAAAACTTTTTAAATTTACATTATGTTTAGTTTACAACATATAAAACAGCTAACTCTAAAGCTGTAGATCAATAATCATGTCAATGTGTATACTATAAAAGCAATACATTTTGTTATACTTTTATATTTATCTTTCTTTTTTAAGAGTTAAGTCACGTTTTAACAAAAGTTTATTTCTATAGAGTCTGAGCGAAATATTGATATATGTTTTAATTTTCAACTAGTGTTTTTATTGCTCTTGAACTAAGAAACAATAATATACATATATTCTTAGATTTCGGTAAAAACTATTTTGAATAAGTTAAACTGTTGGTCAATCTAAAGTGTAATGTAAAAAAATTGTTTTAAACTTTCAATATCTTTGACCGTATAAATCTTAGGAAGTTTTCTTAAGGTAACAATAGTTCCCACTTAAATGGTTTCATTAATATTTTGTATAAGTCTTTATGAAAACATTGAAATAGGATTAAATGAAAGTGATAAACAATTTATAAAACATGATACTCTAAATTAAAATTTAAAATAGTTTTTATAAGATTTATTAGAGAGATTATAAAAAAAGACTATAGGGAGATTTTATTAACTTTTAGGTTAAAGTACGTCTATTTAACATTTGACACAACATATTAAAATTTTTGAAGACGGTCATATTTTTCTGTATTTAACATAATTGTAATTAAGGCTAAATGTATTTATGATTTTAAGTATTCTTTTTAATTTTTACTGATTTTACATAAGTTTTGAAATGTTTATAACTTAAGCGTTTTCAACTAAGCTAGTACTTAAAAAGATTTTTTTAGAATAATTTTATAGGTTTAACATATTCATACGTTTAGTTTTAATACATTATACACTAAATACGTTATTACTAAAATAAAAGTAATTTAGTTTATAAGTGATAACACACTTAATATACATTAAACGTTCATTTGAATATTTTTCAAAGTTAATTAAGTAACGTTTTATTCTGATTATTTTTTATTTGTGTTATAACTTTTAATATAATTAATTTGCTCTTTTTAAATATCAAACTTCTGCATACTAAATTTCAAAGACATTCTAACCAGTTAGCTAAATATAGAAGCATACATAACTATATAATTATAAACGCATGAAAAAATCTATGTAAAATTTTATTTCTAGAAAGTATTTTTCAATTTAAAGTAAAAAATACTTGATTTATTTAATTTCAGCTGTACTTAATTGAATGAGAGTACTTTTATTGACACAGCTTTAAAAATCGCGCTTAAAAACTCCTTTCAAAACAGTTTTTGTATCGATACTCTCAATAGTATAACAACGTACTTAATCTGGTAAACATTTATAATTTAAAAAGTGATAAACTTTATAAATTAGCTTAGTTTTTAATCATCTGATACTAAAAATAAATTTTATCTAAAAACATATAAAAATGTTGCTTTATTTTTTCTTATATCTTTCTATTTTTTTAAATGCACATAGAGCTACTTATGGAAAAGTCTTTTAACAAGAAAAACTACTATACAGTTTAAGAGAATAAAAAAGATTTAGTTATGGTAAATGTTAGGTAGTGAACCAAAAAGTTGAAATTAATTTTAGAAAAACTTTAACTTTAGCATTAAATGTTGTTTTACCAATTTTTAAATCTAAAATTTATGAATTACAAACTTAAGAAGAATATCGGTCATATAAATGTAGCAAAAATCGACGAAAAGTTTTTAAAAACAAGTATGTTCAATTAAAAAAAGTAAAAAATAATAAATACATAAAATATGTAAACTTTGTTTTGATGTACAGTAACCTCTCGCTTATTTACGCACATTGTGTCCACAGAAAAAGTGCGTAAAGATATGAGAGATCGTAAAGAAACGAGAGGTACCAATTATACTCACTGTAATGGCTGTTTTTTAAAATTGCTTCTAGTTAAAAGCAGACTGGGCGCTTTCCTACTTTTAACTATTTGTTTACTTAATTTATAAGTATGAAAACAACAGATAAAACTATACATATATAAAAAAAAGGATTTGAATTTCTATAAAATAATAATAATACGAGTAGAAATAATTTTACTATTTTATTAATAAGTAGAAATTATCTTTATCTTTATTTATATGTGACATTTATATTATATTCTACTTAGCAAATTCAATTTATAATTAAGCATTTCTTTGCAATTATAAAATGGTGCTTATTAATATATAGGGAAAGACTGCTGTATTATTTCTTTGTGTTTTAAACTCTCTTTATTTCATTATACTTTCATTATTAAACACAGTCATGTTTATTTCAGAATTTTGATTTTATCTCTTGTTGTTAAAAATTTTTCTGATATACTGAGGTATAACTAAATGTTTTTCAATTAGTCAAGGAACTTAAATTTACAAAGTCTAAATATATAGAGAGGTGTGTTAGCGTTCAAAAACATATTTTATTTTAAAATATACATTAAACCTAATTTGTGCAATATTATAAAAAATAAAAATTTTTATTTTCTTAATTTTATAGAATTCTGAAATGCGTAATTAAACGAGAGTGCGTAACGTCACGAGTGCGTAAAGATCCGAGAGGTTACTGTACAATTTAAATTTAAATTTTATTTTTTATTATTTATAAAACTTTCAACCTTGTTTTTTTTAAGTCTTTACCCGAATTATAACATAGGTGTTTTAAGTATTCGATGTTAGTAAAAAAGCTGTTTATTTTTGAATTTTAAAAAATGAATTATAAACGAACTAGAAAATAATAGAACTGTACAAGTCTCGAAATGATTTAAAATTGGTAAATTCGTAGTATTTACAAGTTGTAAACTATTGCAACTGAGCATTGATAAAAAAGAGAAAGCTTCTACTATGAAATGTAAAAACAAATTTTCTAGTATTAAAATGCTGACGATAAAAGTGTTATATAATAATTTTTAATTTTATTTATTTTGTAAAAAAAGTAGTCAACACATGAGCCTACTGCGAGCAAAGTAGATTACAAGTCTCTAGTTGAAGTAAAATTGGTAAAAAAAAATAAGTTACAATCAGTTAAGTACAGAAAATGATCGTTTAAATTGAAACAAGAAAAGAAACTTTTTTTAAGAAACAAAAGAGCAAGTTTTTTGAAACACATACTGTTTATTGTAGGTAAAAATTTAAAATCACTTTAGTCTATGTTTCTTTTTTGTTTAATTTAATTAATTTAATCATGTGTAAAGTTTTACTAAGGTAAAATATCAAAACATTTTTTTTCAAATAACTAGAAAATAGTTCAATTTAACACCCAGAACTTGATCAAGTACCTAGGTAGGAGAAACTGCTGATTTCTGACGACGTATTCATCCGCGCCACAACTCCTCACGCTCCAACGAGCTTCACGCCTCAGCAGTTTCGCGCACACCACGTTCCCATTGCTGTCCGCCAAATCGAACTTCCTGTCGACGCCGTACTCGGACCTGTACACGCTGAACGGAAATTTATCAGTTTTGGGATTTCCCCAAAACCGATCACCCGGAACTGCCACTTCAACAGCGAACACGTATTCGCGCCCATTCGAGGTTCCGCTGAAACCCTGAGCGGTTCCGCAGTGAGGAGATAGGTAGGTTCCGTTTCCGTGCCTCCTCCCGTGGGCCGCCGTGACGTCACTTCTGAACCCCGACCCCAGAATCCCAACCGCCCCCTCAACGCTCGTCCCGTGGAAGAGCAGCCTGTTGCCGTGGTAACGGGGCGTTTCGTACATGTCGTTGACGCGGAAGAGTTCAAATCTTTTCTTCTTTGTAGTGCCGCAGACGCTGAACTCGGCTGCTAGCTTGATTATTTTGTAGTCACGGTCGTTTTCGGCCAGTTTCGTCACGTAAAATCTGGCACCGGGGACGTCGTTTTCAGCTATTTGAGTGTGGAGATTGTCGAAGTTTCTTGAATTAAAATAGCAGTTGTTGAGATAACTTGGTGTAGTTTTTTTAGTAGTTTGCACACTCTTCGTAAGATTTATTCGTCGTAGTGGTGTGGGTTTAAATTTATATTTAGAGCAATTTTCAGGTTTACTCAACACTTTCATTTGAACTTTTCTTTTTTTGTTAGTTTCTGATCGCTTTTGCCTCAATAAACTGATAATTGCAGAATTCTCTGTGAATTTTATTGATTTACCTTCACCAGAAAAATGTTGGTTGTACATATCAATTACTGTTTTATTGTGCCTTTTACAACAAAACTTTCTTAACTTCAAACTGTTCCAAATGCTTTTTAATGGATTTAAAAATTTTTGTAAATTGCTTTATTTTTTTCTTATCTAAAGCTTTATATAAAACATTAAAAATGCTGTAGTTAAAAACTTATACACTAGCTTTCAAAAATAATTAAATACCTTAAATAAACACACAAGATTGAATTTTTTTTTTTAAAGATGAAACCAAGTTAAACTCATGTTTTCTAAAAAAAGTATGTATATTGCAGAAAAAAGTATGAAAGTTATCATTTTAAAGTGTTTAGGTTAATTTTCTTTCTTTTTTATTTGTCTAAAATTTTAAGAAACTTGTAACTATTAAAGTTTTAGCATGTTACAGTTGCGTAAAAAAAGTTGTTTTCGTTTGTATGAGCATAACAAAAAAAATTTTAAATAGGAGAGATAAACAGCAACAAAGTTTAGTATAATTATTAAACTGCCTACATAAATTAAAAAATATCTAATGTTTTTGCTGTAGCGTATTTATATGTCTGTTAGTTTTATACTTTAGCTTTATTAACTGCTCTAAAACGAAGAGTTATAACTAGTTAATTGTTAATATTAATTTTTTTCTATAATCTTACTAAATAACAATTGTAAGAATTTTTAGTGTTTTGTTTAACTTAGAAACTGATTGTTTTGAATTTTTTTACTAACTTTTATCTTATCTTAAACTCAAGTATTGACTTTTAACTTATAGTTTAACTTTAAATTTATGTCATAAAATTGTATTTTGATACAAGTATATCTTTTATAGTTTTCTGACACAAACTTATGTTTTAAAAGTTGTAACGTTTTTTAACAAAAAAAACTTGAATTAAAAAAAAGATTATAGTGTTATATTTTTTAAAACTAAAATGTAAAATAACTTAAAATATTTTTAAATGTCACTAATAACAAAACGTTTAATAAAACCTAAAGCTTAATACTTTTTATGATGCACTCTAAACAAGTACTTTGCTACTAAAATCTTGAAAACATGTTATTCCCGCACAACTTAAACAAAAACAAAAGAAGAAAACAAAGTAATTGAAGTTTATAATAATAAGACAATTAAAGTAGTTTTGCTCTCTCATACAACACATTGCGAAATAAGTGTACACGTGATTATGTAAGATAAAATAAAAAAAAAGAAAAAAAGAATACCAGAGTTACTTAAAATTGTATTACTAATCATTTGGTCTTTTACTTTTATGCAAATTTTTCAAATTAAATTCAAGCATTTTGTTTTTACAGTTTAATGTTTTTTCAGTTAAACAAAAGTAGTTTTCTTACATTGACTGTTACTTGACAATTATATAAAAAACAAGTATGAATAAAGTTTTTAAAATTCCAAGAATGATGTAATTCCAATAAACTTGAATAATTTTTTGCTGCATTTTAACGATTATAAAACTTATTTTCCACATTACTGTTTACTAAGACTAGATTAACCAATACACATAAAACAACACTGAAGTATTCAACAATATTTACGTGTTTTTTAGAATAAGTTAAAAACAATGTTATTGATTTACTATAGTTTATAAGCTTAGTAATTTCTAGTTTGTATAAGCAACAAATAAGTTCTAAATTTTACTTGCTTAAGTTCGACCTAAAGTAAGTAGCTTATTTTTTTTACTAAAATTATCAATTAATATATAAAACTTAAAATAATTAATAAAATATTCTTTAATTGTACTAAAATAACAAAATATAGTTGTGTTTTTAAGTGAGTATAAAATATTAAGCTTTATAAAAAGATATAAAAAAGTTTTAGAGTATTTCTTAATAATTGTTTCTTTAAAGTTTTATAGCAAGATGTACTTTTTCAAAATATATAAATTTTAAATAAGTTAATAAAATTTAGTTTTAGTTTATAATTCAAATAAAGAGTAAATACTTCAACTAACTAGTTTGAAAAAGATGAATAAGTAGTTTTATAAAGATTAAAAAATGTAAAAATACGTGTTGAAAACTGTCTAAAAACATATAGCTTTGTATTTTTTGACCAGATTTTTGTAGGCTTGTTTGAAAATTGCAAAATAATGTTTAAACTTGAACTTTTAGCTTTGTTTTAGAAACAAAACCTTAAAACAACTTAGTTTTTACAGACAAACAAATGATTTTCTAGAAGATTAAACTTGAATTAAAAAAAAATTAAATAGTAGTTGAGTTTAAAAATACATTTTTTATTAATTTGTTAAGTACGTATATTAAGTTTTGGTTTTCATACTATATCCTTGCTAAAAATTGCCTTAAAACGTTTATGTATCAAAAATAATCTATTTTAATATAAAAAAAATACACAAAGAAATAATAGTGGTAAAATAATAATGAATGTTATAGAAAAAAAAATGTTCAAACCTGAATAGTTTTTTGATTGGTTTTCAAAACAATTTTAAATTTATCAGCGTTAAGTAAAAAAATAATATTTGCATAAAAATTTCCGATTAAATTGGTACGTCACTGATAAAAGTAAATCTTCTTTTTCATAAATAATCGATTTTGTTTGTTGAGTTCGTTCCTGTTGTTCGAATGTAAAATTCGCAATTAAAAACATAATTTTATATTCAAAGTTGACAAACATCAACATTGGAGTCAAACGGGCAACTTTGAAGTTTTTCTTCGTTAAATTTTTTTTTTGTAAATTGAATTTTGAACGTTCAAATTCTTTGTCAATAAAAAAATGATATTTTTTATAAACTGTTCAAAATGAGTTTATTGATTTATTAATAAAATTTTATTTAGTCACTACTTATTTAATTTAGCATTAAGGTACAGTTCAAAAAAAAAAGTATCAATTAACTATTCAAATTTTTACATTTTAAAGTAGATAATAAACTTCTTTACAGTTTGTATTTTTATAGTCAGTAGGCATATTTTTTATTTGTAATTTTTATCTATGTTTTTTAAGTTGTAATCATGTATATTTAGTATAAACTAGTAAGGTATAGCTGAAACTGTCCGAGTAGCTTTGTTTAAAAGCATTGTTAGCCTTAAACTAATTAAAGCCTTTGTTAATAAAACTTCCTTAATTCCCGAAGCATACTGTTACTTTTAATATATTACTAAAAAGGCAATTTTTTACATTTTATTACCATAATAGCAAGCTATGTAGTTAAAATTTACTCCTGAAAAAGAAAAATAGTTAAAGGAATAAAAACAAAACTAAGGCGGTAATTCAATAGACTTTTTAGTAGTTATAAACTAGATAAATTTTTAGCCGGTTTGTAAGATCTCAAAAATAAAAAGATTAAAATCAAAAACAGCTGAAACAAAAGGTATCTGTGATGTGCAACTCGATTACCGTAAGGGTTTTTTCGTGCAACAGGTCCAAGGTCCAACTATTTTGAGCGGTTTTTATTTGTCGTTCAATAAACTATAAATAAAAAATGTGTGTAGAGCTAATAAAAAAGTTAATACAATTACCCTATATACTTTCGTTAGTTAGGCCTTAAGTGAAAATATCATTTACAAACTAGAAAGCATTTAATACATAAACCTTATTATAAAAAATAACATTATAAGTATAGCATAAAAATTACTTTGTAAAAAGTTTGGTCACTTAAATTAACAAGTATTTCTTCTCTAATCAATTTTAAAATCATCATAATTTTTTTAAATGGATAACAAGAAAAAATAATCTGTTAAGTATTTTAAAACAACTTCTAATGTCTTACTTCGCATGTCTAAACTTATCAAACTAAAACTAACTAAATAGGTAAAAGAGAACCAGGTTTTAAAAGCAAAACATTAACCATGTGAATTGCGGTTTAACAAACACATAATACTGTTATACAAATTAATAATACGATTTTTTTTAACAAAACTGTGTACAACAAAGCATATTTTAAGTTTGCTTTATGACCCCATTCACACATCACTAATATACCTTCATTAGCCAACTTCATGGCAAACGTAATGTTTACAGCCAACTTTAGAAAACTTACATTTATTACAAACATGAAGCATGTAAGAATTAATTACTCTGTTTGTTACATCAGCTCAAGTTTTTGAGGAATCTGCGGACATTTACTACTATTTTATGAACAAATTCTTTTTATATACTTCGTCGATTTTTATTTAGTATAAACATATTTGAAAAAAAAGTTTTTGCTTTTATAATGCCTTTTACTGATTTATTTATTTTTTTTAAAGTAGAAGTAAAACTTTACATTTCAGACAAAATAAACTTTAGCTCCAAAGTACGTTCTTAGGCGAAAGTGCGTACCTAAGATGCCTACTTAGCTGGAAGGTAATATGCATTAACTGATCTTTAAAACTTATTTATATTTGATATACAAGCTTTTTTTACTAGTTTTGTTTTTGTCTTATTACTCGCATGAATCAGTTTTGTTGCTTTTAGTCTGTTTATATTATAGTGGTATTAGTTACATATAAATTATATTTTATGTGTGTCAACGATGCGGCTTCTTTTACCACTGAACGTTGACAGGTATTCTTGTAAATTTTTAGGCTTCTTGTTATCATACTGATAGTCGTTTCTACCGACGTTACCGTATGTTTTACCGTCGAAAACTTCATTCTCTCATTCTGGCATTCGATCTTCATCAAACATGTTTTAGTTTTTCCAACTTTAAATCTTGGGTGATCCCATTGCAGATCGTACATTCCGTCGTCAACCTTTTTGTTTTCCAAAGTTGGGATATTATCGTAATTTTCATCGTCATTTTTATAATATTATTAATTTTTTACTTATTCTTTAATTTATAAACCTTAAGAAGAAACTGTATTTCAGTACACAAAATGTATTTCATCGATTACTGCTTCTATGAACAAAACTGGCAGTTTGGCCATTACCCATTGACAAAAACTTTTTCTAAACGAAAATTTTCCCCGAGAATATCCATCTCAAGCGTTGAATTTTCTACCACAAATTTTAGAAAGTTCGTAAACATATTGCATCTTTCTTATCTTTCTTCACTTATTCTGTTTAATTCTTCTTCAATTTTAGCGAAAGAATTCTGTAATTAATAGAACGGTTCTAACTCAGTGCTCTGTATAATATCTTTGCAGTTTCTTTTGAAAAAGAATAAGTTTTGATCGGCTTTACGAATTCTATGCCATGTAAAGAATTTCTTTCGAAAAATAATCAGTTCAAATAATCATTTTTTAAGGTATTTTAGTGTTTTGATATTTTTAACATCACGGTCATCAACTTCAGACGAGTTTGAGCGGTAACACATGACTGAACAAATCAGACCAATCTAAGTGGATAGAGCTGTAGAAAATGGCAGAGGATACTCACAAGATGAAAATCTATCTAGGTTGAAGTTTTTAAGTTTAGCGGAAACATCTGGCATGACTTGAGGAGGAAGCTTCGTTAAAATATGTTTTTTAAATTTAAGTTAATTGCGCTGCTGACTGAGGCAATGACTCGGTTCACATCGATACTTGCATCATAACCAACAAGTGAGGTACTGATGGATCAAAGCTGCTCATTGCTACCAAAAAGTTTACTAAAAACAAGTGTTTTAGTATTTAAAATATTTTCCTAATCCTATATAATATGTGCTTATTACCAGGGGCGTCGCGTGGGGTGGAACACTGAAGCTGTAGCTCCACCTAAAACATTTTTTTTTGATTTTAGAGTCTCAGCCTTTATACACGCTGCTTTAAATCTGCCCTTGCTTCAGCTATACAACCCCAAACTACGTCAAAGTAACTTTATTTTAAAGCTAAGGAATTGAGCTATAAAATTTTATATATTTCTAATATTAGCTTAAAAAATAAGAAAGCTATGGTATCATGAAGTTGTAGAAAATACAGCCAAATATGTACATGACTGCGTTAATTTCCATGCTAAATTAGTATTTTTCTAATTTTTATATTTGATGTTCAAAATGTTCGTAAATTGTGAGCTGCAAGCTCAATCTGTGTCAGATGCATCTTAAACATATACAAGTTCTTAATACAAAACATGTTGAAAAGTTGAATTCTGGAGCTGTATAAACTTTCAGCACCATGTAAATTAAATCATGATCGTTGTTTAAAATTTACTTAAACGCGAGAACAATAAGACAAGTTGAACTCGAGCAGAAGAAACTCGAGCAGGGGCAACTCGAGCAAGAAAAAATGAATCATAACAAACAGGGAAAACTAGAGAAGGAGCAATTCAAGCAGATAAAACCCGAGCAGGGGCAATTCAAGCGGAGAAAACTCGAGCAGGGGCAACTTGATCAGGAAAAACTCGAGCAGGGCAACTCGAGAAGGAATAACTAGTTTTTTATTAATAGGGAGACGAGTCATAAAATTAAGTAAGTAAATTTATAATTGTGCCAATATAGAAACTTACATGGACATTCATAAAAATAAAAGTAGCTATAGCTTTTAAGAAAGGGTGATGTTATATAAAGGTATGAGACATGTTTTTTTTTTTCTTTTTTTTTTGTATGTTATTTAATTAAACAAATATGTTCCACTTTTTTTTCAGAAAAATTTAATGTTTTTTATATTACCTTTATGATTTTAATCTAAATGTTTTAAACTAGGGGATCTATTAATTTGACAAAGTAAATCTGCAGCACCCCCTAACAAAAAAACCACCGCGACGCCACTGCTAATTACTTATTATTAAAATTTTGAAAAAAAACCTTTTGCTTAACCTTTAAATCAAAGTGCTTTTATGCACTGCTTGATCTTATAAACTTGTGTACAAGTTTTGAATATCATAGTTTTGAAAATAAAGCAGACTATTTTTATATATATAAAAAAAATAGTCAATTTGTTTTTAGCTTGTTATTCAAATTTAGTTTGTGTAATCTTCTTATGAACCATTAACATAAAAGAATTTACTAGTAAGCTGTTTATAGCCAAGATAAGTTGATTTAGGATATTATTATCATTAATTACTTTTGCGTTGTAAGACAACCTTACAATAGTTTTAAATTTATATTTAAACTTTGTACTGGCTATGAAGAGAATTTAACCGAAAAATTGTCCTTATTTTGTAAGTTATAGAGTTCTATTTTAAACATTTTTATACACTCCTTAATTATTGTGAAATTGTACAGTTTTAAAGACAGCTCTAGCAATTTATCTAAGTTTTGTTACAATTTTTTTTTCACTTAATTTAATATTTATTGGTATAACTTACAATTCCCACCCACAATCATTTCCCACCCGATCAAATTCCACCCATACAAAACTCGAACTATATTTTTTCTTAACTAACTGATTTCTACCTTTTTTGACTTATTATTTTTAGTTTGTTTATTTTTAATATCACTGTTACCCCTAACTCTTACCCTTGGTCGGTAAGCGGTTCTCGGATTTGATCGAGTGGAAATTGTGCTCGAGTAGAAATGATCGCGGGTTGAAACTGAGCGTCTCCCGTTGTACATAATGAGATACACAAAACAGACAAAGGCTGATACTAGTAAAGATTTATGGCAGTTACAAAAAAAAAACAATAAACTTCTAGTACCATAGCTTGACAAACAACAATCAAAATAACAACGCTCGAACTTAAAACAGCAATTTAGTACATGGATGAGCAAGTCAATGGACTTATAAGAAATAACAAATCCTTTTAATAAGTTAAGTTGTTTGCTCAGTCAATGTTTTTTATGTGTGTTTACACTTGATTATGTAACTATATGTAAATGTTAGTTATCTAGATATATAACAATACTATTTACAAGGTTTACATTTTTCTCGGTGTTACTATTACTTTTATTTGAAAAAACTGATATTTTAATGCTTAATGCAAAAACAAATAAATAAAACACTCTCTCAAGTTTTTTCTGTGATAGTTTATACGTATTACACTACTTTTCGTCAGAACTTAACAGTAGAACAAATTTAAAACTATGAATAAGTTTTTAAACAAAAACACAAAAAGTTAAAACTAACAAAGTAATAAGCACAATAAATAATCAGTGTAAAGTAATAAATAATTAAACTCAAATACTACTAACGGATAAAAAATAGATAATTAAACTAAATAAAGACACTTTGTAATCAAATTCCTTCTGTTTACACAATTCTGGTTTCTCCAAAAATATAGAGATAGCCTCCAACTTCACGAGATCAAACACACTATTGCAATGATTGATTATTCTAAATCTGGATATGTCATATTTCCTAGCACAATCTCTATTATTTATTAGATGTTCTGCAACTGAAGATCTTTTTGCTGCGTTTTTTGTTGCTATTGTCTTAATTTCAGGTTCTTGTTCGATGAATTTCAATACACAAGCAGGTAGATGTTCTTTTATCCTGGTTTTTAAGTGCCTAGAGGTCTGACCGATATAGCTCTTTTCGCAAGAGCAATTAAACTTGTATACTACACAACTTTAATGCTTTGAAGTTTTGAAAAAATTAATCTTTGCCTAATAATATATTAATTATTTCTTTTTATTTACCGTTTAAATTTGTTTTTTATAACTTTATAACAGCTTAATTAAAAATGTTAAAAAAAACTTGTTATTAAGCTGAAGTTGTCTCATTGTATATTCTTAAATTTTATTTTTGTGTTTAATTAATTCTGAAAATTTACTTACAAATTTTATTAGACAAAAAATACTTACGTACCACGTGAAATTTAATAGACACTTTAAACATTCAAACGTTATATGAGTTTTTGCAGAAAGTTACTAACTGAAACTACGCCATCGTATCAAAAAGCTTATTGATAAGCACTTTAACTTCACCAACACAAAATGTGTGGCTTTAGTTATGAATTCCAATTAATTTTCAAAGCTTTTAGGTTGTGGCATAATCCCTTATCTGTTTTGCACCTCCAATGTTTTGCGTGATCGAGCGTAAATAGTTTAATGTGTTTTGTATTACTTTTGAAGATATTTTTTTTTCAAGTTCTATACTTTGCAATGTCTAAACAAAGCTAGAAGTAATTTTAAGTTTGTAAATTATGAAAGTTTAATAAAGACTAATCTAGTATTTGTTTCCTGCAGACCGTAAAAAGTTTTTGTGTTAAAAAGATATTAAACTTTATTTACAATAGACATATATAAATGAACGAGCAAAACAAATAAAATATTACCTTAAAATTTTTGCAGTTTATAAAAATTTATTTTAACTAAAATGGCCTAAAAATATGAACGATGAATTCGAAACTGAAGTAAGTTTTTTATTTGTTTAAAGTTTTAAAAACACTCCGAAACATTTTAAATTAACTCATATCTTAAACTAATTTCTTTGAAAGACAGCGTGAATTAATTAAACATTACATACTAATCCTTGTTATTTAACTTGTATGTTGACAGTTTTTAGTATTTAATTTTCAGCAAATATTTAATTTTAAACTGATACTTAAGTGAACACAATGAGATACTAAAAAAAGATAAAGACTGATACTAGTAAAAAGCATACAAAAAAAGCATTAAATTTCTAGTATCGTAGCTTGATAAACAACAATCAAAATCACAACGCTGGAACTAAAAACAGCAACTCAGTACAGGGAAGAGAAAGTCATAAGGACTTATCTTAAATAATAAATTATTGTGAAAAATCAAGGTGTTTATTGAGTCAATGTTGTTAAAGTTTGTTTATATTCGATAATAAAATTGTATGTAAACCAGGGTTTCCAAAACTCATTTGCTAAATCACCCCCTTTTCAGAAGTTTAAAAAAATTGCCCCCATAGTTTTCTATAGTAGTTTTTCTCTTGAGTACGCACTTTTGAGCCAAAAAAGTTGTGTTTGAAATGTAATTTAGACTGGTACTTCTTAGGCACGAACTTTTGGGGTGTGTTAAAAGTAATTTACAGGGCTTGAGGAAATAATTAGCCGTTATTGTAATATAGCCTGGTAAAATGTTTTAAAATAGTTAATTATTAAAAAGCCTTATGTAGTCTGTAATCAATTCTGATCAAATATGGTTTGTTTTGAAACTAATGAACCCTTTAGGTTAGAGGTGGACAACTTTTTACGTCAGCAGGTCATGATTACTAAAAAATCAATTATTGTGTCGACTTGTTTAAAAAATGTACTTGCGGGCTGCGTTATTTAAAAAACAAACATGTAAGAAATTAAAAAAACTCGAGCAAAATTGTAATAAAATGAACTAGTATTAAAATGATTTAGGAAGTGCTATTGTGAAGTGAAAACCAAATTGAAAGCGTATTTCAAAACATTTAATATCAAAAAACTAAATTTTATTTGCTTTTCACAAGTAGTTTTCAAGTTACTTAGCGGGCCGAAATTTGACTGGATCTGGACCGTACGTTACCCATCTGAAATCTTAGCTGAAACCTGACTTCATAACAATCTCTGATATAACGAATTTCGGATACTTAGTAGTTAATGCTAAGTAACTTATTTAAGCCGCACAATGTACTTCAATTGTTGTGATTATCAAATACTTATAATAATAACTAAATTGCATATACACTACATGGGAACGGGTCAAAACTGCACGTAGACAAAATTGTACGATGTTACTAAATTGCACGAGGATACTTAATTGCACGAGAACAAAATTGTAAGAAGAAAAACTTGCACGAAGGCACAAAATTGCACGAAGAAAATTTTGCATGACTTAAATTTTTGCACGAGAAAAAAAATAAACGAAAAATAAAATAAACAGAAAAATAAAAAGTAAAAGATAAACTAAAAAAAAAAAGAAACCTACCGACGGAGGTTTAGGGTTAGGGACTATAAGAACAAAAAAATCAAAATTAATATAAAAAATAAGAGTTTAACCCGTGCAAAATTGTATCTGTGCAAAACTGTCTGCTCGTGCAAAAGTGTCTTCGTGCAAAAGTATATTCGTGCAACTTTGTGCACTCGTGCAATTTTGTACGCTTGTGCAAACTTGACAGCTAACCACCCTACCTACACTTAAAATATTTGATTACCATGTGAGAACATGATAATCAAATATTTTTTATTTATTTAGTAGTGCAAGCTCAAAAAACATATTGATTTCAAAACACAACTTACAAAGTATATCTTAATTAATAACAACAATTTTTTTTGTTCTATTGAAAAATTTACTTTGATATCATGAGGTGATAGTTTATAATAAATAACATAGATTTTTACAAACCATTTATGATCCCAAATAGCATACATGTCAGTTTATGAAATGGTGAGATGGATTCCACTCATCTATGACCTATGTAGTTCTTAAATAAAAAAAAATGAATAAAAATAAGTAATTTACTTGAAAATAGTAGTCCTCCTAAGCACTTTTTTTCTATATTTTACGTAAACAAAATGGACATTTTTTGTTTAAGTTTTACCTCAGGGTCAAATATTCAACAGCAAGCTACAATTAGTAAAATTACAAGCTGAAAATTATAATTTTATGACTGCCCAAAATTTTTCAAATCTCCTTCTACCCCCTCCCTTTCGCCCTTTTACTAGTTATTCCCCCGGACTTACTGAAATCGCCCCCAGGGGGCGGTACCGCCCACTTTGAGAAACCCTGATGTAAACGTTAGTTATCTAGATATATAACATTACTATTTACCAGATGTTTTAAAATAAAAACATTTACATTTTTTCCGTTAATACTATTACTTTTATCTTATAACCAGATGTTTTAATACTTTACAGTTTTTAAAAGTTTTATATTTGCTTAATACTATTTTTGTTAATTTTGTTTTAATAAATATAATTTGATTACTATTACTTTTTACATAGAGCTTAACTAAAAATGTCTCTTAGCAAAACTTGATATTAATCTAAGACCCAAAAACTTTAGTTCAAAAGTTTAATTGTTTGGTTACAAAAACAGAGTTCAGTATAAATTGTAGCATTTTATAACTGGCTATTCTTTAGATTATTTATTAGGATTACTATTTTGAACTGACTTCAGAACATTTACAAAATATTTATATATGTGTCTTTAGTATGCACAAATAAAAAAAAGCTATAGATGTACTTTTTAACAGCGACTTAACCTTATAAATAAATGGTAAGCTGAGTTTATTGTCTCAGGTTTACTTATAATAAGTTAATCTAATTTTCTGAGGAAACCTAAAAAAATGTTATTTTTTTATGTTTGGAAGTATTATTTGCTTCTTTATACTTACATTTTTTGGCTTAAAAAAGCAATCAAAATAAATAAAAAAAATATTTTTTTTGTTTTGTTATTATTATTTATTATTTTTTTTTTACCATTAAGTGCATAGTTTATAAGTGTTAAAGTACTTATTTTTGAGAACGGGTCAAAAATGCACGAAAAAAATTTTCTATGAAGAGTCAAATATGCTAGAAGAGACACTTTTGCACGAAAACACTTTTTCACGAATATCACTTTTTCACGGAGGGTTACTTTTGCACGAAGAGTCATTTTCACGAGAGAAAATTGTAAAAAATAAAGCAAAAAGATTAATTAATAAAAAAACAGAATAAAAAAATACCGACCGAGGGTAAGGGTTAGGGGTTACCGAGATAGTAAAAATAAAAATAAAACAAGAAAATACAAAAAAAAAGAATAAACTAATTAAAAAACAAAAAAGTACAGATTTAATTCTTTAGCTTGTAAGAAATTGTAAAAGCATGTGGTGTACGACTTAAAAACCGAAATATTTTTTTGAATACCAGGTCCTTAGACCAAATTTTTTGAGCGCTTTTTTATCGTTCAATAAACAAAATATTAAGCAGAAATTGTCTCATTCATCATTCTTAATTTTTTTTGTGTTTTTTGTGTTCAATTAATTCTGAATGCTTTCTAAAGTTTTTTTTAGACGAACCAAACTTACTTACAACGCAAAATTTGATAGGTACTTTAAACATGCAAGCGTCATACAACTTTTTGTAGAAAGTTGTTTACTGAAATTACACAATCTTATCCAAAAGCTAATTAATAAGCGCTTCCAATCCACAAGCAAAAATGTGTGGCTTTAGTTGTATATTCCAAATTACTTTTAACGCCTTAGGTTTCGCAAATCTCTTATCTGTTTTACACAATCATGCGTAATCGTGGTCGTGTGCACTGAATTTACCTCACTTAATGTTCTTGCTATTATTTCTGCAGATATTTTTTTTCAGTTCTTTACTCTGCAATGACTAAACAAAGCTAAAAGTAATTAAAGCTAGAAAATTATGGAATTTTTATTAAAACTCTGCTAGTATTTGTTTACTGTAGAACCGTTAAAAACTTTTTTTTAAAGATATCAAGCTTAATTTACAGAAGAAATGTATTTTATGAACAATAAAAACAATTAAAGTACTACCTAAAAACTTAATTTAAACTTGTGAGTCTAATTTGTTTTGCACAATCAATGTTGATTTAAGGTCAAACGTAATTATGTTATTGTATAATCTTAATCTCTTCTGCGTAATAGATGTTTTCTGCAGTAGATTGACCTAATAAAATGTTTTTTTTTATTACTTTAATAGATATCTTGTGTTTTATGTTTTTTTTAAAGATTTTATATAAGTTATTCAATGGCTAAAAAAAGCTAGAAGTAGTTTTAAGTTAACAAATAAATTAAGTTTAATAAAATTCATCTAGTATTTGTTTACTACAGACCGTAAAAAGTTTTTGTATTAAAAAGATATTAAACTTCACTTACAGTAGACATCTATGTCATGAACGATCAAAACAAAAACATTGTTATCTAAAAACTTTCAGCAGTTTATAAAAAGTTATTTTAGCGAAAATTGACTAAAAGTATGAACGATGAATTCGAAACTGAAGTAAGATTCTTATTTGTTTAAAGTTTTAATGACACTCTGAAACATTTGAAATGAACTCATATTTTAAACTAGTTACTTTGAATGACAGTATGAATTCATTAAACAATACATACTAATCTTTTTATTCAAAAAGTATTCAAAAAAAATTGACAGAATTTTTTTTGTGTTGTTATTATTATTTATTTATTTTTTGTTTTTTTTTTACCGTTAAGTTCATAGTTTATAAATGTTAAAGTACTTATTTTTGGGAACGTGTCAAATATGCACGAAGAGACACTTTTGCATGAAGACATTTTTGCATGAAAAAAATTTTTCACGAAGGGCCACTTTTGCACGAGGGGTCACTTTTGCACGAAGGGTCATTTTCACGAGAGTAAAAATAACAAATGAAATGAAAAACTTAAAAAGAAATTGTAAAAATAAAACAAAAAAAAAAGATTAATAAATAAAAGAAAAAAAAAGTTATCGACCAAAGGTAAGAGTTAGGGGTTACAGAGATAGTAGAAATATAAAATAACAAAAAAAGTTATTAAAAAAAAACAAGAAAAAACAAAGATATAGAATAAACTAACAAATAAAGCAAGAAATAAAAAAGGCTATCGACCGAGGGTAAGGGTTATAGGCAGGGACGTAGCTAGCTCAAAAAAGTTACGAATAAACAAAAAATAAAACATCTGAAATAACGCGTGATATTGTCCTAGCGGGAACACAGCAATTTAAATTATCTCTAATATTATTGAATTTAATCTGAAACTATGCAGCTATGTTAATACATCAAAAATGGAATGTTGAAGTACGAGTGATAACTGTATAAAAGGCAATTTATTTTTCTCCACACCCCTTATGACTCTTAATGTCATGCCACTTGTGAAAACCAAGATAACATTTATTAAAAATAAGTATAAAAAATCACAATTTAACTCAAAAACATTTATATTGTATTCAAAATCAAACATTTAACGTCGTCAATAGTAACAACAAGTTATGCAAATTTTATAACATAAAATTGTATGATTTTGATTTTTGAAGCTACAGCTTCCATTAGAATCAATTTTGCAATGAAGATTTTTGTCAAATTCAAGCTTTAACGCGCTAAATGTTACAATTTGGTTGTATTTAATTCGTTTAATGTTTACGACACTAAAAATGCTAGAAAGTAAATACATTTCAAAATTATCTCTCAGGATGGCATAACTAAGTTTAAATACTTAAACCTAAAATAGTTAATTAATTAAAAAGCAGAGTCTTTTTAAGCTGAAATGAAATCATGTTTTTTCGCATATAAGTATACGTTTCTGTAGATTTGCAGAAACGCACCAAGCCACGTGCCTGGTTATAGGTAACAGTAAATAAAAAAGCATATACACCTAATAAAATCCAATAATTATAAAAAACACAAAATTCAAAAAAAATACCGACTGAGGGTAAGGATAAGGGGTAATAGTGATAACAAAAAAAAAAAGTAAATAAAAAAAAGATGTGCAAAAGTGTGTTCGTGCAAAAGTGTCCCTTCGTGCATATTAGACATCTACCCCTTATTTTTATATTATTATTTATTAAAGTTAAATTGAGTATGTGGTTAAATTCTCTTCTTTATAAAATAATAAAAATGATATGTATTTTTTTTCATTCAATTATAAACTTCTTTAAGTATTTTAATCAATTATGAAAAAAAATTAGACTTGTAGCAAAAAATACTTATAAAATTCAACATAGATGTGTTTCGTTTTTTCAAATTTTACTTTCTTTAGTAAAGTTGTAACCTATGCTTCAAGTATTTTCATGTCTGCTATTATTATTGTTTACAACAAGTAATGTAAATTAATTTTTATTACTTTTTAAATTAGTTTTTAACTGTAATTTTTTGAAATTTAAATAAATTCTTTAGTTTTACGATTTTTATATTTAATATGCTTAAAATCCAAAAAAAAATTTTTTTCATCAAAATCAAACACTATTTTGTAAATTGGGGATAAAATTGGTAAATATATTCTAAAAAGGGGTAAGTTTAGTAATAACCTTTTAATAAGGGGTAAAACATCAAAAAAGGTTAAGAAACGCTAAACTAGTAAGTATTTGTAGGATTTCTCAGTTTACTTTTTACAACACTTTACTAAGTTATGCTGAAAAGTATCATTGTCGTAACTTTAAATACTAGAATAAGTATGCGTATAACTGTAAGTTGTATATATAAAGTTTTATTTATCTAAGTAGTTCTAAAATAAGTAAAACTTCGTAGTAATGTTTTATAACTTTGAAAATTTTAAAAAGAAGATTTTGAGGAAAGTTGTTCACTTCTAGTTATTAGATTTTACTGTTTATATAACATTACACATAAGGCTTATGAAATTTTATACAACTCAAATTAAAATATTGTGAACTTTAATATATTTAATTGTGTATGTGGCGACCACCAGTTTTTTTTTTTTATAAAAACAATATATTTCTTTTTCTGTGAAACTTCGTGCTGTAAAAAGTTTTTTTAAATTTTCTTTAAAAAAATATCAAAGAAAATACGCGAAAGTCTACAGAGCCTAAACTTTGATTTTCGTATGCCGTGAGACAACCTCAAAGCCACATAAAGGTTTGATCATAACAATACACATCTTTTTATGCTACAAATATTTCAATCATCAGACCACAAGCTTTCGGTTGCACTACCGCTACCGAAAGCTTGTGATCTGATGATGAAATCTTTATGCAACATAAAAAGGAGTATATTATAAATTAGGATAGTTTTTGAAATTTTTAAAACCAAACTTTTTTTTTAAATATTGCAATATAAAAATTTAAAAATGTACGAAATTTGTGTTGATTTATATAAACATAAGTATACTTAAAGTAAAATAACTTTTAAGTAATTTTCAACAGCTTTTAGCGTGTTTTATATTATTGCTTTGTATTTTTTAGCAAAAACTTTCTATTAAATGTTGCAAATTAAAAAACAAAAAACGTACGGAATTTAGTATAGTATCCTAAAACTTAAAGCTTTAATTAATTTAATTAATTTAATTTCAAAAGCTTTAAGAGTGCTTTATATTTAATATCTTTAGTGTTTTTGTTTTTTTTGGTAAATATTTTCATTTAAATGTTTTGATACTTATATTAAAAACGTACGCTGCTATAAAATTACCACTGTGTCTGTATTATAAGATAATTAATACAAAACTTTTTTTACAAAATGAAGACGTTAGTTTGTAGACAAAATTGTAAAACTTTTATAACTTTTGATAATCTCTTTTTATATTCAGCAATGTATTCATTTTCTTTTAAATTACTATTTTCAATTTAGAACTAAAGTTTAAGAACAAAATCGTTTTGAACAAAATAGCACAGGCTTTACTTATATACTCGTAAATTAACTTAATTTAACTTAATGCTTTCTTTCTTTAATATTGTATAAGAAGTATCAAACAATTTTTAAACTCAAAACTTAACATTTTATACGACTTAGGTTATTGCTGAAGTAGATGCAACAAAAGAAATTAGAAAAAACAATTTGGATGACTCAAGTTTTTATTATATGCTCGTAGAACTAATTCAATACTTTTCAATAAAATTAAATTTTATATTTAACTTTAAACTTTTGTTAATCTACCAAAATAAATTTAAATTGGATAGACAAAACCAACTAAATATAAGCCTCGAAAAAGTAAAATTAAACTTGACTACTTACAAAGTATCGCTTCTATAATGAAACTTATTTATATTTTAAACAAAAAAAATTAAAACTATACTTTTTTATTACGTCCAAAGACAAAAGTATGTACACAAGCATAAAAACCAAATCGATCTTTTTAAAACATTTTTTTAAACAAACACAACTTTTAATAAAACGAGTTAAAGTTACGCAACAAGTTAATCTCACCAAAAGTTTTTCTTGTTACGTCACAGAAACGAAACGTGACGTCAGGGACACGTGGGATTCCCCGATGGAGTTTCTCCTCTCGTGCATCGGCCCGTGCAGCGTCGGCCTCGGAAACGTGTGGAGGTTCCCCTATCTCGCCTACGATAACGGAGGAGGTTGGATGGTTTTTTTTATTATAAAAGTAGTGTTTTAACTTTTAATCGTATCAAAAGCTTCTTTTTTTGCAAACATTTAGCAGTAGATGCACTGTGCTTTTTCTATATGGTAAACTAAAAATTTAACTTTTTCATATTAATAGTCTTTTATCAAATTTTATTCTGAATTTTTTTTACAATAACCTAAATAAAATTCAAATCATTTTGTATAAAGTTGAAACAAAAGTTTTACTTTACTTACAATGAGTTTTGTTCTGAGTTCAAACTTTATTAATCAGCTTGTGTTTTAACAAGCTTATTATAAAAACATTAAAAAATATTTTGCACATTCATCACAAACATAATTTTGGTAACTGTTCAGGGGCTTTTTTAATTCCGTACACGATCATGATGCTGGTGTGCGGCACCCCCCTCTTCTTCATGGAGCTTTCCTTCGGCCAGTTTTGCGGCAGCGGACCCATCACGGCTTGGAGCGCCGTTCCCATCATGAAAGGTTTCGCGAATTAAAAAAAACAATGAGCACGCTGAAAATTATTTTTTTGTCTATACCTGAAATCTATACCAGTTGTGGACATATAAAAACCTTTTAAGTTATATTATTTTTTTGAAACAAGTTGAATAACTATTCAACAGCCGCTTTTTGAAATCTTATAGTTTGGCAAATATTTTGTAAAGCTTTAAGTTAAACCCACAAACATTGTATTGCATCGAAAGGAATCGGCTTCGGAATGGTGACCGTTTCGTTTTTGGTTTGCGTCTACTTCAACGTGATAATCGGGTGGTCGTTCTACTACCTGTTCGCTTCGTTCCAGTCCGTGCTGCCTTGGACCAGGTGCGACCAGTGGTGGAACAAGCTCACCAAATGCGTTCGTTTCGTTTGAAAAGAAGTGTCAAGATACATGCGAGCGTTTTTTTAACTATTTTCGGTTACATGACAATGCAAATTCTTAAAAAAACAATTTACAAGACTTTATCTTAAAAAGTGATATTAATTTGAAAAAAAATATATATGTGTAGATTTTATCAAAATCTACAAGCCTCTTTTTTTTTTTGCAAAATCTTACACAATTTTAAAGATACTTTAAAATTACTAAAAACAACTATATTTTTTTACTTTATTTAAGCTATATATCAAAAAATCTTTAATGTTATGCAAAAATAAAAAACAGCTTTTAGATATTAAAAGGACCTACATATGTATTTTTTTTTATTCGACAAATAGACATTACTTTTTTAGTTGTGACCCTTTCAATTTTTTTTAAGAATTTGAATTGTTGGAACTTGAATTGTCCGAATTCGAATAGTAGTGCACCCCTTTTTCATAATTAAATGAGATTTGCTGAACTGTTTATTGTTTTAAAGTAGAAGTTTTAAAATTATAATTAACAAAGGATGCAAACGGCACAGCTCTGTACAACGATACGAAGATAAGCACTTCAGAAGAATACTGGAAGTTAGCTTTAAAATATTTGTTATGGTATTATAATAACTACAGTAAAACTGTTTACATGGTTTCTATTTTTTTGACTTTTAAAAAGCCTTAAATTTAGTTGTAACAAAACCGTAATAATTTAATAGTTTTAAATGTTTTTTTATAGCTAAAATATATTAAAAAAAAATAAGCACATATTTTGCTAATAAATTATACCTTTGTAAACGTAAGCTCTTGAGGCACTCTTAAAAATACTCAAGGCAATAATTTCTATAAAAACTAGAAAAGTATACGTAAACTTTGATCCACCTTAATTGTTTACAAACATATGTAAAAGAAAGGTATCAATGAAAATAAAACAGTAATAATTATTCTTATAAAAAACTTACCAGCTACCGAGTATTGAGGATGGATAAGAGTGAGGGTCTTGGGGATCCGGGTGAAGTTTTGTGGGACATGAGCTTGTGTCTTCTTCTCGCTTGGATAATCGTCTTCCTGTGCGTTTACAAAGGCGTGAAAGGAACAGGAAAGGTTTTAAATTAAAAAAAAAATCTCAAACAATTTTTTTGCTTTAAAAAAAATAACTTTTAACATATATCATATTGATATTTGCTTAATTTTTTCTAAGACCTGTTTTATGTGTGTTGCTTACTATAGAGGTTTTTTGTTTATGTAGGATAACAAATTTATTTCTTATTATAACAAACGTTTGCTCGAGCACGCGTTATGAAGACAGATTTGGAGTTTTACTTTTTGCTGCAGACAAAAACAAGTAAAAAGATAACTTGTGATTAAATGTTTATTCAAAAACTTTCTTTAACTATCAAAGAGAATGTTTAAGCTGTTTTAAGTTACTACCGAAGTTCGTATGTAACGTAAGACGTGTCGCTAACTTTTGTGATAAGTTACTTAGTATATTTGCGAAAACTCCAGAAACAAACATTAATAAATTCCGAATAAGTATTTGGTCGCTTGTTTTAACTTTAAGATTTATGCTCGAGTATTTATGTGGCGACTTGCTCATAGAAATGTGGCAACCACTATGCTAACAGTGTGATCCCACAAACAATTTTTTGCACTAAACACTCACAGGTGGTCTACTTCACAGCGACGTTCCCCTACGTGGTGCTCATCGTCCTTTTGATCAGGGGTTGCACGCTGGAGGGCGCAGTTGACGGAATACTGTACTTCATCAGACCCGATTGGCAGAAATTGAAAAATGCTGAAGTTTAAATTATTTTTTGTGTTAAAAATTAAAACTAATACATTGTTATAGAATGGTTTTTATTAGTTTTTAGATTTGCTCTTTTTTTTATGTATGAACTTTAGAAATTAATATATTTAACTTAAAATTAACTACTAAACTACTTACTTAATGAATTAAGAACTTATAAAACAATTTTAAGATATTATTACGCATAGAAAAAAACTAATTTTCAGATTAAAAAAGTATTTTGGTTATAGTAAATAAAACTTAAGTAAAAACATGCTAATTTATTTCTAGTTAGTAGCGTTGCTGTACCGTTTGATGTAATTTGAGTATTTAACTCAGGTTTTTTTCTTCGGTTAATATCGGTTCCAGGCTGAAAAGTTAACTCTTCTTGCATTGTTTTAAAACTTTAAAGTTTTTTACAGTGTAAGAGTTTTTGCAGAGTCTGCAAACAGAAACTTGTAGTGATTTGATGACTAGTAAAACATTTACTAAATAGGTAGTTTTTTTTTTGTTTGGATTCAAGAGTACTGATTATGCATTTTGCAGTAAGTGATACATAGAACTTAATAGTAGTAAATTTCATATAAAAATGATTTGATTAATTTGCCTACTTCACTGTTCTTGCATCGATTTAGGATAACGTCCAATACTTGGCAGTTCAATTAAACTGGTGCTCAAATCTGGTTTTTGTCTGGTCCACAGTTGTTAGCACTCCTTCGAAAAGCTCATCTCAATGTCTCTCCTATGTAAAACGTAGATATTCAGGAGTTTTTTTAATCGATAATGTTTTTGTTCCTTTATGAACGTGTAGCTCAATTTTTTTATTATAATGAAATATGTAAAGCAATCAATTTAATTTAGTTACTTTTATCCGCATGCAGAAGCATTTTCTGTAGTATACTGTAGCATTTTTTTGTATAATTAAAGTAAAGTAAAACTAGTTCAATTAAAACTCTCAAGCTTTTGTTGTCAGATATGGATAGCTGCAGCGACGCAAACATTTTTTTCCATGGGCGTCTCGTTCGGCGGCCTTCTCACCTTCGCTTCCTACAACAAGTTCAACAACAACGTTTTAAAGTGAGAAACAGTCACGTTTACAAGCGTTGCATGCAAAGAAACGTACTTTGTGTTGATTTATGAAGCTTATAAATTGTGCTCAAACGTTATATTCAAGGAAAAATAATTGTTTAAAAATATCATGCAACAGAAAAAACACAACTTGTTACACTATTCTAGAATATGAATAAGTGGCACAGTTTTTTTCACAAAATCTAGTTTTAGTATTTAAAAGCAGTTTAACCGAACAAAACTGACTTTATTTTTGTAACATACCTAACAGTTGTTGCACCTGTAACAGAGTAAACTATTTTCACAAACGCACCACAGAGACACGATGATTGTGTCGGTGGGGAATTTGTTGACGAGCGTATTTGCCGGCTTCGTCATATTTTCGATAGTCGGTCACATGGCGAAAAGACTCGATGTCAGAGTTGAAGAAGTTATTGCGTCTGGTAAGTTTGTTTTGATGTAGTAAACACAACTAAAACCCCTTTGATTGTAAAATAAATATGATAAACAATATTCATGATTGATTATAGAGTATTGATAAAGAGCATTTAATTTTTCTTTTTCTAATTAAAACTGGTGCAATATGACTGAAGTGTGTATAAAATGTGAATAAAACTAGTATGTGAACACAAAAATATTTTTAATTAAAGTTTAAACTAAATCAAATGAAAAAACTATTAAAAAACTATTACTCATTTTAACTTGTTGTTGGCAGTACTTTTCAAATAAAAGCTTAAAGAAAAAATTGTTAAACAATCAGCACACTTAAAGTTTCTAAAGTACTAAATTTAATACTATAGTATACTGCATAGGTCCCGGTTTGGCTTTTGTTGCTTATCCTGAGGCGGTCTCTTTGCTGCCACTTCCGCAACTGTGGTCCGTTATCTTCTTTTTCATGTTGGTCTTACTGGGGCTTGACTGCCAGGTTTGTTTTTATACGTTTTAGAAAATAAAATCTAAAAATTAAAGAACAAATATAACTCTTTATAAAAAATGACAAAACCGCTTAGTAACAAATAGTTAAAAGTAGATAAACTTTTGCTGATGGTAAAAGGTATATGTAAAATTACAAAGACAAATCGTTAATTCCGGCTACAATAAAAGGCACAAGACTGCACCTAGTTTTCGCGAACATAACTTACCAATGCAACGTAGTTCTGCAGCAGTTTAGTTTTTGCACTAGAGCGGTGCAATCTTGGTACACGAGTGTTCAAGTTCAAACAATTCAAACTCCAAAAATTCAAAATTTTTAAAGCATATTAATAAAAGTAAACAGTATTCTAAAAACATATTTTTCACATTGGCATTTTTTACTTTAATTTTTTAACGTATTACTTTTTTAGTGGCCCTTTAAATATTTCTTTAAGAAAATAAAATTGTCGGAAATTTGAATTGTCATGTAGCCCAGCAGTCTAGTACTTATTAAACGAATGCGTAGAAAAAACACCTCAGCTTTTCTGAAGATGGCCGAAAGAACTTTTAGTTTGCTGTGAGAAAACATAAAAACTAGTTTTTAAGCAAAAAACATTAAAGTAACTGGAATTTGAAACAAAAAAAAACTGAACACCATGAATATTTTACTAATGATCTCAACTTTGAAATTAACAAAACACAATTTAATTTTACACAGTTCGCCATGGTCGAAGTGATCGCAACCGGGTTCATGGACGAGTTTCCGGTCAAGCTCAGGGGCAAGAAGGTGTGGCTGGTCCTGACCATTTCTGTCGCCTCGTTCCTGCTCGGCCTGTTTCTGGTCACGCAAGTTAGCTTATTACTTCAATATTTAAGTTTTATAAATTTTTGAAGTTGTTCCATTTTTTCAATAACCACGAACCAATAGCTGTGAAGCGAAGTTTCCTAATTTCTATAAGCAAATCGCCACACAGTCACTCAAACATGAAGTTTTAAATAAAAGAATTACTCTTTATTTTTAACCTGATGCAAATATTATTTTGATGTAATCAGTTTCTTTCTTTGCCTTTTATTTTTAACTCCATAATAAAAAGCATTAAGACAACTAAGCTTAAGAAAATTAATGTAACTAAACTCTATCGTATCACTTGGATTTTTCGTTATTTAAATATTTAATAATTTAACAAAAAACACGTATAGGGTGGGATTTACTGGTTTAATTTTTACAACGACTACTCTGCATGGTTCGGTCTGCTCATGCTGGCATTCTTCATGGTCGTAGCAATCAACTGGGGTTACGGTATTAGTTGCTTTTATTGACTTTATTTTCAAAAAATAAAAAGTTTTTTAATCTTGTGTATCTCAAGTTTAGTTTCAAAATAGTTTTCTTAAGGATTATTTTAGTTTAGGTTAAAACAAAACCAGCATAAAGTATTAAATATTTTGATATCTTTCAAAAAAAATATTTTATTATTAATACGATTAAGTTTACTTGGTTAAGCTAAACCTTTGTCTTTTTGTCGTTTTTTGAACATAAAGCGTTAGTAGAACTTTAGACATATTTCAACTCGATTGACTTAATTAAACTGTAAACTAAGTTTTTTTAGTGGTATAGCCTTGCTAGATTTGTATGTGTTTAAGTCTGCTGTTTTTAAACAGAAGTAAAGCTATGACGTTAGTTATTTTAAAATATAACAAGAATAAATTGTCACCAGTTTATTTTTTTAACTTTAACAAATTTTTTCCTGAATTTTCTATCGTATGTTACTAAATTGTTTCATTTGTTTTAAAGGTTTTCTCTTCACAAAAAGATGGAGATTTAGCAAAGACATAAAACTGATGCTTGGTTTTGAACCGAACATTTATTTCAAAGCGACGTGGATGGTTTTGACTCCAATAACTCTACTAGTTAGTAAAGTAATGTCACTGTGCTTAAATATTAATTTTAAAAAAGTAGGGTACTTTAATTATATTTCATATAATAAAATTCATCAATCTCACAAATTTATGAGACATACTATGCAAGTTTCTTTTTCTTTTCATTTACTTGATAAAAACTAAATTAATTTTTTCTAATAAAGCTAGAAAGTAAAACTTAACCATTTAAGAACTTCAAAAACTTTTGATGAAATTTAGATTTTAAAATCTAAAATTATTAAGACAAAATAATCAAGTATTATTGTTATAGCTTATGTAATAAAAAATTTAAAAACATATATAGAATAAAACTGATTTCATAACTAACGATAAAAAAATTTGTTGAACCAATTTATTCTAGTTAAGCTTTCAAAAAAAACTTTTTAGTAAGCATCGTTTTTTTTTACAGTAAGTTAATTCTATTAACGTTTTGTGTATTTAAAAAAATACTCAACAACTTTTCGAGTTTATGTTAGTTAAATAAGCTCATGTGTTTTAAGTGAGTACAAAATTCATAAACTCTTTCACCAATCAGGAACTTAATACTTTCATTAATTTTTTTTTCACCAGCTTCTCGTGGTGGCTGGGGGGATCGGTTATACGGCCACCGATTTTGGTGAGAAGTATCAGAAGTGGGGAAGCACCTTGGCGATCGTGATGAGCGCGTCACCGGGTGTCGCTGTGCCGCTGTACGCCTTCGCAATCGCTGTTTACACAAAGTTTTACAAGAAGGAACCTTTGGGCGCGGTGAGTTGAGTTTTGGGAGTTCACAGGGTTTTTATCTTGGTAATCTGCTTTGTGTATAAAGAGAGGCTTGACCCGTTTTACAACTTGTTTTTAAATGGTTTAAGTTTTAACACGTAAACTACCGTTAGTCAATTTTTAAAGGTGAAATGAAGGAACAACCTGTTTTCAAATAAGGTGGTTGACATTTTTCTTACAAATTTCAATAACTAGTTAAATCGTTTCTAATTAATTAAAATCAGTTAAACTTCCTGCTTGCAACTCGCTGATAGTTTAAGTTTAAAACTTTTAATTTCAACAGCTTTTCAAACCGACCCCAAAGTGGGGGCCATCGGACAAAAAAGTGGCGTACGACTCGCAGCTGGGAGCGTTCGTAGAGAAGAACCAGTTTTCTGAGCATCACAGTAACGCAGCATACGAAAACAGTAACGCGGCAGACGGAATCAGTAACGCGGCATACGAAAGCGATGAAAAGCAGAGTGGCGTCAAAGTAACGAATTTTGTGTAAAAAATGTTATTAAATGAAAACGAAATTAATTTAAGTTGTAACTTTTGCATCAGCTTTTAAATAATATTTTATTTCTTTTATATTATTGTTTATAGAATAATCTATTTATAATAACTAGTTTTTACCAAGGTTTATCCTGACACGTTCTTAAAAAAATTAAATATATATCACTAGAGGTTTTCGATTTCAAAAATTACATATATAAATAAAGTATATTAGTTATGTTTAATTTAGCCAATTATCTTATATTTCTTAAAGTGTTTTACTAAGCAAGTTATTTCTACTCTCAACTCCAATCTATTGAGCATTTCTAAGTTAATTAATAATTTTAACCAAAACCATACATTTTAAGTACAGTCACCTGTTAACTTAGTACGCACTTTTGAGTCAAAAAATTGTGTTAAAAAAAATTTTCTTTAAGCCTTTTATACTAAAGTAAGTGAAAAATAGTATCATTTCTTAAACCAAACTAAGTTATATTATAACTTAATAAAATAAAAGTATAGAGCTTGTCCAAAAGTTTATAATATACAAAGTATTTTCTGTAAATATAATGAACATTTTCTCCACGTCCATGTAATAAGTAAGTTAAAATTTTAGTTATAAAGTAACTAATTTTTTACACAGATATTTTTTTTTTAATTATTTACTAAGTCTGGTAGTAAAAAACAAAAATCCACCCAATAAGCTTTGCTGTTAGTGAATTTCCTATGCAACATAATCCAATATAGCTTACATTATAAGTGGCGACTACCCTTAATATTTTAATAAAATTTATCTTTGTGTTTATCTACTTTATAATTTTAACTTAAACTTAAAAAAAAAAAACGCAGAGTAGTTAACAAGTTTAATAAAAATAAGCAGCATATTAAATTTCAAAAGAAGTTTACCTTTTAAGTTTACGCTCTAACTTAATTAAATCATATAAAAAATTTAAGTCAATTTTATGTTATTCTAATCATACGTGATAACAAAAACAAAATGTACCTACTTATTATAGAACTTTCAAAAAAATAAAAAGCATGTTTTAGTGTTTAATTGATAAATTAGGTTCGATAGTTATAAACTCAAAATTACACATGAAATTTTACGTGAAATAAAAATTATAAGCTATTTATAAAACTTAAAACATTTCAAAAATAAATTAGATACAACAGGTAATTTTTATCTGATAAAAAAAATTAAGGTTGCAGCTTTTACAGATCTTTTAACAAACTATCTACACAAAAAAATTATGTATAATTGTAAAAGTTTATGTGATAATTATTCTGCCTACTTTTGTTTAATTCTGTATAATAATATATTAAAATTCAATTCACTAGTATTAAAATCGTTTACAAATAGCATAGGTAAATATTTTGCAGCAAAAATAGTTTAGTTCAATTTACTTTAGTTCAAAAAATAAAATTTTATATGCAAAAAACACTCAAATCGCAAATAATAAACATTGTGTTTTGTCTTTTTAACTGTTATATTAATTCACTTGAAAGACGAAAATAATCAGAAAAATTCGGCAAATAAGAATTTTCTAAAATTTTGTAAAAAGTTTGTTCTAAAATAGTCAAAACTTGTTCAATGTAGATTATCTACAAATTACTATAATCCTGGTGATTAGTTTTTTTTTAAAGAATAACACAGTTATTTTTTTATTTATTTAGTGGCAACTGAACAAAATGCGTCTTTTACAAAAATAATTTAAAAAAGGCAAAATTCCTATTGATCTTTGTTGAGTTTAAATTTTGAAATTAATTATTTATCACTTCTTTAGAGAGTTTTGAAAGCTCTATAGTGGAGTTTAACCATTTTTTTCTCATGATTTTGTTCAAAGAGTCTCTATCCGCCAGATGGTATACTAGCTTTTCTTTTGAAAAAGTATCGCCACCAACTTCTTTTGTGGTTTCCACAATACCAAACCGTTCATCTTTTGTTTTTCTCATGTACTTTGTTCTGAAATACATTCACCTCTTAAGTTTAGTTTGAAAAAAATGTCTAAAAGCAGCACGTGCCTTTAGTTTTAACGAGAAAAAAAAATAAAAGGACTGATTCAACATTTAAAATCAGCTACCTCTTTATCATAAAGTATTGTTTTATAACACAAATCTTAAATAATACACTCTACGAACCTGTTCATAAAAGTATATGCATATAGTTGTATGTGATGTGCAAAAAAGGATGACATTTTTACATTAAACATGCACGGTAGATTAAATAAAAGTGAAAGCGCAAAAAAATTGTTTTACTTTAGCCATGTCACGTACGCGCATACAATCTTAGCGTGCACTGCACATGCTTTAAAGTTAAAGAACTTTTAATAAAAAACTTTCAAAGATCATAAAAGCATTTAAAGTTCACATTGATTTTTGTTGTCTTTGAATATTATAAAACCAATAAAAGTTTATACTGTAGCCTTTTGAAAACTTTCAAAAAAAAAAAAGACATCAAAAGAATGATTTTCAACTTAATATTGTTTTTAAGACAAACATTTTTTTAACTGCGTTTGAGTAATTTAAGTCTATAAAATGTGCTATTAAAAGCTAGAAGTCGTTTTTTATACAGTATTCAAACAACAACAGCAACTAATAGTTGTCAATTCTTGTTGAAAACATTTATAATTTTTTAAAACATACATCAGTAATGTAATTAACAAAAAAGCTTAGTTTTAAATTAGCTATGTAAATTCAAAAAGTACTTCGAAAAGTACAACGTAAATGTATCTGCTTTATACGTATGTGCATACTTTTATAAAACGATCAAAAATAATAGTACAAGTATTTATATTAATTACTAAATTTAAGCATGCAGCTTTTTTATTGAACTATAAGTATCATATTAAACTGTGTAACGACTTTATTTGTAGAACAATTGTAGCTAAAAACCGAAAAAAACTTTTTAAAAGTAAAACTACCTCAATATACCGTAAATGTACACATCTTCCAGACAAAAATCTCCTTTTTCAGTAACAAGTGATGTTTCATAGAGTTTTGTCAGGTGGTTTTTGGAAATAATAACCATACCTCCGTGGCAAAATGGGGGGTAATAACTAGCTGAGTATGTGTGCTCCGAGATATAATACTTTGAATTTATGTCTCTAGATAAGTACATTGATTCAGTAAACAGACTAATTGTTTTTAATTGTTACCAGATTTATTAATAAACATCAATTTACACATTATTGCGTATATGAGTAATATATTGTATAGTAAACATTTTTCAGTTTTTTTAGTAAAATTTACATATGGGTTTTAGCTTTTGGTTTAACTTAAATACACTATTACCATCTACTTTTGAAAGTTGTTCTAAACGAACAATTATTCTACCTTTTAAAATATCAATCACTAAGATAGTAAACGAGAAAATTTTAAATGCAAAGTTTAGTATCTTAAAAACTTTATAATAATTAAAATATAAGTTTTTTTTGTTTTTTTTTTCTCAGATTTTGGATATTTTTTTGTATGATTTATTTATTCTAGCTATAAAAGCTTTTATTAACAGCTTACTTCTTAAATACTAATTAAGGTTATACTAATTATAGTCTAACCTCATATTTTAAATTTTTAAGAATGTTTTGCAAAGCGTATTAAAAAAAAAACTTTTTAAAACACACGTTGTCTTCAAAAGCTCATACAATTAAGTTGTAAACTACTTATAGCTGTTAAAAAGTCAAACAAAATTTTTAAGACAGTAAACAATCAAACAAAAAAATAAATCTGAGTTTGAATATTTACATACCATAAATATACTCTCTTAAAACTTTTCTTTAAGTAGATATACATTTTGTATACGAAACTAATCAGTTGTTATTTACTAGTTAACTTTAAACGTTTTTAACTTTTTTGTCTAGCACTAGTAAAACATTTTTTTAAAGTTGTTAAGTTTTTTCAAAGGACTTTGACTCTTTAAACAGTTTTTTTTTGAAAATCGTTCAAAAAATCTGAATGAATTTTTATGTGATAACTGAAAGCTATCTTATATACAATAGATAAAAGCTACGGTAAATATATATTAGATAACTAAGTAAACAACAAATAAGTAAAAGTTTACCGTTATTCTAAACGTTGCTTTAACTTTCGCTTAACTTGCAATTTTTTGTACAGATTTAACATATAAAAATAAACTAATCATACTTTTCTTAGATTTTCAACAACATTTTCACTGATATTATATACTTAATGCTGCTTATGACAAAATATTTTTAGTATTAGATTTATACAGTATAACTATATATTGTGCAAATTTCCAAACCTCTAACAAACTAGATTTTTTAACTTTTTACTTAAGTAGTACTTTTATTTTTTAAGACAAAAAGTAAAAGTTTAATGTTGAGTAATAGTTATTTAACAACTTATAAACAATTTCTAAATTTCAAGTAACCTTACTGGACCTAATGTGTCACTGTAGGTAAATCCACAGTGAATATTGTTCATTTTAGTTTTGTTTTTGAAAACTTCATAAAATTGAGGTAATGATACGTAACAGTCATCGTCTGTCGTCACAATGTACTCTGTTTTTATTTCTTTTTGCTCTGAAACAAACTTGAACCCTGACAGTACCTGAAACGTTGTTAGTTTAAAGTATACTATGAAGATACAGTAAAAAAACATATGCTATATAATTTACAATCGCTTTTTTTGTCTAAAAGAGTTTAACTCAACAGTAAGTACTAGTTTTTATTTATTAATCGTAAATTATTTAACTTCAAAAAGTTTTATTGGAGCGTTTTAAACGTTGACAGTAATATGATATTTCAAACTATAGTAAGTAGCTTTGCAAAAATAAACTACTCAGCTTGAAAGCACGAAATGACGATTGAAACTATATCTACCAAATTTTATATAAAAAGTTATAATTTAAATATTTATAAACAGTTGTTTAATCACGGTCACTAAAACTGTTTTAAAAGTTTAACAATGAAAGAATAAAATAGATATAGCTTTAATTATTAAAAGTTTGAAAAATTTGTTAGCAAAAATATGACATATATTATATGTGAAGTAGAGAGTAAAAATTAAGTAGAAATTATTTTGTTGCAGTTGTTTTTTAATTTTGTAAACATATCTTAAAACAGAAATAAAAAGCAACAAGTTAACTTGTTAGTTTTTAGTACAAAACAGAAGCTTTTAATGTCTTTCAAATAAACTTTTAACGACTATTTAATTAAGCATTACTTTTTCAGGCAAATATTTATACAAGTCCGGCACATCACTTTGCAAAATGTCTCCAAAAACTTTGTTTTCCCTTTTAATAAATTCTTGTTCTTCTATTTCTTCTGATTTTCCTATTAGAAAAACAATTCCAATTCTAAAATAAAACAACAAACTTGGTTTTGAGTAATCTAAAGTCAAAAAGTTATAACTTTTCTAATCTTAAAAAAATGGAAGTGATTTGTAAAAAATTTGAAATGACTTTAAAATTTTGATAAAATTTTAAACAAAATAAGTTTTGTAATATTATTGACTATATAACATCTAAAATAGTTGTTGCATTCGTTAAACTAAGAAGTACTATAAGTCATTGTTTGTTAAATAAAAAACTCAAAGCACTAATAAAAATAACTAAGTTAAATTTGAACGTATTATTCAAGTTACAGTAATTTGTACTAAGCATATTTTTTACAACAAAATGTTATGACTAATAACACTTGAAGGTCATTTTAAGACAATCGATACATTTTTTACAAAGAAGATTTTGACTTTATAATTTTTACGAAGCGTATTTTACAACAGCTTGTAAATAATACGTCAAAAGCGGAACTTGTTTTTTTTATAAAATAACGGTTCTATCAATAATTGTTTTTTCTAATTAACAATTAAAATTTAAAGATTTAAAGCTAAAATAAATTTGGGTGCTTTTAGAACTCACGCTTAATTAAATAACTAATAAAAATTAATTTAAAATTTATATATTTATACTTTTTAGTCATTCTAACCTGTGATTTACAATAGAATTAAGAGAACCCCATGTTTCTCGAATCAAATTTCTTCTGTTGTCATAATGTATGGAACTTTTAATTAGAAAAGTTACGAAATATTCCTTTCCTTTTGACTCGTATTTCCAAGGCCTGTTAAACTATCATTTTATCAGAATGATTTAAAGTTTCAAACATTTATTTAAACTTTATTTAAAAGTATCAAAGTTCGCTACAGGAAGTTACAATTTAATTAGCTAAAAGTTTCCTGTTACAGTAAACATTTTTGATAGTAATTAAGTAGCACAGATTAAAAGTATAAAACTATTATAAAACTGAGCTTAAAGATGTACACAACTATATCAAGTTTAAAAAATAGTGGCTTATATACAAATGATAAACAAACTACTACGCTAATCCCTAATGTTTTATAAAACAAGTTCATTAAGTTATTACTAAACAAAGCATTCCACAGTTGAGACTTGTTTAAAACCAAACATCGGTTTTTAGTTTGCTGTTTCAAGTAAAAAAGATAAAAACTTTCAACCTCAAAATAAATACTTTTTATACTTTATAAGAAGTCTGCTTAGCAACCGGATAAGACCAGTTTATAATCAAACATCGGTTTTTAGCTTGCTGTTTCAAGTAAAAAAGATAACACTTTCAACCTCAAAATAAATGTTTTCTTTTGCTTTTAAGAAATCTGCTCAGCAACTAGATAAGACCAGTTTATAATCAAATAGGTATGAAACAATGAGAAACGTTCAAAAAAGCTGAATAACTTTTTACTGGTTTTCCTTATTGAACGTTGATATTTTTTTACAGAACAATTTTCAGTTATGTTCTAATTACAAACGCACGAAATGATGTAAGCTTATAAACATATCTTATTTAACCAAAAACAAGAAAATAGTTTTTTAAAGTATTTTTGTTTAAGTTAAAATTACTTAATTGAATTTGTTTATTTGTATCAATAAATTTTGAACTTAATTGTTAATGTGCAGCAAACAAATATTTACATTACTTTAATAAGATATAACTACAAACCGAAGCAGAAACGTTACAATATCTTTTTGAGACACATCTTTTGCAAAATTTTCTGGTAACAAAGACCTGTTATGAAAAATTAAATAAAACTTCTAATTTATTTTTAAACTACTTATTAATTTTATTCACAGATATTACAACTTGTAATTTTGATAATTAATTAAATATTTCAAGCTTTCAATTTTGTTTAAATCAAATAATATGAAATGTAAAGAACAAAACTGAGCTATGTAATTTGATTTGAGCTTTAGACGTTTATAATAAACTTTTTTTTTTTGAATTTTACCAAACTTTTTGATAGATTTTTGAAACTCTAGCTAATTAATTACCTTTTGTAAGGGAAAATTATATACTCGATAAAATCATGATAGTGAATTGATAGAACTCCGAAAAAAACTAAAGCTATCACTTTTAAATGACATTTCTTTCTTAAGTTTTTCCATGTTTTTAGCATTTTAAATTCTAAAAAAATTTTAAGCTTTGAATTTAAATCTAATTTGAATAAACAAATCTCTAATATTATACTCTTTTACTGTTCAAGTAAATAAAAATCAAAACAGCTTGTGGGTATAATAGTTTTTTAACTAAATGAGTACTTTAATAATAGAACTTTTATCAGTTCAGTGAGACATACAAGTAGCTGATAAAAATGAGGTATTCCTCAAAAAAAAAAGTCAATAAACTTGAGTAAATCTTGTGGTTTTCAGTGGTTTCACAACTTGTTGATTAATGATTAACAGTCTTTCGCTAATTCAGATATAATTTTAACAGTGTGCTAATTTCTGGTGCTGAAGTTCACTAGATATCAACAAACTTGACAGCAAATAAAGCACTAACTAATAACAAACTTTAATACCTTGTTTATTACAAGACACTGATTTTAAATTAACAAGCATATTCAAAAGTAATTCAAACTACAAGTTTTGTAAAAAACTTAAAATGAGGTCAAACCTAGCTTATAAAACCAATACAAGATTGTCTCAATTACTTTTGTATTGCTTTTTTTTCTGCCGTACATTTTGCACGTAAAAGAGGAAAAGCATAAATAATTGATTATTTGAAATTTACCGTTGGTTACCTGGCATGGAAGACTATAGAGATTCATAAATATTTTACTTAAACTTTTTTTAATTTCATTTATATCAATATCTAACTTTAACAGATGCACAGATATTTTTTTATTCAATTTTTTAAAAGCTATACGTTTGTCTAGTTGTCAAATACACCCACACAAACCCAAAATTCTCTTTGGTTTATTAGTTTGATTAAATATAAACTTACATCTTTTTTAACTAGCTGAATATCCGGTTAACATATGTATCAAAAAGATTAGAAGTTTAGAAATAATATATTAATAATCTAACACCAACAATATTTTTTAAGTTTTACTTTTATCAGTAGAATGCTCTAAACTTAAGTAAAAAGGTTTCATAACAGCATTAATAGTCACTTTTTCTATTTACACAAACTTACTGTAGTAGTTTGAATCTTTTTTTGTTTAATACTATGGTACTAGTTTTTTTTTTAAGTAACTTGTTAGTTTTTTTAAAAAACTAATATAAACAAACGGCATATTCTTCAAAATTAATTTCAGTTATAAAACAAGATATTTTTCACAGGTTAAAACTTTTTTTAATCTGAATAATTTAAGAGCGTCACAATTTCTTAAAAAAAAACAATTTAAATACACTTATCAACAAACAGTTTTATAAAACTAAAAAGTAAAAAATTCCTAATAACGAATCTTAGTATACTTCAAAAAAGAAGTTTTCAACTTTTGTTAGTCATAGTATGTGACGTTTAACTTGTTTATTTTAAAGCTGACGGTGTTAATAACAGTGGTGCTTTAGTTTTATTAAAGACGTTTTGTGTGAGACATCAGTTTGTGTGAGAGTTTGAACTAAAAAAAAAATTAGCTAAGGTAGAAATTAATGGTAAGCTTACAATTCAGTTTTCTACTTTTCTTTTTAAGTTACTAATTTTTTTTTTAATTTGACAATTTCAATTTTTCGCCACTGCATTCTAACTAGAAGGCTTGACTGGTGGAAAATTTAATCAAATACATACATTTAAAATTTACCTACTAGAGCTAAATTATTATGCTTTAATATATGTTTAAAATTATAAAGAAACACAAAACAGTTTACAACGTTCCAAAATAACCTACTATGAAAATGTAATATAAAACTGACTCGTATTATGTTAGCTTTAAATATTTCTAAATAAATAATTTAAAGAACTGTATATATGTTTATCTAAAACTAGTTTACCTTGAAAGAATTTTCTATCAAGTTCTAATCCATTCATAGAAAAAAACTACTCACGTTTCCGTTAATAAGTCAAGTTAAGCATTTGGCTTAAACCTAAAACTTTCTAAGAATTTAACTTAAAAAATAAAAACATATTGACAATAAAAACTTGAATTGACACAATTTCTTTTACTTCTGCATGATTTATAACTCAATAAAAACGTTTATAAGAAAATAATGGAAAAATAATAGTATAATGTAAAAGTATTTTTTTATAAAGCTTGTCAGTATAGTTTGCACAATGAAACTATTCTATTCATAAACAGTTAACTAATTAGTTTTGTTTTGAATCTCTTGTTACTAAAACCTACAATAAACAGTTAAAACTGGTTTAATTTTTTATTTACTTGTTATCAATAAACTTATGAAGTATATGAAACTAAACTTGTGTTACATTTTTTTAAAACAAAAGTTTTGAAGTGTTTTGAAGTGTTCGAAAAAATTAGCATTAAGCTTTTTTTCTAAATTTGTTTCACAAATTACCCACGACACTTTTTCTATTCTTTTTCTCTTTTCATACTTTTTAATAACGTAACGTAAAAAAAAGAAACCTCTGTTTATTATGTTATTGAAATAATTTTATTTACCATATTAAGCTTGATGTATATAGATGATGAAGAAAACAAATATTCGGTAACAGACAATTTTGTTATTAATAGTTTTTTAAACTTTCATTGAGAAATAACTGTATGAACTAAACTTGTATGAACTGTTAAACCTTGCAATCTTACTTTTCTATTTTTCAAGTTTTGTTAGATGACTTTTATTTATTTCTACTAAGAAAATTGGATAATTAAATACTTTTGATTAATATTTTACTAAAGGTTGTTATGTGTAATTTTATAATACTTATGGACTTGGTACTCAATTTTAATCCTTTAAAACAGTTAGTTAGTAATTTGAATTTTTATCAATTCGTAATAATAGCTCTAGAATGCAAGTAATTGTATTAAAACATATACTACCAGTTTATACTAGGTACTGTAACATGCGTTAAGGTTTATTTCATAAAATAAATTTTATAAAAAGCAAAATTAAAACTAAAGATGCTTTATAAAACCATTCAAATTTTGCACGTTCGTTAACGTAGTTGAAATTTTAAGAATGTAGTTCTTTAAACATCAAACAAAAGCATGAAAATCAAAAATATTAAAACAACTAATCGTTTCTTTTTTACATTTGAAGATACTTAAAAAAGTGATTTTATCAAACTTTTTTGTAGCTAAAATTTTTCATTTAAGGGTTTATCATTTATAAACAAAACTTTACTTATTTTAAACGCAACAGTACATTAACCTTATTATTAAATAAAAATATATTAGTTTTATAACATACTAGATAGTTTTGCCCAATTTATTAAATTAAAAACATCATACATTTCTGTTTTTTTAACTTTTTTTAGTTCTCGAATCATAAAACTACTAAAAGCGATAATTACAAAAAAAAAAGAAGCTTCTAAACCTAACTAGAAATTAAAACAACCTGACAGTAAAAAGGTTATTTAAGTTACGATAAAAGTATTTAAAATCTATCATTTTTTTTTATAGTTCTACGTATATATCGATTAAACTATTATGCGATTAAACTTTTTGTATTATATCGATTTAAACGAAATTGAAATGCAACTATCTGATTACTAGTTTAAAATATCTAAAAAGTACAAACAATTGCTAACTCATTTCAAAACTAACATCTCTTTTTTTCCGTTGGTGTGAGATATTTATGGAAATTAAGAAAGAAATGACTTGCTGTTAGCAATTGGACTGTTTGCTAAGGCGGCGTGCAATACACATTACTAACGGTTGTAAAGCAACCACGTAGAGGTATAAAAGTAAATAAAAAACTACTTTCGAATATGCAAGTATCAATTGTAAACAAACGCCGAGTTAATAACTATAAAATGATAACAATTCTAAATGTTTTCTTTTGTAATATTCTTTATACATGCTTATGTTTAGAAACAAGCAAATTAATACATAATCAATTAGATTATTCTGTTTGCTGTTTCAAATAAAAAAGATAACACTTTCAACCTCAAAATAAATATATTTTTTTACTTTATAAAATATCTGCTTAGCAACTAGATAAGACCAGTTTATAATAAAAATGTTTGAAACGATAGAGATTTATGAAAAAAGCTGAATAGTTTTTTACTGGTTTTCCTTATTGAACGTTGATACTATTTTTACAGAACAATTTTCAGTTATGTTCTAACTACAAACGCACGAAATGATGTAAGTTTATAAATTTATCTAACTTAAACAAGAGCAAGAACAAATTATTATGTTTTACAGAAACCTAAGACAGGATTCATTCGAAATCATTTTTATTAAAAAAAACAACAAATAAAATCGATTTCGGCTAACGCTCACCAACTACTTTTGTTAGCAACTAATTTTAAAATTAACTTTTGAGTAGATAAATAGTTAGAGGTTTCATCAGAAAAAATATAAATTAATACTAGTTAGCATAATTGAGCAAAAGTTAATTAGACATTCACAATTCATAACTACATATTTAAAAACAGTTAATCAGTAATTTAGCTACGATAAGCAACAATAACAAAACAAACAATAAAATAAGCAACAAAAATCAAGCAAAACAAAATAAAATTTAGTTCAATTTTAATTAATAACAATTTATAAATATTAGAATTATAAACGTATTGTTGCTTGCACGAATTAGGTTTGAACGTTTCTATAAATAAAGATTCCAAAACACTTAGGTGATAATCATTACGAGCTTTACTTATAATTGAAAAATTACTATCACTGTAATTCCTTGCACAATTGGTTAATAAGTGTTCGGCAATCGCCGATGATCTGTTAGATGGTTTTTTCAAACCCGTGTCCATCCAACTTCTGAGGGATTTAAAAACATGTTCGTCTCTTCTAGTATGGAATCTCTGGGACGTTCTGCCGATGTACACACTGTCACAGTGGCATTTGTACTTATAAATTACTTTACTTTTTTCGAGATCGGCAGTATGATCTTTGTAAATTCTTTCTTGTAACATGACTGATTCTTAGTTTACAGAATTAAAAGTGGAGTTGACTGGGTACTTGACATTCTTTTCAAGAGCAGTTGCTACTTTACCTAGATATGGCAGTCTTAAATATACAGAGCATTTGCTAGGACCAAATTTTGAGATTGTATTGTTAATTGTCTTTCTGATGATATGTGATTGGTAACCAATATTTAAGTTGAAATAAAACTTATGTTTTTGAACTTAATTGCTAATGTGCAGCAAACAAGTATTTACATTACTTTAATAAAAAATAACTACAAACCGAAGCAGAAACATTGCAGTATCTTTTTGAGACACATCTTTTGCAAAATTTTCTGGTAACAAAGACCTGTTATAAAAAAATAAATAAACCTTCTAAATTAAATTGTCAAACTTCTTATTAATTTTATTTGCGATTGTTACAACTTGTAATTTTGATACTTAATTAAATCTTTTAAGCTCATTTTAGTTACAGCAAATAATATGATATGTCAAGAACAAAACTTAGCTATGTAATTTGATTTGTGCTTTAGACGTTTACAATAAAAAAAATTGTTTTCAAATTTTACCAAACTGTTTAATAGATTTGTAAAACTGTAAATAATTAGTTACCTTTTGTAAGGGAAAATTAGAAACTCGATAAAATCATGATAGTAAATTGATAGAACTCCAAAAAAAACTAAAGCAATCACTTTTAAATGACATTTCTTTCTTAAGTTTTTTAGCATTTTAAAGTCTAAAAAATAGAAAAACAAAAGTCATTAATTAACCTAACAGTCAAAAGGTTATCTAAGTTACGATAACAGTATATAAAAACTATCATTTTGTTATATAATTCTACTTTTTTTCTTTTCTACGTATATATCGATTTAGTTTTTGCGTTCCTAAATTTACTTCTAATGTTTGAAATATAATTTACAAAAGTAGAGTTATCAGCTAAGAAGTCATAAACAAAATCAAAATTTAAGTAAATGATTACTAGTTTTAAATATCTAAAATGTACATACAAGTGCTAACTCATTTCAAAACTAACATCTCTTTTTTTCCGTTGGTGTGAGATATTTGTAGAAATCAACAGGGAAATGACTTGCTGTTTACATTAGGACTGTTTGCTAAGGCGGCGTACAATACACATTATTAGCTAAAGCAACCACAAAAAAATATAAAAGTAAATTAAAACCTACCTTCGAATATGCAAACATTGATAGAAAACAAACGATAACTATAAAATAAAACCAATTCTAAATGTTTTCTTTTATAATTTTCATTATATGTGTTTATGTTGAAAAAGAAGCAAATTAACACATAATCAATTAGATGATGAAGATGCTTAGAGTTGCAAAAAATAACTTTATTTTTCTTTTTTAAAAGAATATCAATATTTAGAAGCAATAATTTAATAACGGCGACTGTTTTAGACTTTATAAAAGCCACGACAGTAGAAAAGAAACTGCCCTTAATTACTTTTAAAAATATGAAATTCTATATTTTTTTATTTCACTAGAAACAATAGTCAGAGATAAATAAGCTTAACTACATTGTTTTCGAAAATAAAACTGTTAAGCTCAAAATTTAACTGTCGAAATCTTGCAAAATTCGAACATTACAGAAATAAACCTTACCAAAATAGAAATTATAAAATTTCTTGTATATCGTGACAAAGTTTAAAAAAAAAAAAAAACTTAAAATACTATATAATTTGCAAAGCATTGAAAAATGTTTATAAAAATAATTTTTGGTTATTTATATTAAGATAAATTGATAAAGACTTTGCATGAATTTAGATACTTAAAATATAAACTTAATGTTTTTTTTATTTAATTAGTTGCTTAATTACACCAAACTTGTTTAGTCAAAACTTTAAGTAAAAATGTAAAGTAAAGTAGTTATAAAGGAAACTTTATGATTATAATATCAGTAGTAGCTATATAGTGTATACTTATAGTGGATTATGGTGTTAAAAAAGATTGCAGCGTTGTTGTTTAAGTTTATTAATTATAAAATCTAGCAGGTGGCTAAAATTGTGACAAAGTATAACTTTTTTTTGATTGAAGTTTAATTGTTTAGTTATAGATTAAAAAACGTTTGTTTTTAATTCAAAATCATCAAGTATCTTTAGAGCTTGTCCTTTTAATTTTCAAAAAATCAAAAGTAAGCTTTTCGTTTAGCATTTTTAAAATGTTTTGCTTACCTTTTATTTATAATTTTATTTATACTAATAGTTTTTTTTCTGTGGAAAATTTTATATTTATAAGCTTAAAAATCCTATATGATATCTTATATTAGAGTACACTATTATGTAGATATTAACGATCAAAATTAAATCTTAGAAATTTATTTGAAGTTAATAATTTTTGCCATTGGTTAAATTTTTTACTAGATTTTTTTTAAAGTTGTGTTATTCTTAAGTGTGCTGAAGTAGAAAATAAAAAATTAAATTGACTTGTCGAATACTTAGATAAACTAGAAATAAGTTGCACAAGTATATATTAAAAAACTGTTTTTAATTACACTTTTACGTAAGCCTTACTAACAAAACACACATAGAGTGAACACCAGTTAAGTTTATTTTAAAAACTCAACAGAATCACACCAGTACCAAACAAGATCGTAGCCCAATGAATGAAAACGCTCACCTCACGCTTTATTTTCAGCTGTTTACTTGCAGTAACACCCCATGTGCACGAAAACTTTTACGTATTTTGGTATCACCGCGTTTTGACGCTAGTGGATCGGCCTTAATACCACTACTACCAAATTTGCACCTTCAAGTTCCGTACCTCGCCACTTACACGTCTTATTCCAGCTTCCTGCGTTTGGCATGTGTAGTGTCTTGAGAGCGCTTGCGGGTAGGACGTGGTCTATTTTGTTGGATTTTACACTCGAACGCCGCACTAGTGGTTATTTAAAAAAAATCCCTCGAAGTTTTGTTGTATTGAAAAGCAAAAAGTTAAACGTTTCCGGCTTTTCTAAACTACACTGATAGCATTCAGGTACTTTTTTATTGATTGTGAAATATGTTTTTCCGTGATTAGTTATTCAAATAAAAACTTTTAGTGCTTATAATCGAACAGCTAATTTTTAGGCATGAAAATAAGTTTACTTAAAACACGAGAGGACTATTAAGAACTGCTAAACTAAAGTAAGTTAGCTATATCATAATATAGCTGTAAAACTGAAATGAAAATAATTTCAGTTTAACATCAGTAATAAAATAACATTTTTAAAAGATAACTTATATAAAAAGCATCAAGTTGGATAAGAAGAAAATTTCAACAGACTTTTGCATAAATATTAATAAATTTCTGCAATTTTTGAAGTAAAATTTATTCATACGAGATTATATCGTCATAACTATCAAAACAAATGTAATTGTTAGTTTTTTTGGTTTCCATGGTTATCTATACACACCAAAGGTATTTATTTTACTTTTCCACAAACTTACTTACACGAACATAGTTAGCAGACATTTAAAGTTTGCTAGCCGATAAAAGCAAAATAAAGTCAATTTAAGTTGACAGTAAAAAGCAAAAATATAAGACTGAATCGAACGTTCAGCAATCAGCATTTATTTGAAGAAAGAACCGAAGAGGAAAAAAGAATTTTGACAACTGTTTTCATAGATCTTCTTAATATTGTCTCTATTGCTCTTCTATACAAAAGAGTGAGTTATTTTGTTGATTATACACGTTTTAATTAGCTTTCAAAACTTTACTTTTTTTAAATAAGTTGTTTACCTTAGATATCATTTTGTATGTTAAGCTTGCTTTTCTTAAAAAACGTATAAAAAAGACTTTAATAAATAGATATTTCATTTGATCAGAATAAGTACTTTTCTAACTAGTTCAGATATAAAATTTGTAAACAAGCAGACAGAGAGCTTAAAAGGGTGATTATTTCTATATAAAATGGAAAGTTTTGTACACTTTTATAAATTTTGCAAAAAGTGTGTCATCACATGCATTTCAATTAGACATAATCTGTCTTGAAAGCCAGTAACGTCAATCTTTTCTACGCTTATTATGGACATTAAACAAAAATAAACAAATTTGTCTGCCTCAACATCTTTCAAGCATTTTATTTGCAACAGACGCAATGAGCAGTTGCCATTTGAGGGCGAAGAAAAGCAGTCTGTCTCAGACGGACGAATGCAAAGATGATGAGTTCGAGTGGTGTCCTCTCAGGGTCGGACTCGCTGCGATCGGAGTGATCTTTCTGGTAGTGCTCGGATCTCACAGCATTTACCACTCGGCTCCAGTGAGCACGCAGGACTCTTTCGTCAGATCGTGAGTTTTTCGTATATCGCATCTTATTAAGTTTTGTGTTATTTATAAGCTTTTTAATTTAGATAAAATCGATTTTATTTATTGTTAAATGTTAGTTTCTTTGTATGGAAAGTTTGAAACATTAGTTTATAAAAAACATTTAGTTTTTTTATTCTTCAAAATTGTTTTGTTTTAAATGTATAACATTTTGTTCACCTTTTTAAAACTAATCTATGAAACAAACGTAATATTCAGGAAACCATATTTAACGCATACCGGTCAAAACCTGAAATCAAAACTCAAACGTGAAGACTTCAATGACGTATTCGATCTTCATTTTAACGACAACCCTTCCTCTGTTCCCACCACTGAACCTGCTGCTACCAAGAAAAAATGGTGGGACAAAGACTTTGAGGAAGACGAATACGGTGATGAATTGACGCCAGAGGACGGGTTCGACTCGCAAGTGTGGGAAAACGAAGAGATGGACGACGGAATGCACGATCCAGACTGGGATCGCCCGAGGTTTAAAGTTGGAAAAAGTCAAGACAATTTTGACGACGAGTTTAATGCAAGGTGGAACGACAAGGACTTCTATGCTGCGCAAAACTACAACGATCACTCGACACCCAAAGACGACTCTCCGTTTGACCCAACTCATAAACCTGCTGCTAAACTTGAAAACAAACGGTGGGGTGACGGTGACTTTGAGGGAGTAGGCCGCGATCCTGTTGACAAGCCTGCAAGCAAATTCAAACGTACGAATTGGGAAAAAGTAAAGTATGATCAGAACCCGAGATCAGCGCGCGAAAAAATCAAATACAGATATGACGGCGGTAACGATTGGAAAAATGTTGATGACCACTTTGAGCTGTCGAAGTGGGACGATCTTAAGAAGAAAAACGAAAAAAACCACGCCCAAAACAGGTATCTTGCACGTGAGAAAACAGAAGGCAGATCTCAGCTTCCTCTTAATTCTCCCGCTGATCCCACCGGTGAACCTGCTGCTTCCAATAAAAAATGGTGGGAGGAGAATTTTGAGGAGCCTGATCTTGATGATGAACCTGATGCTGCTGAAATCAATGAAAATTACGACGAAGATGATTACTGGTTGCCTGAAGAAGAAGATGATTTAATGTTGGACTTCGGAGATGATTTCTTGATGCCCGACGAAGATGACTACTTGATGCCCGACGAAGATGATTTCTCGTTTGACGAAGATGACTACTTGATGTCCGACGAAGATGATTTCTTGTTGCCCGACGAAGATGACTACTTGCTGCCCGACGAAGATGATTTCTTGTTGCCCGACGAAGATGATGACGAAGGCTATATGTTTGATCACGACTTGCTCGAAGCGGATGAATTCGACGACGGAACGTACGATGCCAGCTGGGACCGGCCAGGATTTACGGCGGAAAAAAGTCGAAGCGGGTACGCTGACGAGATAAAGTGGACGGACTTTGGTGAACGTAAAAAGCTTGATGAGGAGTATTATCCCAAGTTCACGGAGTTGGATTGGAAAAAAGAAGAGGATCGTTTGAGTGGTCAACGTGAGAAGAGGAGGTCTAATGGATTCGGAAGAAGGCCAGCAAACGTCCAGTGGTAATAGAAGCAGCACCCGGTCAATATATAAAAGATAAATGCACACTTAAACATGAATAAGTCTATAAAATGTATAAAATAATATAATAAATAAAACAGTATTTATATGGCTTGCTTTTTTTATATGCTCAAGTTAATGTACAAGATATAAGTATATTAAAGTTTAACTGATAGTGCTAAAATTTAAACGGACTGTAAGTAATAAGTAGAGGTAAAATTAACTAAAACCAGGTGTATAATTTATTTATCACCATCATTTACTGAGTTTTTGAAATCAACTAACTAAACACTTATCTTTTTATCCATACGCATCTTAGGTATGCACTTTTTTTCTTGAGTACGCTAAAAATAAGCAAGAGGTAAATTTTTTTGTGCACAAATTGCAAAGTTGTATTTTTCGTTTATCAAAAACTTTAAAGTAAAATGTAATATACTTATTTTCTAAGTTTGCGTAGAAAAACAATACTAATAATTAAACAGCAGATTACGCAAAAAAAAACAGCGTAATTAATTTTTACATACATTACGTTTGCCGCAAAAAGTGAGCTTGCTATGCAAAGATTAGATTTAATGTAAAAGTTGAGTTGGGCGATAAGGGTATGATATATAAAGAGTAGAAAGGGAGCGGGAACATATTTTAGATTCATAATAGAATCATCCACAACAACATTCCAAAACGTTAGGTTGAACATAAAAAAACTGGCTAAATATCAAAAGGAAACTGTTTTTTTTTTCTATAAACAATTACAAATAATACGTACAAAACATTTTATATATTATTTATATCTAAGTTATTTTTATTTTTTAATTTAGTTTTTAAATAACTATTAACTAAGCTAGAAATTAGGAGATAAAACTTGTAACAAAATTACTGATATATTTAAAATATATACGCAAATTAATGAGTCATGCATTTTTTTTCATAGCTAAAATAGAGAGATTATTTATGGTTAATTTCATTGCAGGCTTAATCAACTAAACTTTAATGATTTCTCGTACATTAAGACCACTTTAACTAAACATGTTAAAAATTACCAATGTTATAAGGTGGATTAAGAATAAAGTGTTCTGTTCTTAAACTTAGCTGTAAACAGTTTCATTGAACAGGATAGTATATATATTTCACACAAGAGTATCGAACAGAGAGTATCATACAAGAGCGTTTGTTAGACCGCAATTCGGATTGTCAATGTTTTGCTTGAAAAACCTGATGCTTTAGTTCAGGGTTTCTTAAATCATTCGAAAATTTTTTTATTAACAATATTGTTTTAATGAAGATTATATTTATAAGTTAAAAAATAAAACAAATCAAATGCATAGTCCTTGTAAAACATCTTGTTTTTTCATGATGTCTCAACTTCATCTTTTTACAAATTAACGGTCAACACTTTTACGTCTATTACAAAAAAATTATCGAAATCTTGTCCGTTTCAAATGTTTTTAAGCACTTCTACTAAGTGACATTTCGCCAAACTTACTAATTTAACAGACGTGTACAAGGTAATTTATTTAGCATCAAGCCTGTTTTAGCTCATAACTATCACAGTTTTTGAAAATTCTATGATTAGACAAAACTATTTTATACAAAAGCTTCTTAAATTCCAGTATATGTTTTTTTTTAATGTAATGAACTTCAGAAATATTTCTTTAATTTTTTTTCCTGTTTAAACTTAAACATTTTGATAAAGTTAACGAGACGAAATCATAGAAGTTACTTTATTCGATGTAAAATCAATACAACTATTCGTGGTAGTTCAAAAAACAGGCTGGGACAAAGAAAAATGTTTTAAAATAATGAAGTTTTAAAACATTGTTAAAATACAGTAATAGTAAGATTTAGTTCAAAAACAATTCAGGACAGCCTTGAAAACAAATTTGTACAAACGCATTTGAAAAATAAAGGTTTTCTTTTCGAGTAAAACTGATGTGTATCACTTTTACACAATAAAAGACTTAAAAATCAATTTTTAAAATGACAGCTTTAAATTAAAAGTGTGAACATGATAAAAAAATATTTATTAATGAAAATTAATTTGAAACATTTACACCAATTATTATAAACAGTATTTTAATTGTTCTTAAGAAAATACAGTTTATCATAAGGTAAAAAAAATGTAATAAGAAAACACAAAATCAAGTTCAGTGTTGTTAAATAAAAGAAACAAAAACAGTAGCTTTTAATGAATATACACTTAAACTGTTAAAAAAACAAATTATATTTGAAACTGTAAAACTTAATGTTGTATGGTTGAATCTAAAATTAGCAAATTCTTAACACAAGATTCACAACCGAACATCAAACTTTTCATTCTTAGTTAATAAGAATATAAATATTGTGACAAACTTTGAACATAATATTTTTACCCAAAAATCATGAAAGTTTTCCCGACCATTTTTTCAGATGAAAAATAATCTGATTTTATTCGATTATTGTTTTCAAGATCTTATACTGACTTTGTGGCGATACACTATGTAATTATAATGCCAAATTACCCATAAAGTTTTTTTTTTCTGCAAAACAGTCAAGAAAAATTTACTGAGTTAGCGGCAACCATGCTTTATGATATTATATGTAAGGATCTTTGTTAATAAAGTAAATCAAAAGTTTTCAATTTGTCATTAGATTTAAAGCTACTAACCAAAAAAATCTTCAAAATTGTTGGTTTTACAAGACATTGTGCACATTTTTTCTTACTTACAAAAATTAAGTTGAAAATTATTCTTTTAAACAAAATTAGCATGTTATACAACTACTCTTTTGTTTGTCTTTTACATTATACTTATATTGGTATAAAATTATCTGAAGACCATTACTTATTGTCAAGTATATAACAAAATAGGTATGATAGAAAAAGCTTTTACGCATTTTTTTGTAACAGCAATTGAATTAGCAAATTATTTTGATCAAACATAGTTATTTAAAAATGACAACATTTTACAAGCGTCAAGTTAGAAAAGTGATTTCAAGAAAAAATTAAAACAAATTTTATATATATTCAACTCTAATTCTACATAATCTTAATTGATTTTCCAAAATAACAGATTAAAGACTGATTTTTTGAAAAATAAAATATAATTTTTTTTTTAAATTCGATGATTTAACTGTACTTAGATTAAAAAACTTAACTTCATTTGTTGTAAATTAAATTAATTGTTTACCGCGCTTCTAAAGTTTACAAAGACATTTTTTTGAAACATAGAATCAATTACCATCATCATGAACAACGACTTTTGCAGAGGCAACGCGCACGAAACGAAAACAGCGGCCGCCAAAAACTCGTACAAAAAAATGACAAAAAGTTCAACATGAACGCGATCACAAAAAATTGGTGATCGCTCGAGCGTAACGATCACGTGACCTCACTCGAGTATGAGCTTGATGAAGCTGGCGACGTGCTCCTTGTTGTCCTTCTGCATGTTCTTCCGCATGAACTCCGTCCCCTCCAGCTCGCTGTAGTTGCTCCTCTCCTGCGCGTCCTTGTGGAGGCAGGCGCGGCAGAACTGGCGCAGGTCGTCGGAGTAAGCGATGCCGGCGGGAAGGGAGGGCGAGGGGTCGTCCACCACCTGCGAGGGTGAAATTTTTTTATGCTGACTAACTGAACTATGTGTTCTCGAACGTCTATTTTCAAGTAGCCTGTTTGAGCTGCCGGAGCGTTTTAAAAGATTATTAATACAATAAATTTCAACTGTAACGCTTGAAAGAAACTTGAAAAAAAAATTAAAAATTCTGGAATAACTATTGTATTGTACACTAAATAAAACTGTTTTAGCTTCTAGAAGTTTTCGTAAAATTTAAGATTTACAAAACATAATAAAATGCCATACTTCAAAAGCATCTTTATTAACTCTCAAACGAAATAAAGTTCAAGCAACGTTGACAAACGTGTTTTTTTTCAACCAACCAGTTACTTGTATGAGCTGATGAAACTTTAAAATTCTTGAACTTAATTTAAACGTGTCACTTGCAGCTTAAAAATTTTTCATTGAAAGGCTCTCGCCCTACACACGCTTTCAACATCAACCGATCACCAACCTGCTTGAGCTGCTGGAACGGGTTGCGCCACGTGTCGTAGGGGAACTCCCCGGTGGCCACCTCGATCATGGTGATGCCGAGCGACCACACGTCCGACTTGACGTCGTAGCCCTGCTTGTTCCTGGTCGGGTCGATCCTCTCCGGGGCCATGTACGGCTTGCACCCGGCGTCGATGGTCTTGGCCAGGCTGTCCACCAGCTGGCCGCTGATGCCGAAGTCGCACAGCTTCACCTGGCCTGCGTGAGTGTGGAGGGAAATGAGGGTTAATTTTATTACGGTAACTTTAATTGAAATTATCGAGCACAAGCCGATTCAAGAAGCTGTTCAAGCTTGAACTAATTTGATCATTTCAACTTACAAAAACATAACTGTTTATAAAAAATATTTCGATGATCTACTTTAATTTCTTTTATTGTTTTATTAAATTCAACGTTTCCAAAAGTTAAAAAAAAACTTTCAGACTTTCTGAATTTCTTTCAGGTTTTTTTTTTATACAAGTTTGTTAGTCAATTTTTAGTATAGATTAAATTTAAGGTAAAAACTATTTTAAATGTTATAAAAATATTGAAAAGATACTGTAATGATAACTTAAATGCTTTTTAATAAATATATTCAAAGTAATACATAATTTTTTGTAAGTTTTTGTATCTAATCTAAGTTTCATAATTTTGGATGTAAGAATTATTTAAAACGGCGAGTTAAATGTTAATTTGATGCGGTAACGTGTGAGAAGGTGGAACATTTTCGCTTAAAACTAAAAAGATTTAATTTAAATACTTAAATATCAGATAAATTCAATAACTTTCTATTAAAAATAATAGAAAAAATTTATAAATAAAATTTTCATAATATTTATTTCATCTAAATTAACTACTGATTTACTCATTTTTCTACTTTTAATACTTTTATTTTTATTTCCCTACGCCTCCCCCTAACACATTATTAACTTACTGTAATCAATTTTGTACAAATGTGTTTGTTTGTCTGTACTAAGTTATCGCATTTTATATCAAGCAATTAAGTTTAAACTTATTAATAAATTCTTAATAACTTTAACTTAGTCTAACATTTTGCTTATGCTTATTTTTTGTAAAAAACAAATGTGTTTTATTTTTTGTGAGTCCTGTACAAGTGGCTAATGATTTGATGCCTAAGTCCAACATTGCACAATAAACAATATATTAATAATAATGATAATAAAAATTCCAGGAATTTTCAGTTTTTTTTTCAAAAGTTTCAAATTCCAAAAATTGCCAGGTTTTTTTATATAAAACATATACAACCACACATCGTACCGTCTTTGCTGAGCAGAACGTTGGAAGGCTTGACGTCCCTGTGAATCACGTGCAGCGATTCCTGCAAGTACCTCAGCGCCTTCACTATCGAAACCGCCACCGCTCCCAACACGTCCTCGTCTATTCGCAGCCCCCTGTCCTTCACCTGTTGCGTGACATTCGTTTACAAATCACATTTTTATCTAATTTGAACTAAAGGATATACAAAATGAGTTTTATTAAATGATATCTTTATATAAATATGGTTTGGTCAGATTCGCGAAAAGCGTATTTTGCAAAGGTAACTCCGATAAAATAAAGATCGCCCGAACCTAAAAAGATAAAAGAGACTATCTGACATCTTGTAAAAAGTTTCTCTTATGGTCTGTTAATTAAAAAAAAAGGTTGACGACTATTAAAATTTTTAAACATGGCATTCACCGGTTATAACAAAAGATTTTGAAAAATTTATTAGTTTTTGGATGAACGTGTAAGAGTATGTTAACTTGAGTATGAAAAAATTTAATGAAAAATAGACTAATTGTTGGTGTATATGATTATTTTTTATGAAAAGCTATGAGTATTTAAGCGCTTGAAACGTAGGTTAAAGTTGTTAGATCTGAACGGAGTGACAATACTAAACGGATCAAATTTAAAACGAGTCGACAGTTTCACCCCAACTTTTACCCTACAGTTTATAATTATTTTGGGTATGTAACTTTAAAAATGTTATCCATGTTATTCTGACAACTTTTTACAGATAATCATAAGTTAATATCTTTTTTGTATATAAATAATGTTTTATAAAGAAAAACTAATACCATTAATGCAATCTTTTCTATCAAAAATTAAGAAGAATAAATGAATTATTATGATCTATCAATAAGTTGACACTTTTAATTTTATAAATTGACCATTTTCTAAATTAAAAAAGAACAACTATTTATATCATATATTAACAACTAATTAAGAACTACTTCATTACTTCATTAGAAACAACGATAAACTATCGAGGATATATATATTCTTACTTACTTTTTTGTAAAACTAAGGAGTACAGTAACCTCTCGCTTATTTACGCACATTGTGTCCACAGAAAAAATGCGTAAAGATACGAGAGATCGTAAAGATACGAGAGGTACCAAGTATACTTACTGTAATGGCTGTTTTTTGATATTGCTTCTAGTTAAAAGCAGTTTGGGAACTTTCTCACTTTTAATAATTTGTTTACTATATTTTTAAATATGAAAACAAAAGATAAAACTATACATATATTAAAAAAAAGGATTTAAATTTATGTAAAATAATAATACTTGAAGCAAAATTTTACTAATTTTAACATTAAGTAGATTTTATCTTTATTTATATGTGACTTATTTTATTTGATACTTAACATTTATATTCTATTCTACTTAGCAAAGTAAATTCATAATTAAGCATTTCTTAACAATTAAGAAATTGTGTGGTGTCTGTATTAAAATTTGTTTCTATTGCCTTTTACAAAAATATGCATTTGGTGCTGTAATGGATTTCTTCTTTTAAATAAAAGTATATAAAATACAAGAAAAATAAATTATAATTTTTTTTTATGCTACTAAAACTTTTTTTTAATTTGACCTTTGCCCACATAAGGATAAACTTGTCTTGCATTGTAAAGATATATTAATGGATTTTTTTGTTAAGGAATGAAATTTCATTCCTTAAGAATTTGAGCAATTGAAAATTTTTATTTATTTAAAGGTGAGTTAGCATTGAAAAACATATTCTAAATAAAAATATACAATAAACCTAATTTGTGCAATATAAAAAAAAAGTTTTTGAATTTTTTAGAATTCTAAAATGCGCAACTAAATGAGAGTGCGTAACGTCACGAGTGCGTAAAAATGCAAGAGGTTACTGTACATTAATCAGATTTTATTGATAAATTTTATAAGCCAAAACTATGCGCTGACTATCAGTTAGAAAGTATTTAAACCAGTAACTGGCTTGGATATACTTTTTACTTTCTACTTAATTTAACTAAAAGTAAACAATTGAAAATATTCATACTTTTTTGTAAAACTGGTCTAGAGAGGCATCCATTACCTCCATGCAAATCCAAACGTCTCCTTGGCGAAACAGAGCTCCGTAGAACGTCACCTGCGAAACATTTGAACTTAATAATGTCATAAGGTTAAAGTAATATTGAAACTGTCTTAAACAGTATAACAAGGTTGGAAAGATACTGTAATGCTACTTTTAATGACTTTTTTAATAAATAAAACTTTAAATGATACATAAAAAAATATTTTTGATATATTTTTTGTATCTTGTTGAAATTTCAATACTTAACATGTAAAAATACTTTAAATTCCAGGTATTTTCAGTTTTTTTTTGCCTAAATTGTCAAATTCCAGGTTTTTTGGCACCACTGGTATGTAGATTGAAAATGTACACATAATGTTGTAACGGTAAAGGTTATCAAACACTGTGTCACTTGTAAGAATCAATATTTGTACAGAAATTTTTAAACAAAGAATACAGTGCTTGTTAAAATCACAAGTTATGATTACCTATAAACCGATTTTTCTAACTTTTTAATCATAATTTAATTACTAAAGCAGGGTTAACCATGGTTGCCACTGATCAAGCTGAGAAAAATTTCCTGACTTTTTATTAAAATTTCCTGACTTTTCTAAATCAAACTCTTAAATTAAACTTATTCTAAAATACATAATCTAACACTTGAAACTATATAAAGCTTTCAATCTAACTTTAATACAAGTTAAAAACAGCAGTTTTTTGCTGAATTCTATCATCAAACTTCCAGCACATAAACTGAACCATCTGTGTATGATTGATGTATTTGTAATAAACAGCTCTATCAGCAAAATACTTGTATTATTACTTTATAAACACAGCTTGTCTGAAAAAAGACACAATCTTATAGCATTTCCTAGCATAAATGTATCTAGATAAACAAACGACATACAAGGAAATTTTACAATTAAAACCTTGAATTAATAACAAACTTTCACAACTAAAATCTTAAAACAATAACAAATTTTTACAGTTAAAACCAATCAATACAGAACACATTTTTTTAGAATTTCCTAGCATAAATGTATGTAAATAAACGAAACGACACTACTTATTTACTTAAAACATGCTTTACTTATATAAATTGTTCACTTAGTTTAATAAAATACTACCCAAACTATTTAATATAAAATCTTTAAATTAAAAATCAATTAAAAAAGAATATACTTAAGTAACTGTAAAAAAAAGACATAAAAAAGTAAACTATATATCTATAGTATAAAATATTTACTCTTATCATTTAGTATAAAATTTGTAACAAATAAATATACTCTTGTTTACTTTAAAAACTTAAGTTACTCTACAAAAAATACAAATAATAAGTAAACTTAATCTTGGCATATACCTCTCTTATAACTTATTTTATAAATTTAAACAACTTTAAAAAATATATAAAGAGGTAAAGTATACACATTAACTTGTTACATAAAATACTGAACTAACTGCTTAGTTATAAAGAACTCAATTATTTACTTAAACAAAAAACAATTTGATTCTAAAATTATGTTAGATAAACTTTTGTGTATATATCAGTTTCACTATGGAAGTGTCCTTGCTACAGATCATCAATACTAAAAAGCTTACAAAATCTGCTTGTTCAAGTAGGGTACTTGTTCAATATGTTAATAGAAAATTTTTGCAATTTTATAAAGGATATTTTACTAATTTTTACAAGATGAAGGCATTGGCAATAAAATTAAATACTTTTGTAAATTTCTAGAAAAACTTTGGAAATTTTTTCTGACTTTAAAGGACTTTTAATTAATTTTTACCATTTGAAGGCTTTGGAAAACAAGGAATTTTGTAAATTTAAACTGACAAAATCTGACTTTTTTTTTAATTTTATAAAAGTTCCTGACTTTTTTTCAAACCCCCCCCCCCCCCATTTTTACCTGACTTTTCCTGACTTTTGTCATTTAAAAAAAATTTTCCTGACTTTCCTGTACAAGTGGCAACCCTAGTTGACACAGATCGAATTGAAAAAAATCCAGACTTTTCTAGATAACTCTTTTTTAAATATGATTTAAAATTACATAACAAAGACTTGAAAAATAATTTCACTCCAAAATATTCAGTTAAACCCTGGAAAAATATGGATTGTAAAAGCAAAGTTTTTTGGAATATAACATTAGCAAAATTCAGTTTTTATTGAACTTTCTTATTAAGAGAATGTTTATACCAAATTTCCTGACTTTAATCGAAAAACCACATTTTTTCCTGACCTTCGTAATTTTTTTCTCCTTTTTGCTGACTTTTCCTGACTTTGTGGCAACCCTGCTGAAGGTATATAATTTTAAATTAATAATTCTATAGATCAATAGAAATAAAATTTGTAGTTTTTTTTTTCAAAACTCATCGCATTAGAAACATCAATTAAATTATTATCCAATATTTATTTCAACAGTTTATTACAATCAAAACAATGTTTCACTCCTATACTTGCATATAGGTCGAGAACTTTAAATTGTTTGATTTAAAACAAGTTACATTATTAAATTATTATTACAGTTTTTCAATTTATTTATTCCTCAAAAACAAAAAAAACGTCTAATGACAGAGTTGCTAATAATTGAAACAAAAAGGATGGTCACTAAAAACTGATATAAAATTTTTAAAATGGTCAGCCTGAGTTAAAAATCAAAGTTATTAAACATTTTTCATAACAAATTAATTCACTGTTGTTTTCCTATTACTGTAATGAGGGCAAGACTAGCATTTGTAAATTCAACGTTTTTTAACAGCAAAAAATAACAATCTAATTTTTTTAAACTTGGAAAACTTTTTTTTATTTGCGAAGAAGCGTAATATTTTTGTTTTAAACCAGTAGGTATACCTGTTTTGACAAAAAGCTTAGAGTTACATTTTCAATTGGATTTGATTCTTTAAGCATTTTAAATTCAAAAATTTTCTTATCTAGAAACACACGTCAAATGAGCTAAGCTTGATGAAAAATAAAAGCAATCTATCTATTAATAATTTTTAAAACAGACGTTTTGGGTATTACCATAAGTATTTTCAAGATTAAAGAATATATTGTAGGGAAATTTAAAGTAATGTTTTTTTTATCTATTAATAGTTAAAATTTTTGACAGCTAAATTAAATTATTTAATTAGTGGCAAAATGTTATTATCATAATATAGATTATAGTTAGAGTTTTAAAATAGATTATAGTTAGCATAATATTAACGATTTCAGAAATTTTGAACAAATATAACGCACAAATCTGTTCAAGTTTAAGTGCTTGAAAAACTGAAACTTGACGCAAATATAAAGCTTTGTTTGAAAATTTAGGCAATTTGTATTTAGAGTTAATACTAAAATAATTTTGTATTTAGCTCTTAAATAAAATTAAATTAAAAACTGTGGAAGATAAATAGCTAAAATAAATAAAACTCAAATGTTTTATGCTTTACCAAAGTAACTTTAGCTTTAAGTTATGCATTAATTGATTCCTAGTGTTATTTTTTTTTCTTTTAAAGTTGAAATATGAAAGTTAGATTAAATTTCGAACAACGTAGTTAAACTAATAGCCATAATTAATATTTTGCTTATAACATAATAGGTTTGGATAAATTTACAGTGTACAACTTTTGCACCAAAAGCTTTTTCTTGCATTGGAAACTCCAGAAAATGTAGTGTAAGTTTCAAAAAATTTTATGCATGAGTTTTGTGCACCTCAAAATAAATTTTATGCACACCATGTAGACTACTTTACTTGATATTCCAGCAAAATTTTGAAACTTTTTTTAGTATTCTGGAGTTTATGATAAAGATTCTTAAGCGTATTTATGGGAAGTTCTGAAATTTACACTAGAAACTACAAAACAAAATATAAAACAGGTATAACACTTTTGGGGAATTTTGAGATTAGTGAACACATTTTTTTTTTTTTTTATTCTAGTTTGGTGTGCACAGATTTCAATCACCAAGAAGACCACTACTTTAAATAATTAGTTGATGGTAGTAATTGAAAGCTTTAAGATGCTTATTTTTTAAAGTATCTATATTTTTTAAATCTAACTTCGTTTTAGTTTCAACAAATTTATCTAAAAACTTTTCATAACATTAATATGATTATACTTAAAGAAAAAATACTTGTAAGTGATAAAAATTTGGAGTTTAAAAACATTGAAAAAACTTAGTCTACAAAAGTTATAAAACTTGAACTAACTTCTGATCATTAAAACATAACAACCAGCCTCAAGAGGTAAAATTTTTAAAAACTAACAGTATAAACGCAGTCAACAGTTCTCATTGAAACATCCAGATCCATCAGCATTCTTTTTTGTTCCTGCGTGTTCAAAGTCGCCCGAATTCTCTTCACAGCCATAACTACACTCTCAGTCTTGTGTCGCATCTGTAATTTTTAATAATTGTAACATATATCAATTTTTTGACAACGTGGAAAAAGTTTATATGAATAACTTTTAAACGAAGTTTTTGAGCAAGACTGATATTAATCAACCTACTGAAAATACAAACAAACAATAATTTTGTTAAGCTGCGTAGTTTTTTGTAACCAAAAAAAAATTAATGTTTCTCTTTTTATCGTAAAAGTTTTAAAAAATCAAGTACTTATAACAAAAATAACTTTTTCAACAACACCATATGCTCCCCTGCCGAGTTCTTCTTCCACGATGAGGTCGTCTGCCCTCACGTTGACGTCTTGTCCGTTTATGTTCATCACCGACTGCGGCATGATGTTCACCCGCGGTGGAGTCACTACTGGCTGCAATACAAAAAATACATGCAAATTTTAAAAGAAAATGTTTAAAGTTAAAAGCACAAATTTAAATTTGTGTGAGAAGTCAGGTTTTATTTGAAAAAGTTTAAGCTTAAAAACAAGTCTTAGACATGAATTAGTTCGATTTATTAAGTGACTTAGAAGAAATACAACATTGAGCTCAAAGCTGTACTTGTCTTTTAAATGATTTTTTTAATTTTAAGTTTTTTTGTGCCATTACTTATTTTTGGGTTTCTAATCAGAGAATATAAAAAACTTATTATTATAAAGTAATTTTAGCATTTTTATTATATAAATATTTTGTCAAGACAATAAAATAGGTCATTAAATATGCTTTAAAAACAAAATATATCAATATTTACCATATAAAGGTAAACCACTTTTTTCAAAGCTATTCTAATTTTTATATAAATAACTAAGCTACCACTTGTTTGTTTGCCCTTATATGAAATTAAACAAAGCTTTTGATATATTAGCTACATAATATATATAAAAATAGGTTGCCACAAAATATGGATAGTTTCACAGGTTCCTTATGGAAGGCACAAGCTAAAATTTAAATAGTAAAATTTGACTTAAATGTGTCTGCTACAAACTTAAGAGAGAAAAAAAATTCATGGCTGAATATTTAAAAAAATAATTTATAATCTACTAAAAACCTCTTTCTCCTTCTATAGTTTTTGAAGAGCAGGTTTTCAACATTAAAAGTCTAATTTTATGAACTAATGACCGTCGTAGGACTTTTTTTTTAAGCTTACAACTAACAAGTCTTATGAAAAACAAATGTTAGCTTAAAACTAAAAAAATATTTTCTACAAGTTTTTTCTAAAACTATGTATCATATAATTTTAATATAGTTGCTTTAAAATTGTAAAAGAAGATTGATGTTTAGATATTTTTCAAGATTCGAATACATAAAACCATGATTTTTTTTTTCCTTTTTATGTTTGTAGCGGAATGTGTACAAAACTGACTATCACACAAAAGTTTTTATTTTTGTTGTGTAAAAGGTTTATTTTTAAATGTATAAGCTATTAAACAATTACTAATATACTTTTTTTTATTATGTTCGATCTTTAATTTATAGCGTTAGTATTTAATAAAAAATAAATAACTAACCTCTAACTTAGGGGTGGGTCCAGCCTGCAGAGTGAAAATGACTGGCCCCCAACCGTTTTTTAAACTTTAATGGGATCCGGACCGCAAATGAAAACGACCGGCCCGCAAGAGAATTTACAGGCCCACAAAGGGTCAATATTATAAAACGTTTACAAAACTTTGTATCATATTTTTACAAAACAAATTTGACTTCAAAAACATGCTAAAAAATTACCTTATAAATTAATGTGTACTAATAAATACACTATTTTGTCCTAGAATTTTTTGTTGTTCCAACTAAGTTGGAATATATTTTTGTAAAATTACCCCAAGCAAAGTGTTTTTTTAAGTACGATATTCTACACATGTACCATTGTTAATTATAATGTCAATTCTATTTATAGACATTATTTAAACATCTAACATGTCTCATTTTACATCTTAAGTTGTCAGACTTGGAAACGTTTTTAGAATTTGAAGGACTAAAAAAGTGATCAACTGTATCCATAAAATTATATTCCGGCCGAATTGAAAACTTTGATTTACATTAGAATCCAACCAAACCCGTATCTCGACTTAAAATTAGTTTTTAGTCAGATTCGGATCTATAAAGTCATTATTCGTCTTGATCCAAATACTGGATCCGGTAAATTACTAATTCAAAATGCTCTGACCCCAAAAAAGACTGAATTTTTCCGGATCTGGCCCGTTGATTGAAAAACGTTGCCCACCCCTACTCTTAACTAATAAATCATCACAAATAGCAATTTTAAAATTCAACATTAAATTAACTATTTAGAGTAGTTCATGTTGATATAGGCTTAAAAGTATTAGTTTAGATAGCAATGTTTTTAATTTTGAACTTGTGTTATGCTTGATATTTTTGCTCAAAAAACTATTATCATTTTAATAATCCTACCTCTACAGGCATTGTGACTTTGAGCTTTGGTCCTCTTAATTTCCCTCTTCTTTTCGAAGAATTTGACTGGTCTAAATGGTTAAATAAGAAGTTTTAAAACATCAACAATACATAAAATTAAATTTGCAAAGCAACACAAAGACATTAATTTTAGCAAACTTTTAGTATGTATTTTTATTTTCTTTATATTTAGGTAGATAATTTATAGTCTTTAAAATAAATCAACTATATAGAATTACTTTAACCATAAGTATGCATGTTTAACAAATTTTAACTAATTTTTCAGTCTTATAGCTATTAATTAAAAGTTCTAATTTTTTAAGATTAACAATTTACCTAACTATTACTAAATAAGTCACTTAGCTTTTACCTTAAAGTAATTACTTTTTTGTTTTGATTTGCAATGTATAGTTTTGTTTTTTCTCACTTATTTAATCAACAGCTTAATTAACAATTCACTTTATGTGACTTTTAAATAACTTTTTTAGAATTTCTTGTTTATTTTTAGCCCTGACTAGCTCTTTGAACAAAACTAAGTTTGCTAAATAAAATATTTAAAAAATACAAGACCACAAACATTTATTGCTGAACAAACAACTTAAAAACATAAATTAACATGATTTTAAAACATAAACAATTCAGTCATTAAACTTTTATGTAGGCAGGTAAACACATATGTATACTTCAGTAAAACAAAATGAGAAGTTTTTATTTAAAAAAAAGTAAAATGTACTTAGCAGAAATGATCATTATAATAAAGTTAACTTTTGAAAAACATTGACACAGATAATAATAAAAATGGTTTTGTCTGAAGCAGAGTTTCCTATACCCATTTTTATAATCTCCCCTTGAAGGAAATTTAAAAATAGCCGCGCCCTTTTATTATATATTGTCTCTTTACTGACTTATTACCCATTTATTTTTTTGCCCAATTACTTCTTAGAGCTCCCTGATGACTAAAAACACTCCTTAAGGGATAATATTACCTACTATGGAAGACCTTGGTCTAAAGTTTATCTTGATTTTTTTTTGTAAAATACTTATAACACTAGACATTAAAAATTAATTAAAAAAAAAACAAGTTGAAATATAGTTTTAGTAAATACTTCATATTAAGTAACTTTAAAGCTACGTTACTTTTAAAAAATATAAGTTTTTTTAATATAAACGGTATATGTTTTTTAATACCAACAAAAAAAAACAGTTAAAAGTTATTATACTTTATATACAACAAACAGAAAAACAAGTTTGAATACTACATAAAATAAGCTGAAAAAGCAAAATTTTATTAAATAACAAAACAACTTACTAGGGATTACAGATTGACTAGTGGGTTTGGTTGCCATAATTTTAGTTTGATCTTTAAAATGATTATGTGTTTATTTATAATTCAGGCTGTACAAATAAATAGGTTTAGCTAATTATTGCAAAAATGAGAACATGGTAAAATTTAAAAGTTGAACTTGACAAAAATAACAATAATTTTTTGAAAAAGAGAGTAATTATCCTTATTTTTTATTAAATATCAAAAAGTAACTTGATACTCTGTTTAAACTCTACAAAATAAATTAAGTTGTAAAAAAAAGGATTTACTCCTCTTGACTTTAAAACACGCTATATTTTTAACGAGCTTTTCAAAACCTATTTTAAATAATAACTTTATTCAGTCTTTTTAGTGCAATTTGAAATACTTAAATGGTTTTAAAACTTTAAACTTAAAAACATCCAAATAACTTCACTAATCATTACATAAATTTTATTTATTTTAATATTTAACAATGCAAAAATAGTGATACATTTTTTTTTGTGATATTTGAAAACACATAGGGGAAGGGAGTACAGCACATTTTTTTGGTCAAATTGTAAAATTCATACCAAGATATATGATTTGGATATGTTGTTGCTTAATTAAGAAGAATCTAAAAAAACTTTGAAAAAAAAAACTGCTGCCAAAAAAACTAACTTCAACCCCTAAAATCTTATATTTTTTTACTTTTTGACTTAAACAGTAAAAATCACTTACACATGTCCTAGACATATAATTCATATCTTTAATAAAAGCTTTTAATTTATAGGCATACATTTAAAGACATTTCAATTGTTTTTGATGTAATATTACGACCATTAACACACAAAGTATGCAAATTTTGTCTGTGAAATTGTACTTTTTTCAATCTAAAAATCAACTTCTTCTGCTGCTTTTTTTTTTTAGTTTTCTTTATTTGAATGTAAAATTTGTAGAGTCAGCTAGCCAGAAAAACATTACTAATGTAATGTAATTTCAATTGCATGTTGATATAGATATAAAACTATTTCAAAAAATATACTCAAGACTCAAATTTCAGAACAATATATATTTCATGCTTATTTCATCAGTTGTATACTAAGCAATAAAAATAAAGTTTCAAACCTAGCTTATATAGTGAAAATGTAATCAACGTAAAACTAATAATAATAAAGCAAAGGGTAATTAACAATACATAAGTACTTCCTATTACAATGCAACTAAAAAGTTTTAAAAAAACATACGTAACATCTTATAAAAGAATTTATGAAAACAATGAAACAGTATAATCAAAGTATTATGTTTACACAATTTAGGTTTTTTTAACAAATATAAATAGCCTAGTTTAATTAAATCAAAAATGTGAAAACAGTTTTTAATAATTTTAAATCTTTTCAAGTTATAAATACTTGCACATTCATGGTTATTTACTAGGTGTTCTGCAATCACATTTTTTTTAGCATTTACTACTCTGATAGATTTACTTTCCTTGTTACTCATTTTACAAAAATCATCAATACTTTTTTAGAATATGCTCCTTTATCCTTTTGCCAAATTGCCTTAAAGTCATTCCAACATAACTACCTTTACAGAAGCAGTTAAACTGGTAAACTACTAAACTGTTTTTAAATTCTGATGTATTAAGGGCATAAGAGGGTAAACACTTTTCTCACAATTTGATCTTATTTTATACAGTTTTTACTAAGCTACAAGATGCTTTTTACAGATTTTAAAAATTCAAATCAATTTTTGACATATAGCAGGTCAAATTTGGAGGCTACAAAAGGTTCCTTATGAATAAAAATGTGAAAAAAGTGTTCTACCTTCCCCCTATGCCCTTATTACATATAAATAACTTTGTTTAATTGATTAAAAACTCTATGTATTTAAACAATAAAATTACACTAACTTTATTAAATTTACAAGCAGTTTTTATGATATATATGTCTAAATCTTTTACTCTTAAATAGTCAAGTTAAAAGTTGAAAGTTTTTTTTTTGCCTTTTAAATTTGTAAGAAATATATTGAACTTTCCAACTTTGTACTGTTATATATCAGAACTATTTTAAATATTTTAAAGTGTTTTAAAGCAACTGCTAGTTGCTTTGATAACCTTCATAGTAAGATAACATTTAATAAAAATTAGAACTTAAGAAAACTTCATTTGTAACAACCATACTTTTAGTTCATAGATGTGTGGCTAAAAGCTCATTGCCACATTGGCAAATATATTTCCGATTCTGTGTGATTTACTTACTGTAATTTTAATCAGATTGTTTTATATTTAATAATTCTAATAATGAAGAATGTTTATTGTACATATATATTTATTTGTGTTACTTACAGTTAATTTTTAAACTGCTTACATACTGTGTTGAGTAGAGTACTTATTTACATTTTCAGACAATTTATATGATTTTGTTCTGTAGCCAAAAGAGGGGGTTAGGCACGTTTTTATATGTTGATCTTATATTAAACTTAACTAGCAGTTGCTTTTTACTTTTTCGTAAACTTCAACTTAGTTTTTGATACATGAAGATACCATGATGATATTTCAATAGCTTTTTATGGAAGGTCTAAAGTAAGAAAACAAAAATAAATCAATTATATCAAAAATATGTCTTATCTACAGTATTAAAGCAATTGTTTTGAAACATTCTCAGTTTAATCTTAACTTTATAATAAGCAATTTAATTGTTTTAATTTTAAATTTTGAATAAAAATGTTACTTGTTAAAAAAATCTAAATATATGATATTTTATATTGTACATTAGTAGACTACCGCTTAAGTACGCAAATTGAACCCAACTAAAAAATGCGTACTTAGCACGGTAAGTGCGTACTTTTTGACTACATAGTATAATATGAAATTTAGTTGTTTGTTTTCTTTCTTACAACTAGCCACCAAATAATTAAGCCAAATAAACAAGTCTTTTTATTTTAAATAACTTTTAATACATAATTCTAATCTGTAAAAGTTTTTAATAGATTTTAAATAGATTTATTTTTTCTATAAAAAGTTTCAAAATAATTAATACATACATTTAATATAGAAAGTCAATGTCAGTCAATGATATAAAAAAGAATATTAAGCCATATGTTTCATATTTTGTTTTGTTAGAGGGAAAGTACCAAACTACACTTTGTTTACCAAACATTTTCAAAACATCAATGTGGATACATTTAAATTAAATTATGACTTAACTATGTTGTATTTGTAGGTTTTTTAACTTTGTCATCTAGATTTATTTATTTGATAGCATTACTGCTAAAATATCATTATTCTTTTCACTTTTCTACAACCACTACAAGTATTTAGTTTATTAACATTTAATAACAGGACTGTCACAACCTCAGGCCACTTAGACTACTCAGGATTACTCACCCTAGTTTAAAATATATAAAAAAAAAGATTTTTTTTTTAAATTTGATAAGTGCGTACTTAAGCGGTAGTCTACTGTAGTTGTAAAATATTTAGATTTAAATATTTTTAAAACTGTTCAATTAGGATTTTTTCTATTATTGCAAGGAACATTTCCTAAAAATTTGAGGTTAACTGATTATAAAATAAATAAGAAGAAAGTTTCAGAAGGATTGCTTAAAAACTGTTGAAGATATTTTTTTAATGAAATAATCTTTTTTTGTTTTTATAAATTTTCGTCCTTCCGTAAGAAACCTATTGAACTATTGGACTTTGTACCCTCATATCTAAAAAGATAGTTTGAACATACAAAACAGTAAAAAGCATCTGCTAGCTAGGTTAAATATCTTTAAAATAAGATTAACAACATAATAGTTTAAAAACTGCCCTACCCCTCATGGCTTTAAGTTTATCCCGGGACTTTTGAACTGTAGACCCTTAGTATTACCTAATGTGCCTTAAAATTAACCCTTAGATTTTGTAAATTTTTTAATTTTAAAAACAAAAAAAATCCAATAATTTAAGTTTTCAAATAACTATATAATTTTCAATATAAACTTTACCATATCAGATAAATAATGTAAATTTAATACATATACACAAGTTTAATGTACTTAAAGTATTTTAATATAGTTGTTGAAAGCTTCAATTTTGTAGACACGTTCAGTTTCAACTCCAGCACAATTCCCACCCAATCAACTCAAAGTAAAAAAGTAAAGTCAAAGAAAAAGATAAATAAACAAGCAAATAAAACGTAAATAATAAGATAACAAAATGTATCCATAGACAGTAAGGGTAATTGCAACAGTAATAGTAAACAAAAAAAAAGTATTAGACTATTTAGATTTGATGCCTGTTTAATTTTATCTAATACAGAAAACAAAAACAAAGCTTTATTCTTAAATTAAAATTATCTTCAAAAAAAGATATTTTTCACTAAAGAAGTGGAAGAGAAGAACCAAATGATATTTTGAGATGTATTGATTACAAAAAAAAAAAAAAATTATAACAGATGTAAATAAGAAAACAATATTCAATAGACAATGTTTACATTACCAATTGTTTTGCATTTAGAAGCAAAAAGTAAACTATATAAAAACAAATCATAGAGCCAACAAGATATAAAAGAAAGAACTTATTCACCTTGAAATAGAGAGAATAAATGATACTCTAGTAAAAAATGGATAAAATCACATAATAACAACCTTAACAAACCTAAGATATTTGGACCTGAGAAATTCCCAGCAGTTTTGAAACTACCATAATATGTTGGAGATATGTTATAAGTGTTTGAGAACAAAGTAAGAATTTTAACAAAGTCAACATACAATCAAGCAAATTTGAGAAATATATTAGTTTCAGAACCAGTATAAAAAATGCAGTTGATTACTTGATACTAGATTTAAACAAAAATTGTAAAATATATAAATTCAATTGCTTCTGTGAAAGACGCTATATCGGATAAACTTTGTGTTATTTCAAAACTAGAGTTATAGAAAATTTACTATTAACCTACAATGTGTTGAAATTTATGGAACTGAATCTAAAAATAAGGCAAAAGCAACCAAAAACACTGCTAAAAGATTCCCAATTGCTGAACATTTAATAAATAATAAAGATTGTGCTACAAATTTTCATATACCTAGATTAAAAATTATTTATTATTGAATTAATGTTTTTGACCTTGTTAAGTTAAAAGCTATATCTATATTAAAAAAAAACAGAATTGAGCATGCCAAAAGAATTGAATTGAAAAGTGTCTCTTTTTATTTAATAAACTTTTTTTTAATAGTATTTCAGTTTTATTTAATGAATGTTTTATTCAATACTCTCATTGATCACTTTAAATTTTCTTGTTTTTAGTGATAAACTATTTATAATTTTATGTTTAGTTTCTAAAGTATGTTTCTAATGTGTGTAGTGAAATGTATATTAAACTGTCACAAAAAATCTAGGGAGTGTTATTTACCTGTACCTAATATTAGGATAATAAATAAATAGAAAGTTTTGGGTGGAAACTAATCTGGTAGGAATTGTATGGTTAGGAATTTTGCAGGTGGTAACTGTGCGCGGGTGGGGACTGTAGTATACCTTAATTTTGAAATAAATTAAGAAGTATTTTGAACACAAAAATTGGCTGCATTTAAACTTACATACTTTTAAATTTTTGAAACAGACTTGAAAACTTTTTCAAAACAATAAACAAAGCTTTACAATTCAACAATATACAAATATTGATTTAATTTTCTAGTCAACAAAAAAGTCAACTACCACTTGCCAGCCCACTGTTCAGCACAACAACTAAGACACTTGGCAACACTTGGCAACACTTACAAACAAACATTACCACAAGTTGTTTGCTTTGAAATAAAAAGCATTTTAGATACAGGGTTGCCACAGATTTTTCAAGTAAAAATTTGTCTTAAATAGGTTAAAAACATTGAAAAGAAACTGTACTTAGGGTTGCAGTTTCTTTAAGTCAAAAAAATTCCTGAGTGACTAAAATCTGCCCTGAATGACCTGAAACTGCACTGAGTCTTTTGATTTTTTTTTATAATTCATTTTAAAAAATTGCCTCTGGCGCAAACTATTGTTTATTGAACGACAAAAAATATGCTCAAAATATTTGGTCTTAGGACCTGGTGCACAAAAAACATTTTGGTTATTGAGTCACACAGCACAGATACCTTTTAACGTCTTGTCCAGGACACAACTACTTATAAGTCAGGATGTTTTTTTTAACAATTAAAAGGAAGGTTGTATGTACATGATTCTGCATTAGATGTTCACTAAAATTATGTAGATACTGTTTTTGAAGATTAGACAATACTAGTTTATACACACTTTTTAGCTTTGTTTTACTGAATACAAGTAATTATAAATTATAACATTTGGCATTATCTATAAATAAGGCATTGAGGTCATTTTTCTTTTTACAAAAATTAACATTAGACCCTATATGAAACCTTTAATTATATACTATATATATGATACTTTTAACAATAAAAAATATTTAATAACTTATGATATATTGTAAGTTGTGTAAAAAGTTTACAATACAAACGTATGGAGGAAATTTTTTCTTTGATAACTGTCAATAAATTTAAAATTACATAAAAATAACTATTTTCAACTTCATTTGTTGGTCAATTAAACTCAAACTTTAGGAAATGTACCTTGTGTTAAAGAAAAAATCCTATAATAAGATTTTTTTGATGCAACTTATGAATTATATGACCAAAATAAAAAACAGTATTTTTTTTTTGATAAAGCTAATAAAACTAGCAAACTAAAAGAATCTTACAATAGAAATGTTTATTATTAAGCTAAGATTAAATTTAGAAACTATTAAAGATTACTTTAAAACTGTAAGACAAGATAGATTTAATGATATAGTATTTTTTGCCTTTTTACTTTGTTCCTTTGATAAGAAACCTATATAGAAACCTTGGAATTTGTACCCTTATATCTCACAAATTAATTAAATTTTTCAAAAGCTGTAAAAAGCAATTGCTAGCTTATTTAAAGATCTTTAAAATAAAATCAACATGTAAAAAGTGCCTACCCCCTATGCCCTCAAAGACAAATACAACTATATAGTTTTGCAATATAAGTAATTAAAATTACAATGTACATTTAAACTTTTTAATGCATAGTTAAACTTTTATATCTCTAAGCTGTTTCTGTATAATGATAAATATTATTTTTTTGGTTCAAAACAAAACCTAAAATGTTATTTCTAAGAGTAGTTAAGAACTAGCAGAAATGCTAAAAAACATAAACAGGGTTTGAAAATCAATTAAAAACATGTTCTTAAATGAAATTGGATATATAAAATAAAAAATATTGAAACTGGATCAACTAAATTTCATTCTCAAGGTTGCCACTGGTTTTTGGCAAATTTCCTCTAGGTTTTCAAAATTTCCTGCAGGTTTTTGAAAGTACACGTTTTTGATTCAATTTTAAATTTAGAATTAAGTTTAAGATTAAAATATGTATTAAATAGTATAACAACATTGAGAAGCTAGTTTAAATGTGTTATTTTATAAAATATTTTTTTGATGATAGCAAAAATTTTTATCTACATCAGGGTTTCCCAAAGTGGGCAATATTACCCCCTAGGCAAGTTTAGTAAGTTGGGGCAACAACTAGTAAAGGGGCAAATGGGAGGCAATTTTTAAATTTTGGGCAGTCACAAAATTTTGAAACTTACACTAGACATTCTTGAGTCACAGATGAAGAGCAAAAAAACGGTCTTATGTGTTTTCAAATGGTAGTTTTTTAAGTAGTCTGGTTGGAGGGGGCAATAGCCTTTTTAATTTCTTTAATGCAGGCCACTTGAAAAAAAAGTTTGGGAAACCCTAATCTACATAATAGATATTTTGTGTCAAATCAAAATTTTACAACTTACCATGTAAAAATTGTTTAAAATAAGATTTTTTTTTGTGATTTTGTTCAAAATTATAGAATTTTTGTTCTAAGTTGACAATTTCCAGGTTTTTCTAGGATTCCAGGTTTTGTGGCAACCCTGCATTCTAAATCTGGAAAAAAATATGTTCTGAGATTTTTATAAAATATCAAAAGTCCCATGAGTTATCTTGAGTTAAAAAAAAATCAAAATATCTTAAATATCCAGAGTCTCTCTGATTTTTTTTTGAATTTCAAAGTATCCTAAGTTTCCCTGAGTGCAAGTGTAGCAACCCTGCAGATTTATCAAAAATTAAATTTGACATTTCTAGTTTTAATAATTTTTAGAACAACATTGTAAACTTTCAAGAATTTCTAATGACTTTTGATAAACATTTAAGAGTTTTTAAACTTTTTTTAATATTTTTTTTAATTAAAAGGTTTTCTGTGGATTTTGATTAAATGGCAGCCCAGTTGTAAAAAGGGCACTATGCAAAATGAACATGATGTAACTTTTGCAAAGTGTTTGTTGTTATACAAAATGTGTTTTTCAATATTAAAGTATTAACATTGACTTTTTATAAAAGTAGAAAAATGTAAGTGAAATTTTTACTTTTGTAGTAATTTTTTTTTAATGAATGCAAGTGAATAACATTTTGTGTAATTTCTAAATATCTCTTAAGTAACTTTACTGATCAAAAACAAACATCAGAAGCATAAGTATGTATGAGTTAATCCTTTAAATAGTGTACTATTAAGAAAACACTCAACAGGTAAATTTAAAATTATTACTCACAAACTGTGGACAAAATTTTGTTCTAAACTACTGTTTACCAAGCTACAACTAAAAAACTATGTTTAAACAATCGAAATACCTGATTCTTTGTAAGCTATTTTAGTAACAGAGTTTTGCAATATTTAATTTGAACAACAAACAATTGATTTTTTTTGTTGTTTTAAGTTCACAAACTGATGTATAGACCTTTTTGTGTGAATGTATGCAGCAGAATATTTGTATTTCTGACTAGTCAGTTTGTTGTGGTTAGCTTTGAGCCAGTGTATATAAATAACATAGATTGTTACTATTTTGGTTATTTCACAAATAAAGCAGGACAGGAATACTTTCAATTGAAAAAAAAATCTAACAGAGTATTAGTGTATTGTATAGTAAAGAACCATCACCTCCTTTAAAGTAAATTTAAATTGATTAAAGATCAACTTTAAAGATTTTTTTTCCTATCAAGGACAAACGTATACTAGTAAGACAATCTTTTTTTTTATAGTTATATAAATAGATACTTAAAACTAGTTTTTTTAAAGATGCAAATTTTTTTAGAGTTCAAATCTTTTTTTTTTTAATTAACTAAGCTTTTAGATATACCTTTCTTCATTTTAAAAATTATACATACATTTTTAGTATTTACATGTTTGTCCGTACTCACTTAGTGCTTTAAGGGAACCGTTCAGTTCCAACCCGTGCACAATTCCCACCCGATCAATTCTAACCCAAATCAATTCCCACCCGATCATTGGCCACCCGATCAATTCCAACCCAAATCAAATCCCACCCGATCAAATCCAACCCGAATCAATTCCCACCCAAATCAAATCCAACCCGATCAAATCCCATCCAAATCAAATCCAACCCAATCAATTCCCACCCAAATCAATTCCCACCTGATCATTTCCCACCTGATCATTTCCCATCAACATAATTCCTACCCAGTCAATTCCCACTATATTATCAAACCCGATTATATTTATTCTTGTACAAATTAAAAATTTTAATACGTTTGGAACTCACATTAAAACTTTAGTTTTTGTATTTCTAAAAATCATTTGAAATATGAAGTTAGTAAGGTAAGAACAATTTTTTTATTTAAGCTAAAATTGTTTCTGTTGCTTATATTATCATGTTTTTAGTTTAATGTCATTTTTGTTTGTTGATAACTACGATAATCAAATAATTACGACTTGCGAGCAACAGAAAGTTGGTCTGTTACTTGTAAAATGCTATCATTGTTACTAAAATTTAATCCAGATCAGGTTTAAATAATAACTAAGTTTTTAGTATTGGAACCATTTTCTATCATGTTAACTAATTTATGTCCAATTAATTTTTTTTTGTACGAGTTGGAACAATTGACATTGACACTTAATTATATTTTAGTTTTTGTAATTAGTTAAAACAACAAAATAATATGGTATTGTACAACATAGTTTTCTTTAATAAGAGCTTTGGAATTTGAAAATTATATTAACGCTTATTTTATTAAACTCTAGACCTAAATTAATTTTTTTCGTTGATTACTAAACTTTTTTAAGTAATTACGGCCGGCAAAGAAAATTGGCCTACCTTTTGTAAAATGCTTTTACGGCTGATACAATTCAGTCCAAATCAGGTTCAAAGCAAATTCAAGTTTTTTTAGTATCCGAAATATTTTTTATAACAAAGTATTCTACGGTAACTGACTTATGTCCAATTAAATCTACCTTTGTAACTACTATAGAAATTAATATTGCTAGTTAGTTAGAAATAAAGTTGCAATATATAGTTGTAAATAACGCATAATTTAATGAAAAGTCTTCTTTACAAACAAAGTTTCAAAAGTTATAAGCCGTTTATAACACAATGAAAATAAAATAAAACTTTTTCTTATTAGCGCATATCACAAAAACAAACCTTTTTTACGATAAAATAAAATGTTAGAATTTTGTTATTGCATTTGGTTGTTAAAGCATTTTTAATGCTCGTTGTTTTAACATTTACAACTTCGGAAAGAAGACACAAGCGAAACAAGTAAAAGTTTATAAATAAACAGCTTTTTTGGTTAATAAAAGAAACTTTCTTTTTCTCATTTTCGTCTTTTTTCATCGTCGCACAGGCTCCAGGTAACCAGTCTAAACACGCCCCTGCAGTTAGGTACAGCTTATTGAAAATGAAAATAATAAAAATTTGTTAAAGTAATAATTTCTCTCATTAAAAGTTATTATAAAACGTTTTTTAAATTGTTAAACATTAATTAAAATAATTTTTTTGGTCGAAATTTATAAGGTAAAATTAAATTTTAAATTTAAAAAGAACGGAACTTGATTGAAACATATAATCAATCTTTCTTCTAAACTTTACATGTACAAAATTTAAACGGATTAGAATTTATGCATAGAACTATTGATCTGAAGTAACCGTATAAGATATATAAAGGTTGATATTATTTTATTTGAAATATTTATAAACTGGATTGAGTCGAATGAGAGTTCATTCGAGTGATAATTTACCTGGATTGGAATTGATTGGGTGGGAATTGATTTGGCCGGTATTTAATTCGTGTTGGAATTATGCGGGTTGGATTTGATTTGGGTGGGATTTGATCGGGTGGGATTTGATTTGGGTGAGATTTGATCGGGTTGGAATTGATTCGGGTGGGAAATGATCGGGTGGGAGTTGATTCGGGTTGGAATTGATTCGGGTTGGATTTGATTTGGGTTGGATTTGATCGGGTGGGAATTGATTTGGGTGGGATTTGATCGGGTGGGATTTGATTCAGGTGGAAAATGATCGGGTGGGATTTGATTTGGGTGGGAATTAATCGGGTGGGATTTGATCGGGTTGGAATTGATTCGGGTGGGATTTGATCGGGTTGGAATTGATTCAGGTGGGATTTGACTCGGGTGGGATTTGATCGGGTTGGAATCGTGTGGGTTGGAATTGAGCGCGGGTTGGAAATGTTAGTATACCGTGCTTTAAACATAAATATTTATAAAAAATTTACATTGTGTTTTCATTAGTTTGTATATCATTTAAAATTAAATTTATTAAACAAGTAAATTTATTCTTAGTAGTAGTTTAAGCTACTTTTAAGTCTTAAGGTTTATGTGAGCTTGCAAATGCATTACAAAATAAATAATAACAATATTTTTAAATGCTTAATGAGATTAGACAAACTAAACTTATAGACAACACTGTTTCTACTGGTTACAAGCCGACTAATATAATGCGTTGAAAACATACAAAGTAAGCTTAAGTTCTTTAATACAGCAAATAGCCAACACTTTGCTTTTTTCGTTAAAATCAAAATTTTTAAAGACTGAAGGTAAATATTTTAAATCAGTTGGCTAAGTCAAAATGTGTTAATGTTTAGAGATAGCACTAAAATATTTTACTATAAAAATGAAGCCTAAATTAAATAGACAAGGTTTTTTTATACATCAGGTTAGGTTATTACCATTTTTTGACCGTCGATTTCTTTATCGAGTTCAATAACCTATAACTGTGAGTAAAATGTTTACAAGAAGTTTTTTACTACTAAATATTACCATCTTAATACGAGTAATAGCAAAAGTAAACTATTAAAATACACATCGTTTTATACTTTCGGGATTCTTTTTTTGTGTAACTACAAGTAAAAAATGGATAAAAGTAAACCGTTTTATTCATTAATTGTTCATTTTTTAAATGTTATGACATATACGAATGTTACAAGAAAAAGTAAACTATCTTTTACTAAAGTTGTGAAAATTTGCTATATGTTTTTTTTTTCTTGGCAAATAACTTTTATAAATAGGTTTAAAAGGAAAAATAAGATAAAGTTTTAAATAAAAAACATTTTTTAAGGTTCTCAGCTTTTTTTTGGTTCTAAATAGCTTTATAACAGTGTTAGTCTAGTCTAGTGTTTCAAAAGTTTTGAAATAACAATAAAAATAGCTGAATCTTAATTTGGCTTTTATTGTCACTATATCTAACAGTTTACTTTATTAGAACTAGCGTCATTGTTTATTTTTTAATTAGTTTTAGTTAAAACATTTGTATTTTGACTCTTTATTTCACTGTCTTTATACCTAGGATTGCACATAGTAGTACTTTCAAAGATTAGCCTTATGTTTATGATTTGAACACTTAATAAAAATTTGAACTGTTTATAGCAGTAGAAATTAAAATACCTTTCAAAGATTCATGATTTCTTTTAAACAGATTTAAAATAATTAAAAAAAACAAAATTTACATCAAATTAAGTTATTTAAACACAATTATTAATCGATTTCCCTGGTTTAGGAGTTTTTATTAGTACACTTGGAAATGTTTTAAAATCGTTTAATAAATTGTTTTTATGTATTTTCCTCCAAGTTTTTTATACATTTGGATAATAATATTAAAAGTAGTGGTTTTTTTAAAAATGATAAATAGTTTTCAAACAATGAATGTATAAAGTTTTAGTAATTACATAAATGTCTTTTTGAGAATCGAATAAAAAAATAACTAAAAAAAACTGTTGTTTAACTCGTAATTTTTAATTAATTAAAATTAATCTGTAACTTTCAAAAAAAAAAATTGGCATAGTGGACAAAAATCGCTTAGAAAACTTGACATAGAAGTTACATTTCGTATAAATTGAAAGTTTTGGTTCTTTTGACATATATTTTCCTAATGTAGCCCAAGATTATACTAATTGAATTTTTTAACAGAGTAAAAAAATCATGTCAAAACAAAAGTTACCAGACTAAAAGTAGTAGGTTCAAAAATGTTATTGCTTTATACTTTTTGTAAAAAAAGATATTTATTCTATTTTTTAATTCGGCAAGTTATTAGTTTTGTTCTATAAGTAAAGATTTGTTTGTAGCTAAATATTAATTGTTTTTATTCATAATTTTTTAGTTTTTTGTTATAGCACTGTTTTTCATGACTTTCATACAACTTTCTTAAGTTTTCAAATAAGCACCGAAGAAGTCTTTGACCGAAACTGAGTCTGCTTTAAAATATCTTGCAAGAATTTAATAAATACAGTTTTGATATCTAAAAACAATTTTTTTCTACTGAAATTAACCAATGAAGCTTTGAATAAAATCTTATAAGGTATTTCTAAAAAATATATTGGTTACAACTGTTTAAATGTTTAAAAATGAGTTTGCAGATAACTTTTGAATATCTTTATAACTTTATAAAAACCTGATAAAATGTTTACATTTACGTCGCCTAATTATTCGCAAGGTACCATAATACTTGAATGTTTAGCAGGTTAACAATAAAAAGTGCTTTTTTTTCAAATAAAAACAAAAGCTTTTTCTATGACAGTTGGATTTATTTTTTCGACATCTAAATTCTATAAATTCAAAAACAGTTTAAATCTCAAGCTCCATAACTTGTAAACGGTTTTTTTTTTAAATTTTAATTTAAGTTCTTATTGCGCCAGAATTTTGGCTAAAATTCATGAATGGCTGGTCCAATATACTTGTCTCATATTTTTTACCGAATCATAGTCTTTTATAACAAAGATTTTATTGTATGAAAAAATAATTGTTCACATTCTATAAACTTTTAGTTTATTTAGATGGTTTTACGTAACTCAAAAATAAAACAAAATAGTATTTTTAGATAGTTCTTAAAAAAAGTGTTAAAAAACCTATAATAATGACAAATTTTTTGTTATAAAAAGAAGAACTCTGTTTAAAACTAACTTATAATCGTCTACGTTTTTAATAAATATTTTCGATGTACAACTTTATTTAATTTTTACTTATTATATTACTGCTTAATTAAGTTTTTATACCTTGGCTTAGCAAAATGTGGCTCACCAAGCAGAAATTGTATGGCCTTCAACGTATTCAGGAAACAAAATGCTTAAAAATAGATTTTTTAACAAGTGTTTCTAATGTGCTCTTGATTTTATTATTAGTAAAAACATAGCTTTCTTATACATGTGCACTACAAACAAAAGCTTAAGTGTTTTTTATGATTTTAGTAATTTTTAATAAACTCGGGTGGTCGTTAAGACATTTTCAAGTGTTCTGCCCTTAAATCTTACTTGTAAAAAACTTTATAGTCACTTGTAAAAAGCAGCTGATTTAAACTATAAAAAAGTATTAAAAGCTGACTATAAATAAGCACAACAAGAGTTTGCTTATTTTGACTATAAAAAAAATATCAAAAGCTAACTATAAATAAGCACAACAAAAATTTGATATTTCTTTCTCAACGAATTTTCTTTGAAGTTTTTGTTTCAATAAATCTGCTATTGTATACTTGAGAGTTACTTAGTTATGTAAACAACTCGTATGAAAACTTTATGAGTCAATTTTAACTTATCTCTAATACTTTTTTAAAAGTTTTGATAAATTTAAATTAAAAAATAGAAATTACAATTAAATAAAGTTTTTGTTAAATTTTAAAATAGTGTTGACTTCTTAAGAACTTTTTAAATTTTTAGTAGTGAATATAGAAATAGTTTATTTTAATATATTTTAGAATATATTGACAAACATTGCTTGTTATTTTAATTACTTTAAACAGATACGTCTATTGATTTTGATATATTTTCTCTTCGCTATTTAAAAAGAGCTAGCGAATAATAATGACGCTAAAAATATTAAATAACGAATGATTTTTTCTTGTTGTATGCAAGTTTACTTTAAAGCCTAGTATTAACTTTTAAAGCTTATAAATATTCTCAAACCAAATACAAAATTTTAGGAGAAAAAAAGGATAAAATTAATTTGTAAGACAAAGCAGAATAATAAATAAAAATTAAGCACAGGAATGAGAAATAACGTATTTAATATTTTCTTAGAACAGCTTATATTGTTTGTTTATTTACAAGTTTAAAATAATGTACTTAAACTTTTTTGTTGCTTTATTGCCATTTTATTTTTATGATTTTTGTAGTTGTTAAATGTGAAAGTGACGTTTGCACAATTTAGAATACAAATTTATTGCAACTAACGCATTTTCCATTTTTACACTTAGTGTTTTTAAATAGTACATTTTTGTTCTAATTATTTTATTTTAATCTTACGAACTAGTTAGATCAGTTTTCTCTGGAATGTTTCTCATTAACTAACTATTAATTGTAAACTCATGTATTTATTTTATTAATTACTTTTGTTGGAAAGGAAACTAATTAGATTTTTTAAGCACTTCTCAGAAAAGTTGTTAAATGGAAAAAGCGTTTGCTTTAATTGTGTCTAATACTTTTATGTAAATTAAAATCATGATAAAGGTTGAGAAGTTAAAAAAAAATACTATATTTGTTGTTTTTTAAGCTTTATTTTAAGTCTAGATGTTTTTTAGTCTTACTAGTTAGGTTTAGGCAGCAATACTTTTGTCTTGGTTATATTGATTTCTTTAGCAAAAGTTGAGTAATACTATTCGTTTTTATGATTTTTAAACTGAGTTGAGATGTTAAACTGTTTTGTTTTACTTATACATACATTACGTATTAGTGTAGCTAAAAACTAAAATAGAGAAAACCGCTTCAAATTATAATAAATTCAAAACAAGTGTTTTTTTAACAACAGCAATATAGTTTTGTTTTTTATTTATTAGTAATACAAAGCAAATAACAAATTCTTGTCTTTATTAGTTTAATAATCATTTTTAAGACTTATGTTTTATTCACCGTAACTTCTTATTCGAGCAAATTAAACCAGATCTTTTTCTAGTAAATGAAGTTAAAAATTGTTTAAATAGCCAAGTAAGCTTTTAAACAAGTTTAACATTAATAACCTAAGTTGAAATCGTTTATAACTAAAAAATATTTTTTAGTAAATGAAGATTAAAATTGTTTATATAGCCAAGTAAGCTTTTAGAAAAATTAATATTAATAAACTTAGTTGAAATTGTTTATAACTAACAGAAATTTTTGTTCAAAATGTTTACTATTGATAAATGTAAATTTACAGATCTATAACAAATATAATTTTATTTTAACAATTGAGTTGCTGAAACCTGTTTTAGAAGTAGTAAATAGATTGTAGTTTATAAATTTATAAAAACAGTTTATTAAGACTAGCTGTTCTTAAGTTTATATGCTTCTAAAATCTCTACTTTAGTTATTGTTTATTGAACGATAAAAAAGCGCTCAAAAAGTTTTGTCTAAGGACCTAGTGTACAAGGGACCTTTAGTTTTAAAATTAGTTACAGAATTTTTAATTGTTTGCCTTAACCTTATTAGTGGTTGATATGTTGTTCAATAAAGGTTTTGTATGTTTGAAATATACAATAGTTTTCTTTAGTGTTCTTATTTTAAACTAGCTATTAATATCATAGGTTTAGTCTACTTTCTATTGAAGTTGTTTTTTATTCAACTATGTGACTCTTTTTGTCTGATTAACTTTTTATTATCATAACTTACGTTATTTTAAATACAACTCCCGAGTTACTTTAACTTGACGCATTAACCTAGTTGTTGTAGCTTATTTTATTTAGCTTGCTGTTGTATTCAACGGCCATAATACTTATTAATTTAGTTCAAGAATGTTGAAGAGTTTAGTAAACTTAATTTGCGTTAAAAAAAAGCTATTCTAACATGTCTAAAATTTTGTTTTGCATAGCTGTTTGTTTTAATATTTGATTTATCCATCCGTAAACTTGATAGAAGTATTATATTAAAAACTATTGTTTTAACTAACAGACTATAGTATTTTGCGTTGCAGACTTAAAATATGAACAACATTTTCACTAAGTATTTCAAGAGGAATCTTTATTTAAAAGTAGTAATCATATTATTTTTTGGGGTACTGTCGGTATACTATTACACACTCAATAATATTCAACCAAGGTAATTAGTTAAACTTAAATTATTCTTATGTATTCTTATTAAACTTCAAACAAAACAATGAGAGTAAGTAAAAATATTTCAGAAGTTTTTTTTGAGCGATCAACTAAATAGTTTGAACTGTAGATCATATACATTTTTTTAATGTAAACATAAAAATCATATTAAAAAAAAAAATTACAAAATTTTAAAGTACTCATTTAATACACATTTTTTTAGAAAAAAGTTCAAGATTTTACTTTAGTATTGTTTATTTTGCCAAACAGGTGTGCGAAAAGTACCGGTTGTGATGAAATTTTTGAGCTACCACAAAAGTTTGCAATAAACGCACGCCAAAGTGATGAAACAAAATTTATACTTCGGTTTGCTTTTACTTCATGTTTAATATTTAGTTATTTTAGTAAATATAATTATGAATATTAATAATACTACTGAAAGTTGTTAAGTGCAGTTTACCACTTTATTATACTTGACAAGACCGTAAAGTTTTTCTGCCAAAGAAACCATGTAGCGAATAAAATACTCAATTTGCACTGTTACTATTTTTTAAATAAGCTCTTTACATTTAAACAAATTGAGCAATACTTTTTAGTTAAGACAAACAATTATACTGTGCACAATTATATAGATTTACTATTTTTTTTTATTCAATATCATTTATATACTGTGTGTAACTTTTATCACTTATATATTTTAAAGCCAAAAAATACATTGCAAATACATCGTTGATAGATGATTGATAAAATGAAACGTTAAAGACAGTGTTTACGCTTTTTAACATCGTATTTCTAAATATACAAAATTTTTTTGTATCAGTAATGTATATACTTATCAAGCAAAATTCTAGTAAAATAAATTCAATGAAAGCCGTCTTTATTAGAATGTTTTGAAAGTTATGATAAGTTTAGTAAATATACTATTTACATCAGTATTATTTAATAACAAAACTTGTTAAAAAAAAAAATTATATAAAAATAAGTTTTGTTATAATCTTTTAATTAAAAAAAAAAGATAATTTGAAAACTAGTGTAACATTATTGCTTGGTGAATATTATCTTCTAGTATTAATCTAAACTCACTAAAGTATTTATTCTCAAAGTGTATTTTCTATCATATTCTTCAAACAATTTTCGTTTGTTTAGCTTTATTTTATAAGACTTTTATTTATTTAACAGACCATGGAAATACGAGTCGAAAACAAAGGAATATTTTGTCACTTTTCTAGTTAAGAGCTCAATTTTTTATGACAACCGAAGAAACTTGATTCGTGAAACTTGGGGTTCTCTTAACTCTATAGGGATTCACAGGTTAGAAGTTATAGAGTTGTAATGGAGGTTAAGATAGTTTTTAAGTTAAAAGTATTCTAGCTAAATTAGAACATCAAAACATTGTAGAAGCAACTGAGTGGATCGTAGTTATTTTGACAAGTGATTTTGAGACTTTTCAAAGATTTTAATTTTTTTCTTCGATAAAAGTTTTTACTAGAATTCATAAAAGTATATTTTTAAACTTGTTTTCGTAGATAAAAGGTATAACAGCTTTTAAAATGATGACAATAAACTAACACAGCAACAATTGTAACTTGTATACAAACTGATTTAAGATTTCATACCTGTATTTGCTTGTTAACATTAACTTAAAGTATTTATAATTTCAACTAAACTACTCAGCAAAATTATAATTTAAAGATTTAAGTAAAGTGAAATATAAGGCTTTAAAACTATTTTTTGTAGAATTCGAGTTGTGTTCTTAATAGGAAGGTCACAGGAAAAGTTTGATCAAGAATTTATTGAAAAGGAAAACAAAATTTTTGGAGATATCTTACAAAGTAATGTGCCAGACCTATACGAGTTCTTGCCTGAAAAAGTAATGCTTGGTTTAGTTATAACGATTATAACTGTCTATAAGTTTAATAACATCTTTTCACATATTGTTTTTTAATTTAGCGTACTAAATTGTTATAAGTAACTTAAAACGACAAGATATTTTGGTTTTTAGTAAAGATTTTTAAACTTTTGTTTTTAAAAAAAGTGAAGTCAGTTTTAATAAAAAGTTAAAAGTGTTTCTATTTATTTTTTGCACACTATCATTTATAAAATACCGAACATTTCAGTTATGATATATTTTAAGATATTTTTAAACTATATACATCTGAATAAGCAGAAATTAGAAAGGTTTTTTTTTCTAAAAGTTCCAGTTTAGGTAAGTAAATTAATCGGTATTACTGTTGTTAACTTTATTTTTGTATCATACTATTTATAACTACTACAACTTTTTATTTATTTTTATGTAATTGATTTTTATTGTTTTGCAGCTCAAAAGGAAATAGATATAATAACTCGACCTTGTAAATAATATAGAAAGCATATTTTTATAAAATACAAACAAACTAATAAAACTTATAGTAAAACTCTACGAATAAGAATAGTATTTCGACAAAAATTGTTTAAAGTTTTTATTTAATTATTGAAATAAAATTCAGGTGTAAACTGTTGTTTTTAATGTAAACTTAAACTGACTGTTGAGACAAAAACTATAAATGGTATTCATTTTTATCAGAAACTCTTGAAATTGTAAATGTAAAACTTTGAACAGAATTAAACAAGGTTGTTTCAATTTTAGATTATAAACATTTATACTTATTATTAAAATCGAATTTAAAGTTAATTTAGGCGACAGCTGACTGCAAACATCTGTGTGCAAAATATTTTGTTTAAATGTAAGGTATAAACAAAACAAACTATTAAGTTTGTAAACTCTTTCCGTAGTCTATAGCTTATTTCAAAATTAAAAAGTTATATGTATCCACTTTTTATGTAATTATTCGTTTTTAATAAAATAACAAATCAGGTACTGTCAGGGTTCAAGTTTATTTCAGAACAAAAAGAAATAAAAACAGAGTACATTGTGACGACAGACGATGATTGTTACGTATCATTACCTCAGTTTTATGAAGTTTTTAAAAATAAAACTAAAACGAACAACATTCACTGTGGGTTTACTTTCAGCGATACTTTAGGTCCAATCAGGTAATTAAATTACGAGATTAAATATTATATTTATTTCTTAAAACAATTTTAACGAATCAATAAAAACGAAATGTTTAAATAAATGGAAAAATGAAAACCTTTGAGCTATCATATACATAATCTATTTTATGATTTTAAAATTAAAGCGACCTTAAACAATTTAGTTACGAAGCTAATTCAATTTTTACATAATAAACTATTAGTTTGTATTAGCTCGTTAAAAATAACAAAAACTATTGTTTTTTAGTGCATTTAAGTATTGTTTTTTGGTGTTGATTAATTTTGATTGGTACAATTGTTTTTTGTACTTTTAACAAACTTCAGGTAAACTTTCGTTACAACAAAACTCAAGGTCGTAATGGCTACGAATAAGATTTTATTGTACTTAAAAAATATATACACAAATAAAATAACATTATTTACTACGAAAATAAAAAAAATAGCTGAGATAAATTACATAACTATATACATTTATTTAAACATTGTTTAAAGCTTTTTGTTTAAACTGCATAGGTTTATAAATATAGACGAAAATTGCTTTAACTAATATGAGTCCAAAACTAAATTACGCTTTCTTGGTATGCTAAAACTAAAAATGGTGTTTTTTCATTAATTAATGTTAAAATAGTAAAATTTGTTTATAGTATAATGTATTTAGTTTTTTGTTACTTTTTAACATTAAATTGGGTTCTCTTGTTTGTACATCAAAGTTCAATTTTAAAATGTGTATTGATTCATTGTAAATTTTAAAAGTAACCTTTACACAAAGTCTCTGATTTCTACTTGTAAAAGCTTTTTGAAAAAAGTCTTTAAGCTTTGATCATCAAAATTTAATGTTACTTAAAAATTTTCTACTTTTTTCAGAGACAAAAGCTCAAAGTACTACATTTCGAAATACACTTATTCAGGAAATTTATACCCACCTTTTTGCCACGGAGGTTTGGTTGTTTTTTCCCGAAACCACCTGACAAAACTCTATGAAACTTCACTTGTTACTGAAAAGGGAGATTTCAGTATGGAAGATGTGTACATTTACGGAATATTGAGGTTTAGTTTAAAAGAAGTTTTATAGATTTTATAACTGAAACTGTTTTCAGACTAATATAAACTAGTTAAGCGAACAAGTTTATTATTTTTAAGCACCGAAAAAGTTGGATTTATAATTGATTATTATGATATCAGGTTATGAATTTATGAAACATATTAGATTTTAAACTTAGCCTTAAAATGTTTATGTTAAATAATAAATTTTAAATTCAAAAATTAAATAAAAAATGTTCATCAGCTTGAAAGTACTAAGAACGTTTATTATTGTTATATGTTTATACCTGTGTAACTTAAGTATAACATAAACAAAAGCTATAACTTATATAGTTAATAGTTTGTCCTAAAGTACGATATACCAAATGGAGTTCAGTTTCATTGTTTAACTGTTTTAAGGTTGTTTACATTGTATATACTAAATAAATAACAGGTTGTTTTAAATAACTTACAATTTCCCAATTACAAGTTTCTCTAAAAATTTTATCTATGTAAATAAAAAAGTTTAGAGAGAAAACTTAATTTTTTTGGCTCAATACAGTTTTTAGTTTAAACTAGACTAATATTACTTTTATCACTGTATGATTAGTATTTAACATTTCAATAATACAGCTGTGTTGTTTTATAGGCATAAATATCTGACTGCAACAAAAGACGAACGCTTTAAAATTGTAGACTCTACTACAGAAAAAGAAAGAAAAAAGTTAGTATTTCATTTGGAAAACAGAGACACTTTGTCAGAAACTATGAGACGAAAATGGCTGAAATCTACTTTAGAGCTTTCCAAACTTCAGTTACTTAACACTATCTGAAGAGAGTATTATATGTACTTTAAATTGCACAGTATAATTTATTTTTGTCAAGCAACTAGTTATTGAAAAAGTAATAAGAGTTTTTTTAACTTTTTATCTTTAATTTTTTACAATTGTTGAAATTACTTTTAATCATAAAACCTGACTAACAGAGGAACTTGTATTTATTTAATTTTAAAATCAATATGTCATCTTAAAAAATATGTTAAAACTTTGAAAAAGCTAACAACTATTCTTTTGAATCTACGTGCTAATAATATTTCGTTTATTTCGTTGTTTAGTGTATTTTAAAAAGAAAATATTTTTACCAGGAATTGTTTTATATAGATTTATTGACGATCAGTTAAACTTATCAAATGTTTACAGCCCAGTACAAAAGTGTAACTTGGTTATAATTTTCCATACTGTGTAGGCTGAACTACAGCACTAACGTATAATACCACTTTATTTGCCAATAAAGCACTTTAATCTGTAAAAAAGTTTACTATCAACTTAACATACCATGACTAAAGAATGTGTTTAAGAACTTTTCTTAAAAAAATTAAACAAAAAAAAAAATTTATTATACCACAACCTTCTAAAAAATGTAACAACTTTTTCAAAAATGGCAAAAATTTTGCTGCTTAAATGTAAGGATTTCATAACTCAAAAGTTATTAAACAAATAAAAATCAAAAAAGCATAATTTGACTCCATGCTTGGGACAATTATGGCAACTAGTAAAGTTTTTACCAAAGATAAATAAAAGTTTTATTATCAAGTTAATCAGGATTTAAAACAGATGAGTTACAATAAAGTTTAAAAAATACTTAACGACCCAAGGACAAACCTTTAACACTTAATTTATAAAAGTTCAAGTAGCTTGTTAAAATCTGGTAATAGTGTTAGTCGAATAAGAATTATTAGAAGTTTTGTTGTTAACTAAAAATAATAATTGCTTTCTTGTTCTTTAATTAAAATTTCGTAGACGTGTATAACAAATTTTTTATTATTTTTTATTTACCTCTTTGATATATTTACAATTAAAAGCAATTTTTAAATAATTTTTTAGTCTTTAGATGCAGTAATGCATACATAACTTTTTTTTTAATTACTAGTGTTAATTAAGTCCAAGCTAAAATAAATCACTAACACCCAGACTAAACTATTGCTGATCACAGCTAAATGGACTGCAAACACTTATATTTAAAGAAACGTTAAAAACAAAGTAACAATATCTAAGTTATTCCTTTATTAGTACTTAAACCATTAAAATATCTTGAGCTCGATTAGTTTTTTATTTTAATAAGAATTTATTACATTAAATTTAAAAAAAAAGTCTTCAAAATGATAATAAAGCTAGTGAGTAATAAAAAAAACGGTAAAAACACTACTTAAACTCTATTTTTAATAATTAAAAGAAATATAACGTTCTAAGTATTTGAATAAAAGCAAATTGCTAACTGTTTAACAAAAAAAATTCGTACCAGCTATTTTTTAAGACAACTTTATCATAAACTTTGTGTTATTCTATTTTTTTAAAAACATCTGTTGTACTATACTTGTGTTCCCCTATGAGCATGTGAACTAACTATAAGCCGTTAAAGCAGGAATCGGCAGCTAATTGGTTCTTGCGGGCCAAAGTTTCAAAATTTTCCGCGGGCCGCAGTTTTAGTTTAAGTCAGACACGTTATGATAAAGTGACGATGTGCAGAAATGTCGCAGCATCCTAAAATGACGCTTCGTGCTAAAGTGACGGTGTGCATACTGACCTACCGTGCTAAAGTGATGCCGTGCAAAAGTGACGCACCGTGCAGTATTGACACCATTAAATTTTGAACGCTATTGTATTTTTATGTTTAATATTTAAACAGAATAGTTTTAAGTATAAGAACTATATGCAAAAATTTTAAGTTTTGAATTATTAAAAAAGGAAGCAGAAATAAGCGAATTTATCTTAAAGATTAAAAATTTGTTTGTATTTTACTGTGATAAAGTTGTATAAATGTTCTAAAATTTTAAGTTTTTAAGTAGTTAAAAAAAGTAAAAAGTCTTATTTTTACTTAGAATAAGCTAATTAAAAATTTATCAATAAAATAGTTTTCAATATTTGTCTAAGCCACATGATTCTAAGCCAAAAGTTGTACAAGTCTTAAGTGAACAAACCGTTTTCAATAAAATATAACTTATAGGATTAGTTTTATTTTAGCTAGTCAAATAAGTATAACATAGTTAAAAATAGATAGAACAACCAAGAAGTGTGTAGTGTAGAAGCAGAAAGTAGTTTTCAAAATACTTTATATTGTGTATATAAACGAGGTATAATTATCTTTTCATAATTAGTTAAACTTTTTATTGTAAATAATTGGTCTGCACTGTACAGTAATTCGTTTTTAATGTGCATATCTTTTGAAAATTAGGTGATCCGCTGCTTCTAAAGGCATCAAAACAAAACTAAATTTATTTACTTTTAAAACAAACAAAGTAAGCAAGCTGCACTTATTGTTCACTTTACGCCTACCTACTTGCTCATTGCCAAGCCGCTAATAAGCAGGAAGCTTTTATAGAGTCAACAGTTAGTCAATCTGCTTGTAAGCACAATAAGCTTTCTTCTTATTTATTACGCTTGTGTGTTGTAAGCAGCCTTATTAGTTCGTAAGTTATGTAAAGATTAAATGATGTATTAAGTTTTGTAGATCAGCTGCACATAAACATTTTTTTGTGTTTATAATTCAAAATTTCATTGCTAAAAAAAATGATTTAAAATGTGTTTTCAGACAGAACGGTTTACAGGATTTGTTTAAAAATACTTTTTTTTTTTCAAAAAAGTTAATTTAAAATATGGTTTTGTTTAGCGGCCCAAATTTATATGTTCGAGGGCCACATTTACATGCTAGCGGGCCGCATTCCATTTAAATAAAAAACATGCTCGCGGGCCGCAGATTTACACTTCGAGGGCCGCAGTTGGCCCGCGGGCCGCAGTTTGCCGACCCCTGATCTAGAAGGAGAAAAAGTTTCAAACAATGTGTTGTAAAAAGTTTTAGTAATTACATAAATGTCTTTTTAAGAATCGAATTAAAAAATAACTATAAAACTATTTTTTAACTCAAAATTTTTAATTAATTAAAATTAATTAGCTTCGTAGCTTCAAAAATGTTTTTGCTTTATACTTGTTGTAAAAAAAAACGTTTATTCTATTTTTTGTTATTTCGGCAAGTTCAACAAATATTTTAGAATTTTTTGTATTGTAAAAACTTGTAAATATTTAGTAGAAATTGTATATAAAGGTTTAACATCAAAAAACAAATTTTTTCTACTGAAATTTACCCATGAAACTTTGAATAAAATCTTTTAAGATATTTCTGGAAAATACATTGGTTACAACTGTTTAAATGTTTAAAAAATAGTTTGCAGATGACTTTTGAATATCTTTATAACTTTATAAAAACCTGATAAAATTTTACATTTACGTCGCCTAATTATTCGCAAGGTACCATAATATTTGAATGTTTAGCAGGTTAACAACAAAAAGTACTAAAGGAAATTAAATAAAAATAAAAGCTTTTTCTATGATAGTTGGTTTTATTTTTTCGCAGTCATCAAAATTCTATCATTGCAAAAACAGTTTAAATCTCAAGCTTCATAACATGTAGACGGGTTTTTAAATTTTGATTCAAGCTCTAATTGCGCTAAAATTTTGGCTTATAATCATCAATGGCTGGTCCAATATACTTGTTTCATATTTTATACCTAATCATAGTCTTTCATAACCGAGATTTATTGTATAAAAAAATAATTGTTCACATTCTAGAAATTTTTAGTTTGTTTAGATGCTTTTACGTAACTTAAAAATAAAATAAAACAGTATTTTTAGATAGTTCATTAAAATAAAATGGTAAAAAACCTATAACAATTACAACTTTTTGTTATAAATAAAAAAAACTTGTACAAACTTGAAACTAATCTACAATCGTCTAAATTGTTGATAAATATTTTCGATGTACAACTTTATTTAATTTTTACTTATTATATTACTGCTTAATTAAGTTTTTATACCTTGGCTTGACAAAATGTGGCTCACCAAGCAGAAATTGTATGGCCTTTAACGTATTTAGGGAAGAAAATGCTAAAAAAAATATTTTTTAACAAATGTTTCTAATGTGCTCTTGATATAATTGTTAGAAAACATTGCTTTCTTAAACATATTCACTACAAACAAACACTTAAGTGTTTTTTATGATTTTAGTAATTTTTAATAAACTCTGGTGGTCGTTAAGACTTTTTTAAGTGTTCTACCCTTAAATCTTACTCGTAAAAAATATATTAGTCACTTGTAAAAAGCAGCTGATTTTAACTATAAAAAAGTATTAAAAGCTAACTATAAATAAGAACAACAAAAGTTTGCTGATTTTAAGTATAAAAAAGTATTAAAAGCTAATTATAAATAAGCACAACAAGAGTTGATATTTCTTTCTCAACCAATTTTCTTTGAAGTTTTTGTTTCAATAAATCTGCTATTGTATACTAGATAGTTACTTAGTTATGTGAAAAATACGTATAAAAACTTTATGAGTCAATTTTAGCTTATCTCTGATATTTTTTTCAAAGTTCCGATAAATTTAAATTTAGAAATAGAAACTATATTAGATAAAGTTTTTGTTAAAATGTAAAGTAGTATTGATTTCTTAGAAACTATAAATTTTTTGGTAGTGAATATAAAAATAACTTTATATAAAAATAATTTTGATCGCTCTCTTTTTGATCTGTATATGGTTGTCTTAAATTAATTGTTATTTGAATTAAAGTAGACTTAGTTTTTATTTTTAAATTTGTAAAATGTTTAAACTTTATAGATTAATATTATTTCTTTCTTATTATTCTTTTTTAATATAAAAAATTTGTAAAACTTTGTTAGAAAATATTTAAAACAAAATTTTGATTTTATAAGTTTATGAACCTCGTATTTTTTTAAAGCTAATACAAATATGATCTTTAAAATTTCTAAGTCTTTAAGAAAAAATTATTACTAAGAAACGCATACGTAAGTTATTAAAGTTTAAAAATTGATGTACTTAACTATTTGCAAACACTTTTTTTTAATTTTTTTCCATATAATAAGTATGTAAATTTTATATATTTTTCAGTAATAAAACAAAAGTTTTGGATACATTAAAAAACCAAAAAAAAATTATTTACTAAAATTTTAAACAGTTATATTTTATCCTAAACTGTCATCCCAACGACATATCTTTTGTGAGCTAAAACAATAATAAAACTGTTTGTTGTTTTGTTTTCTTTTCAGGTGTGTAGAATATATTAACAAACATTGCTTGTTATTTTAATTACTTTCAAACAGATATGTGTATTGGTTTTTAGATATTTCCATTTCACTATCAAAAAAGAGCTAGCGAATAATAATGACGCTAAAAGATTAAATAACAAATGATAATTTTCTTGTTGTATGCAAATTTACTTTAAAGCCTAGTATTTACTTTTAAAACTTATAAATATTCTCAAACCAAATACAAAATTTTAAGAGAAAAAAAGGATAAATTAATTTATAAGACAAAGCAGAAATAAAACATAAAAAATAAGTAGATGAAGGAGAAATATAAATTTAATATTTTTTAGAGCAGCTTATATTATTTGTTTATTTACAAGTTTACAATAATGTACTTAAACATTTTTGTTGCTTTATTGTCATTTTATTTTTATGATTTTTGTAACTATCAAATGTAAAGAAGACTTTTCCATAGTTTACGATACAAATCTATTGCAACTAAGGCTTTTTCCATTTTTACACTTAGTGTTTTTAAATAGTCCCTTTTTGTTCTAATTTTTTTTTTTAGTTTTTAAAACTAGTTAGATTAGTTTTTTCTTGATTGCTACTCATTAACTCAATAAATGATTTTAACTCATGTATTTATTTTATTAATTACTTTTGTTGGAAAGGAAAGTAATTAAGTTTTTTGAGCATTGCTCAGAAAATTTGTTAAATAGAAAAAGCGTTTTTGTAATTGTGTCTAATACTTTCATGTAAGTTAGAATTATGATAAAGATTGAGAAGTTAAAAAAATAATATTTTTGTTGTTTTTTAAGCTTTATTTTAAGTCTAGATGTTTTTAGTCTTACTAGTTAGGTTTAGGCAGCAATACTTTTGTCTTGGTTGTATTGATTTCTTTAACAAAAGTTGAGTAATACTATTCGTTTTTATAATTTTTTAAACTGAGTTATGATGTTCAATTTTTTTTACTTATACGTACAGTACGTTTTAGTGTAGCTAAAGGTTAAAATAGAGAAAACTGCTTCAAATTGAAGTAAATTCAAAACAAATGTTTTTAACAATAGCAATATAGTTTTGTTTTTTTATTTATTAGTAATAAAAAACAAATAATAAGTGCTTTTTTTTGTTAATTTAATAATAATTTTTTAAAACTTATGATTTAGACACTGTAACTTCTTATTCGAGCAAATTAAACCAGATTTTTTTTTAGTAAATTAAGATTAAAATCGTTTAAATAATCAAGTGAGCTTTTAAAAAAGTTTAATATTAATAAACTTAGTTGATATTGTTTACAACTAACAAAGATTTTTTAGTAAATGAAATTTATTGGTAAATGAAAATTAAAGTTGTTTAAATAATCAAGTCAGCTTTAACATTTTTTAATATTGATAAACTTAGTTGAAATTGTTTATAACTAAAAAAGATTTTTTAGTAAATGAAGTTAAAAATTGTTTAAATAGCCAAGTAAGCTTTTGAAAAAGTTTAATATTAATAAACTTTGTTGAAATTGTTTATAACTTTCAAAAATTTTCTTTCAAACTATTTACTATCGATAAGTTTAAAATTTACAATTCTAATAACGAATATGATTTTATTTAAACAATTGAGTTGCTGAAACCTGTTTTAAAAGTAATGAATAGATTGTAGTTTAAAAATTCATCAAAACTGTCTATTAGGACTAGTTTTTCTTAAGTTGATACACTTCTATAATTTTGACATTAATTATTGTTTATTGAACGATAAAAAAAGCACTCAAAAAGTTAAGTCTAAGAACCTAGTGTACAAAGGAACCTTTAGTTTTGAAATTATTTATATAATATATTATAAAGTGGTTGCCTAAACCTTATTAGTGATTGATATGTTGTTCAATAAAAGTTGTTATATTTTTGAAGTATACATTAGTTTTCTTTTGTGTTCTTATTTTAAACTAGCTGTTAATATTGTAGGTTTTAGTTTACTTTCAGTTGAAGTTGTTTTTATTTATTTAGTGACTCTTTTTTCTCTGATTAACTTTTTGTTATCGTAACTTACTTTATTTTAAATAAAACTCCGAGTTACTTTAACTTGACGCATTAACCTAGTTGATGTAGCTTATTTTATTTAGCTTGTTGTTGTATTCAACAGCCATAATACTTTTTAATTTAATTCAAGAATGTTGAAGAGTTTAGTAAAGTTAATTGGCCTTTAAAAACGTTAATCTAACATGTCTAAAATTATTTTTTTTGCATAACTGTTTGTCTTAAAATTTGATTTATCCATTCGTAAACTTAATAGAAGTACTTTATTATAAACTATTGTTTTAACTAATAGACTATAATATTTTGCTTCGCAGACTTAAAAAAATGAATAAAATTTTCAGTAAGTATTTCAAGAGGAATCTTTATTTAAAAGTAGTAACCATATTACTTTTTGGAGTACTGCCGGTATTCTATTACACACTCAATAACCTGAACAAAGTTCAACCAAGGTAATTAGTTAAAGTTAATTATTCTTATGTATTCTTACTAAACTTAAAACAAAACAATGAGAGTAACTAAAAACATTTTCAAAAGTTTTTTTGAGCGATCAACTAAAAAGTTTGAACTGTAGATCATATATATTGTTTTAAAGTAAACTTAAAAATATTATATTTAACAAAACATTACAAAATTTTAGGTACTCATATTATTAAATTATTTTAAATTGAGTTACATATAATGTAAAGTTGAAACTTTTACTTTATTATTGTTTAATTTTGCCGAACAGGTGTGCGAAAGATACCGGTTGTGATGAACCTTTTGAGCTGCCACAAAAGTTTGCAAGAAACACACGCCATAGTGATGAAACAAAATTTATACTTCGGTTTGCTTTTACTTCATGTTTAATCTATTTTATAGTTATTTAAGTGAATATAATTATAAATAATAATAATAAAAAATAAAATAGTAATAATAATAAGAATGATAATAAGAATATTAATACTACTGCAAATTGTTAAGTGCAGTTTACCACCTTGTTATACTTTACAAGGTCGTAAAGTTTTTCTGCCAAAGAAAGTGAATAAAATACGTAATTTACACTAGTGCTATTTTTTAAATAATCTCTGTACATTCAAGTAAACTGAGCAATACTTTTTAGTTAAGACAAAGAATTATACTGTGTACATTTATAGAAGTTTACTAATTTTTTTATTTAATGTCATTAGTATACTTTTAGCAGTTATGTCTTTTAAAGCTAAAAAATACATTGCAAATACATCGTTGATAGATGACTAATAAAAATAAACGTTAAAAACAGTGTTTACGCTTTTTAACATCGTATTTCTAAATGTACAAAAATTTTTATGTATCAATTATGTATATACTTATTAAGAAGAACAAATTCAATGAAAGTCGTCCTTATTAGAATGTTTGGAAAGTAATGACGAGTTTGGTATATATTATATGTACATCAACATTATTTTGCAACAAAACTTGTTTAGAAAAAAAAATTAATATAAAAATAAGTTTTGTTATAATATTTTAATTATAAAAATAGATAATTCGAAAACTAGTGTAACATTATTGCTTGGTCAAAATTTTCTTCTAGTATAATTCTAAGCTCACTTACGTATTTATTCTAAAAATGTATTTTCCATCATATTCTTCAAACAATTTTCGTTTGTTTAGCTTTATTTAATAAAGAAGTTTTATTCATTTAACAGACCTTGGAAATACGAGTCGAAAGCAAAGGAATATTTCGTAACTTTTCTTGTAAAGAGCTCAATTTTTTATGACAACCGAAGAAATTTGATTCGTGAAACTTGGGGTTCTCTTAACTCTATAGGGATTCACAGGTTAGAAGTTACAGAGTTGTAATAGAGGTTAAGATGGTTTTTAAGTTAAAAGTATTCCAGTTAAATTACAACATCAAAACATTGTAGAAGCAACTGCGTGGTTCGTAGTTATTTTGACAAGTGATTTTGAGACTTTTAAAAGATTTCCAAAAAGTTTTTTTTTTTTTGATAAAAGTTTTTACTAGAATTCATAAAAGTATATTTTTAAACGTGTTTTCTTAGATTAAAGGTATAATAGCTTTTAAAATGATTACAATAAGCTAACACAGCAACAATTGTGATTTGTATGCAAACTGATTTAAGATTTCATACCTGTATTAGCTTCTTAACATCAACTTAAAGTATTTATAGTTTCAACTAAACTACTCAGCTAGATTATAATTTAAAGAATAAAATAAAGTGAAGTATAAGGCTTCAAAAGTTTTTTTTTGTAGAATTCGAGTTGTATTCTTAATAGGAAGGTCACAGGAAAAGTTTGATCAAGAATTTATTGAAAAGGAAAACAAAAAATTTGGAGACATCTTACAAAGTGATGTGCCAGACCTATACAAGTTCTTGCCCGAAAAAGTAATATTTGCTTCAGTTACAACGATTATAACTGTCTATAAGTTTAATGAAATCTTTTCACATATTGTTTTTTTAATTTAGCGTACTAAATTGTTATAAGTAATTTAGAACGACAAAATATTTTGGTTTTTAGTAAAGGTTTTTAAACTTTTGTTTTTAACAAAGTGAAGTCAGTTTTAATAAAAACTTAAAAGCACACTATCATTAATAAAATACCTAAAATTTCAGTTATGATATATTTTAAGATTTTTTTTAAACTATTTACGTCTGAATAAGCAGAAATCAGAGAAGTACTTTTTTTCTAAAAATTCCATATTAGGTAAATAAATTGATTTATAAAACTATTATTAGCTCTTTTTATATACATATTATACTATTTATAACTAATACAAGTTTTATCATTATTTTTATGGTATTGTTTTTTATTATTTGCAGCTTAAAGAAAATAAATATATTAACTAAACCTTTTAAATAATATAGAAAGCATACTTTAATAAAATACTAATAAATTAATAAAAATGCACAATAAAACTCTACGAATAAGAATAGTATTTCGACAAAAGTTGTTTAAAATTTTAAATAAGTTAATTAAATAAAATTTAAGTGTAAACTATTGTTTATAATGAAAACTTAAACTGACTGTTGAGACAAAAACTATAAATGGTATTATTCTTTTCAAAAATTATTAAAATTATAAACGTAAAACTTTGAACAGAATTAAAAAATGTTGTTTAAATTTTAGATTATAAACACTTATAACTTTTATTCAAACCAAAACACTTAATTTAGAACGGCAGCGGACTACAAGCATCTGTGTACAAAATATTTTGTTTAAATGTAAGGTATAAACAAAACAAACTTTTAAATACGTCAACTCTTTCAGTGGTTTTATAATATATTTTAAAATTCAAAACTTACATGTATTCACTTTTTATGAGATTATTCGTTTTTAATAAAATAACAAATCAGGTACTGGCAGGGTTCAAGTTTATTTCAGAACAAAAAGAAACAAAAACAGAGTACATTGTGACGACAGACGATGACTGTTACGTATCATTACCTCAGTTGTATGAAGTTTTTAAAAATAAAACTAAAACGAACAACATTCACTGTGGGTTTACTTTCAGCGATACTTTAGGTCCAATCAGGTAATTAAATTACGAGATTAAATATTTTTTTTTTCAAAACAATTTTAACGAATCAATAAAACAAAATGTTAAAAAAAAAAGGAAAAAGAATCCTCTGAGCTATCATATACAGAATCTATATTATGTGTTTTTAATTAAAGCGACCTTAAACAAATTAGTTACGAAGCTAATTTAATTTTTAAATGTTGTTGATTGAACGACAAAAAACGCTCAAAAAGTTTGGTCCAAGGACCTGGTACACGAAAAAACCTTTCGGTTATCGAGTCATCCACCAGAACAGTTTAACGTCATGTCCAGGACATAATAAACTATAAGTATATATTAGTTTTATTTTAAAATAACATAAATTTTGTTTTTAAGTGCATTTAGTATTATTTTGTTGGTGTTGTTTAATTTTGTTTGGTACAATACTTTTTTGTACACTTAACAAATTTCAGGGAAACTTTTGTTTAAATAAAACTCAAGGTCTTAATGGCTATGATTAAGATTCTAATGTTATTTAAAAATATATAAACATCTAAAATAATTTCATTTACTACAAAAATAACAAAATTAGCTGAGATAAATATGATAATTATATAGACTTATTTAAACATTGTTTAAAACTTTTTGTTTAAACTGCATAGGTTTATTAATATAGACGAAAATTGCTTTAACTAACATGAGTCAAAAACTAAATTACGTTTTCTTGGTATGCTAAACTAAAAATAGTGTTTTATTTTCATTAACCAATGTTAAGTTAACCTAAAATAGTATAGTATATTTAATATTTTGTTACTTTTTAATACAAGACACAAATTAGGTTCCCTGGTTTGTATAACATAGTTGATTTTAAAAATTTGTATTGATTCATTGTAAATTTTAAAAGTTACCTTTACACAAAGTCTTTCATTTTTACTTGAAAAAGCTTTTTGAAAAAAGTCTTCTAAGCTTTGATCATCAAAATTTAATGTTATTTAATAGTTTTCTACTTTTATTCAGAGAAAGAACTTCTCGCTATTATATTTCGGAGGATGTTTATTCAGGTTATTTGTACCCTCCTTTCTGCCACGGAGGTATGGTTGTTATTTCCCGAAACCACCTGACAAAACTCTATGAAACATCACTTGTTACTGAAAAAGGAGATTTTTTTCTGGAAGATGTGTACATTTACGGAATATTGAGGTTTAGTTTAAAAGAAGTTTTATAGTTTTTTAACTGAAACAGTTTTTCAGACTAAAATAAACTAGTTGAGCTAATAACTTTATTATTTTTAAACACCGAAAAAGTTAGATTTATAATTGATTATTATGATATCAGGTTATGAATTTATGAAACATATTAGATTTTAAACTTAGCCTAAAAATGTTTACTTTAATAAAAAAAATTTAAATACAAAAGTTTTATAAAAAATGTTCATCAGCTTAAAAGTACTTAGAACGTTTATTATTGTTATATGTTTATACCTGTGTAATTTAAGTATAACATAAACAAGAGCCATAAATTTTATAATTTAAAGTTTGTCCTAAAATACGATATTAAAATTGAGTTCAGTTTCAATGTTTAATTGTTGTAAAGCTGTTTACAATGTATATACTAAATAAACAACAGAGTGTTTAAAATTATTTATAATTTTTCAATTACAAGTTTCTCTAAAAAGTTTGTTTAGTGTAAATTTTGAATGCTTAGAATGAAAACTTTTTTTTTTGGCTCAATACTGCTTTTAGTTTAAACTAGACTGATATTACTTTTATTACTTTATGATTAGTATTTAACATTTCAATAATACAGTTGTGTTGTTTTATAGGCATAAATATCTGACTACAACAAAAGACGAACGCTTTAAATTAGTAGACTCTACTACAGAAAAAGAAAGAAAAAAGTTAGTATTTCATTTGGAAAATAGAGACACTTTGTCAGAAACTATGAGACGAAATTGGCTGAAATCTACTTTAGAGATTTCCAAACTCCATTTACTTAATACTATCTAAAGAGAGTAATCTATGTACTTTACATTGTCCAGTATAATTAATTTTTCCTAAGCAACTAGTTATTGAAAAATAATAAGAGTTGTTTTAACTTTTCAAACCTTAATCTTTTACAAAAGGGGAAATTATTTTTAGTTCAAAAAACCTGACTAACAAAGGTATTTGTATTTATTTAACTACTAAAGATTATTTTTAAAGCATGTTGTAACTTTTTTTGAAATCAATACTTCATGTTAAAATAATATATAACTTGATGAAAAAGCTAACAACTTTTTTTTGAAATATGTCTACGTGATAATAATATTTCGTTTATTTCGTGCTGTAGTGTATTTTAAAAAGAAAATCTTTTTGCCAGGAAATGTTTTATATAAGTTTATTGATGATCTGTCAAACTTATCAAATGTTTACAGCCCAGTACAAAAGTCTAACTTATAATTTTCAATACTGTGTAGGCTGAACAACAGCACTAACGTATGATATCACTTGATTTGCCAATAAAACACTTAAATCTGTAGGATAAGTTTACTATAACTTAACATACCATGACTAAAGAATGTGTTTAAGAACTTGTCTTAAAACAATTAAACAAATACATAAATTTTATTATACCACAACTTTCTAAAAAAGGTAATAACTTTCTAAAAAATGGCAAAAATGTTGTTGTTTAAAAGTAAGGATGTCATAACTCAAAAGTTATTAAACAAATAAAAATCAAAAAAGCATAATTTGACTCCATGCTTAGGACCATTATGGCAACTACTAAAGTTTGTTACTAAAGATAAATAACAGTTTTAATATCAAGTTAATCAGAATTTAAAACAAATGAGTTACAACAAAGTTTAGAAATTACTAAACGACCCAAGAACAAACCTTTAACCCTTAATTTATAAAAGTTTAAGTAGCTTATTTAAATCTGAGAATAGTGTTAGTCGAATAAAAATTATTAGAAGTTTTGTTGTTAATTAAAACATATAAGTTGCATTCTTGTTCTTTAATTAGAATTTCGTAGACGTGTATATCAAATGGTTTTTTTATTGTTAATATAACCCTTTGATGTATTTACAATTAAAGGCAGTTTTTAGTTGAATTTTTAGTCTTTAGATGCAGTAATGCATACATATATATTTTTTTAAATACTAGTGTTATTAAGTCCAACCTAAATAAAAGCACTAGCACCCAGACTAAACAATTGTTGTTCACAGCTCAATAGACTACAAACACTTATACTTAAGGAAACGTTAAAAACAAAGCAACAATATCTAAGTTATTCCTTCATTACTACTTAAATCATTAAAATATCTTGAGCTCGATTAGTTTTTTAGTTTAATAAAAATTTATTACATTAAGTAAAAAAAGTCTTCAAAATGATAATAAAGCTAGTAAGTAATAAAAAAGATAAAAATTGTTAAAAACAATACTTAAGCTTTATTTTTAATACTTAAAAGAAGTATAAAATTCTAAGTAAAAACAAGTTGCAAACTTTCTAACAAAAAAAATCGTACCAGTTATTTTTTAACACAACTTTAACGTAAATTTTGTATTATTCTACTGTTTATAAATATCTGATGTATTATACTTGTGTTCCCCTATGAGCTTGTGAACTAACTACAAGCCTTTAAAGCAATGTGTTGTTGAAACGGTTACTGATACAAAAGCATTTGTTCCAAGCACTTCAGTTAACAATAACTTGTAATATTCAAAAAAACTCCGTAATCCACACAATGCGAAGTTTATATACAATTAGATCTTTCAAATACTTTTAAAACAAACAAAGTCTTAGTTAAAACATATGCTAAGTAATTGAGAGATAACAATAAATGCCATCTTTAGATAGTTCAGAAAACCTAAATTTTTTACTTTGAAATCAGTTTCGTATAAAGATACAAAAACCTTAAAAATGAACTGAATTTAAACTAGTTTTTATGTGTTTAAAAAATTAATGTTAATTGTTCTATTGGTACGCCTACGTTTAACTACTAACGTTTCTACTTACTATAATCGTTTCCTTTTAATGTGAGCTTCAAGCTTTTATTCCTTAGTTGAATTATTTGCTGTTATTTTTTCAATCTATTTAACTTGTAAATAAAATAAAAACGTTAATAATAGGTTATTAAGTTTTATATATATTTTTAATAATAGTTTTGTTTTTTTTAATTTCATAACTAGTTAAGCAGTCGTACTAGTAATTTATCTTCTTTCATTATAGTTAGCAATACTTAGCTATGAAATATATTGTTACTTTTTGATTTTGCATGTTAAAGCAACAAAACTGCTTTATACCCAGTTTAAGTTTTAAAGCTTTACTAGAAGTTAAATTGTAAAAACAGGTTTTGTTTCAGACACTTATTCTCTTAATAGAAAGTTAAATTATTTTCTTATGTATGGAAACGATTCACTAGAAATAAACAGTCAAAATAAACGAGTTTTTTATACATCTTCGACTACTTTTCTAATTTTTCTGTCTTTCCAAATACTTAAATAAAACGTAATTATTAAAAAAAAAAAAACAACTTTTGTCCACTCGTTCAGCTAAAATTTTTGTCGGTTAACAAATATTAAAAGTAGTTATAATGATCTATACACTGTGCGAGCTATACAGTTTGTAAAGAAAACTAATCTAAAATAAGTTTTAAATTAAAAAATAAAACCAGAATATTTACATTTCGAAATACACTTGTTCGGGAAATTTATACCCACCTTTTTGCCACGGAGGTATGGTTGTTATTTCCCAAAATCACCTGACAAAACTCTATGAAACTTCAGTTGTTACTGAAAAAGGGAGATTTTAGTATGGAAGATGTGTACATTTACGGAATATTGAGGTTTAGTTTAATTTGTACAATGCTTAAAGTTTTATATGAAAATTTGATAAAGTTTGTTCGTTGAGGTAAGTTTATTGCCATAAAGCTTAACTATCTCGCTCTAGAATTTTTTTATATTGCTAAAATGTTTAATAATTATTGAATAAATATATTGAGTAATAATAATTTAAACTTAAATAATTTTAAATATTCTGTGAAAAATCATTTTCGTACACAAAAATTTTTATATAATATCCATTGGTTTTCAGTTTTTATCTAATTTAGTGGTTTTTAATTTTTAATCATTGTTTTTAGTTTAATTATTTTAAGTTGTCACTTGTCATTAAATATATAAAGAAAAATGATCATCTATTAAAGTATGTTTATGAAATACTTTATCTCTTGTTAAATAGTTCTTTTACCTTATTTGCTTTAATGCAGTACTATCTGTTTATCCTTCAAAAGTTTATCTCATCTTTAAAAGTTACTTTATATGTTTTGCAAAAACAAAATTAAAAATTTTAAAACGTATTGTAACGAATTTTAAACTCATAAGTTTTGACTTATGTAAAAAATGTGATACTTTAAATACTAGTTTAAACTTCTCCTAGTCTTGTTTTATTTAGATCAAATAAATTGAAGCCTAAAATTTGAAACAGATTAAAGTATAATCTTGAAAAACGTTCGGTAGAAGCGTGACAAATACTAATCTACTTGCTAAATTTATAAAACTAGACATGAAAAAGCACAAACATTTAGTATTTTAAACAAATATTACTATTAAAAAGCTGTTACGAAATAAATTACAGCTATTATATTTGTAAATTAAAGCATTTAACAAATAAGAAAGTAATACTTGGTAATTGTTATTAGCAAAAAGAAAAAGGTTAAAGTAAAAATTTATATGTTGAAAAACTTAGAAAGTTTTTAGATTAAAAATGTGTTAATTTATTGTACAGTTAAAATTAATACGTTTTAGTATAGTACTTTGTTACTTACCAAAACAGGCTTCACTATATAAATAGTTCAACTTTGCAAAATCTAAACATTAATTAAACTTTAAAACTGTTTTCTAAGCCACTTTGCGTGCAAAAAAGCTCGTATAATTTTTATTCAATCAAAAGAAAAATATGGTTTTTGTATTACTATCAATAAGTACTAAAATTTTAAAAAATTGTGTTATGTTTAAAAAAAAATAAAAATAAAATTTCAACTAAGTAACATAAAAACTATATGTAGTTCTAACTAATTATAATTAGATACTTAAAAAATAATATTAGAAATAATTGAAAATTTTTTATGCAACATAAAAATTTAAAAGTTTAGTAGTACAATAATAATTTACTTGATAGAATTTTAAAAATTACAATAAACTTATTTGTAAATTTTCTTTTTTTGTAATATTTTTTCAGAAAGAAGTACTTTGAAAAAACAAACAACAATAATTTCACGATAAAATCGGCGGCTGGCAATTTGTTTGATAGTTTACTTCGAAGGGACCAACTTGTATACCACTTTGAAAACAAAAAAACTTTATCTGAAAACATGAAACAATACTGGTTGCACATATGTGAAAAACTTTTGAACTTTGAAGAATTTTCAGATACAGAGAAAACATAAAAAACTAGATTAAAGAAGTATTTCTGAAAAAAACTATTTTTAGTTTTTAGTAAATTTTATAAAAGCAGTGCTCTGTTTTTGTTTTATATTCAAGTGTAGTTATTTGATAAAATAAAAAAAAAATAGCTAGTAAATTGAACGACTTTGTAAGTTTATCTTATTTAGCTTTTAGTTTTATATCAAACTAGTTAAACTGTGCTTTATAAAATACCTCAACTAAATACATTTCTTTAAGCTTTATAGTTCAACTTTATTTTTTGTAAGAAATTTTTTGAAAACTTCACGAAAGATACTAAAGATACACGAAAGTAATAAAGTACTTTAATTTTATTTTTTAATGTTTGTTTAGTATATGTAGAACATCTGTGTTGGAAGTAAAAATAACTATTTCATGTATATTTTCAAACATACATGATATTTTTAAATGCACGCTGATTTTTAGTATTAAATGTTTCTATTACTTTTTTCTAAACTAAATTAACATCTTTACGTAATAATTAATAAAAATAGCATTAGAAGTCTATTTACAAACAAAGTTTCTAATCTGTATTTTATGTTGCTTGTTTTATAACTTTACATAGTTTAATCTTTATAAGAGTCATGTGTAATCCTAGCTTGGTTCTATCATTATTAGTTTATCTTATTTATTTTCTTAGTTTTAAGCCTTCTGAGGCATGATAATTAAGAAAACCGGAACTCGATTTAAAAGAAACAAAACAATGTTGACGGTCACTTTTAGTTGATGGTTATAACTTAAACACGTTTTATTTTTAGTTTTCCTGTAAATTTGATTTACTGTCTAGTCTATTTTTTAGTGAGTTAGTTATTTTTACAACTCCAAAAAAGCTACATTGCGTAAGAGCAGTATGTAAAAGTAAATTTATAATTTATATTTGAAATAAAAGAACTTTTCGTAAAAGCTTAGTGGAGTTAATTGATTTCAAAGCTGCAACAAGAATTTATACTTTACATATCAAGCTTTTATTTATTAAGACTTTTTAGCTAAAAGCTTGTTAATTTATTACAAAGTTTTATAAAAAATATCTTTTCATAAATTGATTATTATGGTTTACATCACAGTTTTTTTTTAGCAATCAATCAAATATAATTGTATATCTCAACTAAGTTTTCTATATTTTAAATGAATTTATAAAAGTACAAGGACATAAAAACGACTTCAATTGATAAACCCGGAAATCTACTTATAAAAGCCAGACAACTTCTGAACTTTAATCCATCAAATAAAATCACTCAAAAATATAAAAACTGTTTCTACAAAACAAAGAAGTTTTTGAACAACTTGCAGTTAAATATAATTCATATTGACAATACATTAAATAAGCGGTGAGAATTTTTTTAAAGTCTTCGGGCAAGCTTTACCAGAAAAGTTTTTTCTGGAGTTGTTAAAATATGTTTTGTTTGTTTGAAAAGTTGTACACTAAAATAAAACTGTTGAAAACATTATTGCAATCAAAAAATCATTAACTAAGCACTAATTTGTACTACAAATCTAATTTAGAGCTTATTTTAAACTGTTAACGTTATATTATATAAATATCACTGGAAATATAGTAAAATAACAAATAAAACTGCACAACACTTTTCAAGTACTTATCTTTTTTTTCGATACTTAATTTTAAGGAACAGTTTTGTTTACCCATGTAATTTCTAGATTTCCCATTGTGACATAAAAAAATGCTTATTTATTATTTGCTGTTTATTAAGAAAATTTTATAGTTATTAAAACATAATTTTACAATAGATTCAGTTCAATGTTCAATTATTTAAAGGCTACACTAATGTATATTCAGCAAAAAAAAACTAAAACGCTTGCAGTTGCTTATAAATTTTTTATCGTTATTTTCTCTAAATAGTACGTATGATGTCCATTTGAAAATTTCAACGTAGTTAAAAAAATTAGTTTTTACATTTTAGCAAATAAAAGTTTTTTTTTATTTGAAATAAATATTTCTATGCTGCTTTAAACAAAAACTGGCTGTTAGTCTTAAACTTTGTTCGATTGTAAAAAAAATCAATTTTTATTTAATATGTTAGAATTTTAGTTAAGTTATGAAACACAAAGCAAAAACAAATTTTAATTTCAACTTAAAATAAAGCACATTATGTTAATGGTTGTTTTATAAACGAGTTGTTAAAGTTTTAAAACTTTTGTGTTTAACTAGTTGCGAGCATGATACTTTTTAGGGTTTAGTTACTTACCTTAAACTTCAAATAGCACACTTTTGACAAATTATTTATAAATTTATCACCTTTAATGATTGTTGTAAAATATTTTTCTATTGTATATTAAAAAAAGGAAATAATTCTTTTAAGCAACACTTTCAGTTTAGTTACTAAGATTGAATATTATTACTTTAAGAAAATACTCGACATTTAGATAACAATACAACTTGTTTTTTAGACACCTGAATTTGACGATGAAAAATAAAAACTTCACAAACGTAAAAAGTACAACAGAAATAGGAGGAAAACACTCATAGAAAAATTAATATTCCATACAACAAGTTTTAAACTTTTTGAAATTAAAAAATAAATCTACATTAAAGCTTTTCAAACTCCAGTTATTTAAAACTAGGTTATTTAGAAGGATCTATTTTAGTACTAGGATTAGCGTGTGTAAGGATAGTTTTTTCAGTAGAAAATAATGCAATAATTAGTCATTATATTCGAAACATATCATAAACTTTTTTAGTACTTGAAACAGTTCACATTTAAATGATTTTTTCAATACCAATTATAATAAAAATTGCTTAGTCATATCTTAATTTTGCCATACTAAAAGTTTTGATTTCAAGGAAATAGTTTTTCCTTTCAAATAATACTATAAAAAAGTCATATTTATTAGCGTTTAATTATTAAAGTTTATTGCTATAAAATAGTAAAAAAATATACATTGTTATTTTAGAAAAAAATACTCTATTATTAGTTGGTAGAATATTTTATGAACTTATTAAAGTATTTAAGACAATTATATAACTATTTATAACTTTTTCAAACTTTTTTTTATAAATATTTACGTACAATTATCTTTTTATAAATCGTTTTTTAGTTTTTTTTGTTACAAAAACAGTTATCTAAAAGACATTATAGAATTTTAAAGCTTTATTTAATGATAAAATGAACTTTTTTCATGTCATACATTTTAGCAAAAAAATATAGAACTTTTTTTTAAAGCTTGACTTGGAGTTTTTTAATTTGAATTATTGTTTTTAAAGTTAATAACATATGCCTACATTGGTAAACAGATGACAGATATAAAATAGTAGTAAACTTAAAATTCACAGTGTTAGAAAATATTGCATGATATTACTAACTATTTTTTATTTCCTAATAAATATTATTTTCTTTAAGTTGATATTTTAGTTTTACCTCATACTTTAAAAATAGTAGTTTAAAGTTAAACGACGATTTTTTTTTAAGTGTTTCTAATGATTGTAAGAAAATAAAGGCCACCATAATACTTGTATTTTGTTAATAACAAATGTTGTGTAGATGATTATATAATGTAATATTTAAGGATTAACGTTTAGCTAAATGCTAACTTTGTTTTGGTACTTTTAATAAAAGTTTTTCAGCGTCATTTCTGCTAAAACAACTTTGACTTTTTAAAATACCAGCAACTTTTTGTAAAGAAATAAGTTATCAAATAACAAATAAATTTTGATAAATTTTTTCATTAATATTTTCATTTATAATTCACTAGCGAAAAAATCCAGTATATAGTTTAAAGTTTTTAATTTAATTTTTACACCTTGCTCACAAGAACTTTCGATTAACTTGCAAATGGTTTAATTTATTTAAAGTTAAAAGAAAAAATATTTTTTATAAAAACAAACTAAATATGTACTCAAAAACCACGTTTACAAACCAATTAAGAGTATGCTGTTTCTTTTAAAAACCGAATAGTTTCCGGTCAAAAATTTAGGTCAAAAAGTAACAAACTACCCAAGGTGAACTAATTGATAGTAAGATCAATACAATGTTTTAACAACAAACAAAGTTTTTTTTCTGTAAGAAAAGTTCTTTAAACGAAAACATAAAAAATGATAAAGTTATAAATTAAGTACAAATATTATTTTAAACTTAATAAATAAAAATAATAATAATTTCAAACGCAATAATAAAAAATTGAAAAAATGAAAAAATGATGAAAAAACTTAAATCATAAAAACAAAAAACAACTATATAACGTAAATATTTAAAGTATTTGTTTTCCTTTTAAGAATTATACCATGTAAAGAGTTTAGAGAATTATTTTAAATACTTTGATACAAGTGGCGACATATGATTACTTAACTAATTATTTAACTTCAAAAAAAAAGTAATACTATACTTTAAAATTTTTTACATGATTTCCTAATAAAAACAAGGTTTATATATTAAAATCAAGTTGTAAAGCTTATACAAAAAGTCTTGAATTAAATACTTGTTTGAATAAAGTACTGTTTAGTTAACCTATCAACAGTTTTAAAAACTAAATAATAAAAACTTAGTCTATTTACTAATTTAAGTAAATTTTTTTATTACAAAGTAATATAAAAGTTGAATTTAAATTTGAAAAGCAGCGCAGTTATATTAAAAATAGCCCTAAAAATAATGCGGTCTAATGTTTACTTTTTTTTTTCAAAAGTACTTTTTTAATCTTGCTTTAAGCTTTTTCTTCGTATCTGAAAGTCCTTCATAGTTCAAAAAATTTTCACAAGTGTGCGACCAGTATTGTTTCATGTTTTCAGATAAAGTTTTTCTGTTTTCAAAATGGTACACAAGTTGGTCCCTTCGAAGTAAACTATCAAAAAAATTGCCAGCAGCCGTTTCTATCGTGAAATTATTGTTGTTTGTTTTTTCAAAGTACTTCTTTCTGAAAAAATATTACAAGTTAAAAAAACTTTCAAGTATTTGTTTCATAAATTACCAAGCAACTATCAATCAAACTATTAATCTTCATGTTTATTTTTTTAAAGACAAACTTTTGTTGACAATTATTTTCAACTAATTAAGTATAAGTATATTTTTATTTTTGCTTTAAATAACTTTTAAATTTTCGCAGTAATTTCATTAAATTTGTTATGTAAGTCATTATTAAGAGTAACTATTTAAAAACAAGTTCTAGTACTATACATTAATGTTTATATAAAAGTTTTTTATCTATAAAATTATTTATGACATAAGCTTGTTAGATTGGCAAAGCAAGTTTCAAAATAATTTTTAAATTCATTGATTTAGTTTAGTGAATTTACTGATATAGTTAAGCAAGATTTAATACGTAAAGAGATGATGCAATCACAAAATAGTTTGCACATAATGTTTAGTTATAGTAATACACAAAAAAAAAACAGTTTATAAGTATTAATTGCTTATTTTAATTTAGTTTTGTTAGACCTTAATAATTATCCAATGAATTTAACTCCTTTGTTATTAGTATTCTTTCTTTTACGAAAATGTTACTGTAAAACATTTGTTCTCTGTTATAAGTTTTATTAGCAGTTTTATTCCAAACTACTGATTGTTTTTTCTTTTCCATATCAATTGATAAACTACAATTAGAATATTAAATTCTTAAACTAGATCATCGGTTACGACGTTTGTTGCATAGCATACTTCGGTCTGTTTTAAAAACTTGAATCGATCTTAATTAGTTCTGGCATTGCTTTTCGAATTTTTTAAGATAAGTAATTTTTGTTTTACATAATTCGTTACGCTACACGCTCTAATAATTTCAACTCAATGTTTTTACTTTCTGTGTAGTTTAATTAAAATGACTATAATAACTGATAGATAGTAAATAGATTACAATGTATAAAAGAACTAGTGAATAAACAGATAAACTGCTTTGGTAAAATCCATAAAAACACTTTTAATGAACACTCAATTTTTAATTTTATTTTTGATCGGGAGTTATAAAAATTTAGTAAGTATAAAAACTAGTTGACATTCGGTTAAAATAAAATCGAAGATTAAAAACCGTTTGATTAGAATTTAGATTAAAACTGAAACACAGTGGCTAATAAAAAAAGTATATGCACGAAATTCATTTAAAATACTAAAATTTATAAACATTTCCAATCGTAATGATACTTTTTTATGTGCGCAGACATTGTATAGATATTAAATCTGTAAATACTATATAAGCAGTTGTAAAGTCATGAAAAACCTTTAAACTTTATTTCAATAATTTTTTATAAATTTACCTCAATATTCCGTAAATGTACACATCCTCTAGAAAAAAATCTCCTTTTTCAGTAACAAGTGATGTTTCATAGAGTTTTGTCAGGTGGTTTTGGGAAATAACAACCATACCTCCGTGGCAAAAAGGTGGGTATAAATATCCTGAATAAGTGTATTTCGAAATGTAATACTTTGAGCTTTTGTCTCTGAAAAACGATATAAATTTAATTTGTTGGTAACTCACGGTAATAAAAAAACAGGAAAAATATGCATGCTATTCTGTGAAAAATTCTTATAGGGTTTTAAAAATCAGGAAGTTTATTATTACTTTTTAAATTCAAGTTTGAAAATTTTTACATAGTTTAAATTTTTTTATAAAGATTAAAATTAAAGTAGTTGCATTGTGACTTCAAAGTGTTAAGATATTTCATGTATTATTTATTTAACACATAAAAAATCTAAATTATTTATAGGGCAAAAAAAAGCTGGCAGTAAAAAGAAAGTTAATATAAAGTACATACCTCAGAGTAGAAAAACAAATTAACAATTTAAACCTTTTTCTGCATTTAAATTGGATTTGAAAAAAAAAACATTTATTTTGTTATTTACCAAACTTTTCTTATCAATTTTTAGTTATTGATTAACAGCTTCTAGTAAATAAAGTTTACGTTTGAAATAGATAAAAATAACTATCACAGTAGAAATATTAACTTTAAAGTCAGATGTTGCAAAGTCATATTGATTTAAAATACCTCAAAGGCTTCTCTGCTTCGCCATAACTAAATCCGCAGTGAATGTTGTTCATTTTAGTTTGATTTTTAAAAACTTCATAAAACTGAGGTAATGATACGTAACAGTCATCGTCTGTCGTCACAATGTACTCTGTTTTTGTTTCTTTTTGTTCTGAAATAAATTTGAACCCTGACAGTACCTGAATTGATATTTACAAATTAAACAAAATTTTATTTACAAATTGATTGTTTTATTAGGTTTTTGGTATTTATCTAAATATGAGAAAAATGAAAGGATTTTAAAAGTTTTCATTTGAACGTAAACATAATTTTTTTTTACATGATTAATAATTATTATTAAAACAACTATTTGGTAAATAACGTATGGTAATATTCATTAAAGCTCATTAAAACTTTATTTTAGTTACAAAAAGTCTTTGACGTATTAAAGCTTATTTAGTTATTTCTTATAAATAATAAGTTAACAAAAAACTTTTAATAGGTCTTGGTACTGTTTATTTAATTTTGGCTTTGAAAACGTTTATCGTTATGGTTTGTTAGTTTTATTGGTTAATTTTTTATGAAAAAAAGTTTGAGATTTTTATTAAGACCTAATAGAATACATATTTTAGTATATTTAACTTGATTTTGTCCTGGACAAGAGATTAAATTGTATCCGTGTTGTATGACTCGATAACCGAAAGGTTTTTAGATCAAAATTTTTAGGCGCTTTTTTTATTGTCATTCATAAACAAAAAATATAGATATGATAGTTTTTTTACAACATACAACAAGTATATTAAAAACTTATGTAATTTCCTACATATTAAATTTTTTTTTATTAATAGGCATTGTTGTAGCTGAGTTGATTTTAATGATTTTTAAATTATTTTCAAAATATGTTAATTTTACTTTCAAAATTTATTAAAAAACTGCCCTGTTTGAGCAAATTTTATTTTTAAACTTATTTTTTTTAGAGTTTATATGAATTACTTGAAAATTACCTATGTATTTAAATCAATTGATATTAACATGACAACCATAAAACTTTAATACTAAAGTAATAAACTTTAGAGCACAAAGCAAAGCAGGCAACAATAAGTTTTTGACCGAATGCTCTAAAACAAACATATTGAAAATAATAAATATCATTTTAAAACATGATGCAAATTTTCTTTTGTTTACTTTATTTATATCAACGCCTTTTTAATAAACTTTTTTACTACTTATATACAAATAAAGTTTTACTTTTTCTGGCAATGACCTGTAAGAATCAGATACATCACTTTGTAAAATATCACCAAACAGTTTATTTTCTTTTCTTAAAATTTTTTCAAAGTTTTTGTCTTCTGATTTTCCAATCATAAACACAACTCCAAATCTAAAAAAAAAAAATAAGGATTTTTAAGTTTAGTCAGCTATAGTAGGTTAATTTTTTTAAACAAAAGTAAAATTGAATTTAGTAATTAAATTAGTTTAGCTGTTTATAAAAAGTTTATAAACTATATAAAAAAGTTTTAAAACGTTAACCCAGATACAAACTTTTTAAAAAAACAATTTCAAGTTTTTTTTTATCTATGTTACTAAAATTTCTACAAACATGTAAAACTTAGTTTGATTTTTTTTTTGTTGTATGAAAGACCCAGTAAAGAAACGTGACTGTTGCTTAATACATGTGGGCACGACTATTCAAATTTAGACAATTCAAATTCCGACAATTCTAGTTTTTTTCAAAAGCATCTAAAGGGCAACATCTCAAAGGTGATGTATATTTTTGATATATGACTAAATTAAGCTTTTAAATACATTAATTTTTAGTAATTTATTAAATTCACTTATAAAACTTTTATTTTTATTTTTACTATTATAACCTTATTAATGAGATACACAACAGCTTTTTTTTCAATTATGTATAACTTCTTGATTTGTGGCCGTAAAAATAAACTTAAGAAATTTAATTGTCTGATTTTGAATAGACGGAATTCGAATTCTCCTGTAACTTTAATATATACAGCCTTAAGATGTATAAAAAGATTCACTTGTTTCAAAAATTATTGATACCAGTATTTTTTAAACTAATGTAAGTTGCATATGTTTGCTTATTTATATAAATATAAACTTAAATTATGTAAACAAGAATATAAAATTTTCATCACTTTAAAATAAAGAATTGAATAAAGTAAATTTTAGCAAAACAATAACTCTATTATGTATCCTTTGCAACGTTTTTATAAAACTAAAATAACCAAGTAATAATAACTAAATTTTGTTTAGAAATCAAGCAGAAAATATAGTTTATAAAGATTATTATTTTTGATTACTTCTTAATCTTAACAATAAGTAAAGTTTTAAAAATTTGACTACAAATTTGGTAGATTCGTTCTTAAATAGAAAAACGTTTCAAGTAAACAACAAAACTTTTAAATTCTATCTAAATGAAAATGATAAATTTTGAAGATTTATAAATATATTTATCATTTGTTACAGCAATAAAACTCACGATAAGTTTTGCTATATTATTTTTAATTTAAATTCAGACGTAACTTTCATTTAGATAAAACATCTTTTTATGAGTGAAAAACTAACTAATAATTTTTTATTTATTTTAAGTTTAGTTAATTCAAAATTGAATACAAGCTTTTTAAACAAAAAGTGTTAAAGAAAAACCAAAGAAAAAAACAACAGTTGAAAAAAAGTATTTACTGTAAGTCAAAAAGCAACAAACAATTGAAATATAAAGTTATCAAGTACATGTTTAGATAAAACATAGTTAAATTTTTCTTTCAACTTCTAGATGTTTTTCAATAATAAAATTTTTCATATATAAAATTAAGTAAGACTCAAACCTCTGCCCATCAATTGACTCGACTGATCCCCAAGTTTCTCTAATCAAGTTTCTTCGGATGCCGTTTTTTATTGCGCTTTTTATAAGGAATGTTACAAAATACTTACTAGCATCTGACTCGTACCTCCATGGCCTGATTAAAAATATTTTTTTAAATGTTTGTGGTATTTTCTGTCCATTTTTACTAGAGAATACAACAAAAACAAAAAAAATCTTGACAACATTTTTAAATGAAGTTTTGTTTTGAACTTTTAACAAGAGCATACAAGTCATAATTTATACAAGTTACACTAAAACATACAATGCTCTTAAAAAATTTAATACTACACCATTAAAATTTTATGTTAAACCAATTTTAGTTTTTAATAAAATGCAAAGACAAAACTTTAAAGCCTAAAAACGGACTAATTTCAAATTAATAATTATTGTTTTTTAGTTTATTAAAACCAATGAAAAGATTGTTATATGTAAAGTTACAAAAAGTTAAAGTTAATCATATTGCATAATTTCAATGATAAAATCAAAATAACATAATTAATTAAAATAGATAAAAAATGTTTTTAACTTTGTTTACGTAGTGCTTAAATTCTTTTTTTTTAATAAATTACAAAAGACTAGTAAATCTTGTGTTCTTTTTAATTTAAAGAGAAGACTAAATTAAATTTAAAGTATGTACATCTTTTTGATAACACTTGTAACTTAGATAATGTGAAAACACTAAACTACTTAAATATAAAAAATATTTTGTCGAAGTAAAAACCTAACCGCAGTAAAAACTTTGTATTATCATCACGGCTTACGTCTTCCATAAAGTTCGGTGGCAAGTCGAACCTAATAAGGTAATACAATTTTATGTTAGGTACACCGAATTTTTCATTATAAACGTATTATCGATCAATTGTTAATATAAACTCTACGATGTACATTGAATTAGTGTAAATATTTCAAATAATTTCGAAAAATTGTGGTGAGAAAGTTTAAATTTATTGTCTGACAAAAACGTTTTAAACTTAGGTTTAACAGTAAATCACTTAATTCTTTTAATCAAATATTTCTAAATAATGAATGAAGTGTAACTTCTACTTTTTTTATTATATATTGTTAACAAACTAATATTTAAGAGTTATTACGAAGTTTTTAAATAAGAGTATAAAAAAGTTGATCAATAAAGCTATATAGCTCAGAAATAAACTGTCTAATGAAAAACAGACCAAACTTTTTTACTCACAAAGCTTTTATCAGCTATTGACATTATCAGTGTAACAAACGGCTTTATTGATATATTTGAATATTCAAGTATATTAATAAAGCCGTTTGTTACATTGATAATGTCAATAAATGATGAAAGCTTTGTGAGTAAATAGTTCGGTTGGTATATCATTAGACTGTTCATTTCTGAACTATATAGCTTTTTTGATTGAATAAAATATTTTAACTGTCTGAAATAACAGATTACTGGAATTTGTTCTGACCCCGGATTTACGGCCTACTTGAACTTCTACTATAAAAAGCTTACTTTTGCACTTCAAACGAATAGTAGTAGTATACGGATATCATTCCGATAGATGACAATAACGAAGCTATCCATATGTAAAAAAACTTCTTAAAATTGTTCATTACGTTCGTCATTTTTTATGGCTGCAAAATAATTTACTATTTTTATAAGAAAAGATCACTCACTGTAAATTGTAAAACAAAAGTTTTACTTACATTAGGTGCAAAGCCAACTACTAAATGAATAATTGATTATGCTTGGACAAAGCTTTGAACCAACTTTTTGTTAGTTTATCCAGTTTTACGTATGGTCATTTTTTGTAGTTTTTATTTAAAAAGTGATAAAAAAACTCTGTCAACTGAAGTGAAAGATTAGTTCAAAACTTTTAATACAACTGTTAAAACTTTTGCTAAACTCTATTGAATGCTTACTTTTTGTGCAGCACTACTTACTTTTATAAAACAAATACTTAAAAAAAAATTTGTAATTAAAAAAAAATAATTTAACAAGTGAGTACGAAGTTAGAGAAATAGTATTTGTAAACGTTTTCGTTTCGTCTCGATCACTTACAAAATATAAAGCGCCTTATTTAAGTGTTCATATCAAAGTTAACTTTTTAAATTTAAGTTAAAAAGATATGACTACTTTTATACTTTGGTCTTCTTGTAGCTTTTGGTTTGATGAGTTAGTTTATTGTTTTGGTTTCTACATGTATAAATAAACAGTTTTACTAAAAAATCAATTAGTCAACATGTATTGACTGTTAAAAATTCATTTACAGTTTCTGACTTTTGTTTTGATGGTAGACATATAAAACTTATACATTATTCTGCTTTATAGCTTTTTACAACAAGCAAATAAATAACAAACAAAGAGACACGTAGTCAAATTTAATTTACAGCAAGCTATGTTTTTTCTTACCTTATTTAAATAATAACAAAAAACATCGGTTTAGTTTTCCAATCAAGTTAGTCTAAATCTTACTTTTAACTAAACTCCACTTTTTCTGTATAAAATTATTTTTAAATTTTATCATAACAAAAATTAATGACATTTTTTAGTTTTGATCGTTTATTAGCAACCGTTGTCATCAACTAAAATTATTGAATGTTGAATATTTGTAAACTTTCATTTGATTATCTTTTTCTATATGACTTAAAAATATCTGAAGATATTGATAATAATATAAAATACTTAACTTAAACCTGTATTATGAAAATTAAAAAAAGAAAATAAAACTAGTCTTAAAGGATCTTCAACTGTTTAAAATGGACAAATATTGTTATATATTAATTATCTGTTTAAAACCATCAATAGGAACCTTATAAAATTATCAATACAGTTTTGTTAAATTAAAAAAAAAAACATTAAGATACAGTTTATTCGATTTGGGAATAAAGAATTAAAAAGCATAGTTGATTTTGAAATCTATCTCTTGATAAAAGCAAAACAAATACAATATTCTTTTTAATAGACAACAAAACCACGTGTAGAATTTTAAAAGAAAAGCTTTTATTTGTGTTACTTGAAATCAAACCTGATTTTTCATCATTTTAAAACACATCGTAACTTTCTCAACTTAACATTACTTTTTGCCTTCTATAAATTTTTAAAACAAACATAAAACTGTATTTTATTAAAATATACTTAGATAAACAAAGCTATCAGTTAAAAGATAAAAACAGTGTGTTAATAATTAACATAAAATGTTCAAAGAACTTATACACATCAAAATGTTATAAGAAAAAACCAAAGCTGTAGTATTTAACACATTACAAAATATCAATGTTAAAACTTAAGTAAGCTGGCTGTATTCTTAAACTATATAAGATATTTTATTGTTATATTGTTGTTACAACTTATCATTGTTTCTAATTTGATTTGTTTGTTAATTTACTAAAAACTCTAAAGAATTGTGTTGACGTACTTAAATTTTTTTATTGATTGTTTAGAAACGTTTATTACCATTTCATCTTAACATTATACTTTATGTAGCTATCTTAAGTTTTTAAGTGTCTTCAACACGACAATTTAAGGTTAGCACTTACATCTACCTTTAGCACACAAAGATTTCCCTTTCTTCTCAATTTCTAAAAGACTAACGCATATTGCAAATTGTAATACACAATGGGCAATGTTTAATTATTAACTTCAATAATGTATTTTAATAAATTCTATTCTTTAGTTTTTACTTCAAACAATTTTTATAACTTGGATATTTGGTAGTTTTATATATCCTTTTTTCTCTTATATCTAATTGAGAAAATGTCTTTAAGGAACTGATTTATTTGACAATGTTTACAGTGATTTATATTGTTAAGAAATGTTTGGGTAACAAAAGTTTGGATAAAAGTACAAAAAAGAAGCTTGTATAATTGTTTTAATAATTCACAGAAAACTTATAAGATTATTTTTTTGTTATTTTCTCCACAATAATTTCTTATAGCTTTCAAAAAGCATATTCATTTCTAGAGGAACCAACATAAATCGGAAATAAATACATAAGTTATACTTTAATCATAAATTAGAAAAATATACATATTTTAAGTAATAAGTTATAAAAATAGATAAATTTCTTTACATTAAAACTTTTAGATAAGCTTATATTTACAATCTTAGTAAGTATGGTAAATAACAAACAAAAAAACAACTTTTTTGCAAATAAAAATTATGGTTTTAACAAAACTTTTTTTTATTTCTTTTTATTTGAACCTTAACTTCTAGATTTTAGTTAAATTTATTTACACTTTTGTCTAATAAGTTTATGCTTAATGTTTTATTAGACGTGTTTCTAAAAATAACGTATTATGAAAATTCTGAAGTTTTTTTTCAGTAAATATTTTTGTTTTTATAAAATCAAAACTATAAAAAGGAATGAAAATTTGTTTTAAAACTTTACATCATTTATTTTTTATCTGTAAGTAATAGTCTCTATATTTCTTATCTTCTTATGTAACCCTTATGCTTCAAAAAAAAAATACCTCTTCAAACCTGATTTCTAAATCTGAACTAAGATAGTCAAAGGAAACTTTTCAACAGAGCTGTACATCTACATAAAAAAATAAAATAAAATCAGAATTCAATGCAGCAACGAGTTTTTCCTGATTTCAACTGAAAGTTAAAAGAAGGAATACGCTGGCAGCAATTTTCCGCCTAGACTGCTTTCATATCTATAATTATATCAATTTTCGGCCGATGCGAAAGTCTTTACCATGCTTGTAAAACCAAAAAAGAAAAAAAAAGAAGTTTTGTTAAACTTTTAAAACTTTATTTTGTTTTTCAATTGAGCTTACATAAAACAACTTAAAAGATTCTGCGATGCCTAACATCTTTTTAAATTAATGTAAGAAAATAAGTTAACAAAAAAATGGAGATTTTAGTTTAAAAATGAGTTTTTTTAGTATTAATTTACTAAACGTATAAAAACAAACAAGGTCAAAACACAAATATAGTTCAACAAATATTGTCAAACAAAACACAAATATAGTTCAACAATTTTCTTCAATGTGTTACAATTATTACAAAATAAAGAAAATATTCAACTTGTATAGCATTATGATTGCATCAGAAATTAGTTAATCAAGCAAAACAAAAAAGTAATCAAAATTCTAAACAAAAAATTAAACATAACATAAGAGCTCTAATTAACTAAACAAGCAAAACGAATAATCAAATTCTCTATGTTTACATAATTAAAAAAAATGATAGTAGTGTATTGAACTAGTGAATATAATATAGTTTTATAAAAAACTTTATTTTTAAAATCAGTTCACTTTATTGTGACATTTAAAACAACTTACCACTGTTTGAAAATTTAACTAGTGGTTTTTTATAGTTATTTACTTAAACTATTAAAGCTTATCTAGAAAAAAAAATATATTCTAAATCATCTAGGTGATTAGAACTTTTTTATTAATTATAGTTCAAAAATAAGTTAAATATTTTAAATAGTCAATCTACTACTTTTGTAAGGATCGACTAATTCCAATAAGTTAGCTGATAAAAATCTAACAGTTTTTGTAGAAAATTTTTATTAGAACTCGGTACTATTGACTTTTTAAAATAAATTGAAGTAGTTTTGTTGAAATATTTCAAGTTTAATTGAAAGTTAATCAAAACATATAAACTATTTTTGAATTTTATATAGCTTAAACCTTATCTATAATGTAGTTATTCTGTCAACGTAAAAACTAAATTGATCAAATAACTGTATTGTGGACAAAGTTGAGGCTATATTAAATTTAAAATTAATTGTTTTTTGAATAAAAAAAATTTAAAGTAGTTAAACCAAAAATAATAAAGCTAAAAAAAACTGTTCAAAATAAAAAATCTTTGATTAATTAAAATTTTTCAAATTCAAAAAACAAAGTCTATTGAAAATATTATTTTGCAGTTATCAAAAGTGTTAAGATTTAAAGTATTTATATTATTCTAAAATTTTTAGATACTAACACTTTAACAAAAACCTTTTAAAGAAGTTTACAAAAGCCTTGCTTTTTTCGTATGCACACTAAAAGTCAACAAATCGCTCTCTTTGTTCTATTAATGTGTACATTACTTTTAATACTCTTAGTATATTGCTTGAACAAAACTCTTACAAGTAAGCTTTTGAAAAGGTTTATACAACAATGCTGAAAAATTTTTGGTCACACACTTTTAAAATATTTTTTAAAATTCAATATTGGAACTTTATAGTTTGTCAACTTTTAATTTAAAATAAACTGCTGCTTTTTTAGGCATCTATATTAAAAATATTAGAAGTACTTAATAGAACATTTATTTTTTTTCAAAAGTGCGCATTAGAGATATGGATTTTTTAATCAGTTTAGAGTATTCTGAAAATTGATATTTTTAAATCAAGTTTAAAAAAAAATATTTACTAAATAAATCTTTTAATCAAATTTATATTTTAAGTAAATCAACTTGGTTAGAGTAAGCTCCACGAAAAAGTCGTTACTTCTAACTTAACTCAAAACAAATTTCATTTTAATTTCTTATTTTTAAATGCAAGGAGTAAAAACAAACTGAATTTAAATATATATAACGAAGGCAAAAGAAAATGTTTATACATTGCGTTCTGCTAGATTTTAAACAAAAATTCATTATATCTCTTTCTAAAAAAATAACTCACAGAATTTAAAAAAAATCAAATTTTATTTTTATAAATTTAGTTTAAATATCAACTAAGTATTTTGTTTTACGGTTAAATTTATTTTTATCAATGTTGGAACATAAGTAACCAGTAATTACACAATAATATTTACAAGAAACACAATTTCAGTAAAACTAAATATATTTCGAGTAATTCTCATCAGTAGAGTACAAAGCTAACAAGTTATAAGATTTTACAAACTTATATAGTAACAAAGTAATTAATTAATCACAAAGTAATCATGAGATTAATAAAAGACTAAAACAATTAGTAACAGTTAAAATTATTTAAGTATACTTACATTGTAAATATATAATTATAACGTAGGTATACTTAAATGATTTTAAATTTTACTAATTGCTTTTGTATTTTATTATTCTTTTGATTACTTGTTTATTATATAAGTTAGTATAATCTTATTACTTGCTAGCTTTGTACTCTACTGATGAGAATTGCTCAAAATATATTTAGTTTTATTGAAATAGTGTGTTTTGTATATCTTATTTTATCAATGCTATTTTTTTAATAATAACTTTTTTTTTCAAAATTTTGTGTTATAGAACTTTTATTTGTTCTTTATGAACAAAGCAAAGCCTGATAAAAAGCGTGTTGGTCAAATAGCAAAGAAAATAATTTTTAATTAAATTAGAAAAACTATTTTCAAAACATCAATAACATTAGATTACTATTAATATCAATTTGAAATGTATTTTTTTTTAAATACAAGCATCATGTAAATTTAGTTAACAGAAACAAAATGTGATTGTTTTTTGTTGTTAAAAGCTTTAATTTTTCTAGATAAGTTTTTTATAAAAGAACTAACGTTCATATTGTGTAACTTAAATAGTATTTTTTGTTTTATGATGTAAAGTTAAGATATTTTTTAGTAAAATATATATGATATCTTTAAATTTATTTTTCTCGAAAAATTATTAATTTAGTTTAAATGTAAAACTTATCATAATCATACCTTAAAAGTATTTAAGTTTTCTAAAAATATGAAAAAACGATAATATTTTGAGTTTATCGCTGAAAAAAAAATCATTAAGTTAAAGCTGTCTTTTGTTTTATTATAAAAAAGGTCGTCATCATAGTATGTATTCACAATTTCTGAATTAAACGAACTCGTTTTAGAAATATACTTTTTTAAGTTTCATGTTTTTATCGAACTTTACCGCGCTTTAAGTATTTTACAACGTCTGGTATGCGGAAATAAAAAACCAGTAGAGATCTATTTAAACAAGCTAAATTAAGTTTGAATCGAATGTTTAATATTTATTGCACGTAATTCGAAAACTTTTTAAAACATTGTCCTGCGTAGTCTTATCATCTTTACACTGCAAAAAACTAAACATTTTCAATATCCAGGTGTAGCTAATTTTTAATAAAAATATTTAAATTCTTTCTTTAATTTATTTTCCAATGTTTTATGTTTTTAGTTGGTTCTAATAATTTTCAGTTTAAAAATTCAAACTATTTGTATTCATTTTGAAAAGTTTAATTAGCTGTTCGGAATATTTAAATTATCAATGACAAGATATGACCCGCGGCGTTGAAGTAGTGAATTGCAGTTTTTACTCAACTTAGCAATTTTTCGTTAACTATGTTAACTGTTTATAATAAAAGTTTTAAGTTTTTATGCCTATTTTAATTACTTATCTTAAGCAGTTTATGGTATAGAAAATGGTATATGTCTTATTTTATCTTAAAAAATTATTTAACCATAAATGAAGTACTTTTATTATAAACAGCTAAGTATGTTTTATTTAAAATCAACTCATCAACAAACAATCACACAAAAAAAAATTGTAATAACTTTTTTCCTAAACTCTTCAAAATACTTTATTTTGTTTCAAAAAAAGCTTGCAATCTAAATTAATTCTTTCTATTTAAACAGTATCAACAACATTTCTGTTCTTAAACTTTTTTGTTAATAAGTTTTAGTTATAAAATGCATTACATCATACATAGGCTATCTGGTAAATAGACGTTTTCCTGTTATGACGTGATTACTCTTGCCATTAGTAATGCCACGTAACTTTACTGAATTCTTCAACTTCAGTTAAGGTTTGTGACGGTAAAAAATGTAATCAAAATATTTCTTGTTCTTTTTTTTGATATAACCTGAAATTTGTTGTTGACATAGTCGAGTTTTTATAAGGGTAGCTTTAAATTTAAAGTGATTAGGTTCGTTTTTATCCACTTTTCTTTAAACAGGCACCCATGTCAAAAAACCCATTTTCAAAAGTTTTATTATAAAAAAGTTTAAATTTGTTTGTTTTAGCTTTTTCGTTTCTGCAAAATCTTAGTCTAGTGGTATGCAAATTCTAAGAATGTTTCACTATGCTTCAATATAAGGAAATAGAATGAGCAAACAGTTGTAACTTGTTCATTTTTATTAAAAAAAATATTGTAGTGTTGAAAAAGAATTGAATAGTACACTTTGCTTTTAAAAAGAGTATCATACAAGTAATTCGCTAGTTTTTTCTAACATTTGTTTTTAACATGTTATTGTTTAAAATGCACTAATTTTAACTCAAATCATACATATTTTGACTATCACTACCTAAACTTTGCAAAAAAAATAGTTTCTGAACTGACAATAAATCTAGTAATTAAAAATTTAACGTTTTTATATACTAATTTTAGTTAATGTAAAAATAACGAAATCGAACAAAAAACATTGAATTTGTCTATTTTAATTATCAACGAAAAGTCCCCTGTTTTTATACTGTCAACAACTGTACAACGTATATGCATCCTAATAATAACATTACAATCACACTTTTTTCACAAAATGCCCGGATAATGCTTTAACTCCTTCTAGTGGTAAAATTTTTAAATCCGCATTCAATCTGATTAAATTTATATTGATCTGCATTCTTAAAAGCTAGTATTGCTTCCGTTGTACATTATGTATAAAGTTTAGATTTCATATTGAATAAGTAAGCAAAAGTTTTTAATAAAAGCAGAAAAAAATGTTTTATTAAAAGTTTTCAGTAAAAGACTTTTTTTAAATCGAAACTTTATTTTGAAGAAATTAGTGTTTGAAATTGTATTCAGATAAAACTGTTTGTTTTATAAACACATTTCATAAATTTTTCTCTCGCTTTGCTAAAAAAGTATAGAATCAAAATATAGAGAGAGCAGTTAATCTAAATTTTTATTTCTTTTATTTTACCAACCGTTAGTTATAGAGTTTAAATCATTTAAAACTGTTGTTTTTGTTTAGTTTTAAGACAAGCTTTTTAATATACTTTTAAAAGTGAACGATACTTTCGTATGGTAATTAATTTTTTTAATGATCCCACATCAAATATGGTTTCTGTATAAAATATGAGAATATTACAGCATAATAAAACAGCTATTATTTAAACTAACTTGTTGGAAGTTTTCATTAGTTTAAGTGTATAAGTAAATAAAAGAACTTCAAAATTTATAATCAAATAAAACATTGAAAAAACCTAAAAATAATTTTTAGCTTATATCTATAAGCAATAACTTGAAATTAGTATTAAGTTATAAGTATATATATATAACTCTAAATAATTCAATATAAAAATTTTAACCAAAAAATTATTTTAAACATATTATTTAGTTATTAAATAATTAAAAGTACCTTTTAAAAATTAATTTCATAATTGCACAATTAACAGTGTAATAATAATAATAATAATAATAATAATAAGTTAACTACCTATTTTAATTATTTCTAAAGTATTTTTTTGTAAATTATCTATCAACTGTATATTTATATTTTTTAAACATAAAAATTTATTTTTGATAGCTAATAACAAGTTTGTACAACCAAGTTTGTAAACATCTGAAAAGTATAAACTTATATAATTAAATACGAAAAACCACATAATAAAAACTTCAAGTAGTTTTCTACTTTTATTTTTTTATAAAAGACTATGAAGACTAAATTTAAACAAAAAAATTTATTTTGAAATACTTTTTATTGAAACAAACGTAAAACAAACATGTATTTTTTTTCAAAACTTAACTTTTAATATAAGTTCACCGTAACAACATTTAGTTAAAAACTATTTTTTGTTAGTTGGTCTACATTTTTTGCTGACAGTATCAAAAGTTATACAACATTTTCTATTGATGTTTTTGAAACTATATACTAAATAAATCGCTATAATCAAATTTACTTTTTAAATAAATCAATTTTGTTTGAGTAAGGTCCACGAAAAAGTCATTACTTTTAATTTAACTCGAAACAATAAGTTTCATTGATTTCTTATCTAAAATTCGTTAAGTAACTTACACACAAAATTAAAAAAGAAAGGTTTTAAAAAATTAAGATTAAATATAAACTAAATATTTTGTTTTACGGCGGATTTTGTTTTTAGTAATGTTATTTTTTTGATAATAACTTTTGTCTTCAAAAACTTGTGTTTAAATTTTTTATAATTTGTTCTTATTAGCTTGTTGGTCAAACAACAAAAAAAATTAGTTTTAATCAAATTAGAAAAACATTTTTTTAAACTTCAATAACATTAAAATATTATTAACATTAATTTATAATGTAGAATATTTTTCAAATACAAGTATCGTATAAATTTAACTAACATTAACGAATGTTTATTTTTTAGATACTTTAATTTTTCTACATAAGCTTTAAATAAAAAAATTAACGTTTATACGGTATAACTTTGATAGTATTTTCTATTTTATTATATAAAGTTAAAGTATTTTCTAGTTACAAAAAGTTGATATCTTTTTTTTTTTTTTCAAAAAATTATTGTAAATTTAAATGTAAAACTTATCACAGTCATACTATAAAAACATTTTAGTTTTGTAAATAATTTCAAAATACAACAATTTTTAAGTCTTATTTAATTTATTAAGTCTAAGATTACTTTTGTTTTACTATAAAAATATCATCATCTTAGTATATATTAACAATTATTGAATTACACAAAGTCGTTTTAAAAATCATTTTTTTTAAGTTTCATGTTTTCATCAAACTTTACCGAGCTTCAAGTATTTTACAACGTCTGGTATGCGAAAATAAAAAACCAGTAGAGATCAATTAAAACAAGCTAAATTAAGTTTTAATCGAACGTTTAATATTTACAGCACGTAATTTTCAACGTTTATACTACCCTGCGTAGTAATAGCACCTTTACACAGCAAAAAAATTTTTTTTTTTTCAATATCCAGGTGCAACTTATCTTAAAAAAAGAGTCAGCAATTTTTTTTAAAACGTTCTTTATTTATCTTCATTGCTTTATGTTTTTTAATTGGTTCTAATCATTTTGGTATTAAAACTCAAAAGCTTATACCATGTATTCAAATATGCAATAAACTGTTCAAATTTTTATAAAGAAATGTCTAGCGGCATTAAAATACAAATTTATGTTTAAAAGTAATATTTTTTAAGCAAAATTTTAAATTTGTTAAATAATTTAACTGTTTGTAATAACAGTTTATAATTTTATGGTTGTTCTTAATACAAATTTTATATAGTTTTTTTAAATAAGTTGTTGGACTTTAACTAAAATCTTTGTACAATGAACTATTACCATTTATTTAGAAATACATAAAAAACATGTTATTTATATACAAAAAAGTTCTAAAAACTTCGACTAAAACTTCTCAAACTACTTTGATTTTGTTTAAAACAAATTTTGTACACTAAATTAATTTTACCTACTCAAACAGCGACAAAAACATTTCTGTTTTAGAAAAATTCCTTATAATAAGTTCTATCTATAAAAAATACAACTCATTCAAAACACATTTAGATACTATTGTTTGCTGTTATAACCTGTTTCCTCTTGCTGTTAGTAATGCTACAGAAGTTTACTGAACGCTATAACTTGAATTTAAATTTATAACAGTAAAAAAATTATTCAAAATATTTTTTGTTTCTGTTTTCGGTACACCCTGATTTTTGTTGTTGACATAGAGGTATTTTTATCATGGTAGCTTCAAATTCAAAATAATCAGATTAGAGTTTATTAACCTTGGTAAACTTTTCTTCAAACTGACATTCGTGACAAAAAACCTGTTTTTGAAAGTTTTGTTATAAAAACGTCAACACTTGTTTGTTTTAGCTTCTTTTTTTCTGAAAAATATTTATCAAGTGAATATGCAAAGTCTAAGAATGTTTCACTTTGTTTCAATATAAGCAAATAGAATGAGCAAGCAGTTGTAACTTGTTTATTTTTTTATTCGAAATAAATCAATAGTGTTGAAAAAGTTTGAATAGTACACTTTGCTTTTAAAAACGAGTATGATATAAATAATTCTAATTAACACTTGTTTTTCCTACTAAGTGTTTTTAAGATGCAATCGTTCAAAATGTTTAAAATGCACTAATTTTAACTCAAATCATACATATTTTAACTATCACCACCTAAACTTTGCGAAAAATAGTTTCTGAACTGACAATAAATCTAGTAATTAAAAATTTAACGTTTTTATATACTAATTTTTGTTAATGTATAAAAACGTAATCCAACAAAAAGCATTGAATTTGTTCATTTTAATTATCAACGAAAAGTCCCCTGTTTTTATACTGTCAACAACTGTACAACGTATATGCATCCTAAAAATAACATTACAATCACACTTTTTTCACAAAATGCCCGGATAATGCTTTAACGCCTTCTAGTGGTTAAATTTTCAAATCCGCATTCAATCTGATTAAGTTTATATTGATCTGCATTCTTAAAAGCTAGTATTGCTTCCGTTGTACATTATGCATAAAGTTTAAATTTCATATTGAATAAGTACGCAAACGTTTTTAGTAAAAGCAAAAAAAAATATTTTATTTAAAGTTTTCAGTACAAGACTTTTTTAAATCGAAACTTTATTTTAAGAAAACTAGTGTTTGAAATTGTATGCAAATAAAACAATTTGTATTATAAACACAATTCTTAAATTTTTCTCTAGCTTTGCTAAAAAACTATAGAATCAAAATATAGAGAGAGCAGTTAATCTAAATTTTTAGTTCTTTAATTTTTCCAACCGTTAGTTATATAGTTTAAATCATTGAAACAGTTTTTTTTTTGTTTAGTTTGAAGACAAGTTTTTTAATATATTTTAAAAGTGAACAATACTTTCGTATGGTAATTAACTTTTTTAATGATCCCACATCAAACATGGTTTCTGTATAAAATATGAGAATATTATAGCATAATAAAATAGTAATTATTTAAACTAACTTGTTGGAAGTTTTTATTAGTTCAAATGTATAAGTAAATAAAAGAACTACAAAATTTTTAATCAAATAAAACATTGAAAAAACCTAAAAAATAATATTTAGCTTATATCTATAAGCAATAACTTGAAATTAGTATTAAGTTATAAGTATATATATATATATATAACTCTAAAAAAATCAATATAAAAATGTGAACCAAAAAGTTTTTAAAAGTATATTCTTTAGTTATTAAATAATAAAAAGTAGCTCATTGTAAACTAAATTTCATAAGTTAACTACCTATTTTAATTATTTTTAAAATATTTTTTTGTAAATTGTCTATCAACTGTATATTTCAATTTTATGAACATAAAAATTTATTTTTGATAGCTAATAACTAGTTTGTACAACCAAGTTTGTAAACATCTGAAAAGTATAAATTTATATAATTAAATACGAAAAACCACATACTTAAAAACTTCAAGTAGTTTTCTACTTTTATTTTTTTATAAAAGACTATGAAGACTAGATTTAAACAAAAAAAAATATTTTGAAATACTTTTTATTGAAACAAACGTAAAACAAACATGTAATTTTTTTCAAAACTTAATTTTTAACATAAGTTCACTGTAGCAACATTTGGTTCAAAACTGTTTCTTGTTAATAAGTTTACATTTTTTGCTGACAGTATCAAAAGTGATATAACATTTTCTATTGATGTTTTTGAAATTTTCTGCTGAATAAATCGCTATAATCAAATTTACTTGTTAAATAAATCAATTTTGTTTGAGTAAAGTTTACGAAAAAGTAAGTCGTTACTTTTAATTTAACTCGAAAAAATAAACTTCATTGATTTCTTATCTAAAATTTGTTAAGTAAAAACAAACTGAATTTAATTATATAAAACAAAAGCAAAACTAAAAGTTTATACATTGTGTTTTACTAGATTATTAATAAAAGTTTATTAAAACTTTTTATAATATTACTTACACAAAAAAAAAAAAAAGTTTTTAAAAAGTTAAGATTAATAATAAACTAAATCTTTTGTTTTACGGTGGATTTTGTTTTTAGTATTGTTATTTTTTTAATAATAACTTTTGTTTTTAAAAACTTGTGTTTAAACTTTTATAATTTGTTCTTTTTAGCTTGTTGGTCAAACAACAAAAAAATTAATTTAAATTAAATTAGAAAAACATTTTTTTAAACTTCAATAACATTAAAATATCATTAACATTAATTTATAATGTAGAATATTTTTCAAATACAAGTATCGTATAAATTTAACTAACATAAACGAATGTTTTTTTTAGATACTTTAATCTTTCTACATAAGCTTTAAATAAAAAAATTAACGTTTATACGGTATAGTTTTGAGAGTATTTTCTATTTTATTATATAAAGTTAAAGTATTTTCTAGTTACAAAAAGTTGATATCTTAATTTTTTTTTTCAAAAAATTATTTGTAAGTTTAAATGTAAAACTTATCACAGTCATACTATAAAACATTTTAGATTTGTAAATAATTCCAAAATACAACAATTTTTAAGTCTTAATTAATTTATTAAGTTTAAGATTACTTTTGTTTTACTATAAAAATATCATCATCTTAGTATATATTAACAATTATTGAATTACACAAAGTCGTTTTAAAAATCAATTTTTTTATGTTTCAATTTTTCATCAAACTTTACCGAGCTTCAAGTATTTTACAACGTCTGGTATGCGGAAATAAAAAACCAGTAGATATCAATTTAAACAAGCTAAATTAAGTTTAAAACGAACGTTTAATATTTTCAGCACGTAATTTTCAACGTTTATACTACCCTGCGTAGTAATAGCACCTTTACACAGCAAAAAAATAATTTTATTTTCAATATCCAGCTGCAACTATTCTTAAAAAAAGTGTCAGCAATTTTTATTTTAAAACGTTCTTTATTTATCTTCAATGTTTTATGATTTTTAATTTGTTCTAATCATTTTGGTGTAAAAACTTAAAAGTTTATAGCATGTATTCAAATATGCAATAAACTGTTCAAACTTTTATAAAGAAATTTCTAGCGGCATTAAAATACAAATTTATGTTTAAGAGTAATATTTTTAAGCAAAATTTTAAATTTGTTAAATAATTTAACTGTTTGTAATAACAATTTATAATTTTATGGTTGTTCTTAACACAAATTTTATATAGTTTTTTTAAATAAGTTGTTGGACTTTAACTAAAATCTTTGTATAATGAACTATTACCATTTATTTAGAAATACATAAGAAACATGTTATTTATATACAAAAAAGTTCTAAAAACTTCGACTTAAACTTCTCAAACTACTTTGATTTTGTTTAAAACAAATTTTGTACACTAAATTGTTTTTACCTATTCAAACAGCGACAAAAACATTTCTGTTTTAGAAAAATTCCTTATAACAAGTTCTACCTATAAAAAATACAACTCATTCACAAAACATATTAGATATTATTGTTTGCTGTTATGACCTGTTTCCTCTTGCTATTAGTAATGCTACGGAAGTTTACTGAACGCTATAACTTGAGTTTAAATTTATAACAGTAAAAAGTTATTCAAAATATTTTTTGTTCTTGTTTTCAGTACACTCTGATTTTTGTTGCTGACATAGACGTATTTTATCATGGTAGCTTCAAATTCAAAATAATCAGATTAGAGTTTATTAACCTCGGTCAACTTTTCTTCAAAGTAAAACTCGTGTCAAAAAACCTGTTTTTGAAAGTTTTGTTATAAAAACGTCAACACTTGTTTGTTTTAGCTTCTTTTTTTCTGAAAAATATTTATCAAGTGAATATGCAAAGTCTAAGAATGTCTCGCTTTGTTTCAATATAAGGAAATAGAATGAGCAAGCAGTTGTAACTTGTTTATTTTTTTATTCGAAAAAAACCAATAGTGTTGAAAAAGTTTGAATAGTACACTTTGCTTTTAAAAACGAGTATGATATAAATAATTCTAATTAACACTTGTTTTTCCTAACAAGTGTTTTTAAGAAGCAATCGTTCAAAATGTTTAAAATGCACTAATTTTAACTCAAATCATACATATTTTAACTATCACCACCTAAACTTTGCAAAAAATAGTTTCTGAACTGACAATAAATCTAGTAATTAAAAATTTAACGTTTTTATATACTAATTTTTGTTAATGTAAAAAAACGAAATCAAACAAAAAATATTGAATTTGTTCCTTTTAATTACCAACAAAAAATTTTCCTGTTTTTATACTGTCAACAACTATACAACGTAAATGCATCCTAATAATAACATTACAATCACACTTTTTTCACAAAATGCCCGAATAATGCTTTAACTCCTTCTAGTGGTAAAATTTTTAAATCTGCATTCAATCTGATTAAGTTTATATTGAACTGCATTCTTAAAAGCTAGTATTGCTTCCGTTGTACATTATGTATAAAGTTTAAATTTCATATTGAATAAATAAGCAAACGTTTTTAGTAAAAGCAGATAAAATGTTTTATTAAAAGTTTTCAGTACAAGACTTTTTTCAAAAATCGAAACTTTATTTTAAAGCAATTTGTTTTTGAAATTGTATTCAGATAAAACTGTTTGTTTTATAAACATACTTCATAAACTTATCTCTAGTATCGAATCAAAATATAGAAAGAGAAGTTAAACAGATAACAGATGTTTAGATGTATCCTTCAACATGTTAAACTCAAATTACCAACCCTACAAAAAACCAAACTCACCAATTTTATTCGTAAACTAAAACTCTGATCACCCCCGACAAATACTAAAACAACTACCCGAAACAATAAACAGAAGACTAATAAAACTATCTAACAACGAAGAATCCTTTAACAATGTAAAAAGTGAATACCAAAAAGCATTAAATTCAGCCAACTATAAAGACAACTTAAAGTACGATAAGACCATTTTACCAAAAAGAAATAAAAGAAAAAGAGACATAATATTTTTCAACCCACCATAAAGTCTAAATGTAAGTTCTAAAATAGGCAGACAATTTTTAAATCTGATTACCAAATTATTTGTGACAAAAACTATCCATACAATAAAATATTCAACCGCGACACAATTAAAATATTATACAGTTGTACAAGTAATTTCAGAAGTAAAATGTTAGTACACAACAATAAAATATTAAACAAAAACAATATAGACAATAAAAATACCATAAAAGATAAACTTTGCAATTGCCGTAAAGAACCTTGCCCTTTAAACAACTAGTTTCTAATGTCAAATATAATATATAAAGCAACAATAACATCAAATAAAACATCAAAGCAGTATTTATGATCCACAGGAAATACTTTCAAACAACGATACAGAAACCACAAATCATCATTCAACAATATCAAAAAAAGACATACAACAGAACTAGCGAACTACATATGGAATTTAAAAGATAACAATACAGACTACACAATTAAATGGGAAATATTAAGCAGGACAAAATCAAAACTCAATACTAAATTCGGCTGCAAACTTTGTAACTTATAAAAAATAGAAATTGATTAATCAGACAAGAACGTAACACTAAACAAGAAAAGCGAAAGACAAAACATATGCATACATTACCAAAAATACTTTTTAGCAAAATTAAAACCAACTAAATATTAAAACAAAGTAAAATTTAAGCCGCAAACACGAGTAGTTTAAAACATTTTTCTAGCAGTCTAAAACACTTTTCTAATAACTTGAGAAAAATTTTTAAATAGACTTTTCCAAACTTTTCAAAATGCATATATTAACAACTACAGCGTATTTTTCAAATTCAACTAACTGTACAATAAACTGTATCATTACTACGTCACACTTATTATAAAAAATTTCAGAATCTAAACTTCGGTTTACTATTGTAATAAACTGTAGCTTACTGAGGAGTACATGAATTTTTATATTTCATGTACGAAACAGCTGTCTAAACTATTGTTTTTATATAATTAGATAAATATAGATACAACTCTTAATAATTTTATATTAAAATGTTAACGAAAAAGTTTTTGAATGTATTACTTAGTTTTTATATAATTAAAAATTGGTTTTAAAATTTGATTTTTTAAATTAATTATCTATTTTAATTATTTCTGAAGTATTTTTTGTAAATTGTCAATCAATCAAGTGAAAAGTATAAATGTATATAATTAAATACAAAAAATACATACTTAAACAGTTCAAGTAGTTTTCTACTTTTATTTTTTATAATATACTATGAAGATTAAACTTGAATAAAACATAATATTTTGAAATACTTTTTATTGAAACAAACGTAAAACAAACATGTAATTTTTTTCAAAACTTTACTTTTAACATAAGTTCACTGTAGCAACATTTGGTTCAAAACTATTTCTTGTTAATAAGTTAACATTTTTTGCTGACAATTTCAAAATTGATTTAACATTTTCTATCGATGTTTTTGAATCTATATACTAAATAAATCGTTATAATCAAATTTACTTTTTAAATAAATCAATTTTGTTTGAGTAAGTTTTACGAAAAAGTTGTTACTTTCAATTTAACTCGAAACAATAAGTTTCATTGATTTCTTATTCTTAATGCAACGAGTAAAAACAAACTGAAATTAGTTATATAAAACAAAATCAAAACAAAAAGTTTATACGTTGTGTTTTACTAGATTTTAAATAAAAGTTTACTAAACCTTTTTATATTAAAATTTACTCAGAAAAAAAAAACAAATAAATTTTTTTAATTTCAATTAGATATAAAGTGAATATTTTGTTTTTCAGAAAAGTTTATTTTTATTATTGTTATATTTTTAATAACAACTTTCTGTTATCGAAAACTTATTTTCAAGATTTTACTATTTTGTTCTGTTTAAATAAAGCAAAACCTAATAATTAGTGTTTTGTTCAAATAGCAAAGAAAATAATTTTAATTAAATTAGAAAAACATTTTTCAAAACTTCAATAACATTGAGTACCATTAACACCAATTTATAATGTAGAATATTTTTCAAATACAAGCATTGTATAAATTTAATTAACAGAAACGAATGGTTTTCTTAAAGCTTTAATTTTTCTACATAAGCTTTAAATAAAAAAATTAACGTTCATATTGTATAACTTTAATAGTGTTTTCTTTTCTATGATGTAAAATGAAAACATTTTCCAGTTGTAAAAAGTTAATATCTCAAACTCTATTTTTCCATCAAAAAATTTAAACTTTAATGTAAAACTTATCACAGCCATACTTTAAACAAAGTTTTGTAAAACAGTTTAAAATACAAAATTTTTTAGAGTTTATCATAATTTAGAAATAATTTTATTTACTCTGAGATTACTTTTGTTTTATTATAAAAAAATCATTATCTTAGTATATATTCACAGTTATTGAATTATACAAAGTAGTCTTAAAAATCTATTTTTAAGATTCATGTTTTCATCAAACTTTACCGCGCTTTAAGTATTTTACAACGTCTGGTATGCGGAAATAAAAAACCAGTAGAGATCAATTAAAACAAGCTAAATTAAGTTTAAAACGAATGTTTAATATTTATAGCACGTAATTTTCAACGTTTATACTACCCTGCGTAGTAATAGCATCTTTACACTGCAAAAAACTAAATGTTTTTCAATATCCAGGTGCAACTTATCTTTTAAAAAAAGTCAAAAAATTTCATTTTAAAACTTTCTTTATTTATCTTCATTGCTTTATGTTTTTTAATTGGTTCTAATCATTTTGGTATAAAAATTCAAAAGCTTATAGCATGTATTCAAATATGTAATAAACTGTTCAAATATTTGTAAACAAATGTCTAGCGGCAGTAAAATAATAATTTGTGTTTAAGAGTAATATTTTTAAGTAAAAGTTTAAATTTTTTAAATAATTTAAGTGTTCGTAATAACAGATTATAATTTTATGCTTGTTCTAAATAAACATTTCATATAGTTTTTTTTTGATAAGTTGTTGGAATTAAACTAAAATCTTTTTAAATATAAGCAACTACCATTTACTTAGTAAAAAATCAAAATTATGTTATTTATAGACAAAAAAGTTCTAAAAACTTCGACTTAAACTTCTCAAACTACTTTGATTTTGTTTAAAACAAATTTTGTACACTAAATTGTTTTTACCTATTCAAACAGCGACAAAAACATTTCTGTTTTAGAAAAATTTCTTATAACAAGTTCTACCTATAAAAAATACAACTCATTCATAACACATATTAGATACTATTGTTTGTTGTTATGACCTGTTTCCTCTTGCTATTAGTAATGCTACGGAAGTTTACTGAATGCTATAACTTGAGCTTATATACTGCTATAGTTTAGATTTTATAAAAAAATTAGGTTTATACAATGCTAAAGTTTAGGTTTTAGACAGTAAAAAATGTAATCAAAATAAAAAAATTTCTTGTTTTCAGTACACCCTGATTTTTGTTCTTGGCATAGTCGCATTTATATTAGGATAGCTTTAAACTTAAAACAATCAGATTAAAGTTTATTAACCTTGTTTAACCTTTTTTTAAACAGGCACCCATGTCAAAAACCCATTTTCAAAAGTTTTATTATAAAAAAGTTTAAATTTGTTTGTTTCAGCATCTTTTTTTCTGCAAAACATTTGTCAAGTGAATATGCAAAGTTTAAAAATGTTTCACTTTGTTTCAATATAAGGAAATAGAATGAGCAAACAGTTGTAACTTGTTTATTTGTTATGAAAAAATCAATAGTGTTGAAAAAGATCAGGATAGTACACTTTGCTTTTAAAAAAGAGTATGATAAAAATAGTTCGCTAGTTTTTCCTAACAAGTGTTTTTAAGATGCTATCGTTCAAAATGTTTAAAATGCACTAATTTTAACTCAAATCATACATATTTTAACTATCACCACCTAAACTTTGCATAAAAATAGTTTGTAAACTGACAATAAATCTAGTAATTAAATATTAAACGCATCCATATACTAACAATTACTAATGGAAATAAAATCAAACAAAAAACATTGAATTTGTTCTTTTTAATAATAAATAAAACGTCCCCTGTTTTTATACTGTCAACAAATATAGGTAAATGCATTCTAATAACAACATTCCTTTTTTTCACAAAATGCCCAGATAATGCTTTAACTCCTTCTAGTGGTAAAAGTTTTAAAGCTGCATTCAATCTCATTAAGTTTTCATTATTCTCCATTACAAAAAGCTAGTATCGCTTCCGTTGTACGTAATGTACAAAGTAAGTTTTTATATTGAATAAGCAAGCTTAAGTTTTTAACAAAGGCTGAAAAAACGTCTTATTATTAAAAATTTTTCGTAGAAGAATTTTTATTTTAAATCAAAACTTATTTAAAGCAAGTGGTTTTTAAACTTTATGCAGACAAAAATATTTGTTTTATAAACATGTTACATAAAGTTTTGCTAAAAAAACTATCAAATCAAACAATAGAAAGCGCGGTTCGTCTAAATTTTAATTCTTCTGTTTTTCTCTTTAGTTAATCAAACACTTTTAATAATTGACAAGAATTATTTTTTAGTTTATAGTTTGAAAGAAAAGTATTTTATATACTTTTTAAAGTGAACAATACCTCAGGATGGTACTTGAATATCTTAATAGTTCCAAATTAAATAACTAAGAACAAACTTTAAAAAAAAAAGTTTAGTAAACCTTTTTTTTTAACCTTTAATTTTTTCTGCTTAAAATATGAGAGTGTTATAGCATAATAAGATAGTTTTCATCTAAAACAACTTGTTGAAAGGTTTTATTAGTTTAAGTATGTTAGTAAACAAAAGAACTTCGAAATTTTTTATCAAATAAAACATTGAAAAACATGAAAAATGTTTTTAGCTTACATTTATAAATGCAAACTTTAAATTAGAAATAAATTCTAAATAATTCAAAATCAAAATCTGAACCATAAAGTTTTGTTCTAATATATTACTTAGTTTTTAAAAAATAAAAATTAGGTATTAAAATTTGGTTTCTGAATTAACTATTTATTATAGTAGTTTTTAAAGTAATTATCTAAGTAATCTAAAGTATTATGTGTACTTTTTGATTATAAAAACAAATTTTTTATAAAATATTTAAAATATTTTTATTTTATTCTGCAAAGTATAAATGTATATAATTAAGAACAAAAACAATTTAATTAGGTATATACTTTTTTTAGTATATACTACTAAAACTAAATTTAATGAAACAAAAATATAAAAAACATCTTTTTATTGAAAAAACCAAGAACCAACATTAAAATCTTATTCCAATGGAACAAAAATGTTACTTTCCACAAAAAGTCCTATAAAAATAAATCATTTATAAATTCTTTTAAAATACTTTAGAGTTTAATGCTTAGACTCTTTATTTTTTTAGTTTTAAGTTAAGCTTTAAACCAACTAATTTTGAAAAATATGTTTTTTTTCATCATTAACTTATGCAAAAGTGTTTTACAGTATTATAAACTTCAATCAAAAAAATTGTTTAGTGCTTAACTATTTTGTCTTTTCTTAAGTTAGTATCATAAAATGCACTTTTTCTGCATAGTGTTTAGTAAAGTTGTGTAAATACAGTACTGTTTTTTTCATTCAATAATTTATTATAAAATATTTTTACATTTAAATTGTTTGACTACATTTTAAACTAACTACTTGTATCGCAAAGGAATAATTTTGAAACTGTACTATTGTGCAATCCAATAAGGAAGTCACAGATTAAAAAAAATCAGAATCGTCTTTAAACCGATTAAATAATTTGTTGATAAAATCAACTATTGGATTTGAATTTTAAAAACAGCTTGGTAACAAAACTAATGTACAAAGAAAGGCCCACTCTATGATAGTGACTCAAAACCTAATGGAAGTATTTTCAAACTCTTTTTTTTATCAACTTGTCTTTAAGTACAGTCCAACTACATGCGAAAGATAAATAAAGACACAAGTATTAATTTTTTTTTCCTAATTTGATCTGTTTTTAATGGTTTTTTAAAGCAAACCAGAAGTTTCCATGGACAATCACGAAAGGTTGATTACTGAAAACAAGTAACTTTTTGATATAAATAAGCCTTAACACTTTAAAGCAGTAGTAATATATTAAAAAGTATAACGACTTTATTGACTACTCCTAAAACGTTAAATAAATTTGTTGTTACGATGCAAAACAGATTAAACATAAATTTTGCATCATTTTTACAATAGTTTTATTTACTTAATTTTAATGCAATACTTTTTGCACATAGAAAAGTTTTTTATTTAGTAAGCTTTATTGCTTTAGTACAAAAACGAATATTTAAAACATAAATTTCATTTCATTAAATATAAGTATAGTATTTTTATTCAAATAATTTATAAATCTTGAATGCTATTTTGTTTAATATTTGAATTTTTTTTTATTAAACAACTTTACTTTTTCTTAATTTTTTAGTAAAGTTTAATTTTAAGTGTTATTTAAAACCTTTGTTATTTAGCTTGAAATGTTTTATTTGTGATAAAATAAGTTTTTTATTATAAAAAAGTAGTTTGTCTTTCACTCACAATCAAGCTTAAAAAAGAATGAAACATAGAAAACATAAGCAGCACTAGGTTTTTAAGTTCGGGTTTTTCAAATTCGCTTATAATAATACTTTATATTTTTATTATTATTAACTTTTGTTAGAACGTTGTAAAAAAGATAAAACATTTAGCAACAATAACAAAATATTGTCTGATTATATTTAAGAACCGATACTTTTTTGTAAGACAATACAAACAGTAAAGCAATGAAACCAATTCGAAGAAAAGTTATAAAAAATGATACGTATTCAGATTCAAAAGTTAAGGGTACGCAACAATTTAGATACTGTACAAGAGTTGTCATAGTTAACCAAATCAAATTCTTTTTATTTAAAAATATTTCTGTCTTAATAAGATCTGGGCTTTACAAACTAATAAAAAACATAATGTAATCATGTATAACACCTACTTATAAATGTTAATATACTTTTTTATCACTAATTCGAAGAACTTTATTCTAATACTGTAATAAACAGTTGTAGAGTTATAACAACAAATTAATACTTTTTTCTGTACATCATCTTAATTGTTTTTTTGAAAAGAAAGAGGTTAAAAGATTAGAGCTATTCTAAAAAATCAAATGCAGACTAAACTTCAAATTTTCAATTCTGTTTACTTTGATTTATTTAAACTTTTTCAAATTATACCGATAAATAACTTGAAACTAATGTTATGCAACTACAATTCAAAATTTTAAATTTTATTACCAAAACAATGTTTCACTTGCTTGAACCTAGTCAAACGAGATCGTCAGTTGAATAAAATCTTATTCAAATAGAATCAAATAGAATGCAATTACTAATTAATTAAACTAAAAATGTTAAAAATTGTCAGAGATGTTCAACTACCACAAACTTGAAAACAATCCTCATAATATTTGGGAAATCAACTGTTTTTCTCATTCATGAACAGTTTGAGTTTTTCATTGTTACAAAAATGTGGCTAATACAGACTACTGTTTATTAAGTTTCATTTTTTTTACTTTAACTAAACATTTACATTATATTTGAATCCTAAACTATTACAACCAATTTTAGAAATAAAGAATTGTAATCTATAATTTTTAAGTTTTTATTCATATTGTTAGAATTTAAAACTCTTATGGTCTAAACTATTTCGATAAAAAATCTTAGTGACTGTCGTTTTTTTTATTTGAAATTTTTAGACAACAAGTTTAATTAAAATAAGTGCACATAAATATTGGTTTTATAAAACGTATATAAGTTCAAAATTTATTGTAAACTGAGCCACAAGTAATGCGTGCATTTTTTGTAATTTTCAATCTAAACTTGTTTAGATTAGAAGATGTAGTTTAAAAAAATGTGATGTCAGATACAGTTTAACAACTAAATGTAAGTAAAATAAACATTCAATTTATAACTTCAAACATTTTCTGTTTTTTTTTTTTAAGCTTTAGTGTAATATTAAATTTTGTTTAGTTTTTGTTATAAATTATTATCTTAATAAAATTACCTAATTGATTCCTTTTTACAAGATATTCATAAACTAAATTATGATTTATTAGTGAGTATATCATTATTAATACTTTAATTAATTTCAAAGGATCTATTATCTCAGCAGTCTTAGAAAATATACTTCTCAACTTTCTGTGCTCAACATCAAAAAAAAAAAAGTAAAATTAAAAAATAAGTGTTTTGCTATAAATAGAGTTTCTGTTTGGAAGATGGCTTCAGTAATTAATCTAAACATTTCCTTCTCCCATATCATTGTTTTATAGGTACCACAGGCTCAAGGAGTTAAACTCAGATACACCTGAATAGAATTGAATACGTTTAGCATACATAACGTTAAAAGTTAGAAAAATGGTTTGATTAGTCGAAATAAGTCGAATTGTTAATTTTGATAATTTTGTTAGCAACCTATTCGTACTTGTATTTCGTTGGAACTAAAAACAACTTCACGTTTAATACTAACGAAATTTTTAGACAATTTACACAATTTACTTATTTTCTTAACTTTAAGTCAGATATAGAAAAAATGGAATACAAAGTGGGTTGCACAAAATTTTACTATTAAGCAAAAAAATAGACATTTATACGCCTATCTATTTAAAAATAAAACTTCCTCTTCTGCTAAAAATCACGTTGCGTGTCATAAATATTTACTTTGCGGACCACATTTTGTATGTGAATTTCCGTTCCCTGTGTTGTATGTTGATTATTTCTATTCAGCTAGAACTTAATAGGTTACGTCACTTGTTTCCAGCTAATAGAAATACTTATAAATAAAAATTGTACAAGAAATGGCAAACATTTAGGTTTTTTTGTTAAAAAATGTATTTCTAGACATTTTAATTTGAATACAACTACTTATTTTAGAAGCCTTAAAACATAAACATGTTTTTTTTAATGTAAGCTACATAACTAACTAATTAGTAGTATCTAAATATGATAATGCAGTGTGTATAGAATAAATATTTAGCACATAAGTTTTAAAACAGTAAGTGGATATGACTTAAATCAAAACATTATCTTTCGCTATCAATCTTATTTCTGTAATTAAAAATCACCCAACATAAGTAATGCAACTTAATATTTTGAACTCAAAGCTTAATTTTTGACAGACTTTATTAACTTTAGTTAAGTAGAATTTACAAATGTATTCAGTCAAACCATATTAAAGTTTCCTCTGGTTAGAAATTTCAATAGTAAGTTATAACGTTTAAACGGAATTAACTGTTCAGTAATTCACATATATAATTCTCAGGTTTAAAAATTTTAGAACGACTGCGGTGTACTAAAATAAAAACACTTTTTTGAAATATGTTGTTACTATTGCATAATTTTATTTTTTTATTAGTAGAGGATGTTAATAAAAAATAGGTCTAGTAGATAGCTTACAATTCAAACAAAAACAAAATCTTCAAAATAATTACCTTTTACAATTTTAGATTTAAAAAGCATCGTTAAATACCTTCAAAATATTAAATTATAAAACCTGTTTCTAGTTTGTCTGAAAAAGAAGTTCCTAAAGATAGCAGTATCATCCGCTATGAACGTTTTTTAGCTAGTCAGTATTCAATAACTAGTAAATTGGCAGAAACGGAAGGAGGAGCAACTTTCAGTTAGTCAGCATTTTGCTTAGAATTCGTAAAAGACAAAAAATGTTTAATGACATTGTTAAACTTGGTCAAGCTAGAGCTATAATGTTTTAGAATAATGGCAAAAAGTTACAACATAAATTCATTTAAGTTGATGAATAAAAAACAAGAGCACTTATAGCAACGTTCTTCAGTGTTTAAATCGTCGTAAATATAGCTAAATTAAATATTGATGTATATTTTAGTGCATATAAATACTGAGAACTTTGATTTTTAGATAAAAAGTTGTTAGATTTAGCAAATACAACAAAAAAAACCTGTAAAAAAATTTAAATCATTTGAAGAAACTTTAACTTTGGCACCACTCGATTTTGTAAAAACCAACATAATGCAAACTGTATGTGTCCCAAAAAATGTTTTAGCTGAATTTTTTTTACATGTGGAAACTATCACAAAAACATATTGTTCTCAATTTAAGACATTTATAAAAAGTTTTATGGAGGTACTTTTTGATATTTTGTAAACTTTTTTGAAATTCTTGCTTTTTTCAAAAAACAAAAAATGCTTAAATAAAAATATCTTTAAATGTCTCAAAATATAAACAACGAATTTTTGTGATAAATGCCACATGTAAAAAAGAAATTCAGCCAAAACTCTAAGGTTGAATTTTTTGCTCCTATACAGTTTTAATTGGTGTAGTTTTCAGAAAGTTGAATGGTGAAAGTTTCTTTTAATCATCCAAGATTTTTCACAGGGTGTTTTTGTGGTATTTGCTGAATGTAAAATCTTTTTAGCTCAAAACTCAAAAGCCACCGTTTTCATAAACACCTTACTTTATGCTATCAGTACTTTGATATATTGTAGCAAAACGTAGTTCTAGTTAAGCGTGGAAAAACAAAAATAAACACTTTCCACCTACGACGCGTCATATCCTCAGAGTTAGATGGAAACAAAAGATCTCACACTAGAAATTTTATTTGTGACGTCACATCACTATGTAGTTTATCGTGACCGCGGTTCCCCATCACTACGTATGAAGTACGTCTGAAAGTTAGACCTAAGTAACTTAAACGGCAGCACTAATGAGTTGAAGGATGTTGCTAATGACCGCAGCAAATGGTGAACTTCTACATAGAAAAGACTAAAAGATAGAGAAAAAAAGCACTTTAATAAAATTGGAGCAAACAAATAATAAGAATTTGAATAATATTTTAAGTTAATATTTCTTTTAAATTAGCTACTGTTTATTTGTGTATTTATTAATTTTTTCTCATTGTATTGTCACCACTAAAGTTGTAGTTGTTTTAGTAATGTATATTTTTTACATCTTAAATTTTTGTAAAGTAATACAAAAAATAGTCAATGCAGTATACCAAATATATTTTACGCTGTTTTCATCAGTGGATACATATATACAAATAAAAGATAAATTTCGAACTTTATAGTAATAGTAGTATAGTAGTCATCATAAACAAACATTATTAAAATAGAGTTAACTAATACAAAGGTAATTACACAAAACTAATCAAAATAAATAGCGTGAAATTTATTTGGTTTACAGCATTAAGTGTAACTTTTGTATATGCTGCTAAAAATTAGTTGGATTTCAAATGTTTATCTTAATTTATTGAGTACAACAAATGCAGCTGACTACAAATGGTAACGGGCCAATTAAAGTTTAAATGAGCATCAAACTTTTTTCTAATAAATTAATTTAAATTTATTATAGATAGTAAAACAACGCTCACAGTTCTAAAACTTTAAAATAAATGTTCTAACCCTGGAGTATATTGTAGAAATATAAGGCCTTATTTTAAAAACTCACTAATTTAATTAATTGAATGAAAACAGATCTGAGACAAAAGTATTTATTCAAATAATTTTAAGGTAAACAAGAACATAACTATCTAAAGTTTAGTTTCAGAGCCGCCTAAACTATTTTTATTGTATGTAATGCATTGGTTTAAAGTCTATATTTTTATTTTTTTCAACTTACTTAATGCTTGTTAGTGATTGTTTTTTTCTTTAAAGAATATTTGTTTAAACAAAATGAATTTAACAACTTAGTTCTTAGATAATAAACTAACTTATTTTTATACAACTTTTTTTTGACAACTTTATAGGTTCTTCGACTTTTTGCTTTTGTAATTACTTTTCAAATTGTATATCTGATACTTCCAAAGTTTATCTTGTTTCAAGATACAGTTGTCGAATGATTACTAAATGGTAAACAAACTGTTATACTCTATTTAAATAAAACATTTGTTATAACTGAAGATTTTGATTTATAAAATAATTGAGTTCAATATTATTTTATGAATAAAATTGTGAATCAAAAAATCTGTAAACTGTTAAACAAATAAAAAAAATTAAAGCCATGAATGGTTTTTTAAGTACTTTTTTAACAATAAAAAAAGTTGTAAGTATATTATTTTATTATATTTTTAGTATAGACTGACTAAAATTTTTACTATGATTCAATTGTTTGATTTTGATTATTATAACTAGTCTTTAAGTTTAATTCAAAAGCGTTGGAGAATGGATGAACTATAAAAACAACGATAAAATTTCAACCAGGTGTGACCAAAAACATATGATATTTTAAGATAAAAACATATTTAATAACTTAAAAAATTGTTGTTAAGAGACTGCTTTAAAATGTTTGCAATGGAAAACAAGTCAAACGTTTACATCAAACCTTGATACCTGAAAGTTTAAGAACAAATTTCCTTTACTAAATGCTTGTTTAAAAAGGGGGAATCTCTAATTTTCAAGTATCAAAAATGAACAATAGCTTGAATCCTGCAAGTAGACCAAATTTTGAAAATCTTTGACAAAAAATGATTACATCTTGTCAACATAGTAAATGGTAGTCATTTTATGACTTGTAATACTTGAAAACAATGTTATTGGTTTCAAAGATATACTCCAATCTAATGTTAATTAAAAAATATTTCCAAAGATATGAGTTGTTATATTATAAAAAATAAAAAGTTTCTAACATGATGTTATGCTACAATTTTAATATACAAAAATAAATTAAACTTAGATAAAATATAACATTCAAAATATAAACACTATTGTTTGACTAAATATTGGATAAATATAAAACAGAGTTAACACTTATTAAAAAGACAAAATTAAAAAAAAAAACACAAGTTAAGAAATTATTCTTCTTTAAACAAAAAAATAATTTGTAATTTAATACTTCCTGTACTGGAGTTAAGTAGTGAACTTCAAATAAAATATTTTTAGATGTTAAAATTATAAAAATTATTTAGATAACCTGATAAAACTTAATTAATGTTAAAGAAACCTAAAATGAATATGGTTTTAAATATTAAATTAACTGAACTAGTTTGTGCCTGTTTTATTCAATTAATTTTAAAATTTTAAGATGTTGTTTTTAAAACAGAAATTTTACTTTAACCTTAAAAGTTTTAATTGATTAAAATTTTTGTATGAAACAGGTGATTAAATTAAATAATTCTAATGAGTTGCATTAGTGGAGACTCAAAGATGTCATTTTTTTTTCCATTTTCAAAACACTGTGGTTCACCCCTTCTTTTATGAAACTAAGTTGAATTGGTATATTTAAATAAAAATTTGTGTCAATGCTGTTGACGTTTTGAGGTTATATAAAACTTTATTTTTATCTAACAAGGTTTCACATACTGTACTAAAGACAAATTTTTAGATGTTGTTTTACATTTAAGCCATCTCATTTAGTTTAATGATTTAAGTTTTGTCATGCTAAAAAACTATTAAAAAAAAAAATATATGTTAGTCTACCTGTAGAAATGCAACTAATATGATATAAAGCTCATTAAGTTGGTTACCTTTGGTTATAGTTAAATTTAACTTCATTTACCCTTATGCTAAATATTTGCTTAAGATTACTAAGTAAAAGTTGTGAAAATTTAAGTTTGTTGTATTCATACACAACATCTATAATCTAATTTCAATCTTTTATTGAAATAAATTTTATTTTAAATAAATTGAAACTTATATGACAACAAGGTATGTATTAATCTTTTAATTTACAATTTATAACTAGTACAGAAATTATCAAACATTAATATAAATGTTTAAAAATACAAAATAATTTATATATTTGATGTTGTTTATTTTTAGTGTTATAAAAAAACAGCATTTGAAAACTTTTAGTGATGTTCATTAAAAGCTAGAAGTTTTTAGGTTTTGAATGTAACTTCTAATTTGGTAACTCATTAACATTAAAAAAATATTTTAATAATAAATTAAAAATTAATTTTACTTTGTAAATTTTTGCTTTGTTTTGATTAAACTTTTAAAAATAACAGCTAATAACTAAATTAATTACATAATAAGTTTAAAAATAAAATATTCATTAGTTTAACTTCTAGACAAGATTTTAGTTACATAACTATCTATTAACTATGGAAAAAACTGGTAAAGTTGAATTGCTAAAGGCCTGTCACCTAGTTTTTGATGAAAAATTAAGTTAATAACTTGATCAAATTATTTACTTTTTAAAACATTTTCTAAAACAGTTTGAACTTTAATATAATTATTATCTTCTGTTAGTAAAATGTAACAGTAAGCTAGTAATAATTAAAAATTGTTACATTAGACTAAAAGTAAAAAAAAAGACATTTTCTTACTAATTGTAAATAAAACTTAAAAGTTCTAGAATATATATAAACCTATGATGCTTTTATTGTAATATTTATATTTTTAATTAAAATAATTAATGATTACAGAGTTGATATTGCTTAATTAGTTGAACTTTAAAAATATGTTTTTGGATTCAAATTTACTGCAATAAGTTCATTAAAAGAATTTACTGGTATATTAAAAATGATTTGATATATTTCCGTCATCAGTTTTAAAAAAATTAGTTTTAACAAACATAATTTTGAAAGGTATACTGTACATTTTTGACATGTAGTTTGTTTTGTATAGTTTGTGCTACACTTAAAAACACATTCAAAATGCACCATGCTTAGTTTACAGTCCTTTTGCAATATATAAAACCTGTATGGGAAATAAATTCAGTCGAATCTCTTCAAACTACCTTTCAATTTTTTTCTTCTTTTAAAGTTAATTAGTTAAATTCGAGTTTTATCTATACTTATTAGTTAAACTTTTTGATTTTGGTGTTAATTAATAGTTAATTTCTTTTAAAGCTTAGTTTTTGAAGACTAAAATATACTTTAAAAATATAATATTTCAACTATGTTTTGCTACTAATGAAATTAAGTTGTAAACACAATATTAAGGTTTATTGAAAATAAAAAAATTAAATTTACTTCTATCAGCTTTACTTTAAAATGTCTTCTTTTACAATAACTTTTTTGTTCAAGTAAATAAAAAACTTTTTTTATACCTTTATTTAATAAAATATTGTTGAGTTTCATTTGTTTTTTAAACACAAAAAGTATGAACAAATTTATATAAATAAATCAAAATCATATTAAAAAAATTTATTATAAAAGTGATGACTAAACTTTATTTTAAAAAATATTGTAAGCTAAACTAACATAACCTTTTACTCATTGAATAGGATTATTAACAAATATTGTTTAAACTAAACTTGTTTCAAAGTAATAAACTTTATTTGTATGTTTGATCAACTATAAGTAGCATGAAAATACAAAAGATAGTTAACTATGTTTTTGAATTTTACCAGCTACTTGTGTCAAATTACAATATTGTTTTTGATGACTTACTCTCAAAGTTACTATAACTTCCTTTATCTACTTAATCCTTATAATAAGACTTCCTGTATTGTACAAATTAACTTTGAATAGGATATCACTATTTATTTTGTGCAGTTATCAAATTAGCTCAAAATATTTTTTTGCAAAGTAGATAAATTTTTTTCTACTGTTGATTTCATTTAAATATTGAAATATAACTTGTTACCTAATAGTTGTTGCCTATAGCAATAAGAAAATACGTGGTTTACTGCTAAATAATAATACTGATTGCTATTTAATAACTAGTGTAAATTAACATTATTTAATAAACAAATAATTAAAGCTGTTAAATATTATGTAATTCAATTTTATTATTAAAAAACAAAAAAAAAAAGTTTTAAGTTGTTATAAAGTTTAAAAAACTTAAGTTTGGTTTTTATCAAGTGTTCAAAATCAATTTATTTTAAAGAACGAAAATATTAAAGTGATTATTTTAAACTGTAAATAAATACAAAGTCAAAATTAACTAAATAGTGTTAAATAAGCATGCTGAGCTTATTTTTATATACATTTTAAATCTAAAAGCTATCTTATTATAATTTTTATACAAAATAGAACACTTTTTATACTATTAGTTAACATTTAAGATAAACTATTTTTTAATACTTGTAATGAACGAATTTTAGCTTAAGTAAAGTTTAATCATTATGCATTTTAAACAGTGGAAGAATGTAACTAAGTAACATTTTTGTGGGTAGTTTCTGCAAATAATAACACCAGTATTTAAACAATATTTTTAAGCCAGCTTTAAATTTATACTAGATGTTTTAATTCATCTTGGAGTGAGTTTTAATACTTGATTAACTTATTTAGCACTTGTTATCATATTGAATTTTTTTTAAAAGTTAATCTAACAGCTTGTAAATAAGTTATCATAGAAAGAAGTTTAAGTTTTTCAACATTAAGATCGGCTTAACTGTATTTGAAAATTGTTAATCATATAAGTTTATTTCACAAAACAAAAAGTCCTGGTTAATTTTTTTTTTAATATTATATTTTTTCTTAATTAACGAAATTATATCTTTTTTGCTAATTAAAACTGTTTTAAAGTTAACCAACAGTTTTAATACCATTTATTTACATGTAAAGAGCACAAAATTTTATTTATAGTTGCTCTATTGATAAAAACTTAAGTAGTTTACACACGTACTTTCTTTCGCATTTTAGTAAAATAGTCTTGGATAAATGTAAATAGTATATAATAAGCTTTTTTGTTTATTAGTATGATAAATTGTATGTAAATGAGCTTTTTAAGTCTTTTCAAACAGCTGGTAAAATGTTTAAATTACTAGTCGTAAATCTTGGTTAGAATTTCAAGTTTTAATATGTCACTAGCTTCTTCAAACGTTTATTTGTGTATATTTGTGTTTTTATTTTTGGTACTAAACGTAACAAATAGTTATTTTCACCTGTTTGGTTGTATTCTAAAGCTTAATTTTTTGAGATTTATAATTGTGTTTGCATAAAAGTATTTACGCATTGTTTTCCTAACCATTTTGACTAAGAAAAGCCCCTAACATTTTTGTGCAAATGTCATGTAATGACTTAATTTTCTGCCGCTCATCACAAGCGTTCAGTGGGAAAGAGGCGTGTACTTTTTCCATCATCCCAAGAAAAAAATACTGACAATGAGAACGAGCCGAAAGCTCAGGTATTTGGCTGCGGTCGCTTTTGTGGCGTTCACAAAAAAAAAAGAAAAGAAAAAGGCTGGTTGTTGAAGGGAATGTCGGAGAGCGCGGATTATATGTTTTGTCCAAGCATGATGGAAAATTAATTCCATCGCAACCTGTTTGTTGGCTTCTCTCTCCCTGAAACACTTTGTGTTGAGCTGTGTTTTCTTCGTTGATGAGCTGTTAATTTTTTAGTGCAAAAAAATAACATTTGTTTGTTTGTTTTATTGGTTTCAAGCGTTTTAGTTTTAAAAAAGTAAGCTGTCGAAGTTGGTTTGAAAAGTAGTAGTTATCATTGAAATTAATTTTTTCTCTTTTAAAGTTGTTTTAAAAGACAATTACTTTGCTCCGTTTTCTTTTGAACCTTTCGGTAGCAGCGAAATTCTCCTTTTTAATTTATTTTGCTAAACGAATCAATATAAAAATGTCTTAGATATATCGATTTTTGTTCACTCTAGAAGTATAGCTATATTTTCTTCATCGTTAATTTTTATAAATAAATTTTGTTTTATTTAATTTTTTTATTGTTCGTTTTGCCTTTGAATAGATAGTTTTAAAATATTTTGTCAATAGATATTGCAGCATTATGAAGTCTTTTTAAATTATTTTAAATATAAATAAGCTTATTGTCTATGTTTAGTGTTTTTTCATCAAAATTTATAGTTATTTAGTTTATAAATGTTAAAAAATTGTTTATCTGCTACGTATACAGTTTACATGTTGTGTTTGTTAGGTTATTGGTTTCACTATCAGAAAGTTTAAATTGAAAATAGTTATTAATTAGTCTTTAACTAAAACAGGTTGTGAAGAGAAAATTTTTTATTATCATTTCAAAAAAAAATTTTTCTTAGTTAACTTTTAAACTTGGTAGAACCATTTACAAATTACTTCGTTGTTTGCACTACTACAAGACAGATTTTATTACATCTAATAGTATTAAAAATGAGTTAGAACCCAAAGCTTTTACTTATACTGTTAGCATTAAATGCTAATTGAAGATTTTATTTGTAATTTGTTGTAGCAGAAGCTTTAAAAAATAAATTGCTTTCACTAAGCGGATTATATTGTGTTTTTATAGCATTAAACTTCTATTATACATTATTTTTGAAGCATTACAGTTTTTTGTGTGAGTTTTTTAATCATATGTTATTCTCAATTGAAAACTATTTGAACCATTTTACTGCTTTTCAAAAAAGCTTGTGTTCTTTTGCTCAATCGGATTAGTGTAATGAAATTTTTGATGTTAAATTATAACATAAGAACTTATTTTATGGTCATCATTTTGTTTGGTTAAAATTGGTTTGTTGTAAATTTTTATTTAGTTTTTGCATATTGGTTTCTTATCTTATATTTAAATACTTAAAATATTTAAATAAGCATATTTACAATATTTAAATTTACTTATAAAAAAATCTGTGGCAGCAATATAGATATAGTTATTAACGGCAAATTAGAAAAAAGTCTGATTAAGTTATATATTTTTCATACTAAAAACCTTTACTGATTAAAACAAATATAAAAAGTACATAAAAAATGGTTTACATACAACTTAATTTATTTAATTTCAAAAACAACCAACACATGATAGGAAAAATATTGTTTTGCTCATTTGTGACCCTTTGTTCGAAAAGCTCCTGCAAAAAAAAAGTTCGAGCATGAAGCTGCCGCACTTGCTTGAACTGATCTGATTGTTTGCACACAAATTACTCTTGTGTTTCGTCAAGTCCAAGGTGAACGGCGACCCTGCCTGACACTGCTTCCGCTTCGTAATTAAATTCTGAGCTGAGTTGCGTGAACCTGGTTTTGTAGCGAAATTAAACTTGTGCTCGTTTCTAACCTGATTTCAGTTTTACAGCTTTAGTTTTTAGTTTGTACTTTTTGGAAGCGGAACGTTTTGATGAGTTATCGGTTGGACTTCTGATTTCGCCGTTCCACTCTGCTAAGCATAAATCTTGCCCATTACTAACAAATACACACTCGATTTGAAGGCTACTATTAACTCTCGCTTTTTAAATATAAACAAGAAAACCTCGCTTTCTAAACAGCTGGTATCATAAAATGAACAGTAAGTTGTTGTGCTTGTTGTTTTATACATTGAATAAATTTTCATATTTCTACTTCAGTTTCATTGTTTTAAAATAGCATTTGTATTATATATAACAAAACATTTTCCTTAAAACAGTCATAAAAACATTTTACATATTTTGAGAAAAAGTTAAAGTTAAACTATTTATAAGTTTCAAATTAAAAATTTGGTTTATTTCCGGTTACCAGATCTATTTATCAAATAAGTGTGACTGACTACTTATTAAAATATTCTTCTTAGAAAAAAATCAAGTGAGTTTTTTAATGAAGCCAGTTTTAAATCGTATTGTGGTTAGAACCAAAAGTAAATGTGTTAGTAACTATCAAACAACCTAATAATTGTCAAAACAAGTAGTTTGAATCACCCTAAATAACTTTACTATAAAGAAATAAAATGTTACTTATATAAAAGTATTCATATATATAGATATTTTTAACTAGCTAATAACATTATAAAATAAACTAAATATATAATCCAACACCAGATGACGCACTTCACCACCAAGGGATCCAAGCATCTGCATTGCAGCACGTTCAAGTGTCGCCCCACCACCTCATCAACCCGCAACAGCTGGTCGGCGGCCTCAACCACGTCACGATAGGGAATCTCCCCACACTGCAACCGCATCACGCCAAACTGCCTACGATCAGGGACCCGGAGTGGCTCAAAGTTGAGGTTTTAGATTATTTTGTTGCTTTGTCAATAATGATGTGTTTATTCAAGATGTAAAACCAAGCAAGAAATTTTGAGTTGCAATCAAACTTTTTGTTTATTTTGGTTATAAGTTAGTTTTCTTTATATTGGTTTTAAACTACTATTTAAGTGTTATAAGAAACCAAAAATCTTGGCAACCTTAAGGCACTGCGTTTACTTGTTAATTATTGTGAAATATACGCTGGGTTAAATTTTTACTTGGTAACTTTAATTAAAGTTGACAAGATTTGCAAAATTAAAGTTATAGTTTCACTGCATAATTTTTTTAGTTGATTATTTTATAAATTTATTCTTTCAAGAGTTTATTTTACAAACTAAGTTTCGGTCAAAGACCTCGTCAGTGCTTAAATAAATCTAAAAAGATATGTGACAGTTACGGAAAATAGCATTTTTGACAATTAAATTAAAATGAAAACAAATTTCTACTCAAAATTTTTACTTGAAGAACTAAACAAATTAAGTTTTAATATTAAGATTGAGTTTAAGGTAAAGTTTAAATTTCAATTAAGTTTTAAAATCAATATAACAACAATAATAATAATAACAGCTGTATGTAGCTTTCATTTTTCTTCTAGTTTGATTATTTTATAGTAAGTTTTTGTAAGTGCACCAAAAACTTTTATAATTTTGTAGTTTTTTATAACAATAATTGGGTTTTTTAAGTTTGAATCCATTTAAAAAACGTTTTATTTTGTATTTTGTAAGCTTTAATTCTGGCTAAAGTTTTTTCTAGAATGACATAGTAAAAAAAATACTATATTGATAGTAAAAACCTCACTTCAAAGCTAAACATTGTTAATAAAAATAAATTATTGACATTTGGTTTTATGTATAATTTTCACTTGCAAACTACTAGGTAAAATAAATTATTTCTTTATAAATTACTTAGTTCCTGTCAAACAGTTCTCATGTAATTCATGGTAGAAGCCCAGGCTTGTTTTTTAACTTGTACCCACTACAGTTTTGAACAATTCACACATTATGAATGTTACAACAAACACACAGGTGTGCAGGGAATTTCAGAGGGGCTTGTGCAAGCGCACGGACGACTGCAGGTACGCCCACCCCGAGAAGCACATGCAGGTCACCGACGGGAAAGTCATCGCCTGCTACGACGCTCTCAAGGTACATTGTTGAGTTGAATTTTGTTTAAAAAACATGTAGCTTGCATACATGCATTGTCAGTGAGTGTCCGTTATAACCAAATAAAAGTGTATTGAACACTAATACTGTCAAAGTGAAAAGTTTTCAATATTAAATGTTAATCGGTAGACTGTAGAAATTGACTTATAATTGTGATCGTTTTGTTTTCACGTCATACTAATTGTAAGTCTTCAATATTAGCAAGAACCTAATAAAAAAAAATATTTCTACCACTAATTTGACATGATAAAAATAAACTTGATGTTCGTCTATTTTTTCAAGATTTTGAGATTAAGAAAAAAGTGTATAAAACAACCTCACTTAGGTAGCCCAAGTCGAATCTTGGTTTACAAAAAGTATTTTAGTTTGAAAAATTTAAAACATTTAAATTGGTTATAAATGTGTTTTTAATTGTTATAAGCTCAGCATATTACTAACAACTGAAGTTAAGTAATTTAAGTGCTTCAGCGTCATTAATATAACCAGTGCGTGAATGAGTGTTATGTTTGCCTTTGATCGCACAAACATGATCTCTTTTGAATTCTATCAGTTTCATTTTTTTGATTGTTTTAGCTTTGAAACATGTTTGTTAGAAAGCCTTTAAAGAGTTCAAAGCTTTAGTTTTATCTGGACAAAAATCTTGCATGTTTAAATTTAATTATTCATCACGAAGTTGTCCTCTTTTCGGTTCACTTATTAATATTTAAAGCAAGCGAAGACAGTGTTGCGCCTGAAAAATAATTTTTAATAGCTGCAAAGTTAATTTGAATTATTCAGAGCCCGTTTCAGACGACGTTTGGTGTAATTGCTTTAATCATGCAACTTTTTATCAAAATTGTTTATTTCGTGCATGCTAGTTTGAGCCGAGGCCTGTGAGAATTTCAACTTATGCCGAAAGTCTGTTTATTGTCAATTGTGCCAGACGCAAGAAAATTTACATCAAACGCGTGGTTTTGTTGAAAAGCGATGTAATTTTTAACATGAACGTTGTGCAAGCATATGCGTGTATTATTTCAATGCATAATTGATGTTTTCATAACACCGAAATTAAAAAGTGTGACGCAAGTTGGGAAGTGTGACATCTTGAGCAAGGAAATTCGACAAAATCCCGCGTTGAACCGCGATTAATTATTCATTAAAAAATGTTTCCAACAACGCACCTTGAATTAAAATCTCTCCTTGGTGTTGCTAAATGGTAGCAGCAGTAGTAGCAGCAGCACCGCGGTCGAATGGCCGCTAAACTCACAAAACTACTTGAACGACTTTCGGCCGATGGGGGTTGTTTGCACAGAAAGTCTCTTTTCGCATGTTCTTGTTTGCACAGCGCGCCTTTGTAGTTCACCAACATGTCAGGTAATTTGCTCGAGCATTTCTTTCGGTTTCATAGAATTTTTGAACTTTTGCGCAATTTCTCATCCTTATCTAAATCTCGCCGTTTGTTCGGCTGTCAAATTTGGAATGGACAAAGCGGTTTTGGTTAAGTTCTACGCTTGTTACACGTTGAAGGTCTTTTGTATCAGTCTTGAATGATTATTTACAATTCTTAAGAAGCTTGTTTAAGTGTATGTAACAAGAAATAGTAGTTAATTGAAATGTTTTTTTTTTTTGAATTTTGTTTTAACTGCTGCAAAATAAAAATAAATTAAGTTGTGCCAAAACTTAAGTTCTTCCGGATCAAAAAGTTTGACTTTTACAGTTTTTGACCAGTTTTTATTCTTATAAGAATAACAAAAAACCGGGTGCTTGTAACGAACAAAAATACTTGTCAAAACACCAGCAATTGTGTTGCCTTAATCCGATTATTTTCCATCAGTTATCCTTCTTTTAACATACCAAAGTTAAGTTTGCATAACATTACAACGTTTCTGCCTAGGTTCACAATGTTTTCAACATGTGTCACTGATTTTGCTAATGATAAAATGCAGTTGATCAAATGTGCTGATCTGGTTAGAACATTGCGAAAGCTACGTATCATGTTTTGATTTTGCTGATCTTTTAAAGTTTGCAGGCTTGTTCGAACGTTTAAAAGAGTAATTATAATTGCCATTATCTCATTTTCTAATGTATTAATTAATTTATTTTTAAATTTTATTTCAAAAGCTAGTTTTAGTAATTTTTAGGCTTGATTAATCCTACTCATTGTATAAAAATCGTGTTTATATACTTTTCTTCCTGAAACCCAAAGTAACAGCCTAATGTAAAGATAAACTTCCTCAAATTTTTTAGCATGCTTATCTAATAATTATGAAACAAAGATAGAAATGAGCTTTTAAGAACTGAAAACATACACTAAGAATTACTTAATATTTTAAGAGCTTTTTCTTAATATATTGAAAAAAACAATCTTAACTCAAGATATTTTTGTTCGCTTAAATAACTTTTTTATAAACTAAGATTATATTTAGTTTAAAGAACTTAAAGTAAATACATTTAAAGTTTTTACAATTATCTAAGCTTAAGTATTATATTATTTAATGAAAACTCTTGATTGTTTAAGGTAATCTTTGTTGTTCAAACTGCAAGTAAACTCAAATAATGAAAATAGTGTTTGCACACTTATCCTGCAAATAACTTAATCTCTACTATTCTACTAAACAAAAATACATTATGTCGAGTTTCGAATTTAAGATAACTACTATTTAAACTTTATTTGTTTTATTTACTGTTTCATAGTTTTAATATGAATTAAAGCTATCGAGTAGAAATTAAAAAATTATTTATATCAACATATATTAATACTATTAATAGTTATGTTTGTTTTTTAATCTATAAAGTGTGATATACTTAACAAAACCTGTTAAATTTTGAACATTACACGAACATGAACTGAATTTAATGACCTGCCACTACTGTCTGAAACAATTTGCTTAGTCTTATGTTTGAATAGATTATATATGTATGAGTCTGCGGCCCTAAGCCGGCGACACTCACAAGAAACGGGTGCCAAAGTTGAATTGAAAAATTGTCTAAATTATCACAGCTATTAAACTGTGTTTGCATTTACTCTGTCGCTTGTTTATTATTTTATAAAGTGGTATTAAATTTTTGAATTATGTTGCTAAGGTTATGAAAAATTAAATTATGGGTAAATGTTGCTTATGATCAAAGTTCTTAATCAAAGATTGTTTGAAAAAAGAAATTTTGCAAAATTCAAACGAGAAAACAAGTAAAAAAACTAATAATTTCTTACACATTGTTTATTTATATACAAAAACAGCCAAAAGAGTAGAAAACTTAATTTAGAAAAAATTGAAGGATTGAAACTTTTTGTTTGTAAGTTTTTATTTAAGTTGTACTTAATTACGTTAAGAAAGTGCTGTGAAAAAAACACAAAGCCTCGCTTGTTTTGAAAATTCCTGCAACACCACGCTTTCCACACACACACACACGTCTAATGATTATTTAATGAGAACAAACTCTAAAAGCTGGTTTTCAATCTGCGAATTAATTGGAACAAAAACTCCGAGCGTTGTTTACGAGAGCGCAAACTTGCTACAAACTTGTAGCATACACGTAAGAGTATTTAAAACGAAAACCTCTCTGTGTGCGCGAGCTGTGTACAAAACCTGAATTGTTTACGATGAGAACGTTGCTCCGGGCCATTGGAATACTTCATTGCCTTTTCATTCGTTGGAATGCCAGCGGTATAATTTCAATCGCGCTTCACTGAGTATAACTTCTTTTTTGCCTCGTGGATTTTATGCGATAAAGAAAAGTTTTGTGTCATTAACAAAAAAAGAATGAGATAAGTGATCAATCTTGCGCAGCGCTGTATGACAAAGCAACTGAGCGCTCACGTTAATTAGCTGGCTTTATTGAATTAAAGGTATTATAATTACCAAATGTGTTTAACTCAATTAGGTTGAAGTTTACAGTTTGGTTTCTGCCGCCGCATGCCGAAGCGTTTGAGTAAAACAAAAACGGCCTTGTTGTTGCGTTTTCACGCACTTTTAAATTTTCGCTCAAGCTGCCATTCCCTTGAATTGCGCCAATACATTATTGTGAGGCAATGATTAGGTTATTAAATTTTCATACCTCGCCGTGCTTGTAAAAGTAAATGTTCATTGAAAATGCCGTGCCGTCCCATTGAAAAAAATTAATGTTCTGTCAAAACCGCTCGCCTTTAAATTCCGTGCTCGAAAAGTAATAAATTGGTTCCTTTTGTGCGGAAAGACGTCAAAATATTTATTTTTAATTCGGCAAACACACAGTGTCATGGTTTTTGCGCTCGAAATTTTCCTCAGACTTGGAATTCGATTGTGGTTTTAATTCTCTTTCCTTCTTGGTACAGCACAGTGTAATGCTTGTCTTGGTTTCGTGCGCACGGTTTCTGATGACTGAACTTTTATTTTTAGACTTGTTGTTGTTTTCGCAATACTTTTTTCGCGATACTTAAAACTCCGCGTGTTTGTGTCGAAACAGCGTTGGCATTCAGCGCGACACTGTTTGATATTTGGCGCGACGACGCTTGATATTTTTCGTTAAAAATATCAATTTAATGCCTGTTCCTTGCGCGCTCGAACATTTTTCGGGCTTTTCCATTCAAATTTCCCGTGTTCCAGCAAACACGACGATTTGCTCGAGGCGGGAAGCGGCTCGCTTCATAATTCACCCCAAAAAATATTCTGTGTTTGTTTAAGACCGCCGCAAAAATGGTAAACACAAAACTTTTTTGGTATTTTCCTTTCCGCAACTTTTTTTTTTTTTCATTTCTGGTCAACGCTGGTGTTTTGATTTAGGGCGTGCAGTTTCATTGTCATGCTTTTCAGACTTTCATAAGAAATGTGGGGGTGGAGGTCAGCCGCTTGTCATGTAATGTTCGTGCGACGGGATGGCTGCTACTTGTTCAATTGAAAACATCGAAGTATGTTATATTGCTTCCATGAGTTTATACACAAGTTTATGTTGTGACATTCAAATCAAGTCACGATTGGTATTTGAAAGTTTTTATGTAAAACAAAAGTAATTGAGAACTCTCGTAGTATTTTTAATGCTTGCGGTTTTTTGTTTATAAAATAACTTTACAAGAAATAAAGTTTTGAAAAGTTTTTACAATTAAAATAAAATTTTGAGCACAATTTCATGAAAAGTTTCAAACAAAACATTGATAATTTTCCGGTTCGCACTAACAAGTTTTCATGTGCGAGCACAAAAGTTGCCGTGTCGTTTGAAGAGCTTTCAATGGCGCTACTTCAGCTCGGCCCAAGACTTCTCCATTCAAATCGCTGTTTTATTCCGCGCTGTATTCAGCTTGATTTAGTTTGTGTTTGATTTGTTTGCAGGAAATGTAAAACCGAGCAGTAAAAGTTTATGTAACTTTACTGCTGGTATTCGACGACAACAACTTAGAAAACAATGGGGCTGTAAAGTTGTAAATAGTTTTGAAGGTGTCATCCAACAAAAGCACGTATTGTAACAGATATAATCCTCTGAAAAACAGCTCAAATTTTCTATACTTTTTACATACCATTAACATTCGAGTGAGTTTTTCAACAACATATCTGTGTGAATGAAAAGCCTCTTTTTATTTTAAAGACAACAGACAATGTGCAATTTGAAAAATCCATCTGATCTGAACGCACGAAACACGCGCACGCTTTCACAGCCAGCCTCGAGGATGAAAGCCTTTCAATTAACATACTTTGGTGTTTACCAGCTCGCAAATACACAAGCAGCAGACAATTTAACGTGTGTGTATGCGAGGGGCGCGGCGCGGTACGCGGGATATAAATAGCAATGATCAATCCGCTGCTTGCGCGCTCGCATCCACCGAGATATGTTGGTTGGCAATTTGGAATTTTCTTTTCGTTTGTCAAGTTGAACGGCGAACCTCAAGTTTTTTCGTCACGGCCCGCCGCCCACGCACATTTCAAGGTGTGGAAGTCGGACGCGCTCGGGCGTGACGGAGACAAATGACACGTGACCCGTTGATTATATACTCGCGATTGGTGTGCGCGCTTCTGAATTGTTCGTAGGTGGATGGTAAAGTTTTATTACTCATTTGTTGACGCAGTGGTGTAAGTTTTACGTCTTTGAGTTGGTTCATTGAACAAAATACGTTTTATTGTAAAGTTAAGTGGTTTAAGGTATGTTTAAAGTCTAGTAATTTTTGAACTTTGCTTTTGAAGTTGAACACAATTAGACCTCCTTTGTTTAGTCAGTGAATGAGAGATACGTATTTTTTTAATCTGTTATGATCGTGTACTTAATATCGCATCGGATTTAGGTAATTTAATTATGATTAATCAAAGGTCAAGATGTGTTTGTAATTAAAACGATGTAATATTGCATAACTTACGTGCACTTCTGGTTGGTATTTCTCTTTTGCGCTCTCTCGTGGTTAAATTTTATCTGATGTTAGTTTTTTTGAACTATAACAAGTTATTTAAAAAATCTTGACCTTTACAATTTTGCTACTAATATATACATTCAGGATTTTTCTCAGATTGTGCTTTGATATCTAAATAGTTTTCAGATGTTCATTAGACGTTTATTTTCTTAATAGTATAGTTTATATTTGTATCTTATTATTATTCAAAGCTTTTAAGCTTCTAGTAAAAAGTCTCACATTAAACAGTTTAATTAAAGTTGTTACTAAAAAAGTTTTAGCACTAGCAGATATAAAATTTTAACTAATGGTATTTTTTATAAACATTTAATTTTCCTCAAATTGTTACAAAGTTCTTAATATTTCTGAATCTAATTTTTGAACTAAAAGCTTAAGTTGGTTTGTGAAAGGTTTTCAAATTAAACACTTTAATTGTCCTTCAATATTTTCAATACAATTTCATACATACTTAAGTTTTCTACGTCATTGATATAATGTATATCAGGGGTCGGCAGGCAGTTAGTGCTCGCGGGCCAAATTTCAAGTTTCAAAAAACTTCGCGGGCCGCAGTTTTAGTTTTAGTTACATTTAAACAACCTTCTGGTTTTAGTTTTAGTCACACTTTTAGTTAACTTTTATTAAGTTTATTATTTGGATTTACTTTTACATAGACTATTTATTAAAAAAAGGATTTACATTTACATTAACTAATATACTTAATTCTTAATAAACTATGTACTACTTTTTCCAGTTAATAGTTTAACTTAATATTTACTTAACTTTAAAATAAAACCAAGCTTGAATTACTTTATGAGTGACTTTTATACATTTTTTTTATGTTATCAACTAATTTTTTATAAAAAAAATTGTTAACTATTGAAAATAAATTTTAAGTTTTGAAAAATTTGCACTCTTTTAAAAATTCAGAAATTAGTTTACATAAAAATAAAACCTATTTGTACTGAAGAAACCTAAAACATTTTTTTTACATAATTATTGCTCAAATACTGTATTACTAATTAACTAGTCTTTTACATAGTTGTCACTTTAACAGCAAAAATTTTTGAGTTATATAAAACCAGTCTAAGTTTACTAAAAGTTAAAAAAGCTTAAAAATTGCTGTTAATCAAGCTTAAATAATTAACTAAAATATTATCATTTCATAAAATGAAAATACATGTACAAAATATGTACGTAGCCTAGAATATATTACAATAAATAAACTACACTACAGTAATAAAACTATTATGAGTATTGACAGATTTACTAAAAGTACTTGAAAAATAAATTTCACACAGACCTGAGTTTTCAACAATGTCTTAAACAGGTTTAATTTAGTCTGAGTACACAAAATTCAAAACTAGGCATTTTTTTGCAACCCTGTTTATAACAAAGTTTACAAAAAAAAACGAAGTTTATTAACAGTGAATTAAATATAAACAAAAAAAAAAATAAATGTTATAAGTCAGCTTGAATGTATATTCAAGTTTTTTAAATATTTATAACGAAAAAATTAAAATTTATTAACCCATTAATAAAAAGAAGTTTTTTTTTTTAGCATTATAACAAATGTTAATCGCAATAAAAATTTTGAATTTAAAAATAGTAAATGTGAAATATAAGACGAACTATAAAAATATAAAAACGTTGGTTAGGAGTTATTGCAAGAAACGAAAAAATGCTTACATCAGTTTTAACAAAGCGCATGATTATCTTTAGTAACTACAGACTTATCAGAACAAGTTTTCAAGGCATTTATAAAGTAGCAAAAGTAATTAATAAAAAGGAGATACCGTTTGAATTGAAAACATTTTAAAACATTTGTCTTAGCAACATAACTTGGTACTACAAAAAAACAAGTTATCTATGAAATGTGGTGCCATATAATGACACTTGAAACAAAGTCAAAACTTTTGGAGTTTCAGATAAACGAAAACAACTATAAAAATTTACACAATCTTTGAAACAGTAAACTAATAACATATTTTGACTTTATAGATGCAATTAAAACTTATCAGACAATTTTTTTTCTACAATTTTTAGTTATAAATTAAATTTAGATTCTAAAAAACTTACACAAAAAATTAAGTTAAAGTCTAACGCACATTTACAATCAAAGTTTTCTGCGTGCAATAGCTTGATTGAAGTTGTTTTTTTTTTTTTGTAAATTAAGTTGTATCACAAGTTATGAAACAACGCAAAAAATGGCAAAGAATTAATAATTAAATTAATGAAGAAGGATCATTTGAATCGCATACGAAAAAATTATATTGTTCATATCTGCATCTGTAGCTTAAAAAAAAGACATTTAAAACTCTTTTTTTTTTAATCTCAATTTCCAGGTTTTTGTACCCAAATTGTCAAATTCAAGGTATTACGTCAACATTAATTTTTCACACTTATAAATTAATATAAATAATATTTCAAAGTATAGCAGCTGCAAGACTTAAAACATAAAATATATTATAATCATAACCATAACTGTGAATATAACATAACATAAATCATAAGTTTGTTTGACACTCTTCAAAGCAAAAAGTTTTGAATAAGTGCCAAAAACTAGCCTGATAACTTAGATTTAAATTTTAGAACAAAAAAAGCAATTCAAGCTAAATACTAAAAAAATGTCTAAATTAGCCTGAAATTTGAAAAGTATTCAATGACTAACTTAGTCCAATATTGTGGCAAAGTTAAGTTGCTTAATTAATTGAATTTGAACTATTTTGATTAACAACTTTTAAATTTATTAATTTTACCATCACTAAATATAATATATCTTAAATACGTAATTACAAAAAATAGCATATATATAAGGGTGGAAAGCAAAGAAATAAATTCGATCTACCAAAAACTTTTGTTTGAAAAATGAAACTGTATACATACCAATTTAAATAACAAGTAAATTTTTATTTCTGCATATATACTGTTTTAAAAGTGTTTGTAAACACTAAGATTTTCAAGTAGAAAAAAAAAATTATACATATGATTAAACTTCACTTAATCTAACTTAAGTATTTAAAAATAAAGGTTTAAAAAATGGTTCAAAACATCTGTGTACATTGGTGTGTATAGTAATTAATTTAAATTGCACACAATCCTTCTAAAATTTAGTATGTATTAAATGGAAAATAAAATAAACCTATTTATTATTATGCTATTTTAAATGTTTTTGTGCACACTTAAATATAAATTACTGTGATAAAACATTTCTAAAAAATGTAGGTACTAATTACATGTTAAACAAAATACCTGAACTATACAGAATGAAATTTTAGTTAATTAGTGTGCATTACATAGAAAGCATTTGCGTTTAATTTGTTATATAAATAACTAACTAAATGATATATAAATAACCTACTGCATCCAAGCACTTCGTTTTTCAGCTAATAATTTACAGATGCAATAAGAAAGTTATTGTGAAACTGATATAAGATCACTTGTCAAATGCTAATCTGTCTTTTTAACATTTTCAAGTTAAAGTATGTAATAAAGTCTTTTAGTTGTTTTAAAATGTTATTTAGGGACTTAAAACGATATCAATCAATCTAAACCAAATTCCCGAAAAAAAAGTTTACGAAAATTTATTTTTGCTCAGCGGGCCACATTTAGTAGCTCGCGGGCCGCAGAAATTTCTCTCGCGGGCCGCATTCCATTTAAAAAAATAACGTGCTCGCGGGCCGCAGATTTACCCTTCGCGGGCCGCATTTGGCCCGCGGGCCGCAGTTTGCCGACCCCTGATGTATATAATTTGTTGAACAAAGTACTTTTAATTGTGAGTGTTTCAAAATTTTTTATAATGAAATAATGTTGAAAAGAAGAACTATAATTAGATTTCGAACTTTATATATATAATAAACGTAATTAATAAAATGTAGTTTAATTACTAAGTATTAATCAACAAATATAAGTTTATTGATTTTTTGTTTATTTAATGAAAAAAAAAACATTTTACCTTGTAATGATTTTTCTACGATTCTTAAACTAATTAGCATTTGATTACTTTTGACAAATGTTCATATGCATTACTTTAACATCGTTTTTTTTGGATGTTTTTGTTGTCTAAGTTACAGATACATAAGTAAATATATTTTTCGTTTATACGCAAAGTTTATTTCGTAAAACATTATACTACTTTTTGTATAAATAAGAACATTTACAACTAAGTTTTAAATATATAAGGTGGTGGTTTTATTTTAGATTTTAAATATGCTCTTCTTGACTAATAAGTTTTTTAATTATAGTTTTTAGGAACAATTAAGTTGTCAACAGAATATATAATTTGATTATGTTTATAATTTGGTTAGTAAGTTCAAAGTTTAACATTAAATATTTAATTTAATCTTGATATTTCACTTAACGTTTGTTTTCTTTCGACACAAAAAATCTTTATGATTGTTTAAACAATTTATACTCTTACTGTCTACCGTGCCTTTTCCATATTTTAGTTTTTGTTAAAAGATTTTAACCACTTGGTGGTAGTAAAGAGCATAACACTTTTTTCTGCATAATTTAGGGAGCTATATAAAGTTTTTGAATTAAAAAAATATATACACATACTTCTTGAAAGAATTTTTTCAGCTTCTTGCGGATCGATTATTTAAATAATATTTTTAATATCTTTATTAATTGTATTATGTTTTAATGATTATGTAATTAGTATTTTCCAGACATATCATAAATTTTAGTTCTAGAGTGTTAACCTATAAAATCCAATAAAAACTTTCAAGTGCTTGATACTTTGCCTTACACGTTCACCAACCGTATCGAAAATAATTTGGTCTTTTCATTACAACTTTTCATCAAAAACATTTGTTGTTTTATTTTATTTAAGTCAGTTGTTTTTACGATTTTTAGAAATTGCGCTCATTTTATTACTAAATTTAAAAAATACTTTAATATTAATTTACTAAAAAGTAGTAAGTAGTGCGCTATTTTTTTTTTGTTTTGAAATTTTCTTTGTGAAAAATAAAGACAAATTACAAAGCATCGCATGCTTTTATACCAAAACTTATTTTTGTAATATAATCCTTTTTTTAAATGTGCCATCATAAAAAACGCTGAAAAAGGTTGCAAAATAATTCTATTGTGAAATGTCTCATGTTGCAATCCGATTAGCATTTAAAACAAACTTTGAAATTAAAAACTCGTTTGTGAAGTTTCAAGCTTAAAGTTTATTGTCGAATGGTCGGAAAAAAAACAACTTGCATCTTTCAAAGTACGTGAATAAATCACGTTTTTGGTTTTTTAAATTCAATGAGTGTATGCACTGACAGGATTTACAAAAATCTCAAGTGTGCTCACTTTGTACTGTACTTGCGGGCATAAATAATTTTTAATCTTTGCTTCTTAATAATAATCCGGAAATAATTTTATATTAAAATGCAAATTAAAACCAAAATAAATGCTCTTTTTATAGTTCAATAAAAGCTTGTGTTCAAATTTAAACAAGTCATTTGTTGTGTTCGAAACTTTTAGTAGTTAATCTTTGTAATTAAAAGATTTATCTTTGTTTTGTAATGAACAGCTTACAAAACCAGGCATCAGTCACGCAGTAATGTTTTTATAAAAAGTTTTTGTTTGTACGCCTTGTAATATATGAGTGGAAAATTCTTAAATCAATTAGATATACATAATTTTGATGCTTTTAGTATACTAATTACTATAATCTGCTTGAGTTTCATAACACATGTATGATCATAACAAGCATGTTTGTTATTTACAACAATAATAAGAAAACCGAAACGTCGTCTCGGCCTAATAAATCGTACAAAATGTCGTCTGTCCTGCTTGGTAATTCTATAACATTAAATAGCTTAAATCCGCACATTTAAAACACAAAAAAAACTTTTGTGGTATTTTTTGTTCTGCTGTTGCCTTTGGCCGCTGCAGCATACGAAGTGTAACGTTCACAAATTTAAACGAATTAAGTTTTGTAAAGAAATGATGTTAAGCCAATTTTTATGATAAGTGACGCTTGGTAAACTCACTTAAACTTTTAAAGCAGTTGTGAGCGAATTAATTATTTATGGGCTTCGAATTAAAATTAGATTTTTAAATTGATGTGATTTTTTGGTATGGAAATAAATTTATTACATTAAATAGCTTTTAAGATTTAGGAAAAACAAAAGCTAAGTACTTTTTTTTAATATAAACTAGAATTATATTTTACTCATAAATACAGTTTAATGCGATAAAACCTTATGTAATCTTTTCATACTCTCATATATATGCATTGCATATGTATAAGGAATCAACGTTTGAAATTAAAAAAAAAACATGTTTTGTATCTAGGTTAACTTGTAGAAGTAAATGTAAAAAAAAAAACATAATAAAACGTGTTCACTTCAAGTCCGTACATAAATAAGTAGTACACGTATAAATTATTTATTTTCTGCTCAACCCACATATTCTCAAGCCTTTTAGCTTTTTACAGCTTATTGTTCACATGGATTTTCAATGCCTCATCCTGCACTCGAAATGGTTTCATTTGTGCTTAAAAATGCACAGCAGAGATAAATGTTTATAAAGAAATTCTTCTTCAAATGCCAAGCAAACAAGAGAAATTTTTTAAGGCCTTGCTCATAAATATTTGACGCATTATTACATCCAGGCCACACGTCAAAGCATCATTATTTTCTTATCTTTCGCTTTTTGTTTTGCTTTTTCTGCGCGACGAAAAACGCATATTTTGATCGGTCAGTGCGCGTGACGTCGCATAGAAATGTGATTTTCGTTTTCCGGCCTCCTTTGAGCGCTCGCGTGCAAATTCTATTGAAAACATGTCGATTAGTTTTTGCTTGGATTAATGCGAGGCAGGATGTCACTAAAGTAAAAAAAAAAACGCTGCTCGAGAAAAATCATATTGAAAATTGGAGTTGAAGTCGACGGTTCTCAAGTTAATTTTTCATGCAAAAACGATTTTCAGTTGTAATCGAATTATTTTTAAGTTCTTACATGTATTTGTTTTTGAAGACAGTGGATTTGAGTATAAAGCTTGTTTATTTATTTAAAAAACCGTACATTTTCGCGAGAGTATGAAGTACAATAGGGGCGGAGTTTGAAAACTTTTTGTTTGCTTATTTGAGACAACGTTTAATTGAACAAACTTTGCCGTGATTGTTGTGCAAACAGAAGTAATATTTGCATTGTACTCCATAACAATTTTAAATATAATAACACTGGTCTTTTACAAAAACAAATTAATGTTTATCAAAAAATAAAACTAATGAAAACTTTTGTCTAGTGTTGTGCTTTAATTCGAAAAAGCATTATAAACAGCATAAGTTTCATAAAACTTTAGGCTCCTTACTTTATGTAAAAATAAAGTTTGAAATAACTGGCTCTATTGAATTACAAGTAAACTATTATGAAAATTATGAAATTAAACAAGTAAAAAATTTTTTTGTTCTGTATCTATTTAAAAAAGTAAAATATTGTCTTACAGATTAAAAAATTTTGATCAAAATTGTAAGATATGCTAAAGGTGTCTATCTTAAATCTAAAACAATTGTGGTGTGTCTCAAACTCAGTCAAAATAGACGTAGAAGCATGTGGTGCTTTACAAACATGCAAATAAATACCCGTATAAGGAAGTGCAGAAACGCTGTGGCCTGCATTGCGAGCAGCGCCAGAATATTCGTGTATCAGCTTCGAACTCGCGACCTCTTTTAATTATTCACCAGCCACCTCGTTATCGGCTTTTCATCTTGCTGATTCCACACCGAAAAAACAGTGTCAGTAATGCCTTGCGCAAGTTCAGGTTTTAATAAAAGTCGTTTTGATTGAGCTGGCGAAAAAAAGCTCAGCGTCGTAATTACAAGTTGTGTTTGCCTTGTATTAGCTGATGCGATGCGCGGATTTGGTTTGTTAATGAGTAACTAGACAACTTTTTTTTTCATTGTTACGAAGGTTATTTTGCAGAACTAGTTTTTGATGCTATCTATATGAAACAGCGCAGCAATTAAGTTTGTAATTTCAGAAGTTTGGAAAACCGAGGCAGAGGTTTTAAAGTTTTATTTTTAGTTTTATATTCTTCAGCTATGCGTTTCAGGCTTTATGAGATCAGCTTACAGCTTTTGTTTTCTTATAAACTTGTAACCAAATATCCAGAGTGAAATTGTCTTCAGTTGCAACAGAATGTTGAAAAGTTGCTTCTTCTAGATTTTTTGTTTATGCAGTGAATATTCAATACATTTATCTTTTGAAAAAAAAAACGCTTCCGTATTTTACTTTTGTGTTGACATAGTTTTTATGCCTACCTTCTTATATTTTCCAAAAGAAAAAAAACAAGTATCGGTATTGTAAAGAAAAAATTATCTTAAAAGTATTTACATGCGCGTTCAAAATCGATATTAATGTCTGTATTTTGTTTATACACGCAAAACACATCAATGCTAGGTTGAAGTCGGTGTAGTATAAAGGCGAAAACGTTCGCTAAAAAGATTTTCTTACAGCCGAGAATCTTGTTTTACAACCAAGCGCGTAATCAGCATTTGCCATGGGACCTTTAATTCGAATGTTCTCATGTTTTTTCGTTGGAATTTACAAGCTTGATAAGTTTTATACACCTTTTAATTAGCACTAAAAAGATTTTTTTTTTGTTTAAAAATACAACTGCGGTGTATGTAAGCTTTTAAGAAAGGTTTTTATCGCATTTATTGTGTTGTTACTAATACTTTTCTCATTATGATGCGGACTATTTAGCTCGCTTAGCCACAAACAGTATCAGAATCGATAAGCTTTCAGAGACGTTTTTCTAACTTGAAATTCTACATTAGGCTCAAGTGGTGTAAACAACGCGTGTAGTTTTAGCACAGATCCGCTCTGCTTTATGTAATCTCAAGGAAAAAAATCGTGTGGGCTTACAGTGAAAACAAAAAGTTAGTTTTTACATTGTTCAACGCGAAACAAAACGAGGTGTATAAAGGCCTGTGTGAAAGTAGTTTATTGAGATGGCAGTGTTGTGTAGCACAGGTGAATGGCGGCGTTGTTGTATGCTTCATGTACTTCCTACAAGCGATACGTGTAAGAAGTTCACATTTTTTCCTCTCGCTTGTTTTCGCTTGCAGCACACCGAGTCTTGTATTGTTTTCATGCATGTGTGTGTGTGAGTGAGGCTTAACATCAAGGCTGAAGCATCTCTGAAGCGGTGTTGAAAAAGTTATTGTTGAGTTTGTTCTATATCAGTTAGAAGGAGTATTGTTAGCTAGATAGCTTTTACAGAAAGAGCTGTTGGTTGGTCTTGTAACTAATCATATGAAAATATTGATTCGAGTCTGTAAGCTTTAGAAAACATTTTAATTTAGATATTAAGTTTTTGCTTTTTTAAAGTTTACTGACCCAAAATTGTAATACAATTTTCTTCAAACCTTAGCAAAAGTATAACTTGGTATTATATATTTTTTGAATTTTTTTAGTGTTAAAATGAAATAAAAAAGTAAATGACAAATAAGTTTTTGTTCATTATATAAGTTTTTAGAATAGATTTTTGTTTCAAACTATTAAAATTTACACAGATTTGTAATATTTTTATTGCAAATAAAGCATCAGCATTGTGTAACAAAAAACTTTTTGCAAAAAAAGTTTAAAGTAAGTTGATTATAATTGATACTAGTTGCAGTTAATATTTTTTAATTTTTTTTTCTTTAACATTTAACAAACGTAATTTTCGATAAAAAATACTCAATCTATTCGTTGTTTTAATTTTAACTCATAAGCTCATTTAAAAAAATCTCAAAAAATACTGATCACAATGCTTGATATTGATTTTGAGAGTTTATTATTAGTTATGCTGAAAAGCAAACAAAACAGCAACACAAGATTCATAAGCCTTGTAGGAAGCGCACAAGCTTCACTTTGCTTCATTAACAATTCGCTTTAATGTGACGTCATAAAGCGAGCTGTAAAAGAAGCTAGCGAAGGTTGTCATCATTAAGACGCTTATGGGAATTTATATAAGAAAAAAATATAACAACACACTACGAGATGACAGATAATCTCCCTTTGCGTTTTTAATAAAAACTTCACAGACGAAACTGGCTTGTTAAAAATTTATGAGCCTGTCTAACTGCGAGTACCTGCAAAAGTAACCCATTTCAGTTCTTATCTACATTGAGATGTTCGACTCTCTAATTTGACTGTCAGCGCTCAAAGTACAGCTGCGCGTTGAAAATAAAAATAAAACTGTTCGCGCACATCAGCTCCGACTTTGTCGACTGAATTGAAACTGACTGAAAACTTTCATATTTCGCCACTCTGAAGCATACTCGAACAGCTTCACACAAGCCTCTTTCCGAGCGCATCGCGGGCACTTCTGAATTTAACGGATCAGCTTCAAGCCTTTTAAGCGCTCTGCAATAATCACTTTTTCTTTTTGATGACCGCCAAAAATGTGCGCAGAAGCGTTTTAAAAGCAACCGAACCCTGTTTATTTAGTCTGTGCGGGTCTCTCTCAGCTAAAAAGCTCAGCTTTTCTGTGTACTTAATACTTTGTTTCAATTCGCAAAACTTTTCCCGAGTATCAAATATTCATCAGGCGCACAAGATAACTTTAATTTCGCGTGCATTCGTAATTTTGATAAATTTCTCAAAATAAATAAGTAATGTGATTTTGGCTGGGGATTTGCTTTTTCAGCTAAAACGTTCGCTCTGATGGAATTTGTATATTTTTATTTAGTTCAGTTTTTCATGTAAGCTATACCCAATGGACGTAATAATCATATTGAGTTCCTAGGCTTCTATTAACTGTATGATAAAAATAAATTACTTAAATAAAAAACTTAGGGGTTCGTTTGACAATGTTAACAATTTTTTTTCGTAATGTTGTAAGAAACAAAACAGCATTTAGTATTTGAATACGTTTGGTAAAGTTTCAAGGAAATTATTAACATACATTTGTCATAAATACTGCTTGCATACAAAATACAAGATAATAATACCCTCAGGGCTCGTAATGAACGCTTCAATAAGTAGAATGTTCGCTTAAACTGCTTAATATTCTTTTGAGAAAATAAAAACACATAACAAAAGTTAATATTATACATAAAAGTTGTTGGTACTAAGGTGAAACTCTCTCAGATAAGTGAATTTAGACTTTTAAGAACTAAATCGTATTAGTTTTATTGTACTTGCAAAACGAAATAAGATATATTTATAACTAATAATTTAAGTTTAATCTAAATTAGTACGCACTTTTTAAGCCTAAAACAAAAACTTGGCTTTTTCTGTATATGATAAGTTATTATTTAAATTTTTATGCTTTATATTATTATTGCATATCAAAAAAAAAAACAAATAAAATATATTTAGTTGCAACAAAGTTACAACTTTCTAGTTTTTAAGCTGCATTATTTTATAAAATCTTATTTAAACTGTAAACTTTAAGTCGAGCAAAATAAGTTGTGAAAAATTTTTAGCTTTCTTAACTAGCTTTAGACCCGTAGACTAATAGTTGAGAGCGAATAAATGTACAAACTTAGAGAACAATTTTACCCAATACAAATAAGAAAAACTCATTATAGAAAAAAAAAAAGTCGAACAAAACTGTACTTCTTGTTTAAACTCTGACTAAACTTATTTGTTCTCAGAAAAAAAACTTTGCTTAAGCTAGATTTAAATTAAAAAATATTACAATCTAACCGTTACATATTTTATTAAACTCCAAACACGCGTCAAATATTTGTCAAAAAAATCTTAACGTTTCTATCACTGACCAACAGGGCAAGTGCAAGCGAGAAAGTTGCAAGTACTTGCACCCGACCAATGTCATCAAGCAGCAGCTGGAGTTCGCCGGAAGACAGACTCTCATCAACAACAGGGCCATGCTGCAGCAATTAATGCCGCAGACCGCGGGTCAGCCCGCCAACATCGTGCAGCCGGGCGCGACGCAGATCCTGCAGCCGGGACTGGTCGGCTACGAGGTACGTTTGAATTGAGAGTGGCGCGCAACGGTTTTGCTGCTGAAAAGCTAAATATTTGTGTGCAGCTACATATATATATATATATATTGCGCATATACTGTTGTCTGCTGATACTTGTCTGCATTTAAAAAGTAAATTCACTCGAGTTTTGATGTTTTAACATGTTTTTTTATTTTTTGTAATGTCCGATTTTTCATAGGTATAAAACTGTTTAACTTGTTAAGCTGAAACTTTTAGATTTTTAACGTTTCAGTACTAATTGTTAATTAAGGTTAATGGTGTATAAATTATCTAAATACCCATTAAAATAAAGTATACAATAAGAAGAAATTGCTTATATCTATTTTGCTTTTTTTTCTCAATTTAGTTTAACTGTTGGAATTATTTAAAAATGGATTTAGTTTTAGTTTACAATTTTGTTATTTTCGTTAAACTGGTTTATTAAGTGGCTTTGATGTAGTGTCGTAATTACGGTGTTACATCGCTGAAGCTGTCAATTAAGTCTTAGAGAAATTTTAAAGCTTGCTTATTAGTGTTTATCAAAATAACGTTTGTTGAGAAATGGCTTTAACTGGGTTTTAATAAACATATATACATAAAAGGCGTTTTATAGCTTATTTCTAGGTTGCTTTTACCATTCAAAGTTTAGTTGCACAGAAAAATTTTTGCTTACCAATTTATAGTTATTTAATTATTGATTAATTTAACAATACCAGCATAAAATAATTTAAACTAAGTTAAGTTTTATGTTTTTTTTCATAAAAATATTAAGTTTAGTTTGCAGCAGTCGTTTATTTTTCATTATGTATGCATTTAAGGTAAAATGTAAAAAAAATCTAACTTTAAAAATAATTTATATTTTTCCTCAAAAAAATGTTTTTTAAAATTAATTAAAATATCAATTAGACTAGTACAATAATTTTTTTTAAATAACAGTTAATTTAATTAAAATTTCTAAATTGACAATTTTTGTTTTTGCTTAACGTAAAACAATCAGTTCAAAACTTTAGCAAAACCCTTATAAACAACAATTAAAACTAACATAGCAGGCGTAATTAGCAAAAATATTTTTTGTTCAAAAGCAATTTATACATATCTATAGTCACCCCTCATATATGCCGCTTGCACTTATTTCTCTTTTTTTTTTCAACCAATCAGCAAGTGGCGGGCACCAGCGCTCAACCAATAGGAGGCCTGCAGCACCTCTCCGCCAACCCGGCATTGTACCAGCAGCTACCCGCCGGATACCAGCCGCTGATAGCAAGCAGCCACCAGCTCCAGCATGCCGCCAGCGCGTACAATCCTGCCGCCGGTAATTGTCGTAATAATTTGTACTTTTTTGTGCGCAGAGAAAACGCGCGTCAACTTTGCGCACAACTGTTTGGACTTTTTTTTTTTTGCGAAAAATATTCAGGGGTCCTTTTTTGGATGTTGTAATAGTTGAAGAAAATTTAAACGCCAAGATGGTGGTTGTCTCAATAGTAAAGGTTGAGTGAAAAAAATAGCAAATTAAGAAGTAATTGACTAGTTTTAGCTAACATACTTCAAAGCTATTAGTCGAATAAATCATCTAACGATAAAAGATCTTTATTTTTCTTGAAACAATTACATTTTCTACTGCAATAAATCACTTGTCCACTAATCGAAGATAATTGAAAATTCAGTTGTGCCAAAGATGCGCTTTTTCTTTTTTTTTAATAGTAAATTGCTCGCTACTCTATGTTTCAGTGTTTTATTGGATGTAATTATTTGAAAAATTACCACGATTGTTTACTTGTAAAAAAATAGCATCAAGGCTAAATTGCAGCTGATGATTTAATTACGCTCTCATAAAACGTCTGTTTGCACTGAGTAGCCAGCCACATACATACATGTAGTCTTATTTTCAAACGCGCACAAAACTTAATTTACTGCTTTAATTTATTGCTAGTTGCTTTTAGTGCTTATTTGTATAAAGAGGCTTACGTGTAAATTGCTTACCGATTAATTGTCAGTCAAGCTGAAGCTTACAGCTTGCTTTTCAACGCTCTCTGTTTTGTTTTCAAACCTTTTCAAAGTAGCAATTGCTCGAATAGCAAAAACATTGATAAAAGGGTAACCTTGATGAACAGTTATTAAGGTGGTAAAAAGTTTTGGTTTTGTAAAAAAAAAAATTATTCATTTCAAAAGAATCAAAGTGTTTAGTTTGAAAAGTTTAAAGTTATAATAACGAAAACAAATAAAGATAATTATTTTACAAATTAGCATTTAACTTGACTCCAAACTTTAGCATCAAAGACAAGTAATGAAATAAAATTTGAACTTCATAGGTAAACTTCAATTAAGGCATAAAAATGTATGCAAAGTAAATCAGCCACTTTTATTTTTTATTAAAAATACAAAAACTTTTGCCAATTCTCATTAAGCATAAAAAAGGGGAGTGAAAAAATTTGAGCGAAAATAAACCTTTCAACGCCAAAACACGAACACTAGCGATTTAGAGCCAAAAAATTACTTAACTTTCAAAAAAAAATTTTTTGCAGGTTTCATGGCGCAACCCCAGGTTATTCCCCTGTACCACTTGGGGCAGCAGCAGCCGCAACTGTTGACGCACCTGCAGCCGCAGATGATGCTGCCGACCCAGCAGGCGGCGGCAGCGCAAGTCACTCAGCAGCAGCAGCAACAGGGAAGAAACGATCGGCTCGAGGTTGGTTTGAAGAAAAGTCGCAGTTTTGCTGTGATTTTCACACGATAATGGTTTCGGGTCGTTTTTTCAATGGCTGAAAATTACAGCAGTTTAATTTTTAACTTTAATTCGGTTTTTGGTTTGTGCCTCTTCGGCCTTTTAATTTTTGACTTTTAACGGCTTTTGAAATTTTGCTTTCCAATAATTGCTTTAGTTTTTTTTTCCTACAAATTTTTGGTACTTGTTAACGAGTTTTGTTTGTTTTAAAGAGTGGTGCTTGCTTTATGTACATTACACACACACACATACGCTTGTTTGACTAACATTTTTCACACGTTTTTCGCTTTTGGAATCTTCTAATTGTAATTGATTGATCACTCGGAAGGGTAATTATCATGTTTTATGCGGCTCGATGTTCGTCTGAGAACAGAAGCAAAGTGATCGAGGAAGATCACCGGATAATGAGGGGAAAGTACCGCCTAATTGCCCCAGACGCCGAATCCCTTGTATTGCATTAGCGAAGTAAAAAGTAGATATCATCATTCACATCGAGCACAAACAGACAAAACACATTTTGCCGCAAAAACTTGCTTTGCTTTGCGCTTGTTTTACTATCAGCTTTTAATCATTTTTCAAAAAGTTGTTTTTTGTTTGCATTCAAAACCAAGAGAAAGGCAGCTTTTTGGGCGTTTGAACTTTGCTTATTTTCACGTTCAGCCGGGCGTGAAAATTGCCTGCCTATGCAAGGTAACTGAACCGTGACGATATCAGCCGCATTTATAAATATCAGCTCCCTATCAAGAGCAGTATTAAAACTTGATCTCAATATTTATACTCGTATTGTGTTGCGCGGTTTTGTTTTGCTTTAAAAGGCTATTTTAAATCCGAGCCATACAAAACTTTATACTGCTCCCTGTCAGTTTTGATTTATTGCCATGGTATTTCTAGGTAGTTTTATTCAAATTTTTTTTTGTATTAGTCTGCATTAATTTATGGTATTTTTTTACAACTGTACAAAGATATCTATTTATAAACCATATATTGAAAGCAAATTCTTCATATTTTTATAAAATTCACTTTAAGCTCTTCGAACTATAAGGCAGGTAAAATTACTAAAACAATAAACAACCGTTTGCTTTTCAAAATTACTTAAGTAGGAAGTTAAATTTTGTATGTTGTTTACACATAGGTCTTTCTAAAAAATTTTTTATTACGTCACACACGACAACATAATTGAAAACATGGTATTTTTTAAAATTAATTGAAAACAATAAAACGCCGCTGCGAGCAACGTTGTGCAGTCTCTCTTTTGAATGATTAATGTTCGTGATATGTGTGTTTGTTGTTGAAGAAGCCTCACAAGAAGTTTATGTATCTGCTGATGATGAATTATTAATTTTTCTCCACTTCAAATGTACCTTCATGTGAGCAAGCAGATGTTGTAGACTCGATTTTTTTTTTCTCAAACTTTATTTTGTGTTTTTTTTTTGTTTAAGAAATACTTTTGAATTCCATTTTTATTAGTTTATTAAATATTATAATATAAACAATGTTCTTAAATACTACAAATTATCTTTATTGAGGAAAAATTGTTTTTGATTCAAGTTGTTTTGAAGTGCATTTAGGATTTTAACTGTTATATTTGTAAAACTTTTCAATAAAACTTATCAATATTGTCTAGGTTTTTGTTTCTTTTATCAGTGGTCTCAGTCTTGTAGTCTGCTGAAGTTTTTTTGAAACCTCGTTAAATTGAAATAGCAAAAGACAGTATTTGTAGATCTTTTATGGGTTAAGTTAGTTTAACCCAAGAAGTAAACCTGCTCAATTAGATCTAACAAAAAAGTATATACAAGCAATTTTTTTCATATACCTTTAACCCCTTAATGGGGTTAAACAACACCCTTTGATCTTTTGCACAGCTTTAAACAACCAAATAATATTACTTAACAACGTTAAAACCCATGTTACACACAATGTTCCCAAGTTAGCTGCACTTTTTTACTTTCAACCTGGGATCACTGAGCTTGTCGTTGTGATTGTTCCGTCGCTCCCTTCAACACGCGTTTGATGTAAATCTTTACGCCGTTTACAAAACCGAAAGTGACCATTTTCGTTTAACCAACCACGTGTGACCTCTCAGGTGTGCAGGGACTATTTGCGCGGGAACTGCAGCCGGGGCGAGCACGACTGCAGGTACGGCCACCCGCCCGACAAAACCTCCGTCGACCCCAACGACAACTGCGTCACCGTCTGCATGGACTTCGTCAAGGGCAGGTGCTCCAGGGACGCCTGCAAGTACTTCCATCCCCCCGCCCACCTCCAGGTTCACTTTTCCCTTTTCAGGGGATTTTTCGCCGCCCACACAGCAGCGTTTCCACGGCGACCGTGTTTTGTTTTTTTTTTGTTCGCACACCAGGCTCCGTTGTTTTTTTTTTTTGGTGGAGTTTTGGCGATTTTAAGTGTCTTAAGGCTTTAAGAACGCTTTGCTTACATTTTGTGCTTTTTTTTATTTTTTACAAATAAAAACAGAGTTTTTTTCAACCAAAATGCTATGAACACTTGCTTTGGAAAAGCTGCTGTGCGTGCTTGACATAGAATGTTAAAAATTACGGTTCAGTTAAACTGCGTAGGCAGGCAAAAGTAAAATTAATATTTTAAAGCTTGCATTAATTTTTGCTGTGCATTTTTTTTTTAATCACCAAAAATAGAATCGTGTGTGGCAACGTAATTTCGAATAATTATTCAGCAAAAGATGCGGGCCTCGACTGCGGCGTCCCAGCAACAGCAGCCCTCCGCTACCATGGCAACGTCCATTTTCACCCAGATTCAGCCGCAACAGCAACACACCCTTCAGCTTCAGTCCCCGCAACCCATCATGGTAAGTTTCAATCCTGGGGATCTTCCCATATTAGAAACACCCTCTTTGCTACCCACCCAGTCACGTAGTAGGAAAATTGAATACAACTTTAAGTAAACGATCCATACGGTGCTATCAAGTAAAAATAAATTTTAATAAATGAAATATAAATCTTTTGTTTTAGATAACTAACGTCCAAGTATACTTTTACTTTTAATGCTATTTATAGTTAGGTTAAGCAATGTTGTGTTAAATATTTCTTGGACATTTAAAATTTCCACAAAGTTTATATCTTTGACAACAAGAGTTAAGGAATGATAGCTTTTATTTTTTATGTATAACAATCAAGCAACAGTAAGTTGCTATATCTCACAATTTAAAACGTTTTTTTTTAACGTATTTCGGTTGCTTTTACTAGAATTTTTTTTTTTGTTTAAAAAAATTGTTTTAAATAAGCCTTATTTATTATTGTTTATAAATAAAACTCAATTTCTTAAAAACACTTTCTGTGTTATCAGAACTTAATTTTATAATTTGTTTGAGATAAATAAATTTTACACAACCTTTTTGCTTAGCTAGTGCACTATAATTCTGTACAAAACGCGTAAATTAAAATTTTTAGGAATGCATGTTTATTAACAAGAATGTCATTTTTCATAAAACGCTTTCACAATCTTACCCAAAATGTTTAGTAGACTATTAGAAGCGGCTTCACTTTAATTTGCAACGTTTTAATTTATTTTGATTTAATTAAAATTTCAGTTGTAAGAGTACTTTTGTAATAGCTTATCATCCAAACTTAAGCATGAAGAAAAGCATGTACTCTTTCCCATTTTTACCCTTTGTTTTTAGTAAAAAATTATCCATGAAACCTAAAAGAGACTTCCATTTTAAGATTTCCTTTACCAAAGCTATAAAAAATTTCTTTCACCGTCTAATTTGTTCTCATATTGTCTACTTAATTTAGTTGTTCTTTCAATCATGAATTAAGACGACACAAAACGTTTTTGGAAAAGAAAAATATAACAATTAATAAAATTCCTTTTTTCACATACACCCAAATGCCAATTATAAAAATGCTTAATTTTGGAACTAGTACTTTGTTAATTAAAAAACTTTACTGTGGATATACTAGGATTATTTACATGTAACTGTTTTAATGAGAAATCTTTAAAGCGATTTAATATTAAAATCAAATAAATTTTACGACTTACACAGTTTAGACTGTTTCAATATATTTATATTCAGATAATTTATTGATAGTTACTTTAATTAATTAATAAATATTTTCATAAAAAAAGCTGCTTTAGTCAACTTTTTAGGGGCTAAACACTTTAAAATTTAAAAAGGTTTTAAAACTTAATAAAGTTTCTATTCAACTTTTTACTCCTCAAAACATTCTAAATATACCCCATAATCTATATAAAGTTGTACGTAGAACAATTTTACGTATCAAATAACTCTTCTGTTTGTCTTGTAAAGACAAATAAGGACCTACCAGTGTCCAATTTGTTCAGCCCCTGAAAACAATTGACAGTTTTAATGTTCCGTTTTTTCAACTTCCACTGATCTCTTTTAATTTATTATTTTTTGGTTCCACCTTTTCTGCTGTGCTCTCATTGGCTGTTGCAATGCTGCTGTCTTGATGCTGATTGGCTGTTTGGCGCTTCACCATGACAACAGGCCGCTCAAAAGAGGACAATGGTTGCTATGGACAACGTGGTAATAAAAATTATTGCTTGAATTAATTTGCTGTAGTAGTTATCATGTGTAAATACATAAATATAAATGTACTTTTTATACAAGCCAGCTTTAATTGCTTATAGATCGCAGTAGCAATTTTGTTTCTACGTTCAGTTTATAAATCTTTGTTAGAGTTTGCTCGAAATTTTTAATTAATTTTGGTGTGCTTTGGGTTTGAGATAGAAATCAAAATGCGCCTGGAGAAAATTGCCGCTGCTTCAAATATTCTTAGTTGTTTTGTTTTACAAATGTTAAAGTGTTTAAAGTAGGCTAGTGCAAATAATATGTTCTTTAAAAGTCTTCTTCAAGCTTAATTTTACTACTTTAGATAAGAAACTTCTTAAAATTTTTAAACTGATTATTTTTGAAAAACTAAATTAATTTTAGCTAAGCATGAGATTAAGTATTTTCTGTTGTAACGAAAAAACCAAGTAAACATTTCAAATACCATTTTTTTTTAATGAGTGGATTTTTAAATAAAATAACTTTCTAACTAAACTGTGTACCAGTTATAAGGTGTAGCTAAAACTACACAAATAAATACAAAGACATGTTTTGAAGAGAATGTTTTTAATCTTTAATACGAAATCTTATAAACTAAGTTAAATATATTTCAAGTAATAGTTTGTAGATTTGTCTTAACTATATATATTGTAAATGTATACATATTTATACTTTAATTAGTTATATAATGGATAAAAAATGGTGTAGGGAAAACTAGATTAGAAATTAAAGTTACTTTAATGGTCTGAAGTTTTAAAATAAGTCATTTAGAATAATAGTTTTAATAGATATAACTTCTTAAGTTTTGATAGTGTTAATGTCTTACTTTAAAATAATAACCAAAAATACTATATAAAATAAACTTTTTAAATTAAAAAGAAAGACTGTTTTATCATTCTTTAAACATCAATAATTACGTTGAACAAGGACTTTTTAATTTATAAAGTACAACTGAATTTTAGTAAAATATTTTTATTTTAATTTGCATTTCGGGGTTTTTAAATTGTTATAAAAAAGAAGCATTAAGATATTTTTAGTTTGATGCAACAAAATAAGAAAAGTAGACTGTGTTTGAAATAAACTTTTTAAATTTAGCTTTTAATGCAAAAATACGATAAAATATGTTTATTTATATGTTACAAACTTTATTACTAAACTTGTGTATTTGAATCGAGTATAGTTGAAAAAGTATCTTAAAGCAAACATGTTTACTCTTTACATTCCAAAAAGTTCTCTACATAAATAAGTTTATTGACTGTACAAAAGATTTAAAACAATGATTGAAAAGTTGCTTGTTGTATTCAAAGTTTTAAAAATATGCTTTAAACAGAACTAAAGTAATAGAAAAAATTTAATACAGCAAAATATCTCTTAAATAACTTACCAAAAATTCATTTAAATTTTAAAACATGTAAAAACTCTATCAGTAAACAAATTTTCAACCCCTCGCAGCTTAGCAACGGGTACGGGCAGCCCCCGTTGAAACGGCAGGTGATGGACACGTCCAGCATGAACCTCATCAGCCCTGGTCAGTCCGGACAGCTGGGCGCGAACCAGCAGGCGACCAGTTTGTCCACCCTGTACGGAGGGGGAAGCACCTTCAACGCGCTCTCCCAGCAGCCCGCTTTCTACCAGCCGCAGACTTCAGGTAATTTGCAGCTCCGATTAGTTCTTTTTAGTTTATTGTTTATTTTCCCTTCGGATGTGATTTTTGTCTGCAACTTACTAATCTCTTTTGAAGGGTGCGAGTACCCTTTTAAAGCTTTTCTGCTAAAATTTCAAGTCAAATTTTGTTTTTTTGCATTAAATGAAAATAAAAAAGCTAAGTTTTTTACGTTCAAAATTCACATCATGCTTCATTTTGCTTCTGTTTTTGTGCCAAACTACGAAAAAGCTTCTCATTAATTTTGCCTGAAACAAATTTTTACTTTTTTATTCAAAGCAAAAAGTAATGCCAGTTTTGAAAGTTTGTGTTTAGAGCGAATAATTAAGAAAAGATATAAACCAAATTAAATGCACGTCATGTTATTTTTGCTTTCATCACAAAATCTAGTAGTTGTATTATTACGTCACACTGACGCCATGTGTCGTCACACAGCGCTGCCGACCATCATGCAGCTCCAGTACCCAATGACGTCACAATCGGCTCAGCAACCCCATCAGGTGGTCGCAAGTCAGGTGGCGAACGGGCAGACGGCAGCGAACCAATCAGCGATTGCCGCCACATTGTTCGACCAATCGCAGCAGCCGCAGCAAGGCAGAAGCCACCAGGTAAGATTTGACAAAAAAACAAGGAAAAATATAAATGTTTTTTGTCGGATAATTTTTAAGTTTACTTTGACCTGCTAATTTGCAGTTTTTATTCTTAACGTTTACAAAAGTTTAAAAGTAAACAAAAAATCTACTTTATAATCTAAGAGTTTTGCTACAGGCTGCTTCAAAATATCCCCTCTATCGATATATGTTCGACGGATTGTAGCAACTGTTTGATAATATTTTAACATTTTTTGCACCACTAACACTTGTAATGCTTGCCCGCTTCATGCTTTGCTTGTGTATATACTTGTGGCACTGTTGAAATTAAAAAAATACTTTCTTTAGACTGTCGGTCTTGTAATGTATTTTGTAGCCGAGTTGTATGATTAATTGACTTGTTGTTTACAAACTATTGCTAGAAAGTCTTGATCTTCTGGTTTATTTAAATAGGTTTGATTATATTTATATTAACTTCTATTTTTAATAACTGCAGATAATATACATGATTATAGTATTTTGATAACTTCATTTTACAAGGAAATTTTGATCTTGTTGTTTTTTTGTTAAAGTTCTTTCTGTATATCAGGGTTGCCACTTTACCTGGGAAAACCTGGAATTTGAGAAATTTTGAAAAAAAAACTGGAAAAACCTGGAAATTTGATCAAAAAACATGGAAAAACCTTGAATTTTTAATAACTTTAACATTTACAGCTGTAAAATTTGATTTGAGACTAAAAATCTATCATATATTTAAGATTTTTTGTCATCATCAAAACACCGCTAAAGTAACTTTACAGTATCTTTTCAATGCTTTTATTCTATTTAACACAGTTTCTTTAATAGAAATTAACTTAAAACTAAAATTAGACCCAAAAATGTGTACTTTTAAAAACCTGGAAGAAATTTGGAAAACCTGGAAAAAAATTTGAAAAAATGAGTGGCAACCCTAGTATATGTATGTAATTGCTGACAAAAAGAAACACAGAAACATCTTTTTAAGATGAAAAGTTTGTATCATGTATTTAGAATTATAAGAATAAACCATGTAGAAATTCTTCAGTCAAACAGAACATAACATAGCTATTGTTTTTTCTAACAAGTTATTAAATTTATTCAACATGTATAAAGCAAACTACTTAATTTAATATTACAAAGATCTTATATCTATCTGAACTTAATATTTGTTCACATATCCTTGCTCTTATTTTATATCTACTCACTTTTTTTTTTATTAATAATTAATTTGACTAAGAATATTGATTTAGTTCAACCAAATATGTCTTTTATGTAAAAGTAATTAATAAAAACTTGGTTTTACTTGTTATTCTAGAGTTAATATGTTAAATTGTGCTATATTAGATCGAATATTTTAAGATCAATATAAAAAGGCTTGTTTATATCAATTTTAGTTGCCCAATTTAATTTACATGAAATATCTTTACTAAAAAAGTTAAATTTCAGCTTTTATTTGATTTATTTTATACTTTATCTGATAACTCTATATTTCACTTTGATTATAAATATTTCCACAAATTAATAAGAAGTTAAATAAGGTATAAAATTGATATGGCATAGTACAGTAACCTCTCACATCTTTACGCACTCGTGACGTTACGCACTCTCGTTTAGTTACGCATTTTAGAATTCTACAAAATTCAAAAAGTAAAATTTTTTTTTTTTTTTAATATTACAAAAATTAGGTTTATTGTATATTTTTAATTTAAAACATGTTTTTAAATAATAAATCACCTCTCTATATCTTCAAAATTTGTAAACTTATGTTTCTTGACTAATTGATAAACATTAAGTTATACCTCAGTATTAACATGTTTGTTATATTTTAAATATTTTTGTTCAAAAGAAGAAATCCATTACAGCCACAAATGCATATTTTTGTAAAAGGCTATATAAACAAATTTTAATATAGACACCAAACCGTTTATTAATTGTAAACAAATGCTTAATTTAAATTGAATTTGCTAAGTAGAATAGAATATAAATGTTAAGTTCTAAATAAATCACATACTAATAAAGGTAAAATCTTATTATTAAAATTAGTAAATTTTTTCTACAAGTACTACTATTTTATATAAATTTAAATTCTTTTTATTACTGTGTGTATAGTTTTTTCTTTTTTTTTTCATACATATTAATAAATTAAGTAAACAAAATGTTAAAAGTTGGAAAATCCCCAGTCTGCTTTTAACTAGAAGCAATATGAAAAAACAGTCATTATATTAAGTATATTTGGTACCTCTCGTATCTTTACGATCTCTCATATCTTTACGCACTTATTCTGTGGACACACTGTGCGTAAATAAGCGAGAGGTTACTGTACTTAATTTGAGTTGTGCAAAATGTTCAAGCTAAATATATTTAAGATACTTAGTCAAAAAGTTTAAAAAAGATTTCAATTTTTTACCAAATTTCATTCCTAAAGCTTTTTTTATTGAAAACTAAAAAAAAGTCCTAAATATCAAATGAATGGTGTTTGTTCCATTCACTGAAAAGTCAGCATTAAATTCTTTCAAAGACCTTGAAAAACGTTTGTTTTTTTTAAGTCGGGTGCGTGCTCCCTCTTAATTTTTTTTTTCACAACAACTGTGACGTCACAAACAACTTGCTGCAGCTGACCAGCGACGAGTACCTGGCGACGAAGGTGGCGGCGAGCTTCGGCATGGCGAGCCACGGCCGGCACGCGCCCACCTCACTCACCGTGTGCCGGGACTTCCAGAGCGGGAAGTGCGTGCGGCCGTTCTGCCGCTTCGTGCACGTCAACAAAGGTTCGCGGTTCAGATTTGGCAATTGTTGGCGGAATTTTTTTTAAATTTTGGGTTCTCTGTCAATTTTCGTTGTCTTAGTTTGGTTTCGATGGTAATTGCTGCTGTGGAATGGAACGAGTTTAATTTTTATAATTGATTTTTTTTTTAATTTTTGGTTTCTCTGTCAATTTTCCGTTGCCCTCTTTGGTTTGTTCGGTTAAAAATTGGAATGAGTTTAATTTACTTTTTGTTTTGTGCTGTTTTATATTTTAATTCTGGTATTCCGATAATTTCTGTTGTTTTTTTATGCAATTGCATTTGAAGTTAATTAAGCTGACGCGTTTAATTTATCAAATTTGTTCAATTTACGTATTTTACTAATGTTTATAAATTTGTTTTTTTTATGTTCAATTAATTTCCTGCTGCAGTCATTATTACAGTAAATTTTATTTAGTATAAAATTATTAAAATGTCTAACTTTATTTATAGCAATATCAGACTAGTGTCTATTACACACAACAAGTTTTTCATTTACACCTCATAAGCTGTTAATACAGTAAAATATTTGTTGTGTTTTATAAAAACATGTATTTTGCTAATTTGTGTAATTCAAAAAAAATTTTTGTCCAATCCTTTTTGTTTACTTCTAATTTAGTTTATGGAAGTTGCGTTATTTTATACTGTAATTACTAAAACACCCTAGGCCGCGTAGTCCACACATTAATTGTCAGTATTATAATAAACAGGTGCTGCAAATCAACAAATTACTTTCTGTTTAAAAGTTTTAGTAGAAATAATTTTTCTTAAAACTTGTAGTTTATGTTAATAGTTTTGTTCAATTTTGCTTCAATGTGTTTAAATTAATTCGAATTATTGTGATTTAACTTTTTTATGGCTACTTTCAGACTTTAGTTTATTTCTGTTTTGGCTAAATCTGCATGTTTTGTTTACAATGAGAAAGCTGTAATTTGAGTTTTTAATCTCCAAATTAAATTGAGAAAGATTAAATTATTTTTACTGCTATCAATGCCAAAAGTTACTTAAATTTTAACAAAAAAATAGTATTTCTGTATGCAAAATTATTGTCCAGTCCTCAAAATATATTCTATTTATTTGGTTTGATATATCTTGTGTAGTCAGCACTTCAAGAAAATAAAAAATTGGCTTAAGAAATAACTTTTATTAGTTTGTTTATGCCTATAAAACACTATTACAACAGCCTACCATTTTACTTCTACTGAATAGTCAAGTTGTATTAGTTATAACTTTTTATTAGTTTTGGTATTTCTTAATTTTCATATAATTTCCAATAATTTCTTTTTCATGGTTATTATGAATGTAAACGAACCAAAATAATCAGTATTTTTAAATTTGTTTGTGATTGATCGCTGCAATTCATTAAAAAAGCGAACTCAAATATTTTCATTTCACATTTTGAATTAATACTTGTTGCTATGATTTGCCGGGCTAAAGTTGATTCAAATTAACCTTGAAAAGGGCTTGAATCAGACTTTTTAAAACAACTCATTTTCGTTGTAACACTTAATTACTGGTTTTACTTTTGTATGACCTTAGAAAGCAATAAACTTGGTAATTGAACCAATCAACTTTTTGTACAGTTTTTGCAATTATTTTAGTAAAACATTTTGTGAACTTCTAATTTAAAGCATTTAATTTTTTAATCAAGTTCTAGCAATAATCTTCTGATTACAAATAAACAACAAACAGATTATGTTGAAGTAAAAGACGACAAGGTCACTGTTTGCCGAGACGCTCTACAAGGTTTGTTCAAAAATAATTTAAAGTATATATTTTTTAAATTTAAGTCTACTTGTTATAATTTTGCTTTAAAGTGTTTTCACACTGAAAAGATTCTTTAAAAAGGGTGTTTTTAACAAACTACTGACGTATATTTTTTAAAGTTAATCAAACACTGAAACTCAACTGTGTTATATGCTATAGAAGCTTTATTTATAAAATATCAAGTTAAGTTTTAAGGATGTTGAAAAATACCCACAAACATTAGATCTAATAAATTAATTAAATAGTGTCTTCCAAATTAAATTGTAAACTATATTTTACTTGGAAATATGAGTCAATATTTGAAGTAGTAGCATGAGCTGAGTTTTTATTTCGAATATGCGTTCAGTTAAACCAATTAGTATGCGGGTTTATACTTCTTTGTGTTTTGAGTCTGACAAATTTCATGGGAAAATAAGATTATGCAGTTAATATTGTAGAAAAAATATGTTGAGTTGGTAAACGTAAAAAATCGTTTTGAAATATTTTTCTTTTCGATGGACATAGCTAATTGAATTTAAAACAACATGGTGCTTACTTCGTAGAATCCTTTAGTAAAAATTAAGAGTAGTTTTAGATAAATATTTCAAAAATAGTCTAAAGAATAATTATTTACTGAAAAATTCTAAAAATTAATGGTTTATAAACAGCAGCTAAAAACAAAAGATTTTTCTTTCTTATTTTAGTTAATGTCCACTGTAAATGACACTAAAATCTTAATATTAAGATTTAGTTCAGTTGTAAAATTATATTTAGGTAACGATGTTTAAAACTTAAAATTCAACTATAGACATTAATTTTATTTTATTTTTCCACACATTTTAATTATGCAATTTTTAATCTGAAATTTGTCAGAACTTAAAGCTCAAAAACGTCTAAATTTGTACAACTCAACTTTAACTTAAAGTACAAATGCCACTCCCAGCTCTAAGCACTGCTAATAATATTGACTACGATTCCTAAGTAAATGAAAAAATTAGCCCACTGTTACTTTGTAACCACGTTGCCATGACAACAGGTGTGTGCGTCCGGCCCCAGTGCAAGTTCTACCACTTCCCGTCCGCCAACAAGCAGCAGCACACCCCCCACATGATGATGGACCACTCCAGCAACTTCATCGGGAACTTTCCCCAGCAACAGGACCACCACCACGGTCACCACGGCAACAACCAGATGTCCATGGACTCGTTCCCTTCGAACAACAACTGAACGTTCCTCCCGAACAACAACTCTTCGCAGGAACTTTTCAGCCTTCTTTTTTCGGGGCCTCTTTTTTCTGATTCGTCGCAGCGTTGTTTCGCGTTGATTTTTTCGTCGGTGACCTTTGCGTTCGACTGTTGCCTCAATTTCAGTTTCTAAATGTTTATGTATGTATCTAAGGTGGTTTAAATTAAACGAATTTTATTTATCAGGCTTTTCGCGTCGGCGCGCCCCACACACGTAGTTTTTTTTTTCAAATTCGGGCGCAGCTTTTTCATTGTGCCTTTCGATTTTTATCATTTACCGGTGCGCGCGCCCCCCAGAGGGTAGAGTGTTGCCTCCGCGCTTTAACTTTGTTGCTAGCAAGAAAATAGCGATAAGATTGCCAGCAAGCAGCCAATCAAAGTGCCCAAGGTACGCCACAACGTAACCGTATTTTCTAACAAAAAAAAAGTTGATAGCGTTGCACGGTCGCAACACAAAAAAAATCGCTGAAAAGAGAAAACTCGAAAAGAATCATTGAAAGTAGAATAATTAGCCAATTTTTGCCCATCCCGTTTCTACATGCTCGTGTGTTTACATGCGAAGGTTTGAAATTTTGCTACCAGAAAACGCTTACACCTTGAAATGCTTCTTTGTCACACCAGCCCCTTATTACATATTATTATGACGTCATAGAAAACATTTTCATCGTGCCTTCCGTTCGACACAACTCGAATCTTTTTGTGTTCAGTTTTTTTTTGCGTCACATTTAAGTTTTTTTAACTTTTAATCTATTTATGCCTTTTATCATTTGTATTTGCATGTTTACTTTCAAAGGCATAGCAACTATTTTAATAGATTTTTTAAACTTTTTTTAATATTTATCTATTTAATAATTACTATCACTTTTCAAACATCAGTGGACCAGTTTTCAAACATGTTGATTATTTTAAATCTTTAGAATTACGATCAAAGTTATTTAGATTAAAGTTCTTAATTTTGTTCAATCTATTGTTTAGTCATTTTATCAAGTTAAATTTGATCTAAGTTGTTAAATCTGAACTCGTATGAATCGGTACAATTTTTTGAAATAGGTTTACTAATGAAAAGATTGTTTTTAATGAATTGCTCTATTAAAAAATTACTATCTTTCAAAATATTTCCCCGTTAAAACCAACAATTTTTGTTGTTTAGATTTAGTCAATTTTATACTTTTAAAAATTGTTTGACTTTTGTTTTACTTGTTGTCATTTAATTAGAGGCAAATTGTAAATTACGTATTACTTTCAATTATCGTATTCGAATATATTAAATTAAATTTTCCAATATTTAGTGATTTAGTAACTTCAAAAGTACAGCTACCACACTAACTTGTTTATTATAAAAAAAGTATATAATTATTTCTAGATTGTAATTTTACTTCATTATTTAACTTTTTCACAACTTGGTTTTTTTTTTATATATTTGATTATTTAGATTTTAGTTACGTATGTTAAGTATATAAATATAAACAGATTTCCAGTAGGTAAACTAAAAAAGGTTTAAAAGTACGAAACTGAACAAAAAGCATATATCATTAAACGTTTCTTTTTCAACAAAAATCCAATAAATAAAAGTTAACGAAGTTTATATATTACGAATAATATACTTTTACGGACTGCATCTCCTTTTTTTCAAGGTTACGAAAGTTTTGAGTAAAAAAAAAGCTTTTTAGACCTTGTTTAGATTAATACAATATTTTTTTCTCAAAACTAAAAATGCTTATAATTTTGCTGGTTGGTCTATTTAATTCCTGAAAACACTCAAAAGTAACAATCTTATTGAACCTAATACAATTTTATCTTTGCTATTAAAAAATTGTAGATACCTTAAAATTTTAGCAAAATTATCTGAAGCGTACGTAATAGTTTTACATCTTCTTTGATAAACAACAAATGGGTTTTTACAAATACAAAAAATATCAAGTCTCATCAACTGTATAAGATGTGGTATACCTCCAACACTATGTAAACTCTGATAGCTAATAAGCGCTTTTAACAAACATGGCTACAACTACGGATTACTTTTAAATCAATAATAAACAATTAAAATAATTCGCCATAAAAATAAACTAGTTTAAATGTAACATGCATTTAAAGTAATTTTTTACTAGGTTCTAGTTTATTAAGAGTAATTGCTTTCAAAATAATTCAACTTGTATTAATGACAAAGTAAAACATGCTACGTATGTTTAAAACCTTATTACGATGCAGGCTATCACATTTCTTGAACAATTTATATTTTTAAAAATTGAAATGCTAGTATATATGTGATTCCACGTTGAAAGTTTTTGAAGGCAATCTTTAATTCGTTATTTGATTGCGAACAAGATAGAATATACAATAGTCTTCCTCTTGAACACGGACTGTGTTCAAAGTACGTACCTTTTTAATAAGACTACTTGAATGGAAAGTTAAGTTACAGTAATTTATTTGCTGAATGGTAGTAAAACTTAATTAACACAAAATTTTACAAAAATATAGTTGAGTTGAATTTTTGTCGTTAGCATCATATTTGAAGGTAATTCATTTATGCTTATGCAATATTTTATAAATCAAATTTTCGATAAAACAATAACATTCTTTTGTGTAACAGACAGGACACGTTCTTTATATTTTACTTTAAAGTTTTATTTGTATCTTGGCAAAAAAAACTAAACGAATTGTATTATTATTTATAAAAGAACTACTATTTAGAAAACTTCACAATTGCATTTTACACAAAACTTTTTATATTGTAAATTTTTTTATAATAAGAAATTATCTGTTTACGATATAACACTGTGTTATTTTTTAACCTTCAATTTATTTGAGATATTGATTGTGCATAAATAAAAAGGTCATGTACATAAAAAATTAATAAAAAAACTATTATGCTGCAGTATATGTTAGGGTAAAAAACTACTTGAAAGAAATTTTTAATCATTTAAAACCATATGCATTTAATAGTAGCTATAGGGGTTGAAAAAAATCATTCAGTATTCTTTTTTTGATTATTAACAGTGTTTGTTACTTTATGTTCAAATACTTTTTTTTGAATTAAATGATTGTTTTAGCCTTGTTCATATTAATACTCCTGTACCTCTACAGAATTAGTAGAGATTATTCTAAGAGAAAAAGAAGGTAGAAGAAAATTTTGTGGTTTGGGTTTGTTTTGATAGCGTTGGGTTAAAATTAATCCTCTTAAACTATTGAAAACAAAACACGTAATGGTTGAAAAACAGTATTTTGCTTACACTTACAACTATAAGTGAAAAATACTAAAAAAAAAACTTTTAGTAAACTGTACATAAGAAAAAACTGACTTAAATATACTTGCAAAATAAAAATACATAAATAAGCACGTAACAAATAGATAACTCAAGGCATTAATATTTTAAACAGCTGTTAGATGTTTTATTAACGACAACTGTATTAGTTATAACAAATAAGACTGAATGTACGACAAAAAAGACACGCTTTTGAAAAATTAATGCATTTTTTGTGTAGGTCCAAGAATAAACTATTGTTTTTTAGATACAGACTTATTTACTTTTACAGCAACTTGTCTTCGAAAACTTCAAAGAGTTTTTGTTTTCAATAATGAGTTACAGTTTTCAATAAAGAGTTTTAGGGTAGGTGTCAGAAAAGCACAGCGTCACTTTAGCACGGGGTGACACTTTAGCACGGTGTGACACTTTAGAACGGGGTGACACTTTAGCACGGTGTGACACTTAAGCACGGGGTGACACTTTAGCACGGTGTGACACTTTAGCACGGTGTGACACTTTAGCACGGTGTGACACTTTAGCACGGCGTCACTTTAGCACGGAGTGGCACTTTAGCACGGAGTGACACTTTAGCACGGCGTCACTTTAGCACGGAGTGTCACTTTAGCACGGGATGACACTTTAGCACGGCGTCACTTTAGCACGGAGTGTCACTTTAGCACGGGATGACACTTTAGCACGGCGTCTCTTTAGCACGCGGTGACACTTTAGCACGGCGTCACTTTAGCACGGAGTGTCACTTTAGCACGGTGTGACACTTTAGCACGGAGTGTCACTTTAGCACAGTTTCACTTTAGCACGGGGTGATACTTTAACACGGAGTGTAACTTTATCACTGATTGATTCTTTTGCACAAAATGATTCTTAAGCACGTAGTGACACTTAAGCGCCATCGATAGTTTTAAGTAACTTAATCAAATACGTGTAAAGTTTGTATTTAATAAAACGTTTAAAAATTAATTTATATAACCAGCATGCTGTTAATTATGCAATTTAGGCACTTTGAAGTGTGATTTCAAGAAAGAGTATGTCTTCCAAAATTATTTTTAATAAAAATATTATTTAAGTAAGATGTAAATTGTAATACAAAGTTTGGCAGTCTTTTCGAACTATATTTAGAAAAATCATTTGTAGGTAGCAAAACGTTAGAAAACATCTTTAGTGGCCTGTATTTTTTAAGAAAAACTATACTTAATAACAAAAATAAGTACTGAAAAACAAGAAGTTGGTAAATCAAATGGTAACTAGTTTTAAAAATCCTTAATTATATAAATGTACTTATACTGTATTCTTTTTTACTTCTGTTAATAATATAGTAATACTTTACTTACATTTTATTTAATTACTTTGCTCAGCTGACATGTTTAAAATAACTTTATTTATGTAAAATAATAATAAAAAATTTATGCATAGCACTAAATTTTATTATAAAAACGAACACAAACGAAATTTACAAATATATACATTTAATCTATATCAAAATTGTATTGAATACCGCGTAGGTATTCAAGTATATTATTATTTTCATTAAAACTTGACACCAGATAAAACAGACGCTCATCTGCTTGTCTGAACCTTATTCTTTTGGGATCTGGTTTTATCCCTGCCAGAAGGTGTTCTAGTCCCATATCCCGAGAAATCTGAGTCGTTTTCAGAATATTTATAAAACTCCACAGATTTGGATGGTTTCCATTTAATACTGCGTACAAAGTTCGATGCGCTGCTTCAGCAATATTGTTCGTTCGATCACTTTTTGTAAGTACTTGTTCGTACTGACTCCACAAAGGAATTGGAAACAATGGCTCACCTCTAGCACCTTTAAGTTTAATTTTTTTTAACCTTACTTTAACCTTTAACCTTACTAAGCTTACTTTTAAACTTGGTTATCTTTTAACTTGGTTTACTTTAAAAGTACAAAAACTCATAATCTAAATAAAATAAAAACTCTATATCTAAAGGATATTGACTGGTATAAGCTAAAACTTACACTAAAATGTAATTTAATTATATGAAAATACAAAATAATAAACACTTTATCAAAATATAAGCTCTACGTCTAAAGGATATTGACTGGTATAAGTTAAAGCCTATACTAAAATAAAATTTTGTTTTGTAAAAACAATAAAAATCATGCACTTTTTGGAAATAAAGCTGTTAGTCCAAAAGGTATTGATACTAATTTAAACAAATTGAAATCCGTACTAAAATGAACTTTACTTACATTGCAGCTCTTTTCAATGACTTTTCTTTTGGTAATGAGCCTTTGATTGATAGTGGAATTCCATTTATTGCCGAACTCACAAGTCCTTTTGGACTTGCACTAGGAACTAGTACTAAAGTTTAAAATAACATTTACGTAACAAACAAAACATACATTTTTAAACCTATACTAGCTTATTCAAAACATAAACAAACAAAACATAAACTCTTTTACACTTTCTTTAAACACAAGAACTTGTATTGTTACTTTTACTTTCACAGCTTAAACGTATAAGTAAACTATGTGTTTAAATAAAAGAAACATTTATTTTGAACTAATCACTAATACTTATAATAATGTTAATGTTGAACTGCTAACTTCATGAACTAAGTGTTAAAATTAATCCTATAATAAACAAGACTTATACTTTCTATTATGTTCAAAACATTTTGAATTTTTTAACTATATAGACTAAAAACGAAAAAAGCTAAATCAAATATAAGGATATGAGAAACACAATGTCTAAATCTATAGTATTATTAACAAAATGGTTTACAACTAATTATAACTTATTTAATAAAAAAATTGCAGAATACTAACATGCTTTAGTTTTTAATTTGTTCTTTAACACTTGAGGCGGTGGAACTCATTCAAACTATAAAATAAACACACCAAGGATGAACTTTTAAAACATTATGCTAAAACTTAAATGTTTTTAAACTTTGTGTGTGCTCAAAATAATATAAATAAAAACATTTTCAAACTTAAAATTTAAAAAAACTGACACTTACCAAAATATGTTAATGCTATAAATAATGCATTAAATTTCGTTGAAATCTTAGATTAATCTAAAGTTTATTTAGTTTTAATAACTCTTTACGTCTGTAATGTAACTTAAGCAAGAAAATAAATTGTACAAAAGAACTAAAATTGAAACATTTAACATAATAATTTAAGTGGTTTCTTATTTTATTTTTCAAGTCCACAGTCAGACTTGTCAAAGTTTCTTTATTATATTTTACCTTTAAATGACTTTTAAATAGTTATTAATGTAGAATGATCAAATTAAGTTTGTTTACTTATATTTATGTTGTTAAATTTTTTAGACCTTACATTTAAATTATGTTCAAATTTTTTTTTAATAAAAAGCTTAAAATAAATAAATACTGCAACGGCTTTGCGTCGATTAGCGGGGAAAATTACTTTTCTTTTTATTGGGTTCATTTTATTGTACTATTTTGGCAGTAACTTGTTGCCGTTGTTATGAGCTCATTTTGGCTGTGCTTTTGCACAGTTAAGCCATTATTATCTTGCTCAGTTGTTCAAGAATTAAGTTTAAACGAAAATTTTGTGTTCTGTTTCTTTGATTCGGTATTTCGATTATTTGGCATTCATGTTCTTTAGTTTTTTATCATCTTTATGTTTCGCAGTTTATTAATTGTAAATACACCATTTCCTTGACTCGATTTTATTACAACTAGTCTAAATTTAAATAGTTAACTGTTTTTTAAATCCTTTTTAATAAGCAATAGTTCGTTTAGCACCTATAAAATATTAAGTTAATAGTAAAAGTTTAATTCGGATTTAATACATCGACTTTATTAACATGTCAACTTAATTTAAAAGTAACTTAAGAAACTATCTACGACCTATCTTATAATAACGTGTTAAGTCAGTTAAACGCTAAACCCGCATGTATAAAAGTAACAATATCGGCAGATGGTAAAATGCAAACATGAGTACAAACACTTTTGAAACAATCGGCTTAAAATAATCAAATAAAAATTTTACTGATCAAACTTCAAATTGTACTATTTCTTAAAATTTAAAAGAATAGAAAACCTAAATAGACAGAGAAAGTTGTAAAATAGTTTTATTTACTCTTGTTGCAGTCTATATACAAATTTTACACATTTACACTTTTATTTAACGTATTTACTAATATACTAGTATTTATTAGTTGCTAGGTACTTTTGTTGCTAGGTTTAAACAAGTAGTTTTACGTTTAAAATAGTAAAATAGATAGTAAATATTTAAATACGTTAGTTAAAATATCTTAATAAAATGATTTGATAGAATTCTTAAAATTATTTTTGTATTGTTATTATTAAGTTGAGGTTTGCCATAGAGTAACTAGTGTAATTCTATATTAAATACAAAGTTTTAGTTGAAGCTTTAACTTGAAAGATATTAAAAGCTTGTAGTATTATGTTGCATAGTTTATTTTTATATTTTTCAACATAACATATAAGCATAAACAAATGTGTCATTCCATGCTAAAATGATGCCGTGCGAAAGTGTTACTCCGTGCTAAAGTGACGCCGTGCTAAAGTGTCATCCCGTGCTAAAGTGTCACCCCGTGCTAAAGTGTCACCGTGCTAAAGTGTCACCCCGTGCTAAAGTGACACTCCGTGCTAAAGTGACGCCGTGCTAAAGTGTCATCCCGTGCTAAAGTGCCACACCGTGCTAAAGTGTCACACCGTGCTAAAGTGTCACACCGTGCTAAAGTGTCACACCGTGCTAAAGTGTCACACCGTGCTAAAGTGTCACACCGTGCTAAAGTGTCACCCCGTGCTAAAGTGTCACACCGTGCTAAAGTGTCACACCGTGCTAAAGTGTCACACCGTGCTAAAGTGTCACCCGTGCTTTTCTGACCCGTTCCCAGAGTTTTACTACTCTATTTTCTATATGTATAAATAAAATGATAAGTTTTGTCAGAATGCAACTTAAAAAAGTCTGTAAAGACTTCTGTTGAAATTTTAAATATAATTAAAAAGTATATCACTTTATCTCGCTAGTATTTTGTTAAAAACTAAAATGAATATTTAAATTTGCTTTCAAGTTTTAAGAATTTAAAGTAATGCTTCATTTTTCACATAAACTAAATACTTGCGTGCTACTTAACACTAGAGTCTTCAAGCTGTGTAAAGCTATAACTTTTCCTGGCAGCAGTAGCTAACACAAATCAATTGGACAAGTCTAATACTTTAGGCGTACGAAGTTACTATTTTAGCTTTTAAACTTAATATGAAGTTATTGTTTATTGAAAAAAAAAAGTTATTTAAGATATCTGGCCGTAGGACCTGGTGCACGAAGAACATTTCGGTTATCGAGTCTCACACCACGGATACCTTTTAACGTCTCGTCCAAGACAAGTTTACAACTTTTTAATCCAAATTGTTGATACAGTGTTATCATGAAGAAAAGTTTTTAAAAATTCTAAGTATAAATTCAATTTGTTCTAATTCATAATACTTTAATTCTAAGATGTTTTTGTGAATTCAAAAAAAAAAAACATTGTTTGTTTTCGAACAAAAACAGTTAGATAAAATACTTTTTAAACATTTCTTTAAAAAAACAAACATAACTCCCTTAGCCTTCATGGTTTTAAGATATAAAATGTATATACACATTTTTATTATTTTTACTTTCTGTTTTTTGGTTCATCTATATTTTAGACATTAGACTGAAGAACATTGCTTTAAGCCCTTATGCTTACTATTTTAATTAAGCTTAATGAATTTGTATTCCAACGTTTTGACATTGATCTAAGCCAAATATATCTGGACCAGTGTTTAATAAATTATTATAGTTTTTTTATAAACATAAGCGAGATGTGCTCACTAACTGGAAATTTCTCTATTTACCGTTTTTGAATATTTTCAAATTATCGAATACTGATGTGCTGAAAACGTGCATAGTGAGTAACACTGCTATATTTGCAAAATTCTGTTTTACAATAGATGACTAAAAAAGTATATCTTATAATTTAATGTTTTTCATCTTTACAAAAGTGTTATACTACATTTACGACGGTTTTAAATGCTAAGTTTGTTAAAAATAATCATTTTGTAGATTTTATTTTTGGTTTTATTAATTAGCTATCTAAAAGTAGTTATAATTTTCTTAATGAGAATATTGTTGATTTATAATATTTTACAAATATAATAACAACAAAAGTTTAAAAAGTATAAAAGTTTTGATAAAATTTTTTGATTTAATACAGATCACTACAGTCGTTCTTAAATTTTTTTAAAGGTGAGCACAGTAAGTTTATTAAAGAGTTAGTTCCGTGCACTAATCGCAGTTTATCTTTAAACTTTAAAAAAAAAATTACTATGTTTTTTTTCAACACTTTATTTAAGTTGCTTGAAACTGTCAACATTACAAACTTATTTTGGATATGTTTTTACTAGTCATCGAAATAAAACTGTTAGCAAAAATCAAAATCAGTTTAAGTAAAATTAACTCACTATTTAAAAAATTATTGGCTAAATGTTCTTACGTTTAACACTGAGTTATCTTTTTTAAATACCATAAATAAGAGAATTTTGTAAATTAGATTATTTTTATTTTTTGGTTTGGTTGTGATTAACGTTTGTAAAATATTTAGTTGTATAAATATGAGAAAACTAAATTTAGATATAGCAACAAAAAACTAAATTTATGCTGTTTTTACTTATAACTAATCATTTATACCGGTTTATTTAAAAAAAAAGTAACCAGTTTAGTGTTAGGCTAAGAAATATTTAACACAAGACTCCGCAAACCAAGACCAAATGTAAAAACTTCTGACCTGCGACATAACTTTTAGCTAAAAAAAACTTATGCAGAAAAAACAAATTAAGTTTTTCATATCAAAAGCGTTCAAAAGTTTTTATTTTGCTTGTGAGTAAATTTTGTGATTCTTACTTTGTTTCATGTATTTACACACTAGCTCTTATTCCAAACCTGATTTAAAGATTAAGAAAAACAAGTAAATTATCTAAAACTTTATTTTTGAATTTAAAGTGAATATTTTTAGTTCTAATAAAATACGAGTCTGTTGCTAACAAAGGACAATTTTTTTTTTACTACTTAAACCGCTCTATTTACTACTTAACGTTGTTTAATGCGTTAAAATATCCATATTATAAGAACTAGTAGTTACTAAAATTAAACTAAAAAATTAGTTTGTACTTTTTTATTACGAAACCTTTGTTTTATTGTTTTAAAAAGGTATATTATAAGCTAAAAAGTATACCATGGGCCGCAGTTTGACGACCCCTGGTTTAGCAACTTTCTACCATGCAATAAAAAGAATAAATTCTAAACTTTACGGATAAAAAATGTTAAATTAACAAAAGGTATATTAAAATTATGCGTATAAGAATTTGACAACTTATTACAAACATCTTAGTAATTTGTTATTTATACTATAACGTGCTAAACGTAAACAAAGTTAAACTTGTTTGACTTGTTATTTAATCTTAAAATAAAATAAAAAACGTAAAGTATTTTAATGCTGGCGACGACGTAGGCTTCAGCGTGAAGAAAGAGTCCGTGAAAGACATCAAGCGCGGCATGGTCGTCGGAGGAAGCAGCATTTTTCACGGCCCTGGTCACCATTCTCCACCATACGGGAGAGGTCAGAGCGGGGTACACGTCGACGGTCCACGTTCACGCTGCCGAAGTGGCGTGCGAGCCCGTGCTGCAGAAAATTGACGGCCTCACGGGTGTGGTCGTGGAAGAAAACCCGAAAAGGATAAAGCAGGGAGACACCGCGCTGGTCAGGCTCAAGCCGAGCAAGCCTCTGTGCGTCGAGACTTTTGATGGTTACCTGGCGCTCGGTCGTTTCACCGCTAAAGACATGAGAATGGTTGTGGCGGTGTGAGTTGTCAAGTCGGTTGAAAAGAAGAAAGGAAGTCGGTTTACACGCAGAAAAAAAATAAAATAAAGTAAAAGCCAAGAAGAGACCGCAAAAAGAACAAACGAGTATCAACAGCTGTTCCAAAATTAAATATCCACACTCGTTTCATTTAAAGTAAACACGTTTTTATCATCATAATTTTTTAATGGTTTATTGTAAAGAAGTTTCTAATATATAACAAAATGGCAATAAAAACTTTAACAGTATGATAAGATATTGCTTGTTAAAATAGATTTATCTTAGAAGTAAATGTGTTTAGTTTAGTTATTTAAAATTTCTATAATTTATAGTATGTTTAACATTAAAAGCAAAATTCTGGAAAAATAATAGTTAATTTATTACATTGCTTAAAATATTCTCTACAGTAATAATTTGATAATGTACTTTTGGCTAAACAAAAAAAAAAATTTTTATAGTGTTTTTTTTTCTAAGGCTCAACTCAGTATAATAACACAATTTGTTTAAATTGAATTCGGTTAAAATATAACTAAAAGTAAGTTTTAAATTTTGTATTTGGTGTAACCGTATTTGAATGTTTTTCAAAGATTTTAAGTTTTTTTTTTTATCATCAACAATATACAAAAGGTTTGTATAATAGAATAAAGTAAGCAACTACATTCAAGCTAAGTTTTGTTTGTTTGTTTAAAAAGTTTACAGACAGTTTGAAAATTTTAATAAGAAATAACAATACTACTGCTGATGTGAACTACTGATTTGTTCTTAAGTAACAATTGTTTTTGATTTAAAAAAAAGCTACCTACTTGATTTTTTTTCAACCCCTTCATAACGTAAAAAAACTTGAAATATAACCTTTAAACTTGTTTAATTTAAGTATAGATTTCTTTGTTTAACTACTAAAACTTCGTAAATATCAACTAATTGAAAAATACTAGATAAGACATATTTATAATATTTCCTGCAGGCCGGATCTGGTCTGCAAATGTTAAGCAAATTAAGTAAAAGGTAAAACTGTGGCCCGCAAGCATATTAATCCGCACTAAATTTTTAAATTTAAACTAGACCAGAGGTTGAATAACCTTGGCCCATTAGTAGTAAAACAATTGGCGGCCCATCAAAAGTACAACTTGCGGCTTGCGAAAGAAATTTCATGAAACTTAAATGAGATATTTTGAGATTTGAAGTTGAAAGCAAAAATAAAATTCTTTCAAAACAAGTTTAAGTTATTTTTGTTTAAATTAAATGCTCTTGCTCGCCAAGGACTAAATTTTTCCACATCTAGCTCGTGAAATTAAAACTTTGTACACTTCTGTGTTGAGAAACTTAACTTTTTAAAAGGTGACTACAACTTTTTAAACTCAGCATTTTTAATTAACTTGTAAAACTTAAGTTTAAGAAAAAGTTTGTAACCTTTAAAGATTTATAAAAAAGTATAACGTATTTGATTTATGAAGAAAAAGTAGTCAATCATGATATAATACATTTAGTTGCAAAACCCATTTTCAGAATTGCGTATTTAGCAGAATATTGAAAAAAGTTACCTCGATGCTCGAGCATTTTATGTTACACCTTTATTAATTAATTACCTATTACATTTTGCCAGCTTATTAATAATTGCCCCATGTAACATAAATCGCTCTTTATGAAATCCTAAACTAATATTTTTATAGATTATAGCACATTTCTAATCAATTTGTGTTCTGTTATTTGTTTTTAATTATTTGTCTTCCTAATGCTGGTTAGTGAGCTTAACTTGATAAAATATGACTTAAAAACTGATAGGGAATAATTGAGCACATCTTATATTTTTCAATATTGAATTAATAACAAGTATTAGAAAGAAATTGAAAATATTTTTTAGATTTCGAGCAATCAGAGTAAAACAGGAAAATAAAAAGAATTATTTTTGAAGGCGCTCTGCTTCAGAAGTAAAACCCTAACATGATGTATTTTACTTTAACTGAGACAAAGGATGTTCTTTTGTATAAAATTTTCAAAATTAATTTTAAAGACAAAAATAATAGGTAGTGTTATATATAAGAGTTTTTTTATTATGAAAAACACGGCATTGGGAGCTAATTTAACCTCTTAACTTAAGAGTCTTAAGCGTTTTTTTTCTCGTTGGTCATCTATTTTTGAATGCTAAATACTTTATCTAGGAAATAATCCTTTTTTAAACTACTGTTTTGTAACTAGTAGAGCAAATCAAAGTCTATTAGTTTTCTAAAATCTTCTTTTACAATGGAAAATATTAATTTTGATGAAAAACACTTAAAGAAGGCAAGAGTTCACAATAGCACTCTCAATAATAATCAACTGATTGGTGTTGAGAAAGACATGTAGGTCATTGAGCTGCTCACCATAGCTTGTAAACCCACTGTTGAGCTATTTGAAATTTGCAGTATTAAAAACTTTAAGATTAAGTACAATTTTTTTTTAAATCAAGCGTTTAATAAAAAAATGTAGAACTCTTTTTTAAACCAATTACTGCCAATATACACCATGATAATTTTAGTCTACTAAGATCACTTAAGTGTCTCCTCCGCTGTATTTAATTTTTTTTATCTTTTACTTTTTACCCATTCAACAAGAGCAACCACAACAAATAACTCAATGATAAACAAAAAAGATAGAATTGGTAATGTCACTTATAAACATTAAACTTTAATAGTACAATGTATTTTAAAGTTAGTGTAAATAAATATTTAGTATATGTGCATGTAAGCAGGCAAAAACTTGAAATAATTAATACTCACCTAGCTTTTTATCAGGGGTATGTACTAATAACTATTTTCAATAATAAGTGGTATGCTAAAGGCAAGTTTAATCATTTGTTGCTTCACATCTTCAAAAAGAGTGTCAATCTTGAATAAGTAAATAATTATAAGAATATGTTCACAGAGATTTGGTTAATAAAGTAAACTAAAAAAAACAGTGTTTGGAGATGATTCGATAAAAAAAGAAAATAAGTCTTTTTAAGTTACTAGTTTACATTAGAAGTTGATAAATTTTTCTTCTCTTATTAGTTGTTTTTGCAATCGATTATTTTAAGACTAAATAAATGAGAGTTTTCATAAAACCTTAATCTTAAAAGTCCAATGTACTAAAGTAAGTTTGAAAAATATGTCTCATTCTGCTGTTTTAACTTTATTTCTACTGAAAAATACAGTTAAACTATAAAATTCATAAACAAAAAGTGTAGCATAGCAAAAAAAAATTGATCAATGGTTAATGTTACTCAGTGGTGTGGAAATTTGTCAACTAGGCACAAGCTTATAATGTTTTTATTAAGAACTTTTATGTTTAATTTTTTTTTCTTTAAAACATTGTTTTCATTTCAATGAAAAAATAGCTTACTTACTCAGTTTTAACCAGTTTTTATTTAAGCTATTATCGACAACGCTGAGATCCATCAATAATAAACAATGAACTTCACAACACCATTTGAGTCAACCCACGACTGGTTTTGTCCTTATAACGACTCACAGGCATGTATATTTGCAAAAAACTCTGTTGAGAATTAAGGGTATAGGGGGGCCCAACACTTTTTTTACGTAGAATAACATTGGCTCTTACATGAAAGCTCAAAGTACAAACTATGAGCTATTTTTTATAGAACTAAAATTTATTATTTAAATTTTAAGATATTGTAATTTTTGTAAACAGTTTCCAATACAAAGGTATGGACCACAAATTTTTTGGGTTCAATTTTCTAGGAAACAAATCACTAAAAATCTGAGAAGAAAAGGCTTCTCATTCAATTTTTTGAGCTAGAGACCTCAAATTTTCAGGAAACATTCTTTTTATAATCTAAAAGACTTTGAATGTTGCAATTTTGAAAATATTTAAAAAGAAAATTTTGATAAAAAAAACAAACATGTTGTATTAAATCTTTTTAAAATTTAATAATGGACTTACTGTGAAAATTGAAGAAGATTGGTTAAAATTGAAGGAGAAGATAGGTTTTTAATAAAATAGTCTTTTTTGCGTTTTTAGTTTGCGCCTTCCATTAGGAACCTATTGAGGTCGCTTACATCTCAAAACTTAATTTAAACTTTTTTAAGTGGTTAAAAATGTCTGATAGCTCAGATGAAATGCTATATATTAAGATCAACTTGTAAAAATCAAGGTGGACCCCTCCCCTTAATCAAGCAGGTGAAAGTACATGAACACTTAAGCAACTGTTTGTGGGCAAAACAATAAAATAATCTTAAAATAACTATACTTGGTTTGTGAAAAAGTTTTACTTTAAGCAAAAGTGACACTATGTAGATTTCTGACACCTTTCCAGTGGTTTGTGAGTTCTAATAAATTCTTGGAAATTGTAACAATCTAAGTTTAAAATTCACAAGCTCTTGTTGACACATATATAAGCAAAAAAGAATGAAAGTATTTGCACCTTCTTAAAAATAATTTTTACTCTGTAGTAAACTGGTACTTATTTTTCTATAACAAAAACAACTTTAGTTATGTTTACAGGGTTGACATACACTCAGGATAACTCAAAATATTTTGAAATGTTTTAAAATCCTTTGATGGATCAAGACAGCTCAGGATATTTTGATGCTTTTTTTTTTAACTTAGGCTGACTCAGGATAGTTTTAAGTTTTAAAAAATAACGCTGGTATAGATATTTTCTTGTTTTTAAACAAGATTTAATTGATTTAGTTCAAATATATTATAGTATCACCAGTTTTGTTGAAGAACTTGATAATAAAATAAAAAAATTAAAGATTTGAAAAAAATTAGGATGATTAAGGTCGCTCAGAATTTTTTTTTTGACTTAAAGAGTGGCAACCCTGTGTTTATTGTGGTAAACAATAACTTAAGGCCACTTAGAAATTTTAATTAAAATTTTAAATATTGTATGTTTTGTTAAAAGTTTATGATAAAATGTATAGACTGTAAATTTTACATTGTCAATTTTTTCTGATTTTTAAAAAATCACTAAAAATATGTTTTCTTTCTTATTTTTAAGCTAGAAACCTTAAACTTTCAAGAAAAAAAATTATTTGTATAATTTAAAAAACTTTAAGTTTTGAAGTTTTAAAAACATTGAAAAATAAAAAGTTAAGATAAAAAAAGTATTATATAAAATGTTTATTTTTAAAAGTTTCTGCATAGAAAAGATTAAATATCAGAAATAGGCTTACTATAAAATTTGAAAAAAGATTGGTTTACAAATAAAGAAAAATAAATATTTTTAGTGGAAAAGTTTTTTTTTTCATGCTTTTAGTTTGCTCCTTCAATAAGTAAACGTTTTGAGTAGTCATTTATCAAGCAGTATACATAACAGTTAAAAAAAAGTGTTTTTATTAAGTTTAAAATTATTAGTTTAAAAGTTTCAAAACTGATTAAAAAACCTATAGGTTTTAGTAAATAACTTAAAATATGTTGAAACTTTATACCCACAATAGCTGTAGAAGAATGGCAACTTCTACAGTCAAGCTGCAAAATTCCACCTCAGATCTTGGAAACAGTTATTGGAATCAAAATAAAAAAGAGATGAGACAACAAGTAAAAGTTACAGATTATCATAGGAGAGCACCAAGAACCCCACTAAAGGCTCCTACAATGCTAGAAACTGCCAAGCAACTTGGGTTAGTTTGAATTGTTTTTTTTTTAATTTTCTTTATATATGTATTTAATATAGTTAATATATTGTTTTATGTAAATTTTTAGAATAAAAAGCAAGTTCACAAAAGTTAAGGTTTTTGATACAACAAGATTAATTTCTTATTTTTAGGCCTTATATAGTTTTGGGCAATTCGTTAGCAATTTGATATTGATTTTTAAGTTGTTAAAATAAGCTTCTACTAGCTTTTGGCTAGTTTTTAAAATTAAAAACAATTTTTGTATACATAAAAGGAGTCAAAGTTAGGGCCTACCTAGGTATACATTTTTATTATAATTTATTGCTTGATGTCATTTTGTGGTATGTTATCTTATTTCTATTGTCTTAGAGTAGGGGTGGGCAACGTAAATAATTGAAGGGCCGGATCCAAAAAAAATTATTCCTCAGCGGGCCGCAGCATTTTAAGTAAGTGATATACCAAATTCAGTTGGATTGTTTTTTAGATCCAGATCTTTATTCAAAAATGTTGTCCGGATCTGGCTAAATACTAATTTTAGACAAGGTTTTGTATCCGAATAAAACTAATTTCAAAAGACTTGTATCGGGCTGGATGCTAATTGATCTGATGTTTTAAGAGTTTGAATCAATTTATCAATTACCAAGGTTCTCAAGTGAGCAATTTTAAGTTAATTTTTATTAAGTACTCATAATTCTCTATTTATTACAACTATGGACCGAATTAATACTAGTTAGTTTTATAAAAACAATAATTTACTTATTATAACTTACTTGAGCCTAAGATTTCAAACTAAAACATTAAAAACTTTTAACTATTCGAAATTATCTAATTTTGGTAATCCTTGGCTCGAGGCTACATTAAAAATATTATTCAAAAGTTGACTAACATTACAATATTAAACTACTATCTTTTAATTTAAAAAACTTATAAAGATTCATTCAAAATGTTGTTAGATTGGAAATTGTATTACAGCATGCACAAATAAATTTCCTAAACAAATCATACTTGAAGTTAATGAGATATTGTTTTGAAATATTGTCATCAGTTGGGTATCATTAAACTTAATCATTTAATTAATCAAAAATTCTTTAATTTAAATATCAATAGCAGAAAAGAGTGCAAACTGTAGTCTCAACTTGGAATATTCTACTAAAATGTAAAGTTGAGCAGTTGTACTTAAAGTAGGTGCCAATGTTATTAAAAACTACTTTTCTTAACATTTATAATAACAACTCACTACACATCTGGGAAAGACATCAATTTTTTACATGTCATTTTTTATGAAAATCATTATGATAGGTAAGATCATCAAAGTTAGTGCAGCAAAAATTTTTTTTGGACAATTTGAGAAAGAATTAATTCAACTGACTTAAAACAGAACAAGGTACTATAACAAAAGAGTGTTTTTATTTCTACAAAAATTAAAAGCAATTTTTAAAAACGTTTTAAGGTTAAAGTCTTACAGTTTATTTTGTGAAATTAATTAAAGAAAGGTTTTGTACAAATTTTATAATATTTACATTGGCTTGTAGGATTTCATATAAAATTTGAAAATGTCTAGCAGGCCGGATCATCCACTCGCGGGCCGGATAAATTTTGTCCGCGGGCCGGATTCCATTTAAATTAAAAAAAGGTTTGGGGGCCGGTCATTTTGACTCCGGGGGCCGGATCCGGCCCGCGGGCTGTACGTTGCCCGTCCCTATCTTAGAGGTTTGAATACTGTTTATTAATCTTTTTTGCCTGCTGATTTAAAAAAAAAAGGATGTTCTATTATTTTTCTCTAAATAATAAAATATTTGTAGAAGTTTATCTATAAATAAAACTGTGCATTAAAAACAATAAACATATGCAATAAAAACAAATTAAGTAATTTAGTCACTGAAGTATATAAATTTAATAATTACTAGATTTTCAATCAGCCTGTTTTAAGTGTGGTAAATAAATTAACTAACAAAATTGTTGTTAAGTAAAACTTGAAAACATCGTTTTATTGGAAACTATTAAGTCATCAATGGCATAGATGCTGATAACATTATAAATACTAAGGCTAAGATAAAAAAAAAACATTTTTGATTTTTTAATGCATAACCATTTTTGATTATATCATCAATGAAATCAGCCTTTTATAATTGTATACTACATGCTTTAGATTATATTAATAAAGTTTAAATGCTTTATTTGAAAACATAGATTTTTGTTTACTATATTTAGTTATATTTTCACTTTCAAATATACTTTTAAAGTATATTTTATTTTAATAATTCTCCTAACCAAATTGATGTCATAGATCATTATTTAAAAAAAAAAATTATTTAAAATAAAATCAGTGTCTTTTACAATTTTTTGTTCTGTGTAAATTTTAAATAACATACAAGAAACTTACTACTTTATAACATTAAATTTTAAATCAGACTTTTAGTTATCTCTTTAATTGATTTTTTCACTTTAGTTTTTTACATATTTTTTACATCAATAATTTAAAACAAGCTTTTAAGTACCAGTCCGACCCATTAAAACCTCTATTTACTTGTTTTCGTAATAAATAGTGAAAAAAGCTTAAAAACCAGATTCAACAACCCAAAAGAAATGTACCCAGCCTACCCGCTTGAAGCACCACCGAGAATGTGGATGATCACCCAGATAAAAAGCATGAAGGGACACCCTTACTGGATCAAAGACGCCATGAAGGAATTGGGGCTGTACAAAGTGAGTGTTTGACGTTTGATGTATTTAGTTGTGTTGTACAAATATAGTTGAACTGTTTATTCAGTGTATTTCTGTGAAAAAAAAAAAACTGGTTTCTAAAAAAATTATTTTTGTTCAACTTTCAGTTTATAACTTTACTTTATTTTTAAAGTAATAGTGAAAATTATTATTTCTAACTATTAGGGCTTAAAACTATGTTATGAGTTGATGATATTTAAAAATTCTTATTACCAGCTGTTTTTAAACTTTTTGTTTTGGTAAAAATATTTATAGAGTTTAGTTATTATGTTCTAAAGTTCTCAAAAACTTACTGTTGTTTTAAACAGCAGTGATAAATAGCTCCCACACCATTGGAAGCTCTAAAAAATCTGATATAAGTAAATTTTATTTAAAAGAATAAGAAAACGCAGGATAAAATTGATAGATATGTAAATTTGGAAATTAAAAAAATCAATTAAAAAATTCTTTTTTATTTTGGGTAAAATAACTGTCCTGAAGTTTTCAGGAAAAATTTCCCTAATGGTATAAGATAATTTAAATGATAGAATAAAAAAAATAAGTAAAATTAAAAAATACAAAATAAAAATTCCACTTTTTTTTCAAAATAAGAAAGTATGTTACATACAAATGACTTAAATATTAGTTATAGACTTACTGTAAAGTTTAAAAAATATTGATTTATAAATAAAAGAGGAGATAAATTAAAGTAAAGTACTCTATTTCTAATTTTTAGTTTCAGGGTTGCCACAAAACCTGGAGTCCTGAAAAAACCTAGAGTTTGACAACTTGGCTAAAAAAACACGGAAAACCTGAAATTTAAAATAAAAATATTTGTTAACTAGTAAGATTTGGGAGTTGACACAAAAAATCAGTTATATAGATAAAAAGTTTTTGTGATCATCAAAAAATTTTAATTATTAAAAAACACATTTAAAGTAGGTTTAGAATATCTTTCAATGTTTCTTTTTTGTTTAACAAAGTTTTTTATTTTAAACTTAGTTTAAAACTAAAAATAGACCCAAAAACATGTACTTTCAAAAACCTGGAAAAGATTCATACTAACAAGTGGTTACCCTGTATTTATAGTTTTACTTGTACTTTACATTTATTCACTTAAATTTTGTGCTTTTTTTAATTCCAAGTTAGTTTTTGTTAGCAAGGATAAGATGTATTTATAAAGCAATGGTTAGAAATTTGTATGCAGTGTATTAAAACATGTTTCAGCCTTTTTTCTAACTTGTAATTTGACAGTAACACAAGATTTTTTTTTATAACACAAATTTCTTTCACTGGGAACCATTATACAAAGTTTTATAACAACAAAATTCAAACGATAAACAGAAAAACTTTTTTTCTTAAATCTTTTATTAAAATTAAACTCTAATAAAATGTTATGTATGTAGTTTAAATGCTTATTTATAACATATAACTATTGATCTGAGTTTTATTTTTGTTTTCTTTCAGTAAAAAGTTATTGATAAGTCGATTTTTATTATATTATGCATTAAGACTGCTTTCAAACTTATTTTTACGTTTACAAAGTTCTTGTATATGCTAAATAAATATGTTTAAATATATCTCCTCTACAGTTTTGAGCAGTAGTTTTTGAACTTTCTTAACCAAGTCTTTAATAAATTATGAAAAACTTGTATAAAACGTTTCTAGATTTTTAAGTTGTATTTTTTGCTAATGACCATACCAAACCAGATGAAAAAGTTTTACCAATTTTTACAAAACTACTGCATTTGACAATATATTGTTAATTAATGTTTTTTTTTATTATTATTAGTTGTTGCATCACAAGGCTCTGTTTTTGCTTTAAATTATTATGTTTAAAGATTTAAAATTTTGTATAAAATTAAAAAAAAAGTTTCTTCTTCTGATATGATTGTATTATCAATTTGAGAAAATTTTATGATTAATTTTTTTATTTGTTTATGTTGTAAATTGGAACTAGATTTTATATATAAGTTCTGGTAAAATTAAACTTAAGCCTAAAGTTATACTTCGTATAACAAATTTTGTACCTTTGATTATGAAACTTTAAGCATAATTGCATTTTTTTATTACCAATCAAAGAAATTTAAATGTTTTTTAATTCTAAAAAATCTTAAAGCGTTTAATATTCTTACAAAAACTGTTTTAGTTTTGCATACTTTTAAAGGAAAAAATTGTGAACAACTGAAATTTTTTGTACTACTAAAAAAATCCAAAATTTGTATGAACAAATACACAGAAATAATATACTTTATAGTTTGGTAATGTTTATGAGCAACTAACCAGCTAATTGTTAGAACATGAATAAAAATAGTATTTACTTTAAATTTAATTTATAACTAATATAAAAAAAGTACATATTTTTCCAAGCAAAATGATCCAAAATATGGTTTTTAGAATTGTAGAAGTTTTATGTTTATTTTATTAGCTATTCATAAAAACTTCTTAGCAAATTGATTAATTTTTACTCACAGCCAACCGACATGAGCATCCAGATAAACTCACCAGGTATGAACGAAGTGCTGTGGCAATTAAAATCTCTCATCAGGTTCGTTTGATAGTTTTTATTGTAATTATATTGAAGTTCATTTTAACATGTACCTTTTAATGTGTGACCGTATTGGATTTACATTAAATACAGTTGCATTTTATTTTTTGGATCAATCTTAAATTATTTTCAGATATTTTTTGAATGAAAAGTTAGACATAATTTGAAAAAAAAATTTAAACGTTTTTTTATAAATATGAACTGGATAGATAACTTGAATATCAGGGTTGCCAAACACTAATGATAACTTAGGAAAGTATTTTTGAAAATATCAGGATGACTCAGGCCAGTTTAGCTTTTTTATAAAAAACTTCAGATAGTTTTAGGATTTGTGAAAATCTCAGGTTAGTTTTTTTTTTAGATTATATATGATTTTAAATGAGAAATAGTTGATTTAGTTTCAATATTTTGTTTTTTTATAACCATTTCTTTGTTAAAAAACTCATTTTTTTTTTAATTTTAAAAAGTTAACGACTTTACATAAATAGTTTGATAGAACTCCGGATGACTCAGGACAGTTTTAGGTTACTAAGACATTTTTTGACCCAAAGAGTGGCAATCCAGAATTATATATTTCAACTAAATATTAAAAAAAAAAACTCGTAAAATCTCTGGAAAAAAGTTCAAGTGCCTTTCATACAGTTTAAAAAATCCAGCCAGTCAAATTACGCTGTTCACAGGATCAAGCCAATCACGTTTCCGGACGGCTTTCCGACGGAGGAGGACGTCGGGTTCACCAAGCTGGCCCAGGACGGAACTTTCAGGATCATGAAGAAGTTGGAGAATGAAGGCGACAACAAGATACCAGTTCCCGAGCCGGAAGACTACAAAGTTCGTTTAATTTTATTGAGTTGGAAAAGTTTCTGCTTTTACTGCCTAGTAAAGCAATAAGTAACAAACAATTTTTGTTTGCTTGTGTGGCATTTGAGGTTTTTTTTTAGTTTATGCTTTTGTAGTTTAATTTTATTTAGAATAAAAAACATCATTATTGATTTTGGAAATTTTTGTGGATTCAGTTTTGTGTTACTAAATTACCTTTGCTTTCACAGGTTCTTGACGGCCTGAAAATTTCAGAACAGCTTTACTTAACAAAAGAAAAGAACAGTTTAGAAGCATTTCCTTCAAGGATCTTAAAGTTTGTAGAAAATCCTGATAAAAAGAAAGCTAGTGCTTAGTATTTTTTTATTGCTAGAAAATTTAAGTTAAAACATGTTTTTAACCAAACAATTGTTTCGTTTTCATTTTGTCCAGTAGACAAAGTTTTTTATTTATAAGTTTAATAGGTCTGGATAATTTTAGATCATTTTAACACTTTTAAAAACATTTTTATATAAGTTTTTTTATTTTAATTAAAATAATATTGTATTACGTTATAAAATCTCACTGAGGTATCAAATAATAAAATAAATTATGAGTTTGGTTGAATTTGTTTACTAACAAAAAATACCTACGAAGTTGGTTTATGATAAAATATCTTTTTATAAATGTTATTTTTTTATGTTTCTTGAATGATTATTAAATCAAATATAATACTTAAAAGTTATAAAAAATATTAAACAGTTTTTATTAATAAAATTTAAAAAAAAATCTTGAAAGTTATTTCTGAACTTTCAGTAAAAAAATTAGTCGATTTTTAACTAAGACAAGAACGACATTTTGTTATTTATATAGTCTTTTAGATGGTTAAGACCATGCAAGTCTATAGAAAGCTTATACTAATGTCATTATAAAGTTTTAATAGTGTTTTAGTGTTTTTTTACAAATGATTGATTAGAGTCCACAATTTTTATAATTCTTACAAAAAAATTCTTCATTTTAATTATGAGACAGTCTTATAGGGACTTTAGAAAAGTCAAATTAGTAATAAATACTTTTTTTATGAATGAAAACTAAGAAAAGAGGGTTAATACTATTTTTTCTTCATTTTCATTTTCACTTTGTTTACCACTAAGTTGACGTATAAATTAGTAATATTTGACTATATAAGAATTACAGCTAAAAATGCCAGTTTAAAGCTATTTTCGTGGGTATTTTGTTTATATAAAGTAATGAAACATCCTTTGGTAAAAAAAATATGATGTTAAGGCCATATGGGGGTTCCAACTTTTTCTTTTATTTTTGTTTTTTTCAGTTTTATCTTAGTTCTCAGACACTTCTACCACTCAAAATAGGGTTTGTGACAAAGTCGGTGAGTTCAATAGGTTTGTTATGGCCAAAAATTATTTAATGACTGTTTGCGGAAAACTTGAGCAAAAAAAAAATAAGATAGATTTACATTTGATTTTTTTTTTTTCGAAAAATTGACAATAAAAAAACAGTGATCCATACAATTGTATCGAAAACCTTTTACAAATATGAAAATATATAAAAAAATTAATAATTTTTTATACTTTCGAAAAACTCACTGTCTTTAGTTTAAATTTTCATTTAGATCAGTGTTAATTTTAGTAAAAAATGTCCTCACCACACCATTGGCTTAATCTTTATTTCAACTGAACAAACACAAATATTTTGAAAATTTTCAAACGATTTCTACAATTTAATTCTTGAACTCTAGTTATTTAAATTGGAATAGTTTATTTTACGATATTATCTAACATATTTAGTTTTTAAGTGAAGGATTTTTCAAACAATATTTTAGCAAACTATTGTAAATAGTACATTAAATGCATAGTAAATTTCAAAATAATATTCATTTTTAAGTAGCTATAAAATTTCTGAAACTTTTTTTTATAAATTGAATCAAATAAATGTTTTAGTAATAAGTATCTTATAGTTTGTTATTACACTTTTATTTATCTTCTAGTTTTGAGTTTCAAAGTTTATGGTTATTTTTTGTTGTCATTTGATGAAATCATAGGTTTTACTCAATATCTATATAAAGTGATGACTTTTTATAATGGTTTCCCAAAGGGGGTGTTATCGCCCCTATTTTGGGCAGTTTTAACAAAACCAACGGGGAAAAACAACTATCCAAGGGGCAATTTTGGGCAGTAGAATAATTTTTAGCTCGCTTTTCAATATTTTACCCGGAGGTAAATTCATACCAGGGTTCTTGGAAAGGGGCGATACCTGGTGGTAATAACAAGTTAGGGGTGAAAAATGAATGGGTATTTAAATAATAAGGGTTTGTGAAAATGTGTGTAGGAAACCTTGCTTTACACCTTTGTTGTATATTTTCATTAAAATATTAAGAAATCCAAATTTGAGAAGTTTGCAATTTTATGGTTGCAATTATAATGATTATGATAATTTTTAAGCTACATTCTTTTAACCATACTAAGTATAAAATTTTATCTATTTTTTAAAAACTACCAAAATAATAAAGTATGACGTACAAAAAATAACTCTTTTTAAATGTTTTTTTAAAACATTTAGTTTATATAAGAATTTTTTTTCATCATTCATTCGTGTTTATTGTTAAACATGATATGAAATATATTTTAGATACTACTCTTATCAATGTTTATTAATTAAAAAAGCTGTAGTAATAACACAAAATAAAATTTAATCAAAATTAGTATTAACTTAAATCGTACCGAAGGCTTAAAAACTCATGTTGAAACAACTCAAGTATAAAAAATACAAATTTTGACATATTAATTTTCCCTTCATACTCGAGGCATCTTAACCAAACAAGCGAAATTTCCCACTTCCAAACTTTTGCAATATTCTTCACACCATTCCTCCTTATCCACATCATACTTGTCAATAGAGCTCGAATGCTTCCGCGCGCAATAAATTTCGCTTCAGACCAAAACGGCTCCGGCTCTCGCGTCGACCTTGAAAAAGGAATACGGCCTTTTCACCGTCACGAACCTTCTGCACAAGCTGTCAAACACCTCGAACCTGTTGTACAGTTTGCCCACTACTAACAGCTTGCTCTTCATCGCCACCAAGCCGTGTTTGCAGTTCGCGCCCGCCATTTGAGGCATGTGGTTCCACTCGTCTGCCACGTGATCGTACGCTTCAACGCTTCTCAGTTTCCTGTTGTAAATAAACCCGCTGCCAAAATCCTCAAAGTCATTGCAACCCCCAGTGACCACCACTTTGCCTTCAAAGACGGCGCAGGCGGCCCTGCACCTTTCCTCGTGCAAGCTTTTTACTTCGACTCCCGTGTAGTGCTTCGTGTCGAACGCAGTGACGGTGCTGAACGTTTCAAGGTTTTTCTTCCCGCCAACGATGATGATTTTGTCGATCAAGGCGCATGCGCAGGTGTTTTGGCGGTATTTCAGGTAGGCCACGGTTTTCCAAGAGTTCGCTGCGACAGAGTACTTTTTGACTACCGTGTTCCAGTCGCGTTTGGCACGATACTGGGCGAATATGAAAACTTCACCCTTTATATAAACTGCACAGTCAACTTTTCTTATAAAATCGCCTTTGAAATGAGGAAGTGATTTATAGCATTTCATGTTTTTAACACCAACTCTAGAATTTTTGAAAATATCTGTAGATTTTTCGCACTTAGCTCCGAAGAAAGCGATTTCAAACAGATCCTGACTGCAGTACCTATTTGTAGAATATAGGTTGTATTTCTGACAAAAAATACTTTTGCTGTCCAAAGCTTCATTTATAGTTTTAGTACACCCATTACTTGCTTTGATAAACGGCACTTGTAAAACATGCTTCAAGGCGTGATCCGACAGCAAATTAAGACGTACTTTCAATAGGAGGTTTTCAGAAAACTTGCTTCTCTTTTGAGGGTTGTAGCTAACCCACGAGTTAATTGAATTTATAACTTCGAGTTCTGAAGTAATTTGTAGCTCAGAGTTTACAATTATTTCCTTAACGAGTGAAACATCCAACTCCAAAAGCTACGAGACTCAAACACCACTGTAAAAAAGCGTTCAATGTATCTCATGGTTAGTTTTGAAAGATTTGGTAAGTTAAAAATGTTCGCCAAGCAATGACAAACGGAGACATTATTGACACATAAATTTGCTTTTATTTGATAACGAAATTTTCTTTCAAGATGTCTAAACAAAAGTTTATTTTTCTTTAAAGCATGAAGGAGTTTATTTTCATCCGATTCTAGTTTTTCTGAAAAAATTAACGGATTAAATTGTATTTTAGCTGAAACCTTATATTCTTTTGTTTACTTTTTTTTTAGATGTTTTTAAAATATATTATGACGAGATAAAGCAGTAAAATATTTAGTAAGTATTAAAAAAATGGTCTACTGATTTAGTTTAATATATATTTTTTTTATACTTTATGTAGGGTGGTTACTAAACCTTAAATTTGAAAGAAAATCAGAATTTTGAACTAAAAGCACTAAAACCCTGGAATTTTAAACAGTTTTTACATGTCAAGTAGTAAACTTTTGATGACACAAAAAATCTATTATATAGATAATAGTTCATTTTGCCATCATCATTTTTTTTAACAGATTTAAATTAGCTTTACAATATAAAATTAGTTTTATACTCAAAACTTTATTTTTAATTAAAAATAGACCCAAAAACAAGTACTTAAAAAATCCTTGAATAAATTTTGAAAACATAAAGAAAGTTTGCCAAAAACCAGTGGCCACCCTGTCTAAATAAAAACAAATAACTTTTTTGTTTAAAATAAAAGACTTAATATTTTTTGTTTACTAAAAAACTATAGAAGCTAAATAAGAGTTTAACTGTAATTTAAAGGAATATAATGTTGGAAATAACTAACATTGAACCTATTTATGAGTAATTGAATAAAGAATTATGAAAAGCTCAAAGCTTGCAAAGTTTAACTATCCTAATAGTATATAATTAAACTTTGAATAACTTTGATTATAAAATTATCGCTATTTGTAAAAAAAAAATTATTAATATATTTAAAAATCAGTTTTATAAAACTTTAAAATTTGAAAAGTGTTCAGTGATGTCTTACAGTGTGTTAAAATTTTTTTTAACTTACTTGTTTCAACAAAATCACTTGACTGTGGTGAACATTTTATTTTATTTGAAGCATTTTCTCTACATATCTTGTAGATTTTATGGTATACAGGTTGTTTATTTACCCCATTACAACACAGTGAATTTTGTTGAGTACTTTCTGACTTGCCCCTCATATTGTCAATGTATTGTATTTTGATTTTATGTGATAAAATTATTTTTCTACCTTAATTGTTTGCATGCATTTTTGCTAAATAAGTAAAAAAATAATATAACTACTAATTTTTATATCAGTTTAAAGTAGTTTTATACTTTTTGTATGTTTCAGTTCAAATAGTGCATTAAATTATTAAAAAAATTATGAAAATTTACTTTATAAAATACTTAGAAGTTTGTTTTAAACATATTTACAGTAATCATGCTCTTTTTTTTTTATAATGTTTACTTTGAAGGTAAAAATTATTTATTATAATTTTGAGTAATACGTTCATTGTAATTGTAAAAAAAAATTACTTTTTTACTGCATCTCACCAGAAATGCTGACAAAAATCTTAACATTTGAAAAATAGTTAATAAAAATAGAGTTACGTCTTTAAAGTTAAAAAAATATATTAGTTTTTGACTTTAGAAAATTTAAATCCATATTATCAGTTAGTAACTATATTTTTTAGTAATTAATAAACAATTACTTATTACATTATTAAATTGAAAAAGATCTGTATTATTATAACACTTAACTTAATATTTCACAAACCAAAAAATAAAAATAAAAAACTACAGAGTTTTAAATTACCACAGTTATTGTTATTTGTAAATAAATCAGCATAAAGTACATAAAACTATTCATTGTGATCCAAATTCAGCCACTTTTTTAAATAAAAGATTTAATTACTATAAAAAGTTGATCTATTACTGAAATATAGAAAAACATAAGCTAACTTTATAAATAAAAAAACAATTATTGATCAAAATTTGTAAAAGTATACATTAACTAAAGATAGTCTGATTTGAAATTTTCTATGTTTAAAAAAACTGAACTATGTGAAAAATCTATTTTTGCTAATTTCAAAGAAAAACTAAAAATTTAACTTTTTTAAATGATTGTAAGAAGTTTTTTGATGTATGAAAAATAGAATAATTAGACATAATTCCACATAGCTATTCTTAGAATCAATAAAATACTCATATAGTACTTTTAGATAGTTATACTTGAAAACTATTGTTTAAAACCATTAATAAAACATTTATTGTTTTTAATACCAGATTATTATATTGAGAAATATATCAGTAAGTTCATTTAAGGTTTCTTTAAGTTAAATAGTCTGTTATTAGACAGCAAACATAATATATTTTTTGGATTTAAAAAAAGACATCTTTGAAAATATTCGAGTATACTAGACTGTTATATACAAAAATCAGCAATTTTTGTTTTACACTTTAAATAATATTTTAGTAAATAAACAATAAAAAGTTCATAAAACTATTTGGTTTTAGTATTCTGTAGATTTCAATCTTAATAAATTATAGTGCTTGTATTTCTATAAAAAGAAAGCAGATTTATTTTAAATTTTTTGGTTATTTCTGTGCTACTTGTTATTAATTAACTAAATATTTCTATTTATACAATTAGACTTAATATTTAAAATCCTGATGATTTATTTAAAGCAGTTGAAAACTGTAAATGAAGTGAAGCTAATTAGTTCAAAATAAGATAATAAACAAATTCTATGCTCGAATAGATAACTCAATAAAAAAAACTGAAATTATTTATTCTTAATAAACAAAACTACTCATTTTTCAAAAATTAAGAAAAAAATATTCAAGTAGAATTTAAACAGGTATTTGAGAAGATCAACTCAACAGCTAATATTATTGTTAACTAGCTGTTTATTTTAGTATGGTGTTACATTCCATTTTTTATAGGATAAAAAAACACCATTTTGTACAACTTGTTGCCAGAAAAAAACTAAATAAAAGCTATACACAGCTAAAAACTATTTGAGTATAACAAAAAATATAAATATTGAAGATTGTTCATTGTGGTACTTTAATTTATAATGTTATTGGTTCGTAAAAATTAAATACAAAATATTTCCCATTAACACTATTTTACTTTACTTTAAGTTAAATCACAAACCGTTTTCTTAAACTTATAAATTAACCTATAAATTGTATCGAAATCAAAATATCTTAACAATTTTAAATAGTGCTTTATTAATTATTATTTTTAAGCTCAGTTATAGTTGCCAGATTTCTAGTAGCAAGTCGACACAGAAATAATTCGAGCATGACATTTAAGTGAAAACAAGCAAATTTTGTTCACTATTCAGAAGTTTTTACTTTTTGAATTCCAGAAACCTCGCAGTAACCTGCCAAATAATTTTACTCAATGAACTAAAGATCAAAAAGGCGAAAATTTACGGCAAGTTCAAAAAATACCGCCGATTAAAACTTTAGCATTTAAACCAGGGATTCCTAAACTTTTATTCAAATAGCCCCTCTGAAAATAAAAGCTGTTGCCCCCTCTAACAAGACTTTTAAAAAACCTACATTTAAAACACCTAAGACCTTTTTTTTGCTCTTCATCTACAACTCAAGAATATCTAGTGAAAGTTTCAAAATTACTAATAAATTCACCTTTGACCTTACAAAATAATTTTAAAGTACTTAAGTTCACTAAGCTATCAACTAAGTTTTAAATTTTAAAAAGCTAAAAATTAAAGGTGTTCAATAGTTGTAACCAAAAGTAATTATTTATGGTAAAAGGTACATTAGTTGGAGAGGAACTCAAGTTATGTTTTAAGTAAAATTTTTAAAGGTTTAGTGTTTTTACAGCTAACTTTTTAAAGAAATTATAATATAAAATCAAACTGAAGTAGCTTTGCCAAACATAGTAAATGTTAATAAAAGTTGTAACTGTTGTAATATAACATAAAGCTAATTGTCTTGTTCTTAGTGCATATTACTCTTATAATCTTAAATTTTTATCACTACACGATAAGACTGATTTAATTACTGGAGAACTCTGTTGCTTAATAAATGCAAACACTTTACAAATAATCTGTTTTATCTTAAAGTTTATAGTGTTTAATTCTGTAAAAACCAAAAAAAAATATTTTTTAAATTTTGCATATCGGATTATGCAAAAAACAGAAAAAAGTACTTTTTAATTTAAAGAAAACAAAGGTGGTAGTAGAGTACAAAAAGTGACACACAATATTACTGTAAAACTTTGTATAGTGTCATAAAAAGTGCCAAAATAGTCATATAAGAACACAAAGTTTAATTGCTCACTGCTCAGTATCAATAACAAACAAAGTATTTTCTTAACTTATCTATAATTATACACGAGTGTGAAGTTAGCTTGGTAACGTTTTTAAAGAATTTTTAAAAAATTTCTAAACTTTGGATCCAATTATTTTCCTTATCTAACAGCTAAACAAAAAATTTTTTTTTATTTTAGAGAGCGGTTCTTTGTGTTTTATTTAAAAAGATTGGGGCCCCTTAGAAAAAATGAGTTTTTTATAAATTTTTACTTAGCTCGAATTAAAAAAAAAAAATTTTTTCCTATTCATATTAATTAGTTATTAAGTCCTGTACAAGACTTTTTTTTTTCAACTGTTAACATTTTGTACTATTTAGCCTTTTTCTAGATTTCTTAATTCCGAAATAAGGCCAAATAGTACGAAATATGAGTTTTTTTATCGATTTTTACTTAGCTCGATTTGAAAAAAAAATAGTTAAATTAATTATTAATTTATTAATTGTAAACAATGTTATACAATTTTTTTTTCAACTGTTTATATTTTGTTTTATTTGGCCTTATTTCGAAATTGAGAAATCTAGAATAGGGCTTAGTAGTACAAAATATTAAGAGTTGGAAAAAAAAAGTGTTGTACAGAATTTAGAATATGAATATTGTATTTAGAATATGTATAATACAACAAAAAAAATAACTTTTATTTTTTACTTTATTTTTAATTTGAGCTAAATAAAAAATGATCAAAAAAACTAATTTTTTCTAAGGGGTTCCACACTAAAAGTCAAGCCTCAATCCAATGAACTTTTTTAAAATTAAACACAAAGAACCGTTCTCTAGAAAAAAAGTTTTTTATTTAGCAATTAAGATAAAGAAAATAGTTGGATCTAAAGTTTCGACATTTTTTAAAAATTGCTGAAAAACGTTACCAAGCTAACTTAACACTCGTTAAATATACATGCTTAAGTATAAGTTAACTAGCTATGTTTTAAGCTTTATTAAAAACTTGTTCACAATAATATTACGAAAAAAACACAAGTCTTTATAAACTGTAGTTATTATAATACTTAATTTAGAAAATAAACTGCTCATAGATATTAAAAACTATATGATCAAGGAGTAATTATAGAAATATTGTAAATAGCTTTATTAGTTCCAAAAGTGATGTGTTTATTTTTTACTTATTCGATTTTTCTTTTAATTTCCAAAGTTTACTTTTAAAAAAAACTTGAATAATTATTTTTGCAGCCATAAATGCAAAAACTAATTGTCTTGTAACTTGATAAGTCCCTTAATAAAAGCCTCTGCCTAAAATTGATTGTCTTTTAGTTAAAACTTTCTTTCAATTACTACTAAACAAGAACGTTTTTTTTAATACGTTGTAAGTTTTTAATAATAAAACAATCAAGGAACTGATTCGGATGGTTTTTGATTTGATAGGATAGAAAATGAATTTAGTTTATATGGATGATAAATGGACGATTCCAAAAAACGGCTTTTTTGTAAGTTGCATATTGAATAAAACGATTCCAATAACCTGAAAAACGTCTGATTGATGTTTTTTTATCTTAATACAAATGCAATATTTAATGCAAAATACAATATTTATTAAAAAAAACACCTAAAAAACACTTTTAAGTCAAATTAGATTTAAAAGATAGGTAAAACTTTGTAACTCATGCAATAAAAATAGAACGTTTTTCAATGGTTTATGTTTTGAATGACTGTCTGATATCTTTCATTTTTGTTAATTAAATAAAGTAAGTACATATACTAGCTAAGTGATGTTTGTAGTTTAAAAAGTTTATCAATAATCAAAAATTGATAAAAAGTAAGAACATTTCTGCTATTACTATTGCTAGTTAAAACAATCTGTCGGCCGACAAAATCTAGGCGCTTATGATTGACTAAAATTTGACTTCAGTTTGTTCTAAGTTTCGATTAATAAAAATTTTATTCTGATTTATTTGTTATTAGTTTGGGTAAAACATTTTAAAGGTAGGGCCTTAGATGTTTAAATGTGCTTGAGTATTACTACTTTAAGTTATTTGTATGAAACTATTAATGAAAAAAAAACCTTACTAATTAAGCCGACCTAAAAAATCGAAACTAAAATGATACTTTACTTTTTTTTTCTTCTACTCAGAACCTTAATCAAAATACATCATTCCTAATTATCACGTTAAAAAGTCTCTATAACTAAAGGTGTGCTGCTAATTGCTAAACTACTGTATCTCAGTTTTTGTTTATAATCGGATGTACCAGAATTATTTTTTTTTAATCTGAAATGATTTAGTAATTTTTTCTAGATTTTTTTATTATTATTGATGGACTTATTCATCAACCCTTTTAATAAACTTAACAAATTTTGATTAATTTGTTTTTATTTAAAATTCCAAAAGTATCATAAAGTTAAGCTTATTTTAAGTTTTTTAAACTGCTCAGCTGCTTAAGACTATTTGTAAATGTGTGCACAATAGATAACAAAAGTATCAAATACATAAGTTAACACAATTATACTACTCAATTTACAATTTATTTAGTTTAATTACTTAAGTAATTGAACTACGAAAATCTTAATATTTTTTTTAATTTAAGAAAAAAAACCGTAAGTATTTTAAAATTTAACGTTTAATAACCATTTAAGAAATAATACACATTTATTTTTAAATGTTTACATACTCAACTGAAACTTTTTTAAAAGTAAAACAAGTTTTCAGTACTCTTTGAAAGACATTTGCAAAAAAACACAAACACAACCAGTAACTAAAGCAGTAATCAAAATTTTGTATAATTGTACTGCAATACATTAGAAATGAATTGATAAGTGTTGTTTATAAACTTAAACAACTTAATTTTTTTTCGAAAAAACTATAATTTTACAAGTAAATAGTGTTTGTGTTGCTGCTTATTGTAAGATAGTACTTTTTTTTGTATAATTAATTACATTAGTCGTCTTATTAATCAATGGTTTGACTTTTTTTTATAACAAATGTTCTTCAGACCACCAAAAGTAGATGGAACTAATTCATAAATAATAGGCGAAATAAAGTTTACGAAGGCATAGTATAGTTCAGCAAGTTACTTACACTTGTTTTGTTCGCAAAAACGTCACCTGCCTACCAGTAAAGTAATAAACTGCAGTCAAAAAAAAAACTTAAATTTGTGCCTGACCTGCAAACTGTTATATGAACAGAGTACTTTTTATATCTTGTTTTTCTTTTTATATGTTATAGAAAATTTTTTAATAACTTGTGGTGTCACTTTTCTAATGAAACAAAAGTTACTTTTTAAAAAACAACAGAATCGGGGTACTTCATCTGTGTTATTTAGGTAAAGAATTTAACATATACTTAATAATTTCTATTTAAAAATATAAAAGACAGAAACATAGTTCCCACTGATCAAGCTGAGAAAAATTTTCTGATTTTTCCTGACTTTTTACCAAAATTTTCCTGACTTTTCTAAATCAAACTCTTAAATTAAACTTATTCTAAAATACATAATCTAACACTTAAAACTATATAAAGCTTTCAATATAACTTTAACACAGTTAAAAACAGCAGTTTTTTGATGAATTCTATAATCAAACTTCCAGTACATCATCTGATGTTTGTAATAAAGAGCCCATCAGCAAAATACTTGTATTATTACCTTATAAACACAACTTGTCTGAAAAAGACACAATTTTTTAGCATTGCCTAGCATAAATGTATCTAGATAAACAAACGACATATAAGGAACTTTTTCAATTAAAACCTTGAGTTAGTAAGGAACTTTGACAACTAAAATCTTAAGACAATAACAAATTTTTACAGTTGAAACCTTAAAGCAATAAAGAATACAGTTTTTTAGAATTTCTTAGCATAAATGTATCTAAATAAACGAAACGACATATAAGGAACTTTTACAATTAAAACCTTAAATCAATAAGGAACTTTCACAACTCAAACCTTAAAACAATAACGAACTTTTACAGTTAAAAGATTAAAACAATAAAGAAATTAATCAAGTACTGTTTTTTTTAAATGTATGTACTAAAATTTATTTTCTCCGTTTTTTTATTAGCACTTCAACCTCTTCATCTAATGAAGATATGGTTTCCTTCATCTGGTCTGCATTCCGTTTCATTTTCAAGGCAGTTAAAATCATTTGCCCCATTTTTTTTAAATCGCTCTCATCTGATGCCCCTACACTTGATGAAGAGAACCTTTTCTCTAAATCAAGCCACAAACTGTGGGTTTCATTTCTTTTGGCACTCATTTATTTTTACCTCCAATTTTGCTGCCTCTGTCATCCTCCATCTCTTCCTTCCTTTGTTCTTTTTAAAATGCTTGAAATCTGATTAAAAAAAAATTATATTAAAGTATACTTTAACGAATTTTAATTATAAAATATTACTCTAAGACTAAAAAGTAACACTCTAAAAAATACAACAAACCTTGATCTTGCGGTGGCTACCGACATCTGCATATCTTTCGAGACGTTTACTTGTGAGGTTCTAGTTTGTAAGCATATATGTAATCTTTAATTCTTCTTCTGGATTTAATACTTTCTTCTTTCATGTTATCTTCAAGCAGAGATAACAATACTAAACTTTGTTAATACTAAACCCTCGTTCCACCTCCGCCTATCCAGTGTGCAAAACAAACAATGATCGCAACAGTTTTCCGAGAGAAGATTTGGTACAAACTCTCAATGTCTCAAAATAAAACTAGTCCAAACGATCTTGACTTCGCTTGAAGCTTTTAAACTTTAATACATTCATTGGGCTATTTATCAAAGTTCTAGATTGATCGATGCTCTCATCACCTTCAGTGTTGGATCACATTTTTTGTTTCGTTAAGGAGTGCACAAAATTGACAAAACGCTTAACCAGAACTGTGACTCCTAATTTGTCTAGGTTATGAGGATTTAGGCATGACATATTATTAACAAATGTGGTTCCAATAGCCATTCTGATCCGGAGACTTTCAACGGCTTTTATAACAAATACTCTACATTCTTTATCAAAATTTAAGATCTTTTGTTCCTCAACTAGGTCTTTTTTTCTCAAATTTGAAAGCAAATTAGTTGCTGCACAACCAAGATCAAGGGCAGGTTTCAGAGAAGCTTGATAATTCAATTCAATCTTGAATAACTTGGGAAGGCTGAGGTTCGAAACTACCCCGTCTTTCATACAGATACACAGCAATCTAATTACTAAGCACGAAATGTCCTCATGCATAAATGCAACAATAGGCTGGGTACTCTGGTATAGTGTTAATTTATACCAGATGAAGGCATTGGAAATAAAATTAAATATTTTTGTAAATTTCAAGGAAAAATTTTTCTGACTTTAAATTAATTGTTACCATTTGAAGGCTTTGGAAAACAAGGAATTATGTAAGTTTAAACTCACTAAATTTGACTTTTTTTAAATTATATAACTGACTTTTTTTTAAATCCCCTATTTTTTCCTGACTTTTGTCATTAAAAAAAAAAATTCCTGACCGAGTGGCAACCCTGCAGAAAACGGGTTTAAATAAAAATGTAAAGCCTACAGTTAGAAATATGACTGATAATATTTTAGGAATCTAAACAAAAGTGCAACTGTAAATGAACACGAATTCATTAGTTTAAAACAAAATGGTTGTGTAAACGATTTTAATGCCTTATTTCTACAAGTAAAAATTTTCTGTTATTATATTATTTAATTTTAAAATCTTTAACCTGCGAATAAAGTAATAAAATATTAAAACTTTTGTAAATAAGATGAAATTTTTAGTTATCTTACTTCGAAAAGAGTAGCACTTTTATTATTTAAAGGACAGACTTTCTACCAGTTAAGTAAATAATTTATATAAATTCTCGTGCAGTGTTTTATTTATGTAGTTTAAGAGAATTTTTTATACCTCATAGGATTTAAAAGATAAGCTAAATTATTGGTCATAAATAACTTTTTCTAAAGTGAGTTTTATAACAGTGATTAAAATTCTAACACAAAAAAATGTGTGGTTTTTTATTAATACATGTGTCAAAAAGTTACATTATAAAACAGTAAAAGTCAATATTTGCGACAAATATGATTTCCACAAGCTTTTTATTCTAGTAGAGTAATGCGATTGCAATTTTATTGCAAGGTTTTGAATTTGGAATAACTTTCAGGCTTTACTTAACATTATTTATAAGTTATGATTAACTTATATTTTGGCATATTAATTAGTTTTTGTATACAATAGTGTAAAACATAGTTTGAAACCTTCTTATTTGTAGCAGGAGATCATATATGCTTCCAGTATACACGAGAAAACACGGCCAGGACCTTTGTATAGATGGCCATAATCTTTACAAGATTGAAGTTCAGGCTGGTAGAATTAATTTTGACATCAAGTTTTTAGATACGTGCAAGAGATTGCAAACATAGACAAAAAAATATAAGCATGTTATATGGGAATGTTAGTTTCATGCGATTTGAGAGAACAAACAATATTATATCAAAGGATAGGTTCAGTATAGATTGTAGTAGTGTATATTTTTGTATTAATAGTTAATTAGGCTTTCAAAAAATTTTTTAAAATGTGTAAATTACTAAAAAGCTAATTAAAACAACATTTTTGTCAAGTTCTTAAAAACAAAAGGCGTGAAATTTTGATATAAAATCATTTTAATTATTATCAAAGTAGTCAGAAATATCAAAAGAGTAAAAATTAGTTTAATTAAAACTAGTAAAAAAAAAGTTGTGTCAATAGTGCGGGCAGATTTTTAAACAATGTTGAAAAGATTGTCATATCACAGTGCAATAAATAGTGCAAAAACAATAAATAAAATTAAAAAAATAATTAGGATTTGTGCGGTTTCTTAAAGCAGTCTAGCAAAGATTTGACGATTTTTTTGGTTATAAATACAGCTGAGTGGTTTTCGGATAACTTCTTTTCTATTCTTGGATTGACTTCATATCTAGAATAAATTTATAAATGGCTACATACTTTAGATAACATTTTTAGTTATGAAATAAATGTGTTAATAATTCTTTGAATTGATTATACTTTTAGCTTAAATTAAAGTATATCTAAACAACTTTGTGTACTAGGAAATTAGCTTTGTAGACTTCTTAATAGAAATAGAAAACAGATTGCGCTAGTTTGAATAATTTTATTTTATATATTTAAATTACATATTTTTATATGGACTACGTGTCTATCCTTTTTTTACTAATCCTTTTTTTACTAAAATATGTTGACTAATCGAATTTTTTCTTAATTATTATAAAAGTTAAAATACCGTAGCAAATTTTATTGATCTTATACTTGTAAGGATCGATAATAATGCTACCACGTAATAGCAGTAAAAACAACCTTTTGTTATTTGCTTAAAAGTCTCATTACAAGTAAATTGCTTCTACAAACGCCCAATAAAATAAACAGTACTATTAAAACAATAAATATTGGTCAAAGGAAAGTTGTAAAAACATTGAGTACAAGTAAACTAAAAGCTTATGACTAAGTAGCTTAATCTAATAAAATAAAAACACAACGTATTATTTACTTAATTATTTTAACAATATATTAATTATTATTACAAAGTTACACTTAAAATAAAAAAATTTAGGTCTACTATTTCGAAACTATTTAAAAATAATGTATTGTCACTTTATAAACAAGATTTATTTTAATTCAAGATTTATTCAAAAAACATCAAAATCTCTAATTTTTCAAGGTTCTTGTTTTTTGACAACCCTGCTTAATGTTCTACATTATATTATTTCTGAGTAATAATTTAACTTGTAGTAATTAATTTCCAGAATTTATTTATACTATATTTATAAAACACTGTTAAGTCATACGTTTAAATGTTTAAAGTTTACAAAACGGTTTAACGTTCTTAAAAAAACAATTAGTTTGAGTAATTTAGAAAGTAGAATAATAGCTTTCTGCTCTAATCAACTTATATTATTTTTCATATGACTGAAACTTTAATGCAACTAATAATTAAAACAAACGTAAAGTTGGCAAGGTAAGAACTTGACAGCTCGCTTCTGGTTTGTTGTGACGACGTTGCGATGAAAAGTACCACCGTTGCTATGCGATACACGTCAGAAACTTCCCCTAAAGTAAAAGGATCGTTTGAGGTCCAGAACTTGAAAAACTTTTTAATTAACCTCCGTGAAAATTCCAGCTGTTTTGTTGTAACATTATTTACTAAAATCATCATCAAAGTAAATAAAGAGTATTGTGTTTTCTAGTCATTCTACAAAAGACATTTGAAATTATAAAACAAGTATGTATATGAATCATGTAAAAACAATTAAATAGACTAAATTAAAAGTTGTTAATATTGTTAAACATGACAGTTTTCATTTATACGGTTCATAGTTAAATTTCGAACTAATTAATAACAAGTTAAAACAAACGTGTTTATCATTTTGCAATACAACTTGGGTGAATGTATGCTTGTTCACTGCATGATGACAACATTCCCAACATCCCTGTGAAAATCATGATTATTTTGATTGTTTTATTCTTACCATTATACTAAAAAAAAGCTAGTTGAAAAAACTGTTTTTTCAAAGATTTCAAGTAACTCTTTTTCAGCTCAAAAATAATACATGTCCTTTTATTGTATAACATTTGGTTAGCTTTAACTACCAGGTCTGAAAAATATACTAAGTTAATTTTTTACAAACACTTAATTTTTTTATACTTTTAACTTAAAATAAAATTTAAATATGATATAAGAGATTGAAAATCGTTTTTTTAAATTAGAACAAAAGTTTTACTGTAGTACCCTTCAAAACAAAAAAAATCTTTTTAATTTCCTTTATCAGGTGAAACTTATAACTTGTAATTTTAATTAAACGAACTTGTTCGATTATTTGTATTGTCTCATAGAGTATATTGCAGCAAGCGAGTGTCAACTCATCTAACAGTTCCTTGATTGTGGCGTTTTCCTTCATTTTCCCAGTGAGACTCGGAACCGTAAATAGATTGTCGACGAGGTTTGTCAAAAACGAATTTCTACAATTTTGAGTTTTATTATACATTTTTAAAAATGACTTTATAAAAATCTACAAATCAGTTCGCTTATCTTGGAACACGATTTTCTCTAAACAAAACTAATCAAGTAAAAAGACAAATTTTTGTTTTAATTTTTTAAGCCATTGTTGAGTACTACGTAAGTAATTTATTCCTTAAAAATTTACAAAAAATAAAAACTGTTTATGTATATATAAAAGTAATTGCACATATAGAGGAGAAGACCTTCTAGCTGCGGCAGTACTGCTTAAACTTGATTATGTTTTTTTTTTTGAGTTTTTCTATTTTTAAAGTTTTATTTACATAACATCAAAAGACTATTTGTTATATTTTAGGGTTAGGATTTAGATATAAAAATTTAATAAAATGGATCAGGAATAGGTGTTAATTTTCAGTACTGTACTGCTGTATTATTACTGTTTCTCATTTTCATAAACAGAAAAAATAAAATTATTCAAAAACACCACTACTGCAGTTGACTCAGGGAACCTTTGGTGTAGTACAATTCTACGTAAAAATCAAATAAAAAAACTTTGAAATTAAAATATAAATAAACAACTCCTTTTTAAATGTAAAATATTTTGCTTTGTAAATTATTTATAAGTAAATTATTCAGCACAACAGATAGTAAAATACTATTGCACGCTTATATGGTGTATAAAATAAACACAGTTTATAAAAAAACATATATGCATGGTTGCCACTGATCAAGCTGAGAAAGTTTTTCTGACTTTTCCTGACTTTTTACCAAAATTTTCCTGACTTTTCTAAATCAAACTCTTAAATTAAACTTATTCTAAAATACATAATCTAACACTTGAAACTATATAAAGCTTTCAATCTAATTTTAATACAGGTTAAAAACAACAGTTTTTTGCTGAATTCAATCATCAAACTTCCAGTACATCACTTAAACCATCTGTGTATGATTGATGTTTGTAATAAACAGCTCTATCAGCAAAATACTTGTATTATTACCTTATAAACAGAGTTTGTTGAAAAAAGACACATTTTTTAGCATTGCCTAGCATAAATGTATCTAAATAAACGAAACGACATATAAGGAACTTTTACAATTAAAACCTTAAATCAATAAGGAACTTTTACAACTCAAACAATAAAACAATAACGAACTTTTAAAGTTAAAACATCAAAACAATAAAGAACTTAATAAAATATTGTTTTTTAAAATGTATGTACTAAAATTTATTTTCTCCGTTTTTTTATTAGCACTTCAACCTCTTCATCTAATGAAGATATGGTTTCCTTCATCTGAACTGCATTCCGCTTCATTTTCTTGGCAGTTAAAATCATTTGCCTCATTTTATTTAAATTGCTCTCATCTGCTACCCCTACACTTGTTGAAGAGAATCTTTTCTCTAAATCAAGCCACAACTTATGGAATTCTTTTCTTTTCTTTTGGCACTCATTTATTTTTACATTCATTTATAAAATATTTACTCTTATCATTTAGTATAAAATTTGTAACAAATAAGTATACTCTTATTTACTTTAAAAACTTAAGTTACTCTACAATAAATACAAATAATAAGTAAACTTAATCTTGGCATCTACCTCTCTTATAACTTATTTTATAAAATTAAACAACTTAGAAAAAATTATAAAGAGGTAAAGTATACGCATTAAATTGTTACATAAAATACTAAACTAGCTGCTTAGTTGTAAAGAACTCAATTATTTACTTAAACAAAAAACACTTTGATTCTAAAATTTTGCTAGATAAACTTTTGTGTATATATCACAGTTTCACTATGGAAGTGTCCTTGCTACAGATCATCAATACTAAAAAGCTTACAAAATCTGCTTGTTCAAGTAGGGTACTTAATGTGTTAGGGTACAATATGTTAATAGAAAATTTTTGCAGTTTTGTAAAGGATATTTTACTAATTTATACCAGATGAAAGCATTGGAAATAAAATTAAATATTTTTATAAATTTCTAGGAAAAATTTTGAAACTCTTTTCTGATTTTAAAGGACTTTTACTTAATTTTTACCATTTGAAGGCTTTGGAAAACAATAATACTTGTAAATTTAAACTGACAAAATCTGACTTTTTTTTTTTATTTATCAAATTTCCTGACTTTTCCTGACTTTTTTTCAAAACCCCCCATTTTTTCCTGACTTTTGTCATCTTTTTAAATTTTTTCTGACTTTTCCTGATTTCCTGACTTTTCCTGACCGAGTGGCAACCCTGTAATATGGTATATAAATCATTAATCAAACATGGTTTAAATAAACACCAACTTATTTTTCAAACTTAACTCATAAGCTAAACATTAAAATCGAGCTAAGTTAAGCTAAATAACAAAACTTTATCGACTATTTAGAAACTTTGTTAAACTTTAATATTTAAGAACTTCATAGAAGTATCTGGTAAAATGAATAGATAGAACTAGTTCAAACCCTCCTTGCTGAATTACTTTTTGGCAGGAATCCAAAACCTCTGCTTTCTTCATTGAAATATAAATGACTTCTAATATCAGATTAGCGCACCTGAAAGTTTGTAATTTTTATAAAGCGCTGACTTACTGTGTAATTACTAAATTAAATTAATTTTTCTATTATACATATTTTTTATCGTTTAGTTGATAATAAAAATTAGTGATAGTTTTACAAATAAAGTGTCTAGTCAAAACTATTAAAACTTATAACGTATAGTTTACTCAGAAATTTTCTTGAAGCTTAACGAGAGTAAAAAAAAATTAAACTTTTTTTAGGCAGCTTCCAACTATTTAGTAGTTATAGTCAAACAAAGCCAAACTGTTGGATTTTTTAAGTGAAAAACAGTAAAATATTTGTCTAATGACCTGAAATTGTTGTTAAGGAGTTTAAAACATACTTCTTAACACTTAAGCTTATCAGTTTTAATAAGTTTTTCTTCAATAATAAAGTGTGCAGAATTTGAATGTTATCGTATAACAGAAAGACTAACTACAATCTTAATAATAAATCTGAAAACACGAAATCAAACACCAACTCTATGTGGTCGGCTTTATCTGATGGTGACTTCAGTTTGCTGGTGATGCACTTGTTGAGGTACTGGTTGAAGAGGTTGAACAACTCGCAGCTCCTCCATATCATGCACTTGGCCACCATGCTTGCTTCTATCATCACTTTCACTTCGTGAACTAACCTGCAATAATTTGAGCTGATATTTGATTTAATGGTATTTTTTAATTTTTACCTTAAAAAACAACAAACATTGAAACAATAGTTAGTTATTAAAAATGAAGACGACTAAAACTCAAAAACATACAGTGCAAGAAAAATACCTGTCTTACTGTTAGTTTATTCTACTAATAAAAGATTTATAAGAGTGTATTACTAAGTCATTAAATAAAAATTGATTCAATTTCGTTAGACAATCTGAAGTCAAACAGCTTTACACAAAAGTTAAGTTAAAAGTAATCAAGACTTGGCTGTGGGTCAAAAACTTAAAAAAAAATCACAACTTATTGAGCTTACTTGTATACGGACTCAGGGGAAGCGTGTTGTGTGGTTAGCAACGCGCAGAGTTCAGCGTACAGATTCTGAAACGCGTTTGTTATGGCGCTGCTTGAATACTCGCCCACCTCGCTTGAAATTGCGCTGTCAGATACGCTATCCTGTGAAGTTGTTTAAAAAATATGAACTATTGTTTTATTATAACGTTGAATCGGATTTGACAAAATATACTTGAGTAAAAAACAACAGTCAATATCGATGTTTAAATTAAAAATTACTTAAAGCTTTGAAGTAAGAACAATGCTAGAAAAAAAAAAGTTTTTTTTCCTCATACACAACTTTTTTTACAACTAATATGCAAATCAGACATGTAGAATTTTTTTTTTAAATAATAAAGTTTTTTAAATAAACATGTATGCACAAAAGAGGTACAGTACAAAAGTTTTTAAGGAATAGTAATTAAACTTTATAGTAGTAACATTTTTTAACGAAACAAAATATTAACAGAGGTATCTTAATAAAAGTCTAACTATTTCTTTTTAACATATTCAAAATTAATTTTTAGCAGTAAGGTGTGCATAGCTTTAAATACATTTAAAAAATACTTGAACTTGAACAACATACCAAAATATGAGCCTTCCACAAGAAACAGAGCTTTGGAAAAATGTGAGACTGCCTGTTCAAAATGTAAATGTCAACAAGCTCTTCGCCTGTTGATCTATCCTCATTTCTTTTTGAACGCACAGTCAACTTTTTCTTGGGGTGCTCTTTTTTGGCAACTTTCAGGCTTATGTGCTGCACTTGGCTGCGAAGAGTCTTTTGCAGGAACTTTGCCTTGTCAGCTATCTAAAATAATGGGCAAAAAAAGTACTGATTATAAGCTTATGTTTATTTGTTTTTAGTAAAAACCTATGACTAACATTATTGAACTTTGAGCTAAAGCTGTAATGTAATTGCTTAACAACTTTTCTAACATTTTTAAAATTTCAATATTTGCTGTTTAATTTTTGTTTTTAAATATATAAAAAACTAAACCTTTAAATTGTATGAATCAAAAACAGTAATCTTACAAAAGTAGGAAAGTTTTAAATGATACTATAATCAGCGTTTTCAAAAGTTATTCAAAGTTTATTTCAAGATTTTCTAAATTCCTTATATTATTTTTATAATGTAAGTTTTTTTAAACATTTTTAGTACAAAATTTTAGTTTAAGGTATGAAACTTTCTTAAATGTTTTATAGTAAAAAATTTTTTGAATGATACAATACTTTTTATGTATTTAATAGATTTTTGAAACCTAATAAAAATTTTGTCATTTTACATGTAAAAAATGTTCAAGATTCAAAATTTTTAGCCTAAATTATCAAATTTCAGGTTTTTTGGCCTAGCTGTAAAATAAAACAATTATCAACAAAAAATAAACTTGATATTTATCTAAACTATTAAACAGTACAAGATTTTTTTTAAAGACAAAGTACAAGATAAAGTAAAGAATTTAAATTATTTTTAATAAAATAAATAGCAGATTTTTAAAAGGTTAGAGTTAAAAGCTTTAAAGGTTTAGTTAGATAAATATTTATATTCATAAATTAATCTTTTGACAAACAGTATAAATTCAATTTTAGTTGTGTTAGTAGCACTAAAAGCGAGGTACTTCCACATGTTTTTCATACTTCTTAAATCTACTTACCTTAACAAAGTTGTATATAAAAAACTTAATTCAGTCTAACAAGAAGATAGGTATTATACCTTTATATGTTTAAATTATTACAAAACTACAATTTTATGTATGACTAAACAGTTTCTGAACTAAAAATAAATCAGTTTTGTAAATAATATATTAGACTACTTAAAAGTACAACTGACCATTTCCATATCCAAAACTTGACAGTAGTCAATAGACAACACAACTGATTTTGGTGGATTCGAGGCAATGCATAAGGTTTTATCAGTTATGAACACAAAGCGATGATTGTAATGTTCAGATGATGACACGACTACACAGGCTTCAGTGCATTTTACTTGCTCATACTCCTACATGTTGAAGTTTATGCCAAACAGTTTACAAATAAGTCATTCAAAATGTTTTTTTTTTCTCAAAGCAACTTAAGCAAAGAAACAATATATTGAAAACAAAAAAAAAAAAAATATTAATTGAATAAAACAAGACTATAAAAAGTTTGTATAAACGTTTTTATAAAAGTTATTATTTAAAATATTCTAATTAACACTTTTGATAAACTGTTTGCTCTAAAATTAATACTTAAGAAATTCACTAAACTTGATTTCTATAAAAAAATACAAATTTTAGTACTTACTTGAGAAGGCAGCTGCTTTTTAAGGAAACTTTCAAACTTGGGATCTCTAAACTCCATCAAATGATGAATGTCATCTTGTAATGTTAAACTAATAAAAAGTTCATAATGAACCAAAACTTATCTGTTTTAAAACAATTGTTCAAGTAATTTGTCTACCTCTACTTTGTTCACAATTTAATTATGCACATGATCTAATTACAACAAATTGAAAAAAAAACTTAGAGGATCAATTCCTGAAGCATTAATTTAAAAGCTTTTTTAAAATCCAAATTTAAATGTTTTAATATGTTATCTTAGACTTAATAACTTAATGACAAATGATAATCAAACTCAAATAAAATATGATAAGACTTTGAGTTGTCTGAACTTGGTCAAGTAACAGCTCCAGATATATGACATTTATAACACAGCAGGGTTTGTGCGCGAATTTTTTTTCATTTAGCCTGACTGAGACCAATTTAGCCTGACATTTTTTTAAGTAAGGAAAATCCCCTTTAGAAGTCATTTTAGGTATTGGGGGTCTTGATTAGTACTATTGTAGTCTCCGACTTCAGCCAGCTTTATCTCAAAAATATTTTGAGCTTTAAAAATCTTAAAAAGCAACTCATACCTTAGTTACAACTCAATAAAATAAGACTAAATTGTGAAAAAAGTGATTAACCCCCCTATGCCCTTAACATAACAAATTCAGTGATATGTTTTAAAATAAGTGTTTAATTAAAATTAATCAATCAATTAAGAAATTAAAACAGTTCAACCAATCAAGCTCTTAAAAACATAGCTGATGTAAAAAAATTTAAACAAACAGTTAAGTTGTTGAACTAAACTGTTTTTTCTTATGAATTTTATTAATTTGACGTATATAACCTACTCAAAACAAAATAATGAAGATTCTTAAATATTTTTTAGAGATTCAACAAAAGCATTTATTTTTACAAATACTAACTAATTTTGTCTTTAATAATTAAATTTTTATTTAGAAATAAATTCACTTCCCAATTTGATCTTAAAAAGATTTCTCAATTTTCTTTAATGAAAAATTTTTAAGCATTTGAACTGAGAAAAACTGAGATTCTCAAATTATTAAATAAAAAAAAACTGATTTAGCCTGACTTAGCCTGACGCGCACAAACCTTGCACAGGGTTGCCACTCATTGAGTCAAATAAGTGACCAGAAACTTCCCTGAGTAACTTTAAAGTTCCCTGAGTTTCCCTGAGATTTTTCAAATCCTTAAGATTTTTATTATTTTTTTAAAAATTGCAATGTTAATTTTAAGAATATTGAAGAACTAGCCACAAGGCTAAAAAACTTTAAATAAGCACTTACAAATAAATAAAAATAACTTTTTGAACAAAATATTGAAACTGGATTAACTAAATCTCATTTTAGATCCAGAAAAAAAGTTCCTGAAATTTTTTGAAAAATCTTAAAATTTTCCTGAAATTTTTAGAAAAAAACAAAACTGCCCTGAGTTTCCTTGAGTTAGAAAAAAAGAACCAACATTACCTGAGTTTTCCAAGTTTCCCTGAGATATTCTATAACTTGAATATTCCCTGAGTTTCCCTGAGTGTGTGGCAACCCTGATATCATTCTACGTTCAAATTGAGAGCTCAAAGAGTGCTGGGCTTTAAAATTCAAATGCTTATTGAGAAAGAAATTAAAACTTAATATAATATTAAAAATAAAAGAAACTGATCCTAAAATTGCATTTAAAAGTCTAGAAATTTTATGTCATTTGTACTGAAAAACTCTTACATTTTTCTAATATTTCCTTAACTTTATTGAAAATAAGCAAAAAACCATATTTATATTGAAAAATTTAGTTACAGTTTAATTTTATACTCAAAAAATAAAATTTTCAAAAATTCTTTAAAAAATTCACAAGTTTTCAATTGACACTTTGCCAATATTTAAAAAAAAACAGCCTGACATATATGAACTCTAATTTTAATAAGTTAACTGGAAATATTTTTTTGAGGTTAAATTTGATATTTCAAAAATTTTTATTTCTTTTAAATTGTATACAATATTTGATTTTATATAATTAAATAACATTTAAACTTTAGATATTATAACTGATCTGTTGCAAAAAAAAATAAATGTTAACAAGGTGGCCACTGATATTTTAGAAATTTTCTTCAAGTTTTTTAATGTACAAGTCAGTTTAAAATAGCGTTTTTACATCACAGCAACAATATTTTTTAACACATTTTTTCTGAGTTATAAAAAGCTAAAATTTACTTATTATCATTTTAAAATTGTCAGGGTTGCCACTGATTTTTGGCAAATTTTCTCCAGGTTTTAAAATTTCTTACAGGTATTTAAAGGAACTTGTTTTTTAGTTTATTTTTAGTTTAAATTTAAGTTGAAGGTAAAAAATGTGTTTAAAAAAGTATAAAAACATTGAAAAGATACTATAGAGCTACTTCAAATTTTTTTTTTTAATTAAAAAATTTATGATGATAACAAACAATTTTTATCTACATCTTAAATTTTTTGAGTCAAATCAAAATTTTTCTACTTAACATGTAAAAATTAATTAAAACTCAAGAATTTTCCAGATTTTTAAATGATTTTTTTTTTAATTTCAGTGTTTTCCTTTTTTATTTAACTTCTCAAATTTTATGTTTTTTTTTGCCTAAATTTTCAAATTCCAGGTTTTTCCAGATTTCCAGGTAAAGTTCCAAGCTTATTAATTGAAAAATTTAAATAAAAATGTTAACTTTCTTTCATGACCGTTGTACAAAATTCCATTTTTTTTTAAATTAAATTCTAGGTTTTTTTTGCGGAAATAGTCGTTCAAATTATATGTTTCCAATTTTTTTTGACAAACCTGATTACTAATATTTATATACTTTCATTGTAAGATTTTTTCTGTATTAAAAATAGTAATGTTTTTTTATAAAATGATCATTTTCTCATATACCTTTTTTTTCTAACATTCATAGTTTTTCCAGCTTAATAAAGTATGTTTTTAAAAAACTTGAGGTCTCTAGCTCAAAAAATGAAAATAGAGATTGATTTTAATGATTTCTATATAACTATCAAGAAAATTGTAAAAAATTTGCAGTCCAAATTTTTTTACAAAAACTTTTGTATTTTAGAACTAAATATGATTTCCTGATTTTATAAAAACTAGCTTGTAGTTTATACAAGCTTTCATTCATATGAGAGCCAATCATGGTTGCCACTCATCAAGCTAAGAAAATTTTCCTGACTTTTCCTGACTTTTTCCTGACTTTTTACCGAAATTTTCCTGACTTTTCTAAATCAAGCTCTTAAATTAAACTTATTCTAAAATACATAATCTAACACTTTAAACTATATAAAGCTTCCAATCTAACTTTAATACAGGTTATAAACAATAGTTTTTTGCTGAATTCTATCATCAAACTTCGAGTACATCACTTCAACCATCTGTGTATGATTGATGTTTGTAATAAACAGCCCTATCAGCAAAATACTTGTATTATTACCTTATAAACACAGCTTGTCTGAAAAAAGAAACATTTTTTTAGCAAATCCTAGCATAAATGTATCTAGATAAACAAACGACATATAAGGAACATTTTGCAGTTTATTAAAGGATATTTTACTAATTTATACCAGCTAAAGGCATTGGAAATAAAATTAAATATTTTTGTAAATTTCTAGGAAAGTTTTGGAATTTTTTTCTGACTTTAAAGGACTTTCAATTAACTTTTACCACTTGAAGGCTTTGGATAACAAGGAATTTTTTAAATTTAAACTGACAAAATCTGACTTTTTTTTTTATCAAATTTGCTGACTTTTCCTGACTTTTTTTCAAAACCCCCCATTTTTTCCTGACTTTTCCTGACTTTTGTAATTTTTTCAAATTTTTCCTGACTTTTCCTGATTTCCTGACTTTTCCTGACCGAGTGGCAACCCTGGCCAATACTAATTTTTGAAAAAAAATCCTTTGTACAATTTAAGGCCTGAACAAGCTCACTTAAAAAAATCAATTCCTAGATACTAAACGATATGTAACAATGTTACTTTGTGCACCTAAGTTTAGTTACTGTATGTAGTTTGTCATTGAATAAGTTAATTTGTTCAATTTTGCATAAATAATGTAGCATCTTTGTTCTTTTAATTATAAATGTTCTATTGCTTAGCTCACTAGGTTGTGTAAAACTTAAAAGCAATATTCCCTTTTATAAAACTATACTGTTATTGAACTATTGAACTGCAAATAAGACGGAACACGTTTTAAAACCGGCCGATCAAAATCCACCCATTCAAATTTGAAAAACGCTTACCGATCGAGGGTAAGGTTTAGGGGTAACAGTGATAGAGAAAAATAATTAAAAGATGAATAAATTAAATCCAAGTATATATAAAATAAATAAATAAAGAAAACATTTTTAAAAATTGGGTGAATTTTGAAGACGGGCAGATTTTGATAGTATACCAAAAAAATGCTCAAAATATTTGGTACATCGACCTAGTGTACGGAAAAACCTTAGAGTCACACACCACAGATTACTTACAACGTTTTGTCTAGCTAGGACTAAGATATGGTTTGTGAATTAGACGATAACTAAGTACTCTACTAAATAGCGCAATTTTGGTAATTTAAACTTTTGATGACTTTATTAATATTTTGATCGGGCATATGATTTGTCGATCCAATAAACTTATACTAACTTTTTAATTCTCGATTATAAACATATAAGTTAAAACAAAAGAACTTTTACTAAGTGTTCATTTATAATTAAAAATATCAATTTTAGCAACCCTAATTTTGTTGGTGTAAAGTTCCGTATGTTTATGTCTTAATAACAAAATAATTTTAGGTTTTAAATAGTGTAACTAAATAAATTAAAGGTTTTGAAACATTTTTTTTATGTTTTTGTAAAATTTTAGACTCTTTTTTTTAGAAAAACACAAGACTACTTATTCATTGATAAACGTATAAATTTTAATTTATTTGTTTACAGTTATAAAGGATACTTGATCTACAAAAAAAACGTTAAAAACTTAAAAAAAATAATAAAAATGTTACTATTTATAAGGCTTACTAATGTTTTACTTTACTTAAAGAACAGACTAAACATAATTACACTACGTATTTATTATAATCAAATAAAGGCGATACAAAACTACAAATTTCTAAACATTTAGTTCCCTGTTGATCTGGTTTTCCTTCCTCAGCTTGCGAATGGTTCTGTACGACTTAACTGAAACGCAAATTAACACCAAAACTACCGCGAGGAGCATCCCGCACACGACTGTGAGGCTGAAGTTGCTGAACAAGCCACCGCTTTCGTCGCCTCGACCCAGCGCCGACGCTTTCGGTTACGCCGGGTCGAGGCAGATGAACCGCATCTGGTCTTTCAGGTCACAGTTGCCGGAGGTGCGGACACCTAAGCCGCCGCCTTCCGCCACCTCGATAAAACCGCGACCGCATCGGCGTCCGTTTGCCAGCTGTTTCTTCACCACGTTGAACCCGCTGTAAAGAGGACCGTGAACCGCGTCGTCCCACTTAACTCCGTTTGAAAAGTCCCAGTACGCCTTGCCCCCGCACATGTTTATCTCCAAGCCGATGTTGTACGACTGCAAGATGTTTTTCCCCCGCAATCCGGGTTCTCGAGCATTTCAGTGACGGCGTCTTTGTCCTCCTGAGTGGTGATTGGAGCCAGAATTTGGCCTCTGTCTTTGCAATATCTTTCGGCTACGCATTTGTACCTTTTTGTGTTGTGAGCATAAAATGTACCGGAAGAAGTTGTCACTTTCTTTTTGCAATAACCCATTTTTAACTTTAAAATATCTATAAAACATTTATTTTGTCAATTTATTTAGACTTCAAGTATGTCATATAAGTGCTAATTATTTAAGAACAATATTATCTTACAAATTAGGTTTTTCAATTTTTCTTTATACTTGCCGAATAGGCAAAAATTTCTAAAATAACCTTCCGACTTTTGTTAGACGTAATCCTTTTCTTAATTTTTATTTAACTTTTCGCCCCCTCAATTAGTCTCGTTAAATAATAGTTAAAATCGCTTACAAAGAGGCAGTAACACCGACTTTGGAAAATTCTGCCCAAAGTTTACAATTCGATTAGATAAAAAGTTTCAAAACTATTTTTATATAAGCTTTTATAAAACTTTATCTGTTATAAAAAAATTTATAAGATCTGAATGTAAAAACTTAACTTTTGAAACAAACTAATTAGACAGTTATGGTTTGACACAATATGTAACTTGTTAATTTCATAGCGCTTTGTTTTTAAAATTATTTGATGAATGTCATCCACTTAACAAAGTTAAAAATGATTTTATCAAAAATAAAAAGATAATCTTGTAAGTTTTGTTAATATCATTCTATATAAACAAGAAAACAGAGTCTAAACTATGTTTTTTTTTAAATTTTTTCTTAACTTTTTTTGCTTAACTAAAATTGTAAAAAACTACATAATACTTGTAGTAGTTATTTTAGATGCATATTACTATAAATGCTTTTTAAAATCATATTTTTAAGCAATTCTTAAAGAAGCTTTTAAAGCTCTAAAAGGGGTTTTTAACCTTTTTTTCGTGCTTTACTACTTTTTGAAAGATAATTACTAAATTTATTCCTTTTTGGATAGTAATTACCAAGTTTATCCCTAATATATAAACTAAGTTTTAATTTTGACGAAAAAATTAGATTTTTTGAATTCTAAACTTATTTAATATTATAAATAGTAAAGTTAGAAAATTTTATTTAACATAAAAAAAAGGGTTAAAAGCTAACTTATAAAATTTAAAATAATAATAAACATTAATATACATAACTTTAATATAAAATATTTACCCCTTAAAGAAGAGAATTTACCTCAGGTTAAGAATCACTCCTCTAAAAGATCATAAAACGTAAGACTAGATCAAAATGTAAAGATTTTTTTTTTTGGTTTAAGTACAATTTGTTTATAATTTCATTAAGCTTTAATTAAAAACTAAACTGATGAACTCATTTAAATTAACCAAGTTTAAAACTATTTTATAAAAATCATTAAGAAAGTTTTAGAAGTGTTCTAAATAGTAAACTATGTACACAGAAATACCAAAAAAGATTTCTTTCAAAACTAAACAATAAGTTTATCTCATACATTAAATATTACTAATAAATATTTATGGTTTAAGAAAACATCTGCAAAAGTTTTCTGAGCCAAAGCCCGAACTTTCATGTACAGTGAGATTAGATCAAAACGAGAAGTTAAGTTGTTATTATTTAGCAGCGTTATTTTATTTTTTTAAATTATTAGTCAAAAACTTATTAGTTTTTAATGTTAATCATTTGTATCTAACTACAATGATTAAAACTCTTAAAAGATTAAACTTAGAAACAAAAAAAATTAGTCTCTTAATCTGTCACGGAATGACTTGTTTAAAATATAGAACTAAACAGTTTTTTTATAGCATAATTTTTATAATATTTTTAAACAGGCATTTTGTTGATATTGATAAAAATGTTTTTTTATTTTTTACTGTAAGAAACTTTTTAGGTAATTTTTTTTTAACGAGTGAAATTATTTTTAAAATCTTAGTATCATGAGTAATTTCTTTCAAAAACTTAAACTAAATTAAGTTGAAATAAGTCAGGATTTCCCAAACTAGTTTTAAAATGGCTCCCTTTAATAAAATTAGAAAAGCTATGAATCCCTTCAAAAAAATTACTCAAAAAAATACCATTGAAATTATAAAAGACCTTTTTTTTTCTTTTTGCCCTTCATCAATAACTCCAGAATATCTAGTGTATGTTTCAAATTATGACCTCATGGCTTCCCTGTAGCTCCTTAACTGCACATGAAAAAATTATAAAAAACTAGTCTAGTTTTGTCAAACATTTCTAACAAGCCTGAGTAAGTTGTTATAAAGATTAAAACTAAAATGAGTTACTTCTAGTTGACCCTAAGTGTCTGTCAAGATTAATAAGAACTTTTTATAACAAGTAAAAAAGAATCCATTTTGCTAAAACCCATTTTGTTCAAGTCCATTTTAGGAAAAATATGAAGAGGGGTTTCAGAATTCTACAAATTTAAAACACAACTTTTTGCAACTAACTTTATTAATTTGCACATTTAAAATAATATATTACCAGTTAACAAGAAATTCAAAATAATGTTTTTACTTATTTAAGTAACAAGAAACATTGATATTAACTAGTATTGATTTTTTCTTTGACAACTAGACAGGTTTGCCTGTCCTTGAAGCAAGAAACCAGCCTGAGTTCATAAGAAAGTTAAACAAGCAGTTTTAGCTAAAAACTTAAGAAAAATACTAAAAAGATAAAGCTTAAATACCTAAAATACAGAAAAAAAAGTGAAAGGTATTAATTACATCTCAAAAATTAAACTATTTTAAGTTATAAAAAAATGCTAGCCTAGTTTTATAAAACATTTCTAACAAGCCTGTGCAATTTGTAACAAATATTAAAACTAAAACGAGTTATTTAAAGTTGACCCTTAGTGTCTGTCAAGACTAATAAAAACTTCTTATATGAAGTAAAACAATCCATTTTGTTAAAGCCCATTTTGTTCAAATCCATTTTAGGAAAAATATTTGAGAAGAGTTTAGATTTCTACAAATTTAAAACAAAACTTTTTGCAACCACCTTTATTGATTTGAATATTTTTGAAAAACATTAGATAAACTTTTTTTTTTAAACATGATACCAATTAACATGAAATTAAAAAAATATGTTTATACTTATTTAAGTAAAAAGAAAAATTGACACTTACTAGTATTGATTTTTTTTTGACAAGAAAATAATGTTGCCTGTTCTTAAAGCAAAAAAACAGCCTGAGTTTATGAGAAAGTTAAACAAGGATTAGCTAAAAACTAAGTAAAATATTAAAAAGGTAAAGCTTAAATATTTAAAAAAAGAAAAAAAAAGTTAAAGGTATTAATTACATTTCGATTATTAAACTCAACTAAGTCATAAAAAACTATACTGGTTTTATAAAACATTTCTAACAAGCCTGAGTAATTTCTTACAAAGATTAAAACTAAAATAAGTTATTAATTTGTTCAAGTCCATTTAAGAAAAAAACATTTGAAAAGAGTTTCAGAGTTCTACAACTTTAAAATAAAACTTTTTGCAACCAACTTAATAAATTTGCATATTTAAAAAAACATATTACCAATTACCATGAAATTTTTGATAAATGTTTATACTTGTTTAAGTAACAAGAAACATTGACATAAAGTACTATTGATTTTTTTTATTGACAACAAGATAAGGTTGCCTGTCCTTGAAACAAGATAACTAGCCTGAGACCATAAAAAAGTTAAACAAGCAGTACTAGCTAAAAACTAAATAAAATATTAAAAAGGTAAAGCTTAAATACCTAAAGAACAAAAAAAAGTGAAAAATATTAACTACATCTCAATTATTTAACTATACTAAGTCATAAAAAACTAGCCTAGTTTTATCAACCATTTCTAACAAGCTTGAGTAATTTGTTATAAAGATTAAAACTTAAATAAGTTATTTTAAGTTGACTTTAGGTGTCTGTTAAGACTAATAAAAGCATATTTATCAAGTAAACAAAATCCATTTTGTTAAAACCCATTTTGTTCAAGTCCATTTTAGGAAAAATATGAAGAGGGGTTTCAGAATTCTACAAATTTAAAACAAAACTTTTGCAACAAACTTTATTAATTTGAAAATTTTTAAGAATATGTTTATAAATTTTTATTTGAAATTTACTACCAATAAACATGAAAATAAAAAAAAATGTTTATACTTATTTAATTAACAAAGAAAATTGACATTAACCAGTTTTGAACTTATCTTTTTTGACAACAAGATAAGGTTGCCTGTCCTTGAAGCAAGAAAACCAGCCTGAGTTCATGAGAAAATTAAACAAGCAGTTTTAGCTAAAAACTAAAAAAAAAAATTCAAAAGCGAAAGCTTTTACACCTAAAGAAAAAAAAGTGAAAGATAATAATTACATCTTAATTATTATACTAAACTAAGTTATAAAAAACTAGCCTGGTTTTATAAAACGTTTCTAAAAAGCGTGAGTTATTTCTTCATTGATAAACGTTTAAATTTTTATTTACTTGTTTACAGTAATAACGGATGCTTGATCTACAAAAAAAAACGTTCAAAACTTTTATAAACAACCCAAAAACTGTATTAACTATAAGGCTTACTAATGTTTTACTTTACTTAAAGAACAGACTAAATATAATTACACTACTTATTTATTATAATCAAATAAAGGCGATACTAAACAGTTTTTTAAACATTTAGGTCACTGTTAAGTTATTAAGTTACATTATATTTGTAGTAATTATTTTAGAATCATATTACTATACTTTTTTTTTAAATCATGTTTTCAAGCGATTCTTATAGAAGCTTTTAAACCTCTAAAACAGTGGTAATTGACCTTTTTATCGTGTTTTGCCCCCTTTTTAAAGATTATTACCAAATTTACTCCATTTTGGAAAGTAATTACCAAGTTTACCCTCATTTTACAATTTAACGTTTAATTATGAGAAAAAAATAGATTTTCTGAACTCTAAGCTTATCTAATATAAAATCATCAAGTTTGAAGATTTTACTTAACATAAAGTAAATAAAGTTAAATATAAATTATAAATAAAAAAGACAAATAATAAACATTAAATACATAACTTCTAATATAGAAAATTTACCCCCTAAAAGAAGAAAATTCACCCGAAAATCTGAGTCGCTGCTCTAAAATATCATAAAACGTAAGACTAAATCAAAATTTAAAGAGAAATTATTTTAATTTCAAACACAATTTGTTTAATAATTTAAAAGCTTTAGTTAAAAACTTAACTGATGAATTTATTTAAACTAATAAAGTTTAAAATTAATTTATAAAAATAATTAAGAAAATATTACAAGTTTTTTAAGTAGTAAACTATGTATAAAGAAAGAGAAAGTTTTTTTTTTTTCAAAACTAAATAATAAGTTTATCTCATGCGTTAAATACTAATAATAATTATTAAAGATTTAAGACAATATCGGCGAAAATTTTCTGAGTCAAAGCCTGGACTTTCAGTTCAATGAGGTAAGATTAAAGGAAGAAATTAAGTTGTTATGATTTTGCAGTGTTATTTTATTCATTTAAATTATTATTCAAAAACTTATTAACTATTTAACTAGAATGATTAAAACTTTTAAAAGATAAAACTTAAAAATAAAAAAGTTTAGTCTCTTAGTTAGTCACGGAACTACTTGTTAAAATATAGAACTACTGTTTTTTGAATAACATATATTCTTTAATATTTAAGAAAAAACATTTCTTAATATTTGCATAAAAATGTCTTTTTTTTATGGTAAAAATTAATTTAGGTAAACTTTGTTTTAAACAAGAGAATTTTTTTTAAACTTATTAACCTGAGTAATTTCTTTTCAAAGACTCAAACTAAAATGAGTTAATCTAAGCCAGGGTTCCCAAAACTTTTTTTTTTCAAATGGTCCCCTTTAAAAAAATTTGAAAAATCTATGACCCCCTTCACCTACATTACTCGTAAAACTACCATTAAAAGCACCTAAGACCTTTTTTTGCTCTTCGTAAATAATTCCAGAAAAACTAGTGTAAGTTTCAAATTATGACCTCATGGTCCCACTGTGGCTACTTAACTGCACATGAACCCCCCCTCCTTTGGCCCCTTTGCTGCTCATGACCAGCTGAGTATCTGTCTAATTTGGTTTGGTCTAAATGATTTGGGCTACATTAAGAAATCCTGATCTAAGTTGATCTGAGTTGCCTAAGTGTCTGTCAACCCTAATAAGAACTTTAAATAATAAGTAAAAAATCTACTTTTTTAAAGCTCATTTTAGAAAAAATACTTGAGGAGAGTTTTAGAATGCTACAAACTTAAAAAAAATATTTTGCAACTAACTTCATTAATTTGCAATTTTATTAAAATACATTTCATGAATTTTTGTTTAAAACTTAATTCTCTACTACCATGAATTTTAAAAAAAAGCTTATACTTATTTAACTAATTAGTAACATTGACATAAACTAGTGTTGAACTTATTTTTTTGACAACAAGATAGAATTAGGCTTGCTTGTCCTTAAAGCAAGAAAACCAGCCTGAGTTCATGAGAAAGTTAAACAAGCAGTATAAGCTAAACACTAATAAAAATATTAAAAATATAAGGGTTTAATACCAAAAATAAAGTGAAGAGATTAACTTTATCTCAATTATTAAGGAAAACTATACTAAGTCATAAAAAAACAACCTGGTTTTATAAAACATTTTTAACAATCCTGATTAGTTTCTTACAAAGACTCAAATTAGAATGAGTTAATCTGAGTTGACCTTAAGTGTCTGTCAACAATAATAAAACTTCTTATATCAAATAAAAAAAATCATTTTGTGAAATCCAATTTTGTGAAAGCCCATTTTAGGAAAAATACTTAAGGAGAGTTTCAGAATTCTACAAATATAAAACAAAACATTTTGCAACCAACTTCATTAAGTTGCACTTTTTTTGAAATATATTTGAATTTACATGAAATTAAAAAAATAATGTTTATACTTATTTAAGTTACTATAAACATTGACATAAACTAGTATTGATTTTTTTTGACAACAAGATAAGGTTGCATGTTCTTGAAGCAAGAAAACCAGCCTGAGTTTATGAAAAAGTTAAACAAGCAGTATAACCTAAAAACTAATAAAAAATGTTTAAAAAATAAAGCTTAAATACTCAAAAACAAATTAAAAAGTGCAGTGGCGTGTCTAGACATTTTTTTAGGGGGGTTCACAATTTCTTTTTGTTCTTAATTTGCCGCTTAATTACGCATTTCTTAGGTATACACTGCCAGTAAAAGTACGCAATATTTAGCCGAAAAACTCTGTGTTTAAAATGCTTCTTTTGCTTAGAAATAATAAAAAAACATATAAGTAGTAAAAGAAAAACATTACATTTTTTATTTATTATTCTGAATTAAATTTAGATAAATTAAAACTAAAAGAACCAAAAAAAAGTTATTAACTTACAAATTGTGTATGAAATTTCAAATCCGTTATCTAAAACAAATATATTACAAACAGTTTATTCAATTAACGAAAATAACGAACATTGTGTTATGACTAATATAGGTAACTAAAGACCAAAACTTGCAGGTAGTCTTAAAATATTATAATCATTGGTTTAAAGTTTGAAGAAAAAAAAAACTTATTAAATCTGTTGTATAATACAAAACTCAATAAAAAACCTTTAGAAGTCGTCGTAAATAAAATTGCAAGTCAATTAAGTAAAACAATTGAGAACATAATTTTTAAGAGCATTATCATTAATTTTCATATTTTGTTTGGAACAGAATTAATAAAAAGCACAGCTGGAATAAAATTTTCTAAGGTAAATAAAATTTGAACTTTAAACAATCTAAAAATACCAGTGAAACAGAATTTAAAATCTTGATAATAGATTAGAAAGAAGTTTCTTAGAAAAAAAATAATACTTTAAAACTGTTACCTATAATCACGTCACAATTAAAATTTTATTTAAAATCTATTTCAGCTGAGCAAAACGAGCATTTTTTGTTACGGAAACTTATAATCTTTCAGTGTTATAAATTTAACATTCATTATTCAAAGTTTATCAAGTAACTAAAAATTAAGTCAATAAACAAAATTTCTAGTGATATTCTAAGAATTTATCTTTTAGGGGGTTCACAGGAAACAGAAAACCAAGCAAAACACGCCCTGGAAGGGTGTTAATTACATTTTTATTATTAAACTATACTAAGTCATAAAAAACTAGTCTGGTTTTACAAAACAGTACAAATAAGCCTCAGTTATTTCTTACAAAGCCTTAAATAAAAATAAGTTAATCTAAGTTAATCGGAGTAGCCTTATACCCTTAGGATATGTAAACACTAATAAGAGTTTCTAATAGTAAGAAAAAAAAACTCAATTTTGTTAAAGCTAATTTTAAGCAAGTCCATTTTAGGAAACACATTTGAAGAGAATTTCAGAATGCTACAAAGTTTTAAAAATATATTTTGCAATCCACTTCATTTGTTTGCACATTTTTTAAAGCTGAACAGTGAATATTAATAAAAACACAAACAGAAGTAGTAGTTTAACTAATTTGCATACTAGAAACATTTTTGTTATAAGGTGTAAGTTAACTTTGCTTATTATGAAAATAGCTGTTTTTTTCTTATGAGTTGTAAGAATAAAATGGTACTAATATACTTGAATTTTTATACTGATGGTTTTATATAGTCAAACAACTAAAACTACTCGTCAACAACGATTTTCCTAGTTAAAAAAGTATCTTTTAACTTTAAAAAGAATTTTCGTCAAACTAGAAACTTTTTTAATGTTTAAAAAACATTTCACGTTACATATGTTGTATCGTTTCAAATATTTGTCTGTGACGTTTAACTAAGTTATTTTGTTTATTCATCATTTGAAGTTATAAAACTTATAGTTCTATGGAAAGAAAATGTATAAATTTTAAAACTAGAAATTAATCACTAATCAATAAACATTAATCAAAATAAATAAGTTGACAGCAATATAAGTAAACTTATATTTACCTTATATTATATATATAATACTTTGCAACAAATATTCTCTAAAATTTCTGTGAAAAGCCTAAATAAAATTTCACTTTATTATTATAACCTTAAATCAAAATTAGTAATTTCGGTTATTAATGCTTTAGAATCAATTTATACCTAAAGCACAAATTTACATAGTAGAAACATATAACCAAGTTTAAGCGAAGTTTTTAAAGTAAAAGAGAAGTTACAATAAGTTCTTTATGAGTTTGAAGGAAACTTTTAAAACTTTACCAAACAAAGGTTTAATATTAAAACTTATAAGTTACTGTTATTAAACTACTACTAACATACAAGTATAGTTTAAAAAATCAATTAGATAAAAACTACAAGTGTGCACAGGTGGTTTTACTTTAGTAAAAAATTATTTAACAAATAAGAATTACAATTGTTTCTTTATTGCTGAATATGAACAAATAAAAACAAAAGATGATGTTTTTAGAAACATTTTATAGTTTCTTTTTTTAAAGTTAAAATAGTGTTTTAAATACTAAAATTATTTGGTTATTCTTATTATTTTAATATACCATTCATTTAAGTTTTAAAAACTTACAATTTAACTTTCAAATTTGAAAGATATTTTTTATCTTTAAAGTTAAGTTGTAGCTATCTTAAAATACTTGGATTTGTTAAAAACAAATCTAAAAAGAATAGTTAATTTTTCGAACAAGTATTCATGTAAATTTAAATCAAATCAAGACAAAAAATTGTATAAAAAGTTACTTTAAACCTAATATAATAAACGACGAGGTCAAAAATAAAAAAGATCTTGAATATAAGTTTAATTAAATATAACAGCTGTACAGAAGCTACTTATTTGAAGTTCAAGGTTATAAAAGTTAATAAAAACTTATGGACTTTTTTACTTAATATTAGAAGTTCTTAACAGTGTTGATAGACACTAAGCTGTATAAGAAGAGAAAAACCTCGAAACTTTCTTAATCATCTTCTTGTTCCCAAATAAAAAGAATTATAGTATGTGAAAATAAACTTACACTACAGATTAAGAAAAAGAAAAACGCTATTATTTCATTTATTTCGCCATGCATTGGTTTTTTATATCAAATTTCCTTCTTTAATTTGTAGTAAGTTGTTCTTGTCTTTGTGATCATAAAATTAAAAAAATAATATCTAATTTTAGTCTAAGACAAAGTTTTTATACACTCATATAAGCTAATAGTTTAATTACCTACTTTGAACTATTTAATATTCGTTCATTTTTATTTTGGCTACCTTACTAAAAAAAACTTTATCGGGTAATCGGAAGTACTTAAATTATTTTTGAAATTACTTTTATTTTCACACTTAGGTTTCTTTTTGTTCGATTAGTTTATAAATTAAAGCTTAACGACATTTAGTTTTTACATCTAAATTTCGTAAAGCAGATATTAAAACAATATTTGGATTTAATCTTATTTTCTAATTATTCTCAAAACTTAAAAAAAACATACATGATTTAGATAAAAATTAACAGGTTTCAAAAGTTTATCTTCATTTAATTACTAATATTAAAATTTATTTGTAGATAGTTTAAATTTATTGATACATATATACATAGTACAGTCTATTTTTTATATAAAAAATGATTTATTCATAAACAAATGTATGGCTTGATAAAAAATGAGTCGTCTTAGAATTATACAATAAATGCAAAATGATTCAAAAATGTAAAAAGATTGAAAAAAAGTGATTTTATTATGTAGATCATGAAGTCAATGTTATTGATGACCAGATTTCTTGAACATTGGAAAACTTTCTGATGTTGTTGCATTGTTTTGAGGTGATGAGCGAAGTGAACTTTCCAAGAACTTGTTGGGCTGCTGCTGCTGCTGATTCTAACAGCTTGTCTCCGCATACAAACCGTCGAAACCTTCTTCAGCACAAACACCCATTGCCGAGCGTTCGTTAATTTTCGGAAGGGGACAGTACGCTCTGCTCGGCTCCGTTTTCAGGAACATTCGTTTTCCGACCTCAACCTTGACGGGCTTCCTTCTCCCCAACAACGACCTTCTGATGGACTCCAGGTTTCTTTTGAAGGTGGCAGCTCCAGGTCGGTCCGCTTCGTCGAAACTCAGCGACTCCTTTATCAGGTACGACTGTCGAGATTGTTGAAATTTATATTCACTTAATATAATTAGCATTTTGTGGTTGTCATTATTGTTGTCGCTTAAAGCGTTTAGTTACACTTTTAAGTTGTCTTTAAGGCAATTTGGTGGGAGTAAAATATTTTTTGCTTCTGTCAAACTAGTGAACACTTTAATCAAAATAGCAGCTGTTAGTTACGAATGGTAAAAAAACACTCTTGTTATATTTAAAACTAAAGACTTTTATAACAGCTACTTTTGTGATAGTATTAAAATATCGAAGTTTGGTAAAAAATAGGGTACTGCTAATTATTCATATAACCTAAAGGTAAGTAATAACGTAACTAACTAAAGAAGAGTAAGTATTTTCTTGAAAAAAATAAGGAAGCTTGCCGAAGCGCGCTTCCTTGGCTTCTTCAAGTGTTTTAAAAATGTTCGTGAAGATTTCAATGCTGCAAACCGCCACTGCGAATACATCGCATTTGTATGTGACAGTGCACGGCGATTTCATCTGAAAGTAAAATTTTAGAAAATCTCAGGTGACTTTGCTACGTACTTAAAACTTCAGTGCGTTTTTTTGTTGAAAGCTCAAAAGTCATAAGCGTTGCATAAAATTAATTTTCAAGAGTCAGAAAAAATCTTGCCTTTGATTTCTTCTTTTCATAAGTAACTCAGTTTTAGTTTTTAGTTTTATGGTTTGTAAAATTTTTTAATAACTTATAGCCACTTAAAAATAATAAAACATGACACAAATACAAAAATTTAAAAAAAAGTAAATTATACCTGCTCGGGAGCCGCGTACATTGGAGTCCCTCTTCCCCTGCTCAAGGTGATTTCCCTCGGCAACGCGTCATCACCGTAACTCGTTCGGCTGTTTCTAGATGCTGTGATTATCGATATTAAGAATAAAATCAAATATAACAAGTTTTTAATGAAAATAGTGTTATTTTTTACTTTTAGCTTCAGATGCCAGTCCAAAATCGGCGAGTTTCATGGCGTGTTTGCTGTACAAGATGTTGTCCAGCTTCAAGTCCAGATGCACGATCTTCATGTGGTGAAGGAAGTTGACCCCCGACAAAATCTGAGGTTTTTTTTTATTTTTTATTTATTGATTAGTGTTTTATAATGACTTTACTAAACCGTGTTTTATCTGATCTTGTGTTTCCTTTACACTATATTTTAGTGTTACCTAGAAAAACAAAGTGTTTTAGTTATTTTTATCAGCTATGCCTAAAACTAATTCGCTATTTGAGTTAAGATAGGATTATTTATTTAAACTCACCTGTTGTACGATCTCGAATTTCGCGTTCAGGCTTCTTACAAAATCCATATTGAGGATTTTCCTCAAGTTGGAACCGCAGAGTTCCAGCTGCAGAGTTAAAAACTCACCTGTTGTGTTTTAAGTGTTTGAAAAAAGTTGTTTAGTATCCAACTCATTTAAAGAGTTTTTAAAAAGTAAATGATGTTAAAACTTGTATAAAGTTAAAAACATTTTTTTTGAATTTAAGAGCTGCTTTTATATTACTAAAAAAGTATACAAAAAATGAGTGTTTTTTTTTAAATTGTTAAGTTTAACATAAAAAGTCGATAATGCTTAAGAAATATAACAGATTTATCTAACCAGACATTATTAACATTAGACACATTTTTGATTTATTGTATTTTTTTAATTTTGACTGTTAAGTTTAATTGTAGAGTAGACAAACATTAAGTCTGTAACAAGTTATAACAAATAAAAAAGTTGAAGTATTAAAGGACAGTATGATGACTTATGTTCATGAACGTAAAATATTTTTATCACAAGCATAAAATTTGTATGTTAAAATTTGACAACTAACAATAATAACATATTTTTTTAATATTTTGAAAAGTGGTTGACACATAAAAAGTTATAATATAACACATTGAAACTGAAACTTGATTTGTCTTCACAAAAAGAAAATTTATACTTTTTCGTTCATTTTTTCTTTAAACTTTATAAACTAACAGTAGAGATTTTTGTTGTAGAAATTTCTCACTGTTGCTTGTCGCCAATTTCTGAAAAAAAAAGTTGAATGGTCAAAGTTTAACAAGTAAGAGTGTAACGATATCAAAATTTTAAACACTAAAGATATTCATCGTGTCTGAACAATATTCATCGTGCTTTTTTTTATATTGATACAGTAACTTTTACTATTTTTTCTAGTTATTTAACGAAATATATTTTATGGATAAAAGTTTTCATTTAATTTTCACACTATTTTGTAATTTAAGAAACTTAAACTAAAATTAATATTTAGTAGTTTACACAAGTTTTAATTTTAAAAGAGAATATTAAAGTCTCAAAATACAGAAATTTTTTCCTGAATGTTACTAGTTAATAAAATATTATAAAATTTTTTATTTTTTTTCAACGTACTTTCTATTTTGGTGTTAATGATAAATTAGTCGAATGTTAGTATAGTTTACACACTTTTTTGTAATACTGTTTGTAGATGTTTATTAGAACGAAAACTGTTATTTAGTCAAAAACTTTGATAAGAAATAAAAAAGCAACTTTTGTTTATAAAAAAATATTTGATTAAAAATTTATATTTCTAAAGGTTAAAAGAAAAAATTAGAAACCTCAACATTTCGTTCCTACTTTCCGACCATGCATCAAATATTTTGTTGATGTTTACATGTGGGTTATTCATTAAAATTATAGCTTCTTTAAAAGAACTTTCCAACTCACTAAAAATATAGTTTCTATTTAGGAATATCTAAAACTTTAAGATTCATATCTTGTATTTGTTAAAGTTAAAAAGTAGTGAATATTTAAGCTGTTAAGTATACTTTATTTTTATTAAGTTTTAAAAACGATAAATATAGTTTACTTTTCATCAAAAACATCGATGATTTTTATTGCAAATGATTTCTTCAATTTGGTGTGATGTGCTTTCACAACTTGTCCGAATGAACCCTGAAATTTAATTTAATTCAACTATATAAGTGGTACAAATGATTAAAACACAGTATAACATAGTTTAAAAGGAGCTGTACGGTTTTATATTATATTTCACTCCATGGTCATATAAAGTTGCAATCTATTTTCAAAATATAACGCAGTTTAAATTTATGTTATAAACCAGGGGTGTAAAAAGACTGGTTTCCGGCTTCCTAAAAATAAGAAAAAAAAAAGGAGAAGATAATGATTTTAAATACTACACTAATAATTTTGATTAGTTATAATCTTTGCATATGCTAATAGATTTAATTAAGATTTTTCGCACAATTGAAAAAAAAAAGAATGTTGAACTTATAAGGTTTAAAGAATAAGAAGTTTCAATATTTGCTTGTTTGCGGCTAAAAGTCAGCTGGAAGAGTTTAAAAGCTTTGTTGAGATATCATAATGAAATGGAAAAATTCTCTTTTCAAAATGTTTGTTTTAATTGTTTACAGTTTTCAATTGTAAACGCTTGAAAAAGCAAGAAATAACGATTGTTGATAGTTTTAGATCTAGAAAGATAAATTTTAATTTGAAAATAATTAATCTTAATTAATTAGGTTTAACTACACTTACTTGCTTGTAGAAATAAACTTACGTGAAACAAAATTTTAGTAAACTTAATTATAAAGCAATGAAATATTAGAATATTTTTTGCAGATTTTTTATGTTTTTTATCATGAAATTTTTAGAAAAATATTAAATACTATTATTTATCTTAGATGTTTTAAAGTTTTGTTTAATTTAGTTGACTAAAGCTGATCTTGTTATTAATATAGTGACATTTCTTTATTTAACTACATAAGTTTTATGTTTCTACACCATTCAATTCTACTACTAAGCTTCATGCTTAAATAATTATCCTTTTATAAAGTGAATTTTTAATTAAAAATAGTTTTTAAATAAGTTGATCTAATAAACAAAAGATATTGAGACTTAAAGGAATTAGAATTTTAATTTAAAAGTTTTAAAGAACTTTTAAATAAATAGTTTGTGTTTTACAGTATAAGTTAGTTGTCATAAAGTCTGTACTAGTTTAAGATATTAAAAGCTGTTTTGTTTTTAAACTATCTTTTAAAAGAAAAACTACTTTAACAAAATTAAATGAAAGAACGACTCTAAATGTTATAATATTAATTTTTTGAAAAAGTACTTTTGCTTACAATATAGTTTACAAATATGTTTATATAATAACAGTTACTTACTTTTTTTTTGTAATTGTTTTGTTTAGAACACAAATGTAGAAAACACTTTATTAATAAACAGAAACAATTTTGCTACACATTTTTAAAAAGCCTAAACACGCCCCTGTTGTTAAATATCTGTTTATGTTTCGTTTAAAACTTTGCTTTAAACTCATTTTTTTCTGAAAATGATTAATTGAAGTAATTCTAAAATAAATTTTAAGAAGTACCAACTTAAAAATGATTCAACCAAGTCTAAATTTATATTAACATTATGTTAGTAACTTTTTCGGGTAATTTTTATTTTAACTTGTAAAATAGTTAAGTTTAAACGTTTAATTTTTTATTTAGTTAAAAAAAAAGAATAAAAGTATAAAATAAAAATAAATAAAAGGACTTTCTTTTCTTCATGCAGACGTACATATTTAAACTTAATAAAAAAGATAAGCACAGCTTAATTGATATACTTAACAAAATGCAGAAACCACCACATTTTATTAGAACTTTAAATTAAAGCTGTCAGTAACAGCAGTAATATCATTAAATTTGGTCCACAACGTAGATGTTTAATAAAAAATAATTGAATTGTTTGTGCACTACAACTTGAAATGTTCTAATTTTTTTTTGTTATGGCTAACATCTTAAGTATTCACGTTTTGTTTTTTATAATTTTTAGTAAACGAAAATATGTTTTCTTAGTTTAAATTAAAGCTGTTAAAAATACAATGTCTTAAATGTTTATATTAAATTATATTATTAAATATTTATAGAAAGTCAATACTACAGTATTAAAAAATAATAGAATAATCAGTTACAATAAAAATAAGCCTACTTTGCCAAGAACACGTTCCTTGATAAAATATTTAGGGAGCTTGGAGTTTTCCTGTTAAAAAATCTCTGATAATTTTAATTACTAAAATGATTATGTTACTTTAAAACTTTTAAAACATCCTTATGTATATAGTTTTTGTTTTTCACTGTAAACAGCAATATTAACTTATACATTAATAAAAGTTTATTTGAGTTTGATAAACTATATGTAAATTTTTATATATTTTGTAGATTCGAATAGATAAAAGAAAAAAGTACGACAAAAACTAATTAACAATTATTTTCATATATTCAAACAAGTAAAATGATATTAACAAATAAAAGTGCATACTGTTATATCTGGTAAGAAGTATAAGAATATTGTTTAAAAATTTAATGATTTGTTAACGATTTTATTTCTTTTACATAAGATATCAATGAACAAAATTTGTAAATATAGCATAGCAGATTAACAAGTTTAAAGGCATAGGGGATACCTAACTGTTTTTTACATTTTTATCTTATTTTAACTAAGCTTGAAGTTTCCTTTCACAAACATTGAAAATATTTTTTAGATTTGGCTACTTAAATTAAGAGACTACAATAAGTTTCTCATGGGAGAAGAAAACTAAATCGACAATGAATACAGATTATTGAAAGTCTATTTCCTCCCACATTATTGAGACGAATATTTCAAAATTTCAGGAAACATTCTATGTAATATTTAAAAACCAACCTTTTATAAAGCATTAAATTGTGAATAATCCATAATTCCTCTTTTTTATTATTACTAACAATTATTTGTAAGTAAGTTTAATTGGTTTTAATTATTGCTAATTGTTTCTGTCTTTTATTACTGTTTTGATTATTTTTTGACCACATTGTAGTTATGTAAGTTTAAAAAACTTTATCTCTCCTTAGCTTTGTACTTTAGTGATGAGAATCGCTCAAAATATATTTAGTTTACTTAGTCATGTTTCCGTTTGTTTTATTGTATAATAAAAGTATTATTTTTAAATTTTTTGTTGATATTTTAGTAACAAAACATTAAGGAATTACTTCATTTTTTATCAGCTTTGTTTTAATTCCTGATTGGTCTTTAAAAAAACAAAAAAAAAGTGTTATGTACATTGATTTACGGCATAAATTTTATGACACAGAGAATGTAAATATTTAATTTGCAAAGAGATACTTTTTGAAAAAGCTTTATTATGGGTTTATATCTTTACAAGTGCTTCTTGATTTCACGATAATCACAAGTAAATAAACTTATATGTGACATTGAATATATATACTATATATAGTACTAGCTTAGTAGTACTAAGTGTTTGTAAGTAAAACTATTAGCATCAACGTATAAATCAACCAAAACGTAATGTATAAAAAACTAAAAGTATAAAATATAATTAGAGTTTTTTTCTACTCTATCTTTAGGTAGTTGTTATTTTATATGTTGAGGCTAATAACTTTACTTAAACATACTTAGTTGCTTAATTACTATACTATTACTGTATATAGCAAATATTTACTAATTTATTACTTTTCTTGAAAGCGTAAAACATTTCTTAAGCAAAAAACTTTTAGAAAATTTTATTTGTTATGAGCTATTTAATTAAAAAAAGTTTACAGCATCCCCTGTAATGACTTTGTTTTAAATAAAATAAAGTAAAAACATTGAACTAACATTTTCTGCAGCTTGAACCTAAACAAATAAAAAGTTATGTTTATTGATTTTTTTTATTTATATGGCTGAATTATGATTAAAGTACTATTAATCATAAAATTTCTAAATTATACTTTATTTTTGACTTAATTTTAAAATGAAGTTTTTTTTTTAATTTTTGAAAACTTAGTATATTAAAAACGTTTTCAAAATATAGAATTAAGTTTAACGAACAAATTTGTTGTATTTTATTTTCAATTAACAATTTTTTATAGGTTAGAAAACTTATAGGTTTTCCGAGTTCTTTAGTTTATTATAATTTTTAAAACATGTCATTCTGATTAAAGGTTGTTAAAGTTATATGAAAATATAAAAATGTACGGTGTTTTTTTCAACTTACCCGGATAAAGCAAAAGCAAAAATCTGGAACAAGCCAAAGATAGTTGAAATTAATAATTTTTTCCTGAAAATTATTAAAGTTAAAGTTAACCACAAAATCTAAGTTATTGAAAATTCGTCATAAATTTCATTAACAAAGTGTTAAACCTGTATCTGTTTTCTGTAAAAGATCAAAAAGAAAATGATAACTATCAACAGCACTATGGTAGCAACGTAGCTAGTAAGGACCAGTGGATTATCTGTAGGTTGAAGCTTTTGACAGACTAAAACGTATATGGAAGCGAAGTCACTGCATTTCTTTTGTAAATAAATTTCTCTTTGGAATACTAATCTAACCATAGGGCAATCGTTTGGCTGTATATTTGTAAATAGTGATGGACCCAAATTTATTCTAAAATTTCTCCCGTTTGAATTACTGCAAAGATTAAAAAGAGATCGGAAATTATCCACATTATTTTCATCTAAATACTTAGTTTGTTTAAATCTGTGTCTTTTGCAAAAAAAGTCTGACTCTTTTGTATCAAGATAGAAAGTTTTCATCAATATCAAACCAACTCCGAGTGTTTCTGCTTTTTCCTTGCAATTTTTTTTGAACTCTGTTACAATTTTTTGTAAAATTCTTGAAATAATCGAAACAATTTTTAGTATTTAGTACTAAACTTTTATTTTGGAATGGTCAGAAAAATTTGTAGGATTTTTCTTTAATTTATGCATGTGCTTAGTTTAGAAATTTTTAACATACTCTTAGTAAAATTAATCAAACAATTTGAAATCAGAGCTTTTTCTTCAACACAGTGTTTGAATTTAACATACTTTTATATAAAAGAGAAATTGTATGCATGTTTAACCATAATATTTCTCATTAATAGTGAGTAAATTCTATTTTGATGTTGATCTTAAAGTTTATACATTACCATAAAATTAACAACAGTAAATATTTACTATAAACGAGTTTTTAACGACAAAAATCTTTATTGTTATCAAAATACGACAAGTTAAAGCATTAATTTAGAATAAGAAACATTTCAAGTACTTTAAGCAAAAAAAAAAGCTTAAAAAAAACTTGATTAACAAACAATACTTTGAAAGATATACTTTTTGTTAATGGTTTGAATTACAATAAATTAAACTAGTGTGCTTAAAAAAAAAGTTATTACTTTTAGCTCATTTTAAAAAGTGTTTTTTTAACTAATAAACAGGACTACAGGGGGTCATGAGGCCATAATTTGAAACTTACACTACACATTTTGTGAAAATTTTATAAATTCATGGGACCAGAAGCTGTAAAAGGCGGAGCATCAAGGATACTCTAGATATTCTGGAGTTGGTGATAGAAGGCAGGTCTAGGGCGTATTTAGTGATATTTTTTTTAGAAATTTAGTCGGAAGAGGCCATAGCTTTTTTATTTATTTAAACAGGATCTTATAAAAAAATAGGAAAATTTTATCTAGACGATCAGCTACTGGCATGATTTTCTCTGTGAGACAGCAGTAGCTATATAAAAAAATGTTGTTTAGTAGAGAAGGACTGTTTGCAATATTTTTAAAGATTAGTTGCTCACCAAGCCTCATTGACATTGTGAAATATATGCACATTAACACAAGGCTGAGGTTTTTAGGAATTTTTTTATGTTCTGCTGAAACTTGATTTCTGCTTATCAACTATTGGCGCAAAACTTTAAACGAGTTTGACGTACCCCAACATACCTTAAACGTCTAAGAAAAAAACAAAAGACAAACAAATACGACGTACAAGATCAACTTTTTCCTGATAATGCTGTGCTTGTAGCTCACGAAAGTTTGCAAACTTTTTTGTCTTATTTTTTTCTGCACGCCAGCTTTTGGCCTCACTATTAGCCTTAAAATCTAAAGCACTAAGCTAAGGAATATCATTATGATATAACGATAATAAGACTATCAAAAGAAACTTTTTCAATACTAATAAATGAGTAATTTTCAATATTACCTTTAATATACTGAAAATTAAAGAACGAATAAAAGTTTATTAATATTACATTTTTTCAAATAGCTTGCTTAACATTAAACAATAAATTCAAAAATATATTAAAAAGTTAAATTTACTCACCATTGTTTTGATCGTAATCTCTGTAAAAATCATTTGTTTTCTTCTTGAAGCTAGGCACCGAATCAAAATCTGTCAATGTAATTATTAGTTTTAATTTTTACAAAAGGTTTACGTTTTTGATGTGATTTTAATATGTTATGCATTTAAATTATTTCTACAAGGTTCATCTTTTAAAACGTTCATTGGATTAACTTAGAAATTATATAAGTAAACGCTAATATAACCAATATATTTCATTAAAGTGGAGAAGTATGATTACTATTTGCATTTAGATTTATAAATCGTACGGTTTCTAGACAACGCGAGCAAAAAGTATTTCTACTGAAAATAAAAAAACTTTGACAAGAGGTTATGAAACAAAGGTTTGAAGTTTTTCTACTTGTTACCTCTATCAAGTATATAGTATGTCATGATTCAAATAAATATTGAAAACAATGCTTTTATTAAATAATTAACGTCACTAGAATTATAATGAGTAAAATAGAAACTTTTGTGTACTAAAGAAAAGAAAAAAACTTCAAACAAAAAATTACCTAACCCAAAAAATAAGCTTTTTTGATACATTTGTTTACTTGTTTTAATTAAACTTCGTAAAACAATTCTTTTTTGAGTAGTTTGAATACTATACAATTCAGTATTAAGCTTTTGAAAATAAAGTATTGGTTTTAACTCAAGCTAAAAACTGATTCTTATAGTTAGTAAAGCAAATTATTAACAATTTCATTTAAACAACAATACATATTGATTATAAAAACAACTTACCGTTGTAAGCACTATATTCATAATCTCTCTCGACATTTGAAGTTTCTTTTAACTTTTTTTTTCGTTCTGGATAATTTTTGTAAAGTTTAAAAAGTTTAGCATAGAACTATTTTATAAAAAGTATATACCGTCAAAGTTATTTTACACTTTGTATAGTAAAAAATTAGTCGATACAAAAAAAAAATAATTTACTTTTTTCAAAGTTATAGTTGTAATCTTCGTATCCACTGCTGAATAGTTCCGTTTTTGCTTTTTCATTTTGTTCTAAAGGTAATAAACATTTAAGATTATAAATTAGTTTAAAATATGTTTAAAGTAAAAGTTTTGATACATATTAACTTAATAGTTTAATTTTACACGACATTAGATAAATTTTATACATAAGACAATGTAAAATAAATTTTACCTTTAAAAAAATTTGAAAATACTGTTTTGAAAAAGAATTAGAAAGTAAGAGTTTATAAATCTTTAGAAACTCAACTCTAGTCCGTACTACAATACTATTAAAATATATAATATTCAACTAAAGCTATCATACTTTATTAGTTTTAAGTTATTTATATTGTTATTAAAATTATAACTTTTCTTATATTGTTTAAAAGCTTGAAGTGCATACATAAGCTGCATATTAAAACAGCAAATACTTTTTTAACTAAGTAGTGTTTTCACGTGTTCTTAGACTACACATATTAATAGTTTAATTTAAACAACAATATATATTAATAATGAACATTACATACTGCTGTAAGAATTGTAAAAATAATCTTTCTCAAAATTTAAAACATCTTCCGCTCTCGTTACTAGATAGTTTTGTTAAATTTTAAAAATGTAAAATGGAACTTAAATATTTAAAACTAGATTATTATAACATTTATTAACTTTTTATATAGTAAAAAATTCGTTTATATATAAAAAAAAAACATAAAAATTACTTTTTTTAAAGTTATAGTTGTAATCTTTATATCCAGAGCTGAATAGTTCCGTTTTTGTTTTTTCATTATTTTCTAAATGTAATAAAAATTTCAGTATAAAAAGCTAGTTTACAATATTCTCAAGAATAAATCTAAGGCGGAGTTTTTGAATTATTTCGATTGAATGTTTTACATCAAAAAAAATATCATAACTTTTTATACATAAGACAATGGACAACAGTCTTGTTTTTATTACGAAGTTTGAAATACTATTGTAATAAGAATTACAAAAAAAAATTTAAAAATCTTAGAACAGGACCCAAATTTATTTTTTTAGCTAAAACCTATTTTAGGCTTACAAAAAAGTATACTTTACGCATACTAATACAAGGCTGATAGTTTAGAATGTTAAGCTAATTAAATGGTAATCTTAATATCAAATAGAAAAAGAAGCTTTAAAGAAAAAACAAAAAAAAAAAAGATGCACATATTTTACTTAAATTTACACAAAAGAGACTACTGTCTTAAAATACTTTCACCAACTATTTTAAAGTCTTACTTTCTGACATCTGAAGATTTTAAATTATGTTTTACTTTTGGTATAGTACGACTATAATCTAAAGTTGTCAATTTAAGCGTTGTTATATTTGAGAAATTTTAACTTAAGAAACCTCGTTTTTACTTGTATTTTAAATATGCACAAAGATAAAAAAATTGAAGGCACGCTTAGATTTTAATAAAATAAAAATAAAAATTAGTCCCTTACTTTTCAAATTTACTACTTCTCACACACTGACCTATTAACAAAGCCGAAAATGGGGCTGTACCGCCTTTTCCAGAAAACCTTAATTTAAGTTACTATGCCATATACTTGTAAAATTAATTTTTCATTTCTCTACCGCATGCTAAGATTTTGGCCTTACTTTTAGCCTTAAACAATTCAAGTGCTAGCCAAACAACTGTTGTTTCTTGAGCTATCAAAATTGATGATTAAGTCCTTTGAAATGAGTTGCGCACCATAAATCTTTAGAGCAGTGGTCGGCATGCTTCTTCGAACCCGTGAACCCTAAATCACAAAATTAAAATTCTGTGCATCCCAATTTGCATTCTTTAGCGCCGCTAGTGTTTAAGAATATGTAAACACATTTAATCGTTTTTTACTAGTAATTCGGTAACATCCAGTTAATTTTTACATGCTAACTACAAATTTACCAGTTTACCCATTCCAATACACTTTCAATATCGATGATCTAATTTTTACAACAATGTTTTACTTGTATCACCCAGGTGTAGAATACTAACTAGATTAATTTAATACATTGCCACTACCGCAAATAACAATCAGTAGTCTTAGTACTTTTTATTGAATGGTAAATTTAAATATTTAGTTAAGTTAACTTAATAATTTCTTATTAAGCGAATACTAACTGTGTTTAACAAAGGTATTGCCACGTCCAAATAACGAAGTCTTTAAGAATCTATGAGATTTGCTTACTTCGGTTTTTCTTTGGGCAGCTAAGGGTGGAAGAATTTTTGCATAATGAAACAGAATAGAACTAGAAGAGTACAAAAATGGTCGTTTTATTATAAAACAAAATGGTCAATTAAATATCAAGGTTAATTATGTCTTAAATGTAGAAAGATTTAAAAAAACTTTAATTTAGTTTCTGCGCAAAAAAAAAATCATGTACCCCAAAATAAGTTTCATGCACCTCAAAAGTATCGTGCACCCTATAAAAAAAAATTCATGTACACTAGTGTGCACCAGTGTACACCGTGCCGACCACTGCTTTAGAGCATCAATGAATAGTGGATACCGATATTTATTGTCAAGCCGGTAAAACTTTAAGTAAAATAAATGACGTTTTAAAATAGTTTTAGAAATCTCAAACTGTATATCTGCATAACGTAGAATTTTTAATTAGTTTTGTGTATGGTATGCTCTAATGTACGGCAGAAAGACCCTATCAATTATGCATAATATGAAAACTGTCACCTTCAACCTACAATACCTTTGTCTTGTTTTAAAAAATAATTGAAAACAAGATTAGCAACGAAGAAGTTTTGAGACGTACTATCCTTAACGCTAAATAAACTGGATCCAGTTCCTGCTAAACCTTAGCTAGGCTACGGATATTTTCTAAAATTTAGGATCCAGCCCGACCCGAATTTTAGATCACGCAAATCACTAGTCAGATGCTTATAATTTATCACCAATAAAAATCTTAGACTTAACTTTATTAATAAGCGTCGCTTTTTAATTTGTATAGAACTGATTTTAAACTTAAGTTACTTATTAAAAGCGTTTTACTAGTTCTAATATTTTTGAATAGTTATTTTATATTATAAATTATATTTTTAATTATAAAGTTTTAAAACTTAACCGTCATATACAAGTTGCATATTTAGGTAGGGAAATTTTTACTTACAAATTTGGAATTGTTTTAAGCAATCCTTTAACAGGTTTTAATAATCTAATTAAAGCAACAATACATATTAATAATAAAAACTACTAACCACTGTGAGAACTGTATTCATAATCCTTTTCAAATTTTGAAACATCTTCAAATTTTGTTATTCCTTCTAAATGTTTTCATAAATTTTAAACAATTTAAAAAAGTAGTTATTTACTGAAAAGAAATACATTTTTTACAGTCAATGTAAAAAAAAAACAATAGTAAAAGTTACTACTTTCAAAGTTATAGTTGTAATCTTCATATCCGGAGCTGAATAGTTCCGTTTTTGTTTTTTGATTTCGTTCTAAAGGTAATAATATTTTTTTATTAAAAAACTACTTTACGATATTCTTAAGAATAAAGCTAAAGTAAATATTTTGAAATCGACTAAGTAGTATTGTTTCACAGAAAAAAACTTAACTTATTACATAAGAAATGTGAAAAGGTTTAAGTATTGATTTTAAAGAATTACAACAAAAAAGAGTTCAACATTTTTTAACAGAAAACAAGCATTTTTTTTTTGATAATAACTATTTCAGGTTTACAAAAAATTAGACTTTACACACAATAGTACTAGGCTGCTGGTTTGGAATGAATAGCTAGTTTAATAGCAATATTGATTCATAAAAAATTGCGCAGGTTCGACTTAAGTTTAAGCTAAAGAGACTACAGTTTTAAAATACTTTCACCAACTATTTCTAAGACTAACTATCTTAAATATTTTTTAGGTGTAACACTTATCTTTAGGTATTTTTTGTTTTAGTATATTACGATTACAAATTGAATTTATTTATTTAAGCATTGTACTATTTGAGAACTTTAGACCTAGGAAATCTCTATATAATTACTATCAAACTCAACTTTAAACATAAAAAAATTGAAGGTACGCTTAGATTTCAAAAGGCAAAAACAAAGCATTTATTTATCCCATTTACTGTTCGTTACCTACTATTGTCTTAAAACTGCCCTAAATTAGGCTGTACTGCCCTTTTGAAAAAACCTCAATTATGTATAGGTATTAATAAAATATTTAATAAAAACTAATAACCTTTAAGTTCTAAAATTATATTTTAGTGTTTACTATTTATATTAAATGTATACAAAGTTGCACATTTAAAAACGTAGACGCTTTTAAACGAAAATGGAAAAATTATTTAAAAATTGGTTGGAAAATTAATTTCATAAACAAATTAAAACTAAGTTAAACATCTAAACTAAAAGTTTTTATGAATCGAGATAGAATATTTTTTTATTACTTATATCAAATCTAGGATTTACGTTTTATAGATTTTATGTAAATGAAATGTTTATGTAAAACTATTTATATCTAAAACGTTATACATATACATTATAATCAACTTGAAACTTGTTTCATATTTAACTTATGTAACTTTTGTAAATTATAACTGCTGTTCTTAACTAACAAAATATTTAAACTGACATTTAAAACTGAGACAACTTAAGTTATAAAAACAAACAAATAATTTTCTAATTCCGACTAAAGTAATTCAAAAATCTCAACTTCAGACAATTCCAAAACGTTACTCAAGATTACATCAGCATAAGAAAAAAAAGTTTAGAGCAGTCATTGTATTTTAAACTTGTAAAAGCTAAAAAAGTTTTTTTTTTATAGAATTTTGAAGCATGTTCACTCGAAAATAGAATATTAACTTTATACACTATTTAATTACTTACTAAAGTTATGCGCATACTCAAAGAAAAATCGCTTATTTGCTATAATAATAGGTTGCATGCCTCTTAGATAAAATAACTTTTCTTAGTTATTATCAAAAATGACAGTCAATTTGTTGTAGAAAATACAATAAATATTATGAATATTGTTATAAATAACAATATTATGATTATTATTATATATAATAATATTATAAATCTTGTTAATAGTTATAATATTTTTTTTATAATTATAATTAATAATAATGTTATTAATAATTATAATAAATATTTTAAACAAACACGATAAATCTAGAACTATTCAATCTATTTAAATAACAACTGCGATATTTAAATAACTATAATTAAAAAAAAAAACTAAATTACAAAAACTTAAATTGCAAAAATTAATATCATTAAAAATTGTAATACTTTTACAGATTTTGAAAAACATTCGAAATTGCAATTCATTATTCAGGAGTATCCGCTAGCGAGCGCCAAAGACCTAGTGATTAACCAATTGTGAAACTCATATCAAATCAAAACTGTAAAAACTTTTAAGTAGTTTTAGAATTAAAAACATCAGTACCAGCAATGCAACCCCTAGGAAGTCATCAGGTGCCGACCCTGATAAGAATTAACTTTAGTATTAACAAAAAAGTAGAGTACATTAAACTCTTTGTACACAGCTTGACGTGTTGAAGGCTTTTTTAAATAGCGGCAGGTTAAACTAAACCTTACTAGTAAATTAAATTGTTAAACTCCTAAAACAACTACAGTAACCTGCCACCTAGGTACGCATTTCCAAGCCCTGCCGATATGGTACGCATTTTTAGCCAAAAAGTAGTGTTACAAAACTATCATACTTAAATAAAAATTACACCGTAATAAATTTAAACAACTTATATTAAAAGAAGCAAAACATATAATTTATAAACTTAAAAGTTGTGTATCATATCCAATATTAAAAACAAGTATATTAAAGTTTATTTAATAAAAGAAAATAACAAGCAGTAAAATTTGGTTTTGCGTACCCCATAATATAGGAATAAAATATACTTAAAAAGTCAAACAAAGTTTAAACAAATGAAAATAATAAACAATGCAATTAAAATTTAGCCTACGTGATGCGAGATTGTAAAAACCATGGTAAATAGATAGAGACAAAATAAGTAAAATGTAAACATATAACGGTTAAAGATTTATTAATCAATTATTTTTAAATCCAATACTGTTAATATTTACTATGCAAATAACAGTCTACTACAAGCACCACGACATTTTATCCTTTACTGTGTTTTCCACCAAAAAACCACCTAAAATGCAAAAATTGCTAAATGTTAAATAAGCAGGAGTAAAATTTTCTAACCCTAAACCAGCTTTTTTGAAAAAACACAGGTCAATCTTTTCATAAATCTTTTTATTTTAATTAGTAATTAATTTTATGTACTTTTTAAATTTTAAAGACACAAAGAGATTCAATATAGATTAAAAAACGTAGTAGGTTGATAATAAATATAATTATAAATATACATACTAACATATAACACATATCAAATAAATATTTAAGACTTCATAACAAATATGTTTTGTTTTTATCATGAGAGTTTTTTGTATGATGAGGTAATTTGGTTTCAACAGTAATTTTCAAACTCTAGTGGCTTTAAACATGTTTGTATTGTTTGTATCCAGCTACCTTAATGTGAGTAATTTAGACAAAAGTTTTCTAAATACGCACTTTTGTGCTGCGTTTAAAGTGCTACCTAGGCAGGAAGTTACTGTACTTCGCTTATATAAAAATGAAACTTTTATTGTGAAGTATTTGATATTGCATCACACTCTATAATCTAATTATCAAAACAAGTTATGTTTTAAAAATAATTTGTTATAATATCTTATATTTTATTAATAATAAAAACTGTTGCAAGGTGAAAAAAACTGTGCAAATTTTAAACGAATTATACAAAATACTTATGTTGATAATTCTAAACGTAAATAAGTTTTCTCGTAGTTTTGAAACAGAACAGAAAACAAATTGAAAGGTATAATTAATGGTAAATATTATTTCAAATATCATCATCATTATTTGAGGTTTTTTATAGTTAACGTTGCTACGACTTATAAAATGAAGCTTATAACAGTTAAAAGGCTTGAAATAAACCACAACAATAGTTTTAAACAATAGTATCATTAACATTGGTTTTATTAAGCTTATGATGAAGTTTATAGTTTTTATATTTTAAGCTTAAATATTTGTGGCTAAACGTGAATAAGATAAAGGGCTGCATGGCAACATAAACTAATTCAATTGATATCTTATTCTTTATGTCTAAATATAGTTTACTTCAAAGTTGTTAAAACTAGTATAATGAAACAAACGCTTTGGCATAAATAGTAATGTTTCAATGTTTAAATAATCTTTTAAACTTTTATTTTAATAAATTTATTTAATTGTTTTTTAAAGTCTTATGCAATTGCTTATTAGTTTTAAACTAAAAAAAAAACGCTTTTAGTCATGTAAAAAATATAGATAAAATATATAAACAAAGCTTTTATTATTTCCTTTTTCAAACAACCAACAGGGTGAATGCTAAAAGTTTACATAAACTAAAGTTATAATGATTGTTTTGTAAAATATATTAAAATTTTGTTCACCTGAAGCAACTTGTTTGACACATATTTCAGCGTAGAATATCAAAATTATGAAAAATTTCATCATCATTTCTTACTTTTCTTATACAGACCCGGTAACCTGTTTTACATTTTTATTCTTTTTTTAAGTTTTAAAATTTATTTAGTGCTTTTAAATATTTATTTAGTTCTTTTACTTTTGACTAACTTAGTTTACTTTTAAAACCTAAATTAATTCGTTTTCGTTTTAGAGATTAATTAAAGCTAATTGAAAATAGATTATAATGTAAAAATTTCAAAACTTTAAAAAAAATTAATGTATTTTAAAAACACAAGTTTGTTAATCATTTGTTAAAGTTAAAGAAATTACAAAAAACTATTAAACGTTCGAATCAGATGAAATTACTTGAAACTCATCAACAATCAGTTAGTTTATTTTTAAAATACTAGTTTTACTATTACAGACAAGCAGAAAATTATACCTCATTTGAAGATTAAAAGCTCGAAAAACTTAACAGTAAAGATTTGAAGAGAATTATGCGTTTATGGGTTTTTTAAATATATCCTAAAATTTACTGTAACATTAAAAATATGCAAGCCATAAGACTTGAAGTTTTACAAAAAAATTATATTTTCGATTTTCAAGCAACAAATATTTTTTTTATTAATCATTATGAAACTGTTTTAGTTATTTATACATTTAAACTTTACAAAAAGCTATATGTATACGATTTTATATAGGTTAGTTATTAGTTTTAAATCTTTTCAAAAAATAGTTTTATTACTATCTAGATGAATATTTAACTATTATCTTATATATAATAAATATATAATATGTTTCTAAAATATATTAAAATATTTTAAAAACATAGCTGTGAGCTTCTTAGTTTGTAAAAATTGTTTTTTTTTTCGAAAGTAAAACAAATGCTAGTAAATATTACTCTGACAACTTAAACTTTTTTGTCAAAGTTTTTTATTAGTTTTTTTTGTATTTTGATAATTATAATTAATAAATAGGTCTCTTTTGAACTAAAAAAATAATATATATATAATATTTATGTGAAAATTTACTTTTGTTATGACTGAAATGTACTTTAACGTTTTTTCTTTGTAGTGTAATAGGTATTATTTGTAAAAATATTGAACATATATTAATAGTTACAATAGTTTATTGTGAAAGTAAAAGCATTAAGGTAAGCACACTTCTTATAATTTTGTTAAAAAATGTTAAATAACGTTATTAAATATATAATCTAGGCTTAAAGCATAGTATCAATACATACAGTTTAACTAACACTATTTTTCTAATAAAACTAAGATAAATCAATAAACGTTGTACTGATGTTCTTGAAATGGTTTAATATTTTTGCCGATGCCTTTAAATAGGTTATCATTTCGATCACGCTCCAATTGTTTTGCTATATGTCTGAGTGAGAGGCGGGAAAAATATCCTATTTTTAGTTTTAGCATTGTTTGAAGCTCTTTACAATAAAAAGTTATTAACATCATTTATGTACTTGTTTGCTGAAAGAAAGTAAAATTTGCTTAAAATTTTTGTAAATTTATGTAATTAAACAACAATAAGTTTTATATTAGAAAAATTAGCACATTTTGAAATGGTAATTAGATACTTTTCGTTTAAAAAAAGTCTGTTTACGTAAAAATAAAGAAAAAATTAAATAAAGCAGATTTATAAAGGAAAAATTTACTTTTTAAAAATACATATACTATATTTTGCTTATATATTATTGATGGATAATAAACTTATACGTTTAATGTATTAAAGTTTTTGATAAATATATTTTTTATAATGTATCTTTTTTATTAAGTAGCGTAATAGAAGAACCATTTTTGTTGTTTTTTTTTCGACATGATTTCTTTTTTGAAAAGTTACGTAAAAATTTTAAAACTTATTATAGATTTTTAAAAGTATTGAGTTTAGACTTTATTGTACTTGTCTCCATAAAAATATTTAAAACTCAATCAAAAAGTGTTTATTGTTGTAGTAACAAAAACTAAAACAGTTTTTAATCAATAAAAAAGTTTTCAAATATACCACCAAAGCAAACAGTCTAACTATTCTAAGTCTATACATTAAGCGTTTACTACACTAAATTAGTTTTGTTTAAAAGAGATTTTGTATTAGTAGTATAACAAAGATAAACCTACTCAGTCGATTTTTTTTAAATACCTGGTTAAAAAATAAAAGATAAAACGTTTTAAATAATTCTAAAAATTACGATATCTTTCTAATTAAAACCAACCACAAATATATCTTTTTAAACTTAATTTTTACCTCTTATAATCTACAAAAAATTTAAACAAAGTTTTTTGGAAAAAATGTAGTTAAAACAAAAAAAATATGTTGAAACGTATAACATTACAATTTAACCAAAAAAATTTACTTTATAAAAAAAGATAATTATAAGTTAGAAGATATACAAGGTCAGCGTTGAATCTTTAGAAGACACATTCTCATATATTGTTTTGAACTTATGTCACTTTTAAAATAAAACTAAAATATTTACCACCAAGGTTATTTTAAAAACATTAAAGCTACTATGAAAGTTTATACTTTTTACAAAAAGTTAAGACGTAAGTTATTGAAAACATTTGTTATAAAAACTTTTAATAATAATTTTAAAAGTTGTGCTAGATACTTTCATAAATTTTCATTATTTAGATCTCTATTCATGGTAAAGGATACCTAGATGAATAATTAGAATGCTATAAAAATGTTATAACAATCAGTATATTTTTTTATTTTCAACACTTAAATTATAATTGTATTAAATTACTACAAAACATTTACTAAGTAAATTCTACTATTTTTTCTCATATTTGTTGAATTCGATGACAATAAGATATTGTATGCTTTTAAAACTTAAAATCAACAAAGCTAATTTAATTTTTTTGGTAAAGTTTACATGTTTTCCTATCAAAATAAATTGCCTTTTCAGCTGTTTTAATTAGAAATCGACTTCAACCTATATTAAAAACTGTTTTATTTTTTTTGCACTTAAAAAACTTTTTTTTTATAAAACATTGTTGTAATTTTACTTATAAAAATTGTAATATATATACGAATTATATAAACGTAAAAAATTCAAATAAATGTGTTTGTTTTAGAATATTTTAGAATTTTTTAAATATAACAAAAATTTCTTACTAAGTACTAGTTGTATTTTTGGTTCATTTTATTAAAAAATCTTTTGAAACTTTAAAAATAACTGATAACACAACATCTTTTTTTTTTAATACTTATTTATTACTCGCTACTGTAAAACCTATAAAACAAATTAGCATATTATAGCAATTTAATTTATGTAAACGTAGGGAATGAATGAGATTTCAGTGTTTATAATTAAAGAACTATTTTATTTTCTATGTTCAAACCTACATTTAATTTTTAAATAAGAATAAGAATTCATTAATCTGCTTTAGTAAAAAGTTATGTCCTTTTCTAAAAGAAATTAACATTTAATTGTGTTCATTTTAGTTTAACCGGTTTATGCTTACACAACAGAAATAATACACACAACCAAGTTTCGTGATACTTATTTAGCTCAATTGCATTTAAAATTTAACAAGATTTTTATACGCATTGTCTAATTTAAAAATACTTATGACGACATAAGTAGTCTTTATTGTCTTTGATGACGAAAAGTTATTAAATGTCTGGAAAAGTAAAGTTGTGGAAACTATCAAATAAATTTATACAAACGTTTATAAACTTGAACTTCAAATGAATAGCTTCTGTGCAGCTGTTTGATTTTGTGAATCTCATATTGAAAAATGTTTAAATTTTTACTATTTTTGCCTGTTATCATTAACTTTAAAACAATATCGTTTTTTGTAAGAAACAAAAAATATCTTTTATTTGACATAACCAGTTAATACGGTGGTTTTTGATTATTTAATACAGTTAAAATAGTTTTAAAACACTTGACATTAGTTTTAATAAACAGTTTAAAATGTTACAACTATAAAAAACTAAAAATAATTTAAAAACTTTACACAAAGATAAAAAAACTATATATATGTTGAAATAAAAAACTGTGCTGAACATTTACTGTAGTTTATATTTAAGTTATAAAAAGACAACTAAATATTTTAAATAACTCAACTTCAATAATAAAATAGTAATTAATTAGAACATTGTAGTTATAATTAAGCACATTTTTCAAACATATATAAAATGTCATTCATACTGTTTTATTTTATCAAAAAAGATCGACATTTAGTATATTGAAATATTCGTTGTAAATTGTACAAAAATATCCATTTTTTTAAAGATTTTTTACTTATAGTAAATTGAGCACCTTATTGAAGCAAATGACAGATAAATAAAAAAGATATTTTAATAAACTGATATCAACTAAACTTCAAATTTTTAAATCTTCAAAATAATTCATCTCGGGAAGTGTATGTTAAACACAATTTGTTTAAGCTCCTAATTAATAAAGATAATAACGCAAAACAATCAAACATCTAGATTACTTTATTCAGGTTGTATCTTTTTTAACACTTTCATATAAGCCTAAATTTGAAAACCAAGCGTTAAGCTATTAAAAAAAAAAAATGATTTTTTTCTTCATAATTATCAAACGTAACCAAAAAATACATATCTATACTTAAGAATAAAGTTTTGCTTCTAATCTATATCAAGTGACTGTATCAAATATAATAATAAGGTAAACTAATAATCAATTGCAGCTTTTTTTAGGCAAACTATAACTTTTTATTTTTTTTAACAGCTTAGATAAACATTCTTTCAAGTTGTTCTACTTTAAACAGGTCAAATGTTAGTAAAACTTTATGAACTGATGTTGTATGTTTTTATCTCTTTAAATAATGTTAAAAAAAACTACAATGAGTATATACTTTTAAATTTTACTTATATTTATTTAAAACCACTTTATTTAAGGAGCTATAAATGTATTAAAATAAAAAAATAACGCTTTGACTAAAGCTGAGTTTGAAGATTATAACAATCTAAAAGATATATATATATATATATATAATTTCAAAGCTTGAATGTAAAGTTTCTAGTTTCTTAATTATTTATTTTTTTAAGCCTGAAGTTCATACTAAAAAATGATTTTTTACCTAGTTTAAGTTTAGTTCAAGTTATTAATGTATATCTTGTAAAGTTTTTTATTTAAATTCACAATAAATTGCAAATATATATAAAAACATTCTGTGTAGCAAATTGTAATATAAAAAAATCTAAATTTTATTTAAGAAACTATTAAAAAATTTTTTTTTAGGTGTGTTAGAAGACAAACTACTTAAAATAATTACACTTGCCTAATTTAAAAACATTTACACATCGCTAGTTTGCTCTTTTTATGCAATATTCTTTTTGATCAAATTAAAGTAGTATAACAATTGTGGTATATAATTTAGTTAATTTTTATGGAACGTTTTTGTTTCTAGCAAGTAAAAATTATTGAAATGATAAATTAAAACGAATTTAGTGTTTTGAAAACAAACAATCACAAAAATTAATATGTGATTAGCAGTATTTGTAAGCCTGCTTATTTAAGATTCAAAAAGACACACTTGAGAAAAAGCTTAGTATATTTAGTAGATAACACCTATTTAGCAAACATGTTTTTATTTCACTGTAATATCAATGTTATAATACAAGTATATTCCTTTTTGCTTTTTCAATTGAATTAACAAATGCTAAAACTTTTGTTTGTTATACTAATATACTTGTTTTAATAAAAATAACAGATCACGGACTTATTAAGTTTCAATTATTTTTAGTAAAATTTCGTTTCTAGAAAATCTAAACTATCTCAAGTAAAACTTTTTTTGCAAGTCATTTAATAAAACAGTTTAACTTTAAAACTTAAAATAGTACCTAAAAGTATAAAAAAAATTTTAATTTAAAGGTAAGGTTCTTAAAACGACGTTATGATGGTTTATGTTTTTATAGCTTCATATACTAAATCTACTTTTTGATAAATAAAAGTACAAACATATTTTTATAAGTTTTAAAACCTAAAATAAAGTAGTTTTGTTTTTATATATCAAATATAAAACAGAATAAGAAATTTAAAACTCAAAAGTCAACTTTTTGTCACTTTATTAACTTATAGTGTTGAAAATCGACTTTTGCAACGGAAAATAAACAAACAAATAAGTTTTAAATCAACATTTTTTGAATACTTTTCAGTAGTCTGAGAAGTTGTTAAAACTCTCAGCTGCAAATGTTGTAAACAATAGCTAATTTTTTCACTTATTTCTTGATCTGAATTAAATGTAGGCTTTAAAATAAGTAACTTGTGTAAAGTACAACAGCTAATTTTCTATATAATTTTAATGAAATGTGAGAACTAATCGTTTAAAAAAAACCTAAATTAATTACAAAACTTTAAGTACTATTGAAACTTTAATTATAATAAAGTAACCTTATAATTGTTAACAGTATTTTATTTTTCAAATAATAAACAAGGTTTAACTAAACCTATTAGTATTTTTACAATATTGTAATACTTTTTATAATTATTTTTTTCTAATGACTCTTAGTAATATTTAAAATTTTGGAATTAAGGTAGTATGCCTCTTTTGATTTTTAAAACTTGACAGTTTTTGAAAATTTGATTAAATTAAAGTAAAACATGGTTAGGAACCACTAAAAATTACTATCTCAGCCTTTTACAAAACACAAGTTGAAAATATTTTTTTTTCAAATAAACATCATTAATCTTGTACACTTTGAATTTCATCCTATTTTTAATTTGACATATGATAATATATATAAGGATTTTTTTATCATTATTGAGTAATATTTAATAATATTATGAGTAACATAATATTATTACTTATTGTTAATAATAATATGAGTAACAAAAAATAAACAGTTTAATTTTTTTTTCAATAACCGCTAGGGGACGTTTTAAAGTTGTACATCAAATCACATAATTAAACTTAAACAATGTGTGTTTTTATGCTCAATTCAGCCATAAGTGTGCAAGAAGCACATCACATTTAAGACTCTGTATTATAAGTAAGATCTATTTTTACTTTCAAAATAATGACATTCAAGCATTGTAAGAACAATAAGAACTTTCTAGTAGAATGATTTTGTTAATTGTTGTGCGTGTTCTCGCAGTTTTATTCTGTTAATAAATTTAGCTGCTTTTCATTTGAAGAAACTCAATTTTACAACAAAACTTAATGTTATGTCCAGTAATAAATTTATTAAAAACATAGTTAACGTTATCAGTCAGGACAACTCTGGAAACCTATTTCCTAACTTAGTAAGCAACATAATAAAACCAGCGTTAAGAGATCCCGGTGCTTAGCCGAAAATAGAGAGACAATTAGGGCTAGCTGACTACCCAGCAGCTCCAACGTAATACCTACCAGCTCTAGCTCATTACCAACTAACACAGGTGCACAAACCCCCTTTATAATTACTAATAGCAGTTTCTACTCCAGGCTTAGGACAACATGTCAAACCTAAACTTTTTTCATCAAGAACTTTTTATCGTTTATTTTACAAGAAATGACAATGTGTAAGATACACCTATCCAGAAATAGTGAGTTTTAAAAAGACTTTTGTGTTTTTTTTTTCTATCACGTTGTTACTTTATATTTAAAAAAAACACTATAATTTTTACTTACTAATTTATTGTTAAATGAAAAAAATCGAAAAAAAAAAGAGTTAGTATCTAAACATTTAGATCTCCGTCGAACTCGTAACTTTTGTTGTTTTCACGCCTCAACTTTCGATTGCTCCTACAAACTTTCACCAGTGCGAAAACAAGTCCTAAAACCGCTAACAAAAGCACCCCGCACGCGACACTAAGACTCAAGTTGTTGAAAGGAACAACATTTTTACTGAGCGCCGAAGCTTTTGGCTTTGTCGGGTCGAGGCAGATGAAGCGTTGCTTGGTGGTTGAAACGCACGCATCGTTGCCTCTGCGCACCCCCATTTCCGCGCCGTTGTCCGACACCTCGAACAAACCGCGAGCGCATCGATACCCTCCGGCCAGCTCCTCTTTCACCACGTCGAAACCGTCGTACAACGGTCCGTGGACCGCGTCGTCAAACTCCACTCCGTTTGAAAAGTCCCAATGCGCCTCACCCCCGCACATGCTCACCTTCAACCCGAGGAAGTAGGACTGGCTCATATTTTTTCCCTCGCAATTTGGATGCGAGAGCATTTTGGTGATCGCATCTTTGTCCTCTTGGGTGGTGACTGGAGCCAGGATTTGGCCTTTATCTTTGCAAAATCTCTCAGCCCCACACTCGTATCTTCCCACGTTATAGGCGGTGAAAGTGCCAGACGACGTTTTAACTGTCTTTTTGCAATAAGGTTTTTTACCCATTTTTCTATAAATATCTCTAAAACTATACTCGGTTTATTAAAATTGAATAAAAAGTTGCCATGGCTTATGACTTACAAGTAGTATTATACCAGGCTTAATATATGTAAATAATTTTATTACGTTTTGGCAGTTATATTTAACAAAAGTGAATTAAAAACGATTATAAATTGAACCTTATACTTAAAATTTTAAGTAAACTAAACGATTTGTTTTATTTTAAGCAGACATAATATCAAAAAAAATATTAGTATTTTTTTTTTATAATGTGTAGTTTTATTGAATATATTAAGCTGAGCTGGGGCTTATTTTTAATAGATAAATTTAAATCAATAGTTTTTAGTTTATAAATTATACATGAATTACCGTTTTTTTTAAATAATTATGCAGGTATTAAAGTTTACAGATCTTAAAGTTATTTTTTTATCGTACATTCAAAAATGTAAAGGTTAAGTAGTACTTACATAATAGATTAAAATATATAAACTAATTATTTCTATAATTTCATGTTTAGTAGATTTTATGATTCTAACAAATTTCTTGACTTTTAATTATTAAATTTCTTATTTTATATTTTATCTATTAATTTTAGAAAAATGTGATGATGACAAATAAGTTTTTATTTATAAAGATTTTCTAAGTCAAATCAAAACTTTACTACTTAAGCTTAAATTTTTTTTTAAATTATAGGTTATTCAGGTTTTTAGTGATTTTGTTTAAAATTCAAGGTTTTTCAATGATTTTTATTCAAAATTTCAGGCTTTATTTCATAATTTCTTAAACTTTATTTTTTTCTTTGTATGTTTAGCCTAAATTGTCAAGTTCCAGGTTTTTCCAGGATTTTAAGGTTTTGAGCAACCCTGAACTAACAACTTTTTTAAAGTTGAACGCGGGATTTCTTTTATCATATCCTGAAAGTTAGTTTACGCTTGTTATACTTAAGAGAGTGAAAAAAAGTATTCTTCAAAACTTTATAAATACTCAGACTATTTTATCTCAACTTTAACCTCACTAGCTATTATGTTTTAAAAAGTATGTAATAACTCCATACATGCTTTATTTTACTAAGAGTTAAATGTAGAACATTTAAAAATTTACAAGTTTTTTTGTTGTTAACAAGAAAAGAAAGAAAATATATATTTTGTAACAAAAAATTTTTATTTATCAAACACTTTAAAAACTCTAGCTCACAGATAAAGTTTAAGCACAAATTTAATTTAGAAGTTTTAAAAGGGAAAAGAGTTGCTTATTATTTAAGAAAAATCAATATAAAACATACTTCTTTATATCAAATTGAATGTTTTTAAATTTAAAATAATTTTTTTATGAGAATATTAAAATCTACACTGAGGTTTTCAAAATATGCTTCAAATTACTATAAATTCTTTAAGAAGAAATAAACGTGTTTTAGATTAAAAGTTAGAAAGCTTGATATCAACTTGTATTGACTGTATTGTATGATATATTTAATTTTAACAGGATAACCCAATTTTTTTGAGAAATTTTTTCCAGGTTTTCTGAATTTTTTCCTGGTTTTTAAAAGCACACGTTTTTAAGTCTATTTTTAATTTAAAGTTTAGTTTATTGTTAAAAACTCTGCTTAGTAGAATAACAACATTAAATAGATACTGTAAAACAACTTTAAGCGTGTTTTTTTATAAAAAAATATTTGATGATAAAATTTTTTTTTTAAATATATGATAGATTTTTTGTGTCAAATTAAAATTTTTCTACTTAACATGTAAAATTAGTTTAAAACTCCAGGCTTTTTAGTGATTTTTGTTAAAAGTTCGATGTTTTTTTCTAAATTTCTTAAACTCCAGGTTTTTCCAGGTTTTAAGGGTTTATATTAACCCTTCTTTAAGTCAGTATAAAATAAGTAGAACATTGTAATCAATAAATATTATATAAAATTTTGTATACAGGTAGAAATTATTAAATCAATATTTAGGATCTAGTTAAATTGCTAAAACTTCTTAAGAATAAATTAAACTTATATTAACCAACATATAGTTCTAGGAAAACTTATGAAACAATATTAATATAGAACAGAAAAATCATTAAAATTAGACTTTTTCTGAATTAGAAGATAAGTGTATGAATAAAACCAATACAATTTAGCTAAATATTTTCTTATTGTTAGAAAAGTTACCAATAGATTAAATGTTACTTTAACCACTTTTGTAAGTTACTTCTATGAATGTAATAAGAATAAAATAATAAGAACTAAATAAACTTGAGAATTTTTGAAAGGAAGACCGGATGTAATTCTAATCAAAAAAATAAATTGGAATAAGTATAAGTAAAAAACTAAAAAAAATATTACACTAAAGCTAAAATACCAATTAATAACCGAGGACATAATAATATAACTTTATAAAAATAACATTTAACAAAAAAAAAACACAAATAAGTCCTATTTTTCCACAATAGTACCACCATGCCTGAGTTTTTTTCTAAAAATTTTAAACTAGCATGAATTGGGTGTAAGTTTGAATGCATAACCTAAGTTATTATCACGGACAATAACATCTAATTTTAAGCTCAAAAAATTCAATTTTAAGAAAATCCATTTTGTATAAGTCCATTTTATAAAAAGCTATTTTGTTAAAGTCCATTTTAGGAAAACTGTCAAGGAGAATTGTAGAATGCTACGAATTCCAAACAAAACTTTTTGCCAACAGCTTCATCAGTTTTCACATTTCTGAAGGCTGAACAAAAAATGTAAAAATAAAAGTAATTATTTAAATAAAATGAAAATTTATTGAAGGTTCATTAGTTTTCTGCTTTTCTCTTTTCAGTATAGCTAACACGTAACATGTACTTATTGTTAAACTAAGAATTTAAACTTCTTGTAACTTTTCGTTTTTGACTTAAATTTATTAAATATTCTAAATGAGTATGTGACCTCAAAAGAGAAGTCACAACAAGTTCTTAACAAGTTCTGTTAATGAACAACTCCTTATACTACTAATATAATTTAAAAATTACAATTACAGTTTTAAAATTCAATTAAACTAAATTTACAAATTTATACAGATGGTTTTAATTAAGTAAAACATTTTTTTACCAAACAAGAATTACAATTGTTTCTTTTATGCTAAAATAGAATAAAAGAATGTTTTTTATAATAACTTTATAAGTTTAATTTATTTTTTGTAATAGTTTTTTAAGGTTAAAATAGTGTGCCGAATACTAAAGTTAGTTAGTTTGCTTATAATATGCTTATAATTATTATGGGATAAGAATTTGTAGTTTTTAGTAAAGGAAAGGTATGAGTTCAAAAATTAAAATTCAATCATTATAAATTTGTTAAATACAACAAAAGCAGTGTATTAGGTTATTTAATTCGTTATCTACTTTATAAAGTTTGAAACAGTTTTCAAACATTTATGATTTATTTTAGTAGTTCTTATTAATTAAACACATTTTCAATAATTTTCTATTTTATCAAATTCTAGTCACAAGTAATACACTTATTTATTCTATACTATTATGTTTTGTATTTACTTTTGTCTTTTGGAATTTATCAGCACAAGAAAAATAACTTTTATAACCCAATTTGATAGAGGTTTTTCGCCGGTGTTGCGTTCAATTTTTGTTAAGATTTATACGCATTGTCTAGTATAAAAATATTTATGAATACATAAGTAGTCTTTATTGCCTTTGATGACGAAAAGTTATTAAATGTCTAAAACAGTAGCTTTTTGGAAACTACCAAATAAATTTATATAAACGTTTATAACCTTGAACTTCAAATAAATAGCTTCTGTACAGCTGTTTGATTTTCTTAAACTCATATCAAAAATATTTTCAACTTTTCACCATTTTCGATTTTTATCGTTAACTTTAAAGAAATAAAGTGTTTTTTAATTTAAGACTGATATGTTTTAGTTGACGTAATTAGTTAATACAATGAATGTTAACTATTTTATACAGTAAAAGTTAAGCATTGGTTCGAATAAACAATTTAACATAATCAAACTTTATAAACCAAAAAAAAATTAAAACAGTAAACACACGGATAATATATACATATATATATGTATAGAAAATAAGGTGATTGCTTAAACTCAGTCATTTTCTACAGAGCCCACTTTAATGTTTCATTATTAAATGTCTGAAAAATTGAAATTTGTGGAAACTATAAAATATATTTATATAAAAGTCTTTAAACTTGAACTTAAAATAAATAGCTTTTTACAGCTGTTTTATTTTGTTGAACTCACGCTAAAGATATTTTTAAATTTTTATCATTTTCGTTTTTACCATTAACTTTAAAGTACTAAAAAATTTTGTAAGCAAAAAAAAATATGTGTTTTACTTGACGTAATTAGTTAATACAGTGATTTTTAAGTAATTAATACATTTAAAGTATTTTTAAAACAGTTGAGCATTGGCTTTAATAAACATTTCGAATTAAAACTAAGTAAAAGTTTAAATAATAAACACAGAGAATATATATATATATATGCATATATGTTAAGATAATTTTTAAAACTGTGCTCAAAATTTAATTTAGTTTATACTTATGTTATAAAATAAAACGATTAAATTGTTTAAATAGCTAAAATTTAATAATATAAATGCAAGCAATCAAAAAACACATTGTAGTTGTAGTTAAAAACTAATTTTTTTGCTAAATATATATAAAATTTATTAATTTTCTTTCATACTGTATTATTTAATTTAAAAAGACGATCATTTAGTGTATCGAAAAAGTTGCAGTTAATAGTAAACAACTTCAAGCTTTCTTGTTGTTAGTTTTCTACTTATGGTAATTTGAGCACCTTATAATAGTAAATTACAAATAGTTAATGAGACTTTTAATAAACTGATATCAACTAAACTTCAAGTTTTTAAATCTTCAAAAAATTCATCGCGGGAAGCGTATGTTAAATACAATCTGTTTAAGCTCCTAATTAATAAAAATAGTAAGGCTAAATAATCAAACATTTAGATTACTCTATATAAGTTGGTTATTTCTAAGACTTTAAAATTAGTCTTTATCAAAAACCATGCGTTAAGCTATTAAAGCACAAACTTTCGTTTTCAGAATTATCAAACATAATATAAAACATTTGTCCATACTTATTTATAAAACTATGTTTATAATTTATAATTAAGTGACTGTATTAAGTTTAACAACAAAACATATTCTTTTTGTAGCTTTTTTCCAGTTTGAATGATATTTTGAATAAAGTTAGTTTGACAAATAAACTTAATTGCACATTTATTATTGAGGTTGATTATTATTTTTTACTTTTTTTAACAGTTTTTGACAAACCTCCTTTCAAGTTGTTCTACTTTTAATATATCAAAAAGTGATAAAATTTTCTAAACTTATGTTGTATATTTTAATCTTTTTATTAATGTTTAAAATCTAAAATACAATAAATATACACTTTGTAGTTTATTTATATTCTTTTAAACCGTTTTTTGTTAACGGAATTAAAAATGTGTTAACTGAAATTTTTGATTATTTAGCCATAACGTTTTGACTAGAACTGAGTTTGAATTTTCTAAGAATATTTTAGATATATATATATCATTTTAAAGTTTAAAACTAAGTTTTTTATTTCCTAATTATACAATTTTTGGAGCCTTAAACTTACACCAAAAATAATTTTATTTTTTATTTAAGTTTATGTTTACGTTATTAATATACATCTTGTAAAGTTTTTTATTTAGACTCAAAATAAGTTGCAAATATATATATATATAAACATTTTGAATAAAAAATTGTAATATAAGAAAGTCTGAATGTAATGCAAAAATTTCTAACAAAGTTGTAAACATTAGCTAATTTTTTTTTACTTATTTCTTGATCTGACTTAAGTGTAGGCTTAAAAATAAGTAACTTGTGTAAAAAACATCAGCTAATTTACTATATATATTTAGTAAAATGTAAGAACTAAATGTTTAAAAAACAATCTATGTCAACTACAAAACTCAAACTACTATCAAATTCTTAATATTAATAAAGTAATTTAATAACTGTTCAACTAGTTTGTATTTAATTTTTTTAATAAAAAACGTTTAACTAAAGTTTTAATTTTTTTACAACATTTTAATAATTTTTATAATTTATTCATAGATCACTTTTAGTATTATTAATAAATAATCTTAAACAGTTTTAACTGTATTCTGTAACAAACAATACACATTTTATCGTTGTTTAAATGACCGCCTGAGGGATTTATATTATCGTTTATTAAATCAGATAATAAAACTTAAGAATTTACGTTTTGATGTTAAGAACAGCCATTAGTGTGCAAAAAGCACATCACATTTAAGACTCTGTATTATTAGTAAGTTCCAATTCTATTTTAAGATTCTGACATTCGAACATTGTAAGAATATTAAAATATTTTTTTACTTGTAGAATATATTTGTTATTTGTTGCGTAAATTTTTGCAGTTTTATTCTACAAATAGATTAAGCTGTTTTTCATTTAAATAAAATCATTTCATAATAAATTACATAATAAGTTCACTAATAAATTTATTAAGTACATAGTTAACATTATGAGTAAGGCAAACTCTGGAAACCTGATTCCTAATTTAGTAAGCAATATATTAAAACCAAGTTTAAAAAGGTCAAGCAAATTAGCTAAAAAAGAGGGACAATTTGGGCCAGCACACTACCCAGAAACTCTAATTTATTACCTTGTAGATCCCATAAATTACCCATTAGCACTAGCTCTATACCCAGTAGCTCCCCCATAATACCTACCAGCTTTAGCTCACTACCAACTAACACAGACGCGCAAACCCCCCTTATATTTACTAATAGCAGTTTCTAATCCAGGCTTAGGACAACATGTTAAACCTAAACTTTTTTCATAAGGAGCTTTTTATCGTTTGTTTTACAAGAAATGACAATGTGTAAGCATACCTATCCAGAAATAGACAGTTTTTAAAACGTTTTTTTATTTTATTTAGTTTTGTGTTTTTATTTTTTTTAATCATTTTGTAACTTTATAATTAACATAAAGTTAAAAATAAACACTGTAATTTTTTTATTTACAATTTTGGCCAGCTCACTACCCAGTAACTCTAATATATTACCTTGTAGATCCCATAAAATGCCTACTAGCACTAGCTCACTACCCAGTAGCTCCCACATAATATCTACCAGCTCTAACTCACTCTTAGCTAACACAACGAGCAAGTCCCTTAAATGATAGTAACAGTAGTTTTTAATCCAGGCTTAGGACTCAATGTCAATTTAAAAACATGTTTTCGCTAAAAACAGAACATTTTATCGTTTATTTTACCAAAAGTGTAATGTGTATTCAGGCCAAGCCAGATATAAACAGTTTAATAATTTATTTTTCGTTTTTCCATGTTTCATGTTTTTAGTCTTGTTCTAATTTTTTTTTTTTAAATAAACACTATAATTTTTACTTACTAATTTATTGTTAAATGAAAAAAAATGAAATAAAAAAAGAATTAGTATCTAAACATTTAGATCTCCGTCGAACTCGTAATTTTTATTGTTTTCACGCCTCAACTTTCGATTGCTCCTGCAAACTTTCACCAGTGCGAAAACAAGTCCTAAAATCGCTAACAAAAGCACCCCGCACGCGACACTAAGACTTAAATTGCTGAAAGGAACAAAATTTTCTTGAGCCAGCGCCGAAGCTTTTGGCTTTGTCGGGTCGAGGCAGATGAAGCGTTGCTTGGTTGTTGAAACGCACGCATCGTTGCCTCTGCGCACCCCCATTTCTGCGCCATTGTCCGACACCTCGAACAAACCGCGAGCACATCGATACCCTCCGGCCAGCTCCTCTTTCACCACGTCGAAACCGTCGTACAGCGGTCCGTGGACCGCGTCGTCAAACTCCACTCCGTTTGAAAAGTCCCAATGCGCCTCACCCCCGCACATGCTCACCTTCAACCCGAGGAAGTAGGACTGGCTCATATTTTTTCCCTCGCAATTTGGATGCGAGAGCATTTTGGTGATCGCATCTTTGTCCTCTTGGGTGGTGACTGGAGCCAGGATTTGGCCTTTATCTTTGCAAAATCTCTCAGCCCCACACTCGTATCTATTTATGTTATAGGCGGTGAAAGTGCCAGACGACGTTTTAACTGTCTTTTTGCAATAAGGTTTTTTACCCATTTTTCTGTAAATATCTATAAAACTATACTCGGTTTATTAAAATTGAACTAAAAGTTGCCATGGCTTATGACTTACAAGTAGTATTATGCCAGGCTTAATATATATAAATATTTTAATTACGTTTTGGCGGTTATGTTTAACAAAAGTGAATTAAGAATAATTATAAATTGAACCTTATAATTAAAATTTTAAGTAAACTAAACGATTTGTTTTATTTTAAGCAGACATAATATCAAAAAAAATATTAGTATTTTTATTTATAATGTGTAGTTTTATTGAATATATTAAGCTGAGCTGGGACTTATTTTTAATAGATAAATATAAATTAATAATTTCTAGTTTATAAATTATACATGAATTAACGTTTTTTTTTCATAATTATGCAGGTATTAAAGTTTACAGATCTCAAAGTTATTTTTTTATCGTACAATCAAAAATGTAAATGTTAAGTAGTACTTACATAATAGATGAAAATATATAAACTAATTATTTCTACAATTTCATGTTAAGTAGATTTTATGATTCTAACAAATTTCTTGACTTTTAATTATTATTTTCTTATTTTATATTTTATCTATTAATTTTAGAAAAATGTTATGGTGACAAATAAATTTTTATTTATATAGATTTTCAAGTCAAATCAAAACTTTACTACTTAAGCTTAAAATTTTTTTAAAATTATAGGTTATTCAGGTTTTTAGTGATTTTGTTTAAAATTCAAGGTTTTTCAATGATTTTTATTCAAAACTTCAGGCTTTATTTCATAATTTATTAAACTTTATTTTTTTCTTTGTATGTTTAGCCTAAATTGTCAAGTTCCAGGTTTTTCCAGGATTTTAGGTTTTTGAGCAACCCTGAACTAACAACTTTTTTAAAGTTGAACGCGGGATTTCTTTTATCATATCCTGAAAGTTAGTTTACGCTTGTTATACTTAAGAGAGTGAAAAAATGTATTCTTCAAAACTTTATAAATACTCAGACTATTTTATCTCAACTTTAACCTCACTAGCTATTATGTTTTAAAAAGTATGTAATAACTCCATACATGCTTTATTTTACTAAGAGTTAAATGTAGAACATTTTAAAATTTACAAGTTTTTTTGTTGTTAACAAGAAAAGAAAGAAAATATATATTTTGTTACAAAATTTTTTTATTTATCAAACTCTTTAAAAACTCTAGCTCACAGATAAAGTTTAAGCACAAATTTATTTTAGAAGTTTTAAAATGGAAAAGAGTTGCTTAACATTTAAGAAAAATCAATATAAAACATACTTCTTTATATCAAATTTAATGTTTTTAAGTTTAAAATAATTTTTTTATGGGAATATTAAAATCTACACTGAGATTTTCAAAATATACTTCAATTTACTACGAATTCTTTAAGAAGAATTAAACGTGTTTTAGATTAAAAGTTAGAAAGCTTGATATCAACTTGCATTGACTGTATTGTATGTTATATTTAATTTTAACAAGATAGCCAAATTTTTTTGAGAAATTTTTTCCAGCTTTTCTGAATTTTTTCCTGGTTTTTGAAAGCACACGTTTTTAAGTCTATTTTTAATTTAAAATTTAGTTTATTGTTAAAAAATCTGCTTAGTAGAATAAGAACATTAAATAGATACTGTAAAACAAATTTAAGCTTGTTTTCTAATAAAAAAATATTTGATGATAAAATTTTTTTTTTAAATATATGGTAGATTTTTTGTGTCAAATTAAAATTTTTCTACTTAACATGTAAAATTAGTTTAAAACTCCAGGCTTTTTAGTGATTTTTGTTAAAAGTTCGAGGTTTTTTCTAAATTTCTTAAACTCCAGGTTTTTCCAGGTTTTAAGGGTTTATAATAAACCTTCTTTAAGTCAGTATAAAATAAGTAGAACATTGTAATCAATAAATATTATATAAAACATTGTATAAAGGTAAAATTAGTAAGTCAATATTTAGGATCTAGTTAGATTGCTAAAACTTCTTAAGAATAAATTAAACTTATATTAACCAATATATAGTTCTAGGACAACTTATGAAACAATATTAATATAGAACAGAAAAATCATTAAAATTAGACTTTTGCTGAAGTAAAAAATAAGTGTATGAATAAAACCAATACAATTTAGTTAAATATTTTTTTATTGTTAGAAAAGTTACCAATAGATTAAATGTTACTTTTACTACTTTTGTAAGTTACTTCTATGAATGTAATAAGAATAAAATAATAAGAACTAAAAAAACTTAAGAATTTTTGAAAGTATGACCGGATGTAATTCTAATCAAAAAAATCTAATCGTAATAAAATTAATAAATTGAAATAAGTATAAGTAAAAAACTACAAAAAATATTACACTAAAGCTAAAATACCAATTAATAACTGAGGACATAATAATAGAACTTTATAAAAATAACATTTACCAAAAAAAACAGAAATAAGTCCTATTTTCCACAATAGTACCACCATGCCTGAGTTTTTTTCTAAAAATTTTAAACTAGCATGAATTGGGTGTAAGTTTGAATGCATAACCTAAGTTATTATTACGGACAATAACACCTAATTTTAAGTTCAAAAAGTTCAATTTTAAGAAAATCCATTTTGTAAAAGTCCATTTTGTAAAAGTCCATTTTAGGAAAAATGCCAAGGAGAATTGTAGAATGCCACAAATTCTAAACAAAACTTTTTGCCAACAGCTTCATCAGTTTTCACATTTCTGAAGGCTGAACAAAAATTGTAAAAATAAAAGTAGTTATTTAAATAAAGTAAAAAGTTATTAAAGGTTCATTAGTTTTCTGCTATTTTTCTTTTCAGTATAGCTAACACGTAACATGTACTTATTGTTAAACTAAGAACTTAAATTTCTTATGACTTTTAGTTATTGACTTAAATTTATTAAATATTTTATATTAATATTATAATCTCAAAAGAGGAGTTACAACAAGTTCTTAATGAGTTTAAATGAAATATTTAAAGCATTATCAAAATATTTTAATATTAAAACTTGTAAGTTACTGTTAATGTGAAACTCCTAATACTACTAATATAATTTAAAAATTACAATTACAGTTTAACAAATCAATTAAACTAAAATTACAAGTTCATACAGATGGTTTCAATTAAGTAAAATATACTTTTACCAAATAAGAATTACAATTGTTTCTTTTATGCTAAATTAAAATAAAAAAATGTTTTTTATAATCATTTTATAAGTTTAATTTTTTTTTTTTTTTAGTTTTTTAAAGTTAAAATAGTGTACCGAATACTAAAATTAGTTAGTTTGCTTATAATATGCTTATAATTATCATGGGATAAAAATTTGTAGTTTTTAGTAAAGGAAAGGTATGAGTTCAAAAATTAAGATTTAATCATTACAAATTTGTTAAATACAACGAAAGCAGAGTTTTAGGTTATGTAATTTATTATCTACTTTATATAATTTGAAAAAGTTTTCAAACTTTTATGATTTATTTTAGTAGTTCTCATTAGTTAAACACATTTTTAATAATTTTCTTTATTTTATCAAATTCCAATCACAAGTAATAGACTAATTTTTTCTATACCATTATGTTATGTATTTAATTTTGTCTTTTGGAATGTACCACAACACAAGAGAAATAACACTTATAACCAAATTAGATAAAAGTTATTCGCCTTGCGTTCAATTTTTATTAAGATTTGTATACACATTGTCTAGTATAAAAATATTTATGACGACATAGTAGTCTTTATTGCCTTTGATGACGAAAAGTTATTAAATGTCTAAAAAAGTAACATTTTCGGAAACTACTAAATAAATTTATATGAACGTATATAGTCTTGAACTTCAAATAAATAGCTTCTGTACAGCTGTTTGATTTTGTTAAACTCATATCAAAAATATTTTTAACTTTTCACCATTTTCGATTTTATTGTTAACTTTAAAGAAATAAAACTTTTTGTAAGCAAAAAACAGATATGTTTTAGTTGACATAATAAGTTTATACAGAGAAGTTGACCATTGGTCTGAATAGACATTTTAACATAATATAACTTTATGAAAAAAAAAGTTAACACACAGATAATACATACACACACATATATATATATATATATATATATACAGATAATAAGGTTTTTTCTTAGACTCAGTCACTTTCTACAGAGCCTACTTGAAGGGCTTTTTAACAATTTATTAGTAAAATGCAATTTTAAAAACACTAGTACAAATGTTTCATATAGACAAAATATATTGTCTTTATCTTCAGCTAGTTCAAATTAAAAAAATAAAGTACTTTGGTAAACAGGGATTCAAAAGTTATACAAAAACAGTATGACGTAAAAATTGAATATTGTACATTAAAAATATTTGGTGCAAAAACTATTCTTCCACCTAGCTAAACAAACATCTAAAGTTCATAAAAACCACAGTTAAGCGACCATAAATTACTTTAAGATTTATTGTATTTTAAGAGGAGCTTTTTCATATGTCAACAAAACGTTATGAATTCGCTCCTCTTATTTAAACAACCTTCCTTTTTCAACGCAAACACAATGACTGTTGATTCTTTTAAGCACAGCCTACAAACAGGGTTATTACCATCTGCTATTGGCTGTGCTCTTTTATATCAACTTCCAAGTTAATTTAAAATCAATGTTTTTGCGCTTTAGGCCGCAAACATACTTTGAAAGCTCAGTCTAGTTTTCATATACACCACCTTTAAAAGGTTTTTTTTTTGGTTAACATACCTGAATCTGAACTGAGTTCAGCATAAGCCGATGTAGAACTTCTTTCCAAGGCTAGAGTTAACTGTTGCCTTGTAAATGATGTTCTCCGAACGGTAATTGCCCTCTTTTAAATCATATTTGTAGCCACTAGCGCAATTACACTGATAATTGATTACTTTTTTTAAATTATTTATTATGTTACTTAATTAATCTCTCCAAATTCGCCATACATGAATAACTAATTCGCATTTTATGTTTGTTAAAGATCTTTAATAATGGGTTATTTTTGTTGAAGTGTTTTTTTTACTAGATTTAATCTCTGCCGATATTTGTTTTGACTAAACTACAGAATGGAGGATTATACCAAATTATATTTCGCTTTCTTTTATTTTGATTTTATAAAGAGCACAGCCAATAGCAGATGGTAATAACGGTGTTTATAGGCTGTGCTTGAAAGAATCAACAGCCGTTGTGTAAGCGTTGAAAATGGAAGGCTGTTTAAATAAGAGAAGCGAATTTATATCGTCCTGTCGACATATGAAAATGCTCCTCTTAAAATACAATAAAGTTTAAAGTATTTTATGGTCGCTTAACTGTGGTTTTGTGAATTTTAGTTGTTTATTTAGTTAGGTGGAAAATCAATTTTTGCACCGAATGTTTGTAATGTACAATATTCAATTATTACGTAACACTTTTTTTGTATAACCTTTGAATCTCTGCTTACCAAAGTGCTTTTTGTTTTATATTTAAACTAGCTGAAGATTAAAGACAATCTTTTTTGTCTTTATGAAACATATGTACTAGTATTTCTAAAAATGCGCTTACTAATAAGTTATATATACATTTTTAAATAGCTTTAGAAACCTTGCTTAATTTTTACTTTAGTTTATGTTATAAACAAACTTTTAGATATTTAAAATAACTTAAATTTACTAATAAAAGTGCAATCAATCAATTAATGTAAAATAGTTATAGTCAAACACAACCATTAAGTGCCTTTCATACTGTTTTATTTAATTAAAAAAACGACATTTAGTCTTTCAAATTAGTTGTTGTTAATTGTAGAAAAATTTCCAAAATTTTTGTTGTTAGTTTTTTACTTGGAGTAAGTTTAGCACCTTATGATAGTAAGTTATAGATAGTGAAAAATATTTTTAATAAAACAAATTTCAAGTAAACTTCTAATTTAAATCTTCAAAAAATATCATCTCGGCAAGCGTATGTTAAACAAAATCTGTTTAAGATTCTAGTTATACAAAAATAACTTGGCTGGACAATTAAACATCTAAATTACTCTGTTCAAGTTTGTTCTTTTTTGAGACTTTTATTATAGTCTATATTGATAACCAAGCTTTAAGTTATTAGAAAAATTTCTCCTAAATTATTAAACATATCCAACAAATACTTATCTATACTTATTTACAAAGTTTTATTTATAATTAAGTAACTGTAATAAATTCTATTACTTGTTTTTGTAGCCTATTTACAGTTTTGATGATGTTTTGAGTTTAGTAACTTAAACAAATACTTAATTGCACCTTTTTTCTTGAAGCTAACTGTAACATTGTTTTTAAATAGTTTACGATAAACAATCTTTCAATTTTTTTTTTTACTCTTGACATATAAATTTCGAGCTTGTGTTGTATGTTTTCATCTCAGTAAATGATGTTAGAAAAATACATTTAGCATATACTTTATAGTTTACAGTAACCTCTCGCATCTTTACGCACTCGTGACGTTACGCACTCTCGTTTAGTTACGCATTTTAGAATTCTAAAAAATTCAAAAAATAAAAATTTTATTTTTTTTTAGTATTGCACAAGTTAGGTTTGTTGTATATTTTTAATTTAAAATATGTTGTTAAATGCTATCTCACCTTTCTATATCTTTAGACTTGGTAAACTTATGTTCCTTGAATAATTGATAAATATTTAGATTAGTTATGTTAGCAATAGAGATTAAATAAAAATTCTGAAAGAAATATGACTGTGTTAAATAATGAAAGTATAATGAAATTATGAGAGTTAAAAACACAAAAAAATAAAACAGCACTCTTGCACTATATATGAATAAAGCAACACAAATTTTAATATAGACACCACACCATTTTTTAATTGTAACCAAATGCTTTATTATAAATTGAATTTGCTAAGTAGTACAGAATATGAATGTTAAGTGTCAAATAAGTGACATTATAATATAGATAAAGATAAAATCTACTTATTATTTTAGATATAAGATGTAACGTTATAAGGTGTTAAATCCTGGAGATCCTGATAAGCTAAGCTTATCGGAATGTATATCACAGATGTTCTTGTGCTAAAACTTTATTCCGACTAACGGCGTTTCACTGCTCTCAAATAAATTTAAGAACAGATCTACGGAGTCTATAAAATGTTAACACACATTAGAAAAAAAGCAGAAAAAAGCATGTATAATTATGTATAGTGTTTATCTAGGTAGTAACTATAAATGGACTTTATGGTTTAAAAACAAAGTTTGGGGTAAAAGCGTAAAATTATAAAATTGTCTACAAAAAAAACAAATTTAATAAAAGTAGGCACCAACCTCAAAAAGCTCTAAGAATAGGCAAATTTTAAAAATGAAAATTAAATTGAGTTGTGCAGAAATGTTACGTCATAATAATTTTATGACGTAACATTTCTGCACAACTCAATTTAATTTTCATTTTTAAAATTTGCCTATTCTTAGAGCTTTTTGAGGTTGGTGCCTACTTTTATTAAATTTGTTTTTTTTGTAGACAATTTTATAATTTTACGCTTTTACCCCAAACTTTGTTTTTAAACCATAAAGTCCATTTATAGTTACTACCTAGATAAACACTATACATAATTATACATGCTTTTTTCTGCTTTTTTTCTAATGTGTGTTAACATTTTATAGACTCTGTAGATCTGTTCTTAAATTTATTTGAGAGCAGTGAAACGCCGTTAGTCGGAATAAAGTTTTAGCACAAGAACATCTGTGATATTATTTTAGATATATTTTTAACCTTTTTTTTAGTATATGTATAGTTTTATCTTTTGTTTTCATATTTATAAATAAAGTAAACAAATTGATAAAAGTGGGAAAGTTCCCAGTCTGCTTTTAACTAGAAGCAATATCAAAAAACAGCCATTATAGTAAGTATATTTGGTACCTCTCGTATCTTTACGATCTCTCGCATCTTAACGCACTTTTTCTGTGGACACAATGTGCGTAAATAAGCGAGAGGTTACTGTGCATTCATTTCTTTCAAATCAATTTTTGTTTACGTACTTAAAAATGTATAAAGTAACAAATTTGAGTTACATAAATATAAATTGTTTAGACTAAAGCTAAGTTTGAAAATTATGAAAATATTTTAGATATATACGTCTTTTCAAAGTTTGAAATAAAGTTTCTAATTTCCCAATTATATACTTTGAAAGCCTGAAATTTATACCATAATTAATTGGGGAGCGGGTCAAAATGACACAGCGACAAAAAGACACGGTCGTCAAGTAGACACGGTGCGTCACTTTGGCACAGCGACAAAATGACACGGTGCGTCACTTTGGCACGGTGCGTCACTTTGACACGGAGGGTCACTTTGGCACGGCGACAAAATGACACGGTGCGTCACTTTGGCACAGCGACAAAATGACACGGTGCGTCACCTTGGCACGGTGCATCACTTTAGCACGGAGGGTCACTTTGGCACGGCGACAAAATGACACGGTGCGTCACTTTGGCACATAGGGTCACTTTGACACAGCGAGAAAACGACACGGTGCGTCACTTTGGCACGGAGGGTCACTTTAGCACAGCGACAAAATGACACAGTGCGTCACTTTGGCACGGAGGGTCACTTTAGCACAGCGACAAAATGACACGGTGCGTCACTTTGGCACTGAGGGTCACTTTGGCACACCGACAAAACGACACGGTGCGTCACTTTGGCACGGAGGGTCACTTAGGCGCAGCGACAAAATGACACGGAGGGCCACTTTAGCACAGCGACAAAATGACACGGTGGTTAATAAGGGGGGGAGCGATTTGTTGTGAATCTTTAATCTTCATTGGTATGGAAATGATCTTATTTTTCTAGGAAACTTTTCGGTTTCCTGTCTTCTAACCGGTTTTGTAGAATCAGCAACAATCTTATTGATTTACTTTAAAAACCGCAGGAATTTTTGATTGTGACTACATAAAATAAAGTGAAACACTTAATGTTTATACATTCTATTGTCCATCGTCGTACTTATAAAAAACATACTCATTTTTAAGCAGTAGCAAGGTGTTAGGTGTGCTTAAAAGCTGTGCTTAATAAACGACAAATAATTATTTGTATCAAACAACGTTCACAAAGATGCAAAAGCATCAACTTTTTTAACAAAATACGACTGCCAAAATTATAGGAATTTATTTTTGATTTCTTTCAAATGGAAAAACTTAAACACAGTTTAGTACTAGAACTTGAAACGAGTGATAAAAATTAGAAAATAACTAGCCATTTTACGCTTAAAAGATAAAAATTCATATAAAAATATTTTTAAACTTCAGCAACATTCTGATTTAAAAAATACAATCTACATTTTAGATCAATCATTCAGCACATCAAAACAATAAACTAGTAGATGTAAACACAGAGGAAAATTTGTTTTATAAACTAAAACTCAGATGTTATCGATAACAACTTTTCTGCTGCTGTAATTCTAAATTCTAATGCGATTCTTATTTTACGTTTTTATGCTTAAAAAAAGTAATACTTGCGCTCTTTTGGCGACTTAATAGGTTGCAATTTTGAACTAAAATACTGCGTTACCTGACGATTTACGTTAGTAGCAACATCTTCAAAAATAATTGTGCACTTGACTTAAAAGTAAAATAAAACAAGTAAACTAAAATAAGAAATTTAAAATTATGCTTGATAGGAACTAATCATGAATTAATTTCGAAATTTTTTCCAGGTTTTCCAAATTTCTTCCAGGTTTTTAAAAGTACGCATTTTAGGTCTATTTTTAAATTTAGGACAGTTTATTTTAATTATTTGCTTTTAGACAAGTTTATTATACATTTTCAATACAGAGTTTTAAGTAAACATCCTAACTTATTAACTTTTTTTGAATATTATTTTGTATGTTTTTGGAAGTTTAGGACTTTACATTAAACATTTTTAACTGCTCGTAATAGATTGTTAAAGCATGTGATTTACGACTCGATAACTGAAATGTTCTTTAGCATAACTTTTCGAGCAATAACCTTTTGTCGTTTAAAAAGCAGTAATAAAAAAAGTGTTATGTTTAAACAAACTACTGGTTAAAATATTAAACATATTAAATATAGCTGGCTAGTTACTAGAAAAGCAGCTTAACTCTGTATTTTAAAAAACTAGAGTTAAAACACGCATGACTTATTCTTACAACGAAATAAGTCTGTATTAAATTAAATCTTAGTTATTTTTTATAACAATTCCTGATAATAATTAATTAAACGTTTAACAAAAAGTACTAAATTTTATTCATTACATAAACATGAAAAGTCGTGAAACGTAAAAAATAAAACTTAGGAACACTTTTGTTTTTATACTATGACTTAAATTTTAAAGTAAATAGTTTCGAATGTATCAAGCTACTATAGTTTGGAAAAAATATAATAAATCTTTTGTTTAACTAATTCCTATCAAAGTTTTACAATTAAAAGTTATATTACTGAAGAAATTTAGTTTTGCTTATAAGTTTGTTAATCGATGCTATAGTGACGCACCGTGTCATTTTGTCGCTGTGTCAAAGTGACGTATCGTGTCATTTTGTCGCTGTGCCAAAGTGACCCTCTGTGCTAAAGTGACGCACCGTGTCATTTTGTCGCTGTGCCAAAGTGACGCACCGTGTCATTTTGTCGCCGTGTCAAAGTGACCCTCCGTGCCAAAGTGACGCACCGTGCCAGAGTGACCCACCGTGTCATTTTGTCGCTGTGCCAAAGTGACGCACCGTGTCATTTTGTCGACGTGCCAAAGTGACCCTCCGTGCCAAAGTGACGTACCGTGCCAAGGTGACGCACCGTGTCATTTAGTCGCTGTGCCAAGGTGACGCACCGTGTCATTTTGTCGCCGTGCCAAAGTGACCCTCCGTGTCAAAGTGACGCACCGTGCCAAAGTGACGCACCGTGTCATTTTGTCGCTGTGTCATTCTGACACCCACCCAATTAATTGTGGGTGGGTGTCAGAATGACACAGCGACAAAATGACACGGTGCGTCACTTTGGCACGGTGCGTCACTTTGACACGGAGGGTCACTTTGGCACGGCGACAAAATGACACGGTGGGTCACTTTGGCACAGCGACAAAACGACACGGTGCGTCACCTTGGCACGGTGCGTCACTTTGGCACGGAGGGTCACTTTGGCACGGCGACAAAATGACACGGTGCGTCACTTTGGCACAGCGACAAAACGACACGGTGCGTCACTTTGGCACGGAGGGTCATTTTAGCACAGCGACAAAATGACACGGAGCGTCACTTTGGCACAGAGGGTCACTTTGGCACAGCGACAAAACGACACGGTGCGTCACTTTGACACGGAGGGTCACTTTGGCACAGCGACAAAATGACACGGTGTGTCACTTTGGCACAGAGGGTCATTTTGGCACAGCGACAAAACGACACGGTGCGTCACTTTAGCACAGAGGGTCACTTTGGCACAGCGACAAAATGACACGGTGCGTCAATTTGGCACAGAGGGTCACTTTGGCACAGCGACAAAACGACACGGTGCGTCACTTTGGCACAGCGACAAAATGACACGATACGTCACTTTGACAAAGCGACAAAATGACACGGTGCGTCACTATAGCATGGATTAACAAACTTATAAGCAAAACTAAACTTCTTCAGTAATATAACTTTTAATTGTAAAATTTTGATAGTAATCAGTTAAACAAAAAATTTATTATATTTTTTCCAATCTTTAGTAGCTTGATACATTTGAAACTATATATGATATAAGGCTTTAAAATTTAAGTCATATTATAAAAACAAAAATATTCTTAAATTTATTTTTTACGTTTCACGAGTTTTCATATTTATGTAATGATTAAAATTTAGTACTTTTTGTTAAACGTTTAATTAATTATTATCAGGAATTGTTATAAAAAATAATTAAGATTTATTTTAATACAGACTTATTTCGTTGTAAGAATAAGTCATGCGTGTTTTAACTCTAGTTTTCAAAAATACAGAGTTTAGCTGCTTTTATAATAACTAGCCAGTTATATTAAATATGTTTAATATATTAACCTAGTATTTGTTTAAACATAAAAAAATTTTTATTACTGTTTTTTAAACGACAAAAGGTTATCGCTCGAAAAGTTATACCAAAGAACATTTCAGTTATCGAGTCGTAAATCACATGCTTTAACAATCTATTACGAGCAGATAAAAATAAATATTTTTAATGTTAAGTCCTAAATTTCCAAAAACATACAAAAAAATATTCAACTAAAGTTAATAAGTTAGGATGTTTACTTAAAACTCTGTATTGAAAATGTATAATAAACTTGTCTAAAAGCAAAAAATTATAATAAACGGTCCTGGAGCCTAAATTTATGAAAAAGTTAAAAATAGTATTAGGAACAGTTTAGAGAAAATTAAGAGTCTGATGCAATTATTCATGCGCATTTATATATTTATATATTCATGCACTTTTAAGAAAATTAAGCACTAGAGGTTATACAACTTGAGTCCTAATAAATCAAAATTAGTTATTCTTAAAAATAGTGTATTAAATGTTAAGTTTATCGTCAATTTAGTTAATTCTATTAAAGTTAATGCTATAAGTCTTTTTATTTTTACAAAACTTTGTAGCCTAAAATATAAAGAATTAAACTTAAAGTATGACAGATATTATAGTATTTTTTGCATATAAGGAATTAAATAGCATTTAGAGACTATTAGTTTTAGTATTATTTTAGTAAGAAAAATTGTACTTTGTTAAAGCAAGTCTATAATAGTCTATATTACAAGTGTGTAATAGTGATTTATTGAGTTTTATTTAAAGAAGTGCTTGATGTGGGTAATGTTTTGCTAAAAAATCTAATTTATTTGCGGTTATTTGTACTTATACTTTTATCTATGTATTTTTAATGCTTAGGTGCACAATTTTATTTGCGAAAGAGCATTATATTTCTACTTCTAAGTGCACGATGTATGTTGCAACTAACAAAAGTCGCACAGAGGCACAAAATTTTGATCTTTTAAGTCAAATGCACAATGATTTTTTGAAGATATTGCTACTAACGTAAATCGTCAGGGAACGCAGTATTTTAGTTCGAAATTGCAACGTATTAAGTCGCCAAAAGAGCGCAAGTATTACTTTTTTTAAGCATAAAAACGTAAAATAAGAACCGTAACAGAATTTAGAATTACAACAGCAGAAAAGTTGTTGTCGATAACGTCTGAGTTTTAGTTTATAAAACAAATTTTCCTCTGTGTTTACACCTACTAGTTTATTGTTTTGATGTGATGAATGATTGATCTAAAATGTAGATTGTATGTTTTAAATCAGAATGTTGCTGAAGTTTAAAAAATATGTTCATACGAGTTTTTATCTTTTTAGTCGTAGAATGGCAAGTCATTTTTTAATTTTTATCACTCGTTTTAAGTACTAGTACAAAACTGTGTTTAAGTTTTTCCATTCAAAAGAAATCAAAAATAAATTCCCTTTAACTTTGGCAGTCGTATTTTATTAAAAAAGTTGCTGCGTTTGCATCTTTGTGAACGTTGTATGATACAAATAATTATTTATTGTTTATTAAGCACAGCTTTTAAGCACACCTTACACCTTGCTACTGCTTAAAAATGAGTCTGTTGATATAAGTCAAAAATGGACAAGAGCAGGTATAAACATTACGTGTATCACTTTATTTCATGAAGTCACAATTAAAAATTCCTGCGGTCTTTGCTTTCAAAGTTAATCAATAGGATTCTTGCTGTTTCTACAAAACCGATTAGAAGACAGGAAACCGAAAAGTTTCCTAAAAAAAAAAGATCGTTGTCCATCCTAATGAAGATTGAAGTTTCTTAACAAATCGTTCCCTACCTTATTAACCACCGTGTCATTTTGTCGCTGTGCCAAAGTGACGCTCCGTGTCGTTTTGTCGCTGTGCCAAAGTGACCCTCCGTGCCAAATTGACGCACCGTGTCGTTTTGTCGCTGTGCCAAAGTGACCCTCCGTGCCAAAGTGACGCACCGTGTCGTTTTGTCGCTGTGTCAAAGTGACCCTCCGTGCCAAAGTGACGCACCGTGTCGTTTTGTCGCTGTGTCAAAGTGACCCTCCGTGCCAAAGTGACGCACCGTGTCATTTTGTCACTGTGCCGAAGCGACCCTCCGTGCCAAAGTGACGCACCGTGTCGTTTTGTCGCTGTGCCAAAGCGACCCTCCGTGCCAAAGTGACGCACCGTGTCGTTTTGTCGCTGTGTCAAAGTGACCCTCCGTGCCAAAGTGACGCACCGTGTCGTTTTGTCGCTGTGTCAAAGTGACCCTCCGTGCCAAATTGACGCACCGTGTCATTTTGTCGCCGTGCCAAAGTGACCCTCTGTGCCAAAGTGACGCACCGTGCCAGAGTGACGCACCGTGTCATTTTGTCGCTGTGCCAAAGTGACGCATCGTGTCATTTTGTCGCCGTGCCAAAGTGACCCTCCGTGCCAAAGTGACGCACCGTGCCAAGGTGACGCACCGTGTCTTTTTGTCGCTGTGCCAAAGTGAGGCACCGTGTCTATTTGACGACCGTGTCATTTTGTCGCTGTGTCATTCTGACCCGCTCCCATCAATTGTACACCTAGTTTAAGTTTGTACTTACGTTACTAATATATATCTTGTAAAGTTTCTAATTTAAACTCTCAAGAAATTGCAAATATATAGAAACACATTTTGAGTAGCAAACTGTAGTATAATAAAATCTTAATGTAATATTGTTTAATTTTTAAGAAATTATTCATAAAAAACTTTTTTAGGTGTGTTAGAAACGCTAGTTAAAAAAAATTACACTTGCACAATTTACAAACAGATACAAAGCTTTAATTTAATTCTATTTATGCACTATGCTTTTTTATAAATTTAAATAGTATGAAAGCTGTGGTGTATAAATTATTTATTTTTTATGGAAAATTGTTGTTTGAGCAAATAAAAGTTATTAAAATAACAACTAAAGCGAATTTAGTGTTTTGAAAACAAGCAAACACAAAATTAGAGTAATTTGATATGAAGTAACCAACATTTGTATGCATGCTTTTTTAAGACTTAAAAAGACCGACTCTAAGAAGAGCTTAGCTTATTTAGTAGATACATTTTTTCAGCAAATATGTGTTTATTTCACTAAAATATAAATAATACAGGTGTACTCACTAATGTTTTTTAATTGATTTAGCAAATGCTAAAATAACTGTTTGAAATAACTATATTTGTTTCAATAACAGTAACAGATCATAGCATTGATATTAAGTTTAAACTCTTGTATCATAAATAATTTTTCTAAAAAATATAAATTATAATTAAATCAGGCAAAACTTTATAAATAAAGTAATGTAATAAAACTGTTTAACTTCAAAACTTGAATAATGCCTAAAGATGTAATATTTTTTTATTTGAAGGTTGTTCTTAAAACGCTAATGTGATGGTTTTGCTTTTATAGCTTCATATACTAAATATACTGTTTGATAAATAAAAGTAATAATACTATTCTATCAGTTTTAACACCTCAAATAAAGTACTTTAGTTGATAAATACTAAATAAACAGCAGAATAAGAAATTAAAAACTCAAAAGCCAACTTTTTGTCACCTTGTTTTATAGCTGATTTTTTATATATTTACTTATTTCTTGATCCGACTCAAGTGTAGTCTTTAAAATAAGTAACTTGTGTAAATTACAACAGCTAATTCATTATTTTATTTTATTAAAATGTAAGAAGTAAATGTTTAAAAAGCTTATATACTTTGATATCAATAAAATAAGTTTTAAACTGATTTATTGTGTTGTATTATAGTTTTCTCAATAAAAAAAAACTAAACGTAATAGATTTTTTTGAACATTTTAACAGTTTTTATAATTTTTCTTTTCTTTTCTGACTTTGTATTATTTATGAATAACCTAAAACAGTTTTTAGCTGCTTGTCTGTAGCTGACAATACACATTTAATAGTTTATAAATGCCCGTTATAGGGCGTTAAACGATTGTACATCAAATCACATAGTAAAACTTAAACAATGTTTGTTTTTTTGCTCAATTCAGTCATTAGTGTGCAATAAGCACATCACATTTAACAATCTGTATCATTTGTAAGATATTTTAGATTCTGACTATAAGAACATTAAGAGCTGTTTAACTTGTAAAACATTTTTGTTAATTGTTATGTTTATTTTCGCAGTTTTACTCTAATAATAGATTTAGCTGCTTTTTACTTAAATATATTTAAGAATAAAACTGTATAATAAGTTCACTAATAATTTTATTAAGTAAATACTTAACGTTATGAGTCTGGCAAACCTGATTCCTAACTTAGTAAGCAACATATTAACACCAAGCTTAAAAGAGTCCCGCCGCTTAGCTGAAAAAAAGAGACATTTTGGGCTAGCTCACTACCCAGTTGCTCCAATAAATTACCCAGTAGCTCCCATACAATACCTACTAACTCTAGCTCACTGCTCTATAGCTCTCACATAATATCTACTAGCTCTTGCTAGCTACCAACTTAACAGACGCGCAAACCTCTCTTATAGATGTTCTAACAATAGTTTCTACTCGAGGCTTAGGACTACATGTCAATTTAAAAACATGTGTTTGCTAAAAACAGAACCTTTTATCTTGTATTTTACAAAAAATGACAATGTGTATGTTGGCCAAACCAGATATAAACGGTTTTAAAAAACTTTGTATGTTATTTTTTTTTGTTTTGTGTTTTTAGTCTGGTTCTAATTCAATTTAAAGAAATAAACACTATAATTTTTATATACTAATTTATTATTAAATGAACAAAAACAAAAAAAAGTTATTAGTATCTAAACATTTAGATCTCCGTCGAACTCGTAACTTTTATTGTTTTCACGCCTCAACTTTCGATTGCTCCTGTAGACTTTCACCAGTGCGAAAACAAGTCCTAAAACCGCTAACAAAAGCACCCCGCACGCGACAGTAAGACTAAAGTTGTTGAAAGGAACAACATTTTCACTGAGCGCCGAAGCTTTTGGCTTTGTCGGGTCGAGGCAGATGAAGCGTTGCTTGGTGGTTGAAACGCACGCATCGTTGCCTCTGCGCACCCCCATTTCTGCGCCGTTGTCCGACACCTCGAACAAACCGCGAGCGCATCGATACCCTCCGGCCAGCTCCTCTTTCACCACGTCGAAACCGTCGTACAGCGGTCCGTGGACCGCGTCGTCAAACTCCACTCCGTTTGAAAAGTCCCAATGCGCCTCACCCCCGCACATGCTCACCTTCAACCCGAGGAAGTAGGACTGGCTCATATTTTTTCCCTCGCAATTTGGATGCGAGAGCATTTTGGTGATCGCATCTTTGTCCTCTTGGGTGGTGACTGGAGCCAGGATTTGGCCTTTATCTTTGCAAAATCTCTCAGCCCCACATTCATATCTATTTATGTTATAGGCGGTGAAAGTGCCAGACGACGTTTTAACTGTCTTTTTGCAATAAGGTTTTTTACCCATTTTTCTGTAAATATCTATAAAACTATACTCGGTTTATTAAAATTGAATTAAAAGTTGCCATGGCTTATGACTTACAAGTAATATTATATAGGCTCAAAATATGTAAATTATTTAATTACGTTTTGGCAGTTATATTTAACAAAAGTGAATTAAGAACGATTATAAATTGAACCTTATACTTAAAATTTTAACTAAACAAAAATTTTTTTTTTATGCACTGCAGAAATATCAAAAAAAAAATTCTAATATATATTTATAATGTGTAGTTTCATATTATGTATTTAACCAAGAGATAAATTGCAAGAAATATTAAAAAACTAATATTCAGAAAATATTTATTGAACTTTTAAGCTATTGTTATAAAATAGTAATCAATTAGTTTGTTTAGCTAATGTATATCACTTTTAGAAATTAATTGAAACTTTACTAACAATGTGAATTAATTTTGTTTTTAAACTAAATTGTTTATAGTATATGCCATATAAAACTTAGTTCAAGCTACGTAATGTAGTAAATTAATAAATATGATCAAACATATTTAATTATTTTGAGACTTTTACCAAGAAAACTTTCAAGCTTATTTCACCAAACAAAATAATGTAATACCTCCATACATGTGTTATTTTAAGTGAATTATAAATTTAAACTAGACTAAATGAACAGTATAACTCTACAGCTTGTATAGTTAGAAATTAAATATCAAAACTAATTAGAACTGCAATTAATTATGAGCATTTAAGAAAAAAATAAAATATGTTAAAAATTTTTTGCAGAGTTTTATTTTTTTTCATCTTAACATAAAAACAAAATTAAAAAAGTTAAATATTTTCAATAGTATTTTGGCGTATTAATATACCTAAGTATTAAATACAAGTTTAATATAGAGAAACGTTGATAAGTTTTTTCTCATTGTAGTTTTAAATAAAAATTGATGACTTAAAACTTCAGAAAATATTTTGTTAGAAAATATCCATACTAAAACAAAATTTTCACGGAATAATGAATGATTAAATAAAAAAATAGTAGTTAACAATACTATAAAACTTATGATAAATTTATTCAAATTTTAAACATACTTATTGGAATTTATTTCATGTTAAGTTTTGAATAAAAATTGTAATAAAATGTTCAAAAACTCATAACAAAGTGTTTAATGCTAGAGTAAGCATAGTTAAAATCAAATAAAAAAGTTTGCTTTAAGATTTAGATTATGTCCAACAATTTATTTAGCTACTGCATTTGTATATTTTTAAAACTGGGAACTATTGAAAAAGAAAAAAATTAAAAAATTAAATAAAGTAACTAAGGAAATATTAGCTGAGTTTGAAATCTAGTTTTGGTTTTTTATTTTAACACAATACTAATATTATTAATAAAATCATTATAAAAAATACTTTATTATATCAAATTGAGTGTAATTAAATAAAAAATAAACTTATTTAATAGAATATTAAAATCTAGAATGAAGTTTACAAAATATGCCTCAAACTACTATAAACTCTTCAAAAAGAAGTAAAGTTGACGTATATAAAAAGTTAGAAACCTTGATACTAACTTTTATTAAACTTTTTTTGAATGTTATATTTTTTTTTAAGTCATTAAGAAATATGTAGAAGTTTATAATTGAAAAAAATTATATAAAATATTGTATTAAGGTAGAAATTGTGGTCAATATTTGGAAACTAGTAAGATTACTAAAACTTAAGGCTAATATAAATTTATGTTTAAATTAGTGATGTACCGGACTCACTATCCGGGTCCGGGTCCGGTCGGATATTGCCATTTTTGTCTGATATCCGGATCCGGCCGGATTCTAATTTGGAAAAAAAGTCCGGATCCGGTTCCGGCCGGATTCTAGTTTGTAAAAAAAGTCCGGATCCGGTTCCGGCCGGATTCTAATTTAAAAAAAAAGTCCGGATCTGGGTCCGGCCGGATCCTAACAAAGATCCGGCCGGACCCGGATATAGTTAGTAAAAAAAAGCATACTGAAGAGTATTTTTTCAATAACAAACCCTGTGTAAATTAGTAAGAGTCATTTTTGTCAGTTAAAATTAAACACCTACCGTGATTGGCTCATTTTGTACACGTGACTAATTTACATTTGTTTACATTTAAACTATGAAATAAACATTTCAGAAATGCAACTCTTTACATATGTTGTAAAATTGAAAACTTTGGAATGAATACTTGCATTATTTAGTGTTTAAAGTTGAGCTTAGAGAATATTTAGAGTTAATACGGTTGAATGTACGAGCCAATGAGTATCATATGACGAAATGTTTCAAACTAAATACTGATGCAACAAAACATCAGAACATGACAGGCAGTTTATATGTAAGCAGTTAGTTAGTTTGGTGTGCAGCTTGAAGCAATAAAATATCTTGAACTTTTTTGTGAATGCTTATTGTAAGTAGTATTTTGATTTAAAAGTGAATATTTCAACTGGTGTTTAATTGTTTAAATATTTAAGCCAGGTTAATAGTTTAATAGTTCATTAAAAATTTTAAAGTTTCTTGTTTACTAAAAGTTTTATTTAATTCTTAGTTTATTGTTTGAAGTCTTTTGATATAGATTTAAATAGCTTCCAGTTTTTAAAGTGTTACCAAAGTAATTAAAAGTTTTGTATATGCTAGTATTTCTTGTTGTGTTTTATATAAAAGATTCATCAATCAAAACTGTCGTGTCTGATTATAGAAAGTAGTCTCAGTTAGAATTTAGTATTTGTTAGATATTAATTAAATAAGGTAGGATTTAATTATGATGGGTAGTACTAATAAGTTAAGTGTACCACAATCAGTCCACAACTTTACTACCAAATCGTCAATCTTTGCCAGCTGTTCTACTGATTATTAGATTAAAGTATTTTTTTCAGTTTTTAAAAACCTCATTCTGACTCAGGCTTGTTTATACTCACTCTAGCTAGTTTTATTGACTTAAACAGTGGCAACCCTGCTAGTTTGAAAATTTTAGAAAATCTTGGACTGCCTCAGGCTAGTTTAGTTTTTTATAAAAACTCAGGCTAGTTTTCTTTTAGATTTTGAATGAGTTTAAGCTGATCCAGTTTTAAATATTTTGTAATTTATAGTGTATTTTCTTCAAGAACTTGATTTCAGATTTTTAATTGTAAATAACACCTAAATTTGTAAACCTTGTGGCTAGCTGTTCTACTTGTTATTAGATTAAAGTTCTTTTTTTTCAGTTTTTGAAAACCTCATTCTGACTCAGGCTAGTTTATACTAGTCAAAGAACCGGACTCACTATCCGGGTCCGGCCGGATTCTAATTTTAAAAAAAAGTCCGGATCCGGTTCCGGCCGGACTCTTGTTTGAAAAAAAAGTCCGGATCCGGTTCCGGCCGGATTCTAATTTGAAAAAAAAGTCCGGTTCCGGGTCCGGCCGGACCTGAAATTGTGGGTCCGGTACATCACTAGTTTAAATACACATTTTTCTAGTAAAACTTATGAAACATTATCAATATAAAACAGAAAAATATATAACATCAACTTTGCTAAATTAGAAAAAAGTATATATAAATAATTTCAAAATACTTAAGTTATTTTTTTTTAATGCTAGATTAGTCACTAATAGATCATATAATAATTTCACTACTTTTGTATGTTCACTTTTATGAATGTATTAAGAATAAAATAATAAGAACTACATAAACTAAAAATTTCTAAGAGTAAGACAGGGTTGCAACAATTTGTATCAAAAAACTGTCATTTTTAATAAAATATATAAAATAAAATAATTATGAAGTGTATGCCAAAAAGTTAAGAAAAACTACTTTTACTAAAGCTTAAATACCTTAAAATACCAAACAACAGCTGAAGAACTTAAGAATACAACTTTACAAAAATAATATTTAACAAAAAATGTACAAATAATTCTGAGTTTTGCACAATAATTCTAATATACCTGAGTGTTTTAAAATTTTAAACTAGCATGAGTTGGTATAAATTTGACTAAGTTTACTTAAGTCTGTATCAAAACTGATATTAACTTCTAATATTAGGTTTAAAGAAACCATTTTGTTAAAATCCATTTTGTAAAAGACCATTTTGGAAAAATAGTTAAGGAGAGTTGTAGAATGCTACAAATTTAAAACAAAACTTTTTGCAAACAGCTTTAACAGTTTAAACATTTTCAAGGCCAATCAGTAAAAATAAACAGTTAACCAACGTCTATTAGTTTTTGATACTTCTCTTTTCAGTATAGTTATAGTTTTAGTCCTTGAATTAAATTTATTAAACGACACTTCTATAAAGTTTTTTATCAAATTTAAGTCAATGACTAAAAGTCACAAGAGATTTAGGTTCTCAGTTTAGCAACAAGTACATATAACGTTTTAATCATACTGAAAAGAGAAACAACAAAAATTAATAGACGTTGAATAAATGTTTATTCTGTTTAAATAACTACTTATATAATTAAATTTACTGATAAAAATGTACAAAAATGCTGTTTGCAAAAATTTTTGTTTAGAATTTTTAGCATTCTCTAATTCTCCTTGACAGCTTTCCGAAAATGGACTTTTACAAAATGGCTTTTTACAAAATGGATTTTTACTAGATGGATTTTTTAAACTTAATATTAGAAGTTAATATTAGTCTTGATACTGATTTAAGTAAACCCAGTCAAACTTATACCAACTCATGCTTGTTTAAAGTTTTTAACACTTAAGTATAGTAGAATTATTGTGCAAAACTTAGAGTTATTTTTAGATTTTTTTAAAACATTATTTTTTTAAAGTTGTATTGTTAAGTCCTTCAGCTATTGTTTGGTATTTTAAGGTATTTAACTTTAGTAATAGTAGTTTTTTTTTAGTTTTTGGTTTATACTTCATAATTTTCTAGTTTTATTAATGTTCTTAAATTTTTTTTTTGTTACAACCATGTTTTACTCTCAAAAATTCCAAGTTTATGTAGATCTTATTATTTTATTCTTACTACATTTATAGAAGTGACATACCAAAGTAGTGAAAATATTTTCTGATCTACTAGTGAATTATATAACAACTTAAAAAAAGTATTTAGCTTAAAAGTTTTGTTTATATTTATAATCTTTTTTTTCTAATTCTAAAAAGGTTTAATGTTATAGCTTTTTCTATTTTATATTGATAATATTTCATAAGTTTTCCTTAAAAATGTGCTGGGAAACATAAATTTATCTTAGTACCAATTACAGGTGGCTAAAATAATTTGTCGGACATTAATTTATATGTTATAGCAAATTTAGGTTAGCTTGTTTATTTGATCTTAAGAATGCCAACTCTGACATAAAGTACTTTGTTATAAGTTTTTGAATGTTTTATTATAGATTTTTTTCAAAACTTAACATAATATAAATTCCAATTTTAAAGTTTGATTCAATTTAACACAAACTTTATCGTATTGTCATTTTACTATCATCTTCAATATTCCCTGTTTATTTTGTTTTAACAAAAAAAAATTCTAAAGTTTTAAGTTCTTAATTCTGTTTTAAACCCACCATGTAATAAATTTAATAAATTTTCCTTGTATTGACCTTTTATTTCATACTTTAATGTATTAGTGCGCCAAATACCATTAAATATATTTTTTATCAATTTTTTTTTTGTTATTTATACATAAAAAAGATTTTAAAACTCTGCAAAAAACTTTAAATATGCCTTAGTTTGTTCTCCAATGCTTAAAATTATTCTAAATTAATTTATTTTCAATAGTTAATACCTTACTACACAAACTGTAGAGTTATACTGTAGTTTTGCTAAATTTATAATTCACTCAAAGTAATACATGTATGAATGTATTACATAAATTTTTTAAATAAAATAAGATTGTAAGTTTTCTTAGTAAAAGTTTCAAAATTAAAAAAAAAAACAATTACTAATTTAATATATTATGTAGCCTGAATCAAGTTTTATTTGGCTTATATTTAAAATGATTTAATTGTGAAAGTATTAGTTCAGGCTGTTAGTAAAATTTTATACACTTTTTAGATATAGTATACATAAAGCTAAACAAATTAATTTACTTCTTTTTTATAACAATAGCCTAAATTTTTAGTAAATGTTTACTAAATTTTAGTTTTTTAGTGTTTCTCCCAATTTGTCTCCCATGTTGTTTTAAAAAAAGTAGTTATAAGTAATACTAACTGCTAATGCAGCTTTTGGCTAATATATCAGTAATTACTATTTTTTGGGCAATTCAAGGCAAAGTATGCTAGTATTATGTTTTAAATTAAAAAAAAATTTGCTCACATCTCTACTAAAAAATGTTTAAATATTTTAAAATATTTGTCCTTATTATTTTTGTGTAACTTATTCTAATAAAGAAAAAAGTGCTGGAGTTAAATTTAGGCTAGTCTTCGTATTTGGTTCTATGAATGGCAGATCTTATATTGTGTACTAATGCTCTTATATAGATATTTATAGTTTCTTTTGTATGTTGTATCGTAGAAATATTTCAATGCTTTAGTTTTCGTGTTTTAAAATACCTTATACTGTCTACTAACTATAGTTTTATCGTTTTGTTTTATCTAAAGTAGTAATAATTTTGTGTTTTGTACGCACAGTTGAAATTTTAATTACAAGATTCTAGTTATAATCATTCTTAATTTACTTTTGTTAAATATAACTGCCAAAACGTAATTAAATAATTTACATATTTTGAGCCTATATAATATTACTTGTAAGTCATAAGCCATGGCAACTTTTAATTCAATTTTAATAAACCGAGTATAGTTTTATAGATATTTACAAAAAAATGGGTAAAAAACCTTATTGCAAAAAGACAGTTAAAACGTCGTCTGGCACTTTCACCGCCTATAACATAAATAGATATGAGTGTGGGGCTGAGAGATTTTGCAAAGATAAAGACCAAATCCTGGCTCCAGTCACCACCCAAGAGGACAAAGATGCGATCACCAAAATGCTCTCGCATCCAAATTGCGAGGGAAAAAATATGAGCCAGTCTTACTTCCTCGGGTTGAAGGTGAGCATGTGCGGGGGTGAGGCGCATTGGGACTTTTCAAACGGAGTGGAGTTTGACGACGCGGTCCACGGACCGCTGTACGACGGTTTCGACGTGGTGAAAGAGGAGCTGGCCGGAGGGTATCGATGCGCTCGCGGTTTGTTCGAGGTGTCGGACAACGGCGCGGAAATGGGGGTGCGCAGAGGCAACGATGCGTGCGTTTCAACCACCAAGCAACGCTTCATCTGCCTCGACCCGACAAAGCCAAAAGCTTCGGCGCTGAGTGAAAATGTTGTTCCTTTCAGCAACTTGAGTCTTACTGTCGCGTGCGGGGTGCTTTTGTTAGCGGTTTTAGGACTTGTTTTCGCACTGGTGAAAGTTTGCAGGAGCAATCGAAAGTTGAGGCGTGAAAACAATAAAAGTTACGAGTTCGACGGAGATCTAAATGTTTAGATACTAATAACTTTTTTTTGTTTTTGTTCATTTAATAATAAATTAGTATATAAAAATTATAGTGTTTATTTCTTTAAATTGAATTAGAACCAGACTAAAAACACAAAACAAAAAAAAAATAACATACAAAGTTTTTTAAAACTGTTTATTTCTGACCCGACCTACGCTACGTGCACAATTTTATTTTTTGTAAAATACAAGATAAAAAGTTTGTTTTTAGCAAAAACTTAGTTTTAAAATTAGGTTTGACATGTTGTCATAAGCCTGGAGTAGAAGCTACTATTAATATCTTAATAGGGGGTTTGTGCGTTTGTGTTTGTTAATAGTGATCTAGAGCTGGTAGATATTACGTGGGATCTACTTGGTATTGAGCTAGTGCTAATAGGTATTGATTGGAAGCTACTTGGTAATATATTACAGTTTCTGGGTAGTGAGCTGGCCTAAATTGTCTTTCGTTTTTCGGCTAAGCACCGTGACCTTGTTACCTGCCGTGTCTGTCTTGGTTTCCATCTTCTTCTAAGTTGATCTAGTCGTTATTTTTTGTAACGACAATTTCTTTAGTTTTACCGTCTCTTTACTGGAAACTTTTGGCATTAATTATTTTTATTTAAAATAAGGGTTAAGCTAAAATATATTTTTTTTTTAGTTGTGAAATTTTTTACAAAATAAGAAGAGAAATAAGTGCACACAAAAACTACAACACGTGAATGAAAAGAAAGTAGTATAACAAACAGTTTGTCGAATTCATACTAACTACCGCCCAACAATGTAAAAAATTCCGAACTCTTATTTACTTATGCGTCGATAGCAACAAACGCTTTGATATCTTGAGTGATTGATTCTCCACGACTTGGACGATATTCCCACAGCCAAATTAACAGTTATATAAAAGCGTTCTGCGACGGATGGTTTTTAGAACTCACGCATTAAGAAAAAGCGCTAATCTTATACTATTCAAACGAAGTTTTACTCCTAAAGATAAACATATGTTTGTTTTTAATAAAAAGCTGTTTGTTTTTTTTTAATACTGGAAAGCACGTTATGAAAACAGTGAAAAGAACTTTACAACATTCGCTTTTAAATAAGTTTATCGCGTGAATACTGTGACAACCTTTTAAAGCCTGGTTTTAATATGGTTTTCACTTTGTGAGAAATTAGTTTTCTAGAGTTTCCCTGACTCATAACGTTAACTATGTACTTTATAAATTTATTAGTGAACTTATTATATACTTTTATAATGAAATTTAGTTTGTTTATGTGAAAAACAGCTAAATCTATTTGTAGAACAAAACTGCAAAAATATACACAACAAATAACAAATATATTCTACAAGTTAAAAAATATCTTAATGTTCTTACAATCTTTGAATGTCTGAATCTTAAAGTAGAATTGGATCTTACAAACAATACAGAGTCTTAAATGTGATGTGCTTTTTGCACACTAATGGCTGTTCTGAACATAAAAACATACATTGTTTAAGATTTATTATCTGATTTGATAAACAATAGTATAACTCCCTCAGGCGGTCATTTAAACAACTATAAAAATTATCATTGTTTGTTACAGAAAAACAACTAAAAATTATTTGAGATTATTCATAAGTAATGCTAAGAGTCATTTAAGTAAAGGTAAACTATAATTACTACTTAAATATTGTAAAAAGAAACTAATACGTTTAGTTAAACGTTTTTTTTAATAAGATACTACACAATAAAATAGTTTTAAACTTATTTTGGTATTACTAACGTGTTAATAGTAGTTTGTAATTTATTTAATTTTTTGTAAATAATTTATTCTTCAGTTTATTAATTTTTTTTAGTAAATTAGCTGTTGTACTTTACACAAGTTACTTATTTTAGAGCTTACATTTAATTCGGATCAAGAAATAAGTGAAAAAATCAGCTACTGTTTACAACATTTGCAGTTTATAGTTTCAAAAACTTCCTATACTACTGAAAAGTATTCAAAAAATGTTGATTTAAAACTTATTTGTTTGTTTATTTTCCGTTCCAAAAGTCGATTTTCAACACTATAAGTTAATAAAGTGACAAAAAGTTGACTTTTGAGTTTTAAATTTCTTATTCTGTTTTATATTTGATATATAAAAACAAAACTACTTTATTTAAGGTTTAAAAACTAGTAAAAATATATTACTAATTTATTTTTTAGAAAGAAGATTTATTATATGAAGCTATAAAAACAATACCAATAGAACATCGTTTAAAGAACATTAAATTCAAATATAGAAAATAATACATCTTTAGGTACTATTAAAGTTTTGAAGTTAAAAAGTTTTATTATATGACTTGCACAAAAGTTGATTTATAAGGATTTGTCTGAAATAGTTTAGATTACTAGAAACGAAATTTCACTAAGAAGAATTTAAACTTAATTAATTCAGAATCTATTATTGTTATTGAAACAAGTATATTTGTATTACAAAAAGATATTTTAGCATTTGCTTGTTCAATTAAAAAAGCATAAGTGAGTATACTTTTATTACATACATTAATATTATAGTATTAATTTATTTGCTAAATAGGTGTTATCTACTAAATAAGCTAAGCTATTCCTTAAGTTTGTCTCATTAAATCTTAAAAAAAGCATGCATACAAATACTGGTAAATTCAAATCAAATTAGTCAAGTTTTATGTGAGTTAAAAAAAAAACTATACAAGATGTATATTAATATAATATTAATAACTTTAATTTAAACTTATACTAAGTGTAAAATTGTTTTGCGGTATAAACTTGAGGTAAAAAAAAGTATAATAAAAAATTATAAACTTAATTTTCAATTTAGAAATGATAAATATATTTAAAAAAATGTTATAATCTTCATTATCAGCTTTAGTCAAAATTTTTATCTATTTAATTTGAATTTTTTACTTAACAAATTTTTAAGTTCATAAACAAAAAGTTGTTTGAAACAACTATAGGTAAACTACAAAGTATGTACTAATTGTAATAAAAAAACTGTATTATAAAATTATTTTTGTCGAAAACTTTGATACACTAAACGTATAAGTTTAATTATGCATCAATAGTATATAAATAAAATATAGTATAGGTATTTATACAAAGTTTTTACTTTTCAAATCTGTTTTCTTTTATTCTGTTTTACTTTATTAATTTTATGTAAACAGAAGGTAGGACTTTTTTTAAAGAAATAGTATTTATTTAACGTTTCAGAATGTATAAATTTTTAATTACTTAGTTATAAAAAAATTATTATAAACATTAAAAAGATTTATAATATTATTATTTGTTATAATATCATGTTTGACTGTCATTTTTGATAATAATTAAGAAAAGTTATTTTAACTAAGAGGCATGCAATCTATTATTGTTGCAAATAAGAGATTTTTCTTTGAGTATGCGCATAACTTTTGTAAGTAACTAAAAAGTGTACAAAATTAATATTCAAAATGACTGCTCGACATTTTCCTCTTTCACAGTAGCTTAAGTAATTAACAATATTAAGGCAATTGAGATGGTGTATTTGCGACATCATTGTGTGAAATGTCGTGGCAAAATGTGCAATTTTGTAAAGAAACAGGGGGTTCAAAGTCAAATTTCAAATTTTTTTTTGCTTTCAATTTCATTTTTCTGCAGTTAATAAAATTATAAAACTATTATACAACAAATACTTTAGGTTTATAGCTACAAAAAACGCTTTAACAACTATAATGAAATCAATTGTAGAACTTTATTGTGAAAACACATGTAATGACCTGACTTTTATGAACTTTTTAAACGATGTTAGTATAGTATTGGAATTAGTTTATGCCGAACTTTTTTTAGTTTCAACCTCGTCTTTTAAAGTTTAGCGATTATCCATAAAATTTATATCTTAAGTTAAGCTAAAATCAATAAACGGAAATCAAATATTCTTAAAAACTGAATGGTTATGCTATATTCTGTTTAGGTTTCGTTTGGCCTTTATTATCACGTAATATATATTTTTTAGAATATTCTATCAGAAAAAAATTCGAAATTGCTTCAGTGCTTGTTGCACCCACAATTAAGTACTTCCGATTGTAAACATTTCTATAGAAATGCAAAGAATCCTGTAGAGTGTTTTATCATTTAAAAAACCAACAGTGATTAAATGTGTAAAAAAATTTCAAGGATTTAGAAAGTAAATTTGTATAAAAGTTCATAAAATTCAACTTCATACAAGTAACTTTTGAGTAGTTGTTTTATTTTACTAAATTTTTTTCGATAGTTTATTTTACTAGTAAAGTATATTTCGTATCAATTTATTCTAATTTACTTTGCTTATTATTTTTTAATATATGCCTTTTAAAAATGCTGTTAAATAAATACTACAACAAAAACTTGGTCACACACTATTTTTTTTGCCATATACAGTTTGAATGTAAGTTTTTTTTAAACTAATTAACACAGTTTAACCATATACGATTATCACTTAGTCGGTTTTTTCTTTAACAAACATAAGTGCATATATAAATAAAACATCAAATGCACGGTAAGATATTAACAATAAGTAGGTTTCGTTTTTATTATAAGTTTGTTAGTAAAAACATGATATCTTAGTTTAACCATCATAACTAAACGTATGAGGCTTTAAAAAATTGTTAACTTCATTATCTATGAACATGCTAGTGATGTTTTATTTGTTTAATTGCTAGCTAAAAAAATCAATGTGAAAATCTTTTCAAAATAAACTTTAACAGAACTACCGCAGTTTTAGTTTTAAAATAAGCTCATTTTACAAAAAAATAATTCAACATTTTATTCAAAAGCATAGTATTTACACATTACAAAGTTGTTACAAATATGTGCTAAATTACTTAACTACTAACATTTGTTTGGAAACACTGTTTTATGAGTTTTCTTAAATTGTTGATGAAACACTTTTAAATGAATCGATGTAAAAGTGTTTATAAGTGCGAGTAAGTTTGATAGACACACACAAACTGTGAGTTTCAGTCGAAACCTGGCAAAAAATTTCTACAATCAACCTTGAAAGCTTACACTGAGTTGAAAATGCGTATTGCAAAACAACCGCTCTAAATCCTTAAATTGCTGTTTAAAAGCCGAAACTTTGTTTGTTTCTGAACAGAGGTAACCGAGGCGACTTGTTGTTTTTGGGTGGCCCGATGAACCAACGCAGATTGCAATTTGTCGTAACGCGACACGCAAATTGGAGTCTTTAAAACTTGACCGCCGCCCTTGACGAAAACAAAAAGGAGTCGAGTTTCCGAAACCGCTTTTTTGTTTTTATTTTCAAAGCTTTTGAACGTTTCGAACATCTTTTTTCGTAAAGTTTGATTTTTTCGTCTTTTTTTTTGCTAAAATAACAATTCAATTGGTTTAAGCAAAGCTTTTAAGTTATTGTTTTATGTTTGATTTAAATTTAAGTTAGGTGCAGAATTATTGATACCTTTTAGTTTGTAGTTATTTTTGAAAATTTCACAAAAAAAAAACAATTTAAGAAAATATTGTTGTTTAGTTTTTTAAAACTTTTGCTCAGATACAAAAAACAAAACTTGATTTTATTTCTTGTATATTTAGACACTTTTTTACTATTCTGAAAGCACTTAGTTTTGTTAAAACCTTCTTTTTGTTTATTTAATGTGTTTTATATACTGTTATTATTTTTACAGAAGCTTATAGTAACAACATAGTATGATAAACTTAAACTTAAAGCTTTGCATTATTTCTACTTTAGTAATTAGCATCGTTATAAAGCTAACAAGAGCATCGTTACTAGGTAAGTATAATTTGTCTTCAGTAAAAAAACATATAACTTAAGGTTTGTAGTTGTGTTTTAATTTAAATTAAGAATTGTTGTATTCTATGTATGATAAAGTTCTTTTAGTGTTAGTATGTTTAAAACCAGTTTAGAAAATTGATACAATAACCAAAACTTTCTTGTTTAATGTGACAACATTAAAATATTTAAACATCTACAAGTTTTGCTTGGTTTTAAGCAATTTTAATTGCAAATACAGATAATGTTAAATATTGTTTTATCTTGTCTAAACTTTATATTTTATCCTATAGAACCACAGGCGCTATAGTTGTTCAAAAGTAGTAACTATTTATATGTATACTTAAATTAAGTTTTTAAAATAAACATTCGCTTCTTGTAAAAATGTTATAGTCAAAATAAGTATAAATAAAACAGCTTGTTGACTAAACAACACTGTCGGTTTATTTGTTAATAAACTAAATGAATATCTGGCTTTCTTTAAAAATCTTAAAACTATGTACTAGATTCTACAACTATTTAGGATAGCCTCAATATTTTTTTAAAAAATAGATTCTTATGAAAATATACTGACATTCTTAGTTCTTTTTCTGTTTTCAAACCATTTTGTTAAAATCTAGTATTATTTTACAGAAACTTCAGTATTCAAAAACTTGACAAACTTAAGGTTACCAAGGGTCACATTAGACGAAAGTTTCAGCTCAAAGTTCTCTTTTGATACGGCTAGGTAAGAAAGATATAAGTTTAATTTTTTATTAAAGTACACTACAACAGCAAAAAAACTTTGCATATTATTTTCGGAGTAAATAATTCTTAAAAACTATTTATGTTTAAACTTTTATTTTTAAATCAGGATTACTGATAATAACTGATATATGAGTTTTGAACTATGTACTTTGTTTTTGCTTTTCAAGAACAATGACTTTCTAAATAAGATCAAAGTTTCTAATGTTGATTAACAAACAAACACAAGTAAGCTTTTGTCTGCTTACATTTTTGAAACTACTAAGGTATATGATTGTTCACAGTCTAACGACAAAATAAATCTTACCAGGAACGAACTGACGATGTGTGAAGCGGACAACTCGTCGTTTCACATCAACGATACCATTATGACGTCACAATACATATCTCAGATCAAACTCAACATCGTTCTGAAGAACGTTGAAATCAAGGGAATGTACTTTGCATCGTTGGCAATGTACGTTTAGTTTGTGCTTTATTTAAAGTTTGTGATAGGGTGCATTAAAATTGTTAAAAGCTTTAATTGTTCGATTTTTTCTTTAATTGTTATTTAAAAACTTAAAAGAATGTATGATTTGGTTGATTTCGATAGAGTAAAAAAAAGAATTATACTTTAATGTATATCAACTATATACAAACAGAGTAGTAAAATTTATTTTTTTCAAGACTAATTTGACAGAAGTGTATGCTCGTTCAATTTATTTTTAGTTAACATTAATTCTGTCTGGATCAATTATAATTTAGATTTGTTTAACACATAATAAGTAAAAGATAAAAGTTATGTTAATACACAACTTCAAATTTATTCGTTTTGTAACTTAACACATTTTTTATTAAATAGTTAAGTTTGCGTAAACTAAAAAATATACAAAATATTAAAACAAAAAATAACGGAATTTTAGTAATATACACTTTGAGAAAAATTAAAAAATACAAAAAAAAAAATTTAAAACTATATGAAGTATGAAACTTAAAACTATTAATAAACTATATGAAAAATATTTAAATTTTTAATTAAAGTTTTAAAACTTTTCTGTTAAAACATAGTTTTTATTTCAACTTAAGCACACATCAAAATTTTTTAATTAAAATTCCTAAAAAATATTAACAGTGAAACTCCTACATCAAAAATTCCTCTCCTTAGTAATTATGGAAAGTACAAATTGAAACTTAAAGATATCAAGCTGCCATTTGTGATAGGAATAAAAAGTTGGTTTTTATAACTAATTTAAGCTTTTCCATTGTGTTTACATTCTTTAAATTGTTATTTTTATTTACTTCTAAAACTTTATTTAAAAAAAAGGTTGTTTAAGGTGAAATACGAATGAATTTATTATTATAATAAAAATTTTTACACTTTAATTTACGTAAATTCACTTAAAACTATACCTAGATTAAAACAATACGAAGTAAACCATTAATAAATTTACTTATAGCTTAAAGTATTGTAATATCATCAATTAAGTATTTTTCTCATATTTATTTGTTATTATCTAGTTTACAATGTATTATATTAAAGTTTTATAACTCTAAGCTAATAAAAAGTTTAATTTCTATTACTTTTCTTAAATTTTAAAGTTCTTTTAGTTCGAATCAATTTTTATAAAAAAAAGTTAATAACTACAAGTAAAGTTAATAAACCAGAGAATCAAAATATACATTAACTTTTAAAAAATACTTGAGATACTTAGCTAGGTTTAAAAATTTAAAAATTTTTTGAATATTTTACTACATAAGTATATTATTTTCAATTTGTTATTTTTTGCTTAACAAAAATAAACTTGGGTAATTCATTTTTAAAAATTTTTGATTTATTGTTTTTAAATTTTTTCAATTTGATAAACAGAATCTTTTAGAAAGAAAAACATGTTTACAAACAAACGTAAAATGGTTGTAGGTACGTTTATAATTTTTATGTACTGTATATTTATTAATATTTGTACCAAAAAAAAGTTAAAAATTGTAACAGCATTGTCTTGAAAACTTCTTAAGTAGCAAACAACTTACTAGTTCAAACTATCAAAGTATGAATTAAAATTCATTTCAGAAAGTTCGGTCCCTCTTATTCTGGAAGCAGTCGAGTGTCGGCCGAAGCTTACTAGCTTCCACATCGAACTGTTTCCTTCTACTGACTGCTCTTGCCTGCCCTCCATCGATCAGCTGGTCAAAAACAGAGCAAGGCTCGTTTACGAAGACATGTTCTGCGAAGCGTTGGAAGGGTAAGAGAGAAGTTTAATACTTTACAATAATAAATTTGAATCGGTGATTACTATTGAATTTGTAAGGTTAACATTTTTCAAGAAATTTCATTTAATGTTTAAAGGTCTTATTTTAGTTTTTTGTTTAGTTTTTAGTTTAATAGATTAGGTTTATTTGTTTCCTTCTTTGGCCTTGTCTTACTCCTTGTTTAAAAAAAATATTAACAAAGACTGTAAATTTGGTTTTGTGAACTTATGCTTTGCTTAAATTTAAAATTTTTTAAAATAACCAAACCTAAATTAAATAAAAACATAAATGCAGAATTCTTAAGTCTTATAACCATCTGTTTCTACAGAGTTCTGAAGCAAACGTACCACCCAATAAAATCATCTATTTTCAAAAGGTTCTATTCATACTTTAGTACATAAGTAAGGTTGGCTGAAATCCTGTTGCGTTTTTTATTTGTTTCACATGGTTTTAAATGAACTATCTAAATGTTGTTTAAAATCGACAAAATCTAAAATCAAGTTTAAAATCAGCCCAGATAAATTTACAAAATACTGTTGATTTTTAAGCACAAAAATAGCTAGTTTTATTACATAAGTTCATAAACTTCTTTTTTTATCAAGTAAAAAAAAACAAACATCAACAGTAGAACAAAATATCCGTAGTTTTATATTTTGTTGTTGTACGCGTATTTAACTAAAGTCTTTTTATATATATGCTTTTACGTATTATTTATTTCTCATAGTTTGCGTTTATATATTTTTTGAGAGTACTATAAGCCGAAAGGCTTTAACTCAGATATTTTTTTTTAATGTTTCCTTTTAAGCATCTTCGTTAAAATTCGTCGAAAGACTTTCAAACGTTTTAATGTTTTTTTGATAAAAATTTGAATTGTAAATATTGTTTAACTTCATATTTACTAATTTAATACTTTATCAGCATTTAGACAATTAGCTTGTAAACACCACAATTTTTATTTATTTGACTATTTATAAAACGACTTTTATTTATTTATACTGTTTCATTCTTACAAATTTTTATTTCCTATCTTCATTTCTTTTGTTTAACGTTTCACAATAAACAGTAATTTGAGAAAGGTTGTTCAAAATTAATTTATACAAACTAGAATTTTAAGCTTCTTTCTGACTAAAAAATTGTTTTAAGTGTGGGACGATAAACTCTTAGAAGTTTAAATATTTAAAGAACAGCTTAGAAAAATTATCAAAATAAGAGTTAGATTTATTATTACTTTTATTACTTTTTATTAGTAAATCAGCTACGTCGGGCCCATGTTGGAATTTAGATGAAAAACTTATTTTAAATAAAATTTATACTATAAGCGTAATAACTTAAATATGTTTTTAGATACTTTTTTTCAATAGTTAGCTTAATGCTAAAAAAATATCTTGAAAATTACTTGAGTTTCATGTTATTTATTTCTAATCACTTATTAAGATAATTATTGTAAGAATGTGTGTGAGTATTGCTAATTACTACTTACTACTACATTTACTAGGTATTTAAAAAAAATTATTTAAAAAAATTTAAAGTTTTTGTTTATTTATTTAAAAACTTATTACATTAAAGATTTAAATTTATTAAAAAAAATATGCGAAAGTGTTTGACAATTTCTTTTTTAATTTACTACTTTTATTTATAATTTTTTTAAACGAAAATTGATCAAAATTTTCTTAAGGGTTTTGTAAAAAACTTAATATTCTTTTTTTTGTTATATCAAAGCAGTGAGGTCCAAATAAGTACTTCGGTATGCAGCAATAATCGAAATATCTACTCTCTAGCGCGACTGTGGTCAAAATTTTAAGTTGTTATAACAACAACCTTAGCATGGCTGGCTGTTGCTTTAATACTATATGAATTTGAAAAGCTATTTGATTAAGTATTATAATTTGTTTTAAGCTATCTAAATGATATGATTTGTTTGATAGATAAAAAAAATCTAATATTCATATAAACTTTACACTAAGCACGTAATAATTAAATATTCGTAAATATTTAATTTCCAGTTGATATAATTTAACTTATAGTTTTTAATATCTAAACTTTAAAAAAAAAAAGTTTTAAAGATTTTAGCACTTTTAAAGTTTTATACCATTCTTTTTTCTTTCGAAAAAGCAAGCTTTAAGCAAATTTAATCAAATACCTCACCACTCTCAGATAGAATGCTTGTTTGTTTGTAAAAACTTGTGATGGCCGACACATGCTTGAGACCGCATCCGGGAATGCGGAGGATGCTCACTTCCGACGACGTCGGGTCGTTCATGAGGTACTCCGAAGTTCAGAGGGCCATGAGGCACCTGAAGTTTCCGACGGTGCGCGGATCCAACTACGACTTTCCCAGCTTTCAGGTCGAATTTTCATAATTAGTAGCTTTTCAGTTGTGTTGTTGATTTTTTTTTAAAGTTGCAAGGTAAATTATTTTTTAATGAGTTAATAGTTGGTTTGTTGATTTTTTATATTTGAAACTTTTAAAAAACTATATTTAGTTGTCAAAAAAAAAGTTTTATTGTATAAAATACATTCAACGTTTAATATGTTTCAAATTTTGTTTTACTCTTTGTTTTAAATGCAATTTTCTTACTTTGCTTTCAAAAACTAACCACGTCACAACAACTCACTTGTGATCAGGCGAGGAACAGGAACAGCTCGGCGTTCGTCAAGTTCAACAGGAACTCCACAGCGCCGCACAGCGGTTACTCGCTGGCTCCACACAGAGACAACCACCCAGTGGTCGACCCCACATCAGGGTTGGTCAGCGCGGGAAAAGACGCGGATGACGGGGAGACGACCGCAGGAAGGTATTTTATTAAAACTAATATAAAAATTATGTTTCAAAGAAAACTCAAACGTGTTTAAAATTAGTTTTATCAAGTGACTAATTTTAATGCACTCTTTAGTTTTATAAGTTTCTCATAAAAGGTCTTTTTTAAATGTTATTATTTTTATTAACCGTTTTGTACTTTATTTGATAAAATTTGTTACTATCAGCATTGTGAAACTGGTTGCACAAAGCGTCAGCAGTAAAGACGTGGAAACAGACTCAAGACCCCAGACTCCCACTGATCCCGATTCTCCCTGGAACAAGGAAGTTAATGAGGGTGGTGTTGAAAGCAGGTGGAACTCAAGAAAGGTTTTATTAAGTTGAAATTTTCAAAGCCACTTTAAATAAGCTAATAAAGCTACAAGCCTAATTAGTTTCCAATTTTAAATATAAATACAGCCATATGTAGTGATTTTAGAAGTTTATTTTGACTGAATAGCACTGGTAGTATAACTGATGCTAAAATTTAGCTTTGAAATAAACTTAAAATCCCTAAATCATTTATCAACTTCAAGTATAAATAATTTATATCAAAAACCTTATTACTTTACATAAATTTTATTTATAGATTAATGGGGCTATTGATCAATCAAACCCAATTTAAATTTATCTCTAATAAAAATTATGCATTGATAATTCAGTTAAGACAAAACTCTTTTTAGGATTTACGCAAAAACAAAATTTATTTTTGAACAGTTTTAGCAAACATCAAACTTAAAACTTTATATATTAACCTGCATTTCAATTCAAAATGAGGTAGCTTATGCTTCTAAACTACAACATACAAAGTATAAAAAATTGATTCATTTAAAATAAAGTTATTTGATCTTACAAGTTGTTATTACTTAACACAGAACTAAATTGAATAAGTGTAAATTTTATTTAAAGGGCCGAACTCTCGTAATAATTTAAAAAGCACTAGTTATTCATGATTAAAAAGTTTTTTAACTTGTTTTTGTGTGAAAAGTAAACTTATGTTAAAAAATTATACTTAAAAGGTTTTTACTTCTTCTTAAACAAGGCAAATTCTACAAAATAAACTTAAAATTAAACTGTAACTTTTAATAAATTAAACCTATAAGTAGTTTAAAACTAACAAGTTTTAATTGAAATTATTTACCAATTTTACTACTATCAGAGATAGTTTTGTAACTACTTAAACCACTGAAAACTGTTGTTTTTAATATTGATGTTTTCTAAAAAAAGTAAGTTGACTTATTTGTTTAAATTATTTTTAAGAAATCAGAGATAGCAATAAGAGCGAGTTTCGGCGGATGGACAAGCGAACAAAAAGTTAAAGCTGAATGCAAGGAAGAAGACAGTTTGAAAACAGGCGATTTCAATTTCAATTCAAAAGATCAAAACGACACAATAGCTAAAAACTACATGTATCGCAGTACAACACAAAAGTAATTTTTTATAGCATATATGTAAATGCTAATACAAAAGCACTAAAGTTTTAAGACTAACTTATAGGCTGTAAGTTCTCAAGTAGTTTTTTGCATTTTGTATGTAAGAAAGATAAAAATTTTGTTTAACTAAATGTGAAAGTTCTGCCATTTACTTTTACGTTTAATTCAAATAAAAAAGTTACATTCTCAAAACAAATAATAACTTACTATACAATATTACACTGTGTTTGCTTACAATTTTACATAAACTTTAAGTAAAATTTAGAAACTACGAAGCAGTAGACTGGGATGCGAAACTTGCAAGAAAAATCCGCCCTTGCACCACGACAAAGGAAAAAAGAGCGGACAGAATTACGATGCAACTCAATGTATTTCCAAAAAGATACGAAGCAAGCCCTGATATATACCAGGTTTTTAAAATAATATAAAAAATTAGTAAAAAATTCTACAGAAAAAAGTATAGCAAACTTGTTAGTAAAGACTTGAGTTTATGATAACTTTTCAAGCTTTTCATTTTCAATAAATCACTTTTTTTTTTGCCAATTTAAAGCTCATATACTAAAATTTGCTAAGGTTCAAATATTAATTTGTTAATGACTGGGTTCTGTAATTAATACTCAGATTTTTAAAATTAACATACGATTTTTAATAAAATCTTGAAAAGTAAATATAACTATAAAGGTATACATAAAATTAAAAGGAAACAGTTAAATGCATAAAGTTATAACACATCAAAGTATTTTAAAATCCAAAAAGTAAATAAATGAAAGCTAAAAAATATTTTTCATGTACTTTCTCTAGTACGCAAAACGAATTAAACTTGCTATTTTGTAGGCCTGTATACTAGCTCTTTAAATTTGATTTAAAATTGTTTAGTCGTTATAAGCAGAGTAATAGTAAAAAACTTTTAGTAAAACTTTATAAGTAACTGACAATATAAATACTAACTTATTGTTTTACTGTTGCACAACTTAAATACTCAAATTAAAACCTTCCTAATGAAAGTACATTTAATATACAAAAAGAACACTAATCCAAAACTTTCAGAAAATTGGATCTTCATGGGACAAAGTACAAACCAGAAGATCAATTGATAATACCAAACCTGATTTGTTAGTTTTTCAATTTCATTTTACTTTAAAACATATCATTTAGATTTATAAATAATTCGCAAATCGGTCCAGGACACAAGTCAATTGTTTAACTAGTGATTTTTTCTCCCTGCATCAGTAACTGCATTAGTTTAACTTTAAAACATAGTTAGTTAATCTAAACACTGTTGATTCTTTAGAAGTAAATAAAATTAAAGTTTATTTCATAAAGTTTATAAAGTATGATGTCTTTAGTGAAATTTTGGTCAAAATCAGTTCTAATTATTGTAAGCTAGTTAATTTGAAAATATATTATCATACGTAAACATAAAACAATCAATATTTTTTTTTAACCAATTTGAAACATTAATCGTAAATTAAATTTAATATACTATCTCGAACATACCTTTTTAATTTAACTAGAATTTATAAAATAAATTGTTTTTAATTTCAGCAAGAGTCACTTTAGCAGAATAAAACAAATACCAGGCTACCAGTAAGTTATTTTGTTTAACTGGTTTTTTTTAGTTAGAATTAAAATTTTTAATTCATGTTTCTCTGAAGTAATGTTAAAAGTTGATAACATTTCAAAAGTAAGAAAAAGTTATGTTTTAGTTATATTTCTTAAATAACTAAGTTTAAACGTTTTTCTAAATAAAAAAATATCAAAAATACATCCTACTTCTATTAATGTAAAATGTTTGCATTTTTATTATCATCTGAAAGTTTCAAAAGCCAAACACTTAGCTTAATATACAACTATACTTTTTAAGACAAAATAAGTAATACAAAACCTTGAAAACACATTTAACACCAACGCAGGGGTTGCGCAGGAGCGTACAACATTGAGGAAAAAGACGAATGCAACGTGAAGATAAGACCGTTCACGACCATGAGGAGCGTTAAGCCAAAACCTCCAGTTAATGCGGGGTTGGTTTGAACAATTTAGGCTTGATAGTAATTTAAATCGACAGTTGTAAATCGAGTAACAGCAATATTTTAACAATAAAAATCGTTTAACTGATTGTTTTATTACTAAAGATTTAAATATTTAAATGATAAAAGATTAAATCTAATAGCTCGTAAGAAGTTTTATAAGCATGTGGTGTACGACTAGATAACCGAAAGGTTCCTTTGTACACCAGGTCGTTAGAGCAAACTTTTTGAGCGCTTTTTTTATCGTTCGATAAACAATATTAATCATAATAATAATGTTAATTAAAAACTCGAACCAACTTGTTATTTATATATAGGAGAGTGGACTTGCCTGGGTATACCGGACGACACCATTGGCTGTCCGCAATTGCTCCCAACCAATCAAATCATTCGAGATCTGTGTCTGCGACTACTTACAGGTTAGTTGTTTGTTTCACAGCATGACTAGGTCTATATGATTGTTTGAAAACTTTTATACTAAAGTAACTGTAAAACATGCGACACTGAAATTTTGTTTGAATAGGAGTAAGTCATTTAATTTGAAATATTGTTTTACCAGGGAAATCACAAGGCGTCCCCAGTACTCGATTTGGTCGAGGCAGGGCCCATTCTCGAAAATGGTCACCACAGTGCCCCCGAACAACCCGTTCAATAGAATCGACCCTGACGACAAACTGGTCGAATGAAACACTCATTAACAAATCAAAAAGCAGACAGTTCTGGGAGTTTATTTTTGAATATTGTATATTAAATGTATGGTAAACAGTGTATGTAAAACATGATTCTTATACATGTTATTTGTTTATCAATTTAAGCGTCTTAACATGCTTTTGTAGTTTTTTGTTTTTTTTTCTTTTAATATTAATTTCTTTCCTTAAATTATTTTTCGACAGAAAGCTGTTTTGTAAGTTATAGTTTAAACGGGTGGGTGTCACTTTTGCACGAGCGTCACTTTTGCACGAGCGTCACTTTTGCACGAAGGGACACTTTTGCACGACTGTCACTTTTGCACGAAGGGTCACTTTTGCACGAGGGGACACTTTTGCACGGCGACTCTTTTGCACGAGCGTCACTTTAGCACGAGGGGACACTTTTGCACGGCGTCACTTTTGCACGCAGAGTCACTTTTGCACGAGGGGACACTTTTGCACGGCGTCACTTTTGCACGAGCGTCACTTTATCACGAGGGGACACTTTTGCACGTAGGGTCACTTTTGCACGGCGACTCTTTTGCACGGAGGGTCACTTTTGCACGAAGGGACACTTTTGCACGGCGTCACTTTTGCACGCAGGGTCATTTTTTCACGGCGTTATTTTGCACGAGGAGACACTTCTGCACGGCAACATTTGTTACGGCAGCATTGTTGCACAACGGTTTTTTTGCACAATGTCACATTTTTACGATGAAGATTTTGCTCAGCGAAATTTTGGCACAATGATTTTTTCGCACGGAACATCAATTTTTCATTTTGGTAAAAAGTTCTTTAGCTAGTACCAAATTTTTAACATACCTATATTAAAGGCAAAAAATGAAAGATTTAAAATCTTAAACAGTAAAAGTTAATGTTAGAAACAAACTAAGGAAAAATAAATTATAATTGTTTATAAAAAATTCATACCAGGGACAAATAAAAATAATTAATTTAGAAACTAGGATAAAAAATACTTTTAGTGTAAGTAAGTTGTTCTAGTTTATTTTGAACTTTAATATATTAGTCAACAACTATGTCATATTATATATTTTACTACACAGTTACAAGTTATTGTCCATATGATGGACCTAGGCATCAAAACCTAGACCACTTAAACTGAAAGAAACATAATAAAAAAATAAAATTAATACAAGAAGTTTATTTATTAAAACAAAGATTAAAACATAGTTTGATATAAAACTTATAGGTTAACATAAAAAGCAAAATGTTAAGCACAAACTTATACTTATTTACGCTTTGATGTAGAACGATGAACGTCAAATATTTAAACGCATTTATTAACAACAAAAATAAAAACCTAACGCTCCAAGGACATTAAAAATAGACTGGCTAGATGAGTAATCATTAAATACATTGAAAAAGGACTCATTATTAATAGAATAAAGGTGCTGCTAATATAATAAACTGAATTATAAACTAAGCTTAATCTTAAAGTTAAATCAACGGTTGATAAAAATTACTTATTAATTTTGCTAACACAAATATAACTTTGATAAAAAGATTTTAACTTCAATCAAAGTTCTTTAAAATTTTTGCAAGAAACTAATTCATTTGTAAGTTTGTTCCATATTTCAACTGACCGATAAAAAAAAAAATTCTGCCAAGCCTCATTATTTAAATGTTGCAGCAGTTGAAGACTAATATGGTATATATTCTTTTAACATAAGTTCAAACTTCCAAATGTTACTTTCTCTTTGGCTTATCATGATCATGCAAAGTTATAATGCTGAAACAATCCAAGTTCAAATCATTTTATTGCTCTTTATATTCTCACGCTAAATTAAAAAATAGACTGAAAAATAAACGTCAAGTAAAATCTGAAATACCTTTACAATTCAAAAATTAACTAAATCTTTTGTTTTATTTTAACAATCGTTTAAAATTGAAATAAATTTTAACCATTTGTTTAACAACTATATATTGATAATTTTAACAGCAAGAGAATATAGATAAAAAATAATACTCAAGATTCGTGTTTCAAAGTCTTACTAAATTAAGGTTATCTTTCTCTTTAAAATTTAACGAGATTCAGATAATTTTTATTTAAATTATTCAAAATTGTTTGTTATTCATCTAGTTTATTTTGATTAAGATTATAAATATGAATAAATGAATTGTGTTACGTAATTATATTGTTCTCCGTAAAACTTAAAATAAAAACTTTTATTTAAGAAATTTATTTAAGCACTGACGAGGTATTAGACCGAAACTTAGTTTTTAAAATAAATTTTTGCAAAAATAATTTCATAAAAACTTTACATTAAAATTTCATTAAAAAACTACAACATTTTATTGATTCAAAACAACTTGCGTTTAAAAGCGAATATTATTTAAATTGACAAAAAAAAATCTATTTATATTTTTATTTAAGAAAATAAAAGTTTGAAGCGTGGAAAAGTGAAGTTCCGTTCAAAATTGACTGATTATTTAAAATTTTGCAGTTCATAAGTATACCCGTGAAATTATAACGCCGCGCGAAAGTGACGCTTTGCAAAAATGTCGTCATGCAAATGTAACGTCATGCAAAAGTTTTGACGTGTAGAAATGTTGCCATGCAAAAGTGACGACCGTGCAAAAGTGACGCCGTGCAAAAGTGTCCTTCGCGCAAAAGTGACCCTCCGTGCAAAAGAGTCGCCGTGCAAAAGTTTCATCTCATGCAAAAGTGACCCTGCGTGCAAAAGTGACGCCGTGCAAAAGTGTCACCTCGTGCTAAAGTGACGCTCGTGCAAAAGAGTCGCCGTGCAAAAGTGTCCCCTCGTGCAAAAGTGACGCTCGTGCAAAAGTGACACCGTGCAAAAGTGTCCCCTCGTGCTAAAGTGTCACTCGTGCAAAAGAGTCGCCGTGCAAAAGTGTCCCCTCGTGCAAAAGTGACCCTTCGTGCAAAAGTGACGCTCGTGCAAAAGTGTCCCCTCGTGCAAAAGTGTCTTCGTGCAAAAGTGACGCTCGTGCAAAAGTGACCCGTTCCCAGTTTAAACATTTCAACTAAAGTTTAGATCAATGTAGTAGATAGTATTAATTTTTTAATTTTTACAATTTAATGTAATTTGCCTCTTTTCAAATTATACTAACTTGTATTTATTATATAAGCAAAACTGAAATTCCTTCGAACAAAAAGCCATTGTCAAACTATTTTTCAAGTTACTGTCAAAATGTTTTTTTAGCACTGTCATTTTTTCATTACACATTAGCATTGATTGACAACTTTTCATATTTATTTGAGCTTGTAAAGCTTTGAAATTATTTTATTTTTACTCACTGTCAGTTTGAATGTTTTTAATCTTTAATTGAAATAGATTTTTATTTAAACTTTATTTTTGATATTTTTCAATACTTTTTTTGTGATAACATTTTTTAGACAAAAGTTTAAAACAAGCTTTTTAAGTTATTTTAGTTTAATTTTGTTTTCAAACAATTAAAAGTATAAACATACATATTTACTCAACAGTTCTTTTACCTTTTTTAGTAGCTGATTTTTTTTCCATTTAAAATTAGTCGCAATGTAACAAAAAAAAATTATTAAAAAAAATCAAACTTAAGACTTGCATATTTCAACAGTCTAAACATCTTTGACATACAATGAATGTAATTAATAATAAAAAAGACTTAGTCTGTTGACTCAACAGTAACAGGTTGTTGTATAAAAAAAAAAAAAACTTTTTTTCAAATGTTCAATTAACTTTTGCTTGCTAATAATTTTATAATACGAACTAATTTGAAACTAAGACATATTTTATATTTGACAAAAAACTTTACAGTTTTATAATGTTGCCGACGTTGCACAGTTTTCAACTTTTTCGCAGATATAAATGTCTACGTGGTACAAGAAATTTTCAAGATGAACTATATTACGTTTTAATTTAGTTCCAATTAGTTAAGAAAGACATGAACAAAATTAGTATGTATGTTAAGTGAATAGTACACGGCACGCTAAACATTTAATATTTAAATGAATAATTATTTTTAAAAAGTCAACTGTATATTTTTCAATATTTTACTTACTACTTATTCATGTTTTTGTCAAAAATGAAAATTTGCATTCCATCGTTATTAATATTCAATAAAACTCGTATGTCTGCCTTCTTTTTAACATATTTAAAAAGTTAAACCTAACTCAAACAATTTATTTCTGAATTGTGGCTTTTAAATCATTATTTAAACAAGTTTTAAAATGCAATGAGTAGTTATCTTTTACTTAATCATAAACACAATATAAAAAATGTGAACACTCAATGCATAAACTTTATTGAAATTTAACAAACGAGTAAAACAGCGTTCAGACACATTGGAATATTAACTTATATTGCCTAATGAAATCTAAAACTTTCATATAATTTTATTAAATTTTATAATTATAACTGTTTAATTAAGATTTTAATTTCATTGTAAAACAGTCTTCAGACACACTGGAATATTAACTTATATTGCCTAATGAAATCTAAAAAATATATTCTTTTGTACAAAAACATTTTTGTGTTAAAAAATAAATTTTGAGATCAAAAAGGACATTACAGTGGCAAAGAAGCTCGGCACAATTGAGCCAGCCGAGTTACCGCCGTCAGCTGAAAATTTGTCCGCTTGAGGCGGCAGAGTTTCGCATCCGGTCGTCACAAAAGAAATGTCGTCAATAGCAACGTCGCTCGAGCCTGAAACTCCCATTTCAGCTTCGATTATGACCTAAAGGTTAACCATTTTAATAAAGTAAATTGTATAAAATGTTTACCATGTAAAGTTTACTAACTCTGTGATACTGTTCACTAGATATTTGTACTCTGCCTTCGTTCCAATTGCTGCCTTGATTTCCGCTGATGGACCAAACTTTCTTGTATTCTCCGTTTGGATTGGTCAATGACTCCTATAAAGTTTAAAGCATTTAACTTTAAAGTGCTACGCGTATTTAATCTACACAACATACGATAGCAAGATTCTACATAAACATATAAAGTAATTAGCTTTATTAGAGAACTTTCATATAGTTAAGAGATTTCTTAAATTCTTATGAAAAAGAACTTACATTCCAACTTTCTTCAACACACAGACTCAACAGTTTAGCTCATGATAAAAATCAATCGACCATAAAAGTGTTTAACACAAAAACCGACCTGATGGGTCCAAACATTCAGGGTTCCTTGCCCGTCCCCGTGCATGTGGTACCAGAACTTGACGCAGTGCCCGTCGAACGGCTTGTACATGAACTCGGAACCCAACGCCGCCTTGTCACCTTTCTGCGCGTACGAAGACGACACGTACATGTATCCTCCTGCAGGTTTAAAATTAATTTTTGAAGATAAAATTCATGCAGTGCGTTCGGACGAAGAAGGTCAAACGAGCAGAACAATTAAATAACACCTTAGCAGTTGTAGAAAAACATTTTTAAATAACTTAAAAACCTACCAATACTAAACATCTAACTCGATAAATTAGTATAAAACTTGCATGTACGTACACTTTAAATAAGATTTTTTTTGGACTGACATTTTAAAAAGTACACTAAATTATTTGTCACAACCTTAACATCAGTTTTTTCAAAGTTTTTTTATCTCTAACGTTCAAAACTTTATAAAAATATTGTATTAAATATAATTGAAAAATTCAAACCTTCAGCAGTGCCTGTGGTGTGGTCCACGTTCGGACCCGTCTTGCCGCTCGCGCCGGTCGGTCCCTTGCCGCTGATCCACAGGGCGTTCTGCACCGTGGGCGCCGTGTTCCTCCACGGGCACTGGATGACGCCGTGGTAGTCGGGTTCGAAGGTGCAGCCCAAGTCGCTCGAGCACCCGGATGTCAAGCGGAACTCGTCGATGGAGATCTCGCCTCCCAGTCCGCTGCTCTTCGCTTGGAAGATCGTCTGAAAGTTTAGTTATTTTATCATTTGATGCTGATAAATTGTAAATAAATCTTTTTGTTGGAAAAATCAAAGATTTTATAAAACTAGTCTTTTGAAATATTAGCAAGTCTTTTATACGTTTTATGGCGTTTGAACTTTTTTTTGATGCAAATGAATAAAATATATTTTTATTATCATTATTTAATCAAGTAGAAACAATGCTTTCAGATTTTTTTACAACAGCAAAGCTTGCAACTGGTACATTAAAATATCACAAAAATTAACGACAAACTTCAGTGTCGATTACCATCAGCGATGCGGGTACGATGACGGTTGCCGGGTGCCATTCATCACCCCTGGTGGTCTGAGTCGCCCAAAGCTGGGTGCCTCGGCCCGAATCCCCCGATCTTCTCACAAACACCTTGGTAACAGAAATAAAAATATCTAGGTGAATGTTTTAATGATTTACACATCCCACACAAAAAAAATTCAAAAATATAATTAACATTTTTACAATATTGTTACTGAACAAAATTTAGAGGTTACGTATTTCATTTACTAGCAACTAGAAATATAAACCTGCAAGCTTCCGGCTCTGGAGTCTTTTCCGTGAATTCTGTACCAGAACTTGATGCACCCCTCACCCCCCTTGTCGCTCGCCTGGTAAACCCTCGAAATCAGTCGGCTTTCGCTCCCCGCCACTTCCATCGCTGAACCTCCAGCAAAAGCGTAAGTTCCTAGCAAAGTTTTTTGTTTTTTGCTTATGTGTACTTTTTGTACTTTGTTTCAAAATCGCGTAACAGTACTGACAGAAGCTATATTCTTTTAAATAAGCTAACACGGGTCTAAACATAATAAGCTAATATGGTCTAAACTCTTATTTATCATTAACATTTCCATTTCTAAATATTTCTATTGTATAAGTACAGTATAATAAAGTATAGTTTTTTTTTACATTTGTATGAAAATATAAGTTAAGTAAATATAAATGAGCTATTTTATTATGGTATTACGAAGTTAGATTCTTGATAAGTTATTGGAAGACTTTTTTTTTGAATAGTTTAATATAATTAACTTTTATAACCAAAAAATCTACTTAATTGAGTTAAATGACAACTTTAAAAACATATACGAAACAAAAAAGCTTAAATTTACCTATTGAAATACAGTAGATAATTAGTTAATAACCCTTTGCTTTTTACATTACCATTACATGCTTTTATATGCAAACAGACTTCTAACAAAATAAGATAACAAAAGCGTAACAATATTTATTTGGTATTTCATTTTAGTAGTTTTTATTAATTTTAATGTAGCATAGACAAAGGACCTGTTAGTTTTAGTTTTCTCACTATTTTTCACTAAAACTTCTCTCACTATTCTTCAATAAGCTTTGTAGACAGCTTGAAATAAAAGCGGATGACTTTTTTTTAGTAGTTTTAAAATTTGTAACTACATAGAAAGCTTTGTTTTAAGAATCTGACAAGCCTACTCACTTGTCTAGTTAAAAACACCAACACAAACAAAAAGTTTTTTTTTAATACTAATACCAATGGTTTACAGACACGGGTTCATCAAACAAATAATCTCAACAGACCGTATTGGGTGTTGTAGGTGACGTCGGTGCGTGGCCCTATCTGCGACGTGGATCCTGATTGAAAGACCCAGTCGAAATCGTCAGTGGTGTCCTGACGGAACCCGCAAGCCCCCTCACCCTCCATTGCGCAACTTGTGCTTGATTTCTTGCCTGTTTGATAGTAAATTGTATGATTATTTGACTAAAATCCAGTAGTTGCTACTTGTTTTCTCTCTAAAAAAGTAAACAAAACCAAAGCAAAAAGTTAAACTAATTATTTATTCAGAATTTCAACATTTTTATCAATTCAAATTTTTTTTTAGTAGTTTATTTTCGTATAAAATGAGCTTTAGTTTTAAAGCTCATTATGCAAAAAGTGTTTTAGTATTAGTTCTTAACATTAATCACTTTAAGTTATTTGTTGTAATTTATATTCTTACAAAATGAGCTTTTTTATTTAAGCTCTTTATGCAACAAGTATTTTACCACTTTACTACTATTTATACCTGATTGTCCGTCACAAGAGCCGTTTCCCTTCAGTATGATGTCATCGATACCGATTCCTGAGGAATCATCACTTCCCCTCACTCCAACCAGCTCAATCTGATCCAGTTTGATCTGCAGGGCGGCCGGTGGAAGTGTTAGATAAGTCTGAATAGTTTATTTTTTAAACTTTAAATTTTGTGTAACAATAGTTTTTATAATTTTACGCAAGAAAAAAATACTCAAAGTTTTTTAGTTTATACTTAGTTCAATTGTTTTACAAGTTATATAAGTATTGTAGTGCCAGAAGTGAGGTAAATCACTTTGAATTTTCAATGGTTACTTTTTAACTGAAAAATAAACTACTAAATCTAGCTTTTTCATGTACAGAACTTATATATTATTATAAAAATCATTCAGTAAACATAAAATGCTTTGAATAGTTAAATATATTTCAACTTTTTTCCTAAAAATTAAAAAAAATAGCTCACCACTATATTAAAAACTTCTTATTATTTGAAAAATTAGTTCAAAACTATTAATTTCTTGCTTTTTAAAGTTATGTTCATAGAATCAATAATAATTTTAAGTTTTTTTTACTTTTTTCCATCCAGTGCTCTGGTCCCCCGATCTGGACCAGACGGTGGTCCGCTTCCCCGTGCCCTTCTCGACCACGTTGATGTCGAAGGTCTGTATGTCCGGTCCGTGCATGCTGTACCAGAACAACAAACACTCGTTGTCGTTACCCGCCTCGTAAACGGGACTGACCAGCCTCGAGTATGAGAGCGGCTCCTTACCGCTACCCAGCGACCAAGCGTAAGACCCGTCTCCTGAAAGAAAAATCGACTTTTTATGTTGAACAAAGCTGACTTGATGTTTTAATACTTTGGAATCTTTATTTTTATATCTACTTAACAATGATTTTATAAATAAATTATCCTAAATAGTACTGAGTTATCTTTCTTGAGTACCTTACTATTTACGTATAACCTTACTGTGTCTAGTTAACAAGCTAAAAATTAACATCGCTAAAATACTAAGAGATACTTTCTAAGTTTGCACTGTACGTTTTAAAATTATTTTAAAATATAAAAGTTTAGTTGAAAAAAGAAGTAAAACATTACACAATTAATATAAACAATTTTTGTTTCTAATTAAAATCAATTTTGACCTTCTAAAAAAATTATCCTAAATAGTACTGAGTTATCTTTCTTTAGTAAGACAAAACTTTTAACAATAAATTTAGTTATGTTTTATAATGATACGCACCTGAATGATCGCCATTTGGACCGGCATTAATTTCAGGTGAAGGACCCGACTTAATTTCCCAGTTGAAATCAGCCGAAGGTGAATTTGTCCAGCCGCAAAAATTTGTGTTGAAGTCACACTCGACGTCTAGCACATCTGAAATGTGAAAATGACATTAGAATATAAAAATTACATAAATGAGACATTAAACAACATTATTTAGTTTTAACTGTTATTTACATTTAAGTATACACTTTCTTTAAAATTAACCGAACTTGTTTAAATGAAGCCTCTTTAAGTGTTTTTATTTTTAATTTAACATATCTTTTAATTACATAGTTTTTATTGAAATATTTTTCTGAAAGTATTTTTTATTAAAATATATATATTTCTGAAATTTAAAATCTAGCTAACTTTGAAATAATAAAGCTTAACAGAATTTATTTATAACCTACTTAAGCTTTCTTAATAAATACATTTTTTGTAAGTATAAAATAATCGATTGTAAAAAACAAAACAAACCTTGTGCGCTAGTTGCAGCTACGACAATTGTAAAGCACCAAAGCAGCTTTAAGCACGTCATTGTATAATAAAATACTGCAAAAGTAAACTGATCACGGATATATATAAATTAATAGTGTATTTGTTTTTCAAAAACAAAACTTATTTAAATGAAACATCTTAAAATATCCACTACTTTATTACAGAGTTGCTATTTGTATCCGTTAACACTTTAAAATAGTAACTACTGATGAAAACCTTACTTTTTTTATAAGTATTTGTATAATAAACTACTTAACGTCAACAAGCAAAAACCCACGTAAAAAGTATTTTGAACCAAATTACTTGATAAACTTTTACTTTATGTTTTTAATTCACTGAACAGTATTACGATAAGACTCTCAACTTTCTGCGCCTGACAGCAAATGACCAACTTATTATATATTGTATTTTTCATCTACGTGATAGAACCTTGACCATTGAGCTTTTATCCGAAAAAGTTTCAAAATATTTTGCAATTATTCGGACATTGATTATTTGCAATAAATTTGTTTATTTTTCTGTGTAATGTCCAGCAAGCAAACAAATAAGTAATGGTGACTAGCAGTTAATGCATAAATTAAGTAAATAAATGAATTTTTAAAAAAGTGTTTACCATAAATTGCTTTAACTAAGTTCACGCCAAAAAATTTATATTTTAAAAAACCTTTTAATCCTTTAAATGAAATTTTCTTTTAATGCAATATCTATTGATTGTATTTTAAAGTTAGAATTATTTTAAACTAAGACCATCAACAGCAAATGATTATTTAATGAGCTTATTAAAATCTTTTACAATGTTAATTAATGCAATAATTAATAAATGTATTTTTATTAGTAGAAAATATTTAAAAATTAAAAAAATAGTAACGGTCGTATATGTAGGACACAAACAACATTTTATCTTAAAATTAAAAAAAGGTAAAATGATAAATTAAAAATTTAAATAAGGATGGTTAGCTTTTTTTCTTTCTTATTTAAGGTTTATGTGAATAAAAATAGCTATACGTGTTTAATAATCTACAAATACTGATTTTCATTATTGTAACTACAACTGGAAGCAAAAATAAAAAGTGTACATCGTAGAGTATCGACATAAAAAATAAAAGTAATTTATAAAGTAATGTCTTTTCAGTAATTTAAATTTATTGAGCACTCACAATATCTAATAAACTTGAGTTTTTTTAAACAAATGTAACATTTGTATTCAGTGAGCTAGAAACTTAAAACACAACAATATAATTAAATGTCGAAAACATTCAGTTTTGTAAACAATAAAACTAGTGAAAATTTAAAACAATTAAAAATTGAACTTTTAGCATAAAATACTGATAAAGTTCAACGTAAAAGTACTTAACCTTTTTACTATTTTATCTTCTTTAAAACCTATATTTCAAATATTGTCATGTCTGCTATTAGTATTATTTATTTCGTTTTATAAATTAAGCTGAAGTAAATTTTTCAGCCTTAAAAAGTTCTCTACTTTTACTTGTAATCTTTTTAATTTTAGGCTAGACTGTATTCTAATTTATCTTATTAGACAAGTTTTTGAGAACATCATGAATAAAACTTTATTAAGTAAACACATAACTTTGTTATTTTTTGCTTGATTTTCCTTTCTATTCTTTCATTTTTATTGATTGTTTTATTTCTTAGGGTTTAAAACGTTAGATCATTTTTAGCTCGTAAGAAATTGTAAAAGCATGTGGTGTACGACTCGATTTTTCGTACACTGGGTCCTTAGACCAAACTTTTGGAGTGCTTTGTTTATCGTTCAATAAACAACATATAAATTTGATTACATTAAAATGTTAGTAAATAAAACCAGCAAAAAATGAACAAAATTTTATGCAAAACATATGTTTTATTGAACATATTTATAACAGTAAACAACTAAAATAAATTCACTTTTTTTAACTTTAACAGTGAGTGTTTTAAAAGCGTGCAACACCTTATTGAATTTCTTTAGAAATATGCAAATTTTAAAACCTGTTGTGGTTTTTGTCATCTAAGCGACAGTTAAAACTTATGGTTTTTTTTATATATAGATTGAATAATCTAAGGTTTTTTTTTGAATTTTAGAGTCTTATAAAGTTAAAAGTACCATCAAAAAATTGTTTGAGTCAAAAATAATTATTATTTTCAGAATAACAGTTAATTATATAAAACAGGTTACTTCAATGCATAATAGACTAATAGTCGACTACGTCTAAAATAAAAACTAATAAAGAACAAATGAAAACACGCATTAAAACGGAACATAGTAAGAGTTTGCCAAATTATAAATCTGTATTTTAGTACATTTCAAAAATTTACGTAGTCGTTTATATAAATAATCTTAAGTAGCTCTTAAATATGTTGTATTACTTAATAAGCGAAAGAAAAACGTCTGGTCTTCGAAACTACATGTAGTAAAATACTGTTTAAACAAACTTCCCAAGTAGATGTTGTTTTCTATAATAAAATAAACAAGTATTTGAAAACACAGCCGTAGATAATACTAACTTGATTTGACTAGCTTAAATTTAAGCCAACAAAATTTAAAAAATTTAAGTTTTGCAGTTTTTTATTTAAAAAAGCTCTATTTGAGCTGTAACACTTATTAAAGTTTAAGCAAAACTTTTCAAAATTGAAAACTTCAACTTAAAAGTATTTAATACGTTGAACAAATAAACGGTTTAGAGTTATAATTGATATAAATGATCTTCTAAGTGTTTTTGACTAATAATGTTTATAATTTTTAAAACTAGAAATTTATTTTGTTTTAAAACTAAGTCAAATAAAGTAAAACTCTATTTAATGGTAAATAATAAGTACAGATTGCTTATAAAAATATCTATCATACAGATTATATTAATTTTTATAACAATAAAACTATATACTACAATAAACTACATCGTACAAGCATAAACAATGTTCACACGATCTTATGCAATCTGATTTTTTTCTCATAAAAACTCATTAGTCAGGCATAGTCACCATAAACCGCTGTTCATGTCTAACAAGTCAAGTTTAAGTACACTGAATAATTCTTTAGTGGTAGCACTTAAAAGTTGACGTAACTAATTGTTTCACAACTCAACTTGTAATACATTGTCAGTATTAATTAGAGCAATACTTTGTCTAATGTCAGCAAAACTGAGATGTTTTAGCCATCATACAATAAGTATTAAGCCTCATCGCAAAAATTTTATTTGTTATATATACTTTAAAGTTAATTAATCATTTATTGTAAGTACTAGAATGCTACCTTGCTAAGCTTTTACAATCAAAGCAGTAACTATATCAGTTAAGCTTGTAACAAGTTTATATATAGATTGTAAATTATTATATATAAATTTTGTAAATGTGTAATCTTTTATAGTCAATGCATAAGTTTATATATGGATTTTTTTTTGTTGTTTTTTGTGCATACTAAGTTTTATTTGATCATACAGGACTATTTGTTTGTAATTTTTTTTTACTATGTTATGTTTAGTTTTTTAAATTTCATAGAATGTTATTTGTTTGTTTCTTTTTTCTTGTGTATTATTTAAGAGGCTCAGGTTTTTATGCCCGAGTCCATCTTCGCACAACAAACTCCAATAATAATAATAATATTATTATTAGGTAAACGTTTAAGAACTTAATTAAGATGTTCACAACTCTTGAAGTTCACATTGTTGACTTGGTTATTTAATACTATAACACGGTTTTAAACACTGTCTCATAACTTTTTATTATATCTTTGCTTATTAATTTATTAGATAATTATGATAGAATAGATATTACTACTACAAAAAAAATAAAACCTGTTCTGTCTGTTGTAGCCACCGATGTATTTTTAAAATGATTATATAACAAAATACAAAACTTTGTTTTTACATTTATTAAGTAGTCATTATAAACTTTAGGCCTTTACTGTCATTGTTTTGCATATTAACTAGCTTTAATCTCGTAACAACAATGAAATGGGTTTATTTAAACTTGAATAGCAGTCAACAATGATAGTATTGTTTTAGTCACTAATCTTTTAATGCACAATTATTACCAATTTACAAATGTGAGAGTTATAATATTTTTTTTTACGTTTAATAAAACTAAACTCAAACTATTTTCCATTTACTTAGTATTTTGTACACAAGACTACAACTAAAATTAAAATAAAGTTCCCCTTTATTAAGCTCTTGTGTCTGGTGCATTCTGCTATAAAGTTTTTTCTTTTCAGAAGTTAAAATTTATGATTTAATCTAAACTGGATTAAATTCCTTTACAGGTTATAAAACTTAATTAACTTGGATTATAAAGTCTTCAATACAAATACTAAATGATCTATAAAAATAGTCAACTTTAAAATTGTATTTCATCTCGTAAAATACTTGATAGTTTCATTGCCCTAAAGAGACACAAAGATGAAACGTATTTTTATCAACTTTGGTGTAAAACTCACGATAAAATTTCTCTTTCAGTTCAATTTAAAAATTTATTTTATAAATTTTCAAACTAAGCTGAACATTTCACTGTAAAACCTACCTATTTTTTTACTAAGCTGTTTTCATACATAAACAACTACAATTACATTCTTAAGTTTTTTGAATTTTTTATTGTCAAAATTACTACCAAAAAGCATAAAAATACAAAAGCAATTCAATTAATTACGTTTTGCCAATAAACTTTTTTAAAACTAAAACTTTTTTATTAAACAAGTATTTCTTTATTCTAAACTAGCATAAAACTTTAAGTATTTGTTTTTGAAAGCAACTATTAAAACATTAGCTTCTATTTTAAACTTAAACAAAAACTAATTAAAAATTAAGTATTAACGGTACGATTTATACATATCTAAACTTCTAGGGCGACACAAGTTTTCGCATCCACCAGACAGGCAAAAGTGGTTGTTGGAAGCGAAACATCCGGTACCATTCTCATGAAGTTTGCATGAACCGCTTTCCTGGTCGTAATAATAAACAGGCGTTCTTCCTTTTCGGTTTCCACACACTTGAAATTTTTCAAAGCAAGCAAGACCTAATAAAATAGTACTTATTTAAAATCTATCTGAAAACTATCGAACGGTATTTTCAAAAAAAAAAAAAAAAAATTTAAACTTTCAAGGTTTACCCTAGCAAATTTAATTTCTTAGAGCTAAAAGATTATTTTAGACAAAAATACGATTTAACAACTAGTTTTTTAAAGAATTTATTCTACACATTTCTGGTTATTTTTAAAATTTATATCTGATTCTTATATTTCATGTTATAAAAGATTAAGTATTGTCTTAACTTTACTATTTCGTAGAGTTTGTTCCTAATCTATACATAAAGTACAACCAACTTTTCAGAGGATAAGGGCTGAGCGCTTCGGTTGAGTTGAAGAAATGTTCGTGGTTCACCTTGTTCGTCCCGCACTGCGCCATGCACCTCCCGGCACTCCTGAAATGGTTGCCGTTGTGCCAGCACCCGCTCCCGTACACCTTCTGGCACGTGTCAGTCTTCATGTCGTAGTAGTAATACTCGGATATCGACCTCCTGCATCCGGCGCTGTGGTACGGGTAGAAGCATTTGTTTTCTGGTGAAAAAACAGGTAAATGTTATGTATGTGTTGTTATGAATAAGTTCGTGTTGTACAAGAAGACTAATTCAGCACAAGTATCTTTTGAAAAGCATGCTTTAAAGAATATAACTGAATTAATCAACTTTTAAGCTGAACAATCACTAAAAAAAAAATAAAAAAAGACACAAAAACTTTAAAAATAAAAACAAAACTCACTTTTTACTGCTTTAGTGCCAACTGTCAAAACTAAGACAATTGCAAGAACAATAATTATGTATTTCATTTTACTTTAATAAAATCTGTAAACAAGGAGTATTTAGTTTCGAAAATTTGTTAACTTATTTGAAAAGTTGCAGTTATTAATTCTTTTCTATAACCAAACTTATAATGTTTTAAAAGAAAGCTTTTTTACTCCTATAACTCTTTTTTTATTTTTTACGGTAAAGTAGCTTGTTTTTTCAAAAAAGAACGAAAAATGATTTTACTAGTTTTAAAACATGTCAAGCAACTGCTACTTTTTTCTAAAGATTATTTCCTTTTTAAAGTATTTTTTTACTTAGTAAGAAGCTTTTAACAAATTTTGTTAACTATAAATTTAATTTACTTTACACTGTAATAAAGTAAGTCAAATAGAAAACAACTAAAAGGTAGCAACTTATAATTCAAATAAGTAAAATACTAATTAAATTCAATTTATCTAAAAATGAGATTTATTATTGAGGTACAGTTTAAAAAATACTTAAGTAGTTACTAAAACTGATTACAAAATTAGTTGATAATAAGTTTTGTTTGTTCTACACTGTTTTAAAATAATTCAAAAAAGAAACAGTCATAAGATATAACTTGTAATTAAAACAAGTGAACTAATAACACAACCTAAAATTGTTTATTTAAAGTTTTAATAACAAGTTTAAAAAAAAATCTTAACTTTTTTTTATTATAAACTATCTATAAAAATTAACTAATTCTAACCATCAATAAATCGATGTAATTAGAACAAGTTCTTATTTGAAACTTGTATGTTAGTATTTTCATAAACTTGTTGTACTTACATAGACTTAATAGTTATTATTAAGACAAATTTTATATTCTTTTTACTTTATATTCTATAACACAATTTCAAATTTAAGTCCTAATACTTCTATTGAAATACAGTTTAGCTTCTCATATCTAAGATATACATAAACAACTTTATGTTGTAATTTATGTTCACAATGGTTGAAAACAACAATTCAAATTTAAAGCTTACTTTCGATATACACGATTTTAAAAGTATATTAACTAATTTTTATAACCATATGTTTGAAAAAATGTTGTCAAATAGTTGTACTACCATTCTTTTAAAGTTAAATTAGCTTGACTAGTAATTTTTACATTTAAGAGTTTTTAGGTTTTGATTTATTGGGGATAAAAAATAAAGTAGCCATCAAACAAAAAAAAAGTTCAAGAATGTTTAGGTTACAAAATGTAAAATGTCTTTGCACTGCAAAATTTGAAATACTTGTACATTAATACATTTACCATACCATACCAATAAATTATATCTAGCAAGATGTATAATAGTTATATATTTTTACAATAATACATACGTTTAAATTAAACAACTTTAACAAAAGTCTTTTTTTTTTGCCTGAAGAGTTTAGTGTTTACCACATGAGTATAATCAATAAGTATATTTTAAAAATGTTTTGGAATCTTATATTTTAAAATGTCTGAAAAAGTAATATTTGTGGAATAATTAAATAAGTTCATATAAACCTCTATAAACTTAAACTTCAAATGAATTGGTTTATTACAGCTGTGTAAATTTAATTAAAGACCCTTTTTGTATTAATTATTTTCATTAGTCCTCTTAGTATAATATCAAGTTCACATTAAGACTTAAGTATAGAAAGTTTCACTTCAAACTTGTGTCTTACAAAGTTTTATCTTAAAAAATATTTAATTTCCAAAGTTTTTGCCGCCCACAAAAACTTTTTATAAATATATGGTAGGTGAAAGACGTTTCCAAATATATGTGGCCCGTCTCTTGTAAAGTCCTCTTTTAAATTAGTTAACATAATAATTTATTATTAATTTTGTTATTTTTCTATATACACAACATACATCAAGAAAAGCTTATGATTTTATAAGTTATGCTTTTTGTTGCTATGACATTTAGTTATTTCTATGATTTTTAAATTAAAATAAGCTTTTGACCAAAATTATCGCGATTGAAAATGGAATTCAATAAAGAAAGGTTAGTGATTTAATAACGTATAACAAAAAACTTTTAAAGTTTACTTGTACAGTTAATCAATATCAAAAAGTTTTTTTTTTGGTTTAAATTCAAATCAAAATGCCTATTCATACTACAAAAATGTCCGAAAACATTTGTATTTTTATTACTAAATATAACTATAACTTCTATAAGTTTAAAAGTACAGCAAAAAAAAGTTAAGTAAAGTTCATTAAGCAAGTAATAATTGAGTATAATTTTCCAAGCTGGTTGTCCTCCGATTTTTCAGGTTAATTTTTTTTTCAATGGCTCAAGATCAACTATTTTTTAGCTTAATACTTTAAATGTAATTTTAGATTTTTTTTTTGCACAAGTTTTTGTAGTAGTAATATGTTGAAATACATAGGGCACTGTAAAACTGCTTAGTGCTTGAATAGTTTGTAAAATATATTAAAATGAATAAGAAAAAATGAGTGTAAACGAAAACAAGATGCAATTTATTGTTTTCTGACACAAGAAATAGTTTTCAATGCACATTAGTGCTTTAACTTTAAGCTGCTTTAATAACTTGTACAGTCAAAATAATAAGAAAAAAAATTCACAGCCTTTATTCTATGCAAAAGATATTAAATTAATGAAAGGCTTACTAAAGCTGTTTTAGAATGAGTTAGCTAAAATAACTAATAGAAAACCCGTCTTCTAGTACCACAACATATTTACCTCATAATTTTTTTCAGAAAAATCATACTTAAAGATTTAAGTTATGGCGTTTAACATACTACTGAATTATGTTTTACTTTCAGCAAAATGTACTTTACTTTTAGAAATCGAGTAGTTAACTTGTAATTTGATAAAAAATTGTCAGAAACGTCATTATTTAACAAACTTAAAACCTCTTTCATAATATTTATTGACCACTGATTGATAAAATAACCAAAACAAGAAAATATCATCGTCTTTTAAGAACACTGTTTTAAAGACATCATCGTAAATTTTACTGTATTTTTTTTTTCTGACAAAGTAGGTTTTATTTTTAAGTAAATATTATAAGTATGTATGAAAATTTATAACCTTACATATCACATTATTATGAGTTAAATTTTAACAACTAAAGATAGAAGAACATCACAGTAACACCAATAAATTGGTGCATAAAATTCGTATCAAGTTTTAAACTTATAATTTTTTCTTTCAATGTTTAATTTAACTTTTAAGCAAAATCGTTTAAAAAAATGTTTGCAACGTTTCTAAAGACCAACATAGTACATAAGCTTTTCATTTATCTTTATGACTTTTCTAGTTGTAATGATAATTTCATGAGCCATCGTTTAAGCTAAATCAAAGGCACAGAAAACGATTTTTATACTATTTATTATTTATTAGCGACTGGGAACTGCTCAGCGGTGTTGAAACAACTTGGAAGAACAAGTCTCACTACAGCAGGGAATTCGTTGATAACAAGCAGATCAAAGACCTGCTGCTTGCAAAATGCTTTAAAACTCAAAATGAAAAGGAAACGTAAGTTTTAAAATTTTATACTTTGTTTTGAATTCAAAAAATGGCAAAAAACATCCAAAAAATGTCAACTTTGTTAATAACATACCAGTGGTTTTAGTAGTTTTTTTTTTTTTGGTTACGAATAAATTTACACTGTTTTAAAGTATCTTTCTGTTTGTGTTTATTTAAAACTGGTACAAGTATGAATGATTAAGCGTCTTCAGGGCTTAAAAATTATATCTTATAAAACTATTCACCTACGCTTATCAAAGCTATCAATATTTTTCGTATATTATTAGAGAACAAACTTAGATAATAATTTTTTTTTGCAATTAAAGAAAACTTAATAAAATTTTCTCTATTTTATTAAGCTAATCATCGTTGTTAAATTTAATTTAAAAAGTAGCTAGTTGTCCGTTTTAATAGAATTTAATGTCCGTTTGATGTTTCTATCTCGGTTTGCAATAAAAACTGAAATGTGTATACAACTTTTTTATTAATCTGTTAAAGATTGTCAATAAAATAATTTAATTAGTCTCTGATCAAGTACACATACAACTGGTCGTCATTGAACAATAACACAACTGTAAAAAGCTGTGTTTCTGTGAATTAAACTAAAAAAAAATCTATAGTACACTTCAATACCAAACCTTAATAACTAAACTAAACTGCCTAAAATTACAACTACACATTTTTAAAGGCACTTTCCTATTGTGTTGCGGGACGACAAGGCCCAGAAAAACACTGAAGACAGCAGGAACTTGCAGTATTTGAGAGAAAGATACGAGAAAAGATTCAATGAAGAAACCGAAGTGGCGGTGCCAAAGAAAGCGTGGGCTCCGGAGAGAAACAAGAACACTCTGAGTTTGTATATTTAAATTTTTTAAGAATTTTTTCAACTGTTGTGTCAAGCTTGTTTTTATTAAAGTCTTTAAGTATGTAGTCATGTGTATAGTAGTTTGACTAATTACCTTAAAGTAATTTGAGTGTTTTGAGTTCTTATCAACTATAAAAACTAAATGTATACAACAAAACAAGTTTTACATTTTAAGGTTATAGTTTTTTTTTTGAACTTCTTTACTCATTTAAATTTGTTTGTAGATCACGATATAAAAACTATTTGGTTGATCTTTTGAGTTGTTTTTAACTAGATGCCTCGAAAATTTTCATTTAGATTGTAGTACTACATAACATATATCAAGTTAACTTTTTAACAGTTTTACTATTTCCTTATCAAAAACAGTAACACTAGTTTTAAATAGATTTAAATTTTTTCACCTACAATATAAGATTTTTTTACAATATCGAACCACATGCTTTGTTAAGCCAAGAATTTAAGAATAAAATCTTTTATTTTTATGGTCATTATTATTTTATTATTATTATTATTATTATTATTATTATTATTATTAACATTATTATCTAACTATTATTTTCTATCGTTTATTTTTTATCAGCATTTTCTATCGTGCTATTTTTAGATTATTAATTACTATTTTGTACCAACTTCAGAGTTATTACAAACTTCTTTGTATATATATATTTATCTATCTAGTATGCCCATATAAAATAATTGATAAATGTACTTTTTAAAAGGGAGTTCAGTGTATAAATAAATGGTAAGCTGAGACTACTATTTCAAGTTAACTTAAAATCAACTAATGTAATTTTCTGAGGAAACCTAAAATAAATATTTTTTTTATGTTTGCAAATATCATTTGCTATTTTTTAGTTATATTTTTAGGCTTAGAAAAGTATTCAGAAATTAAAATAAATATAAAATATAATAGAAAATTTTTTTTTGATGTCATCATTATTCATCGTTATTGCTTTATTTTATTAATTTTTATATTTTACCTATTAAGTGTGTAGTGTATAAATGTTACAGTACTTCATTTTGTATCATTATTTATAAACGTTAAATTGATTTTATGGTCAAATTCACTTCTTTATAAAGTATTTTTTTTATCTTTTTAAATATTAACTTCTTTAAGTATTTCAATCAATTTAAAAAAATAGTTAAACCTTTTGCATAAAATAATGAATAAACTCTTCGTTGAAGTATTTCAGCTTATTACAATTTTACCTTATTTAAAAACTTCTGACCTATTTTTCAATGTCTGCTATTAATGTTGTTTATCTCGTTTTATAAATTAAGTTTTTGTTTTAGAAATGTTATTTACTTTTATGTTTATTCTTTGAGTTTTAGGCTTAGACTGTATTTTCATTTTTATCTTATTAGACAAGTTTTTTAACTATATCATGAATAAAACTAATTTAACAGAACACATAACTTAATTAGTTTTCAATTAGTTTTTATTTCTATTCCTTCATTTTATTGATTGCTTTATTTCTTTTATTTTAAAAAGGTTATAACATTTTTTTTAAATTTTTTAGCTCGTAAGAAATTGTTAAAGCTTGTGGTGTACGATTCGATAACCGAAAAGTTTTTTCTTAGACCAAACTTTTTAAGCGCTTTTTTATCGTTCAACAAACAATAAAAATTCAAAAAATATTCTTTAGATACTCACTTAGTGCAAGATAAGGAAAAAGAGCAGCAGTTTCTGAAAAAGTTTTTAAAGGCAAGAGAACCGAAGGGAAGGAAGCAGGTTACTGAACAATCATTCCAGTTTAACGAGCTACAATTCAGAAAAATTTAAAATTAAATGAGAACAATTTACTTAAAGCGCGATATTTTCAAAACCCAGTAGTGTCTAAATCAAATGAATAAAAGTAATATTTATAACAGTGTGTATATTTTATTTTGGTACTTCAGATATATTTTTTTGCAACATTTGTTAATTATTTTAAAAAGTAAAGAACTGTTTAAAACACTCACTTATCAAGTAACTAGTAAACAAGCTTTTTCCATGTTTAACTTTTTGAAATTTGATGGTGTTACTGTTAAGTAAGTAGGTACTTTTTTGTTAATCTTAATCAAATAATAGTTTAAAACTAGTGTGTCTCAAGTTATGAAATTAAAATCATTCTTACCTGACATAAAAAACAGTTTAATAAAAAAATACCTAAATATAGATGGTTAAAACTTGTAAATAATATATAGATTAATCGGTAAATTTAATACTTAAAAATAGATGCAGGTAAAAACCGACATAAAATCAAATTACGCTAAGATTTTTTTCTTAAGTAATACTATTTTACATACTTAAAACATAATAGATATAAAACAACAAATATAAAACACAAAAACGCCTATCTTATTTCTGATAAGCTGTTTCAATTGGAGTGCAGTTGTGGGCAGTTTGTTGTTTATTAAATGCTCTTTTCCTTCCAAGTGCACGAATGCTTGCATTTTATAAACCGATGAAAGCTGGAAAGTGTTTCTACAAATATAAACCTTGATTAGTATACTGGTTTGTACTCATATTTATGTGAATTTAGACTTATTCAGAATGATATAATTTAAAAATTAATTAAATATTACTAAAACTGAGCTTGAGTTAGCTTTAATCATTAACCTTCCTAAAAATAAATCTTTTTTTTTTCTGTTTTACTGTAATTAACAAATAGTTTTTTATTATAGAAAATAATTTTTGTTGTATGTAAGTACTTACATTAAATAAAGTAAGAAAAACATGAATTCTAAGAACAAAGGTCAATGTTTAGGTGTTAAGAAAGGCTTTTGGTAATCAAGTCTCACACCATATTATTATAAAATGTATAAGCAATACTTAATTAAATCGTTTAAATATTGAAAATAACGTTTTACGAATATTTTACGCTAAAATATTTAGTTTCAGTTTATATAATTAATTATGTTACTCCTTTTCTGAAAACAGTAACATAATGTTCCGGGATATTTCTAAAAATTCTCTACTATTTTTTAACAAAAACAAGCTTTTGCAGATATCAAATGCTGTTTAATGATTGGTTGAAAGCTAACGAATAAATTTGATTTTTATTATAATTAGATGTTAAAGTTGTTTCTAAATTATCATTTTTGTATAGAAAGTCTATTACAATTTTGAAAAGCTTTAAGGAATCTGATTTATACAAAGCTATTTTACTTTTTTTTTTGCTTAGCTATTGTTTTTTTTTTCAAAGCTAAAAGTAAAAAAACTATTCTTGTTAACAAAGTGAAAAAAAAGCAATAATATGTACTTAATTTTAGCTTGATATAATCATTTTACCAAAATTTTAGTGTTAGTTATACCTTTAAATAGTTAGATAATTAGTCTGTTATTAATCTCTAAATTTAATACATTTTTTTAGTTATATTTGACTGTTTCATGTCAATATAAAAGAGCAAAAAACCTTGAAACTTATACAATATAACTACCTAATTCAAAACATTGTACGTAGTTTAATAAAATTATAAAAAAAATTGATTGTTTTTCTTTATTAACTTTAAACATATTATAAAAAAATACATTACCTTTAAGCACGCTTTACTTTAAATATTTTTACATAAAACAACTTAATTAAGCAACATAACTTTTGAGTTAATCATTAAGAAATTTTTGTTACCGGTTAATTTTAAGATTAAAAATTTTTTTTTTTTGACTTTTCAAAGTTTTAAAGTGCTAGTTTTCTAGTCCATTTTTACTAGAAGTTTATGTTTAAGATGCAAAAGATTATTTTAATAGTTTAAAATAAATCTTGAGCGCTTTGGCAAGCGCATGTAGTCTAGTTGTTAGAAGATTGAAGTGGTTAACGACATTATTATACTAATACGCTAAAAGATAATATTACCGTGCAAAAAAAAATAATGAATAAATTATTGGTGTATAAAATTAGTTTTAATACCTCACAAGTGTGTTTATTAAAAAAAGTTTTTTTAAAGCCTTTACCATAATATTGTTCTGAAGTCATGCTCATGGTTATAATAAATTATAGACAGTCTTAATACTTAGTTACAGTTTAAAAATATATTTTTTGTTGTTTAAAATCCAATACCGATCTCAGTAGTTGGTATTTACTAAAAATTGCTTATTTTTTTGAAGAGTCGCTACTCATCAGTACATTAACAGCTTATATATTGTAGCAATTACTTTTCTTTAATAATACTAAACAAAATTAAATTTAGTTTAAAAATAATCGTTATGAAATACTTTTTGTACATGATTAATTTTTATGCGTGAAAAAGCAGTTTAAAATGAATAAATTAAAGCTTGTTGTAAACTGTAAAAACATTTTAATTATATAAGTGATATCTATTTAACGCATAAACAGTTATAACTTAACTGTTTTGCATGAGAAAATAAAAACATTCTATATTTCTTAGTCTCAGATTTATTTAAATGTGTCAAAGCTTTTATAACTGTAAAGTACAGTGAAAGAAATAGACTAATTTTAATAAGTATAACTAGTTACTTGAAAAGTGTTTTATCACTAAAACAATTTTCCGGCAAAATATTGCCATTTTTGTAAGAGATGCACAGGTTGTAAATATAAAGTTTTTGTTGGAATTTAGTTCCCTTAAAATTTAGAGAGTAGATTTGTCAATAGGATAATACTTTTCTATATAATTTATTGTAAAGGAAATGTTTGCGGTGAAACATGATGTTGCAAAAGTAAGGAAGCTCAAAGAATTATTTATTAAGCAATTTTTACTAATTTTGCTTAAAATATTTTTGTAATAGTTTTAAAGTTATTTTACTAATTTCAATCATATTTTATTACTGACAATGACTAAAATAAACGTGAACTTTTAAAAAAAATACTAAAAAAAACAACTAAAACTTTTAAACTTCAAAGCCATTAGTATAACAGTAAGAACTAAAATAAAGAGTAAATCTAATAGACAGTTTTCAAAAGTTTTTTCAATAGATTTCAGTAGATAATTTTCTTTTCTTAAAGATATCTTTTCTTAAAACAGGATACCCATAAAAAGTTATATATGACCATTTTGTTGTAAAGCATGCTGCAAACAAGACTGTGCACAGCTAAAACAAATTAAATAAATCATATTAAAACTAAACTTATATGATTTTTCTAAATATTATGTTTTGATTTGGAGAAATTTGAAAAAATACTTAACTAGACTGAGACATTTTAAATGTAATTTAAATAAGACTATATCAACTGTTAATAATTTTTATCAAAAACATTTATTGTTGTGAATGTAGAGGGAAGAGTAAGACTAACATTTTTTTACCATACAAAAAAAAAAATTAAATCATTGTGTGGCATATAGTCTTAGGAGTCCCAATGAAAACCTTGCTGAGCTTAACATTGCAAGATCATTACCCAGTGGTCAACACATAGACAAAAATAAAGTTGATTAAGTTTTTTTAGTGAAAAACATCAATAATAACTTTCTCACCTTCAACAAAAACTTAATGCAAAAGTCAAGCTAGTATGATCATGTGTAATGTTACCTGCCTGTTTAAAAGTTAACACTAAAGTATCCAAAACTAAAAAGCAATTATAAGCTATTTTTGAATAAAAAACCTTGTGGCTTGTAAATTAGTACACGACCACAAGATTAAAACGTCAACATTTAAAACCAAAATTTTAACAAAATCCTGAATCTTAAATCTCAAATCAAGTGTTTATAGATGCAGCAACTAAAAAATACACCAAAACTAGTTTTGTTAGTACTGTCACTAAAATAAACTTACAATCAGCTCTTTCAAATTATATTTAAACTGGTAAAATACTTGATTAACAAAATACAAATTTGTTATTTACAGGGTTGCCAATATGCAGGTATATATCACTAGGTGTCTAACATGTACAAAGAGGCAGTTTTGCACGCAGACACTTTTGCACAAAGGGTTCTTTCTGCACAAAGACTTTTTGCACAGTGTCACCTTTTGCTCAGATTGAAGTTTTTTTTTAATTAATAGTTTGTTTTTATATTTCATTAAGTATCATTGTTACCCCTAACCCTTACCCTTGGTCAGACTTTTTTTAAAATAAACTTTTAATTGATTTTTTTTTTTTCAAATTTTCCTCTTGTGCAAACTTGTCACTCGTGCAAAATTGACCTTATGTTGCAAAAGTGTCTTTGTGCAAAATTGACCCTTTGTGCATAAGTGTCTTCATGCAAAAGTGTCTTGCATATTTGACCCGTCCCCATATCAATAATATATATTTTGTTTCTATTACTCAAAAAGTCCAGTTGTTGCAGAAATATTTCTTGAAACTGAGAAATGAGTTTGGGTTTCTGTACATATTACTTATTATTATAGATTTATTCGAAGTTTAAGTAAGATAAATATTAGAGCTAAATGATTAAATAAGATCTTTTTACAACAAATATTGAATATACATTTGTCTGCATTTAAACAGTTTTCAATAGTCAAGTTAGTTTAGATTTTATATTGTAATAGTACATGTTAAAAATGTAAAACATACTAGAATGAAAATTACTAGCAAAATGTAATAAACTTAAAGTTGTTCTGAAGGATCCTCAGTTGCTTAACTTAATAAAACTATAAGAAACAACAAAGTCTTATTAAATATAATAATGATAAGTAAATTTATAAAAAATACACAACTTCATTTGATATAAATTAAAAAAATGTAAATACAGTAGACTACCGCTTAAGTACGCAAATTGAACCCGACCAAAAAGTGCGTACTTAGCACGGGTAGTGCGTACTTTTTGACGACACAGTATAATATGAAATTTAGTTGTTTGTTATCTTTCTTGCAACTAGCCACCAAATAATTAAGCCAAATAAAGAAGTCTTTTTATTTTAAATAACATTTAATACATAATTCTAATCTGCAAAATTTTCTAATAGATTTTAAATTGATTTATTTTTTCTATAAAAAGTTTCTACATAATTAATACATACATTTAATATAGAAAGTCAATGTCAGTCAATGATATAAAAAAGAATATTAAGCTATATTTTCCATATTTTGTTTTGTTAGCGGAAAAGTACCAAACTACATTGTGTTTACCAAACATTTTTAAAACATCAATTTGTGTACATCAAAATTAAATTATGACTCAACTATGTTGTATTTGTAGGTTTTTTTAACTTTGTAATCTAGATTTATTTTATAGCATTACAGCTCAAATATCATTATTCTATTCACTTTTTTGCAACCACTACATAAGTATTTAGTTTATTAACATTAATAACAGGACTGTCACAATCTCAGGCCACTTAAAATACTGAGGATTACCCACCCTAATTTAAAAGTTGTGAAAGTCTCAGGCTAACTCAGCAGGTTGGCCATTCTACCTGGAAACATAAAATAATCTGGAAAAACTTGATGATTGAAAATTTAGGCAAATTCATAAAAAATATATAAAAATTTTAAAATATTTTTTTTGTCTTCCTGGATAAATGCGTACTTAAGGCGGGGTGCGTACCAAAAATAGTGCGTACTTAAGCGGTAGTCTACTGTAAGTAGTTAAAGTTTTACCACAGATGTTCTTGTGCTAAAACTTTATTTCAACTAACGGCGTTTCACTGCTCTCAAATAAATTTAAGAACAGATCTACGGAGTCTGTTCTTAAATTTATTTGAGAGCAGTGAAATGCCGTTAGTTGTAATAAAGTTTTAGCACAAGAACATCTGTGGTATTTATTCCGATAAGCTTAGCTTATCAGGATCTCCAGGATTTAACGTCTTTTAACGTTACATCTTATAGTTAAAGTTTTATAAATAAAAAGACTTTAAATCACATAATGACATTCTAATGCATTTATTTTTTAATTTAAAAATGAAAAGTTCTTTACCAATTCCAAACATTTAAACTTGATTTTTTTTTCATTAATATATTTACTAAACAATTTTGTGTAACTTTTGAAGTCTAAAATACTAGACTAGCTTTTAAATGTTGTCTTTGCAAATTGGTTGTAAAGTAAAACACAATTATTTTTGTCCTTAAATTACAAACAGTTTCTTGTCTTTTACTGCATCTAAATATGTTAATAATAACTGTGGCTAAATTACTCATTTTTCTCATAGTACAACAAATAGTTCCTAATTTTTAAATCATTAAGTTATATTAGTAGTAGTTTTAATTTCAAAAAGATATAAGCAATTTTAATTGCAAAAACACAACTTAAAAACACAGTTTATTTTATTATAAGCTTAATTTAAAAAATAAAAACAAACAGTACTACAAAATGGAAAAAAGCCACTGGACTGCTATTGTTGTCACCTGCTTTTCACCTGAGCTTGCAGAATGTGTTGGAAAAGAGCTTGAGTTGATGAAAAAGTATGGTAGTATACCCATAGAAACCACCACTGTTGCCATTGCTGACCCGCAGCCTAATATTGGAAGTGGCGGTGCCACAATAAATGCTGTGCTGGTAATTTCCGAAATGCTGTCTGCAAAAGAAGGTTACCACACCTTGACTTCTGATGTTCTGAGAGATAGTAAAATACTTTTAGTTCACATGGGAAGGCATTTTATTTTTGACTCATGCGGAAGGGCATTCACTTGCTTGCCCTACTCAGACGAGTCTTCAGTTGGTTTAGTTACCAACTTTGACCTACTCCTTCACACTGTAACTGAAAATATTGCAATCAACTCCCATAGTGGACTTTGGGTGTGCAGCAGCGACATGATGTTGTCTGTGCCTGAAGAGTTTACAGTTGAGCAGTCGTATTTTGAGTCCAATCAAAACACTGCAGTTTGCTTTAGTGCTCCAAGTACAGTAGACTATGCCTTAAACCATGGTGTATACTGTTTGAATGAAAATAATGACCTAAAAAACATTATTTTTCAGGGAAGCAAGGCTGAAGTTGAAGCATGCAAGGTAGATGGTACTGAACAAGTTCCAATTGTTTCAGGAATAGTGTTTTTTCCTGTGACCATAGCTGAAAAAATTTTGTCCATGCACACTTTATCTCCACTTGACAGTTGCACTTACTACGGAGCTGACAATGAGATTGAGCCGCAAAAGTTGTCCCTGTTTTTTGACATAATTTTGTGCATGGTTGAGGACATAAACAAGCTGGATTTTGTTTCTGGAAGCAGATCTGGTAGTTTTGGAAAACAAAGTTGTGATAAAAATGTAAATGAGATAGTTGAATTGACACGATCACAAGTGTGGAACACTCTTAAAGGTACCAAAGCTACTTGTTATTATATGAAAGAAGCAACATTTAAATACATTGATATGACATACTCTCCACTAGATTTTTGTAAGTTTCTACAAAATACATCATCATTTAATTCAAAATTTGAATATAGTAATATTGTTCATTCACATCTTGCAACTAAAACTAGTTATAAAAACAGTAATTTAGATATTTGCAGTACTAAAGTAAGTTCAAAATCAATTGTTATCAATAGCAGCATTGGTGAGGGAACAATTGTTGAAGAAAACACAATTATCATGCATTGTTCAATACCAGAAGGATTTAGAATAGGTAAGAACTGCTATCTAAATGGTTTAGATTTTGAAAGTTTTAAAAGCTTAAATAGCAAAGAAATTCCTGATAGTTTGATGATTGTTCAACTTAAAACAATGTTTCCTAACAACAAAGTTAAAGACAGCTTTTTAATCTTCAACAATGATGTAAACTTTTGCCATCCTCTAAGCAAAGAAACAAGCAGTAATGAGCTAATAAGTAGTTTTCAAAATAAAACTACAATTGAAGGCTGTGGCATTTCAGCTTTTTTAAGCAAAGTTCATCCAACTTTTCATACCCAATACAGTGTTACCTTACAAGATTCTCTTGGTAGTTTTTTGACCAACAATTTTAAGCAAGGTAGTCAGCAGTATTGGTACTTATCAGCAGCTGACATAATTGGACATGTAGACATCAAAGAGGAGTTTAAAACTAGGTCAGAGCAATTTTGTAAAGTTGCAACTTTAAAGATTATTGATGATTTAAACACAAATACTAGATATAGTAACACTAACAAAAATTCATACAAGATAAGTAAATACTTTAAATATTTTGTTAATTACGGTAATGTAGACTGGCTGTTGAATGTTTTAGATCAAAATGCTTTAGATGCAGTCAAAAATAACAAGAGAAGACCAGACATATGTGCCAGAGTATTGGCTTGCACTGCTGATGTCTTAGAAGTAATGGCTCCAAAAATTACTTTGTTAAGAAGTGGACCTTCATTAAACAAGGAATGGAAAAGAGCATTCCAACATCTCAAAAACAACGAGCTTGAGCTTGGCATTAAAGAGATGCTAAAGGTGAGACAAAGGTGGATGAAAGACAAAATGCTGTTGATAAGAGCAGCAAGGCATTATGAAGGCGCAGCACAGCTTCTGATAAGTAACTCTGTGATGTCAGTTTGCATGCAAGTAAGTGCTCACAAAACTTCTAGCAGAGGACTGAGCAAGGGAAAATGGTTGGTGGCAGAGTCTCCAGCAAGAATTGATTTGTCTGGGGGGTGGAGCGACACACCTCCCATATGCTATGAGTACGGAGGCTGTGTTGTCAATGTTGCAGTGCTTTTGAATGGAAAACGGCCAATAGGAGCAAGGTTGCGCAGGTTGCAAGAGCCAGTAATCAAGTTTTGCTTGCTTGGCAAAGACATGGAACCAACACAAACTGTTATTTGCAAGTCAACTGTTGACCTGCTCACTTACAAAAAACCTTCCTCTCCAGCTGCCTTGCTCAAAGCTTGTGTCATTCTAACAAGAATAATTGACCCTCAAAATGTAAGTTCATTTTCTTCTCAGTTGGCTGTGAATTTTGAAAAAGGAGGTTTTGAACTGCAAACTTGGTCACTGCTTCCAACGGGTAGTGGGATGGGAACCAGCAGCATTCTGGCTGGCGTTGTGCTCAAAGTTTTGTTTCAGTCAATAGGGGTCGAAGTTGACACTTGCTCAGTTGTTCATGCTGTTCTAGTTTTGGAGCAAATGCTTACCACAGGTTATTTTTTTTCTTAGCTTAATGTCTATTACGTTTATATGTGCTATTAAAAAGTTTTAATTTTTAAAATGGTAGTTAAAGTTATCTTAGTATATTGTAAGTTTTATTGAAGTATAATTAGTTAAGTTTCTTTAATTAAGGATCTTTATCCGCCGATTAATTTATCAGATCCTTAGTACTTAATTTAATTGAAGCAATAAAGTTTAATTTTATGTTATACAACATTGAAAACAACATCAATTATTTTTTTCCAGGCGGGGGTTGGCAGGACCAAGTGGGCGGTCTTATCGGAGGAATAAAAATTGCCACCAGCCGTCAAGGGCTCCCTTTGGTGGTGGAGAGCAAACAGGTGGCAACCAAGCTTGCCCTGAACGCCCACTTGAAACTCTTGTACACGGGGAAGCCCCGCTTGGCGCGCAACCTGCTGCAGAATGTGATAAGGAACTGGTACGGAGGCAGCAATGAAGTGGTTGAAAACTGCAAGCAGCTGGTGAGAAATGCGCAGGATTGCGCCGTGGCTCTTGAACAAGGTTTGATTCTTACATGAATATATTGCTAAGAAGTTCAAATTAAAAAAGTTTTTAATTTAAAGTTTTTAATTATTAATTGTTTTTATTTAATTACTTTAGACTAATTATTTTTTTCTCAGTTATATAACTAAAATGTTATATTTATTTTTTAACTAAATATTTTTATTATTTAGCTTTTTTGAGACTCAGTAGATGTGTTCTTAAATTTATTTAAGAGCAGTTAAACGCCGTTAGTCGGAATAAAGTTTTGACACAAAAACATCTGTGGTATTTTTATTATTTATATATTTTTTATGTTTATTAATACTCAGTGTTGATTTATTTTTTAACTGTGCTTAGAAGTAACTACAAGTTTTATGATATCAATTTGAAAATGAATATTTTGTGTATTTGTTTCTTAAGCTTAAAAATAAGAGTTTGCAATAAAAAAAGAGTTATTTTGGCAGTCTTTTCAATTATTTTACAAATTTGTTTCATAAACTAAATAACTTTTGCTGATAAATTTTATTAAAACTTTTTTATTGTTTTTAAATTAGTTTTTATTTTGTAAATAAAGTTAATTGTAGTTTAATAAAAGTTTTACTAAAAGATAAGACTTTTCAGTAATTTATTACAACAAGTTAGATATTAAATTTTACCTAAAAATAAGTCCATGTTTTCTGGCTTAAAGTCTTTAAAATATGCATTTCATGTTTTTTAGCCAAAACAGGTGAATAAATATTATACAACTAAATCAAATTTCATAGACTTCTTTAAGTTGCATAAAACTTTTATTAAACACTCACATATAACATGAAAATTTTAAACCAATACTAAAAACAAAAAACTGCGTATGATTAGTTTCATAAAGTTTTAGTTAGTTTATTTGTTAAGTTTTTAACAGCTGTTTTATAAATAAGTTTTAATCTGTTAGATTTAAACAAGCTAAATACTATTTTATTACCTACTTTATTGTTGTTTGCTACTTTGATATTTTGTAGACTGGTTTTTGAAGCTTCAGTAACACGTAGCATTTTAAGTTGTAATTAAATTATGTTTACTAAAGATAAAGTTCTTAGAACATTTTTTTCAATGGTAAAGATGTTTAAGAAACGTTAAGCTCATTTTCTGTTGAAAGTAGCTTATGACATTTTAAAAACATCAAAAGTAGTTAAATTTGTACTCTGTTTGTCATTCAATTGTTTATACACAATAATATTTTTCTAGTACACCCAACTAATAAATAAAATAAAAGTAAGTTTTTGGAGTGGTATTTAAAACACTCCAATGGTAAATTTTAGTTTCCTAATAAAAATATTAATAAGCGTTTTATTTTAAACTTACGACCTACTTAATCAGTAATTATAACATTAACTAACTTTTAATTAATTCGTTAAAAAAATATCAAAATAAAAATAACTATTTATGGTAATAACTTTTTTAGTATGTAAGCAGAAAATTTTACTTAAATAACTTGAAATATTTCTTATTTACTACAAAAGGACCCGGCAGGCTTAACAAAGTTAATAGAGCTATGCCATAACTTGACAAAGCAACTTATTATCATTGAAACTTAAACTACCAAAAAAGATAACAAATAAACCACAACTTGCACAAACAGGCAACATGCGCGAGTTGGGCGCATCCGTGGACAAGTACTGGGCGCAGAAGAAGGTGATGGCCCCAGGGTGCGAACCGGAAACCTGCAGGAGGTTGTTCGGGGCTTTGCGGGAGGTTTCGTGGGGAATGTCGCTGTGCGGCGCTGGCGGGGGCGGGTTCATGTACGTTCTGCTGAGGGAGGGGATGAGCAAAGAGGAGGTGAGGGGTATGATAAAGGGGGATTTCCCCCATGTGGAAGTGTTCGATGTGGAAGTGGATGAAGTTGGGATGGCTTGCTACGAAAGTCCCTGCTCGTAGATTAATTGAAGATTTTTTTTTTAATTTTAATGATTAAAGTTTTTTCATATTGATTTTTGATGATCAGTTCTTTTTCAATCTACTTACTGAAAAGAAAATTAAAAGTTAATTTTGGTTAGCTTTTGTTTATATCTGTTATTTATGATTAAGCTTCTATAATTTCTATTTGCTGAGCTTTACATTTTATTATTAGCTTAAAGTTGTTAATCATTTAAATTAGAGTATATTTAAATATTTTATTTATGCACTTTACTGGACTTAAATTTATTAACATCATTTGTCTACTTATTTAAATTCTACAATTATAATTTTTATTTAATTATTTGAATATATAAGGGTTGCCACAAAGTCAGAAAAAAGGGGGTTTTTGAAAAATATCAGGAAATTTGATATTAACATTTTCTTAATAAGAAAGTTACCATTACTATAAACTGCATTTTGCTTAAGTTATATTCAATAAAATTGGCGTTTGTAATTCTTTTATTTTTAAGGCCTAATTGAATTCTTGAAATAAATTAAAACACTCTATGATCTCATGTGTGTATTTACTATGTGGTAGAGATACAAGTATTTTGCTTATAGAGCTGTTTATTAAATATACATCGATCCTAAACATGGTCAAAATAGTGCAATGGAAGTTGTATTATTGAATCCAGCAAAATAATTGTTGTTTTAACATGTATAGAGTTAAGATTGAAAACATAAATTCAAGTCTGTGTTTATGTATTTTTTAATTCGTTATTAAAATAGTTAAGAAATTGAACAAAGCGTAAAGAAAATTCAAAATATTTTTAGCTTGATTTGTGGCAACCCTGATAGATTTATTTTGTTATACCCATTATGTCATAACTTTTATTTAAAGAATTTTAACTAGCATATTTTTACTATAATTTTACTTCACAGTTTTTTGTAAAACTTGATGAGATTTTAATGTTTTCTACTTAACATAAAATAGTAAATATATCTGTTAATACTTGACTGTTTTTTAGAAACATTTTTATTACAACTAGGTTGTTAACAAAGATTATAATAATCATTTTCAAAAAAAAAGTTTGTACCATTTTAATACATTTAACTTATTTTCGTGCATTAATTATTGTTTGTCGCCTAAACATTTTCTTTATATTTTTATCTCACTTATATCATTACCAATCCATTTAAGAAATAAATAGTAATCATCACTAATGTTATAACATGTTTTATTTTAGCTTATCACCTACAAATTTTAAATATGCAGTTGTACAATATGCAGCTTTGTTTTTGTTCTACTTAGATGTTGTAATTTTTGTTATTTTTTGTGCTTCACCAAACATTTATTCATAATTTTTACTTTTCATTTTTCACAAATGTTGAAAAATTGTAAATTAGACTAAAACTTGCATACAAATATTTTACATTTGATACATTAATTAAGTAATCAATTTTAATGCTTTTTACACAGTTTCTTCAAAAAATGACTTTGTTATAGTTTATAAATTATTAACTTTTAAATCCTTTATGATATAAGTATAATTAATAAACTGTGAATATATAAATACTTGATTGAGTATAAGTAATTTTCTACTTTGAAGTATTTAAAGATTTTTTTTTCTTAATTTACAAATAAATGATATAAACAATGTAGTTTATAAAAATATGAAATAACTTGAATTATGTGTTTATAATAAGAATTAAGAAAATATTAGAAAGTTACATTTCAACTGTTTTTTAATAAAAAATGTGTAAAATTTTAAGCACTTTTTTATTCTGTAAAAAGTACCATATAAATATTTGGTAAAGTCTTAAATAAGGATTTTCGCAACTATTTTTGGAATCATTAATTTGTGTTTTAGTTTGAAAGTACCTTCTATTTTTTCATTAAATAAAATCAAACAATTTTTTTTTATGTTAGTTATTTTGCAAATACTTTAAAATAAAAAGTATCTACTCCGTTTATTATAACAGTGTATGAAAATAATCTTATATTTTTACCTAAGTATTGTTATCAGCATTTTTTTGGTCGATTTTTATTTTTTTTGTCTTGAAATCGACATTTCTTTTCATGTACAATAAATGTGTGTTGTAACAATAGGTAGTAACGGTGTTTTGTATTATTTAAAATCAACACTTTTACTAAAGTAAAAAAAATCATTTGATAGTTTTAACTAAATTAACTTCATTAACTAATTTAAAATTTCTACAATTTCAACCATTTAAACTTGATTTCAGGTTAAAAATAAATATTAATTAAAGCGATTCACTCATGGGCCTTTTCATTCCTCTCAAAGACTCCAGAGAGGCGGATTTAGTGGAAGTTGAAATGAGCCGACAAAAGAAATTGGAAGATGTGCCGCCACCCGACGGTTGGTTTTCAAACGGGCCATTGAACAAGAACATCCTGGGCGGTCTGGATTTTCACTGTAGGGAAAGACCGGGAGCCGTCTTCACCAAGTGCAAAGAGCTGCAAAGGGGTCCAAGGTGGTGATGGAGCCCATCACCAGGATGATACACGACAAGCTACTCATGAGTTAGTAGTTTTATATATTTGATAGTTTTTATCTATTTAATAATTACATTTTACGCTGGTGAAGACTAAAAGCTTCTGCTTGATCATATCATCACAAGCTATCAAGATAGTTTAAACTTTTAGTGAATTTTTTCATTATCTGGCTGAGTCATGCTAGTTTTGTATCTTTCGAGCTAGTTTAGGTTTAAAATTTAATAGTATTAATAATTTTTCTGTAAAACATGTTGTTGTACTTGAAACTAGGGGTGGAAAAACTGTTCTAGTTGGTGAGCTAGTTATACTATAATAACCATAAAAGTTTGTTTGTTTGCCAGAATTGTTAGAAAATACTTTCAGACTTTTTTTTGAAAAGCTGTACTATAAAAGTACTTGGAAAAATTTTAAAATCGTAATGTAATGAAATAATCTACTGTATTAAAAATTCAATTGATATCATATTTGAAAAAAGTTGTTATTTAAAAACTAATTTTGTTTGTGTTGCACAAGTTATTTGCAAGCAGAACAATACAGGCCAGAAAATTCTATTAGCCATGCCATTCATTGCCCAACCCTACTTAAAACTAATTAAACTTCTAATATTAGTGTTTATTGAGTAACATTAAAGCCCAGTTATTCAAAAAAGTATCCAATATTTGCCGTCAATACTTTTAAAGGTTTTTATTATTTATATTTGTTGGCAAACTCATTGTGACTCAAATTTGTTTTGACTTCAATTAATTGCAACCCTGTCTGTGATTATAGTTTTTTTTTTAATTTGAAGTTGATGGACAACTTTTTTTTGATTTTTTCTCTTGCAAGTATTTTCAAATATATACTTGTAAACTTGTTTTATAATAAAATCAATTCAATATATAAAGTTTAATTAACTATGTTCAAGATTTAAAATTCTTAAATAAAAGAATGTACTGATTATATTTAAAAAACATATTTAAAGTAATATTTAAAATTTAAACAGAAATGAAGATGATGTTGTTCTTCTCTGCTCTATAACAGTTTTTTTTCAAAGGATGCTTCTGTCAAATCTGATAAGGTTATTTTTTGATAGTATTAAAACTAAAATTGTTTCTAAATCACAGTTTATTTATATAATTACTATATTAACTTTAGCTAAAGTATAAATACAGTTTTAATAACTACCAAAATTAGAAAATAAAATGAAGAAAAAATGTAAGAACAATTATTATTTTTGAACAAAAACTCTTAGTATAAAATTAGTTTAGAAAATAATTAAACTTTGTTAGTAATATGGTTTGAAACCAAGTTTTTAATCTCAGCAAACTCTCAATTTGGATCATAGTTGAAGATTAAAAAACATTATTTTACTGTATGTACACATTTGGACTCCAATTCTATTAAAAGAGGTATAACGAAGTTTATTTTATATATTAAATTAGCTTAATTATGAGCACAACCATAATAATGTGTATATTTTGAATTGTATGTGATAACTTCTAAAAGCAAATTTTAAATTCATAACGAATTAATTGTTTTATGAGTTAGTTTATTTCTCTTCTCACATGATAAGACATTTTTTTAATTTTAATAGTCTGCGATATAACATTTTTTGAGTCATTTTTCTTTAACTACCTACATTGAATCAGATGAAGTTATCAAAAATCTTAAGATTTATGATAAACATTTTTTCTTAATTCAAGTATTTTGAAGCTACTTTAATTCTAAAATTGATGTAGAATATTATAAACCTTTTACAATGAATTAAATTGCTTTCACATATATTCAGAAGTATGAAAGGATTAGGGGTAGGAGACCATTTTGATTTTTACAAACTATTACGATCTGATCATATTTTATAGACTTCTATTTTAATTTGATAAAAATCATAATAGTCTTCGAAACATAAAGGACCAAAAGGTAAGGTTCAAACTTAAAAGAAAAGAAAGTTCTCTGAAAACTTTGTTTTTCCAACAATCTTTAAGCTTTCTTGTTCAAGTTACTGCTGTTTGGTTTTAATTATTAAACTAATAATATTTCAATAGCTTTCAACGCAGGAAGAGATAATTTTTTCAATGAGTTTATTTTTAATTGTCTGTAAAATAATATAATTCAACTTTGCTTTAATCCTCAACTTATTCCACAAGCTACCACTAAGTAAGTTTTCCTTATTTCACAAAACTAAAACAATCTATCGTATCTGTATAAAATTAAATATTTAACTCTGTAATTAAATTAAATTAATTCAAAGAATACTCTATAAAATTAAACATCAATCAATTTTTTTGTCAAAATTATATACATCTTGAAACTAAAATAAAAGAGCACGTTCCAAAGTGTATAAGCTAACTTCACAAAAATTAGCCAAAGACAATCAGTATAGTAACTTCAAATGCTATAAATAGATCATCAATATCCGAACATTTATTCAAAAATCTAATATGTGGAATAAGTTATAATGAAATGAGATTTAAAATATTAAGAAGTGTAACAATATTTTTGACCTAATCAAAATTGAAGCCATCTACAGACATATAATTTAAACAAACAAAAAAGTTATGTGAGTAGAAAAACTTCGATCATTCACTATCCTTGTTTAGTTAAGCTATTTTAAGTTAGGAATTATTTACTCTCATCTGGTAGTTAATTATGTTTTTTATAAATTTTTTATTACTTTTTGTTTTTTGCTTGATTGTTTAATTTCTGATGTAATTATAAAGCTTTTTAAGTTTAAAAATTTCCCTTTTTTTATTACAACTGTATCATACTGATGAAAATCTGTTGAAGTATTTTTGTTTTTAATTGAAAAACTTTTCTTTTTTTTTTAATTAAGTATAATAGAAGACTAGTGTTAAAAATAACTGTTTTTTTATCGACCTATCAACTTGCAGGTACTTTGGCGCCTTGTTAACAACCTCAGCTTCTACCGTCTGGACGCGAGCTCGGCGCAGCGAAACAGGAAGACTTTAGATTGGACGCGCCTGAACCAACTGCACGTCTTGCTCTAGTCGTCGTTCCTGCTGAAAGGTGACGTCGGAGCGACTCTTCATTGGGAAGATTTTAAATTTCCAATGAAGATCGCAAGCAAGGAGGTGTTGAGGCGGCAGAAACTGGCTGGCGGAGGATATATATGTACATATGTACCAATGTAACTTCTGGATAACATAGATTTAAAACTGTTATTTATAATTGTGAGCTACAACTTTTAGCATTTAAATAATCTATGATAAAAAACTTTTCGTAATCATTAACAAACATTTTTTTGGCAAAAATGATCTTTACGAAATGCTATGGTTTTTTTTTATATTTTTACAGATGCTTGAGAATAACCCTTTTATTGCTATTAACCAACATATTTTGTAGTTTAGGTAATAGCACACAGTATTAAAAACATAAAAAGCCTTTGATGTTGTTTTGCATTTATGAGTATCAACTCTCACAAAAATTCTTAAAATCGTGTTATAAATGTTTTTTTTACTTATTTAGTTTAAGTTTTAAAAGTTCTTGTTTTTGTTTTAAAAGTTCACGTTTATTTAATCAATGTCAGTTTTAAAACATCATGAAATTAATAAAGAATACTTTAAAACTACCACCAATTATTTTAAAGAAAAAATGGTAAATATTTCTCAATGATCCTTGAAACTTCTTTATTTTTGTAAAAACATGTTTTACCGCAAACATTTTCTTCATAACAAATTATATATAAAAATGTATAAATCCACAAAAAACTAATTACTTAATTTAAGAAGAATTGAATTTCGGCAAAACATTAATATTTACTACCTGCGCCTCCTTTCTACTTACTGCGAAAAATATTAAATTTGGAAATGCAAAAAAAAAAAGTAGTTATGTAACACTTATCAAATAACTGTTTATACTTTTACAAATTGGTTGATTACCTTCATTGTACTTTACAGTTTTTAATCTTTGAAAAGTTTAAATAAATCTAAAACTAAGAAAACACTATATACTTTTTAACATAATATTAGTTATAACTGTAGTTTGGCAAATTGTCTGTTTACTAATTTTAAATGTTTTTCTTTTACTGTATATTGGTTTGTATAAGTTGAAAAATGCTTTAGTTAAGATCTATGTAGCTTAATTGTAAACTTACAGTAAAGTTTAACAGGTTGTCTTCATAACCAGAAAAATTAAACTTAACTATTATAACAATGTAATTTTTTATAATTAATGTTAGTTTATTATCTACTTCAATATATAAATTGACAAAAAGTTATTTGTATAGAAACAAAGACAAATACGAACGCTCACATCTTAGGTCAGTGGATTGGTGTGGAGAAAGACCTTTTGGTCATCGAGTATATGCATATACATATTTAACAAGCCTAACTACAGTTATAACTAATACTGTTTGAAAAAGTATCTTATTTTATTATTTTTTATCTAATTTTTAAAATGGTTTTAAAATTTCGTTTAAACTTGACATTAAAAAAACATAGTTATAAAACTTAAAAAAAAAACAATATACTTTGTAAGGGAAGTATGAAGTAAATAGTATTGGAAAAAACTAATCTTGATTTATATAATATCATCAAATAAAAGCGATTGGTATCAACATATAAGCTTTTGATATACTAATTTGTAGCAATTCTTCAAATTATATGGTAAACTTTAATAAACAAATTACTGTTTAAGCTATTTATTCTTAATGGATTACTAGTGTTAGATATCTATCTATATTTGTTTTTTGTCAATTTAAAATATGATTTTAATTTGTACAATTATTTTGAAACTGTTTATTTAGCATAAGCTTACAGAAAATTCGGTAATTGTTGAAAAACGATTAAAAAATCTAGTTTTAAATTGTAACTAGGGGTTACGACTATTTATGTTATATCACTGCTATGACTTTAAAACAATGTTACGATAAGCACTTCAAAAGCTTTATTTATAAATTTTTTGTTTACCGTAAAAACCAAAGGTGTGAGGAAATCAAATAAATTAAAAACAGCGATATACTATTATTTTAGTTATTTTATATTAATATTAGTTATTTTGTTAACATGAATTAATGCATTTTAAACTTAACTTTATACTATAAGAAAAAAAAAGCTTGGATTTTAAAAAACCTAGACGTAATTTCTAAAAAAGTGTTTTTAATTAATTTACACAAAATTATAATCTTGCTAAATATAAGTATTTTTTTTGTGTAAAGATTTAAAACAAGGTATGCTTATAGAACAATGTGACTTCTATCATATATTTATTTATAGGATTAAAATGTTCAAAAAAGTTACTTTAATTTATGTCATAACTTTGATAAATGGTTACGTTAGTCGTTTTAAATTAAGTGGTTTTATTTAGAAGACCTTAAGTTTTTTTTTGTCCTTTAATATTGACAAGAAAAAACTAAAATGTTATTCTAAAAGTAGAGTTTAATATAACATTATTATATAACTATTTAGAAGGCAAATGACACTAAAATTTTGCTAAAGTAAATCTATCAATCTAAAATTAAAACATTCAATAGTTTAACTTTTTATCGTTTTATGCCTTGGAAAACCAATTTTAATCTTTTTGCATCGAAAATATGCAATGTACAAGCTTAAAAACTTTAAGAATTATTTTCATTATTATTCATTAAATTTCACATAAACAAATATTTTGTTAAGAACAACTTGAACATCCAATCATGTTAAAAACCAAATTAGTTCTTGTAGCTTCTAACTAATCAGTATAGAACAGCTGCTAGTTTTATAAGCTTTTGGAACGGGTCTAATATGCACGAAGTCACTTTTGCGTGGAGGGTTACTTTTGCACGAAGGGTAATTTTTGCACGAGATGAAAAAACATAAATAAAATTAAAAAGATTGTAAAAAAAATACCGACCGAGGGTAAGGATTAGGGGTAATAGTGTTAATAAAAAAAAAAAAAAGTTTAACCCGTGCAAAAGTACCTCTTTGTGCATATTAGGTTCTTACCCATAAGCTTAAGTTTGTCTTTTTATTGTCGAAGGTAAAGGATTTTATAAAATTTTCTTAATAATTGCACACCATCTTTTAGGAAAGTAAAATACAGTATACAGCTAAATACTTTAGCTTACATTATGTATTCAAAATATACTCTTAATGTTAAAACAGTTTAATTAAATTTAGCTTACATACGTTTTTGTAAGTATTTACAACACAACTAAAATATTTCATTTGAAGAACAACCAATAGTTAGTAACTAAGGGTAGGTCTAGTGATAAAAATTAAGAAAAAGTATTTGTTTTGAAGAATTTAGATAATTTAAGTTGGCTTAAGATAAATTTTTATGATATGTACTTAGTTTTAATTAGCAAATTTTAAAGGAGTTAACTATTAAACTTGTATCATTTTTAACTTGAATGAAGGTTTTTTATTAACAAACATACAAAGTCAACTTGAGTATAATTAAATATATTAATCAGGGTTTATATTTGTAGAAACACTTTCCAGCTTTCATCGGTTTATAAAATGCAAGCATTCGTGCACTTGGAAGGAAAAGAGCATTCAATAAACACCAAACTGCCCACAACTGCGCTCCAATTAAAACAGCTTATTAGCGATGAGATTGGCGTTCCTGTGAAAATGCAGCGTTTGCACGATTTCCCTGAGGTTCCTGCCCACCTGTCGGCACAGCTGAGCGTGTACGCGGACGACTTCACGTTCAAGGATCACGTGCTCAACAAGCAGGTCAACTGCGTTCTCACATTCGGGGATTATTCTTCTTGGGCCTACTTCTACGTTCATTTTAGTGACGATCGCGTCGAAAAGGCCGTTCTCAGGTTCAAATCGCACAAGATGCGGTCGATTGTCGATGTCAAGAAAGATATTAGCCTCAAAACGAAGCTGCCGGTGAAATGTTTGAGTTTGTTGTCAGCGGATAAAGTTTTAGCCGACGAATTGAATCTGTTCAAATGTGGAGTTAACAACGGAACGAATCTATTTTGTTCAGTCAAAGTACTTAGGTTGTCTAAGTAACGATTTTTTTCATATTCAATTGATGATATGTACAGTAAGTATTTTAAGTTAATAACAATGTGGATATCAGTTGGCGATTTTTGTACTTCTCAGTTTTAATAAACTATATATTTTTAAGAATGTGTTCACAGTATGCAAAATAAGTGTGATCTATTAGTATGCAAAATAGAGCTAAATTTAATTACTAAATTGTTTAATAAAAGTAAAACTATTTGCATCTTAAATTAAGTGTTTGATATTTTTTTAGTATTCAAATAGTATCAAAAACGAATCATTTATATCAAATTAAAAAACATAAACCAGTATTAGCAAGTATAGACCTTTAAAGAAACATAGCCAACTATTTCTTAACTTAAGTTACATTCATTTAAAGGTTACAGCTTGATAATAACTTGTTATAAACCATTATTTGATTAAGTAAAACACAAAATACCTACATACTCAACAATAACTTCATCAAGTTGCTTCGAAGTTTTGCTGTGTTAAATTTTTACTGTTAAATCTATTGTTTTTGTTTAAAAAGTTATAAGAACAAACAACTGAAAGACTACTCATTTAACATAAAATTTATTTCAGTTTAAGTTAGTTTAGTTTACATTTACTTTTTATTTGTTAATTTCTAAAAAAAAACTTTCAAAACCAGATTTTTTATTTGACGTAAGATAAAATAACAGTTTAAATATAAATATAACTTTGTTTAACATCATTAAAAGCAGAATACGACAATAGAGTTTAAATGAAAAAACAAAGTGTAGAATGGTGTGTTTTGGTAAATTTCTATGAGATACGGTAAGGAATATTTATTAGAAAATATTTCATAAATTAAGCAGTAATGCTTACTTTTTATTTAGTTGATGAGAAAATTAAAGGTTGTTTTAGTAATTAAAATAAAATAATAAATAGTTTCGGGCCGTACATCACTTGCTGAAGGGGCAAGGTATTGTTCGCGGTTAGTAGTTTACCAAACTGTTAGTTCTGACTACAAGCCAACTATCGGCAATGGTCCGCGTATTTCTTTTTATTTTATTGAGACGTAAGAAAATTTGTACATGTAAAACTTGTATCAATAATTTGTAATTAGTTTCTTTTAATGAAGCCACACTTAAATGCTTGGGTTTCGTTTTAAATACATTCTTTTACTATAAAAAATTATAAATTGTTTTTTATACATCTGTAGTGAGTAACTGGTATTAGCAAATAGTTTATATAAAAATATTTTTAGTTTTTTACAAAGTCATAGTAAAACTTTGTTTTAAAAATTTTTATACTTCTATACAAAACCTTTTTTAGTTGGAAATAAGTAGTGTAATAAAAATGCCACCCTTATCTTTATAACTTAATTATGCGGAATTAATGCTAAGGAAAAATTTAAACGGTTTTACAGTTTTTGATAACATAATTTTAACTAACTTTTGTTCAATCGAATAGTTATTTATGGTAATGACTTAATTATTTTCCTACTTATTTAGTATAACAAAATGTTAAATTTTATGTAGTTTATTAAACTCTTTTTATCATTAATAAATATTTAGACTTTAAATAATATTTAGAGCAACCTTAACAAAACTTTAAAACAAACAAAATTCTATCAAAATTTAAAACTATTATACTTGATAGCTAAAACTTTTAAGCTGTATACAAAAGTTTGATAGAAATCTATTTATTCACTAAAATATTTTACATATGTTTTGCAAAATTTCCTTCAATCAGTATAACTTTCTAAATTTTATGCCGCGCATATGTTTTTAGCATGATAAAACATGAACATATTTTTTTATCATTTAGTGTTTATTTCTCCTAAAAGAGTTGTTAGTCAATAATTACTTCAAAACTTTTGTAAAACTCTTTAAATATTGTTCAAATACTAAAAATTTTTGAAATTAACAGTAAAAATGTTTCAATTCATTTTACATAAATCTAAAAAATATTTCCAGTAGTATCTTTAAATCATATTGTTTTATTAGTTTTAAATTAAATAATTTTGTGAACCCACTAACAGCAATAAAAAATTTAGTCTAATTGTATGAACAGTAAAATAAAAGTAAAAAGAAGAGTAGCTAGAATCAAAAAATAAAAACAATTTCTCTAAATCAAATCGGTTTTCTTTAAACATAAGCAGCAATTGTAAAGTAAACTAGGTTAAGTCCAACATTTTTTATTAAAACTGTATGACTTCAGTGTATTAAAAAATCTTAAAAAAAAAATGACTGACATTAGTTAACATGCAACAAATAACAATCCTAAACTACTCAAACTCCACAAATTGTTTTGCTGAATAATAGTAGGAATACTTTTTCCTGGCACAAATCGACAAGCAAGTGGCAGTGCAAAAGCATAGGAAGCTGAAAATGATCAAAAAGAAGGACATTCCGTTCTGATATCCGCTAACGTGCTGGTTACTTCCGGTTTGAATGTCATCGTGCAGCGATTGGAGGAAACTGGTCGGCCAACACTTCACCAAAACTATCAACCCGAAGTTGACTAAACCTGCACATGGTTTTTGTTTTGGTTAGTTTGACTAAAAATAAGTGAAAATATATTAAAGTAAAATCAAGTCTTTTTCGTTCAAAAAAGTTAAAACCTTATAGCTAAAGTTAAGTGATCTTATAGTAATTTCTTACTATCGTCACGTGGGCGTCACGTGGGGTGGAACCCTTGAGCTTTTGTTACATCTAGTAAAAAGTTTTCGTTTTATTTTACCTTTTTTGATTTTTTTATTTAGTTTATTTAGTATAATTGTTTATTTTTCAAACTATTACATTCCATCTTATTTTATAGACTTAATTGTTTTCTATAAGATATTAAAGTTTGTAGATTATTTTAAAACTTTTAGTTTTTTTAGTTTGCAACTATAAAATTTTACATAAGTTTTGATTTACTTATTATTACGTATATTGAAAGCTACGTTAGACTAAACTTTGCTGTTTAGTATTTTGTTAATTTCAAAAATATTTAGATGTTTATGTTAGTATTACATTAAAAAAATATTTTATTAATAGAAATTATTAAATGTTAGTTATTTTACAACGTTTACGCTAATCTGAATAAACTTTAATTTTTATTTTGTATTTATTCTAAAAAATAGCTGTTTTTTTGTTAGTAGATTTTAATAACCTTGTCATTGTTTAACTTGTCCTAAGTTTTTGCATGTAAAAATTGTTGTTCATTATTAATTAAGTGTTAATTTTAAGCTGGTAAGTTTATAATTGTGCAAATACGGAAACATTTTTATAAAACTTTATTTTTTTTTAAAGTAGCTATAGTTTTCAAAAAAGTGTGATGATATATAAAGGTATGAGATATATTTTGCAAGTATATTATTGTTTATGTTCGAATAAAAGCTTATTTAAACTGATATGTTAAAGACTATTTGGTTTGAAAAGTTGCCGATTCCTTTATAAAACCTATAAGATTTCGATCTAAATGTCAAAATTAGGGGATTTTTTTACATGAAAAATTCAATCTGCAACACCCCCTAAAAAAGACCACGCTTCGCTACTGTAAGTTAAAACTTTGATCTAAAGTGTTAGCTTTTATTTAAAGCATTAGTGGGCAAACTAAGGTTTCGGTTCCGTTCCGATGTATACTTTATTTGAAAATAAGTTTGTTTAAATTATTACCTTAGTAAATATAAAAGCTTGAAAAGTTTTTTTTAGCATTTTTATAAAAAAAGTTTCTTTTAGTACAATATTTAAAAGTTACGGCAGCCTGCAAATCACTTGTTGTCTAAAAATCCTGCCTATTTCTTATAAAAGTTGAAAAACCCTGGTTTAGGTAAAAGTTTAAACACAGTTGAATTAAGCTTATATTTAAAGTCTTAATTCTTATTTTACTCTTATAAATGATTAGGCTTTTAAAATAAAAACAAAATCTTTTATAGTTTTATAAATTAAAAAAAAATGGTAAAACTTAAAAAGCAATTGTCAAATGTAGAGCTAAATATATTTAAAAATATTTTTTCATTAACATTGTTCCGTCGTATTAAATTTTTTGAAAAGGTATAGGATTAAAATATATACTAGCTAGCATAAATAGTTTATTTGCACAAAGAAAAAGCTTATGTAGAATAAAACATCTATTTCAAAACTTAAAACACTTGCAAACAACAACTGTTTAAAACAAATTAATTTCAAAACTTTCTCATCGGTACAAACTTAAAACAATTTAAGAAACTATTTAACTACATACTACCGTTGAAGTACTTATACCACTTAAGTAAAAATAATTTTACATATGTTTTGATAGTAACATACTTATAAAAACAAACCATCGTATTTAAATCAGTCTTTTATATGCAAGACAAGTAAATTTAAAGTTCAAATAGGTACTTATACACATTTCTAGAAAGTAATTGTTTACATGATGTTTAAAAAAAAAGTTTGTTGCAGTTTATGTTGGAAAAGAGATTAAGTTTTAAGTTTTAGTTTTAAATCTAATGTTTCTTCCTAAAAGTATTCAAAAAACACCAGTATGTTTGTTAACTTAAATTAAAAACTGTTTTATACTAAAAAAAGTTCATTCGCTAAAATAAGCTAAAACAAAAGTATAGTTTCTCTAAAACTAAACACGCTTAATGTTTTAATTACTTCTATACTTTAAATCACTATCACCTTTACACGATATAATTTCATACCAACTTTTTTTTAACTCTCTTTTTATGTCAATCTTTCTTAAATTTATAGTAAGTAGCATTGTTTAGTGTAAACCAGTTATACGAAAAATGGTAAGCTTACAAAAAATACGGTTGGAAATTCTTTATTACTTCCCAAAGGATATAACAAAATATTTATAAGCAACATGTTTTTCATAACAAACAAACTTTAAACTTATTTAAACTATCTTTTTATAGCTTTCATTTAGTCTAACGTTTTTTATTTACACTTTTTTAAAACTTGTTAATATTTTAGATCATAAATTTTAACTAAACCATTCAATTAAAACATTCTGCAAGTAAGTTGATTTGTAATCACATTTAATTTTTTAAAGTACAATAAAAGTGCGTTTGAAGAAACAATAACATTTCCCAGAAGATTAATAATCAAAAATAAATAAAGTTCAAACTTTACCTAATTAGCATATAATAACGTATTGTAAAAATTATTAATTAACGTTTTGAACTATTTTTTATTGAATTGTTATTTTGTTTACTTCAATATACACAGATTTATTAGTCTGGTTTGATTTACTTTGTTCGCAAAAACTTCAAAGCTAAACATCAGAAACAAACATAACTTTATTTACAAAAGTTTAAAGTGCTCGTTGTTATAATTTATTAACTTAAACTAAATTATTTTAATATGTTTTATATGTAAAACGCAACATCTTGCAAGTAAAGCCGATTTGTTTTTATTGCGAGGTTTGTTATTTCAAACTAATAAACGTTGACGTTTACAAACAAATAGTACAAACATGTTTTCCAAATTTAAATATTTACTACCTAGCTAAAAGTAAATTAGGTATAAGTTCTAATACTTTAATTACGATTCTAGTTACAACTTTATTTCTAGAAGAAGAAATTAAGTTTTATATATTTCAAATAAAAACAAACACTGTTCCATGTACTTTGCAAGTTAAATGTCTAGTCATCAAACTATATGGTTTGCTCTACTTAATTTATGAAGCATCGAAAACTACTATACCAAGTTTAATTAATATTGCCGCAAAGAAATATATATTTATTATCAATTCTCAGAGAATATTTAAATAATAGTATTTTTTCTAATTATTACCAAGTTTACCAAACACTTTACTTTTCCACAAACCTGCTGCGATGGTGGCGAAAATATTTATCAGAATCACTTTTCTGCTTCCTCCCATCCCCAAGTTGACCAGCATGGTGATGCAGGCCACCAATGAGAACGCGTTGACGATGTAGCTGCAAGTAGCGCTGACCGAAACGAGGTATTCGTTGAAAAACTGCTCGTTCTGATTGACGCGCTTCTTGTTTTGTTGGTTGGGCGACAGCTTTCTCCACTGCTTGATTATTGGCAACGAAAACTTGTCTACTGTTGGTTTATTTTTTAAACTACTTTTTGTTTATTATAAATTGAGTCTTTCATCTTTACTTTAATAAAACTAAAAAAAAAATCTTTTATATACTATTCTTTACGTTTGGCCTTAAACATAATTGTTTCTAAATATTATGTATATCAATTTATATATAAACTTAATCACAATAAAAATTTTACTTAAAACCTTTGTTTAATCAACATAAAAACACTTTTTATGTTGCCGGAAATGATCTCAATAAAATATTATACAGCTACAAATAAACAAACTATAAATAATACTTTAATCCAAAATTAATTGCTAAAAAACTGTAAAATATTTATAAATTTTTAAAACTAGCTATGTGAATATAACTTCACTAACCTACAGTTTTATTTCCTGTGAAGATTCCAAATCCAGTTCTGCAATTTTATAACGGTGTTTTGTTAATAAGAATTAGAAAAAATTGAAATTTTGTTATACTTAAACTAATTTAAGTCAAACTAAAGAAAAATTATTTCAAACATATGTACACAAAACGCCATAGTATAAGTAGAAAAGTATATTAATTTTATTTTTATCTTTTAAATGATTATCAAAATAAAGTTACATTTTTTTAAGTTACTTAAAAAAAGTTATCTAAAAGTTATATTAAATTTACTTATGTTACTTTATGATTGTATTACGTTATAGAAAAAAAAAGTTGTTATTTAGTTTTTTTAGCTTTGAATAACTTATTAAAATTATACACAATTTATAGATAAACAAACGTTCTAGTCAGTTTTTCAATAAGTACTGCGTCTTCATCCCAAATATATTTTTTATTGTAAATTTGTTCAGGTATCTTCAGCTCGCTCCAGTCTTTCACATACGACAGCGATGTAACGCTCACCATGCTCGACGTCCATTGGCCGAATACAAAGAAGACAAAACCGAAAAATACCGCGGTAAACGACAGAATCTCCTTTTCAGCGTTGCGGCTCATTTGGTTTTCAATCTATACACACTTGTTGAAAACTCTGTAAGTAGTATGTAATTTATTATTTTTATTTGTTAAAATATCAATAAAAAGCTGTCCAACTCTTAAATAAATTTGAAATTTTAACTACCGAAGAACTCTTAATACTTTATTAAAGTTTAACTTATCAAAACTTTCTGACTAATAACTATTAGTTTATTAAAACAGCCAAATATCTTAAAATAATTACGTTGGATAGCTATATAACGTAGTTCCATAGTAAATTTAAACACTTGAATAAGTATTTCAATTAGTTAAATATATTGTTAAGTTTTCTGTTTTAAAACCAGTTTAAATTTTGCAAACTAAAACAATTGTACATACTTAAAACAATATTTGGAAAAAGTTTTAAGTTCTATAACTTTGTATAACTTTTAAAATTTTGTAACAGTAAATACAAGTTTTTCTAATTGTAAAAAAAAGGTAGTTGTCTTTTGATATTAAAATCTATCACACAAACTAAAATAAAATAAGTTTTCGATGCAAAACCTATTTAATATACAACTTTTTTCTGAAAACCTTATATAGTTTTTTCACTGTAAAAAGTTAAGTTTTTATATCGCACTTAATTTTATAGTAGCTTTAAAACATCTTAAGTTGCTTAATTCCTTCTCAAAAAAAAAAAAAACTTACAACTAAATAGACGCAGGAAGTGATTAGTACTTACAGTAGAAATATAAGTTGTGAAAATAAGCTTATGCTTATACAACTAAGCGAGGTTTATTAGCTTAAATAATACTGCAAAAAAAAAACTGTATATTTATTAAGTTTTAGGTTTCATTATAGATAATTAAATTGTTCTAAATCAATTTATTTAATTTTATTTTGATTTTCAAATTACACAAGTTGTATTTTATTTTTGAGATATATAAGCACCTTTATTGTAAAATTCACGCTTGTAAAAAGTCTATAGTAGAGTTTAAAAATATTCATCCTGTAATAAAATTACATGATTTTTTAAAGTTATTTGTATAAATAGTAATTATTGGTCTTTAAATATGCTTTTTAAAATTTATAATAAAATATCACTGTTCAATAAGATTTTTTTTATAAATATTATATTGAGCATTTTAAGATTTATTGTTCAAAAAAAAAAAACAAAGTACAGATAATGAAGAAAAAATGAATTTTTAATAAATAATAAATAATTGAAAATAAACTTTTCTTTATTACTTTGTCGAAAATAAAACTTTTACTAATAAATGTTTATTAACATATTAACGTATTGATAAAACAAAAAATAAAAACACCTTATCAACTATTTAAAAAATGAATCACAAATTAACTGAGTTTAAGTAAATTAAGTTAAGCTCAAAACCAAAATTTTTTTAAACTTTTTTCTTACATCATCTCTCTTTTTTAAGAGTTTATATTTCTGCACTAATAAAGTACCAATGATCTTGTTTTACATGAACTCATTTAATGATATAATTGAACTTTTAATAAAAAGAATCTTGCTAAGAGAATGTTTGACATAAAAAAATGAAAATTTTATGCAAGTTTGTTGCTTATGTTAATGAATTTTCAAGTACAACCAGTTTTATTGGTTTATATGTGTTTGTAAAATAAGATGATTTTATAATGCAAAAACATAGTGAGTTAAATAAAGTATAGTTTTATTAATTTTAATTTGTGTTTTGAACTAAAAAATCTTCTTAAGCTCAATATAAAAAGAAAAAAAAAAAACAAACCCAAGTATAACTTATAAAAAACAAAATTTTAAATGTTTAAAACCTTACTGTTCTAAAAAAGACGTCATTTAAATGAACTGAATTATTTATGATACCTAAAAACATAAATACTAACTAAACTTGGAACAATTAAGAAAGAAGAACTTGAGTTAAAGTAAGTGTCATGAAATTCAAACTATTTAAAAAATGCTTATTAAAACCGAAGTTAATTTTGCTGTTACAAACCTAAAAAGCTTGAGTATAACAAGTAAAAAAACTTGTCAAACTTTGAAAACTGTTTTAACAAAAAAGAAAAAAAGGTACTATTTTTAGACTGTATACCCGGGGTCAGCAGGCAAATGGTGCCTGCCGGCCAAATTTCAAGTTATGAAAATCTCCGCGGGCTGCAGTGTTAGTTTTAGTGATTTTTAAATAATCTTTTAGTTTTAGTTTTCGTCACACTACTAAAATTTTTTATTCAAATAATTATTTTTAATGACTTTTAGCTACGCATAGAATGCTTATTTAAGTTATAGATATTTAATGGAACAAAATTTACATAGACTTATATATTCAAGCCTTAACAAATTTTGTACTATCTTAAACAGTTTTTTAGTTAAACTTAATATTTTTTATTAAATATTACTTCCAACCTAACACTCTATAGAAACCGAGCGTGAAAAACTTCTAAAAGCCACTTTTATAATCTTTTTATATTGTCTACCAGTTTTTCTTGTTTAGAAAAAATATAAACGGTTGAAAACAGTTTTTGCTGTTAAAATAGTTTTTATTCTTTTAAAACAGGGTTTCCCAAAGTGGGCGATTTTAGTAAGTCGGGGGGCGATAATTAGTAAGGGGGCGAAAGGGTGGGCGATAATTAGTAAGGGGGCGAAAAGGGGGCGATTTGGAAATTTTGGGCTGTCATAAAATTTTTAATTTTTTAATTGCTATTTACTAATCTTAGCTTGCTATTAAATATTTGACCCTGAGGTAAAACTTAAACAAAAAAACTTTATTTTATTTATGTAAAATATAGAGACAAAAGTCAAGTGCTTATGACTCCTACTTTCAAGTAAATTACATATTTTCATTCATATATTTTCTTATTTAACAATTACATAGATCATAAACGATCGGAATCCCTCTAACCATTTTATAACCTGACATATATGTTATTTTGGATCATAAATCGTTCATAAAAATCTATGTTATATATTATTAAGTTTCTAGGTAAATTGGCAACCCTGTAAAACTGTATTTCTTTTCTAACTTAGTGACTTTTCAAAAAACAATTGGAAATATCATGAGGTGATAGTTATATTACCTCATGACATTTCCAATTGTATTTTGAAAAGTGACTGACCTTGAACTAAAAGTGAATTTTTCCAAAGAACGAAATAAAAGCTTTTGGACTCAACAAAAACTAAGGCAAAAGTATCCAATCATTTGAGAGGAATATAGATTGTTGTTTATAGTTTTTCCTCTAGCTATGTTGTTGAGAAAGCTTTTAGATCAGTTATCATCATCTTGAGCAAGAGATCTAATCTAGATATTTGTAAAGGAGGCTTTTTATTACTGATTAAGAATCAGACAAGAAAAACTTGCAAGCAGTCATGAACCTCATCCTTCACATTATATTAGACTTCAGTAGCAGACATTATTTTATGAAATTTTTTTTGTATTATTTAATCTTTCAAAATACTTTTTATTTAACCTTGTTTGTATTGTATTTAAGGGGTCTTTTTATAATTAAATTTTATTAAGTTATTTCTTCTACAACAGATTTGCATAATGCCTAATAAATATTAATTACGGTAGACTTCCTCTTGAGTTCGCACTTTTTACCCAAAAAAAAAAAGTGCAAGTTTATATTTTCTAAAATTTAACTTAAATAAAGTCTATTACTAACTAAGTATTAATAAAACAAAAAATACATAATATTTAATATCTTATATAGATCTATTTTTAAATGAATGTTTGTTTTATGTTTTAGTTGATTTTATGTTTATGCATAACGTTATTGCATATAATATATTTAAATTTATCATTTTGTAAAAAAAAAGGTAATAATTTTTGAGTTTGCACATTTTGATTTCGTTCAAAGTGCCAACTCAAGCGGAATTCTACTGTATTTATTAAATCATTTATGTTTTAAATTTGATATTAGTTTTATTTTGACCTGGTTAATTTTGTAGTTTATATTTGTCGTTTTACATTACATTAAAAGTTTTTATAGCATAGTGATTAAAGTGTTTGTTTGAATTTTTTTGTTATTACTTGTTTAATCTGTATAAATAAATAAATTTTGATGACCATTAAAGTTTTTATTTTAATTTTTTTTTGGTTTTAAAAGAGTATAGATTTGAGGTCTCTATTTGAAATTACTTCAAATTTTTCATTTAAAAGATTCTTAAACTCAATTTTATTTTTTAACTTGATTTATTATCGTTAAAAAACCCATACATTAAGGAATTTTAAATTATTAATACAAGTGTTTTTTGTTTTATCTTAATTTTAAATATATTAGCAATTAGAATGTGTTGTTTATTTTAATAGTTCAACACTAGCTTTTAGTTTTTCACTATTTTCTTCTGGTAAATTATCATAGGCTAATGACTAAAAAAAAAATTTAAAACAGTATTAAATAAGCCATTAAAAAGACTGCTGCAGTTACAAAACAAGACTTTAAGCTAATTAAAAGGATTTTCTAATCGATTGCTTTCTGTACACAGAATTAACTGTAAAACTTTTGATTTTTTTTTTTGAATATATATAAAAAAAAATAAAATGTTAAAATTAAGGTTTAGTTTTCTAAAGGTTATTCCAAGTCAAATACTATTTAATGGTATTCTATTACAAAAAATGCAGTTTAAAAAGTTTAAAATAAAGTTTTTTTACTTTACAAGTAACTTGCTTATAATATATGTTAGCATTAAAATTAATAACTTTACTTCATTAACTGAAGCTGTTCACTTTTCATGTGAGATAATCAACCAGTCGGTCAAACTTTCTCAAACTAGATCATAAATTATGTTTTATTATTTATTTTATTATGTGTAATATAAACTGTTCATTTTTTATAGTTTCCTAATCTCTAGTATAGTAATTTTAGAATATGCCTATTTATAAAATAATTTTAGTACTTTGTGCGGCTTAAACAAGTTACTTAGTATTAACTTCTAAATGTCTGAAATTCGTTATATGAGAGATTATTATAATGTCAGGTTTAAATTAAGATTTCAGATGGGTAACGTACGGTTAAGATCCAGTCAAATATCGACATGCTAAGTAACTTGGAAACTAATTGTGCAAAAGAATCAAAATTTAGTTTTTTGATACTTAATATTTTGAAATACACTTTCAATTTGGTTTTCAGTTCACAATAGTATTTCCTAGATCAGAATAATACTAAATCATTTTATTACAATTTTGCTCGAGTTTTTTAATTTTCTTATATGTTATTTTTCAAATTATGCAGCCCGCAATTACATTTTTTAAACGAGTTGAAACTAGAAAAGATTTTTTAGTATATATAAATTGCTGACTACAAAAGTTGTCCACCACTACCCTAAAAGTTTCATTAGTTTTAAAACAGTTCATATCTAAACAAGATTAATTACAGATTACACAAGGCTTTTTAGTAATTAAGTATTTTAATACACTTAACTGGGTTTATAAGAAAACAAATGTAACTTATTTTCTCAAGCCCTGTACATTACTTTCAACACAGCCCAAAAGTGCGTGCATAAGAAGTACCAGACTAAATTACATTTCGAACACAACTTTTTCGGCTCAAAAGTTTCTACTCAAGAAAAAACTACTTTGTAAAATCGTGGGGGGGGCGATTATTTTTCGAATTTCTGAAAAGTGGGCGATTTATAAAATGAGTTTGGGAAACCCTGTTTTAAAATAATGTAACTAATTAACTAAATGAAATCAATACCTATTTGTATTGTGAAAAAGATTAAAACAATTTTTTTTAACATAAGTAATGTTTTAGTACTTTAAGAAAATTCCTTATTAGTAATTAATTAGTCTTTTAGATACCTGCAACTTTAAAAGCAAAAATGTCTAAGTGGTTATCAAACCAGCCTAAGTTTATTAACAGTTTAAAAAGCTAAAAACTTGCTTTAACAAACAAAAACTTAATTCCCAAAAAAAAAGATTATCATCTTAAAAAAGTACATAGTATGTAAATAGACTAGTAAAAATTACAATTATTAAACTACACTAAACTCACAAATCTGTTCTGAGAGTTCCAAGATTTATTCAAGGTATTTGAAACATAAATTTCGCACACACACCAGAGTTTTTTAAAATGTTTAAAACAGGTTTAACCTAGTGTAAATTTTTCAAATTTTCAAACTAGCTTGTTTGTTTGGAAACCCTGTTCTAAATAAATAAATAACGAAGTTTATTTGCAGTTTAATGAATATATACAGCAGATATTACTATTATAAGTCAGGTTGAATGGACAGTTAAATTTCTTAAACATTTTCAACAAAAGTTTAAAAAAATTATTTTGTTTATTTCTTCAATGACAAACAAGTCGTTTTTAGGAAATTTCTGAAGGTTATAAAGCCGCATAAATCATAATAAGACTTTAATCGATCTTTTAAGATGATACCACTGCTGCAACAAATACTGCTTACTTGGGAATATTTATTAGAGATGTTTTTACTAACTTTCTAAATTTTTATAATTGGTTCAAAAGTAAGAATCTCTGTACATTAGTGTGTATAGAGATTAATTTAAATTGCACAGAAAACTTCTATATAAATCAAAATGTGTCAAAATCAAAACGAAACAAGCCTTATTTCTTACTACTATGATATTTAAAGTGTTTTTTGTACATTCAAATATAACATAGTGATAAAACATCTATAAGAGAAACTTAGGTATAAACAACATGTTAAATAGGATACCTAAGTTGTAAAGAGATAATACTTTACTTAATTACTGTGCACTAACTAGTGACTATGATAATTTCTGTGTAAGGTTTTACATACAATAAACTAAAGTTACACTGCGAAACTATAAAAATTTGTTTACCTACAAGAGATATTAAAGAAAAAGAAAGTAAAATAGTTGGTCATTATACTTAAAACCAAAATTATTATTTGTTTTGCAAAAACTTCTTTTTTGCTGTTTTGTATTAACATAAAATATATCAAACAAAATATACTTGCGCTATCTTCAACCTTTATAAAAAAAAAATTTACAGGTTTTCTGAAGCTCCTTCCAGGTTCTTTAAAGTACAAATGTTTGGGTCTAATTTTAGTTTAAGGAAAAACTATCTAAAACAGTATAGTAACATTAAAAAGATACTGTTACGCTACTTAAAATGTATTCATAAAAAAAAAGTAAAAACATAAAGAAATATTAAACGATAGACTTTTTGTGTTACATCGAAATTTTATTACTCCACATGTAAAAGTTGTTAAAAATTCCAGGTTTTGTCAAAAATTCTCAAATTTCAAGTTATTGAGATTTTTTTAGCCTAAATTTTCAAAATCGATTTTTTCTATAATTCAAGGCTTTTTGACAACACTGATTGTTCCAACTTACATGTTTACAACAATAAAAAAAATTCACATTATAGTAATGACTAATCTGTAAAACAGATAATGAAAAACAACTGAGTTTTTAAAGAAAACTTAACAATTGTAAATAAATAATTTTTTTGTTACTTGGTTAAAAAAAAACTTTAACTGACAAATGTTTATAAATATTTTAACGTGTTGATAAAACAAAAATATCAACACCTTTTCAACTGTTAAAAAATGAATCACAAATTAAATGAATTTTATTTAACTAATTTAAGCTCAAAAACTAAATTGTTATGTTATAAAACTTTTTTCTTACATCATCTCTCTTTTTTTAAGAGTTTATATTTCTGCATGAATAAAGTATGTACCATGGATTTTGTTTTACATTAACTCATTTAATAATTTAATTGAACTTTTGATAGAAAGAGTCTTGCTAAGAGAGTGTTTGACAAAAAAGGATGGAAATGTTAAGCAAGTTTGTTGCTTATGTTAATGAATTACCAAGCACAACCAGTTATATTGGTTTATATGTGTTAAAAAAATAAATGATTTTCTAATGCAAAAATATAGTGAGTTAAATAAAGTATAGTTTTATTAATTTTAAATTAAGTTTTGAACTAAAAAAACTTTTTAAGCTTAAAAAAAATAAACACAAGCATAACTTATAAAAAACAAAATTTAACTTGTTTACAACCTTACTGTTCTAAAAAAATGTCACTTAAATGAACTTAATTAATTATGATACCTAATCATATAAACGCTTACCAAACTTGGAACAACGAAGAAAGAAGAACTAGAATTAAAGTAAATGTAATGAAATTCAAATTAATTAAAAAAATGCTTATTGAAACCGAAGTTAATTTTGCTGTTACAAAATTTAAGTGCTTGAGTACAGCAAGTAAAAAAAAACTTGTCAAACTTTAAAAACTGTTTTAACAAAAAAAAAACTGCAACTATTTTTAGACTGTGTACAAAACATTCAATTTATAATATTTTTTAAATGCTTAAAAGTAATCTAAAATGATAATTGGCGCCAAAAATTTAATTATCTGTTCGAAAAAGAACTGTTAAAACCAAATAAACAAATAATATTTTGAAATAAAAGTGATTTCAATCTTAATGTTTATAAAAGTTTTAGTAAAACATAACTTTTAAAAAACTACTTTAAAATTTAAAATTGTAATCAAGCATTTATCTGTAGCAATGTTTTAAGTGAACTTATGGTATTTGTCAAGTATACAGACACTAAAGCTTTTCAACAACAAAAAAAAACTATTCTAAGTTTAAAATAAATAAATTTATCTTTAGAAATTCGTTTACAACCTAGACTTAATTAAAAATAAGAAGTCATTTAGTGCTAATTTTGAAACTACTATATTTGTTTTCACCTGATTGTTTATTAACAAGTATTTCTAATTAAGTTCAATTTAAATTAATAAAACTTAAATTTAAGTTTTGTTTGTAAGCCAAATTATATAATTAGAATGAGGATTAATTGAATCATGATAAGTATTTATCAAAGTTTTTGATAACAAGTTTTATTTTAAACTTTAGAAACTGAAAATCGAAAAAAAAACAATTTTTCATGTTTTACAAATAGTTTAATTTGCGTACTTAGTTGTTATTTAAAATATTATGATGAAAAATTATACAAAATGATACAGTGAACTGTTTAGACTTTTTTACTTTTGTTAACTAATAACCAACTAAACTAACAACAAATTATATCTAAAAATAAGATCTAAATGAAAAAAAAGTGTTATTGTCTAAAAGTAGGCTGTTTCGAAATAAACTTTTCATCTCTGTTTCCAAGTTTAAAAGTCTTTGCTATTATTTATATATAATACAACTATGCTGTAAGTTAAATTTTTTTTTATAGTATTAAGACTAAAGGAAGTCGTCTTATCAAGTTTTGTATACTTGTATTTGATCAACTGTAAACGTGTTGCTTTGTAAAATATCTTAACAAGAAAGTTGGTTCATTAACTTTTATTAATTTGAAAACATTTTATCAGTTAATTAAAAAAAAACTTTAAACCTATATCAGTCATTTTGAAAACTTTCAAAATAATTAATGACAACTTTTTTAATCATTTAGAACAATTTGATACAAATTCAACTGTGTAAAACAAATTTTGCTAAAAAAGTTTTGTTAATATTTTTTCGTCCGAAATACACAAATGCAAAACGTTTTTGTCAACAACATTTACTTATGTTCGAAAACCAGTTACCTAGTTAATATAGTAATGATTAATGAGAGTTTTAATATGGAAAATTTTATAAACTTGATCAGTTTTTTTGAAACGCAATCAACTGACTATACTTAGTTAATGCAATTAAATATTATTAAAATTGATAATTTTTAAAATTTGTTTCGGTATAAAATTTATACATAAAAAAATGAGAAGATTTTTTACAAAGTATATGAAAACAATGTTTAAAGTTATATTTAGAAAAGAGCATGTCGTGATAATTTAATTTTAAGTAAGGCAGTAATAAAAAAAGTTAAGTAAAACGTTCAAAAATGTACTTTGATATAAAGTTCGTTTTTAGCGTTTCTGAAAAACAGCATGTAACAAAATTACTAAATCCTAAAACAAAATATCTTACATTTAAAAACTTAAAAACTGCTGTTTTAAATCTTTACTGTATATATATATATATATATATATATATGTTTTATTATCAGGCTATTGTTAATTTAAACTACAACGTTTTATTTATTTACTGGTAATTTTATAATGCCTTTTGCTTAATATTGTTTCAGCTTTAAATTAAACTAAACTAAATAACAACGAAAAGTTTAACTTTTAAAAGAAACAGCTACTACCTGGTTTTTATTTTTTTCAAAACGTTTACTGTCACTTGATAAGTATAAGAATTTTGTAATTTAAGATTAATTATTTCTAAATTACCCGCATTTATTTTAACACAAAACTATCAAAAAAAATTTCAAGTTTTAAACTGTTTGTACTATTAGTTTTTTAGTCATTGTAAAAAAATTAAAACATGTTCAAATAATAAAACTTTAGAAAACTTGTGTTAAATTTATTTTTTTTATTACAAAATTTTTTAACGAATAAGTTACACCTTTATTGCCAACAATTAAGAATACTAAAAGTATGTTGTAATTATGTGAACACAATTGTAAATTTTCCAAAAAGTAATGTGAAAAAAAAGTGTTTAGGAATTGTTGTTTGCATGTGGTTGGTGAACTGAAAATTAATTGTTATTGTTGGAAAACACCAAGTGTGATCAGTAAAAGTTAATACAGAGATTGATAAAACACAAACACTTTTTGTTTACACAATTCAAACTTTCTATAAAGCTTAAGTTTTCAAACAAACTAAATATCGCTTGATCATTTAAATGAATAAATATGTTTTTATAGGTACTTAACTAACATAACCATTGCGTTAGTTATCATTTAAACTAGAAGTTTACTTAAAACGTAAATGCTCTGTTAATCTTAATTTTGATAAAAACATACAAAAGCTTTAAAAAGTGAACAATGTTTAAGATTTTTTACTTTTAACAATTTTGTTTAGTTTAAGAAGAACTAAAATTGCTAATTTATACTTTTAATAAGCAAACTTAATAGAACAAAGTATTCTATAAAATGTTATCAATGAAATTAATAAACAACACTTTACTACAGTTACATAAAGACAGTTTAAATTTAACATCATATGATACTGAACACAGTGTTTTAACTTTTTTAATTATTTTACATCAATGCAGGTGTACAAAAAAAAAACTTTTTATTCACATGACTACAAACTTTGATTATTTTTATTTGATATAATACATTCAACATTTTTTTTCTCGCTACTTTTTAAAGTCATAAAAAACTTCCCTCCCTATCTAAAACTTTACATACTCAAACACATGTTTTAGCTCTCTACTTATTTAAAGGTTTTGTTCGTCCTTCAACGCTCCAATAGTTGACAAAGAAGCGATATTACCTTTCAAGTTAATGTGTTAAACATGTATGTTTCATTTTAAAAAACCAATAATTAATAATTTTTGTTTTCTGGCGCCATGATTAATTGCATTAGTAAAGTGTACCAAAAGTATTCGTTGTTTCCCACAACTATTAAAAAAACAAAATCAGTTGTTTAAACAGGTTTTTGCTTTTATGCATGATGTTTATTGTTATTCATAAATTCCACTAAAATTCTAAAGGTAATTAAGTCTATTTTGTCAGCAAAAGACATAGAGAAGTAATTGTAAAAATATAAATGTAGAAATATTTAAGTATATATTTAGACTACAAACAAAAATGTTTATTAACAATTAAACTTTGGTTTAGGTCAGGGGTCGGCAAACTGCGGCCCGCGGGCCATTTGCGGCCCGCGAAGGGTAAATCTGCGGCCCGCGAGCACGTTATGTTTTTGAATGGAATGCGGCCCGCGAAAGAAAATTTTGTGGCCCGCGAGCTTGTAAAAGTGGCCCGCTGAGCAAAAATATATTTCAAGTAAAATTATTTTCGGTAATTCGAGTTAATTTGTTTAGTTTGGTTTTAAGTCTCTGTATAACATTTAAAAATAATTAGAAAAAGTTACTACTTTAATTTAAAAATGTGAAAAAGACAGATTAGCATTCTAACAGGATATTTTTCTGAGTTTCATAATAACTTCTATTTTACAACAGCAAGTAATTATCTGAAAAAAGAGTGCTTGAATTTAATAAGTTAGTTATATTATACCTATTTATCAAAAAAACTAAATGCAAATGTTTTCCATTTTGTACAAAAGTAATGCACAGTAATTAACTAAAGTGTCATTTCTTTATAGCTTAGATATTATTTCCAATATTTTTTATACCTAAGTTTCTTTTATATATTTTTTATTTGTAAATGTTATGTTTTAGTGTAAAAACATTTAAAATAACATAGTAATAAGAAAAAAAGGTTTATTCAAGTTTTGTTTTGACACATTTTAATTTTTTAGAAGTATTCTTTACACTTGAACTAATTTATATGCACACCAACTTAAAAAAATGCTCATATTTTAAACCACTTTTTATAAAATACTTTAGTTAGTTTAACTTTAGTTAATACATAATTTTCTAAGTTTGTTTTTTCTACATGTAATATCTAAATTTATACAGACACAATTAAAACAACATATATTAACATATAAACTAATACAGTTTTTGTTAGGTATACTTTTTCATTTTTCAAACATTGATTTTGTCAAACTAAGTTAACTTTTATGCTTTGCATATCAATACACGCATTTGCTGCTTTTTGGAGCTACCTATTTAATATAAACTAGACTTAGGGATAGTTTATAAACATTGACACACACTCAGACTATCAATATTTGAATACTTCAAATCTCAGGCCAACTAAGTCATTTTATAAGTTTTTGGCTAGAATTGTTTTTTGTATACAAAAATATCAGGAATGTTTTCGTTAATTCAGGCTGGTTTTTTTGCTTAAAAGAGTGGCAAATTAAACTTATGATGTAAGTGTTGCTCAACCCAAAGTGTTAGTTTCAGTTATAATATATGGTATAATATATCAAGTTCAAGCTTTGAACTTGAAAATTTATGCTTAAAAATTTTGGAAAAAACTTGAATTTGAGAATTTTTGAAACAGCCTGAAGTTTCAAACAATTTTTACATGTAAAGTAGTGAAATTTCGATTTGACACAAAAAATTTAGCAAATAAACATTTCTTTATTAAAAAATATACTAAAGTAGCTTAACAGTGTTTTTTAATATTGATATACTTTATAAGACACTTTTTAAACTTTAATTAATTTTTATACTAAAAATAAAAGAAGGAATTGTACTTCTAAAACTTTTGGTGCATTGCACCTTTACTTGTAAAATTTCACCGATTGTTGTGCTTCGTGTTTGAACTAAACCAAGAATTTATACTAAAGTGTCAAAGTTAAAAAAACATCTCTAATAAAAATTCTCGGATGAGCAATAGTTTTTCTATCAGTGGTCTCATCTTAACATATTGATTAAAGTCATAATTTGATTTATGCGACTTTATAACCTTAATGCATTTCCTAAATAGGACTTTTTGTTGACATTGAAGAAATAAACAAAAGTTTTTCATTACTGCCAACAAAAATTCTTTAAAAAAGTTTTCAATTATAAACGGTATCTCATTTTTAATAATAAATTTTGCTACTTTATAACTTGCCTTAACAACTTTTTTCTGATAATTCTGTAATTACTGAAGATAATCATGTGCTTTGTTGGAACTGACTTTAGTGATTTGTTTTTTTATCGTTTCTCGCAATAACTCCTAACTAACGTTTTTTTTTGTTGCTCGTCTTTTATTTTACAACTAATATTTTAAAATTCTTATTGCAGATAAAGAATTGCTGTAATGCTTAATAAAAAAGAGGTTTTTCTCTTCGCTAATGACTCAATTAAGTTTTATACTTTTGTTAAAAATGTTTAAGAAAGTTAATTGTCCATTCCAGCTGACTTATATTTTTTTGGTATGTAATTTGTTTACTGTTAATAAGTTTCGTTATTTCTTTATGTTGTGAACTTTGTTTTAACTGGGTTGCTACACAAACAGGCTATTTTAAAAGCTTGAAAACTCAGATATGTGTGAAACTTTTATTTCAAACACTTTAAATAAATCTTAGAATTCCCAAAATAGTTTCTATGACTGTAGTGTAGATTACTAATTGTAGTTTTTTCTTGTTTTTTTTTACACTTTGTGTACTTTTTATTGATGATCATATTTTTACTAGGTACTTAAGCTTGATTTACAACGATTTACTAGCTTTTTAAACTTTTAATGAACTTAGGCTGGTTTGATAGAACTCGGACATCTTTGCTTTTTAAGTGACAACCATGTAAAAGACTAGTTACTAATAAGATATTTTATTTAAGTACTCGAAAATTGATTATGTTAAAGAATTTGTTCTAGCTTTCTATAATACAAAAAGGTATTAATTTTATTAAATTAACTAATTACTAAATTTTTTAATGATTGTAAACTATTTAACACACAAAAACTTTTTTTTGAAGTTAATATTCTAGAAATATGAAAAAAGGGGTTGATAATATAACAAATATATAAAAGTAACTAATAAATTGTCTTTTAAGTTTGGTTTTTATAGAGAGTTAAATTGTATGTAAAATTACAAAAGTACTAAATTTAACTCAGTAAGTGCTTATGAAAGTACATAGTTTATTAACACTTAAGTATATTAGTCAATGTAAATTTTATTCTAATTTTATTTCACTTAATTTAAATAGTCATTCTATGTATAGCTAAAAGTTATTTAAAATGATAAGGTGAATAAAAGTAAAACTTTTCTCTAGCTTGACTAAAACTAAAACCAAAAAATTATTCAAATGTCACTAAAACCAAAACTGCGGCCCGCGAAGACTTTGTAAACTTGAAATTTGGCCCGCGACTACCAACTGCCTGCCGACCCCTGGTTTAGGTAATGGTTCTCTACGTCTAAAGCACAAGAAATGTTAAACTAAACATTTTAGCTGTTATTAGCTCTTTTAGAATTATATGAGAAGTAACCTTGTTTTAGTTAAACTTTGAAACGAAATAAAAATGCTTTACTTCTTTTAGCTTTTAGTAAGTTGGATGCTTAACTCGCGAAAAAATTCATATACTCTAATAAACCAATACAATCAATATAAATGAGTTTTACCATATAGTCATTTCAATATTCTAAACTTAATGCATAAGTCGATTTGTTATTATCTTGTGATATAGTTTACAAAAATGTTTGTTTTAAGTTTTTGAAAGCTTATTTTATTCTTATTGTTATAATCAAAACACAATTCTTTTGATAACTTAAGTATTAATATTACTAGAGCTTTGTTTTTAGAAAACAATTAATTTTGTGTTTCATAGAGCAGAACTAATATGTTTTTTTAACTGATAAATTTTTTCAGCTAACTTTCATTACTGAATTTTTGAAAAACTTTGAACAAAATTTTGTTTAAGTAAAATAACTGAGCAAACCTTAATTCGATGAAAAAAAATTAAGAAAGTATATTTTTAAGCACAATAACTATCTTTTTGTTCGTTTATTGAGAAAAAAATATTTAGTATTGTAAACTTTATATACAAACACATATCTAAAAGACTTCATAATGGATTCAAACTTTTTTCCGAAAACATATGTTAGCTAAATAAGAAATTAATTTATTTGTACATATCGTTAAAAGTTAAAGTTTTGAAAACTTAAAATAATGAAACAAGTTTGTGTAATAAAGTTTTAAAAATGTTAAATTTAAAAATAGTTAAGGCCTGTTTTAAACATTATACAAAAAACTTTGAGTGCAAAAATCAAAACATATCTCACGCTATTTTCATTAGTTGAAACATAGCAATAAATAAAAGATAAATTTAACTTATACAGTAACACTAGTAATAATGTAAACAATATTAGTTACTTATATACAAGGTTAATTAACCAAAACTAATCAAAGTACTAATTGTTAGAACAGATAAAATACAAACGTATAAAGACCAAAAATAGCAAAAAAAGTATTTAAAGCAACACACAGTAGGCCACAATCTCGTTTACCTGGAACGAAGGAGTGAATTTTCTCAAAAAATTTTTGTAAATCTTTAAAAATATTTAATTTTAATGTAATCTAAGGCTGTATCTATTGAGTTTCCAAAACTAAACAAATAAAATTGTAACAGAAAAAATAGTTATTGGCCTTAAGTAGTAGCTATTATAATTTGATTATGCTCTAAACATTTTTTTAATTATAAATATATTTTTATTGAAATTAAAATTAGTATTAAACTAAACTTATATTTAGATAAATGCTTTTTAATAGCTTTTAGATGTTTATTAGTTACTAAATATAAAGTTATCATTATTAAAATATACTCTTTAGACTAAACTTATTTGTTAAACTTTCAAATTAGATTTTATAAATTTTTTTTTGGAAAATTCTTTAGCCATTTTTTTCTAGAGTGCTTCTTATAATAAAAGTTCTGGGTAGGTGGATGATGTTTTTATAGTGCGTTTAAAACATAATAAATCTGATGATTATTAAAATATATACATTATGGTATCTAATTACCATTATATTTTTGTAATTTAAAGAAATCTTTTTCAATTACTATTTTTCAGTTTATATTTTGCTAACATAGTTTTATTAAATAGATGTACAACCACTTTTTTATTAATTTTAAGTTTTCATTACTGATTGAGATATGGTTGTATAAACATTAAGGATTTAAATTGTCAGAATTGATGAACACACTAGTTTTAAACTACTGTTTGATAAAGCAAAACACAAAATACATACATACTCAATAACTTCATCAAGTTTAAAAAGTTATGCTTTGATAGGTTGTTTATAATACAGTTAACAGTATTTTCACCTCCTTAGATCTATTGTTTTCGATTAATATAGGATAACAAACAACTAAAATCTATTTATCTCATATTTAGTTATTTTAGCTTAAGTTTAATTAACATTAACTTTAAAAAAAGTCTGTTTCGAAACCTGAAATCTGAAATTTAATTTGACCTAAGATAAACTTACAAATTAAAAATGAAGAATTAGTTTATTATTTTTAAGAGCAGAAGACGACAACAGGATTTTATGTTAAAAAAACTTTTAGTTCGACATGTCTTAGTAACTTTATATAAGATACGATAATGAAACTATCAGAATAAATTTCATAAATTTACCACTGTAGCTTACTTTTAATTTAATTGATAAGAAAATTTAAGGTTGTTTTAGTAGTTAAAATAAAAGTATAAATAATTTTAAGACTACTCATTTAACATAAAGTTTATTTCAGTTTAAGTTAGTCTAAATTACATTTACTTTTTATTTATTAATTTCTAAAAAACTTAGAAAACCTGAAATTTAAATCGACTTAAGATTAAATTACAACTTAAATATAAATATAACTTAGTTAAAATCATTAAAAGCAGAAAACAACGATGGAATTTAAATTAAAAAAAAGTGGGTTGGTGTGTTTTGGTAAATTCTTATAAGATACGGTAAAGAATATTTAATAGAAAATCTTTCATAAATTAAGCACTAAAGCTTACTTTTTATTTAATTGATGAGAAAATTTAAGGTTGTTTTAGTAATTAAATAAGAATAAATATTTTCGGGCCGTACATCACTGGTTGAAGGGGCAAGGTATGGTTGGCAGGTAGTAGTTTACCAAATTGTTAGTTCTGACCACAAGCCAACTGTCGGCAATGGTCCGCGTATTTTTATTATATATTTTTAATTTAGACTTAAGAAAACTTGTACATGTAAAACTTGTATCAATAACTTGTAATTAGTTTTATTTAATGAAGCTAAACTTGGAGTTTGTTTTAAATATAATCTTTTACTAATAAAAAATATAAATTGCTTTTTATTCATCTGTAGTGAGTAACTGGTATAAGCAAATAATTTATCTACAAATATTTTAATTCTTTTATAAAATCATACAAAACTTTGTTTAAAAAGTTTTTATATTTTTATACAAAACCTTTTTTAGTTAGAAAAATATATAGTATAATAAAAATACCACCTTTATCTTTATAGCTTAAATATTCGGAATTAATGCTAATGAAAAATTCAAACGTTTTACAGTTTTCGATACGTAATTTTAACTAACTTTTGTTCAATCGAATAGTTATATATGATAATGATTTAATTATTTTCCTACTTATTTAGTATAACAAAATCTTAAATTTTGTACAGTTTATTAAACTGTTTTTATCGTATATAAATATTCAGATTTTAAATTAAATTTAAAGCAACCTTAACAAAACTTTAAAATAAACATAACTCTATCAAAATTTAAAACTATTATACTTGACAACTGAAACTTTTAAGCTGTATACAAAAGTTTGAACGAATTCTATTTATTCACCAAAATATTTTACAAATGTTTTGTAAAGTTTAATCCGCATAACTTTCTAAATTTTATACCACGCTTATGTTAAATAGCATGATAATTACATAATAATAAAACATAAACATATTTCTAATCACTTCGTGTTTATTTCTCCTAAATGTGTTGTTGGTCAAGAATTACTTCTAAACTATCAGAAAATTCTTTAAAATAGTGTGCAAATACTAAAAATTTTAAAAACAACAGTAATACTTTTTCAGTTCATTTTACATAAATCTAAAAAATACTTTCAGAAGTTTATTTAAATTGTATTGTTTTATTAGTTTTAAACAAAACATTTTTGTGAACCGACTAACAGCTATAACAAATTTAGTCTAATTTTATGAACTAGAAACAAAATTAAAAAGAAGAGGAGCTAGAATCAAATCGATTGTCTTTAAACATAAGCAGCAATTGTAAAGTAAACTAGATTACTATCATTAGTGCAACAGCTTTTATTAAAACTGTATAGTTTTACTGTTTTAAAAATACCTTAAAAAACAAAAATGACTGACAACTAGTTAAAACGCAACAAATAACAATCAAAATTTACGCAAACTCCACAAATTGTTTTGATGAATGATGGTAGGAATACTTTTTCCTGGCACAAACCGACAAGCAAGTGGCAGTGCAAAAGCATAGGAAGCTGAAAATGATCAAATAGAAGGACATTCCGTTCTGATATCCGCTCACGTGCTGGTTACTTCCGGTTTGAATGTCATCGTGCAGCGATTGAAGAAAGCTGGTCGGCCAACACTTCACCAAAACTATTAACCCGAAGTTGACTAGACCTGCACATGGTTTTAGTTATAGTAAGTTTGAACTAATTCAAGTTAAAATATATTAAAGCTAAATCAAATCTTTTTTGATCCTATTTGTTACTATTATAAGTTAAGAGGGGCGTTACGTGGGGTGGAACCCTGGAGCTGTTGTTACACCTAGTAAAATCAAAAGAAGAAAAAAAGTTTGTGTTTAATTTTAGCTTTTTTGCTTTTTTCATTTAGTTTATAAAGCTAAATTGTTTATTTTTCAAACTAATACATTCGATTTTATTTTATAGACTTAATTGCTTCTATAAGATATTAATGTTTATAGATTATTTTAAAACTTTTAGTTTTGTTAGTTTGCAACTATATAATTTTACAAAAATTTTGAATTGCTTGTTATTCTGTGTATTGAAAGCTACGTTCGACTTAACTTTACTGTTTAGTTTTTATTGGTTTTAAAAATATTTAGATGTTTTATATTAATGTTACATTAAAAAAAAGTTTCATTCATAGATATTATTAAATGTAAGTTAATTTACAATGTTTATTCTAATCAGATTAAACTTTTATTTTTATTTTGTTTTTATTCTAAAAAATAGCTGTCTTAGATAAGTTATTTTTTGTTAGTAGATTTTAACAACGTTGTCATTATTTTAAGAACTACTTGTGCTAATTTTTTGCATATAAAAATTGTTGATAACTATTAAGTAATTAATTTAAGCTGGTTAGTTTTATTAATGTGCAAATACGGAAACGTTTTTATGGAACTTTTTTTTTTCAAAGTTGCTATAGTTCCTAAAAAAGTGTGATGATATATAAAGGTATGAAATATATTTTATAAGTATATTACTTTTTATGTTCAAATAAAAGCTTATTTAAACTAATATGTTAAAGATTATTTGTCTTCAAAATTGCCTACTCCTTTATAAAACCTATAAGATTTTAATCTAAATGTTAAAATTAGGAGATTTTTTACATGAAAATTTCAATCTGCAACACCCCTTAAAAAAGACCACGCTTCGCCACTGTAAATTAATACTTTAATCTTAAGTGTTAACTTTATTTATAGCATTAGTGGGCAAACTTAGGTTTCGGTTCCGTTCCGAAACTCGTAGTTGAAAATAAGTTTGTTTAAATTATTATGTTAGTAAACATTAAAGCTTGAAAAGAATTTTTTTAGAATTTTTATAAAAAAAGTTTCTTTTAGTACAATATTACAAAGTTAAGGTAGCCTGCAAATTACTTGTTGTCTAAAAATCCTGCCTGCTTCTTATAAAAATTGACAAATCCTGGTTTAGGTAAAAGTTTAAACACAGTTGAATTAAGCTATGTTTAAAGTCTTATATTTTATTTTACTCTTATAAATGATTAAGCTTTTACAAGAAAACAAAATCTTTTAAAGCTTTATAAATTAAAAAATGGTAAAACTTAAAAAGAAATTGTCAAATGTAGAGCTAAATATATTAAAAATACACTTTTATTAACATTGTTCCGTCGTAATAAAATTTTTGACAAGGTATAGGATTAAAATATATACTAGCTAATATAAATAGTATATTTGCACAAAAGATTGTTATTTACAATAAAAAAAATATCTTAAAACTTAAAATATTTGCAAACAATAATTGTTTAAAATAAAATTAATAGAAAACTTTTTTTATTTTATTATTTTTGTTTTATTAAAACAATTCATAAAACTACTTAACTTTTTCCGTTGAAGTATTTATACCACTTAAGTTAAAATAGTAATTTTACAAATGCTTTGATAGAAATACATTTAAAAATACAAACCATATCATTTAAACCAATCGTATTAATGTAAGACTAGCAAAGTTTAAGTTCAAATAAGTACTTATATACATTTCTAGAAACTAATTGTTCGCATGATGTTTTAAAAAAGTTTGTTGTAGTTTCGGTTTAAAAAATATTAAGCTTTGAATTTTAGTTAAATATTTTTTTTTGAAACCATACAAAAAACTATCGGTATATTTCTAAAATTAAACTTTAAATTGATTTTAACTAAAAAAAAATCATTTGCTTAAATAAGCTTAAACAAAAGTATAGGTTCTCAAAAATTAAACATGCTTTATATTTAAATTTCTCTTGTACTTAAAAATTTAAATCACTATCAGTTTATACGATAAAATTTTATATAAATTTTTTGTACCTTTACTTTTTACGCCAACCTTTATAAAGTTTCTATCATTTAGCATTGTTTAGTGTAAACCAGTTAGTTATACGAAAAATGTTTAGCTTATAAAAAATGCGGTTGAACATTCTATATTATTTCCTTAAGGATATAACAAAAATTTATAAACCACATGGTTTTCATAACAAACAAACTTTAAATTTATCTAAACTATCTTTTTTTAGCTTTTCTTTAGTTTAACGTTTTTAACACTTTTTCAAAACTTGTTATTATTTTAGATCATAAACTTTAACTAAACTGATCAATCAAAACATCTTGCAAGTAAGTTGATCATTTAAAGTTTTCAAAGTACAATAAAAGTGTGATTTAAGATACAATAACATTTCCCTAAATATTAATTAAAAACAAATCAATAAATTTTATTTAACTATTTAAACAATATTTAAACTCTTTTTATTGAATTGTTATTTTGTTTACTTCGAAATCTACACAGCTTTATTAGGTTGGTTTAATTTGTTTTTTTCGCAAAAACCTCACAGCTAAACATCAAAAACAAACATTGCTTTATTTACAAAAGTTTAAAATGCTTTCGATAATAATTTATAAATTTAAACTAAACTATTTTGTAAAACAAAACATCTTGCAAGTAAATCCGATTTGTTTTTATTGCGAGGTTTGTTATTTCAAACTTATAAGCATTGACGTTTACAAACAAACAGTACCAACATGTTTTCCAAATTTGAATATTTACTACCTTGATAAAAGTAAAAATATTAAAGTTCTAATATTTTAATTACAAATCTAGTTACAACTTTGTTTCTAAAAATACAGATTAGAATTTCTATATTCCAAATAAAAACAAACACTGTTCTATGTGCTATGCAAGTTTAATGTCTAGTCATCAAACTATATGGTTTGCTCTACTTTATCTATGAAGCATCGAAAACTATTATACCAAGTTTAATTAACATTGCCGCAAAGAAATATATATTTGTTATCAATTCTCAGAGAATATTTAAATAGTAATATTTTTTCTAATTATTACCAAATTTACCGAACACTTTACTTTTCTACAAACCTGCTGCGATGGTGGCGAAAATATTTAGCAGGATAACTTTTCTGCTGCCTCCCATCCCCAAGTTGACCAGCATGGTGATGCAGGCCACCAATGAGAACGCATTGACGATGTAGCTGCAAGCAGCGCTGACCGAAACGAGGTATTCGTCGAAAAACTGCTCGTTCTGATCGACGCGCTCCTTGTTTTGTTGGTTGGGCGACAGCTTTCTCCATTTGTTGATTATTGGCAACGAAAACTTGTCTACTGTTGGTTTAGTTATTTAGTTAGTTTTTGTGTATCGTAAATTAAGTTTCTTATCTTTACTTTAATTAAACTAAAAAAAAAAAATCTTTTAAATACTATTCTATATGTTTGGTCTTAAACATAATTACTTCTAAATATTATGTATATCAACTTAAATATTTAATCACAATAAAAAGGTTACTTAAACTACCTTTGTTTAATCAACATAAAAACACTTTTTATACTGCCGGAAGTGATTATACTGCCCAATAAAATAATATACAGCTACAAATAAACAAACTATAAATAATACTTTAATCCAAAATTAATTGCTAACTGTAAAATATTTATAAATTTTTAAAACTAGCTATGTGAATATAACTTCACTAACCTACAGTTTTATTTCCTGTGAAGATTCCAAAGCCAGTTCTACAATTTTATAATGGTGTTTTATTGATAAAATTTAAAAAGTTTGAAATTTTGTTAACCTTGAACTAATTTAATTCGACCTAAAAAAAACTATTTCAAACAAATATACACAAAACGCCATAGTATAAGTAGAAAAGTCTATAATTTTTATTTTAATCTTTTAATTAATTATCAAAATAAAGTTGCCTTTTTTTTCAAGTTACTCTTAAAACGTTGTTTAATGATTATAAAAAGTTTTAGAAAAAAAAATGGTTATATAACTCTTTAGCTTTGAATAACTTATTAAAATTATGCAAAATTTATAGAAAAACAAACGTTCTAGTCAGTTGTTCAATAAGTGCCGCGTCTTCATCCCAAATATATTTTTTATTGTAAATTTGTTCAGGTATCTTCAGCTCGCTCCAGTCTTTCACATACGACAGCGATGTAACGCTCACCATGCTCGACGTCCATTGGCCGAATACAAAGAAGACAAAACCGAAAAATACCGCGGTAAACGACAGAATCTCCTTTTCAGCGTTGCGGCTCATTTGGTTTTTAAATATATACAAACTTGTTGAAAACTCTGCAAGTGGTATGTATTTTATCATTTTTATTTATTAAAATATCAATCAAAATCTATCCAACTCTTAAATAAATTTAAAATTTTAACTATCAAAGAATTCTAAATACCTTATAAAAGTTTAACTTATCAAAACTTTCTGACTAATAACTTTTAGTTTATTAAAACAGCCAAATATCTTAAAATAATTACGTTGGATAGTTATATAACATAGTTCCATAGTAAATTTAAACACTTGAATAAGTATTTCAATTAGTTAAATATATTGTTAAGTTTTCTTTTTTAAAGCCAGTTAAAATTTTGCAAACTAAAACAATTGTACATACTTAAAACATATATGGAAAAATTTGTATAAAGGAAAATATTTTGAAAAAGTTTTAAGTTCTATAACTGTGTATAACTTTTAAAATTTTGTAACAGTAAATACAAGTTTTTCTAATTGTAAAAAAAAAGGTAGTTGTCTTTTGAAATTTAAATCTATCACACAAACTAAAATAAAATAAGTTTTCAATGCAAAACCTATTTAATATACAACTTTTTTCTGATAACGTTATATAGTTTTTTCACTGTAAAAAGTTAAGTTTTTATATCGCACTTAATTTTATAGTAGCTTTAAAACATCTTAAGTTGCTTAATTCCTCCTCAAAAAAAAAAACTTACAACTAAATAGACGCAGGAAGTGATTAGTACTTACAGTAGAAATATAAGTTGTGGAAATAAGCTTATGCTTATACAACTAAGCGAGGTTTATTAGCTTAAATAATACTGCAAAAAAAGCTGTATCTTTATTAAGTTTTAGGTTTCACTATAGATAATTCAATTGTTCTAAATTAATTTATTAAATTTCATTTTGATTTTCAAATTACACAATTTGTATTTTATTTTTGAGATATAGAAGCACCTTTATTGTAAAATTCAAGCTTGTAAAAAGTCTAGAGTAGAGTTTAAAAATATTCATCCTGTAAAAAAATTACATGATTTTTTAAAGTTATTTGTATAAATAGTAATTGTTGGTCTTTAAATATTCCTTTAAAAATTTATAATAAAATATCACTATTCAATAAGCTTTTTGTATAAATAATTTATTGAGCATTTTAAGATTTATTGTTCAAAAAAAAAAAACTAAGTACAGATAATTAAAAAAAATGAATTTTTAAAAAATAATAAATAATTGAAAATAAACTTTTCTTTATTACTTTGTCGAAAATAAAACTTTTTCTAACAAATGTTTATCAACATATTAACGTATTGATAAAACAAAAAATAAAAACACCTTATCAACTATTTAAAAAATGAATCACAAATTAACTGAGTTTTATTAAATTAAGTTAAGCTCAAAACCAAAATTGTTTTAAACTTTTTTCTTACATCATCTCTCTTTTTTAAGAGTTTATATTTCTGCACAAATAAAGTACCAATGATCTTGTTTTACATGAACTCATTTAATGATATAATTGAACTTTTGATAAAAACAATCTTGCTAAGAGAGTGTTTAACATAAAAAAATAAAATTTTATGCAAGTTTTTTGCTTATGTTAATGAATTACCAAGCACAACCAGTTTTATTGGTTTATATGTGTTAAAAATAAGATGATTTTTCTAATGCAAAAACACAGTGAGTTAAGTAAAGTATAGTGTTATTAACTTTAATTTCTGTTTTGAACTAAAATATCTTTTTAAGCTTAAAATAATGAGAAAAAAAAAACAAACTCAGTATAAATTATAAAAAACAAAAATTAAAACATTTAAAACCTTACTGTTCTAAAAAAATGTCTCTTATATGAACTTAATTATTTATGATACCTAAAAACATAAACGCTAACTAAACTTGGAACAATGAAGAAAGAAGAACTTGAATTAAAGTAAATGTTATGAAATTCAAATTAATCAAAAAATTCTTATTTAAACCGAAGTTAATTTTGCTGTTACAAACCTAAAGTGCTTGATTATAGCAAGTAAAAAAAAACTTGTCAAACTTTGAAAACTGTTTTAACAAAAAAGAAAAAAAGGAACTATTTTTAGACTGTATACTAGGGGTCAGCAGGCAAATGGTGCCCGCGGGCAAAATTTCAAGTTTTGAAAATCTTCGCGGGCCGAAGTTTTAGTTTTAGTGATTTTTAAAAAATCTCTTGGTTTTAGTTTTCGTCACACTGCTAAAAATTTTTATTCAAATTATTATTTTTAATGATTTTTAGCTACGCATAGAATGTTTATTTAAGTAATAAATATTTAATTGAATAAAACTTACATAGACTAATACACTCAAGCCTTAACAAATTTTGTACTATCTTAAACAGTTTTTTAGTTAAACTTAATATTTTTTATTAAATATTACTTCCAACCTAACACTCTATAGAAACCGAGCGTGAAAAAATTTTACAAGCCATTTTTATAATCTTTTTATATTGTCTACCACTTTTTCTTGTTTAGAAAAAAAATATAAACGGTTGAAAACAGTTTTTGCTGTTAAAATAATTTTTACTCTTTTAAAATAATGTAACTAATTAACTAAATGAAATCAATACCTATTTGTATTGTGAAAAAGATTAAAACAAATTTTTTTAACATAAGTAATGTTTTAGTACTTTAAGAAAATTCCTTATTAGTAATTAATTAGTCTTTTAGATACTTGCAACTTTAAAAGCAAAAATGTCTGAGTGGTTATCAAACCAACCTAAGTTTATTAACAGTTTAAAAAGCTAAAAACTTGCTTTAACAAACAAAAGCTTAATTCCTAAAAAAAAAGATTATCATCTTAAAAAAGTACATAATATGTAAATAGACTAGTAAAAATTACAATTAATAAACTACACTAAACTCACAAATCTGTTCTGAGAGTTCCAAGATTTGTTCAAAGTATTTGAAACATAAATTTCGCACACACACCTGAGTTTTTTAAAATGTCTAAAACAAGTTTAACCTAGTGTAAAATTTTCAAATTTTCAAACTAGCTTGTTTGTTTGGAAACCCTGTTCTAAATAAATAAATAACGAAGTTTATTTGCAGTTTAATGAATATATACAGCAGATATTACTATTATAAATCAGGTTGAATGGACAGTTAAATTTCTTAAACATTTTTAACAAAAGTTTAAAAAAATTATTTTGTTTATTTCTTCAATGACAAACAAGTCGTTTTTAGGAAATTTCTGAAGGTTATAAAGTTGCATAAATCGAAATAAGACTTTAATCGATCTTTTAAGATGATACCACTGCTGCAACAAATACTGCTTACTTAAGAACATTTATTAGAGGTGTTTTTATTAACTTTCTAAAATTTTATAATTGGTTCAAAAGTAAGCATCTCTGTACATTGGTGTGTATAGGGATTAATTTAAATTGCACAGAAAACTTCTATTTAAATCAAAATGTGTCAAAATCAAAACGAAACAAGCCTTATTTCTTACTACTATGTTATTTAAAGTGTTTTTTGTACACTTAAATATAACATAGTGATAAAACATCTATAAGAGAAACTTAGGTATAAACAACATGTTAAATAGGATACCTAAGTTGTAAAGAGATAATAGTTTAGTTAATTACTGTGCACTAACATAATGACTATGATAATTTCTGTGTAAGGTTTTACATACAATAAACTAAAGTTATACTGCGAAACTATAAGATTTGTTTACCTACAAGAGATATTAAAGATAAGGAAATTAAAATAGTTGGTCATTATACTTAAAACCACCATTATTATTTATTTTGCAAAAACTTCTTTTTTGCTGTTTTATATTAACATAAAATATATCAAACAAAATATACTTGTGCTATTTTTAACCTTTATAAAAAATAAAATTTTACAGGTTTTCTGAAGCTCCTTCCAGGTTCTTTAAAGTACAAATTTTTGGGTCTAATTTTAGTTTAAGGAAAAACTATCTAAAACAGTATAGTAACATTAAAAAGATACTGTTACGCTACTTAAAATGTATTTCATAAAAAAAAAAAGTAAAAACATAAAGAAATATTAAACGATAAATTTTTTTTGGGTCATCGAAATTTAATTACTCCACATGTAAAAGTTGTTAAAAATTCCAGGTTTTGTCAAAAATTCTCAAATTTCAAGTTTTTGAGATTTTTTTAGCCTAAATTTTCAAATTCGAAGCTTTTTATAATTCAAGGTTTTTTGACAACACTGGTTGTTCCAACTTACATGTTTACAACAATAAAAAAAAATTCACATCATAGTAATGACTAATCTGTAAAACAGATAATGAAAAACAACTACGTTTTTAAAGAAAACTAAATAATTGTAAATAAACTATTTTTTGTTACTTTGTTGAAAATAAAAACTTTAACTGACAAATGTTTATAAATATTTAACGTTTTGATAAAACAAAAATAAAAACACCTTATCAACTGTTAAAAAAATTAGTCACAAATTAAGTGAATTTTATAAAACTAATTTAAGCTAAAAAACTAAATTGTTATGTTATAAAACTTTTTTCTTACATCATCTCTCTTCTTTTAAGAGTTTATATTTCTGCAGGAAAAGTATGTACCATGAATTTTGTTTTACATGAACTCATTTATTAATTTAATTGAATATTTGATATAAAGAGTCTTGCTAAGAGAGTGTTTGACAAAAAAGGATGGAAATTTATGCAAGTTTGTTGCTTATATTAATGAATTTCCAAGCACAACCAGTTTTATTGGTTTATATGTGTTAAAAAAAATAAAATGTTTTTATAATGCAAAAATATAGTGAGTTAAATAAAGTATAGTTTTATTAATTTTAAGTTAAGTTTTAAACTAAAAAAAACTTTTTAAGCTTAAAATATTTAAAAAAAAAACGCAAGCATAACTTATAAAGGACAAAATTTAACACGTTTAAAACCTTACTGTTCTAAAAAAAATGTTTAAATGAACTTTATTAATTATGATACCTATTCATATAAACGCCTACTTAACCTGGAGCAATGAAGAAAGAAGAACTAGAATTAAAGTAAATGTAATGAAATTCAAATTAATTAAAAAATGTTTATTGAAACCGAAGTTAATTTTGCTGTTACAATATTTAAGTGCTTGAGTACAGCAAGTAAAAAAACTTGTCAAACTTTAAAAACTGTTTAAACAAAAAAAAAACTGCAACTATTTTTAGACTGTGTACAAAACATTCAATTTATGATATTTTTTAAATGCTTAAAAGTAATGTAAAATGATAATTGGCGCCAAAAATTTAATTATCTGTTCGAAAAAGAACTGTTAAAAGCAAATAAACAAATAATATTTCGAAATAAAAGTGATTTTAATCTTTATGTTTATGAAAGTTTTAGTAAAACATAACTTTTAAAAAATTACTTTAAAATTTAAAATTGTAATCAATAAAAAACGTTTATCTGTAGCAATGTTTTCAGTAAACTTATGGTATTTGTCAAGTATACAGACACTAAAGCTTTTCAACAACAAAAAAACTACTTTAAGTTTAAAATAAGTAAATTTGTATTTAGAGATTAGTTTAAAACCTAAACTTGATTAAAAAGAAGAAATAATTTAGTACCAATTTTGAAACTACTATATTTGTTTTCACCTTATTGTTTATTAACAAGTATTTCTAATTAAGTTCAATTTAAAGTAATAAAACTTATATTTAAGTTTTGTTTGTAAGCCAAGTTATATAACTAGTATAAGGATTAATTGAAAAATAATAAGTATTGATCAAAATTTTTGATAACAAGTTTTATTTTCATAGCATAAAAACTTTAAAAACTGAAAATCAAAAAAAAACAATTTTCATGTTTTATAATTAGTTTAATTTACGTACTTAGTTGTTACTTAAAATATTATGATAAAAAGTTATACAAAATGATACAGTGGAACTGTTTAGATTTTTTTACTTTTGTTAACTAATATTCAACTAAACTAACAACAAATTATATCTAAAATCAAGATCTAAATGAAAAAAAGTGTTATTGTCTAAAAGTAGACTGTTTTGAAATAAACTTTTCATCTCTGTTTTTAAGTTTAAAAGTCTTTGCTATTATTTATATATAATACAACTATGCTGTAAGTTAAATTTTTTTAATAGTAGTAAAACTAAAGGAAGTTGTCTTATCAAGTTTTGTTTTCTTGTATTTGATCAACTGTAAACGTGTTGCTTTGTAAAATATCTTAACAAGAAAGTTGGCTCATTAACTTTTATTAATTTAAAAATATTTTATTAGTTAATTAAAAAACTTTAAACCTATATCAGTCATTTTGAAAACTTTCAAAAAAATTATGATAACTTTTTTAATCATTTACAATAACTTGATAGAAATTCAACTGTATAAAACAAATTTTGCTAAAAAAGTTTTGTTAATATTTTTTTGTCCGAAATAAACAAATGCAAAACGTTTTTGTCAACAACATTTACTTATGTTCGAAAACCAGCTACCTAGTTAATATGGTAATTTTTAATGAGAGTTTTAATCTGGAAAATTTTATAAATTTGATCAGTTTTTTAGATACGCAATCAAATGACTAAACTTAGTTAATGCAATTAGACATTATTAAAATTGGTAATTTTTAAAATTTATTTCGGTATAGAAATTTTACATTAAAAATGAGAAGATTTTTTACAAAATATATGAAAACAATATTTAAAGTTATATTTAGAAAAGAGCATGTCGTGATAATTTAATTTTAAGTAAGGCAGTAATAAAAAAAGTCCAGTAAAAAGTTCAAAAATGTACTTTGATATAAAGTTCGTTTTTAGCGTTTCTGAAAAACAGCATGTAACAAAATTACTAAATCCTAAAACAAAATATCTTACCTTTAAAAACTTAAAAACTGCTGTTTTAAACCTTCATTGTATATATATATATAAATTAAAGGTTTTATACAAAGTTCTGATCGATAGTGCTTGGCAAATTAAATTGGAGCTAAATATTTATCTAATTATATAAAAACTACTTACTGACGATCACATGAAATTTTACATTTCAATGTGTGAAACAACTGTTTAAATTATAGTTTTTATATAATTAGATAAATAAATATATATATGTATATATAAAGATGCAAAACTCTAAAGACTCGAGTTTCGTGACTCTGCACTCATCAGCTTCAAAACAAGTTTAAAAACTTGATATAAGTAATGTTTTAAATATTTTTATCAAGCTATTGTTAATTTAAACTCTAATGTTTTTTTATTAACTGGTAGTTTTATAATGCCTTTTGCCTAATATTTTTTCAGCTTTAAATTAAACTAAACTAAATAACAGCGAAACATTTAACTTTTAAAAGAAACAGCTACTACCTGGTTTTTATTTTTTTTTTAACGTTTACTGTCACTGGATAAATATAAACTTTTGTAATTTAAGATTAATTTTTACCCGCATTTAATTTAACACAAAACTATCAAAAAACATTTCCAGTTTTAAACTGTTTGTATTATTGGTTTTTTAGTCATTGTAATAAAATTAAAACATGTTTAAATAATTAAACTTTAGAAAACTTGTGTTAATTTATTTTTTTTTATTACAAAATTTTTTAACGAATAAGTTACTCCTTTATTGCTAACAATTAAGAATACCAAAAGTATGTTGTAAATTATGTGAACACAATTGTAAATTTTCTGAAAAGTAATGTGAGAAAAAAAAAGTGTTTAGGAATTGTTATTTGCATGTGGTTGGTCAACTGAAAATTAATTGTTTTTGTTGGAAAATACCAAGTGTGATCAGTAAAAGTTATAACAAAGACTGATAAAACACAAACACTTTTTGTTTACACAATTCAAACTTTCTATAAAGCTTAAGTTTTCAAACAAACTAAATATCGCTTGATCATTTAAATGAATAAATATACTTTAATAGTTACTTAACTAACATAACTTTTGCGTTAGTTATTATTTAAACTACAAGTTCACTTAAAACGTAAATGCTCTGTTAATCTTAATTTTGATAAAATAAATACAAAAGCTATAAAAAGTGAGCAATGTTTAAGATTTTTCATTTTTAACAATTTTAATTAGTTTAAGAAGAACTAAAACTGTTAGTTTATACTTTTAATAAGCGTACGTAATAGAACAAAGTATTCTATAACATTTTCTAAACGTAATAAATAAAAAATACTATACTACAGTTACATAAAGACAGTTTAAATTTAACATCATATGAACTGAACACAGTGCTTAAACTTTTTTTTAATTATTTTACATCAACGAGTTGTATAATAACGAAACTTTTTAACTCTCATGACTAAAACCTTTGGTTATTTTCATTTGATAAAAAACAATACATATTTTTTCTTGCTACTTTTAAAAGTCATAAAAAACTTCCCTCCCTATCTAAAACTTTACAAACTTAAACACATCTTTAGCTCTCTACATATTCAAACGTTTTTTTCATTGTTCAACGCTTCAATAGTTGACAAAGAAGCGATATTACCTTTCAAGTTAACGCGTTAAACATGTATGTTTCAATTTTAAAAAACAATTATTAATGATTTTTTTTATGGTGCCATGACTAATTGAATTAGTAAAATGTACCAAAAAAAATCGTTGTTTCCCACAACTATTAGAAAAACATAGTTATTTGTTTAAATAGTTTTTTGTTATTATGCATGGTGTCTTTATTATCCATAAATTCCATTAAAATTCTGAAGGTAATTGAGACTGTTTTGTCAACAAAACACATAGAGAAGTAATTGTTCAAATGTAAATGTGGGAACATTTTAGTATATATTTAGATTACAAACAAAAATGTTTAACAACAATTACACTTTAATTTAGGTAATGGTTCTCTACGTTTAAAGCACAAGAATTGTTAAACTAAACATTTTAGCTGTTAAAACTCTTTTAGAATTTTATGAGAAGTAACCTTGTTTTAATTAAACTTTGAAACGAATAAAAAATGCTTTAATTCTTTTAGCTTTTAATAAGTTAGACGTTCAATTCGCAAAAAATTCATATGCTGTAATAAACTAATACAATCAATATTCTATAGTTAGATATAATTTAAGTTTTTGAAAGCTTATTTTATTCTTATTGTTATAACCAAATTATGAACATGTTTTTGACAACTTAAGTATTAACATTAATATAGATTTGGTTCTTAAAAAATAATTTAATATTTTTGTTTAATAGAAGGTGAACCAATATTTTTTTTCATCTGATAAATTTATTCGGCAAACTTTTATTTTTATTTTTACAAAAACTTTGACCTAAACTTTGTTTGAGTAAAATAACTAAGCAAACCTTAGTTTGATGATAATAAAGAAAGTATAATTGTTAAACACAATAATTATCTTCTTGTTTGTTTATTTAGAATATTTAGTTAGTATTGTAAACTTCATATACCAACATATATCTACAATATTTAATAACATGTTTAAATTTTTTTTTCTAAAAACATATGTAAGCTAAATAAGAAAAAAAAATATTTGAAAATATCATCAAAAATTAAAGTTTTGAAAATTTGAAAATAATAAAACACTTACTTAAACAAGTTTGTGTATTTAGGCTTAAAAATGTTAAATTTCAAAATAATTAAGGCAACTAACATAAACAATAATCAAACATTATAGAGATTAAATTATTCGGTTGTGGTGTTCACTCTACAAAAAAAGACTCGAAAAAATTTTCAGAAAAAACGTAAAAACATTTTAAAAAACTAAACTAAAGTCGAAATTAATTTTAAACATTATACAAAAAACTTTGAGTGCAAAAATCAAAATGTATTTCGTTTTTTTCATCAGTTCATACATAGCAATAAATAGAAGATAAATTTAACTTATATAGAAATAGTAGTAATAATGTAAACAGATATTAATTTTTTACACACAAAGTTAATTTACCAAAACTAATCAAAGTACTAATTATTATAACTGATAAAATACAAACATATAAACACCAAAAATAGCAAAAAGTAAATAAAACAACACACAGTGGGCCAAAATCGCGTTTACCTGGAAATAGGGAGTGAATTTTCTTAAAAAATATTTGTAAAACTTTAAAAATATTTAATTTTAAAGCAATTTAAGGTTGTATCTATTGAGTTTTTGAAACTAAACAAGTAAAATTGTAACATAAAAAAGTTATTGGACTTTAAGTAGTAGCTGATATAAAGTGATTTTGCTCTAAGCATTTTTTCAATTAAAAACATGTTTGTATTAAAAATAAAACAAATATTAAACTAAACTTATGTTTAAATAAATGCTTTTTAAGAGCTTGTAGATGTTTAGTAGTTACTCAAAATAAAGTTTTAATTATGGAAATTTACTCTTTATACTAAAATGTTTAATAAAGTTTTCTAAATAGATTCTATAGAGTTTTTTCGGAAAAATCGTTAGCGATTTTTTTTCTAGAATGCTTCTTAGTATAAAAGTTTTGAGTAAGTGGATGATGTTTTTTTAGTGTTGTTTTAATATACTTAACCTAAGGATTCTAAAAATGTATGCATTATATTATCAAATTACCATTATTTTTTTGTAATTTAAAGAAATCTTTTTTGATAATAATTTTTCATTTTATATTTTGCTAACATAGCTTTATCAAATAGATCTACAACCACTTTTTTTGTTTTTATTTTAGTTTGCATTACTGGTTGAGATATGGTTGTATAAACATTTTATTAAAGAATTTGAATTGTCGGAATCTAAAGTGCCGTGCAACCCTTAGAAACAGTGTCGGTAGAGAAGTGAACCTGCAAGTTGAAGATTTGAAAATTCTAACGCTCCTGTTTCAAAGTGACGTTTCGCACTTTTTACATGCAAATAAAATTTTTTTAAACTGGTGCTTTTGTTTACGTGATTAAACTTAAATTTAATTGCGTATAAATAAACTGTGTTTTAAACTTAAAAACGCCTTGTAATTGAATTGAGGCCGTTTTTTATGTTGCTCCAAAACAGACTTCCAATCAAAAAAAAATGCACTTTTTTTCAAAATCTGAACTGATACATTCAAAAACATAAGGTTTCATACAAATTATAGTAACATATTTTTTGTATGTTTCGAAAGATATAATGGTAGTGTAAACGGGCACTGCATTAACCCCTAAAATACTATTTATTTGAATAAACTCTTAAATGCATATATTTCAGTTTTTTTAAGAATCTATACTGAAACAAAGTTTTTACTTTAATTGCACCATATAAACTAAATTACAGCACTATAATTATTGTATAGTGTACCCTAAATTTAATATACACCATATTTCTGAGTTTTGTTCGAAAATTTGTTCCACACCTCTGTCAGGCACAATCTGTTATAATTACAAATTTAGTCAAATACCCGATTAAACCCCCAGTTTGCATGTAGTCCGTCCCTGATCTACATAAAAATTGGAACCAAAAACTTTATTAATAATTTCATTTGAATATTAATTCTTCTTCAGATATAATCATTGGAAAGGGGTGGGTAACGCACGGCCAGCGGGTTAATCTGGCAAACAGCAACCTTTTGCGTACGGCGTAATATCTAGCTTTAATACAACTTGTGCATTACAACTAATATTTACCAGTCAAACAATTAACAAACGTAGTTTTTAAATGTTATACTAGTTTTCAGTAAATCTGTAAAACGATTGTTTCGATACAACTTTACGTTTAAAGGTTAGAAGAAAATATTTACAATCTTCCAAAATTACCAATCCGCAAAAGTTTATTTTTAGTATGTTCTTTTCACAAAAAAAAATTTTATGGTAGGTTTGACCTTTCGAATATAACAATTTTCCATTTCTAATATAGGCAATAAACAAATAAAATACTGAAAAAGTAGTTTAACATAAATGGTTTCGTATACTGAAGTAAATAACGAATCTTAGTTTCTGAAATATGTCTGAAGCCTAGTTTTCTGGATCCAGTAGATCATTAGTTAGAAGTTTAAATTTTATTGTACAACTAGTTTTATATTTACACATTTTAATGTTTTGCAAATGCATCTTAAAAAATTCGTAAGAAAAGGTCAGCTTAAGTAATAGTATTAGTTATTTAATATAAAACTACTGAAAATTTATTGAACACTATGTAAATAAATGGTAAAAATATTTGTTCCAATGACCTAGTGTATAGAAAGACCTTTCAGTCATCGAGCTACACATTAAATGTCTACTTTTTCTATTACGTGTTATATAACATACATTAAAAGTATTATTTGACATTGAATATTTGTACTTAAAAAAAAAATAAGAAGAAAAGCACTATTAATAGCGAAAAAACACACAATATGACACTAAGTTCAGAATACGTTTATCATAAACGTCAAACTTACTTTTTTTTACAAAATGAAAGTTTTAAAATCTTATGAAAATATTAACCTTCTTAAAACCTATTTTTACTTGAATCATTCAATAGATTTCTATTAGTAAAAAGTCTTTCATATCAATCAGGTACCTTTTAATATCAGTCTGATCTTTTAGGACATTAAGCATATTAGTCTATTATTTACTATCCTGATATGCTAGATATTTATTAATATGTCTATCACAGCTAATTTTTTTTAGAACATTTTTTTGAATGTTCAGTTCACGTACTTTACCTATATTTTTAAAATAGAACGTAAAACCAAACGGTAGAACATCATGTTTAAGTTTATACATAAAGGTACCTATCTAATATTTAAAAAAAATTTCAATACTAATATAATTTTTGTTATTTTTAGGATTTTACTTTTTCATTATACCTTTTGTAATGAATATTTATATAGTTATATATAGAAAAAATAAGTACTAGGTAAACTTAATCAACTTTCAGAGAGCCAATTTTAAAGGCTTATTTATGGTTTATGACGAGTTGTCGAGTTCTGTTTTGAATTTGGAATGAACCATACATACATCTATATTTATATATATGTACATATATAAATATGCATTTGTCTAATGAACACAAAAGAAAAGCGCTCAAAAAGTTTGTTCTTATGCAACAGTTACAAAGTGTGCACCTGTGCACATTAGTGTGCATAGACTTATTTTACTGCGCACAGAAAAATTTAATAAATTGGAAAAACGTTATTTAGATGACGCTTGTTTTGTCGATTTATATGATTAAAAGCTAATTATAACATTAATAACAGTTTTTAAATCGTTTATATAAGTAAGGCACTCAAAAAAAAAGAGTAATTACAATAATTTTATAGTCTAGTGTGCACAGAGTTTATTTCACAGTAATTTAGTGTGCAAAGATTTTGAAAAAGTTGAAAACCACTGGTCTAAGGACATGGTGTACGAAAGAACGTATCGATTATCGAGTCATACATATAAGAGCTTTGTTATTACGTAAATTGAATTTATTGATAAATTTATTTTTGATTTGCTCTGCCCCAGCACAAATAACCATATATATTGTATCTCATAAAAAGTAACTCATATAGTAAATAGATAAAATTTACACTTATTTACATAAATTGGTTTAAAAACCTACTTAAGATAAACGTTAAGTTTTTTTAAACAAAGTTTAGTAATGTTTTAAAATTAAGTTCTTTTTTTATACAGGCTACAGATAAAATAAGCAAGCTAATTTTGTAAAAAAATGATATAAAATTAACTTATCTGATTAAAATTTACTGAAGTTTTTTTTAGGATTAATTAAAACCAAAACTATTTGTAATACTTTAATTTTAAACCTTTCCGATCTACTGACTAAAAAAGTATACAATAAAATAAATCGTTTGTTTACCAATTTTTTATTTTGCAGTTAATAGTTATAGCATACCGAAGGAACATAACTTTTTAATTTTTGTAACAAAAAACATTTCATAAACACTTTTGTTTATCGTTTAGGAAAAAGAAAATGTTAAAAACTTATTTTTATTACTAAAATCTTTGAACGCTTATAATACGTTTTTAATTGTTTAATTGTTTTACACTTTTACAGTAAACAAGTTTTAAGCTTTACAACAAAGTTTCACAAAGTAGGAAATATCACGCCTTTAGGAGATATTTTTGTTATCAGGGGGGAATTAAATTAAAAACTAAGTAGAAAAGGGTATATATCTAAATAATACGGCGTTATTTTTTGCTTTTTTTTTCAAATGTAGAGGTGTCTATGAAAATGAGTTTAGGAAAGCATACTTAACAGTGTTTGTAGAAGTTGAATTAGTTTTTAAAATATTTCTAACTAGAATATACTGTGTAACAAACTGAATACAGATTTCTACTTTTAAATTTTCTACTGACTTTTGTGCTATTTAATTTTTGCACAAAGCTTTTGTCTACAAAGTTAGCTTTTAACGATTTACAGCTTTTTTTTGTATGAAAACTATTTTATAAAGAATTTAAAAGAGTTAGCTATTTTTCTGTATATACATAAGTCTCTTTTTTAAATGACATTACTATTTACCAAATTACTTATAGGCTAAAACAAATAAAGAAAAAACTATGGCATGTTTGATTAAAATAAACAGTTTGGTATACACAAGGTAAAAGTTTTATTGATAATAAATTTATAAAACAACTACTTTTCTATACTTTTTTATCGCTATATTAAAAATTAAAACTTTTTCACATTTTCAAAATATATAAAAAAAATCAAGATTTGAACATCAAAAACTAAAAGAAAAAAAAACATAATCAATTACTAATTCTTTGAGTTATTAGAGATGTATTAACGCTAGTCAAATATAACTAAAATTGATTTTAAAAAAACACTAAAAACTTTCAAAGCTTAATTGGTAAAAAATAAAAAATAAATTGATAAAGCACTGAGCGCGCTCAAGACTTCACAATGACGTCACAGCTCCGAACGACGTCACTCGATCACCTTCTCGCAAACGAACGCCCTCCTCTCGCCGCACGGGACCCCGACCACCGTCGTGCGCATCTCCTGCTCGGTCACCCACGGCATCTGGGCGTAGAAGTTGTCCCAGCCCAGCGGCCTCTTGTACCCGTCGTCGCCGTACTCGTCGTCGCGCCGGTAGTCGTACCGGCGGCTCTCGTAGTACAGGCAGGAGTCCTCGTGCGCGAACTCGTTCCTCACCCAGAACCCGCTTCTCGCCTGCCAGATCGGGTGCGACACGGCGCTGTGTGGGAAGTGTTTCAGTGTGACTATTGCAAGCACGGAAAAAAAACTTAAATCAAAATGTCAGCTTGCAAGTGAACCACCGTTGAGTACGCACTTCCGGCTCGCGTTCAAAGTGCGCACTTCACACGAAGGTTACTGAAGTTCGCTAATAAAATAATCTATGAGCCTACCGCTTCAACTACTAATAATATTCAGTCTGTAACAAAAGCGTAAAAAGTTTTCAAAACACCGAAACTCACTGTATCTTCTCCGCGTTCTCCCGGTACTCCTCGTTGTACCTCGCCTGCTGCACCTTGTTGTCGACGACGACGAAAGTGGCGTTGAAGGTGGCCAGGTCCCACCCCTCCCCGTACAGGTCCGAGCACGCCTTTCTCGCTTGCGCGTACGTCTTCGGCTGCCACGTCTGCCTGTGCCTGTACCGCTTCTTCAAGCCGTTTTCAAAGTGGTAGTCCCAGCTGTACTCTGTGTGCGGAAAGCAGCGAGTTGTAAAATTTTTTAGGTGTTTGGCTTTTTGCCGAAACCGAGTGAGTTTTTTTTTTTTTGGAACTCACAAAGTTGGTTAGTACCGTAAGAATAATTAAATTTTTTTAAACGACATACTTTGGGATTTCATGTTTTAAAAAGGCCCGAGTTAAAAGAGCTTTGTTAAAACGTTACTGATCTTTGTTAGTTTTCACAACATTAACAGACATAGCTTGGGTAAAAAAAAACAACGTGCACTTTGAACACGGAAAAATTCTCCTCAAAAACAGAGTTTTGAAATCCAACAGAGCGGGTCTGTTGCGCTCAAAAAAAAAAAACATATTTAAATTCCGTCCACCGACCGTCGCAGTAGTGCCAGTCGACGTTGAAGTTGCCGCCGTCCCAGCACCACGCCTCCTTCTCCTCCTGGTGGTAGTAGTTGTGCCACGAGTCGTGCCACTCCGAGTCCTCCCCGTAGTTGTTCCAGCACCTCCAGTAGTGCATGTTGCAGCTCGACCACGTGACCGGCCTGAAGTCCTCCCTCCACGTCTGGTACCACTCGAACCGGCACTTCCTGTTGTGCCTGTTCGTCACCTCCAGGTTCGTGTACGCTGCAAAAAGTTTTTTTTTTGTAAAAAGATATTTCCACAGCGGATCTGAAATTTTCCAAAAAAAGAAAAGGTGTTTTAGTTGAACCGATGGCAAGTTAATATTACTTTATGGGTGGATGTCACATATGTACGAAGGGTCACTTTTGCACGGGTTGGAAGTTTTATATTTTTATTTTATTTAATATTATTTTTGTTTTTAGTTAATTATTTCTAACATTTTTTTTTTATTATCGTTTTAAACTAGGTTAACCCTGACCCTTTTCTTAGTTGATAACTTTGTTTTTAATTGTTATTTTAGTTATTTATTTGGTTTATTTATATTTTATTTTTTCTTTCTATCACTGTTACACCTAACCCTTTAATTAATGTTATTATTTTTTTGTAAAACTTAATTTTTTACTCTCGTTTAAAAAATGACCCATCGTGAAAAAGTGGCCTTTTGTGCAAAAGTAACCCTTCGTGCATTTTCACCCTGCGTACAAAAATGTCTTCGTGTATATACAACCATTCCCTTGTTTTGTTTATACTTATTTGCTTACTTCCAAAAATACTTCCTTTTGAATACACCACTGCCAGCACCTGAAAAATATTTAAAGTGTTCACAATTAAAAAGAAGTTATAAATTACAACTAAAAATGTTCAACGCTCTACTGTTTATTTAGGTGCTATAGCTTTCACCGGTACGCTAACTAGTTTTGTTGTTAATTCTTTACAGCCAGTATTAAACAAATCTTCACTGCTTTGCTTAACGAAACACAACTAAAGTTGACTGGTGCCTGGTAAATTTACAAACAAACTGCCAACTTACCAACAACAAAGCTATTTGCCGCATGCCACCCATATTTGCTTCTAAATAAAAACAACAACGATTGAACGCTTTTTTATACAGCCGCTTTAATTACAGTAATTTAGCTGCTTTGTTCAAACAATAGTTTTAACAAGGAAATCCATTTTTAGTTGCGCACGACAAAGAAAAGCTTAATTAAAGTATAAGGAAATTTATTTGTATGAATAAGCTTAATAATCCAATTACAAGAAAACGCAATAGAAACTTAGTTTTATTTTAATTAAGTAATCTTGTTTAATTAGCTATTCAAAATTTTTAAACAAACAATAAATTTTTGACTAAAAAACTGCTGGTAAGAGCAAAAGTATGTTTAATTATTATTTTAAATAAACGATAGTCTTATTTAATTTTATACGGTGTTATTTGTAAATTGAAACATGATATAAAAATTTTACATATCGATTGGTTCTCAACTTTTAATACATAAAGTTTTTATACTTTAAATTAAAGACAAAACTAATACTTAACTTATTCAAAAATGATTAAAAAACTAACTAAAAAGTATAAGTAACAGTTTGTAATATTTCAATTGGTACAACATAACAATAGACTAAAATAATATAATACTTTACTTTTAGTAGTTGAAAATGCATAAACGAAAATTATCAAATATAAATGTATTTTGTAGTAATTTATTATATTAATTAATTTTAAAAGCACTGTTAAAAGTTTTGAAATAGTTTAAATATTTTTAAAGGATTTAAAACTATTACCAGGTAATTTTTTTAATATTTTAAGTTAAATACAAAATATTTACTTAACGACCACTTTAAAAGTATATGTACTTGAAAACAGACTTTTAAGCAAAAAAAAGACATTTATATTTTTATAAACTTTCAATAACTATAAAAGACTAGTCATTTAGTTTTAAATAGAGATCTTTATAAAGTCTTGAAAACTGCTATCTTATATGTTTAGGAGTAAATAATGCTAAAACAATAAGGACCTAAACTGGTCCATTTAAAAATTTTAAATTATGTCCATAAACATTTTAATGAAATACTAAAAACTCTTAAAAATTTCTAATAGTTTACCCTTTGAAAAAAGTTCCGAATAAACAGACAACTTTATATAAAATAAATAAAGGTGCTAAAGAATAAAAGCTAATTAGTTTCTTAATATTTTAGAAATATCTTACAACTATGTTTGTTATTAGGTCAATGCCTAAATTGTATAAAATATTTTATAAACTATACTTTCATATATACTTTATAGAGCATAAGCATAATTACGGTTAACGGTCTTACTAAAGAAACCGCAGTTTGTTTTTAGTTTTAGTCAGTTTTTCACTGTACTTTCATTTACAATTTACATCAGTACAAATAAGATCTTTTGTAATGTTTCACTGTGGTCAAGACTCAAGAGAATAAGGTAGTTGTTATAAACACTATATGAAACAAAGCTTAGTTTGATGATAGCTAAACCATGAGATAGAAATAACATACAAAATATAAGAGTATGTTTAATCTAGAATGTAAGTAAAAAAACCTTAACTTAAAACATAAATATCTGTACAAAATTATAAAATATTACGATAAAGTGTGTAGCTAAAAATGAAACACAAATAAAGTATTCAATGTAAAAAAGTAGAAAAATATAGAATATAGTATATAAAAAAAATAGAATGACACAGGATATGTAACACATAGAAAAAAAAATACTATAAAAAAATTTGAATTTTTTGATTAGTTCAAGTAGTCGTAGGTAGATCACAGGATAATTCATGGTGGTGTTTATTATTTAACATTGCTTGAACACAAAATAAAAATGGAGATGAAGATTTTAATTTTTTTTAAAGTACAACATTTTTTGTGCTTAATGGTTTGTGTCAAATAGGGTTTTTAACTGGTTCTTAGAAACTGTTTTCAAAAGTCTAACAGTTACAAACAAGTTTATATAAAATATACAAATAAATGCTCATTGTATTATAGTAAAAATTCTAATGTAACGATTAGAAAAAATACAAATAAAGCTATAAAATGTACGCAATAAATGCGTACTTAAGCGGTATTTTACTGTATATTAAAGTATACTTCTTTAAATAGTTAATACAGTTTAACATTTGACCTGTAACAAGTATAGTTGTTTAGCATTCCTAAAATTATTAAGAAACTAATTGACTTTTATTGATTAGACTTTTTTTTTATTAAACTGTTAGTTTAAGCAAAATATTTTTCAAAAAGTAAACTATTAGGGATTTTCAACATCGAATTTTTTATGGTCATAATTTAAAAAACATAAGTAGGTCAGTTTAAGTCGTTTTAGGTTTAGCATTATTTTTTCTAAAACATACAAAAAGGCATCTTTCAGAACTTTTTATATATCGTTATTTAAAACTGAACGACTTACGATTCTAAACGTATATAGACTTTATAAAGATATAAGTGCCTTATTTGTTCTTGCTAGAAAAAATGTTTTCAAATACTTATACAAAAAAAAGCTTCAACTAAGCCTCAAAGTATTTTTTAATATTGTTAAGTATTTCAAAACAATTGATTTTAACCGAATTAAATTTAAGTCAAGATAAAAACAACAATAACACTAATTTATTTACATATTTAAGAAGCATGTAGAACACTTGAAACGTCATTTTGCAGGTATACTAAACTTTCGATGCTGCTTTAAAATGATTTTTTTTTTTTTAAAGATTATTTATTTTTTTATAGTTTAAATGTAAATATTTTAAAGTTTACTTTAGTACTTAGCTTATAACAAAGTTATACACTTTAATTTTTAAATTTTCCAAATGATTTGTATTTTTATTCATTTTTGTCAAGTTAATTTTAGTAGAGAGATTACTACAATCAAAATAAATAAGCACTATAATGTTAGATCTTAATATACAAAATATAAATTTAATCGTTTGTTAACAAAAGATCATAGTGAAACAAGTTCACTGGAATATATAAAAATAACAAATTGTACAGCATCCTTTTATTACACTGACATATGTTTCTGTGTGTAAACGAATTAACAGACTTCAACTGAGCTCTGTAAAAAAATAAATACTGTAAGGAAACAATAGAAGCTTAAGTAGGTATATATATATAAATATATACATAAATACATAAATATATATATTTGTATCCATTAAAAATAATTTTTATAGGTTAATAGTTAATAATAGATAAATACTTAATGTTAAATCCGAATGTGATAAAACAATGTAATATTTGCAACTATTAAGTCTAAATTAAATAAAGTAAACTAAAATACACAACAGAATAACAAATTATAATATAAACTACTTACATGAGCTGGAAGGAAGTACTAATTCTAATTTTTTACTGGTTGTTAATCGTCGAAAAAGAATATCTAATAATTACGTCACAATATATATGAACATTAGGGCTAGCTAGTTAATCTATACTACAAAGTTAGATAATTTATTCTTTATGTTTGGAAAAGGTAGTAAAGAGCTTAAATTTATAAAGTAGTGTGTAATCTATTGTGAATAAAAAGTAAAACAACAAACATTAACTTTTGAATTGATAAATTAAACAATAGTAAAGTCAATAAAAGCCACAGGAACTTAGTATAATGTTTATTTTGTTTATTGAATGTTTATAATGACTAAATCTAAATTATAAAAAAATTAAAGTTTAATACAATTAGGAAGCAGATTGAGTATAAATTTGATTATTAAAATACTTACGAAAACAAAGCACAAAAATCAAACTTGCTATTAAGCTTACGAAGTCTTGACCAATAACTAAGTTACAATGACATACATAGAAACCACCATAACTTAAACTACATATATATTATATAATAGTTAAAGTAATTAATAATTTTTTTATAAAGATTTTATGCAGGTATTTTAAATATTTAATCATTAAACTGTATTATAAATTACGGGTTTGTGTTTAATATGAAACTTAAAATGTAAAACATAAAACAACAAGGTGGTTATTTGCTAAGTATAAACCTGCAGTAAAAATAATATACATTATACTAAGTTCCTGTGGCTTTTATTGCCTTTACTATTGTTTAATTTATCAATTCAAAAGTTAATGTTTGTTGTTTTACTTTTTATTCACAATAGATTACACACTACTTTATAAATTTAAGCGCTTTACTACCTTTTCCAAACATAAAGAATAAATTTTCTAACTTTGTAGTATAAATTAAGTAGCTAGCCCTAATGTTTATATATATTGTGACGTAATTATTAGATATTCTTTTTCGACGCTATATTGTAAATATATCAATATACATAACACCTCAGCTTATGAATAAGTTCATAACTTTGAAAAGGTTAAATTATCTAAAACTTTTTTTATATTGACTGTATTATTTTATTGGAAGTAGAAATTTTTGGTTAGATCAATAATAAAGTAAAGTTAAGTTTATCTTTGTTTGTGTTTTAGACGTAAACAAATATTACCTAAAACAAAGCGTAATTGTTGTTAAACATTTTGTTTTTAAGCTAAACTAAAAGCTTTATACTAAAATATTTCCACATTCACATTTGAACAATTATTTTTTATGTGTTTTGTTGACAAAATAGTATCAATTACATAAAAAAAATTTTTGAGGAATTTATGGATGTTATGCATAACAACAAAACCGAATTTAAACGATTGATTACATATATTTAAGAATTCTATGCAACTATGCTTTTTAATTTATTTTACTAATACCATTTATCATAGTCCTTCTTTAATAATTGTTTTTTTAAAACTGAAACATACATGTTTGACACGTTAACTTGAAAAGTAATATCGCTTCTTTGTCAAGTATTGAAGCGTTTAACAACGAACAAAACCTTTAAGTAAGTAGTGAGTTCAAGTATATGTTTAATTTTGTAAAGTTTGAGCTTGGGAGGGTTGGTTTTTATGACTTTAAAAAGTATCGAGAAAATAATTTTTATTGAAATAGTTTTTTCAATTAAAAATAATCAAAGGTTTTAGTCATGTGAGTTAAAAAGTTTTGTTTTTGTACACCTGCATTGATGTAAAATAACTAAAAAACGTTCAAATGCTGTGTTCAGTTTCATATGATGTTAACTTTGAACGATTTTTATGTAGCTGTAGTACAATATGCTTTATTATTACAATTTTTCTTACTATAGAATACTTTATTGTATTACGTACTTTTATCTTTTCTTTTGTATAAACTATTGAATTAAGTTCATCTTAAAATCACGAATTAAAATTTTAAAAAATAAAAATACAAAATTATTTTCACTTTTTAAACCTTTTATGTCTTTTAATTAAAATTAAGCTAATTAAGCATTTACTCTATTAAGTGAAGTGATAGTTTAAGAGATAAGTAAAGCAATAGTTATCTTAGTTCAGTATCAATTAAAAAATCTTTATTCGTTAAAATGACTTTGCAATACAGTGCTTATTCACTTATCCGGACACGTTGGGCAAGATTTTACTGTAAACATGTCCGGATAACTAAAATTCCGGATAAGTACAAAAAATCAATTTTTCATATAATAATATAACTGCTCATATAATGCAATGTGTAATAAAAGTGCTATGGTGAAATCAAATACATAGTAATTTTAAGTAATATACAATAAAATGATAAATAATAAAAGCTAAACTTAAGGTCAATTATTTTTTTTTCTAAGGTAGAAAAACATCAGACTTACTAACCCTCAGCAACTAATAACTATATAAGTTTTTTGAGGGTCAAGCAAGTAAAACTAATCATTTGCAATTCTACCTGCCATAACTATTAATTAAATAGATTAATTTTTGTTTAAGAAAAAATATATATTAAATTTTCTTTAAAAACAAAAAATAGTGTAAACCTATCTCTTTAAAAGAAAAAAAAACTTTTTAAACAAAGAAAAAAAACAGACAGAAAGAAAACGAGAAACTTTGACCAAGTTTAAAGTCAATTTCACGGAAACATATCACTCCTAACAAACTAGTATTTATTGGATCTTTTACTAAAATAAGAAATAATAAACGTTTGTTTTATAGTTTTTCAACGTTTTGCAGCAGAAAACTCATGGAATTTAAAAAGTTGTGAAACGTTTTGAATGAATTTTTGTGTTTACTTATGAAATTTTTTTGAATTTTCTTCTGAACGAAACTGTCCAGATAAGTGAGCGTCCGGATAAGTGAATAAGCACTGTATTTAGTCTATTTGGAAACTTAAGTTTTGTAGAAAATTTTTATTGTGTACTTAAAAATACTTTTGTATTTTATCAAAACTTTATAATTACTCGTACTGATCACATTAACTTTTTTCTTATAAAAACAATGCATTTTCAGTTGACTAACCACCAGCAAACAAAACATGATAAACATTTTTTTTTAAATTTAAGATATACAATATTATTCACATAATTTACAACATGCTTGTATTATTTTTAATTGCTAGAGGTTAAAATACAACTTATTTGTCAAATTTTTTAATATCATTTTTAAAAACAAGTTTTTAGCTTCTTAAACTTCTGAAACTTAACTTGTTTCAAAACTTTATTTTAATTTAATTACAATGACTAAAAAATCAACAATAGAAACTGTTAAACACTTAAAATGTTTTTTGTTTTTGTAAAAACTCAAATGCGTGTTATTTGAAAATAGTTAATTTTTAAATTGCAAAAACTTTGTATTTATTATCTTTTAAAAGTAGCAGTAAATGTTTTTAGAACAAATTAATGTGAGGTAGTAGCTGTTGTTTTCAATTTTTATTTTTTTGTTGTTAATCAGTTTAGGTTAATTTACAGCGGAAGAAACTTAGTTTTATTGAACAAAAACAAAAAAGAAAATTCTCAAAAACGTTTTGGTTCAATGACCTGGATACGTAAAAAGACCTCTCGGTCATCGAGTTGCATACCGAAACTTAATGAAAATTAGCTAATTGAGCTATAAATGAAAATATTAAGCTAAACGCAATTTTTAAGCTATTAGGTAAAAAAAAATAAAGTTTATACTAGTCATTCTGCTAAAGATAAGTCAAACATCATTATATAATGAAGATTTAGATAAAGTTTTTATTAAAATTAAATAGATATATAGATTAAAATTTTTAGAAATGCTGTGAACGAACTTTAAAAAACAGTTTATGTTTGAACCTTAGACCAGGGGTCGGCAAAGTGCGGCCCGCGGGCCAAATGCAGCCCTTGAAGCAAAAATCTGCGGCCCGCGAGGTACTTTTTAGCTAAAAACATACGTTTTTAAAACAACAAAAATAAAAGGTTTTATAATAAAAACTTCAAATTAAGCTTTTAGTCAATTAGAACTCTTTACTCGTGCTTTATTATTGCTTATTTTATTATTTTATTGGTCTAAAACAGTATTTCTATAGTGATTATTACAACTATTTTAAAATAAGTGTGGCCCTCGAAGACTTTTTTCTAAATCTATTATGAAAATTGGCCCGCGAGTCACTAAAGGCTGCCGACCCCTGCCTTAGACTGAACACCTACTTTACTACCTTGTTTAAGTTTAAAAGTTAAAGTTACATCCCGTTAGCTAAATGTTTTTTATATACGTTGAAAAAAAAAGCTGCTTAATCTTTTATGTTATTAACAACTTTTTAAATTGATACAGTTTTGTTTAAATCTACGATTTTAGTGACCTGTAGTTGTACAAACTAAATACAGTCTCGTTATTTTGTACTATAAAAAATAATCAATTTTTTATGAAAAAACTTTCATTTAAATTTTCTCTATTAACTAGGCAGTTATTTTTTAAATAAAAGTAAGCTTAATTTTTTTTTACGAAAACGTTTTCAACTATTTATTTCTAACGATACAATCTAAACGAAACTTTTGTAAACAATATTTGTTTTATACAGTTATATCTGTACCAAGTTTTCACAAATGAGGCGATAAATAAATAAAAAGTAATTAAATTTTCTGAAGTTTTAATAGACTAACTTTGGTTTAGATCTTTTTTTATTAACTAATCAAAAGTTTCCCATATTATAAACCTTACTAAGCCAATTTGCTTGTTTTCCTTGTTTGGAAATTTTTCAAAGCAATTCGTTTACAGTTGGATAAATACAAGTAAACAAAACATGATAAAACAACTTCCTTTAATTTTAGTAGTATGAAATAAAATTATTTCTAACTAATTGCATAACTGTAATGTATCAAAAATACTAACAATGACTTTTAACTGTAAACTTAAAAATGAGAAGTTTCTTTTAAAACAGTTCGCTTTTAGATAATAAAAGTTTTGTTATTATCGTAAGAGTTTATAATTTTATTAGAACTTGTTTTGTGATAGAATGTTATTTTAATTTAATTTAATACTATTTAACAATAGTAAAAAGTCTAAAAAGTTGACTATATTTTTTATACAAGTTTTTAAAATGATATTTGTTATAACAACTATGTATATAAATTAAATTAACGTGAACATTTGGTTTTGTTTATTTAAAACTGGTTTTGTTTCATTTGTACAACTTTAAAAGATTTAAATTTCTAAAATAAAACTTGAATTTTTATAACTATCATAAAGTTTGATCATTACTTACAACGTTTCAAATGACCCTCATACTAATTATCTAAGTTGGCTTACAAACAAAGCTTTAATTTAAATTTAATTGCTTTTAATTGAACGTAATTAGAAATGCTTGTTATCGAATACAAAAACAATCAGGTGAAATAAGTATAGTAGGTTAAAAATTAGCACTAAATGTGCTCTTATTTTTAATTAAGTTTTGGTTTAAGCGAATCTCTAAAGATACATTTATTTATTTAAACTTGATTTTTTTTTTGTTGAAAAGCTTTAGTGTCTGCATACTTGACAAATACCATAAGTTTACTCAATACAATCCAACAGGTAAACAATTTTCATTCATAACAGTTTCACATTTTAAAGTAAACTTTTTATATTTTTGTTTCACTTGAACTTTTATAAAAAAAACTCTCTTTTTTTGACAAATTTTTTGTTTATTTATATTGTACAATTTTCTTTAAATAGTTAATTAAACTACTGGCATTTTGCCGAACTTTTAAATTTTTGAAACATATTACAAACTGAATGTTTTGTATACATTCTAAAAATAGTCGCACTTTTGTTTGTTAAATGAGCATTTAAAGTTTGACAATTTTTTTATACTTTCAACTTCTCACGAACCTTAATTTTATGAAAGGAAAATAAACATCGTTTGATTAAAATACTATTTAAATAAATTTTAAGTATGTTGAATTCACTTTAATGCTTTGTTTTCTTTCTTCATTATATGAAGTTTAGTAAGCATTTAAGTTTTTAGCAATAATTATCAATTATGATGATAAATTTTGTTTCAGTGTGGTTTTAAACATAATTAAGTTAAGTATATTAAATTTTTATTCTACTTGTTTTCAAGCTTAAAAAGATTCTATACTTAAAAGCACAGCATAAAGTAAATAGAATAAAACATTTTAAAAAGAACCTCTATTTTACTCACTTATTTTTGCATTATAATATCATTCTATTTTTTAAAGTTTCTACAAACCAATAAAACTGGTTGTAATGTGTAATATAACAATATAAGCAATAAGTCTGTGAAAAAAAAAGCCTTTATTTTTCGTCAAACAGTCTTTTAGCAAGACTGTTTTTATCAGAAAATCAATTTAATCAAATTTAACTTAATCAAATTATTAAGTGAGTTCATGTAAAACAAAACCATTAGTACTTTACTAATGCAAAAATATAAGTTCTTCAAAAAAGAGAGATAACAAAAAAATAGCATAGTGGCATAACAATTCTGTTTTAGAGCTTAAATTAGTTTTATTTTGTTATTTTACGATTCATTTGTTTAACTCTTGGTATAGGTTTTATCAATATGTTAATACGTTAATATGTTTATAAACACAACAACACCAGTTAGCTAAAGTTTATAATTTCAACAAAATAACAAAAAATGTTGTTATTTACAATTATTTAGCTTTCTTTAAGAATTGGATAGTTTTTCATTATCTGTTAAATTTTTTTTTCACAATAACCTTGGAATACTCAATTTTATAACTATTTATACAACCTATTAAATTGCAGTATTTTTACTAAATTTTTTATAAAGCTAAATTGTTCTGAATAAAGCTATACCAAAAAAAATTGTTCATTTGAGCAGCGTTAGAAAATCTTGTGATTTTCACAGGCTAAATATTTTAAAACTCTACAACAGACTTTTTACGAGCGTGAATTTTCAATAAAAGTTTATTTGTTCTTTTATCTCAAAAATTAACTACAGTTTATGCCACCTGAAATATAAATTGATTTAAAAAAATTAAATTATTTATTTTTCTTAGATTTTGATACAACCTAAAACATTTTATAAATAAACAGCTGTTTTTTTTGCAGTATGTTCAATTTCATAAACCTCGCTTAGAATTTTTAGCATAGATTTCTTCATTAACTTATACTCGTATTAGAAGTTTTTACACTTTCTTTAATCTACTTAGCCGTAATTTTTTTTTGAAGCACGAGTCTCTTGAGCAAATTAAGCTTTTCTAGAGCTTTGAAAAGGTAGCTGCGGTGTAGTAACATAACTTATTAAGTTTAACTAAATTTTGAATTGATAACTTATATAAACTTACTTTGTTCTGTAAATTTAAATGCTAAAAGATATACCTTTACAATTATTTCAGTTATAATAACTGTATGTACAGTGGAAAACTTTTTTAAATAATTTTGAAAACAGTAGAGTTTTATGGAGCCTTGTTTTATTGTAATTTATAAGCAAACAAAATAAGATTAAGTAATTTTGTTTCAATCTTTTTAAATCTTAGTACTAAAAAATAAAGCTCTTGACTTTTTTTTTCTGACTTTAAAAAGAAGAACTTTGAGTACCGTCAATAGACTTAAATGCTTACTAAAGTAATCAATTTTGTAACAGAAACTTATACTACGTTAAAAAATTGATAAACTTAATATCTAGAACCTTTTAACAAATCATAAGTTATTAGTCAGAAAATTTTGACAAGTTAAACTCTTATAGGGTACTTAGAATTTTTCGGTAGTTTAAATTAATTTGTATTTTAGAACTGGACATCACTATTCTGATTTTAAATAAATTTTACAAATCTTACAGAGATTTCAACGAGTGTGTATACTTTTCACAACCAAATGAGCCGCAACGCTGAAAAGGAGATTCTGTCGTTTACGGCGGTATTTTTCGGTTTTGTCCTCTTTGTATTCGGCCAATGGACGTCGAGCATGGTGAGCGTTACATCGCTGTCGTATGTGAAAGACTGGAGCGAGCTGAAGATACCTGAACAAATTTACAATAAAAAATACATTTGGGATGAAGACGTGGCACTTATTGAAGAATTGACCAGAACGTTTGTTTTTCTATAATTTAAATAAGTTAGTCAAAGATAAAAAAATAAACAACAATTAATTTTTTTCTTAAACTTTACATAATCGTTAAATAACTTTCTTTTTTTAAGTAACTTGAAAAAAATCCTTTAATTTGATAAACAACTAAAAGATTAAATTATAAGAAATAGTCTTTCTACTTATACGTTTTCTGTGCATCTGTTAAAAATTAATTTTGTTTACTCCGATTTACATTAAATTAAGCTCAATAAAGTTTTAAATTTTATCTATTGTTATTAACAAAACACCAATATAAAACTTTAGAACTGGATTTGGAATCTTCACAGGAAATAAAACTGTAGGTTAGTGAAGTTATGTTCACATAACTAGTTTTTAATTTTATGAATTTTTACAGTTTTTTAGTATATAAGTTTAGATAAAAAATATTACTGTTAATATTCTATTCGTAGTTGTATAATATTTTATTAAGGTCACTTCCGAAAACAGAAAATATTTTCTTGCATTGATTAAAAAAAAAATTTCATAGTTTGTATGATAACTTGAAAAAAAATAAAGTTTTTTTTTAAATTATTATACGTAAAATTTAAAAATAATTCAGTTTAGGACCAAACATAAAGAATAATTTTAAGTTTATGTAAAATAAATACAAAACACTTAATTTACAATACACAAAAACTAACTAAATAACTAAACCAACAGTAGACAAATTTTCGTTGCCAATAATCAAGCAATGGAGAAAGCTGTCGCCCAACCAACAAAACAAGAAGCGCGTCAATCATAACGAGCAGTTTTTCAACGAATACCTCGTTTCGGTCAGCGCTACTTGCAGCTACATCGTCAACGCGTTCTCATTGGTGGCCTGCATCACCATGCTGGTTAACTTGGGGGTGGGAGGCAGCAGAAAAGTTATTCTGCTAAATATTTTCGCCACCATCGCAGCAGGTTTGTCGAAAAGTAAATGTGTGGTATATTTAATAACATTTAAGAAAATATTATTATTTAAATATTCTTTGTGAATTGATAATAAATATATACTTCTTTACGGCGGTATTAACTAAACTTGGTATGATAGTTTTCGATGCTCCATAGATAAAGCATCGCAAACAATATAGTTCTATGACTAAATATTAAACTTGCAAAGTCCATAGAACAGTGAATGTTTTTATTTGGAATATACAAATTTTAATGTGTACTTTTAAAAACAAAGTTGTAACTAGAATTGTAGTTAAAATATTATAAATTACATTTTTTTTTTACTTTTAGCAAGGTAGAAAATATTTAAATTTGGAAAACATGTGTGTACTATTTGTTTGTAAACGTCAATGTTTATAAGTTTAAAATAACAAACCGCGCAATAAAAACCAATCGGATTTACTTGCAAGATGTTGTGTTTTACATATAAAACATATTAAAGTAGTTTAGTTTAATTTTATAAATTATAATAACGAGCATTTTTAACTTTTGTAAATAAATTGATGTTTGTTTTTGATGTTTAGCTTTGAAGTTTTAGCTTACAAAAAAAAATAAACCAGCCTAATAAAGCTGTGTAGACTTGAAGTAAACATAACAACAAATCAATAAAAAATAGTTCAAAAAGTTATATAACAACTTTTATAATACGTTAATATATGTTAATTAGGTGAAATTTGTACTTTATTAATCTTTAGGGAAATATTATTGTATCTTAAACCAAAATTTTATTGTACTTTGAAAACTTAAAATGTGATTACAAATCAACTTACTTGCAGGATGTTTTAATTGCATAGTTTAGTTAAAATTTATGACCTAAGATATTAATAAGTTTTTAAAAATTGTGAATAAAAAACGTTAGACTAAATAAAAGCTATAAAAAATAGTTTAAGTTAGTTTATAGTTTGTTTGTTATAAAAAACGTGTAGTTTATAAATATTTCTTATATCCTTTGGGAAGTAATAAAGAATGTTCAACCGTATTTTTTGTAAGCTAAACATTTGTCGTATAACTGGTTTACACTAAACAATGCTAATTACTATAAACTTAAGAAAGATTGGCGTAAAAACAAAGTTAGAAAATGTTGGTATGAGTTTTTATCGTGTAAAGTGATAGTGATTTAAAGTATAAGTGGAATTTGAATACTAATCATGTTTAGATTTTGAAAAAGTACACTTTTGTTTTAGCTTATTTTAGCAAATGAAATGTTTTTCGTAAAAAACAATTGACAATTTAATTTTAGAAATACACTGATAGTTTTTTGTATGGTTTCAAAAAAAACACAAAAATTTAAACAAAATTTCAAAACTTAATATTTTTTCGAAGAGAAACTACAACAAACATTTTTTCAAACATCATGTGAACAATTAGTTTCAAGAAATATGTTTAAGTACCTATTTAATCTTTAATTTTATAGTCTTGATGTAAAAGATTGGTTTAAATACGATGGTTTGTATTTTTAAGTATGTTACTATCAAAACATATGATAAATTATTATTTTTACTTAAGTGGTATAAGTACTTCAACGGTAAAAATTAAATAGTTTTATGAATTGTTTTAAGTATGTACAAAAAAATAAAGTTTTCTAATTATTTTATTGTAACAATTATTTTTTGCAAATGTTTTAAGTTTTAAGATAAATATTTTACTGTTCATAACCTTTTTTTGTGCAAATATACTATTTATACTAGCTAGTATATATTTTAATCCTACACCTTATCAAAAATTTTATTACGACGGAACAATGTTAATGAATGTGTATTTTCAATAAATTTAGCTCTACATTTGACAATTGCTTTTTAAGTTTTACCGTATTTTTGTTTATAAAGTTATAAGAAAACTTGTTTTTCTTATAAAAGCTTATTCATTTACAAGAGTAAAATAAGAGCTAAGACTTTAAACATAAGCTTAATTCAATTTTTTTTAAACTTTTACCTAAACCAGGGTTTTTCAACTTTTATAAGAAATAGGCAGGATTTTTAAACAACAAGTGATTTGCAGGCTGCCGTAACTTTTTAATATTATACTAAAAGAAATGTTTTTTATAAAAGTGCTAAAAAAAACTTTTCAAGCTTAAATGTTTACTAACATAACAATTTGAATAAACTTATTTTAAACTAAGAATTTCGGAACGGAACCGAGACCTTAGTTTGCCCGCTAATGCTATAAATAAATCTAACACTTTAGATTAAAGTATTAACTTACAGTGGCGAAGCGTAGTCTTTTTTAAGGGGTTTTGCAGATTGAAAATTTCAAGTAAAAAATCCCTTAATTTAGACATTAAATTAAATCTTATAGGTTTTATAAAGGAATAGGCAATTTTTTAAGCTAAATATTCTTTAATATATTAGTTTAAATAATCTTTTATTTGAACATGAATTATAATATACTTATAAAATATATCTCATACCTTTATATATCATCACAATTTTTTGAGAACTATAGAAACTTTGAACAAAAATAAGTTCCATAAAAACATTTCCGTATTTGCACAATTATAACTTACCAGTTTAAAGTTAATTCTAATAAATTAATAATGATCAACAGTTTTTATATGCAAAAACTTAGCACAAGTAGTTTTTAAAATAATGACAACGTTGTTAAAATCTAATAACAAAAAAATAACTTATCTGAAACAGCTATTTTTTAGAATAAACTAAATTAAAAATTAAACTTTATTCAGATTAGCATAAACGTTGTAAAATAACTTAAATTAAAAATATCTACTAAAAAACATGTTTTAAATGTAATATTAATATAAAAGATCTAGATATTTTTAAAACAAATAAAAAAATAAACAGAAAAGTTTAGTCAAACTTAGCTTTTAATACACAGAATAACAAGTAAATCAAATTTATGTAAAATTTTTATATTTGCAAACTAACAAATATTAAAGCTTTAAAATAATCTAAAAACATTAATATGCTATAGAAAGCAATTAAGTAGTTTAGTTAAAAGTCTACAAAATAAGACCAAGTGGCAAAATATTTTTTACGCCGGTCTTATTAAATTTAAAGTCAACCCATATAGTAAGTATTTATTAAGTAGTAGAAAAGTTCTTCAAAAAAAATCTAGTTTTTTGACTAGAATTTAAAAAAGTTTGGAATAAAACTAAGATTATAGGGAATTGAATTAGTTTTTTCACTATTTGATAAGTATTTAACGTATTATGTGCCACAAAGCTAGAGAAAATTAAAATAGAAAAAATATTTTTCTTTGTTAACTAATTTCAGGTTTTTTTTTGCTCAGTATTTGTATGCAATACAAAAATTTATATTAAAATTTAAAAATTGTTTAGTTTTTTGTGTATTTTATAAAAACCATACTTTAATGCAATTCAAATTTTTATCTTTTTTATAATTTTTTTCATACCTTGTTTTGTATATTTCTTATTTTGTCATAAATTCTTTTTTTTTATCATCCTAGTTCTATTTATTGTTTTTTCCTCTCCAATAAAAGACCTATGGTAGTCTCCCAATCTTACTGGCCTTATCTAAAAGGTTTATTTGAACTTTTTAAATAAGTTGAATAAATCTGTAGCCTAGTTTCAGCATTAAAAGTTGAGTTAAAGAAGATATACTGAAATTAAGAAAAAACGATTTATGAAAATAGGTTTTTAGTTTTTTAATGAACAATTATTCAAATTTGTCAATGAAACACATACAAAACTATGAAGTTTTACAATTTTACATTGCTGCCTTTTCAGAACTTGTTTTAACTTTTGGCTTTGATAGTTTTTTTTTTCATTCAGTAGATGTTCACATCTATGATATTCTAAAAGTTATTTTTTTTAATTTAGATAGATCTGAAGTTCATGCAGCTTCAAAACTAAGCTCTTCAACATCTTTATGTATTGAAAATTTGTGCAGATTTCAAATGCACCTAACAAGCATTAAGCTTGCAGCTCCAATTTATCAAGTATTTGCAGATCGAATGTAATAGTTTGAAAAATAAATAATTTTACCGAGTAAACTAAATGAAAAAATCAAAAAACGTAAAATTAAACGAAATATTTTTTTCTTCTTTTGATTTTACTAGGTATAACAACAGCTCCAGGGTTCCACCCCACGTGACGCCCCTGTTAACTAAAAACATATTATAAGCTTATTTAACTTTTATACATTAGGTTTTAACTTTTGTGAACGAAAAAGACTTGATTTTACTTTAATATTCTTTCACTTAGTTTTAGTCAAACTAACCAGAACAAAAACCCTGTACAGGTCTAGTCAACTTTGGGTTGATAGTTTTGGTGAAGTGTTGGCCGACCAGCTTACTTCAATCGCTGCACGATGACATTCAAACCGGAAGTAACCATCACGTGAGCGGATATCAGAACGGAATGTCCTTCTATTTGATCATTATCAGCTTCCTATGCTTTTGCACTGCCACTTGCTTGTCGATTTGTGCCAGGAAAAAGTATTCCTACTATCATTCAGCAAAACAATTTGTGGAGTTTGAGTAAATTTTGATTGTTTTTTTGTGTGGTAACTAAATGTCAATCATTTTTTTTTTTTTAGATTTTTTTACAACACTTAAGTCATACAGTTTCAATGAAAGCTGTTGGACTTAATCTAGTTTACTTTACAATTGCTGCTTATGTTTAAAGAAAATCGATTTGATTTCGAGAAATTGTTTCTATTTTTTGATTCTAGCTACTTTTCTTTTTACTTTTATTTTACTGTTCATACAGTTAGACTAAATTTATTATAGCTGTTAGTGGGTTCACCAAATTACTTAGTTTAGAATTAATAAAACATTAAAATATAAAGATACTACTGGAAGCATTTTTCAGACTAATGTAAAAAGAATTTAAGAAATTTTACTGTTGTTTTTAAAACTTTTAGTACTTGCTCAATACTTAAAGAATTTTACACAAATTTTGAAGTAATTCTTGACTAACATCTCTTTTAGGAGAAATAAACACTAAATGACCAAAAAATATGTTTATGTTTTATTATTATGTAATTATCATGCTATTTTACATAAGCGCGGCATAAAGTTTAGAAAGATAAGATGATTGAACGAAACTTTGCAAAACATATGTAAATATTTTTGTGAATAAATAGAATTCGTTCAAACTTTTTTATACAGCTAAAAAGTTTCAGTTGTCAAGTATAATAGTTTAAATTTTGATACAGTTATGTTTATTTTAAAGTTTTGTTAAGGTTGCTTTAAATATTATTTAAAGTGTAAATATTTATGATAAAAACAGTTTAATAAACTACACAAAACTTAACACTTTGTTATACTAGATAAGTAATTAAACAATCAAGCCGTTACCATATATAACTATTCGGTTGAACAATTTTTATTCCGAATATTTAAGTTATTTAGATAAAGGTGGTATTCTAAATATACAATACTTTTTTTCTAAATAAACAAGGTTTTGTATTAAAGTATAAAAACTTTTTAAACAAAGTTTTAGTATGGTTTTATAAAAGAATAAAAATATTTTTAGACAAACTGTTTGCAAAAACCAGTTACTCACTAGAGATGTACGAAAACAAATTTATGTTTTTTATTAGTAAAAGAATGTATTTAAACCAAATTCCAAGCATTTAAGTGTAGCTTCATGAAAAGAAATAAATTACAAATTATTGATACAAGTTTCACATGTACAAGTTTTTTACGTCTAAATTAAAAAAATAAAATAAAAATACGCGGACCATTGCCAAAAGAAGTTGGCTTGCAGTTACAACTCTTGACTAATAATTTGGTAAACTACTACCCGCGAACTATACCTTGCCCCTTCAACCAGTGATGTACGGTCCGAAACTATTTATTCATTTATTTTAATTACTAAAGCAACCTTAGATTATCTTATCAATTAAATTATAAGTAAGCTTTAGTGCTTAATTTATGAAAATTTTATAATAAATATCATTAACCGTATCACATAAAAATTTACCAAAACACACCAAACCACATTTTATTTTACTTAAAATTCTATTGTCGTCTTCTGCTTTTAATGATAATAAACAAAGTTATATTCATATATAAATTGTAATTTAATCTTACGTCAAATTAAAGTTCAGGTTTTGCAAGTTTTTTTAGAAAATAACAAATAAAAAGTATATGTAAATTTAATTAAGTTAAGCTGAAATAATTTTTATGTTAAATGAGTAGTCTTTCAATTGTTTGTTATTATAACTTTTTAAACAAAAATTATAGATCTAAGGTGAAAATATTTATCAACCTGCAATAGAAATCTAACACTGCATAACTTTTAAATAACTTGATGAAGTTATTGTTGAGTATGTAGGTATTTTGTGATTTACTTAATCAAATAATGGTTCATAACAAGTAATTATCAAGCTGTAACCTTTAAATGAATGTAACCTAAGATTAGAAATGGGTGGCTGTTTTTTAAAGGTCAATACTTGTTAATACTGGTTAATGTTATTGAGTTTGATATAAATGATTCGTTTTTGATACTATTTGAATACTAAAAAAATCAGACGCCTAATTTAAGATGCAAATAGTTTTACTTTTATTAAACAAATTAGTTATGAAATTTAGCTCTATTTTGAATACTAATATATCAAACATCTATTTCGCATACATGTAGCTCTATTTTGAATACTGTGAACTCATTATTAAAACAATATAATTTATTAAAACTGAGAAGTACAAATATCGCCAACTAATATTCACATTGTTAATAACTTAAAATATTTACTGTACATGTCATCAATTGAGCATAAATAAAATCTTTACTTAGACAACCTAAGTACTTTGACTGAACAAAATAGATTCGTTCCGTTGTTAACTCCACATTTGAACAGATTCAATTCGTCGGCTAAAACTTTATCCGCTGACAACAAACTCAAACATTTCACCGGCAGCTTCGTTTTGAGACCAATGTCTTTCTTGACATCAACAATCGACCGCATCTTGTGCGATTTGAACCTGAGAACGGCTTTTTCGACGCGATCGTCACTAAAATGAACGTAGAAGTAGGCCCAAGAAGAATAATCCCCGAATGTGAGAACGCAGTTGACCTGCTTGTTGAGCACGTGATCCTTGAATGTGAAGTCGTCCGCGTACACGCTCAGCTGTGCCGACAGGTGGGCAGGAACCTCAGGGAAATCGTGCAAACGCTGCATTTTCACAGGAACGCCAACCTCATCGCTGATAAGCTGTTTTAACTGGAGCGCAGTTGTGGGCAGTTTGGTGTTTAATGAATGCTCTTTTCCTTCCAAGTGCACGAATGCTTGCATTTTAATAAACCGATGAAAGCTGGAAAGTGTTTCTACAAATATGAACCTTGATTAATATATTGATTTATACTCAAGTTGACTTTGTATGTTTGTATATAAGTAAACTTTTCATTTAAGTTAAAAATTATACAAGCTTAATAGTGGACTCCTTTTAAATTTGCTAATTAAAACTAAGTAGATATCATAAAAATTGATCTTGAGCCAACTTTAACTATCTAAATTCCTCTAAACAAACACTTTTTCTTAATTTTTATCACTAGACCTACCCTTAGTGACTAAATCTTGGTTTATTTTCAAATAAAATGTTTTAGTTATAATAAAATAGACTCAATTACCTTAAGAGTTTTAGTGGAAAATACGGATAATATAAAATAATGATTTTGTTTTTTTGATAGCTTTAGGAAACAACGAACTTTTTTGGTACATTTTACTAATACAATTAATCATGGCACCAGAATATAAAAATAATTAATAATTGTTTTTTTAAGTTGAAACATACATATTTAACACGTTAACTTGAAAGGTAAAATCGCTTCTTTGTCAACTATTGAAGCGTTGAATACGAACAAAACCTTTAAATAAGTAGATAGCTAAATTATGTGTTTATGTTTGTAAAGTTTTAGATAGGTAGGGAAGTTTTTTATGACTTTTAAAAGTAGCAAGAAAAAGTATGTATTGTGTTTTATCAAATGAAAATAACTTAAGGTTGTAGTCATGTAAGTTAAAAAGTTTTGTTTTTGTACACCTGCATTGATGTAAAATAATTAAAAAATGTTCAAATTCTTTGTTCAGTATCATATGATGTTAAATTTGAAGGTTTTTTTTGGGTAAATATAGTATTGTGTTTTTCACTAATTACATTTATAACATTTTATAGCATACTTTGTTCTATTATGTAAGCTTATTAAAAGTATAAACTAACAATTTTAGTTCTTTTTAAACTAATTAAAATTGTTAAAAATTAAAAATCTTAAACATTGTTCGCTTTTTATAGCTTTTGTATTTTTTTCAATTAAAAATTAGATTAACAGAGCATTTACGTTTTAAGTAAACTTCTAGTTTAAATTATAACTAACGCAATAGTTATCTTAGTTAAGTATCTTTTAAAACATATTTATTTATTTATTTAAATGATCTAGCGATATTTAGTTTGTTTGAAAACTTAAGTTTTATAGAAAGTTTGAATTGTGTCACCAAAAAATATTGTCTTTCATCAATCTTCGTTATAACTTGTACTCATCACAGTTGGTATTTTCCAACAAAAACAATTAATTTTCAGTTGACCAATCACATGCAAACAACAGTTGATAAAAAAAAAATTTTCAACTTTTTTTTTAGAAAGTTTACAATTGTGTTTATATAATTTACAGAATAGTTTTAGTATTCTTAATTGTTAGCAATAAAGGTGTAACTTATTTGTTAAAAGTTTCTGTAATAAAAAATAAATTCTAACACAAAGTTTCTAAAAATTTACTTATTTAAAAATGTTTTAATTATATCAAAATGACCAAATAACAGTTTTAAAAATAGTTAAACACTTGAGTGTTTTTAGATAGCTTTGTGTTAACTCAAATGCGGGTAATTTAGAAATAACTAATCTTAAATAACAAAAGTTTTACACTTATCAACAGTGACAGTAATGTTTTCAAAAAAGTAAAAATTAGGTAGTAGCTGTTTTTATAAGTTAAACTTTTCGTTGTTATTTAGTTTAGTTTAATTTAAAGCTAAACAAAATGTTAAGCTAAAAGTATTATAAAACTAACAGTTAATAAAAAAAAACATCGAAGTTTAAATTGATAATAGCCTGCTAAAAATAATTGAAACATGTCTATAATATGAGGATTTAAAACAGCAGTTTTAGAGGTAAGGCATTTTGTTTTAGGATTTAGTAATTTTGTTACATGCTATTTCTCAGACACGCTGAAAACGAACTTTAAATCAAAGTTAATTTTTGAACTTTTTACTGAACTTTTTTATTAGTGTCTTGTTTAAAATTAACAATTATAACGACATGCTCTTTTCTAAATTTAACTTTGAACACTGTTTTTATATACTTTGTAAAAAAGCTTCTCATACTTTAATTTATACTTTTTTTATCAAAACATGTTTTTATTTAAATATACGGTTTTTATAATCTGTAGTTGCATAAACTAAATATAGTCACGTGATTGGGTATCTAAAAATCTGATTAAGTTTATGAAAGTCTCCTGATTAAAACTCTCATTTAACATTACTATATTAATTAGATAACTGGTTTCAAACAAACGTAAATGAAGTTTACAAAATTATTTTGCACTTATTTATTTCTGACAAAGCAATATTAACAAAACTTTTTGAAACAACATTTGTATTACTTAGTTGAATTTGTATCAAGTTGTTAAAAATTATGAAAAACGTTATCATTAAATATTTTGGAAGTTTTTAAATGACTGATATAGGTTTAAAGTTTTTTTTTAATTATTTTGTTAAACCCTTTTAAATTAATAAAACTTAATGAGCCAACTTTCTTGTTAAGATATTTTACAAAGCAATACGTTTACAGTTGATCAAATACAAGTAAACAAAACTTGGTAAGACAACTTCCTTTAGTTTTACTACTATAAAAAAAAAGTTTAACTTATAGCATAGTTGTATTATATATAAATAATAGCAAAGACTTTTAAACTTAAAAACAGAGATGAAAAGTTTGTTTCGAAACAGCCTACTTTTAGACAATAACACTTTTTTTTCATTTAGATTTTATTTTTAGATATAATTTGTTGTTAGTTTAGTTGAATATTAGTTAACAAAAGTAAAAAATGAGTCTAGACAGTTCACTGTATAAGTTTTTATTGCAATATTTTAAAGTAACAACTAAGTATGTAAGTTAAACTAATTGTAAAACGTAAAAAATAGTTTTTTTTTTCGATTTTCATTTTTTAAAGTATTTATGCTATAAAAATAAAACTTGTTATCAAAAATTTTGATCAATATTTATAATTCGTAAAATAACCCTCAAACTAGTTTTCTAATTTGGCTTACAATAAAAGCTTAAACTTAAAATTTATTACTATTTATTGAAACTTAATTAGAAATACTTGTTATCGTATAATAAACAATCAGTTGAAAACAAATATAGTAATTTTGAAATTAGCACTTTATGACTTCTTAATTTTAATTAAGTTTAGGTTGTAAAAGAATCTCTAAAGATAAATTTATTTATTTTAAACTATAAATATTTTTTTTTGCTGAAAAGATTTAGTGTCTGCATACTTAACAAATACCAGAAGTTTACTTAAAACATTGTTACATGTCTTTATAACAATTTTACATTTTGAAGTAATTTTTAAAATTTATGTTTTACTAAAACTTTTATATAGATGAAGATTAAAAACACTTTTGTTTATTTACTTTTAACAGACCTTTTTTCGAACATATAATTAAACTTTTAGCGCCAATTATCATTTTACATTACTTTCAAGCATTTCAAAAAAAAATAAATTGAATGTTTTGTATACAGTCTAAAATTTGTTGCAGTTTTTTTTTGTTAAAACAATTTTCAGAAGTTTGACAAGTTTTTTTACTTGTTGTACTCGAGCATTTTAATTTTATAACAGCAAAATTAACTTCAGTTTCAATAAGCATTTTTAAATTATTTATCGTAACATTTACTTGAATTTTTGTTCTTCTTTCTTCATTGTTTCAAGTTTAGTTAGCGTTTATAATATTAGGTATCATATTTGATAAAGTTCATTTAAATGACATTTTTTAGAACAGTAAGGTTTTAAATGTGTCAAATTTTATTTTGTATTAGTAATGCTTGAGTTTTTTTCTCTCATTATTTTAAGCTCAAAAAGGTTTATTAGTGAAAAACACGACTTAAAAATAATATAGCAATACTTTATTTAACTCACTATGTTTTTGTTTTTAAAAATACTTTTATTTTTTTTAACACATGTGAACCAATACAACTGGTTGTGCTTGGTAATTCATTAACATAAGCAACAAACTTGCATAAAATTTCCATCATTTTTGTCAAACACTCTCTTAGCAAGAATGTTTTTATCAAAAGTTTAATTAAATTTATAATGAGTTCATGTAAAACAAAATTGTTGATACTTTATTAAATGCAGAAATAAAAAATCTGAAAAAAAGAGAGATGATATAAGAAAAAAGTTTTATAACATAACAATTTGTTTTTTTAAGAGTTGATAAGGTGCTTTTATTTTTGTTTTATCAGTACTTTAATATGTTTGTTAATATTTGTCAGTCAAAGTTTTTTTTTTCAACCAAGTGACAAAAAAAAGTTTACTTACAATTATTTAGTTTTCTTTAAAAATTCAGTTATTTTTCATTATTTGTATTACAGATTCATTTACTATAAGATAATTTTTTTTTATTGTCGCAAACATGTAAGTAAGAACAATCAGTGTTACCAAAAAATCTTGAATTATAGTTAAAACTTTGAATTTGAAAATTTAGGCTAAGAAAATCTTGAAAAGCTTGAAATTTGAGAATTTTTGAAAAATCCTGGAATTTTTAACGGTTTTTACATGTGGAGTAATTAAATTTCGATGTAACACAAATAATCTATTATTTAATATTTCATTATGTTTTCACTTTTTTTTTAGAAAACACCTAAAGTAGCGTAACAGTATCTTTTTATGTTACTATACTGTTTTAGATTGTTTTTCCTTAAACTTAATTTTTTACTAAAATAAGACCCAACAATTTGTACTTTAAAAAACCTGTTAGGATATTCAGAAAACCGGAATTTTTTTTATTCTTTCTAAGAGTTAAAAATAGCACAAATATTTTTTGTTTGATATATGTTGTGTTAATACAAAACAGGAAAATGAAGTTTTTGAAAAATAAATAATGTTGGTGGTTTAAGTATAATGACCAACTATTTTAATGTTCTTATTTTCAATATCCCTTGTAGGTAAACAAATTTTTATAGTTTTGCAGTAAAACTTTAGTTTATTGTATGTAAAATCTTATACAGAAATAATAATAGTCACTAGTTAGTGCACATTAATAAACTGAACTATCATCTCTTTACAACTTAGGTAGTTTATTTAACATTTTGTTTATACCTAAGTTTCTCTTATAGATGTTTTATCACTATGTTTTATTTGAATGTACAAAAAACACTTAAAATAACATAGTAGTAAGAAATAAGGTTTGTTTCATTTTGGTTTTCACACATTTTGATTTATATAGAAGTTTTCTGTGCAGTTTAAATTAATTCCTATACACACCAATGTACAGAGATGCTTATTTATGAACCAATTTTTAAAATAATACTTAAGTTAGCAAAAACGCCTCTAATAAGTATTCCCAAGTAAGCAGTATTTTTTTTAGCAGTGGTATCATATTAAAAATCGATTAAAGTCTTATTATGATTTATGCTGCTTTATAATCTTTAGAAATTTCCTAAAATACTACTTTTTTTGTTTGTCATTGAAGAAATACGCGAACATAAAATACTTAAATACGTTTTCAAATCTAAACGGTGTTTGTTTTTAAGTCTGTATTTTTCTACTTTTTAACTTGCCTTTATATTTTTTTGATATGTAGTTACTGAAGATAATCATATGCATGTTTTGTTGAAACTAATTTAGCGCTTTGTTTTTTCGTTACTAGCAATAACTCCTAACCAAGTTTTGTAATTCTTTTATTTCGTCTTTTATTTCTCTTTTTTTAAATGCAATATTATTATGGCAGAAGAAGCAATAGATAGTTGCTACAACAAAAACTCTACTTTATTAATGGCTTAATAAATTTTTTAACTTTTTTCAAAAAAATACACATAAGACTCAAGTTTCAAAACAATATATATTTCATGTTTATTTCATTAGTTGTACACTAAGCAATAAATATAGTTTCAAATCTAGCTTATATAGTGAAAATGTAATCATCGTAAAAGTAATATAAATAAAGCAAAGGGTAATTAACAATACATAAGTACTTCTAGTTACAATGCAATTAAAAAGTTAATAAAACATAGTAACAACTTATAAAACAATTTATGAAAACAACGAAACATTATAATAATAATCTTTATATTTACACAATTTAGGTTTTCTTAACAAAATAAAAATAGCCTTAAGTTTAATTAAATCAGAAATGTGAAAACAATTTTTAATAATTTTAAATCATTTCCGGTTATAATTACTTGCACAATCAAGATAATTTGAGTCTTATGTATATTTTTTAAAATAATTTATTAAAGTGTCAAAGAATGTATAACTTTTAAGTTTTTGTTAAAAATGTATAAGAAACTTAACTAACCATTCAAGCTGACTTATAATAGTAATATATGCTGTATATATTCAATTAACTGCTAATAAACTTCGTCTTTTTTTCTTTATTTAGAAGAGGGTTCACAAACAAACAAGCTATTTTGAAAATTTGAAAAACTTACACTAGGTTAAACCTGTTTAAGACATTTTAAAATATTCAGGTGTGTGTGTGAAATTTATATTTCAAATAGTTTTAATAAATCTTGGAACTCTCAGAACAGATTTGTAAGTGTAGTGTAGTTTATCAACTGTAATTTTTACTAGTCTATTTACATATTTAGTAGTTTTTTAATATGATAATTTTTTTTTTAGGAATTAAGCTTTTGTTTGTTAAAGCAAGTTTTTAGCTTTTTAAACTGTTAATAAACTTAGGCTGGTTTGATAACCACTCAGACATTTTTGCTTTTAAAGTTGCAGGTATCTAAAAGACTAATTAATTACTAATAAGGAATTTTCTTAAAGTACTAAAACATTACTTATGTTAAGGAAAATGTTTTAATCTTTTTTCAATACAAAAAGGTATTGATTTCATTTAGTTAACTAGTTACATTATTTTAAAAGAGTAAAAATAATTTGAACAGCAAAAACTGTTTTCAACCGTTTCTATTTTTTCTAAACAAGAAAACTGGTAGACAATATAAAAATATTATAAAAGTGGCTTGTAGAAGTTTTTTAAGCTCGGTTTCTATAGAGTGTTAGGTTGGAAGTAATATTTAATAAAAAATTAAGTTTAACTAAAAACTATTTAAGATAGTACAAAATTTGTTAAGGCTTGAGTATATTAGTCTATGTACATTTTATTCAATTAAATATTTATTACTTAAATAAGCATTCTATGCGTAGCTAAAAGTCATTAAAAATAATGATTTGAATAAAAAAATTTTATTAGTGTGACGAAAACTAAAACCAAGGTATTATTTAAAAATCACTAAAACTAACACTGTGGCCCGAGGTGATTTTCAAAACTTGAAATTTGGCCTGCGGGCATAAATTGTCTGCTGACCCCTGGTATACAGTCTAAAAATAGTTCCTTTTTTTCTTTTTTGTTAAAACAGTTTTCAAAGTTTGACAAGTTTTTTTTACTTGCTATACTCAAGCACTTTAATTAATTTAACAAAATTAACTTCGGTTTTAATAAGAATTTTTAGATTAATTTGAATTTCATAACATTTACTTTAATTCAAGTTCTTCTTTCTTCATTGTTCCAAGTTTAGTTAGCGTTTATGTTTTTAGGTATCATAAATAATTAAGTTTATATAAAAGACATTTTTTTTTAGAAGAGTAAGGTTTAAATGTTTTAATTTTGTTTTTTATAAGTTATGCTTGGTTTTTTTTTTCATTATTTTAAGCTTAAAAAGATTTTTTAGTTCAAAACACGACTTAGAATTAATAAAACTATTTTTTACTTAATTCACTATGTTTTTGCATTATAAAATCATCTTATTTTTCAAACACATATAAACAAATACAACTGGTTGTGCCTGGTATTTCATTAACATAAGCAACAAACTTGCATAAAATTTTCATTTTGTTATGTCAAACACTCTCTTAGCAAGATTGTTTTTATCAAAGGTTCAATTAAATCATTAAATGAGTTCATGTAAAACAAGATCATTGGTACTTTATTTGTGCAGAAATATAAACTCTTAAACAAGAGAGATGATGTAAGAAAAAAGTTTAAAACATAACAATTTTATTTTTGAGCTTAACTTAATTTAATAAGAGTCAGTAAATTTGTGATTCATTTTTTAAATAGTTGATAAGGTCTTTTTATTTTTTGTTATATCAATACGTTAATATGTTAGTAAACATTTGTTAGTAAAAGTTTTATTTTCGACAAAGTTATAAAAAAAAGTTTATTTACAATTATTTATTTTTTTTTCTAAATTCAGTTGTTTTTCATTATTTGTACTTTGTTTTTTTTTTTTTGAACAATAAATCTTAAAATGCTCAATATATTATTTATGTAAAAAGCTTATTGATAGTGTAATTTTATCATAATTTTGAAAAGCATATTTAAAGACCAATAATTACCATTTATGCAAATAGCTTTAAAAAATCATGTAATTTTTTACAGGATAAATATGTTTAAACTCTACTATATACTTTTTACAAGCGTTAATTTTACAATAAAGAAGCTTACATATCTCAAAAATAAAATACGACTTGTTTCATTTTCAAATGAAAATCATAATATAATGAAATAGATAAATTTAGAATAATTGAACTTTCTGTAATAAAACCTCAAACTTAATAAAGATACAGCTTTTTTTTGTAGTATTATTTAAGCTAATAAACCTCGCTTAGTTGTATAAGTATAAGCTTATTTTCACAACTTATATTTCTACTGTAAGTACTAATCATTTCCTAAGTCTTATTAGTTGTAAGCTTTTTTTATTAGAAGGAATTAAGCAACTTAAGATGTTTTAAAGTTACTATAAATTAAGTGCGATATAAAAACATAACTTTTTACAGTGCAAAAATTATTAAAAAGTTGTCAGAAAAAAGTTTATATTAAATAGGTTTGCATTGAAAATTTATTTTGGTTCAGTTTGTGTGGTAGATTTAAGTATCCAAAAAACAATTACCTTTACGCTTTTTACAATTATAAAATCTTTTCTTTACTGTAACAAATTTTTTAAGTCGTACAAAATTATAAAAATTCATTTTTTTCAAGTATGAGACCGAACCAGGTAATGCAATTTGCGTTTAATTCAATTATTTTAGTTTGAAAAATTTAAGTTGACTTTAAAAAAGAAAACTTAACAATATATTTAACAAATTACTTATTTGAGTATATAAATTAGTAAAAGAACTACTTTATACAGCTAAACCACTTAATTATCTTAACATATTTGGCTGTTTAAATAAATTAAAAGTTGTTAGCCAGAAAGTTTTGATAAGTTAAACTTTAATAAAGTATTTAGAGTTCTTCGGTAGTTAAAATTTCAATTTATTTAAGAATTGGACAGCTTTTTATTGCTACTTTAATAAATAAAAATGATAAATTACATACCACTTGCAGAGTTTTCAACAAGTGTGTATAGATTTAAAAACCAAATGAACCGCAACGCTGAAAAGGAGATTCTGTCGTTTACGGCGGTATTTTTCGGTTTTGTCTTCTTTGTATTCGGCCAATGGACGTCGAGCATGGTGAGCGTTACATCGCTGTCGTATGTGAAAGACTGGAGCGAGCTGAAGATACCTGAACAAATTTACAATAAAAAATATATTTGGGATGAAGACGCGGCACTTATTGAAAAACTGACTAGAACGTTTGTTTTTCTATAAATTGTGCATAATTTTAATAAATAATTCAAAGCTAAAAAGTTATATAACCATTTTATTCTAAAACTTTTTATAATCATTAAACAACTTTTTAAAAGTAACTTGAAAAAAAAGGTAACTTTATTTTGATAATTAATTAAAAGATTAAAATAAAAATAATAGAATTTTCTACTTATACTATGGCGTTTTGTGTATATTTGATTGATATAGTTTTTTTTTAAGTCGAATTAAATTAGTTCAAGGTTAACAAAATTTCAAGTTTTTTAAATTTTATTAATAAAACACCATTATAAAATTGTAGAACTGGCTTTGGAATCTTCACAGGAAATAAAACTGTAGGTTAGTGAAGTTATATTGACATAACTAGTTTCAAAATTTTATAAATATTTTATAGTTTTCTAGCAATTACTTTTGGATAAAAGCATTATTTATAGTTTGTTTATTTGTAGCTATATAATATTTTATTGACATCACTATCGGCAATATAAAAGTGTTCTTATGTTGATTAAACAAAGTTTTTAAGTAAACTTTTTGTTGTGATTAAAATTTCAAGTTGGTATACATAATATTTAGAAGTAATTATGTTTAATACCAAACATATTGAATAGTATTTAAAAGATTTTTTTATTTTTATTAAAATAAAGACGAAATACTTAGTTTATAATACACAAAAAAAAATATTTTATTTTGAAAATCAAACCAACAGTAGACAAGTTTTCGTTGCCAATAATCAAGCAATGGAGAAAGCTGTCGCCCAACCAACAAAACAAGAAGCGCGTCGATCAGAACGAGCAGTTTTTCGACGAATACCTCGTTTCGGTCAGCGCTACTTGCAGCTACATCGTCAACGCGTTCTCATTGGTGGCCTGCATCACCATGCTGGTTAACTTGGGGATGGGAGGCAGCAGAAAAGTTATCCTGCTAAATATTTTCGCCACCATCGCAGCAGGTTTGTGGTAAAGGAAAATGTTTGGTAAATTTTATAATAATTAGAAAATATTATTATTTAAATATTCTCTGAGAATTGATAATAAATATATATTTCTTTGCGGCAATATTAATTAAACTTGGTATAATAGTTTCGATAATTCATAGATAAAGCAGAGCAAACCATATAATTTGATGATTAGACATTAAACTTGCAAAGCACATAGAATAGTATTTGTTTTTATTTGGAATGATAAACTTTAATCTCTACTTTTAGAAACAAAGTTGTAACTAGAATTGTAATTAAAATATTACAACTTTAATATTTTTACTTTTAGCAAGGTAGTAAACATTTAAGTTTGGAAAACATATTTGTACTGTTTGTAAGAAAACAAGAATGCTTATAAATTTGAAATAACACACCTCGCAATAAAAACAAATTGGCTTAACTTGCAAGATGTTTTGTTTTACATATAAAACAAATTAAAATAGTTTAGTTTAAGTTCATAAATTATAACAACGAGCATTTTGAACTTTTGTAAATAAAGTAATATTTGTTTTTCATGTTTAGCTTTGATGTTTTTGCGAACAAAAAAAAAAACTAAACCAACCTAATAAAGCTGTCTAGATTTCGAAGTAAACAAGATAACATTTTAATAAAAAAGAGTTAATTTGTAGTTCAAAAAGTTAAATAAAAACTTTTAAAATACGTTAATATATGTTGATTAGGTGAAGTTTGTACTTTATTTATTTTTAGTTAATCTTTAGGGAAACGTTATTATATCTTCAACAGCACTTTTATTGTACATTGAAAACTTTATATGTGATTACAAATCAATTTACTTGCTAGATGTTTTGATTGTACATTTCAGTTTAGTTAAGATTTTTAAATCATAATAATAACAAGTATTGAAAAAGTGTAAATAAAAAACGTTAAACTAAATAAAAGCTATAAAAAGATAGTTTTAATAAGGTTATAGTTTGTTTTTTATGAAAAATATGTAGTTTATGACTATTTTGTTGTATCCTTAAGGAAGTAATATAGAATGTTTATCCGTATTTATGTATATACAATGTTCGACCTTTTTTTGTAAGCTAAAAATTTTTCGTATAACTGGTTTACACTAAACAATTCTACTTACTATAAACTCAAGAAAGGTTGGCGTAAATATAAAAATAATTCAAATATTAAGCATGTTTAGTTTTAGCTTATTTTAGCAAATGAACTTTTTTAGTTAAAAATAATTTACAATTTGTTTTAAGATAAATACTGGTTTTATGAACAAACCTCGAAATTTAAAACTAAAATTTAAAAATTTATCTGTTTTCGAACAGAAATTGCAATAAATTGTTTTTTCAAAAATCTTGTAAACAATTATTTACTTGAAATGTGTTTAACTACCAATTTGAACTTTAATTTTTCTAGTCTTGCATTTAAAAAATTGGTTTAAACATGATGGTTTGTGTTTTTTAGTATGTTACTTTCAAAACATATGTAAAATTATTTTTACTTAAGTGGTAATAGTACTTCAACGGTAGTAGTTAAATAGCTTTATAAATTGTTTTAAGTTTGTACAAATGAGTAAGTTTTGTATTCAATTTGTTTTAAACAATTGTTGTTTTGCAATTGTGTTTTAAGTTTGAAGATAAGTGTTTTATTGTACATAAGCAATTATCTAAGTATCCTTTTTATATTAGCTAGTATATATTTTAATCCTTTATTATATCAAAAACTTTGTTACGACGGAAGTGTATTTTCAATAATTTTAGCTTTACATTTGACAATTGCTTTTAAAGTTTTACCGCTTTTTAATTTATAAAGCTATAAAAGATTTTGTTTTTCTTGTCAAATCTTTTTCATTTATAAAAATAAAATAAGAATTAACACTTTAAACTTAAGCTTAATTCAACTGTGTTTAAATTTTTATCTAAACCAGGGTTTTATGAACTTTTATAAGAAATAAGCAGGATTTTTAAACAACAAGTGATTTGCAGGCTGCCGTAAATTTTTAATATTGTACTAAAAGAAACGTTTTTTATAAAAGAGCTAAAAAAAAAACTTTTCAAGCTTTTATATTTACTAAGGTAATAATTTGAACAAACTTATTTTCAACTAAGAATTTTGGAACGGAACCGAAACCTTAGTTTGCCCACTCATGCTATGAATAAAGCTAACACTTTAGATTAAATTATTAACTTACAGTGGCGAAGCGTGGTCTTTTTAAGGGGGTGTTGCAGATTGAAATTTTAACGTAAAAAAATCCCTTGATTTAGACATTTAGATTTAAATCTTATAGGTTTTATAAAGGAGTAGGCAATTTTGAAGACAAATAATCTTTATTATATTAGTTTAGATAAACTTTTATTCGAACATAAAATATAATATACTTACAAAATATATCTTATACCTTTATATATTGAAGCTATAGCTACTTAAAAAAAATTAAGTTCTATAAAAAAGTTTCCTTATTTGCACATTTATAAACTAACCAGTCTGAAATTAACACTTAATTAATTAATAATAATCAATAATTTTTACATGCAAAAACTTAGCACAAGTAGTTTTTAAAATAATGACAAGGTTATTAAAATTTAATAACAATAAAATAACTTATCTGAAACAGCTATTTTTCAGAATAAAAACAAAATAAAAAGTAAAGTTTATTCAGATTAGCATAAACCTTGTAAAATAACTTACATTTAATAATATCCACTGATATATATTTTTTTAAGTAGTACTAATTTGAAACATCTAAATATTTTTGATACTAATAAAAAACTATACATCAAAGTTTAGTAAAACTTAGCTATTAATACAAAAAATAATAAGTAAATCAAAACCTATATAAAAGTTTGTTAGTTGCAAACTAACAAAACTAAAAGTTTTAAATAATCTATAACCATTAATATCTTATAGAAAACAATTAAGTAGTTTAGTTAAAAGTCTAAATAATAAGACCATTTGGCAAAAAAAATTTTAAGCCGCTCATATTAGATTTAAAGTCAATCCATATAGTTAGTATTCATTAAGTAGTACAAAAGTTCTTCCAAAAAAGTCTAGTTTTTTGATCAGAATTAAATAACGGTTGGAATAAAACTAAGACTATCGGGAATTGATCTAATTTTTTTCATTTTTTAATAAATATGTAGCGTATTATGTGCCACAAAGCTAGAGCAAATTAAAAAAGAAAAAGTTCCTTTCTGTGTTAACTGATTTTAAGTTTTTTTGCTTAGTTTTTGTATGAAATACAAAAATTTATATGAAAGTTTAAATATCGTTAAGTTTTTTGTGTATTTTATAAAACCCATACTTTAATTCAATTCAATTTTTTTTCTTTTTTATAACTTTTGTCATATCTAGTTTTTTATATTTCTTAAATTGTGTCAAAAATTTTTTTTTATCATCCTAGCTCTATTTACTGTTTTTCCTATCCAGTAAAAGACCTATGGTAGTCTCTCAATTTGACTGGCCTTACCTAAAAGGTTTATTTGAGCTTTTTGAATAAGTAGAATAAATCTGTAGCCTAGTTTCAGCATTAAAAATCAAGTAAAAAAAAAATTGATACCCAGTGGTCGACTTTATGCAAAAAAACAAGATTAAAAATGTTTAATGTGCTTAATAAAAAATCATAGTGCGGTAAGTATTTTGAAAACCTATATATTTTCCAAGCTTTTTAAGATATGCTGAAATTAAAAAGAACATGATATATGAAAAAAGGTTTCTTTAGTTTTAATCAACAATTATTCAAAAATTGTCAATGAAACGCATACAAAACTAACTAGTTTTACAATTTTACATTGCTGCCTTTTCAGAACTTGTTATAACTTTTGACTTTGATAGTTTTTTTACATTCAGTAGTTGTTTACATCTATGATATTCTAAAAGTTATTTTTTTTTTAATTTACATAGTTCTGAAGTTCATGCAGCTCCAAAACTAATCTCTTCAACATCTTTATGTATTGAAAATTTGTGTATATTTCAAATCCACCTAACTAGCATTAAGCTTGCAGCTACAATTTATCAAGTATTTGCAGATCGAATGTAATAGTTTGAAAAATAAATAAATTTACCAAGGAAACTAAATGAAAAAAACAAAAAAGCTAAAACTAAACACAAACTTTTTTTCTTCTTTTGTTTTTACTAGGTGTAACAACAGCTCCAGGGTTCCACCCCACATGACGCCCCTGTTAACTTATAATGGTAACAAATAATATAAAATCACTAAACTTTTAGCTATTAGGTTTTAACTTTTGTGAACGAAAAAGACTTTATTTTACTTTAATATTCTTTCATTTAGTTTTAGTCAAACTAACCAAAACAAAAATCTTGTACAGAATAACTTCTACTTTTTCATATTTTAACTTTAATTAGTTCAAACTAACTAAAACTAAAAACATGTATAGGTCTAGTCAACTTCGGGTTGATAGTTTTGGTGAAGTGTTGGCCGACCAGCTTACTTCAATCGCTGCACGATGACATTCAAACCGGAAGTAACCAGCACGTGAGCGGATATCAGAACGGAATGTCCTTCTATTTGATCATTTTCAGCTTAGCTTCCTATGCTTTTGCACTGCCACTTGCTTGTCGATTTGTGCCAGGAAAAAGTATTCCTACTATTATTCACCAAAACAATTTGTAGAGTTTAGGTAGATTTTGATTGTTTTTGATGTGTGTCAAGTATTTAAAATCATATTTTGTTATCTAAGAGTTTTTTGAAATAGTTATATGGATTTAATTGTAATTGTTTTTTAATATAATATAATTTACAATTGCTGCTTATGTCAAATGACAATCGATTTGATTTAGAAAATTTGTTTTTAATTTTCTGGTTCTAGTTATTCTTCCTTGTGCTATAACGTTTTAGCAAATGCATTAATTTTTTCCTATTCATACAATTGGAATAAGTTTATTACAACTGTTAGTGATAAGATCAAATTATATTTTTTAAATGAAAAAGTGAAAAATGATGAAACTACTTAAAGCCTTTTCAATTAACTTTTCTAATATTAAAAAAAGGTTAGTTTTAATGATGTTTCTTACATTTGTGGTATTTATGTGCACATTAAAAAAACAAGTTTTTAAGAATTTCATTTTATATTTCAAAACTATTATTCAGTATCATTAAATTTTCATAAACAGCTAAACGGTTTTATTTGTATATGGCATCACTTTTTAACTACTATATAGTTGTGTTTATGTTAAAGTTCTTAAAACGTTGCTGTAAATAAACCTTCTAAAACATTATTTGATAAATTGTTTCAAATAAAACTTTTAACTTATTAATTTAAAATAAATTGAATAAACTACAAAAGAGTTTAAGAACTAGAAAAAATTAAAAAACTAAGTAAAGAAATAACTATGTTCTTACTGTTTTTTTTTTAATTGAACGAAATTTATAAAATGAACTATTACTTAGCATTAGTTGCAAATGTTTAAGTTATTTTAATGAACATGATTTTATTAAAATAGGATGCTTTTTCTCACCTAAACTAATATTTTGTTAATAAGTAAATAAACCGTTTAAATAAAGTTTCAGTATAGTTTTATAAAAAGCAAAAAATTTTTTATATATAAACTAATTGCTGATACTAGCTGCTCACTAAATCTATTAGAAATAAAGTACTGTTTTATTATTCAGTAAAATACTGTAATTAAAGCATAGTTTGAACATCTAAGTGTAGCTTCAATGTAAAAATTCAACACCAGCTATAGATTGATATATTCAAGTTTTCTCGCATCTAACTGAAAAGTTTCAATAGAAATAAACGGTTTTTGTCAATAGCAAGCTTAAAGTCCAATTTCCTGACTCAGTCGGTAAACTACTAACTGCGAATCATACCTTCCCCGTTAACCAGTGATGTACGGCCCGAAACTTTTTTGCATGAAATATTTTAACATCTTTTTTTAATTTTATATTAACTTGTATTTTCTTATTAATTCAACTTTAAGTAAGCAACGGCGCTATATCAATGAAAAAATTCTTTTGAAAGTCTCCTTGTAGTATCTTGTTTACAAATTTACTAAAGCACGTAAAACGACGAAAAACTTTTTTACTACACTATTGCTATCTTTTGCTCTTAACCAGTAAACAAAGTATCTTTATTCAAAATTTGTTAGTTTATCTTGCTTAAAAATTTTAGCCAGTACTTATTTCGACCAATCATCAACAAAATTGAGGTGTTTTTCGCCATCAATAGTAAACAATGAACTTCACCGCACGACCAACAACAACAGCATCCGAGACAGTCTACGACCGGTCTTAATAGTAACTAAAAAAAAAGTTTGCAAACATACCATTAATATGCAGATAAAACTTTAAAAAATCAGGTAAACTGTTTTGTATTTAAGTATGTTTTATAAAGTAGTTCTAATATACAACAAACAAAAAAAAAATCCGTATACACTTTACATTGGTTAAAATTCAATATTTTATACTTTTGTACAATCCGCAAATTGTAGGCACCTGACACCAGAGACGGATTGTTGCATCCAAAATCAAAGAATTGGTTCTTGTGATTCCAAACTCTTGCCCATCTCTTACATCTGCATCTGTTGCCCGGCTCCTGTCCGTGTCTCCAATCGAAAAGAATGTCTTCAGCGGGCTTTCCGCCCAAAAACGCCCAATTTCCTGTTTGCCAAGTTTGGCTTTGTTGCTAGTGATGACGACCCCGACCTAAAATGGGCTGCCTGAAATTTGCCGCGTTTTGTTCACATACTCCAAAATGTCACTAACTAAATAACACTAACTGTTTATTTTTCTACATCTTTAGTTATTTTAAACTTTTGTTAGTGTTTTAACTTTTTAATTTGATTATAGATGAAAAATTGTTTAAGCTTGAGGATTTAATTTAAGTAAAGTTTGAATAATTTATATATTCTTAGATTTTATTGAAATTCAGTTGTGACTGTGTTAAATAAAGTTTAAATTTTCATAATTATTTTGTTTTCACTTTTTTTCTAGTAATTACAAGTATTTATTAAGGACATGTGAATCTTTGTTTGTTATACTTGTTTAATAACTGGTTTTATATCTTATGAAACATTTATTAGTTCAAACTCTTGGTATATATCTCCTTTACTTCTAAGAATACTGAAAGCCATAGATCCATTAATTTTGATGCAAATTTTTTTGAAATCTTCAAAAGTTCTTGTCGTTGTATCAAGTACAGACTAAAAGCAATCTGTAACTAAATATTATTTACGTTTAGTATTTGTGAGCTTGAATTTAAATATATTTGTATTTTTTATAAAAGCACTATTTATTAAAAATTAAGTGGAATTGGTTTGTAAGCTTACAATAAATTATATTTTATAAGATCACGACAAACTTTGTCGTTAAAATTATATATATTTAGCTACCTTTTACACATTTTTTACAAAAGTTATATTTTTGTGAACTTTTTAATAATTTTATGCATAGAGTCTAAATGTTATCTAAATGTTATCTTTTATTAGTTATATCTATTTTCTTAATTCATTGTAAATTTGGTTAAATACTTTGATTTTCATTCTTAATTAGAATTATAAAACCAGTTGACAATTAGTTATTATTGAAAATTCTAACTTAACTTTATTTCAAATATTCAAAAAGATATTCTTTTACTGTTGTGCTAAAAAATAAAAGTTAAATGTATAGATGGTAATGCTTTAAAAGAAGTTTTATGTTTTGTTTATGTTTTTCTATGTTTTGTTTTAGAAATATTTCAGCTTAGTAAAGTTCAGTTTTATTGAAGAGTATTTTTAAAGCTTTGATCGAGTACAAATCTTATAATGTAAAATTCATAATATTCACACGGTTTTCCCTGAAACTTTAAAAATATTTTCTAGGAAAATCTATGAAAAAAAAATCAAAATTCTAAGGAAATTATCTAAAGAAAAGTTGTTTGTTCTATAGTGTTATAAAGTAACTACATTAAGTTTTGTTCATACTCTTCTTTTACTTTATAATAACATCAGTTTATATGATAGTATTACTCCACTTTTATCATCAAAATTATTAAGTTGGCTTTTTAAGAATAAGTTTGAAGTCTAAATGTTTAAACTTTATTCATTTAATAGCATATATTAAAAACTTATTGCTATGGATAGTATTAACCTACATGTAGGAGTAGCATTCTAGTAGATCAATATAATAGTTAAGATGATATAAAAGACAATTTAGACAGTTTTTAAATATTCGTAGTTTAAAACAAAAAAAATCGAAAAATTAAACTTACTTACTAGCTATTTAACAATTTTCTTAATTCTAGCTTGTAAGACTAATTAAAAACCAAGAAAACTTTTTTTACCCAAAAGTTTTTTGTATTTATTTAAATATTTGAAAGAGTTGACAAACTTTACTATATGTTTTCTTAAGCTGTTTTTGTTTAGAACGACAACAACGAAAAAAAATTCCTTAGTTATAATGAGAACTTTTAATTCATAACTAATACTATATAAAAATATTTTGAGCTTAAAATAAATTTTTAATACATGTTTTATTAAACGACAAAAAATACGCTCAAAATATTTAGTTGTACTACCTGGTGCACAAAAAAGCTTCCGGTTATCGAGTCGCACTCCACGGATACTTTTTAACGTCTTGTCTAGGACAGTAAAAAATAAAGACTTTAAACACTTTTAATAAAGCTATATACATTATATAAGATTAATTAAAATTAAAAAATGTCAGTATGTTCTTTAAAAGGATTACGATTGTTTTATTAAACAAAGATTAAGTTAAAAATACTCATAAATACATAAATATATAATTAGAAATACTCTTCTAAAAAACAAAACTTCAAAGACCTTTTTTAAACGCTGGAGTATTGCTTGAACCTTTAACAGTGGTTTTAGATATACAAAACGCAAAAAATATTACAGTCAAACAGAGTAAAAGCATTTTTACTATCAACCTAATCCTATTTTGCAAAACAGACCTTTCACTATCATCATCTTTCAAAAACCGATTATTAAACTTTATAAAGAACAATGGCATAACTTAATTTTACTACCAACTTTTTTGTTACTACTTTGTGTTTTAAAAGGCAACTAAGTACAGCATTTCAACAATCATTAGTCAATTGAAAGCCTGTTGATTTCTTTTGCTTATAAATTTCCACTGTAACTCACTTGCATACTGCATATAGCATTTACCGTTCTCAATAAAAATTTATAAATATTTTTGTTTCTGTGAAACAAAAGGCACAGGCGATAGTTTATTGAATTCCATCTAATTTATTAAGACAAACTTTGTTGTTCTACACCAAATATAAACTCATTTTTTTTAGTTTTCAATGATGAAATCATTAATCTAAAGAAATACCTTTTCGTCTTTTTTACTTATTGATTAGTTTAATCATTTTTTTTTTTGTTGATTTCCATAACAAAGTGATTTAATGTTTTATCAATGTAGTTTACCAAAACATATAAAGCTTACATAAAGATTTTTACAATTTTTATAGATAAAAAACAGCATTTTTGAAGCAATATTTTAAAATGCTACGTATAAAGCATACGTAAGCAAAAGTAAAACATTTTAAACAGATAAGTTTTGCAAATCTTACTTCGTGATTTTGTAATACTTAACAACTTTTTTTAGATTTTCTTATATATTTTTTTTTCTTTTTTTAAACTTTGTTGATTTTTGTTAATTAGCAGTAAATTTAAACTTAAAAACAAAAAACGTTTTTTAGTCATAAACTTTAAATTAAAAGTGTATAATTTAACTTAGTGTTTAAAATAATAAAACTAATATTCTTATCAAAATTTTTATCTTTAAGTTTTATTTAAATATTTCTACTTAAACTATAACATATTTTACAAAGCGATTATTTCTGTTAAATATTCCGTTGTATTGGAACCCTTATTTAAACTTGAAAATTAAAACTTCACTGTAAAGATAAAAAAATGGTAAAGATAAAAAAACTACATGCTATAAGTTGTCATTAATTTTCTTTCTATCCTGCTATATGGTTTAGTTTAAGAAAATACTTTTAGTCAACAAAAATTAATGTATAAATATGACTGTTTTAGTCTAATCTAAGGCATTTAGTGATTCATACAAGTAAAAATACAAACGTATAATTGTAATTTAAGTTTATTTTTTGGATTTTAGAATAGTTTTAAATTTATATAGATTAATAATGCGTACTACAATGAATAAAACAAAGACATCAAAATCATATATTATAGACTTTAAAGACAGCACCAAGTAAACCAATATTAATCGTCACAAATTTCACATAACCCTTTAATTGGATCAGTGTTAAAAACATTATCTTTACAATACCAATTACCAAGACCATACGAATAAGTTGTTTCATGAAAAAATATAAAAACACATAACTCATTTCTACCGTAATTCGGCTGGCTATAGCCAGGGTTCCAGTAGTAAAGAGCTTGTTTTGATTTGTCAGAGGGATCATAACTCTCTCCATCTAACAAGTTCCATTTAGCATCATCCTCAATATCAGTCATACCGACCCAGTAGTGAGTCGTGCGATCTTCAAGTAGTCTTCTCAATATTCTGTGACGTAATATTTGTGGTATTAATTGAATTCGTTTTCAGTGTAAATTTCAAAAGTTTTTAGTGTACACAACATGTTAAAAAGAGTATCAATATTTTATTTAATATAGGTTGAATTGTACATAATTACAGTTTAAAAATTAAAGTTAAATATATAAAAGTGTGGTAGTTTAATAGGTGCTTATGTTAAATCTTTTTATTTTACAGTTGTTGTATCAAAAATTTTGAGCTATTAATTTAGCAGTACTAAAAAATTTATTAAAAAATTATCATAATTTTTATCAATTTTTGTTAATTATTAAGGCTCCAACGTTATGTAATAAACCAATATTAAATATTTTTAAATAAAGCTTAAAGTAAATAGGATAAACATGATTTAAAAATTTAAAACATTAATCGCAATGAAGATATCATAATAAAATTTTAGAAACACTTTTAAATATCATAAAATATTTTAAAAACTGTATTCTACCACTCAAGTAGTTTATAACTTAAAAAAAGGTTTTAAATACAAATCTATATAGTTTAACTTTTTCTGTTTTACATTTTACACATATTAATGTTGTAATTTATCATTAACACATTATATTTATTACTTATTTATTTCCTAAAGTTAATGTGTTTAAGAATATTGTGAAAACTTCAAAATTAATGAAAAACACCGTTTGCTTTTAAAGTATTTATTTCTTTATTCTGAAATAAAAATAGCAACTAACGAGTGGTATTCAGCACCGTTTGGGCCTAGATTGTGATAGATTAGATCACCTCCCATCGTCTTACACATTGTGCGTGCCTAAATCATATTTAAGACTTTTTTACCATAATTCTATTAATATTAATACCAACATAAGTTGAGTGAAATTAAACACTGTTTGTGAAATATATTCAAACACTGCTGCTGTATGACAAAATTGCAAAATTTGTTTTTTTTTATGCATTTCATTTGTATCTTGTTAAAAAAATATGATAATTATTTGCAAATATGGATATAACCATTTAAATTGAAAACATTTATTGAAAGTATCAGAATAAAAATTTTAATTTTAAAGTGTTAAGAATTTAACAGTATTAGCATTTGGAAAGTAAAAATACTTTCAGGAGTACTCCTTGAAATTAAAAGCAACTTTAAAGTTGTTTTATTTTTATCATAATAGTTTTCACTATGAACTACCTCACTAAAGTGACCTGGCGTTGGAGTAAGTGCAAACCTGTAGTTGTGGCATCTTTGAACACTAGAAGCTGTAATTTAGTTTTAATAATTTAACAGCTATTCAATTATTTGGTATAGAAATTTATAAAACAACTCTTTAACTAACAAATAAAATAGTATTTAGAACAACATTTACCAGTCACTTATAAAAAATGTTGAAAAGAATTAAAAATATTAATTTTAATTTTATTTAAACTTATCATACTTAAGCTTATACTTTCAAAAAAACCAACCTTCTGAGTAATCCGATGACTTAGTGCTCTCAGAAATCGCAAGACAGATTGTAGATGAAAGTAGTAATGCAACAGTTAAAAACTTAATCGTCATATTTGAAAATTATTTTTAACCTAAACAGTTTAAATGTGTTTCAAGAAAAATATTTTTAGATCAAATTTTTATAACGTCGTACTTTTTTAAGTTTTTTGGTTACTACTTATTTAAATTTTTAAAACTGTGTTTTTAAATACATATGTTTAACAAAATATTATAAGCCTAAACATTTTTTATTTTCGTTAAAGTTTAATGTTTATTAAGAACTTAAAGGAGTTATTTAATACTGTTAGTAATTCAAATGAATAAAAATAATTACTTGCTTTGATATTTGTACTTTTCGAACGTGAAAATACCACATGCTGATATTCACGGTAAGTTTGTTTATACATTTTTCTTTTTAGCAAGTACGCTTGAGTTTTTAATGAACGCAACTAACTGATGTTCTCAAATCATTTTGTCTGCATAAGTGTGTTTGTTTGCATTGTACCTTTTATTGAAACAGAACTCTTTTTCATTGAGCGTTTAACGTTTTATAATAGTCTTTTTAAAAAAGCTCATTTAAAATTTATAAGAACTACTTATTCTTTAAAAAGAAATTTTTATGCTTTTATATTGAAATGTAAACATTTATTTTTAATTTATAAAGTTGTCTTAAACACACTACTTTAGTTTAAAGTTTCTGCTAGTTGCATTTAAAAGATTTTTTTTTAAGTTCTACGAAACTATCTACATCTAAAGTTTACAACTTTCATACAAACTTAATTGCAAACTTTCTCGACTTTTTTTTTTGAGAATAGCTTCACAAGTAAATTTTTGCTTTGGCTCAACAGTGAAATAAAAAATAAAAATAGTTATTATGATACATTTATAAATGGTAGACTTTTGACATACATATTAGATATATAGGATCACAATTTATTTTTAAGACTTTTAAAAAAATACAAAAGTTTTTGGTGAGCCAGTAAAGACGATAGTTATAATATACTTTCTTAACATTAACATTTTGTGACTACATCTTCGGATTTCAGAAATATAATTTTATTTAATTTTGTAACAAGAAAACCAGTTTAATATCATATCGAGAAAAACCAACAGGTTACTGTTTATAGTAAATTTGCGTAGTAAATATAATTTTGTTTGAGTGAAACTAACTAATACGTTTACTGAATACGTTACTATTTTGAATTTTATTACTAGTCTTAAATAACTACTATGAGTAAGTTGTAATCCTATGTATTTAAGATGTATGTCAAAAGTCTACTATTTATTAGTTTATCATAGCAATTATTACATTTTTTTATTTCGCTGTTGAGCCAAAGCAAATTACTTACTTGTGAGGCTATTCTCAAAAATAAAAGTCGAGAAAGTTTGCAATTAAGTTTGTATGAAAGTTGTAAACTTCAGATGTAAATAGTTTCGTAGAACTTAAAAAAAATCTTCTAAATGCAACTAGAAGAAACTTTAAACTAAAGTAGTGTGTTTCAGACAACTTTATAAATTAAAAACAAGTGTTTACATTTCAGTATAAAAAAATACAACATGTTCTTAAAAGAATAAGTAGTTCTTATAAATTTTAAATGAGCTTTTTAAAAAGACTATTATAAAACGTTAAACGCTCAATAAAAAAGAGTTCTGTTTCAATAAAAGGTACAATGCAAACAAACACACTTATGCAGATAAAATGCTTTGAGAACATCAGTTAGTTGCGTTCATTAAAAACTCAAGCGTACTTTCTTAAAAGAAAAATCTATAAACAAACTTACCGTGAATTTCAACATGTGGTATTTTCACGTTTGAAAAGTACAAATATCAAAGCAAGTATTTATTTTTATTCATTTGAATTACTTACAGTATTAAGATAACTCCTTTAAGTTCTTAATAAACATTAAAATTTAACAAAAATAAAACTGATTTTAGGTTAAAATAATTAGGCCTTACAAACAATTTTTAAAAAGTTTTAAAAATTATTAATTTTATAAAACTAAGATTTTAAAACTTTTTATAAGAAGTAAACAAATTAGTTTAAATGGAACAAAATTTTATAAGTTTTTACTGAAACTAATTTTTATTAAAAACAAACGAAGTTATAAAATTCTATGCTAAAAGTGCATTTTTTGAAATACATTTAAACTGTTTAGGTTAAAAATAATTTTCAAAAATGACGATTAAGTTTTTAACTGTTGCATTACTACTTTCATCTACAATCTGTCTTGCGATTTCTGAGAGCACTAAGTCATCTGATAACTCAGAAGGTTGGTTTGTTTGAAAGTATGAACATGATAAGTTTAAATAAAATTAAAATTAATATTTTTAATTCTTTTCAACATTTTTTATAAGTGACTGGTAAATATTGTTCCAAATTTTTTTTTTATTAGTTTGAAAGTTGTTTTATAAATTTATATACGAAAAAATTGGATAGTTATTAAATTATTAAAACTGAATTACAGCTTCTAGTGTTCAAAGATGCCACAACTACAGATTTGCACTTACTCCGACGCCAGGTCACTTCAGTGAGGTAGTATGTAGTGAAAATTATTATGATATAAATCAAACTACTTTAAAGTTGCTTTTCATTTCAAGGAGTACTTCTGAAAATATTTCGACTTGTAACTTTACAAAAACTTTTGTAATTAATACTGTTTAATTGTAAATTCTAGACTTAAAATTTTTAGTTTTTATTAAGTAATGTTTTCAGCCTTATTTATACTATCTGTTTATTACCAGGTTTCAGTTGGTGAAAGGTCCGACTTTGTCAAGTATTAATAAAATAAAAATTAATTTTATTTTAGTAACATTTTACAATGTCAAATCTTTTTCCACTGAAACCTAGTAAATTTAGAGTAATTTATTTGAACTTTTAATTTTGATTGTATTAGCTATTTACTTTACAGTAAATTGAGCAATACTTTGTAGTTGAGACAAAAGTTGTATAATATCAATATTTACATACACCTATTAAATTTTTGAAGAAAGATGCAAATGAAACACACTAGAAAAGTTTTTAGATCTTTTTCATACAGCAACAATATTTAATGATATTTCACAAACAGTATTTAATTTTTTTATTTCCTATGCTCGACTTATACTAATAAAACTATGATAAAAAAAATCTAAAATATGCTTTAGGCACGCACAATGTGTAAGACGATGGGAGGTGATCTAATATATCACAATCTAGGCCCAAACGGTGCTGAATACCACTCGTTAGTTGCTTTGTCTTTGTTTCAGAATAAAGAAATTAATATTTGATTAGCAAATGATGTTTTCCATTGATGTTGGAGTTTTTACATTGTTCTTAAAACAAACTAATTTTAGGGAACAAACAAGTAATAAACTTTATATTATTATTTTTATTCTGATATTTTTATTATGATAAGTTAATATGTCTAAAATGTTAAAATAAAAACGTTAAAAAATGTAGTTGTGTATTTCAAACCTTTTTTTAAAGGTATACAGTACTTGAGCTGTAGAATACGGTTTTTTACATATTTTATGATGTTTAAAATTGTTTATAAAGTTTTATTATGATAACTTCATAGCGATTAATATTTTACAAACTTTTTAATCATTTTTAGCCTAATTACTTTTTAAGTTTTATTATTAAATATTTAATACTGGTTTATAACATAACATTGCAACTCAACACGTAACAAAAACCAAAAAAACATGATACATTTATACTAGTTTGTTTAGTACTGCTAAGTTTATAACTCTAAATTTTTAATAGAATAACTACAAGATAAAAAGATTTAGCATAAATACTAATTAAACTTTTATTTTTTTTTCAAACTGTAGTTATGTACAATTCAGCGTCATTTTACTAAAAATTATATCCTTTTTAACATGTAGAGTACACTTAATACTTTTGAAATTTACACTGAAAACAAATTCAATTAATACCACAAATATGACGTCACAGAGTATTGAGAAGACTTCTTGAAGATCGCACGACTCACTACTGGGTCGGTATGACTGATATTGAGGATGATGCTAATTGGAACTTGTTAGATGGAGAAAGTTATGATCCCTCTGACAAATCAAAACAAGCTCTTTACTACTGGAACCCTGGCTATAGCCAGCCGAATTACGGTAGAAATGAATTATGTGTTTTTGTTTTCTTTCATAAAACAACTTATTCGTATGGTCTTGGTAATTGGTATTGCAAAGACAATGTTTTTGAAGGTAATCCTATAAAAGGATTATGCGAAATTTGTGATGATTAATGTTGATTTTGGTGATGCTGTTTTTATTTAAATCAATTTTATATGATTTTGGTGTGTTTGTTTTATTCATTGTAATACGCATTATTAATTTATATCAATTTCAAACTACTTTAAATATTAGGAAATAAACTTAATTTACATTGAAACTTTTGTTTTTTTACTTGTTTGAATCATTTAACGCCTTACATTAAAACAATTATATTGAGACATTAAATTTTGTTACTTAAAAGTATTTACTTACACTAGACCATAAAGCAGGATAGAAAGCAAAATAATGAAAACCTATAAAGTGTATTTTTTTCATCTTTTTCAAAATCTTTTAGTTTGATTAGATTTTTTTTTCAAAACAAAACATCTTATTACTAATAAAATTTTTGATAAGAATATTAGTTGATTTTAATAGAAAATTAAGTTAAGTTAAACTTAAAGTGGATTAATTTATTTTTAATTGTAGCCAATTGAGAAAAATTAAAAATATAAATTTAATTTGTTTCATAGCAAAAAAATATTATTAAATTTTCCCTTGCAAAAATTTTAAAGATTATAAACGTTTAGGAAAGCGTAATGCACTTAGGTTTTATCAGTACCTTAAAGTTATTACTTTGACAACATTTACATATTAACTTTATTATAATAGTTATTTTTTAGAGAACTTGACTAGTATGGTATAAAAAAAACACATGTAAACTTTAACTTTATACGTTAAATTGTCAGAACAATAGATCCTTGTTTAGTAAAAAAATGGTAAAACATTTTAGTAAATAGAATAACTATTATAATAAAAAAAAAATCTAAAAAATAATAAAGTTAAGCTGTCTAAAACTATTTCTTCTACAACATCTTATTTAAGGATAATTTGTACATTTTATGAAAAAAGTCACAGAACAGCACTAACTTGTAATAAAATAAGAATAAATTTTATCGTTATTACATATTTAATGTTTTCTTTATAAAATAGAAATTTTTTGTTTCTTAAATTTTTACTTTTACGGTTATACTTTTAATGACTGCTAAAATTAAACTGTTACAATTTAAGATTAAAAATGTTCGATAATACTGTTTAATCTAAGTTTAAATGTTAGTTTACATGTAAACAACAACTACAGCAATATATGTAAATTAGTCATATAATTCGTTTTTGCATATATAAACATATAATCATATAATGAACAAAATGAAACTATTTAAGAGGAGCAAAAAATATCTAGCTTTACTAATAAACTCATTAAGTTTATGGTATCTTATTGCACTTTCACTGATAAGGTCTAGTTTTTAACACAGTTGTAAAATAAGAAAACTATCAAGAAAACTTATAGAGATAGCTATTTTAAATTCAAATAGTTGTTTAAAAAAAAATTGTTTATAAAAATAGACAGAAGAGTCACGTTAAATGTGAATGTAACAGAAAAACGTATTAGTTTTAAACCTTAGTTTTCTACAACTCTGCAACATCGTTGAAAATAATTTTGTGATAGATGTATTCGATACTCCACAACCAAGCATAGTGCCAAATAATACTTATTACAATCGTTATCTATTTGAGAATTCTAATTTATTTCACCATAAGTTACCATACCATAGATTATGTCCTTTTTAAATGTAGTTTCTGTAAATGCTAGATTCGTCAGATCAGATCGTCATAGACCTTGGATTGAAAAAATGAAGTACAGGAAAAATATAAATTTTACAACTGCTAGATTTACAAGAACTTTATTTGTGACGAACTTGCTTCAAATTTTTTCTGTTTCAGTTTTATTCCCTGGTTTACTTTTCATTTGTACATTTTTTAGGGTGTTTCCCTCAAAGAAACACTACACATCAGTATTAAACTTTTACTTGAAACTGTTACCTTACTTAAAAATTACATTTACTAAGCAATTAAAAACTTGCACCTAACGTTCAAAAGGCTTGCCTACACAAAAGCTTCTAAAAGAATATGAGGAGAGCGGGAGGAGGTAGTTTATTTTGATAAGTTTTATCTAGAATAAAATATTATTTGAATAGACAGTTCTTGTTCTTAAAGCTTAACAAAAATGAATAAACTTGTTGTACTATTTTATTAGTAAATGATATGTACTTAAATAAACAAATTTAAACTTGAGACATTTTCAATTTATGACTCTCCAGATAACCAAAATTTAATTTGAGAGTTTGAACTGATATCATCAGTGTGTATTCTTAAATTTAGCATATTTTATAAAGTGGTAAACACAATATACTACAAACCTAAACAAGAACTTAGATGTATTCAAACTTAAAAAATGATCTCAGATTCATCTTTGTTCGATGGTTTGATTTTATTTATTATTTAGCCTAGGGGTAGGCAATATGCGGCCAATAACTTATATTAAAGCTTGAAAATACCTTGTGCAAATTAAATAAAGTTGAACTCTTTATTAACAAAATGTTTTTTCAAATTCTATTAATTTGAGTTTTAGTACACAGTAGTGCTTATTAACTGTTTGTTGACACCTCAATTTAGCCCTTTGTTTTACGTTTAAAGGTTTTTATAAAAGTTTAATATTTTTGAAAAAAACTGGTCTCAATTTTTTAAAAGTTATGTGCAGTAAACTGATAAACCAAAAAGTTTTTTATCATTAATAAAATAAATAAGTGAGTTTCTACTACAAATACTAGTTTCAATATGTTTTGTTGTATTTTATAATAAAAAGTAAAAAAAAGTTATTTTTAACAATTACAAAATACTGCTTTTATAAAATGTCTTAAATACAATTTTACTACTTATCAAAATTTATGTACACAGTAAGTAATTTCCCACACAACTGTGTATGGTTGAACATTTCATGCTTTGAAATTTGATATGTTAACTTTAAAACAAGAAACAGAATATTTTATTTTTAATTTACTTCAACAAAGTCAATAATGGTTGATCTTCAGCAAACTTTGTTGATTTTTAAGTTATGCTGATTATTTCCAGCACTTATAAATAAAAGTCTTTTTTTTGACAGAAAATCTCAAAAAAAGTATTCTTATTTTGCAAGACTGCTCAGTAAAATTGAAAATTAATTTAGAAACTCTGTATGTCTCTTGAATTTAATGCTGAGAAGATAAAACAAAACTAACTTTTTAGTAAACAATTCTCTAAAAAAAGTTAAAAACTATTTCCCTAAAATTTCTTTAAAATATTTCAATTTCATTTAGTTTGAAATAAATATAACTATTTTTTGATAAAAAACTAAGTTTTTTAAAGGTGACAAAACATTCTTTACCCATGATTAAATTTATGTGAAAAATATCTAGTTATATATATAGTTTTTATATTTTAGATAGATATTTTTCATTTATTTTTAAGAAAAAAGGCATAATGTTTTAAGTTTTTAATCCTATAAGGTAATTTTATAAGTTTGATAAAATTTATAGTGAAAAAAAAAAATATTATTCTTGTATACTAATTTTTTTAATTTATTTTTTCTTGAAAACAATAAATTTAACAAACTTAAAAAATGAAGTTAAAATAGAGCCTACATAAGTAGATTTAAAATTCCTATAAAAAATTTTTTGTAAAAATTCAAATTAGTTGGCAATCTTTTTCATTTATTCAGTAAAAAATTATAAGTTGTTAATATGAAAAATATTGTTAATTTTTGACTAATGAAAGTAGGAATAAGAAAACCTCAGCTTTCTTAAAACTTGAATTTTTTGCACCTACACAATTTATATTATTTCCAAAAAACTTTTGCTCTTGAAAATTTTGATGTCTAATATTTTATGATATTGATTTAAAACTTAACTAAAAAAACAATATTGTAGTCATTTTAAAGCCCAATTAGCTATTTTATTTCCAAAGCATTAAACACGTTTTGATTTCTGTTCTGTTTTCAAACAAAAAATTAAAAATATTGTGTGTTTTTAATTTGATTAACTAACATATTCTGTTATGAACCAGTTATAAGAAAGTTCTTTAAAATACATATTCTAATGTTACTGTATTTTTTTGTGATTTTAAATCTGTTTAAAAAGTATATTTATATATACATGTTTGTTTTGTTTGTTAAGTTTTGACCAAACCATCCATGTTCTAATATTTTAAAACTTTAAAGTTATTTTAAAATGTACATAAATTCACAAAGTATATTTTTATTGCTCATTGATTCTAAAGACAACAGATCAATTTTTTTGTGTAAAAGATGTAATTTTAAGTAAATATTTTTAAAAATCTGAGACATTTTAAATTTTCTTTTGGATTTAAATTTAATTTTGTCTTAGATTGATAGTTTAGCAAAAGATTTGAGTTATTAGTATGCAGTTGTTATTGATTCAATGTTTTTTGTTTTTAAATTATATTGTTTTTGAATACAAATTTAAATGTGTATGATTATATTCTATGTTAGATACTGATAATTTAAAGACTGCTGTTTTAACACAGACTTTATTTTGTACTTTTTGTTTATTTTATAGTATCAGTTTTATGGTATTTCAATTGCTAATTTTTACAGATGACAGACTTTACAGGGAAGAAAATCAGGCTCTTGAAGATGGTATGATGAATAAAGTCAGACAGCTTAAATCTGTAAGATTTTATCATTTATTTAACAAACTCCATTTATGTATTTAATTTTGTATTTTGTTAAAGTTTACTTCTTTTTTTTTAATTTATACTTATGCAAATATAAGTCCAGTAAAACTTTTAAAGTTTTAAAATTAAAAAAGACAAAAAACTTTGATTTTCACTTTAGCAAATTAATTTTGTCTTCTGTTAAAATAAGAACTGTATGAAACTCACCATGTTCTAAAATATTTCCAAAAAGATTAAGAGTTTTTTTTTTACATTTTAAAACAATAACAAAAATTGTTTAGTTTTACTTTGGTCAAATTATCTTCTGATTTAAATTTAAATCACTAAATTTAATATATGTATGAATAAATTCTTGAGCTTAGGTAATTTATACTTGGAATATTTAGATTAAGTTAGTAAGAAAGCAAAACTATTAATAGAGTCAATGAAGAATCTTTTAAACTTTATTATGAAAAACTTGCACTAACTGTATTATAAACTTCTCAATTTTTTTTTCACAGTTATCTATAGATATGGGATCAGAAATTAAAAATCAAAATCAACTGTTACAAGATATGGTAAGCAAATACAAAACAAATAGTTCTTATGTTTTTGTTTTTTAAACTAAAATGTGTATCACTGAATATTAGAATGTTAAGTTAACTTTAATTGTCTTGTTAAGGGCATAGGGGGGTAAACACCCTTTTTTGGTTTTTGATCTTATTTTATATAGTTTTTACTAAGCTACAAAATGATTTTTACAAATTTAAAAAATTCAAAATAGTTTTTGAGATATAGCCGGTCAAAGTTAGAGGCAACAATAGGTTCCTTAAGGGAGGCGCAAACTAAAATGGCAAAAATAGACTATTTCAGTAAAAATCTATCTTCTCCTACGTTTTTTAAGATAACTACCTAAAACTTACAGGAAATGTTCCTTGATATATTAAGAAAATTCTGTCAAAAGGAATTTTTTTTTAATTTAAAAATAAATTTTTTTATAAAAAATAATCAAAAAAAACAGAATTTTTTAGTTTTTTGTAATAAAATTTTTATTTTTACATTTTTTTAAATTCTGTTCATACAGAATTTTCCAAATATTGCAAGGAACATTTCCTAAAAATTTGAGGTAGTTATCTCAAAAAACGTAGGAGGAAATAGATTTTTAGTGATTTCTAGTTATTTGCCGTTTTAGTTTGCGCCTCCCATAAGGTTCCTATTATTGCCTCCAACTTTGACCGACTATATCTCAAAAATTATTCTGAATTTTTAAAATCTGTAAAAAGCATCTTGTAGCTTAGTAAGAACTATATAAAATAAGACAAAAAACCAAAAAAGGGTATTTACCCCCCTCTATGCCCTTAATGCGAAAATGCTATTAGCATAGTTTGTTTTTCAACTATTATATCTATTTTTTAACTTTGCTAAGTTTAGTGCTTAATACCTTTTAAAATGTCTTTTTAGATTACGGTTTAAGCCTATAACACTAAGCCTAAGTGAACTCGTATTACCATCAACATAAACAAGCACAAATTAGTTTAACCAAATCTAAATAATAATATTCATTCACAAGTAAGCATGCGAAAATTTGTTCTGATTTTGCTCAAGCAGATACAATCCAAGAGTTTACAGTGGGCTTTTTAACTTGACTCATAAACTTTTCACGTCACAGGACAACGACATGGACCGGACTGGCGACTACCTGAGAACCACGATGAACAACCTGAAAGTGAAACTGATGAGGGGCAGCGGCTCCATGCAGCTCTGGTTCAAAATGTTCCTGTTTGTTGCGGCGGTCTGCTTCGCGATGTACTTCCTCATCAGGCTGCGTTAGTGTCCTCGTTGTAGAATGTTTTAAATGTTCTTTATTTTAATTTTTCGTTTTCTGTTTTGCATTCACACACATGGATGTGTTGTGTTGCAACAAAAAAAAAAAAAAAATTGTTACCAAGTTTCAGTTTTTAATTTTTGGTAGTTGAAGTGCTAAAAATTAAGTTTTAAATGAGTAAAAACTATGTTTGTTTTTTTTAGAAATTATTTTTTAAAGAACTACTTGGTAAAAAATTAACACGTTAATTTTGATGTGAATAAATGTAGTTGGTGTAATTTGTACTAAATAGTTTTCGCTGTTTCTTGCTAGCTGCACTTTTGCAATTCCATAAGCTCCGTTGGAGTAGTTTTGTAAAAAAAAGTCTTTTTACCAAACATTTTATTTTTATTGGTGTTTTTCTTTTTTAATACCATCTTTATTTACAAATACGAATTTGTATGACTTTTTAGCTAAACATAAATAATATTTGTCTACATATTAAAAGTAGATGACCATTAGTTTTTGCCAAATTAAATTTTTGTATTTTGTCTAATAATCAATAAAATTAGCTTTTAAGAAAAATCTTTGTTAGCTTAAAAATTATATGATAAGTGTATTTAGTTGAACTGTTTAACTTTTTGCTAATAAACTTTACTAAATGCTTGTTTTTCGATTAAAGTGTTTATCTAATCAAATTTTGTATACATTTTTTTTAATAACTGTTCTTTAAATAATTACTTGTTAGTGCTTAGTTTTAATTAAATTTTTTTTGAAATTATCTACTTAAGAAAAATTCAAATTAGTTAATTATGATAATATAAGGGTGGATATTGTATCCTTAAATCTTTGTATCACACCATAAACAAATTATTAGAATTTTGACCAACGTTTGTTATTCTAATATAATAGCCTCAAAATTTTGATTTTTTGTAAATCTTTAGTTACCATTTTACATTACCTTATTTAAATTTATTGTAGATTAAAAAACACTTACCTGTAAACGTGACATAAATATGTCTTAAGTTTGAATAATCAAAATTTACAAACTTTTAAGTTTACATTTATTTCATTTCAACTGCAAGTTTCTTCTGAAGCTAGATATAAATATGATTTGTTTTGTCAGTAAAACAGAAAACTATAGTTACCTACAAAATTTGTATATAACATGTTTTAGACCACTATTGTTAACATTTTGAAGTTATTATTCTTACCTAGCATATAAGATCCTACTTGACTGAAGTCAAGTATCTTTCTGCTGTTTGTAACAGTAGTAGGTGTTTTGGGATTTGTGTTTTCAAGTAACCCTAACCGGAGGCCTAAATAAGAACAGTGAATTGTATAAAATTTTGTTATAAATATTTTTTATAAGACGGTTCCATGTGTTATGTACAGGGTTGCCAAAAAACCTAGAAACCTGGGTATAACTAGAATTTGACAATTTAGGCTAAAAATCTAAGAATTAAGAAATAATGTGAAAACTTCTATATATTTATTACTGTTTTCTTATAAAAGCTTTTTTTTACATTAGAATCAGATAATATAAATGGGGTTTACTGCTACTTTTATATACAAAAAGAGTATAAAAAGCAAGTAAATACTAAAATAAAAATAGTCATTATCCAAAAAAAAAAGTTCTTTGTTTATTTAAATAAGACAAAACTAAATAAAAACGTTATATAAGTCATGAACTTCTAACAAAAACCAGGGTTGCCAAAAAAACAGGAATACTGCCAAAACCTGGATTTTGAGAAGTTTAAAAAAAACCTAAATTCTTACATGTAAAGTAATGAAATTTTGATCATATACAAAAAACCTATCATATAAAAAAAACAATGAAAAAACTTCTATGTAAAAATCTTTCCAAGTAGCTTTACACTATTTGTTCAATGTTGATATACTATTTATGACTGTTTTTCCATATAATTAATTTTATACTACGTCTGGACCGAGAAAATAGTTCTTTGAAAAACCTGGAAGAAGTTTAAGAATCCTGGAAATTTTTTTTAAACTTTTGACAACCCTGATCAAAACTTTCAGTCTAAAAACACTTTTCTCTTAGTTCTTCTTGTAAATTCATTAAAAATGAACGCAAAAAAGTTTGCGGATTTAAAGTTACAGCATAAGCAAAAACTTCAGTTTTCTTTTTCATACCGCTTTGACTAAATCTTATAAGCTTGTCTCAATTGAAAAAGTTTCATTTGAAGTAGCCAATGATCTAACGAGCTTAGTGCGTTCAAAGCAGCAAATGCTCTACTCGTAGAATCAAAAACTTGGCAATCCATTCTTCCACAGAAATAGACAATTCCCAAAACATGCAACTTGTTTGATTTAACAATCAAGCTATGACTATATGTTCTTTCATTCATGCAATCGATGAATCGCCTAAGGATTATACGATTAAATAGTTTTTATTTCCAGAGACTTACGAAAACTCCGTCCACCCGAAACTCCAACTGTTTCCTCAAAAACTGTACAGACTGCACTTGCTCTCGTTCATGCTCGCAACTTTTCTCCAACAAATACTTTTCGTGTCAAAAGAAATTAACGTGGTTCTAACCACCAAAAACTAAGACATCATCAGTAAAAGCACGGGCATAAAAGTTAGTGACCCGACAGCTTAACAACACACTTCCATTTATTAGTGACCAAGGAAAATTTTCTACCGTTTTTACAAATCTGTCATCTGTATTCACATCACAAGAAACGCAAACACCGCCTCCACAGCACACTGCTTTATGACTGTATCGTCCTGACATCATTGGTGCTAATTCTTTTGCGACCGTTAGTTCCTTCTCAAGCAGTGTTGAGTGCTAATCTACCTTCGAGTTCGTAAGGATACACAAAAATCACCACTAGCTATAACGCTGAACGAATTTTGAATGCAAGACCTGTGCGAATAAAAAGTACTTGGTTTCTTATGATAGGGACTTTTTATGTTTTGTAAATTTTGTATTAGCAACGCAACACAGTAACATATATCATTAAAACACATCTTCATTTTCGCAACGCGGTTGAAAGAACCTTCTAATAGCAAAGGAAGACGAACTTTCAACAAAAGATCTTTTGCTACATTTCTTCTTTTTTCAAAGTCATAATTGACCCATTTGTAAACTGCAATTTAGACTTCTATTTCTGAGTTAATGAGTAATTAAGAGCTAGAAATTAACTTTGCAAACTGGATATAAATTTGTTCTAAAAAGTTATAAGTGTCGTAAACTATAGTGAAAAATCGTTGTATGTAGCGAAAAGATCTAAGATATTTGTATTGAGAAGAAAATATTTTACTACACCATGGTATGTAGCCACATTTTGAAAATTAACTTTGTACCTAACTTTTTAAAGAATTCTATTAGTTAGGTTATTATACAGTAAAGTGCTGTTAGCTTTAAAACTGTTATGAAGCTGCGGTCATCTTTTGTTTTATTTCCTGTAATTATTTTAAAACTTAAAATATAAGTAAAAATCTATATGCAAAATTTTGCTATGCATATTAGGTTTGATCATGAAAACATATAGACTATAACAAAATGTTTTACAGTATATAAAATATTTTTGAGGCAATTTGTTGATTTTCTTAGAGTTATATTATAAGACGATGGATGGTATTTGAATTAGATAAATTTGTTGTTGCTTGATATATATATCTATTGATAAATAAAGTTGCACAAAAATAAACTTCTCTTGGACCAACTGTTTCTGCGTTCAACACGCATCCTCAGCCAAGTATTTTATCCAATTAAAGGCAAACTTTTAAGTACAGTACCAAAATTGTAAAAATTAGATATTACGTAAAAGTACAACAATTAATTAGTGCATTTTGAACAACAGTAATAACACATTTTTATATAAATAGTATTCGGTAATGTAAACAAGGTTGCCACTTTACCTGGAAACCTTGAAAAACCTGGAATTTGAGAAATTTTGAAAAAAAAACCTGGAAAAACCTAGAATTTCGTACAAAAATCAATAAAAAAACCTTGAATTTTAACAACTTTCACATGTTCAGTTGTAAAATTTCAATTTGACGCAAAAGTCTACCATATAAATAAAAAAAAATTTGTCATGATCAAAAAATTTTTTTATTAAAAAACATATTTGAAGTAGCTTTACAGTATCTTTTCAATAACTTTACAATAATTTAACATAGTTTCTTATCTTTAACTTAATTCTAAACTATAAATAGACCCAAAAATGTGTAATTTTTTTGAATAAAAACAAAATCTGCTTCGATTAACTCAGTTTATTAAACGTTGCAAAATATAATAAAACAGTAACAGATATAACAAAACATTCAAAAAATTAGCTAGTTAAGAAGTGAAAAAACTTAGATTTCTAAATTCATCTAGAAAAAAGGCAAAGAAATACTTTTATAACAGATTATAATATAATAATTATTACAGTTGCTTATATTTTATCTCATACCGCTAATTGCCATAAGTGTTACGCATACACCATAAAACACCAAGTAAAAGAAAGGCACAAAAGTCAGTAATTTTACAAAACAGCGGTACAAACGGTTAGTGCAAGATTTGCACGTTGATAACACAATCACATTCGTAATACAGTATATAACAAATACAACAAAATATTGAGCAAGTAGCACATGGAGGTTGCTAGGTTTGAAGGGGAGCAAATAATTTGCGATTAATGGGCAAAACCATACCAACATAAATGACATGAGTAGGGAGGTCAGCACAGCCTTGAAATATCGGTAGTATTGGCTTTTGTGTCGAAAACAGCTTGGCAATGAGATCAGCAATATCATCGGCATGAAATAAAGTTGAACAAACATGCCCAGGGCAATAAGAACATTTGGTGACGTAGAGAAGTTTTCTGTGGGAAATTTCACCAAGTTTTCAGCATCGTAATTCATTACAATATCTTCAGTCATTTTGTCTGCAAATAATAGCTACTAGGATGAAAAATATCTGTTTTGAAAATAAACTGATTGTTGAAAATAAATTAATTTTAACCTTTTAAGCAGCCTTTTAACTTTTTTATTAAAAATCTAGTCTTAGAAGTTAGCCAAGTATGTACGCTTTTAAAAAACATAGATAAAATACACAACTTGTTCAACTTAAATATTTCATATTAAAATTGACTGAAATAGTAAAAATTTATTGATATTAGAATTTGTGATTTATTCTAAATAGAATTAGCAAAACATTTTTGTCCTAGCCTAAAACTTTGAAAACTAAATGTTGGAAAAATAAGTCTACTAATTACTTATTTTAATTAACAAACAGACTTTGATTTCAAAAAAAAATAACTAAGGTAAAACCAAATGAAATTCCGTCTAAAAAAAGCAACTTTAATATTAAATCTGTTTCAATGAAAAATTAGACCAGTTTAAAACAAATCAAAATATTTTGAATTATTGCAATCAAATTTTTTAGAGGTAAAGTTTACTTTTAACCGTAATAACAGAAAGTTGTATTGTGTATGTTTTTTAAAAAACAATATAAAATGTTCTTTTCTGTAATATTAGAGTGTTTTGCTTCTGTATACTTGTTAACGTTTAATAAATATATAATTTAAATTTAAAAGTAAATAACATCCCTTAAAAACAAACCTAACTTTAACAACAGCTTCACTGTTAATCCAATCTAACTGGTTTTATTCTAATTTCAAAATAAACAACATTAAATTATCAAATGAATTATTTAGATTAGAGAATTCAAGTATTTAATTTATAGATTCTAGTTAAGTAATCAAGAAGAGTTGAACATATTTGATTACAATATCAACAGACTGATAACTATGAATTTCAATTAAAAGGTAAAGCTTTATTTAAAAAGTTTAAACTAATAAAAAATCTTTTTATAAATTAGAACACGTAATAACTATATATTTAAATAGTTAAATAATATGATATTTTTGATATAAATTTTAAGCCGTAAAATCTTAAAAATAAACGATCATTTACTGCTAGATAGTTAAAATTTTTGCTGAAAATAAAAATCAAACTTACTTCGTTATGTATTTTAAAAACAAGTTCGTTTAAATTAAAAATATTATATTTATTTTCTGAAGAGTTTTGTGAGTCAACAAGTAAACCTGTTTTTCTTATTTTCGTAGTTTTCAGCATTTTTAACGAAAATAATATAGCTAGTTAATAAGCATTAGCTTTTTTAAAATTTATAAAAATTTATTTTTAATCATGATCATATCAATAATGTATGCAAACATCTACAGCCATGAAAAATAGTTAAAAACAAACTAAAGAAAAAACAAATTGAATTCGTAGAATAGCTTTAACAAGATAGTTTTTTTTAGTTTATATCAAAGTTTGTACGTCAACATTTTTAGATATATATGTTTATGTTCTCTATGTTAGTCCAAATAAAAGGACTAGTGCATTTTTAACCCTCAAATGGACGACACAATTAAGTTTGTCAACTCCATACCGAACAATCTCGTTAGGTTTTTTAGTAGTTTACTAAAATACTTAGTAATTTTATGCTTAAAACTTTCACAAAGAGTCATACTTTTGCACACTAATTTATCATAATTCTAAACTTCAGATCATGTTTTATAACTTTCATGTTAAAACCTGCACACCGGAAAAATTTTCAAATTGGTGAAAGGTATTTTTTACTTTTGATTTTGTAGGTGTAAAATCAGAATATATACGTTGGTAATTTTTAGAAAAAATTAAGTTTGTACGTGCAGTACAGTGCACAACGCCTTTAATGTCACCACATTTTTAATTTTCTGAAAACGGTTATAAAATAAAAGCTGAATATCGATATGAAATTTATCCTCTTAGTATTGTGGTTTTAAAACGTTTTGAAATTTCGATTGATAAATTTCTTTTTACAGTTTGAATTTGTCATTGGTTTGTGAATAATAAACTTTTGTGTGCCCGTATACTTGGTAATATAGTAAAAATAAAATAGTTTAGTTTAAAGTAGTATGGTTGTATGGTTTACTATCTTAATAAAAATTTTAAACTATAATACACAATTAAAATAATAGTTTACTTTTTAAAATTACTAAGTTTTATTATAAACACATAGTAGACTGCATTAGTCTATAATCTAGATCCTTGATACAGCTAGCAAAATTTGCAAAATTTTTAATTATGCTTTACATTACAAAGTATTTTGTAAATGTTTGTGATTAAGTTCTTTTGACAAGATTTAAAAAAAAACAATGGTAGTTTAACAAATTAGACATTATTTAGATAAATTCTTGTTTTATACTGTTATGTGCCTTCAAACAACTTACTTTTTTTGTACATGTTTTTAATTCTATTTATTTAATAAATCCACAACTTTTTTTTATCGTTGTACAGTTTCCATAAATATCCAGATAAAATATTAATATTCTTATAAGTCAGTATTTAGTAAGTATGCTTGAAAATCTAATATGCTTTTAAAGTGTGCTTAACTAGATCAGTAGTTTAAGATGTATGAAAGCTTTTGGACTTAACCACAAATAAGTATTTTAAAGAAGAGATATTTCTAATTACAACAGTTTGATATTTTTTTCCTATTTTGGTGAGACATCATTAGACAATTTTAGCTGATCTATTTTAAAGTATTTGTAAATATGTAGATAAAAAATATTTATTTTTTCTTAACAAGTTTTTTTCGAAGCCACAATTTTGAGTATTCTAGAAATCCACTGATATTAAAAAATTCGTAGTTTTTCTATCAAATTATCAATGTGATAACTAAAGCGTTTTACTTTGTATATAAATACTTTTTTAGATAATTGGCTGTCCTGTAATGAAATCTACACTCGTTTCCATTGTTAAAGAATATTCCGCTAGTTTGCGCATTAGAACTTTATTCCTTTTAGAAATAATGAACAACAAAAATAACCATGAAACAGCTCACTTAACTTCAGGTCTTGAGCCGTACGCGGTTAGATTTTGTTATTCGTTACTTTGTACGTATATGCATTAGTATCATTCCTGTAGTCATTGTATAACTGTCTTTTTTTGTGCTGGATATAATTTTTTATTCGTTTACGAGATCCATGTAATTAAACTAACCATTGGTTTTTATGGTTTGCTCTTGGTGCAGTGTGAATAGACAGAAAAAGTACTAAAATGAAAAAAGGTTTTATAAACTTTGTTTAAAGTGTATTTTTATAAAAAGAAGTTAATTATGACATAGGTAAATAGTTCTTAACACGTCATTTGTACCGTAAGACACATAAAAAGAAAAAAAAAAGTGTTTTTATGAGAGTGTATAGTTTTTTACTCAATTGTGCTTTAAGTACAACATTCAAAAAATTTCTAAGAATAACTTTTGATCAAATTTTTATTCAATGGCTTAAAAATTGGCTGTTAAGTATTCAGAAACTGAATTAGTTTCATAAATAAAACCCGTAAGATTAAATGATTAATGTAGTCTTTGGCAGATCTAGCAGCAGGACACTGATTGAGTATTGCCTTAAGTATAAAATAAGAAATAACATTCTTGTAAGCTAGGCCCATATTAGGCACTTATTTTAATTAAGTAAGTTGATACATAATTCCTTATATGGTAACCCGAAAAACAAGAAAAATTTTTCTTTTAGCAACGTTGATTTTTTTCAGAAAAACATACTTTTTTAATATAAATTTAGAAAACTTTGCTTTAAAAAAAGAACTCTAGCTAAACTTAAACAAGACTAATACATTCGAAAACACTTTTAAACTTTTTTATCGACATATGAGTTATGATATGAAAATAATTTTTTTTTGGTTCAGTTTTACTTTTATTTGTGAAAAGTTTTTAAACAGCGCTTTAGTTTGCAACTCAATGTTTTAATTAAAGTTTTCGAAATGTGTTTTTAATATTACTGTACAGTTATTTTAATATAATTAACAATATTATTGTTTTTAGTCACTTTAATTGTTTAACAATAACTCTACTAAACTTATTTTATTAAAAATACAGCTGTTTTCTCAATGGTAAACTTTTTAACTACCTTATTGACAGACTAAATTACTTAAAAAACATGTTATTTGAAACAAAGAATTAACTATTATTTCTTTTTTAACTTTAAAAAATAGTTTTTAATATCTTATAAAAGTTTAAATTTTTTTCTAGAACAAATATCATAAACTAATTAAGTTTAGATTAATCATTAAAAGCATTTGTTTTTGCTAGTGATGTACCGGACCCGGATCCGGACTTTTTTTTAAAATTAGAATCCGGCCGGAACCGGATCCGGACTTTTTTTTTAATTAAAATCCGGCCGGAACCGGATCCGGAATTTTTTTTCAAATTAGAATCCGGCCGGATCCGGATATCAGACAAAAATGGCAATATCCGGCCGGACCCGGATAGTGAGTCCGGTACATCACTAGTTTTTACCCAAACTAGTTAAGCTTAAAATGTTATATATAAAACTTTTCTTTTCACATGCTTTATAGTCTAATCTAACGACAAATTATTTATAATGTCCTTTATATTTTTTATAATGTTGGTATGTCATGATATCAACAAGAATATCATTTTACTATAACATATACTATGATAATAATAATAAAAATGATAACCATAAAGGTTATGGTTTTGTGCCAAAATTTTGTGGATTTTATTTCACAAAACTTTATCCATTAAATAAGTTCCTTTAAGGAAAACAAAATAAATTTATTTAGAAAATTATTCTATAAACTACCTCTGAGATTTTCAGTTTTATGTTAATTACTAAAACATTTAACTATACTTTTTTATGGAAAGTAATGAAAAATTTTAATACAGGGTTGCTAAAAAAATTAGAAACCTGTAATTTGATAATTTTGGCAAAAAACTAGAACTTTAAAAAAAAACTAGATAAACTTGGAATTTTAAACAAAAAAAAAACCTGGAAAAACTTAAAACTCTAAACAATTCTACTTGCCAAATACGAAAATCTAGTTTAACACAAAAAGTCTACCACAAAGATAAAACTATTCTGTCAATATCAAAACAAAATTATTAAAAATCAAATTATAAGTAGGTTTATTAAAGCAATCCCGTTAATAGTATATTTCATTTATGATTTATTCCAACTTAAACTCTAAAATATAGTTGTTAAGACTGTTTTTAACACCAACTAGAGTTTTTTTTTTAGTTTTATTTTATTAAGGTTGCTATCAAATCAGGTCAATTTGTTATTTGTTTATATATTATATACAAAAGATAAATAGAGTAAAACTTAAGGTTTTTTTTATAAAACTTAACCAGTAAAAGTTAATTACATGGAATCATTTATATAACTTTTATTTTAACGTTTACTACTTAGTTCTTGATCACACTATATCATTTAAACTCAATGATCTGTTTATTTTTTGTTTTTAGAAACTCTTATTTCATTATTATTATTTTTTTTATTTAATCAATTTATATTTAAAACTAGGCTACGTTTCAGTGAACACTTATTTTGAAGTGCTCTTTTTTTAATAAAGAATAATATATACATTTTTGCTACCTCATGTTTATAAAATCATTTAAGTTACATTTAACACATTCGGAAGACTCAGACTATTATTTAAAGCTTAAGTAGAAGTAATTATTTGAATGAAAAAATTTTTTAAGGTATTTCAAGTAATAATTTTAGTAAAAATTTGTAATTTTATGCAGGTTAAACCTAACAATAGTTTTCTTATCTTTGAAACTTAGTTTAAAGACAGACTTTTTGTTTAAGAACAGGTATAAAATTATTTATATTTGTATAACTACTTAAAGTATACATTTTTTCCCTATAGACAAATGAAGATAGGTTGTGGGTTCAGTGCAACTTATATCTCACATAATATATTTTTATTATATTTTAATAGTACTAACTAGGTTTCTGTAAATGTATATTTAATCAAAACTATACGGAAGCTTCCAATTTTTTTTTGGGGTTTAATTGCTAATTTATAGTGAAAATTACTTAAGTTATAGGTAAAGTTGATTAAGGATACTATAACTTAAAAAAATAAAGTAAGTAAACTAATACATTCCACAGTAGGTTGGTAAGTTGGTTAACAGCAACTGAATTTTAAGATTACCAGAAAATCAAAACAAGTTTTGTGTAGTTGGATAAAATTTAATTTGTTTGTTACCCAAAGTTTTTGTATTCGTTTTTTTTTCTGATTCAACTGTTTTAAAAGTTACGTAAGTTGAAGTGAGCTAATATTTAGAGTTTTAAAAATTTAAAGTTACCAAAACTTTAGCATAAATTTTCCTCAAAATTAAGAACTTAATAAACTACAAAAAAAATACTTATAATTATGGCTACTTTTTACCTTTTTTTTGATATGGTGAATAAGTAAAGAGAAAATCATTTGGGGGTGCACAAAATATTTAGGGTACACGCAAAAATTATTTAAAGTTTTTTATTACATTTATTTATTTTAAGCGATATACTTAAATGATAAAGTTAAATTCTGCCCTGGTGTTTTATCTGAATTTCATAAATTGACCATTTTAGATATAAGACTATTCTGGTCTTTTAACTCAATTATCTTTCTTTAAGTTAACTGTCTTCTTAACATCTTCAATAAAAGAAAGATAAAATCTGAATGTCCCGAACTATTGTCCTTACTCCATTGCTTGGGTTAATGAGCAGAAAGTCCAGTATGTCAATGAGCTACAACCATGATAGAGATTTAATAGACTTAATTTGAAAGGTTAATATTTGTTGTTTTTTAGTAATAATTTTCAAATTACAATATTACGCTCAATAACCCAAATTCCTTATTTTTAAACCAACAGAGTTTATGTTAAACACTCTTTGAACTAAACAACCATTCTTACATGATACTAAAAGTAGTTTCACTAATAATTATAATTTAAAACAAATTATTATACTTACAGGAATATTTAGAAAATAATTTTAAATACCCTAACATTTTGTGAAGTAAATTTACTCTTCTCTTTAAATACATCAAGTAACAGTTTATATATATAAAAGTTGAATAAAATATTGGCTTAGATTAAAACAGAGTTGCCTTACTCTAAGGCTAGTTTGAACTTTTCAAAAATTTTGTGAAAAATTAAAGCTGGCTTGGGTTTTTAGCTCAGGCTACTTAGGTCTGCTTTTTAAGAAACTTTAAGCTAGTGATATTTATTAGTTTCTGATTTTGAATTTTTATTCTTTATGATTTTCTAATATATTCTAACTATTTAGTTCTTTTTTTTAACAAGAAAATCTTAGGGAATTATCCTTGACCAACTGTATATTTCCCAGCTTTTGAACTTTTCTACTATTCTTTTTTCAAGTACGGATGGATTCAGACTAGTTTGATGTAACTCTGGCTAGATTTTTTATTAAGATTAATGATTTTACTCTAAAAATTGAAAATTTGATATTTTTTTTTTCAGTTCTAGATTTTAGTATAAGCTAGGGTTACCTTTCACTCATGCTAGTAAAACTTTTCTTTATAATAAAATCTGACTTATGTTTTTTTTCACAAATGCTTTTATATACAAATATGCAATGCTTTTATATTTCAGATTTCTAAAGTTTTTTTTAGGTCTAACTTATCTTATTACAATAATGTTTATCTTTACACATGTTCAGCTTTTGACTATCTCTTTTTTTTAAATAGTTAAAATGACCCAGGTTAGTATGATAACTCATGCTGGGTTAGTATAAGTATACTCAGGATAAGTAAGGTCATTTAGAACTTTTGAAAAACCTAAGGATGACTTAGTATATTTCAGGCTTTTTTTACTAGTTTAAAATAAGTCTTGCCAGTTTGAATTTTGTTTACTAAAGAATCTCAGTATTGTTTCATAACTTCAGAAAATCTCAGCCCAGTGTTTTCTAGATCTTGAATTATTTTTTTTTTTTAATTTCATATTCTGATATTTTATAGCCAACTTAGTTTAAACTTTGATGATTAAAAAAAATTATTTTTTTAAGTATATATTTCAGATTTTTTCAGGTGATTAAAAATCAGGATGATTCAGGAAAATTTAAAATCATTTAAGATAGTTTTTTGACCAAAAAACCCTGTTTTTGCTTGTTATTAGTTACTCATACTGAATTTTTTCTGGTTTCAAGAAAACTACACCTAAGAATTATACTCCTTATAAAATCATTAACTCTTTTAAATATAACTTTAACTACTAACTAGGAATCTATAAGTTATAAATGTTCTAATTTTAATAATTTTACCAGTAAGTTTATAATATAATAGTTCAAAATAATTGTTCCTTTATGCTTTGCAAACATTCTTGAAAACTAATTAAGAATTTGTTTTTTTTTTGTACTGTAATAATATGTGACTTAAAAAATTCACGTAAGTTTTCACTATTTTGTGAAATATTGAATTAGTTTTCTCTCTTTTAATTATAATTTATTATAATACAATAAAAATATTATTTGTTTCAAGTGTTTTATAGTTCTTTAATTTTTTAGTTTACCTGAAAATTGCTAATTATTACTATTTTTCAATAATTTTATTCTGAAATTGGAATAATAAAGGTTAGTTTCAAGTTTTTTTAGATTTTAATTAAAACTTTTACTAGTAAGGATTTTTTTTAATAATCAGGTCAGCTTAGAATTTTTTCTAAACATAATATTAGTTTTTTGAAATTAAAACTTTTTTGCTTAAAAAATAATGTTTTAATTTGTAAGTATTATGTCTGTTTGTTTTATCTATGATATTTCAGGTGTTCAAACTTTATCAACAATATCTTTTTCAGTGTTTAGGTCTTACTAGTGTTTTGACAGTCTTTTGGATCAAAAAGTGACATTCCTGGTATTAGTACAAAAAAAACTTAACTTGAGCTAAGCCAGAATTTTAAAATATTTAAAAAATATGATAAGATTCAAGTAATTACAGTTAACTATTTAATTTTAGTGTATAATACCAACCTTAACTTACTATTTAAATTCAAATTTTATTGTTTATATTTTTTTAGAGATAAATAAAAAAGGTTTACTAGAGTTAAAATTCAACACAATTTTTTTTTCCAAAATTAATCTTAATATCTTTTGTAATGTTTTAATTAGATTAAAAGGCATTTAGTTGTTTACAAAAAAAATATATCTTCACATACTCAGGATAAATTTTAGGATAGTTTAAAATTTTAAAAACTTGGACATTGTATGAAGTTTTTGAAAAATTATACAAGCACATAATTGTTTGAACTTTTTCATATAAAATTCAGACCAGTTTTTATATATTACTTGAGTATTTGGCTATAATTTTATAATTCCTTTTTTGTTTATTAATAAAGTTTTTTAAATATTTTAACTTTAAGTTGTATATTTTGTCATTTCATTTTTTATTTTTTTGTCAATACTATTATTTTTTATTTACTTGATGAATCTCAAACTGGTTTTTTGTCACTAAAACTTAAAAGACTGACAATTCCAAAACAAACTTTTAATCAAATTACATTATAGTTTTATCAGTGTTTATCAGTGTATCAGCGTAATTCAAGATATTTTGAAAATTTTTTCAGGCTGAACTATACAATTTTGTAATTTAAAAAAAAACATTTGATAGGTTTAAGTTTTCTGCACATGTCAAGATAAGTTTTCCTATACTTTAAATAATATTTAGTTTCAATATTTTGTTATTTTATCACCAATTTATTTAAAAAAAAGTTGATTTTTATTCACTTTAATAAGTTTTCAATTTCTTATTATAATTTTAAAAAAACTAAAGACAACAAATTAAAAGGTCAATAAAGAAAGTTTTTTTTTACTCAAATAAGTAACAACAATGTATATTCAGTTACAAACTTAAAATTAAGTTGTTTGTATTAAGTTTAAAAAGCAATCTTAGAATGTTTTTAATGTTGACAACTGCCTTATTTTCATTTTGTTTGACAGAAAGAAGTGGTAATCTTCTACAATCCAAAACTTCATAGAATGTAAAAGTTTATGAAATGAACAATATTAGCTTCAAGTACACAGGCCTTGGAACAAGAATATCTGAGCAACAATAGATACATATATTTCTATAAATTAGTTGATTTAATTCGTTTTTCTTTATGATTAATATCTTTAATTTATACAGATAATTTTAACATCAAAAAAGTGTTAACGTTTATTTAAATATGTAGTTTATACATAAAGAAGCATTTTAAAAACACTGGATATGTAGTAGGTGTCAAATATACACGAACAAACACTTCTGCACGAGAGGTCAATTTTGCAGGGCATCAATTCTGCACAAGAGTTTACTTTTGCAAGGGTTGAATTTTCTTTTTAAATTTCAGTTTTTTTCTATATTCACTATTACTCTTCACTCTCGGTCGGTATATATTTTTCTTTTTTAACTTTTTAACAATTTATATTGTTTTTATAATTTCTATTTGATTCATTTTTATGTTTTTTACTATCACTGTTACTCCCTACTCTTGGTTTTTTTGAATTTTTTAGTTAATTTTTATCGTATTTTTGTCTTTTATTTTTTTACTCTCGTGCAGAAGTTCCTTCTTGCAAAAGTTTCTTCCTGCAAAAGTGTCTTCGTTCAAAGGTGTTCCTTCGTGAATATTTGACCCGTTCCCATTTGGTAGGCATCGCGGAAATGTGTTTGCATAAATTAGTACGCAAGAGGAAAGCGATAAAAATATTTTTGGAAGAAGTTTAACAAAATAAAGGTTTTTTAAAAAGGACTAACTGATAAAATATTGTTGCAGTTAATATAAGGACTACATGTTTTACAAACTAAGATATTTATTTATAAGCGGAAAAATGCAATGATAAAATAAATTAAAGTAATCTCATATTCCTACCACTAGAGGATCTTTATAATTAGATGTTGGGGTGCACAATTTTTTATTATGCTGTTTAGTGCGCATAGGTTTTTATTACCTTGACGACCACTGATTTATATACAGTAATTTGCTTGTAAGTTGGCAAGTAAAATCCGTAGTTGACATGCGAAATTAACGTTATTCTCTGAAATCTGGTAACTCCTGGATTTTAATGTTAATTTCAGCATTTTGAGTGCAAACTTCGCACTGCAAAGTTATTCTGCAATCAAGTTTACGCGGCAGGTATTTGTACTACACAAAAATCAGATAAAGACTTAAAATAGAAACAACTTTTAATTCTAAATTACAAATAATCTTTGATAATAACATTTATTATAACTATACTTTAAACAGTAAAAACTTCTTTATGAAATGTTTTTATTTTTTAGAAAATTACAATTATTTTAACTTTAAAAACAAATCAGTATGGATACAACTAAAACTTCTACGAAGCTAAAAAGAAAAAACAACAATTTAGTTGGTGAAGAAAGCACGTTGTGCAAGAGAGCTAAAACAGAAAAAGACATTTTAGCATGCTTGTCTGCCAAAGACAAAGATGTTAAAGACAAAAATTTTTTGGAATCTATGAGGAAATGCGCTTTCCCACAGATTGATGAAGAAATACTCGAACTAATAACAATATATTTCGAAACAGGTAAGTTAATTTAACAATAAAAAGTATTTATTTGGTAAAAGCTGGAAAAAATGCCTCTTTTATTATGTAACTTATTAAAACATGTTAGTAATAAAAAATAAAAATAAAAACGATGAATACATAATAATTATCATATTCGTTTGTTATGTTTACTCTGTTTAGAAATAATTTAAAAAATGTTTTTCAATCATAAAACTAATTACTTTTTTGTCTGATTTTATTTATATAGATTTTTATTAACTAACAAGCATGTTAAGCAAACTACTATGTGTTAAAAATTTTACATACCAACTAAAAGTTTAAAATTTGAATAAAAAACCCAACTAATTTAAAGTAAAATTAAATCAAGGGCTTTAGTAGCATTTACTTTTTTGAGACACGACTGTATCTAATGATGTGTTATTGCAAAGCTAAAGTTTAATTATCAATACTTTTAAATTTCATAAAAAATGATTTAAAACAAGGAACTTCGGTATTTTTTGTACATACATGTGAATAGTTTTATATAAAATAAATTATTGCTAGCCGACTTTCTAAAGCTTAAGTTCAAGCTTAAAACACGAAAAACATTAAAATATATATAAATAAATAATTCAAGTCAACTTATTAAAATAAAAATTTACTATATATTTAATATATTTTCATCATTTTTGCATGTCAAAAAAAATTAACAACCATTTTGCCTTAAAAAAAACAACTCAACTATGATGGGTCGGTAACGTTATATAAGTTATAATAAATATTATAGGTGTACTTTATATCTATGAAGGGAATGTTTTCGAAATCATAGCAGCTGCCAATCTCCTGTACTCAGACCACCTTAGAGAACTCTGCTACAACTACTTGAAACAGAAAGTCAACATGAGAACTTGCTGCATGTACTTCAAAATCGCTCACTTTTGCGTGGTTCCAAGCTTGCTGGAACACTGTTTGGACTTCATCGCACGTTGCTTCGACCAGTTCGCTCGCACAGGCGACTTCGACCACCTTGACTTTGTTCTCTTCGACAAAATTGTGACGACCCAGCGGTTGAACGTCAAATCGGAGCTGCAGGTAGTCGACGCAATAGACTCTTGGTTGAAGCACAGACTGCCGTTTCGCGGTCAGTTTGCTTTCGAACTGCTGTCAAAGGTTCGGCTGTCTTTGCTTTCAGAAGGAACTCTGAAAGTTATGTTATCGGAAAAGTACGTGTTTTCAAACTTTCAAGAGTGCAAAGACCACATTGGAGCTTCCTTGCTTCATCCTCAGAAGGAAGCAATGCGGTGTTACGACGGCACCAACTTTGACATGCTGTTTTTCGGAGGCAGCATTTTGGAAACGAAGAAGTCGCAGGTAATGAACAGAGCGCAAAAGGCAACTTTTGACTACAGCATCCCTAGAAACCTCAAGTACATGTCAGCGAAAAAAAAAGAAGCTTTCGGAGACCTGCTGCCCAAAACTTCCGCGCTGAACCTCTTGAAAAACAGAGTGACTTTCGAGCACGGACTGCCGAAAATCACGGACGTGCTGCCGATGAAGCAGGCGCGTCACGACGGGATCGCGGTCGAGTCGGCGGGAGAAGCGTACCTGCTGGGAGGCTACGACAAGCACCGCAACCACGTGTACTCCGTGGAGCGGTACGTGCCGAGCAAGGACGCGTGGAAGGTGGTCACCACCGTGCCGCAGAGGAGGAACAGGTTCTGCGCGTGCTCCTTCATGGGGAGGATCTACGTGTTCGGAGGAACGAGCACCAAGTTCGACCCGGCCAAGACGTGCGCCTCCTTCGACCCTTCGAGCGGCAGGTGGAGGAGGATGGCGGACATGGGCGAGCCGAGAGTGTTCAGCGCGTGCTGCGCCTTCCGGGGTAGGATAGTCGTGTCGGGAGGCTTCCACGCGAGGAGGCCGTCCAGGGAAGTGGAGGAGCTCGACCCGGCTTCGAACGAGTGGAGGAAGCTGCCGTGCCGCTTGGTGAAAGGGAGGTACATGCACGCGTCGGTCTGCGTGAACGACAAGCTGTACGTGGTCGGCGGCTACTCCCGCGACATGGAAGTTTACGACGGCGCGAGCGGAAAGTTCACGGTGATAAAATGCGACTTGATAAGCCGCGACGACTTGTTCAACAAAGTTGCGGTGATCGGGAGCGAGATGTTTCTGTTCCAAGACGCTCCCGTCAAGTATTGTCCCGAGAAGAAAGAAGGCAAGAAGTGGTCGACGGACGTCAACTTTGACAAGATTTTCAAAAGTCTGGTGAACTTTTATTGCGTTGCTGTGCCTAAAAAGTAAAGCTTTTAAGCTTATTACTAGGCTTCAGAACAATAATTTTCTTGAGTTTAAATTGTTAATAAAAATATTTAGGTTATCTGATTACAATACTTTTTTGAATTGCTAAAAGACCTTAGTTTGATTGAATAAAGTTAAAGACTTACTAAACATATTTTTTCGTTGACATTTTTATGATTCCTAAGTTGTGATTAACAAACCGTTTATGTAATAATTATTGTTGAATGATAAAAAATTAAGTTTATACTTGAAACTCGAATAATGATTTTTTTTTAACTTGATAAGGGGTTTAATGGATTGAAACAATAGTTTATAGAAATATTATTATACTTAAGTTATGTTTTTTTAACTGGTCAAAAGAAAGTATTATCTTCTAAATTTTTAATAAGTATATTCGGCAAGCTTTAATTTATGTCTTAAAGTTTTTGCAAAAACCAAAAATAGTACAGATACTTTCACCCATTTATAATTAAACTTGTATCGCAAAATTAAGCATGACGTCCTTGTTTTAAATTTTTAAGAAGAGTTTCTAACTTTAAATTATAAGCTGTTTTTTTACTTTATTTTGCTACATGTGTTTATATTTAAAGGACAAGTTTAAGTCCTGATAGACGTTTCTCGACCATTTCGCATATGAAAAATAAAAAAACGACTAATTTATTAACCGGAACTTGAAATAATAAAAAGATTAATTTCTCAGCAAGCCAGTAAGTCCACAGCTTGTACGATTTTAGTTGTTGTCAAAAAAGGGAAACCGCTCAGTTCCAACCCGCGATCAACTCCCTACCGCGTACGATTATCACCCGATCAAATCCGAGAACTGCTTACCAACCAAGTTTTGGGAGTAACAGTGATTGTAAAAAATAGATAAACAATGTATTTCAAAAATGAATAAGAAATTTCAGGTGGAAATTGATTGCGGGTAGGAATTATAAGTATACCCAAAAACGTAAGTGTTTGTAAAAATATTCAATATTTTTTCATTAAATTTTGAATGTAAAAGAGAGTAAAAATTTTTTTTTATACTTTACTATGCTTAACTTAATCAATTTATATCTTTTTTTATTTTTTTGACTTAACTTTTTCCGTTCGTGATGAATATGAGCTTCTTTCCAAGCTAAAAAGCTATTTTATACTTCAATACGCTTGATTGAAACAGCATTAAAAACATTATGTTGAGTACCATCTTATTGCAAGACAAACAATTTTTTTCATTATAAACTTAATTAAAAACTTTAAGCGCTTTCGGAATTTACAAACTCCCTTATCAAAATGCCTTACACTTACTAGTTAACCAAACATAAAATAAATGGAGTGAAACAAATCATTTGTAAAAAACACAGCTAATTAAAACGACAAGTAATTAACAAAAATGGATTTTTCATAAACAATTAAGACAAAATGCATTATTTAAGTATATTATTAGTTACTCTTGATCCTTTATCAGGACCAAGCTGATTATTTAAAATTGGTTGAAGTTTTTTTTAATTAGTAGAGCTTCTGAAGATAATAAACCGTTATACGAACTGCACGTTTTAATAATTTCAAAATAATTATAAATGTTTTTACAATTAGTACAAAATACACAGTTTTCGATATGTTTAAATACCGCATTATTGGTTGAAGTCACATGTTCTTTTAAAGAATGTTTTAAAAGCGCTGTTTAAAAGCTTTTTACAAAACTTCTTTTCCAAAGCAAAGTTTTCTAAATTCATATTTAAAAAGTATGTTTTTCTGAAAAAAATCAACGTTGCTAAAAGACAAAATTTTCTTGTTTTTCTGGTTACCATATAAGGAATTATGTAACAACTTACTTAATTAAAATAAGTGCCTAATATGGGCCTAGCTTACAAGAATGTTATTTCTTACCTTAAACTTAAGCCAATACTCAATCAGTGTCCTGCTGCTAGATCTACAAGAGACTACATTAATCAATTAATCTTACGGGTTTTATTTATGAAACTAATTCAGTTTCTGAATACTTAACAGCCAATTTTCAAGCCGTTGGTTAAAAATCTGATCAAAAGCTATTCTTAAAAAATTTCTGAAAGTGTACTTAAAGCACACTTGAGTGCAACAACTTTAAATTCTTATAAAAACACTTTTTTTAAAATGTATTATGATACAAATGACGTGTTTAGAACTGTTAACTTTTTGTCATAATTACCTTCTTCTTATAAAAAACACACTTTAAACATAATTTATAAAACCTTTTTTATATTTAATATTTTTTCTGTCTATGCACACTGCACAAGTAAAAACCATGACAACCACTGGTTAATTTAATTACAAGGAGCTCGTAAACAAAAATAAAAATAACTTTACTAACAACAAAAATATATCTAGCACAAAAAAACATTTATACAATGACTAAAAGTAATGGTTTTAATGCAAATACGTACAAAGTAACGAATAACAAAAACTAACTGCGTACGGCGCAAAATCTGAAGTTAAGTGAGCTGTTTCATGATAATGTTTGTTGTTCATTATTTCTAAACGGCATAAAACCCTATAGCGCAAACTAGCCGAAAGTTCTTTAACAATTGAAACAAGTGTGGATTTCATTTTAGAACAGCCAATTGTCTAAAACAAGTAATCATTTACGAAAATAAACGGTTTATTTATCAGATAGCTAAGTTAATAGAAAAATTTCAAAGTATTTTGATAATAGTTGATTTCTAAAATATTAAAAACTGCGGCTTTGAAAAACCTTGTTAAGATTATAAAACATTTTAATCTATATATTCACAAATTTTTAAGTATACACAAAGTTAGATAACCAAATTTTTTCTAATAATATCCAACAAAAAAATAAGATAGAAAATAAAAACTTTAATAAACTTTTGTAATTCTTGCCAGCATGGTACGCACTTTTTGTCCGAAAAACGGTGTGTTTAAAATGTAATATTTTTGCTTTGAAATTAAATAAAATCAAACCTAAAAGTAGTTATACAGAACATATATGAAAAAAGCTATAATGTTTTAAATTAAAAAAACTAAAACTGAAGGAACAAGAAAATAAGTTATGAACCAATTATGAAGTTAAATTGTATATAAAACCCAATATTTATAACTACATACTACAGTTAAGAAGGAATAAATTATTATAAATATAACTTGCTTTTTTGAATAGATACAATTCGAAAAAGTATGATCAGTATTTTCATAATTTTTTTTTATTAGTTATTAGCTATATGTGCTATGCAATTTTCAAGGGAAAACAAGATAGATTAAAAACCTTTTTTGGTTTAATATAGTTACAAACAAACATACGTAAATAAATACTAACATTTTTTATATATGTAAAAATAAATGCATTTCTTACATTTATTGAAATACTTAAGACTTCTAATGACAAACATGTTTTGTTCTTATGACTAAAGTTTTTGTTTTGAAGGATTTCGCTTTAATAACCTTTTATACATTTTAATGGCTTTATATGTTGCTGTATTAGGCTTAATGTAGATAATTAAATACCAAAACTTCCTAGGTACGCACTACCGGTTGGGTTCTCACTTTTGCGCTGTGGTCAAAGTGCGCACCTAGTTGGCAGGTAAGTGTACTTATTTGTGGTAAAGTCAAAAACTTTTATCGATTTCTATTTTAGTTTTTTTTTACTTTATTTTTATGACTTAAGATGTTTGCATATATAACTAATGTGGTTATGAATAAAATTCTGAATAGCGAAATTTCATTAACTTTTAGTTAAGCTAATGCCTATTACTAACTATATTATTTTCCTTAAGTATGCAAAAACTACAATAATATCAAAACAAGTTTACTTTCTAACTCACAAAACTCTGAAGAAAATAAGTTTAACGTTTCTTATTCAAACAAACTTGGTTCTAAAATGTATAATGAAGTAAGTTTTTATTTTTGTTTTTAGCAAATCTTTTAAGTATATAGCGGTAAACGTTCGTTTCTTTTTTAACTTTTACGTTTTTAAAGTTCATACCAAAACTTATTTTCCCTTAATTTTGTAAACATATAGCTATTACGTATTCCAAGTTATAAAATCTTTTTTATTGATTTAAACTTTTTAGATAAAACTTTACCTTGTTATGTTAATTTATGGTTATCAATCTGTTGATATTGTAGTGTTCAAGTATTCTTGATTACTTAATAAGAATCTATAAATTAAATACCTGACTACTCTGATTTTAATACTTCATTTAATAACTTTGTTCTGGTAATTTTTTCCTGTTAGAACAAAATCAGTTAGTTTTAGTGTTTAAGATAGATCAACAATATATTTGTTGTAAAAGTTATGTTAGTTTTTAGGAGACCAGATTTAACAATTGCTTACTTTTAAATTAAAATTATTTATTTTTTTAACTTTAACAAGAATACGGAAGTAATTAATTTAAATCTATTGCAAATAGTATTTAATTTAGTTTTTCAAAGTATACATTATACAATGTTCTGCAATTACATTTAAAAGATAAATTTATCTCTTAAAACTTTAATTGCAATAAAAGAAAAACTCTTTTAATTGTTTTAAACTGGTTTAATCATTGATTGAAACAGATTTAGTATTTAAGCTGCTCTACTTTCCAGACGAACTTTCATTTGGATTTACCCTGTTTTTTTGACTTCAAAGTTTATTGGTTGGTAAAAATAAGTAATTATTAGAGTTATTTTTTTGATATTTAGTTTTTCAAATTAAACAAGTTAAACAAGTTGTGTAAATTTTTTATAGCGTACATACTTGGCTAATTTCTAATACTAGTCTTTAATAAAAAAGTAAAATGGTTGTTTGAAAGTTTCAAGGACTTAAAAAAAATTCTTAAGGGTTATTAGAAACTAATGAGTTTAGTTTCAAAACAGATATTTTTCATCCTAGTAGCTATTATTTGCAGACAAAATGACTGAAGATATTGTAATGAATTACGATGCTGAAAACTTGGTGAAATTTCCCACAGAAAACTTCTCTACGTCACCAAATGTTCTTATTGCCCTGGGCATGTTTGTTCAACTTTATCTTATGCCGATGATATTGCTGATCTCATTACCAAGCTGTTTTCGACACAAAAGCCAATACTACCGATATTTCAAGGCTGTGCTGACTTCCCTACTCATGTCATTTATGTTGGTATGGTTTTGCCCATTAATCGCAAATTATTTGCTCCCCTTCAAACCTGGCAACCTCCATGCGCTACTTGCTCAATATTTTGTTGTATTTGTTATATACTGTATTACGAATGTGATTGTGTTATCAACGTGCAAATCTTGCACTAACCGTTTGTACCGCTGTTTTGTAAAATCACTGACTTTTGTGCCTTTCTTTTACTTGGTGTTTTATGGTATTTGCGTAACACTTATGGCAATTAGTGGTATGAGATAAAATATAAGCAACTGTAATAATTATATTATAATCTGTTATAAAAGTATTTCGTTGCCTTTTTTCTAGATGAATTTTGAAATTTAAGTTTTTTCACTTCTGAACTAGCTAATTTTTTGAATGTTTTGTTATATCTGTTACTGTTTTGTTATATTTTGCAACGTTTAATAAACTGAGTTAATCGAAGCAGATTTTGTTTTTATTCAATAAAATTCAGTTAACTTAGTATATAAAGTATTAAAATAAAATTTTATAGAAGAAAAGTATAATAGTTCACCAAGCAGTTGTTAGATTGTAATACAAGCGTTTAAGATAATAATTTTATAAAAAAGTGTAAAAATTAAGATAGACATATACTCAATTAAACTAATTGATGCGTTCTAAAGACTTATTTGAGTAATAAAAATTTTTATTTCATGTAGGTGGTAGACGTTACTGTATTTCATGCTGATAAAGGCTTAATCATTTTAACCAAGGTTTTGTAAACTAACTATATGATAAATTTTCAAAAATAGTCTTAGCAAAAGCCTCTATTATCTGTATGTACCCATTAACTAATTATCATCCTCTATAACCAAAACTAACCTGAAACCTGATTCTAACTAATGTTTTTTGAACTGACTGTTCTAGTAAATATTAAACTTATCCAAACGATCCTTATTTCCTAATATTAACTTAGTGAGCACTATACTGCACCGCACGATCATAAAAAACTCCTGTAACAATCAGCGTCTTGGCTTTGTCCTTGTAATATAATGTTTGTTTGTTGATGCTTTAGTAAAAAAAATTCAAACAATGTCTTCACAAGCTTAAATTTGTTTTTATTATGTTCTTCTAACATGAGATTAGTTTTTAACATGTATCTTGACTAATTCGATCAACAAATCTCAAAATATTATCAAATAGGAAAGTTAAAACTAGAATCTAGGTAAGAGATCTGTAAAGTTTTTATGCGGTGGGCCAGATGTGGAAAAGTTTAGTCATTGGCTAGCCAGAGCTTGTATATATTTATTAAACCACAGAAACTATCTAAATATTTTCGATTAAACATAAGTTCTGTTTGAACTTTTATACTATATCTAATATAAGTTTAAAATCTTTTGCAAAAATTTCCTAAAACATTTTTTTCTTATTTTTAAATCCATTTTTAAATTGTAGTTATATATTTACTTCAAACGGTAACTAAATATTTTTTGTATACTTTAGTTCACTATCAAAGAAAGTTTTATTAGGTTTTTAACTTCTTTTTATTTATTTAAGTGTATGTTACTTAATGTTATAGAATTTACGGACACATTTTTTAAAGAAGAGCCTTTACTTTTTTTTAACGTCCTGGACAAGACATTAAAAGGCATCCGTGGTGTGCGACTATAACCAAAAGGTTTTTTTCGCGCACCAGGTCCTAGGTCCAAATATTTTGAGCGTACCTTTTGTCGCTTTCTTTGGCTTTCTTTGGAACGGGCGTAGAGAAAAACTCCTAAAACACCTTTAGACAAGTGATCGAAAAACTGCGGCCCGCGGGCCAAATTCGGCCCTCATAGCCAAAATTTGCGGACTGCGAGGGACTTTTCAACTATAAACATACTTTTAAAAAACAATTAAAAAGAATTTTTTGTGGTAAAAACTTACAATTAGGTTCTTCACTCAAATATTACTTTTTATTAGTACCCAATTTTATCATATTTTTACTTTGTAACAGTTTTTTCATACTGATTACTGCAATTATTTTAATATAAAAGCGACCCGCAACGGCTTTTTTATAATAACACGGTCCGCAAGCAATGCTGCTGACCCTTGTCTTAGACTAAGGTTTCAATGTATAACGTTTTTATCCACGACAACTTTTATTTAAAAAATCACCTGGACAACAATTATTGATTTATAAATGCATTCTTTATGCGCTTTCTAAGGAGGCCGATTCCTCTAAAGTTGACTAGTTTGGTACTTAACTTAATTGCGTGGTATAAGTATGGACAAAATGGTGCCAGGCACTTTATTTATGCGAATATTGTGATTATATTTAGTTATCAAAAAAAGTACGAAATGGCGTAGATTAGATACTTTTTACAAAATTAAAACTTGAGGTTTATATAAGCAATTTGTTTTATTTACTTTGTTTGTAAGAACTTTATGTTATGTATTGCTTAGTAGGATATTTGCATACGTTATGGTTATTAGCTAAACATTAAATTCCAAAGTTTTTATAGAATTTTTATATAAATAAAGCTAATGCATATTAAGTAGGAATATTATTTTTGTTAAAGGTTCAAAAAACTACCAAAAATAGAAAACAAGTTAATTTATTCTTGTATATTTTTTTATCAGAACAAACTTTTTCATAGAAAATGTAATGCAGTAAGTTTAAAATTTAGTTTTAAGTAAATCAATCGACTATAAATAGATTTGATAATCAGTTCTTTAAAAAAATTTTAAAGTTTGTCCATTTTAAAATTGAAACTTTGGCCATGACTTAAGTTTCGATAAAACTTACTAAAGTCATATATTAAGCCAAATCTCGAACTGAACCTGAATGACTAGCTCATAATTGCACAGTAAAGTAAATGAAATGCATGTTAAAGTGGTAGAGGACAAAACCAATTCGAAAAAAGGAGTTGCACAAATTAATTAGCATTTTAAAAGGTTTAAAGTATCTACCAACTACTACAGTTAATCCTTTATGATAGTAAAACTACATGTAACCTTGTAGCAACCAGTAGATTAAAAAAAAGTCACCAACTTTTCTGAAATAAATTCGTCCACTTTAATTTATTTTCAAAAACTTCATTTATTATAACTATTACCAAATACTCTTATATGTTTGCAGTTTTTCATTGTTATTGAATAATTAGTTGTTCATAAAAACATTAATTTCTAAAGCTTCATTAAATACTTGTCTAAAATATTTTTCTATTAATGTTCTCTTTTAAGATATCATTTTAACTCTTTTTCGGGGTAAGTGTCTAATATATGAGAAGTAACACTTTTTCACAAAGGGTCAGTTTTGCACAGTAGAGTTTTATTTTATTCTTTTTTTATTATCAATGTTATCCTTAACACTTACTCTTAGTTGGTAAGTTTGTTTTCTTCATACTTTTTTATTTTATTGATTATTTTGTTTATGTTTTTACACTTTCCTGCAAAAATGACCCTTCATGCAAAAGTTACCTTTGCAAAGATGCCCAATTGTACAAAAGTGATCTATTTTGCAAAAGTGTATTCTTGCATATTTGACCTATCCTTCTTTTTTGTACTTAGCTAAAGTTTTCAGCTATTATTTTTGCATTTAATTAAAACATTTTTTTAGTTTTTTATATAACTCTGGTTTTAATCAAAAAACTATTCAGATTTAGGTTTGTCATGTTTTTTTTTGAAACAGGTTTTTACCAAGGTTTCCCAACCTCATTTTCACAGTCTTTTAGTCTAAATAATTGCCCCCATTTTTTAGACTATTCAAAACTAAGTTTTAATACCCTTAAATTCCAAAACCTCCTTTCAACTAATTAGAGTCTTTTACATATAGAAAATTAAGATATAATTAAGTTTAATAAAGAAAGTTTATCATTCAACACAAGCATGTACATTTACTAACATGACAATTCAAATTAGGAAAATTCAAATTCGAACAATTTAAATTCATAAAATAATATTTAGGAGACTGTATCTCAAAAAGTAAACTACATTTGTAAAAATGCAAAATATGTATGCAGCTCTTATTTATATCTTCAAGCCATTTTTCTTTTTCACAAAATATTAAGTGTTTTTTGAGGTATATAAAAATTACTATTTTTAAAATATATTTTTGCCAGATCTCAAAGTATATTAAAAAATTTACTAAAAAGAAAAAAAGTGGCATGTAGACATTAATATAACCTACAAATCTATTTTTTCAAAAATGTGCATAACTTTTTGAGTTGTAGCCCTTTAATTATTTTTTTTTAGAATTTCATTTGCCTGAATTTCAACTGTCCAAATTTGAATAGTCATGCACCCTGTACTTTTATACAAATTGCAAAATATAAAACTATTTTAGTAATAATAACAAATGATAATTTACAAAACCCAAGTGTTTGTTTTTGCTTATCCAAAAAGACTACATACAGTCTTTCAACTTACCCTAAGACTATTTTTTACTCTCTATTACAAACTCCAGCCTGTTTTGTAAGTTAGCTTTTTTAATTATATCACTGCATAAAGTTTCAAAATTGCACCTTTACTAGTAATTGCTAAAGTTACTGAAGTTGTTTAAAAAGGGGGATGTTGCTCCCTTTGTGAAACCCTGGTGTATTCACAATCTAGAGCTGATAAATTAAATGTTTGCTTGTTTTTGAGAAGCATATTAGAAACCATGATCTGAACAACTTTTTATTATATATAATATGAAATGTTTCAGAAAAATTTACAAGTTTACATAAATTAAATCTTAAACATTTTTTAAAGAAAATTATTAAGTTATGTGATAAAACAAAGTTCAAAAACTTATTATTTTATTAGTTTATTACGTACAGATATTATAGAAAAAATTTGTATGAAGGTTAAATGATAATTTTTTAATAAAAAGATAAATATTAAAATTTTGAAAAAATAACTGACAAAAGAAGAATCTTAAATTTGTTAATAAATATTTGTAAGAAAATACCTCAAAGTAGACCATTTTGCTTCAGAAGTTAGTGAATTTTTCAATTCTACTAACTGATACAATACAGTAAATAGTAAAACTCTATGACAAATAATTTTTTATGTCTATTTAAAATTCAATATTTTCTTTTCCTACCACACTTTTTTCAATGCTTTGTTTGTTGATAATGCAGTAAGTCTATGTAGCTCAGATTATAACATAATTAACAAATTAAATATAAAAAATTGTTATAACTCACTCAGTATATATAATGTTTGATCATACTAATTTGATCATCAGACCACAAGCCTTCGGTAGACTGAGACTGATTTGTCCTGATTAGGAATCATCAGTCAGTCACAACCGAAAAACTGGCAGTCTTCAATCTACAAATGGTTTATACATGCAAGCATGAAACAACTATTTGCTGGCATTAAGTCAGCATTGTCTTTTCCCTGCAACGTTCAATAAATTGTCCACTAGGCAAGACATCTGGTTGCTCGCTTTGAATACAATAAACAAAAATATTGGCAAAAGTCTACAGAACTAAAGCCTGGACTTTCATATGCCGTGAGACAAGCTCAAGTTTACAAGGTTTGATCAGTATATATACCTACATTTGGAATTTAAAAAGCTTGTTTTTTATGAGTATAGAAAGAAAAGGTATTTTAACTTTTATAACATGTAACATTTGCTCTTTACCTATAAATTAAGTTATATAGATTATAAAACCTTAGTTTTACTTAGAGGTATAATTAAATTTATAACAAAATTCTGATAAAAAGTACTGACCACAGTTTTTAAATGTTAATTTTTCTATAAAACTTTAAGTTTACTAAATAAATTATCTTCTCCTTTTATTTTTAAAAAACTTACCTCAAACTTTTAGGAAATGTTTCTTGGATTAAAGAAAAAACTGTTCATAACAAATAAATATAAGCAGTAAAAAGATTTATTTCTTAAAACTAATAGTTTTTTCGTTACAGTTGTTAATTATTAAGATTAGACTTAAAAAGTTTAAGAGCAGTTGAAAAAAAATCTGTACGAGCTGTTTTTTAGTTAATTTGTATTTTTTTGCCTTTTTAACTTAGCTCTTCCGGAAAGTTGTACAATAAGTTTTTTATTGAATCTTTAAACCAGGGTTGCCACACTCAGATTATTTTGAAGTTTTTGAAAATGTCAAGATAACTCTGAATTTTTTAAGTTTATTTTTAAACTCAAGCTGTCTCTGGATAGTTTTGTTTTCTTACAAAAAGTAAGGATAAATATAGGTTTTTTAATAATCTCAGGAATATTTTTTCCAGGTTTTGAATGAGATTTAGTTTTGAATGAGATTACACCTAATTTTGTAAAATAAAAGAAATAAGTTCAAACAAAACTCCTGATTCAGGACAGTTTTTGACTCAAAGAGGACTCAACTTAAACACAAGGTTGTATTAAGATGAGCTTTTTTAAATACTAATGTATACAAAAAATTTAAAATGTTATTACATCTATTACAAAAAACTCAATGTTAGTTGTTTAGCACTGATTGTTTTTAAGCTAAATAATAAGATGTTTTTGCTTCTCAAGTTAGCTTTGCTATTCAAGTATTGAACACTTAAAACAAACTTTAAGAACATTTATATAAGCTAAGATTTAAAGTATACATCTAGCATTTAAAATTTTTAAACTTTATATTTTTTTTATTCAATAAAATCAAAACAAGCCATTTTTAAATATTTATCTGTAGTTTGTAAATCCATGATTTATTTTTATTTTAATTGTTTTTACTTTATTACTCTATTAGTTACTAAAATTTTATTATTTATATAATTTTACATATATACTTTGTGTCATTATCATTTATTTCAGTTGTATCACCTTTTTTCAAATGTACTAAAATGAAATCAATATCACACTTGTTTCTAACTTCAACTGTCAGAAGATGTGGACAAGTATACAGCTCTTCATCAATTAGAAAGTTTTCCATTGCTTCAAGCCCAGATGAAGTTGTAATTGAAACACTTGGGGGAAATCAAGAGGGCATTGCTGTGATTGGATTGAACAGGCCTGCTTCAAGAAATGCCATTGGTCGGAATTTAGCCAATCAACTGTTTGAGGCAGTTGAAAACCTCAAGTACAAGAACAATTTGAGAGTGTTGATAATAAGGTTAGTTTATTTAGATTTATTTTCTGTGATTGGCCTGTTTTTTTTAGAGTTTTTATTTGTAAAAATATGTACTATTTTTAACTGTATGCTAAAGCTAAACATATTTGAAAGATTTTCAGGCATCCTGATAGATGGTTACTTTCTTATCTATGAGTATCCTTAAGTTTTCAACATATAGTATGAAGTGTTCTACTTTTTTAAGAAGCGTTAATGCCAATTTTGATAACTTTTTTTCATTTCTTTGTTAAGAAGTCTTTAAAAAACTAAGATTTTGTTTTATCTTAAAATACTTTTTTTTTTAATTTTAGCCAATTGCAAAATTTATAAACAGTATTCACATATTTGTTTTTTTAAAATTATTTTCCAAAGTTTTACATTGTCTAAATATATCAAAATTTCACATTGATTTGATCTGTACAATTTTTTCTAACCAGTTTCTAATTAAAAAACCTGCAATGTTAAGGGCATAGGAGAGGGTTCAACATTTTTTTTACTAAAAATAACATTGTATCTCATATGAAAGCTCCAAGTACAAACTACAAGCTAGTTTTTTTAGAAAAAAAATATTTAAGGGCATAGGGGGGGTAAACAACCTTTTTTGGTTTTTGATCTTATGTTATATAGTTTTTACTAAGCTACAAGATGCTTTTTGCAGACTTAAAAAATTCAAAATAATTTTTGAGATATAGCCGGTCAAAGTCGGAGGCAACAATAGGTTCCTTATGGGAGGCGCAAACTAAAATGGCAAATAACTAGAAATCACTAAAAATCTATCTCCTCCTACGTTTTTTGAGATAACTACCTCAAACTTTCAGGAAGTGTTCCTTGATATATTTAGAAAATTCTGTTAGAAGGAATTTAAAAAAAATTAAAAATAAAAAAATTATATAAAAAATAAACAAAAAAAAACAGTTTTTTTTTTGTTTTTTTATTATAAATTTTTTTTTAAATATTTTTTTTTAAATTCCTTCCGACAGAATTTTCTAAATACTGCAAGGTTAATTATCAATAGTTATCTCAAAAAACGTAGGAGAAGATAGATTTTTAGTGAAATAGTCTATTTTTGCTGTTTTAGTTTGCGTGTTTTAGTTTGCTTGTTTTAGTATTTTTTAAACATCTTTGATGTTTGTAAAATAATATTATAGAATAAAATTAGGTGTAGTTAGCTACAAATTTAACGTTTTCTACAATCACTTCAATATAATATTTTCATTAATAATTTTTTACAATAAAAAGTTGATGTGGACATCATTTATACACTTATAGCAAAATGGTTTTGTATTAAATGTATATTACTATTTTAAAAAATATATATTTTTTAAGGTACTTATCTTCAAAGTGAGATCTATAAACATTTTTCAAAAACATTTGACTGTTTTAAAGAAAACTGTTTTTTATATAAAAGTTTTAATAACTATTGATTTATTTTCTTTTCTGTCAAAAGTTTCTCGTAAAATTTATTGATAACAGCTTTTAGTTGCTTTTTTTCAGAAGTCCAATAACTTATAAAAATCTACAATATACTTAGCTATATATCAAGTGACTCAAACTTAAAGCAAGGTTTTATAAAAAAAAGAATATGAGTTTTTAGTAAAGCAGTTTTATATCATATTTTAAGTTTTGTTATTGCTTAAAGCGTTTGTCAAGCTGTTTATTTTGTTTAACACCTCATAATACACTAAAAGTTTTATTAAGCTGTTTTAAGTATCTCATACTTTTGATACAACAAAGATAAATACGCTTTACAATCAAGACTTTAAACACTTTGACAGTTAATTTTCCACTCATTACCATGCATGCTTGTTGGTATGAAGTAAAGTTAACGCCACAAGTAAGGTAATACAACATTCAAATTTTGAATGCTTTATTTACTACTTATTAACTAGTTTTAGATTTAATATTTTTTCTTTTAATTGATAAACTGATGACATATATTTTAAAACCTATCAAAAATTTAACAAAAAAGATGTTGAATTGATTGAACTGACAAAATATTTTTTTAATGTTTATGCCAATTTACTAAAAAAAGGCTTCAGTTTTATTAAAAAGTTTTATTCAAATATATGCATACATATATAGTTTATTGCAAATTGTTGAATTCAAAAATAGTAATACATAAGTTTCATAAAGCTAAATGTTTTAATCCTCAGCTGTTAAAGTTCGAATTTAATTGCACTGTGCTTTGCATTAATACAAAAGTTACACTAAAAACAAGATGATGTAATTATAAAGTTCTGTTAAGGACAAATTTCAGCGAAAAAATTTAATTTCCTTCTAAACAAACTTCAAATAAGTGACTATAACAGGGTTGCCATTAAACCTGGAATCCTGGAAAAACCTGATGTTTGAAAATTTAAGCTAAAAAACCTTGAATTTAAGAAATTAAAAAAAAGCCTGGAATCAAAAAAAATTTTTACATGCTAAGTAGTAAAATTTTGATTTGACACGAAAATCTATCATATAGATAAAGATTTTTTGTTATCATCGAAAAAATTCTTATTAAAAAACACATTTAAAGTAGCCTTACAGTATCTTTTCAATGTTGATATACTATTTAATACATTTTTTTACCTTTAACTTAACTTTAAACTAAAAATAGACCCAAAAAAGTATACTTTCAAAACTGGAAGAAATTCAGAAAACTAGGATAAAATTTTTCATAAGCCAGTAGCCACCCTGCTATAACATTAGATATTTTTAAATATATTAAATTTTAAGAGGGATTTTTTCATATGTCTACAAAATGTTATGAATTCGCTCCTCTTGTTTAAGCAACTATTTTTTCAACGCATACACAACGGCAGATGATGATTCTTTTAAGCACAGCCTATACACAGGGTTACTACAATCTGCTATAAGCTGTGCTCTTTTTATCACCTCCCAAATTATTCTAAAATCAATGTTTTTGCGATTTAGGTCACAAACATACTTTGAAAGCTCAGTCTCATTTTCATATACAACCCCTTTAAAAGTCGATGTAGAACTTCTTGTCAGGGTTACAGTTTACTGATGCCTTTTAATTATGTTCAATGTTCTCCCAACGGCAATTTCCCCCATTCAAATCATACTTGCAGCTACCAATGCAATTACATTGATTCTGAGTTTGATTACTTTTATTTGGTATGTTTTGGTTATGTAACTTAATTGCGCTGGCCTGAAGTTTACCAATCCCTTCTTTACTTCATAGTTTTTCTAAAGACAGCTTAAAAATTTTTAACGGTTCTTGTTTTTTGTACTAGTTATAGTATTTTTTAAAACAACATGAACTTTTTTCAAAAATAACTTTAAAACTACGTGTTTTATAACAAACTTATTTGTTTTGTTTATAAATTCAAAGTATCTTAAAACCTGCTTTTTGTAGATTCATTAGAGTTTTTTTAAACTGTTTAAGTTTATAAACAATAATAAACCAGATTCATTTAATGTTTAAAATTTAATTTATGTAACTTCTACCTAAAGAGATAACTAAAATTACGAACCAGTTTCAACTAACTTCAATGCCAGTTGTACAACTGAACATTTTCAAACAGCATAATCAGATCAAGCAACCAACTTAATTTTCACAGGAGCTTGGTCCCGGGTATTTTCTGCGCCGGGGCCGACCTGAAGGAGCGGGCCGAGATGGCGCCGGAGGAAGTCGGCCCGTTCGTCGGCAGGCTCAGGGGCGTGCTGCACGAGATGCAGAAAATCCCCTTTCCCACCATCGCCGCCGTCGACGGGGTGGCGGTGGGGGGCGGGCTGGAGATGGCGCTGGGCTACGACATGCGGGTGGCCAGCAGCACCGCCAAGATGGGGCTGGTCGAGACCAAGCTGGCCATCATACCCGGGGCGGGGGGAACCCAGAACCTGGCCAGGGTGGTGGGCGCCAGCAAGGCCAAGGAGCTGATATTCACCGGCAGGTTGGGAAATAGTTTTTGCATTGAATATGTGTAATTTGTAATATTTTATTAATTCTAAGTACCTGTTTATTATTATCATAAGTGTGAGTTTCGTTTAAGTAGTTTACTTTAAAATTTATCAATTTGTTTAATTTCAATTTGTTTTAGCTACCATGATATCTTTTTCTTTAGTTAAAAGTATAAATATGAGTTAGTTCAATTAATATGCTTGCTTAATTTTCTCTGATTATATAATTATATATTTTTAAGTTGTATGATACTAAATAAAATGTTTCACTAAGATCTAAGTCATAATTGGAAATTTAAAAATACGTTAAAAATTAAACTTCAACCTTGTTAAAAACAAAACAATTTTATAACATGTCTAAATAATATTTTCAAAGAGTTGTAAGCGGAAGCGAGGCGCTCGACATGGGTCTTGTCAACCACTTCGTCCAGCAGAACCCCGACGGCGACGCCGCCTACCAACGAGCCCTCGAGGTTGCCATGGAAATAACGCCGCAGGGTCCGGTGGCGCTGCGCATGGCCAAGCAGGCCATCAACTGCGGGTCGGAGGTTGACCTGGCGACGGGGCTGCAGTTCGAGCAGGCGTGCTACGCCCAGGTCATCCCCACCAAGGACCGGCTGGAGGGACTGAAGGCGTTCCGGGAGAAGAGGAAGCCGAAGTACGAGGGGCACTGAAGTTTGTGAGATAATTTTGTTTTCTCAAATATTTTATTTTAACTGTTTTTAAAACAGTGATTTTGCCTTTTAGAACTCTTCAGTTGTAACATTATTCTTGATCAAATAGATAATGTTTTTGTTTTACTTTAATAAGTATTTGCTTTGAGCTTTTCATCGTGTTAGCTTATGTGATGTTTTTAGATAATTTAAGTAATTTAGTCTCTAAGCTTATTTATTGAATAGGAATATATGTTTATACTGTGACAGTGATTAGCTAATCAAATGTATGTTGCTAAAAAAATAATGAATTTTCATTAAACATTGAACCATATTTATAAAAATTTTCAACAAATTTATAGGTTTTTTATTTTGTTAGACGGTTTATACTTGTCATAATTTTAACTTTTAATTGTAAACACATTTTAGTACAGCAGGTTTTAGTGGTTTTTAGAATTTAAAAAGTCTTGTGCTGATTCTGCAATATAGCTTCTTACTTATTTTTATTTTGTTCAAATTACGGTTTTTATTACATGTTTTCTAGTAATGTTTAAAACTGTTATATTGATAATTTTGTCGATAATAAACTTACTAATAGGCTTACTTATAAATAACTTACTTATGTGCTTCACCAATGTGTTTAGATTGATATGGTAATGACTTATTATGTGTAGTTCACAGTTGCCACACGCTCAGGTTTCGTTTCATTATTTTAACTCCGGCTAAATTGTATTTTCCTCAACCTTATGCTAGTTAACTTTTTTTTTCTTAAGATATACTTTTTATCTTTAAGACTCATCTATTACTTTTGTTCATCTGGTGTAACTTATATTGGCTTTTTGTTCCGAAGAGCGGCAACCCTGGTAGTACTAATACTTACTAGTATTTGCAAGGGAGCAAAATTTTAAAGTAGTTCTATAACAGTTTTTGCAACATAAACATTTCAGCCAGTTCTCTTAATAGGATTTTATTTATTGAAAAAAAAACAGTTTTTTAGAAGTGTTTTGTGCTTGTCAATTTGATATTTGTAGTTAATCTTTTTAACGTCTTATATCTATAAGTTTAAGGTCTTTAGTGTGATCTGAAACTTTTTTCGCTAAAGTACATGTGATTAACACTGCTTCAGTATTTAATCATAAAGTTATAATTTAACAATTGGTAAAAAAAAAGTTTTCAGGCTGTTTATGTATTTTGAAACAATAGAAACATATTCTAATCTAAAAGTTTAATTGTAGAAAAAGTTGTTTTAAACACAATATTTTTACAAAAAAGTTTAAATACTAAAGATCACAAAAAAAACTATAATTATTTAGCTCCTAAAAATAAAATGTTGAAATTATTGTAAAAAGTTGTTTTTGTACAAAAAAATTCATTTAAAAACTAAAAATCCGGTTAAATATGTTAAGAAACTCGTCATTTTAAGTTTTTTATCAAATCAAAACAGTATCTGTCGTTTTAAAACAAAATAGAATACGAATTATTTTTTAGAAATCTTCAAAGATTGGTCGACTCATCTTATATGTGATGTTTTGTAACAAAAAACAAAACATTTGTCTCTTTTAACTTCTATGAATAAGTTTTCAAAGTCTTAAGTAAAAAAAAACAATTTATTTTTGCTAGTAGTACAACTAAAAACAAATAACAGAAAGCTTTCTAGTATTTAAAGTCAATAAAATGCCAAAATACACTTAAATTGTTTTCTTTATTTCATAACTCACGCTTTTAGATGGAAAAAAGAAAGCTTACACAGCTATGATTGTTACTTATATAAACGAAAACTTTTTAAGGTCAGGTTTACAAGAAAAGTCCTTTGTAAATCTGAGTTTGTTAAAAAAACCTCTAATAGATAAAAATTTAATAAAGTGATCATTAGATAAGAATTAATGTGTACGAAAAGTCTAATTAAGATCACATTTGAAATTATTATCTTGTATAAATTTTGTTTCTTTTTCACAACCAGTTTTCAGGCTACAAAACACGTCGTTGGTTGTAGATTTCTGCTAGACAAGCCGTTTTTTGCCCATCCCTAATAATAGTGAAGTTACCTTGTAAACTTTGTTCTTAAACATATGTATTATCAAACAATGCTAGAATTCATTTAAACCTAACAATTTACTTATAACCACAAGGTATAACTGTTTCAAAAAATTGCCTTTTTACAGAAGTTCTAGAAAAATGTATTGACACTAAAGCTTTGGTTATTCTGTATACTTTTAAACCTTAGAAAAAATATGAACAATACCATTTTAATCTGTGACAAAAGGATGTTCAATTTAAAAATAAAACTTTTTATAACTTGATTATCAATTAATCTAAAAAACTCAAAAGTCTTTTGCTTAAGGACATGGTCTTAATTTCTTAAATACTAATGAAATATTGTTTTATTTATCCTTCTATGTTAAAATATAATTTCTACTTTGAAAATATACTTATTAGTCCAGTCAATATAACTTTTTGGTTGTTTTTTAAACTGATAATTTTAAAGTTTTGACGTGAAAAAGTTTTTTTTATAAATAGCTAGTACATTATTTAATAAGTTTTAATTATGATAACATCACTTTTGTTTAATTAGCTTTTAATTAATTTTTACAAAGTAAACACTAAATGAATAAGATAAAATACTTCATTATTTTATTAAGTTTTTTCACAGTTTGAAACATTAACCCTTACAAGCTATCAGTTATAGAAATTATTTGTTTAAAAATTTTTATACTGTTAAGCTTAAGTATAAAAAATTCAATAGCTTTTATTGCTACATTTAGGTAAGGAAAACTATAATTAAGATAAAATATTAATAAAACTTTAATTTCATACATTTAAGATTTATTCTTCAAGTAAGTCATTTTCAGTATAGAAATGTTAAAACAATAGTACATTATTAGGACTAAATACCAAATCTTAACTAAGTTTTAAAACTAACTGGATCATTATAAAAGTGTTCTGTGAAATATATGTCAGGTATTATGAATGCTTGAGTCCATTTTTTTAAGTTTTCTATTTTAATTATAACAAACTAAAATATTTTTTTGTCGTTTAACCTAAATGTTTTATGGATTTTTTATTTTATAACAATTAAGAAAACTATTAAATAATAATCATGTTTTTGAATTTAAATAGTTAAATAGTATATTTATATACTATAGAAAGTAAATTATTTACATCTAAAATTTAAAATAGTCTGTACTGTGAATATCATGAATTAGCACTTATTTATACTAAAATATCCGTCAAATAATTGAGGTTAATAAATTGACTGATAAAAATTTGATCTTACCTTAATTTTTTTTAGTTTTTTATATCAGTTTAGAATATAATTATCAGTATAAATCAGCTATTTTATTTATCTTTATTCAAGTTTTTCATATACTATTTTTAACATCTGTTTCAATAAACAGCTAATAGTTTTTTAGATTTATCATGCTGCAATTACTCACAAATTACGAAGTTGGTAAGCGCAAATTTAATTTCAACCTTCCTTTCACTGCTGACACGTTGAGGGCACCGATTGGTAAAGGAGCCAAGTTTTTGTTTATTACTCTAGTAAACCGGATCTGATGTCTAGCTTAGTTCCTATTGGAAAACGCATTTTTAACGAAAAAAAGTCTCAACATTTCGTGCTGACAACGGAGAAAAGTTAACAACGTGGGACAAGGGAAGCAGACGACAATGACATTTTTTTCTAAAGCTTGCTTTTATTTTTGAAATATTTAATGCTTTTTCAAGTAACGAAAACGAGTGTACCAATTAGTAGTTTAGAGAATAATCCATGATTGAATCATAAATGTATAAGCATAAAAAATCTTTAAAAATTTAGATAAACGACAACTATGAAGAGTCCAATTAACATTTACAAACTTCTTGATAGAAACATAATCAAAAAGCGTAAAAAAAATCTAAACAAAAATTTAGATAAACAAAAATAATGAAGAACACAATTGACATTTACATACCTCATGATTTAAATATAAATATAAAGCGTATAAAAATCAATATTTTAATTAAAATAGTTAATAACCACATTATATTTATATTAGAGTACACAATGATAAGATTATAAAAAACTGTTGGATGATAAGTATAATACACTTAAGACAGAACTTTAAAATATTATTCCTCTGTAACTTTAAGTAGTTTTCAACATTTTTTTATTAGGACTAGTTTAGGTAAATAAATACCAAAATTTTTAGGCACTCACTGCCGGTTGAGTATGCACTTTTGCGCTGTGTTCAAAGTGAGTACCTAAACGATAGGTTACTTTAGTTTGTATCATTTTTTAAATTAAGGAATTTATAAAGGTACAATAACCAAAGTTTTAGTTAAAATATTAAGATAAAAATTGTTACAAAATGTAACATAAACTTTTTTATTATTTAGTTGTAGCATAAGATTGATTGTTTATATGTTTGAATGATTTTATTTTGATAAATCATAAAAATTATTTACAAAAACTTTAATAAATTATATAATATTTTTTTATACGTTTGATAGGTGTTTAATTATTTATAGGCAAGTAAAGTTTTAATATAATAAATTTGAACTTTAAAACCAAATCAAGCCACATAACTTAAATTATGTAACTCTGCTCTGACTGAAGAAATACTTTGAAATGCATCTTTCAAGTTGTTTTTACATCTGAAAAAACACTTGAGTTTTTTTGTTTGAAAGTAAAAACTTAGTTTTGAAAAACTTCTAAAAAACTAAATATGTTTTATTAAAAACTGTCAACTTGCTGTAATTATTTCCTTTTAAAGCTAAAAGGATTATTGTAACAAAAATCATAACAATTTTTTTTTTTTTTTTTCGAAAATCATGACTTAAAATAAAGTTTAACTTGTACAAATGGACTAGCATAAAACTTTTGTAGATATTATTTAATCTTATACTGTTTTGAATTTATACTGTCCTGGACAAGACGTTAAAAGGTATCCGTTGTGTGCGACTTCGAAAACTGAAGGTTCTTCGTTCACTAGGTCCTAGGACCAAATATTTTGAGAATTTTTTTTTGCCGTTTAATAAACTATATATATTTATATAAAACTTAGTGAAAAAATTAATATACAAATTGGTTACAGTTTGATTACAACAACAATAGTTCAGTCTAAATTGCAGCATTTTCTATCTGGCTATTTTTTAGATTATTTATTAAGTTTACTTTTTTGAACTAACTACAAAAATTTTTCAAACGTCTTTATATATTTATTTCTTTAGTATTCCCATATAAAAACTAAGTGATAGACGTACTTTCAACAGAGAGTTAAGTGTATAAATAAATGGTAAGCTGGTATTTTTATCTAAAGTTAACTAATAATCAACTAATATATGCAAGGATTATTCCTTGGGCACAACAGGTCTCGACAATTAAAAAATTGGAGACAAAGTACTTGTACCCTCATTTGTTAAGCGCCATTTTTTTTTGTTTTGTTATAAGCTAAATCCAAATCTATATAGAACAAGTCATCTATTGTAAGTATAAATCATATTTAAAATTTTTTAAAAAAAGTATTTTTCATTGTTATAAAACTTTTAATTTTGTTAACTAATTATCTAGTTATAGCGCTATACATTTTTAATTTTAATTTGAATTCAATTATAATTTTTTGCATTATTGTATTTTCTTAAGTTGTCCATCGTATTATGTTTATCTTATTTTACAGGCCTGAAGATCCCTTAGGGGAGAAACATTGTAGCCGTGTAAGTAAATAAATTAAAAAAATTAAAAATTAATAATCAACTAATCTATTTTTCTGAGCACATCTAAAAAAAATATTTTTTATGTTTGCAATTACTATTTGCATTTTTACAGTTACTTTTTTGGGCTTAGAAAAGTATTCAGAAAAATAAATAAATAATTTGTTAGAAGAAAGATTTTGTTTAAATTAATCATTGTTATTGCTGTATTTTATTTAATAATTCTCATTAACTGCATCGTGTATAAATGTCACAGTAGTTATTTTCATATTATTGTTTATAAAATTTAAATTGAGTTTATGGTCAAAGTCACTTCTATATAAAGCAATAATTTTGTTTTTTAATTACTTATAATTCATTTAAATACTCTCTTCTTTAAGTATATCAAGTAAAAAAAAATATCTTAACTTTTACCAAACAATACTGATAAAATTAAACTTAAAAGTATTTTAGCTTTTTACAACTTTTTCCTTCAAAAAGTTTTGACCTGTTTTTCAAGTATTTTCATGTCTGCTATTATTTTTGTTTATCTCGTTTTATAAATTAAGTTTTAGTTAATTTATTAATTCTATAAATTTTATTTACTTCTGTGTTTATTCTTTTGATTTTTAGGCTTAGACTGTATTTTTATTCTATAAAATAAGTTTTTGAGTAAGTTATAAATAAAACTTTCTTAAGTAAACACATAAATTAGTTAATTTTCGTTTAATTATATTTTATTTTGTTGATTGTTTTATTTCTTAAGGTGTAATATTTCAGATTATTTTCTTTGAAAAGTTGTTCGAGCATGAGGTATACGACTTGGTTATTTTGTACATCAGGTCCTTGAACCAAACTTTTAGCGCTTTTTTATCGTTCAATAAACAATAAGTGTTATTTATTTTATTGTTGCAGTTTAACACTAAGTTATATTATTCTACTTCTTTGACGATATTCTATTGTAATCAACTTATTTATTTTTTAGCTTGGCCAAGTAAGTCTGATTTGTACAACTTGATTTAACCTTTTTGTTAGTTTTTACATATATCATTCATATATTGAACCAAGTTTATAACTTATTATTTATTATCAGTTCTTGTATATAATTGCTACTATTAAAGTGTACTTTATACTTACAAAAGTTATTCTTCACAAAACTCTTGCAACAACAGTTTGAAAAATCTCAAAATGTTTTTTAACTAAAAGCTTATGCCTTAAACTAGAAACTTAAACTTCTTTGAAATTAAGAATTTCTTAATTACTGCTACTGTTTAGTTCTTAAATTACATTTAAATATTAGCTATTAAAAGCCATCTATTACTTTTGTTAAAGCTAATAATTTTAGCCAGTTTTTTCTAATCAATAATAAAAGTTCAGATTAGTCGTTTAAATTAAGATTTTTGAATTTAAAACAGTACAAAAATAAAAATTATAATATAAAACATTAGATAAATGTAAAAAAAGAAAATTAAAAGTATTGATTAGACAAAATAAACAGAAAAATAAGTATTTAGAAAGCTTCTTCTTGCTTAACAATGACGATGAAAACATCTCATCATTGCTGAAAGTTTTCAAGATCTTAGTAATAAATAACTTTTGAAAGAAATAAAGTTGTAACACATAGTAGATAAACAGTTGAAGTTTAAGTTAGTCATTATGTGGAAGTTTAAAAGTTGTTTAGCTCTGAAAGATACAGACTTGTAAAATTCGTAAAAAATAAACTTTTTATTTATACAGTATTGTTATTAGTGCTCAAATAGTAGAACGTTGAAATTTTCTGTCAGTAACAAATAACACGTTTTTTAAATAAGCTCCGCAAAATTTCTATAAGAAGTGAAATATATACTTTCCAACTTTAAAATGTCTAGAACTGCCCCTGCTACTTTTTAGCAATCAAGTGACTATTTTTATTAAAACTTTAAGGTAAAACTTAAAAAAAGTAGTTTAAAGTTTTTTGAGGCAGTACAAGTGGAAATCAAAATTTTTTTTTTTAGTTTAATATATGACAAAAAAAACATTTGATTTTTTTTATAGTTTCGAAAGCGGTAACATATAAAATATAAGACAGTCATTATGTGTATTATTTTTTCAAGACTTTATTATGCAAACTAAGTTTTGGTCAAAGACCTTGTCAGTGCTTATGTAAAAATGTTATACGAATATATTATATTTCAATACAAAATTCAATTTGAATTAGATTATCGAGGTCTTTGACCGAAACTTAGTTTGATTAATAAAGTCAAAAATGAACAAAATATAATATTTATACTTTAGTAATTGAGAACTTTCTAATTGTTTTCTAAAAGTAAAGACTTATAATAGTCACTACGTAAATATTTAAAGAACTCTTAATAAATTAGTATTGAACGAATTTATAAACTGTATGATTTAGTGAATACAAGTATTTTTTGAAGTGTTTTATCACAAGAAATTACCACAAACTTCTATTTTAAGTTATTCAAAAAAAGATAAATTAGAAACATTAGTATATTTTTAGTGCACAATTAGAATTTTTTTAAAACATATAGTTCTGAAATTTGAAAATTAAGCTAGCTTTTCTTATTTTCAAGATTTATATATAAACTTTTAAGATAGTTATAAGTTTAAAAGTGAAAAGTTGGTAACGACGAGAATTGCTCAGAGTCTGAGCCTCAGACTAACCTTCAAGTGTACTTTCTTTTAAAATTGAATATCCTTTTATAAAACATTTCTAAAATTGAAATTTTATAAAGGGATTTGATTGACTGCGAAAAGCAGAGCAATAAAATATATTGCAGTGTAAGTTTGTTTCACAAATGTAATCATTGTGACTGCTTAAATCAATAAAAGACGTTTTATGATTCAAATAGTAGTAAGACAATTACTTATTTTTTTACGTTAAACATTCAAATTATGTAATTACAGGTTACTTTGCTACAAAGTCTTCAAAATTTGTTTTAACTCCAAATAGCTGGTATATACAGTATGAAATTTATCTTTAAAGCAGTTTTTACTTAAGAAGAATCACTTTTAGTCTTTTTTTCGTTTTTTAAAGCTGGAATTGACATTTTTTAATAACTTATTAACTTGTAGTACTTTATTTGCTGAAAAAAAAATAATTTGATTATCTTAAAATTTTGTTTTATATTTTACTTAAAGTGTACTCTTTAAGTGCTATTTATAAGACTATGAAGGAGAAACAATTTTAACTAAAATGGGTTTATATAAAGTTGCCTAAAACTCCCTTAATGAACATAATAAAATTTAAAACTTAAACATAAAAATAAATGTGCACAAATTAAATATTATAGTTAATATTAAATGCAAACTGACGCAAAATGGTGTAAATTAAAACAATTGTTCATTGTAAAAAAACTTGATGAGAAGTTGAAATATTAATGTAATTGTAACAAGGTGTATTTAGTTGTTTTTCAAATTGTTTTTAAATATTATATATACTTTTTAAAGAAATGTTAATTTATTTACTACGAATTAACAATAACTACAGTTTAGTATAACAGAGTTGCCACACTGGTCAACTAAAGCTAGTTTGAAACTAACTTTTAAAAAGTCAGCCATCTTCACATTATTTTGCAAAGTTCTGGCTAATTTAAATTTTATACACAAATCTTTGGCTAGTTTCTATAAATTTATTTTAAATATTTTTGATATTAAATCATTTTACATTAAATGACTTTTTTAAATATTCAAGCTGGATAACAGTAAGTTTTAGATTATAAGTTTAAAGTTTAAGACTGATGTTTTTAAAAATGTTTAGTTTTTGGCTTTTAACAATATTTTATTTGATTACTTTAAAACTCAGGCTGACTCAATCTAACATGATAAAACACTAGCTAGTTTTTGGTCACTCAGTCTGGCATTTTGCTTATAAGATAATAACCCTGTAGTAACAAAGTATATACTTGACAAAACAATGCTCATACTTTTATTTAGTCCGTAACTGTGCACAGCTATTCTTTTTTTGCAGACTGCTTGTATTTAAATGTAAATTTACTGTTTTATACTGTTTGTTAAAGTTTTATACGTCTTTGTTTTTTTAGTATAACATATTTTTACTTTTTTGTCTTTGTACTATTTGTTTTTATCTTTTTTTAATTAGAATAATAATAAATGTATTGATAAAAGAGTTATGATAAAAAAAAATTAATTTTAAACAAAACTTCTGCTTTTAGAATTATGAAATTTCATATATAGACCACCTTATCAAAATTAGATACTTTGTTATCATAAAATCATTATAAAGGTTTGTTTTTAGCCAAATGTCTAAATATTTAGGTAAGTTTAGGTACTTGTAGTTGTAAAAATTCTTATATTTACTAATAATAATCTTTTTTACAATATCTGAAGTTCATTTGTTAAGTATTTAGGAAGTAGCAACACTTTAGTTATTAATAACTACACTCTAACTAAACTCTCATAAGAAGTCTATGACATTATCTTAAACATATATTTAGGACTGACAATGTAACTTTAAAAGTGAAATAAGATGTCTTTAAACTATAAATTACATGTCATTTGAAAATTTTTTTCATATACAAAACTAATATACAATTTTTTGTTATGAATTATTAAAATTTAAATAAAACTGTTGTAAACAACTAAATAAATTTGGTACAAAGAATAATTATGGTTACCATAGCTTTAAAAACTATTTTTCTATACAACTAATATTAAATCCTTAATAAAACCATATAAAATATATATTTATAATATTTATTTATTATTTGTAATAAATTACTAATGTATGAATTAATTTTAATTACTTTAAAAAACAAAAAAAAAAACTTAAAAACATAATTTTTTAATAAAGTAAAAATGTATGATATGTTTTTGAACTATGTTAAGTTCATCATGTTAAAAAAGTAATACATCAGTTAAAGGCTGGTGAAGTATTACAAGTATTGTAAATCCAAGTGATTATCAAATAAGATTATTTAACATCACAATAAACAGTAAAAAAAAGAAGGATTTTTGATTGTTTGATTTTTTTTGCCTTGATTTAGTGAATTGATAAGTATAAAACTAAAATTTTTGTGTAAAAATATTTAAATAGTAATTAGTATGTTTACCTACGACAAATCATAACTATTTTCAGGGTTGCCACAAAACCTGGAATTTGTCAATTTAATCTAAAACCCTGGAATTTGAGCTATCTTCAAAAAAACAGGAAAAACCTGGAATTATAAAAATTTTAGCATGTTAAGTAGTAAAAATTTGATTTGACCTAAAAAATTTATCATATACAAGCGGTCAAGAAAAAAGGGAAAGTTTCCAAACTGTATTTAATCAAATGCAATATAAGAAAACAGACAATATAGTAGGTATATTTTCTACTTCTCTTGGACCTCACACGCTATGTCCACAGCAAAAGTGTGTAGCTAAACAAGGGAATGTAACTAAATGAGAGGTAGAAAATGTCTGTTTTCTTATATTGCATTTGATTAAATACAGTTTGGAATATACCCTTTTTTCTTGAAGTTGTACATAGATGTGAAAAGTTTTTGATAACTATTCTTTATGTGTTTACAAAGTTGTTTTTTCTTCTTTGTTCCTTGCCCATTTAAGATTAAATTTTTAACTCATGGTATTTAAGAAAAATCTTTCTGTAATACCATTCAAGACAAGTTTAATCTTAGGTGTGCAAGGAACAAATTTGCTGATAATAAGAGATTTATCAAGTTGAAAATTAACTTTATGCTATATATATAGATATATTGTCAGGAAAAATTTTATATATTTTAATTTAAAGGTATAATGGGGGGCGATGACACCTAAAATATAAAGAGCAAAGTCATAGAGTTCAATAGTTACCTCATGCAAGGCACAAACCAAAAATTCCAAAATCTCTATTTTATAGAATAATATTTTTTATACTAAGTTTTTAAGATTTAGATTTATTTAAAAATAATTAAATATATGTTACTCAAAACATACAATAAATTTACAATAGAAAAAATTTTCAAATTATTATCTTTTGTATATTTTGAGAATTCTAAAATGAGTAACTTAGCAAAAGTGGGTAGCCAAACAAGAGCGTAGACTAGCAAGAGGTGACTGTAGGTAAAAAATTATGAAATTATTATTTTTTTTTTGTTAAAAAACAAACTTTAAGTAGCTCTACAGTATCTTTTCAATGATATTATACTATTTAATACAGTTTTTTACCCTAAACTTAATTTTAAACTAAAATTAAACCCAAAAACCTGGAAGAAATTTTGAATACTTTGAGAAAATTTGCCAAAAACCAGTAGCAATCCTGTGTTTTCTCTTATATAAATGTCATTTTTTTTAGTCAAAATCAGGATTTTAAAGAAATATTTTAAATGACACAAGAGGCAAAGTCATAGTCAATAAATATTAACCAGAATGATTTTTTCTGGCTCTACTAATCTGAAATATTTGAACTTTGGCAATTAAAACTGATAATTTGGGACTTAAAACCATTGTAAAAGCTTTGGTTATTAAACAAAATTTGTTTGTAAACAAATAAAATTTAAATTAATCAAGAAGTAATTATTATATTTAACAAAACATTTATATACCATACAGTTTTATTTATAGTTGTTCACATTTAAAGTAGTATAACAAAACCTTTTTAGTAATTTTATACTACCCCAAAACAATATTTTGCCTTAAGGTTGATTTCTTACTAAAAAGGAACAAGAAACTCACTTATAAAATTTAGAAGATAACCTGAAAATATTTTCTAAAAAGCGGTGGTAATCCTGATTAATGGTTGAAAATCTTCAATTTCTTAACAGTACCAATAAGAAGATAAGATAAACAAATATTATAATGAAAATGTAGACCTGAAAGTTTGTAGGAATCTGCTTTAATAGAACTGGTATGTTTAGTAAAAAACTATTATAAGTAAACTTGAAGTTTATGATAAAGTAAATGCAATGATCTCAACTGGGGACTAAGAGCTCAAAAATATTACAGAGCTGAAAAATTACATCTTTATGTTTAAAAATAAAAAAAACAAAATAAAACATTCAAAGAAAACTTTTAAATATTAATAGGCTTGTATCTACTTATAAATATTTCTTTTAAACTTTGTTATATTCATTGAAAAGAAGTTTACATGAGGTACAGTTGTATTACTTTGTTAAAATTTAGAACAAATAGTTTGTGAAAACCTTTAAATTGAGTATCAAGTTTACATTAGTCCGAAACATAAAAACTTATTTAAAATATTTAACACTAACATTGAACTTGTAAATAGAAAGATGAGAACAAAAATAGAGCCAAAATTTGAAACTAAATAAATAAAATATAACAAAACTTCAAAATTTATCAAATTTAAAAAATACATATATAGAATATGTAAAAAAAAAACATGTACAAAATGTTAGATTGGGCTTAACTTTATTGATAGATTTTTTTAAATTTTAAGCTGTAAGAGTTTTCAATCTACAACACATTAACAATGATTTTTTATTATTTTAGTTTGAAATAATTGATAGTTTTAAAAGTTTTTGGTTTTGTTTTGAAAAACAAGTTTGAATAAGCCTTTTGTTCAGTCAACCTTAAAGTAAAAATTTTATAGGACAATATAAAACTTATGTTTATCTTTTGTTGAAATATATATGACGCCATGTGACTGTCAATTTTTTTATAATTACTCATTTAGGTATTAGGGTACATCTGTTGCCCCAACCTTGGAATTTTGCAAAGTTAATTTTTTTGTAGGTGGGAAATCCAAAAAATAGACAGCACTAAAAAAATAGCTTCCTAGCTTTAATCCTGTTAGAGCTAAACACTTTTGAAAATTTTGCTTTGTAGTGGTATATCTAAAAAGAAAAAAAGACTATTTTACTAAAAATCTTTTTATTTCTACGTTTTTTGAGATAGTCACCTCAAACTTATAGGTAATGTTTCTTGTCATATATAGAGTTTTCTGTAGTAACAAATTCTAAAAAAAAATATAAAAAATAAAAATAAAACTGAATATTTTTCACTTTTTTTACATAAAATTTTTATCTTTTTTTTAGTTTGAAGCTGATAATACGAAGCTAATTTTTTTTTACTGTCTATTTATGTGATTTACCACTTACAAAAAAATTAACTTTGTGAAATTCCAAAGTTTTTATTTTTCAGGGGCAACAGATGCACCCTAATAGGTATATTATAATTAATGTTCATTTTTAAACTATCATGAAAGTTTGAAATTATTACTTTTGATATAATTCCTTAAAGTGATGTCCAAGTACATTTAAAGTGTTTTGAGAAGAATATCAGTTATTATCAGTATATCTCACAAACTTCTTTAAATTTTCTTAAGCTCTAAAATGTATTTGGGTCTAAAATTTAAGACCACCAGCAATATAAAGTTAGAGCTGAAAGAAATACCTAACTTATTAATAACATATACCTAAAATTAAGATTAAGGTTGTCATAAAAACAATAACTTTATGATAAAGCTCAACTTTTTATTTATTTAATCACAATTTAAGAAGCAGTATCTTTTAAGTAATTTTTAGACTTTTTAATTTTAATTTTGTACTTATAAAAAAAATGGTACTTAAAGATTTTTTGAAAAATTCAGAAAATCTGGAATTTTTTTTTCAAACTAGTGGCCACTCGGTTACTTTAAACTAATTTTATTTTCAAATATAAATAAAAATTATTGGCAAGCTGGCAAGCTGAATATTTTTGAATTATGTAACAAGCTAAAAAAGCTTTTATATAATAGCCACCTCTTATCAAATAAGACTTTACCTGAATAAATAACTAATAATTAATTTAGTGAGTCATATAAAAAAATACTGTACTTAATTTTACCCAAAGTTAGTATACCATTTTATTTAAAAATTCTTGTTAATTGGTACTATTGGAAAAAAAATTAATTAGGTTTATTTTATTTTTTAGTATTATGTAACTTATGGTTAAAAACATTAAATATTTTGATATTTTTTAGATAAAAATATAAATTTACAAAGAAAACAGCTTGTTTAACCAATAGAAACTAGTTTGAATATGTATAGATTTTAACTGGTTATTAACCATTTATAACTAGTTTTAAAATTTACAGTATTAATAGAAGGTTCACTAAATTTTATATCATTAAGATTAAAGCTTGCCAGTAGAATGTGGTTGCATAAAATATAAAGAAATTGTTCTTTACAAAAAGAATGTATGTTTAGAAGCTGAATGCCATGTTTATATAAAATAGAAAATTTAATGTTTTAAAAGTTACTTATTTTCAAATTATTTAAGTCTGTTCAATACAGAATAAACTCTTTTTGTATTTAAGTAAAATTAGTATAGTCTCTAAAATCCTCAAAATTTGAAGTTTGCTGTTTAAAATATCTAAAATACATGATTGCCCCACATCCAAGCTACTCAGGCTAAATTAAACTTTTTCAAAAAAACTAATGCCAACTCAGGCTAGTTACTTATTTTAAACTCCTGCTTTATTTTTGCAAAACATCTGCTAGTTTTAATATTTCTCCTAAATATCAAACAATTTTTTATAACATATTTTTGTTCTTAAAAATAGACATTTTGTTATTATAATGGTATTTTAGGTTGTTTAAGAGTAATGTTAGTTTTAGGCATGAACTATTATTACTTTAAATTTTATTAAAAACTGAGGCTACCTTAATGCAAATCAGACTGGTTTTGAATTATTTGCTTGGATTTTTTGCCTAGAAGAGTAGCAACCCTGTATAACTCAAAAGTTATTTAAGATAGGGACTCTTTTTTTTCTTATAAATTATTATCCTTAATGTTAATTTAAAAAAAAGTATTAATTTTTTTTTAATGAAAAACTATAGTTAAATTTCCTGGTTTTCAAAGTTAGTTCAAAGCAACAAAAATCATGTTTTGAATAATTGAAATTTCAGTGGATAATAAACTTTTAATATTTGATTATACATATATTTATATAAATATTTATCTTAACAGGTGATTGTTTTACTTAAAATTTAAATACTTCCAAATATACCTGTGAATAAAAAAGATGAGCTTTGGCCAAAAATCGGCTTTTGGGAATAATGTATTTGGTAAGTATTAATTAATTTTTTGGTTTTTTAGTTACAAATAAAATGGTAGTTTTATTTTTATTAAGATAAGAAATTTAATTATATTTTGTATGTATCCAGTTAGTTTAAAAAAACAATTATAATTAATATTTAATAATTATAAATAGTTAAAAACTCTAAACAACCTTAATTATTTATATCTGGTTAAAAATTGTATTTTATTTTTTCAAAGCTATAAAACTTAATGATTATACTTATTTGATTAAAGTTTTTAAATTGTTTGCCCCTAGATTAGACAGCTATATTTAGAAAGTTAATAAATAAGTTTTAAATATTGTTATTTTTTTACTTTTTACTTGAATGAATTTAGTAGATGAAAGTTTCTGTTAGTATTAGTTGAAAAACATTCTATTATTTTGTTATAAAATTTATAAACCTATTATAATTTTTTCTATCAAAGTTATTTTGTTTTAAAACAGGAAACAACAGTAACTCTGGAGGGTTGTTTGGTAATAAAACAAATACCGGAGGGGGTTTGTTTGGAAACACAAATAACACTTCTACGTTTGGATCTTCTGGAGGTATTTTTCTTATATTCATTTTCAGTTGAACCTTTCATAATACAAGTTATTATGCTATTTTAGTATTTGTGATATGTTTTAAATAATAAGTTATTTGGAATTTTGTACAAAAATTCTGAAATAATTTATTGTAGCTCTTGTTAAATAAAAAACTGAAATTAGTTAACTATTTTAGATTAAAATTTTTAATTTCATTTCTCTGAGAAACAAAACAAATGTTTAAAACTTTAAAAATTCACAACAGGCGCGTTTGGAGGAGGCAGCAGCAACGTGTTTGGAACGCCGGCCAGCAAGCAGCAGAGCGGAGGTTTGTTCGGTTCCACCAACAACTCCACGTTTGGCTCGTCGAACACCGGAGCTTTCGGCTCCACGTCGGCGTTTGGCGCAAACAAAACCTCAGGGGGCTTGTTCGGAGGTTCGAGCACCAGCAATGCTTTCGGCACCAGCTCCGGAGGCCTGTTTGGGTCTGGAACCACAGGTGGGAATGTTTTTTTTGAAAATTTTGAATTCTTGTTGAATGGTAAATTGTAGTTATATTTTGTTTAATAGTTAAACTCAAGTTTTTGTTTTTTTATACATATAAATTTTATCTGAGTTCAAATTCTGTTGTACAAATTTTTACCGATCTAACTTTCTTGAGACAATTATTTATTTGAAAATATAATTTAAGTTTGGTTAAATTTTGTATCTGTTTTAGATGTAATACAAAATTAAAAGTTAGTTTATCGTTTGTAACAATTTTTTACAAAATAATTATTGATAAAAATATCATTTAATGTGTTTTGGTCCATTACTATAATCTATTTTGAAATTATATGCATCGATTTTGAAATTACTTATCTAGGATACTAACTACTAAATCTTTTTTATTGAGATAATACTCTAAAAGAAGTTATATCTAAAATATTCTGATTTTTGAAAGACTCTCAATTTTGTTGTTTTTGTATATATTCTAAAATATTTTATAAGCTACTAGTTTTTTAACTTTTATTTTAAAAAGTATTTTTTATTTATCAAACCTTTGTTTGAGATTAAAGGTTTATTGTAACATTAAAAAAAATTGTTTTAACTTATTGGTTTCATTTATTTATCACTTTAATAAATTAAAATACTTTTAAAAAACAGTTTTTTGAAAAAAAAACACACTTAACAAATTTTTAAAAAGTAAGTTTTATTATAATTTAGAACTTTGCTAGTGAAGATTTGTCTTTTATTTCATATTAAATAAGTAAGATTTCAAAGTTATTCCCAATATAACTTTATTTTATATAACTGTAAGTTATAGTATTGAATCACTTTATTTTAATTTTATTTTAGTTTTAAGCACACAGGTTATATTTTCTTGGAATTATTCCATAAAGTCGTACTACAGTGTAGTTTTTTATTGATATTATTCTCTAGTGAAATGAGGTTTTTATTTGTATTTGAAAATAAAAATCAATATTAAATGTTATATATTTACGTTAGCAACTTTTATTAATTTTATAGATATTAAAATCTTTGTTTCTTACTTCTTATCAGTTGCAAATTTTTTCAGGTATGTTTAATATAGTTTAGGTTGATATGATATTTAAGGAAATTGCATCTGTACTTTATAATGTTATTAGTATAATGCTAAGTTAAACTTAATTATGCTATTTTATCATATTCTTTCAATTTTAGATATATTGAATAAAGTATTATAAAAGAAGTTATAAAACAAGAAAACATAAAATTAAGCCATAAAAATTAAAGTTTTTATTTTTTTTTTTGAAATTTTTTAATTGTCAGAATAAAATAAGTAAGTATTTATAGATCTTATAAAAAAACGTTAAAAACCAAAATACAACGTTAGTTTCATGAACACATAATATATATTTCTTAAAAGTAGTTTTTTACTGTATTTTTTAGATTCTTGTAAATAAAGGTAAACTTAAACTTAGTAAACTGCATAAAATAATTTGTTTTAAACTTATTAAATAAACAATTAAAAATTTTCACAATAAATGTTTTTTATGTTATTTTTATACAATACCAAGTTTTATTATAGTAAGTATGTTTGTTTATACACTATTTTACACATATTTTAACAAGTTAAAAAAACCTTTGTGTTTTCGGATAAAAATATTACAGGATAAAACTTATTAGAAAAAAAGATGTATTCATTTTATGTGTTTACTTGCATACAATTTGAAGTTAAACAAGGTACACCTTTTAAAATAGTAACAACAACAAGTCCTATTTCCACTATGTGACGTCATAAAAAGAAGCCCAGTTATTATATTAAACTTTTTTTATAAATAACGTTCAAGTGTTTAATCTCATGTTTTGATTGTGACTTCACCATAACAAATCGAAAACACACAGGCGGCGAAATATAGCTCAAACCTTATACATTTTGCAATAAATTGAGAATATTTATCTTGTGCAAATATCTGATAAATTAGAACTGCACCAAAGTTTGTGTTTATTTTCATTCATACAACTTCACAACAACCGTTCAAAAACAGGCGGGTTCGGCTCATCCTCGATGCCGAACGGGACGGGGGGGACGAAGTTCCAGCCGGTGAGCAGCCAGGAGACAGTGACGAGGAACGGGGGTCAGCAGACGGTGCAGACGCAGCACAACGTCATCACCGCCATGAAGGAGTACCAGGCCAAGAGCTTCGAGGAGCTGCATTGGGACGACAAGCAGGCCAACAGGAACGGTTCGTTATATTTTTAAATTTATTTATTTATATCGGTTATTTATTATTTTGAAATATTTTTTGGGCGTTGCTTTGTGCACCAAATGTGTTAGTCGTGTAGGTTTAGTATGGTGTTGTTTTTGAAACTTGTTGATAAAAAAAGTATGTTTGCTGAAGTTATACCTTAAAAAGTATAATGTTTATACAACGAATTAAAGTTTTTATTCAAATTATGTTTTAGAAATCTGAGTAACGAGTAAAAATGTTAGTTGTTTGGAAATATAAATTTATATTGAATTTAACTTGAAGTATTCCTTCAATAAATATAGATGTTCTTGATTTTGTATGTTGTTTTTATAATCAGGTTTATATATATAGTGTAGATTGAATGCCATTTTGAAAACTTTTCGTAAAAAATAATAAGTTAGCTGTAGAAAAATTGTCTATGTGCATAAATTTAATAAGTACGTTTTTGATAGCACTTTTTTAAAAGTAATAAGATGGAATTAGATTCTATAATTTGTGTAAGTTAGCAAAGTGTTAAATTTTGTTTTAACAACGCCAAAAGTTAATTTACAACAACTAAAACCGGAAAAAAGTGGTAATTAATATTTTTGAAGGAGGCACCGGCACCACTGCTTTTGGAAGCAGCACCGGAAGCACGGGTTTTTCGTTCGGAAACAACCAGAGCGCGAGCAGCTCGGGAGGCCTTTTCGGCAACAACACGGCGAACAAGGTTGCAAAAAATATTTTAAAGATTATTTGAAGTAAAATTTGTTTTTCACTGGTTCGTTTTTATATTTATTATGAAATTTATTATTTAATAAAGCGTAAAATTGGTTAGTTTTTGACCAAACTTGCATGCAACATTTTAACAAACCACTGAAAAACCAATCAACAGTCGGCGTTCGGAACGACGAGCCAATCAGGGGGCCTGTTCGGAAACTCCAGCACGAACAACCAATCGGGAGGCTTGTTCGGGTCTTCCGCCGCCAAACCGGCGTTCGGATCAACTGCGACCTCCAACACCGGCTTCTCATTCGGCAGCAACAACCAATCAAATTCCACTTCGCTGTTCGGAAACTCTTCCGCCGCCAAGCCCGCCGTTAGTGAACGTTTTTGATGTTTGTATATTTATTGAGTATATGTATGTTTTATAGTTTGTTTAAAAACTTCCCAATCTTTTTGTTGACTGACTATAAGTGAAGTCTAAACTGAAGTTAAGTTTTGTGAGAAGTTTTATTACATATACTTACTTTAAGCTAATAAATTTTGCAATGAATTAAAAGTTTTTATTTTGAATTTAATGAAAAACTGTTTCAGATCTACACCAATACTTGTTTTTTTTTTATATCTTAGAATCCTATTATTAAAAAAAAATTAATACAACATATAGATATAATTTTATATAATACAGTATTTTATTACAATATTATTTTTTATTATTCTCTTGACACTAATTTTTAAGGTTTTGTTTTTCACAACAAAAGCATGTTGCGCTAAAAAGTATTTAATTAATTAAGAAATAACTTGTTTGTAAAGCTTATTTAAACCAAGTAAGTTTAAAAAATAAATTGAAGAATGAAAATATTTAATGCGAATTATTCTACTTTTATTATTTAAGTTAAAAATTTAATATTAAACTATTAAATAAGTTCACTTAGACAGTTAAAATTTTATAATTTTGTGTTGGTATCACATTTCAACAAAAATATGAAATGTTTTGAGCAAAAACAGTTTTTACCGTGTTTAAGCTATTACCTTTATTGTAGGGCACCAGCTTGTTTGGCAACACCGGTAATTCAAACACCAGCGGTGGTTTGTTCGGAAACACTAACAACACCAGCAACAACACCTCGGGTGGACTGTTTGGTAATACAAATACTGTGAGTTTATATTTTATTTTTGTCAGCCTATTGTATTTGTAAGACATGTGAGAAACAAAGTAATGGTACAAAATGCACGAATCAAACTTTCTCTTACACTTTATGTCTTTTTCGTTGTAAAGCGCTTATATATCCTATAAAATTAACAATCTCAGTTACATTTAAATTAATTTATAAATAACAGTATTGATATTTTAACATTATTCTTGTTGATAAGTGTTATCCGAAAAATTTTCTACTAAACTTTAATGTAAATGCCAAAAAGTATTTGTCGTTATTTTTAATATAAAATTTAGATTGAGCAAGCGTAGTACATTTTTATGATACTAACTTACTAATTATTTATATAATTTTTAGAGCGGAGGATTGTTCGGCAACAAGTCGACGGGGTTCGGAACTTCTACCTCTACTGCCTCCAGCGGAGGATTGTTCGGAAATTCAAAGCCGGCCGCCAACGCGGGAGGGAGCTCACTGTTCGGAGGATTCGGAAACACCAACAACACCAACACGGGTTTGTAATAGTAGTGATCTACAATGCTCTTTTCAATGTTTTTTAACCAAGAATTGTTATTGATCAGAAATTTTTAAATTTTCAAGTTATAAAAAATTAAGCCTGTTAAGTTTACTTTCTCAGATTTGTTATAGTGAGCAAAATTAAAATGCGTTTATAATATATTTTTTTAATATAGCTTCTCACGCAGCATTATTTATGATTATACCAGAGATTTGTAAATTATCATATTAAAAACACCACAAAAAATTAGGCTTGTCAAATTTCTTACAACTTCTAACACAGTAAACATTTTCCTTATTCAGGTTCTTCTTTGTTCCATAGCTTTCATGATATATCTCATTAAAAATCATATGGTATTATTGTTGTTAAAATTTTTATATTAATTAATTATTTTGTTTCTTAACCTTCCTCGTTCAGGTTCTTCCTTGTTCGGCAACACGATGGCCAAACCGGCGTTCGGCACTGGAAACACGGGCGGGAGTTTGTTCGGCAACACCAACACCCAGAACAAGACCGGCACCGGCCTGTTCTCCGGCTTCGGCAACACCAACACTGCGGCCAGTTAGTTTCAACATGTGTGTTGATATATTTTGTAAGTAATATAAGTGTGTTGATGTATTTTGTGAGTGAGATGAGGGTTATAACATTTCGTTAACATGTTGTAAATAAAACATTAATATAGCTTGCTTTAAAACACCAATGAGCTTATCTTTTCACAAAATAATTCAAATACTAAACTTTCATTATTTTTACAAAAAAAAGTTAATCAAAGTAACTTAAACCCCAAATATTATTTCTTTAAAAAGTTTTAAGCAATAAGGTTTTCATTATTTTGTATATTTTTAATTTTTGGATACTTTTGTTTTATTTATTCTGTAACCTACAGATGTAGGTACCTTTAATACTAACTTAACTTATACTAAATAATGATACTAATAATACTTAGGCTACTCTATATAAAACTAGGCATGACATGAGTTAACATATTTTATATAAAGAACAATTGCAAACACTAACAAATATATAAAGAACATCAAATTTAGAAAATACTTTAAATGTGGTCAAAACCTTTACACAAGATTTAATCTAGCAAGAATATACTTTAAGAATGTATAAAACAAAATACGATTTAACTACTTAGAATGTAAATAAGAAACACTTATAAAAACAATACTAATCAAAAAATACTTTATAAAACACAAGAAAACAATACAAATGTCTATTCTTCATTATCATGTTTATTGCAGCAGGCTGTGGCTAGAATCTCCCCGTCTGTCTGTTGTATCAGCTTATATATAACATTCCCTAACTCAATATTGCATCAGGGTTTCTGGTCTGCACTTTATTTTCTCTTTTTGTCAACTGTATTAAACTTGCATCAGTATAAAGCTTGACCTTGCGAGCTTTCTCTTAACGCTTGGATGAACTTTTAGCTCAAAACTTCCAACCAAATCTAAACAGTAATCAAGTGCAACTTGATATCCTGTTACAATTCATTTATTTTTTAACTTTGATTTACAATACATTCATTTTTTAAATTCTTTTTTTAGATTTATTTAGTACATGATTTTTTATTTCTCACTGCAGGAGTGTTCACCACAGCATTGTATTGTTTTTAATAATCTAAAAAATGAAGTAACTTAACAAACCTCAATCATCAGGCAAGCCGGGCGGGCTGGGAACGAGCGCGTTCAGCTTCAACACCGGCAACACTTCGAACACCAACAACACGACGGGCTTGTTCGGGGGAGCCGCCAGCAACCAGGCGAACCAGGGGAACCTGACCCTGCCCTCGCAGAACCAGCAGCAGTCGAACGACCTGCTGCAGGCGCTCATCATGAGCCCCTTCGGCGACTCCCCGCTCTTCCAGAACAAGATAAGCGACGAGGACAGGATCAAGCAGGTTTGTTGGTTGTTTATGTACTTGTTGTTCGAAGGCAGTGGTTATAAAAACAGTCTTTCGCAGCTTTTATTCAGACGGCTTTACACTAAATGCGACATTTTAGTAAAAATTTAGAACAGTATATTGAGCGTAATTAAACTTTTCAACTCTCACAACGCTCTGTTCTTTTGTGTTTCGCTGTTTATTTAAACCCAAGCTTGATTGTTGCTCCCAACAGCTGACGAAGCCGACCAACCCGTTGGCGCAAAAGGCGGCCATCCAGTCGCCGATATACAGAGTGAAGGCGGCCCCGCTCAAGCTCAACCGGCCCAAGTTCGAGCAGAAAACTAATAGTTCGCCCGCCAACGGAACCAGGCACTCGCTGTTCGCGGGCTTGAACGACGACGACACCATTTCTTCTGTCAACAGAAGCACTTTTGTGCCCAGGTACAGTTGTTTAGAGTATTTTATTAACTTTTAAACTAAATTTATAGTTAAAACTTTTAATTGTTTGAAATATTTACTTGAATGTGAAAATTCAGTTTTTTTTTTAGCACTTTCGTGCTCAAGTACATTTTGGTTTAACTTTTTTTTATACATCTTTAAAAGTTTTAAACGAAGTGCTGTATAAAGTTTGTTTTTATTACTTTTTGTTTATTAGTTTCTCTATGTTTGGGAAAGGGTTTGTTCTGCTTTGAAAAAATTTTTACTAGCAAAACCATTTGTACTTCTAAATAAAGTTTTTTAAGTTTATTTTAACATTTTAAAAATACATCTACATGATAGTATTTATATCTGTTAACATTTTCTCATTTAAGTCAATATTTCAAACAACTCAAAATCTTTAAAAATACTGCTAGATTATATAAAAAAGAACTCTAAAATTTTAATGATTTAAAAATATGATAGCAATGGCGTGCTTTATGTTTAGTATAGGTTTTAAATAATTTGAATATTTTGTTTTATCATGTCATTTTTTGAGGGTATAATAATTTAGTTATACATCAATTAATTATATTTTAATAACTTTATAATTTATTCGCTTGCATTAAAAGAAAATAGTTTTGCTTGATTCTAACAAATGTTAACTTGGTAATAAAGTTTACATACAATAGATGTAAAGTATATATTTAACAGTATAGTCTTCTAGCACTCCGTGAAAATAAAAATTAGTACACTTTTTCAGTCGAGCCTGTAACATTTTAGTTGAAAAATATTTAGCTTAACATGTTCACAAAACTAAATCGCTTAAAATACTTGCAGAAAGAACATAAAGAAGTTGAACTTGAAGAACCGGCCCACCGCGGAATCCATGCTCAATTCATCCACAACAATCCTGCAGATGAACTCGCCGAGCGTCAAGTCGTCCACGGTGTTGAGCAGCTCAGCGCCTTCTACCAAGTACGTTTGAAATAATTTTCTTAATTGTCTCGGTAAAGATAATAAAAAGCGAATTTACTATTCTATTTATGTTAGACTTTTGTTTGTTTTATTATTATTATTATTATTATTAAAGCAAGCTCTTTACTCTGTAAAATGAATGTTTTTTATAGTCAACACGAATAGTAAACTATTTCAGTTTTAGTTTTATCTTATCAATTGCAGTTTTTTGTTATAATCTATTGTGTTCAGATGTGAAGCGTTTGTTTAATAAGTTTTACTCTTGTTTGTTTTAGCCCAGAACCGAGTGTTGAGTCGTCCACAGACGTTATCAGTTCGGCGCCATATCAAAAGTACTATTCTTTTTTGATGAGTAGAATTTGTTATAGTAAACATTTTTTTTAACATACTCATTTAAATACTGATGATAATGTTTTTTTAAGTCGAATATCGACTTAATTAGTTATCAGATCAAAATATTTTCTAGAATACTTCGTGATCTTTGTAAAGCTAATCCTTTTTTTTGTTAAATGTTTTAAATTGTAGTAGACATTAAGTTTGAAATTTGATCTCAAATTTTAGCTATTTCTGCTAAAATTTGTTTTAGTTACTTTAAGAGTTTTCTCATAAATGGTGAACTTGTTACTTAATTTTAGTATAGTAAGATAATTCAAATAATAACAACTTTTTTTTTTCTCTCTGCACAGTCTTTACGATGAATCTTTCGTTCGCGGTTGTCTACCTATGAACTGGTTGTTTTTTATTTAAAATTTCTAACTTTTACTAAAAAGTTTAAATTTAAAACTAAAACATGAAGGTAGGCATTAGACTTAACTTTTGCTGTAGAGCTATCAAACGTAACCACCTTTTAAAAATGTATGTTTAGATTTTATGTTTTTTAAGTTAATAAACTAAACAATTAAAATGTTACAGCAACGAAGCGACTCCGTCTGAGACTTCGGAAGCTCCAAAACAACAAGATGTTAGTTTATTTGATTTTTATCTTTAATTAAAACAACTTGTACAAGCATAAATTAATTTGTTACTAAAATTTAAAAACAACTTAGTCTGGTTGAAAAAGTTTAACATCAAAGACAAACTTTTATTTTATTCTTGATACCTAACTTGCCACTGCTGATTTGTATTTGAAATGATAAATGAGCGCAAGAACTTGAAAACTTTATTTTAAATCAACTGAATATATGTTTCAAGGAGAGCGGGTTGGACGACACGCTGACGCAGCTGAAGGTGAAGAAGGCGGACAAGAAAGCCACTAAGGACCCTCAGGTGGAAAAACTACCGCTTCAGGACAAAATTCCGCTCAACTTGGACAACGTGCAAGCGAACGGGGACGCTAACATCGAGGTGAGTTGGAATAGAATTTACTGAGATTTATATTTTTTACCATTTTTTTTTCGTTTCGAGTTATATTAAGCGTACCACGTTTACCAACAAAAATGTTTTTTCTGAGTTTAAAAAGTTCAAAATGCGTAATCGCAAGAACCACGCAGAGCAGCACCTTGATTTTTATACACCGATCAAAAATATTTTCAAAGTGATTTTTAAAAGTCAAATGTCAACAGACGGAGGAGAAGGTCGAGCTGCCGGCGGGAATAAAGCTGACTCCGGGCGGCGGATACTACACCAAACCCGCGCTTGAAAACTTGAAAGATCACGTCGACGCGGAGGGAAGGTGCGTGGTCGACGGGTTCACCATTGGAAGAAAAGGTGTGAACTAAATTTAATAAAGTTATTTGAGTTATACTACGAGAAATCTTAGAATTAATAAAATTTATCGTTAATTTTTTTGAGGATAATTTGCTAGTTTGCATTTTTAATGTAAAAAGTTAATATTTTTCTACTTGAGATGATGCTAAGTTTAAAATTTAAGTTAAACATTTTAATACTGGGTTACAGTATGCTTTAGATTTATGTGACTTATAGCTCAACTTGTATTGTAGTATATTAACAAAAAATGTAATTTCTAGCTAAATTTTATGTTAAATTTTTTTTTTTTATAAAATTATGTTTTGTTATAAATTATATATGTTAAAGTTTATATTTTGTAAAAGTTCAAAAAAAAAAGTTTGTATCAACATATACAATAAGTAGTTGGTTGAGATTTTTTCAAAACTTTGAACAAACACCAGTAATTTTCAAAAAACCAAAAATCAAATATTCATCACTATTACAATATTACATCTAAGTTGCACTCAAACTCATCTTAATCCACAAGTGAAAGAAATTTTTATTCATTCTAACATATTTTTCCGAACAGACTACGGTTCGGTGTCGTACAAGGGCAAGATCGACATAAGCGGCATCGATTTCGACGAGGTGGTCGAAATAAGGAGGAAGGAGGTGACGGTTTATCCCGACGACAGCTGCAAGCCGCCGCTGGGCGAAGGCCTCAACAGGTTTGAACTAAGCTCTATAATAGTTAATAGTATTTAATATAGGTTCGACACAAATGAGCTAGGACTTTTTAACCGACAAAAATATTAAATTGTTGTTGGGACCTAACAGGTTGGAAGCGCAGTGAAAATGCAGACAAATGTGTTTTGTTTATGAGTGAAAAATGTGTTCTTTAAAGACGTAAGTTTTTTTTAAACTGACTAAATGAACGTTAAGGTTTTTATTTGCAATACATACAAATTTCAAACTTACACGGGATGCTTTTTTTAGCTCTGTACCTAAATCACAACAAAGTTTTCAAATTAAGGCCATAGGGGGGGGAGGGGAGTAAAACACTTTTTTTTACAAAAATTAACTTTGGCTTTTATATGAAAGCTTTGAATACAAACTAAAAGCCAGTTTTTATAGAATTCAAAAATATCATTTAACTTTTGAAATATTTATTTTTTGTAAAAAGTTTCCGATACAAACGTATGGACCGCAAATTTTTCGAGGTCAATTTTCTCGGAAATTTTAAAATTCACTATAATCTATCTCTTCCTTTATTTTCAAGCAATCTTCTTCAAATTTTCAGGAAATGTTCTTTATTTTAAAAGAAAAAACATTACTTATGAATTTAAATAATTTAAAGAAATAAAAATTTTATCACAAAAATTTAGAATTTATTTTTTTTTTACAAAAAGTTTTAATTCCAAAGTAGCGTTTTTTGTTATTGTATGAAGATTAGACTGTGAAAGTTTGAAAAAGATTGCATTAAAAATGTAGGAGATATATTTTAAATAAGATAGTCTTTTTTCGCTGTTTTAGTTTTCCCTTCCCATGTGGAACCTATTATGCGGCCCAACTTTGACTGGTCATATCTCATAAAATAATTTGAATTTTTTTAAACGATAAAAATTATCTTGAAACTTTTAAAAACTATATAAAATAAGATTGACTTGTAAAAAACATGACTTACTCCCCTATGGCCTTAAATTCAAAATATCAAATTTTCACAGTACTCTTACTTAAAGTAATCATTCCACAGCCCAATGTCTTAGATATTGTCAGCTTATTGTGAGACTATAGTCTGAGCTCGTTCGACCAGTAACTCAGATTAACAAGTTAACACACTTCAAGGGAGCTCTGCAAGTCCAAGAGATACTCTTTAAAATGTTCACTAAAGATAATAATCTTATAATTTTGTTTTTCTCAGTAAAGCTTTAATACAAACGTGTTAGAATTTTTTAACAGACAAATATAAAACATTTAAACTATTTTAAAAATAAATTAAAAAGTAATTTATTTTAAAAAGTCATTTTCAATCATTTTAAACACTTTGGAAAGCCAAAGCGACGCTGTTGAAGGTGGATATAAGTTATCAAAAAAAAATGTATTTATTCTTTCAAAAATTTATTTTACAAACTAAGTTTCGGTCAAAGACCTCTTCAGTGCTTAAATAAATCTAAAAAAAGATTGTATAAATAAAGTTTGTAAAATAAATTTTTGAAAGAATAAATATATTACTTCTCCTCCAGCAGTTGAGATCTCTCTATTTGTTTTCTTAAAACCAAAACATATTATATAAAAAAAATGTTTAAAAAAATCAAAAATTATCCGCACAGGAAAGCCGAAGTGACCTTGCTGAAGGTGTGGCCGACGGACAAGGCGACGAGGGAGCCGGTGAGGGACGCGGGCAGGCTGCAGGTGATGGGGTGGCAGCAGAAGCTGGAAAGCGTCACCACCAAGATGGGCGCCAAGTTCCTCGAGTACAGGGAGGACCAGGGAAAATGGGTGTTCCAAGTTGGTTTTAACATATGTGTTTTTTTATTATGATTTAGTCAGTTTTTGAAGATTGATTTGTGCTTGAATTCTATCGGAGTCCTCGTATCTGTATAACAAAAATATTTTGGACTTTATTTGCATTCGATGTAGGGTTGCCATAAACCCTGTGCGAACATGGAAATTTAAACAGAAGTCACTAAAAAACATAGAATTTTAAACAATTTTTACTACATGTAAAACAATGAAATTAAGATAACATACAGAAAATTTAACAAATACAACTTTTTGGTGTTATTTAAGTTTATATTTACTATAAAACACATTAATAGCATTACAGTATCGATTTTAGTTTTTATACTGTTTAAGATTTTTATAAATTATATTTAATGTTATACTAAAGATAAATAAAATAACTTGTTTTATCAAAAATTTCTAAGAAGTTCAGAAAATCTGGAAACTTATTCGAAAATCTATGCTAACTATGTCTATAGTAAAGTGAGTGTTTGAAATAATTTACAAAAAAAATTTACGTATAATTACTTGGCCTCGTTTATTTCTCATTTGTGTTTGTGCTTAAGTTCGTGTGTAGCGTCTCAAATGTTTAATGTAAAATGCATTGAGTAAAATATAAAGAAATAAAAACATTCGGTCGATTTCTTGGAAACTTTTAAGCTTTTGTACGCTGCGCGCAGCCTCGCGTTGTTTAACCTTGCAACTATTGATTTGTTTGTTGTGTGTATGGCCTTTAATGACAAAATAAAGAAATTTTTATCAATACTTTTGCTTATCAAAGTCTTTTATTTATTAAAGTTTTTAGCTCAATTAAACTAGATTAACTTTTTTTAATTTTTTTTATTTATACTTTAAGTATTACACAAAATAATTTTGAATCTTACCAAACTGTACAATCAAAATAATGAAAGAAAGGTTTTAGTTACATTGATGTAATTGCCTAGTTGTTTTGCTTATTATCGTTAAAAAGAAAGGTTTAAAATAAGTTGTGCAAATTAGCATTTAAAAAATTAGTTTGTACAGTACAATAATTTAAAGTTTTTGTACTGTACTCATCATTTTCATCAGTATTTTTTTCACAGTACAGCTTTTTTATATTTAGTATTTATCAGTACACTGAAATTACTAAAATCATTAACTAATGAAATAACTAATCATGAAATAACTAATCATGAATTTTACAAAAGAAACGAATAATTGACCCAGTGAAACCACACAGGCTGATTAGCCAATCACCACTCGAATTTTTCAATCAACAAAAACAACGTTTCAGGTGCAACACTTTTCAAAGTACGGTCTGGACAGCTCAGACGAAGAAGAAGACTCGGACAAGCCTCAGGAGAAGAAGAAAGAGCAGAAGAAGGAGGCGGGAGGCGACCAGCCGAAGGAACAGAAAAAAACAGAGGAGACGGTGGCGGGTGGAAAGAAAAAGTCGGCTCTTTGGTCGACCGAGGGAGGACCTCCCGCCGCTGCCGAGAAGAACAAAGCCGAAGTTCAGAACCAAGGTTTTTTACGCTTTCTCAATTTTTTTTCTTGTGGGGCTTCTTTTTGTGTCAATCGTCCGGAATAAACACTTAGTTTTAATTTTCAAGTTGTATTTGTCTTTAAAATTCAAAAGCCTTACTATGATAAATTGTAGTGCCTTTATCATAAAAACTTGCTAAAAAAATTAGAAAAAGTGTATTGTTAACGAATTTAAACAAATATTATTTAGTCGTTTTACCAAATTTAAAGCATTATCATAAAAAAAGACTGAAACAAGAAAAAAAAAAAGTTTCTAAAAGCTAATCTTGGTCGGTTGAAATCCCAACTTTAACTTAGTTTTGTTTACAAATCTGAAACTTTTACGTTGTGTTGCATATTAAACAATGTCCAAAGAACTAAATTTTTAAGTTGTAGTCAGGATTCTGAAATTTCAATATTACTTATAAATGATATTTAACAAAATTAAAACCAACTAGAAATTTAAAGACAGTCAATGCTTAGCAAATTTGTGTTGTTAGTTGTAAAGGTTAATTTGTATATTTTTGAATAAGGAATTAGTTTGTGTTGTGCATAAAGTTCATAAAACTGTTTTGCTAATTACTTGTTAATAGTTTTTTTTACTAACATTTGGTTAAGTATTTTAAAAACATAATAAATTAACTTCTAATTCAAACATAGTAGTATCTTACTAAAAATGTTTGTTTATTTAAACTTAAAAGTATCATAAGTTTTATCTATCACCTAAAGCTCTCACTTTTCAATTTTTATTTTAAATTATGAATAAATACACAATTTTTTAATGTATTTAACGGAAAGATAACAAGTTTTTAATGAGATCATATATTTAAATGTGAGTTTTACAACTTTTTTTAAACACTTATTTGTACATTCTTAAAAAGTACTTGGTATTTTTGTCTGCACATCCAACTTCAGCTCATAACTTTAAAACAATTAATGTCATAGATGCACTTTTCCCTGAAAGTGCATAATTAAATACCGTTTTTTTTTCAAATTTCAATACTTTATATTTTTTAGGATATTTTTACAGTAAAAAAAATTGATTATAATGTTCATATTAAAAGACTTTTATTAATTGAGTAATCGAATACTGATTAAACGTTTTTTAAGGCATAAATTTCTTTACAAATTTAACTGATAATTCATATGCCTCTCAAAAACTGGTAAGTTAAACTAAAAAAAAGTATATTATTAAATTGCTTTATAAACTTACTTACTGAGTTTTAATAAAAGAAAGTTTTTTATTGCTAACTCCATATGTGTTAATTTCTCTTGACGTTATCTATTCATTAAATTATAATTGCTGTAATATATAGTATAATTGACTAAACCAGGGTTTCCCGAAATTTATTTTCAAATGGCTTCCTTTAAAGATAAAAAAAGCTATACCCCCCAACAAAATTTCTTAAAAAACCTACCATTCTATACGACGAGGACCTTTTTTTATCTTCATCATCAATTCCAGAATATCTAAAGTAAGTTTCAATTTATGACCTCATAGTCCCTTAGATTTCTGTAATGGCTCAATTTGGGAAACCCTGGACTAAACACTTTAAATCCTATACACTTAGTTGTTTTTAACTTAGAGAGGCTCTGCAATTTCAGCTTATATTGTGTACAATGTACATGTTTAATGGAATTAGATATAATTTAGTTAACCAATTAAATATAAGTATATTTAATTAGTTTATAATAGTTTTACTTTAAGTATACATCTAAATCAGGGGTCGGCAAACTGCGGTCCGCGGGCCAAATGTGGCCCTTAAAGTCAAAATCTGCGGCCCGCGAGCTCCTTTTCAGCAAAAAATATACATTTTAAAAATAATAAAATTATGTTTGTGTAATAAAAAACTTACATTTAGGCTCTTAATTCAATAAATACTAATTAATTAAGCTCTATTATTGCTTAAGTTGTTATATTTTTGATCTTAAATAGTATTTTTTTAATTTTTACTAGAATAGTTTTAGATAAATGCGGCCCTCAAAGGTTTTTTTTTAAATAGTGCGGCCCGCGAGCAAACTTTTCTAAGAAAATTGGCCCTTGAGTCACATAAGGCTGCCGACCCCTGATCTAAATAAATGTATTTATTTGCTAAAGTATACTTAACTTAGTCTTTTAAGTTTTTTTTTATTTTCTGTAGAAGTGAAACAACTGAGCTGCAAAACCTTTTTTTAATAGTTGAAATTGTATAGTATAATCATAACGCCATTTTATAATATCAAATGAAATAGAATGTGAAAAGATTATTATTTGAATTACAATAAATTTTAAATGGGCTAAATCTCTTCTATAAGCGTTATAAATTAATTGAAAATTTATTAATTCAAAGCATGTATATCCTAACTTAAATACTTTTACCTCATCCGCAACAACTTTCGATCTCAACAGTTTAAAGATAAATATAAATAAATAAATATCACATCAGTTGACCAGTGCGGGGACATGGAGGTGACGGCAGCGCCACCCAGTGGTAGTTTTATTTCAGCCACGAATATTTCCACTGCTAATTTATCCACAATCCTCACTTCTCCGAGGATGCACGCGCTGGGAATCGACCAGCACAAGTTGCAGGTAGCAGGAAAATTTATTATTTATTTTCAGTCGATGGTTCGATTTTTAGTTAAAGCAATAGCAACGGTTCTGGTTTATTTTGAATAAATAATAATGTTTGAAAAAAAACTTGGCTTTTACTATGGTGCTTTCATTTAAAAAATAAAGCTTTTAGAAATTTTATTGTTTATATTAAGCCGTTTGTGCTATTTAAGTATACAATATTTGATCTTTCGTTTTTGCCATAAAACTAAAGCTATTTTAAATTTAATATCTTTATTTGCATCAAAATTTGCTTGAGTAATGTAAATTAGCGTATTCCTCTTAAAGGACGCGCAAAAATCGTTATTTGCCGACTTTGACGACAACAGCATGGATTTCACCGACAGCATAAGAATAGAAAACACCAAGATCGAAAGAAAGTCGCTGTTTTCCAACTTGAAGCTGAGCCAGTCTGTAAACGAAATGAACACATCAGGGTTTGCTTGTGTTTTTTTTCTGGTGATGTTTTTAAACTGTAGATTTTGTTTAAAAGTTGAATACTTAATTAATTTTTAAGTGTAATTCATTTAAACAATTAGTGTGAGTAAATAAAACTACAATTGTTCTCAAGTTAAACTATAACAAAAATAGAACATGGAATTTCCTTTGTATTTTTAGTTAGACATTTTTTCAAAATGAAGTCTAATTAAATAAATATTTAAACAGAATTGGAGAAAAGATTTCTAACACAACAATGAACCACAGTTTATTGGATACAACTAAAAACGTTCAACCATCTATGTAAGTTTTTTTGATCGAAATTTTAGCGGTTGAAGATTTTTTTTAATTAAAAGAATCAAATAAAGAACTTAGCCAGTATGTAATTTGTTAAAGTTTTATATTTCATTCTTTTAGTATTAACAAAGTAGTGTGAATATTTAAGTGTTTTATATTTTTGTTAAATCAATAAGTATTGATTGAATAAACAGAAAAGTCAGAAAAGAAGTGGTGAAAAAGCAAACGAAGCGAAAACTTCCGACAATGTGCAAACCTGTTCGTACAATAAAAATACCTGCAACTGACGAAGATAAAGAAAGGTTATTATATAAAAAACTACTTGAAATTTATTATTAATTTTTTACAGAGCATACATATTCTACAACACAATTAGTGGCTATAAAAAAAATTACATTGTTGTAATGACTTTTATAATAAAAAGTGTTTTTGAATATACTTTCTTGCATTCAGTCAAACCGATCATGGATGGGTTTTTCGTGTTATTAACAATTAAGTATTATTAAGTAGATTATAATATAATTTATCACATATGTAATTGAAAACAAGAGATAAAAGTTTATTTTTATCATAGCTCAAACTTTCAACTGCAGTAATTTACAGCGTCGTAACGGACGTCTCAGAAATGCTGGGCAGATCGTTCAGGGTCGGGTGGGGGCCGAACTGGACTTTGGCGAGCACGGGCGCGAGCTCGCAGCAGAAACCACCGGCAAACAACACCTCGCTGTTCAATTTCTCCATACACGAAAAGTTTGTTTTTGTAATTTCTGCTTGAATTTGAGCAATGACAAGGTGTTTTTTTTTTACATGTTTCGAGATATTTAATAATTTAAGAACCTGAGGTACGTTTTCAATTTGAGTAGTTGAACTCGGTATTTATTCATTAAAAAAATACTTTACGTAATAATTTTATTTCCAAAATAATAGAAAATTTAGTAACTGCGAGCTCACTTATATACTTTTGTTTTAAAATAACCCTAAATTTCACTTAGAGAAGATTTTTATAAGCATTAAGACAAATGAAAAATACCAAATACATTATTTAAATCCTTAGACGTTTTCTATTTATTTTTCCTTTTCTCAGGTAAACAATTCCATCTTCAGTACAAAACTACCAAAAATTTTAACTAAAACCCCAGTATATCTAAGTTTAGGCCGCAGTGTGGTTCAGGATAAGCATTAAGCTAAATACAAGAACACGAAAAAATACATGCAAAATCACCAAAAATTGAAATAAAAACCCGATTAATCCAAGGTACGAGCAGCAGTGCGGCGACTTCAGCGTGCAGTTGAGCTCAGTAAGCGCCGCTCCCCACCTCAATACAACCACCACCTCCTGCCTGCCCTACCTCGAGTGCGCTTTGAGTCACAGCGAGCTGAAGCATGACGGCGAGGGGAAGCTGCCGTCGGTGGTCCCCCTCGAAGGAAACAAGCTGGCCATGGAGTACGCGGAGTTTGCGCGGGAAGAGTGGAAGGACGTGGACGAGAACCATCCGGATTCAGGTTTGAATTTTTTTTTTGCATAACCAGAACGGGCTTAAGTTTGAGTTGGCTAGAACCATTCTGATTCAGGTGTTGTTTGTAGAAATATGTACCTTATGTAGTTTGTATAATTAAAATGGCGTTGAGTTTATATGAGCTTAAAGTTTTATAACTTCTCTCAATGCAGTTTAAAACATTTACATACTAACTAAAATCGCAGCTCAATCTCAAATTATTTTTCACAGGAATGACCCACGTTAGGAACGCAGCGTTCACGTTGCTGGGGGCGCTGTGGGGCGACGCGGTGCTCGACGACGGGTCCACGCTGTCGCCGTGCCGACCGCGGGAGTGCTCGCCGAACGAGGCGCACCAGACGAGGAAGGGCAGGCTGATCAGGTGGCTGATCGAATCGATCGACGCCGACAAGGTGGCCGGGTTGAACCTCGGTTGTGATGATGGTGAGGAAGACAGCTGCGCGCTGATACTCAAGTACTTGCTGGAAGGAAACGTTCACACGGCCGTCAAAACCGCCGTTTCTTCCGGTTGGTTTAAACTGTGACGTAATATTCATCACAGTATTATATATGATATTGTATTAATGAAGTGTTTTTTTGGGTGTTCTACAAAAGATGAGAGCATTAAATTTATCTTTGTATTTGTTAATGTTTGTGTGAATTTTATTTTATTGTTAATATTGTAAACGTTATGGCATCATTTAATACATAAATTTTTAAAGCTCTCAATCGGTTGTTCAAACAGTAAATAAATTAAAAAAAAAAGTGACTAAAATAAGTAATTTTCATAAAAAGACTTGTTATTAAAAAAACAGTTTTGATAATTTAAATATTATTAATCTCCATGGTTTAGAACATTATTTGACAAATCTCTGTTGAGCTTTTTTGCTACTTAGATAGTTTACTGTTAAGCAAGCAATCATAACAAACACTTGTTTTAAACATAGTACTAGTAAAACTCAGCAAGTGAATAGATAAACTATTTTTACAAGTATCCGTTTAACTCAGCAAATAATAACAGTTGTTAAATATTTTGGATTCAAAATTTCAGTGAAAATTTCAAACAGGAAACGGCCGGCTCGCGCTGCTGCTGTCTCAGGTCGGGGGAAGCCCCTTCTTCAAGATGGCAATCGACAAGCAGCTGGTCGAGTGGGAGAGTTTGGCGGTGGACGAGCACATAAACCACAACATACTCAAGATATACTGCCTCCTAGCGGGTAAACCGGTTGGTTGTGTTTTACGTTTTGCTGTAATATTTTGAACTCGTTTATAAAGTTTCAATTATTTATTCGTGATATGTACAGTTTTCATTCTTAGCTATGAATTTAACGTTTGTTTAGAAACAATTTGTAAGTGATAGTATTTTGTAGGCTTGTTTTTGTATTGAGCTAATAAGCATATGTCGCTAAAAATTATTAGAAAAGTGTACAAATATAAACTTTTTCGTCTATAATTGCATTCGAAAATTTTATAAATGTTATTTTATATATTACTAGGTATTGTTTTTTAGTTTTATTTTTTTCAACAGTATTTGTCGCTATTGTATTGGTTTTAAAACTGAATTAGTGATAGTAGAATAGTATAATTAAAACTGTACTTCATTTAGGGTTTATTACGCCATCACGCTTATCTAAACATTAACATTCCTCTTTAAATATCCAGCACAATGCTTTAATGGTCAAGATTTATTTATAAATACTTTATCTGACTGGCCTCACAAGTAAATCAATAATTCAATTTTAGTCATGATATTAAACTCAAGTATTTGAACTTGAAAATTATTTCCTTAATAAATGAAGATAAACAGTAATCTATCTATTAAAGTATTTGATTTTTTTGTTTCATGCATAACCTAAAATGTAAACTTGATAAAATGAGTACAAAGTACGGCCTTATTTATTAAGTTAAAGTTTTTTATTGTTAATAGAGTAGGTTTTATAAATCTCACACAATAAATCCTATATTCACCATATAAACTTTAAGCTACGTATATGAAATTATCATTTTGTTACTTAATACTAATCAATGACAAACCAAATAATTTAAGGTCAAATTCAAAAATACTATTTGCTTATCTGGAATTATTTTTACAATTTTTCACTTTTGCAGCGTTAACCATCCAAGACTGCACATTTAATTGCACTACTATTTAAATGATTAACAACTTGAAGTTGTGATTACTTTTTTTAATTTGTTTATTATTTATATAGAATAATTGAACTGTAACTCATTTCGTTATATGTCAATGTTTATATTTACACTTGTTATGGTTACGGATTTTTCATTGTTAGTGAAATAAGCATAATGATTTTTTATTTATTAACAACCAAATCATAAACTATAGAGTCAATCATTTAACTTAACACATGTTAGCAGTTGTTACAGCAACTTGAGTGTATCATGCATACTATAACTTTGCTCTGTAGAAATTGATTTCTTATCATTTAATTAATACATGTTACCAGTTGTTACAGCAACTCAAGTGTATACTAGAACTTTGCTCTGTATAAGTTGATTTCGTATCATTTAATTAGCACATGTTACCAGTTGTGGCTGACATCTAGTGGCGATTGCGTGAACACGTGCGACATGATCGATTGGAAGAGGTGCTTGCTGGCCCACCTCATCTACATATCGGAATCGCCCGCCCCCCTCCACAACTCACTCGAAATGTACCGGAAAGCCTACCAGGTTTGAAATTTTTGAAGCTTTTATTTTAAGTTAAAGTTTTTAAATATAGGTTTATTTTAGCGGATTGATTGCTAAAAGTTATTTAAAGCTTCAAAATCTTCAGTATAAATAGTTTTTACTGCCTGTAGTTTTCAGAACAAATCTAGTACCATTGTATATAACTTGTGTTTTGTCTTTCGTTCACAACAAATGTTAATAAGCACAAAAATTTAAATTTTAAAATTAAATCAGTTAAATATGTGTACAACTAAAGGGTACGAGCGATCACGGAGTCTACTGCGCCGCCCCACTGCCCTTCTACCAGGAGAAACTGAAAGATTCGTTCGCCTGCCTCAGCGAAAAGGAAGAACTCGCCTTCGAAGACGTCTGTTACCAGCTGATATCTCTCTACTGCGACAGGTTTGAATAATAAGTGAAATTTGACTAAACGTTTTTTAATATTTGCAATTTTATAATCTAGTCATTAATCTCTACAAAAGTTAGAACAGCTTTAAAAAAAAAACTAAAAGAAAGTGTTTCAATAATGTACGTTTTAAGCAACAAAATAATTTGTTTGGTGCAAACTTATTTTTTCAGTTCGTTACAGTTTTATAAAAAGATAATTAATTTAAAAATATTATTTGACAAATTTACTAGAAACTATGACAAATTGACCATTTAAATTTATCAGAAAAAAAGTTTTTAAAAACATTTCAAGTGGAAAAACTTTACAAAAAAATAATTAACATAAAACCTCAAAATTTTCAGGACTCACCCCGTGGACAAGCTGCTGTCCACCCCTTCCGCCGTCCCGCACCCGCTGGACCACCGGATGAGCTGGCAGCTGTGGCGGGCGCTGACCGGCGTGACCAACGCGGGCGCGAGCAAGCTGGACGACCTGCACGTCAGCTACGCCAACCAGCTGGAAAGTTGCGGTTTGTGGCACCAGGCCGTCTTCGTCCTCATGCACACGTCCGATCAGGGGTTGGTGTTTTGTTAGATTAATTTGTTTGTTTGTGTTTAGATTGTTTTCTTATTGTTTCGTTTTTTTTTCGATAAGCTGTGTGAAACAAAACTGTGAAAATTTGTTTTCAGAACAAAGTTGTTTTTTAATTGGGATCCGATCAGGGGTTTTTGTTGTTAGGTAGAACGTTAATATTAGTGTTACACAAAATAATTGACTTTCAGATTCTATTTTATTATCTATTTAGATAATATATGATCTTAATTTACATGTAATTAAATTTTTTCAGTTATATTTTACTCACCAACATAAAGATTCATAAGAGTGTTACTTAAACTTTTAGAATAAACAATTTTCCACAGAGAACGAGAAAAACGTGTGCTGGAAGTTATAAGCAGAAATGTTCAGGACGCCACCCAGGTTTGTTATTAATGTTTACAAAAATAAATAAAAGTAATAATAAATCTGTCTGTTTTATCATTAATAGGTATTAAACTTTCTAGTGATCAATAGATTGCTACTTAAACATCCTTTTTTTGAGAGTATCAACTCGCTGCTAAACCTTTCCGATTGCAGGAACAAAAGGACTTTTTGACGGGAGAACTGCGCGTTCCGGTTGAGTGGCTGCACGAGGGCGAGGCGCTGGTGAGCAAGTTGCTAGGCAACCACATGAAAGCGGCGGAACAGCTGATCAGCAGCAAGCTGTACGGGATGGCCCACGACGTCCTCATGAAACACGTTGCTCCCGGTATGAACATATTTTCTATTATTTTTGCGTTAATGAATAATTAACTACAATTATTTTATATAGTCAGTTGTGGTTGGTTCATTTTTAATCATTTAAAAAAAGTTTCATTTGAAATACAGCCGTGTTAGAAATGTATAAAGTAAATTGTACACCGTTTATAAAAATCTTGTTTAAAATAGGGTTTAGGGTTTATGAAAACTCAACCATAAAAATTGATTGCGTTCGTTTTTGTGGTTTTGAAAAACCGACCAACTTGTTATCAGAATCCCTCATCAACGGCAGTTACGACGAAGTGAAGCGGCTTTTGGAAGCGATCAGCAGCGACGCGGACGTCGGCACGATACCCGACTGGAACATCAGCGGACAGATATACCTCTGCTACTTCAACTTGCAGGATAAAGTTTCGACCTTCAAAAAGGTTTTTTTCTGATTTTTTTTTTGCAATCGCTTTTTAGTAATAGACGTCGAGTTATGTTAGAATTTGATATTCATCCAGGGCGATTTAGAACTGAATGACGAAGGTGCGATCGCGTCGTTCATGAGCGAAGTCAGGCTGCTCTGCTCCAAGGTCAGCCAGATTCGGTGCGAAAATTCCGTTGACAAGCTGGCAAAGTCTGGTTAGTTTACAAGAACTTAATTTTTTATTTGTAGTTGTTTTTAAAGGTTTTGAAAACAGAAACGTTCTAAAAATTTTCTTATACTGTTATTATTTAAGATTTATTTAAATCTTAAACAAAGATAGCTTAAGTTTAACACATCACACCTTAAATTTATAATTTAAAATAAAAATTTTAATAAACATAATCAAACGTCAGGCAATTTCTGGCTATTTTTGTATACTAATTATTAAAAAGTTTTTTTTTTCGTATTCCACGTTTAAATGATAATGTCGCATAACTAAACAACGAATATTTTCATCATTTAAAGACTTATGATTTATAAATAATTCGCAAATCGGTCCAGGACACAAGTTAATTGTTTTTACTAGTGATTTTTTCCCCTGCATCAGTAGATACAAAAAATAAATTAACGATGGTTTAAAAATCTACCAGTTTATTGCAACATTTTGTTCAAATTAATTTCGGACAACCGTCCTTCATCAGTGAACTATTAAAGACTTATGAACATTTATTTGCAAACAATAAAATACTAATGTCATTTTTAATGAATTCTACTTATTTTAAAATTTATAGCACATAAAGCATAACATATAATTATTTTCATCTACAATCAAATGAAATCATACGCACAGAAATAGCCAAGAACGCGTACGAAATCCACACGATCCTCTCGAGTATGCGGGCGGGAGGGTGCGACTTGTATCAGAACGTCAAGTACTTCAGGGAGCTGAAGATGTCCGAAGACCTGACGCTCACCGGAGTTTACAAGCTAGCAGACGACCACATCGTGTCCTTTGATTAGTACGAATCTATAAATATGTACATTGTGTTAATATCACATAAATTAATTACCGCTTTTAATTTCCCGTTTCAGATCTTTATGAAAATTTCCCACTGATTTTATAGTTTTTGCCAATGTTTTAAGTTAATGAAGTATAAAATTTATTGAACACTCGAGGCAGGTTGGGCGTTTTCTTTCTTGATGTTTTTGGTGCAAAACTTGTATTTTTGACTCTAGATAATTTGTTATTGATTTTTAAATCATACTGCAAAAATTGAATAAAATGTGTAAGTTATAAAAGTGCTGGGTTGATTTATTATAACCACAGTTTCTTTGACAAAGCAGTGAGTAATATATACATGAAAACATAAATCTGAGTTAGTAGGCTAAATTAGCAATATAATATATATTCTTTGTTTATGAAAAGTGTTTAAGATTTCAATGTATATTTTTCAGTTCTTTAGTAATAAAATATACTTTGTTACAAAATTGGCTATAAAAAATGAGTGTACTAATTTACACAGTTGATAAGTGATCAGTTAAAATGAAAAATATCAATAAATTATAGACAGTATTTTTAGTTTTATAGTAACCACGCAAACTCAAAATTTCGTTTATATACGGCAGCTCAAAACTTTAGCTTAAAATTAATGTTAGGAAAACCAAGTTTTCATTTAATGTATAAATAACTTAATTTAAAATGAAAAGTTTACATATCAGAAATAATTTTGCAACATTGTTTTTGACTAGCAATAAATTAGTTAATTTAAGAATATATTACAAAAAACATATATACCAACATAAAATGTACAAAAAAAATGACACAGAAAAGGGTATGGTTTCCCAAGTGGTCATATTGTCCCCTGGGGACTGTAATTTAAAACTTACTCTAGATGTTCTGGAATTTGTGATGAAGAGCAAAAAAGGTCATAGTCGTGTTTAAGGCCAGTTTTGAAACTTATATTAGATATTCTGGAGTTCATGATGAAGAACAAAAAAAATGTTTTAGTTTAATTTTTTGAGAAATGTTATTAAAAGGGGCCATTATTTCCTCAAGGGTACCTTATTAAAAAAAAAGTTTGAAAAACCTTAGTGTATATGAATAAAAACTGGCTGATAAAAAAATAAACACCAAATTAGGCTCGATACTTTTATGTAAAAACTTCTTGTAGATAAGATAAAAATTTTGAAATATTTTCAATCATTAGATAAATAATAGCTACAACTTCTATATAAACATTTTTACGCTCAAAGAAAACATCGGCTAAAGTGTAACAGACCATAGGCCGGACTTGTTTATGCCGTAAAACAAGCTCAAGTTAACATTAAGATTTCTACATATTATTTCGAAGTAGTATGACCAAACTTATATGATAGCATTATAACAACATAACTATTTTTTAAATTGTGTAAAAAATGTTAGTGAGTATTACAAACATGTATCTACATAAATTAAGAATATTGATAGTAATTTATTTGAAGTATAACTAAAAAAATATCATTACGTCTAACTAAAAAAAAAAATATTTGACCTACTAGCTAAAAGGCTGTTGTTAAAATAGACGTCATATTTGTAAAGGATACAACAAAAAATAATAATGGTTTAAATATTAAATCCTTTAGACAATTTTAATTTGTAAACAGAATACATTTAATAACTTTAAATATGTAACCTTTTTTGAATACGAACCGAGTCTTTTCATATGTTAATTTTGAAATTACATGTAACTTCTTAATTCAAAGTGCTAACTAAAGTACAAAACTACTTAACAAAAAATGTTTGACTAAGGTTTGATAAAAATATAAACAAAAATATCTATTTTTTCAGGGTAATAAACTGGGGAATATTATAACTTAAATGACCGTGACTATCTTAAAAAGTTCCATGTTGATCTCAGAGGTATTTTACTAAAATAACAAATAATGTATAAACAGATTTCATGTCTTTATTTTGTTTTGGAACTGATACTTAACACCCAAGGTTATTCCCTACTGAGTGTTTAATTTCAACAAAATATATTTGCCCAGTCTAATAGTTGTAAATACACTTATCACTACTATATCATAGAATAAAAATAAAAAAATCATTGAATATATTTATTTTGTTTAATTAAATTTAAAAAGTCCTTAATATAACTTATTAAAGAAATTTGAGTACTTAACTAAGGAAAGTTGAGTACCATCAACAAAAATCACTGTTAACATATAAAGTTGATAGTTTTTTAAATATGTTAAATGTGTTTTCTTGTTACAAAATAACTCATATTTTAATCAGATTATTATTAATTTCTAAACTTGTTTAAATAGTTTATCTCGTTAAAGTTGAGTTTGTATGATGGATGAACACTTACGTTTGTAAAATCTAAGTAATTAAAAAACTATCAAAAAGAACTTTTTTGTTTCTTGAAGCTCAAAGATTTTTAATTTTACGGTGTTATCTATATTTTAGAATATATAGCCAGTTAATAAGTCTTATTTTGTTTCTTTGGAACTTTTATTTTAGATTAATGACCTTTAATGATTTAAGTAAATTTATTTTGGGTTTAAGTTTAATATTTGAAATAAGCAAAAGGTATTTAGCTCAGTAACCTAAAAAGAATTCTATATACAAGTCCTTCAACCATATTTTAGCTGTGATTTTTATATCGTGTTATTTAAATGTCAGATGGCAGAAAAAAATACTAAGTTTTAACCATCCATAAAGTATTATTGTTGGTTTGACCATGTTAAGAGGTCTTAGTCCTGGACAAGACTTTAAAAGGTATCCGTAGTGTGCGACTCGACAACCGAAAGGTTCTTTGTGCACTATGTCCTAGGACTAAATATTTTAAGCGCTTTTTGTCGTTCAATAAACTATACAACTTCGTGCTAAAATAATTAAATTCTGATGACTTAAAATTTATGTTAAGCATAGTAATTTGTTTTTTATAAGAAATTTGCATTCATATTTATAATTCAATTATTCTTTTATTTTGTTTATTACTTGCATTTTTTTTAACATATACAAAAATTACCAATCAAAAAAAAACTACAAATTTTTATAATTGTTTTTTACTAAAAAACTTTTACAACTTTTATCTAAATATTTCTTGTATTTTTAAAAATGGCTTATATCTTATTGCTTTTAAAGAGTTGAATTAATATAATAAAGTTATAGAGTAAGCTAACAAAGTTTATACATTAAATAAAACTAAAACTTAACTACCATTTGAAATCAAGTTTATTACTGAACTTAATTTTTTAATTAGTTTTTAGTAATTTGAATTTTTTTTTTTTATGGTAGGTAGTCGTTTTTTTAAGCTGCAGTTTTAAATGTATACTTAACAAATAGTAAAACACGGCAACTTAATGCTTTTATCTACCATGACTAGCTTTTTTTTTGTGTATAAAACCAAAAGGCAAACATGTATTCTGTGAGAAGTACTTAAAACTACATGTCATAAAATGAAACAATTGATGTTTTATAAAACAAAACTTTATTAAGCTGGTATTTAAAAGCGTTGTTTCGATAAAGTTGTTTCTGTTTTGTTTATTTTCCATATTTAGTGCGTACTTAAAGCGTAACTAACAAGGGTACGTACCTCTTTATATGCGCACTTTGTGCAAAAGTGACGCTTGCACAAGTGACCCTGCGTGCAAAAAAGTTCCCTCGTGCGAAAATGACACTCGTGCAAAAGTGACCCGTTACCCTTAATGTGCTACTTAAAATTTTAAAGACAAACATAGAGCTTATATTAACTGTTTAAAACTGTTGATGAGTAAAAAGTGATGTTCCTAATTGTTTATTGTACCGATTTAGCATTTATTGATTGTGAGAGCATGTTTATTTGGTTGGAGCTGCTGTACTTTATAAAAATATGAAGAAGTTTTAACAAAGTGAAAAACATAGCAGGGCCAGGCATAAATTCCTCGTAGCACCATTGACAAACTCGCAACAATTTGCATACTGTTTCAATATGCGAACAGCAATCACGCGCAAACGTGATCAGAATTCATATTTTTGTTCAATTGTGTATTTGATATCAAGCAAAAACGTGCGTCACTCGAGTAAGAATATTTCAGCAGTCATTATAGTTTATGCAACACTTTGTTCTGGTGTTGTGCAAGAGTTATATAGTTGTCATAAATTTAAAATATATTAATTTATTTATATGAACAGTTTATTTAAGATAGTTAAGAACTGTGAGACATGCATCATAAAAGTATTGTTTTAAGTTTAAATAGACTCTATTTAATATAAACTGTATAAGTTATTATAAATCTAGAATTTAAAATTTCTATAAACAAAATAATTTATTTAAAATAGGTTAGAACTATGAGACATACATCATAAAAGTTTTGTTTTAAGTTTAAATAGACTCTATTAAATGCAAACTACATAAGTAAGTTTAAAAAAAGGTAAAATAGGTAAAATCGTTAACTTTTTTATTTCAAAATCCAAGTATAAAATACGCTTATAAAGAATGTTACTTTTACTAGTTATAAAAAGTAAAATAAAAACGACCTTGAGAAGAAAGTAAATGGTTACAGTCAAACTTGAATTAATTAACAATGCACAATCTTATTCTCATAGACAAGTAATTAATAAAACGTTCTTAGATAAATAACTAACGAGCTCGATTAAAAAAAACTACTTATAATTTTAAACCATGTTTACAAGTTGAAAAAAACATATTATGTGAAAAAATTACTGCTAGTTGGTATATACAAACCAACAAAAATTTATATAAGTCGTAATTTTTTTTAAAAAGAAACACACTAGAGTAGAGTTGTTAACCTGATTAAAAAATATGTTTTATTTTTACCCTTAATTCAACAAAAGCAGAATATTTTAAAGATGATTAAAATTTATTAACTGTAAAAGTATATGTGCTTAGTTGCTGAATTTATAAATTTTGTGTCTGACTAAATTCTCGTCTGGACTTTGTTTTCAAAAAGTTCATAAAACTTTTTTAAATGGCATTATCATTGCTTTTAAACAGAAAACAATGGTTTTAAATGAACGCACTACCCACATAATTTTTAAAGATATTCAGTTATGCTCGAGAGTAGGTGTATTTGTTTCCTGCTACTTATGCTAGTTGGCAGTTTAAACGTGTGCTTGCTTTTTCTAATTGTTATTTTTATATTAAAAGAATATTTTCAAGATAAATTTTAAGCAAAAACGTGCAAGCTAAAGGATAATATTTTTTTTTCAACAGACAATCGATTTCGTTAGTCTATACTTCTTTATTTTAGACAAAAATTATATAACTTTTAAAAATGTTCAATTTTATGAATTTTTATTTATTATTATTTGTGTTATAACTGTTTAAAGCTACTTTTAGGTCGGCTAGTCCTTATTTGAAAAAATATTGTAATAAATTAAATAATTTAGTAATCAAATCCGTTTTTTTTAGATTACAAACAAAAATACTATTGCAAAATTGTTACTCGATATTTAAAATGTTTGTTTATTATAATTACAACAATGTTTTTAAATATGAATAAATAAATGAAAACTTTGATTGTCAATTAATATTTAACAACCAGCAAAATAATTCTAAAAAAAATTCAAAATGAATTTGTTTTTATAAAACCTTATTCTAAGACTTTTCAAAGAATTTATTTGAAAAACAAAACATTGATTCAAAATAATTGAGAAGAGAGTTTGTATACTAACTTTATCATGGTTTAAATATTTTTTTTAATTTAAATTTAAGGCTATTAAATAAGAAATGCAGTAAAATAAAAAAGTACATAGAAAAAACAAAGCAACCTTTTTTTGATATGTTATTAAAAGTTCTTCCTTCCGTTTTTTAAATTAGTTTAATAACCTATTGTTAACAAAATTAAAACCTATAGTTTTTAGTTTAAAACAAATTAGTAATTCAAATATGAAAATTTGATTCTTTTAACGATGTTTATTAAAAAACATGTTTATGTACATTTTTTGTTTTTGTCAAAAACGTTTGATTATGTAAAAGTATAAAGTAAACTTATGTATTTAAAATTTTACTAAATAAGTTTTTAAAACTAAAAGAATAAAAAATATACAACATGTACATATTCCAAAAAAGTTTTTGCAATTTAACCTTCTGTGCACTGCAATAAAATTTGTCACTTTAAGAAAAACAGCTTTAATAATGTAAAATAACAAGAGAGAAAGAATAAAAAATAAGTTTTCATGAACCATATAGTTTGTACTATTTTAACTATTTCTTAACTTTCCAACCAAAGAAAACTATCATGTCACCTATTATAAAACAGCGCTATAAACTTTTAGATTAAGTATAAATAAATCCAAATACATAACAATATTAAATATTTTAAAGATTTTATACTAACTCAATATAATAAAACCAAGTATATCAACAAAGCGCACAGGCTTAAAGTATAATAATTTTGTAAACTGCCATAATAACACTACTTAGCCGCAGTGCAAAACTTTGAAAACTAAATAAAAATTACATAAATAAATATATCCGATTTTAACTTTTTTTCTGCTACAGTATAAAACACTGCAATTTTGCATAATATTTTAGCTACAGCATAAAACGCTGCAATTTGTTCAGTTTTCTCACCAAAGGTAACTTCCCCCTTTCTAATTCTTCCCCGCCTGCTGCTGGTGCCTCTTCATGTGGGTCTTCATGTTGCACTGCTGGCCGAAGCTCCTGCTGCAAATGGGGCACTTGTACTTCTTCTCGCCAAAGTGGATGGTCCGCACGTGCACGTTCAGGTTCCCGGATGTCGACAGAAACTTGCCGCAGTAACGGCACTCGTAACTCTTCCTGCCGAAGTGAACCGTCTCGATGTGCATCCTGAGTGTGAGGTTCGTTAGTGTAAATACAATATGACCCGTAAACAAAAAATCTTTTTTGTTTGATATTTAAAAATCGGCAAAAGAATTCAAAAAAATAAAAACAAAATGTTCTTTGTAAATTCTTGTTCTTGGAATTATAACTAGATGGAAATAATATCTTAAAATATTAAAACATCGATTTGAAACAATAGGTAAGAAACAGTTTGTTTACTAACTCTTTCATGCTATATATACCTTTTTAGTTAGTTTTTTAATACAATACAAACCATCAAACAATAAATGTACCTGAGGTAGTTGCGGTGTCCGAACCCCTTCTGGCAAAACTCGCACTTGTGCGGCCTCACGTGACTAACCTTCAATAAAACGTTAGTATGATTATATCAACATAAAAAGTTCAAAAGTAAACAATAGTAGTACCACAAAATGGTACGGAAGAAATAAACACCGAGTTATGCTCAACATACTTATGTAGAAACTCAAAAATTTTTCAATAAGATGTAAATGTTGAAATATTTCAATAATTTAATAACAAGGGACGTGGCTCACCTTGACGTGCCGGTTCAATTCGAACTTGTGGTGGTAGGAGGCGGGGCACAGGTGGCACTTGTGTGCCTTGTCCTGTGACGTCACAACAGCTTCCTTTCTCCTGTGACTCAGCTCGATCATTTTGAGGTTCTGCAGCGCGGGAGCGCTTTGTACGGGGTTTTCCCTATTTGGGACGTTATTTGTCGTCGTCGGCGGGTAGAAGCTGAACTCCTTCGACGCGGTCGAGCGCGGCGTCAAAAAGGGCGAAAGGTTGGCGCTGGTCGCAGGGCTCAGTTGCCCCGAACTCTCGGGGCTCAGCTGCTGCGCGTTCCGCCCGTTGAAGAGCTGCTGGATCCTGCTCTTCTGATAGGCCAGGTTGCTCAAATACTCGCTGCTAATTGGCTGCATCATCTGCTGGTCGCTCTGCAGCTTGTTGTAGGCCATGAAGAAGTTGAGGGCAACGGGGTTGCACAGCATTGCCGCGTACTCGAGCGATTTCAGGTAGGACTGCATGTGGCAGGTCTGGAGGAAGCTGCTCACAACAGGGGATTTTTGCGGGCTGACCACGAGGTTGTTCAAGGTCGGAGGGTAGCTGGGGATTTCTTCGATTTGTTTTTGATCAGTTTCCTGCGCGTCGCGATTCACGCATTTATGCAGGAACGAGTTTTGGGTGGTTTTTTGCGATAAGTCCATGTTGTGTGATTAGTAAATATATTCTGAAAACAACTTGAGGTTTTGTTTAACAAAGAACATTTTAGCTTTAACCAGAGTGACCGTATGAAAACTAACTAGCAAATATTTATTTTAAGTAAAACTTTAAACTTTGTATGTAGTGTATTTAATAAAGTTGTTGAAGAAACAAAGTTTGAAATTAAGTTACTTACCTGCAATTCAAAAAAGCTAAAACTTTATTATCATGTTCATAAAATTATTTTAAAACACTATTAACTACTTCTTAATAAGATTGTTATTAAAAAACAATTTAAGTGCAACGGATTTTTAAGTTTCTAATAGTTTCTTTTGTTATTTATGATTTTAAAAACTATTTATTTACGGTACAAATTTTAACTTTTTAGTAATCTACTACGTAGAGTTTAAAAATGTTGTTAAACTTTGCACTAATATGCACATAGTTAAAAGTGTCGACTTTGAATATTAAAACAAGTAAATGGTTTTATTTACTAACTTCAAGTTTAACAATCTTTTATAAATTACACTTTTTTGGCAAGGTTTTTAATTTAAACAAGTAACATCTTGCTTTTTACTTGACCAGGTAGGTTTGTAAACAAAATTTTGGTTCGTTAAATTTGGTAAGACGATATTGAAATAGCATAACTAACGTATCTTGATAAAAGGGTATAGGTTGCAATGTTTTACTAGCTTTTTTTTTCCTTTAAAGTGTCATTCTATTTGAAAATTTCAAGTACTATTTTCTATTTAATTCTACAAAGCTAATATTTTATTAATTAACTTAAAATTACGTGATTCTAATTGATTTTTAAAGAACAGTTTACTGTATTTTGTAAATAATAATTTAAATGTCATACTGTTATACTTTTTTTTGTTTTTCCTGAATAAAAAATTCCTTAAAAAAAATTGTAATTTTAATGCTAATATTAATTGTTTAAATTATAATATTAACCTTATAAGGTACTTATAAGTATGAAGTTTGCACATAGTCGTTAAAAAGTAACACGCAGAAAAAAATTAAGTATATTGAAATTAATTATAGTTAAACATTGCAAATTTTATACTAATTTAACTAATCTGTTTTTAAAATGTGTAATGCTTTTATACAATGCCAATTAAATCTAAAATCGTATTTAGTTTGTTAAAACATTTTACTTTTCATCAAAAAGATATCATACGGTGCGAATACCGTAGCGTGCATATTTTTCTCGTGATCGAACTAGCACCATTTTATTCTATCTAATTTACTCTAAATCCATTGACTTTTTTTTCTCTATTTTGTATATCTTTAATCTTCATGCTTTTAAACAAAATGTAAGAGCCTTCCAAAAAGGTTGAAAAAAAAACACTAAAGGTCAAAACAAACCGCTTCATTAAGACTGCTATGCAAAAGTTTACAAGCAAACTCACACAACAAAACTGATTTTGCCAACTGAATCTTTCACTTTAAAAGCACAGAAAACAAAAAAGCGTAGGCCGGTGATATTATATACCAGCAAGCTCTAATGCTTATAAGCTGACAATTACCTTTATAAGGCTGTTAAAAGCTGGTTAATTTTTCAATGCACAAGTTTTTATGCATAAAGTCACTGGTTTAAAAAATTGAAAAGTTTATTTTTGTTGAGTAGCTCATTATACAAACCAAAATGTTAATAAGTTTTTCAAAACCTTAAAATATAAGATTAAACTATATTTTTTACAATAAAACTTATAACCAAGACAAAACGTTTAAACTTTTTAAGTTTAGCTGGTTACTGTGCAGCTAAGCGATTGAACTGAGCTCGGAAATGTTTTTGCAAACTCTTTCAATAAGTTGGTTTTAGAATTAGACAAATGTCGTTATTGATGTCGTTTCCATGTAATTAATACTGTTGTTGTTGTTTACGTTTTTTACTCGGAAAAGCTCATACAATGGGGTTACGTATCTTAGACGCGTAGATTAAAAGCAAAGTTTGTTTTCAGTACATGCAGTTTAATTGCAATAAAAAAATGACTGCAAAACGTAATCTTATGCGAAAACCCCTTAAAAATTTTTACATTGGACAAAGTTCTTTTTTATTTGCAGCATGTAAACAAACAATAAACAAAGATTGTATTGTACCAATGATGTTTTCCATTGTAAGCTCGTACACTTTCTCATGATTTGTAGATCGTCGGAAATTGATTACTACATGTTTTTGTTTTTGTTTAAAATAAAAAATTTGAAGCTTTTATATGAATTCTTATGATTATGAATCAAAACTTGGTTGTTGTTTGCTAGTTTTTGAAGTAACTTACTCAATTTTTAAAATATAAAATCATAAAAATTATATTTAGCTCATAACACAAAAATAATTGTGAACAAGTTTGCTTTTAAAGAATTGAACTAAATTACAAACACATTAAACTAAAACTTACCTAAATTTAAATAACTTTAGTTATAATATTTTCAAACATCAGCTTCAAATAAACAATTTTTTTAATTTAAGTAAACTATATTGTTGTAGGTTCAAATAACTAAAAAAGTATTTATGGTAGGAAAGTTTTTGTTTATCTTCTATTTAAAAAACTGGCTGTCTGCAATTTGTTTTTTAATATGGTATAATGAAAAATTCACCGCACATGTTAGCTATGTTACTGACTTTTATAAGTATATTTTTAAATTTTCAACGGTCTACATTTTCGGCCGTTTTAGTTTATTTGGTTTTTAAACAAATAACTAAAGCTAAGATTACACCTGTAAAAAATTGTTATCTATTTTTTAAATTTTTAGTTATATATAAGATAAAAGTAGAACTTTCTAAAACTACCTGTTTTCTTTTAACTATTTTTTAAAAGCAAGCTTAGGTACCTAGAGTTGTGGCTCTGGTTTTAGACTTAAAATAACAAAATATATAAAAACGTAAAAACAATACTACTGAACTAACTAAGTACATTTACCAACTATTTTACATTTCTAACTAAACATAAAGTTTCCTATAACAAAAAAAAACCTATAAACATAAAAGTGATTTATTGAAGTCATGATAAAAAACCCAACAACTTTTAAAAATTTAAACTTCAGAATTTAATAACCTCATTCTTGTAACTAGTCACTCTGTTTAATCACTCGATTTACTAAGTGAAGCGGTATTTTTTACTTTTAAACTTTGTAAACAAATCATAGTGTCTGCCTTTTAACCGATTAAAGGAATTAAGCTTGTAAAGCCGATTTCCCTACGATTTACTGAGTTTCAGCGTTTCGTAAGACCAAACATCTAGTAACGTAAACAACAACGTAACGTTATTAGATACAGTATGAGAATCATTTTTGCTCTAAATATAGTAATTAAAAGAATTGTTTCAAGTTATCGAAGTTAAACGAGAGTTGTAAACTTTTTTTTGACTATAAACTAAATAGAAAGTGTCTTAAACTTATATTGTAAATATTTGATAAATATACTTAAGAAACAAGGTATAAAAGATAAAATTTATCGAAATAATAAGGAAAAAAACTGCGATTAGTACTAAAATCCCATAAGTGCTGAGTTTTAGGACAAAAATTTCTATTTCGGCAAAAAAATAGTTAAAAATAAATCACTATTGACAGACAAATAAAATCGTTGCCCAACTTAAACTTTTATATTTTAACAATTGTCCGGTGTCAATTATTTCTGTGCAAGTTTCTCATGTGAATGATAAAGAAATTTTGAAATAAGCCGTCGCAAGTAAGACTGTATTCATAAAATCGTTCTATGATTCACAAGTACTTTTTACAATCACCAAATTTTCTTAAAACCGAATTTAGCTTAATGTTTAAAAAAAGGAATCACTTTTTTTTGTCGTATTTTTCCTAAGTTAATACAATAAACATTTTTTGTGAACTTTTTGTTACAAAGTCATGTTACAAGACCCTTATTATTATTTAAAATCAAAACAACTTAGAATATTGTTTAAACTTACAACATAGATAAAATTTATTTGAACCTAATTTAGAAAACATTTTTTTTAAACTTTTTTTATTAAATAAAAGTTCAACATAATCTTAAATAGTCTAAAATAAAGTTGGCTTTTTAGTGTATCGCTTTTAGGTTAAGTGTTTTAAATAAATGAATACTTTCAACCATAATAAGCGAGTTTACTGCTTGTACTCAAAACAAAGTCATTAATTTTTTTAGAGAAAGTTTAAAAAAACACTATCATAAATTATGGTAAGCTCATTTTATATATAATAACTGTCCTACATGAAGAAATTAACAATGAACAAAAAAACAAAAGAATACAACCATGTTAAACTTTGTCCACAATTTATATACTTTATTTTTTAAAATCTATCTAGATAACTGTAAACTACACTGAATTCGAATACATTAAACATATTTAACTCGAACTAAACACTTTGACAAACCGTTTTGATTTTGTAACTAGATAAAAAGTTTAGAATTCTTTTGGTGAATAACATATTAACAATGCAGTATTTTTATCATCACTCAGTCTGAAACTACTTTCCAAATAAATCAACTCAAAACCATATAAACTTGTTTTAAAATCAAATTTAAATCAATTGACTATAAATTGTGATTACAAGGACTTTAAAGCAAATTTAATAACAATTATAGTAGTTAGGTAATTGAAGTATACCTAGTAACTTAATTAATCAAAAATTATTGCTTTTGGTTTTTAAGCTTAAGTTATATAAACAGCATAACAAAAATTTAACTGTTTAAATGTCAAAAATACTTATATTTAAAAAAAAAATACTATTTCAATTTTGAAGTCAAGATATAAAAATTTGTATAAGATCCGGTAATTTTGTTGTTTTAACAAACTTAAAAAGTTTTAAATGAAGTTGTTATAATCATTTTTACTCAAAAAACATTAGTTTTTAAATTTTTTAACTTTAGTTAGTTCTGGTAAAAAAATTGACGTAGTCAACAAAGACTGAACTACAAAAACAAAGATGTCTAATAAACATAGTTTAACGATTTTCTTTATGTACGGTAAAGAATTCTGATCAATATACTTTGGTTCACAATTTTAGAAATAAAGTTTGATTAAAACCAATGTGAAATAAATTTTGTAAATGCGTTTACAGTAAAGTGTTGTACTAACTACAATCTACTAGTTAACCTTGATTATGTTCTATTAAATACTAATAATAACAGCAAAAAAAAGGCTTTTTAATTAATAGATTTTGAAAAAAGAATCTTTCTTAAAAAAAACCGTTGTTAATATAAAAATGATGTGCTGGTAATAAAAAAAAATTAACTAAATATATTAAGCATATAAAAGTTATGTAAACTTAACTATGTGTATGAAATTTAAATTAAGAAGTTAATTTTGTTGTTAATCAACTAAAAACTAAAAATTATAGTTTTCATAAAAACCAAAAATTTTTGAAACAAACATTCTTCCTTCAACAAAATGTGAATATTAAAATGACGCGCTCAACAAAGTTGTCAAAATTTTAACTCGAGACGTTGTGAGCGCGGAAACGGGTGTCAAATTTACTCGAGTTTCGTGACACCTATTGCGTTCAACGGGTTTAAAATATTTTCAAGTAACACAACACCCGTTCTGTTACTTGAATTCAACAAAAAAAAAAGTTTGAAGTAATTGTTTTAAACCAAATTAATATTGGAAGCACGTGGTTACTTTTTTCAAAGTTTGATTAATTTTTAGTTGTGAGTTTTTTAAGTTTGTAGTAGAATATGTACTAAAACAGTTATTTAATATATATAAACAATTTTTCGCTAATTTTTTAAAGATATACACAACATATTTGTTAAATATTGTTTAATGTATAAGACAAACTTTATAATTACTAACTTTTTTAAGTAAAGAATATGGATAGTTTAAAAATAACTACTATGTTCTTCATAAAGTAAAAAACCCATTAATTCAGTTTTTTAACACACCATTGTATATATAGTTTTTAATGATTGTTAACAAGTTTTTACTTTTTTAAAATCATACACAAACCACTTTTTTTCGAGCTGTTTGAAATAAAAAAATAAGTTGTCAGTAAGTTTATTTAAAAATATACAACTACTAAATGTTATGTTTACTTTGCTAACTACCACAGTTTAAAATAAACATTCTCAACATTCAAAGAAAAAAGTTTAAAAAACTTGTATCAAATTGCAACTTAATTTGAATTAGTTAATCAAAACTTTTTACTATATTAAAAAACTTCATTAAATGTATGTTTGTAACTAAGTAACTGACTCAGTTTTAGTGGTAACTTTTATTAATAAATTAAGTTTAATTATTTTATTTACTTTTGTTTTTTTTAAACTTTTTTTAATTAACGTTATGATGTGTAATGTTTTTGAATAAACCATTTATATATTTATTAATATTTTTATATACCTCTATAAATGTAGTGGACAAGACATTAAATTTTATATGTGTAGTATAACTCGACAACCGAAAGGTTTAGTCGTACACAAAGTTCTTAGACCAAACTTTTTGAGCATATTTTTTTTCGGGCAATAAGCAATATATTTTACGTATAACAAACCTGAATTTATTTAAGCTAAGTTTTCTCTTATTATAATCAATAAATAAAATAAGAATTGTATAAAGTATAGTTAGTCGTCAGACTTTTACAAGTTTGTTTTATTAAAAAGATTAGTTTTTTACTCAAACTCAAGCAAATTTAAATGTTTTTTTGTTTATGTAGAAGTACTGTTGTAAAATTGGTAAAATTAACTTAATGAATTATTTTTTAAAAGTTCTATGTAGACATTATACTGTTATTAAAGTGTTTTATTTACAGAAACTAGACGAATAACAGTTTTGTTAGTTAAAAATACCTGCGTTCAACAATTGCTTGACGCATTGCTTCGTTAAAGCTTTTTTCAATGACAACGATTAAATTTTTTATTCAAGTTTTAGATGATATTTGAATAATTAAATCAGCACTTTTTTATCAAAAACCATTCTCTTTTTATTGTACTTTAAACTTCGTAGTTAAAGAATATCTTTTTAGTCGTATTTTTATAAAATTTTATCAAGTTTTTAAAAGTTAGTACGGTTAGCTCTTAGAATAGACTAGGTTTGAAACATTATAAATATTGAAGACAACTGTGTTTCTATTTGGTTTTTTGTCAGCTGGTTATTTTATAAAACTGCAATTACGTTGTAGAAAATTTATTTCTAAATTCCTGATTGAATTAAACTTTATAAACTTTTAATCTTTACATAAAAATCATAATTCAATATAATATAAGTGTTGTGGAATTTTAAAAGCTACGTCTCTGACAAAAACAAAAGTTAAGAAAAGATTTTATAATTAAAATGAGAAAGAATACCTAAAACAATTAAAACTGTAAAAAACTAAATCTATCTAGCATTTTTTTATAAACTTTTCATACAAACAGATTTCTGATATTCTACATTTTATAAATCAATGTAAAAGTTTTCTTAAGTACCAGTTCCTACAATCTCTAAAGTAAAAACTAATTTGAAGAAAACGAAAACCGTAGATGTAATGAACTTTTGTTTTTTAAAAAAGATAATTTACTGTTGCTAAAGTTATGTTTTTAAGTTTAAATTGCTTATCAATAGTAAATATAGTTCGTAACAGATCTGTAGATAAAAGTTTCACTAGGTTAGAACATACTTTGAAAATAATAACAAATTTAGTAACATAATGGTTTTTTTAATTTGTATTATTTTGTTAAGAACCTTCCTTTACAATTCATTTTTTTATTCTTTCTTTTTAAATTTTCTGATGTGCTTTTTTTAAATTTTAAGAGTGCATTTAAAAAAATTTAAACAGTTATTCAAGACTGAGTAGAAATTTTTTATAGATATTAGCCTATAAAATAATAAAAACGTTAAAGAAAAAAAAATTGGATTCTTACTAAAAATGTTTTATTATCTAGTCAAGATAAATCGACGATACAAGTAATTTAAACTAGTTTGTTAAACAATAAATTTTATACTTTTTAACTTTTAGATATAAGTTTATTTATGAAAAACCTCAACAAGTAATTAAACATTGAAAAAATTAGCTTAGAAAAACTTTATTCAAGTCGAATTACTTTATGAAAGCAAGTGTTTTTAACATTAAAAAAAAACGTAAAAGAAAAGTAAAAAAAAATTACTAAAACAAGTAAAGTATAAGTTATATGTAGTTATTTACACTAAAACTAAAAACTATTGAATTTAGATTTTTTATTTAAGAAAAATTTTGAATTAATGTAAATTATACTATAGTACTAAAAGTTTTTAAGAATAAGAAATTAAAAAATTTTAAGATTTAAAGTCTTATAGTATTTATTAAACTAAAATCATTTGTCCTGGACAAGACGTTAAAAGGTATACGTGTTATACGACTCGACAAGCGGAGGGTTTATTCATTCACCAGTTCCTAGAACTAAATATTTTGAGCGGCTTTTTTTTGTCGTTCAACAAACTCTAATAATCGACTTTTGCAATATAATGAACCGTTGCTTTTTGTTTTGCTAAAAATATAACATAATTTAATTTTTATTCAAAGTTTTTTAACTTCAAACTAGAGACCATTTATTTTTAGAGTTAAAAATTATAGTTATTTGCCTCAACTAAAAAAGAATTCTCAATTTACTGGGATGTCAAGAGCTTATTTAAATAGATTTATGCAAATTATATTTTTTTCATGACCAGTTTCTATGGCAAGAGATTGCGACCTATCCAAATGACAAAAACTACCTCCAGTATAAACAAGCAAATGAACTCTCAAAATTAACCCATAAATTAAAAAATGAAAATAAGAAATACAAAATAAGTTGGAAAGTATTACAAACGGAAAAAATGTCTAAACCAGGAGTTATGACATGCAGATTGTGCTTAAAAGAAGCTTTATTAATACTTGAATCTGGTACAAATTGCGTCAACAAAAGAACGGAATTAATGAACTCATGCAGACACAAAAACAAATTTTTTTTAATAAACTGGAAAGCAGACAAAACTTAAACCAAGTTATAATTATACTACAAAATAGGTTATTTTTCTTGATTTTTTTATTGAGTTTTTGCTGACATTTTGCTTAAATTTAAAAATAAAGTTTTTTTAGATAGTCCTTAATTCAACTTAGATGAATTTTTAGAATTTTTTTAGATAGTTTTTAAATCCGTTTACATTTTGACTGTTTATTAACTTAACAAAAAATAGATTTTAAAATCTTCAGCGACTTAGAGTTTTATTAATGTTTTATTGACTCTTGGCTTAAAACCAAAATTTTAGACAATTCTTAATTTCATTTAGATAAATTGCAAGGTATAATTTGAAAAAAAAGCTCTGAATTCTTTTTTTTCCTTCGACTCATTATATTAATATTAAATCAATTCGTTATTTTTTAAACTAGTACCAATTGCCTAATTAGTTACCTAATTATACTCTGACCTGGTTGAATTTTCGAATATGCAACATTTTAGTTTTTGTCTATATTCTTCACGCATGAATAAGTTTTTAAATAACAGTATATATAAATAACTAACATTATTATATGCAATTTAATATTTTTTTGCTTGAAAAGGTCGCAATCTCTTGCCACCGAAACCGGTAGCGAATAAAATATATAATTTTCATAAATCTATTTAGAGTTAAAAAGTAAAATATAAAAACAACTTAATGTATTTTTTAGTTAATAAGAAAAATTAAAGAACTTAAAATAAATCATAAAATAGCAAAATTTAGTAGAGTTTGTATACTATATGATATGGGCAGTTGTCAAATTTGCGCGAGCATACAAAATTTTGCACGAAAATACTTTTGCACGAGGAGATAAAACTGCACGAATACACTTATGCATGAGCAGACAATTTTGCACAGGTTGAATTTTTTTTTTACTATTACTTTAGTTTTAGTTTAAACATTTTTTTTACATTTTTTAATTTTAGTATTTTTATTATTTTTTCTTAATTAATTTTTTTTCACTATCATTCTTACACCTAACCCTTACCCTCGGTTGGTAGCTTTTTATTATTTTGTAGTTAATTTATTTTTATTCATTTATTTACTTTCTTTATATCAAGTTTTATTAGTCATTTTTTTTATTTATCTATACTGCCACTTTTACCCCTAACCCTTACCCTCGGTCAGTAGCTTTTTTTTCTTTTTGATTTTTATTAATTTATACTTTGGTGTTTTTTTATACTTTCGTGCAAAAATGACCCTCCGTGCAAAATTTCAACTCGTGCAAAAAATGTCTTCGTTCAATTTAGTAACCTCGTGCAGTTTTGACCCGTCCCGTTCCCATATAGTATATATCTTATCTAACAAATAATAATCTATTTCTTACACATTTTTTAAAGAATAATAAAGAAAAAATTACAAAAATGTGTTTAATTAGTGGAATAAATAAATACTAAATAATAAACAACAGCAGAATCCGAGACGCGTCGGCTGCAAGTAAATAATGCTTCTGATTGGATAATTTTTAACTAGTGCTTCTGATTCGATATTTTTATTATAAGTTTTAATTTTAAACTTTAAGTTTTAATATAAAAAAAATATTTTTTTGGTATTTTTGTTATATATTTGAATAAGATGGGCAAAAATTGTGGCTGTGTGGGTATAAATAAAATATTTTTATTAAGGTGGGTTAGGGTCACTCAGGGATAATTGTCTAGACTAGATGTTTTTAATATACTGGTGTATAACACTGTATTAACACTCTACCTCATTTGCATTACATTATGAATGAAAAAAAACCTTACTATTGGGTGGGTAATACTGGGTATCACTTTTGCACGAGGGGACACTTTTGCACGGCGACTCTTTTGCACGAAGATTCAATTTTGCACGGCGTTAGATTTGCATGGCCTTAGATTTGCATTGCTACTTCTTTCCCTAGCAACATTTTGTCCGGTAACAATTTTGCACAGCAACATTTTTGCACGCCGTCTATTTTGCATGGAGTTACATAATATTTATGCACCACTTTTAGAAGCAAAGTCAATTTTGAACGGTGCTTCACTTTTTCACGGCAAATGCCTTCGTGCAAATGTAACATCTTGACAAGTGACCCTGCGTGCAAAAAATTGGCCATAAAAAAGTGACCCTGTGTGCAAAAGTGACGCCTTACAAAAATGTCCCCTTGTGCTAAAGTTACACTCGTGCAAAAGAGTTGCCGTGCTAAAATGTCCAATAGTACAAAAGTGACCCTACATGCAAAAGTGTCTTCGTGCAAAAATTAAACATCGTACTAAAGTGATGCTTGTGCAAAAGTGACCCGTTCCCCATACAGTAACAACTTCAGCCGACCCTCTGAGACAATTCATGACACTTACAAAAATTCAGCTACAGATTTTGAAGTAAAGACTACTTTAGTTTAAATTTAAAGTAGGTTTTTATTCAGGGGCTGTTGTAAAAATGACTCTAAAGTAAACACCATAACAAACTAAATCACAAAATACATTCTTAAAAATACAACTGAGTTCTCAGATAATATAAATATCAACTAAAATTGTAACATAAAAGTTTTATAATTTCATTTTTATTTTGAGAACTATATATTTTAAACCTCAACCAAATGTATAAAATACTCAGAAAGTAAAAGATGTATTGCTTAAGATACAGTTAAAATTAAATTATTGTCACATCTAGTTTGTGATACAAACCAGTTTATCTGTATCTTTTTAGTTAATTGATTGATCTTTAAGCTTAAAACTAATGTCAAATGGGACAAAAGACAAAACATTAAATGGTTTCTACACACAATAGATTTCATTGGAAAATTAAAATTAAAAAAAAAAAATACTGCATCTCCCTGGATAAAATTTTAAAAACCTATAAAAGTTACAAATTTTACTTTTTTTCTTAGTACTGTACCAATTTTTAATTGTATACACACTTGTTTATGATAAAAATTGTTTATTTGTAATACAAAATACTAACTATAAATCAAAAATTTTTTTATTACTTGTATTTTTATTGTTGTTATCTTATATCAACTGTCATTGTTTTAAAATTATTATAAATCATGGTTTTTAAGTTCAGTTATAAAAAAACTTTTAAATAAAAATAATTAGGTATCACTCATTTGCAATTTTATAAACTTTAGAAATGTTGCTGATAGCTGAATACAAGTGTTTTAGAAGTTTTCTTATATTAAAGGCCTCAAAGGGGTTGAATATTTTTTCTACTTAAATTAAAATTGACCTTAAAAAAAAGAAGATTGTTAAAAACTTGGAATCATGATAAAAAACAGGAATTTGAGATATTTTAAAAAACGAGGAAAAAAACTAGATTTTTAAACAAAATAACTATAAAACCTTGAATTTTAAACTTCTTTTACATTTAAAATTTACATTAAAATTTAATTATACATTTAAATTTTTACATGAAATTTCACTTGCATTACTAAAATTATTTTATTTATAATTTCTCTGTATCATTATTATTATTTTTAAAACAAATATGCAGTGTCAATCTTGTTGTTCTATTTTAGTCAAATTTTACCTTAAATTTAATTTTATAATAAAATCAAACCAAAAAACTAATTCAATAAAACAACTAGAAAAAGTTCAGAAAGCCTTAAAAATAACTTTCAAAATCCTTTTGAAATCCTGAAAAAATCTTGAAGTGTGAACTAGAAATAAACTTTTATAGATTAAATAAAATAAAATAATTTTTCATATATAACTATTCAAAATTTAAGTTTAAGTTTTTATTAATAAAAGATCCTAGTGAAACAAGTTCACTGGAATAGATAATAAAAACAAATTATACAGTACTTCTTTTATTATACCGACATATGTTTCTGTGTATTAAGCGATTAACACACTCATACTGTATACACCTACTTTAGTTTCTATTCTTTCCTTACAGTAGTTATTTTTTTAAAGAACATAGTTGAAATGTGTTAATCCGTTAACACACATAAACATATGTTAGCATAATAAAAGAAGTACTGTTTTGTATATATTCATCCTTGTAAAAAGTTTCTGATTTATATTGATGCACCACAATATTTTCTTATAAGTTTAAAATCTATCTTTTTTTACTTTTCAAGCTTGAGTCCTCAAATTTTCAGCAATTTTTCTTGCAATTTTTACAAAAATCTGTTAAAAAGTTTTTATAAATTTAAACAGTAAATTTTTAACTATTCATTTTATTGCTTATTTTTGATAAAAATATATTTATCAAAAAAAATTATTTGACATACTAAAAAAAAAAAATTAGACTGTTAAAGTGTTTGAAAATGATTGAATAAAATTTGTATTAGAATAAAAATACTTAATAAAAACATATTTTTGCGTCTTTTTAGTTTTTGCCTACCATAAGAAACCTATGAAACTTTCAAACTTATAGCTTCAAAAGTTGCTTTGAAGTTTTAAAAGTTGTATGTAAAGCACAATTAGTATTTAAGATATCTAAAGAAAGACTAAAAAAGTAAGTATTTTATCCTCCTCCCCCCTCACAGTGGGTCCAAGTCGTTTTTGACTGGAAAAAAGGATGAAATTTATAAAACCTAAATTTTAAAATCTTTAAAGTATATACTTTTAATGTATTCTAAAGTTGTACCTAATGAATTTTCCCAAATAAGTATGTTTTTAATACTAAAAAGCTAACAGACTTTAAATAGTTGCTACATTTTTTACTCTTTGCTTTTTAATATTAAATTTATATTAAACAACCTTTAGATGTTCAGTAGACATTAAATGAAAAGTTGTAATAATAAAAATAACTCTTTCTACTAAAATTATTATCTGAAAAAAAAAAAAAGGTTCAATAGGGTAATTTTGTAAAATATGTTTGTTAAAACTGAGTAAAAACTGTACACTTAATAAAAACAACATACATCGCTAATGTTTTTTTTAGTTTACCAATTCTGATAATTTTTGAAATAAATACATATATATGGTTTCCGCATGCTTAAAATACATCTAAATAGTTTACTACAGTGTTGATAAAAACCATGAAAAATACATAAAGTCATATCTTTATTTTATAATTTTACAAAAAAAAAAGTTTTGATAAAACAATTTAATAAGTTTATTAACTAAGCTTTACAATACCTTTTTTAAACTATGAAAAAATCAATAAAATCTTTTTATTTTATAGTAGTTCTTAGTATTTTTGCATATTACCTTTGGTTTTCAATTTTTAAGAACATCAAATTTTGAACTAAGCAAAAATCTTTCAAAGTGCCTTGTGCCAACTGGCATAACTTTTCTTGTAGATTAGGAGTGGGCAACATGTAGCCTGCAAAATGGCCCACAAATGTTAAGACCCTATTGAGGGCCATAAGCTGCAATTAACCAAAATGGTGTGACTAGTAAAGCGGTAATTAGGGCCATATTAAAAAACTTACACTAGATTTTCTGTACCAAATAATGAAGAGCCAAAAAAAAGATATTTCAAGTATTTAAAGGTAGTTATTTTGAAAAATGATATTGAAGGGGCAATTGTTTTTTTAATTTTTTAAAAGGTTGCATTAGGAAAAAATTAAGGCAACCCTGCACTAGATGTTCTGGGAGTTAAAATGAACAGAAAAAGTAAGGTCTTAAAAATAAGTTACTGGAGATTTGAAACTTGCACTAAGTAAAGTAGAAAAAACTTCACATTGAATTATATTATTTTGGAACTAAAATTAGGGTTAGGGAGTACAGCACATTTTTTTGGTCATGTTGTAAAATCCATATGAGGAGTCTTGATTTGGATGTGTTTTAGTATCATTAAGAAGAATTACAAAAAAAAATAAATAAATTCCTAAAAAAAAACTGCACCCCAAAAGACTGATCTGGAACCCAAAAACCACATAATTTTTGATTTTTTGACTTAAATAGTAATAAAGTCACTCATACACGTCCTAGACTTATATTTTATATCTTAAATTAAAGCTAATAATTATAGGCATACACTTAATGACATTTCAACTGCTTTTGGAATATTATGACGTCATAATCACACAAAATATGTAAATTTTATCTGTAAAATGTTGCGTTTTGAAAAATTAAGAAGCATAGCTAGTTGTCTAATCTAATTAAAACAAAATATTTTTAAATAATACTTTGTAGATATACGTACTTACCTTTAAAATTTAGGTGATGTTGTATGTGTATTAATGGGATATTTGATGTCATAATTCATTTAGCTATAAGTATTTAAAAATAACCCAAGAATGTTATTCAATTTGCATTACAACAACATAACGAAATACAAAAAAGTTATGATTTATTATAGGCAACATAATGTTGTATGGCATTTAACATTAAGTTAATGATTGCAAAATAAATAGAGACTAGTATAATAAAGAAATAAAGAACATTGCATAATTAAACGAACATTGCACTGTATCATTTAGTATTAACACCTAAGATTACTGCAAAATGACTGATACTTTTAAAAATACTAGTATATAATAACTGTCAAATGATTGATAAAAATCTAACTGACTATTTGTACATAATACTCATAAAAATACATAAAAACTACTTTTTAACTTTATGTAAAAGACATCTGTTCTACTATTAAATCTATTTGGACATGGTTTCTCAGTGAAAAAGTAATAGATCTTTCATTAGAAACATCCCATTCCCCATCAACTTTACAATCAAGAATAGAATCTAAATGCAAGTTTAGCAAATCACGTTTAGGTGGGTGTTTCCACTCGAATTTCTTCTGTCTTGAACTCTCATGAGGTGGTCCATCTTATAAGTCCCTTCATCATTTCTACCTTCACACATAGCAATATACCATGTGTCTGATGACCCTTCACTAATTAATGTGACATATAAATTCCCTTCCATAATATCTTCATTTTTTTCTTTCTGTATATTGGGGGAAGAACCCCCTACAATTAATAATGCATCAGTGTTTGTTGGTAAAGAACATAGAGAGCACTCATCATCTTCTGCAACAAGAGCACATAAGTTTAGAAGTCTTTCTTCGTGAGTATTACCATTAACTTTAAAAAGTTCTGGATTGTATAACACTTCAGATTTGTGAGACTCTCTAAAGTAAATTAACTTATTACGAACAATAACTTCATTTTGATCAGGATGAGACTTTAAAATAGAACGCAGCTCTTCCACGCTCACTACAGGCCCACACCAACTTGTACACTGTTTGAGTTTCTGCACATATTGATCCCTTTTTTTCCCTTTTTCAATTTTTTCCTTTATCTGTTTCAGCTTTAAACTTTTTTGATCTGCTACCCAACTTTGCTCAATCTCATTCAGAAATTGAACAACTTTATTAAATTTTTTTTCACGTTTAGTTTGAAAAGAATCAGATATAAGTAATGTACAGTCATTTCTTATTGCTTTTGCTGTGAATCGTTGGTTCCTAAACTTTGCCACTGCTGCTCGCCTTCCAAAACTAGCAAGGTGTCTTTCAGATTCCAAGTTGTTTGTTGGGAGTCCAACCAGTTCTTCATTACTTAGTAGGTTGAGCTGAGTAGCACGTGGTGGATTTGACAAACAAAACTTTCCAAAACAATAGTCTCTACCTGTTTGGCGATCAAAAACTTGAGCGGCATGGAGACACATCTCTCAATAAACATAATATCTAAAAGTGGTTTAGAGTGTTTTTTATATCTTTATCAACAAACAATTGAAATGACTTAGTAATATCTTTCTGGTTGATTGACTTCAGAATTCGTCATTCAAAATCATAGAAACTAAAAGTAAAACCAGCAGAAGAATTTGCTTTTTATAATAGAAAAAATTCCATTTTACAGACAAAATTTGCATATTTTGTGTAATTATGACGTCATAATATATCAAAAGCAGTTGAAATGTCATTAAAGGTATGCCTATAATTATTAGCTTTCATTTAAGTTATAATATATAAGTCTAGGACATGTATGAGTGACTATATTACTATTTAAGTCAAAAAATCAAAAATTATGTGATTTTTGGGGTCAAGATCAGTTTTTTGGGGTGCAGTTTTTTTTTTTAAGAATTTTGTAAATTTTTTTTTAATTCTTCTTAATTAGACCAAAACACATCCAAATCAAGACTCCTCATGTGTCTAGCAAACATCACCCAAGTACTCCCTACCCCTACTAAAATGGATAATTAAATAATTTTTGTGACTTAAATGATTTTGAAATATTACGGCCATGCCAAGAATTAAATTGTTTTGTGGCCTGCTGACTAAAAACATTGACCACCTAAATTATAGATTGATATTTTAGTTTTTTTGAAGCTCTTAATGCCCTAGAATCTTGGCTTTCAAGCCAAAAATTTTCAAAAGATTTTTTTTATACTACTTCCAGTTGGAAACCCAATGTGCCCACCTTTCCTTAAGGTCACAATAGAGGTCCAAAATTTATTTTTTAAACATTGATTCAGGCTTTTATTTGAATTATTTAAATGTTTACTAAAAGATATTTTTTAAAGAACAAAAAAATCTAATTATGAGATATAACCAGTTGTGTAAAAGCTGTACAAACTTGTCATGGCAGTTTTTTTTTGGATAAAAAAAACAGTTGCAGGACTATTTAAATTTGGACAATTCAAATTCTTAGAAAAATTGAAAAGGCCACAACTAAAAAAGTAATGTATACTTGTAAAATATAAAATATATACATGTAGATCTTATTAATATCTGCAAACCAATTTTTTATTTTTGCAAAACATTAAATATTTTTTGGGATATGGCTTGAATTAAATAAAAAATATAGTTATTATAAGTAATTTTTAAAAATCTTGAAAAATATTTAAGATTTAGCAAAAAATAAAAAAGTGGCTTGTAGATACTAATAAGATTTACATATGTATTTTTTATTTTTTCAAATTTATAACACTTATTGAGATATAGTCTTTTAAATATTTATTTAAGAATTTAAGTTGTCCAAATTCGAGTTGTCCAAATTTAAATTGTTATGTAACCAAAAACAACTACTAAAAATCTATTTTTTTTATAAGTAGTTTACTAAAGTTTATCACGAATTTAAATTTTCAATATTAATTTAATATTTAATTTCAATGAAAAAGTTACATTTTTTTGCCACCAAAACTTGGTTGTAGATAAAATATTTAATTTGCACTTTTTTATTTTCAAAATTATAAACAATAAGCGGGATCATATTTAGTAAATATAAAATAACATTTATTTAACTACCAACAGAAATTTAAAAATATTTCTTCTTTACCTATTAATTTAGAAGAATTTAAACAAACCAGTTTTTTACTTTCTAAAATAAAAACAGCATTTGAATAAGTTAGTAAGCATTTTTTATTAAATATTCCTAGAATTTGTGTAAAATATACTTTTGCAACTTTGATATAAAGTTTCATTAATCTAATTCACCCCCTTAATTTTAGTTTTGGTTGACATATTTTTATACTTCATTTTTTTTTTTGCCAAGACTTTCCAGATTTTGCCCATTATAGCCTACATTAAACTGGTCATATTTTGTTTTTGTAAACATAATAATACTAAATAATATAAATAATACTAAATAATTAAATTTTATATTTTATTAGTATTTGAAAAGGTCAGATTTTTTTTATAAATGAAACCTGGTAATAATTAAGAAAAGTTTATTTATACATTTAATATTTTTTTAAAATACTTAAAATAGTTAAATGTGTAAATTTAATATTTTAAGTAAACTAGAAGTTTTTTTAGATATTACATATGGCTAGCACAAGAAAAAGTTCAAGTAATGCCAACAACTCAAACAAAAAGTCCAAGGGAGTCAGTTCATTTTTAAGTAGAGCTAAAGGTAAATCAAAAAGTGAAATCACTGAAGAAGATTTATTCAAAAAGACTAATATATTGCCTGAAGATGTACTTCATCTTAAAAAAGCTACATCAAGTAAGCTTTGTTTAGTCTTTACAAATAAGAAAATAAGAAAAATACTTAACTTAAAAACTATATGGATTAATAAAGATTTTTTTACCTTTATTGTTGTCTATTTGTTTTAAAAATATGTTAGTTGTAGTAATTTTAAATATATAGTAAATGAAGATATAAATTTTAAAAGCAAAACAGCTTTTTGTATAATCTATCCTTTGTTGTTAACAATATAGTTTTTATAGCAGGGTTGCCACACACTCAGGGAAAATCAGGGAATTTTGACTTTTTTCTTAAACTCAAGGAAACTCAAGGCAGTTTTATTTTTTTTTATTTCAGGGAAGTTTTAAGATTATTAAAAATGTCTCAAAGAAATTTTTTTCTGGATCTAGAATGAGATTTAGTTAACTTAATTTCAATATTTTGGGTAAACAGTGTTAATTTTATCTATTTTCAAGTGCTTATTTTAAAAAGTTTAGCCTTGCGGCTAGTTCTTCTATATTCTTAGAATTAACATTGTAATTTTTTAATAACTAATAAAATTTTTAATGACTGGAAAAAAAACTCAGGGAAGTTTAAGGTTACTCAGGGAAGATTTTTAGACTAAAAGAGTACCTTGTTATAGTACAATTTCATATCTACAAAAATGCCTATACATATAAACTTATTTATGATATGTTCTTTTTTTAATTTAGTAAAAAATTCTTTCTTACTAAAAAAGTAGAGTAACATACAAAAGATATGAAACAAATACAAATTTACTCTTTTAGTGACTTAATAATTTTTTTATCTTATTTAGTTTAGTTAATGCATAAAACATCAAGTTCAAAACACTAGTGAACTACTTTTTGATTTATATGTGTTTTTGTAATAGTTTATTTACTAATAAAGATAAAAACAACCAAACTAAAATGTTCCTTCTAGCCTCCTTGGTAGTTGATTAAAATTAAATAAATACAATGGTGCAAAGTTAGCAAAAAATGTTTCAGTTTTTAGTAAATGACTTTTTAGGGTAAAAACTTTTGAGTTTTTTCACAAACAAGCTAAAGACAAAAAAGTTTTAACAAATGACTGTGAAAGAGCTATTGAAGTGTTTTCAAAATTTTGTACATGAAGTGCAGATTATACTTTAATTTAAATGTCTTTTTGCATGTGTTTATTTTATTTATATATAATACAAACTTCACTGATATAAATTATATTAAACAGAATACTTATGCGCTGTTGAGGACAACACGTACGGGATTGAATTCACTCGGTTCAGAATAAGAAATATAGAAACAGATTTCACTTTGTTTGAAATAAACAAACCTACTCCAGGTTGGAAACATTCAATGCTTTTTGAATTTGACTTAAGCTTTAAGCACAATTACATACAGTATATGTGTTTTATAACTTTAATTATATACAAACAGAGAACGCCAATTAGTAAAATTTAAACAATAAATATTTATATTTTTTTCTGTAGAAGATTTGTAGTTAACTTTTTTTTTCTTTAATTTTATTGGTAGCTATTTGTTATCAAAATAAAGATAGAGTAATATATATTAAGTGTTACTGTTAAATTGCTCTTTATTATTATGGTTTACGTTTAAATATAAGTCTTTGAGTTGATTGTAATTCTGATCTGCATAATATTAAGCATAGTTTTTTTTTGTAAAAATTAAAATGTGTTAAGATTTAGCTTTGTTTTGTTCTAACTAAATTAATTATACACTTATTGCACCTAAATTGTTTTAATTTTTTTTAGTTAAGTATTAATTTTGTATTACTTAATTTTTAGAATACCTTAATTAAATAATTTGATGAATATAAAATTGAAAATATAAAAATTATTTTATTTAAAAGATTAAGTCAAATGCTTTATTCCATTTAACCAAGCTTAGTAGAAAAATTTTCAGTGTTTACTTATCAACAACTTCTGTATACAACTGAGCTAACATTATAATGTCAACATATTGAAAGTTTTATAATTATACTTCAAAATGAGTTTAAATTTAGTGTTTGAAATAAATACAGTATGGCTAAGAAGTTAACAAAATTGAGTAAACAAGATTTTTTAAGCAAAGCTAACTGTATAGACGGTTAAGATATTTAAATGATATTATAATAAAAGGTATATATGTTTAAAAATATATCTAAGTAATTCGAGTAAAGTTTTAAGTAATTGTAAGTATTAATCTTATGTTTAAGCTTAAAAAATTTTGGTCACAATATTTTCAGAAATATTTTTTCATAAGTACTTGCTTTGTAAAAAGAAATAATAACTTTCTTTTAATTGTCAGCTAATGGTTACTGAAAAAATTTTGCAATGAGTCTGATAATTTTTCTTATGCTAATGTATTAACACAGAGGAAATGGCCGAAATACTTTCGCAAGGACCAATTGATCCCGACACTCAGCGATTTGTCAGGTACAATTTCCAACCTGAATTTCTCAAAATGAAGAACGTCGGTGCCACGTTAGTTAATGCAGTATAGTTTTATTGGAATATATAAAAATGTTTTAGTTTTCTTATTTGTTTATATTTAGTTTGGTATAGTAGTAACAATAGTTAAAACTTGTAAAACTGTATCCTATAAATATTTGGTGTTAGTACTTTTTGCTATCATTTTTTATTCAAGTTTGAAAGCTGAGTAAATTTATTATTTATAGTATGCATTACTTTTTACTTTCTCTTGTCCAATTAACTTATTTTTAGTTTATTGCAGGGTTTCCCTGGGGGCGATTTATTAAGTTGTGGGACAATAATTAGTAAAGGAGCAAAAGGGTGCAATTTTAAAATTTTAAAACTTACACTAGATATTCTTGAGTTGCAGTTGAAGAGCAAAAAAAAAGGTCTTAAGTGTTTTGGTAGTCATGTTGGAAGGGGCAATAGTCTTTTTTATTTCTTCAAAGGGGCAATTTAAAAAAAAAAGTTTGGAAAAACCTGGTTTATTTGTATGAATCTGTTTTAACTAAGTTAGATAGGTCAAATATTAAGTAAAATAACTATTAACAAACTTTTTTTCCTTTTTATAAAAATATTTTTAATGATGTTGTTTTCAATGTTTTAATGATGTTGTTTATTAATTAGTTTGCTCTAGGTTTAGTTGGCTAACTAGGGTCATATGGTTAATCTTTTTTGATCTTATTTTTAATTTATCTATTTTAATTACTATACAATTTTAACTGCTTTATGATAATATTTAATTTTTGTAAAATCTCTTTAAATTGCCTTCCACTAACTGTAATACGTTCAGTTTTAGGTTTTTATTAAATTTGGTTTGAAGCTATAAATGCTTTGGAACCTTTGCATTTTGATCTCTAATTTTCAAAAAAAAAGCTCTAACTTAATAATTTATATTGTACTTGTGAGTCTACTGTGTCAATTAAATGTAACTTTTGACATTAAGGTATCAAATTTGATAAATTCAATCAGTTCCTTAATCAAAGCGCAAAGTAGGGTACAAAAGTTACTAAGTTTTTTTTTCTTCTTTAGTTTTCAACCAATATAGTTTAGTTTTTACATTTAGTAAAAAACTAATACCTGAGAAAAGAAATTGAAAAATTTACTACACTAATAAACTACCTTTTTTACAGATTTAAAATCTGTTTGTTGTTTTTAAGATTTTCAAATGTCCGAATTGTAAAAGCTTTTAAACTATTTTAGGAATAATTCTTGAAAACTGAAAATATAAATAAATCAAAAAAGTAAGGTAAAAAACATTTCTAAGAAGAAACGTGAAACAAAATTTTTACATAAATTTCAAAAAAAGTTAGCATTAATATTAGTATCACAACATCTTAATCTTATAATGAATATAAACATATCTGAAAACTTTGAAAAAATAAATCATTGCAATTTATTTTTATAGAATCAATTTTATGTTATACTTTGTTTAAGCATAAATTATTTTGTTATACTTCTGTAAATTGAATTTGTATAGGGTTTTTTAGGCCGAAAATTTTTCTTTTAGTTTTATACTGTTTGAAAAAAGTAGAAAAGCACTAATTTAGCTTTGTAAAAAATGAGTACGCCACACACATTCTGCATTTCAATTTAAATACAAATAACAAATCCCAACATTTTTACACTTATATTTTGACTTAGACAAAAAATAACAGTTGAAGTGAGTTTGTTGGATTCCATTTTTGTAATGACAAAGTTACAAAAAACTACAAGATCCTGTTTAAGAAAACTGTACTAAGATCAAACTTTTTTGTCAAAGTTTAATCTAGCAGCTTATTTATAAAAGTCAATCAATCAAAGTATAAAAATAACTGATACCTTTTACCTACATTGAATCAATATTTTGTTCTTACCAAGTGCTGTGTCATATTTTTGTTAACTTGCCAGGTATGCGGTTTAAGTGCAATCTTTAGCTGAAAATATTTAATTTTTTTTCTGTTTTAAATTAGGATTTTTACAATACGTTGACAAGTAAGTACATAAGGATGTATATGTTTAATTTAATTTTATATTGAATCGTTACTGACAATTACATATATAATAAGGAAAACAAAACACACAATTCAGTAAACTAAGTATATTTCAGGCTATTCTCATCAGTAAAGTACAAAGCTAACAAGAGATAAGATTTTACAAACTTATCTAGTAACAAATTTGTCATAAAGTAATCAAATGAGTAATATAAGACAAAAACATTTAAAACCATTTAAATTTACTTAAATTATATTTAACCTATAGTAAAACTATACATTGATGTAATGACAATAAAAATTATAAAGTATTACTAAAATAATTAAACAGTAAAAAAAACATTTATGCTTACATAAAAAAAAGTTTCCCTAATAATATACAAATAGCTTATAGTTTAACTAAATTAAAAACAACACTATAAATTTAAATTGTTTTAAATTAATAACTACTTGCACACGTTGAGATAGTTTACTGAATTGTGTATCTTGTTTATCTTGTTGTATAATTTAACTTTTCAATTTGAGTTTTTTTTGTAAATCTGAAGCTTTAGATTTGGTTTTGAAACATTAAATTTTCTTATCTTTTTAAAATAAGTGTTTAGATCAGCAAGTTAAAATACTATTGCAATTTTCTATTTAGATTTTTTCTACAGTAGTCCTTTTATTTTTTATAAAATTTAAGTAGCTATAACTGATGTTTTGATAAAAAATTTTTATATGCAATAAGTTATATTTTTATGATAAATAAACAAATATATTAAAACAGTAGTTTCTAATGTTTTTATCTTATTTGTAGCATTGACGGTTTAGCTTTGTCATAAATATTTAATTATACATTATTTATTTAAAAATTAGCGAGTAAGAGGTGTATTTAAATTTTATAACTTTCACTTGACACTTTTTGATATGTTAAGTTAATTTGATTATTTGAGTTTAAGATTGGTTTATTGGTATTTACATTTTTTTATTTAGCTGTTAATGGCTCTTTATGTTATACTAAAAAATTATATGTATTTCATTATTTTATAAATGATTTAATCAATGACCTTATTTATTGATGCCGAAAGAAAATTATTAATTAGGTTAATTTTCAATTTAAACTCAGTTGGTAAAGTCATTACTTTTCAGAGAGTGGATATTAAGGTATAGATAACATTTTCATTAAATACAGTATGATACAGTTGAAAAATAAACTAGTAGTAAATCTACTTTTTACTTTTAGTAAATCTTCCTGTATTTGCTCTGTTTTTCTTTGTTGTTAATAATACTTAGTTAAACATTCAACTTAATTGTTCATTTATTATTACAAGTTTTCTATCCTACTACGAAGAAAGGCATCAGAACCTTGGCCACTTAACCTGAAAAACACATAATGATAAAACAAAATGGAAAAAATTAAACAAATAATTCATACTGTTTAAAATCAGGAAATTTAATTTAGATTAATTTAGTTTATTATATATTACCATAACACACAGAGTTGAGTTTGAAGTTGGCGGGAAGGCGGTGAAGGAGTTCCGCATGATCGAGCGCCACTACTACAAAGACAGGTTGCTGAAGAGCTTCGACTTCAACTTCGGATTCTGCATTCCCAAATCGCGCAACACCTGCGAGCAGATATACGAGTTTCCCACCCTGGACGACAAAACAAGTAGGTGTAATTTATGTGTTGTTTTGTGTAACCTAAATATAGACTTTTCGCTAAAGGATATATTAGGTGATAAAAAAACAGTCATTTCTAATTAATTATTAATCAACAAAAAATAACAAATGGACAACAAAACAAGTGGGTATTCTGTTTTCTTTACTTACCTTAACACAGAATTTTTTTGCTTCGATAAGGGAACGGCTCAGTTTCAACCCGAGACCAATTTTCACCCAATCAAATACGTTAACTGTATGGTTCTTTTGCTAAGTTAATATTTAATTTGAGTTTATCCATCCAAGAATGTTCTTTTAATAGTCTTAATTTTGAAAACTTTGTTGTTCTAAAAAAACAACTCTGTGTGCGTCATTATGTTAAGATTCTATAGACTCTTTAGAGTTTAGACTATTTTTTTAGTTATAATATTAATGTCTGTATAAGGCAGATTTGTTTGAAATATCTTTTGTATTAAATTTTAATTTATTCCAACTAATTTTATGAGTTGTCCATCTGTTACTAAAACTGATTTTGTTTGTCCTACGTAATTACCATCACACTTTGTGCATAGTGCTGTGTAAATCTCAAAACTCTTGCAGTTCAGATTTGATTTTAGTTTTACTACCATACCTTGAATACTTACACCATATTTTTAGTTGACCATGACTTCTACATAGTGTACATTTTTTTTACTTAAAATAGTCTTTGCTCGTTATTGTTTGGCAATCTGACTGTAATTGTTCTGAAGCTGTCTTAAGTTTGTTAGTTTTGTAAATGAAACATTACCTAATGAAAAAAGTTTTGATACTTTTGTTAACTTTTTTTTATTATTTCAATGGACAGCTTGTTTTAAGCTCTAATGAGCTTCTGAATTGAATTAAAAATTATACGACTGTCTGAAATAATAAATTGCTTGAATTTCTTTTCTTACCCCAGATTTACGGCATTTTTGAACATAATGCAAATTTTTTTATCATTCAATAATTTATTTGAAACTTTGTTTTTTGTGGTTTACATATGTGCATTGATGCGTTTTGTAGCTAGACTCTTGTAAAACTAGTAAAAATACATACGAAAGGTTGCGGGTTGTATAAATGCTAAATAAATTATTTTTTGTTTCTGGTCAACATTATCTGCACTGCAATATAATTACTTACCACTGTGCAGTGCACAGGATGTTCAGGAACTCAACACAGGATACACAGGAATTCAAAAAGCAATTTACTAAACCAAGCTTTTTCCACCGTAATCAGTAGCAATTGTGTGACAAGAAACAAATACTAAAAATTTATAGGTGTGAAGGAATAAAAACATATTCAAGTACACTGCTTCCTCACTTATCCGGTTCTCACTTATCCGGTCGGTTTTAGCCGAGAAGTAGATTTATTTAATTCAGTTAAAACCAACGCTTTACTTAAAATACATGCCTAACTTGATTTCAAGCGGTTATAGTAACATGATAGTCCTTAAGAAATTAAACTTGATGTTATAGTTTATAATATTCACCCTATGCAAATATTAGAATATTAAACTGAGAGCTACTCCGAATATCAAATTATTTATTTTGATGAAATCGAGTATTATTTAAGAATGTTGCAAGGACATACCTTATCATTAGTACTTAACCGGCCGAATGAAACCACACCAGAAAGTTTTTCACAACTTATCCAATTCTGTATTTTTTATGCTAAGAAACAAGAAGGCTATGTCAAACAAACCTCCATTCTTTCTTTTTTCAGAAAGAGTTCCAATATTAGTTTTTTTTTCGCGATTTAATTTGTTTTGCTAAAATTAATTTAAAACTTAACAAATTATTGATTCCTTTATTTTTTGTCTGTTTTAATTCTTTGGTGCGTTGAAGAAAGTTAAAATAAATTAAATAACAGATAATTAAGTGTACGTTATATGCATTGCAGAATATTAATGAGGTAGATTATTGAAAAAAAATTCTTTTTCCTATCCGGCCTTACCTACAAAAAAAGAGCTTGCCCAACATGGCCAATAAGCAAGGAAGCACTGTATTTCAACTAAAAAAACAATTTAAATCATAAAGAGTACTTTTTTAATGTTTATATAAACAAAAAGAACTTTATGTTCATTTTATTAAATTAAAATTTTTTTTTACCAGTTTTCTCAATTTATTATATTTGTATAAAATGTAATTTTTTAGTTTAGATACTGTGGATTAGGTTTAAAATATTGTCTATTTGATTTTAGTTTATTAAAGCTGTACTACTACAATAAACTTTCTAGATAATGTTTGAGTTAAAAAAAAAGTACATCTAGAGTAAAAAAAAGGTTAAATTTTGTTATTTATATGTATTTAAAAAAGTACAAAGACTAAACTCAATTTTAAAACTTACTAATATGAGTGTGACGGTTTAATTTATCACATTGCAAATACGAATATGATTAATTTGTGATTACAGTTTTTTTAAGTTGTTTTATTCTAAGAAATAAATTGAAATACTTATACTTCTACATTAAACAACTGCCAAATTACCACACTTTGTATGAATACCAGTATAAACTGTTGGTTAGATATCAAACGCCATAAAGTTCAATTCATCATCTTGATCAAGTGTTTATTAAACATTATTGGAAATTTTCTCCTTTTGAAACAATGCCATCATCTGGTGCTTGAATTCAATCCATTGAAATAAACAAGTGGTTTTATATAATAAAGTGCGTGTAAGATTTTCTATTTTGAGCCCTAAAGTTTCGCCCCAGACGTGTTTAAATTATATTATTTCAGTGTTTAGCTGTTTCGCAGTGGTCTGTGCGTTTATCAGACGAATTAAACTTGAATTATGAAAATTAAGAGTTCTAATGTTGGTTTTCGACCACGCTGCAAAACAATTAAACTTTTTGTTTGTTTTTGAAGCCGCTCCTTGGAAACAATGTTTGGTTTTTCGAACTTGTTTTGACTGGTCGTTTTTTTTTATTTAAAAATGTTTTTACATCTTTAAAGACTAGATGTTATAGAAAGAGTTAGTTGTTATAATTCTCTAAAGTATTTTTATTTTAAATATAAAAAACCATGGGTATTTAATAGTTATAAAAAGTTTTTAGTTTAAATATATAGTCACAATATAATTTATTTATTTTTTCTGGGTTAGTACTAATACCTCTCATATTGTTTTGATTATTATACTGGTAAAACTAATACTATTTTTTTTAAATAAATTTTTTTTTTTTTTAATGTAATACAAATTTAGGTAAACATCCAATCGTTTGTTTACCTTTACATCTGTAAATATGTGAACTTGATTACTTATTTAGTACTTAAGCTTTTTGTTTTTATAAATCCAATGAATACATAGTATGAAGTCATTAATTAGCTATTAATTTCAATAAACATCGGAACTTTTACAAGTATTGGAAACTAAGTATGTCAATTTTACATTTGACAATAAACGGTTTATTACTAAATACATGGTTACAGTATTATTTTTCATCTTTGTTTAATTATTTACAGTGTTCTTGATTCAATACTATTTAACTGGAAAAATATATTTATATGTTTAATAACTAAGTGTAAAGTAAAATTTGATTTAAAAAATTTTTTTATTGTAATAAACTTTTTCATCTTAAAATCTAACAAACTTGTTATAAACAATTTCATTCCGTTTTATAAAAACTGTTTCACTTTAGTACATAAGATAGGCCAATCAGCTGTAATTCATTTACTATTGTTTAGTTATTAAATTATTTTTTCAACAGTAAAAGAAATGGTGGACAACCCGTACGAAACGAAGTCCGACAGCTTCTACTTCGTCAACAACGAGCTGATAATGCACAACAAGGCTGAGTACGCGTACACTGCTTGACAATACATTTCATTTTACCAGTTTTGAAAACTTTGTGCAGCCCGCGAACGCTTTGAAGTTTGAAAAGTAATATTAAATTTTTGAGCATGCTTTGAGTAAAAGTTTTTTTGCAAAACGTTTCTTCAAGTCCCGATTTTTTTTTTATTCCAAAAATTTGCATAAACGTTTTTGTACCGACTGAAAAAATCTTGCAGTCTTCAAGCAGAATATGCTCAAGAGTTTTTTAAACTTTTATTTTTTCTGTGAAAACTAGTTAGCAATCTCGGTTTATGTCGACCAAAACTTTCATATAAAAGTTTAAAGAAATTCACTTAAGTTCTCTAAGCTTGCACCGATTTAAATTTGCATTCACCATTTTACTTTTTATATTTACAACTTTGTTTTGTACTTTATTTTTCATAAGTCATGTTTGCTTAATGTTAACTTTCATCAATCAACTTTTCAAACTTTCAGCTAGCGCTACAGTAACTTTTTTACCAAAAGAAGCCGTGTTTATATAGTAGCATGAACTTATACTGCAACTTGTTTATTATCAACTTTTTTTTGCGTGTTTTTAATAAAAAGTAGTGTTTCCAACTTCAGTTTGCTGTTTATTTGTTTATAAGATAACTAACAAAACTCTATTACAAGTCGAAATTGATGGCTTAAAATGTTGCTTTTATTTTGAAATATTTATAATTGTTGCCTTCCGAGGAGATAGTTTCCATCCATCACAGCTTAAATCACAGGCTTGTTCATAAATTTTTGATGGGTTAAGTACAGAGGGAAGTTACAGAGAACAGATTGCTTTCTTTCTAACCTTGAGCAAATCCTTTCTGAAGTTATAGTCTAGAAAGCGCATGCATAAATTCATAGTTTAAAATTAAAAGTTATGTTTTTGTTCAGTTTTGGAAAGCAGTAAAAGGAAGGCGTGTTAATAATTAGTTGAACTTTTTTTCGTTAAGTTGTTTTAAAATGAACAATATTAAACTTAATTTAAACTGATAAAGTTTAAAAAGGATGTTTAATGTCTAAAAAACTCAAGACTTTCTATTGGTTACTTATACTTTCAAATTTTTTTGTTCATCAACTTTTTAATTTTTTATATCTTTAAACAGTATTTTTAACAAAAATACAAAAAAAAATAAAAAAAAAGCCTCCGTGAAACTTTCTTCTAATCGTTTTTCGCATAATTTGTTTTTATGATAATTGCAACATATTAAACAATGTTCAGCTAAAAACATACGTTTAAAAACTAAAATGGTCACATTTTTTGAATCTCATACAGTTTACTCTGGGGTTACTTTCAGAAAATCGAAAACTGCTACCATGGAAGTTTTTTTTAAACCAGCTAAAATTTTGCACAGCTGTTTTTGTGATACTTGTCACATATAATGAAATAACTTAAGACTCGAAGCTCGCATTTTTTATAATTACCCTATTGTACAATGTTTTTTATTATTAAATTTTTTACTTCTTTGCAAAGTATTAAGCATATGAAATGCTAATATATGAAAAACATTTGTACATGGAAGAATGCAATTTTTTGGTTAATATAATTAAATTTTTATAAATGTTATCCAAACAGTCAGCCGTGCAGATTATAATTTCTGACTGAAAAAAGAATTGAATAGTATTTAGAAAAAAAACATTAAAGTTTAAAAAATATATATATAACGCAGACAAGTATTTCAAGAAACATCAATATGAATACTCTCAATCGGAACTCTTCACCCATTGACCCCCGCCTTTCTCACATGGGTTAAAACTCAATAGTATTGGTTAAGCAAGCTTCACTAACCATTAAGTTAAGCTTTAATCGCGTTACGTGTTGTGTATAAAAAGTACACTTAGATTGTTTTAAAACGTTACGCTTTTTTTCACGAACTAAGCAAGGTAGTAAGTAAACTTATTTAGGTTTCGTTACGGAAATTACTGCGTAGGTCATAAATCTCAACTTTTTCGTGTCAGGTGAGAACCGCATGAAACTAAAAAGCTAAAGGTTCACTTTTGATAGCGAGAAAAAACTTAAAAGAAAACAACCAGTCATCCAAAAACACCTTTAAGTTCTAACTGTACACAGAATCACTTAGGTAGCAGATTAAAATTTTGATCTACAGCAAGAAATACCTACGACCTCCCAATTTTAGAATCGCTTACTATTGGAACTCGTAAGACAAAATTCTACAAAAAATGTATGTGTTGTGTATAACTTTACAGTTTTTTTTACAACCTTGACTTTTAATTTTCGAATATTTTTTATTTAAACATAATTTTAAATCGGTAAAATCAAATTAATTTAAAATTTACATTCTCAACACAGACTTGTTATACATTTTTATCTTTATAACGTAGCTAATTTTTTTAAAACTTAGATTTCTTATGCTGTACTACTACACTGTAAACGATTTCAAGGAAGTTTGTTATAAAAATAGTTGTAAAAACAATGAAAAAATATAATGATGAAACAGCTTAACTAAGCTAAAAATAATAAAAAAGTGTTGTGTTCATTAATCATTAGTAAAACAACTGTAGACGTAAAAATTCAAAGAGTTAATCATTGTTGTTGTAAAGACTTGTTTTTGTAATTTTTATACGATAATAAATACTAAATATTAGTTATCTAAATATTTTTTGTATACATAATTGCCAACTAGTTTTGTTTTTTGACAAACTTTTGCTCAGCAACTCTAGTTTAGTGAAAATTAGTTTAATAAAGTTATTGTGACTGCTTAAGTCAAGGCATATTACAGTTAATTTAAACATAAACTCTTATGTGAATTTCATTTACCACCATAACACTTTGGGAGAACAATATTTCACAAAAAACCTTAGGAACTGTAACAAAATACTCTTGATTATACAATTGCTGAGATTTTTAGTAGGCTTCTGGTTAAAATTAATGAGATAGCATACCTTTATAAAATAGTTGCATAGTCCTACTTAGGTCATATAAGTCTTAATGTAACTTCAAGTTGTTAGTTTTTTTGTAATTTTTCAGGAGGATTTCGTAACAACTTTTTTGCAAGTGCCTACATTGTATAAAAGAAAATTACTATGTGTAGTATTTATTTAAGTACTTTATTTTCAAAATTAAAGTTTCCGAAATAAGAGTTTAAGTTTATTTTGTTTGATACTTTTTAAATAAATTTTAAAATAAGTTTACTACTTTTGTATCGTTTTGCCTATCAAGTATATAACTGAGTTTTGAATTAATAGTTCGTACTTATAGAATTTACTTTTAAAACTGTATATTAATTTTTATTAAACAATACAATTTTGAAAATGCAAGTTTTGTTTTTCAGCAAGGGATAATGATAGACTTCATGAATTATCTTCAATAAAAAAACCATCAATTCAATCTGATTTTCAATATATAATTTAAAGAATATGTTAATACTTTAGAATGTTATATTTATACTTTTTTACAAGACCTAAAAAATAAAAAGTGTTGAAAACAGCCTTTGAAAAAATTATTCTAAATAATATTGCCAGCAACAGATAATTATTATGCGCAACTCAAGACAAACCCGAGAAACTCTTGATTTCCAGTTGCTAACATAATACGTCCAAACTCTGTCTGATTTTACCGCCATTTCATATTCATCTAAGTTGATCGGACAGGAAGCACCTCCAAAACTTCTGGTCATTGTGGCGTTAATGACTTTGTACCGTAAAACATCTCGATGTCCCTGTTTAGACACGTAATCAAAAATGGACTTAATTTTGCAATCAAAAGTATTAATCAAAGTCACTTTTAGAGAAAAGACCTTTTTTTAAAATACTTTTTAACAAATGTGTTAACTAACAACTTTAAAAAATTACCATAACTAGAAAAACTGGAGGGTTTCTTTTTTTTCGTAATAGTAAATCTATTTTGTAGTATATTTTATAGTATATAAGTTTTAGTTAATTCATCTACAGTAATTAAAAAAAGTAGTGTCCTTTAGACTGATAATAGTTTTATAAAAATGTATATGGGAGTATGGGACTAACTTTAACGGTATACTCTCAAAATCCACCCGCGTTCAAAATCTACTCGATTTTTTTTCATATTTTTTTTTTAACTTATTATTTATTTTTTTCAATTTTTTAATTTATTTTTTATCTATGTTTCATTATAACTCTTACCCCTAACCCTTACCCTCGATCGGTAAGTGGATCTCAATTTGACTGGGTGGATTTTGATGGCGGATGGATTTTTAACGTGTCCCAACATTAACTCCTATAACGTACTTATTGTGTCTTGGTGAGTCTCCACATCTTTCAGGTGCGAAATCTAAAGATATAACTAAGTTAGTTTTAAGAAGCACAAAAATTAAGATAACTTTATAATAAATTATACATATAAATAAATTTTATAAAATACTTTATGTTTTGCGTGTTCTATGAGCACTAACACTGTTTTCTTACATCAATTATACACTATTATTTTTTACTTTGTAATAATGCACTTAAATTAAAAAAATTCAAGTAAGAATAAGTATTAGCATTTTCAAAACAAAATTAAAAAGACTTCCCAAACCTGTTTTCAAGACTAGTAAACTATTGACTAATTTTTTTTAAGATTAAAAAATAAGTTTTAGCTTTGATGATAAAATAATAAAAGTATTGAATGAAATTTAATATACGAAGAAATAATTATTTTTCGAATCGTTTTTTAGTCAACTAAAAATTAATATTAGGTAAACTATACAAACCTTTATAAATACATTTATATCGGTTTAAACACACGATCTAGAAGTTTGATGTTAATGTCAATTAGCTTTTATGTAATTTATTTAAAAAACCTAAGTTTTGATTTTAAGTTACTGAATAAAAAATGTAAACTATCTAAGCTCGTGTATTTTAAGTTTTATGAAATTTTTTAGTTGTTTAAGGGTTAGGCTAGTTCGAAAACTTATTAGAACTAATAAAGTTTTGGTGCAAAATATTTTTTGTTAGCATCAAAAAAATATGAAACGTGATGCAAATGTCCCATTCAAAAATACAAAACATTACTAGAGTTTAAACAAATTTTAAAATTTAACGAACTAACGTGATTAACATTTTACAATCGTTTTTAAAACAATGTGTACCTAATTAAACCAGAAAAAAAAACATTGTAAAATTATAACTAAAAAAAATGCGAAAACTTATGCCAAATCTTAAGTTAAACGCATATTTTAGAAATCTTAATGATTGCTGATTTGTTTGACTAATCTAAAAGTATTGACTTACAACCTGAATTTTAATTTTTGTTTATATTGTGTATTTAGTTTTTTAGAAAGGAAGCTATGTTTCTTATTTCATAGTTATTTATTAGGGTAAATATGTAGGTATATAAGAATATAACTTAAATTTAAAATTGAGTCATATGCAGTTACAGTTGTAAATTGGCCAACATTATTACGAGATCAATGTAACATACAGTTGAGAATATAACTACAGTTCAAAAGAGTTTACGCAACAAAAAATTATACTATTAAACAAGCTCTTTTAATTTAAACATAGCAAAAGTTATTTAATATTAAAATTTGTTTTGCTACGAATTTCACTTACTGTTGACAACGTAGTTCTCTGCTGCTGAGCCCGATCCAAAATAAATTGTGAAAGTTGCAATCCAAAATAGTTTGTATAAATACATTTTAAAGGAGAGTTGTGGGTAAGTTTAAAAATTAGTATACGACAAATTGTTAATAACACATTCTACTACATTTGTAACAACAAACACTTTCTTGTCCAACTGCAAACTTAAATACTTTTGAGAACTGACTATTAATGCTTTTTAAGCGAAACTAAAATGAATATTTAACCTTTTAAACCTAACAATTCGTATTTTTTACTATCAGAAGAATATTATATTTATAAATAAGATATATAAGTATAAGTATGATAAAATACCATTTAGATTCGAAGCTGTACATATACTCAAAAGCTTTTTTTACGAAAATTCGTTTTTTACAAGTTTACAAAAATAATGATATTATTTTAGTGAACTTTATTTAAAGCTAGAATTCTTTTTTCACAAAAACAAGATATTAATTTGATATATAGTCTCAACTTGGTTGTAGAAGTACCACGATAGTCCTAACTAATCTTATTGAGCCCAAAGAAAAACAAATATAAAATCGACAAAAAAGTGCAACATAATCGATAAATATATTATATAAAGACTAAATGGATAAACAAATTTTTTGTAAGTTAATGTTTTTTTTAATTAATAAGTGTATCAATTTGCTTTAAAAGCTTCTACTGATTTGTAACAATTTGTTGTCTATGTTTCATATATGCGAACAAACTTAGCTTATAATAAATAACTTGTCATAAAAACTTTAACAATTATTTGACATCGTTTGTTTTCTACTAAGTAGTGAAGTTTATATAAAAAAATAATTTGTGAAAAATTCTTGTCAACTAAACTAACAATGTTGTAACAAGTTTTTGAATATTATATCAAATTATTTAGAAGCAAATTAGAAGTTTTAAATAAGCTTTTTATATCACAAGCTACTTAATTAAGATACCAAATTAGGATTAGAAAATAATAGTACACAAATTTTAAAAACTAATTAGCTTAAATAAATTGAAGCAAACTTTTAAATATTTTATAGCTATATAACTTTTCTGTAATACTTTATAATTTTGCTTTAATGCAACAAAACTTACACTAACTAAGCTTGGTTAAAAACAAAACCGGTCAATTAAAAATTACTTACTATAAGTTCGCAGCTTGCAACTTTAATTGCATTGTAAAAACAATAAAGGTTTACCAATGACCGATCGAAATTTGAATTTTTCATATTAAATCAATAAAGATCTACAAACTTATACTTCTCGTAAAAAAACAAATATATCTGCACGCATCCATCAATTTTTAAAAAAAACTATACTACTTAGACTTATACAAAGTAAGGTTTGCTAAAGCAATATAATATTTTAATAAGCTATTATAGTTGGAGGTTACAAAAAACTTGCTCTCCATTATTGTAATTAAAAATAAATTCCACTGATAAAACAATTTTATTTTTTCATAAAAAATGACTTTACTAGTTATTTTTTGCATCAATAAGTAGCAGCTGTATTTGTGGTTAGTTAAGGTCAATCCTGTGAAACAACTTTTCTAAACTGTTTATGTTTTCTATATTTCAATTGTTTATTTTTGAAGTAAACAAATAGCTTTGAAATACTTGGCTTATCCATAATATGTACCTCTCAGTTAGTTTTTTTCGTGTAGTATAAAAAAAAGTAACTAAAAAGTATAAAAAATTAACACTTACATAGCTTCTTTAAAAAAATAAGCGATTAGTAACAAAAAAATGTTAAACATAGTTAATCTGTTTTATATTTATCACTTTTTTAAGCAACTTCCATTTTAATCATTCTTCTACTTCAAAATTATTTAAATTATTAAAAAATGAATGCAATTGTAGTCTTGAACAAAAAATTATTGTTAATCTAGTATATTAATTTATTTTTTCTCGTACAGGATATATATAAAACTTTTAATCTCCTTGTTAATTATAGAACTAATTTTAAATAATAAAAAAACATAAGTTCGAACAAGTTTGTTCAGTGGATATATTATAAAGTTAATTAAATATGTTGTTTTGCTCTAGATATAAATTAAATGTTGTTACAAAAAAATATATTGATATAAAATATTAAACATACCATAATGTTTTCTGCAAACCTTTTGTTATTTTTCAAGCACTAGAAAAGTTTAAGTTAAAAAAAGTATTGCAAAATTTTTACAAAAGTTTAAATTAAATCAAAAAATATAAACATTACTTACTTTACTTTATTTTATTGAATTACAAAAAACTTTAAATTGTTTGTTACAAATATTTTGTAGTTTTAAAACACTCACGTTTTTGTTTGTTCCTAATTCCTATATATATAAAATTTCTCACTTTAGATAAAAAAACAGAAATAAACTAGAAGCTACAGTTTAAAAGAGGAAATTATCAGGGTTACAACAGTTTTTATCAGTTAAACTTTATTTACATTTCTCAAAAGCTTTATCATTTTTAACAAGTGCAAAACCAATTGTTTCCAATAACGGTATTAGATGGTTTCTACTCAGTCACATAATGTTTTACACCATTTATACATGCAACGCAAAAAATAAATAAAACTTCGGTATATTTTCTACTTGCAAAGATGTGATACCAAAACCTCCAGAACCGTTTTGAAGCTCAAACACAGATACACATTGTTGTTTTAACATCAAGGATTGTGATGGACGCTGCGTGGAACGCACCAAAAAATATTCTTTGTAAACAAATACAATGATAATACAATATCTACGGTATGGACTATATTAAGCAACTTTATGAATTATATTAAGCAAAACTAGTAAAAAAGATTTTTTTTACTCTCGCTAGAGGAGTATTATAAGCCTTAATAAGCAGTAGTTGTTATTGAATTATTAAGGCTATAATATTTCTCTAGCGAGAGTAAAAAATATTTTTTACTTGTTTTGCAAAATATAATAATTCTAGCCATTTTAAAATTAAAACTTGTAGAAATGTAAAGCAGAAGTTATTATTGAAATTACTACAAGTTTTGCTTTTAAAAAGTTTTAGTTGTTGAATAAACTTCTTATTATAATGTTAAAATTACTAGATAAACGTTTCTTATTACAGACGCTAACGATACAAGCTTGTTGGAATGTAAAATAATAAAATCCATTTGCACACTACTTTTCATTATTTAACTCATGCATTATCTTCTACTTTAAACAACTAACACAATATCACGTAGTTCTGTACAAAGTAAGTAATAAAAAGTTGTTCAAAGATAAAAAACATTAATACGTGTATTTAGTAAACTATAAGCATAAATATTAAACATTAAACACCAATAGTACATAAAATATATGTTAATCACTCACCACGTAAAATTAAGTAAGTCAATAAGCTTTAATTAACACGTTTTAACTTTAGTACTATAAAAAATTATATGTAAATTTATATTATTTGTTTATTATAGTAAAACTTTTCATAGTACTACAGCTCAAAGTATCTAAATAATGCCTATTGATTTACGCCCTTTATTATTGGAATGATTAACAAGTATTATATTTTTTACTAGTTACTGGTATATGTTTTTTATGCTTATCTTTTAGTATATACACATATTTATCTTCTTAATTTTCTATTCTCTTTTGCAGTACTTATTTTTTACAGATTTACGTTGAACTGTGTTAGTTGTTTAACACAGAGAAACGTGTGTTAGTTAAATAAAGAAAATGTTTAAATTAGTATGCTACCGGATCCGATTTTTATAAAATTAGAATCCAGACGGATCTGGATCCTAAAAAATTAATAAGTTGTTTGTAGTGTAAAAAAGTATTACGTATTATGTTGTTACTAACTTAATAATAACGGTTTTAAAAAAATTTTTAAGTTTTTTGTTATTGTTTAAATATTTTATTAAAAATATGTATATACGTCTCGCTAAAGATAAAATAGCTCAAGCTATAAACATAAGGTCTCAATTGAAGATTTTTCGTACTTTTACAAGTTAAATTTACAATTAGCTTGTATTTTTAGTATTTGTAAATAAAACAATTATCAAAATAATTTAAGTTTTCGCTTTAGTAAATGCTTAAATTGGATAACAAAATAAAAATAAGATATTTTTTTACGTTTAACCTAAGATTGAATTTTTACTGTTACAAAAAATTAAACAGAATATTAAATTTTGGAACTGTTTAAAAATTATAAAACAAACTACAATTAAGCCAGACATATCTTAACTCTTAAATTACGGATAAAATTATTCTTTCTTTTTGAATTTTGGATGTAAAAGCTTTTAACCAGTCTTTGAAAGAAATCGATTACGCTTTTGCTTGTACAAGTTATCAGCTTCAGAATATATTATTCTAAAATACACAGAAGATGGTCGTGCAGTACTAATATAAAAAGTTATTATAAACTTTTCAAAGTTAAAACGGTTACATACACTAACTTGAAATGATTCGTTACTATGGCGCTCAAATACTACCAACCCTTTTTCACTTAAAACTTTTTAAGCAATATAATAATACCTTATTTATTGAAACTAAAAGGATATGAAAAGAGTAAAGTAAATTTAGTGATCTACCGACTCTACAAAATTTGTATCTGGTTGAATCCATATACTTTTCTAAATTATAATCTGGGTCGATCCGAATCTAAAAAGGTATTATCCGGCCGGAAAAGGTAGATCACTAATGCAAATTGTTATAAATATCTTTGACAAGTAAGCGAAATATATTGAAACTTAAATATTCTTGTGTTGGTAATAAAATAAATGTAAAAATTTATAAACATTCTCTTTTTTATCATTAAAAATTCTATACTTTAAATGTCCTTTGATATTTAGATGTTCAAAGAAAAAAACAGAAAATTAGTAATAAAAGCAAACCGAAACTGTATTACATTTTGTACAAATATAAATGATCAGTCTTCGTTTTAATGAAGTTTTTCAAAATCGCTGGTAGAAAACATAGTTTACTAAAAGATACTTTTTGTTTTATGACTTTTTAACGCGCATGCGCATTACAAGCGTAACAAAGTATAAAAATGACCTTCAGCTAGTTTAAATGTTGCTAGAACAAGTAGGTGTTGTAAAATAAGTTTTAAATAGTTCTAAATGAAAGTAATTTTATATAAAATGTTTTTTGTTTGATAGTTATTACGATTGATATCTATATTTTAATAATTGACAACAATTCATGTGTTAGTGTATTTGTTAAGCCAATTTTTTCGTTATTGACCGATTTTTATAGATACATTTTTGGTGATAATTCATTTAATGTGATATTGTTAAAAAGCTTAAATTAATTTTTTAAATGTGGTTTCTTAAATTTTTTCTGCTAGCCGCTGCTACAGTTATTTCCGAATTTTGTCTTGCAACAGAAAACTATGTAGTTAACAGTAAGTGTATTTTTTAATAAGTTGAGTATAAATGTATAAAAATGTTGATTTAATATTTAAAAAAGTCTGTTTTTGTAAGTAGATAGTACTTTAACAATTAAATAATTGAAAAAAAGTTTATTTCAGCAAAAACTTTGTACCCTAGTTTTCAAAATTTACTTAAGCTGCAAGGCATTAAGACTGTATATTAATCTTAAATCAATAAATCAGTATTTTTAGAATTGTTTTTTAATTTCAACTGCAACTATTAATTAAATTTTATTGTTTTTTTTTATGTAACTCTTAAACTGTTAAGCTAATATATATATATATTTGTATGCCTACATTTCAACTTTAAAACTTAAATATAATTTCTTTTTAAAAACAGATAAAGTAATCTAAAAATAGTTTGAAATACAGTATGGCTTGATTTTTTAACTAAAAGTTTGCTTAACCAAAGCTTATGTTTTATTATACATCATGAATCTATATAAAAATTAGTTTTTGTTTACCTTTAACAATCCAGGTATTAGCTTAAAATTTGTGCTAAAAATTTTGAAGAACTTTAAACATAAGATATGTTCTGCAATAAAAAAATAAAAATTGCATAAACGAATTTATTTATTATTTTTATTCATCATTATGCTAGCTGTAATCCAAAAGTGAATTACATATATTTAAACGATGGCACTTCAGTTTAAGATGTTTTGATATAATTAATAAAAAGTAAATTCATGCATTTAAGCTGCTTAGCTTGTTGTTTATTGTTATTTTAGTTGTTTAATAGCTTTGCTTTTGTTTTGGCAATTTGTTTCTGTTTAACAATGATCTTCTTCAAGCGACACACAAAATTAACCTCTTAATCTGCTTTAAATCAAGCATTTCTATATGCTTGTTGTATTTATGTTTAAAACATTGTGCAATTGCAAAATATGAGTATATATAGATCTTTTAGTAACATTCTCACTTTGTCAACAGTTATATCAAATTAAACGAAACTAAAAATGCAAACAAAATTGATTACTTTAAAATCATACAAACTAAATTTAACAGTGTTTTTTATCAAATAGTTTATCTTAAATTATCAGTATAATTTCATAATTTTATATAAAGTTATTCTAATGAGGTGAAATAGACATAAAAAAATTAAATACTTTTTTCTGTTCAATTGAAAATAGCAAGTTATAGTAATAAAAACTAACATAATTTTAGATTTTGCTCCTGAAAGATGTGGGGACTCACCAAGGCACAATGAATACGTCATTGGAGTTGATGTTAGTTCCATACTTATACTGATAATGTTATGAATTGATAAACTAGAAACCATCCTCTATACTAGGGTCAGCAAATCTAAATGAAATAAAGGCTAATTTTAATTGAAAACAGTGCTATGAAAAGTTATAATAATAGTAGTAATAAAAATTGCTTTAAAACAAAAATATGAAAAAGTAAGCAATAAAACAGCACTGGTAAATAATAATAATAAATTTAAATAAAAACCTATATGTAATTGAAAAAAAAATATTTTCTTAACAAATCACTTTCTTAGCTGATAAGTACCTTGTATACTGCATATTTTTGCTTTGCTGGCCTCTGCTGTGAACACTGTATAAGTAATTTTTATACTAAAGTGCTTTAAAAATTGATCTATTATAATAAAGAAATGTATAGAGCGTACATGCCGCAGTAAAATTGTACTTAATCAGTAAACTTAACAACGTTGGCAAAACACCAGGGTTTGTCAGTACAAACTTCAAGTTTCTTGAATTTCAAAAAGCAAATTTGTAGGATAATAACTGAAACTGTTTAAATTGAAACTGTAACTATTGTGATTGTAAAACAAACGAAGCAGTTCTGGTTAAAAATCATTTTAAGATATTAGTGTCCTAAAGCAAATTAAATAACGAACATCATTATTCAAACTTGCATAAACATTAAGGGTGGATTCAAAACTCGGTTTTTTTTTATTAAGCCAGCCAGAACAAAGCTGCTTTTATCATTTCAAAAGAATAATTTTTGCTTCTGTTTAGTTATTCAATTAATATAAATATTACAATCAAATAAGCTACACTTAAAATTAAAACATATATAAGAAAAAATAGGAACGGGTCAAAATTGCACGCCGACAAAATTTCACGAGTGAAAATTTTGCACAATAGATCATTTTTGCACAAAAGTAAAAATAATAGAAAAAAAACTAAAACAAATGAAAAAATTACTAAAACATAAATTAATAAAAAAAGGCTACCCATCGAATTAAGGGTTAGGGGTAACAGTGATAGTAAAAATAATAATAAAAATTACTAATAAAAATTATTTTAAATAAGAAAACAAAAAGGTAAATTAATAAAAAAGAAAAAGAAAAAAGCTACCGATCGAGGGTAAGGGTTAAGGGTAACAGTAATAACAAATAAAAAAAAAGCTATTAAAAATTAATAAAAAAAGAAATGTTTCTTGTCCGAATTTAAGTAGTCGTGCACCCTGTATATGTAAATGTTTGGACCTGGTGTTTAATTTATAATGAATACTTTTTTTTAAATTTTACTTTAAAGTTAGTTTGAAATGCTCACAACAAAAAAAATAGTTTTCAATCTACCCATTATTAATGCACTGCACAACATTCAAAATTGTTACAAATTTTTGCGTACAATCCTGTAATTTTTAAAAAAGTAACTAAACGGCCAATAAATATATTAATTGAAACTAATTGTTAAATGCACTGTTAATGAACTTTCGTATTGATTTGAAAAGTCTGTTTTGCACAATAAAAGTTAAATTTGCACAGGTTTTCTATATAAAAACTAGTAAATTTTAAACTAAGTTGTTTTTAATGTTAATTTTTTAACAAACTGCTTTTTTAGATGATACTATGTATTTATAAAACACTTGTAAGCTTATATGCTTAGAACCAACAAAAAAGTAAATTTTATAGAATGTAAAACACGCAAATTGGATAAAGTTGAAAGTTATTTTTTTGTTTACAATATGTTATTATTTTTTTGCTTTGCAGACTTAATTAGGATTAAATTTCTTTAAAAACCAGTAATGTATATAATTTTTTTTACCAGTAATGTACTTTTAATTTTTCACACTCAGGGGTTGATGAGCATCATTTAATGGTTTTTTAGTGGGGTGCACGACTATTCAAGTCCCGAAAATTCAAATTCTTAAAATAATTGATAGTAATGTATATTTGTCAAATATAAAAATTACATATGTAGTTCCTACTAATATCTACGAGTCTTTTTTTTTCTTTTTTTGCAAATATAATTATTATTTATTAAATAAAATAAAAAACATAGTTAGTTTTGGAAATTTAAAATATTTTAAAAATATTAAAGGTTTTGCAAAAATGAAAAAGTTTCTTGTAAATTTTAATAAGGTGTACATATTTATTTTTATTTTTTCTAATTTTATATTACTTTTTTGGATATAGTTTTTTAAATACTTTTTTAAGAATTTGAAATGTCGGAATTTGAGTTGTCCGAATTTGAATTGTCATGTAACCGTTTTAGTGTGGCTGTAGTTGAAGTAGATTTTGAAATTCAAGAGTGTGTTACTAAGTTCTTTAAAGATAAAATATTAAGTATTTATGTAGGTGTTACATAATGGTTAAAGTTCTAAAAACTCGAATTCTTATCAAATTTTTAGTGAACAAATAATTTCTTAATAATAATTTCAAACTTTACAAATGAAAAATGTGCTTAAAAGCCTAATTTTCTATAGGCTACCTGTTAAAAAAACAAATAAGGAAAATTTAAATACAAATCGGGGCATGTCAGGCCAAAATTGCTAAATTCTGCGTGGTCTAAGCTTGAAAAAGACATTAACGTATTTTTTATATACACAGTTGTTTTCTATTTTATACTTGATTTAAAAAATAACCAATAAATGCAATCTGAATGCGGTCAACATTTTTATGTGTTTTAAATATATATGTTGTTTATTGAACGATAAAAAAAAAGCGCTTAAAAAGTTTGATCTAAGGACCTGGTTTACAAAGGAACCTTTCGGTTATCGAGTCGTACACCACATTGAATGTTTTTTATAAGATTATTATTAAAAGATAACTTTAAATCAAAAGCTATAAAACTACTGACAAATTGAACTTTAAAACTTTTTACAAAACTAGATTAATTTTTACATTTATTTTAAATAGTTTAAACGGAAAAAGCTTTAAAAAAACTTAAAAAATCTAGTGCTTTTACGAGCAAACTTTATAAAGGGACATCGCGATATTTTACGGTACAAAGTGGTTGACGGAAATATGACCAGAAGTTTTGGGGAAGCTTGTTGCCCGACCAACACTGATGAATTTGAAATGGCGGTGAAATCAGACAGACTTTGGACGTATCATGTTTACAACTGGAATTCAAGAGTTTCTCGGGTTTGTGTTGAGTTGCGTACAATAACTATTCAATGTTGAAAATTTTTCTTTTCATTTTGAAAATGGGTACATTTTCAATATTTTTTTTACTATATCTCGAAAAAAGATTTGGTAAAACAGCCTCAAATACAAACATACCTTTTGAATTAAATAAGTTAAAGTGGTTTTAAATTACTGTTTTTTAGTCTTTAAGTAGTGGTATTGTAAAGTCTGCCTTTAATCTTTCCCAAAAATCCTAACTTTCATTTTGAAAATTGTATTGTTAAATAAGATTTTATGACTGTTTTTTTTGATATATATTCAAAATTTCAATTGGTAAGCAAACTAATTTACAAAAATGAAAAATTTTGAAGTTTTCAAATAAATTTTAATAAAAATGTTGCTTAAACTTTTTTTTAAAAAGTTATAGCTTTAAGTAGAAACTATAAAAGCTGGCATTAAAACAAGATAACTTTTATGATATAAAAGGGTTGATCACACGAATTCGATCATCAGACCACAAGCTTTGGTAGGCTGAGACCGGTTTCGTCCTCAGTAAACTTGAGCTTGTCTCAAGGCATACTAGAGTCCAGGCTTCTGCTCTGCAGACTTTCGCCGATGTTTTTGTTGTTTTATGATATAACGTAGTACTTGCAAACACAATGTTATAAAATATAAGAATAAAACTTTTTCAAAGTTTATAAAAAACAAATAACTTTGAGCTACATTAAAATTTTAATGATCGAAGTATGATTTTGTGATTGGTATGTTAAATAACTGATTATAACTTGAAGCCTACTTAACAGCTCAATAGTTGTATTTTCAAAAAGGATAGTGATATTCAACCTTTTAATAATTTTTGTAATCTACTGTGAAACATTATATTGCCATAATGATGTGGTTATAAAGTATAAATGGAAAGGGCATTTAAAAAAGTTCCTTGGTTAAATTGTCTTAAAACCTTGATATGCCACAATTAAAACTATGGTTTACCAAAAATCTCCATATAACTCTCTTAGGGCCATCTTAGCAAGTCAGGGGCGATAAGCTGCAAAGGGATCCGTGAACAAGAGGGAACTTGGAGATACGTTTTACATTAAATTCAAAATTACACTAAAGAGCAAAAAAGGTTTTTAGGCATAATTAACGAGAAATTTACACATTCTAGGGTTTGTAATGAGTGGGGCGGGTATTCAATTTTATTATTTACTGAAAAAGGGGCGTTTATAAAAATTAGTTTTCTGACTTTAACAGTCAGAGGACCGTAAACTTAACGAAAAATGCTAAACACAATTTCGTTTGATGATATAAAACAAATTAAGAATCTTAAAAATAATACTTAAAAGTTTTTTTACTTGAACAAATGTTAAGTTCTTTAAACTTTTACATCTGCAGTTGCGCCTACCGATAAGATTAGATTCTTTTTTGTATTTAACATATAAATTTAAACAAATAAATAAACATACATTAAATAAATTGCAGCCTGTTCACAAACAAGTAAAATGGTCATTTATTGAAAATATCCTTGAAAATGAAGCGTGGAAGAGGCATGAAAAGTTCGAACTTGAAGATAAAATTCGCAGCTTCATTAGGAAACCGGCTGAATCTTATCGGAAAGTTACAAACTCCATGTACAGATACATAGATCATGTAAGTTGATTTGCTGAACACATTATTTAAAATGTGAACCGCTTAAGTCTAACCCGCGATCATTTCCCACCCGCACGAATCCCACCTGATCAAATCCGATATCCACTTACCAACCAAGGTTAAAGGTTAGAAATACCAGTGACAGCACAAAGATATTGTGCGTGGGTGGGAATGGTGCGGGTGACAATTGTAAGTTTATCTTTTTATATACAGAAGAAATAAAGAGTATTACTATTTTAACAAACAACTAGGTTTACGCACTTTAATTCATTAAAGTAATATTTAGTAATAAACAAGCTAGTTTATTATTTCCGTTATTAAACTTTGCTATTAGTGTTTAACTGTTTTTTTTTTGAAAGTGTTTAATAAAACAAATTGTATTTTATGTACACTTCGCTTTTAAACAAACTTAAACTTATCTTCTTAAAACTTTTTCTTAAATAAAGTCAATAAACAAACAATTTAACTCAAGTGCTCGTTTTTTTTTTTTTAATTTAATAATTTATGTGGTTGCAAAAACACTTCCAAAGCAATTCAGAAAGTAAATAGTTTCCAAACTCGTCACAGCACGGATTTGCTGACGTCGATGGGGACAACAGTTACTGGAAGGTGATGACCCCGTTGAGAAAGTACATCGTGCCCGCGCCGTTCGACAACGACGGGTATTACAGGAAGACCACGTTGAACGGGGGATGGGCCGACTGGTTCCAGATGAATGAGTGTGGTGATGGCGAGAGAGATAAAGTCGAAAAAGTTCACTTCATCAGATTGTGCATGAATCCACTGTTAGTTGAGTTAGATTGATTTGGTGGAAGATTGCTAAATTATTTATGTAAAATTTTCGTTTGTGTATTTTCTAGATGTTACTTATTTTTCTGTTATCCAAAAGTATTATTGTGTTTACTTTAAATGTCATTTATAAGCTTTTACTTTAATTTTTATTGCACTTAAGAGCCTTAATTACAGATTACTTAAAATATTTTTTAAATTTCTTAAAAAATAGTTTTATCTAATCATACTAGTCAAGTACATGACGTTTTTCACAAAGTCATTATTTAGATTATAACTAGATAATACCGTTGAAAAACTATCTATATTACTTCAGACCAATCAATAATGGGACACTGTGCAACGGAGGAAATGGATATACAGAAAAATTCAATGCTGACTGCAAAGATCTGGATGATGTGATGAAGACCAAGTTTAAAGATGCAAATATCACACTTTGGAACGCACCAAATCCAAGATATTAAATTGTGTTAACACGATTGTACATTCTTTTTTATTCGTATAGATTATAATCAAATAAACAAACATACACTTCAAAATTCTTTATATAAGAGTCATTTTTTACACTTTTATATGTTTTCGTTCAAGCATTTATATTTTGTAAAAGCAAAAAAAAAACAGAACATACGTTTCATAAAAATAACAAAAATCTTTCAGATCATCAGCTATAGGTTTTATTTTTGCACTGAATTTTTATAATCTACAATGTTCAATAATTACGTCATAGTGTTATACGTTTTTTTTTAGTATAGCTTTTGTATCATTGTTTAGCAAAGCCCAACTCATTTCAAACCTAGCTTTATAATTAAATCTTCAGTTAGTAAGGATTAAAATAAATAGAACTTTACTAAACAATGATATAAGCGTTATACAAAAAAAAAACAAATAATGTACACTACTAAATACACTATATAAATACTTATAAATACATTGTTACGTAATTTAAAAACTTAAGAATACTACTTCTAAATATTTTTCCTAAAAATTATTTATACGTAAAGAAAAATAATGCAGATTAAACTTAAAATACTTAGCTTATACTAGTTTACTTAATTACTAGGAAACAATTAACAATACCGAATAATTATGCTAGAAAGTTGATAACTTTATCAGACATAAAAACATTAAAAGAAAGATATCAACTGAATTATACGTAATTGTCCTTTTTGAATGATTGTATTAGTATAAGCAAGTGGCTGTTTGCAAGATTATTACAAAATATCATTCATATAACAAAGTGATTAACAGACAAATAACGTACTTACGTATGCTAAACATGAAAAAAATCATCAACGCACACAGATAATGTAGTTAAAAACAAAGGTAAATGCAGATGTTTTTGGACATAAGAATACTTTTTGATAAAATTATAACTAAAACACACATCGGATCAACAGGGTTATCTTTTATCGGCCTTGCTACAAACATATTATACAACAACTGATATGTTTATGAATATATTATAAATTACAGTTTGAAAAGTTGATGCTTTTTGTGCACTATGGAGCTGTTAAAATATAAAACATTAAAGTTATGAAAACTACTCAAAAAAACTTAGTACAAAGCGTCTGTTTAAGTATATGATAAAAATAAAGAAAACATTGAAAAAATTTTAAAGCTTGATTGAATAGAAAAAAAAATTAATGGAGTTAAACGTAATAATCGAAAATAGTTTTTGAAATGTACAAGCATGTTAGTTATATACGTCTCGTTCTCTTTAAACAAATACTTGCTAAGGATGTGCTTAAACACTGAAAGAGCTATAGAAGTTGAAAAGTTTTACTTGTTCCTCTTAATATTATATATATGTATACAAAAGTTTAGAACGCAGAAAAAGTAAAACAGTATATCGGTTAGTCAAGTCTAACACTTACAAACCGTTATACAAAACATTAATATTTTTTTTTATTTTACAACACAAAATTAAAACTTAAATTAACAAATTTAAAACTGTTCATCTAAATTAACAATTTCGAAGCCAACTAAAATTAAATTCCTGAACAAAACTGCTTATATAAAATAACAAAATATTGAAATTCGATCAATTAAATATCATTAAAAATTTAGAAAAGTTTAATTTTGGTATTAACAAAAACTTAAAACTTTTCTGAGCTTTTTACAAAAATACTTAAGTATTCTGAGTCAGCCGGAGTTTAAAAAAATCATAAAACCCTTAGTTCCTTAATCAACCTGAGGTTTACAAAAATTTCAAATTATCCTGAGTTATCCTTAGTGTGTGGCAACCCTGATAAATTTTAAAAGTGTTTTAATAGTTATCATTAGCTAAATGACTTAACTATTAGAACATCACTCCTTAAACTGATTTTAGTAGTAGTTTCAGCAAAAAGATCAGTTTGTAATTTTTTCTAATAATCTATAGCTGTATAAACATAAATAAAACATGTAGTTGTTATATTTAAAACATCTATTATAAAACATAAAAATGCTTTCATCTAATGACTGTTACATTCTTAAAACTATACTTTTTATTAGTTATTGATTAAGTTAGGAAACTTATAAAAAAAAGTAAAACAATTGGCAGATAAATAATACTTTATGACTTTAGGTTTTAGATATCTAATTTTCCGTAAAGTTAGCTTCTAAATAAACTTTAAAAAAAAGGATAAACTCGATGGGTTCGTATGAAGTAAATTTTTGAAAACATTAAAGCATTTTCTCTCTGAAACTAGCTAAAAGAATAAGCTTATTAGTCTAATTTTACTTCAAAATACGTTGTTTTGTGAGCGTCTGGTAAAATTTATCAGCAAAAAATTAATCAGTAAATTAGAAGAAAAAGTCTAACGCTATTTTTAAAAACGTTCTCAAACTGTTACAACTTTTGCATTTAATTTGATTTAGTAAAAAATCTATAATACATTATAATTATTATTTCATAAGTGTAATCATTGTAAGCATGAATTAAGAAAAAAAAAATTTTAATAAATCGCATACAGATTAATTAATATTGTATTTGCCTCAGTAACATGACTATGTGTAATAATCAGTGTACATGAAAATTAAAGTTACGACTATTAAAATGACGACAACTTTTGTTTAAAAATTTAATTCTAATGGTTTTTTTAAGGGACCACACTTTGGAAAACAACTTAAAGTTTGAGAAAATAAATGTTTTAATAGATTTTTTTTAACAAAGATTGTTTTTTGTTATTCTTTATTTAGTTGGGTTAGTAAAAATATTCGTTAAATAATTTTTTTTTCAAAATTCCTTAAAAATGCAAAAACTACCAGCTTCAGTTTTGAAGTAAAAACAAATGCTCATCACATGTTTTTGATTAAAGTTTAAGAAAATTATTTGAAGCACTCCCATTTTGTTTCAATTACACCAGTTTCTTATACTAAAAGCACAACTAATATGTAAACACAAGCATACTAAATGGACAATCTTTTTACAAAAACTTCAAAACTCTTCAACAGAGAAGCCAAATGTAGCTGAAACGCGGAAAATTGGTTAAAAAATGAGCTATTTTCCACAATAGCTGTTAGCTTAGCATAAACCTCTTTTAACCTAAATTTTTATTTTTGTAGCAGAACGGCCTTGAGGGGCGTCACGTAAAGGGGAATCCCGTTATACAAAACATTTTGAAAAATAATTTATCAAAGTTTATAAACTGTAGTAACAATGCTTGTAACTACAAGTTGTAAGGTTTAAAATAATAAATTTAAACTGTGACAAGTTAAATCATTGTAAAAGGTTCTAAAGGAACACTGCTCTTCAAATAAAGTAAATTTGGAAATATTTAAAAAATGCTCATGCTCATAACTTTTATAAAAAAAATCATCAGTATTAAAAAGCCAACTTTTAGTATGTTTTAAAATTTCAATTAGTTATATATATTTTTCATTTTTTGAGATAGAAAATTAAATAACTTATTTAAATGTTAATTTAAACTTATTTAAACTTTTTTATATTGTTTCACAAAAATAAGACGAAATAAGACTTTCAGCAAAATAGTAAGCTTAGTAAGTTGTTTATGAAACATTGCCAAATCCTTAATTACACTAAATATACAAATTTTTAAATTTACAAAGTTTCCAATTTAATGTTAAGAAGCAAAATAGAGGAGGGTGGAATAAATCTGATTGTTGTCTATCATAACAAATTAAAATATCCTAGAAATAAAATAATAAATTGTGATTAAAGTCTTAGAATACTTAAAGATTTTTATCAAAAAGTCTTCTTTTTATTTAAATTTTTGTATTCTCTTTTATATGTTGAATGTTATAATGAATTTTCAAATGCCTTATTTAAATTTAAAATTTTATGATTTCATTCAAGTAATATAGTTTATAACCAAAACATTATTATATTCAAATTACTATTTATTCAAACATAAGTTTATCATTTTTTCAAAAACAAAAATAAGGTTTAACATTTTTTTTTAGTTTTTAGAAATGTCTCTTTGACTTAAATTTTGCACATTTTTGCTGGTCACTCTTTACTCAAAAAAAAAAACAACAGATTGAGTCTTAATGAAATAGGTAAATAAGATTTCTTGTAACAATCTATCTGCAAATTTTAATTTAATTATGTCTTGCATTATAAAGTCCAGGACTGTTTGTATAGGAGCCATATACAAAGTAGCCTACAAATGTGCATAATTGTGTTAACCATTGAAATGATGAAATTGGTTAACCTGTGTTATTAAATTAGTCCAGTTTTATAAGCTAACTCTTATTAAAAATATCTTTGAAGACTCTCCTTTTGTAACAACTAAATATTTTAACTGTATACTTATTAATTATTCAAGAATTATCTAAATGACTTTAGACTAGTAAAAAACACTTTACCTATTATTTTAGAACTTAACAGTTATGTAATGTTTTCTTTTTAATATTTATCATTTTATTTACTCTTTTTAGCTCTTCTTTGATTTCTTAAAGAAGTTCTTCTGTTATTTGATAAATAGTTTTGTTACAATTTTGGTTTTGATAAATTATGTTTTACAAGAGTTCTAGAAGTTATGATGTTATAGCTTAAGTTTAGAAGTGTACAAATTTTTCTAAAAACAGCTGTGTTTAAATCAAAACTAAAAAATGTCTTTTATTCACTAAAAAAAATTAATCAAGTATTATGTAAAATAATCCTAAAAAAATTAAAAATAAGTTTTGTGTAATAAGTATAACAAAATAATAGTTAAATAATTGATCTTAATCATCTAATTGTTATAAAAAAGAATCATTAAGAACAGTTTTAATATAATATTCATTATAAAATTTGATGGATTTGCTTCATTAAAAAAGTTTTCAGCTCACATTTCCCATATCCTACAATATATGAGCAAACAAGTAAAGTTATGGCTTTTAAAGCATTCAAATAGTCAATGAAAATGTACTTTAATTTTTGTGGTGGACTTTAGATAAAATGTTTGTGCTAAGAATTGATGTTTCAGTTTTAAAGTTTGTTTGTATCATGTAAAAATTTAACATCAGTAGATTAGTTTTTTTTATAGTATCATCCATCAAGTCTATACTAAGATATTTTATACAACTAAAAACAGTTTCAATTAATTTTTAAGATATATTCAGTTAAAAAAAGTTTCAGATACATACTGTGTGTGGCACTCTTAGGCTAGTATGAACTTTTTTTGAAATCTCATGCTAGTGCTGATATCCTTTAAGTATCTCATACTAGTTTTTATGCCTTAATTATTTCTTATTTCTTACAAATATTGATTTTTTAAATTCTTCTGTAATTATTTAGGTATCTTTTCGTATTTAAACTTAATTAGTATTATTTTTAATCAAAAATTTTATAACAAAAACGTTTTGTTTCTATTTAATTATAAACTCTAACTAGTCTGAGGTAACACAGACTGACTATTTTGTCTCAAAGAGTGGCAATTCTGATTATTATTAACTCAGCTAAATTATAATTACATTAACTTAGTAGTTAGAATAGTTAAAAGCAAAGTATAGACTTGTAAGTTGTTTAAAAAGTAGGAAAAACATCTATCTAACTAACTAATGAATTTTTATTAAGTATTAAGTAAAAAAAAAATAATAATATTTATTTTAATAGCTTATTACTAACAAAACAATGTTTTACTCCTATATTTGCATATAGGAGATCCTCAGTTGTTGTTAACAAATTTGAACAAAAAAGTTTGACCAAATAAATGGAAGTAAAATAAAATTTAAAAACAAAATATTGAAATAGGCATTTAAGTCAAGAACTTTAAATTGATTAATTTAAAAAAAGTAACAATATTACTAAAAAAATATTTACAATTATGATTCCAAATATTTATTTAATCCAAAATACTAAAAAAATATTATTTGTTATTTTGTGATAGTTAACTTTATAACAGCCTATTTAATATAAAGCACTAAAACATTTATTTGTCACAGCTGGTTAAAAATGATAGCTGTCAAAATTGAAGCACCTACTAGGAAGAATAAACAAAAATACACTTCTAAATGGAAATCTGTTCCTGAGTTTAAAGGTAAATTAGTTGATTATTGCTTTACATAAATAAGACTTATCTATTAAATATAGAATATGATTTGACTAATAGACTGGATTATGCCTGATGTTTCTAGTTCATACCACGTAATGGTGTAGATATTTTAAGAAGAGATTTAAGTCTTAAATACTATGCTAATACTAGCCAACATTTGAAAAAAGTTAGTTTTAATTAATCATCCTACCAAAAATTTTGAATAACAATTAAAAACATATTAAGGGCATAGGGATGTGATCACCATTTTTACAATTTAGTCTTATAATATTGAATTTCAACTAAGCTCCAAGTTGCTTTTTACAAATTTAAAAAATTAAAATTACTTTTTGAGATATAGCAGGTCATATTGGACAGCAACAATAGGTTCCTTTTGGGAGGGGCAAAGTAAAACAGCAAAAAAAGACTACTTCACTAAAAATCTATGTTCTACTACGTTTTTCAGGATAAATGCCACAAACTTTCAGAATATGCTCCTTGCAATTTTTAAAAAATTGTGTCGGAAGAGAATTTAAACAAATAAAAATAGATAATTTGTGACAAAAAAACAAAAAAAAAGTTTTTTTTTTTTTTTTTTATAATTTTATTTTTTTAATTTTTAAAACATTCTTTCTGACAAAGTTTTGAAGTACTTTAAACAACATATCCTGAAAGTTTGAGGTATTTATCTCAAAAAACGTAGGAGAATATAGATTTTTAGTGAAGTAGTTTTTTTTTTGCTGTTTTAGTTTGCCCCTCCCTAAAGGAACCTATTGTTACCTCCCACTTTGACCTGATATATCTCAAATTTTTTTTTATTATTAAAACCAGTAAAAACCATCTTGTAGCTTAAAAACTCAATAAAATAAGATCAAAATGTGAAAAAAGTGTTAACCCTCTTATGCCCTTGATACTTTTATTAAAATTTGTTTGCATTTCTTGATTTTAAAAATAACTAAAATAATTTTCATACTGCTCTACTATTAGCATGTAGTTTTCATAGATATTCATGATTAAAATTTCAATAACAGGTTTTATTCATTATTTTTTTCATAAATGGGCTAGATTATGCATGCTTGTTTTCTAAAATATTATCATTTTGTATAAACTTTACCGGAACACAGTAAGCTGAAAACGGGTTAAAGCGGCCATTGGTTATAATAAAATAATCTTGCTAAAAAAAAAATTCTACAAATTTTTAAACACAGTTTAACAAAGTTTGATTCTTTTTGTTTTAAAATTGGTTTTGTTGTTTTCTGCTTGAAGTATTTAAGAAGTTATGTAAGTTTAAATCCAACTAGTTTTTGCCTATACAGTTTGAAAACTACTCCGAATTCTTAATAGTTTTGACAAAATTTTCTTGCAGAATGTTAGAGAAAAATTTCTGTAAGACTAATTTAGAGAAACTTTTTTAGCGTTTTTCTTAAACTTTGTTGAAATAGTATTGGAAAATACAATAAGTTATTTAAAAACTTAAAATTTTTAACTTAATTTTTTTTATTTGATATTTTTTCAAAAAAAAAGTGCAAATAGGCATCAGGATGTTGCTTGTATAAACCTAAAATTAGTTAATTTCCTAATGATTGCTTTATTTTGTAAAATTGTACATAGAATTTTTATCACATTTGCTTAAACATAAAAAAATGAAGATATTTCAGCACCAAGCAGTTGAAATATTCTCTTTTAAAAATACTTTGTAGTATATTACCATAAATCATCAATGAAATTTTCAAAAGATTATAAGTTTTAAATTGAGAAAATATACACTTTTTTTTCAATTTTTTAAAGAATTCTGACATTTTTTAACACTAAACCAAAGAAATCGAAAAACCTAAAGAAGTTTTTATATAAAAGCTTCTAAAGTATTTTTTAGCAGTTGATTTTGGCCTTAATTTTGATAAAAATTTTAGGTTTTTTCAACTTATTTTTCTTTTTTTAAAAAGGAAAAATTTGCTACATTTAAGCTTACATAATTTAATTTTATTCCCAGGCCACAAATGAGATATTTATATATTCAATACTTTTATAATTTTTTTTTTACTGAGATATTGTTTCTTCCAAAGTATTTAAGTCCACAGTTTTCATTTAATAAGAATGTTTAATATTAAGTTTTTAATTTAATTTAAAATTTATTATTAAAAGTAATTAAGAATAATATACTACACGTACATTTTTTTGCATATAAAAGCAATTTAAATCTAATTAAATTATATTCGAACATTTTATAAACATGATAAAAGTATTATCAGTAAATATTCAATTATTTCTAGTAATCTATTAAGTTTGATAAAGTGTATTTGTATGAAAGTTGTTTTTTATTTTTTGTTCAACTTTTTAATTGAAATATTTGTACAAATTAATCAATTTTTAATGTTTTATACTTGAATAAATTTTATAGCTTTCTAGTTTTAATTATATTTTTTGTTTAGTATTAAATGTGTTTGTTCTAGTTCAACCTATTTGAGAAAATTTTTTTGACTAAACAGGAATTTATATCACTTGAAGCACTGATTTTAGTAAAGCCAACCGCAAAAAGTTAGTTAAGATTTCAAGAGAATTTTTCAATTTGATAGTGCCTGTCAAAGTTGTAAAACAAGTAGGATTTTAATTGTCCCAGGAGCACTCATCTCTTTAAGTTAGTTTTTGTTTTAATATTTCATTTATTCTATATAACTCATCAGTTTTTGTAATTTATCTATTTATTTATTTTTAGACCATCTTCCCTAATTAAAAAGATACTTTGGTCTTTAAGTTAGTTAAAAAAAAAAGATTTTTACCTTTCTAAAGTTTTTTTTCAACTTAAATAAAAGTATGATTCCTATTTTTCCACTTCATAATATCTATATTGTTTTTCTAACTCTTCGTTTTAAAATGTATAATAATATTATATTTAACTACAATGGATTTTCAAATATTTAAAAAAATATTTTTGAGTGATAAACAAGTTTTTGAAATTCTACTTCTCTATAAAAAGTTTCAAATACAAACATATGTAAAACAAAGCTTTTGTAGTTATATTTAAAAGTTTTAACTAATTTACACAAATTTTCTTATGTTCTTAAGCAAAAAACCTTGAATTATTTTTTTTTTTTTTGCAATGAAGAAAAACATAAAATTATCAATTAAACTTAGATATAAATTTACTCAAAAATCAACAAATTTTAAAACTTTTGTATAAAGATTTTTATTAGAATGCTAATCCAAGTTTAAGTAAACATTAGAGATTAAAAATACTCAAAGTGCTTTATTTTTGTTACAATTTGCTCTTGCTTTGTGTCATGTAATACAACTTTCTGATCAAAAGAACTGTAATTTTTATTTTTGGTTAACTTAAGTATTACTTCATGAATACTGTATCAGTTGAATTGAAGTTTAATAGATTCTAAAGAATTTTAAAACAATGTATAGCTCGATCTTACTTTGTAGATTTTTAACTAAATTTTATGTTGTTTATTTAATTTATTAAACAAATTTTGAAATATAACTGTTTAAAATTGAGAGCACAATAATTTTTAAAATATTAAAAAAATTTAAATTTACAATGATAAAAAATTAAATGATTTAGATAAACATTTGAACTAGAAGAAAAGTTTTAAATAAGTTTTAAATAAATATATAAAAAGGTATATGTTCTGTAACTATAAATAAATAAATGTTTGTTATATGCCAGTTATTTCATTTCCTAATTGTTTGCAATTTTAATTGTTATACATTAAAAATAACATACTTCACTGCTAGGGTAACTTGAAGTAATTTGTTCTAAATGTTTTTTCAGATTAATAAAAAAATATAACTCTTTTAATTTTTAATTAGTTCAGTGTATATTTATTTTTTTATTACTAACAGTTTTATGTAACAAATTTTGCACTTAAGTAAATTTAGTTGTGTTAAATATGTTCACAAAATGTTGTTCTTGTGTTTTTTGAAGTTATAGAACTAATAGTTTTATCACTAACTGTTTTGTAAAACAACTTTAGTAATTATATAAACTACTTGTTTTTTAATTAAAATGTGTTCAAAAAATATTTTTTGTTTTATTAGATCTTTTAAATTTATTTAATTTTGAACAAAAACATAAATTTCTGGTTATTATTTATAGTCATGTTTATTAAAAGAACAAACATTTTAAAAGTTATATACTGTAGCAATTGACTTTTTAAAGTGATGTATGTTAAAAATTAATGGTTTCAATAGAAAATTTCTCCTTTGTGTAGTTTTGTTCCATTTTAGTGTTATTTTTCAATCTGAAATAAAAAATTACGTGGCTTAAAAATAAAAACAGTTACTGTTTAAAGCAATTTGTTTTAATTGCTTTAGAGTTTCTTTATGTTTTAAGCCAACTTTACAGTCTACAATATTATTACTGATGTTTTTTTCTGATTATTTTAATTAAATAAGAGTTTATTTAGTTTTAGTCTATTTAGTCTATTTTTTACTTTAAATGTAAAAATTTACTAATTTAGTATACTAACTTTATTAAAAATTTTAGAAATAGTAAACAGTTTTTTATTCAGTGTGTCAACTTATGAATTGTTGGTTTTGTTAAAACTTATTTGTCTTGTTGATTTACTGATTTACTAGTTTTTTAGAAATGCTTAAACAAATTAGTTGTATAAACCAAGCTTATGTAACATTTCAAATTATTTTTAAATTTAATTTGTGTTTTTATTAAACCAATATTTTCGTTCAGATGCTTAAAACTAAGTGAAATTTTTACCTTGTACCTTGGAAGTTTTGTTTTTAATAGAACATTTTGATATTCAGTATTTTTGATCTTAGAATGCACTTTAAGCTGTATCTTTTTATCAATTTTCTTTATACCAAATTTAAAGTTTTTCATAATTATTTAATCACAAAAGCTTTTATAGAAACGAAATTTTGAAACTACAAAAGTAAGCTCTACTTTTTATGTGAAAACTACCTTTTAAGAATAAATAGTGTAGAAAATATTTTAAATCTATTTGATTAGTCTTTTTAATTTCACAGTAGATTATATGATGTTTTTTGACCTATTTCTTATGAATTTTCTAAATCAATACCTAAAATAATGACATAAAACAATTAATTATGAGGCTTAAATTAATACCTATTATTTTTATAAATTAGTTTTAAGAAGTACCAATAGAAGCAATTTAGTTCTAATAGCTTTAATCCATTTGTTTTTCATTATTATGATGAACAAAAAAGATTAAAAAACCAGCATAAAATTTGAAATAAGTTCTTCTAGGTGTTTTATATTGTAAAGTTATTGTAAAATAAGTTTTACTGTTTATAAGATGTTTTTTAAGGTGTTTTTTAGTTATGTAAATAGTTTTGCTGGATTTTAGACAGTGAAACATTTACAATTTCTGCAATTAATAATTTCTGCAATTGCTTTGATTTGTTTTTATTGTTTGTAATTTTTATATGTTGACTATGATAAAGCTTTAGTTTTTAATATATTCTTTTTAGCTAATTTATCGCAAATTTATTCAACAAATAACTTAATATATTTCAAGTATTGGAAAAAATACTTAAATTAGCTTTAAAAACTAAACTTTAAACTAATGATTTTTTTACATTTAAAAGTTTTCTGTATCCTATTGGTAAATGCACGGAATTTGTACACGTCCAATTATTAGAAATGATATCATTTGTTTTTCTAAGGTTATCCAAAAATCCTGTTCACTGTAGGAATATATGCAAACTTAATAAACTAAAGAGTTTCTTTTTATAATATTTATTATAAAACTGATAAATAACCTTTTTTTTAAATACACTTACTAAATTTCACTTTGTGTTCAGTTTAAAAGTCTAAAGCTATATAAATATTAGAGTTCAATTCTTAATTACTGTATTTTATAAATTAATCTATTAATAATAAAAAATGATTTTATCCATTGTTATCGTTAAAATTTAAACCAACATTTATTACAAAAAGGTTACATATTTTGAAGTTACTGTAAATTATAAAAAAAATCATATTCTAAACATTAAGTACAATTTCATTTAAAGATTTTTAAAAGAATCGTCTTTTAGTAAAAATTGAAAAACAATCTTATAATTTACTTTTTTTCAAATAAAAGTGTTTATTACTGTTATTTCCAGACTGAGTTTACAGAAATATAAAATTTAAGTTTTGAATTAAATTTATTTCCTTGATTAGAACCTAAAGTACATTTAAAAGTTTTACGTTTTGTTTTTTTTAAAGTTTTTATATATTTATTTAAATACATTAGAGAAAAATTACTCAATTAAAAATAATATTTTGAAGCTTATGTTAAACTCAAATTCACTTAACTTAAAATTGAAAAAGTTACATACTAAACAAATATTTTAAATTTAAAATCCAAACTTAAACAGCAGTGCGAACTCAAATTTTGCAAATTTAAGCGACTGTGCGAACTCAAAAAACACGAACCTAACTGATAGACTTCTGCATTTGAAAATTTTAAGTATGAACAAAAAACTGCGAGCAACTTTCAAATCAGCTAAAGAATGATACCGGAATTTGTACTTTAAGTTAGCAAGAATTATTCTTTTAGCATTTTAGTATAAAGAAGTTATTTTCCGTAAACTGAAAGTTAATAAGAATAGCACTATAGTATAGTGTTTTAGTTGTAGACTAATTCATTTACTGAAATTCAAAAAAAGCCAAACTTAGCTCTTGGGCGATACTTAACGGTTAAAAATCTGTATATGTCAATTTTCCAATACAAGTTGAATGAGGGCAAAAATAGCAGAAAAATTCTGGCAACTATGCTCTTCAATGATATGAGTTGAAATAAAGATGATAAAACAAAATATCAATGGATAACAAGTTTTAACCAAATCTAACAAGTAAGTTTAGATTGTTGTTAGTTTAATTATATAGTTAATTTTCTCTTAGCTTTTTCAAAAAAGATAATTCTTTTTAAATTACTAGATATATACTAAAAAAGTTAATAAAATATAGCAACTTTATTAATTAAGTTTTTAAAACAATCTTTTAATCTAGTATAAACCTAAGAAAAAGGTCCAGCAAGCTATTTTTTATATTTTAATTGAAAATACAATATCAGTAGATCAATAACAATAAAAGATTTCTTGGTTTAAAATAAGTTTATAAAGTGTTTTATAAAGATGTTTAATAGTATAAATATAAATTTTTATAACTATATGTGCAGTAACAAAGCCAAAATAAGGTTCATATTTAGATTTTCATTCTACAATTATCCTTAGGTAAGAAATTATAAAACAATTTATGGAGGTTGAAAAAGTGTAAGTTTACCTAATTTTGGACATAATAGATGTTAAAAATAGTCATTTTTACATAAAAAACTAAACTAACTGATGTTTCTTATTGTTTTCAAAAATTTAAAATAACTTTTGAGATATAAGCAATCAAAGTTTGAGAGTTAAGATAAATTTGTGCAAATTTTATGGGAGGTGCAAACTAAAAAGGCAAAAATAGTCTACTTAATTAAAAATGTATCTCCTCCTTCAGTTTTTAAGCTTGGTTTTTTGAGTTTTTTGTTTTTAATTTTCTCAGTCTTATCTTTAATGAACTTTAAACAATTTGTAGAACAGATAATTTTAATTTTTTTTTATGATTTTCTCTAGAATTTTATGTAGTTGTTGTAACATATTTAATACATGATATGATAATAAATTAATAAAACTTGGCTCAATATCTATAAAATATAAAAGATGGGAATTTAATTTATTAAAACTGTTTATAAAATTATTCATGTCAAATATAGGGTTTTTTCAATCAGTTTTTCTCATATAAATATCAATTAAGAAGGAAAATAAAAATTTAAACATAATTTCAACAACAGTAGAGGCAAGGTACATTTTTTCACAGACCATAAACTATTTGGAACCACAAGATGTGGTATTGTTTGGGAAGTAGAACATTTTCCTTTAAAACTAAAAATATTTAGTTTAAATAAGTTTCAGTGAAATTCAATAGTTTTCACTAAAAACAAGAGTAAAAAAGTAAATTATAAAATTTTATCACACCTAATTTAATTACTGATTCTTTTTTTTCTATTTATAATACTATTTTTTTCTAAAATCTCCACCGACAGACTATTAATTTACTTTTATTAAGTTTGTACAAATGTGTTATTTCTAAAAAACAATGCTTCTAAAAAGTGATTGATTTATTAGTACTTTCTATCTTTTTTAAACTTATTGTGTATTACATCTTATACTATTTTTTTAAAGTGTGTCATTTGATAGATCTATAAGTGTCTTTATAGTTATAGTATCTACTTGAAAATGACTTATCGAAACTAGTTGTAGATTTTTAAGCAAAAGTATTGTTAATTTCTTTTATAGTTTTAAAAATATACTTCTAAAATACTTAATTACGACTAAGAAAAACAAATCCAATACAAAAAATGCTGCGCTTGAAAAAAAGATTGGTAATTTACAAATTAGTTTGTATTCATGCATATTTTAAGTGATCGATTTATTTTTAACAAAAGTTTTGAAATTGATAATCGTACTTTTTTTTTTTGTAATTAAAAAGTATAACTATAGTATATCATAAAAAAAAATTACTCACAATTTGTACTAACTTTGTAAAATATATTTATATAATATTTTAATTTTAAAGTTAAAAAATAATTTTAAACAAACAAAATAACGTTATGTATACTCAAATAATGGCTTTTAAAATAACATTTATGTTTATACTGGTTAACATGTTTAAAAAATTTTACAAAACTCTAACTAATTCATTTAAATAACAGCTACAAACTTTAAGGACTACTCAAATTTAGCTTTTATAATTAATAGGTTTATGTTTGAGATTCTTAAATGAACGGAAATAGTACTCAACTTATATGAAAATAAGGTGACAAATGAACAAAATTAATAAGTCAAAATTTTATTTGTAAAACTCAGTTAAAACTTTAAGGGATCTTCAGTTACAATTTGAATCTTATTCAAATAGAATTCTAATTAATAAAATATTGTAAAAAACAAGAAAATACAAAAATTTTTTGAACTTTAAATGTAGCATTTAAAAAAAAATTATAAAATTCTCATTCATAAGAGATATTAGAAAAATAGAATAAGAACTAAATCAAAAAATTTTTACCCGTGAAAAAGTGTCTTCGTGCAAAAAGGTACACTTCGTGAAAAAGTGCCTATAGGTGCATTGTGATACCATAAATAAATCTGTTATTACTTTAAGTGTTGTTTTTAATTCATTACTTTTATCTAAAGAAACTACAAACTTTAAAACGTAAATTTTTTCAAATAAACTATATAAAAATTAATTAAAACAAAGTTGTATAAGCGAACATTTGTGTGTAATTTATTCAAGTATTAAAATTTTAAATTGATAATTTTATTTGCCAGAAATTTACCTTCTTATCATATATGATGCCATTAGAATATTATAGTTATTTAATGAAATAAGGTTTAGTAAAAAATAATTCAAACTTCATCGTTGTTAGAAGTCAAAATTATTTATTAAAGTATGATACAAGTTTCATTAGTATTTTCAATACAAACTAATTATTACAGCCTGACAGTTGTAGAATAGAGTCTTAAAAAATTGTTTCCATTTAAACAGATATACTGTACTTTTACACCAAGGTAACAAATATTTACGTTTACGAAGCATCATCTTAAAAAAATATACTTATTGAAATAATCGTTTATTTTACTTCTCTTAGTAATAGAATTCTCAGATACATGAACTCTTAAGATACTTGAAAATTTGATGCAAATGTTATAGTTCTTTAAATTACTTCAAATGATATAATTAAAATAATGGTCTTGAAGTCGATAAAAATATTAAACTTGTAGACTTAGTCAGAAGAAAGTCAAACAATAAGCAATATTATCATGGCTCTATTTACTTTTTGTAAATAAATTGATTTAAAAAAATTTAAGGTGTTTCATTAATGTTTTGAAAAAAAAAACAAACTAAACAAATTTTATATTTGTTATGTTTATAAGCTTTTTATATCTCTTATATAGTATAAATAGTTAAATAATTTGAGAAGCTGGTAGTATTTATTGTTCTATAAACGTATAGTTTAAAGTGTAAAAATCATGCAATTCTATATGATTGTAGAAATTTCAGTACAATACACTTTAATTAATTAATTCTACAGTTTGTAACTTCCCCAAAAGTAATTTATTTAAAAAACTTTGGAATGAGCTTATAACTTTATAAGTGTTTAGAGCAGAAATGAAATTTACTCATAGTAAAAACAATTATGAAAAGCTACTATGAGCCTTTTATAAAATTTAAAAATAAATAAAACCAAACTTGCAAAAATACCACAAGCTACACTACTATACATGTTTTCAAGAACATCACGTTCAAAAAAGTCAATTTTACTGCCTATAATAGTAGTTTTATATACAGTAAGATTATTTTTTATAGTTTAAATTTTTTCCTTATAACGAGGACACTTTAATCACATCGGATATTAAACTTAAATATAAATTACCTTTTGATTATTAAAGTAGAGTTATACGCTTTATTTTACTTTTATTACTAAAAACTAAAAACTTTGATTTTGTCAACACTCTATCATTCTTCCTCTACCATATTTAGAAAACTTTTGAACATTTACGTTAATAAATATGAAGGTACAGCGTTCGTTTATAATGTGTAAAACTTAAGACTAATACATGCTAAAAATTACAACATCATTGATAAAAACTTACGACTACAAAATTAGGTTGTTGTTTGTTAGTTTTTTAGCATTTTTATGTGCATTTACTATGATTTTTTTTTTGTATATTCTATGTCTTTGCCTTTTATTTTAAACAAATAACTTTAGATTTTATAATTTAATTCTTTATGAGTTTAAATTTGTTGAATTGTTTTTTTTTTGTTTTTTTATCTTAAATTGTTGAGTATGAGTTTTTTTTTATTTCTTTTTTGCCTTGGTTAGTGGTTCAAGTTTTGATGCCTGAGTCCAACATTGCACAATAAACAATATAATAATGTGATAGTTAAAAAAATTTGGTCATAGATTTTTAAATTTTTATCATTTTTATTTTACTTTCTACAAGTTGTTTCTAGTTTTGAAAATAACATTTTTTAATAGCTTGATGTAAATTGCTTTAAAATTGAAGGAGAAGATAAATTTTTAGAGAGTTTTTTAAAATTCAGAGAATATTGTCTTTAAAAATTTCCATTAAATAAGGTTGTATCTTTTTTTTTGGTAACTGTAAAAAAACAAAATCTTAGTTTAATTTGTTTAAAATGAGCATATCAACTACTTTCTGAAAGCTAGTATAAAAAGTTATTAACAAAAGTTAGTTTTGTTTTAAAACTATTTTTAAAGCCTATTTTTTATAATGGACCCATTTTATAATTATCTTTTTTATAATTATAAATATGGAATCATTATAAACATAGAGTTAAAGAAAAACTTTATTAGTATTATCCTCGCCCCAGTAACAGGACTATATGTTAAAATCAGTAAACATGACAATTCAAGTTAGGTTAACTAAAATTACAGCTTCTATATCTAAAAACAAATTCATACGAAATATTTTTAGGGTGATTTTAGTTTATCTAATCATATTATTTTCTATTTATTTATATACAATAATATTACAAAACTTATAATAGGATAACAATACAGATGCGTATAAATAAGAAAAGTTTAATCAAGAGCAATTATTTTTTTTTTCCTTAGAAGTAAATGTTTGTTAAATTATTTTAGGAAACCATGTATTAAACTAAACTAGTAGAGCCTTAAAATATACTTAAATCTGCAATAGTTGACAAGTACACAACATTATTTTTCAAACAGCTCTTCAAAAACCTATAAACAAATAAATTAAAGCCATAGGAGGTTCAAAACAATTTATTAACCAAAATAACATTGACTTTTGTACAAAAGATAAATACATGAACTATTAGTAAAATTTTATAAAATTTAGACACTAAAATAATTTCTTGAGATATATTTAGTTTTGTAAAAATACAACATTACAAATGTATGGACCACAGTTTTTTTATTTTTAGTCTTTTAGTCTACAGAAAAAATTCTTAGTATTTAGAAAAGTTTTTAAACTTATGTATTAAACTTTTTACTACAATATATTTGACCAAAGTTAATAAAAAAACACTCAGTTTTTGTTTTCAAAACTTTATTTTAATATTTTGACAATAATTAAATTTTTTGACATCTGATTTTTTTACAGTTTGTCTTGTTCAGTAGTTACCTTATTAAATATAATTAAAATATTTGTATTATGTGGTATAACTTAAAAGTTTATTTTTAAGCATCAATTTATAAATTTAATAGCTTAGGTGTTACAAGTGTGCTGGTTAGGTTGCATCTGTTGCCCTGACATTAGAATTTTGCTTAGTCCATTTTTTGTAGGTGGGAAATCACATAAATAGACAGCAAAAAACTAGCTTGCTAGCTTTTACCACCGCTACGCTATTTAAATTTTTCTGAAAACCACCCCCTCTATATAGATTGTATTGGATCTTAAAATTTTTACCTTCGTGTATTTTACTGAAATTTTTTTTACATGTAGCAATCATCACAAAAACACATTCTACGCGTTTTCAGACCATTTGAAAAAAGTTTCATTGAGGTATTTTTATGTTTTCTGTTTTTTTAATCATTTTTTATTATTTTAAGTTCTTTTGAAGAAACCAAAGTTTTATGGTCCCATACAATTTACATAAAGGTTGTTTTCAGAAAAATGTAAATTGCTCATCGGTGGTAAAAGCTAGGAAGCTAGATTTTTTGCTGTTGTTTATTTATGAAGTTTGCCACGCACAAAAAGTTAGACTAAGTTTTACTACTAAATTTTCATTTTTATTGAGGGGCAACAGATGCACCCTAGTACTGATTTATCAGTAGAATTATTAAGTCATATGGTGGTAATTTAATTATTTTACAACTTGATCTTTTTTTGTAAAGTTTTAATTTTAAGTTTAATTTTATACTTATATCTTTACGAAAATTTTTTTAATATTACAAGAAACATTTCCTGAAAATTTGATGTGTACGTCTCAAAAAAAAGATAGGAAGAGCTAAATTTATAGTGAAACAGTCTATTTTGTACTTTTAGTTTGCACCTCTCATAAAGAATTTATTTATCTCTCTTACTTTGCTAGCTTTTATCTCATAAGTTACATTAAATTTTCAAAACAATAAAAAAGGAACTGATAATTTAGTTATTTAAATAAAAAATAACACAACAATAAAAATTATTTTTCCCCCCTCCCTATGCCCTTAGTCTGCAAATATCCATTAAAAAAAATTATATATTACTCAACTTTTATTACTAAGCTATTGATAAGTAGTTCTTGAAACAAAGAAGTTTATGAATTTATGATGCAATTTAAATATTGATCCTTTTCATCATAGAAGTTCAGTCACAGACTGTATAAAATGCAAACGTAAATTTCAAATTAATTAAAATGCAAATAAGTGTTTGCTGTATTACAAGAAATGTATGATTAAATTTTACATTCTCTTTTTGTACTTCTTTTAAGTCAACAGTTTAACTAATATTAATCTGAAAACACTCATATATTTTAACAAATTTATTTTCATTAGTTTTTTAAATACAATCAAAAACGAATAATAAAGTGTTGTTGATTTTTATTCTATTACCTTGAAAAATTTGTATTAAGTATTTTGTTTTGTGAAAATGAAACCCGATGTAAACCAATATTTAGTTATTTTATGTTTGTTTCTAGAAATATTTTTCTTTGTTAACTTATAAATTGTTTATGATGAATATTTTGACTTTCAAAAAGAAAATGCTGCTTCAAAAAGTTATAAAGTGTAAGTTTAATTCGTAAAAAAATCAGACTTGTCATATTTTTTAAGTTTCTTAAAAAAGTTTAGTAAAACATTGATCAATTTAAACATATATTAAAACTATGAGTTAAAATTTATTGTAAACAATACATGGAACTTGAAATACACAGAACAATTTTACTCTTAAAAAAACTAAAAGTTGTTCTCACCTTTCAAATGTTGTTCTTTGAACTTTATTTAACTTGGTTTTAGTTTAAGGAATGTTATAGTTAATTTTTAATGTATTTCAAATCAATATAAGGAGAATTACAATTAATATTCAATTACTTGTTGAACAGCAAACTTTTACTTGATTAATTTAAATAGACTAAAAATTAGTTTGATATTTTCTATTAAAAAAGAAATGAAACTAAGTGAAAATTACTATAGTTTATTTTGGTAAAGGTAAGCATTTTTCTCTAGGTCCAAGGTGCGTATTTTTAATTAAATAAGTTTTAGTTAATATTACAATCACTAATATTACATACATATATTAGACTAGATAATATAAGAATTAGAGGATAAATGAATAAGATAAAACATCTTATTTTAAAATTATGATTCGAATCCCAATACTAAAATCTGGTAGATTATTTTATTATTATTACTATTATTATTACATTTTTACATACTCCAGCTTTATTAACAGTAACTTTTTTCAGTTTTAGGCTCTTTATACTTTATTTTTAAGTTTTGTAATCAAGTCATTTCTTATTGTTATGTTAGTTTTTGGTCACTTGACTGGATAATTGTGTGTATTTAAAAACCAGTAATTTGCACATATTGTTACAAGACTAATAACAACAAGATGTAAGTTTACAATGATCAAGTTTGATTTTTTTTGATCTATTTGTTATATGTTTGGGTGTTGTGGGATATTGATTGTGGGATTGATAGACTTAAAAATTAGTTATTCAAATTAAAAAAAGCTATGTTTAGATGTATGCAAATTAGTTGCAAGTTTTCGATGAACTTGAGTTTTTTGCTTTAAATTGTACGTAACATTTTTTTACTTGTACGCATACTTTAATAAAAGAAAGCTTACAGATAAAAAATCAAATCAGAATGTGAAAGTAACTTTAAAACCGCTGTTTAAAATAAGATGCTGCTATCATTTATTAAGCACTAGACTTAGCAGACAAATATCAAAATAACAGTCTATGTGACATTCTTAGACCTGGTTTTGTCCTCATTAAGCAGACACAGCCATGATGTACCGCTGTTTAATTCTAACCATGTGGGCTGATTGTATGTAATGTATATCAAAAATATATTTAAATACTATAACTTAAGTAAATAGAAGAAGTTTTAAATTATTTAACAATGAAATGTACACCAGCTATTACAAATGTTTACAAATAATACATTGTTGGAAAACTTGAAATTTTATATCACAAATTTATTTATGTATTTAGAAGCGTTTCGTGGACGAATTCCAATTTTATAAGTACTTAAAGTTTATAAACGCAATAATGCCTTTATTGCCACAAGCATTGTTAGTCCAGTGGTAGAATTCTCGCCTGCCACGCGGGAGGCCCGGGTTCGATTCCTGGACGATGCAATTTTTGGAAAATTATGTTAATTAAAGTTACTATTTACCATAAAATATGAAAAGTTATTTTTGAACATATTAGTTTATGACTAAAACTTATTCAAAACTGCTTCTAAATTAGTTTTAAGAATAATTAAAATGATTTTTTCTTAAAAAAATTTTAATCTTTTAACACTAATGTGTCAATTTCCCAAACAAAATCCATTTAATACAGTTTTAATGGTTAATATGTTTTTCAATTTTAAAAGCAAAAATTCTTATTAAATAAATTCAGTGACAAGTAAATGTATTGCTACAAAATTCAACCAAAATACAATTTTCAGGACTGTTATAAAATGATAAAAAGGTGCGCCCAACGTGGGGCTCGAACCCACGGCCGTTGGTTTAAGAGTCCAACGCTCTACCGACTGAGCTAGCCGGGCACGTTCGAAATTAACTGAATACATTTTATGAAGCCTCTGTGATGATGTACTGACGTAATAATGCTTTCACTGCCTTCAAAAAGGGCTCGCCCGGGAATGGAACCCGGGACCTTTCGCATACAGAGCGAGAATCATACCCTTAGACCAACGAGCCACTTATGTGACCATATCTTGTTCGCATTCTATTCATTAAACATGTATTTATGAATGAAATTTCCATTTCACACAAAAAATTTACTATGTAGATCAGGGGTCGGCAAACTGCGGCCCGCGGGCCATATGCGGCCCTCGAAGGGTAAATCTGCGACCCGCGAGCACGTTTAATTTTTGAATGGAATGCGGCCCGCGGAAGAAAATTTTGTGGCCCGCGAGCATGTAAACGTGGCCCGCTGGGCAAAAAAAATTAAGTTAAACTTATTTTGTTTTTTTGTTTAATTTAATAATTTCGTTTTATGTCCCTGTATAATATTTTAAAACAATAAAAAACTTTACAGTAACAGCTTAAAAATGTAAAAAAAAAACAGATTAGCATTCCACCAGGTTTTTTCTCAGTTTCATCATAACTTTCTTCTTACAACAGCAAGTTTAGGTATTTTTTACATGTTTTTAAAAACTCAGTTTCTTTTATAGATGTTTTATTACTAAAAGTTATGTTTGAGTGTGCACAAAAACATGTAAAAAAAAATTTAGTAAGAAAAAAGGTTAATTTTGATTTTTACACATTTTGATTTTTTTATAAGTTTTATTTAGCACTTTAAATTAACTCCTATGCACACAAATGTACAAAGATGGTCATATTTTAATCGGCATACTGACAATTCCGAATCCGCGATCATTTCCCACCCGATCAAATCCCATCCGCGCTCAATTCCCACTCAAAAATATTTTTAACTTTCTTTATTCATTCCTTTATTTTCTAATATTTTTGTTTTATTTTTACTTATTATTAATTTACGTTTTACTATCACTGTTACCCCTAACCTTTGGTTGGTAAGCGGTTCTCGGATTTGATCGGGTGGGAAATGATCGCGGGTTGGAAATGAGCGGTTCCCATTTAAAACGACGTTTTATTCAATACTTAAATTAGATTAAGTTTAGTTAATTCATAGTTATCTAAAATTATTGTTTATACATGTAGTATCTTGGTGTGTAAAGACACATTTAAAACAATACATGATATAAATTAAAATATTTCTTGATAGGTATACATTTTAATTTTTTAATCAATGTTTTTTTGACAAACTAAGTTGATTTTTATGCACTAATATACACAGTTACTGTTTTTTTGAACTAGCTATTTAAAACAAACTAAATTTAGAGATGATAAATTTATAAGGTTTGTATTTTGTTAATCAAAATAGTTCAAATTCAAGCTAATAAACAACTAAACATTGTCACACACTTAAATTATAACTACCTCTAGATTTCAAATCTTAAGTCAGTTTAGTCATTTTCTCAGTTTTTAGTTTAAAAAATTATTTGTATACTAAAATATTAGGCTAGTTTTTGGTCTTTTAGGCTGTTTTTTTTGCTTTATGAGTGGCAAATTAAATTTATGGGGATGTATGTTTTGTTCAAATTACAGTGTTGGTTTAAATTATGATATATGTTAAACTTTAAGTCTTGCAGCTGATAAAATTTGAAATATGTATTATTTATATTAGTTGTATACATATAGGTGTGAACAATTATTGATGCTAAAAAACTTGAATTCCGGAAAAGCTTGGAATTTGAAAATTTATGCTTCAACATTCTGGAAAAATCTTGAATTTGAGAATTTGTGAAAAAAACTCGAATTTTAAACAATTTTTACGTGTAAAGTAATGAAATTTCCATTTCACACAAAAAATTTACTATGTAGATACTTTTTTTGAACACATTAAAAGTAGCTTAAACTCTCAGATGAGCAATATTTGTTGTACCAGTTCTCTCATCTTAACAGATTGATTAAAGTTCTAATTTGATTTATGCTGCTTTATAATCTTTAGAGATTTACTAAACACGACTTCTTTTTGTCATTGAAGAAATAAACAAAAATATTTTACTACCGCCAACATAAATTCTTAAAAACAGTTTTTAACTCTAAACGGTATCTTCTTTTTATTAATTAGTTTTGCTACTTTATAACTTGCCTTAGCAGTTTTTTCTGATCAGTCTGTAGTTACTGAATATAATCATTTGCTTTGTTGAAACTGACTATAGCTATTTTCAATTTTTTTTCGCAATAACTCCTAATTAACGTTTTTAGTTTTTATAGCTCGTCTTATATTTCACATTTACTCTTTAAATACAACATCTTTATTGCAGATAAATAATTGCTATAATGTTCAATAAAAAGTTAAGTTTTTCTACTTTATTAATGGCTTAATAAATTTTAAAGTTTTGTTTAAAATGTTTAAGAAACGTAATTGTCCATTCAAACTGACTTATGATACTATTTTTGCTATATATCTAATTCACTGCTAATAAACTTCGTTATTTCTTTATTTGTGACTTTATTTTAAAACGTGTTGCTAAACATACAGTCTAGTTAAATTTGAAAAATTGAAACTAGGTTAAACCTGTTTGAGACATTTGAAAGAAACTCAGGTAAACTTTTATTTCAAACACTTTAAATAAATCTTCGAATTCTCAGAACATTTTTTATGACTATAGTGTAGTTTACTAACTGTAATTTTTTCTGGTCTATCTATACATTTTGTACTTTTTATACTGATGATATTTTAGTTAGGTATCTGAGCTTGATTAATTGCAAGTGTTTGCACTTTTTTCTTAAGTGGAAACCATGTTAAAAGCTATTTAGTTACTAATAAGGTACTTTATTAGAGTATTTGAGCATTAATTATGTTAAAAAAAGTACACAGTTAATTAAGACTTAAGTATATTTGTCAATGTAAATTTTACTCCTATAAATATTTAAAATTAAAGTAGGTATTCTATGTGTAGCTAAATATATTTAAAACTAATAAAGTGAAAAAAAGTAAAAATTTCTTCAATGTAACTATAACTAAAACCAAAAGATTTTTCAAATGTCACTAAAAATAAAACTGCGGCCCGCGAAGACTTTGGAAACTTGAAATTTGGCCCGCGAGCACCAACTGCCTGCCGACCCCTGGTCTAGGTGTATGATTCTCGCTCTGTATGCGAAAGGTCCCGGGTTCTATTCCCGGGCGAGCCCTTTTTGAAGGCAGTGAAAGCATTATTACGTCAGTACATCGTCACAGAGGTTTGATAAAATGTATTCAGTCACTTTCAAACGTGCCCGGCTAGCTCAGTCGGTAGAGCGTTGTATTCTTAATCCAACGGTCGTGGGTTCGAGCCCCACGTTGGGCGCACCTTTTTATCATTTAATAATAGCTCTAAAATTGTTTTTTGGTTGATTTTTGTAGCAATACATTTACTTGTTACTGAATTTATCTAATAAGAATTTTTGCTTTTAAAATTGAATAACATATTAACCATTAAAACTGTATTCAATGGATTTTGTTTGGGAAAATGACACACTAGTGTTAAAAGATTAAATATTTTTAAAGGAAAAATCATTTTAATTACTCTTAAAACTAATTTAGAAGCAGTTTTGAATACGTTTTAGTCATAAACTAATATATTCAAAAACTGCTTTTTGTGTCTTATGGTTAATAGTAAGTTAAATTAAACATAACAGCAATGAAATTATACAAAATTACGTATTACATCATAGCAGAATAGTTGATTTCAAACAAAGTTATTAACATAGTTTTTAAACAAATTGTTTTTTGTGATGTATGCAGCCAGTTTGTAATTTATTTCTTTTGTTTAAAGATTCTGATTTTTCAAAGTTTAAAATTTAGATTTTTCCGCATTGCATAATTTGAATCTATTTTTTAAACTGTATTTGTTTTTCGTTCTTGTTAATATTTTCCAGTGAATTTTAAAATTAACTTTGTTATCTAAAATGCACGAAGAGACTTTTTTGCAAGGGTCGTTTTTTTTTATATAAATGAGTTTTCTTCTTTTTTTTTACTATCACTTTTACCCCAAATCCTTACTCATGGTCGATAACTTAAATTATTTATTTATTTATTTCTCATTTCTTTGAAATTATCACTGTTACCCCCAACCCTTACCCTTAGTCAGTCACTTTTTTTTTAGTCATCTTATTATAATTTTTTATTATTTTTTACTTTAATATTACCCATAACTATTACCCTTGGTCGTTTTTCTATTTTTGTTATTTTTATTTAAGATCGTGCAAAAATGTCACTCGTGCAAAAAGGTCTTCGTGCACCTTTAACTCGTCCCCATATTTTAAGTAGTAAAGTAGTTGTTATTTTGAGTGTTTATAATCGAGTACCAAGTTTAATGTTGAAATATAGTGTTGAACTATTTTAGAATGGAAAAAAAAAAGAGTTAAAGATAAGTTATATTAACTTACAAAACTATCAACAAATTGGTATACTTAGTTTAATGGTACATCAGTTAAGATTTCAGCTTTTATAAACTCATAAGTCGACAGTTCTGCATTATGACGTGATAATCAGTTATATATTCACAATAATCAAACTATTAGCAAGAGCCTGGCTAGCTCAGTCGGTAGAGCGTTGGACTTTTAATCCAACGGTCAGGGGTTCAAGTCCCCTGTCAGGCTTCTTTTGTTTTATAAAAATTATTAAATTAAGATTTTTATTCAAATAATATTGTAGTTTTTAAATAAACAAAAATATAATGTCTTAGTTAGCTCTACTTGTATTTAATTCATGATGATCAGTATAATTTTAATAAACTTATAGGATCAATAAAATAATAATAAAATACAAATTTTGTAATTAAAGTAAACTTAACTGGTATATATTTATTTGATAACTTATGAAAAATTATCCATTTGTTTTAAAAATTAGATTTATTAAAAGAAATCTTTTTTTTTTGAATATCATTCTACATTGGAAATAACTTATAAAACAAAATGCAATAAGTACATATTAAACCATTTAGCTGTAACTACAAACTAATCAAGAAAGCAATAACTTTAACTTTTAACTCTAGTTAAATTAGTTTAGCTGGTTTAAATTACTACCTTACTATTTGTTGCTAACTTTTTTTTTCACATATAGTTACAATATAAATCTCTATAAGAACTAATCAATATGAATATCTAAAAGGAAAGTATTTTTTGTTTAGTAAAGTGATGATACAATTATTTTTAAAACATTTAATTTTCAACTTATCACACAAAGTTTTGAATGAATTGTTTTAGAACAAAAGTCTACTAGATTTTAGTATTTTTAAATTTTTATCAAATTAAATATAAGCGCAATTAATTGTAAACAGCCATAAAAATTTTTTAAATGTAAGTTTTACTATATAAAAAAGGTAAATAACTTGCACTATATATATAAATATTATATTATTTATATAAACTTGTATATATAAATAGACAAAAGCATTATTAAAACTTAATCTTATATTAAATAATTCTACAAGAAAACGGGTTGTGAAACATTAAGTTTAAACCAAAGCATAAGTTTGATAAAACTAACTTAACCTTAAGACTTCAAAGTTGTATGATAAACTGAGTTTTATCAAAATAAATATTTTTGGTATTGTTACGTCATAAAACGCTAGTCAGATATATACTGCTGAGGAATTCAGCTTTAACGTGTGGCCGGTTAGCTCAGTTGGTTAGAGCGTCGTGCTAATAACGCGAATGTCGCGGGTTCGATCCCCGTACTGGCCACATCTCTTCCTCGTTAGTATAGTGGTGAGTATTCCCGCCTGTCACGCGGGCGACCGGGGTTCGATTCCCCGACGGGGAGATTTTTGCATACTAATATTATCAAAGTTGGTATTGTTATCTATTTATTTTTTTCAACAACAATTTTGATAACATAAGGTATATAAAATATTTTATCTAGTTTTCTAACAAGTGTTAGACTAAAAAGAGTTTTTAGGTATAAAAACGTTAATAATGAGCCGGCTCAACAGGTCTTCGTGGCGCAATCGGTTAGCGCGTTCGACTGTTAATCGAAAGGTTGGTGGTTCCAGCCCAGACATGTTAAAAAGCTCTGCTTTGTTTACTCAAGCGTGAAATTACTAACTTAAAACAAACCAAAAATAAAACACTTCATTGCTGAATTACCATAGTAACTTTTAGCATTTTAACATCTCTGTTCCAGCCCACCCGAGGACGTTATTATCTCTGTTAAAATATTTTTACACTGAGCATGTTTTCTCACATTCACACTTTTACAATAGTTTTAAGTTATTTTAAACATCCGGTTCTTATACATAAGTGTTTCTTATCTTTTTTGTTGTTCAAAAAGTTCGTCTTTAATTACTAGTTAACCGTAAATACAAACTCAGTATTAAGTAACTAGTATTAAAGCGGATATACCAAGATAATAGGGTGGCAAAAAAACCTGGAATTTTGTACAAAAATTGTAAAAAAATTACATAATAAAATTACTTTTTAACTTGCATTTCCATTGTTTTGAATGTCGTGTAAAGTCAGGTTACAAGAACCCATTTGAGGCGAATTTAATTAACTTTCTTGAATTTTATCTTCTAACATCTTAAAATCTTATATTGGATTCAGATAAAAATATCTGAAATCAAAACTCTTCTTCTTTACTGAAATTAATCAATAAAGCTTTTAAAATATTTTTTATAGCAGGGTTTCCCAAGTTCATTTTAATAAACGCTTTCTTTTCATTTATTAAAACTAGCTGCCTTACTATTATTGTACCCTGATAGTCAAATTCGGCAACTTACTAGTTAACAGTAAGTACAAACTCTCTATTAAGTAACTAGTATTAAAGCGGATATCAGGGTTGCCATTAGTTTTTTCAAAAAATTTTCCAGGCTTAAAAGTAAACGTTTTTGGGTCTATTTTTAGTTTAAAGTTAATTTCTTTATAAGAAACTGTCTTAAATAGTATAAAAACATTGAAAAGATACTGTAAAGTTACTCAAAATATTTTTTTAATATAAAACATTTTTGAGTATGACAAAAAAATCTTATTCATATGATAGATTTTTCGTGGCAAATCGAAACTTTACTACTGAAAATGTTAAAATTAATAAAAATTTCAGGTTTTTCCAGGTTATTTTTGCTTAAATTGTCAAAATCCAGGTTTTTCCAGGTAAAGTGGCAACCCTGAGATATACCAAGATGGGTTGCAAAAAACCTGGAGTTTTGTACAAAAATTGTAAAAAAAACCTGGTATTTTTAAAATCTTAGCTTATTAACAACTTTGATATAATAAAAAATGTAAATTTTATCTTTATTAGACTTAGAAAAGTGTGTCGAAGTTTTAATTAGTAATCGGTAAACTATTAGTATAATTATCACCTTAACTATTAAAACTACTTTGTTACTTGCATTTACATTGTTTTGAATGTCAAGTCAAGTCAGTCAACAAAAACCTTTTTCTGATTGGTCTAACTGAATAGAGTTCAGATTAAGAGAAAATTGAGAGCAGAGCCGAGTAAAAATGTCTGATGCAATGTTTTATGCTTAATGTATTTTATATTAAATGTTGCAAATTTTAAATACGGTTTTGCCACAGATCGAGCTGAAATTTTTTTCCTGACTTATCTAAATCAAACTCTTAATTAAATCCTACTAAAAAATACATAACTAAAGACTTAAAAGCTTTTAGTTTTTTAAAAACTCATTTGACCCTGAAAAAATGATGAATTGCAAAAGAAATGTTTTTTAGAAAATAGTATTAGCAAAATGCAGTTATTAGTGATGATAAACTTTTTTTATTTAAAGCGTATTTACATCAAACTTCTAACATTTTCAAAAGCCCCCATCTTTTCCTGACTTTTGTACTTTCTACTTGTTTTTCCTGGCTTTGTGACAACCCGAACTTATTATTTAATTAAATAGGTTGTTGAAAATAATCAAAAACAACAAATTAAAACTAAAAACAAATTTAATCTAGATTGTATGGCTTTTATGTTATTTATCAACATAAAGGCTTTTGAACAATCATATGAGAAAATTTAAACGAAATTGATTCAAAATATTAGGATAGGTTGCTATAATATAAAACAAAGATTGAATAATAGTTGCACTCTATCGTTTAAGTATTATAAATCTATCATGAAATACATTTTTTAAGTTAAGATTAACTTAGTACTCAGAATGGACAAAAAATGATGTACTTGCAAAACCTAAAGAAATTCTGAAAACGTTGTCAAATTTACCAAAATCATTTGGCCACCCTGAGGTAGGTTAAACCGTAGTAGTCTTGGATATTTAAATAATAAGTTTCTAAATTACAAACTTAAGTCTTAAAAATAAATGATCCTTTAAAATTATGCATTTAAAACTCCGAACCAAATATATGTATTCAGTTTACTACACAAGTTATGCCATTTGGTGGGAGGAGATTTAAGTGTTTTTGCATAGATCAAAATTTGATCTCTTTAAACAATATAAAGTTAAGTATCTAAATAATCGTTTAAAAACAACTCTTACTTTTTAGTATTTGATTCCTACAAATTATAAGTTTTGTTTGATAATTTAAGTTAGTAGTTTTAACAAACTTTTCTTAGCAGTTTTCAATAAAAAAATTTTTTTTTAATTTTTTGGGTCATTCATCTAGCAAACCTTACATTTTTTTTACTTACTTTAGGGACAATTTAGTAACATAAGTTTATACATCTTCTAAAACAATTGATTTATTAGATTCTAAAACGATTTTTAAAATAGAAGTAGTCCAAAATAATCTGAAAAATATTTCTTTAACTTTGTAAGTATTTCTAGCATAAGTGTTTTTCAGAAATACCATATAAAATAGGTTTTCTTGTAAATAAATTAAGTAGTCGAATTTGACTATCAGGGTACAATAATAGTAAGGCAGCTAGTTTTAATAAATGAAAAGAAAGCGTTTATTAAAATGAACTTGGGAAACCCTGCTATAGAAAATATTTTAAAAGCTTTATTGATTAATTTCAGTAAAGAAGAAGAGTTTTGATTTCAGATATTTTTATCTGAATTTAATATAAGATTTTAAGATGTTAGAAGATAAAATTCAAGAAAATTAATTAAATTCGCCTCAAATGGGTTCTTGTAACCTGACTTTACACGACATTCAAAACAATGGAAATGCAAATTAAAAAGTAATTTTATTATGTAATTTTTTTACAATTTTGTTACAAAACTCCAGGTTTTTTTGCCACCCTATTATCTTGGTATATCCGCTTTAATACTAGTTACTTAATACTGAGTTTGTATTTACTAGTAATTTAAAGACGAACTTTTTGAAGAACAAAAAAGATAAGAAACACTTATGTATAAGAACCGGATGTTTAAAATAACTTAAAACTATTGTAAAAGTGTGAATGTGAGAAAACATGCTCAGTGTAAAAATATTTTAACAAAGAAAAGAACGTCCTCGGGTGGGCTAGAACCACCAACCTTTTGATTAACAGTCGAACGCGCTAACCGATTGCGCCACGAAGACCTGTTGAGATGGCTCATTATTAACTTTATATACCTGAAAACTCTTTTTAGTCTAACACTTGTTAGAAAACTAGTTAAAATATTTTATATACCTTATGTTATCAAAATTGTTGTTGAAAAAAATAAATAGAAAAAATAAATAGAAAATAAACAAAAAATACTTTCCTTTTAGATATTCATACTGATTAGTTCTTATAGAGATTTATACTGTAACTATATGTGAAAAAAAAAGTTAGCAACAAATAGTAAGGTAGTAATTTAAACCAGCTAAACTAATTTAACTAGAGTTAAAAGTTAAAGTTATTGCTTTCTTGATTAGTTTGTAGTTACAGCTAAATGGTTTAATATGTACTTATTGCATTTTGTTTTATAAGTTATTTCCAATGTAGAATGATATTCAAAAAAAAAAGATTTCTTTTAATAAATCTAATTCTTAAAACAAATGGATAATTTTTCATAAGTTTTCAAATAAATATATACCAGTTAAGTTTATTTTAATTGCAAAATTTTTATTTTATTATTATTTTTTTGATCCTATAAGTTTATTAAAATTATACTGATCATCATGAATTAAATACAAGTAAAGCTAACTAAGACATTATATTTTTGTTTATTTAAAAACTTCAATAATATTTGAATAAAAACCTTAATTTAATCAATTTTATAAAACAAAAGAAGCCTGACAGGGGACTTGAACCCCTGACCGTTGGATTAAAAGTCCAACGCTCTACCGACTGAGCTAGCCAGGCTCACGCTAAAACAGGGGTCGGCAAACTGCGGCCCGCGGGCCAAATGCGGCCCGCGAAGGGTAAATCTGCGGCCCGCGAGCACGTTTTTATTTTGAATGGAATGCGGCCCGCGAAAAAAAATTTTGCGGCCCGCAAGCATGCAAATGTGGCCCGCTGAGCAAAAATATATTTTAAGTGAAATTTGTTTCATTAATTTAGTTTTAAGTTCCTGTATAACATTTTGAAACAATTAAAAGACTTTACTGATTTAGCTTAAAAAAGACAGGTTAGCATTATACTAGATATTATTTTCTCAATTTCATAATAACTTTCTTCTTACAACAACAAATTATTTTCTGAAAAAAAAATGTAAAAAGTGCTTTGAACTAGTAAGATAATTGTATAATGCCTACTTGGTAAACAAACTAAATGCAAATGTTTTCCGTTTTGTACAAAAGTAATGCACAGTAACTAACTAAAATGTCATTTCTTTACAGTTCAATTATTTGCACTTTTTTATACCTGAGCTTCTATTACAGATATTTTGTTATTAATGTAATATTTTAGTTTGCAGAAAAACATTTGAAGTAACATAATAAAAAGAAATAAGGTTATTCTGTTTTGGTTTTGAAACCTTTGATTTTTTAGAAGTTTTCTTTGCATTTTAAATAAACTCTCATGCACACCAATGAACAAAGATGCTCATATTTTAAATAAAACTTTTTATTAACTACTTAATTAGAATAAAATTTAGTTTATGATTATCTTTATAACATTATTGTTTCTACATCTAATATCTAAGTGTGTATAGACACATTTAAAACAGTATATACTTTTATACAATAACTTAATAACTTATATACTTATATACATATAAGTTTGAACAATTAGTATTGCCTAAAATTCCCGGAAAAAAAAAATTGACAATTTATACTTTAAAAATATGAAAAAGCCTTGAATTTAAGAATTATCGAAAAAACCTGGAATTTTAAACAATTTTTACAAGTAGAGTAACGAAATTTTGATTTGACACAAACAATCTACCATATAAATATTTTATTAAAAAACACATTTAAAGTAGCTTAATAGTATCTTTTAAATTTTTCTATATTATTTAAGACAGTTTTTTTTACCCTTTAACTTAATTTTATACTAAAAATAGAATCAAAAATTTGTACTTTTAAAAGCTTTATATCGGTGCATTGCACCTTTGCTTTTAAAATGTCTTCACCTATTACTGTGCTTTGTATTGGAACTATACCTAGAAATTCTAAAAAAATGTCAAAACTAGTTAAACCACCCTTAAAAAAATCTAAATAAGCAATATCTGTTGTATCAGCTCTCTCATTTTAACATATTGATTAAGGTCCTATTTTGGTTTAAGCGGCTTTATAATCTTCAGACATTTCCTAAACACGACTTCTTGTTGATATTGAAGAAATAAACATAAATTTTATTAACGCCAACACAAATTATTTAAATAAATTTTAAACTCTTAACGGTATCTTTTTTTAGTAATTACTTTTGCTACTTTATAACTTGCCTTAACAGTTTATTATGATCAGTCTGTAGTTACTGAAAATAATCGTGTGCGTTGTTAAAACGGACTTAGCGATATTTTTTCTTGCAATAACTCGAAACTAACGTATTATAGTTCTTATAGCTCGTCTTATAATTCACATTTGCTCTTTTTAAATGCAATGTTTTTATTGCAGATAAAGAAGTGCTATAATGCTCAATAAAAAATAGATTTTTCTAATTCATTAATAGCTTAATAAGTTTTTATACATTTGTTAAAAATGTTAAAATACTTAACTGTCCATTCAAGATGAATTATAATAATTTTTTAGTTATATAATCAATTCATTGTTAATAAAATTCAATATTTCTTTGTTTTGTGAACTTTATTTTAAACAGGGTTGCCAAACAAACAGGCTAGTTTCTTAATTTTAAACTCAGACTAGGTTAAGGCTGTTTAAGAAATTTTTATAAAACTCAGGTGTATCTTAAACTTTTATTTCAAATACTTTGAATAAATCTTCAAATTCTCAGAATAGTTTTTATGACTGTAGTGTAGTTAACTAATTGTAATTTTTTTGTCTATTTAAATATTGTACTTTTTTATGATATGACATTCTAGTTGTGTATTTAAGCTTGATTAACAGAAAGTTTTTAGCTATTTTAAGTTTTAATATAATTCAAAAATTTTTGCTTTTAAAGTGGCAACTGTGTAAAAGACTGATTAATTACTAAATATGTATTTTATTAAAGTATTCCAGCATTAATTATGTTAAAAAATTAGATTTAGCTTATTTACAGTATAAATAGATTTTAATTTTATTTAATTAACTAAATACTGAATTTTATAAAGACTGCAAACTATTTAGGACGCAATAACTATTTTCGAAAGATTAACATTTTTCTAAATATAGAAAGCCGGTTCATAATATAAAAAAATGTATAAAACTGACCTATAAATGTTTTTCAAGCTCGGTTTTTATACATAGCTAGGTTTTAAGTAAAATAATAAAAATAACTTATTAAGTTTAACTCATTATAAAAGTACATATTTTATTAAGACTTAACTATTTTAAACAATGTGAATTGTATTCCAATAGATATTTATATATTAAATAGGCATTCTATGTGTAGCTAAAATTCATTTAAAGTAATAAAGTAAATAAATTTAAAACAATCTCTGGTGTGACCAAAACTAAAGCCAGAAGATTATTCAAATATCACTAAAACTGTGGCCCACGAAGATTTTGAAAACTTGAAATTTGGCCCGCGAGCACCAACTGCCTGCCGACCACTGCCCTAGACCAACGAGCCACTTATGTGAACATATCTTGTTCGCATTCTATTCATTTAACATGTATTTATGACGCAATAAAGAGGATGATGTTGTGGTGTTTGTCAAAACTGTGCGTTTTATAGTTATTAAAAATCAGTTTTTATTTGAGTTAACACTAGTGTAAGGCACAGCTTATATTGTCTTCTTAAAGTTCTAAGATTTTAAACTAATTTATGAGTGTACCAAATAGTTATTTTCTGTCTAATTTAAAAAAGTAAATTACACCTTGCATTTAATTTAACTAAAGATATATAAATATTTAGTATTTTATTTTAATGATATATACTTCCTTATTTATGTTTTACTTTTAAGACAGTCTTAAATAAATGCGTACATTTACTCACTTAATACCATTTCTGTTGACATAAGAAATTAGATTAACAAGCAAAAATTACAATTACAAAATTTGTATATATTTTTTAACTTACTAGAACAAAATTATAAGTTATAGTAAAAAATAAGAAATAATTTGACGTTGAAAATAAATAAACTATTTACATATTAAATTTTATATGCCGATTTTATAGTTATTTTAGTTATAGTACTTACTTTTTTAAACGATAAATTTAACTATACCAGAGTCAGACTACATTAACAAAATAAATACTTAACAGAATTACAAAGTGATTACTTTAAATATAAAATTGGTTAGTTTATGACATCTAGTAAACTATTTAAGTTATAATAAATTAATATTCTCCTAACTATTATAAACAGAAATGTATTTTGCAAATAAATTTGATTAAGATTATTGGGATGTTAACTTACTGATAGTATTTTCATAACGTTGTTTTAATTGCACAGGAACTTTGTAAAATGCAAAAACTATAACTAAAATAAATATAATATTTGCATATATAATTTATTATGTACATAGTTTATTTAATTCCAACTTCAAATTGTTTCTTAGATTTTATTATAAATTACCATTTTGTTCTAGTAAGTTGAAAAATATAAACAAATTTTGTAATTGTAATTTTTGATTGTTAATCTAGTGTGAACAGAAATGTTATCAAGTGACCACTGTATTAAAAGTAAATGATAAATTAGTAAGTTTATATCATTAAACTAAATTACTAAACATTTATATATACTTAATTAAATTAAATGCAAGGTGTAATTTACTTTTTTAAATTACACAGAAAATAACTATTTGGTACACTCATAAATTGTTTTAAAATCTTGTAGCTTTAAGTAGACGATATAGGATGTGCCTTACATTATTTAAATAAAATAAAAACTGACATTGAATAACTATAAGACGCACAGTTTTGACAAACACCACAACATCGTCCTCTTTATTGTGTCATAATACATGGTACATGAATAGAATGCGAACAAGATATATTCATATAAGTGGATCGTTGGTCTAGGTGTATGATTCTCGCTCTGTATGCCAAAGGTCCCGGGTTCCATTCCCGGGCGAGCCCTTTTTAAAGGCAGTGAAAGCATTATTACGTCAGTACATCGTCACAGAGGCTTCATAAAATGTATTCAGTTAATTTCGAACGTGCCCGGCTAGCTCAGTCGGTAGAGCGTTGGACTCTTAATCCAACGGTCGTGGGTTCGAGCCCCACGTTGGGCGCACCTTTTTATCATTTAATAACAGCTCTAAAATTTTTTTTTAGTTGAATTTTGTAGCAATACATTTAATAAGAATTTTTGCTTTTAAAATTGAATAACATATTAACCATTAAAACTGTATTCAATGGATTTTGTTTGGGAAAATGACACACTAGTGTTAAAAGATTAAATATTTTTAAAGGAAAAATCATTATAATTACTCTTAAAACTAATTTAGAAGCAGTTTTGAATACGTTTTAGTCATAAACTATTATATTCAAAAACTGCTTTTTGTGTCTTATGGTTAATAGTAACTTAAATTAAACATAACAGCAATGAAATTATACAAAAATACGTATTACGTCATACCAGAATAGTTGATTTCAAACAAAGTTATTAACATAGTTTTTAAATAAATTGTTTTTTGTGATGTATGCAGCCAGTTTGTAATTTATTTCTTTTGTTTAAAGATACTGATTTTTCAACGTTTGCAATTTAGATTTTTTCCGCATTGCATAATTTGAATCTATTTTTTAAACTGTATTTGTTTTTCGTTCTTTTTAATGTTTTCCGGTGAATTTTCAAATTAACTTTGTTATCTAAAATGCACGAAGAGACTTTTTTGCAAGGGTCGTTTTTTTTTTTTTATAAATGAGTTTTCTTCTTTTTTTTTACTATCACTTTTACCCCAAATCCTTACCCATGGTCGATAACTTAAATTATTTATTTATTTCTCATTTCTTTGAAATTATCACTGTTACCCCCAACCCTTACCCTTAGTCAGTCACTTTTTTTTTAGTCTTCTTATTATAATTTTTTATTATTTTTTTACTATAACTATTACCCCTAACTTTTACCTTTGGTTGGTTTTCTAGTAATATTATTATTTTTATAAAATATTTTTTTTACTATAACTATTACCCTTGGTCGTTTTTCTATTTTTGTTATTTTTATTAAGTATCGTGCAAAAATGTCACTCGTGCAAAAAGGTCTTCGTGCACCTTTAACTCGTCCCCATATTTGTGTTTATAATCGAGTACCAAGTTTAATGTTGAAATATAGTGTTGAACTATATTAGAATGAAAATTAAAAAAAAAAAGAGTTAAAGATAAGTTATTTTAACTTACAAAACTATCAACAAATTGATATACTTAGTTTAATGGTACATCAGTTAAGATTTCGGCTTTTATAAACTCATATGTCGTTAGTTGTGCATTATGACGTAATAATCAGTTTTATATTCACAATAATCAATCTTTTAGCGTGAGCCTGGCTAGCTCAGTCGGTAGAGCGTTGGACTTTTAATCCAACGGTCAGGGGTTCAAGTCCCCTGTCAGGCTTCTTTTATTTTATAAAATTGATTAAATTAAGATTTTTATTCAAATATATTTGAAGTTTTTAAACAAACAAAAATATAATGTCTTAGTTAGCTCTACTTGTATTTAATTCATGATGATCAGTATAATTTTAATAAACTTATAGGATCAAAAAAATAATAATAAAGTAAAAATTTTGTAATTAAAGTAAACTTAACTGGTATATATTTATTTGATAACTTATGAAAAATTATCCATTTGTTTTAAGAATTAGATTTATTAAAAGAAATCTTTTTTTTTTAATATCATTCTACATTGGAAATAACTTATAAAACAAAATGCAATAAGTACATATTAAACCATTTAGCTGTAACTACAAACTAATCAAGAAAGCAATAACTTTAACTTTTAACTCTAGTTAAATTAGTTTAGCTGGTTTAAATTACTACCTTACTATTTGTTGCTAACTTTTTTTTTCACATATAGTTACAATATAAATCTCTATAAGAATTAATCAATATGAATATCTAAAAGGAAAGTATTTTTTGTTTAGTAAAGTAATGATACAATTATTTTAAAAATATTTAATTTTCAACTTATCACACAAAGTTTTGAATGAATTGTTTTAGAACAAAAGTCTACTATATTTTAATATTTTTTAATTTTTATCAAATTAAATATAAGCGCAATTAATTGTAAACAGCCATAAAAAAATTTTTAAATGTAAATTTTACTATATAAAAAAAGTAAATAACTTGCAATATATATATATATATATAACTACTATATTATTTATATAAACTTGTATATATAAATAGACAAAAGCATTATTAAAACTTAATCTTATATTAAATAATTCTACAAGAAAACGGGTTGTGAAGCATTAAGTTTAAACCAAGGCATAAGTTTGATAAAATTAACTTAACCTTAAGATTTCAAACTTAAGATTTCAAATTTGATAAACTGAGTTTTATCAAAATAAATATTTATGGTATTGTTGCGTCATAAAACGCTAGTCAGAGATATAATGCTGAGGAATGCAGCTTTAACGTGTGGCCGGTTAGCTCAGTTGGTTAGAGCGTCGTGCTAATAACGCGAATGTCGCGGGTTCGATCCCCGTACTGGCCACATCTCTTCCTCGTTAGTATAGTGGTTAGTATTCCCGCCTGTCACGCGGGCGACCGGGGTTCGATTCCCCGACGGGGAGATTTTTGCATACCAATATTATTAAAGTTGGTATTGTTATCTATTTATTTTTTTCAACAACAATTTTGATAACATAAGGTATATAAAATATTTTATTTAGTTTTCTAACAAGTGTTAGACTAAAAAGAGTTTTTAGGTATATAAAGTTAATAATGAGCCATCTCAACAGGTCTTCGTGGCGCAATCGGTTAGCGCGTTCGACTGTTAATCGAAAGGTTGGTGGTTCGAGCCCACCCGAGGACGTTCTTTTCTTTGTTAAAATATTTTTACACTGAGCATATTTTCTCACATTCACACTTTTACAATAGTTTTAAGTTATTTTAAACATCCGGTTCTTATACATAAGTGTTTCTTATCTTTTTTGTTCTTCAAAAAGCTCGTTTTAAATTACTAGTTAACCGTAAATACAAACTCAGTATTAAGTAACTAGTATTAAAGCGGATAATAGTATATAAAATAGGTTTTCTTGTAAATAAATTAAGTAGTCGAATTTGACTATCAGGGTACAATAATAGTAAGGCAGCTAGTTTTAATAAATAAAAAGAAAGCGTTTACTAAAATGAACTTGGGAAACCCTGCTATAAAAAATATTTATACTAGTTACTTAATACTAGTGATGTACCGGACCCGGATCCGGACTTTTTTTTCAAATCAGAATCCGGCCGGAACCGGATACGGACTTTTTTTTCAAATTAGAATCCGGCCGGAACCGGATCCGGACTTTTTTTTCAAATTAGAGTCCGGCCGGAACCGGATCCGGACTTTTTTTTCAAATTAGAGTCCGGCCGGATCCGGATATCAGACAAAAATGGCAATATCCGGCCGGACCCGGACCCAGATAGTGAGTACGGTACATCATTAGTATAAACTAGCCTAAGTCACAATGAGGTTTTTAAAAACTAAAAAAAATAACTTTAATCTAATAATAAGTAGAACAGCTAGCCACAAGGTTTACAAATTTAGGTGTTATTTACAATTAAAAATCTGAAATCAAGTTCATGAACAAAATACACTAGAAAATTACAAAATATTGAAAACTGGATCAGCTCAAACTCATTCAAAATCTAAAAGAAAACTAGCCTGAGTTTTTATAAAAAACTAAACTAGCCTGAGGCAGTCCAAGATTTTATAAAATTCCCAAAAATTTCCAAACTAGCAGGGTTGCCACTGTTTAAGTCAATAAAACTAGCTTGAGTGAGTATAAACAAGTCTGCGTTAGAATGAGGTTTTTAAAAACTGAAAAAATTACTTTAATATAATAATCAGTAGAACAGCTAGCAAAGGTTGACAATTTGGTAGTAAAGTTGTGGACTGATTGTGGCACACTTAACTTATTTGCACTACCCATCATAATTAAATCCTACCTTATTTAATTAATATCTAACAAATACTAAATTCTAACTGAGACTACTTTCTATAATCAGACACGACAGTTTTGAGTGATGAATCTTTTATATGAAACACAACAAGAAATACTAGCATATACAAAATTATTAATTACTTTGGTAACACTTTAAAAAGTGGAAGCTATTTAAATCTATATCAAAAGACTTAAAACAAAAAACTAAAAATTAAATAAAACTTTTAGTAAACAAGAAACTGTAAAATTTTTAATAAACTATTAAACTATTAACCTGGCTTAAATATTTAAACAATAAAACACCAGTTGAAATATTCACTTTTAAAACAAAACACTACTTACAATAAGCATTCACAAAAAGTTCAAGATATTTTGTTGCTTCAAGCTGCTCACAAAACTAACTAACTGCTTACATATAAACTGCCTGTCATGTTCTGATGTTTTGTTGCATCAGTATTTAGTTTGAGACATTTCGTCATATGATTCTCATTGGCTCGTACATTCAACCGTATTAACTCTAAATATTCTCTGAGCTCGACTTTAAACAACAAATAATGCAAGTATTCATTCCAAAGTTTTCAATTTTACAACATTTGTAAAGAGTTGCATTTCTAAAATGTTTATTTCATAGTTTAAATATAAACAAGTGTAAATTAGTCACGTGTACAAAATGAGCCAATCGGGGTAGGTGTTTAATTTTAGGTGACGAAAATGACTCTTATTAATTAACACAGGGTTTGATTTTAAAAAAATAATTTTTCAATATGCTCTTTTTTACTAACTAGATCCGGGTCCGGCCGGATCTCTGTTAGGATCCGGCCGGACCCGGATCCGGACTTTTTTTTCAAATTAGAATCCGGCCGGAACCGGACCCGGACTTTTTTTTCAAATTAGAATCCGGCCGGAACCGGATCCGGACTTTTTTTTTTAATTAGAGTCCGGCCGGATCCGGATATCAGACAAAAATGGCAATATCCGGCCGGACCCGGGTAGTGAGTCCGGTACATCACTACTTAGTACTGAGTTTGTATTTACGGTTAACAAGTAATTTAAAACGAACTTTTTGAAGAACAAAAAAGATAAGAAACACTTATGTATAAGAACCGGATGTTTAAAATAACTTAAAACTATTGTAAAAGTGTGAATGTGAGAAAATATGCTCAGTGTAAAAATATTTTAACAAAGAAAAGAACGTCCTCGGGTGGGCTCGAACCACCAACCTTTCGATTAACAGTCGAACGCGCTAACCGATTGCGCCACGAAGACCTGTTGAGATGGCTCATTATTAACTTTATATACCTGAAAACTCTTTTTAGTCTAACACTTGTTAGAAAACTATATAAAATATTTTATATACCTTATGTTATCAAAATTGTTGTTGAAAAAAATAAATAAGAACAATACCAACTTTAATAATATTAGTATGCAAAAATCTCCCCGTCGGGGAATCGAACCCCGGTCGCCCGCGTGACAGGCGGGAATACTCACCACTATACTAACGAGGAAGAGATGTGGCCAGTACGGGGATCGAGCCCGCGACATTCGCGTTATTAGCACGACGCTCTAACCAACTGAGCTAACCGGCCACACGTTAAAGCTGCATTCCTCAGCATTATATCTCTGACTAGCGTTTTATGACGTAACAATACCATAAATATTTATTTTGATAAAACTCAGTTTATCAAATTAGAAATCTTAAGTTTGAAATCTTAAGGTTAAGTTAATTTTACCAAACTTATGCTTTGGTTTAAACTTAATGCTTCACAACCCGTTTTCTTGTAGAATTATTTAATATAAGATTAAGTTTTAATAATGCTTTTGTCTATTTATATATACAAGTTTATATAAATAATATAGTAGTTATATATATATATATATATATATATTGCAAGTTATTTACCTTTTTTATATAGTAAAATTTACATTTAAAAATTTTTTTATGGCTGTTTACAATTAATTGCGCTTATATTTAATTTGATAAAAATTAAAAAATATTAAAATATAGTAGACTTTTGTTCTAAAACAATTCATTCAAAACTTTGTGTGATAAGTTGAAAATTAAATATTTTTAAAATAATTGTATCATTACTTTACTAAACAAAAAATACTTTCCTTTTAGATATTCATATTGATTAATTCTTATAGAGATTTATATTGTAACTATATGTGAAAAAAAAAGTTAGCAACAAATAGTAAGGTAGTAATTTAAACCAGCTAAACTAATTTAACTAGAGTTAAAAGTTAAAGTTATTGCTTTCTTGATTAGTTTGTAGTTACAGCTAAATGGTTTAATATGTACTTATTGCATTTTGTTTTATAAGTTATTTCCAATGTAGAATGATATTAAAAAAAAAAAGATTTCTTTTAATAAATCTAATTCTTAAAACAAATGGATAATTTTTCATAAGTTATCAAATAAATATATACCAGTTAAGTTTACTTTAATTACAAAATTTTTACTTTATTATTATTTTTTTGATCCTATAAGTTTATTAAAAATATACTGATCATCATGAATTAAATACAAGTAGAGCTAACTAAGACATTATATTTTTGTTTATTTAAAAACTTCAATAATATTTGAATAAAAACCTTAATTTAATCAATTTTATAAAACAAAAGAAGCCTGACAGGGGACTTGAACCCCTGACCGTTGGATTAAAAGTCCAACGCTCTACCGACTGAGCTAGCCAGGCTCACGCTAAAAGATTGATTATTGTGAATATAAAACTGATTATTACGTCATAATGCACAACTAACGACATATGAGTTTATAAAAGCCGAAATCTTAACTGATGTACCATTAAACTAAGTATATCAATTTGTTGATAGTTTTGTAAGTTAAAACAACTTATCTTTAACTCTTTTTTTTTTAATTTTCATTCTAATATAGTTCAACACTATATTTCAACATTAAACTTGGTACTCGATTATAAACACTAAAAATAACAACTACTTTACTACTTAAAAAATGGGGACGAGTTAAAGGTGCACGAAGACCTTTTTGCACGAGTGACATTTTTGCACGATACTTAGTAAAAATAACAAAAATAGAAAAACGACCAAGGGTAATAGTTATAGTAAAAAAAATATTTTATAAAAATAATAATATTACTAGAAAACCAACCGAAGGTAAAAGTTAGGGGTAATAGTTATAGTAAAAAAATAATAAAAAATTATAATAAGAAGACTAAAAAAAAGTGACTGACTAAGGGTAAGGGTTGGGGGTAACAGTGATAATTTCAAAGAAATGAGAAATAAATAAATAATTTAAGTTATCGACCATGGGTAAGGATTTGGGGTAAAAGTGATAGTAAAAAAAAAGAAGAAAACTCATTTATAAAAAAAAAAAACGACCCTTGCAAAAAAGTCTCTTCGTGCATTTTAGATAACAAAGTTAATTTGAAAATTCACCGGAAAACATTAAAAAGAACGAAAAACAAATACAGTTTAAAAAATAGATTCAAATTATGCAATGCGGAAAAAATCTAAATTGCAAACGTTGAAAAATCAGTATCTTTAAACAAAAGAAATAAATTACAAACTGGCTGCATACATCACAAAAAACAATTTATTTAAAAACTATGTTAATAACTTTGTTTGAAATCAACTATTCTGGTATGACGTAATACGTATTTTTGTATAATTTCATTGCTGTTATGTTTAATTTAAGTTACTATTAACCATAAGACACAAAAAGCAGTTTTTGAATATAATAGTTTATGACTAAAACGTATTCAAAACTGCTTCTAAATTAGTTTTAAGAGTAATTATAATGATTTTTCCTTTAAAAATATTTAATCTTTTAACACTAATGTGTCATTTTCCCAAACAAAATCCATTGAATACAGTTTTAATGGTTAATATGTTATTCAATTTTAAAAGCAAAAATTCTTATTAAATGTATTGCTACAAAATTCAACTAAAAAAAAATTTTAGAGCTGTTATTAAATGATAAAAAGGTGCGCCCAACGTGGGGCTCGAACCCACGACCGTTGGATTAAGAGTCCAACGCTCTACCGACTGAGCCAGCCGGGCACGTTCGAAATTAACTGAATACATTTTATGAAGCCTCTGTGACGATGTACTGACGTAATAATGCTTTCACTGCCTTTAAAAAGGGCTCGCCCGGGAATGGAACCCGGGACCTTTCGCTTACAGAGCAAGAATTATACACCTAGACCAGGGGTCGGCAGGCAGTTAGTGTTCGCGGGTCAAATTTTAACTTTTCAAAGTCTACGCGGGCCGCAGTTTTAGTTTTAGTGACATTTGAATAATATTTTGTTTTTAGTCTTACTAGTGAAAGTTTTACTTTTATTCACTTTGATATTTCAAATTACTTTTAGATATACAGAGAATGTCTATTTAAATTATAAATACTTTATAGAATAAAATTTACATTGACTAATGTACTTAAGTCTTAATAAAATATGTACTTTCTTAAAGACTAATAGGTTAAACTTAATATTTTGTAATTTTACTTATAACCTAACTCTGTATAAAAATTCAAGCTTAAAAATATTTTAGAGGTCACTTTTATGCCTTGTTTGTACTATAAACCCTTTTTTCATGTTTCTAAAAATATTTATTTAAAAAAATAAAATTTGCGTCTAAAATAGTTTACAATCTTTTAAAAATTCAGTAATCAATTAACTAAATAAATCTAATACCTATTTGTTATGTAAAAATCTAAAACAAATTTTTAACATGATTAACTCTCAAATACATTAATAAAATACGTTATTAGTAATTAATTAGTATTTTACATGGTTGCCACTTTAACAGCAAAATGTCTAAGTTATATCAAACCAGCCAAGTTAATTAAAAGTTGAAAAAACATAAAACTTAGTCTTAATCAAGCTTAAATACCTATTTGAAATATCATCATTATAAAAAAGTACACAATATCTAAAGAGACAAGAAAGAAAAATGCAACTATTAAACTACATTACGGTTGTAAAAACTATTCTGAGAATTCAAAGTGTTTAAAATAAAAGTTTCACACACACACCTGAGTCTTAAAAAAAATGTCTTAAACAGGTTTAACCTAGTCTGTATTCTTCAAACTTTTAAACTAGCCTGCTTGTTTGGCAACCCTGTTTAAAAGAAAGTTCACAAAATAAAGAAATAACGAAGTTTATTAACAGTGAATTAAATATAAATCAAAATAAGTATTACAAGTCAGTTTCAATGGACAATTACGGTTTATTAAACACTTTTAACAAAAGTATAAAAGCTTATTAAGCCTTTAATGAAGAAGAATAACTAACTTTCTATTAAGAATTATAGCAATTCTTTATCTGCAATAAAAAACTTGCATTTGAAAAGAGTAAATGTGAAATATAAGACGAGTTATAAGCATTGAAAAACGTTATTTAGGAGTTATTGCAAGAAACGAAAAAAAAAAAAGCAAATTACTTAAGTTAGTTCCAACAAAGCACATGATTATCTTCAGTACCTACAGACTGATTGAAGAAAAAGTTAAGGCAAGTTATAAAGTAGCAAAACTAATTACTAAAAAGAAGATACCGTTTAGAATTTTAATTTTCTTAAAGAGTTTATGTTGACGGTAGTATAAGATTTTTGTTTATTTCTTTACTGACAACAAAAGTCGTGTTTAAGAAATGCCTGAAAATTATAAAGCAGCATAAATCAAATTAGGACTTTAATCAATCTGTTAAGATGAGAGCACTGTGAAAACATATATTGATATCTGAGACTAAATTTGAAATTTTAGAAGAATTTCTAAGTTTAGTTCCAATGCAAAGTACAGCAATAAGTAAATAGATTTTAAAAGCAAAGGTGCAATGCACCAACATAAAGTTTGTGAAAGTACAATTTTTTTTTTTCTGTTTTCAATATAAAATTAAACTAAAGGTAAAAAAAATCTTTTAAACATAATATCAATTTTAAAAAGATGCTCTTAAGCTACTTTAAATGTGGTTTTTAATAAAAATAACTATATGGTAAATTTTTGTTTCAAATTAAAATTTCATTACTTTACTTGTAAAACTTGTTTGAAATTCCAGGTTTTTCAAAAATTCTCAACTTCAAACTTTTTTCAGATTGTTTAAGTATAAATTTTCAGATTCCAAGATTTACCGGGACTCAAGTTTTTTGGCAACACTGATTATTCACACTTATATACAGTAGTATAAACAGTATTTCAAATTGTATCAGCTGCAAGATTTAAAATTAACATACATTATAATTCAAACCAACACTGTGTATTGACCAAAACATATATCATAAATTTAATTTGCCACTCTTTAAAGAAAAAAATCCAGCCTTAGTGACAAAAAACTAGCCTGATATTTTTGTATACAAAAAGCAATTCAAGTAAATAACTGAAAAAAAGACTAAATTGGCCAGAGATTTAAAGTCTTCAAATAGTCATAGTCTAAGTTTGTAGCAATGTTTAGTTATTTATAAAATTGAATTTGAACTTATTTGATTCACAATGTACTACAAACTTAATAAATAAACCATCCTTGAATCTAGCTTGTATTAAATTGGTAGTTTCAACGAGCAGTAATTGTTTATATTAGTATGCAATGCATAACAATTAACTTCACTTGCCTAAAACCATTATTTGAAAAATAAAAATGTGTACATAACAAAAACTATTTTAATTTATGTCATATATATTCTTTTAAATGTTTCTGAACACACTTAGAAATTACATTTAGGTACAATAATGTTAGACATTTATGCATAAACTAAACTTAATCTAACTTAAGCAGTAAATAAAAAGTGGTTTAAAATATGAGCATCTTTGTAAACTTGTGTGCATTGTCCTAGACCAACGATCCACTTATGTAAACATATCTTGTTCGCATTCTATTCATTAAACATGTATTTATGACGCAATAAAGAGGATGATGTTGTGGTGTCAAAACTGTGCGTCTTATAGTTATTCAAAGTCAGTTTTTGTTTGACTTAACTAATGTAAGGCACAGCTTATATTGTCTTCTTAAAGCTCCAAGATTTTAAAACAATTTATGAGTGTACCAAATAGTTATTTTCTGTGTAACTTAAAAAAGTAAATTACACCTAAAGTGTATCATGACGTAATATAAAGGGTGTTGTTGTGGCGTTTGTCAAAACTGTACGTTTTATAGTTATTCAAATCCAGTTTTTATTTAAATTTAACTAATTTAGTGGACGATACAGCTTATATTGTTTACTTAAATCTTAAAGTTTAAGATTTTAAAATAATTTATGTGTGTTGTGTACCAAATAATTATTTTCTCTGTAACTTAAAAAATAAATTACACTTTGCATTTTAATTTAACTAAAAACATATAAATATTTAGTAATATAGTTTAGTTATCATCTGCGTTGGTGTCAATTTAATTTCGAGTTGCGTCTTTTTCCTTACTTGTTGCTCTAGTGACGATTTGTTGTACAGAGAATATATTTATTGACTTAGTTGATTTATTGCAAATTTCCGAATAAGACATTTAAAATTTATTAACTAAAACATAAATTTCTGGTTTAATTAATATAAAAAAATTTCAATAGTGAGGTAAGTTCACACAATTATATTATAAAATATACACTAACGGTTCTTGATTGAAATATATTTTTGAACCCTGCTCGATAATGTGTTGAGCTTTGAACTTATAGATTCTTTCGTAGTAGAGTTAAAGTGGTTTCCGCGTCTCTTATTTTTTGAGAATAACTTTTTCCAACTTCGCATCGACGGACGGAAATTTTCAAATTAAAACGAATGGAACAAATCAGCCCCAGAAACATCGTATAGCGACCAATGGTTTTTAAAAAAGTAACACTAATTAAAAAGCAACCGCCTTTATATATTTATATATACAAGTTGAAAATACATTAACTCCCTCGAATAAACAATGTTATCGTGGGAAACAGAGGGTTTTAAAAGCGTTGTTGTTTATTGTTTTAAAATAGTTTATTTCTATAAATTATATACCATCGGCACATAGTGATATAAGCTTACTAATTTTTGATTTACTTTTACAGTGGCCTTAAATGCAAGACGGTAGTTTTAAATAACATTTTTGGTCACATTTGAAACTAGATTTAATCAAAAATTACAGTTACAAAATTTGTTTATGTAATTTAACTTACTAGAACAAAATGATAAGTTGTAGTAGAATCTAAGAAACTATTGCCGTTGGAAATAAATAAATTATGTACATATTAAATTTTTTATATCAAACTTATATTTACTTTAGTTATAGTTTATTACTTTTTAAAAAATTCCTGTGCAATTTAAAAAAGTTATGAAAATACTATCAGTAGGTTAACATCACAAACAAATTTACTTCAAAAATTGTTTTCTGTTTTAAATATTTAAGTTAAGGGAAAACTTAAATAACTTATTAGATGTCATAGATTTACCAACTTAATGTTTAAAAGTTAATATTTTCTAACTCTGTTAAGTATTTATTGAGTTGTTGTCATCTGAATCTGGTACAGTTTATTTTGTTTTTGAATATTGTATTCTATACATAGCAAACAACTAAAAAGTTTTACTTTATTGGATTAACATACTAATAATTAGCATGTTTCATTTCATATACACTATGAAAATAGTATGAACTTACTAGTAAATAAGTAATATTATAAATATTGAACGCAGAATCAGTTGATCCAAGCAAAAGTTTAGGGGTATGATTCTCGATTTGGGTGCGAGAGGTTCCGGGTTCAAATCCTGGACGAGCCCTTTTTGATATCATTAAAGCATGCATGGTTACGTCATTACATCGTCACAAGGACAACTTAAACTGTATATAGTTGTTTCCGAACGTGCCCGGCTTGCTCAGTTGGTAGAGCGTTGGACTCTTAATCCAACGGTCGTGGGTTCGAGCCCCACTTTTGGCGCATTTTTTTATCATTTAATAAAAGCCTTAAAAATTGTTTTTCGGTTGTAGTTTGTAGCAATACATTTACTTCTTATTTAATTTATTTGAAAAAACTTTTACCTTTCAAATTGAATAATATATGAATCATTAAAATTGTATTCAATGGATTTTGTTTGGGAAAATGACACATTGGTGTTAGAGATTAAAAAAGAAAAATTTCAATTTAATTTTACTTAAAAATAATTTTTAAAGAGTTTTAATTACTTTTTAGTCATAAACTATATATTCAAAAAAAAATTTTTGTGACTTATAGTAACTTTAATTCATATTAAATTTATTTATTTACACAAAGGCAACAACGTTTCATCCCTAAGGGATCTTCAGGCCTGCAAAATAAAATAAAAATAAGACGATGGATAACTAAAAATGTATAATAATGCAAGACATTATAAACAGATTTAAATTAAAAATCATAATATCAATAAAATGTTATTACTAAATAACTAAATTAACAAAATTAAAAAACAAAACTAATAATAGTAATAAGAATAATAAATTTTAAATAGCATTTATACTTACAACAATTGATATGCTTTATATATATTTAGATTTAGCTTATAACAACACAAAACAAAATGGCATTTAACAAATAAGGGTACAAGCAAAAACAAAAATAAGTAACAAAAGATTTAAATACGCTAAGTTTTAAAATAAAATTTCCTAAAGTGAGGGCGGGTGTAAAAGAGCTGTTGTCTTTTGTTTAAAATTCGTTTCTTGTTAGCAAGTGCTATTTTAATTTTTCCAGGTAGCAAGTTTTGCAGATTTTACCTATACTTTTTATTTCTCTAATCTTATGCATGATGTTCCACCTTAATTCGTAGCAAGTGTTATTGTTTTTTAATCTCTAAATGTACTTGTAAAATTCTGCTCCTTTGTTATTTTCATTCCTAATATCACTTATGTGTGCATACCACCTCTTTTTTAATAGGCCTCCCTTTGATCCTATATATTCCTTTGTTTCGATCTGACTAGTGATTGTCACCTTATATACAACATTCTCATGCAAGCACTTGCCACTTAAGGGGCAGGAGTCTTTGTCGCGGCAGTTGCACGTCTTATTCTCTTGGTCTTTCTTATGGTTCAATTTACTTAGTATCTTCTTGTTGTGGCCACTTATCAATGATTTTACATACAACAGTACGATACTTTGCAATTACTTCTGTTAAAGATCTTTTTCATGCTCTCTGTTTTAAAGTGTTGGTCAATTAGATCCAAGAACTTTTTCCCAATTTTAGTTTTAACTGATTGGCAGTATGGGGGATTAAAGAACATTTTTTTTCTTGTTCGTTTACGTTTCTTTTTGTCAACAGGGTTGGTTTGTTTTCATATTTAAGTTTTGTGTTTGAAGTTAGACTGGCGTATAGCAACTTGATAGCTATGTTTTGTATTATCAAAGGTTAGTTGGTCTGTAGACAGCCTATTTAATCTTTTCTCTATCATTTTGGGTAGGTTTTTCTTGATTATCGTCGGGTGGTTGGAGTTATTGTTGATGTATCTGATTGAGGAGTTTTCTTTTCTGTATGGCATATGACAACTATTGGTTAGGTCTAATGTGATGTCCAAGAAGTTGCATCTAGTCATACCAATTTCTATTGTGATGCTAAAACCGATGTCTTTAAAGATCTTTATTGTTTGCTTTTTTTGTGTTCTCAAGATCCTGGTTGTTTTTGTGCTTGATGAATGCTAAACCATCATCCCTATATAGGCCTATTTGGTTTGACATGTATGTTTTCCCTATCAAGAATTAATAGGCTAATAAGGTCGCATAACTCAGCTCCAAAGTATGACCCCATGTAACTTTAATTCAGATTATTTCCCAAAAATGCATTGCCGTTAATCAAACCCGGGCCTCCCGCTGGCAGGCGAGAATTCTACCACTGAACCAACTATACTCGTGGTGAGAAAGACAATATTGCGTTTACATTAACTTAAAGTTTTATATTAGGAATTTGTTTACGAAATGCTTCTAATTACAATATTAATTAACGTTGATTTGCTTTATTTTAACCTTATTTTTCAAGACATTTTATTAGGAGTAATTTTTGTTGTAATTTTTTTAGTTTTAAAACTATGTATTATTGGCAAACAATCGTTATTGCTGCTGTACATTTCTTTGTAAAAAAATCTAAAACTTATTTGAATGTATTTTAGATATATAATACATACAATAAGCCCACATGGTTAGACTTCAACAGCGGTACATCGTGTCTGCTTAATGAAGACAAAACCAGGTCGCAAAATGTCACATAGACTGTTGTTTTGATGTTTGTCGGCCAAGTCTAGTGCTTATTAAATGATAGCAAAAATAAAAACCAAAACATCTCAGCTTTACTGAATATAGCAGAATTTTTCTTGTATGTTGTTTAAAAGCTGACTAAGCATTTATTTTATAGGTTTTACATATATAAGTTTCCATTTTAACTTATTAGTTAAACATAACTTTAAATGGTTTACTGCAATTATAATGAACTCAATTATTTACTTAAACAAAAAACACTTTATTTCTACAATTATGCTAGATAAACCTTTGTGTATATACGACAGCTTTACTATGGAAATGTCCTTACTACAGATCATCAATACTAAAAAGCTTACAAAATCTGCTTGTTCAAGTATTACTTGTTCAATATGTTAATAGAAAAACTTTGCAGTTTTATAAAGGATATTGTACTAATTTATTCCAGATGAAAGCATGGAAATTAATTAATTTTGTAAATTTCTAGGAAAATTTTGGAATTTATTTCTGACTTTAGAGGATTTTTAATAAATTTTTACTATTTGAAGGCTTTGGAAAATAAGGAATTTTGTAAAATTAAACTGACAAAATCTGATTTTTTAAAAATTTTATCAAACTTCCTGACTTTTAATCAAAACCCCCCATTTTTTCATGACTTTTGTCATTTTTTTAAATTTTTCCTGGCCATGTGGCAAGCCTGCTGTAGTTTACAACACTTCTTGCATTAATTGAAACATAATAACATTTATTTAAACAGTGTATTTTATTTAATTATAGTTAAAAATGATACTTACACTGGTTGTAAAATAATACTGCCTTTAAACTTGAAAATAGAATGTCAGAAGTGGGATTCGAACCCACGCCCACAATTGTGGACCAGAACACTCAGCATCGCATTACGATGAAGCTTTACGCTTGAGTCTGGCGCCTTAGACCACTCGGCCATCCTGACTTGTGGTGAAAACAGTGAAATAGCGTATATATAATATGACGTAACAATGCCACAATTAGATATATTCAAACAATACTTGCCTATCAAAAAATATAATCTACTGAGCAACTATAAAAACAGAAGATATAACAAAATTTTACGTGGGTTGCACTAGTACAACATTTAAAAACAGATATAGCAACCATAAAACAAGCTTTACTAACAAATTAAAAAAGCACAATACCGAATTATCGAACTATATTTGGGAGTTAAAAGACGCAAAAAAAGACTATAATTTTAAATGGGAAATACTCAGCAGAACCAAAACAAAACCGAAAAACAACAAAACATGCCATTTATGTTGCTGGGAAAAGTACGAAATTGAAAAAATTAAAAAAAAAAACTTTCATAAAATAAAAGAAAAGAAAGGCAGCAACCCTGCCTCCATAATCAAAACATGTATTTTAAAAGAACAAAAACCACTAATTAATAACAAAAAATAACAACAAAATAAAACCAAAAACAAGAACAAACAAAGCAAAAATAAGTTGACTTGTACATAAGTTGTTTTTAAAATAGTTGAAACGTCACAATGTGTTTTTATATGTGATTCTTTAAAAAAATTGCTTTGTTATTTATTTCGTTCTGAGAATATGCAAAAAGCATTGAAACTAAGTAAACGATTCGAAAATTAGTCGTTATTTTATATCATAAATAGATATATGTATATTCATAATAAGGCTTAAATTCGTCAAATATAGTTTAAGATTTACTGATCATTTTGGTAAATAAAAGTTTAGTTGAAAAAAGTATTTGATTTTAAAAACTACAAATTCAGGCTTAGTTTGCCCAAAATCCAAGTAAATTATTGTTTTGCATATAATTACCAAAATATTACATATCAGCTACTTACAAACAGTAGCTATAAAATCGCTTGTATGTGCGTCATACCACAAGCCGCTGTGGCCGAGTGGCTAAGGCGATTGAATAGAAATCAATTTGGCTCTGCCAGCGCAAGGTCGAATCCTGCCGACGACGTTTTTTAATTTTTTATTATTGAAGGTTATTTTATACTTTTAGTAGAGAAACATAAATTTCAATTTCAAATAGCAGGATTATAAAGTTTTAGTTAATATTATCATAAACAGACAATCGAAATACATGGTGCCTGCCGCTCAGATCAACTCAGACTTTTCAAAACTTCCCAGCATCGAATCTTCGCCCATTTCAAAAAAACTGAACATGTTCCAACTTCCCCTCGATAACAATAGTAACAACTTTCGAAGAAAAGCAGTGCAGAAAGTCACTTCAATGCAAAAAGTTATTGATGCTTCACCGCCTAGAAAGAAACAGCAGTTTAGTTTTTCAATACTTATACATAGGAAAACTTCTTTTTTAAAGTTACTATTTGGAACTCATTCTTTAAACATAAATAAAGTAGTTACTAATAAATGTTTTTTACTAGTTTAGAAATAAGAGTTAAATAGTAAGATATAGCTCAATTAAAAATGATTATATTTTTTCAATCAAATAACTCATATCTACACTTGTATTTAGATAACACAAACAATTTACTTATATTTATAAAGTTTTTAAAATACTCTTTAATATATAACTAAACATTAGATTACAATATTTTACAGATTTTTTCTGCCAGTAGCTCCCGAATCGCCAGTGAAGCCAAACAACCAAGCGTTTCGTTCAGTCACGTGACAAGTTTTTCGACCAATCAAATATCGACAAGCCGTCTTTCTTCAATTCGGATAAGTTCATCCTGCCTTCGTACAACGGACCCAACGGAACTTTCAGAAAATAAATTTTCTTTGAGATCCGTCGAGGAACTGTGTAAGTTATATATTTTAATGTTTTTTTCGCTAATTAAAAGCTAATTTGACTTCATATAGTATTTAGCATTGTTTTTTTTCTTAATAACTTCTTGTGATCTTTATTTATATAAATAATCTATTAAAGTTAATATTTTTTGAAATTAAGACAATAGCAGCATTATACCAATTTAGTGCTTGTGTAAATATTTTCAAAGTTTTTGGTCTCAGTGTTTTTTTTATAAAATTTTATTACTTATTTTTTTGTTTTAGTTGTTCAAAATTTGTTTATCGAATTTAATTTTTCAGCTGAAAGATACAATCAAGTTTATTGAAAATTTTCAAATTTCATAGCTGTTCAATCTATTGTTAGTTTGTAACAATTTTTACATAAGTAATACTGATTTATTTATTTTTTATTGCAACTTGGTTAACTCCTAAAGTCAACGATGTCATATTCTGTCCTTCTAATATAATCCGTAACGATAGGACAAGTAGAGGTGGAGGTGTTGCTGTCCTTTACAGATCATTATTTTCTTTATATGCTTAGAAATATTTTTTAATGTAACTCTTTAACTGGTTAAAAATTATTAGATAAATTTAAGAAATATTTATAAACGTTATTTTCTTATAACTGTTGTTGTTAAGCAATAAATGGATAACAAAACTGAATAAAAGAACTCCCCGTCGGGGAATCGAACCCCGGTCGCCCGCGTGACAGGCGGGAATACTCACCACTATACTAACGAGGAAGATATGTGGCCAGTACGGGGATCGAACCCGCGACATTCGCGTTATTAGCACGACGCTCTAACCAACTGAGCTAACCGGCCACACGTTCGGTAAGCATTTAAAAGGTCTATACTTCTGACTAGCGTATTATGACGCAACAATACCACAAATAATATTTTGGTAAAATTTCAGTTTATCATACAATTGTGCATTCTTAAATTTTATGAAACTTGTATTTTGGTGTAACTTACTGATGTTTTACAACCTGTTTCCTTGTACAATTATTTAATATTAGATAAAGTTTTAATATAAGTTTTGTCTAATTATATACACATATACCTAAATTTTGTAAGTTATTTGATTTGTTATGTGAATAACTTCTATATTAAAAACTTAATATGTGTGTTTAAATTTGGTTAAGCTTTTATTTAATCAAATTAAAACTTTATGCTAGTATACTTTCTGTTCTACAACAATTCATTTATTGAAAATTAAATACTTGAAATAACTTGTAATATTATTTTACAAAATTAAAAATACTTTCTTGATCAATTATATTGATTTGTTCTTATAAAGATTTATACTGTAACTATATTTGAACAATCTTTTAGCAGTAAAAAGTAAGGTGTAAATTTAAAACAGCTAAACAAATTTAGTTGGAATTTAAAGTTAAGTATTAATATTTTCAGTTTTAAGAAGTTGATTAGTTTGTAGTTACAGCTAAACTATTTTATTTGTACTTATTGCATTTTTTTATAAGTTATTTCCCATGTAGAATAAAACTCAAAAAATTGACATCTTTTGATGTATCTAGTATGTTTAAATGCAAATAGATTATTCTTATAACTTATCTAACAAATATATACCAGTTAAATTTATATTACTTACATTGTTTTTGTATAATTAAATCATTTAAATTTAGTTTATAATTGAGTTAAATACTAATAGAACCAAGTAAAATATAGTATCTCTATTTATTTAAAAATGTTTATAAAATATGAATATTATTTAACATAAACAATGTTTTAGAAGAAAAAATGGCCTGACAGGGGACTTGAACCCCTGAACGTTGGATTAATGGTCCAATGCTCTATCGACTGAGCCAGCCAGGCTTACGCTAAGTAGTTGATTGTTGACGATATAAAACTGATTACTACGTCATAACGCTTATACTGTCAAGTTTTGAGTTTAAAAAATGCAAAACCTTAATTGTTATACTGTGTATATCAAGGCGTGGATAGTTTTGTAAGTTAAAAATAACTTTCCTTTATTTCTTAATTTTCTCTTAATTATAATATAGTTTGTTTACTTAATTATATTATATTTTAACATTAAACGCAGTACTCGTTTTATAAAATAATATATGACTTATAAAAGTATATTTAAAAGTATGATAAGATAGAATTATAAATTGTTGACTAAACTAAGTTATAGTGTGTTAAAATTGTTTAGATGTTTCGAAAGTTTCATCGTCTACACAATAAAGTCAGGAGTTTGAGAATCCAAAATACCTTTAAATACATGTTTGATAATAAGATACTTAAATATACAACTTTTTAAACCACTTAATTTTTTATGCTTAATTTACTTTACTAAACATGTTGTGAAAAGGTATTAAGTTGTTTAATTGTGTTGGAAACTATTGCAAATCTAAAGTTTGTTTTCAAGTTATTTATCATTGTTTATTATTATTTACTTGGGAATAAAGATTTAAAAATAATGTTTATTACGTAACAGTTTTATACAGCACTTCAAAAGTTAGAAAGTGAGACAAAATTGATGTACATCAGATTAGTTTACATATTAATTTTAATATATGAAGAGTTCAAAGCAGAATTAATCATGTTAAACAGATTAAACTTGTTTATTAATTTGTTGCTTATATATTTAAACGTAGCATTGTTACGTCATATTATATATACGCTATTTCACTAATTTCACCACAAGTCAGGATGGCCGAGTGGTCTAAGGCGCTAGACCCAAGCGTAAAGTTTCATCGTAATGCGATGCTGAGTGTTCTGGTCCACAGTTGTGGGCGTGGGTTCGAATCCCACTTCTGACATACTTTTTGCAAGTTTCAAGGCAGTATTATTTTACAACCAGTGTAAGTATCATTTTTAACTATAATTAAATAAAATACACTGTTTAAATAAATGTTATTATGTTTTAATTTATGCAAGAAGTGTTGTAAACTACAGCAGGGTTGCCACATGGTCAGGAAAAGTCAGGAAAAATTTAAAAAAATGAAAAAAGTCATGAAAAAATTGGGGGTTGTGATTAAAAGTCAGGAAATTTGATAAAATTAAAAAAAAATCAGATTTTGTCAGTTTAATTTTACAAAATTCCTTATTTTCCAAAGCCTTCAAATGGTTAAAATTTATTAAAAATCCTTTAAAGTCAGAAAATAATTCCAAAATTTTCCTAGAAATTTACAAAATTAATTAATTTCCATGCTTTCATCTGGTATAAATTAGTACAATATCCTTTATAAAACTGCAAAGTTTTTCTATTAACATATTGAACAAGTACCCTACTTGAACAAGCAGATTTTGTAAGCTTTTTAGTATTGATGATCTGTAGCAAGGACATTTCCATAGTAAAACTGTGGTATATACACAAAAGTTTATCTAGCATAATTGTAGAAATAAAGTGTTTTTTGTTTAAATAAATAATTGAGTTCGTTATATTAAGCAGTTAGTTTAGTATTTTATGTAACAAACTGATGTGTATTCTTAACCTCTTTATAATTTTTTATCAATCTCTTTAATATACAATACAACAGCGTAACAGCACCTCATTGCACATTATATACATTACACAACATTATTTTTGAGTAAAAGAAAGTGAAATTTTACAATTAGAATAGATTGCTTTCTAATTTAATGTAGGTTAGGTATTAATCTTAGAAAATTAAATTGAATTATAATAAAATTAAAGCAAGATGAAATCAGCTTATTACATATTTTCAAATTTTGATTAAATACAAATCAAAATTGTCAAAAAAAAACAAGTTAAATGACAAATGTAAAACACAAGACGTAGTGAAAAACTGTTTTATGGCAAGTTTGAAACGTAAGACTTAATGACAGTAAAACTAAATATCTAAAAAACAAGACTTTAGCACTAAAAGAAATCAACGATTAAATAAAATACAAAAATTTTGGTATTTGAAAAAAAATTGCAAGTAACTTGAAAAACATTATCAAAGGTATTAATACATATTTGAAAGCGAATTTTTTTATATAAAATAGCTATACAATTTTAAACATAATAGCAAAATAAAAATCAATATCTTTTTTATAACTATTCAAAATATAGATTTAATCGTTTGCTAGTAAAAGATCCTAAAATAGATAAAAACAAATTATACAGTAATCTTTTTTACTAAAAATTATTTATACGTAAAGAAAAATAATGCAGATTAAACTTAAAATACTTAGCTTATACTAGTTTACTTAATTACTAGGAAACAATTAACAATACCGAATAATTATGCTAGAAAGTTGATAACTTTATCAGACATAAAAACATTAAAAGAAAGATATCAACTGAATTATACGTAATTGTCCTTTTTGAATGATTGTATTAGTATAAGCAAGTGGCTGTTTGCAAGATTATTACAAAATATCATTCATATAACAAAGTGATTAACAGACAAATAACGTACTTACGTATGCTAAACATGAAAAAAATCATCAACGCACACAGATAATGTAGTTAAAAACAAAGGTAAATGCAGATGTTTTTGGACATAAGAATACTTTTTGATAAAATTATAACTAAAACACACATCGGATCAACAGGGTTATCTTTTATCGGCCTTGCTACAAACATATTATACAACAACTGATATGTTTATGAATATATTATAAATTACAGTTTGAAAAGTTGATGCTTTTTGTGCACTATGGAGCTGTTAAAATATAAAACATTAAAGTTATGAAAACTACTCAAAAAAACTTAGTACAAAGCGTCTGTTTAAGTATATGATAAAAATAAAGAAAACATTGAAAAAATTTTAAAGCTTGATTGAATAGAAAAAAAAATTAATGGAGTTAAACGTAATAATCGAAAATAGTTTTTGAAATGTACAAGCATGTTAGTTATATACGTCTCGTTCTCTTTAAACAAATACTTGCTAAGGATGTGCTTAAACACTGAAAGAGCTATAGAAGTTGAAAAGTTTTACTTGTTCCTCTTAATATTATATATATGTATACAAAAGTTTAGAACGCAGAAAAAGTAAAACAGTATATCGGTTAGTCAAGTCTAACACTTACAAACCGTTATACAAAACATTAATATTTTTTTTTATTTTACAACACAAAATTAAAACTTAAATTAACAAATTTAAAACTGTTCATCTAAATTAACAATTTCGAAGCCAACTAAAATTAAATTCCTGAACAAAACTGCTTATATAAAATAACAAAATATTGAAATTCGATCAATTAAATATCATTAAAAATTTAGAAAAGTTTAATTTTGGTATTAACAAAAACTTAAAACTTTTCTGAGCTTTTTACAAAAATACTTAAGTATTCTGAGTCAGCCGGAGTTTAAAAAAATCATAAAACCCTTAGTTCCTTAATCAACCTGAGGTTTACAAAAATTTCAAATTATCCTGAGTTATCCTTAGTGTGTGGCAACCCTGATAAATTTTAAAAGTGTTTTAATAGTTATCATTAGCTAAATGACTTAACTATTAGAACATCACTCCTTAAACTGATTTTAGTAGTAGTTTCAGCAAAAAGATCAGTTTGTAATTTTTTCTAATAATCTATAGCTGTATAAACATAAATAAAACATGTAGTTGTTATATTTAAAACATCTATTATAAAACATAAAAATGCTTTCATCTAATGACTGTTACATTCTTAAAACTATACTTTTTATTAGTTATTGATTAAGTTAGGAAACTTATAAAAAAAAGTAAAACAATTGGCAGATAAATAATACTTTATGACTTTAGGTTTTAGATATCTAATTTTCCGTAAAGTTAGCTTCTAAATAAACTTTAAAAAAAAGGATAAACTCGATGGGTTCGTATGAAGTAAATTTTTGAAAACATTAAAGCATTTTCTCTCTGAAACTAGCTAAAAGAATAAGCTTATTAGTCTAATTTTACTTCAAAATACGTTGTTTTGTGAGCGTCTGGTAAAATTTATCAGCAAAAAATTAATCAGTAAATTAGAAGAAAAAGTCTAACGCTATTTTTAAAAACGTTCTCAAACTGTTACAACTTTTGCATTTAATTTGATTTAGTAAAAAATCTATAATACATTATAATTATTATTTCATAAGTGTAATCATTGTAAGCATGAATTAAGAAAAAAAAAATTTTAATAAATCGCATACAGATTAATTAATATTGTATTTGCCTCAGTAACATGACTATGTGTAATAATCAGTGTACATGAAAATTAAAGTTACGACTATTAAAATGACGACAACTTTTGTTTAAAAATTTAATTCTAATGGTTTTTTTAAGGGACCACACTTTGGAAAACAACTTAAAGTTTGAGAAAATAAATGTTTTAATAGATTTTTTTAACAAAGATTGTTTTTTGTTATTCTTTATTTAGTTGGGTTAGTAAAAATATTCGTTAAATAATTTTTTTTTCAAAATTCCTTAAAAATGTAAAAACTACCAGCTTCAGTTTTGAAGTAAAAACAAATGCTCATCACATGTTTTTGATTAAAGTTTAAGAAAATTATTTGAAGCACTCCCATTTTGTTTCAATTACACCAGTTTCTTATACTAAAAGCACAACTAATATGTAAACACAAGCATACTAAATGGACAATCTTTTTACAAAAACTTCAAAACTCTTCAATGATATGAGTTGAAATAAAGATGATAAAACAAAATATCAATGGATAACAAGTTTTAACCAAATCTAACAAGTAAGTTTAGATTGTTGTTAGTTTAATTATATAGTTAATTTTCTCTTAGCTTTTTCAAAAAAGATAATTCTTTTTAAATTACTAGATATATACTAAAAAAGTTAATAAAATATAGCAACTTTATTAATTAAGTTTTTAAAACAATCTTTTAATCTAGTATAAACCTAAGAAAAAGGTCCAGCAAGCTATTTTTTATATTTTAATTGAAAATACAATATCAGTAGATCAATAACAATAAAAGATTTCTTGGTTTAAAATAAGTTTATAAAGTGTTTTATAAAGATGTTTAATAGTATAAATATAAATTTTTATAACTATATGTGCAGTAACAAAGCCAAAATAAGGTTCATATTTAGATTTTCATTCTACAATTATCCTTAGGTAAGAAATTATAAAACAATTTATGGAGGTTGAAAAAGTGTAAGTTTACCTAATTTTGGACATAATAGATGTTAAAAATAGTCATTTTTACATAAAAAACTAAACTAACTGATGTTTCTTATTGTTTTCAAAAATTTAAAATAACTTTTGAGATATAAGCAATCAAAGTTTGAGAGTTAAGATAAATTTGTGCAAATTTTATGGGAGGTGCAAACTAAAAAGGCAAAAATAGTCTACTTAATTAAAAATGTATCTCCTCCTTCAGTTTTTAAGCTTGGTTTTTTGAGTTTTTTGTTTTTAATTTTCTCAGTCTTATCTTTAATGAACTTTAAACAATTTGTAGAACAGATAATTTTAATTTTTTTTTATGATTTTCTCTAGAATTTTATGTAGTTGTTGTAACATATTTAATACATGATATGATAATAAATTAATAAAACTTGGCTCAATATCTATAAAATATAAAAGATGGGAATTTAATTTATTAAAACTGTTTATAAAATTATTCATGTCAAATATAGGGTTTTTTCAATCAGTTTTTCTCATATAAATATCAATTAAGAAGGAAAATAAAAATTTAAACATAATTTCAACAACAGTAGAGGCAAGGTACATTTTTTCACAGACCATAAACTATTTGGAACCACAAGATGTGGTATTGTTTGGGAAGTAGAACATTTTCCTTTTAAACTAAAAATATTTAGTTTAAATAAGTTTCAGTGAAATTCAATAGTTTTCACTAAAAACAAGAGTAAAAAAGTAAATTATAAAATTTTATCACACCTAATTTAATTACTGATTCTTTTTTTTCTATTTATAATACTATTTTTTTCTAAAATCTCCACCGACAGACTATTAATTTACTTTTATTAAGTTTGTACAAATGTGTTATTTCTAAAAAACAATGCTTCTAAAAAGTGATTGATTTATTAGTACTTTCTTCTAAATGTGCATTTACTATGATTTTTTTTTTGTATATTCTATGTCTTTGCCTTTTATTTTAAACAAATAACTTTAGATTTTATAATTTAATTCTTTATGAGTTTAAATTTGTTGAATTGTTTTTTTTTTGTTTTTTTATCTTAAATTGTTGAGTATGAGTTTTTTTTTATTTCTTTTTTGCCTTGGTTAGTGGTTCAAGTTTTGATGCCTGAGTCCAACATTGCACAATAAACAATATAATAATGTGATAGTTAAAAAAATTTGGTCATAGATTTTTAAATTTTTATCATTTTTATTTTACTTTCTACAAGTTGTTTCTAGTTTTGAAAATAACATTTTTTAATAGCTTGATGTAAATTGCTTTAAAATTGAAGGAGAAGATAAATTTTTAGAGAGTTTTTTAAAATTCAGAGAATATTGTCTTTAAAAATTTCCATTAAATAAGGTTGTATCTTTTTTTTTGGTAACTGTAAAAAAACAAAATCTTAGTTTAATTTGTTTAAAATGAGCATATCAACTACTTTCTGAAAGCTAGTATAAAAAGTTATTAACAAAAGTTAGTTTTGTTTTAAAACTATTTTTAAAGCCTATTTTTTATAATGGACCCATTTTATAATTATCTTTTTTATAATTATAAATATGGAATCATTATAAACATAGAGTTAAAGAAAAACTTTATTAGTATTATCCTCGCCCCAGTAACAGGACTATATGTTAAAATCAGTAAACATGACAATTCAAGTTAGGTTAACTAAAATTACAGCTTCTATATCTAAAAACAAATTCATACGAAATATTTTTAGGGTGATTTTAGTTTATCTAATCATATTATTTTCTATTTATTTATATACAATAATATTACAAAACTTATAATAGGATAACAATACAGATGCGTATAAATAAGAAAAGTTTAATCAAGAGCAATTATTTTTTTTTTCCTTAGAAGTAAATGTTTGTTAAATTATTTTAGGAAACCATGTATTAAACTAAACTAGTAGAGCCTTAAAATATACTTAAATCTGCAATAGTTGACAAGTACACAACATTATTTTTCAAACAGCTCTTCAAAAACCTATAAACAAATAAATTAAAGCCATAGGAGGTTCAAAACAATTTATTAACCAAAATAACATTGACTTTTGTACAAAAGATAAATACATGAACTATAAGTAAAATTTTATAAAATTTAGACACTAAAATAATTTCTTGAGATATATTTAGTTTTGTAAAAATACAACATTACAAATGTATGGACCACAGTTTTTTTATTTTTAGTCTTTTAGTCTACAGAAAAAATTCTTAGTATTTAGAAAAGTTTTTAAACTTATGTATTAAACTTTTTACTACAATATATTTGACCAAAGTTAATAAAAAAACACTCAGTTTTTGTTTTCAAAACTTTATTTTAATATTTTGACAATAATTAAATTTTTTGACATCTGATTTTTTTACAGTTTGTCTTGTTCAGTAGTTACCTTATTAAATATAATTAAAATATTTGTATTATGTGGTATAACTTAAAAGTTTATTTTTAAGCATCAATTTATAAATTTAATAGCTTAGGTGTTACAAGTGTGCTGGTTAGGTTGCATCTGTTGCCCTGACATTAGAATTTTGCTTAGTCCATTTTTTGTAGGTGGGAAATCACATAAATAGACAGCAAAAAACTAGCTTGCTAGCTTTTACCACCGCTACGCTATTTAAATTTTTCTGAAAACCACCCCCTCTATATAGATTGTATTGGATCTTAAAATTTTTACCTTCGTGTATTTTACTGAAATTTTTTTTACATGTAGCAATCATCACAAAAACACATTCTACGCGTTTTCAGACCATTTGAAGAAAGTTTCATTGAGGTATTTTTATGTTTTCTGTTTTTTTAATCATTTTTTATTATTTTAAGTTCTTTTGAAGAAACCAAAGTTTTATGGTCCCATACAATTTACATAAAGGTTGTTTTCAGAAAAATGTAAATTGCTCATCGGTGGTAAAAGCTAGGAAGCTAGATTTTTTGCTGTTGTTTATTTATGAAGTTTGCCACGCACAAAAAGTTAGACTAAGTTTTACTACTAAATTTTCATTTTTATTGAGGGGCAACAGATGCACCCTAGTACTGATTTATCAGTAGAATTATTAAGTCATATGGTGGTAATTTAATTATTTTACAACTTGATCTTTTTTTGTAAAGTTTTAATTTTAAGTTTAATTTTATACTTATATCTTTACGGAAATTTTTTTAATATTACAAGAAACATTTCCTGAAAATTTGATGTGTACGTCTCAAAAAAAAGATAGGAAGAGCTAAATTTATAGTGAAACAGTCTATTTTGTACTTTTAGTTTGCACCTCTCATAAAGAATTTATTTATCTCTCTTACTTTGCTAGCTTTTATCTCATAAGTTACATTAAATTTTCAAAACAATAAAAAAGGAACTGATAATTTAGTTATTTAAATAAAAAATAACACAACAATAAAAATTATTTTTCCCCCCTCCCTATGCCCTTAGTCTGCAAATATCCATTAAAAAAAATTATATATTACTCAACTTTTATTACTAAGCTATTGATAAGTAGTTCTTGAAACAAAGAAGTTTATGAATTTATGATGCAATTTAAATATTGATCCTTTTCATCATAGAAGTTCAGTCACAGACTGTATAAAATGCAAACGTAAATTTCAAATTAATTAAAATGCAAATAAGTGTTTGCTGTATTACAAGAAATGTATGATTGAATTTTACATTCTCTTTTTGTACTTCTTTTAAGTCAACAGTTTAACTAATATTAATCTGAAAACACTCATATATTTTAACAAATTTATTTTCATTAGTTTTTTAAATACAATCAAAAACGAATAATAAAGTGTTGTTGATTTTTATTCTATTACCTTGAAAAATTTGTATTAAGTATTTTGTTTTGTGAAAATGAAACCCGATGTAAACCAATATTTAGTTATTTTATGTTTGTTTCTAGAAATATTTTTCTTTGTTAACTTATAAATTGTTTATGATGAATATTTTGACTTTCAAAAAGAAAATGCTGCTTCAAAAAGTTATAAAGTGTAAGTTTAATTCGTAAAAAAATCAGACTTGTCATATTTTTTAAGTTTCTTAAAAAAGTTTAGTAAAACATTGATCAATTTAAACATATATTAAAACTATGAGTTAAAATTTATTGTAAACAATACATGGAACTTGAAATACACAGAACAATTTTACTCTTAAAAAAACTAAAAGTTGTTCTCACCTTTCAAATGTTGTTCTTTGAACTTTATTTAACTTGGTTTTAGTTTAAGGAATGTTATAGTTAATTTTTAATGTATTTCAAATCAATATAAGGAGAATTACAATTAATATTCAATTACTTGTTGAACAGCAAACTTTTACTTGATTAATTTAAATAGACTAAAAATTAGTTTGATATTTTCTATTAAAAAAAGAAATGAAACTAAGTGAAAATTACTATAGTTTATTTTGGTAAAGGTAAGCATTTTTCTCTAGGTCCAAGGTGCGTATTTTTAATTAAATAAGTTTTAGTTAATATTACAATCACTAATATTACATACATATATTAGACTAGATAATATAAGAATTAGAGGATAAATGAATAAGATAAAACATCTTATTTTAAAATTATGATTCGAATCCCAATACTAAAATCTGGTAGATTATTTTATTATTATTACTATTATTATTACATTTTTACATACTCCAGCTTTATTAACAGTAACTTTTTTCAGTTTTAGGCTCTTTATACTTTATTTTTAAGTTTTGTAATCAAGTCATTTCTTATTGTTATGTTAGTTTTTGGTCACTTGACTGGATAATTGTGTGTATTTAAAAACCAGTAATTTGCACATATTGTTACAAGACTAATAACAACAAGATGTAAGTTTACAATGATCAAGTTTGATTTTTTTTGATCTATTTGTTATATGTTTGGGTGTTGTGGGATATTGATTGTGGGATTGATAGACTTAAAAATTAGTTATTCAAATTAAAAAAAGCTATGTTTAGATGTATGCAAATTAGTTGCAAGTTTTCGATGAACTTGAGTTTTTTGCTTTAAATTGTACGTAACATTTTTTTACTTGTACGCATACTTTAATAAAAGAAAGCTTACAGATAAAAAATCAAATCAGAATGTGAAAGTAACTTTAAAACCGCTGTTTAAAATAAGATGCTGCTATCATTTATTAAGCACTAGACTTAGCAGACAAATATCAAAATAACAGTCTATGTGACATTCTTAGACCTGGTTTTGTCCTCATTAAGCAGACACAGCCATGATGTACCGCTGTTTAATTCTAACCATGTGGGCTGATTGTATGTAATGTATATCAAAAATATATTTAAATACTATAACTTAAGTAAATAGAAGAAGTTTTAAATTATTTAACAATGAAATGTACACCAGCTATTACAAATGTTTACAAATAATACATTGTTGGAAAACTTGAAATTTTATATCACAAATTTATTTATGTATTTAGAAGCGTTTCGTGGACGAATTCCAATTTTATAAGTACTTAAAGTTTATAAACGCAATAATGCCTTTATTGCCACAAGCATTGTTAGTCCAGTGGTAGAATTCTCGCCTGCCACGCGGGAGGCCCGGGTTCGATTCCTGGACGATGCAATTTTTGGAAAATTATGTTAATTAAAGTTACTATTTACCATAAAATATGAAAAGTTATTTTTGAACATATTAGTTTATGACTAAAACTTATTCAAAACTGCTTCTAAATTAGTTTTAAGAATAATTAAAATGATTTTTTCTTAAAAAAATTTTAATCTTTTAACACTAATGTGTCAATTTCCCAAACAAAATCCATTTAATACAGTTTTAATGGTTAATATGTTTTTCAATTTTAAAAGCAAAAATTCTTATTAAATAAATTCAGTGACAAGTAAATGTATTGCTACAAAATTCAACCAAAATACAATTTTCAGGACTGTTATAAAATGATAAAAAGGTGCGCCCAACGTGGGGCTCGAACCCACGGCCGTTGGTTTAAGAGTCCAACGCTCTACCGACTGAGCTAGCCGGGCACGTTCGAAATTAACTGAATACATTTTATGAAGCCTCTGTGATGATGTACTGACGTAATAATGCTTTCACTGCCTTCAAAAAGGGCTCGCCCGGGAATGGAACCCGGGACCTTTCGCATACAGAGCGAGAATCATACCCTTAGACCAACGAGCCACTTATGTGACCATATCTTGTTCGCATTCTATTCATTAAACATGTATTTATGAATGAAATTTCCATTTCACACAAAAAATTTACTATGTAGATCAGGGGTCGGCAAACTGCGGCCCGCGGGCCATATGCGGCCCTCGAAGGGTAAATCTGCGACCCGCGAGCACGTTTAATTTTTGAATGGAATGCGGCCCGCGGAAGAAAATTTTGTGGCCCGCGAGCATGTAAACGTGGCCCGCTGGGCAAAAAAAATTAAGTTAAACTTATTTTGTTTTTTTGTTTAATTTAATAATTTCGTTTTATGTCCCTGTATAATATTTTAAAACAATAAAAAACTTTACAGTAACAGCTTAAAAATGTAAAAAAAAAACAGATTAGCATTCCACCAGGTTTTTTCTCAGTTTCATCATAACTTTCTTCTTACAACAGCAAGTTTAGGTATTTTTTACATGTTTTTAAAAACTCAGTTTCTTTTATAGATGTTTTATTACTAAAAGTTATGTTTGAGTGTGCACAAAAACATGTAAAAAAAAATTTAGTAAGAAAAAAGGTTAATTTTGATTTTTACACATTTTGATTTTTTTATAAGTTTTATTTAGCACTTTAAATTAACTCCTATGCACACAAATGTACAAAGATGGTCATATTTTAATCGGCATACTGACAATTCCGAATCCGCGATCATTTCCCACCCGATCAAATCCCATCCGCGCTCAATTCCCACTCAAAAATATTTTTAACTTTCTTTATTCATTCCTTTATTTTCTAATATTTTTGTTTTATTTTTACTTATTATTAATTTACGTTTTACTATCACTGTTACCCCTAACCTTTGGTTGGTAAGCGGTTCTCGGATTTGATCGGGTGGGAAATGATCGCGGGTTGGAAATGAGCGGTTCCCATTTAAAACGACGTTTTATTCAATACTTAAATTAGATTAAGTTTAGTTAATTCATAGTTATCTAAAATTATTGTTTATACATGTAGTATCTTGGTGTGTAAAGACACATTTAAAACAATACATGATATAAATTAAAATATTTCTTGATAGGTATACATTTTAATTTTTTAATCAATGTTTTTTTGACAAACTAAGTTGATTTTTATGCACTAATATACACAGTTACTGTTTTTTTGAACTAGCTATTTAAAACAAACTAAATTTAGAGATGATAAATTTATAAGGTTTGTATTTTGTTAATCAAAATAGTTCAAATTCAAGCTAATAAACAACTAAACATTGTCACACACTTAAATTATAACTACCTCTAGATTTCAAATCTTAAGTCAGTTTAGTCATTTTCTCAGTTTTTAGTTTAAAAAATTATTTGTATACTAAAATATTAGGCTAGTTTTTGGTCTTTTAGGCTGTTTTTTTTGCTTTATGAGTGGCAAATTAAATTTATGGGGATGTATGTTTTGTTCAAATTACAGTGTTGGTTTAAATTATGATATATGTTAAACTTTAAGTCTTGCAGCTGATAAAATTTGAAATATGTATTATTTATATTAGTTGTATACATATAGGTGTGAACAATTATTGATGCTAAAAAACTTGAATTCCGGAAAAGCTTGGAATTTGAAAATTTATGCTTCAACATTCTGGAAAAATCTTGAATTTGAGAATTTGTGAAAAAAACTCGAATTTTAAACAATTTTTACGTGTAAAGTAATGAAATTTCCATTTCACACAAAAAATTTACTATGTAGATACTTTTTTTGAACACATTAAAAGTAGCTTAAACTCTCAGATGAGCAATATTTGTTGTACCAGTTCTCTCATCTTAACAGATTGATTAAAGTTCTAATTTGATTTATGCTGCTTTATAATCTTTAGAGATTTACTAAACACGACTTCTTTTTGTCATTGAAGAAATAAACAAAAATATTTTACTACCGCCAACATAAATTCTTAAAAACAGTTTTTAACTCTAAACGGTATCTTCTTTTTATTAATTAGTTTTGCTACTTTATAACTTGCCTTAGCAGTTTTTTCTGATCAGTCTGTAGTTACTGAATATAATCATTTGCTTTGTTGAAACTGACTATAGCTATTTTCAATTTTTTTTCGCAATAACTCCTAATTAACGTTTTTAGTTTTTATAGCTCGTCTTATATTTCACATTTACTCTTTAAATACAACATCTTTATTGCAGATAAATAATTGCTATAATGTTCAATAAAAAGTTAAGTTTTTCTACTTTATTAATGGCTTAATAAATTTTAAAGTTTTGTTTAAAATGTTTAAGAAACGTAATTGTCCATTCAAACTGACTTATGATACTATTTTTGCTATATATCTAATTCACTGCTAATAAACTTCGTTATTTCTTTATTTGTGACTTTATTTTAAAACGTGTTGCTAAACATACAGTCTAGTTAAATTTGAAAAATTGAAACTAGGTTAAACCTGTTTGAGACATTTGAAAGAAACTCAGGTAAACTTTTATTTCAAACACTTTAAATAAATCTTCGAATTCTCAGAACATTTTTTATGACTATAGTGTAGTTTACTAACTGTAATTTTTTCTGGTCTATCTATACATTTTGTACTTTTTATACTGATGATATTTTAGTTAGGTATCTGAGCTTGATTAATTGCAAGTGTTTGCACTTTTTTCTTAAGTGGAAACCATGTTAAAAGCTATTTAGTTACTAATAAGGTACTTTATTAGAGTATTTGAGCATTAATTATGTTAAAAAAAGTACACAGTTAATTAAGACTTAAGTATATTTGTCAATGTAAATTTTACTCCTATAAATATTTAAAATTAAAGTAGGTATTCTATGTGTAGCTAAATATATTTAAAACTAATAAAGTGAAAAAAAGTAAAAATTTCTTCAATGTAACTATAACTAAAACCAAAAGATTTTTCAAATGTCACTAAAAATAAAACTGCGGCCCGCGAAGACTTTGGAAACTTGAAATTTGGCCCGCGAGCACCAACTGCCTGCCGACCCCTGGTCTAGGTGTATGATTCTCGCTCTGTATGCGAAAGGTCCCGGGTTCTATTCCCGGGCGAGCCCTTTTTGAAGGCAGTGAAAGCATTATTACGTCAGTACATCGTCACAGAGGTTTGATAAAATGTATTCAGTCACTTTCAAACGTGCCCGGCTAGCTCAGTCGGTAGAGCGTTGTATTCTTAATCCAACGGTCGTGGGTTCGAGCCCCACGTTGGGCGCACCTTTTTATCATTTAATAATAGCTCTAAAATTGTTTTTTGGTTGATTTTTGTAGCAATACATTTACTTGTTACTGAATTTATCTAATAAGAATTTTTGCTTTTAAAATTGAATAACATATTAACCATTAAAACTGTATTCAATGGATTTTGTTTGGGAAAATGACACACTAGTGTTAAAAGATTAAATATTTTTAAAGGAAAAATCATTTTAATTACTCTTAAAACTAATTTAGAAGCAGTTTTGAATACGTTTTAGTCATAAACTAATATATTCAAAAACTGCTTTTTGTGTCTTATGGTTAATAGTAAGTTAAATTAAACATAACAGCAATGAAATTATACAAAATTACGTATTACGTCATACCAGAATAGTTGATTTCAAACAAAGTTATTAACATAGTTTTTAAACAAATTGTTATTTGTGATGTATGCAGCCAGTTTGTAATTTATTTCTTTTGTTTAAAGATTCTGATTTTTCAACGTTTAAAATTTAGATTTTTTCCGCATTGCATAATTTGAATCTATTTTTTAAACTGTATTTGTTTTTCGTTCTTGTTTAATATTTTCCAGTGAACTTAAAATTAACTTTGTTATCTAAAATGCACGAAGAGACTTTTTTGCAAGGGTCGTTTTTTTTTATATAAATGAGTTTTCTTCTTTTTTTCTACTATCACTTTTACCCCAAATCCTTACTCATGGTCGATAACTTAAATTATTTATTTATTTATTTCTCATTTCTTTGAAATTATCACTGTTACCCCCAACCCTTACCCTTAGTCAGTCACTTTTTTTTTAGTCATCTTATTATAATTTTTTATTATTTTTTACTTTAATATTACCCATAACTATTACCCTTGGTCGTTTTTCTATTTTTGTTATTTTTATTTAAGATCGTGCAAAAATGTCACTCGTGCAAAAAGGTCTTCGTGCACCTTTAACTCGTCCCCATATTTTAAGTAGTAAAGTAGTTGTTATTTTGAGTGTTTATAATCGAGTACCAAGTTTAATGTTGAAATATAGTGTTGAACTATTTTAGAATGGAAAAAAAAAAGAGTTAAAGATAAGTTATATTAACTTACAAAACTATCAACAAATTGGTATACTTAGTTTAATGGTACATCAGTTAAGATTTCAGCTTTTATAAACTCATAAGTCGACAGTTCTGCATTATGACGTGATAATCAGTTATATATTCACAATAATCAAACTATTAGCAAGAGCCTGGCTAGCTCAGTCGGTAGAGCGTTGGACTTTTAATCCAACGGTCAGGGGTTCAAGTCCCCTGTCAGGCTTCTTTTGTTTTATAAAAATTATTAAATTAAGATTTTTATTCAAATAATATTGTAGTTTTTAAATAAACAAAAATATAATGTCTTAGTTAGCTCTACTTGTATTTAATTCATGATGATCAGTATAATTTTAATAAACTTATAGGATCAATAAAATAATAATAAAATACAAATTTTGTAATTAAAGTAAACTTAACTGGTATATATTTATTTGATAACTTATGAAAAATTATCCATTTGTTTTAAAAAATAGATTTATTAAAAGAAATCTTTTTTTTTTGAATATCATTCTACATTGGAAATAACTTATAAAACAAAATGCAATAAGTACATATTAAACCATTTAGCTGTAACTACAAACTAATCAAGAAAGCAATAACTTTAACTTTTAACTCTAGTTAAATTAGTTTAGCTGGTTTAAATTACTACCTTACTATTTGTTGCTAACTTTTTTTTTCACATATAGTTACAATATAAATCTCTATAAGAACTAATCAATATGAATATCTAAAAGGAAAGTATTTTTTGTTTAGTAAAGTGATGATACAATTATTTTTAAAACATTTAATTTTCAACTTATCACACAAAGTTTTGAATGAATTGTTTTAGAACAAAAGTCTACTAGATTTTAGTATTTTTAAATTTTTTATCAAATTAAATATAAGCGCAATTAATTGTAAACAGCCATAAAAATTTTTTAAATGTAAGTTTTACTATATAAAAAAGGTAAATAACTTGCACTATATATATAAATATTATATTATTTATATAAACTTGTATATATAAATAGACAAAAGCATTATTAAAACTTAATCTTATATTAAATAATTCTACAAGAAAACGGGTTGTGAAACATTAAGTTTAAACCAAAGCATAAGTTTGATAAAACTAACTTAACCTTAAGACTTCAAAGTTGTATGATAAACTGAGTTTTATCAAAATAAATATTTTTGGTATTGTTACGTCATAAAACGCTAGTCAGATATATACTGCTGAGGAATTCAGCTTTAACGTGTGGCCGGTTAGCTCAGTTGGTTAGAGCGTCGTGCTAATAACGCGAATGTCGCGGGTTCGATCCCCGTACTGGCCACATCTCTTCCTCGTTAGTATAGTGGTGAGTATTCCCGCCTGTCACGCGGGCGACCGGGGTTCGATTCCCCGACGGGGAGATTTTTGCATACTAATATTATCAAAGTTGGTATTGTTATCTATTTATTTTTTTCAACAACAATTTTGATAACATAAGGTATATAAAATATTTTATCTAGTTTTCTAACAAGTGTTAGACTAAAAAGAGTTTTTAGGTATATAAAGTTAATAATGAGCCGGCTCAACAGGTCTTCGTGGCGCAATCGGTTAGCGCGTTCGACTGTTAATCGAAAGGTTGGTGGTTCCAGCGTCCAGCCCACCCGAGGACGTTATTATCTCTGTTAAAATATTTTTACACTGAGCATGTTTTCTCACATTCACACTTTTACAATAGTTTTAAGTTATTTTAAACATCCGGTTCTTATACATAAGTGTTTCTTATCTTTTTTGTTGTTCAAAAAGTTCGTCTTTAATTACTAGTTAACCGTAAATACAAACTCAGTATTAAGTAACTAGTATTAAAGCGGATATACCAAGATAATAGGGTGGCAAAAAAACCTGGAATTTTGTACAAAAATTGTAAAAAAATTACATAATAAAATTACTTTTTAACTTGCATTTCCATTGTTTTGAATGTCGTGTAAAGTCAGGTTACAAGAACCCATTTGAGGCGAATTTAATTAACTTTCTTGAATTTTATCTTCTAACATCTTAAAATCTTATATTGGATTCAGATAAAAATATCTGAAATCAAAACTCTTCTTCTTTACTGAAATTAATCAATAAAGCTTTTAAAATATTTTTTATAGCAGGGTTTCCCAAGTTCATTTTAATAAACGCTTTCTTTTCATTTATTAAAACTAGCTGCCTTACTATTATTGTACCCTGATAGTAAAATTCGGCCACTTACTAGTTAACAGTAAGTACAAACTCTCTATTAAGTAACTAGTATTAAAGCGGATATCAGGGTTGCCATTAGTTTTTTCAAAAAATTTTCCAGGCTTAAAAGTAAACGTTTTTGGGTCTATTTTTAGTTTAAAGTTAATTTCTTTATAAGAAACTGTCTTAAATAGTATAAAAACATTGAAAAGATACTGTAAAGTTACTCAAAATATTTTTTTAATATAAAACATTTTTGAGTATGACAAAAAAATCTTATTCATATGATAGATTTTTCGTGGCAAATCGAAACTTTACTACTGAAAATGTTAAAATTAATAAAAATTTCAGGTTTTTCCAGGTTATTTTTGCTTAAATTGTCAAAATCCAGGTTTTTCCAGGTAAAGTGGCAACCCTGAGATATACCAAGATGGGTTGCAAAAAACCTGGAGTTTTGTACAAAAATTGTAAAAAAAACCTGGTATTTTTAAAATCTTAGCTTATTAACAACTTTGATATAATAAAAAATGTAAATTTTATCTTTATTAGACTTAGAAAAGTGTGTCGAAGTTTTAATTAGTAATCGGTAAACTATTAGTATAATTATCACCTTAACTATTAAAACTACTTTGTTACTTGCATTTACATTGTTTTGAATGTCAAGTCAAGTCAGTCAACAAAAACCTTTTTCTGATTGGTCTAACTGAATAGAGTTCAGATTAAGAGAAAATTGAGAGCAGAGCCGAGTAAAAATGTCTGATGCAATGTTTTATGCTTAATGTATTTTATATTAAATGTTGCAAATTTTAAATACGGTTTTGCCACAGATCGAGCTGAAATTTTTTTCCTGACTTATCTAAATCAAACTCTTAATTAAATCCTACTAAAAAATACATAACTAAAGACTTAAAAGCTTTTAGTTTTTTAAAAACTCATTTGACCCTGAAAAAATGATGAATTGCAAAAGAAATGTTTTTTAGAAAATAGTATTAGCAAAATGCAGTTATTAGTGATGATAAACTTTTTTTATTTAAAGCGTATTTACATCAAACTTCTAACATTTTCAAAAGCCCCCATCTTTTCCTGACTTTTGTACTTTCTACTTGTTTTTCCTGGCTTTGTGACAACCCGAACTTATTATTTAATTAAATAGGTTGTTGAAAATAATCAAAAACAACAAATTAAAACTAAAAACAAATTTAATCTAGATTGTATGGCTTTTATGTTATTTATCAACATAAAGGCTTTTGAACAATCATATGAGAAAATTTAAACGAAATTGATTCAAAATATTAGGATAGGTTGCTATAATATAAAACAAAGATTGAATAATAGTTGCACTCTATCGTTTAAGTATTATAAATCTATCATGAAATACATTTTTTAAGTTAAGATTAACTTAGTACTCAGAATGGACAAAAAATGATGTACTTGCAAAACCTAAAGAAATTCTGAAAACGTTGTCAAATTTACCAAAATCATTTGGCCACCCTGAGGTAGGTTAAACCGTAGTAGTCTTGGATATTTAAATAATAAGTTTCTAAATTACAAACTTAAGTCTTAAAAATAAATGATCCTTTAAAATTATGCATTTAAAACTCCGAACCAAATATATGTATTCAGTTTACTACACAAGTTATGCCATTTGGTGGGAGGAGATTTAAGTGTTTTTGCATAGATCAAAATTTGATCTCTTTAAACAATATAAAGTTAAGTATCTAAATAATCGTTTAAAAACAACTCTTACTTTTTAGTATTTGATTCCTACAAATTATAAGTTTTGTTTGATAATTTAAGTTAGTAGTTTTAACAAACTTTTCTTAGCAGTTTTCAATAAAAAAATTTTTTTTTAATTTTTTGGGTCATTCATCTAGCAAACCTTACATTTTTTTTACTTACTTTAGGGACAATTTAGTAACATAAGTTTATACATCTTCTAAAACAATTGATTTATTAGATTCTAAAACGATTTTTAAAATAGAAGTAGTCCAAAATAATCTGAAAAATATTTCTTTAACTTTGTAAGTATTTCTAGCATAAGTGTTTTTCAGAAATACCATATAAAATAGGTTTTCTTGTAAATAAATTAAGTAGTCGAATTTGACTATCAGGGTACAATAATAGTAAGGCAGCTAGTTTTAATAAATGAAAAGAAAGCGTTTATTAAAATGAACTTGGGAAACCCTGCTATAGAAAATATTTTAAAAGCTTTATTGATTAATTTCAGTAAAGAAGAAGAGTTTTGATTTCAGATATTTTTATCTGAATTTAATATAAGATTTTAAGATGTTAGAAGATAAAATTCAAGAAAATTAATTAAATTCGCCTCAAATGGGTTCTTGTAACCTGACTTTACACGACATTCAAAACAATGGAAATGCAAATTAAAAAGTAATTTTATTATGTAATTTTTTTACAATTTTGTTACAAAACTCCAGGTTTTTTTGCCACCCTATTATCTTGGTATATCCGCTTTAATACTAGTTACTTAATACTGAGTTTGTATTTACTAGTAATTTAAAGACGAACTTTTTGAAGAACAAAAAAGATAAGAAACACTTATGTATAAGAACCGGATGTTTAAAATAACTTAAAACTATTGTAAAAGTGTGAATGTGAGAAAACATGCTCAGTGTAAAAATATTTTAACAAAGAAAAGAACGTCCTCGGGTGGGCTAGAACCACCAACCTTTTGATTAACAGTCGAACGCGCTAACCGATTGCGCCACGAAGACCTGTTGAGATGGCTCATTATTAACTTTATATACCTGAAAACTCTTTTTAGTCTAACACTTGTTAGAAAACTAGTTAAAATATTTTATATACCTTATGTTATCAAAATTGTTGTTGAAAAAAATAAATAGAAAAAATAAATAGAAAATAAACAAAAAATACTTTCCTTTTAGATATTCATACTGATTAGTTCTTATAGAGATTTATACTGTAACTATATGTGAAAAAAAAAGTTAGCAACAAATAGTAAGGTAGTAATTTAAACCAGCTAAACTAATTTAACTAGAGTTAAAAGTTAAAGTTATTGCTTTCTTGATTAGTTTGTAGTTACAGCTAAATGGTTTAATATGTACTTATTGCATTTTGTTTTATAAGTTATTTCCAATGTAGAATGATATTCAAAAAAAAAAGATTTCTTTTAATAAATCTAATTCTTAAAACAAATGGATAATTTTTCATAAGTTTTCAAATAAATATATACCAGTTAAGTTTATTTTAATTGCAAAATTTTTATTTTATTATTATTTTTTTGATCCTATAAGTTTATTAAAATTATACTGATCATCATGAATTAAATACAAGTAAAGCTAACTAAGACATTATATTTTTGTTTATTTAAAAACTTCAATAATATTTGAATAAAAACCTTAATTTAATCAATTTTATAAAACAAAAGAAGCCTGACAGGGGACTTGAACCCCTGACCGTTGGATTAAAAGTCCAACGCTCTACCGACTGAGCTAGCCAGGCTCACGCTAAAACAGGGGTCGGCAAACTGCGGCCCGCGGGCCAAATGCGGCCCGCGAAGGGTAAATCTGCGGCCCGCGAGCACGTTTTTATTTTGAATGGAATGCGGCCCGCGAAAAAAAATTTTGCGGCCCGCAAGCATGCAAATGTGGCCCGCTGAGCAAAAATATATTTTAAGTGAAATTTGTTTCATTAATTTAGTTTTAAGTTCCTGTATAACATTTTGAAACAATTAAAAGACTTTACTGATTTAGCTTAAAAAAGACAGGTTAGCATTATACTAGATATTATTTTCTCAATTTCATAATAACTTTCTTCTTACAACAACAAATTATTTTCTGAAAAAAAAATGTAAAAAGTGCTTTGAACTAGTAAGATAATTGTATAATGCCTACTTGGTAAACAAACTAAATGCAAATGTTTTCCGTTTTGTACAAAAGTAATGCACAGTAACTAACTAAAATGTCATTTCTTTACAGTTCAATTATTTGCACTTTTTTATACCTGAGCTTCTATTACAGATATTTTGTTATTAATGTAATATTTTAGTTTGCAGAAAAACATTTGAAGTAACATAATAAAAAGAAATAAGGTTATTCTGTTTTGGTTTTGAAACCTTTGATTTTTTAGAAGTTTTCTTTGCATTTTAAATAAACTCTCATGCACACCAATGAACAAAGATGCTCATATTTTAAATAAAACTTTTTATTAACTACTTAATTAGAATAAAATTTAGTTTATGATTATCTTTATAACATTATTGTTTCTACATCTAATATCTAAGTGTGTATAGACACATTTAAAACAGTATATACTTTTATACAATAACTTAATAACTTATATACTTATATACATATAAGTTTGAACAATTAGTATTGCCTAAAATTCCCGGAAAAAAAAAATTGACAATTTATACTTTAAAAATATGAAAAAGCCTTGAATTTAAGAATTATCGAAAAAACCTGGAATTTTAAACAATTTTTACAAGTAGAGTAACGAAATTTTGATTTGACACAAACAATCTACCATATAAATATTTTATTAAAAAACACATTTAAAGTAGCTTAATAGTATCTTTTAAATTTTTCTATATTATTTAAGACAGTTTTTTTTACCCTTTAACTTAATTTTATACTAAAAATAGAATCAAAAATTTGTACTTTTAAAAGCTTTATATCGGTGCATTGCACCTTTGCTTTTAAAATGTCTTCACCTATTACTGTGCTTTGTATTGGAACTATACCTAGAAATTCTAAAAAAATGTCAAAACTAGTTAAACCACCCTTAAAAAAATCTAAATAAGCAATATCTGTTGTATCAGCTCTCTCATTTTAACATATTGATTAAGGTCCTATTTTGGTTTAAGCGGCTTTATAATCTTCAGACATTTCCTAAACACGACTTCTTGTTGATATTGAAGAAATAAACATAAATTTTATTAACGCCAACACAAATTATTTAAATAAATTTTAAACTCTTAACGGTATCTTTTTTTAGTAATTACTTTTGCTACTTTATAACTTGCCTTAACAGTTTATTATGATCAGTCTGTAGTTACTGAAAATAATCGTGTGCGTTGTTAAAACGGACTTAGCGATATTTTTTCTTGCAATAACTCGAAACTAACGTATTATAGTTCTTATAGCTCGTCTTATAATTCACATTTGCTCTTTTTAAATGCAATGTTTTTATTGCAGATAAAGAAGTGCTATAATGCTCAATAAAAAATAGATTTTTCTAATTCATTAATAGCTTAATAAGTTTTTATACATTTGTTAAAAATGTTAAAATACTTAACTGTCCATTCAAGATGAATTATAATAATTTTTTAGTTATATAATCAATTCATTGTTAATAAAATTCAATATTTCTTTGTTTTGTGAACTTTATTTTAAACAGGGTTGCCAAACAAACAGGCTAGTTTCTTAATTTTAAACTCAGACTAGGTTAAGGCTGTTTAAGAAATTTTTATAAAACTCAGGTGTATCTTAAACTTTTATTTCAAATACTTTGAATAAATCTTCAAATTCTCAGAATAGTTTTTATGACTGTAGTGTAGTTAACTAATTGTAATTTTTTTGTCTATTTAAATATTGTACTTTTTTATGATATGACATTCTAGTTGTGTATTTAAGCTTGATTAACAGAAAGTTTTTAGCTATTTTAAGTTTTAATATAATTCAAAAATTTTTGCTTTTAAAGTGGCAACTGTGTAAAAGACTGATTAATTACTAAATATGTATTTTATTAAAGTATTCCAGCATTAATTATGTTAAAAAATTAGATTTAGCTTATTTACAGTATAAATAGATTTTAATTTTATTTAATTAACTAAATACTGAATTTTATAAAGACTGCAAACTATTTAGGACGCAATAACTATTTTCGAAAGATTAACATTTTTCTAAATATAGAAAGCCGGTTCATAATATAAAAAAATGTATAAAACTGACCTATAAATGTTTTTCAAGCTCGGTTTTTATACATAGCTAGGTTTTAAGTAAAATAATAAAAATAACTTATTAAGTTTAACTCATTATAAAAGTACATATTTTATTAAGACTTAACTATTTTAAACAATGTGAATTGTATTCCAATAGATATTTATATATTAAATAGGCATTCTATGTGTAGCTAAAATTCATTTAAAGTAATAAAGTAAATAAATTTAAAACAATCTCTGGTGTGACCAAAACTAAAGCCAGAAGATTATTCAAATATCACTAAAACTGTGGCCCACGAAGATTTTGAAAACTTGAAATTTGGCCCGCGAGCACCAACTGCCTGCCGACCACTGCCCTAGACCAACGAGCCACTTATGTGAACATATCTTGTTCGCATTCTATTCATTTAACATGTATTTATGACGCAATAAAGAGGATGATGTTGTGGTGTTTGTCAAAACTGTGCGTTTTATAGTTATTAAAAATCAGTTTTTATTTGAGTTAACACTAGTGTAAGGCACAGCTTATATTGTCTTCTTAAAGTTCTAAGATTTTAAACTAATTTATGAGTGTACCAAATAGTTATTTTCTGTCTAATTTAAAAAAGTAAATTACACCTTGCATTTAATTTAACTAAAGATATATAAATATTTAGTATTTTATTTTAATGATATATACTTCCTTATTTATGTTTTACTTTTAAGACAGTCTTAAATAAATGCGTACATTTACTCACTTAATACCATTTCTGTTGACATAAGAAATTAGATTAACAAGCAAAAATTACAATTACAAAATTTGTATATATTTTTTAACTTACTAGAACAAAATTATAAGTTATAGTAAAAAATAAGAAATAATTTGACGTTGAAAATAAATAAACTATTTACATATTAAATTTTATATGCCGATTTTATAGTTATTTTAGTTATAGTACTTACTTTTTTAAACGATAAATTTAACTATACCAGAGTCAGACTACATTAACAAAATAAATACTTAACAGAATTACAAAGTGATTACTTTAAATATAAAATTGGTTAGTTTATGACATCTAGTAAACTATTTAAGTTATAATAAATTAATATTCTCCTAACTATTATAAACAGAAATGTATTTTGCAAATAAATTTGATTAAGATTATTGGGATGTTAACTTACTGATAGTATTTTCATAACGTTGTTTTAATTGCACAGGAACTTTGTAAAATGCAAAAACTATAACTAAAATAAATATAATATTTGCATATATAATTTATTATGTACATAGTTTATTTAATTCCAACTTCAAATTGTTTCTTAGATTTTATTATAAATTACCATTTTGTTCTAGTAAGTTGAAAAATATAAACAAATTTTGTAATTGTAATTTTTGATTGTTAATCTAGTGTGAACAGAAATGTTATCAAGTGACCACTGTATTAAAAGTAAATGATAAATTAGTAAGTTTATATCATTAAACTAAATTACTAAACATTTATATATACTTAATTAAATTAAATGCAAGGTGTAATTTACTTTTTTAAATTACACAGAAAATAACTATTTGGTACACTCATAAATTGTTTTAAAATCTTGTAGCTTTAAGTAGACGATATAGGATGTGCCTTACATTATTTAAATAAAATAAAAACTGACATTGAATAACTATAAGACGCACAGTTTTGACAAACACCACAACATCGTCCTCTTTATTGTGTCATAATACATGGTACATGAATAGAATGCGAACAAGATATATTCATATAAGTGGATCGTTGGTCTAGGTGTATGATTCTCGCTCTGTATGCCAAAGGTCCCGGGTTCCATTCCCGGGCGAGCCCTTTTTAAAGGCAGTGAAAGCATTATTACGTCAGTACATCGTCACAGAGGCTTCATAAAATGTATTCAGTTAATTTCGAACGTGCCCGGCTAGCTCAGTCGGTAGAGCGTTGGACTCTTAATCCAACGGTCGTGGGTTCGAGCCCCACGTTGGGCGCACCTTTTTATCATTTAATAACAGCTCTAAAATTTTTTTTTAGTTGAATTTTGTAGCAATACATTTAATAAGAATTTTTGCTTTTAAAATTGAATAACATATTAACCATTAAAACTGTATTCAATGGATTTTGTTTGGGAAAATGACACACTAGTGTTAAAAGATTAAATATTTTTAAAGGAAAAATCATTATAATTACTCTTAAAACTAATTTAGAAGCAGTTTTGAATACGTTTTAGTCATAAACTATTATATTCAAAAACTGCTTTTTGTGTCTTATGGTTAATAGTAACTTAAATTAAACATAACAGCAATGAAATTATACAAAAATACGTATTACGTCATACCAGAATAGTTGATTTCAAACAAAGTTATTAACATAGTTTTTAAATAAATTGTTTTTTGTGATGTATGCAGCCAGTTTGTAATTTATTTCTTTTGTTTAAAGATACTGATTTTTCAACGTTTGCAATTTAGATTTTTTCCGCATTGCATAATTTGAATCTATTTTTTAAACTGTATTTGTTTTTCGTTCTTTTTAATGTTTTCCGGTGAATTTTCAAATTAACTTTGTTATCTAAAATGCACGAAGAGACTTTTTTGCAAGGGTCGTTTTTTTTTTTTTATAAATGAGTTTTCTTCTTTTTTTTTACTATCACTTTTACCCCAAATCCTTACCCATGGTCGATAACTTAAATTATTTATTTATTTCTCATTTCTTTGAAATTATCACTGTTACCCCCAACCCTTACCCTTAGTCAGTCACTTTTTTTTTAGTCTTCTTATTATAATTTTTTATTATTTTTTTACTATAACTATTACCCCTAACTTTTACCTTTGGTTGGTTTTCTAGTAATATTATTATTTTTATAAAATATTTTTTTTACTATAACTATTACCCTTGGTCGTTTTTCTATTTTTGTTATTTTTATTAAGTATCGTGCAAAAATGTCACTCGTGCAAAAAGGTCTTCGTGCACCTTTAACTCGTCCCCATATTTGTGTTTATAATCGAGTACCAAGTTTAATGTTGAAATATAGTGTTGAACTATATTAGAATGAAAATTAAAAAAAAAAAGAGTTAAAGATAAGTTGTTTTAACTTACAAAACTATCAACAAATTGATATACTTAGTTTAATGGTACATCAGTTAAGATTTCGGCTTTTATAAACTCATATGTCGTTAGTTGTGCATTATGACGTAATAATCAGTTTTATATTCACAATAATCAATCTTTTAGCGTGAGCCTGGCTAGCTCAGTCGGTAGAGCGTTGGACTTTTAATCCAACGGTCAGGGGTTCAAGTCCCCTGTCAGGCTTCTTTTATTTTATAAAATTGATTAAATTAAGATTTTTATTCAAATATATTTGAAGTTTTTAAACAAACAAAAATATAATGTCTTAGTTAGCTCTACTTGTATTTAATTCATGATGATCAGTATAATTTTAATAAACTTATAGGATCAAAAAAATAATAATAAAGTAAAAATTTTGTAATTAAAGTAAACTTAACTGGTATATATTTATTTGATAACTTATGAAAAATTATCCATTTGTTTTAAGAATTAGATTTATTAAAAGAAATCTTTTTTTTTTAATATCATTCTACATTGGAAATAACTTATAAAACAAAATGCAATAAGTACATATTAAACCATTTAGCTGTAACTACAAACTAATCAAGAAAGCAATAACTTTAACTTTTAACTCTAGTTAAATTAGTTTAGCTGGTTTAAATTACTACCTTACTATTTGTTGCTAACTTTTTTTTTCACATATAGTTACAATATAAATCTCTATAAGAATTAATCAATATGAATATCTAAAAGGAAAGTATTTTTTGTTTAGTAAAGTAATGATACAATTATTTTAAAAATATTTAATTTTCAACTTATCACACAAAGTTTTGAATGAATTGTTTTAGAACAAAAGTCTACTATATTTTAATATTTTTTAATTTTTATCAAATTAAATATAAGCGCAATTAATTGTAAACAGCCATAAAAAAATTTTTAAATGTAAATTTTACTATATAAAAAAAGTAAATAACTTGCAATATATATATATATATATAACTACTATATTATTTATATAAACTTGTATATATAAATAGACAAAAGCATTATTAAAACTTAATCTTATATTAAATAATTCTACAAGAAAACGGGTTGTGAAGCATTAAGTTTAAACCAAAGCATAAGTTTGATAAAATTAACTTAACCTTAAGATTTCAAACTTAAGATTTCAAATTTGATAAACTGAGTTTTATCAAAATAAATATTTATGGTATTGTTGCGTCATAAAACGCTAGTCAGAGATATAATGCTGAGGAATGCAGCTTTAACGTGTGGCCGGTTAGCTCAGTTGGTTAGAGCGTCGTGCTAATAACGCGAATGTCGCGGGTTCGATCCCCGTACTGGCCACATCTCTTCCTCGTTAGTATAGTGGTTAGTATTCCCGCCTGTCACGCGGGCGACCGGGGTTCGATTCCCCGACGGGGAGATTTTTGCATACCAATATTATTAAAGTTGGTATTGTTATCTATTTATTTTTTTCAACAACAATTTTGATAACATAAGGTATATAAAATATTTTATTTAGTTTTCTAACAAGTGTTAGACTAAAAAGAGTTTTTAGGTATATAAAGTTAATAATGAGCCATCTCAACAGGTCTTCGTGGCGCAATCGGTTAGCGCGTTCGACTGTTAATCGAAAGGTTGGTGGTTCGAGCCCACCCGAGGACGTTCTTTTCTTTGTTAAAATATTTTTACACTGAGCATATTTTCTCACATTCACACTTTTACAATAGTTTTAAGTTATTTTAAACATCCGGTTCTTATACATAAGTGTTTCTTATCTTTTTTGTTCTTGAAAAAGCTCGTTTTAAATTACTAGTTAACCGTAAATACAAACTCAGTATTAAGTAACTAGTATTAAAGCGGATAATAGTATATAAAATAGGTTTTCTTGTAAATAAATTAAGTAGTCGAATTTGACTATCAGGGTACAATAATAGTAAGGCAGCTAGTTTTAATAAATAAAAAGAAAGCGTTTACTAAAATGAACTTGGGAAACCCTGCTATAAAAAATATTTATACTAGTTACTTAATACTAGTGATGTACCGGACCCGGATCCGGACTTTTTTTTCAAATCAGAATCCGGCCGGAACCGGATACGGACTTTTTTTTCAAATTAGAATCCGGCCGGAACCGGATCCGGACTTTTTTTTCAAATTAGAGTCCGGCCGGAACCGGATCCGGACTTTTTTTTCAAATTAGAGTCCGGCCGGATCCGGATATCAGACAAAAATGGCAATATCCGGCCGGACCCGGACCCAGATAGTGAGTACGGTACATCATTAGTATAAACTAGCCTAAGTCACAATGAGGTTTTTAAAAACTAAAAAAAATAACTTTAATCTAATAATAAGTAGAACAGCTAGCCACAAGGTTTACAAATTTAGGTGTTATTTACAATTAAAAATCTGAAATCAAGTTCATGAACAAAATACACTAGAAAATTACAAAATATTGAAAACTGGATCAGCTCAAACTCATTCAAAATCTAAAAGAAAACTAGCCTGAGTTTTTATAAAAAACTAAACTAGCCTGAGGCAGTCCAAGATTTTATAAAATTCCCAAAAATTTCCAAACTAGCAGGGTTGCCACTGTTTAAGTCAATAAAACTAGCTTGAGTGAGTATAAACAAGTCTGCGTTAGAATGAGGTTTTTAAAAACTGAAAAAATTACTTTAATATAATAATCAGTAGAACAGCTAGCAAAGGTTGACAATTTGGTAGTAAAGTTGTGGACTGATTGTGGCACACTTAACTTATTTGCACTACCCATCATAATTAAATCCTACCTTATTTAATTAATATCTAACAAATACTAAATTCTAACTGAGACTACTTTCTATAATCAGACACGACAGTTTTGAGTGATGAATCTTTTATATGAAACACAACAAGAAATACTAGCATATACAAAATTATTAATTACTTTGGTAACACTTTAAAAAGTGGAAGCTATTTAAATCTATATCAAAAGACTTAAAACAAAAAACTAAAAATTAAATAAAACTTTTAGTAAACAAGAAACTGTAAAATTTTTAATAAACTATTAAACTATTAACCTGGCTTAAATATTTAAACAATAAAAAACCAGTTGAAATATTCACTTTTAAAACAAAACACTACTTACAATAAGCATTCACAAAAAGTTCAAGATATTTTGTTGCTTCAAGCTGCTCACAAAACTAACTAACTGCTTACATATAAACTGCCTGTCATGTTCTGATGTTTTGTTGCATCAGTATTTAGTTTGAGACATTTCGTCATATGATTCTCATTGGCTCGTACATTCAACCGTATTAACTCTAAATATTCTCTGAGCTCGACTTTAAACAACAAATAATGCAAGTATTCATTCCAAAGTTTTCAATTTTACAACATTTGTAAAGAGTTGCATTTCTAAAATGTTTATTTCATAGTTTAAATATAAACAAGTGTAAATTAGTCACGTGTACAAAATGAGCCAATCGGGGTAGGTGTTTAATTTTAGGTGACGAAAATGACTCTTATTAATTAACACAGGGTTTGATTTTAAAAAAATAATTTTTCAATATGCTCTTTTTTACTAACTAGATCCGGGTCCGGCCGGATCTCTGTTAGGATCCGGCCGGACCCGGATCCGGACTTTTTTTTCAAATTAGAATCCGGCCGGAACCGGACCCGGACTTTTTTTTCAAATTAGAATCCGGCCGGAACCGGATCCGGACTTTTTTTTTTAATTAGAGTCCGGCCGGATCCGGATATCAGACAAAAATGGCAATATCCGGCCGGACCCGGGTAGTGAGTCCGGTACATCACTACTTAGTACTGAGTTTGTATTTACGGTTAACAAGTAATTTAAAACGAACTTTTTGAAGAACAAAAAAGATAAGAAACACTTATGTATAAGAACCGGATGTTTAAAATAACTTAAAACTATTGTAAAAGTGTGAATGTGAGAAAATATGCTCAGTGTAAAAATATTTTAACAAAGAAAAGAACGTCCTCGGGTGGGCTCGAACCACCAACCTTTCGATTAACAGTCGAACGCGCTAACCGATTGCGCCACGAAGACCTGTTGAGATGGCTCATTATTAACTTTATATACCTGAAAACTCTTTTTAGTCTAACACTTGTTAGAAAACTATATAAAATATTTTATATACCTTATGTTATCAAAATTGTTGTTGAAAAAAATAAATAAGAACAATACCAACTTTAATAATATTAGTATGCAAAAATCTCCCCGTCGGGGAATCGAACCCCGGTCGCCCGCGTGACAGGCGGGAATACTCACCACTATACTAACGAGGAAGAGATGTGGCCAGTACGGGGATCGAGCCCGCGACATTCGCGTTATTAGCACGACGCTCTAACCAACTGAGCTAACCGGCCACACGTTAAAGCTGCATTCCTCAGCATTATATCTCTGACTAGCGTTTTATGACGTAACAATACCATAAATATTTATTTTGATAAAACTCAGTTTATCAAATTAGAAATCTTAAGTTTGAAATCTTAAGGTTAAGTTAATTTTACCAAACTTATGCTTTGGTTTAAACTTAATGCTTCACAACCCGTTTTCTTGTAGAATTATTTAATATAAGATTAAGTTTTAATAATGCTTTTGTCTATTTATATATACAAGTTTATATAAATAATATAGTAGTTATATATATATATATATATATATATTGCAAGTTATTTACCTTTTTTATATAGTAAAATTTACATTTAAAAATTTTTTTATGGCTGTTTACAATTAATTGCGCTTATATTTAATTTGATAAAAATTAAAAAATATTAAAATATAGTAGACTTTTGTTCTAAAACAATTCATTCAAAACTTTGTGTGATAAGTTGAAAATTAAATATTTTTAAAATAATTGTATCATTACTTTACTAAACAAAAAATACTTTCCTTTTAGATATTCATATTGATTAATTCTTATAGAGATTTATATTGTAACTATATGTGAAAAAAAAAGTTAGCAACAAATAGTAAGGTAGTAATTTAAACCAGCTAAACTAATTTAACTAGAGTTAAAAGTTAAAGTTATTGCTTTCTTGATTAGTTTGTAGTTACAGCTAAATGGTTTAATATGTACTTATTGCATTTTGTTTTATAAGTTATTTCCAATGTAGAATGATATTAAAAAAAAAAAGATTTCTTTTAATAAATCTAATTCTTAAAACAAATGGATAATTTTTCATAAGTTATCAAATAAATATATACCAGTTAAGTTTACTTTAATTACAAAATTTTTACTTTATTATTATTTTTTTGATCCTATAAGTTTATTAAAAATATACTGATCATCATGAATTAAATACAAGTAGAGCTAACTAAGACATTATATTTTTGTTTATTTAAAAACTTCAATAATATTTGAATAAAAACCTTAATTTAATCAATTTTATAAAACAAAAGAAGCCTGACAGGGGACTTGAACCCCTGACCGTTGGATTAAAAGTCCAACGCTCTACCGACTGAGCTAGCCAGGCTCACGCTAAAAGATTGATTATTGTGAATATAAAACTGATTATTACGTCATAATGCACAACTAACGACATATGAGTTTATAAAAGCCGAAATCTTAACTGATGTACCATTAAACTAAGTATATCAATTTGTTGATAGTTTTGTAAGTTAAAACAACTTATCTTTAACTCTTTTTTTTTTAATTTTCATTCTAATATAGTTCAACACTATATTTCAACATTAAACTTGGTACTCGATTATAAACACTAAAAATAACAACTACTTTACTACTTAAAAAATGGGGACGAGTTAAAGGTGCACGAAGACCTTTTTGCACGAGTGACATTTTTGCACGATACTTAGTAAAAATAACAAAAATAGAAAAACGACCAAGGGTAATAGTTATAGTAAAAAAAATATTTTATAAAAATAATAATATTACTAGAAAACCAACCGAAGGTAAAAGTTAGGGGTAATAGTTATAGTAAAAAAATAATAAAAAATTATAATAAGAAGACTAAAAAAAAGTGACTGACTAAGGGTAAGGGTTGGGGGTAACAGTGATAATTTCAAAGAAATGAGAAATAAATAAATAATTTAAGTTATCGACCATGGGTAAGGATTTGGGGTAAAAGTGATAGTAAAAAAAAAGAAGAAAACTCATTTATAAAAAAAAAAAACGACCCTTGCAAAAAAGTCTCTTCGTGCATTTTAGATAACAAAGTTAATTTGAAAATTCACCGGAAAACATTAAAAAGAACGAAAAACAAATACAGTTTAAAAAATAGATTCAAATTATGCAATGCGGAAAAAATCTAAATTGCAAACGTTGAAAAATCAGTATCTTTAAACAAAAGAAATAAATTACAAACTGGCTGCATACATCACAAAAAACAATTTATTTAAAAACTATGTTAATAACTTTGTTTGAAATCAACTATTCTGGTATGACGTAATACGTATTTTTGTATAATTTCATTGCTGTTATGTTTAATTTAAGTTACTATTAACCATAAGACACAAAAAGCAGTTTTTGAATATAATAGTTTATGACTAAAACGTATTCAAAACTGCTTCTAAATTAGTTTTAAGAGTAATTATAATGATTTTTCCTTTAAAAATATTTAATCTTTTAACACTAATGTGTCATTTTCCCAAACAAAATCCATTGAATACAGTTTTAATGGTTAATATGTTATTCAATTTTAAAAGCAAAAATTCTTATTAAATGTATTGCTACAAAATTCAACTAAAAAAAAATTTTAGAGCTGTTATTAAATGATAAAAAGGTGCGCCCAACGTGGGGCTCGAACCCACGACCGTTGGATTAAGAGTCCAACGCTCTACCGACTGAGCCAGCCGGGCACGTTCGAAATTAACTGAATACATTTTATGAAGCCTCTGTGACGATGTACTGACGTAATAATGCTTTCACTGCCTTTAAAAAGGGCTCGCCCGGGAATGGAACCCGGGACCTTTCGCTTACAGAGCAAGAATTATACACCTAGACCAGGGGTCGGCAGGCAGTTAGTGTTCGCGGGTCAAATTTTAACTTTTCAAAGTCTACGCGGGCCGCAGTTTTAGTTTTAGTGACATTTGAATAATATTTTGTTTTTAGTCTTACTAGTGAAAGTTTTACTTTTATTCACTTTGATATTTCAAATTACTTTTAGATATACAGAGAATGTCTATTTAAATTATAAATACTTTATAGAATAAAATTTACATTGACTAATGTACTTAAGTCTTAATAAAATATGTACTTTCTTAAAGACTAATAGGTTAAACTTAATATTTTGTAATTTTACTTATAACCTAACTCTGTATAAAAATTCAAGCTTAAAAATATTTTAGAGGTCACTTTTATGCCTTGTTTGTACTATAAACCCTTTTTTCATGTTTCTAAAAATATTTATTTAAAAAAATAAAATTTGCGTCTAAAATAGTTTACAATCTTTTAAAAATTCAGTAATCAATTAACTAAATAAATCTAATACCTATTTGTTATGTAAAAATCTAAAACAAATTTTTAACATGATTAACTCTCAAATACATTAATAAAATACGTTATTAGTAATTAATTAGTATTTTACATGGTTGCCACTTTAACAGCAAAATGTCTAAGTTATATCAAACCAGCCAAGTTAATTAAAAGTTGAAAAAACATAAAACTTAGTCTTAATCAAGCTTAAATACCTATTTGAAATATCATCATTATAAAAAAGTACACAATATCTAAAGAGACAAGAAAGAAAAATGCAACTATTAAACTACATTACGGTTGTAAAAACTATTCTGAGAATTCAAAGTGTTTAAAATAAAAGTTTCACACACACACCTGAGTCTTAAAAAAAATGTCTTAAACAGGTTTAACCTAGTCTGTATTCTTCAAACTTTTAAACTAGCCTGCTTGTTTGGCAACCCTGTTTAAAAGAAAGTTCACAAAATAAAGAAATAACGAAGTTTATTAACAGTGAATTAAATATAAATCAAAATAAGTATTACAAGTCAGTTTCAATGGACAATTACGGTTTATTAAACACTTTTAACAAAAGTATAAAAGCTTATTAAGCCTTTAATGAAGAAGAATAACTAACTTTCTATTAAGAATTATAGCAATTCTTTATCTGCAATAAAAAACTTGCATTTGAAAAGAGTAAATGTGAAATATAAGACGAGTTATAAGCATTGAAAAACGTTATTTAGGAGTTATTGCAAGAAACGAAAAAAAAAAAGCAAATTACTTAAGTTAGTTCCAACAAAGCACATGATTATCTTCAGTACCTACAGACTGATTGAAGAAAAAGTTAAGGCAAGTTATAAAGTAGCAAAACTAATTACTAAAAAGAAGATACCGTTTAGAATTTTAATTTTCTTAAAGAGTTTATGTTGACGGTAGTATAAGATTTTTGTTTATTTCTTTACTGACAACAAAAGTCGTGTTTAAGAAATGCCTGAAAATTATAAAGCAGCATAAATCAAATTAGGACTTTAATCAATCTGTTAAGATGAGAGCACTGTGAAAACATATATTGATATCTGAGACTAAATTTGAAATTTTAGAAGAATTTCTAAGTTTAGTTCCAATGCAAAGTACAGCAATAAGTAAATAGATTTTAAAAGCAAAGGTGCAATGCACCAACATAAAGTTTGTGAAAGTACAATTTTTTTTTTTCTGTTTTCAATATAAAATTAAACTAAAGGTAAAAAAAATCTTTTAAACATAATATCAATTTTAAAAAGATGCTCTTAAGCTACTTTAAATGTGGTTTTTAATAAAAATAACTATATGGTAAATTTTTGTTTCAAATTAAAATTTCATTACTTTACTTGTAAAACTTGTTTGAAATTCCAGGTTTTTCAAAAATTCTCAACTTCAAACTTTTTTCAGATTGTTTAAGTATAAATTTTCAGATTCCAAGATTTACCGGGACTCAAGTTTTTTGGCAACACTGATTATTCACACTTATATACAGTAGTATAAACAGTATTTCAAATTGTATCAGCTGCAAGATTTAAAATTAACATACATTATAATTCAAACCAACACTGTGTATTGACCAAAACATATATCATAAATTTAATTTGCCACTCTTTAAAGAAAAAAATCCAGCCTTAGTGACAAAAAACTAGCCTGATATTTTTGTATACAAAAAGCAATTCAAGTAAATAACTGAAAAAAAGACTAAATTGGCCAGAGATTTAAAGTCTTCAAATAGTCATAGTCTAAGTTTGTAGCAATGTTTAGTTATTTATAAAATTGAATTTGAACTTATTTGATTCACAATGTACTACAAACTTAATAAATAAACCATCCTTGAATCTAGCTTGTATTAAATTGGTAGTTTCAACGAGCAGTAATTGTTTATATTAGTATGCAATGCATAACAATTAACTTCACTTGCCTAAAACCATTATTTGAAAAATAAAAATGTGTACATAACAAAAACTATTTTAATTTATGTCATATATATTCTTTTAAATGTTTCTGAACACACTTAGAAATTACATTTAGGTACAATAATGTTAGACATTTATGCATAAACTAAACTTAATCTAACTTAAGTAGTAAATAAAAAGTGGTTTAAAATATGAGCATCTTTGTAAACTTGTGTGCATTGTCCTAGACCAACGATCCACTTATGTAAACATATCTTGTTCGCATTCTATTCATTAAACATGTATTTATGACGCAATAAAGAGGATGATGTTGTGGTGTCAAAACTGTGCGTCTTATAGTTATTCAAAGTCAGTTTTTGTTTGACTTAACTAATGTAAGGCACAGCTTATATTGTCTTCTTAAAGCTCCAAGATTTTAAAACAATTTATGAGTGTACCAAATAGTTATTTTCTGTGTAACTTAAAAAAGTAAATTACACCTAAAGTGTATCATGACGTAATATAAAGGGTGTTGTTGTGGCGTTTGTCAAAACTGTACGTTTTATAGTTATTCAAATCCAGTTTTTATTTAAATTTAACTAATTTAGTGGACGATACAGCTTATATTGTTTACTTAAATCTTAAAGTTTAAGATTTTAAAATAATTTATGTGTGTTGTGTACCAAATAATTATTTTCTCTGTAACTTAAAAAATAAATTACACTTTGCATTTTAATTTAACTAAAAACATATAAATATTTAGTAATATAGTTTAGTTATCATCTGCGTTGGTGTCAATTTAATTTCGAGTTGCGTCTTTTTCCTTACTTGTTGCTCTAGTGACGATTTGTTGTACAGAGAATATATTTATTGACTTAGTTGATTTATTGCAAATTTCCGAATAAGACATTTAAAATTTATTAACTAAAACATAAATTTCTGGTTTAATTAATATAAAAAAATTTCAATAGTGAGGTAAGTTCACACAATTATATTATAAAATATACACTAACGGTTCTTGATTGAAATATATTTTTGAACCCTGCTCGATAATGTGTTGAGCTTTGAACTTATAGATTCTTTCGTAGTAGAGTTAAAGTGGTTTCCGCGTCTCTTATTTTTTGAGAATAACTTTTTCCAACTTCGCATCGACGGACGGAAATTTTCAAATTAAAACGAATGGAACAAATCAGCCCCAGAAACATCGTATAGCGACCAATGGTTTTTAAAAAAGTAACACTAATTAAAAAGCAACCGCCTTTATATATTTATATATACAAGTTGAAAATACATTAACTCCCTCGAATAAACAATGTTATCGTGGGAAACAGAGGGTTTTAAAAGCGTTGTTGTTTATTGTTTTAAAATAGTTTATTTCTATAAATTATATACCATCGGCACATAGTGATATAAGCTTACTAATTTTTGATTTACTTTTACAGTGGCCTTAAATGCAAGACGGTAGTTTTAAATAACATTTTTGGTCACATTTGAAACTAGATTTAATCAAAAATTACAGTTACAAAATTTGTTTATGTAATTTAACTTACTAGAACAAAATGATAAGTTGTAGTAGAATCTAAGAAACTATTGCCGTTGGAAATAAATAAATTATGTACATATTAAATTTTTTATATCAAACTTATATTTACTTTAGTTATAGTTTATTACTTTTTAAAAAATTCCTGTGCAATTTAAAAAAGTTATGAAAATACTATCAGTAGGTTAACATCACAAACAAATTTACTTCAAAAATTGTTTTCTGTTTTAAATATTTAAGTTAAGGGAAAACTTAAATAACTTATTAGATGTCATAGATTTACCAACTTAATGTTTAAAAGTTAATATTTTCTAACTCTGTTAAGTATTTATTGAGTTGTTGTCATCTGAATCTGGTACAGTTTATTTTGTTTTTGAATATTGTATTCTATACATAGCAAACAACTAAAAAGTTTTACTTTATTGGATTAACATACTAATAATTAGCATGTTTCATTTCATATACACTATGAAAATAGTATGAACTTACTAGTAAATAAGTAATATTATAAATATTGAACGCAGAATCAGTTGATCCAAGCAAAAGTTTAGGGGTATGATTCTCGATTTGGGTGCGAGAGGTTCCGGGTTCAAATCCTGGACGAGCCCTTTTTGATATCATTAAAGCATGCATGGTTACGTCATTACATCGTCACAAGGACAACTTAAACTGTATATAGTTGTTTCCGAACGTGCCCGGCTTGCTCAGTTGGTAGAGCGTTGGACTCTTAATCCAACGGTCGTGGGTTCGAGCCCCACTTTTGGCGCATTTTTTTATCATTTAATAAAAGCCTTAAAAATTGTTTTTCGGTTGTAGTTTGTAGCAATACATTTACTTCTTATTTAATTTATTTGAAAAAACTTTTACCTTTCAAATTGAATAATATATGAATCATTAAAATTGTATTCAATGGATTTTGTTTGGGAAAATGACACATTGGTGTTAGAGATTAAAAAAGAAAAATTTCAATTTAATTTTACTTAAAAATAATTTTTAAAGAGTTTTAATTACTTTTTAGTCATAAACTATATATTCAAAAAAAAATTTTTGTGACTTATAGTAACTTTAATTCATATTAAATTTATTTATTTACACAAAGGCAACAACGTTTCATCCCTAAGGGATCTTCAGGCCTGCAAAATAAAATAAAAATAAGACGATGGATAACTAAAAATGTATAATAATGCAAAACATTATAAACAGATTTAAATTAAAAATCATAATATCAATAAAATGTTATTACTAAATAACTAAATTAACAAAATTAAAAAACAAAACTAATAATAGTAATAAGAATAATAAATTTTAAATAGCATTTATACTTACAACAATTGATATGCTTTATATATATTTAGATTTAGCTTATAACAACACAAAACAAAATGGCATTTAACAAATAAGGGTACAAGCAAAAACAAAAATAAGTAACAAAAGATTTAAATACGCTAAGTTTTAAAATAAAATTTCCTAAAGTGAGGGCGGGTGTAAAAGAGCTGTTGTCTTTTGTTTAAAATTCGTTTCTTGTTAGCAAGTGCTATTTTAATTTTTCCAGGTAGCAAGTTTTGCAGATTTTACCTATACTTTTTATTTCTCTAATCTTATGCATGATGTTCCACCTTAATTCGTAGCAAGTGTTATTGTTTTTTAATCTCTAAATGTACTTGTAAAATTCTGCTCCTTTGTTATTTTCATTCCTAATATCACTTATGTGTGCATACCACCTCTTTTTTAATAGGCCTCCCTTTGATCCTATATATTCCTTTGTTTCGATCTGACTAGTGATTGTCACCTTATATACAACATTCTCATGCAAGCACTTGCCACTTAAGGGGCAGGAGTCTTTGTCGCGGCAGTTGCACGTCTTATTCTCTTGGTCTTTCTTATGGTTCAATTTACTTAGTATCTTCTTGTTGTGGCCACTTATCAATGATTTTACATACAACAGTACGATACTTTGCAATTACTTCTGTTAAAGATCTTTTTCATGCTCTCTGTTTTAAAGTGTTGGTCAATTAGATCCAAGAACTTTTTCCCAATTTTAGTTTTAACTGATTGGCAGTATGGGGGATTAAAGAACATTTTTTTTCTTGTTCGTTTACGTTTCTTTTTGTCAACAGGGTTGGTTTGTTTTCATATTTAAGTTTTGTGTTTGAAGTTAGACTGGCGTATAGCAACTTGATAGCTATGTTTTGTATTATCAAAGGTTAGTTGGTCTGTAGACAGCCTATTTAATCTTTTCTCTATCATTTTGGGTAGGTTTTTCTTGATTATCGTCGGGTGGTTGGAGTTATTGTTGATGTATCTGATTGAGGAGTTTTCTTTTCTGTATGGCATATGACAACTATTGGTTAGGTCTAATGTGATGTCCAAGAAGTTGCATCTAGTCATACCAATTTCTATTGTGATGCTAAAACCGATGTCTTTAAAGATCTTTATTGTTTGCTTTTTTTGTGTTCTCAAGATCCTGGTTGTTTTTGTGCTTGATGAATGCTAAACCATCATCCCTATATAGGCCTATTTGGTTTGACATGTATGTTTTCCCTATCAAGAATTAATAGGCTAATAAGGTCGCATAACTCAGCTCCAAAGTATGACCCCATGTAACTTTAATTCAGATTATTTCCCAAAAATGCATTGCCGTTAATCAAACCCGGGCCTCCCGCTGGCAGGCGAGAATTCTACCACTGAACCAACTATACTCGTGGTGAGAAAGACAATATTGCGTTTACATTAACTTAAAGTTTTATATTAGGAATTTGTTTACGAAATGCTTCTAATTACAATATTAATTAACGTTGATTTGCTTTATTTTAACCTTATTTTTCAAGACATTTTATTAGGAGTAATTTTTGTTGTAATTTTTTTAGTTTTAAAACTATGTATTATTGGCAAACAATCGTTATTGCTGCTGTACATTTCTTTGTAAAAAAATCTAAAACTTATTTGAATGTATTTTAGATATATAATACATACAATAAGCCCACATGGTTAGACTTCAACAGCGGTACATCGTGTCTGCTTAATGAAGACAAAACCAGGTCGCAAAATGTCACATAGACTGTTGTTTTGATGTTTGTCGGCCAAGTCTAGTGCTTATTAAATGATAGCAAAAATAAAAACCAAAACATCTCAGCTTTACTGAATATAGCAGAATTTTTCTTGTATGTTGTTTAAAAGCTGACTAAGCATTTATTTTATAGGTTTTACATATATAAGTTTCCATTTTAACTTATTAGTTAAACATAACTTTAAATGGTTTACTGCAATTATAATGAACTCAATTATTTACTTAAACAAAAAACACTTTATTTCTACAATTATGCTAGATAAACCTTTGTGTATATACGACAGCTTTACTATGGAAATGTCCTTACTACAGATCATCAATACTAAAAAGCTTACAAAATCTGCTTGTTCAAGTATTACTTGTTCAATATGTTAATAGAAAAACTTTGCAGTTTTATAAAGGATATTGTACTAATTTATTCCAGATGAAAGCATGGAAATTAATTAATTTTGTAAATTTCTAGGAAAATTTTGGAATTTATTTCTGACTTTAGAGGATTTTTAATAAATTTTTACTATTTGAAGGCTTTGGAAAATAAGGAATTTTGTAAAATTAAACTGACAAAATCTGATTTTTTAAAAATTTTATCAAACTTCCTGACTTTTAATCAAAACCCCCCATTTTTTCATGACTTTTGTCATTTTTTTAAATTTTTCCTGGCCATGTGGCAAGCCTGCTGTAGTTTACAACACTTCTTGCATTAATTGAAACATAATAACATTTATTTAAACAGTGTATTTTATTTAATTATAGTTAAAAATGATACATACACTGGTTGTAAAATAATACTGCCTTTAAACTTGAAAATAGAATGTCAGAAGTGGGATTCGAACCCACGCCCACAATTGTGGACCAGAACACTCAGCATCGCATTACGATGAAGCTTTACGCTTGAGTCTGGCGCCTTAGACCACTCGGCCATCCTGACTTGTGGTGAAAACAGTGAAATAGCGTATATATAATATGACGTAACAATGCCACAATTAGATATATTCAAACAATACTTGCCTATCAAAAAATATAATCTACTGAGCAACTATAAAAACAGAAGATATAACAAAATTTTACGTGGGTTGCACTAGTACAACATTTAAAAACAGATATAGCAACCATAAAACAAGCTTTACTAACAAATTAAAAAAGCACAATACCGAATTATCGAACTATATTTGGGAGTTAAAAGACGCAAAAAAAGACTATAATTTTAAATGGGAAATACTCAGCAGAACCAAAACAAAACCGAAAAACAACAAAACATGCCATTTATGTTGCTGGGAAAAGTACGAAATTAAAAAAATTAAAAAAAAAAACTTTCATAAAATAAAAGAAAAGAAAGGCAGCAACCCTGCCTCCATAATCAAAACATGTATTTTAAAAGAACAAAAACCACTAATTAATAACAAAAAATAACAACAAAATAAAACCAAAAACAAGAACAAACAAAGCAAAAATAAGTTGACTTGTACATAAGTTGTTTTTAAAATAGTTGAAACGTCACAATGTGTTTTTATATGTGATTCTTTAAAAAAATTGCTTTGTTATTTATTTCGTTCTGAGAATATGCAAAAAGCATTGAAACTAAGTAAACGATTCGAAAATTAGTCGTTATTTTATATCATAAATAGATATATGTATATTCATAATAAGGCTTAAATTCGTCAAATATAGTTTAAGATTTACTGATCATTTTGGTAAATAAAAGTTTAGTTGAAAAAAGTATTTGATTTTAAAAACTACAAATTCAGGCTTAGTTTGCCCAAAATCCAAGTAAATTATTGTTTTGCATATAATTACCAAAATATTACATATCAGCTACTTACAAACAGTAGCTATAAAATCGCTTGTATGTGCGTCATACCACAAGCCGCTGTGGCCGAGTGGCTAAGGCGATTGAATAGAAATCAATTTGGCTCTGCCAGCGCAAGGTCGAATCCTGCCGACGACGTTTTTTAATTTTTTATTATTGAAGGTTATTTTATACTTTTAGTAGAGAAACATAAATTTCAATTTCAAATAGCAGGATTATAAAGTTTTAGTTAATATTATCATAAACAGACAATCGAAATACATGGTGCCTGCCGCTCAGATCAACTCAGACTTTTCAAAACTTCCCAGCATCGAATCTTCGCCCATTTCAAAAAAACTGAACATGTTCCAACTTCCCCTCGATAACAATAGTAACAACTTTCGAAGAAAAGCAGTGCAGAAAGTCACTTCAATGCAAAAAGTTATTGATGCTTCACCGCCTAGAAAGAAACAGCAGTTTAGTTTTTCAATACTTATACATAGGAAAACTTCTTTTTTAAAGTTACTATTTGGAACTCATTCTTTAAACATAAATAAAGTAGTTACTAATAAATGTTTTTTACTAGTTTAGAAATAAGAGTTAAATAGTAAGATATAGCTCAATTAAAAATGATTATATTTTTTCAATCAAATAACTCATATCTACACTTGTATTTAGATAACACAAACAATTTACTTATATTTATAAAGTTTTTAAAATACTCTTTAATATATAACTAAACATTAGATTACAATATTTTACAGATTTTTTCTGCCAGTAGCTCCCGAATCGCCAGTGAAGCCAAACAACCAAGCGTTTCGTTCAGTCACGTGACAAGTTTTTCGACCAATCAAATATCGACAAGCCGTCTTTCTTCAATTCGGATAAGTTCATCCTGCCTTCGTACAACGGACCCAACGGAACTTTCAGAAAATAAATTTTCTTTGAGATCCGTCGAGGAACTGTGTAAGTTATATATTTTAATGTTTTTTTCGCTAATTAAAAGCTAATTTGACTTCATATAGTATTTAGCATTGTTTTTTTTCTTAATAACTTCTTGTGATCTTTATTTATATAACTAATCTATTAAAGTTAATATTTTTTGAAATTAAGACAATAGCAGCATTATACCAATTTAGTGCTTGTGTAAATATTTTCAAAGTTTTTGGTCTCAGTGTTTTTTTTATAAAATTTTATTACTTATTTTTTTGTTTTAGTTGTTCAAAATTTGTTTATCGAATTTAATTTTTCAGCTGAAAGATACAATCAAGTTTATTGAAAATTTTCAAATTTCATAGCTGTTCAATCTATTGTTAGTTTGTAACAATTTTTACATAAGTAATACTGATTTATTTATTTTTTATTGCAACTTGGTTAACTCCTAAAGTCAACGATGTCATATTCTGTCCTTCTAATATAATCCGTAACGATAGGACAAGTAGAGGTGGAGGTGTTGCTGTCCTTTACAGATCATTATTTTCTTTATATGCTTAGAAATATTTTTTAATGTAACTCTTTAACTGGTTAAAAATTATTAGATAAATTTAAGAAATATTTATAAACGTTATTTTCTTATAACTGTTGTTGTTAAGCAATAAATGGATAACAAAACTGAATAAAAGAACTCCCCGTCGGGGAATCGAACCCCGGTCGCCCGCGTGACAGGCGGGAATACTCACCACTATACTAACGAGGAAGATATGTGGCCAGTACGGGGATCGAACCCGCGACATTCGCGTTATTAGCACGACGCTCTAACCAACTGAGCTAACCGGCCACACGTTCGGTAAGCATTTAAAAGGTCTATACTTCTGACTAGCGTATTATGACGCAACAATACCACAAATAATATTTTGGTAAAATTTCAGTTTATCATACAATTGTGCATTCTTAAATTTTATGAAACTTGTATTTTGGTGTAACTTACTGATGTTTTACAACCTGTTTCCTTGTACAATTATTTAATATTAGATAAAGTTTTAATATAAGTTTTGTCTAATTATATACACATATACCTAAATTTTGTAAGTTATTTGATTTGTTATGTGAATAACTTCTATATTAAAAACTTAATATGTGTGTTTAAATTTGGTTAAGCTTTTATTTAATCAAATTAAAACTTTATGCTAGTATACTTTCTGTTCTACAACAATTCATTTATTGAAAATTAAATACTTGAAATAACTTGTAATATTATTTTACAAAATTAAAAATACTTTCTTGATCAATTATATTGATTTGTTCTTATAAAGATTTATACTGTAACTATATTTGAACAATCTTTTAGCAGTAAAAAGTAAGGTGTAAATTTAAAACAGCTAAACAAATTTAGTTGGAATTTAAAGTTAAGTATTAATATTTTCAGTTTTAAGAAGTTGATTAGTTTGTAGTTACAGCTAAACTATTTTATTTGTACTTATTGCATTTTTTTATAAGTTATTTCCCATGTAGAATAAAACTCAAAAAATTGACATCTTTTGATGTATCTAGTATGTTTAAATGCAAATAGATTATTCTTATAACTTATCTAACAAATATATACCAGTTAAATTTATATTACTTACATTGTTTTTGTATAATTAAATCATTTAAATTTAGTTTATAATTGAGTTAAATACTAATAGAACCAAGTAAAATATAGTATCTCTATTTATTTAAAAATGTTTATAAAATATGAATATTATTTAACATAAACAATGTTTTAGAAGAAAAAATGGCCTGACAGGGGACTTGAACCCCTGAACGTTGGATTAATGGTCCAATGCTCTATCGACTGAGCCAGCCAGGCTTACGCTAAGTAGTTGATTGTTGACGATATAAAACTGATTACTACGTCATAACGCTTATACTGTCAAGTTTTGAGTTTAAAAAATGCAAAACCTTAATTGTTATACTGTGTATATCAAGGCGTGGATAGTTTTGTAAGTTAAAAATAACTTTCCTTTATTTCTTAATTTTCTCTTAATTATAATATAGTTTGTTTACTTAATTATATTATATTTTAACATTAAACGCAGTACTCGTTTTATAAAATAATATATGACTTATAAAAGTATATTTAAAAGTATGATAAGATAGAATTATAAATTGTTGACTAAACTAAGTTATAGTGTGTTAAAATTGTTTAGATGTTTCGAAAGTTTCATCGTCTACACAATAAAGTCAGGAGTTTGAGAATCCAAAATACCTTTAAATACATGTTTGATAATAAGATACTTAAATATACAACTTTTTAAACCACTTAATTTTTTATGCTTAATTTACTTTACTAAACATGTTGTGAAAAGGTATTAAGTTGTTTAATTGTGTTGGAAACTATTGCAAATCTAAAGTTTGTTTTCAAGTTATTTATCATTGTTTATTATTATTTACTTGGGAATAAAGATTTAAAAATAATGTTTATTACGTAACAGTTTTATACAGCACTTCAAAAGTTAGAAAGTGAGACAAAATTGATGTACATCAGATTAGTTTACATATTAATTTTAATATATGAAGAGTTCAAAGCAGAATTAATCATGTTAAACAGATTAAACTTGTTTATTAATTTGTTGCTTATATATTTAAACGTAGCATTGTTACGTCATATTATATATACGCTATTTCACTAATTTCACCACAAGTCAGGATGGCCGAGTGGTCTAAGGCGCTAGACCCAAGCGTAAAGTTTCATCGTAATGCGATGCTGAGTGTTCTGGTCCACAGTTGTGGGCGTGGGTTCGAATCCCACTTCTGACATACTTTTTGCAAGTTTCAAGGCAGTATTATTTTACAACCAGTGTAAGTATCATTTTTAACTATAATTAAATAAAATACACTGTTTAAATAAATGTTATTATGTTTTAATTTATGCAAGAAGTGTTGTAAACTACAGCAGGGTTGCCACATGGTCAGGAAAAGTCAGGAAAAATTTAAAAAAATGAAAAAAGTCATGAAAAAATTGGGGGTTGTGATTAAAAGTCAGGAAATTTGATAAAATTAAAAAAAAATCAGATTTTGTCAGTTTAATTTTACAAAATTCCTTATTTTCCAAAGCCTTCAAATGGTTAAAATTTATTAAAAATCCTTTAAAGTCAGAAAATAATTCCAAAATTTTCCTAGAAATTTACAAAATTAATTAATTTCCATGCTTTCATCTGGTATAAATTAGTACAATATCCTTTATAAAACTGCAAAGTTTTTCTATTAACATATTGAACAAGTACCCTACTTGAACAAGCAGATTTTGTAAGCTTTTTAGTATTGATGATCTGTAGCAAGGACATTTCCATAGTAAAACTGTGGTATATACACAAAAGTTTATCTAGCATAATTGTAGAAATAAAGTGTTTTTTGTTTAAATAAATAATTGAGTTCGTTATATTAAGCAGTTAGTTTAGTATTTTATGTAACAAACTGATGTGTATTCTTAACCTCTTTATAATTTTTTATCAATCTCTTTAATATACAATACAACAGCGTAACAGCACCTCATTGCACATTATATACATTACACAACATTATTTTTGAGTAAAAGAAAGTGAAATTTTACAATTAGAATAGATTGCTTTCTAATTTAATGTAGGTTAGGTATTAATCTTAGAAAATTAAATTGAATTATAATAAAATTAAAGCAAGATGAAATCAGCTTATTACATATTTTCAAATTTTGATTAAATACAAATCAAAATTGTCAAAAAAAAACAAGTTAAATGACAAATGTAAAACACAAGACGTAGTGAAAAACTGTTTTATGGCAAGTTTGAAACGTAAGACTTAATGACAGTAAAACTAAATATCTAAAAAACAAGACTTTAGCACTAAAAGAAATCAACGATTAAATAAAATACAAAAATTTTGGTATTTGAAAAAAAATTGCAAGTAACTTGAAAAACATTATCAAAGGTATTAATACATATTTGAAAGCGAATTTTTTTATATAAAATAGCTATACAATTTTAAACATAATAGCAAAATAAAAATCAATATCTTTTTTATAACTATTCAAAATATAGATTTAATCGTTTGCTAGTAAAAGATCCTAAAATAGATAAAAACAAATTATACAGTAATCTTTTTTTATTGTACCAACATACGTTTCTGTGTGTTAACGGTTCAATACACTTCAAATGGGTTTTTAATGAAAAGAAATACTCGTTAAAGAAAGTATTTCTTTCCGTTAAAAACCCAGTTGAAGTGCATTGATTCGTTAACACACAGAAACATATTTTGGTACAATAAAGGAAGATTACTGTATAATTTGTTTTTATCTATTTTATACCAATAAGATATAATTGTTTGAAACTCAAAAAAAATCATACTTTTAGATATCGCAGCTTTTAAATACTATCTTAATCTTTATTGTTGATTTTTTAAACAAAAAATTTAAAATATTCAGTATTAGAATTGAAATTTTTAAATTATCTTTAGAATAAAATTAAAAAGTTAACTTTTTTGTCTTAGTTCATATTTTTTTAGCTACTTTTTTCAACTGACTTCTCTCTGTCTACAAAATGTGAAGTTTTCTACAAAATTTATATATATTATAAATTACTTTAAGAGACAACATGCAAAGAAAATGTGTATCCAACATGATTTATCTGTTAAATATTTCGATCTACAGATATGTAACTTATGTTTAAAAATATGCAGTTTTTACATTATTTTCATTAATATTTTAACTTATCAGTTAATGAATTTAGTATTATTACATACAACTAGTTTACTAAATTTAGCTGTATTGTAATATTTATTGTAAACTTGTCTTAAATTGTATAGGAAATTTAATAGATTACTATAATAAAACTATGAAAACAAATTGTACAGTAATCTTCCTTAATTGCACCAACATATGTTTCTGTGTGTTAACGAATCAACACACTTCAACTGGGTTCTGTAAAAAATAATTACTGTAATGAAACAATAAAAGCATAGAATAAAGTGGATATATACATGTTTTTCATTATGATAAAATTATTTCTACAGATAATAGTTAATAATAGGTAAAATACTTAATATTAAATCCGACTGTTATAGAACTGTATAATATTTGTAATTATTAAGTCTAAAAAAATTAAAGTAAACTAAAATACACAACAAATCATAATATAAACAAAGCACTCACGTTAATAGGAAAGATAACTAATTAAAATTTACTGTTGTTAATCAATGAACGAAATACATTCATTAAATCTAATAATTACGGTACAATATAAATGAGGGTATTTCAACTGTTTAATTTGTGTTGCAAAGTTTGTTAATTCACTTTTTTATGTTTGTAATCTATTTTGAACAAAATAAAACATCAACCATTGTTTAGTGAATCAATAAAATTTAATAAAACTTAACAACGGCGAAGACAATAAAAATCACAGAAACTCGATGTAACATGTATATTATATATTAAAAGCTTGTAAAGATTAAATCAAAGTTATATACAATTAGGAAGCAGATTAAGTTTAAATGAAAAAATGAAAATCTAAGAAATCAAAACACAAAAAAAAAAACTTGTTATTGAGCTTACAAAGTACTGACCGATAATTAAGTTGCAGTGACATAAATAATAAAACTAAACCGTAAAGTAACAAAAGTTTTAACATTATAATATAACTTTACTTGAGATATATTTGAGTTTAAGTATCAATTTGAGTTTAATATTAGAAGTTTTATTTTACCAAAACTTTAAAAGTACAGATAATAACATGGAAACATTAAAAATTAAATACTCAAAACTCCAATTATTTATAATGAAAGTTAATATAAAGTTCAGAAAAGTTTTACTTCAGTTGCTGTACTTGATAGCTTACACTGTAGCATGATTGCCACAGATCAAACTGAGAAAAACTTCTTGAATTTTCCTGACTAATTACCAAAATTTTCCTGACTTTAATAAATCAAACTCTTAATTTAAACTTATTCTAAAATACCTATTCTAACACTTGAAACTATATAAAGCTTTCAATCTAATTTTAATAAAGGTTAAAACAACAGTTTTTTTGCTGAATTTAATCATCAAACTTCCATTACATCATTTGAACCATCTGTGTATGATTGATATATTTGCAATAAACAGCTCTATCAGCAAAATACTTGTATTATTACCTTATAATCACAGCTTGTCTGAAAAAATTTTGTAAAATTAAACTGACAAAATCTGATTTTTTTTTAATTTTATCAAATTTCCTGACTTTTAATCAAAACCCCCCATTTTTTCATGACTTTTTTCATTTTCTTAAATTTTTCCTGACCATGTGGCAACCCTGCTGTAGTTTACAACACTTCTTGCATAAATTAAAACATAATAACATTTGTTTAAACAGTGTATTTTATTTAATTATAGTTAAAAATGATACTTACACTGGTTGTAAAATAATACTGCCTTGAAACTTGCAAAAAGCATGTCAGAAGTGGGATTCGAACCCACGCCCACAATTGTGGACCAGAACACTCAGCATCGCATTACGATGAAACTTTACGCTTGAGTCTGGCGCCTTAGACCACTTGGCCATCCTGACTTGTGGTGAAATTAGTGAAATAGCGTATATATAATATGACGTAACAATGCCACGTTTAAATATACCAGCAACAAATTAATAAACAAGTTTAATCTGTTTAACATGATTAATTCTGCTTTGAACTCTTCATATATTAAAATTAATATGTAAACTAATCTGATGTACATCAATTTTGTCTCACTTTCTAACTTTTGAAGTGCTGTATAAAACTGTTACGTAATAAACATTATTTTTAAATCTTTATTCCCAAGTAAATAATAATAAACAATGATAAATAACTTGAAAACAAACTTTAGATTTGCAATAGTTTCCAACACAATTAAACAACTTAATACCTTTTCACAACATGTTTAGTAAAGTAAATTAAGCATAAAAAATTAAGTGGTTTAAAAAGTTGTATATTTAAGTATCTTATTATCAAACATGTATTTAAAGGTATTTTGGATTCTCAAACTCCTGACTTTATTGTGTAGACGATGAAACTTTCGAAACATCTAAACAATTTTAACACACTATAACTTAGTTTAGTCAACAATTTATAATTCTATCTTATCATACTTTTAAATATACTTTTATAAGTCATATATTATTTTATAAAACGAGTACTGCGTTTAATGTTAAAATATAATATAATTAAGTAAACAAACTATATTATAATTAAGAGAAAATTAAGAAATAAAGGAAAGTTATTTTTAACTTACAAAACTATCCACGCCTTGATATACACAGTATAACAATTAAGGTTTTGCATTTTTTAAACTCAAAACTTGACAGTATAAGCGTTATGACGTAGTAATCAGTTTTATATCGTCAACAATCAACTACTTAGCGTAAGCCTGGCTGGCTCAGTCGATAGAGCATTGGACCATTAATCCAACGTTCAGGGGTTCAAGTCCCCTGTCAGGCCATTTTTTCTTCTAAAACATTGTTTATGTTAAATAATATACATATTTTATAAACGTTTTTAAATAAACAGAGATACTATATTTTACTTGGTTCTATTAGTATTTAACTCAATTATAAACTAAATTTAAATGATTTAATTATACAAAACAATGTAAGTAATATAAATTTAATTGGTATATATTTGTTAGATAAGTTATAAGAATAATCTATTTGCATTTAAACATACTAGATACATCAAAAGGTGTCAATTTTTTGAGTTTTATTCTACATGGGAAATAACTTATAAAAAAAATGCAATAAGTACAAATAAAATAGTTTAGCTGTAACTACAAACTAATCAACTTCTTAAAACTGAAAATATTAATACTTAACTTTAAATTCCAACTAAATTTGTTTAGCTGTTTTAAATTTACACCTTACTTTTTACTGCTAAAAGATTGTTCAAATATAGTTACAGTATAAATCTTTATAAGAACAAATCAATATAATTGATCAAGAAAGTATTTTTAATTTTGTAAAATAATATTACAAGTTATTTCAAGTATTTAATTTTCAATAAATGAATTGTTGTAGAATAGAAAGTATACTAGCATAAAGTTTTAATTTGATTAAATAAAAGCTTAACCAAATGTAAACACACATATTAAGTTTTTAATATAGAAGTTATTCACATAACAAATCAAATAACTTACAAAATTTAGGTATATGTGTATATAATTAGACAAAACTTATATTAAAACTTTATCTAATACTAAATAATTGTACAAGGAAACAGGTTGTAAAACATCAGTAAGTTACACCAAAATACAAGTTTCATAAAATTTAAGAATGCACAATTGTATGATAAACTGAACTTTTACCAAAATATTATTTGTGGTATTGTTGCGTCATAATACGCTAGTCAGAAGTATAGACCTTATAAATGCTTACCGAACGTGTGGCCGGTTAGCTCAGTTGGTTAGAGCGTCGTGCTAATAACGCGAATGTCGCGGGTTCGATCCCCGTACTGGCCACATATCTTCCTCGTTAGTATAGTGGTGAGTATTCCCGCCTGTCACGCGGGCGACCGGGGTTCGATTTCCCGACGGGGAGTTCTTTTATTCAGTTTTGTTATCCATTTATTGCTTAACAACAACAGTTATAAGAAAATAACGTTTATAAATATTTCTTAAATTTATCTAATAATTTTTAACCAGTTAAAGAGTTACATTAAAAAATATTTCTAAGCATATAAAGAAAATAATGATCTGTAAAGGACAGCAACACCTCCACCCCTACTTGTCCTATCGTTACGGATTATATTAGAAGGACAGAATATGACATCGTTGACTTTAGGAGTTAACCAAGTTGCAATAAAAAATAAATAAATCAGTATTACTTATGTAAAAATTGTTACAAACTAACAATAGATTGAACAGCTATGAAATTTGAAAATTTTCAATAAACTTGTTGATATTTTTCAGCTGAAAAATTAAATTCGATAAACAAATTTTAAACAACTAAAACAAATAAATAAGTAATAAAATTTTATAAAAAAAACATTGAGACCAAAAACTTTGAAAATATTTACACAAGCACTAAATTGGTATAATGCTGCTATTGTCTTAATTTCAAAAAATATTAACTTTAATATATAAGTTATATAAATAAAGTTCACAAGAAGTTATTAAGAAAAAAAACAATGCTAAATACTATATGAAGTCAAACTAGCTTTTAATTAGCGAAAAAAACATTAAAATATATAACTTACACAGTTCCTCGACGGATCTCAAAGAAAATTTATTTTCTGAAAGTTCCGTTGGGTCCGTTGTACGAAGGCAGGATAAACTTATCCGAATTGAAGAAAGACGGCTTGTCGATATTTGATTGGTCGAAAAACTTGTCACGTGACTGATCGAAACGCTTGGTTGTTTGGCTTCACTGGCGATTCGGGAGCTACTGGCAGAAAAAATCTGTAAAATATTGTAATCTAATGTTTAGTTATATATTAAAGAGTGTTTAAAAAACTTTATAAATATAAGTAAATTGTTTGTGTTATCTAAGTACAAGTGTAGATATGAGTAATATAGGTTGAAAAAATGTAATCATTTTTAATTGAGCTATATCTTACTATTTAAATCTTATTTCTAAACTAGTAAAAAACACTTATTAGTAACTACTTTATTTATGTTTAAAGAATGAATTCGAAATAGTAACTTTAAAAAAGAAGTTTTCCTATGTATAAGTATTAAATAACAAAATTACTGTTTCTTTCTGGGCGGTGAAGCATCCATAATTTTTTGCATTGGAGTGACTTTCTGCACTGCTTTTCTTCGAAATTTGTTACTATTGTTATTGAGGGGAAGTTGGAACATGTTCAGTTTTTTTGAAATGGGCGAAGATTCGATGCTGGGAAGTTTTGAAAAAACCGAGTTGGTCTGAGCGGCAGGCACCATGTATTTCGATTGTCTGTTTGTTTAAATACTAATTAAAATTTTATTGTATGTTATTTAATTGTGAAATTTATGTTTCTCTACTAAAGGTATAAAATAAACTTCAATAATAAAATATTAAAAAAAGTCGTCGGCAGGATTCGAACCTGCGCGGGCAGAGCCCAATTGATTTTTTGTCAATCGTCTCAACCACTCGGCCACAAAGACCTGTTGCAAGAGGCATATACAAGCGAATTTATAGCTACTGTTTGTAAGTAGCTGAAATGTAATTGTTTGGTAATTATATGCAAAACAATAATTTACTTGGATTTTGGGCAAACTAAGCCTGAATTTGTAGTTTTAAAAATCAAAAATTTTATCAACTACACTATTTTTTACCAAAATCATCAGTAAATCTTAAACTATATTTGACATTTATAAATATACATATATCTATTTATAATATAAAAAAACGACTAATTTTCGAATCGTTTACTTAGTTTCAATGCTTTTTGCATATTCCAAATACTTTGCAAAATACCAAAAATTGTTGGTATTTTTCAGCTGAAAAATTAATTTAGGTAAAAAAAGTTTGAACAACTCAAACAAAAAATTAGTTATAAAATTTCATTAAAACATTGATACTAAAAACTTTAAAAATCTTTATACAAGTATTAAGTTGGTATAATGCTACAATTATCTTAATTAAAAAACATATTAAAATTTAATTGATAACTTAGATAAATAAAATTTACAATAAGGTTTTTAAAAAAATTCTAAATACAAATTGAAGTTTTCTTTTAATTAGCAACAAAAAAGCATCGTTTGTAAGTAGCTCACAAGTAGTAATTGTTATGCATACATATGATAAACATGAGTTTACTTGGATTTTGGGCAAACTAAACGAGCATTTGTAGTTTCAAAAAAAAAAAACTTTTATCAGCTACATTGTTGTTAAAGAAAACTATCAGTATATATAAATAATTATACATATATATATATAGTAAATTTTCATTATTCATTAAACAGCATACCAATAAGTAGTAGTTATATATACATATATATATATATATATATAACCTCTCAAATTATAGATTTTGAATTCAATAAAAAGATCATAGTTATAAATACTAAAGTTACAAAACTTAAAATATAATTGCGGTAAAACATTTAAAATTTATTTATAAATAAAAAAATTGTAAATTTTATAAGTAAAACCTAGAGAAAATTATGTTTTGTCAGCTTTTAAAAAACACATATTTTAATAATATTTCTGCTATCTTCAGAAAAGCTTAGATGTTTTGCTTTATTTATGCTGTGATTTAATAAGCACTAGACTTGGTCGACAAACATTAAAATAACAGTCTATGTGACATTCTTCGGCCTGGTTTTGTCCTCATTAAGCAGACACAGACAAGATGAACCGCTGTTTAAGTCTAACCATGTGGGCTGATTGTATGTAATGTATTTCAAAAAATATATTTAAATACTATAACTTGAGTAAGTAGAAGAAGTTTTAGATTATTTTACAAAGAAATGTACACCAGCTACTACAATTGTTTGCAATTAGTACATTGTTTGAAAACTTTAAAAATTATATCACAAATTTATTTATGTTTTGTTGGATTTAGAAGCATTTCGTAATTTTATTCAATTTTATAAACAAAATTTGTTTTAAATAGATTCAGTAACAAGTAAATGTATTGCTACAAAATTCAACCAAAAACTATTTTAGGGCTATTATTAAATGATAAAAAGATGCGCCCAACGTGGGGCTCGAACCCACGACCGTTGGATTAAGAGTCCAACGCTCTACCGACTGAGCTAGCCGGGCACGTTCGGAACTAACTATATACATTTTATGAAGCCTCTGTGACGATGTACTGACGTAATAATGCTTTCACTGCCATCAAAAAGGGCTCGTCCGGGAATGGAACCCGGGACCTCTCGCATCTATAGCGAGAGTCATGCCCCTAGACCAGGGGACGGCAGGCAGTTGGTGGTCGCGGGCCAAATTTCAAGTTTCCAAAATCTTCGCGGGTCGCAGTTTTAGTTTTAGTGACATTTGAATACTCGTTTGGTTTTAGTCTTAGTCACACTAGAGAAAAGTTTTACTTTTATTCAATTTATTGTTTTATATGACTTTTAGCTATACATAGAATGTCTATTTAAATTAATATTTATTAGAATAGAATTTACATTGACTAATAAACTTAAGTGTTAATAAACTATGTACTTTAAGAAGCACTTAAAAAGTTAAACTTAATATTTTTGTAATTTTACTTACAACCTAACTCTCTATAAAAACCTAACTTGAAAGACAATTTATGGGTTACTTTTATACATTTGTTACATTATCAACCGTTTTTTCAAGAATATTAACTTTAAAAAAATTTTTGCGTGTTAAATAATTTACACTTACTAAAAATTTAGTGATTAGTTAACTTAATTAAATTAATACCTGTTTGTATTCCAGAAAGCTAAAACAAATTCTTTCAAAATAGTTAATTTTCAAATACTTTGATAAAATATTTTATTAGTAATTAGTCTTTTAAATAGTTGCCATTTTAAAAGCAAAAATGTCTGAGATGTATCAAACCAGCCTAAGTTTATTAAAAGTTAAAAAAGCCAATAAATAGTTGTTATCAAGCTAAAATACCTAGTTAAAATATCATCATTATCAAAAAGTACACAAAGTGTAAGAAAACAAGAAAAAAATACAATTAGTAAGCTACACTACAGTCATAAAAACTATTCTGAGAATTGGAAGACTTCTTTAAAGTGTTTGAAATAAAAGTTTCACAAACATCTGAGATTTTAAGCTTTTATAACAGCCTGTTTGTGTAGCAACCAAATTAAAAAAAAGTTCACAACATATAGAAATAACGAAGGTTATTAACAGTAAATAAACTACTTGCCAAAAAAATATAAGTTAGCTGGAATGGATAATTAAGTTTCTTAAACAAATTTAACAAAAGTATAAAAATTTATTGAGTCATTAGCGAAATAGAAAAACTTATTTTTTAATAAACATTATAGCAATTCTTTATCTGCAATATAAATATTTCATTTAAAAATAGTAATTGTAAAATATAAAACGAGCTTAAAAAAAAATTAGTTTTGAGTTATTGCGAGAAAAATTTAAATCAAATCACCAAAGTCAGTTCCAACAAAGCACATGATTATCTTCAGTAACTACAGAATGATCAGACAAAATTGTAAAGTTATAAAGTAGCAAAATTTATTACTTAAAATGAGATACCGTTTATAGTTAAAAACTTTTTAAAGAATTAATGTTGGCGGTAAGGAAAAACTTTTGTTTATTTCTTTAATTACAACAAGAAGTGGTGTTTAAGAAATTTATTAAGTTTATAAAGTCGCATAAATCAAATTAGGACTTTAATCAATCTGTTACCATGTGAGTACTGATAGAAAAACTATTGCTCATCTGAGAATGTTAATTAGAGATGTTTTTACTAACTTTGACATTTTAGTAGAATTTCTTGGTTTAGTTCCAACACGAAGCACAACAATCAGTAAAATTTTACAAATAAAGGTGAAAAGCAACAATACAAAGTTTTTGGAAGTACAATTCCTTCTTTTATTTTTAGTAAAAAGTTTAACTAAAGTTTAAAAAAATGTCTTAAAAAATATATCTATATTAAACAATACTGTTAAGTTACTTTAGTATATTTTTTAATTAAAAAAAATTCATTTGGTAATTTTTTTTGTCAAATCGAAATTTTATTAGTTTACATGTAAAAGTTGATTAAAATTCCAGGTTTTTCAAAATTCTCAAGTTCAATTTTTTTTCCAAAATTTTTAACATAAATTTTCAAATTCAAAGCTTTTCAGGGATTCAAATTTTTTGGCAACACTGTTTGTTCACACTTAAATGTACACAATAATATAAACAATATGTTGAATTATATTAGCTACAAAACTTAAAATTTAACATATATTACAACTCAAACTAACACTGTGGATTGAAAAAAAAACATACATCATAAGTTTAATTTGCCACTCTTTTAAGCAAAAAAGCCAGCCTGAGTCAACAAAAACTTTCCTGATATTTTTGTATACAAAAAAAACTCTAGTCAAAAACTTAAAAAATGACTTAGTTGGCCTGGGATTTGAAGTCTTCAAGTAGTGATAGTCTGAGTGTGTGGCAATGTTAAATTGTTTATTTGCTTGAATTTGAACTATTTGATTAAAAATGTACAAACTTATTAAATTTACCATCCCTAAATCTAGTTTATATTAAATAGATAGCTCCAAAAAACAGCAATTGTGTGTATTAATATGCAAGGCATTAAAATTAACTTAGTTTGACAAAAGCAATGTTTGAAAAATGAAAATGTATACATAAAAAAAACTATATTGATTTATGTCATATATATTGTTTTAAATGTGTCTGTACAAATTTAGATATTACATGTAGAAACAACAATGTAGAAAATTATGCATAAACTAGACTTAAACTAACTAATATTAAAGTATTAAATAAAAAGTGGCTTAAAATATGAGCATCTTTTTAAGTTGATGTGCATAGAAATTAATTTAAATTGCAAAAAAAACTTCTAGAAAATTAAAATATGTCGAAACAAAAATCAAATAAACCTTATTTCTTATTACTATGTTTTTTTTATATGTTTTTACACTAGAATATAACATTTACAAATAAAAAATCTATAAAAGAAATTAAGGTATAAAAAATAATGAAAAAGAATATCTAAGATATAAAGAAATGACACTTCAGTTAATTACTGTGCATCACTTTTGTACAACATTGAAAACACTTGCATTTAGTTTGTTTTATAAATAGGCATTATGTAACTAACTTATTAATCCCAAGCACTCTTTAAACTCATTTTTCAGATAACTACTTGCTGTTGTAAATAAGAAGTTATTATGAAACTGAGAAAAAAATCCTGTTTGAATGCTAATCTGTCTTTTTCACATTTTTAAACTAAAGCAGTAATTTCTTCTAAATATTTTAAAATGTTATACAGAGACTTAAAACCAAGCTAATCAAATTAAGTCGAATTACCGAAAAAAAATTAATTTGAAATATATTTTTGCTTTAGCGGGCCACATTTAGATGCTCGCGGGCCACAAAAATTTCTTTCGCGGGCCGCATTCCATTCAAAAAAAAAACGTGCTCGCGGGCCGCAGATTTATCCTTCGCGGGCCGCAATTGGCCCGCGGGCCGCAGTTTGCCGACCCCTGCCCTAGACCAACGAGCCACTTACGTGAACATGTCTTGTTCGCATTCTATTCATTTAACATGTATTTATGACGCAATAAAGAGGACGATGTTGTGGTGTTTGTCAAAACTGTGCGTCTTATAGTTATTCAATGTCAGTTTTTATTTTATTTAAATAATGTAAGGCACATCCTATATCGTCTACTTAAAGCTACAAGATTTTAAAACAATTTATGAGTGTACCAAATAGTTATTTTCTGTGTAATTTAAAAAAGTAAATTACACCTTGCATTTAATTTAACTAACTAAGGATATATAAATATTTAGTAGTTTAGTTTAATGATATATACCTACTAATTTATCTTTTAAGACAGTGGTCTTAAATGTGAAAAAATGAGTATATTTAAGCACTTAACAACATTTCTGTTGACATTAGAAATTAGATTAACAAGCAAAAATTACAATTACAAAATTTGTTTATATATTTTAACTTACTAGAACGAAATGATAAGTTATAGTAAAATCTAAGAAATAATTTGATATTGGAAATAAATAAACTATGTACATACTAATTTTATATGCAATTTTTTTATTTATTTTAGTTATAGTTTTTACGTTTTACAAAATTCCTGTGCAATTAAAAAAAACGTTATGAAAATACTATTAGTAACTTAACATCCCAATATTCACAACCAAATTTATTTGCAAACTAGTTTGCTACTTTAAATAGTTAAAAGAATATTAATTTTTTAAAAATTAAATAGTTTACTAGATGTCATAAACTAACCAATTTAATATTTAAAGTAAAAACTTTCTAATTCTGTTAAGTATTGTATTCATAATTTGGGTATGTTGTTTAACATTAAATTTACAACTAAGTTTCTTTTATAGATACATTATCACTATATGTTATATTTGAAGGTAAACATAAACATTTAAAATACGATAACAATAAGAAACAAGGTTTATTTTATTTTGGTTTTGAAAAACTTTGATTTTAGTAGAAGTGTTCTGTGCCTTTTAAATTAATTCCTATGCACAACAATGTGCAGAGATGCTCATTTTTAAACCACTTTTTAAATAACACTCAAGTAAGTAAAAACACCTCTAATAAAAAAAATTAGATGAGCAGTATCTGTTGTATCAGTGTTCTCATCTTAACAGGTTGATTAAAGTTCTAATTTGATTTATGCGGCTTTATAATCTTCAGACATTTCCTAAACACGACTTTTTGTTGTCATTGAAGAAATAAACAAAAAACTCTTACTACCGCCAACACAAATTCTTTAAAAGAGTATTCAGTTATAAACGAAGTTTTCTCTTTAGTAACTACTTTTGCTACTTTATAACTTGCCTTGACAATTTTTTCTGATCACTTTGTAGTTTTTGAAGATAATAATGTGCTTTGTAGAAATTGACTTAAGCGATTTTTTTTTGTTTCTTGCAATAACTTCTAACTATCGTTTTGTAATTTGTATGGTTCTTCTTATATTTCATATTTACTCTTTTTTAAATGCAAAGAAATATGGTTGCCAAACAAACCAGCTAGTTTGGAAATTTGAAAAACTCACACTAGGTTAAACCTGTTTAAAACCATTAAAAAACTCAGACGTGTGTTAAATTTTTATTTTAAATACTTTGAATTAATCTTCGAATTCTCAGAACAGTTTTTATGATTTTAGTGTATTTTACTAATTGTAATTTTTTACTAGTCTTTTTACATATAATGTACTTTTTTATAATGGTAATATTTTAGTTAGGTAAGCTTTTGTTTTTGAAAAAATTGCACAGGAATTTTGTAAAACGTAAAAACTATAACTAAAATAAATATAAAATTTTTGCTTATTCAACTTTTAATAAACTTAGGCTGGTTTTGTAAAATGTAAAACCTATACCTAAAATAAATAACGAATTTTTAGCTTTTTTAACTTTCAATAAACTTGGCTGGTTTGATGTAACTTAGACATTTTTGCTTTTAAAGTGGCAACCATTTAAAAGAATAATTAATTATCAATAAGTAATTTTTAGAAGTATTGAAGCATTAATTATGTTAAATTGTCTTTTTAGTTTTATTACGATACAAATAGATATTAGTGTTGTTTAGATATCTAGTCACTGAATTTATTAAAAATTGCAAATTTTTTGAAACACAAAAAAATTTTCAACAGTTAATATTTTTCTAAATATGAAAAAGTAATTATAAGTATTATAACACAAAAAATGTATAAGAGTTACTTATAGATGTTTTTCAAGCTCGGATTTTATAGAGAGTTAGGTTGAAAATAAAACAAAATAAATATTAAGTTAAACTCACTTACTGTATAAGATAATACAAAGTTTATTAAGACTTAAGTACATTAGTCAATGTAAATTCTATTCCATTAAATATGTTTAACTTAAATAGGCAGACTATGTATGTCTAAAAGTCATTTGAAATAATAAACTAATTAAAAGTTTTTCATTAGTGTCACTAAACCTAAAACTTTGGTCCGCGAAGATTTTAAAATTTGGCTCGCAAGCCAACTGCCTGCCGACTCCTGCCCTAGAGCAACGAGCCACTTATCTGATCATGTCTTGTTCGCATTTTATACATGTAATATGTATGAGTTATGACGCAATATAGAGGATGTTGTTGTGGTGTTTGTCAAAACTGTGTGTTTTATAGTTATTTAAAGCCAGTTTTTGTTTAAATTTAAGTATTGTAGTAGAGTGTAGACAGTGCAGCTTATATTCTAGTAATACAGCAAACACTTATTTGCATTTAAATTAGTTTGAAATTTACGTTTGTATTTTATACAGTCTGTGAATGAACTACTAAGACCAAAAGGATCAATATTTAAATTGCATCATAAAATTTTTTGTTTTTAAGAACTACTTATCAATAGCTTAGTAATATTAGTTGAGTATTTTATAAATTTGTTTAATAGATAACTGCAGACTAAGGGCATAGGGAGGGGGGCGAAATTAATTTTTATTGTTTTATTATTTTTTATTTAAATAACTTAATTACCAGTTCCTTCTACCGTTTTGAAAACTCAAAGTAAATTTTGAGATAAAAACAAGCAAAGTAAGAGATAAATAGACACTTTATGGGAAGTGCAAACTAAAAGAACGAAAATAGACAGTTTCACTATAAATTTAGCTTTTCCTATCTTTTTTTGAGATATACACTTCAAATTTTCAGGAAATGTTCCTTGCAATATTTAAGGGCATATGGGGGAGGGGGGAACGGTTAAACACTTGTTTTGAAATTTTATTTGGTTTTATATAGTTTTTACTAAGCTACAAGATGCTTTTACATAAATTCAAGCTAATTTTTGAGATATAGCCGGTCAAAGTCGGAGGCAACAATAGGATCCTTATGGGAGGCGCAAACTTAAACGGCGAATAACTAGAAATCACTAAAAATCTATCTTCTACGTTTTTGAGATGACTACCCCAAATTTTCATGAAATGTTCCTTGTAATATTTAGAAAACTTTGTCTGAACAAAAATTAAAAAAAAAACGTATCAGCACGCTTGTAACACCTGTGTAATTACAAATTGATGCTTAAAGATTAATCTTCTAAATTATACCACATAATAAAAATATTAACATTATATTTGTTAAGGTTACTTACTGAACAAGATCTCTTCGTAACTATTTTTTTATAGCGAAAAATAACTTTTTTTAGTGAACAAAATACGTCAAAAATTTAAGGTCAAAGACTGATTTGCAAAACTACATACCTTGGGGAAGACGCCCATACCATTTTCAAAGACCATTTTTGACTGTTTATAGGAGGATTATCCGAAACAAAGTTTTCAAAGCAAAATTTTAATTTTCATTGTGATGTCATTTTTAAACAAAATTTTGAAAATCAGACTTGTTTGCAAAAGTACAGGGTTTAGGAAAGACGCTAATATCTTTTTAAAGACCATCATTGACTCTTTGTAGGAGAATTCTCCGAAAAAAGCTTTTTTAGGATATAATATATATAAAAAAATGTACTACTATTGTGACGTAATTTAAGGTAAGTTAAAAATTATATACTTAAAAATAAAACTGTTTTCTGAAACACCAGACCTTCTAGAACAAGAAGATACTTTTTTTTTTGGTATGTACTTAACTTTTATATAATAAATTATCTTTTGAAAAAAAACTTTGAATACTTGGCGAATACTACTTTAAATGCTGCAACGTTCCATATCTTCAAATATTGTGACAATATTTGTCGTACAGATTACAACGAAATTAGTCATAAATTTTGTCTCGGATTAACGCTCTTAGCTACAAAAAAAAGACTCTATAAAGCTTAAATGGGTTGATACAATTTAAATACATTTCAAGTTTTTTATTAAAACAAGATATAAAATATGTTTCTGTTTAATCAAAAGTGAACTGAAAAATAATTTTGTTTTAATTATTATAAACTAAAAAAAAACAAGATTTATGAAATAGTTTCAATAAAACTATCAATTACATTTATTAGATAATTAAAACGAAATATTAAAGAAAATAATTGATGATAAAATTTTAAAACTAAATGGAACTATTTAAAACAATTAAGAATTCTAAAGAATTAAAAGAAGATTAATTTAAACTTGAACAAATCTAATAATTAGAAGAATCAAAAATTGATATGAGTTGAGTAATAATTAACAATGAACTTAAATTTAAAAAAAATTAAAAAATAGAATCAAAAATACATGAAAAAGTTTTTCTAGCTTCTTCTAATTCCTTATCTTGATTTGAAGTACTTTTTTGTTTTTTTCTATAAATATGATTTTTATTTTATAAACTTCAAAAAAAGTTCATATTTAAATACAATTTTATAACTTAACAAGATATTATTATGCATTTGTAATTGAAATAAAAATAGTTTAAATATCTTTATTAGCATCTTGGTTTACAATTTGTTTAGTCTTGTAAAATGTAATCGAAATTTCAACTTTGTGTTTAAAAAAACATTTATTAACTAATAATGAAAATACTTAAAAATCTGTCAAAGAAAATATCTACAAACTAAACTTACAAGTTTATTAAAATAACTAAAAATTCAGGAACTACACATCAAAATATTGCAAAATCATTTTAAAGTTGTGAATTTTAAAACTTTAAGCATCTTAAAAAAATTAATCGAATGTTATTATTATTGTTGTATCATTATTTAATTTTAATAAATCTAATTTTAGTAAAAAATGAATACTAACTGAGTGAAGAACTTGTTATTATTGACTTCAGCTTTTATTTTTCATTTCTACAAGAATTTTCAGAACTAAAGGAGAGAAAAAATATCAACACGTTGACTATAAAAACTACTTACTGTCAAAGTAACTTAAAAACAACTAACAGTGCTATTATTATGGAAAAATGAATCATTGTTAAATGAATCAGTTTCATTGGATATTTTGGAAGATTCTTTTTTAAAATTCTTCAATGGTTTAGTTTTATTATCAAACTTTTTTGGTATTTGAATTCAGGTAGACTTTTTTCATACTTTAAAGGCTGGTCAAATTTTCTAAACTAAATATTTTATTATATACATACTTAAAATTAACCTAATTCAAATACGGGAACAGGTCAAAAATGCACGGAGCGTCACTTTTACACGAGCTTTGACTGTTCTAATTAAGAATTTTTATAATCTAAAACATTATTTTGAAAAAAAAAAATTGCATGTTCATTTAAACATTGAACTTTTTTGATAATACTTTGGTCAGTTTGTGTAAAAGTGACGCTCTGTGCATTTCTGACACCTAGCCGTAATACCTGGCCGCTAAAAACTAAAAAAAAAATCATTACAAAAATGGTCGAAGAAAAAACAGTCAAGCTAAACTTCTACTTAAAAAATTTTTATTTTGTTGTTGGTTATTAAGAGAAAAAAGAATTTATCAAAGTTCAAAGGCTTGTTAAACTTTTTGAACTAAAACAAATATTGCCTTAGAAATATTTACAAAAAGTAAAAAAAAACTTATAAACAATAACTTTTTGAATACTTGAGAAAAAACAGTAAAATAAAACAAACATTTTGTTGTGGATTTTTATTTGAGAAAGCAGACTTTTCAAAGCCGTCAAAAGTTGAATCTTTGTTAATTTTTCCACACTACAAAGTTAAAACAGTAAAAACATTTAGTCTTTTATTTTGTTTATTTAGGGCTAAAGAGCATAAAAATAAAAAGCCTTCATTGTTTTAAGATAAAACGTTTTAAAACGTTTACCTATTATCACGTCACAATTAAAATTTTATTTGAAATCTATTTCAGCTGGGCAAAAACGAGCATTTTTTGTTAAGGAAACTTCTAATCTTTCAGTGTTAAAAATTTAACATTCATTATTGAAAGTTTATTAATTAACCAAAACAAAGTTAATAAACAACGTTTTTAAGGATATTCTAAGAATTATTTTTTTCAGGGGGTTCACAGGAAACAGGAAACCAGTTAAAAGACGCCCCTGAGTAATAATATCACTTGACTTAAATATTTAGTTGTTTAAAAGTTTTTGTAAAATATACTTTTTAAGTTAAAATTAGTTTTTTAACTAGATCGAAAACTAAAGTTATTGGTTTTCGAGTTTTCTAATAGTATTAAGGTTATTAATTACTTACTCTTAGGTATTTTAATTTAAATCGATTTTGTCTCGAAGACCTTATTATAAGTTAGATGGTTATATATATACACTAAATGAAATTTTAAAATACAGACTAAATTTTCAAATGGTGTTAAAGTTAACAAGTTTGTCAGAATAAAAAATTGCTTACCTTAATAGTTAAAAAATATCAAACGGTCCTAAAAACTGTATTTGCAATAAAATAGGTAAAAATTATGAGAGAATGTAAACTAAAACCTTCTTTTATAACAAATTATTGTTTACGTATATTAAATTCTTATATTCGATAAAGATTTATAAATACAAAGGATCTAGAAAAATACTTTTGATCGATTAAAATTAAATCAGGTTCCATAAATTTGATCACTGGAAAAAATCTATATTGAATTTTTTTCAGATAGTCGTATTTCAGGTATTTTATTTTACAGAAATTTAGTATACAGTACTTTCATCAAAAACACATACTACATTTTGAGACTTAAATTTAACTGACTAAAAATTGCCAGTATTCCTAAAGATCAGTCTGATTTGCATATATGCTGAATCAACAAAAAAAATTCTATGTAATTTTTGTTCTAATTAGTAGAACTTTATATTTTGAATTTTTAATTTGTTTGGGGAAGGTGGGTTAGGTATAACGGTATACATTAAAAAAAAGATTTTTTTAAGCAAATTTAAAAAAAATTGAAAGTTTGCGCTCGTAAACAATCATTTTAAAATCTTGATAGTTTTTGACAAAGTTTCAACAACTGGATATCACTCTTGTAAAGAAAATACAAGCAATTTCAAACCTACATATAACATCTAAACTTGAAGTTTATAATGCTACTGAAAGATGTTTAAACTATATTTTTGAAAATCGTAGCAAACATGCAAAAGATCTTTTGGTAAAATTACGTCTTTTCTTGTTTTCAGATCACACTTTGAAACACTTCTTACTAAAAGTTCTCCTAAATTGAAGAGTGTGTTCCATTATTTAACAAAGTTTTATCATGCAAAGAGAAATTTTTAGATCCAAATCTAGTCTTTGTAATTTAAATAGATATTTTAAACAAGATAAAAAACGTTTTTTAGTCTATAAATTTCGCATAAAAATTTTTATCTTAAAAATATTGTTCAATTTAAGGCAAGTAATTTCCAAACTGCTCAAAATTTATGAAGAAAACTTTTGTTTTAAAGCTGATTGCCCCAAAAACAATGTTTTTGAATTTTGTGATTATAGTTCTAACAATTTTGTCAAAAAATCGGTTAAAAAATGTTCACGTTCGACTAAAACGTGAAAGAAGGTAACTGATATATACGATATCGTTTATAATTGCAGTTTTTGTACATTAATGGACCAAGGATACTTGATGGTAGGATTGCTTTTAGAGCCAAATAAAAAAACTGCGTTCAGTGAGACACAGTAAGTAACAAATTGATAAAACTTACCAGAATGAATTCATTAAGATCGAATGCAGCTTGTGCAGTTTAAAAAAAATGTGTTGTCTGGAGGACTAGGTTTGAGTCACACTTTTTTAACACTGTAAAGCATTATGACGTCAAAACAGATACTTGTTCAATTTAAACATGAAAACAAAAAAAAAAAACAAGCCACATTTAAGTTGTTGCAAAAAACAAATTGTATGTAATAGATTAGATTTTTCACCACGTGAAGTTTTTGACAATATTTATAAAACTTTATTGAACTAAAGTGTTCATAAATAATTACAAGTTATGTTGATGAATTCTGAGTTTTAATGGTGTAGAAGCTAAAATATTTGTAATCGAACACCTAAACACATTTTCACTACTTTGTTATGATGTTGACAAAGATGACCAATCAAAAGAATCAATTTGAGTAACTAAAAGGTGTATAATTATCGTTGTGTAAAATTTCCATCATACTAATTACTTTAGCTAATAAAAGAATATTAATTTTAATTTTTACTTCTTTATTATTAATTCTAGTAAAAAAAAAACTTTTTATTAACATTAGGTGCTAAAGCTACATTCTTTCTACGTAATTTCTGAAAACTTATAAACTAAACAAAAGTTTATACGAGGGGTGGAAAACATACGGCCCACGATGTGAAAATGACCGACCGGACAATGTTTTTAAAATTCAAGTGGAACCCGGCTTGCGATCTTTTAAGCGGCCTTCTAAATTTAAACGAGGTTTTCTAAAATTCGAAATGAAAGTTCCAAAAAAGTGTCTCAGGTTTACAGTATATTTTGAACTTACATTAGATATAGTAAAAAATTCCATGAAGAATTATCATTTTGTCGAAATAAAACAGATAATTGAGTAATTTTCATGAATTAAATTTAATTGAAATGCTCAAGCTCACAATGGAATAAATTTTTCCACATCTGGCTCACCAAGAAAAAATATACTCAATTCTACATTTTAATCTTCAAAATTTTCGATACGCTTACATGTTTAAAGTTATTGTATTTAAAAATGTTGTTTTTTAGTTGTGCTATAGTTTTTAATTGCCAATAAATAATTAACGAAAAAAAAAATTAACTATATAGTTTGTAATAAAAGTTTACCTCTTTACTGCTTTATAAATAACATTTTTATTTATTTTGTGTTAATAAAACGTGTGTATGGTAACATTTGATAAATGAACAAGTAATTCAAATTGTAATGTGTTGAAAAGTTATCTAAAGCGTTTATAAAAGTAGTTAAGTTATAGAATGTTTAGTAAATTGAAAATTATTGTGTATAACTTCAAACTTAAAATTAAAATGCACAGACCTGTTTAGATAATGGATTTAAAACATACATTAAGCGAACCTGAACATTTTTGTTTTATTTATTAAGAAACAACAACTTTTAGATATAACCTTTCTATAAAAAACCTTTTAAACAGTTATGTAATTTAACAATCCGAAAAAGCATATAATTTTGACTGACCGTCTACCTTTTATTTCATTAATAAATATCTGCCTAGACCTACAGGAAAAAATCAATGACACTTAAACAGATTTGTTTGTTAATGCAACAAGTAGGAGGATGATCATATCTCGTCTAGTTAATTTTTTTTCTAACATTCAATTAAGTTTATATAATATATAAAAAAATTGGTTTATTTTAATTGTTTTAAGCACAACTAAAATAAAACTTATGTTGATATATTCATTATTTTAAATTTACTATATTTAAATGCGTTAAAAACATTTAAGCTTAAACAAAATAACAACAAAAAAAGAACTTAAAAAAAATATATATTAATACTTATACTTAAAATAATTGAGAGCAAAAGATCTTTTAAACTCTTTTATTATAAAGTAAATGTAAAATAACAAATATAAAAACTTAAGTATTAATTCAAGTCCTAATTAAAATATTTTGGATGTTATATAAACCTAATTGAAACTTTTTTAAAAGATTAACTAGACGAGATTTGATAACCCTCAAGATTTATTTCATTAATAAACAAATTTGTTAACTTGTTATATCTAAAAATTATAATTTTCAACTAAGTTAAACAAAAGTGTTCTAAAGTGTTTAAAGATTGTTTTAATTCCATTAACTAAACAGGTTTTTGCAAGCTGTTGAACAATTTGTGCAGGTTTTTAACAGGGTTGCCAAATGTTTTTGGCAAATTTTCTCCAGGTTTTAAAAGGACACATTTTTGGGTCTATTTTGAGTTTTAAGTTAAGTTTAAGGTAAGAAACTGTGTTAAGTAGTATAAAAACATTGAAAAGATACTGTAAAGCTACTTTGAATATGTTTTTTAATAATTTTTTTTTTATGATGACAAAATGTTTTATCTATATGATAGATTTTTTGTGTCAAATCGAAATTTTACTACTAAACATGTTAAAAATCCAATACTTTTAGCCTAAATTGTCAAATTCCAGGATTTTTATCAACCCTGTTTTAAGCTTAAAGTAGAAACTTACAGTCTATAACATAGTAATATATTAGTCAACAACAATACAACACTTGCACTATACTTACAACAAAGCTCTAGACTGTAATATGCAGCGACGTCGCGTGGGGTGGAACGCTGGAGCTCCACCTAAAAAAATGAAAAATTATGCTTTTTTATTTTATTTTAGAGTTTAATTCTTTGAATACTTTGCTTTAAATGGGCCCTTGCTTTAGCTGTACAACCCCAAACTACGTCAAAGTAATTTTATTTTAAAGCTGAGGAATTAAGCTTTGAAATGATATAAATTTTTTTTATATTAGCTTGAAAAAAGGAAAGTTATGTTATCATGAATTTATACAAAAAATACAGCCAAATGTGTACATGAACGTCCTAAATTTCCCTGATAAATTATTTTTTTTCAAATTTTTATATTTGATGTTCAAAAAGTTCGTAAAATTGAAGATGCAAGCTCAATCTGTGTCAGCTGCATCTTAAATGTTTACAAGTTTTCTGTACAAAAAATGTTGAAAAGTTGAATTCAAGAGCTGCATGAACTTTCAGCACCATGTGAATTAAACCATGATTAACATTTAAAATTTGCTAAAATGCCAGAACAATAAGACAAGTTGAACTCGAGCAGGGAATACTTAAGCAGAGCAACTTGAGCTGGGGCAACTCGAGCAGGGAAAACTCGAGCAGGGGCAATTAAAGCAGTGGCAACTCGAGCATTTTTTAAATAAATAACACAAAACGGATAGAGTAAATTATTGGTGTGTAGCTTGATTACCGAAAAGTATTTAATATACTAGGTCTTTTGACCTAAATGTTTGAATATTGGTATGTTGTTCAAAAACTTATATAACTTTAAAAGCGTATGAAACAACACAAAATCTCAAGTAAAAAATATTAATATATTAATTTAAAAAGTACTTTTAATATTGCTTATAATAAGGTAAAATAATTTAAGATTGTTTTAATAAAAAGTATTAAAAACTTAATAAGATAAAATTGATATAAAGTTTACTTTGAAATTTAATTAATCTAGTCAGCAATTTATTTTGCATAAACAAAAAACTTAAAAAAAAAAGTATTTTATTAACGATATAGAAACTTTTGATTATAATAAGTATAAAACTAGAAAAAGCATCAGTAATGGAAGGTACTTAAGTTAGTAAGACTTTGATGCTGAACATAATTTTTCACACAAGTTAGTAGAAGCTACCGTTAAGATAATTTGTTAATTTTTAGCTTTGTACTTTTTTAAACAAAGCACATATGTAAAACTTCTTTTTTTAAATTAATATATAAACGTTTTTAGTTTTAATTCGAGGTGGTTTGGTATTATTAAATTTTAAAATATCACTACCTGCCTCTAAATATAACTTTACAACAAAAATAAAGTACATCATGGTAGTCGGGTAACTTACGAAAAGAACTTTGTCAAATTGTATTTTAACTAAAGTTTTAATTGCAAGTATGAAGGAAGAGCTGAAAAAATGTTAAATCTATCTATAATTGACAAACTGGGTGAGAAATACAAAAACACACTTTTCTTTTGAAGTTTTTTGTATCTCACGAAGTTGATAAAGATACAAAATGAACACATAAAATGTGTTATAAACAAATATTATCAGAATTAGTATAAAATAACAAACAGTGCGGTTTTTTAAGAAAAACAAGTTTATTGAACTCAAAACCAAAATACCTAAAAATAAAAAGTCTAACGAGCTGGTTGTGTACAAAAAGACCTCTCAGTCAACGAGACATACCTCAAGATTAAAGCATAAACATGCAAAAAACTTAAATTAAATTCACATGCTTTAGAACAAACGAGCAGGAAATTTCACATAAACACGCTTTATGATTAATAAGAAAATGTAAAAAGTTTACAAAAAGCAATGTTAGTATATAGATACTTAAGTATCTAAAGTGTCATAATAAGTGTGATAGTAGCTTCAATCTACTATTTACATTTTTTTTAATCTACATTTTTTTTTAAAAACATTTTGAAAGTTATCTAAAGCTATTTGTAACGCTTCGCTACCAACGGTATGTTTAATTTCTAATAAATGAATTTTTCCTTATAGAACTTAAAACTTTAAGATCTACATTATTGAAAATATTACCAAAAGACGGTAGTTATTAGCATTGACATCAATCGGTCCATCTTCAATTTTATTTGATTAAACAAATTTCTCTTCAAATAATGCTTGCTCTACGTAAAGGAAGCAAGTTTTCAAAAATGCAAGACGGAAAAAACTACTACTTTCATCGCCTATAGTAACGAACTAATTTATAACTTTTACTGGAATGCAATAATAAATTTATTTAAATACCTGTTTTCGTTTAAACTTAGTTGTAAAAGTATTTTATAAAACAAAGTATAGCATAAAAAACAAAATATCTAAAGTGTCTATTCGTCTTTTAAACAGAACGTTACGTTAACCAACGTGTAGTTTACCAAAACTTTGTCTGCAGCTACAGTTTCACCACGGAAGATCACCACGCAGCTTCTGTTGAGTGCAAAAGAAAAACTTTGATGCCGGTGACGGCGCTTTTGCTTTGAGGCTTTGATTTTTGTTTTCAATATACAAAACATGCATCCAGTTGGTACAGCAAAGTTTTGCGTATTAGTTTTTTTTTTAGGGTTTTAATAACCATTCGTACATACATTTATTTAAAGTTTCATGTGCTTGAAATTGTCTAGAACTAAGATAAAATAGATTTAATTAATCAGTCGAAATATTGTAACATTTAATTATACTTACTGAGTTATTAGTTGATTTATCATCTCTTTAAAAACAAATCAAACTTATCACATAGTGAATAAGCAAGTTGTTTTTTGAATTTACCAAGCTTTGACAATTTTAAAAGCATCTACCATATATTGAAAACTATTTTTACAAATTTATGTTCTGGTTTGAACTAAAAAAAAATTTTGTACGAATAACTTTGTAGTTAACTTCAAATTACCAATATGAGATTTAAATAATATAAGTTTATGTACTACAACGAACAAAAACAGTTAAAGTTTTGTGAACCTAAAACAAAAAATAATATAATTTTTCTCGAAGTTGTTATTATGACTGTTTTATGCAATGCTAAAAATCGAATTTTAAAAAATCAAATAGCCCTAAACGGAGCTACTGAAATGACAAAACTTCTATAATGAAGCAGTATGTATAAAAACACTTTCAAATAAAAGTTAGTGACAGCCGATCGTAAAGCACTAATTTATTCAAAAAAATGTTCATCACGTTGAAAACATTTTGGTAAGTTTTTTACGTAGTACCAAACATAGAGTTGCCTTTAAAAATGATAGTTCAACTTATCGTAATTATATTTCTAATTTAGACTTATTTCAACGATGGTGAGGTGCTATCAATAAAATCATTAATTAACTGTATAATAATTATAATTAATAACATATAACAACTATAAACAGTTTGATGCAGCTATGGGCTTTCTGTAGTTTACAAAATCTGTTATGACACTTGTTAATAAAAGCATTTATCGCCTTTGGTTAATTTAATATTTAATTTAGTAGTTTTTTCAGCGTTCAAACAGTTAAACCTGTAAGACTCACAATGACTTAGTTTACCAGAGTATCTTTCAAGCGACAGTATACAACATTTTGGTATTGGCTAAGTTTTGCTTGTAACTTTTAAATTTTTTGATAAATTAAGCAAAACAAAAAAAATAAAAAATTAAACAAAAGAAACAAAGCTTAGAAAAAGTGTGAGCTGCAGCATTAAACGAATTCTCTTATTTTTTAGTTTTTACAACTAGTTAAAAAGTGATAAGTACTTAGCAGCAATAAAAATAATAAGAATACTAAGAATAAATCATAATAAGTAAAGTTTAATTTTCAAGTTTGGTACCAAATGACCAATTTTAGTCATTATAAAGTGTACTATTTGTAATAGTCTAAATCTGTGTTGATATATTTGTTAATTTGAAAAATATATATACTGTAATGTTAGGCTACCAGGTCCCCCGAGCGGACAATACAATAGATTTGTCGTTAAAAAAAAAGAAAGAAAACAGGTCAGTATATTGCTAATAAAAATAATAACTTTGAAAAACGTTTATAATTTCTGAAGTTGTATGCTAATATGATTACTAGACAATGCTAAAGAGACATATACTGTAATCATCATTTACTTTGGAATTGATTCCTAGTAAATTAGTTTGACAACCAAATAAAAACGAAATTGTTGTAATAACTATTATTAATATTTTAATCGTAAATTTGAAAACGACAACAATTAACTAACGAATTTATAAATGACGTAGTTGACTTTTTTTTAAACACAACTAAAATAAGCGATCAAAATAAGCATTAACGTTAAAACATTAAAAAGTGTTTGGAAAGCTTTTAGTCAGTGGTTAAGGGTCAAATAAAAACAAGTAGGAACACTCGACAGCTAACATTGTGACCAAAACTTATCTGATTCTGTTTTATTTTTGATTTAGATGACGCGGATGAATATATTACTATACTATTTTGTTTGTTACGCAGCACTGACTTTTGACTCTTATTTTTTGTTCAATTTTTAGTAATCTATTCACCAGCTTTGTACTGAGTTGTAATACAAAGTTGTACTTGTGGAGTTGTACTGAAAAAATTTCAAACCACTTTTCTTCATCGCTTGGTTAGTTAAACTTATTACTTATGTATGATGTTTTTTTGCTTTAGAAGTATTTAATTTGTTGTATATTGTTTATACTTGGTATGAAAGTCTATTAAACTTCATATGTATCATTTCCCTAAAAAAGTGAAAGTTTGCTAAAATTATCTTGTTACTTTGATCTTTTTGTATTAAATTTTACTTAAATAATGACCTCATGTTTTTAATTAGATTAATTCAAATAAGTTTTTTATTTTTACTTTCCTTAAAAGACTAAGTTAATTTTAATCTGATTGTTATGGTACTAAAACTAATTAAAGTTTATGTACAAATATCTGATAAACTCAATTAGTTTTTGTGTATTTCTATCAAGAAACGATTAATTTAATTAATTATATTGTCATTGAATATTTTAAAGCTTTTGTCTGAAATACTTATGCTAGTTTGATTGTTTTTTGTATTTAAATTAGATTTAAACCATAAATTCTATATAATATTTATTTTATTTTACAATATTGTAGTGATTACATTTTTAAGTTTGTATTACTTATAAAGTTGTCCTAAAATTCATAACTAGATATTTTATTATTTGAGTATAAGTTAAGTTCTAGTTATGAAAAAGTAAGCTGATTTGCCTTGATAAAACCGAGTATTTAGTGTGTGATAGCTTAAAAATGGAAAAACAAAGTTCTATCTACAGTTTGTAGCAAAATATGATTCTGCAGTTTTGTAGATTTTGATTAAGTTGCGTTCCTACCATGCATTACTAAGTTAAGTACTCTCTTACACGTGGCGTAGTCGGTTGTACTTTGTTTACAGTTCAACATTGCTGTTTAGTTAAACATTAAATTTTAAAAAGCCAACAAGCTTAAGTAGGAACAAATTTAAGTGCTAATTTAAATAAAGGTATCAGCATAAATACTGAACAAGGTCTCCGAATTCTTGATCAAAATCACTTGGCATGCTGTGAAATAAACTTTCAATAACCAAATTGATTTGTTTTCAGAAACTCTAACACAAGCTCAAGATGAAACCGTTATTCAAATATTCTTCTTGGAATGATCCGGGTCATTTTCAGGTCGCAGTCATGGGAGCAACTCGTGTGGGCAAAAGCGCGATATCGGAGCAGTTTGCCAAACGAAAATTCCGAGAAAAGTTGGTATAATGCATGTTTTAAAATGTTTCGATTAAATAATGTGAATGTTTGAAACCTCAACTGTAAAATACTTTTCTCTTAAAATTCGGTAGAAAGTCAATTAACAGTAAAAAGTCAACAGCAGTAAAGCAAAAATTTAATTACATGAAAGTATGCTAAAAAAAGTAACAATCAAATTAGTATACAATTTAAATTACATACAGGTATTCATTTACTATGGAGGACCAATATTTAGTTGAGAACAGGAGAATAAATGGAAAAGAAATGACCATAAGAATCATGGACACAGCTGGGGACATAAATTTCAACAACTTGAAAGATTTTTCCATTGATAAAAGTGACTGTTTCATTTTGGTTTTTTCAATGTCGGACAGAGAAACAGTCGAGAGAATGAAATGTGACATTCTTGAAGTTACTCTATGGCACGATACGTAAGTTTGCTATATTAAAATAATTTAACATTAAAGTTAAATGTTTTATTTGTATTTATGCTATTTGAACGTAAGCTTTGCTCATACAGTAGTTTATTTCATGTACATTTTCTACAACTCCTATGAATAAAAATCTAAATACTCATATTGGTTGGTAAACAATAAAAAAGCATAACAAAACAAACGCATTTATCATAGCTCGATTTGAAACATGTGACGTAATATCATCCAGCTAAAAAAGTTAAAAATTTGAAAGCTGTTCTATTTTTGTGTAGTATTAAAAGTAAAATCACTTAGTAACTACAGTAATAATATTTAAGCTTCTCAAATCGCCCTAGTATGTATGTCAACCATTCCTTGTGATTTTTTTCACTTATCATTTACAAAAAATAAATATATATAGACTTCAATATATTGAACCTCAAAATATAACTTAGCCACTAAGTAACTACAAATTTTAAGAGTAGTAAAACTAACAATGTTTTGTACTTCAATACCTGCCTTAATAAATATGTTTAAATCAAAAACTAAGTTATTGGGTGTTAAGTTGAACAACAGAATTGTTTTATTCTCGAATTCTTGATCAGCTTTTACAAGCTTTGATTCTTACAACTGTAAAAAGTTGAGCTCAAGTTTAAAAATTAGTGCAAAAAATTAAGCACAAAGTTTGTCCAAATATAAAGTTTTTAAACTTTTAAGTTATTCTTCTAAACCTAAACAGAAGTAGTAGAGTACTTTGCTATTTACTTTGTATGGCTATAAAAAGAAAACCAGGTTTTATAAAAATCTATTGTTTATTATTAACTAATGCTTATAGATTTAAGTTTAATACTTTTTTTTATTTCAACCAGCGACTTTGTTCCGATCGTCATCGTCGCAAACAAGAGTGACGAGCCAAGGCAAGTTAGTGAAGAGGAAATAGAAGAACTGAAAGCGAAGTACAAGCTCTACCCCTTCCGAGAAATAACAGCAAAAAGTGCCAAAGAAGTGGATGAAGTATTTGCAACGTGCTTGGGTCAAATTGAAGTAATGAAAAAATTATACAATGAACATCAGGAGGAGCTGAAGAAGAAGAAGGAGAAAAAATGCTGCTTGATCTAAACGACTTTCCACAGATAAGGTTTTTTAGTTGGCTTAAATGTTTCATTTAATGATTTTATAAAAATTTAGCAGCCTTAATAGTTAACATGTTCTAGTTAACAGGTAAATTCTGTTTTAACTAAAAATAAAAAAGTATAAGGTTGTATAAAATAACTTTATGTGTTAAAGTTTTAGCTAACAATAACAAAATTATAAATTTCCCTAAATAGTTATTAGTATTTTATGTTACAGGGTTTGAACTCACATACCCAAGTTTTTAGAAGTATAGCAACACACTTGGATACTTCACGTCTTATTCTAACGTTGTTAATTTTCAATGTTTGCAGCAAATCAGTTGTATAGTTTATTAATTTATTAGATGCTTTTTTTTAGAATAAATTGTAATAAATATATTTCGTTGTTTGTATATTTATTGTATTATTTGTTTTAAACTAACTTTACTTTGCTTAAGGTTTACTTTTTACGAACAAAAATTACAACATGTACATAAACCCAAATTATAGTCTAATTTGCATACTGCTGAATTAAATCGATGAAAAAGAGCTTAAAGAGAGCAAAAAAGTGTATTTTAACAAGTTATACTAAAAGTCACTGAATCTTGTTCATAAACACTAAATTGTACCAAGCGTTCGACATAGCTTTCTACCATTTAGTTTAAAGTGCTATAAGAACCATTCAATAAGTTTTTCAAAAGTAAATTTTTTTCCACCAAACTCCATAGGCACAAACATAAATCTCTCTCAAATCAAGCTAGTAAACTGTGGACTAAAATGTCTAATGACTTAAAAGACTAGGTTAATTTTGTACCAGGATGTCCTGAGAGACTTTTTACTGTTAGAACCATTGAAAGGTTAAAGCATAGATAGATTACAATAGGATATTATTTATCACCTGAGGATAGCCCCTGCTAAACACGTTAATTAGGTTCTGATGTTATGATCCAGTCTAGACTTTAGTAGGTAGTATTATATCTTAATAATTTTTTGACTACTCATAAACTTTTATTTAGAAAATTAGTATTCAGAACTTTTTTATATGGGTGCAAAAGTCTCTATAATTCTTTAAGTATTTAAATTACTATCTAAATAACTGCTAAAGTAAAATTTGGAAATATCTTAACTACTTATGTATGTATTTTCATTTTACTATAGTTAATCTAAAGGTATATAGGTAATACATTGTAACTTGTTACATATAAAAATTTAATGATAGTTTTTCAGCTTAGATCCAAAAAAATATTGTTATTATTTTTTATTATTTATTACCCTTAAAGTACAGTGAGTAATCAACTAATTTACATACTAAGTTCCATTTATAATAGATTTGAATTTTATTTGTTAGTTAAACATATCGAAACTAAAAAATTATTTAGTATGTTTCTACGAAAGCAAATAGTTTAAAGCAGAATAGATAATGTTTTAATGAAACGAAAGATCTCTGAATCTGTTTCTTATAAAAGAGTTGAGACAGCTTTTTCTATGATATTTTTTTAACCAATTTTATTGTGAATTTAAATATAAAAACTAATTCTATTGTTTTATAATATTCATAAACGATTGTGAAAATATATACTAAGTTGTTTTACTCAAACGTTTATTTTGCACACTATGAAAAAAAGGAAATAAAAATTGCCTTAGATGAAAAAGGGTTATAAAAAACAAATAATATAAAGAATTTTACCTAGCAGTTATAGAAAGTACAAATTAAAGTCAACAGTCAAAATCAACTAAATTTGGAAAACCCGAAAACACGAGACAATGAAAAAATATTTTTGTAAACGTTTCATCAACTCGTTTGTAATTAAGTTAAAAGTTTGTTTCAAACTGAAACAACGAAAAACGTTCTACAAAAATTTCAGCAGCATGCCACCTTCACGCAAGAAGCTCGGTGCCTGCTGAAGTATCTGTTCGCCTCGAACGGTTCTTCCGTCCAACTGCCCTCTCCGACGTCGTACACAATCACGCTCGCTCTTCCTTCCGCAAAAACGAAAATTTTTGAACCGATTGACAATGCCGCCTTCAGCCCGTAAAAAAGCGGGAACTTCAAAACGACGAACCTGCCGCTTCCGCCGTCGAGAACCTCGCACGTGTTCGTCGAGGAGCCGAACGCCGCCCCGACGGCGAACAGCTTGCTTTTGACGGCGACCAAGCTGTGATCCGCCCTCCCTTCGACCATGCTCGGCATCGTCGCGCAACCGCCGCCAGAGGCAGCATCGAGCGACTCCACGGACTTCAGGTGTTCGCCCGAGTCGCCCACCCCGCCCGAGATCACTATCTTGCCTTCGAACACCGCGCACGCCGCGGACATTCTTCTCGCGCTCATCCCGCACACGCTTTCCAACTTCCTTTTTTTCGTGCTGAGCTTCGCGCACGAGTTGGTCGCGGTCGAGCTGGTTATCTTGCCGCCAGCGATCGTGTAGAGCTTTCCTCCCAAAACGAATATGCTGCCGGCGAACGCGCAAGCGCAAAACATCCCGCGGTTGAGCTTGTTGGCCACCTTGATCCAAGTTTCGTCCGACGGTGAAAACTTTGCGACCCACATTTTCAAACCGGGGGGAAATTGGTAGCAGAAAGCGAAAATTTCCCCTTTTAAGCTCACCGCTTCAAATTGCAGATTGCTTTTCCCGGCAATCTCGAACGGCATGATTTTCACGTGCTTCAACTTGCCGCCATCAATTTGGTTTGGCTTCAGTCTGGCAATTTTTGCGAAATCAACAGAATAACAAAACAAAACGTTGTACGTATTTTGGCTACAGTACCTTTTCTTATAGTAGTTGCTGGACTTGTCTTTGAAGCAGTTTTTCTTGTTGGCTAAAACCTCCTTCAACGCGTTAACACATTCGTTTTTGTTGAGGAGTGATGAGTTTTTGTTCAAGAAACACCGCACAGCACTGTCTGACAGCAGCGTGAGACGAGCTTTCAGCACCAGCTGTTTTGCGAACCTTGTGCGTTTTTTTCTTTTGTGCTTCAACCAAGCGTTTGCCGCAGAGACCACCTCGACTTCAGAGTGAACTCTCAGCTCGGAGCTCGCGAGTATTTTCGCAACGAGGTTGAAGTCTAATTGCAGAAAGTTTCGAGTTTCGGCCACCTTTGGAAAGCAGCGTGCTATAAAACTCAACGTTAGTTCAGCAACGCCGGCAAGTTTGTTTATTTCAGCCAAACTGTAAAAAGCAAGAACGTTTTCAACGGTTATTTTATCTTTTATGTGTTTTCTCAATCGTGTGTCTATGTCTTCACTATTCACTAGGCTGTTTAATTTTGAAAGTGATGCGAGTTCATAGTCTTCTAGTTTTAATTTTCCTAAACAAACAAAATTAAATTAGTTAGTATTTTAAATTTGTGTTATCGGAAGAAAGGTATAACTAATAATATTTTTTTGTTTAAGGCTACTACTTTGATAAAAATTGTTTAACATTTCTTCAGTGTTATTTTGTTCGATACGTATTTTTTAAAATAAAAAAATTAATTACTTTACATGTAAAATATAAGGCTTGTCTGAAGCTTATACATCTTTCGTTTTAAATTTAATTTAATAAAACCAAAAAATAAGGCTTTTAATTTATCAGTATAAACAAAAAGGGTTATCGCAAATAGTTAATAAATTTAATTGTTTTTAGCTGTATGTATAATATATTTATGTTTAACAAAAAATTCAATAAGTCCTGTGAAAGTAAATGTCAATTTGTTTTAATGTTTCAATACTGAAATGCTAGTTAAAAAATTTACTATGTAACCTTACTTATGATGATGAGCAAATTCACTTTTTAATTACCTTTACAAATATAAACACTAAAATTTAAAGCTAAACGATAATAAAAACACATATCTTACCTGAAGTAATGAAGCTGTCGAAAACTTGTAAACTTTTATTATCGACATTTTTGAAAAAACATTTCATGTTTATTTTAGTAAAAACACGGTTTTTTGAAACTTTACAATTTCGTTCAAATCCTAATGCTTTTTCGTATGTTTCTTCTAGTTTAGTTTTTTCAACATCAGTCTTTTTGTGGTAGTTTTTTGCCGACATTACTTTATATTCTTTAGATAAGTTTTTATTATCAGTGAAGGTAAAATAATATCAATTAATATACTTCTATTAAACGTGGTTCATCGTATTTTATTGAATTCAATAAGCAAACAAAAATTTAAATGTCAAGTTTTTATAATCTGTTTTCCATAACTTTTTAATTAAAATCAAATGTATATCTAAACAAGTTAAGTATTGTTATTAGATTTTAAAATCTTATATATATATGATTTTTTTTTGTAGTTTTAAAATATTTTAAGTGTTTAAAAAAAAAAGTTATAACAAATACTTTCTTTCTTGTATCTAAAACATTACGATCTCATTAAAAAAAAAACAATTTAATAATGGTTGTCAACAATATCTGTGCTTTAAAGCTAACTTTACAACATAGCATGAAAACTGTTTGTAATATCATATTGTATAAAGAGTATAAGTTTGAAAACAATGATTTAAATTGTTGTAGTAAAAATTTTGTATTAGTTTTATTTGAATTTTTTTATAACAGATGAGTTCAAAACTAGAAAGTATAAGTTAATTAATTGACTAAAATTTTTAGATAATATTCGAACTGTTATAGAACGTAATGTTTAAAAGTTACACAATTAACACAAATCTTATTACCTTTTAAAACATAAAAAGAACCTTAAAGTATTAAAATATAACAAGCAATTTAAAAGATTCTTTTAAACTATTTATTGTCTAACCATTTTCAATTTAAGTAATATAAACACTACCATTTTATTACCAAAAAAAATAGAAAGTTATCGTTATAATCACTATTGATAAACCACAATAAATTCAGAGTACTGTAAACAAAGCATAAAATTTAGAATGTAAATTAAATAAAGCTTTTTAAGTTGTTTTTAAGCATTAATTATAGCTTAGAGTTAACCAACTTAATTTTACAGATATTTTGTTAATAAAGAAGCTTTAAGTTCTGAAAAGTTTATGATTTCTATGTGAATAAAACTTAGTTGTCACAATTTTGATTGTCAAAACTTTTAAATTTTTTATACAACTTTAAAAGCGTACGAAACAGACTAAAAGTTCAATTAAATATGTTTTCTTAGAATTCATAATCAAATATTAAATAAGTTTTAGTTTTCACTTTAAATAGAAAAGCTAAGATAGACTGAAATTTTTTCATAGCAATTTAATAAAAGAGACATCTGCGAAAGTCTACATAGCCTAAACCTGATTTTTGTATGCCGTTAGACAAGCTCAAGTCAACATGAAGGTTTGGTCACACTAATTCGGTCATCAGATCGAAAAGCCTTCGATAGATTGAGATCTGGTTCTCGTTGTTATTGATACACGTCAGTCAAGTTTTCAATGAGAACGAAATTCAAGTCTCAGTCTACCGAAAGCTTGCAGTCGAATGATCGAGTTGGTATGGTCAAGTTTTATTCTTAACATGGAATTTAAACAAGTTTAACTTTTCGTTGGTTTATTTAAACGTATAAAAAAAATGTTTACATGTAAATATTGATAATTAGGTTAGACTAAAACAATGAGAACTCAGTTGATGCTTTGTTTTACAAATACAAAAACTATAAACAATATTAAAAGATAAAAAAAAGAAAAAAGTTTTCTAGTAGTTATAAACTTATAGACAGATAAAAGAAAAAACTAAATTAAACTTCACCAAAGCATAAATAATGATTTAAAAGCACTTAAAACTTAATGCAAAAGCCTTATCTAAATAAAATTCAAAGCTTTTATTAAAAAAACCTATGATGATTTACAGCTGACATGAAGTTATGTTTTCAAGTTAGTTCACTTTAGCAAAATTTCAGGTACACAAGTATTGTGAACAAAGTATCTCTGAAGCTACAAGTGTGTACTTGAAACATTTTGTTTTGCTCAAAAAACTTTCTGAAAAGCTCCTTGGTACACTCGGTAAAGTTTTTAACCGACTCTCGATTTAAAGACTCCTCTCCTCCATTTCCTCTTATTTCGTCTTTGACTTCTGCTTTCAGGTGAGGGGAATTTTGGGGATTGTTGTCACAGATCCGGTCCTTGAAGTATCTCAACAGATAAAGTTCTTAGAGGTTCTAAGTCTGGTGATTACAACAAAACTCAAAAAATACTTTTTCTAAATAATTTGCAAATTAGCTAGTTGAGCTACAGATTTGCAGCTAATTTGCAGAAAATTAACCAACTAAAAATAAGTTTTGCTCTGTCTATGAAATCTCGAGAAACAATTTCAATAGACCTATCAATAATTAGGACGTAACCCAAACTTAAAGTAAAGTTATTAAAATTAGTTAACATTTACTTTTTTTTAAGTTAGTCTCTTAAACAATTTTTACATAAACAAAAATGTTTAACTGTTGAAAAAACTTTAAGTTTTCAATACAAAAATCTTTCAAAAGACGCAAGAAATTTAAAAATAAAGTATACAAACAAAAAATATAACATTGTAACTTATTTTAGATTTAACAGTTCAAAGTTTTCGACTTAAAAATGCAAATATAGGAGTGAAACATTGTTTTGTTAGTAATAAACTGTTAAAATAAACAATATAAAAAACAAAAATATATAATGAAAAAAATGTAAATAAATGATTATTAATAATGATTAATAAAGTGTATAAGGAAAGTTCCGCAAGATCTTTATCACTTTTTGAATTGCAATAGAGCTGAGCTGATGGATTTTCCCAAAATCAAGCCTCAACTATGAACAAATTTTCTGCTTGGTCCATGACACCTCGATGGTCGAATTTAGTAGGCTTTCAAAACATTAGTATAAATTTATAAACCTGAAAAGTTAAAAGAATAGATTAGTATTTTTTTCGGTCACCCTGTATATTTTAACATCTTTTATTTCAAGTCTTAACCCACACTGTGCAGTTCAACTTAAAATACTTACTAAAATAAATTAAAAATTAAAAAAAAATAAAACAAAGGTTTTGTTTACATAAAAGCCAGTAGAGTAATACAGCACTATGTATTTTAAATTGCGTTATATATTTAAAACAAGTTTTGTGGTTATAGTAGATTTAAACAACAAATTTAAGTGAACAAAATTGTTGTATTATTTTTAAAAGTTTGTTGAACAACAAAAATAAACTAATGCCTATAAATATGGTGAAAAAACCTGGTTATAAAAAGATCTTTCTGTCAAATAGACTTTTATTTTTTTGAAAATTATAAGATTTAGTTTCGATTAAATTATCGCTTTTTCATGAGAATTTCATTGGTCTTTAAGTATAAAAGAATGTTTATGAACTTATTTAAAACTAATGGTTATGAAAAATTAGTAATATATACTAAAGATGTAACATGCTCAAAAAATAGACAAACTAAAAAACAAAACATATATATCTATCAATACTTTTATTTAAAACAAACTTAGAATACATGCTAAGGTATATCAACAAGTTCTATTAATATCTGGTCTAGCTCATTATTTTTGGTATTAAGTATTTTCAGTGTTTTGTTTTCATTAAACAAAAAAACAAAAATAAAAATTTATCTTTCGATTGCTTTTTATATATTTGAAATTTTTTTTATATCAAAACAAAAATAACAGTTTAAATAAAGGAATATTTTAGTATCAACGTTTCATAATATGACTACTACATTCAAATAAAAACAAAGTACTGCAGGATTTTAATAAAAAGTTAGTTTTGCTTAAAATATGAACATATTCACTTTAAGTTATTGCTAACTTATCTTAAAATTTCTCTAACACTTTTTCAACGTCATATAAAATGCTTATTTTTAGCACCAACAATTAATATCAAAAAAACTGCAATAATAAAAGTTGATTAATTCTATAAAATGTTGTGCATGCATAAAAAACTTGGGGCTTACGATATTTACAGATTAATGTTTTGAATTTTTAAATTTTGCGACAAAAAAAGATTAGAAAAAGTATAACTACTTTACTTTTAACAAACATTTCTCATTGAAAATGTTTAATGAGAAATTTTTTAGCTTTATGTAAGAATCTTAGCTGTTTTTAAATAACAAACCTTTAAAATACTATTAAACTATATATGTTTTAAATCTAAAAAACTTACTGAAAATTCAACATATATGTATACAAAAATATACCAACTTGTTTCAATACAAAAGCTTAAAAAATCATCTTTCATTTCTTCAGAAAGTAAAAAAGCACAACATATTTTGATATGTCTATAAATTTACAGTTTTTAACTAAATACTTTATAGTTTTAAACTAATTTTCATACAAATAGTTTAAAAGCATAGAACTATTTTGTTTTTAGAACAAAATTGGTTTTTCTCTAAAATAAACCCACAACAGAATGTGTAGTTAAAAACAAATGTTGCTTTAATTTCAAAAAACACCTTAGCATAAATAGTCTTCTGAAATAGTTTTGTCTAAAACGTGTATACATTTGAAACGGGAGGCTTGTTTACCGAGTTTGTAGCATTGCTAGCTTGAATATTCAACACTACCGCGTACTCCAACCCTAACCAAAACTTTATCAAGAAGCTGCGCGCATATCAAGTAGCTTAATCTGAAAAGGTGCACCACAACAAAAATTAAAACAATAAAAATAGATAAGCAAACTAACTCAAGCGTATCAGATGAAAACTACATGTAATTGAAGCAGTGGATAACACTTTGAAGCCTCCCTTTAAAACTATAACTATACAGTCTATTGAAAAAAAATTACTCTTTACTTAAGGCAGGACTTAATAAAAAATAAAGCATATAACGGTTTAAATGTCGTAATTATAGAAAAAATTATATTTTTGTCAAAGGTGTCGACAATAACTGATGATAATTCAAAGTTCAAACTTTTAGGTCCAGTTTAATGTAATGATAAAATATTTAAAATGGGAAAAGGATAATGTAATGTTTTAAAAGGGTTACTAGATAAAAAGGAAATACTGCATTTAATTTTCGACTCACTAAAACCTATTGGTTCAATAAGGCCAAGGTTATACGGTCTCCCAAAATTACACAAGCCTAAAATTTCACCCAGACCAATCTTATCAGTGATCAGATATCCTCAACATAAGATAGCAAAACATTTGAAGGTGCTATTGGAACCATTTCTGCAGAATTTTTCTCGTAACACAGATAAATATTTCTTCACATTTGTAGAGGATATTAGAAAGCTGAAATCTGAAAACACTTTTATGTCATCTTCTGATCTTAAAAGCTTATTTAAGAACGTACCCTTAAATGAAATAACAGAAATAAGTGCAGAAAAACTATATAAAACGGACAAACCTTCACTTAAGCAAGAAAGTTTTGTTCAAAATATTAAAATTGCCACAAAAGAATTCGAGTTTAGTTTTAAATGACACAATGTTTTGTCAAACTGACGAAGTTGCTATGGGATATCCTTTAGGCCCGGCGTTAGCTAATATCCTAATGGAATATATTGAACTCAAAGTAATCTCAACACTTATATACTTTAAAACTAAGTATATGAGATATGTCGACGATTGTTTTGTAATAACAAATTGTTAAGAGGAAAATTATCTTTCAACTCAAGAGCTAAATGCAGACCATAAAGCTACCAAGTTAACCAATGAATGTAAAGCAAATAGCTAATTAGCCTTCCTGGATGTGTTGGTTGGAAAAGAAGATAGTAAGTTTAAAACTAAAGTATACAAAAAAAACAACTTGTACAAATAATTACTTTAATTTTTAATCATTTTGTAGAACACGCAGAAAAATTTGTCTGATTAAAGTTCTATATAGTACAGCACAGAAATTATGCTCACCTAAGTTTTTAGAGGTTCAATTAAATAACATAAAAGCAGTTCTCAAACTAAATTGTTACTCTGAAACGTTAGTGAAAAGAATAATAAAGTCCCAGTTATCAAGGTTAAACAAAGCTAAACCTTATGGACCAGAAAAATGTTCAACAATACTAAAACTACCACATTCTAGGTTCTCAGTTAAAACTAAATAAGAAAAAGATAATTGACTTGACAAACAAAGCCCACTTTTTTGTGAATCCTAAAATTCTTTTTACGTCTAAACCAACCCTCCAAAGATTAGAAAAAGACCCAATCTTATCAGAAGAAAAAAGTCTTGTAGTCTACAAGTTTAAATGCTACTGTGAAGGAGTTATATTGGACAAACTTCCCGTCACTTAAAACCAAGAATAAAAGAGCATGTTCCAAAATGTATTATCTCGTACATCAGTGAAAAAAAAAGATAAAAAGAGCTGAAGATTTACTAAATTATACTCTATATTTTTTGCTATTTTACTAACTTGCTTATACTTTGAAACTTAGAATCCTTTACTTTACCTAAAAAATAGCATTTTTTATTATTTTTTCATAATTACTGGTATAAATAACTGCTCCTACCATTAAAACAAGAGGTACTTCTCACAAATCATCACTTTGTTACGTAAAATTTTTAAGCAATACTTGAAATAAAATTTAATATTGTAAAAGAAATCTTAAGGCTCAATAATTGTTTGTAAAATGAAGAGTAAAGCAAACAAATTTGTTTTTACAATGATGTAGCAGTCTCGCAGAATTTAAAAAATACATTTGCTAATGATATAATTTTTCTTAATACAAGACTACTCAAATAAGACAATTCAAGTTTTGAAGTTTTTATTTCTTATAAAATATGTTAAGGGGCTACACAACAAAAACATTTTTAATTAAAATAAAATCTCATATAGGTCTTACTAAAAAGTTGTACTGGTAACAATACTTTGAGAAAAAATAACTATTTAAAGAAAAATATTAAAAGTAGCCATGTTTAAGTAAGCTTAACATTAGTTTTAACCATTAAAACATTTTAAACATTAGTTTTAAAATATTTAATTTTTTAAGAAAAAATAATGTTGACGTATACCTAATTAGTAGCATTACATTAGTGAAAAAAAAATATTATTAAAAGATTTAAATCACTATAATCAAGAATTATTAGAATTTTGAATTGTTGCAATTTAAGTCGCCTAAATTTGAACAGCCGTCGGTCTATTTTTTATAGAGTTTAAATCTACAAATGAAAAGTTTACAACTAATTGTTGATTTTCATAAATCTTTATGAACTGAATAGAAATGCTTGACATAATAATTTTTTGAATACGTCTTAAACAATACGTCAGTCAATGTGTATACAATTTAGATATGAATTGAAACCAAAATTAAGCTAACTTTATTAAGTTAATAATTTAATATTTTTCTATGAAGCAAGCTTAATTCTTAGCAAAAACGTACAAATTTCACTTAATTTTACTATAATTAAATTGCAAACACTTAGTAAATTTAATTAACTGTTTAAAACCTTATTTGGTAATATTATTATTTTAATTTTATTAATACAACTAACCTAGATTATTCCTTTAAATATTTTTGTATATTTTTTATCAAAAACAATACTCTAAAAGTTCCAATCAAAGAACAAAATCATATTTTCTAAAATCTTTTGTACATATATATATCAGGAAAGTAGGACATTTTTTTAATGAGAGTTTATACTTAAAAAAACTGTAACTTATATGAAACTTTTAAAGTCAAAGACTTTCATTGTTTTTATTTTCTACTTACTTTTTCTCATATTCATATTTAGTTATCTTATAAGTTTAATTTTTGTGTTTAATATTTTTCAAAGTTCTATATGTAAATGTAGACATAAATACTTGTTATACAAACTTCAACTAATTTCAAAATTGCTTACTGTTTTGAAGCTTAAAGCTTGTTTTCAAAGAAAGCTGAAAAAACTTTGAATAATTTGAAAATATTAACTTTTATACAATAAGTATGTTAAGTTATGTGTATTTTTTAAACTACTACATATATTATTCCGTAGAAGAGAAGATTTTGAATTAGTTGGATTTAAAACTCCATGGATAAAAAAGTCAAAAATTTTTGTTAAAAACAAAAGACAGAAGTGCCCTGAGGAGCTAGTAAATATTTATATAGTTTAGAAACATCTCATAGCACAGCGGTGAGAAACTTTTTAGACTATGGGTCAGATTTAAAATAAAAATCTATTTACGGGTTGTGTAAATAAAAAAATTATGGTCTACATCAGGGTTTCCCAAATTTTTTTTCAAATGGTCCCCTTCAAACAATTTAAAAATGTTATGGCCCCTTTATAATATTACTCAAAAAACTACCATTAAAAACACCTAAGAGCTGTTTTTGCTCTTTATCAACAACTCTGGAATATCTACTGTAAGTTTCAAATTTAAGACCTCATGACCCCCCTGTGGCTCCTCTATGGCTCATAGCATCACCCCCCCCTTTGGTCCGTTTGCTGCTCATGCCCCCAAGGGGCCACTTACCCATTTTGGGAAACCCTTGTCTATATATACACCGAAGTTTTAAAATCTCACAGAGATTGTGGATTATTTAATTGTTTACTACTTATAGCTAAATACTAGTTTACTGAATATACTGTCCTATAAATACTAGATGCTATTTTAGTCTACTTTTTATGAATAACACAGTACAGTTTAAGCAATGTATCTACTCTACAATGAACCACAAAACTTTGTTTTAAAAAATATATATTTAAATGTATAAATTTATTTTTAAAACCAATTGGAACTAATTAGACTTAATAATAATGTTATTTTAAGTTGAAAATGCTCTAAGTAATGTGAACTAAAGTATTTAAAGAACTGAATATTACTCTTAAAAAAACTAGATATTGTTTAAAAAATCACTTTTTATACTCAAATAATAAACATACAAAACTAAATAAACCTTCAATTCTAACAATATAAGTCTCTCTATCTGAAGGCAGTAGATCTCAAAATAATACCTTATAAACAGTTAATGTGGTCTTACAATGTAGTCTCCGACAAATCACAAGTATCTTTTTTAATTTTACATTTTAACTTGCATCAGTATTTGCTTATGTCTTTTTCTAGCTTGCTCTTTTTGAGACGAGCATAAAGTTATTGTTATAGGAAAATTTATTAATTTTTCAAAAAACATAAAACTTTAATGTCAATTATTTTCCTTATCTTAAAAGCTATCTAAATTTTTTTTTTTTATTTTAGAGAACGCACCTTTGCCTTTAATTTAGAAAAAAAAATATTTAATTTGGGGTTGGAATTATTTCATGGGGTCCCTCCAAAAATAAAGGTTTTTTTTCGTTTTTTTTCATCAAATGGTATTAGAACCAAAAATAAATATTTTTTTTTAATTTTTTTTTTTTGATTTCCCTTAGTTTGCATGTTATAAAAACTCTTAAATAGTTATTTTATAAATAATGTTAATATCTTTTACGATTTGGCCCAAAATCAAAATGTAGTTTATTACACTATCATTTGCCTTGGCCATTTCCTAGATAAAAAATTGATAAAAGGAAAAAAAAAGTTAATAAGAATGTGAATATACAACAAATTTATTTAAATTATTTTATTTTAATTTAGTTTGATGTAATTCACATTCTTATTAACTTTTTTTTTCCTTTTATCAATTTTTTATCTAGGAAATGGCCAAGGCAAATGATAGTGTAATATACTACATTTTGATTTTGGGCCAAATCGTAAAAGATATTAACATTATTTATAAAATAACTATTTAAGAGTTTTTATAACATGCAAACTAAGGGAAATCAAAAAAAAAATTAAAAAAAAATATTTATTTTTGGTTCTAATACCATTTGATGAAAAAAAACGAAAAAAAACCTTTATTTTTGGAGGGACCCCATGAAATAATTCCAACCCCAAATTAAATATTTTTTTTTCTAAATTAAAGGCAAAGGTGCGTTCTCTAAAATAAAAAAAAAAAATTTAGATAGCTTTTAAGATAAGGAAAATAATTGACATTAAAATTTTATGTTTTTTGAAAAATTAATAAATTTTCCTATAACAATAACTTTATGCTCGTCTTTTTGAGACCCGACATTTAATCTTAAACATTTAAGATTCAACATTCAAACAATGAAACAGCTTAAGAAAGTAATTAAAAGGGAGTATTTTCATGATTAAAGTTTAAGTTACAGGTAATTTAGGTCGACGGTTGCTCCCTTTATATATTGTCGTTTTTAAATTATCACTTAACAAGTCTAAAGTTTTTATTTTTTTAAAGTTGAAATTTTTGAATCAACAACTTTACACTTTTTTATAGATTTGCTCAGAATTATTTATCTACTATATATTAAATTAAATTATAAATGCATAAAACATTTAATGAAAAGTAAAACAAAAATTTTCATTGCCAGATCAGACTATAAAATAAAATGGTCAGTTTTTGATGCATTTTAAGTATGAGAACTTTTTTTTTTTCACTTTCGGCAACAGCTTTCGTACAAGACATTGAAAGGTATCTAATTGGCAGTCATGGTAAAATTTAAAAAACCACTAATTATAGCTGTTTTATTGCTATAGTAACTAGAAAGCTAAAGTAACAAATTATACTTAATTTTTTTTTATACTTTACTTTAGATTAAATTTCATAAGTTAATCTTTACTACTTTTGTTGTAATAAACTTACTATAATGTTAAACTACAAAAGTTTTAATTTACAATGTATTAAAACATTTTTAACACCTTGATTTTAAAACTAAAACAATTTATAATTAAATACTTACATATTACCTCCTTGTTTTTTCAATATAATTTTTTTTGTTTAAAGTGATTTTTAGCTTTAAATTAAGAAAAAAGAACAGAAAAACTTTTAAATACAAAATAATTTTCTTTTCTTACTTTATCTTTTATTCAACATTATTATTTATTAACTATTATTTGTTTTGTATAGTTTTTTTTAAAGTTTAATACATAAGTTCCTTAAGGTAAAATAGACTTAAATGCTTTAACATCTTTTTTAATCAATAAAATTTAGAAACATTATTTTATGAGAAATACTTTAATGTATTATTTACAGTATACATAAATAAGTTCTGTTTTGTGCATGATTTGTCCACAAATGAGAGTTGTAAATTATAGGCTGAATTGTTCTAAATAAGTATCTACATAGTATTAATTTGTGGCTATACAATAAATCAAAGGTTTAAATGGTGAATCTAAAAATATTTTAGTTTAAATTAATTTAGTTATCTTCAAAATGAGAAAACCAATCTTAAGATTAAAAATTTTAACTATTTTGTAAAAATTTGTTTACATTTGAGATTAAAAAATCCTAGTGTCAGAGATTTTTTAATACTGATATATTTAATTTGCGACGCTTGTTACCATCTTTGCTAAGTGGTGTACGACTCGATAACCGAAAAGTTTTTTCGCATACCCAGGTACTACGATCAAGTTTTTTGAGCGCTTTTTATGTCGTTCAATAAACTTATTTGTATTATTGGTGATTTTAAACTTAATAAAATTTGTTATATTCGTATTAAAACAAGAAAATATTACAGTAAACTTTTACTTAATGTTATATAACATTTTATTAAAAGTTACTAGATGCTCTTGTACATAACAGGTGAAGGCAGTTCTGACCAATTTATGTTTCAATTATTAGTTAAACTAATGAATAAAACTCTTAGTACAGTTATGAAACCAACTTGATCTTTACATAATGCTTTTATAATTAGAATTAATTTTACAAGACTTCTTAAGTTTCTGTGAAAAAACTGATTTGTACGTTTCCGAAAATCTATGTATAATCTTATTAGTTTAAATTTGTCACACTAAAAAGGATTGCTTTGTCAACTGAATATTGAGTAGTTAGTAAACGTTTGTTTGTCTAAAACTAAAATTTTCAATCTCCAGTTACAACTTTAAACTAAAAAGTAAGGTTGTATATTAAAACTGTCAGCCATAAAGCATATTTATTGTTCTTAGGAGTAGGGTTGCTAGACATTGAGAATTATTAACGCTGAGTACTCAACAAAAGTTTATTTGTTTAACTTAAAATTTCATGCTCAAGTAACTTTCAAAGCAAGTTGTATACAAGTAGCAACCTGCTTTTCAGGCAATGCTTCAATCGTGCACTTATGCACAAGTCACTAACAAAAACATCGATGCACTTAATCATATCAAAAACCCAACAACCACCAAAACTTTTTAAGTTTTGTTAGCCAGTTTGTATAGTAAGATATGCTTAACAAGAAGAACTATTAAAAAGCTTCAAAAAGATTCTAACTTATAAAGAATTACTAAGAGTCTTTGTCCAAGACTAACTACACAGGCTGAATTTTATGTATAAACCCAAGCTCTTAGTTTGTCAGGATCTTTTTACTAACACTTTTAGTTAGATTAATTTTAAAAGATTTATTTTTGGCTCTTTAAATCCTAAAGTTAATAAACTTACTTTGAATATATAGCTCTACTTAAAATTATACTATTAACAGTTTTTTAGTTTATTAATTGTTTAAACTAAAAATTTTGATCCTTATCTTATGATTTTAGTTGAATTAAGTGGTATTTCTTTCAAAACTTTTAACAAAAAAAAAGTTTTTTATTACATAAGGTTAACAAATTTTTTTTTCACCTTTTTAAAAAGTTTAATTTTCTTGAAAGAATTTGTCGAATTTAGGATACGTAATACGGGTACAGCCAGATCCGGCATTTTTAACAAAGACACGGTTCCGGCCGGATCCTAGCTTAAAGAACACTTCAATTTTGACCAGATTTTGATTTTAAATATAGATCGTGAAATTTATATAGCAAAATTATTTTTTATAAAGAAAAAAAAAAAAAAATAGAACAACCACAAATTTGACTTATAACATAAGTTTCTTGGAAAAGACACAAGTCTTGTCCTGGACATGACTTTAAACTGTATACTGGTGTATGACTCGATAACCGAAAGGTTTATTCGTACACAAGGTCCTATGACCAAATATTTGAGCGCTTTTTTTTTCGTTCAATAAATAATACTTCAGTTTTGTCTACAACTTCGGTTTATTTTTAAACTGGTTTATAATGTGGGTGTATAAACATTTATATATATATATATATATATATTTCGTAGCTATAAAAAAATTGACTCTAAAAGGCTTAAATGGGTTGATACAATATAAGTACATCTCAAGTTTTTTATTAAAACAAGATATAAAACATATTTCTGTTAAATCAAAAGTGAACTGAAAGACAATTTTGTTTAATAATTATGATTGAAAAAAACAAGATTTATGAACTAGTTTCGAGTAAATTACAAAAACGAAAAATTGTAAATTAGATATTTAAATCGAAATATTAAAGAAAATAATTGATGATAAAATTTTAAAGATAAATTGAACGATTCAATACAGCAAAGAATTATAAAGGAACAGAAATAAGATCAATTTAAACTTGAACAAATATAATAATTAGAAGAATCAAAAAATGATATTAGTTAATGATAATTTTTAATGAAATCAAATTATTAAAAAAATACTAAAAAATAGAATCAAAAATACATAAAAAAGTTTTTCTAGCTTCTTCTAATTCCTTATCTTGATTTGAAATACTTTCTTGCTTTTTTCTATATATGATTTTCATTTTATAAACTTCAAATAAAATTCTTACTTACAAAATAATTTTTTAACTTAACAAGATATTATTATGCATTTTTAATCGAAATAAAAAATAATTAAATGTGTTTTATTAGCATCTAGAGTTACAATTCATATTAAAGTTTGTTTAATGTTGTTAATTGTAATCGAAATTTCAACATTGTGTTTTTAAAAATATTAGTTTATTAATAATAACAAATCTTACGAATTTGTCAAAGAAAATATGTACATAGCGAACTTACAAATTTATACGAACTTTTAAATATGTTAATTAAGACAACTAAAAATTCAGGAACTACACAGGACTTGCAGGAACTACACATTAAAATATTGCAAATTATTCTTCAAGTTATGAATATATAACTTGAAGCATCTAAAAAAAAATACTGAAATGTTGTTAATATTGCTGTGTCTTTCATATTATTATAACAAATCTAATTTTACTTAAAAATGAATACTAACTGAGTAAAGAACTTGTTTTTATTGACTTCAGCTTTTAACTTATTTATTTTCGGCGATTCTACATTCGTATCCTCACTGCAATGCAAGTAGCAGCTGCTTTCGTCGATTTTCGCCGTTAAAAATTTCCTCCCTTCCAACTGAGAGCTGCCTGCTTGCTCTGCTGAGTTCACGTCAACTCTGACGGTAGGAGAACCAATAGGAGAGTAGGAAGGCGAGTCACGTGATGGTGATAAGTCATGTGACATCAGATCTGCTGACTCAGCAGAAAATTCTAAGTTTTTTGCCTACAGGAAATTTAAACGTTTATAATAATTTGTTACTATTTGAACTTTTTGGTCAAATTAATTAACAACCATTAAAATCAAGTTAAACAAAACATTTAAACATATTTTTTTTAATGTAAAGTTATCAATACTTATATTTTATTTATTTACGTGCTATAAAAAGTATTGAATTATAATTATGAATATATAAAAAAGTATTTACTTGTTCTTGTACCTAAGTTAAGTGAAAACTTCAACTATGTAGAATATATAAATTAATACAAAAACTTTTGATAACTTGATAATGTTATGAATAAATAATATTTAATTAAAAGTTATTTCTGAAAAACAAACTTACTTTCATTAAATCAGAGCTATATATTTTATTTCGATCTTTTTGTTTCTTTTCAACTTTTGGTGTAGTCAAAATACTAGTATCATATCCAAAATCAATTAAATTGCTATTCTAAAAAATAATTAATAAATTTAATAACTGAATTTAAATATAAATAAAACATTTTTTTAACAAGTTTTATCACAATCAATGACCTACATTAGTAATTGCTTTGAATAATTACTAGAAATAAATAAAACTCCAAGACTTCAAAAGATATCACATTCAGACTATATTATCTTAAAAAACTTTATTACACTATTTGTTATAAACCAAAATATTTTTTTTCGATGTAATTTATGTCATCTAATACTGAAGATTTCATTAGAATTACAAGAATTTTCAGAACTAAAGGAGAGAAAAAATATCAACACGCTGACTATAAAAACTACTTACTGTCAAATTAACTTAAAAACAACTAACAGTGCTATTATTATGGAAAAATGAATCATTGTTAAATGAATCAGTTTCATTGGATATTTTGGAAAATTCTTTTTTTTAATTCTTCAATGGTTTAGTTTTATTATCAAAATTTTTTTGATATTTGAATTCAGGTAGACTTTTTTCATACTTCAAAGGCTGGTCAAATTTTCCAAACTAAATATTTTATTATATACGTACAAAAAATTAACATAATTCAAATACGGGAACAGGTCAAAAATGCACGAAGCGTTACTTTTACACGAGCTTTTACTGTTCTAATTAAGAATTTTTATAATATCTAAAACATTATTTTGAAAAAAAAAATTGCATGTTCATTTCAACATTGGACTTTTTTGATAAAACTTTTGTAAGATTATGCAGAAGTGACGCTCTGTGCATTTCTGACACCTAGCCATAACACTTGGCCGCTAAAAACTAAAAAAAAATCATTACAAAAATGGTCGAAGAAAAAACAGTCAAGCTAAACTTCTACTTAAAAATTTTTTATTTTGTTGTTGGTTATTAAGAGAAAAAAGAATTTATCAAAGTTCAAAGGCTTGTAAAACTTTTTGAACTAAAACAAACATTGCATTAGAAATATTTACAAAAAGTAAAAAAAAACATATAAACAATAAATTTTTAAACACTTGAAAAAAAAAGTCAAATAAAACAAACATTTTGTTGTGTATTATTATTTGAGAAAGCAGACTTTTCAAAGCCGTCAAAAGTTGAATCTTTGTTAAATTTTCCACACTACAAAGTTAAAACAGTAATAACATTTAGTCTTTTATTTTGTTTATTAAATAAAGCTAAAAAGCATAAAAATAAAAATCCTTTATTGTTTTAAGATAAAACTTATCAATTTTTTGAAGTAACTACAATTTTTGCAAAATAAGTCTATCTATGAGTATTTATTCACATTTTGCTACTTGTTTTTGTTTAAAAAGTAGGCTATTAACTTTCTAGTTCATAGTTATAAGTTTGTTAAACTTTCTAAAACCTATATGTCATAATTTTGTCTATAATTTCTTACAACAAAAACAAAAAAAAAATTTTGTCAATGACTTAAATGTTATAAATCGTACTTTCGAAAGTTTCTAAAGAGTTCTTTAAACTCATAGAAAAAACTAAAAAATGTTTACTTTTGTTTATATATATACATTTATTTAAGATGTAACGTTATAAGGCGTTAATTATAAGATTATACATTTATTTACATATTTTTGCTGTTTTTTACTTACAGAAGGCTGGTTAAAACCATCAAAGTTCGAAGACTTTTTATACTGTAAAAAGAATAATCAAGAAATGTAAGGTATAAGTTTTTTTTTAATTGTGTCCAAAACTGACTGTTTTAAATATAAAGACTGAGGAAATATATAAAAATTTTGAAGCTTGAGAAAATAACTAAAACTTACAGTCTGTTTTTGATTTTTATTAGAAAAAGCTGATTTGTCAAAATCATCAAAGTCGTCAGTTTCAATCGACTGCAGGTAAAAATCAATTGTTTCGTCATCTTTGACTTCCGTTTGGTAATCATGGAAATCATTTGTGTTACCATGGAAATCATTCGTGTAACCATGGAAATCATTTGTGTTTCCATGGAAATCGCTTTTGTTATTATGACAATCATTTTAGTTACTATAGAAATTATTTGATTTACCATTAAAATTATTAGTGCTACCATGGAAATCATTCGTATTACCATGGAAATCGTTTGTGCTACCATGTAAGTTATTTGTGTTACCATGCAAATCATTTGTGTTACCAATGAAATCATGGTCAACTGATTTATGTTGGTTTTTGCATAAATTTTGTTTCTGAAAATTCTGGCTGAAATCTAATTGGAAATCGCAGTTTATAGAAACGTCTGTATCTTCGTCTTGATCCTTTTTTTTTTTTAATTAAATTAAATACTTATAAAAAGACTTATTACTCAATTAACATAAGATAAAACTAATTATTATTCATACTAACAATCCAACAAAGTTTACAATACAACCTAATTAAAAATTACTGATACGCAAATCGGCATATCTACTTTACAAAACTATAAAACTTGTGCTTACACACTTACACCCGTCTTCATAAAATTTGATTGACACCAATAAGTTTGACATTTTCAAAACAGTACGAATAATTTAAAATAAAACAAAATCAACTTACTGTTGTACTTGGCTGAAATTTTTTGTTTTGAAACTTTGATTGATCTGGTATTTTTAGCTGAAATTTTTTTTAGAGTTGTCAGATAATATTTTGATTAAAACTTTTAAATTTAGAGTAAAAAAAACTCAGAACATTTACGTTAACAACAAAAAAAACATCAGCTAAAAATACTAAATCAATCAAAGTTTCAAAACATCAAATTTTAACCAAATTCTATTAGATAAAAATATCCAAACATACTGGGTTGTAATCTGATGAATTATTAGATTTTTCCATCCTGATGCTATTTGGTAGATCAGAAAAATTATTTGGTTTTCTTAAAATACTTTTCGTAGTTTTTCTTTCAACTTTATTTTCCATCTACCAAAATTTACAAAAATAAATAATTAGTTCAATTGCTAGTATAACATGTTTACATAAACATTTTTTGGAAGTATTTTAACAAAAACAATTGTTCTTTTAGTTTTATAAACACAAAGTTTCACAAATTTATGTATCTGATAAAATGCAATTAGACAACATAAACAAATAAGTTTTTACGAAATCGTGTATAATTCAATTTCATTAAAACTTTATTTATCTTTAAAAAATTTTGAATTAGGACTACAACGAATCTTTTTTTTTTAATTAAGAAGTAATTTTAGTTCAAAACTTTAACTATATCGACCTTGAAACTTATTGTTAGGGAAAGTGAATTTAGCTTGAGACCAAGTTTTCTTCATTTTGTACAAAGGGAGAATTTCCTTCAACTTTTTCTATTGTCATTTCATCTTCCGTAATATCGGTGCATTCTGATTTTAAAATATATTATTATTACATTATAATGAATATGATCTTTTTTATGCATAAACAAATATTTTAACAAACACAAACCACTTTGGTAAATATGTGAATGTTCAGTCCACAATTGTTCACTTTCGCTTCTCAATGGAATGTTATTATTATTTAAATATATTTTACTATTGTTTTTTGAATATACTTTATTGCTATTCATCTGATTACTCGCTTCAACAGTGAATTTTCTTGGTTGATCGTTTAGTTTGAACTTGTTATCATTATTTTGTTGATTGTTCAATTTAATTTTATTTTCATTGTTTTGTGTCGTTCTCGAACCAGAGTTTATTTGTTCCTAAATATTTATAAAGTATTTTATAACTACTATAATTAGTTAATAATTTTAATTGTAATAGATTTGCATATTCTTAAGATGTTTTTTAAGATTTATATTTGCCATTGATAATTTTGTAAAGAGTTAATAGATCAAATTCCCATTTTCTATATTCCAGTGATTCCAAGCCAAATTTAATCATTCTATCATTATATGATGTGTAAGATATGTTGCAACGATTACAAAAATGACGGGTAAAACTCCTTTGCACAGATTCAATTTTGTTAATGTCCTTTTTTAAATGGGGGACCAAAATTGAGTATTAAACTCAAGTTTAGGGTGAACGTATGTTTTAAATAGTTTTGTCAGAATTGAAGCAGAATTAGTTTTAAAACTTTTTAGTATTTGATAACATGAAGTTTACATTTGATAACATGTTATCATAAAGTTTAAAACCATTATCAATAAAAAGAAGTTTATATTCTAGTTTCAAATATTATTATTACTTAAATTAGTGTAAAGAAATCATTTAATGCACTTATTGTATTATATAAAGGTTCTGTAATCATTACGTGTAGCATACGGATACCTCCATAAATCATTTTTTAACAGTTCATATTAAAAAAATCAATGAACTTGAAATATAAATATATTAAATCATTAAATTTTAAAGTACTAAACATTTTTAAGTAACTAGTCGCACTTATACATCAAATTTAAGTTTAACTTAAGTAACTTGAGAACTATATTAGTTTAAAAATATGATTAACTTTTCTACCAATTCAATGTTTCAATTATTTTTGTAAACACGCCTGTTTTACTCAGTGTTATTTTATAAATTTTGTTATTATAAAAACCAAAGCTTTTATTACTAATATGTCAAAGTTAAGGTAAAACTCAAGGATATATTCTAGTTATTTTTTAAGTAAAAAACTTTAAACATCGTAAGTATATCTTTATGTTATAAAAAACCTCGTAAAGTTCACATTCTCTTTCAAATCTTGATTTGTTCAGCGGCCTGAATCTTTTTACGTCTTCTTCATTAGTATTTTCACTTTCATTAAAAGTATTTTCATCGTTGAAAAATGATTCGTTAACAATCGACCTGTTGTGGCAAAATTCGTTCAATTTTTCCCACCCAGCTTCGCATTTATTTGTTTTGTTTCTTTGAAAATTAATAAATTAAATAATGAATAAAACTTAGTCAAAACTAAACTTCTGAGCAAACTGGTATAAGTACATAAAATATTTTTAAACTGAATAGATTAAGATTAATAAAATTTTCATTACAAACTGGTTTAAGTAAAGAATACATTTTTTAATTAAAAAATTCTCAAAAAAAAAAATTGAATAAAAAATTGAAAACAAACTGGTGAAAATCAGTATAGTTTCTGCTATTATCACGATTCATTGGTAATTTTGAATTTCTGTGGGGATCATATTCGTATTGCTTCAAAAACTAAAAAAAAACATAAGATAAAAGAATAACCTTAAATGTGAATTCAAATACTTAATTCTAAGAATATTTTTCACTATACTTTTGAGAAAAAAAAGTTTTGTTTATTCTTAAACTATGTTTATTTCAATAAAGCTTTCCAATTAAGTATAAAAAACTTACTAAAATCAATCTTTCTTCTCTAGTTCAGTTTTATTCAAACAATGGGTAGGTGTCAGATATGCACAAGGAACACTTTTGCACGTATTGAAATTTTTCTATTTTATTTAATTTTACTGCCATTGTCACCCCTAACTCTTGGTCGATATTTTTTAATCTCGTGCATAATTGTCACTTGTGCAAAAGTGACCCGTCTCGTTAAACAATAGTTCATACAAACATTTTAATTTTCAAATTGAAAATGGGATATCGTAACAAATAAGTACAGTAACCTCTCGCTTATTTACGCACATTGTGTCCACAGAAAATGTGCGTAAAGATATGAGAGATCGTAAAGAAACGAGAGGTACCAAATAAACTCACTATAATGGCTGTTTTTTAATATTGCTTCTAGTTAAAAGCAGACTGGGCACTTTCCCAATTTTAACTATTCGTTTACTTAATTTATAAATATGAAAACAACAGATAAAACTATACATATATTAAAAAAAGGATTTGAATTTCTATAAAATAACAATACGAGTAGAAATAGTTTTACTATTTTAATAATAAGTAGAAATTATCTTTATCTTTATTTATATGTGACATTTATAATCTTTTCTATATAGCAAATTTAATTTATAATTAAGCATTTCTTTACAATTATAAAATAGTTTTTATTAATATATAGGGCAAGACTGCTGTATTATTTCTTTGTGTTTTAAACTCTCATAATTTTATTATACTTTTATTATTAAACACATTCATGTTTATTTCAGAATTTTGATTTAATCTCCTATTGTTAACAAAATTTCTGATATACTGAGGTATAACTAAATGTTTATCAATTAGTCAAGGAACATAAATTTACAAAGTCTAAAGATATAGAGAGGTGTGTTAGCATTCAAAAACATATTTTAGTTTAAAAATATACATTAAACCTAATTTGTGCAATATAAAAAAAAAATGAAAGTTTTTATTTTCTGAATTTTATAGAATTCTGAAATGCGTAACTAAACGAGAGTGCGTAACGTCACGAGTGCGTAAAGATCCGAGAGGTTACTGTATAGTTGTTTCATTCTTACCATTTATTAAATCTAAATACACACGAGATATTTTAATCAAAATAACTTCGAGATGAAATATACATTTTTTAAGAATGATCGTCTAAATAATTACTAGAAAACGATCACTTGCATTTTTATTGAACCTGAACAATTTTATTATAATAAGAATTTCATTTTAGCATCAATTTAAGGGTTAAATAATAAAACTTGACATTGTTATTTTCTAACAAACTTTAAGTATACAAAAAAACTTTAAAAGTTAAAAGTATATCCAAGCTTAAAAAGTACTACTAGCAGTTTATTAAAGTACATTTACCTTTATAAAGTGATATAAAACAAATTGACTTTTTTTCAAAAAGTAACAACTTTAAACTGCAAACAATAAAGGGCAACTTGTAACAATTTCCGAAGTCGACTAGCAAAAATAAAATTGTGTAATTATTTTGTTTCATTACATCGATGCAATTTCAAAAACAAGATAAATAATAATTATTACATAAGACCATTATAAATATATGTACTATAATAATTTAAAAGCATTCAGTAATGGAAATTTCATCTTTTTAAACAAAGTTTAGCGAAAATAAACAAGTGTTTCAGTAGTGTAGTGGTTATCACGTTCGCCTCACACGCGAAAAGTCCCCGGTTTGAGCCCGGGCTGAAACATTTTAGTTACAATTTTATATAACGGTTTATTGTTACATCACGTTGTCACTTTTAGATACTAAATTATTAAACACACTTAATTTGAGTTTAAAAGTATAGAGTATTTCAAATTTAACAAAAATTAGTTTATTAGTTTGGATTTTACTTGAAATATAAAAAATAAACTGTTAATAAAATTTTTATAGATAAAATCCATGAAAACTATTTTTCCAAATATAACTAAGTTTGTTTAAAAAAAAATGAAACAAACAATTGAAGGGGTAAAATTTCATCGTTAATTACACCTAAAGTTAAAAATATAATTTCAATATCTGTTTTTATTACGATATTTAGTTAATCAAAAATTTTAAGTTAATTAACAGGAATTGTTTATTGCAACATTAAAAAGTTTAAAGGGATTGCTTTAAAACTGTAGGAGAAAATAGACTTTATAAAAAAGTTTTTTTTTTTAATTCTACATTTGTTTTTTAATAAGGGCCTGTAGAACTTTTATATTATATTTCAGAAACTAAATCGATATTTTCAAAAATTGGTAGCTTATATTATAGTTAGTTATAGAAATAGAGAAAGACATAATTTTACAACTGGCATATATTTTAATTACAATGTTTCAGATCATAAAGTGTAATTTTTTAAAGTGAGGGCAGGAAGAGAAATAATTCATTCCTTTTATTTAATGTTGCACTTAAAACAGAAAGTATTCATGTGTATATAAAATTCAAAGACAATTATGTTAGTTGTCAGAAAAACTTATTAACATTTCATGTAGTATGTTTAAATCGATAATTCAAAAAGGGTATGCCTCGACCCGGGATTGAACCAGGGACCTTCAGATCTTCAGTCTGACGCTCTCCCGACTGAGCTATCGAGGCTTGTGAATGAAGGCACATTTTAGCGAAAATAAACAAACTTCACAAAGTTTGATTTCGTTTGCATAACATACTATTGTAATAGCTTTTTAAACATGCTTATTTTGTTTACATTTAAAACTTAGTTTACAACTAACACTTTTGCCTTTATTACAACGTTACTTAATTCATAACATCAGCTCAATTTATAATTAATCTTACTAACTTTTACGAAAAAAAACTTGCTTAATAAGTATGGTATAAAACTATAAATAACGTAAATGTTTAATTTCTTGCAAGGTATAATTTACTATTATCAGTTTTTGGTAGTATATAAAAGTTTTTAAATATTATATTTTCTGTATTCTCCATAGTTTTAACTTTTTTAACAAACAAATTGAACAAATAATTTTAAAGAATTTTAAAAACTCAGAAAGTAAATTAAAATGGCAAATTATAAACTATTTTTTTAGTATATCATTTACCTCCTGAGTTCTTTTTGAAACACCTTGCTTTTGAAATTCTCCACCTTCTTCGTCAAATTCGTGTGAACCTGTTGTGTAAATATTATTCAATATTTAGTTTTTATATAAAATTAATAAATATATAAAGAACAAAATACCTAATTTTCAGCTAAACGTTTAAAATTAAAATTTGTCTCGCAAGTAAACAAATAGTTTTAAAACTAACTGATTAATAACAACAAAAAAACTACTTGTAAACAAAAACTATAATTAATAAACTTATTGTGGTTCTAAATTGATTTAAAATATAAAATAAATCAATAGCTATTTTATACCAACAATGTTGAAAACAAAAAAAAAATTTTGGTTATACCTAAAATTTTTATGCTTGTAAATAGTTTTAATCATGTAAAAATAACAAGAAAATAAACAAATAACCAATTTTGCAGCACTGATGACCGCAGTTGTATTTGTCGAAACAAGTGTGTTTGCAAGGCTTCTTTGTTCTAATAATCATTTTGAAACAAATTTGAAAAAATAAAAATTAAAAACACTAAAAAAAATTTTTGTGGTAAACTTGTATGATTTTAAGTACACAGCTATTTTCTATGTTTCTTTGTTCTACTAATTATATAAACAATCAACAAAAATCATAATAAAAAAAAAATAATAAAACATAATCATAAACCTATAATATATTGAACTGTAAATAGCAATTAATGTTTAAATTAAACTTGTTTGATGTTATTTATACAGCTGTTTAAGAAAGTAATTTTTTTTTATATGTACTTCCTTTTAAGTTCTGGGGCAAACACTTACCAACTTATATTAGGGTACATTAAAGTCATAAAAATAGTAGAAAAGGAACTGTTCAGAAAAAAAAAACTAGAAAATTATAGTCATTTGTGAAAAGACAAATGCGTTTCATAGAAGACAAAGTTTAGGGGATGTAAAATTAGTCACATAAATTGAGGAATCTTAAAATCTTAAATTCAAAAACTGCTGCAGGCAATTTGACAATAAATTAAACGGAAAAGACTAGAACTTGATTATAAAACACTAACTTGGCGCTATAATTATCCTAGTTAATTTCCACCCGGTTATCCGTCTGCCAAGCGTATTTTACTTAAGTCATATTTTATAGTTAATGAAGTTACAGCCACTAAAAAGCTGTTTTGAATTCTGTATAATTCGGTCAGTGTGCCTACATTACAGAATGCTAACTATCCGATTTGTACGAATATAGTTTATTCGAGAATAACTAGCATACATGCTCTTAATTTATTTGTGAGCAAGCAACGATAGTAATTTAATAATAACAGTCACCTCTCGCGAATCTATTAACATTGTGTCCACAGCAAAGGTGCGTAACTAAACGAGAGGTAGCAACTATACTTACTTTATTGGCTGTTTTTGTGTAAGGATTCTGATTAAACACAGTTTTGGAACTTTTTCTCTTTTTTTGTTTAAAAAACAGTTTTCATTCAAGTTGCACATATATATAAAAAGTTTTTCAATAAAAATTCTTCGTGTGTACACAAAATATTTTTTTCTTTTTTGTTCCTTGCCCATTTAAGATTAAATCTGTCTTGCATGGTATTAGAGAAACGTCTAGTATTAAGTAGTTCTTTCTCAAATACCATGCAAGACAAGTTTAATCTTAGATGGGTAAAGATGTCTCGTTACAGAGATGTTAAAGGGGGGTAATAGGGATTAGTAAAGTAGATTAGTACAACAATTAAAACAACACTTATATTTTATTTACATAAACTAAACAACACAAAGATACAATTACATCACTCTATACGAGAACTAAAGTTAAACACACAAGAAAACATTAGTTCTTAAATCTAACGTGCTTAAAATGCATCTTAACTTAAAGCACACTTGCCGAATGCTCTGCCGAAACTGCTACTGCAAGTAAAATTCCGTTTTATAAGCACTGAAACAAATGTAACTCCTAACAATAAAAAATGTTTTTGTTTTCAATACTGGAAGTACGTCACGAAGTCTGCGTAAAACAGTTTACAACATCCGCTTTTAAATAAATTTGGAAAAGCTTGTTTTGAGAATAATGAAAAATATTTTTATTATTACAAAAAATTACATATTTATTCACGAGCTTTAAAATATTAAAATGAAATGTTAGTTTCATTACATTGTTTCTTTTTTAATTTTCAATTTTAACGTTTAAAGCCTGGTTTTAAATAATTTAAATCCTTAAGATCCTACTTAACTTTAAACTTTTTAGACATTATCAAAAGTCCGGTTTAAAAAAAGTAAGAAAAAGAAATTGTATTTCTTATTATCTTAAAAATTACATAATTTACAAAAACTTAGATAAAACACAACAAGGTAACAATGATAGTCATTTAGTTGGCTTCTGGCTTGTTGTCCTCGAAGTTCTTGTCCTTGGACTTGTTGTCCTCGGGCTTGTCGTCGGGCTGTTATCCTCAGGTTGTTATCCTCAGAATGTTAATAGAGGCTTCTGAACCATCAATTGGATCATTGACAACGTCTTGTTTCTTTTAGGAAACATTTGACTTTCTGTCTTCTAGCTGGTTTGTTGAATCAGCAAAACACCACATCGATTGGCTTCGGAAACAATGACAGCAGGAACTTGATTGTGACGTAATAGAACAAACACAAAATCTTCATTCAATCTTTTGTTTATTGTCGTACTTATAAACAAAAAGACTTTTAAAGTTTCATGCAGTAGCAAGGTGTTAGGTGTGCTTAAAAGTTGTGGTTATCAAACAACAATTTGCTTCAAACAACGTTAAAAAGATATAAACGCAACAATTTATTTACAAGCGACGACTGCTAAATTTAAGGGGAGTTTATTTTTGATTTCTTTCAAAAGGAAAATTTTAACACAACTTTATACTTGAACTTGAAACGAGTAATAAAATAAGGCAAGAAAATTATCTTTTTACGACTAAGAAAGATGGAAACTCATTCAAATATATTTTTAAACTTCAGCAACATTCTGGTTTAAAACAAATACAATTTATACTTTAGAACAATCAATCAGCAGATCAAAACAATAAAGTAGTAGTAGTAAACAAATAGACAAATTTGTTTTATCAGCTAAAACTCAGACGTTATTAAGAACAACTATTCTGCTGTTGTAATTCTAAATTTTATTGCGGTTCTTACTTTACATTTCTATGCTAAGAAAAATATAATAACTGCGCTCTCTTGGCAACTTATAAAATGCAATTTTGCACTAAGTACTGCGTCCCCTGACGACTTATGTAAATTGTAACATCTTCAAAAGAACATTGTGCACTAGAGTAAAAAGGCTGTGCTTTTTATAATCGAAATACTGCGCCCCCATGCGACTTATGTTAGTTGCAACTTATATTGTGCCCTTAGCTAAAAAGATTAAGCTTTTTAGGATCGAAATACTGCGCCCCCATGCGACTTATGGTAGTTGCAACATATATTGTGCACTAAGAAGAAGAAATATTATGCTCATTAGCAAATAAAATAAGCACCTAAGCACTAAAAAAGCATATATAAAACTATACATAGAAATAACCGCAAAAATTAGATAGTACTTCCAGCAAAAAATCCTTGACATCAAGCTTCACTTTTAACGAAACTAAATAAACCACTACCACACACTTGTATTATAATTGTAGACTTGCTGTTTCAAAGTAGAAAGTTATTCACGCAATTTTTCTTACTATTATCATAGTGAAATGTCGCAAAGTAAAGTATTATCGCAAATTATACTGTCAAAATTTTAAACTCGTTAAAAAGTTGTTTAGTAATAAACTAAAGTTTTTTTTCGCTGCGTTTTTTAATTGATAAGGCACCTAATTCCTAAATATCAGAAGATTCCTAAAATACAGGCCACACATGGTTTCCAATGTCTCGTTACAGATATTTTATTAAGGGGGGTAATAGGGATTAGTAAAGTAGATTAGTACAACAATTAAAACAACACTTATATTTTATTTACATAAACTAAACAACACAAAGATACAATTACATCACTCTATACGAGAACTAAAGTTAAACACACAAGAAAACATTAGTTCTTAAATCTAACGTGCTTAAAATGCATCTTAACTTAAAGCACACTTGCCGAATGCTCTGCCGAAACTGCTACTGCAAGTAAAATTCCGTTTTATAAGCACTGAAACAAATGTAACTCCTAACAATAAAAAATGTTTTTGTTTTCAATACTGGAAGTACGTCACGAAGTCTGCGTAAAACAGTTTACAACATCCGCTTTTAAATAAATTTGGAAAAGCTTGTTTTGAGAATAATGAAAAATATTTTTATTATTACAAAAAATTACATATTTATTCACGAGCTTTAAAATATTAAAATGAAATGTTAGTTTCATTACAAAGATCAAACTAGCTAAAAATAAGAGATTTATTGAGTTAAAATGAAATTTTATACCATAAATATTGTAAGTAATTGAAAATTGTACCTTGTTTGATTCAAAGGTATAAGGACACCTAAATTACAAAGTGGAATGCCAGAGAGTTCAATAAGTTTCTCTATAAAAGGCACAAACTTAGAATTCTAAAATCTCAATTTAATCAAAAATTTATCATTTCCTGTGTTTTTCTAAATATTACTTTAAATGTTATATTTTATTGAAATGTTCCGTTTTACACTGTTGCCAAAACACCTGGAATCCTGTAAAAACCTAAGATTCCAAAACTTAGTCAAAAACTGGTAAAACCTGGAATTTGAAAAACTTTGAAAAAAAACTAGAGCTTTAAACAATACTAATATAAAACTAAATATGTTGTTAACTCAATACACACAATAAATTTACAATAATAAAAAATTTTCAATTTAACCTTTCTAAGAATTCTAAAATGCGTAACTAAACAAGAGTGCGTAACTAAATGATTGCGTAGATTCGCGAGAGGTGACTGTTCTTCATTAAAGCTTTGCTTTAAAACCTTTTGTTTTTAGTAAAGTGTTTAAAAAAAGAAAAAATGACCCAGTAAAGAGTTTTTCTTGTATATTTGTTGTCAGCTTTTATTTCCAAAATTATTTTAAAGTTAAATTAATTTTTGACTAGATATTAAAATACTAACATTTAAGACAAATTTTCTACACATATTATTTCGGTAAAAACATATAACTCAAATAAATAAATATACAAACTTGTTAGCATTAGAAGTTGTCTTGTTTGTCTTTTTATTGATAGTTTTTGTTGGTTTTGAAACATCTATCGTTATTTTACGCTGGGCAGAGTAGTAAGGCGTATAAGTACTTTCTATGTCTATTCCAACTGTATATAAGTTTAATTTTTTTTTTGGAGCTTTAATTTTTACGTTTTAAACTATTTTGTAATAATAAAATTTTTAGAATAATTTAGTTGTACACAACATTCAGTCCAGGATTTTATTATTCAATAACTTATTTATATATGAGAAATTAATACTACTTATATACATTGGTAGAAAAAACTAGCCTCGGACTATTAATATCATTTTACAATAATTAAACAGTTTATTTATAAAAATGAAAACAAGAATGTAATCTACCTTAAAACTTTTAAGATAAAGTAAAATTTCTACAAAAACAATTGTATGATATTTTTAACGCAATTTGTAGTCGGCAGTTGAACAATAAAAAAAAAAATCAAAAACTTAAACAAAGACTAAAAATTACAAGATAAAACTTTATTTAAAATTAAGTTTAAAATATTTAGTAAATATCAATTATTTATTAAATATAAATGATTAAATATAGCATTTTTATGTTTAAAACTGTTGCTAATTGTACTATACATAGTTTGACATAAACCTGAAAGTTGAAACATATTAAATATCTTGCTTTGGACAATTTTAATATTTTTTTAGTTACACGCAAACTTGAATGACAAACTTAACAACTATTTTTCATCACCAGTTAAATATTATTTAGAGACAAACTCATATTTTAAATGAATATACTTACAAACCCCAGTCGGAACTGATGAGCTTCATTGACAGTTCGTCGCTTGTAGTATGACTTCTCTTTATTCTGTAGCATTTCTTCCACGTGTTGTTCAGCGAGTTCAACAGCTGGTTGTCGCTTATTCGCTGTTTTGCTATCGTCTTGTTGTCTGAATCGCCTATAATTTACATAAGTGTATATAAGTTTTCAATTTAATCATTTAGATTAATTAAGAATTTGATAGTGCTTTAAAAATAAACAGTTGTTAAAATTTGAGTTTAGTTTAAAGATGAAAATAAACTGATTTATTCTGTGTGTTACGCGTTTAATTTTATCTTAAGTCAGAATCTCTCGTAAATATTAAAAACTGTATTATTGAATTATGGAAGATTATCAGAACAAAAAATATTATTTATTAAACAATTTATAACAACCAATCAAAAGCAGACGTTTCTTTTAATACTTTTTACATCAGAAGCGTTCGTCAGAGTTATTAAAACTTCTATTTCACTCGTATCATCTCCATATCTTTCCGTCTGTACAAGTATATATAATGAAAAAATTGAACGTTAGAAGGCAGATGTTAACCGCGGTAAATACTATTATATATTCTTGATGGCATGTATTAAAATTATGTACTTAGTACAGGGTTTCCCAAAAAGGTATAAGTGAAAGATGACTATCAGGGGTAATAACAAGTAAGAGGTTGAAAAAGTAAATGGGTAACTAATTTGTAAAGGGGCGTTAAAAAAATAAGTTTGAGAAACCCTAACTTAGAGGCATAATTGCCAAAATGGCCACATGTATGGAGCCAAATAGTGCTTGTTATGCTTTTATAAACATGGTAACTATTAATTATATGGAAACTCTGCTTAGAAATATTACAGACAATAGATTACAAGAAAAAAATTATCACGTCTGTAATTTTGCAAGAACGCAATTAAATTCTAACTCATACTAACAGAATAAATTTAAAAGCAATTAGAAAAATTAAGCCTTTTAAATTTTTGAAAAAAGTAATGTTAACTGCAGTTGGGAAAAAGATAAATCTTAAAAATTAAAGAATTCACTTTATTATTTAGGATATTTCACTAAACTAATGTAGATGAACATGTGAAAAATGTTTCTGATACGATTAATTTACATATAATACACAGGGTGGCTACTGGTTTTTGAGAAATTTCTTCCAGGTTTTAGAAAGTACACGTTTTTGGGTCTATTTTAAGTTAAAAATTAAGTTTAAGGTAAAAAACTGTGCTATATAGTACAACAACATTGAAAAGATATTGTAAAGCTAATTTAAATATGTTTTATTCATAGAAATTTTTTGAAAAACTAATAACTTCATTTAAGTATATTATACACTCAGGCAAGAATTTATCTTGAAAATGTTTTCGGTTGTCAAAACTAACTTAGCAATACAAATCATACACCAAAAAACTCATACTTGGTTGACTTGCATCACGTAATTCGGTATCGACTTGGCCGCGTCTCGCAGATTGTTGCCGAATGGCGGCCGCTTGCCGGTGATCATTTCTATTTCGCGCGGGTCCGTGTCCGCCAACTTGTCCACGGAAGTGATTCCCGCGTTGACCAGAGCTGATGAAAAAGTCAAACCTATGCCCGGAAGCTGCTTTGCAACGTACCTGTAAAAACATGATATAAATAGATAAGTACCTGTGAAAATATTATGAAGATAGTTGGTGGTTAATGTTAAATACTTTCAAAAAAAAATAAAATAGTTGATTACTTGTGTTAGATGACTGTAAAAAGTAGTGATGTACTGGACCCGGATCCGTACTTTTTTTTCAAATTAGGATCCGGCCGGACTCGGACTTTTTTTTCAAGTTAGAATCCGGCCGGAACCGGATTCGGATTTTTTTTTCAAATTAGGATCCGGCTGGAACCGGATAATTTTTTCATATCAAGATCCGGCCGGATCCGGATATCAGACAAAAATGGCAATATCCGGTCGGATCCGGATAGTGAGTCATATTATGTCAATTACGTTATATTATAATTATATCATAAAAATTGGTCCAGCACTAAAAAAAAGTAATTCATGATTCATGATTTTTTTTTTTGGATAATTGCAAAAATCTAGAGATATCTAGAGAAATCTACGGATATTGGAACCCTGTAAAGTGAGTATAAACTAGCCTGAATCAGAATGAAGTTTATAAAAACTGAAAAAAAAAACTTTATCTAATGATAAACAGAACAGCTAGCCACAAAGTTAAAAAATTTTAGGTAATATTTACAATTAATAATCTGAAATCAAGTTCTTGAACAAAATTAACTAGAAAATCACAAAATATTGAAAACTGGATCAGCTCAAACTCATTCAAAATCTAAAAAAACTAGTCTGAGTTTTTCAAAAATATTAAAACTAGCCTGAGTTTTTATAAAAAACTAAACTAGCCTGAGGCAGCCTAAGATTTTCAAAAATTCCAAAAAATTTTCAAACTAGCAGGGTTGCCACTGTTTAAGTCAAAAAAAAAACTAGCTAGAGTGAGTATAAATTAGCCTGAGTCAGAATAAGGTTTTTAAAAACTGAAAAAATCTTTAATCTAATAGTCAGTAGAACAGCTAGCCATAAGGTTGACAATTTGGTAGTAAAGTTTTTAATTCTACAACATAGGTAAAGAGTTGAATTTCTGAAATGTTTATTTCATAGTTTAAATGTAAACAAATGTAAATTAGTCACATGTACAAAATGAGCCAATCACGGTAGGTGTTTAATTTTAACTGACGAAAATGAATCTTTTTAATTTACATAGAGTTTGTTTTAAAAAAAATACTTTTCTGTATGCTTTTTTTTACTAACTAGATCCGAATCGGCCGGATCTCTGTTAGGATCCGGCCGGAACCGGATCCAGATAGTGAGTCCGGTACATCACTAGTAAAAAGCTAACAAAGTACTTTGTTATTAATACTAAAATTCTGTGAAAAGATGATGAAAAATAGTTGGTTTCTTATTTTAAGTACCTATGAAAATATGAAAAATAATTAGTTATTTTTTTATGTCTTCTTACAAATTATGAAAAATAATTTATACAATCAATTAAAAATCTATAAATAAATGCTTTCAGTGGCCTAGTGGTTAGGATTCGCGGCCCGACTTCGATTCCCGGTCTGGAAACATTTTTTAAATGGTATATTATTAACAATTTGTGTATTTTTAGTGGTCTATACTAAAAATATATTTTTCCAAGGTATTAAATTATTTTAGCACAATACTACAAACATTCATTTAAAAAACTTTACCGGTCGAATTTGGTTATAGGTGTAAATGACCAAAACAAATTTTTAAATTAATATTTATGTCAACAATAAAACAAACTTTGAATTTTCCCACAATTTAGATTTGATGCACTTGCTTAGTATTGCTGCGCTGCAAAAAGCTTTGAATTCGTTTTTCAACATCAGCATTTCCAACAAACATTTAGATAACCTGTTGGCTGATCTGTCAAAAAAAAAAATATTTACTTAAATTGTTCATTTTTATTGTGATTTTTAAAAACCTCGCTATTCTAACTGGTTTTAAAAACTATGAAGTGATAAAAATCTTTACGGGTTTATTTAGTAATAATCTTAAACTGTTTTTTTTTTTTACTTTATTTACTTAAAACTTTATATATATAAATAAGTATATACCCGAAAGTAAATAAAATGAATTTTACGAAAAAGTTTGGACATAACAAAACTGTTGATAAATTTTTATCTGTAATTAAAAGTTTTGAAACGATCGGCTTCCACACAAAAAATTTACACACATTTTAAAGGTCTCATATATGATATAAATTAAAACCTGAATATTTTGGTAACGTCCTGGGCAAGAGAGAACTCCTGAATATGAATGCAAGTAAGCGTGGCTTGCAATAAACAATTCACTTTCATCTGCGTCGTTTTTATTCTGCCGTTCATCGGAAACCTACATTGTAATGGTGAAATAAGATTAGTTTTTTTTTTGTAACATCACAAGAACTGCATATTGCACAAGGTACAGTCCTTATTAAGTTTTTACTTTCATAACTTTACTGTTTTATCGTTGTGATAAAATAATACTGTTACCCAAAAAAAATCAAAGACGTGTTAAATTTCCATTCATTGTCTATATTTTTACTACCATTTGTTAACGCTGCAGAATTTTATTATTTATCAAATGCTTACTTTAATAAACTAATTACACTTTTTTAAAATTGTGATAAAATATAACCGTTAACAGAAAACGATACCAAAACAAACATCAAATTAATTAATATTCTCTTTACCAACACTTTTTACCAATACAACAAAATACAATAACCTTACAACAAAATACAATAACCTATGCAAACTTTTGTTTTTATTAATAAGAAAATACAATAACCTTATGCACTTGTTTTTTTATAAACAGCAAAATAATAACCTTATACAAATTCTGTTTTTATCCTTGTTCATTTTATTGAGTGCTGTTTTGTCAGATTGGCGGATTGAAACTTCATTGAACTCATCGCAACCTGATAAAATTCGCACCTGAAATAGTATAATTAATATAATAAAATAATTTTATAAACAATAACAACATTTTTTGCTTAAAACTCCAAATAAAAAAAAACAAATTACAGTTTCAGTTATAAATTTTTCATAATAAATATTATTATAAAGTTAAAAATTAATAGGATTTTAGGTCAATGTCTTATTTGTCCTTAAATTATTCTACTCTAAGCAACCAAAACTAGTTATTTACAAAAAAAAAAGTTAGAAGTCTTCCAGGTGAAAAATAACAATGTTTAAATATTCTCTCTCCTCTAAACCTTACAAAGCAAAAAGTAATAAATAACGAATAATAGATAATTATTTCAAACAAACAAAACCATGTCTTCCAAGTTTTCGTTTCCCTTCAGCTGCTGAAAAATTTTCATTGTTCCAAACTTTACGCAGTACCTTGAGCAATAATTACTCATTCAATTTTTTTACTTTATTTAGTTTTATTAATGTTAGTAAACATAATAAAATCTAATGAAATACAATGAGCTTCTTAACTCTACGTTCCCTTTAACTAATTTGAAGCACAAAAATTAATCTTTATTTAAACGGATTTAGAAAACCTAGATTATTTTAATACAAAATTAAAATCTAGAAATATTAGATAGAAATTTATCAATTAAATTCAATTTTAAAATTGAAAAGGTATAAAAAGATTGTTTATGAATAATAACTTCTTATTTAGTTTGATAATTTTAAAACAATTAACAATCTGTTAAGATAATGTTAGTTATTTAAATGAGCAAAATATAACTATACAAACCTGGCCATCAGTATACCGGCGTTGCTGCTTTTTATAAGAAGATCTTCAGATATTTCAACTAAACTGACTTGTTCAAGTTGTTCCAAATGCCGCATACACATTTGCTGCAATCTGTCTTCTATCTCCTTGCAAGATAATCCAACAGGATATCCTTATAAATTGTAATAAATTAATTGTAACTAATTTAATTACATACTATAAAATTGTGCTGAAGTTATTGTAATACTTGAACAATAGTGTTTTTTTATGTCTTGAAGTATGTACAGGGTTGCCACTCGTTTTTTCAAAAAAATTTCTAGGTTTTTCAAATTTCTTTCAGATTTTTAAAAGTATACATTTTGGGACTATTTTAGTTTAAAATTAAGTTTAAGGTAAAAAACTGTGTTAAATAGTATTAAAACATTGAAAAGATTGAAAAGATACTGTAATGCTACTTTTTTTAATAAAAAATAAATTGATAATGAAAATTTTTTTTATATGATAGATTTTTTGAGTAAATAGAAATTTTCTTACACAACATGCGCAAATTACTACTATAGTATAAAATTAGATTACATACTATAAAATTCTACTCTAGTTATTTTAATACTTGAACAATTGTGTTTTTCTATGCCTTGAAGAATGTACTCTATCTTCTTACAAGATAAATACACCCTTTATTTTTTTATCTTATAATGTATTTTTATTTCTGCTCATTGTTAATACTTGTTGGTTTTTATTCAATTAAACGCTGAAATGTTTTTAGAGCTCTAACATTTTAATTTTTGTAGTACGCCTTTAATTTATTTGCAACTACGGTTATGTATACTTAAATTGGTTGCTTTATGTTTTGGTTTCGTTTTACAGCCTTTGATAAATTTGTAGCAAAGACAAACCGTAGTGTTTGGGGTTCTTTTGAATTCTGATGTAGAGAAAAGTGGATCTGATCCAATCAAGAGCCATGCTGACGTCTTGGATCATCGACAGAACAATTTCCGCGTTCAAATGCTCTATCAAGTTGCTGTGGGAAAATAATCAGTAAATTTGTTTTATAATGTTCTACTAAGTTGCTGTGAGAAAATAATGTATATAAACTAGTAAACTAATTATGTTTATTTAGTTTACTGTTAGGAAAAATCAACAGACTAGATAATATCTTGATGTCATACTAAGTTGCTGTTAAGTATTAAATATAGATCATTAAACTATTTATACATAAATTTATGTTGAATTTTTTTTTATTCACTCTATTTGTATAGTATTCAGTGGCGAAGCGAAATAATACTAATTATTTTTTTAAACTATTTTCAATACGAACTTGTGAAGTGAACTTTCAATTATTTGACTTCCACTGACCATGTTTGTGTACAAATCTCTGTTCTCATCTGAAGTCATTATAACTGCTGTGGCGTTTGTGTCGAACTGAATATTTTGTAGAAAACAATTAAAGTTAAGAAACATTTTTTAATAAATTTTTTATGTAAAATAAAATTGTTGTGTAAAATATAAGAAAAACAAATACTTAAGAAATTCGAAAAAGTCAGTAGTCATTGCAACTTTTATACATAACACATTGATTTCAATTATTTGAAAACTATAAAATTTAATAAATAAAAAAATTGCAATGAACAAAAACAATTCAAATATATACAACCTGGGGTCTACCGGCCCTACCAATCATCTGAAGTATTTCTGATTGTGAATATTCTTCAAAGCAACCTTGCACGTAATGACAAGTTGATTTTATTATTACCAGGTGAGCCGGCAAGTTCACACCCATCGCCAGTGTTGACGTGCAAACTGATTTGTAAAAAATATTCAAATGGATCATTGTTGATAAAATTAAATTGTTTAGGTGCTTGTTTAAAAGAAGGTTATTAAGGCTTGTTCAAGGTAAATACTAACGTTAAACATATTTAAATTTATTTTATTTATAAAAAACTGAACTTTTCTGACATATCATAAATAATGACCAAACTTTTAAATAAACATTAAATGAACAAGTCAAAACCTAATACGAGTAGGTTTCCGGTACAAAATAATTTTTCAACGATGCTTCTGTCGTGAAAATCGACTCCTGCGTGATGAATTGCAACTCCCAATACAACTAGTTCACGCAACCTGACAACATGATTAGAAATTAATATTTAGTTGTAGTTAAAAATTTCGTAACTAACTACTTTTAATATTGATAAACTTGGGTTAAAAGCTCAGCAATAAATTTTATTAGCTTAGCTTACTACAATATAAAATATTAAAATGCTTTCATCTGTTTACGATGGTACTAACGGTAACTAAAAACTCAGCAATAGTTTAATAAAATTTATATTTACTTTTGATACAGTTAAGTACTAATTTGAAAACTTGTTGTTTCTGATGAGTCCTGCCTGAGTTGACAGATGATGTTTTGTTTCGGGTGACATTCTCAATACGAGATCTTCAGCCAACACGTTTGCAGCTTGCTCTACACCTTTCCTTGTTGAACAAAACTATAAATTTATATAAGATAAATTTTTACAACTTATTTCTTAGAAGCTTAATCAAAAATACAAAATTATATATAAATCAACCATTGTGTGAATTGGCGTGTTCAAAAATAATATTAGATATTTTGAACAATTTAAGTATTGGAAATATTATTAAAACAAAAGTGTGCATATCAAAATGTATATACAGTAAGGTTTATAAATCAACTTAAAAAGCTGAAGTTTGCTAATGAGCATTTAAGTATAAAGTTTAAAATACAGAAACACAAAATTGTATAGTAAGAAGCAATTGTTTTCATTTTATTACTTTTAATATATTAATATGATTACTAAGTTTAAAATTGTAAAGTATCCTAAAACTTCTTATTTTTTTTACTATAAATAAAAACAATTAAAAATATTTAAGAAAAATTTAGATTATTTAAATTTTACATAAATCAGGGGTTTAAAAATTTTTTTTTAAGGTTTTTTTCATTTCTTCATGGTTTTTTAAAGAAAAAGTTTTTTGGTTCCTTTTTTGTATAAAATTAAGTTTAAGGTAAAAAAAACTGTCATAAGTAGTAAAAGACATTGTTAAGATACTTCAATTTTGTTTTTGTTATTTTTTTCCTATATGATAGAATTTTTGAGTCTTAATAAATTTTCTTCACTTTACATGTAACCTTTACAACAGGGTTGCCAAATGTTTTTGGTAAAAATCCTCCGGGTTTTTAAAAGTACAAGTTTAACAGTCTGATTTTATTTTAAATATTATTACTATTTATTTTGTTTATTTCCAGGTTTATTGGCAAATTCGTTAATTTGAGTGCTTATAATCGAGTACTGAGTTTAATGTTAACTAATAAATATAGTACATTTCGGTTAAAAAATTGTATTACAATGAAAATAAATTAAAAAAGTTAAAGATAGAACTAATTTATTATAACTTACAAAACTATCAACAAATTGATATACTTAGTTTATTGGTATATCAGTTAAGATTTTGGCTTTTATAAACTCATAAGTCAACAGTTATGCATTATGACGTAATAATCAGTATTATATGCACAATAATCAACCTGTTATCGTGAGCCTGGCTAGCTCAGTCGGTAGAGCGTTGGACTTTTAATCCAACGGTCAGGGGTTCAAGTCCCTTGTCAGGCTTTCTTTTTTCTTTTAAAACATTGATTAAATTAATTGTTATTCAAATTTCATTAAAGTTTATAAGTAAACAAAAATACTATGTTTTAGTAAGCTCTATTTGTATTTAATTCATGAAAATCAATTAAATTTTAATCAAATTTATATGATTAAATGACACAAAAAAAAGTATTTGTTAAAATGTAAATTTAACTGGTATAAATTCATTTGATAACTTATGAAAAACTATCTATGTGCATTAAGACATTTAGAATTGTTAATTTCTATATTTTTTTAAATATCATTACACATTAGAAATAACTTATAAAACAAAATGAAATAAGTACAAATTAAACCATTTAGCTGCAACTACAAACTAATCAATTTCATAAAATGAAAACAATAAGTGCTACTTAACTTTTAACTCCAACTAAATTTGTTAAGCTGGTTTAAATTAACACCTTACTTTTTGTTACTAATTGTTTTTCACAATAGTTACAGTATAAATCTTTATAAGAACTAATCAATATGAATATCTAAAAAGAAAGTATTTTTCTTTTTGTAAAGTAACATTACAATTTTTCTCAAGAATTTAATTTTCAATAATTCACACAAAATTTGAATGAATTGTTTTAGAACAAAAAGTCTACTAGATTTTAGAATTTTTATCAAATTAAATATAGGCGCAATTAAATGTAAACACCCATAAAAAGTTTTTAGTATGTAAGTTTTTTAAATAAAAATATTAAATAACTTACAAAATTATATATATATTAGACAAAAGTTTTATTAAAACTTTATCTTATATTAAATAATTCTACAAGAAAACGGGTTGTGAAACATCATTAATTTTAAATCAAAACATAAGTTTAATAAAATTAACTTAACCTTAACAGGTTGAGTTAGACTTTACAGTTGTATGATAAACAGAGTTTTTATCAAAATAATTTCTTATGATATTGTTGCGTCATAATACGCCAGTCGAAATATAATCATTAGAAATGTCAAGTGAATGTGTGGCCGGTTAGCTCAGTTGGTTAGAGCGTCGTGCTAATAACGCGAATGTCGCGGGTTCGATCCCCGTACTGGCCACATTTTTTCCTCGTTAGTATAGTGGTGAGTATTCCCGCCTGTCACGCGGGCGACCGGGGTTCGATTCCCCGACGGGGAGTTTTTTGCGTACTTAATTTATTAGAATCGGTATTGTTATCCATAAGTTATTTAATAACAAAAATTATGAATTTATTTTTTCAAATCAAAACATATAATCACAAAAATTATAATAACATAATGTATATGAAATATATTTTTAATTTATCTAATATTTTTCTAACAAGTGAAAGTAGACTAAAGAACATTTTCAAGTATATGAAGTAAATAGTGAGTTTATAACTTTTTAGTACTACATATCTTGTACAGAAATCTAAGACAAAATTCATTCAAAAACATCTTTATTAAAGCAACAAACAAGTAAAATCGATTTCGGCTAACGCTTTTCAATTACTTTAGTTAGCAACTAATTTTAAGATTAAATTTTGAGTATATAAATAGTTAGAGGTTACATCAGAAAAATCAATTAACACTAATTAGCATAATTGAGCAAAATTAATTAGACATTCACTATTCATAAATGCATATATAAAAACAGTTTATCAGTAATTTAACTAAGATAAACAACATTAAAAATAAAAATAAAATAAAAATAAGCGACAAAATTCAAATAAAATCTATAACAACTTATAAAGATTAGATTTATAAACGTATTGTTGCTTACACAATTTAGGTTTACATGTTTTTATAAATAGAGATTCTAAAACACTAAGGTGATAATCGTTACGAGCTTTACTTAAAATTGAAAAGTTACTATCACTATAGTTCTTTGCGCAATCTGAATTGTTTAATAAGTGTTCAGCTATCGCTGATGATCTATTAGATGGTTTTTTTAAACCAGTGTCCATCCATCTTCTGAGGGAATTAAAAACGTGTTGGTCCCTTCTAATATGGAATCTTTGAGACGTTCTGCCAATGTACTCACTGTCACAGTGGCACTTGTACATATAAATAATTTTGCTTTTTTCCTGATCGGCAGTACGGTCTTTGCAAATTCCATTTAAGGGCTTTCTTGTAGCATGACTGATTCTTAGTTGTACAGAGTTAAAAGTGGAGTTTACAGTGTATTTTACAGTCTTTTCCAGAGCAGTTGCTACTTTACCGAGATATGGCAATCTCAAATATACAGGGCATTTTCTAGGACCAAATTTAACCGGTTTTTCAAATTTTGAGATTGTATTGTTAATTGTCTTTCTGACTATATGCGATGGATAACCAAGAGCTTCAAAAATATTTTTTATTTTATCTAATTCCTCTTCAAACAACTTTTTCGAGCAAATCTTGTGTGCTCTGAATACCAAACAAGAGATTAAACCGAGTTTTTGAGATAAAGGGCAGAATGACTGAAATGGAATATATTGACCAGCAAATGTAGGTTTTCTGTACACAGTGGTAAGCAACTCGGAAGATGTACGCAACAGATGTACATCCAAGAAAGGTAAGCAATTGTCTTTTTCTTTTTCAATAGTAAATTTTAAATTTGGGTGTAAATTCGAAATTTTGCTAAATAATTCATCAATGTTATATTCATCATTGTAAGACACAAAAATGTCGTCAACATACCTAATATAGTTTATTGGTTTTTGATACTTGGAAAAGAGCAATGTTTCAAAGTATCCCACAAAAATGTTGGCTAAATAGGGCCAAGTGGACTACCCATCGCTACTCCATCTATCTGTTTATAAATATAAGAATTAAATCTGAATTCAACATTTTTTACTGCCATGTTTAACATACTAAGACAAACATCTTTTGGAATAGAAGGAGCTGAAAGGAGCCAACATTTTTGTGGGATACTTTGAAACATTGCTCTTTTCCAAGTATCAAAAACCAATAAACTATATTAGGTATGTTGACGACATTTTTGTGTCTTACAATGATGAATATAACATTGATGAATTATTTAGCAAAATTTCGAATTTACACCCAAATTTAAAATTTACTATTGAAAAAGAAAAAGACAATTGCTTACCTTTCTTGGATGTACATCTGTTGCGTACATCTTCCGAGTTGCTTACCACTGTGTACAGAAAACCTACATTTGCTGGTCAATATATTCCATTTCAGTCATTCTGCCCTTTATCTCAAAAACTCGGTTTAATCTCTTGTTTGGTATTCAGAGCACACAAGATTTGCTCGAAAAAGTTGTTTGAAGAGGAATTAGATAAAATAAAAAAATATTTTTGAAGCTCTTGGTTATCCATCGCATATAGTCAGAAAGACAATTAACAATACAATCTCAAAATTTGAAAAACCGGTTAAATTTGGTCCTAGAAAATGCCCTGTATATTATTAAACAATTCAGATTGCGCAAAGAACTATAGTGATAGTAACTTTTCAATTTTAAGTAAAGCTCGTAACGATTATCACCTTAGTGTTTTAGAATCTCTATTTATAAAAACATGTAAACCTAAATTGTGCAAGCAACAATACGTTTATAAATCTAATCTTTATAAGTTGTTATAGATTTTATTTGAATTTTGTCGCTTATTTTTATTTTATTTTTATTTTTAATGTTGTTTATCTTAGTTAAATTACTGATAAACTGTTTTTATATATGCATTTATGAATAGTGAATGTCTAATTAATTTTGCTCAATTATGCTAATTAGTGTTAATTGATTTTTCTGATGTAACCTCTAACTATTTATATACTCAAAATTTAATCTTAAAATTAGTTGCTAACTAAAGTAATTGAAAAGCGTTAGCCGAAATCGATTTTACTTGTTTGTTGCTTTAATAAAGATGTTTTTGAATGAATTTTGTCTTAGATTTCTGTACAAAATAGTGAGTTATTTCAACAAGTCTTCGTGGCGCAATCGGTTAGCGCGTTCGACTGTTAATCGAAAGGTTGGTGGTTCGAGCCCACCCGAGGACGTTCTTTTATTTGTTCAATATTGAAGAGTGTGCAAAAATTTTTCACTGAGCGTGTTTTCTCACTTTCACAATAGTTTTAAGTTATTTAAAACATCCGCGTCTTTACATTCAGATTCTGTCTTTCTATTTATACATAAGCATTTTTTTCTTTTTTGTTCTTTAAAAAGTTCGTTTTAAATTACTAGTTACCCTTCAATACAAACTCATTATTAAGTAACTATGTAATGAATTTATCCTTTCAAGAATTTATTTTACAAACTAAGTTTCGGTCAAAGACCGCGTCAGTGCTTAAATAAATCTAAAAATATATGTAACAGTCATGGAAAATAGCATTTAAACAATTAAATAAAATCAAATTTTCGCTCAAAATTTTTACTTAAAAAACTAAACAAGTTAAATTTTAATATTAAGATTGAATTTAAGGTTAAGTTTAAATTTCAGTTAAGTTTTAAAATCAGTATAACAACAATGATAATAATAAAAGCTGTATGTAGCTTTCTTTTTTCTTTTAGTTAATTTTCAAAGTAGACATTGTTTGTGCAAAATGTAGTTAATAAAGTGAGCTTAAAGTTGAGATGCATTTTAACGTAGCTTATTTTAATTGTGACGTAACTGTTGAAAATTTAAAGAATCTTTTGCTTGTAATAGCTGTGAAAATTTAAAATCCGCCCGAATGCTTTATATAAAAATTTATAGTTAAAACTAATTTTTACCTAAAAACAAAACAAGTTAAATTTTAATATTAAGATTAAATTTGTGGTAAAGTTTTTCTAGTATGCAAGTATGTACTGCAAATGCTTTGTGGGTTTTTGGCTTTGCCAATATGGTGGATTATTTCCCAGTCTATTTTGTAGTCAATGTTGTTATTTTTAAGCTTCCATATATACTTTCAATATTTCTGTTCCGTTCTCTTTATAGTTCTTAATTCACTAATATGGTTGTACCTTTTTTTTTGAAAGTGCCACCCGTTGAGCCCAAATAGTTTTTTGTTTTGTTTTCCGATCTGATTGTCGCTTTATATAACACATTTTCTACTAAGGATTTATTCTTTTTGGGACATTTGTTTTTTGTTCAACAGTTGCAAAGTGTTTCATTTTGTTCATCGTTTTTTGTTTTTAAGTATTTTCGATTATGTTTTTGGATTAACTTCTTAATATTGCTCATGCAGCTATATGAAATTTTACAATCTTGTTCGTGCTGGTTTCTTTTTGTTTTGATGGATTCAGTATTTAAGTTTGTGTTTGAAATTTGAGTTGGTTAAAGCATTCTGGTATCCAGTTATTGATTCATTGAAAATTTCTTCGGTTTTTGAGAGTCTATTGAGTCTTTTTATTTCATATAGCTGCATGAGCAATATTAAGAAGTTAATACAAAAACATAATCGAAAATACTTAAAAACAAAAATGATGAAAAAAATGAAACACTTTGCAACTGTTGAACAAAAAACAAATGTCCCAAAAAGAATAAATCCTTAGTAGAAAATGTAATATATAAAGCGACAATCAGATCGGAGAACAAAACAAAAAACTATTTGGGCTCAACGGGTGGCACTTTCAAAAAAATGGTACAACCATAATAGTGATTTAAAAACTATAAAGAGAACGGAACAGAAATATTGAAGTATATATGGAAGCTTTAAAATAACAACATTGACTACAAAATAGACTGGGAAATATTCCACCATATTGGCAAAGCCAAAAATACACAAAGCATTTGCAGTACTTGCATAATAGAAAAAGCCGCGATCGCCAAAGCCGACAGAAGGGACAACCTAAATAAACGGCACGAGCTCTTTTGTTCCTGCCCGCACTTCCAAAAACTCCACTTTAAAACTTAAGTTACCCGTAATACAGGTTTTATGCATGCTCTTAATAAATTTTATGTAGCTATTATTTTCTGAAACTAAAAGTTTTTTTATAAAAATCATTCAAACAAAGTTTCAAGTTTTCGTTACTATTACAATTTCGTTACTTAAAGTTTCAATAGTTAAGTCACAATAAAAATTAGCTTGATTAAAATGCATCTTAACTTCAGCTCACTTAATACTATTAACTACATTTTTATCTAAGCAATGTTTACTTTAAAAATCAACTAGAAGAAAATAGAAAGCTACATACAGATTTTTATTAGTATTTGTGTTGTTCTTTGATTTTGAAACTTAACTAAAACTTTACCACAAATTCAATCTTAATATTAAAATTTAAATTGTTTAGTTTTTAGGTAAAAATTAGTTTTAACTATAAATTTTTATATAAAGCATTCGGGCGGATTTTAAATTTTCACAGCTATTACAAGCAAAAGATTCTTTAAATTTTCAACAGTTACGTCACAATTAAAATAAGCTACGTTAAAATGCATCTCAACTTTAAGCTCACTTTATTAACTACATTTTGCACAAACAATGTCTACTTTGAAAATTAACTAAAAGAAAAAAGAAAGCTACATACAGCTTTTATTATTATCATTGTTGTTATATTGATTTTAAAACTTAACTGAAATTTAAACTTAACCTTAAATTCAATCTTAATATTAAAATTTAACTTGTTTAGTTTTTTAAGTAAAAATTTTGAGCGAAAATTTGATTTTATTTAATTGTTTAAATGCTATTTTCCATGACTGTTACATATATTTTTAGATTTATTTAAGCACTGACGCGGTCTTTGACCGAAACTTAGTTTGTAAAATAAATTCTTGAAAGGATAAATTCATTACATAGTTACTTAATAATGAGTTTGTATTGAAGGGTAACTAGTAATTTAAAACGAACTTTTTAAAGAACAAAAAAGAAAAAAATGCTTATGTATAAATAGAAAGACAGAATCTGAATGTAAAGACGCGGATGTTTTAAATAACTTAAAACTATTGTGAAAGTGAGAAAACACGCTCAGTGAAAAATTTTTGCACACTCTTCAATATTGAACAAATAAAAGAACGTCCTCGGGTGGGCTCGAACCACCAACCTTTCGATTAACAGTCGAACGCGCTAACCGATTGCGCCACGAAGACTTGTTGAAATAACTCACTATTTACTTCATATACTTGAAAATGTTCTTTAGTCTACTTTCACTTGTTAGAAAAATATTAGATAAATTAAAAATATATTTCATATACATTATGTTATTATAATTTTTGTGATTATATGTTTTGATTTGAAAAAATAAATTCATAATTTTTGTTATTAAATAACTTATGGATAACAATACCGATTCTAATAAATTAAGTACGCAAAAAACTCCCCGTCGGGGAATCGAACCCCGGTCGCCCGCGTGACAGGCGGGAATACTCACCACTATACTAACGAGGAAAAAATGTGGCCAGTACGGGGATCGAACCCGCGACATTCGCGTTATTAGCACGACGCTCTAACCAACTGAGCTAACCGGCCACACATTCACTTGACATTTCTAATGATTATATTTCGACTGGCGTATTATGACGCAACAATATCATAAGAAATTATTTTGATAAAAACTCTGTTTATCATACAACTGTAAAGTCTAACTCAACCTGTTAAGGTTAAGTTAATTTTATTAAACTTATGTTTTGATTTAAAATTAATGATGTTTCACAACCCGTTTTCTTGTAGAATTATTTAATATAAGATAAAGTTTTAATAAAACTTTTGTCTAATATATATATAATTTTGTAAGTTATTTAATATTTTTATTTAAAAAACTTACATACTAAAAACTTTTTATGGGTGTTTACATTTAATTGCGCCTATATTTAATTTGATAAAAATTCTAAAATCTAGTAGACTTTTTGTTCTAAAACAATTCATTCAAATTTTGTGTGAATTATTGAAAATTAAATTCTTGAGAAAAATTGTAATGTTACTTTACAAAAAGAAAAATACTTTCTTTTTAGATATTCATATTGATTAGTTCTTATAAAGATTTATACTGTAACTATTGTGAAAAACAATTAGTAACAAAAAGTAAGGTGTTAATTTAAACCAGCTTAACAAATTTAGTTGGAGTTAAAAGTTAAGTAGCACTTATTGTTTTCATTTTTAAGAAATTGATCAGTTTGTAGTTGCAGCTAAATGGTTTAATTTGTACTTATTTCATTTTGTTTTATAAGTTATTTCTAATGTGTAATGATATTTAAAAAAATATAGAAATTAACAATTCTAATATGTCTTAATGCACATAGATAGTTTTTCATAAATTATCAAATGAATTTATACCAGTTAAATTTACATTTTAACAAATACTTTTTTTTTGTGTCATTTAATCATATAAATTTGATTAAAATTTAATTGATTTTCATGAATTAAATACAAATAGAGCTAACTAAAACATAATATTTTTGTTTATTTAGAAACTTTAATGAAATTTGAATAACAATTAATTTAAAAGAAAACAGAAAGCCTGATAGGGGACTTGAACCCCTGACCGTTGGATTAAAAGTCCAACGCTCTACCGACTGAGCTAGCCAGGCTCACGATAATAGGTTGATTATTGTGCATATAAAACTGATTATTACGTCATTATGCATAACTGTTGACTTATGAGTTTATAAATGCCAAAATCTTAACTGATATACCAATAAACTAATTATATCAATTAGTTGATAGTTTCGTAAGTTAAAATAACTTAGTTCTATCTTTAACTTTTTTTATTTATTTTCATTCTAATACAATTTCTTAACTGAAATATATATATTTGAACATTAAAGTGGGTACTCGATTACAAGCACAGGGTTGCCACTCGTTTTTTCGAAAATTTTCCAGGTTATTCAGATTTCTTCCAGGTTTTTAAAAGTACACATTTTTGGGTCTATTTTTAGTGTAAAGTTAAATTTAAGGTAAGAAACTGTGTTCAATAGCATAAAAAAATGAAAAGATACTGTAAAGCTACTTAAAATGTACTTTTTTAATAAAAAACTTTAGTGATGACAAAATTTTTTTTATCTATATGATAAATTTTTTGATTTAAACCGAAATTTTACTACTGAACATGTTAAAATTCTTAAAAATTCCATGTTTTTCCAGATTTTTTGTATAAAGTTCCAAGTTTTTTTCATAATTTCTTAAATTCCAGGTTTTTCTAGGTTTTCTTTGCCTAAATAGTCAAATTCCAGGTTTTTTCCAGGATTCCAGGTAAAGTGGCAACCCTGCAAACACTCAAAATAACAACTACTACTTAAACTACTACTTAATTAAAGTATGGGGACAGGTTAAATGTGCACGAAGACATTATTGCACGAACGGTCAATTATGCAAAAGTGATATTTTTGCACGATCGTAAAAAATAATAACTAAATAGCTGTAACCGCTTGGTAGCGGTTTAGAGTTGTTTCTAATTAGGGGTTTTTTTCTGACTTGTTTACTTCTTGAAGCTGTACCGCGTGAGCGGTAATTGTCTCTTTTTTACTTTCTTTTTTTGTTTTCAAGCGAGTATAAATTAAGAATATCGCGTAATTAGTTGAGTTCAGTTTTTCTAGTTTCTACTTCATTGAGTGGTCTGAACTAAGTGCAGCTTTTTGCTGCACTTAAGTTTGAATGGTTTCAATCTTGTTGAAGTGATTTCGATTTTAGAATGTTTTTGAGTTTGGTTTAAACATGTAGTGTTTAGTTTCTGTTATTCTAGTGTAATGTTGTGCAGTTTTTTATCATCTTTTCGTTTCGCATTTCATTGTAAATATATTCATGATCACAAATTCGAACTCAATTTAAATTAAGTAACTGATTTATTAAACATTTAGTAAATGGTAAGTAATTCATATTAGTTTATTTAAGTTAATCATAATTTAAGCGTTATCTTGGGGATTTCTACTTTATAAGTTAGAGCGCACGTTGCGTATTAAATCAGGCCAAAAATAGTATATAAGTAGAACTTTTACGAGATAGCGACATGATGACCCGGACGTCCAGTTATTTATAGCTGGAATCGAACACAGATACCTTCATTAAAATTTTTACGTTTTGTAGATGGTGACTTGAAAACAGAGTAAAATAAACCTTATTTAATAATATTATAAATTCGATAAATTTAAGGGCATTTATTTAACCCAGTCATCTGGTCTGTAAAGTTTTAAAAATGAGTTTAAAATTTCTAGTTGGAAAAACAACTAAGTAGTTCGAGTTTGTGAGAGATTTGTGTTGTTATTTGCAAAAATTAATTAGCTTTATTGTGTTGAATTTTATGTTAAAGTGGTTTGGGAAAAGCTAATGGACATGTGTTAGAACTAAAATGTATTTGTTGTGTAGATATTATTGCAATTCATTGTTGAAGCGTTTTTCAAAATGAGTTTTAAACTTGTACGAGCAAGTTTAAACAAAAGTTTGTCTTGTTTTCAAGTTGTTCCGCGTTTTGTCAAATTAATTAAATATCGTTCAATCGTTTTAAACATTTTATTAAAAATTAAAATGAAACTAAAGGCTTCTACTAATAAAACTTTCTTATAACAAAAAGAGTTTTAAACGTCTATAAAAGTTAGCAACTGTAAAGTTTAATTGTTTTGTTTTCAAACAATCGTTTAATTTGAACTATAATGGATAATAAACTTTTTAAACTGCATGTAAAAACATTGTTGTTTTTTCGTTCGTCCTTGTAAAAGTATTTGTATGAGGTTATTAAAACTTGTTTTCGAGTGCATAATCGGTTAATGAAGTGAAATTTCTTAAGTTTATTAAACTTAATTTAGTTTTATATTTAGCAACAATGTTATGTTCAAACTTTAAACTATTATATTTAAAGTTTTTTTTTTACAATGACCTTGTTAATTGCTTGTAACAAACTTTATTGGCTTGTTTTTTGTTGTTATACACTTCAGCTTACTTATAAAAACACAATTTTAATAAGGTCATTTGAGCTATTAATATCTTATTCAACATTTAAACGCTAACAACAACTTTGTTTTTAACTTTCTTAGAATGTTAAAGTTTTATAAATTAGTATAAAGTTCAAGAGCTATATATTTTTACGAAACAAATTTAAGCTTTTGAAATGAATATAATTGTTTGTTTTGTCAACTAACTCATGTTGAATGTGAAATGTTTTTAATATACTAAAAGTTTTTATAATGAATAATTAGTTTAAACTGAAGCTATAAATGTTTTTTAAGTTTCTTATAAACATACTTAAAAGTACTTGAAAATACTTGAAATAGTATTTTCTTTATATTTTTGCTTGAACTTTAATTGCACTTTCGCACGAACGGCTCGAGAAACGAATCGGCGAGGAGCGGTAGAGGAGACGTATGAACGAGGTGAGGAACGAGGAGATGAAAGAGGAGATGTATGAAGAGACGGATCAGAGGATTCCGTAGCGCCAAGAGACCGCTGGGTGAGGCAAGGAGACGGTTCCGTAGGGCCAAGAGACCGCTGGTTGAGGCAAGGAGACGGGTTCCGTAGGGCCAAGAGACCGCTGGTTGAGGCAAGGAGACGGTTCCGTAGGGCCAAGAGACCGCTGGGTGAGGCAAGGAGACGGTTCCGTAGGGCCAAGAGACCGCTGGTTGAGGCAAGGAGACGGGTTCCGTAGGGCCAAGAGACCGCTGGTTGAGGCAAGGAGACGGTTCCGTAGGGCCAAGAGACCGCTGGGTGAGGCAAGGAGACGGGTCCGTAGGGCCAAGAGACCGCTGGTTGAGGCAAGGAGATGGATTCCGTGGCGCCAAGAGACCGTTGGGTGAGGCGAGGAGACGGATCGGCGTGGACCGGTCAGACGACGAGGAGATGTGCAGGGGCGGAGCGAGTTCCGGCGGCGAGGAGATTTTTTGAACTGTCTACATTTTTCTGTTATTTAAGTCTTAATGTGTTCTAACCAACTCTTAAGTTTTATAAACGATGTTGATTTGATTGGTAAATGTTTTTAGCATATAAATATCTTCTAGCATTTAAGTTCTATTTTGATGTATATATATTTTTATTTTTTTTTGTCAACCGATGGTTAAAAGCTTTAACAGTTACATTTAAACATTTTGACACTTAAACATAATTTTAACTGATTTCTAAGCATCTTCTTAACGTAACACTTGAAGTAAAGTTAAAAAAATTAAGAAAATACCCCACACCGAAGTTTTTTACACCGGTTTTAATTAAGAGTGTATTTTGTCTGTGTAATCGTTCTCTTGTCAGAATCTAAAAGTTTTCATCTAAAGTTTTTTAAAGTTTTACGACTTGTTAGCAAAGTAAAGTTAATGTTTTTTCTAAACCCTAGCTGAAACTCCAATTTGACCGTTTTAGGAGTGAAAATGTAACCGCTTGGTAGCGGTTTAGAGTTGTTTCTAATTAGGGGTTTTTTTCTGACTTGTTTACTTCTTGAAGCTGTACCGCGTGAGCGGTAATTGTCTCTTTTTTACTTTCTTTTTTTGTTTTCAAGCGAGTATAAATTAAGAATATCGCGTAATTAGTTGAGTTCAGTTTTTCTAGTTTCTACTTCATTGAGTGGTCTGAACTAAGTGCAGCTTTTTGCTGCACTTAAGTTTGAATGGTTTCAATCTTGTTGAAGTGATTTCGATTTTAGAATGTTTTTGAGTTTGGTTTAAACATGTAGTGTTTAGTTTCTGTTATTCTAGTGTAATGTTGTGCAGTTTTTTATCATCTTTTCGTTTCGCATTTCATTGTAAATATATTCATGATCACAAATTCGAACTCAATTTAAATTAAGTAACTGATTTATTAAACATTTAGTAAATGGTAAGTAATTCATATTAGTTTATTTAAGTTAATCATAATTTAAGCGTTATCTTGGGGATTTCTACTTTATAAGTTAGAGCGCACGTTGCGTATTAAATCAGGCCAAAAATAGTATATAAGTAGAACCTTTACGAGATAGCGACATAGCAAACCAACCAAGGGTAAGCGGTAAAAGTCATAGTAAAAAAAAACCATTTATTAACAAATACCATAATGTTACTTGAAAACCAACCAAGGGTAATGTTAGTGGTAGCAGTTATAGTAAAAAAATATAAAATAATAATATGATGAAGAGAAAATAAAGTTACTGACCTAGGGTAAGGGTTAACAGTGATAGTTTAAAAGAAATAATTAATGAATATTTTTTAAGTTACCGACCAAGGGTAAGGGTTAACAGTTATAGTTTAAAAGAAATAAGAAATTAAATATTTTTTTAAGTTCCCGACCAAATGTAAGGGTTTGGGGTAATAATGATAGCAAAAAAAAAAATTGATATTAATTTTAAAAATTAATCAATCCGTGCAAAAGTGTCCCTTCGTGCATTTTTGACACCTACCCACTTAACAAAAAGTTTTATATGCAATGTTTCTAATTACGTTTAAAATAAATCAATACTATGCATAATATACAAGCATAAACGCTTTTAATTTAGACTAACAATTAAAGTAGGTTTGTCTTCCGAATAAGTTTGGATGACATTTACTAGCTTATAGTTGAGATTAATATCAAATTTGAATAGGGCAGTTTTGTAGTTGTGCTTCGGATATCCCAACACAACTTTTCTCAATTGCACCGGTCTGTACGTTTCATCCATGCTATAATATTTTTAATTAATTATCAAAAACAACTTTAAAATGTATACATTTTTACACAACTAGAATTAAAAATTGTATTAGTTATGTGGAGTATTTTCAAAACTCTTTTTTTTTTTAATTTTAGTTTACTTTAAGTTAAACTCGAACCTAACAGCAAAGTTACTAATGGCATAAAACTTATTATTACTATTTTTACTGTTAAAAACAAAACCAGACGTTGGTTGTCTTGGATTTAGTTGTATGGTGAAGTTCTTTGTCTGTTATTTTAATATTAAATAAAACTGATTTATACTTGAATTTGACGGCAGGATTTTGTTTACTTCCGAGCCACTCTGCAATGTCTTGTGTGTTGGGTATTGTGGCGCTAACTGCAACAAATCTCAATTTCATTTCTTTAAACACCGTCCTAACTGTCTTCATTCTACTAATCACTGCCTGTAATATTATTAGACTTTAATTAAATATACAAACAGATAAACTTATTGTTGTCCAAACTGTCTTTAATATTTATTAGCTGAATAATAAATAAAGCAGAACACGCTTATGGTTCCGTCGTTTAGCGAGTCAACAAAATATATACACGTGTTTTAAATTTTATGTTTAACAATTTCCAACCTCAATAGTAGCGCCCCTGGTTTCGTCATTCAACAAGTGAGCTTCGTCGACGAGAAAGAGGGAGACTTGTTTCACGAACGACGTGTTTTCCCGCCATCTCCGCGTCATGCTGTCCCATTTTTCCTGTAAAAAGGTCATTTTAGTCCAGAACTATTTAGACCCTGGCCAATGGATGCAATTTTTCCGTATTAATTAAAACTGGGAAGAAGTGTATTCAGTTACAGAAGGTTTAGCGTTCATTATTAAATTGCAGGCTTAATTTTTAGCTAAACTTAAGTTTTACATGCAACAGTGCAGGCAATATCACCATAAAAAATATTTTATAGAAAAACTTCTATCGTTTTATATAACACTAATTCATTTCAACATTTATATAACATGATTAATTAAGAAACAAACGGGTGTTGTTAGTATTATGTCGGCTTTCTGCATTTGCCACAAATTTTCAACATCAGTGTCTCCAGTCATTTCCAAGCAATTGAGTCCCAACGGTTGAAATTTCAACTTCCAATCCTCGTATCGCTCACTACACAAAGCTTTCACAGGCGCCACTGAAACGTTATTACTATTTTTTTTACTTTTTTCGATAATTTTCATAATTTTCATATTTTTTGTTGTAAGTAGCATTGTTGTCACTATATTTTAAAACCAATTTCTATGAAAAATAAAATACCAGACTGGAAGTTGATAAATAATGTTTCAAATAAAATTTATGGGTAAAAAAAAATAATTTTAAATTAACATATTTATTTTATTACGTGTCTTTGAACTAAATGTTTTTTATTGGTGATTAATCCGAAATATGCTGTTTTTGCTATACTATCTAAAATAAGGTTTTCCACAGGGGGCCATGAGGTCATAATTAAAAACATATACTAAATATTCTGGATTTGATGAAAAAGAGCAAAAAAAAAGGTCTTAGGTGGTTTTAATGGTAGTTTTTTGAGTAATCTTGATGGAGGGGGTATAACTTTTTTAATTTCTTTAAAAGGGGGAATTTTTTAATAAGTTTGGGAAACCTTGATCTACAAGAATAACCACCAGAAACAAACTAAAACCAATTACTTCAACAACAAAAAAAAACATAAATTATACCAACTGTAAATGATTTTGTACTTGTTGGAATTTTCTTGTTTGCTTGTCATAAGCAGCCTGATTATTGCGAGTTCAAACAGAACAGTTTTACCTGAAATTAAATAATAAACATATTATATATAAAAAACTTAAAGTTAGCACATGAGTCTTACCTAAAACTAAATAGTACTAATATATATATATAATATATATACTACTAATAGTGCTCGACAAGTTATACTGAGCTAAATATTTATTTATTATTATATTATTATATATATTATTATATATATTATATATATAATTATATATAAATAATCATTTATATGAACAACAGTTTTATACAGCTGTTTCGTATATGAGACATTTCTATCTTATACATTCCTCAGTAAAACTTAGGTAATTATACATCTTTAAAAGCAAATACTAAAACTTTTTCAAAATGCACAAATTCTTAAACCAATAACAAAATTAAAATCAGCGTATTTTTCAAACTTAACTTACTGCACAACCTTCATTATTACTACGTCATAATATTTATAGAAATTTTAAATTCTAAATTTCAGCAAAACATGTGTAAAAAACTAAAGCTTTACTGAGGAATTATGAAACAGCTGTATAAAAATTAAAAATATAGTTTATAATATAATTAAGTTAAAATTAATAAATATTTTTTATATTTAATTTATAAATTTTAAATAAATACTAATAAATAAGTATTTAATAAATATTATATATATTTAAATATTACAAACTAAAAACTTTAATATAAATACATATTGTTACCTGAACCAGTCGGAGCACAAACAACAAACGGCTCGTCTCTATACACTACTGTATCAAATACCTAAAAAAAGTATTCTATTGATTAAGATTGCGATTTAATCATGTTAAAAAGATTAAAGTTGTTTTATTTATTTGTTGTTAATTTATTTAAACGTCGCATTGTTACGTCATAATATCTATACGCTACTTCACTCATTATATCACAAGTTAAGATGGCCGAACGGTTTATGGCGTCGGACTTAAGCGTGAAGTTAAATCGCAATGCGATGCTGAGTGTTTTAATCAACAATGATTTATAAATTATTTTATAATAAATTTTGATACTATTTTTAGTTCAGTTAGAATTCTGCTAGCTTTAAATTACTTAATTTGCAATCAAGTTAGCAATCAAATTGTTAAGTAAATAATATATACTTATATGTACTAAAAATAATCAACAAAAACTAACAATAGATTGAACAGCGTTGAAATTTGAAAAGTTTGAAAAAACTTGTTTAATGTGAAAAGTTTAAAAAGTCTAGTATGGTATACCAGCTTTTTCTGTTTACATGAATTGGGCTTTAAAGATTGTATGCATAGTATCTAGAATATGCAGCTGAAAAGTGTTCTCCGCTCACACTAAAACTGAAAAGTTCTCTTCTTTATATTTTTTCGCACACTCATGATTGTCCAACAAATGTTGTCACTAAACTCAAAGTTATTTATAATCTCAATACTGCCCTCATTGCCACAAGCATTGTTGGTTCAGTGGTAGAATTCTCGCCTGCCTCGCGGGAGGCCCGGGTTCGATTCCCGGACAATGCATTTTTAAGAAAACAATTTGAGTTAAAGATATTTACCATAAGACACGAAAAATTATAGTTAAGGACTAAATGTATTTGAAACTGTTCCTAAAATAATTTTGAATATGAATATTTTTTTCTTTTTAAATTTTTTATATCTAACACCAATATGTCATTTTTTCAAACATTATCCATTGAATGCAGTTTTAATGGTTCATATATTATTAAATTTTTTAAGCAAAAGTTTTTTTAAAATAAATTAACTAAGAAGTAAATGTAGTGCTACAAAATACAATTTTCAGGGCTGTTATTAAATGATAAAAAGGTGCGCCCAACGTGGGGCTCGAACCCACGACCGTTGGATTAAGAGTCCAACGCTCTACCGACTGAGCTAGCCGGGCACGTGCGAAAATAACTATATACAGTTTATATAGCCTCTGTGACGATGTAATGACGTTAATAATGGTTTAACTGACATCAAAAAGGGCTCGTCCGGGATTTGAACCCGGGACCTCTCGCACCCAAAGCGAGAATCATACCCCTAGACCAACGAGCCGCTTATCTAACAATGTATTGTTCGGTTTTTATTCATGTTACGTGTATTATGACGCAATATAGAGGATGTTGTTGTGGTGTTTGTTAAAACTGCGTTTTATAGTTAATAAAAGCCAGTTTTTAGTTTAAATTTAACTAATGTAGTAGACGGTAAAACTTATATTGTTTACTTAAAACTCCAAGTTTAACATTTTAAAATAATCTTTGTGGGTTACAAATAATTATTTTCTGTGTAAATTTAAAAAATAAATTACACCTTGCATTTTAATTTAGCTAAACATATATAAATGTTAAGTAATTTAATTTAGTGATTTATACTTACTAATTTAGTACTTGACTGCAAGACATGAAAGGTCTTAAATGTCTTAAAAATAACGTTTCTGTTCACATTAGAAATTACATTAATAAGCAAAAATTACAGTAACAAAATTTATTTTTATTTTTTAACTTACTAGAACAAAATGATTAGTTATAGTAAAATATAAAAAATAATTGACAATGGAAATAAATAAGTTATGTACATATTAAATTTTTATGCCAATTTTTTTTTTTACTTTAGTAATAGTTTTTTTTTACTTCTTACGAAATTCCTGTACAACTAAAAAAAGTTATGAAAATAGTATCAGTAAGTTAACATCACAATAATCAAAATCAATTTGTTTGCATAAATATTTTTTTGTTTACATAAATAAGGGATTATTAGCTTGTTAAAACTTAAATAACTTACTAGATGTCATAAATTTACCAACTTAATGTTTTAAAAGTTAATACTTTCTAACTCTGTTAAGTATTTACTATGTTCATGTCATCTGAATCTGGTGCAGTTTAATTTGTTTTTGAACATTGTTATATCCTATACATAACAAACAACTAAAATATTGTACCTTATTGGATAATAATATTTAATAACTAGCATGTTTATTTTAATATACACTATGAATATTATGTAAACTTACTACCAAATAAATAATGTTATATATGTCTCTATCAGGGCTGCCACAAGGTCAGGAAAGTTAGGGTCAGGAAAAAACAGGAGTTTTTGAAAAATAATCGGAGTTTTAATAAAATTTAAAAAAAATATCAATAGATATCGTCAGTTCAAATTTACAAAATTCGTTATTTTCTTAAGCCTTCAAATGGTAAAAATAAATTAAATATCCTTAATAAATCTGCAAATTTTTTCTATTAACAATTTGAACAACTATTCTACTTTAACAAGCAGTTTTTAATAGCTTTGTAGTACTGATGATCTGTGGCAAGGACACTTCTATAGTAAAACTGTGATATATACACAAAAGTTTAATCGCAGAATTTAAAAATCAAAGTATTTTTCGTTGAAGTAGATAATTAAGATATTTATATTTAAGCACTAAGTTTAGTGCTTAATTAGAAACAAGTTTATGTGGATACTTTACCTTTTTATAACTTTTCATAGTAGATTAAAGTTGAAAAATAAGTTATAAGAGAGATATATGCCATAGGTTAATTTACTTTTTGTAATTTTTTGTTGAATAACTCAAGTTTTAAAAATAATTAAGAGTATATTTATTTGTTACAAATTTTATACTAAATGATAAAAGGGATTTTTTTATATAACAGATATATAGTAAAATTGTTCACCTAGGCTAGTTTTTCAGTATGTTAATAGAAAAAATTTGCAGATTTATTAAGGATATTTTATTAATTTTTACCAGATGAAGGCATTGGAATTTAGTAATTTTGTAAATTTCTAGGTAAATTTTTAAAATTCTAGTCTAACTTTAAAGGATATTTAATTTATTTTTACCATTTGAAGGCTTAAGAAAATAAGGAATTTTGTAAATTTGAACTGACGATATCTATTGATATTTTTTTCAAATTTTATTAAAACTCCGATTATTTTTCAAAAACTCCTGTTTTTTCCTGACCCTAACTTTCCTGACCTTGTGGCAGCCCTGATAGAGACATATATAACTTTATTTATTTGGTAGTAAGTTTACATAATATTCATAGTGTATATTAAAATAAACATGCTAGTTATTAAATATTACTATCCAATAAGGTACAATATTTTAGTTGTTTGTTATGTATAGGATATAACAATGTTCAAAAACAAATTAAACTGCACCAGATTTAGATGACATGAACATAGTAAATACTTAACAGAGTTAAAAAGTATTAACTTTTAAAACATTAAGTTGGTAAATTTATGACATCTAGTAAATTATTTAAGTTTTAATAAGCTAATAATCCCTTATTTTTTAAACAAAAAATTATTTTGCAAACAAATTGATTTTGATTATTGTGATGTTAACTTACTGATACTATTTTCATAACTTTTTTTAGTTGTACAGGAATTTCGTAAGAAGTAAAAAAAACTATTACTAAAGTATAAAAAAAATTGGCATAAAAAAATTAATATGTACATATCTTATTTATTTCCATTGTCAATTATTTTTATATTCTACTAATACTAATCATTTTGTTCTAGTAAGTTAAAAAATAAAAATAAATTTTGTTACTGTAAATTTTGCTTATTAATCTAATTTCTAATGTGAACAGAAACGTTATTTTTAAGACATTTAAGACCTTTCATGTCTTGCAGTCAAGTACTAAATTAGTAAGTATAAATCACTAAATTAAATTACTTAACATTTATATATGTTTAGCTAAATTAAAATGCAAGGTGTAATTTATTTTTTAAATTTACACAGAAAATAATTATTTGTAACCCACAAAGATTATTTTAAAATGTTAAACTTGGAGTTTTAAGTAAACAATATAAGTTTTACCGTCTACTACATTAGTTAAATTTAAACTAAAAACTGGCTTTTATTAACTATAAAACGCAGTTTTAACAAACACCACAACAACATCCTCTATATTGCGTCATAATACACGTAACATGAATAAAAACCGAACAATACATTGTTAGATAAGCGGCTCGTTGGTCTAGGGTAGGGGTGGGCAACGTACGGCCCGCGGGCCGGATCCGGCCCGCGAAGTGAAAATGACCGGCCCCCAAACCTTTTTTAAATTTAAATGAAATCCGGCCCGCGAACAAAATTGATACGGCCCGCGAGTAGATGATCCGGCCCGCTAAGCATTTTCAAAATTTATATGAAATCCGGCCAACCAATGTAAATGTTACAAAATTTGTAAAAAACCTTTTTAGAATTATTTTAATAAAACAAAAATGTAAGACTTTGACCCTGAAAACGTTTGTATAATTGGCTTTTTATTTTTGTGGTGATAAAAACACTCTTTTGTTAAAGTATATTTTTCTGTTTCAAGTCAGTTGAAGTAATCCTTTCTCAAATTATTCAAAAACAATTGTTTGCTGAACTAACTTTGAAGATCTTACCTAATCATAATGACCAAAAATTGCTGTCATTCCCATATATGTAGTCAGTTGTTTTTATACTTGTTTAGAAAAGTAAAAAAAAATATTTTTAAGCACTGACAATTTTTTTTTAAGTCAAACTGCTCAACATTAAATTTTGATAAATTTTTTTAAGTTGAGACTGCAATTTCCACTCTTTTCTGCTATTAATTTTTTATTTATGACTTTTTGATTTAATTATATAGTTAAGTTTAGTGATGACCAATTGATGGCAATAGTTTCACTTGATAATGAGTTTGGTCGTCGTTTTGCAGACTTTCAACAACTAATAGAAGAATTTGATATTGTGTCATCATAGTTGACGTTTGATAGCGAAAATGCACCTAGTAATATACAGTCAGAACTGCTAAAATTTAATGTGACAATACACTAAAAAAAATTAAACCTTAAAAGTTTGACAGATTTTACGCCCTACTTAACAAGTCAAAGTTTGTTAATTTAAAAAAGATGGCAATGAAGTTACTTGTTCTGTTTGGGTCTACATATACTTGCGAACAAACAATCTCAACCATGTATATAAACAAAAGTTAGCTGCGTTCAAATCTTACTGATACCAATCTGCAGTCATTACTGAGAATATCTACTTCGAATATACTTCTAGATTTTAAACAACTTGTTAAAAACTTTGATGATCCACAAATGTCTCATTGACTTCTTTTTAGTGTAATTATTATTGCTAAACTCTTTAACCTTACATTTAAATTATAATATGACAGTTTTATATGTTAGTTTTTCGTTTAGTACCTTTTTCATTAGTGAAACTGATCTTAATCTAAAAGTCTATTGAATTAATATGGTTATCATGTTAAATTATTAATTAATCTATTTTTTATTTTAGTATTTCGTTATTTGTGTTATACTTTTATAAAAGTGTTTTAGATGAATTTTTTGATGACATTAATTTTAGAGTACAGAACTTAGTTAAGTTTCATAAGTTGAGCATTACTGTTTGATATTTTGAAATTAAAAGTACCAGAATTTAAGCCAAAGTAATTTTTTATCTAGGTTGAACTGTTTTTTAAATATTTTGATATGAAAATCTTAATCAAACATATAATTTTCGTTGCTTTTAGTAGATTTTTAGATAGATTTTTATGTATTATTGAACTAGCCAAAGTTTTTCAACTTCAAAATATGATCATGAAACTATTTGTTTTGTTCGAGACTTCATACATTTGAAAACAAACATTTCTGACCATAAACATTAAGAAAGATAAGCTAAATTCAATCCTAATCGGTATTTCAGTGCACTTGCAGATTTTCCCAAACCGTCATGCAACTATATTTAAACAACTGTAATATATGATTAACGTTAAGTGTTTCATCGAGATCTTTTAGTTTTATTTTTTTGCTTTTTATGGTAAAACTGTTTATTATATCAGAATTATTTGTTGTTTGGTTTCTTTTATACGTGCAAAAATATGTAATGGATCTTTATTAGTTTGTTAAAATTAAAAGTAAGTAGTTTAATTTTGTAATGTTAGTTAACTTCTGAAAATTGTTATTAATGAAAACTCCGGCCAAGATTGCCAAAATTAGATAATTTCGGATAGTTAACAACTTTTTAATGTTTTAGCTTAAAATATTAAGCTCGAGTATTTTTAGTAAGTAAGTTGTTGTTTTTATAAGACTAACTAATATTAATTCGGTCCAGAGTTATAACAAATATAAAGTTATGAATACTTAATAAGAATTATGACAAAATTTCATACTTGAGAACCTTGGTAATTAAAATATTGATTCAAAATTCTGAAATACCCGATCAACTAGCATCTAGCCGGATCGAAATCTTTAAGCTTCCATTCGGATCCAGGTCTTTGTTTAAAATTAGTATTTAGCCGGATCAGAATAATATTTTCAAATTAGGATCCGGATCTAAAAAAGGATCCAGCTGAATTCGGTAGATCACTAATTCGAAATGCTCCGGCCCGCTGAGGACTTATTTTTATAGGATCCGGCCCGTCAACTATTTACGTTGCCCACCCCTAGTCTAGGGGTATGATTCTCGCTTTGTGTGCGAGAGGTCCCGGGTTCAAATCCCGGACGAGCCCTTTTTGATGTCAGTTAAACCATTATTACGTCATTACATCGTCACAGAGGCTATATAAACTGTATATAGTTATTTTCGCACGTGCCCGGCTAGCTCAGTCGGTAGAGCGTTGGACTCTTAATCCAACGGTCGTGGGTTCGAGCCCCACGTTGGGCGCACCTTTTTATCATTTAATAACAGCCCTGAAAATTGTATTTTGTAGCACTACATTTACTTCTTAGCTAATTTATTTTAAAAAAACTTTTGCTTAAAAAATTTAATAATATATGAACCATTAAAACTGCATTCAATGGATATTGTTTGAAAAAATGACATATTGGTGTTAGATATAAAAAATTTAAAAAGAAAAAAATATTCATATTCAAAATTATTTTAGGAACAGTTTCAAATACATTTAGTCCTTAACTACAATTTTTCGTGTCTTATGGTAAATATCTTTAACTCAAATTGTTTTCTTAAAAATGCATTGTCCGGGAATCGAACCCGGGCCTCCCGCGTGGCAGGCGAGAATTCTACCACTGAACCATCAATGCTTGTGTCAATGAGGGCAGTATTGAGATTATAAATAACTTTAAGTTTAGTGACAACATTTGTTGGACAATCATGAGTGTGCGAAAAAATATAAAGAAGAGAACTTTTCAGTTTTAGTGTGAGCGGAGAACACTTTTCAGCTGCATATTCTAGATACTATGCATTCAATCTTTAAAGCCCAATTCATGTAAACAGAAAAAGCTGGTATACCATACTAGACTTTTTAAATCCTTATATTAAGTAATTTTAAAGTAATAGGTTTCTCAAAAAAATTTTTAAAGTTTACTTTATGTTTAGTTTTTTATTCTGGTTTATATTAGTTGGATCGAACAAGTTTTATTAGTACAGCAAAGTTCTTTAGTATTAGAACTTATTTAATTTTTACACTTGATTATTACGTTTTATGTTTTTATTTTATGTTTTTAAACTTAAAACTACAGTATAGTTTTATTTAAAGTTCAATTCAGTTTAATTTAGTAAGTCACAATTTTTGACATAACTTACTTCGAAAGTACTCAAATAATTGTTTGAAATATTTAAGAAAGAATGAAATGTGTTTTGTTATATTTTTTAAATAAGTTATGCACCGAAAAAAAATTGTTTAAAATATCTCTGCAATTCGTCAAAAATATTATTTGATATCGAAAAATCTTGTACGGAAGTATACTGCTCTATCTATATAACAATTTAACAGACTTACATGTGTGTATTGCTTAAGCAGCTAGAGAAAGATTGCAGTACCTTTTTTCATTATAAGTTGTAACTGAGTAAGTATCACATTTCATTTTGTTTTTTTTTAGCCGTAAGGTTTTTTCTTTTATCAAAGTATGCTTACAAGAAAAATAATGTTATGTACAGTTAAATGCAAAAAATTCAAGTACATCAATCCCGCAACTGATTTGCATATATCTAAACAAGATTTTTTAATTTAAATAAGTTATTGTAAAATCTATACATTTCACCCTAACCCACCTTACCCAAACATACAACAAATAAATAAAAAACAATAATAATTAAAACTTGATCATTATAAAATTACATCTTGTTGGCATTAGTCTTGTTTTGATATGTGCAAATTAGTTGCAGGTTTTTGAATACACACAATGATTCAGTCAAGTGATCAAAAACTAACTTAACAATAAGATATTAGTCAATAACAAAACTTAAAAATAGAGTGTTAAGGGCATAAAACTGAAAAAGTCACTGTTAATAAAGCTGGAATACCTAAAAACATAATAATAATTATAATATTAATAGTAATAACAATAAAGTGATGTACCGAATTAGTATTCGGATTCGACTTGGACTTTACTCTATATATCCTAAAATGCTTACTTTTATCACACTAAACTATAGTAATATATACTTTATTCTTTTTTTTGTTCGAAACACTAAAATAATTTAAAACTAATTAACTAAATAAATTAAGTAAAACAACTGCTAACTTCTGTTCAACGGGTAATGGAATATTAATTGTAATCCTAGTTTTATTGATTTGAATTAGATTGAAAATTAACTCTAACACTCCTTAAACCAAAATCAAGTTTAAAAAAGTTTAAGGAATAACATTTAAAAGGTAATAACAACTTTTAATTTATATAAAGGTATAATTTGTTCTATGTATTTTAAGTTTTAATCTTTTACAAAGTAAAAATATTAATATATAATATAATATGTAATTCATAGTTTTAATAAAGATTCTAAATTTAAATTGCTCAATGTTTCACTAAACATTTTGAAGAAACTTTTAAAATTTGACAAGTCTGAATTTTTTACGAATTAACTTACACTTTATAACTTTTTGAAGCAGCATTTTCTTTTTGAAAGTCGAAATTTTTATTTAAAAAAGTTTATAAGTATTTCTGGAAACGATTATAAAACAATTAAATATTATTATACATGAGGTTTTATTTTCACAAAACAAAAATATTAAAAACAAAGTTTTCAAGGTAATGGGCTACAAATGGACAATACTGATCATACAAACGATTGTAATTTAAAAACCAATTTAAATAAATTCATTAAGATATAAGAGTGTTTTCAGATTAATACTAGTTAAACTGTTGACTTAAAGAAGTACAAAAAGAGAATGTAAAAACTTTGAACAAACTTAAAATACTTTCTCGAAATACAGCAAACACTCATTTTCATTTAAATTAATTAGAAATTTACATTTGCATTTTATACAGTCTGTGACTGAACTTTTAGAACCAAAAGGGTCGATATTTAAATTGCATCATAAACTTCTTTGTTTTAAAGAACTACTTTTCGATAGCTTCATAATATTATTTAAGTAATGTATATAAATTTGTTAAATGGATAACCGTAGATTAAGGGCATAGGGAGGGGGGCGATTACACTTTTTATTGTTGTATTAATTTATAATTAAATAACTAAATTACCAGTACCTTTTTACCGTTCTAATAACTTAAAGTAAATTTGAGATCGAAACATACAAAGTAAGATCGAAGCAAGCAAAGAGAGATAAATAGATTCTATATGGGATTCTTTACTAAAAGTACAAAATTAGACTGTTTCAATATAAATTTAGCTCTTCCTATCTTTTTTTGAGAAATGCACCTCAAATTTATAAGAAATGTTCCTTGCAATAATTAAAAATCTTTTTGTAAAGATGTAAGTGTAGCTTTGAGTTAAAGCTTAACAAATAGAGATCAAGTTGTAACAAAAATCAATTTACCACCATACGACTTAATAATTCTACTAATAAATCAGCACGCTTGTAAAACCTATTTCATTACAAATATTTATAAATTGATGCTTAAAATTATTATATTTATTATACCATATAATAAAAATATTATCATTGTATTTTATTAGGCAACTTACTGAACAAGACAATTTGAAAAAACTCAGACAAAAACTGTTAAAAATTAAATTATTAGAATGTTTAAAAAAAGATTAGAAAAAAAACTGTGTTTTTCTTTGGTCAAACATGTTGTAGTAATAAACTCAACACATAAGTTTTAGTACTTATAGAGAAATTTTCCTGTAGAACTTTAAGCCTTTAGCTCAAAAACAAAATACTTTTAGATTTTTAGTCAACTAATAAATTCTTGAGAAAACTAAAAATTAAAAATTGTGGCCATACATTTGTAACAATATCTTTTTACAAAACTGACTATATCTTAAGAAATTATTTCGATTTCAATATTTTATAAAATTTTACTTATAACTCATGTATTTATCTTTCATACAAAAATCAATGTTATTTTGGTTAAAAAATTGTTTAGAACCTCTTATGGCTTTAGTTTATTTGTTTTAAGGTTTTTAAAAGGAGATGATTAAAAATCAAGTTGTGTACTTTCAACTATTCCAGATTAAAGTATACTTCAAGGCTTTATTAGTTTAAATTAATGCATGGTTTCCAAAAATAATATAAAAATCATCTTAGATCAGGATTTCCCAATTTTTTTTTCAAGTTGCCCACTTTGAAGAAATTAAAAAGGCTATTATTGCCCCCTCTAACAAAACTATTATTTAAAACACCAAGACCTTTTTTTTTTGCTTTTCATCTGCAACTCAAGAATATCTAGTGTAAGTTTCAAAATTTTAAAAACGCCCAAAATTTTAAAATTTCCCCACACCCTTTTTGCCCCTTTACTAATTATTTCCCCCGACTTACTAACATTGCCCCTAGGGGAGCGGTACCGCCCACTTTTTGAAACCCTGCATTAGATTGATTTTTCTAATATTATTATTTTCAACGTAATATTATCTTGTATTGTTATCCTATTATAAATTTTGTAATACTATTGTAAATAAATAAATAATCAAATAAATAGAAAATAACATGATTAGATAAACTAAATTACCTTATAAAGTTTCATAGGAATTTGTTTTTAGATATTTAAGTTTACATTTTAGTTACCCTAACTTGAATTGTCATGTATACTGATTTTAACATATAGTCCTCTTACTGAGGCAAGAACAATATTAACTAAGTTTTATGTTAAAACAAACTGACTTTTTCTCTAACTCCATGTTTATAACAATTTCATATTAACATTTATGAAAAAGGTAATTATAAGTGAGGTATATTATAAAAAAATAGGCTTAAAAAACAGTTTTAAAATAAAATTGACTTTTGTTAATAACTTTTTATTCTAGCTTTCAGACAGTAGTTGATACGCTAATTTTTAAATATTAAATTCTTATTTTGTTTTTTACAGTTTTTCTACAAAATACTACTTTTTTTTATCAAATGTGCATACATTATGGTGGCAGTTATCAGTTATTGGGTTGTTGTTCTATATTTTATTCAAGTACACGTTTGATTAAAAGTTTGAGCATTTAATTATTTTCACATGTTCTTTTCATTACTACTAAAATTTTAGTCATACAAACGTTTGTCATACAAAGTGGCACCAAAGTATATATTTTTGAATTGATGAATTTCATCTTTATATCAGGGTGGCCAACTGCTTTTGAGTAAATTCTTCCAGGTTTTATGAATTTCTTCCAGGTTTTTGAAAGTACAAGTTTTTATGTATATTTTATTTTTATTATTAAAATTAAACTTTAAGTAAAAAACTGTGTATATCAGCATTAAAAAAAATACTGTAAAGCTACTTCAAATGAGTTTTTTAATAAGGAAAATTTTTAAGTATAACAAAAAATTGTCTATAAAATAAATATTGTGTGTCAAATCAAAATTTTACCACTAAACATGTGAAAATGGTTTAAAATTCAAAGTTTTCCAGAATTTTTAGTGATTTTTGTTCAAAATTCTAGCTTTTCTATGTTTTTGGCCACCCTGTAATATACTTTTAGTCAATAAAGGCCATAGGGATGTCCATCATTTTTTTTACAAAAAATAAGATTGAGCCTTATTTCAAAACCTTAAGTATAAACTAAAAGATACTTTTTATAAAACAAAAAAAAGTTTAATTTACTTTAAGATGTAACCGAAAAATATGATACAACTTTATTCAATAGAAACTTTCTTACAAAATGTTCTCTGAATTTTGAAATACTCTCTAAAATCTATCTTTTTCTTCATTTTTAAAGCAATTTACGACAAACTATTTTCAAATTACAAACAACTTGTAGAAAGTGGAATTTAGAATTTAATAATTTAAAATTGTTATGACCAAATTTTTTTACCATCATATTATTATATTGTTTATTGTGCAATGATGGACTCAAGCATCAAAATTTGAGCAACTAAATAAGACACACAAGAAAAAAAAAACTCATATTCAACGATTTAATATAAAAAACAAAAAAATAACAAAAATTTAAATTTATTAATAACTAAATTTAAAAATTAAAACTAATGTGTTTGAATAAAAAGCAATAACGTATATAGAAAATTTTTTTTTCATAGTAAATCCTCATTTATATGAAAGTACAACTAAATCAATGATTTTCTAGAAGCATTGTTTATAAGAAACAACACACTTGAAGAAATTTATTGAAATTAATTTAATAGTCTGTTGGGGGAGGTATAAGGAAATAAAAATAATTAGTATTATAAATTAGAAAATAAATTAGTTATTTATTTAGATGAGATAAAATTTTATAAATTATTCTATTTACTTTTGTTTTTAACGGAATACTATTGAATTTTACTGATAATTATTAAAATTAACTCTTTTAAGTTTTAAAGGAAAATGTTCCACCTTCCCGAACCCAAACAATACCATATCTTGTGTTGATTTGTTCCACATAGTCTATGCTGTTGCTAAAATTATGCTTACATTTTTATTTTCTATTTTTTCTTCTTAATTGATGTTTATATGGGAAAAACTGATTGAAAAAACCTTATACCTACCATGAATAATTTTATAAACACTAAATGTTAATAAATTAAATTCCCATCTTTTATATTTTAGAGATTTTGAGCCAAGTTTTATTAAGGCCATAGGGGAGGTCCAACATTTTTTTTTACAAAAAATAACATTGGCTTTTATTTTAAAGTTTTAAGTACAAACTACAAGCCAGTTTTTATAGAATTCAAAAATATCATTTAACTTTGAGATATTTAATTTTTTGTAAAATTTTTCCAATATAAACGTAATTTTTTGGGGTCAATTTTCTTGGAAATTTTAAAATTCACTAAAAATCTATCTCCTCCTTCATTTTTCAAGCAATCTTCTTCAAATTTTCAGGAAACATTCCTTATAATATAAGTAAAAAACGTTAGTTTAGAATTTTAATAACTTAAAAAAATAAAAATTTTATCACTAATATTAAAAAAAAAAGTGTTTTTTTTTTCAAAAAAAATATATTTTTACAATTTTTTTTTTCAATTCCTAAGTAACGTTTTTTTTTTGTTATTGTATAAAGATTAGACTGTGAAAGTTTAAAGAAGATTGCTTGAAAAATGTAGGAGGAGATAGATTTTAAATGAAATAGTCTTTTTTTGCTGTTTTAGTTTTCCCTTCCCATAGGAAACCTATTGTGTGGCCCGACTTTGACTGGTCATTTCTCAAAAAATAATTTGATTTTTTTAGAACAATAAAAAGCATCTTGAAGCTTAGAAAAAAAATCTATTAAGTAAGACCAACTTGTAAAAAACATGTTTTACCCCCCCCCCCCTATGGCATTAATCTATCATTATATCTTGTGTTGAATAATGTTACAACAACTATAATATAGTATATATAATATTTTATTTTTTTTCACTACAAATTGTTTAAAACTTAGTAAAGATAAGACTGAGAAATTTTTAAAACAATTGCTCAAAAACTAAAGGAGATACATTTTTAGGTTAAGTAGATTATTTTTACCTTTTTAGTTTACACCTCTCACAAAAACAACTTTCAAATTTTGATCACTTATATCTAAAAAGATACTTTATTTTTGAAAACAATAAGAAACAACAGGTAGTTTAGATTTTTATGTAAAAATTACCAACTTTTACATCCCTTATGGCCTCAAATGAGTAAAGTTACACGTTTTCAACCACAATAAATTATTTTATAGAAATTAACTGACCTAAAATTTTGTTACCTAAGGACAATTACAGAGTGCAGTTCTGAAATGATATTTATTTTGAGTAAGTTACTGCACATACAGTTATAGAAATTTGTATGTATACTATTAAACACCTTTATAAAACTGTTCTTTAACTTATTTCAACCCAAGAAATCTATTAATGTAACTGAACTAAAGATATTTTTACAATCAAAATATAAAAAATAGCTTCCTGGACCTTATTCCTAGGTTTATATTAGGTTATAAGATTATTTTAATAACTTGATTGACAAAGTTGCTATGTTTTATTAATTTTTTTAGTATATACAGGGTTGCCACTCATTATTTCAAAATTTTTTCCAGGTTTTTAAAAGTACACATTTTTGGGTCTATTTTTAGTTTTAAGTTAATTTCTATTTAAGAAACTGTGTTAAATATTATAAAAACATTGAAAAGATATTGTAAAGTTAATTTAAATGTGTTTTTAGATAAAGAAAAATTAATTATGACAGAAAAATCTTATTCATAAGATAGGATTTTTGTGTCAAATCGAAATTTTTCTACTGAAAATGTTAAAATTATTAAAAATTCCAGGTTTTTCCAGGTTTTTTTCAAAATTTCTCAAATTCCAGGTTTTTCCAGGTCATTTTTGCCTAAATTGTCAAATTCCAGGTATTTCCAGGTTCCAGGTAAAGTAGCAACCCTGCATATATCTAACAATATACAAAGACTTATCTTAATTGACAAGGTTAAAGGAAAATTAATTTCATAAATATACTAACAACAATCCACACTTACTTGTTTGATTAGGTAAAAAACTTGTTCTCCATTGATATTTTGTCTTATCATCTTTATTTTGACTTCTATCATTGAAGAGTTTTGAAGTATTTGGAAAAAGATTATCCATTTAGTATGCTTGTGTTTACAAAATTATGGGAAACTGATGTTATTGAAACAAAGTGGGAATGCTTCAAATATTTTTTTTAAACTTTAATCAAAAGCATATGATGAGGATTAATTTTTACTTAAAAGCAGAGGCTGCCAGTTTTAGCAAATTTAAGAAATTTTGAAAAAACTTTATCCAACGACTATTTTTACTAACTCAACTAAGATAAAAACTAACAAAAAACAATCTTTGTTAAGAGAACACTCTACTAAAAGATTTATTTTTTCAATTATTAATTGTTATTCAAAGTGTGTTGCCTTAAAAACTCATTAGAATTAAATTCTTAAGCGAAAGAAGTTGCTGTCATTTTAATTGTCGTAACTTGAATTTTCAGGTAAACTGATTCTAACTCAAAGACATGTTATTGGATCAAAAAAATATTAATTAATCTGTACACAACTTTCAAAAAAAACATTTTTTTCTTTAACTTCATGCTTACAATAAATACAGATTTTTACTAATGAAATAATAGTTGGACAGTAAAAGATTTTTTTTCTTTTGAAGCAAACTAAATACAAAACGTTAAATTAAAGAATATAAATAATATTAGTAAATTTTTCTTTTGTTTAGCAATTTAAATTTTTGCTTAAAAGTTTTACCAAAACCGATAAAACAACGTACTATAAAGTAAAATTAAGCTACTAAGCTTTTTTAGCTAGTTTCAGGTAGCAAATTGTTAAATATTTTTAAAATTTAACTACATACAAATCCATTTAATTCATCCATTTTTAACTAATTTTTATTTGACCAGATACTAACTTTATAGAAATGTAATAAACTAAACTCTAAAGTTTAAAAATATTAGTTTCCTGTCGTTTATTTTACTTTTTTATGCGTTTGTACAAATTAATTTATAAATAACTACAAGTGTAATTTTTAAAATGTACCTAGTAATAGATGCTAGCATTTTTATAATTTTATAATAGAGATTTGAAGTAAAATATTTAAAAGTTTCAAATAAATCTTTTCTTTTATAGACTAGTAAGCTTTTTGATGTACCAATGGTAAGTTATTAAGGAGCAGAGGTTTATGAGTTAGTGGGATTATTTATCTTAAATGAGCTAATTAATAATAAGAAAATCGACAAATCTAATTGTGGTCTTTATCGTGATGACAGCTTACTCATAGTTAAAAAAAGGTCACCAAAAATCAATGACCAGATGAGGAAATATATAACAAAATCATTTCAAAAACATAGTATAAAAGTAAAAATCGAACTAAGTACACTAAGGGTGGACTTTTTAGGTATAACTATGGATCTGGAAAAAGACGAATATCTACCATTTAGAAAAGAGAATGCCAAGAACATCTAAATAAACTTTAACTATAAACATCCATTACTAAAAAAAAAATTAATTCCATCTATTATCAAAAAAAAATGTTATCCTCTCTATCAAGAACCAAAGAAATATTGGATAAGACAAAAGTTCCTTATGAAATGACTTTAAAAAATAGTAGTTTCAAAACATCACTATCGTATGTTTAAGATAATTCTATCGGAAGAACAAGAAGAAAGTTGAGGAAAAAGAAGGTTTTTTACTACAATCCTCCTTTCAGTAACTGTATAAAAACGATTATAGGGAAAGAATTTTTAAAGCTAGTATCCAGACTTTTCCCAAAATCAGGTTTTCATGGTACTATATTTAATAGAATTACAATAAAGATTTCATATTCCTGTATGTCTAACTTAGGAAAAGAAGTGTCCAATCGCAACCAGAAAATACTTTAAAACTCCAATGAAACAACTGAAGAAGACATTAATTCTTGTAATTGTAGATCAAAAGCTAATTGTTCAGTTAACGGAGAACGTCTTACTAAAGGAGTCATATAAAGCAAGAGTTATGCATAAGAAAAAGGAAAATGTTTACATTGGATCATCTGGAAGACAATTTAAACTAGATTTTCTGTACAAACGCAATCCTATAGAAGCGCAATAAAGAAAGAATGAACAAGATTAAGTAGATTCATTCAAAAATTCAAAAATGACAACATCGATTGGAGAAAAAATAAAAAAATGGGAGATTATTTATCGTAGTAACAAAAATAGACCAAGAAAAATGTGTATCCTCTGTAACTTGGAGAGGCTTGAAATTGCATTTGCAGACAACAACAAACTTTTAAATTTGAGATCAGAATTGGCTGTAAAATGTAGACATTTACAAAATTTTATTTGAATATTTATTGACTATGTATTAGTTTAATTTACCTGCCTTTGTTTTTATCGGGTAAGTTTGTTTTTTATATTGTCTTTTTGTTTTTGTTTTTTTGTTATTGTTGTATTTTATGTTAATAATTATTAACTTAGCTGAAAATTACTTAAATTCACTTAATTAACTAGTTGCCTAATCATCTAATTACTCAGCTAAAACTACATAAAGTGTTTATCCATTGCTACTTAATAGTTTATTTGCTTGTGACTATCGCGTGACGGAGAAACAATTGTAAAGCAATATACTCAATAGAACTTTTATTTTAGCTATATAGACTGGTAGACGCACATTTCAAATTGATCTGGTAAAATTTATTCAACAAAAAAAAAACATTAACTTATTACAAAACACTGTTTTCTGATTTCGTTTCAACTGCTGTAAAACTAAAAAAAGTAATTTTTTTAATAGTTTATTAACGAAAAGTGAAAACAAATAGTGTTTAATATTTTTAAAAGTCGTTTCATTGAAAACAAAACATTAAAGGTTATTAACAGTTCACTTTGTTTTTAATAAAATAAACTTTTCTGGTACACTTCAATTTCATGTTATGTAGTTAAAAATAACTTTGAGGAAAAAGCAAAAAAGTGTTTTAGATCATAAGTATATTAAAATAATACTTAACTAAAATTTAATTCAATAATTTACTTTAATTTACTTAAGTTTATTTAATACGAACTTTATCCTCCATTTTTAAGTTACTACTTAAATTTACAACAATAGTTATCAGCAACACTTTTTAAGTTGAAAGTTCTGAGCAATGATATTATTAAAATAAAAATTCCTTTTACCAGTTGTCCTTTAAATAACTATTGAAAATTGTGCTCAATAAATAAAAGACAAAAAAACTTCTGTATACGCAAGCTGAAGTGTTAATACTTCCATGTTAAATAAGATTTCCGTGTTATGCTTTTATTAAATGTTATCTATAAAAATACTTAATGAACTTGTTTAAACATATAAAAAATTATCGGTTATATGTTAAATTTTTCGAGTGAACATTAAACTAACCATAAAAGGCTGTTATTAGTTAATTAAAAAATATTAGAGGTTATGTTAAGCAGTTTTTAGTATCAAACAGTTTCGTAGTAGATATTATCTACAATCTAGTTTATATCAATTAGGTAATTTTAGCAGAATACGGTTAAATTCCATAGTTGTTCTATTTATCTATGAAACATAAAAAAGTCAGCATGTATCAAACCAGACTTTAAAGTGTATTGGTTACATATACACTAAATAAAATTTTAAAATACAGAATAAATTTTTCACAGGTATAGTGAACAAGTTTGTCGGAATAAAAAGTTTTTTACCTTAATATTTATAATAAATATCAAACGGTCCTAAGAACTGTATTTTCAATAAAATAGGTAAAAACTGCGAAAGAATGTAATTTAAAACCGTCTTTTGTATCTAATTATTGTTTACGTATATTAAATTCTTATATTCGATAAAAATTTATAATTACAAATGATCAAGAAAAATACTTTTGATCGATTAAAATTTAATCAGGTTGCGAAAATTTTATCACTAGAAATAATTTATATTAATTTTTGTTTATATAATCATATTTTAGATATTTATTTTTACAGAAGTTAAGTATATATAACTTTTATCAAAAATACATAATACATTTTGAGGCTTAAATTTATCTGACTAAAAATTGCTAGTATACCTAAAGATCAGTCTGATTTGCACATATGCTGAATCAACAAAAAAAAATTCTATTTAGTTTTATTCTTATTGTTAAAACTTTATATTTTTAATTTTTATTTGTTTGGGGAAGGTGGGTTAGGGATAACGGTAAAAATTAAAAAAATAGTTTTTTAAGCAAAAATAAAAAATAAAACTGAAATTTTGCGCTTATAAACAATAATTTTCAAATGTTGTTAATTTTTGACAAAATTTTAACAACTGGATTTCACTCTTGTGAGGAAAATACAAGCAATTTCAAACCTAAATGTGATATCTCAACTTGAAGTTTATAATGCTACTGAAAGATGTTCAAACTATAGTTTTGAATATCGTAGCAAACATGCATAAGATCTTTTGGTAAAATTACGTCTTCCTTGTTTTCAGATCACACTTTGAAACACTTCTTACAAAAATTTTTTTTTGATTACAAAATTGAAGAGCGTGTTTTATTATTTAACAAAGTTTTATCATGCAAAGAGAAATTTTTAAATCCAAATCTAGTATTAATTGTTTAAATAGATATTTTAAAAAGGAAAAAAAAAAAGTTTTTTATCTTTATATTTCGCATAAAATTGTTTATCTTAAAAATTTTGTTTAATTCAAGGCAAATAATTTCAAAACTGCTCAAAATTTACCTTCAATAGATGAAGAAAACTTTTGTTTTGAAGCTTGCCTCAAAAACGATGTTTTTGTATTTTGTGGTTATAGTTCTAACAATTTTGTCGAAAAATCGGTTAAAAAATATTCATGTTCGACTAAAACGTGGAAGAAGTTAAATGATATGTACGACATCGTTTTTAATTGCAGTTTTTGTTCATGAACAAGGATACTTGATGGTAGGATTGCTTTTAGAGCCAAGTTAAAAAAAAAATGCGTTGAGTGAGACACAGTAAATAACAAATGGACAAAACTAACCAGAATGAGTTCATTAAGATCGAATGCAGCTTGTGCAGTTTAAAACAACATTGTAATGTCTGGAGGACGAGGTTTGAGTCACACTTTTTTGAACACATTGTAGCGTCAAAACAGATACTTGTTCAATTTAAACTTTCAAAACAAAAAAAAAAACAAGCCACATTTAAGTTGTTGCAAAAAACAAATTGTATGTATTAGATTAGATTTTGCACCACGTGAAGTTTGTGACAATATTATAAAACTTTATTGAACTAAAGAGTTCATGAATAATTGCAAGTTATGTTGATGAATTCTGAGTTTTAACGGTGTAGGAACTAAGATATTTGTATTCGAACACCTAAACACATTTTCACTACTTTTTTATGATGTTGACAAAAATGATCAATCAAAAGAACCAATTTGAGTAACTAAAAGGTGTATAAAACATAATATAAGTAATACTATAATAATAATTATCGTTGTGTAAAATTTCCATCATACTAACTACTTTAGCTACTAAAAGAACATAATCTTTGAAATATAAATTTTGATTTTTACTTCTTCATTAATAATTCTAGTAAAAAAAACTTTCTATTGACATTAGGTGCTAAAGCTACATTCTTTTTACGTAATTTCTAAAAACTTATAAGTTAAACTAAATTTTATACCAGGGGTGGAAAGCATACGGCCCACGATGTGTAAATGACCGAGCGACAATGTTTTTAAAATTCAGGTGGAACCCGGCCCGCGAAAAGTTAAACTGCGGCCTGCGATCGTAAAAGCGGCCTTCTAAATTTAGACGAGGTTTTCTAAAATTTGAAATGAAAGTTCCAAAAAAGTGTCTCAGGTTTAGTTTACATTATATTTTGAACTTTCATTAGATAAAGTAAAAAGTGCTATGAAGAATTTAAGTTTGTCGAAATAAAATAGATAGTTGAGTAATTTTCATGAATTAGATGTAATTGAAATGCTCCGGCTCGCCAAAGAATAAATTTTTCCACATCTGGCTCGCCAAGAAAAAATATCCTCAGTTCTACATTTTAATCTTCAAATTTTTAATACACTTACATGTTTAAAGTTATTCTGTTTAAAAATGTTTTTTTTTTCATTGCCAATAATAAATTAACGAGAAAAAAAAATTAACTATATAGTTTGTGTTAAAAGTTTACCTCTTTACTGCTTTATAAATAACATTTATATTTATTTTGTTTTTGTAAAACTTGTGTATAGTAACATTTAATAAATGAACAAGTAGTTCAAACTGTTATGCGTTATTGTATTGTAATGTGTTAATGTATTTATTCTTTTTAAACCCTTACCCTCGGTCTGTAGCTTTTTTTTTGTATTTTTTACTCTGGTGCAAAAATGTAACTCGTGCAAAATTTACATTTGGTGCAAAATCGTATTCGTGCAATTTTGTTCCTTCGTGCAGTTTTGTGCCGTCGTGCAAATTTGACTTCGTGCAATTTAGTCCCCTCGTGCAATTTAGACCCGTTCCCATAAAAGTGACCCATAAACGTTTTTCAAACTCGGTTAGTTTTAGGTTGTAAGTAAAATAGTAACTTATTAAGGTTAGTTTATTAAGTGTTTAAGAAAGTATACATTTTATTAAGACTTAAGTATATTAAACAATGTAAATTCTATTCAAACAGGTATATATAACATATTTAGTCATTATATGTGTAGCGAAAAGTAATTTAAAGTAATAAAGTGAATATAATTAATATTATCTCTGGTCTGACTAAAACCAAAAGATTATTCAAATGCCACTAAAACTAAATTTGCGGCCCGCGAAGATTTTTAAAACTTGATATTTGGCCCGCGAGCACCAACCGCCTGCCGACCCCTGGTCTAGGGGTATGATTCTCGCTTTGAGGTTCAAAAGGTCTTGAGTTCAAATCCCGGACTAGTCCTTATTGATGTCAGTTGAACCATTATTACGTCACAGAGACAATATAAGCTGTATTTATTTAAAATTGAACGTGCCCGTCTAGCTCAGTCGGTAGAGCGTTGGACTCTTAATTCAACGGACGTGGGTTCGAGCCCCACGTTAGGCGCACCTTTTTATCATTTGATAACAGCCCTAAAAATAGTTTTAAGGTTGTATTTTGTAGAAACACATTTAACTCTTGCTGAATATATATTAAACAAGATTTTAGCTTTCGCATTTAAATAACATATAATTTATTACAACTATATAAATGGATATCATTAGGAAAAAGACAACTTGGTGTCAAAAATAAATTCAAAATAAAATCACTTTAGTTCTACTTAAAAGAAGAAATTTAGAAGCAGTTTCTTTTGTTTTTTAACCATAAACTAACATATTCAAAACTAGATTTTGTGTCTTGTTAATAATAACAATTTTCAGTCTCAAAGTATTTTACCGAAAAATGCATTGTCCGGGAATCGAACCCGGGCCTCCCGCGTGGCAGGCGAGAATTCTACCACTGAACCAACAATGCTTGTGGTTATTAAAGATTTATTGCGTATTTAAAAACTTGAAGTAAATATAAAACGGGAATTTGTCCACGAAATGCTTCTAAATACGATATTTAATATTAATGATTTACTTTATCCTTCACCTTATTTTTTCAAGTTATTTTATTAAGAGTAATTTGTGTTGTAGTTTTAAAACAATGTATCATTAGCAAATTGTAGTAGCTACTGTACATTTCTTTGTAAAATAATCGAAAACTTTTTCTATTTACTCAAGCTAGAGTATTTGAATATATTTATTATCTACCATACATTTAATAAACCCACATCGTTAGACTTCAACAGCGGTACATCGTGTCTGCTTAATGAAGACAAAACCAGGTCGCAGAATGTCACATAGACTGTTATTTTGATATTTGTCGGCCAAATACTTATCAAATGATAGCATAAATAAAGCATAACATCTCAGCTTTGCTGAAGATAGCAGAAATATTGTTATAATGTGTGTTGTTTAAAAGCTGACTAAGCTTCTTTATTTTTGGTTTTACATATAAAGTTTTCAAAATTATTAGTAAAAAATAACTTTATTGCAATTATCGTTCAAGTTTTGTAACTTTGATACCTATAATTATCATTTTTTTATTGAAGGTTTTTTAGTTAATACTAACTTTTACTAGAACTTAAATTAGATTTTCTTCTTTTAGCCAATGGTAAATTATTTATAAAGATCCATAAGAAATATTATATAATGAACTTAAATATAAAAGTTAACTGTCGAAAACTTATTATTATGATTTTTCATATTTCTCTAAAATATGTTGTATATAGAGCAAAATAAATTTACATTTGCAAAAATAATTTTACACGATTAATAGTAAAAACTTCTTTAAAATTTTTCTAGATATCTTTTAAAAGTTATTATTTCACAGATTTCCAAAAACACAAAAGTTTTAGATTATTTAGCGATCTTTGTATATGAATTATAAATATAAGTTATTAGATTAGTTTATACAACTCAAAAAATGAGGTTAAAAAGTAAGTTAATAATATGTTAAGTTAATACTAAAATAAAAAATTATACAAAAATTATTTTTTACGTAACACATTAAATCATTATGTTTTAAAGAAATTAAAAGTTGAAATTTTAAAATTATTTTAATTACTTTATTAAGATTTGTTTGTTTTTGCATAAAATCCTGAAAAAAATAAACGTATATAAACAAGTAAAAAAATTTAGAAACGATCGGATTAGAAACGATCAAGCTAGAATTGATCGGGTTAGAAATTATCGGGCTAAACTGGGTTAGAAATGATCGGGTTAGAAGTGATCTTGTTAGAAATGATCGGGTTAGAAATGATCGGGTTAGAAGTGATCGGGTTAGAAGTGATCAGGTTAGAAATGATCGGGTTAGAAATGATCGGGTTAGAAGTGAACGGGTTAGAAATGATCGGGTTAGAAGTGATCGGGTTAGAAATGATAGCGGATTAGAAATGATCGGCTCCCATTTTAGATATAGCATGATTCGTAAAAATTGATTAGTCTGAGAACTAGTTTGTTGTTATTAAATCAATTTAATTTTAAACTTACTATTATTATTCTCAGCTTAACTTTTTATTTTACTGGTATAGTTTTATAATAGTTTTAGTAACTACTTATAGTAACAATATTGTAATTGATGTTAAAAGTCATTTGGTTAGTTTTATATGTTGTAAGCAATTAGAGGTAAAAAAGATTTACAAATTTTAATTGTTACTAAAGTTTTAATTATAACAAGTACCTTTGATTTTTATACATATTATAAAGTAAAATCAACTCGACTTTTCAATAGTTAAAAAAAAAAAATTACATAAGTGAATGTTAAAAGCCGTATAAGTAACTTAATAAACTATGTTATGTTTTATTTTTAAGATAAAAAAAATAAAAAATTTACAAGTTTAGCTTTAGAAAAAGGTAATACAAATTGATCTTCTTCAACTTAATCTTATATAAAATAGAATCTACAAAATACTTTTTCCACACAAACATAAACTTGTGCATCATTCTGTGAAAAAAAGCACATTTTCATAAATTTGTTCAATTTTACAAAATATTTTAAAGTGAAAATGTTTATTTAAACTTCTATTATAACTGTATAATTATGTTGTGAAAAAATTGCTTGTACTATTTGACTTCGCTTGTTATTTTTAAACGATTTTATGGAAAAACATTTCAAAAAATTAATATATGTAAGCTTTTATAGTTTTAAAATGATTAAATCAGTAATACATAAATAAGTTTACAATACCAAATATTCTTAAAATTTTCTCAATTAAAATTGAAAGTCAAAAAGTTAAAATTTTACTAACTTATGAATAAAAACAATTTCTATAAGTATAGTTCGGTAAATTATTTCTTAGCTTTCCTAATGCTAAAGACTGACAGCTTTTATGCTACTTAAGCAATACGAAGCATTTACATTAAAAAGTTTGAAACAAACAATTTAGTTTTGAACTTGTTTCTGACAACTTTTATATTACATACTTTAAAAATTACGTTAGACACACTTTTAAACAAAAATTTCAAAAAACATTAAAGTTGTATATATTTTTTTAATATAAACAATAACTCACAAAGCTTGTGTGTACGATCTATTTGCGTAACTAGTAAACATATATGTACATTGTTTATTATTTAGATTAAGATTAATCTGTATTTATCATTGATCGTATTTAACCATAAAACTTTACTAAGAAACCTTTAATTGATCATTTGTAAAACTTTTGTTAGCCCAATATAAATGTTAAAGCATTAGAAAATGTTATCAACTTTCAAAATTCTAAGAATATTTACTTGTATAAATAGTTGATTTAACTACAATATAACAAAATAAAGTTTTCGGAAGGTTAACAGGTTTGATGGTATGGAGTTATTTATCGCTTTTATGATTCTGTAATGTAGGAGTTTTTGTCATTGATACAATTAAATAGTCCTTAATTGGATCGCTATAATGTATTTTTTAAATCGTTTTCGGTTTATTAAATTTGTAGATGAATTACCAGTTTTAACTCGAAGTATCATAACAATTTATTAATTTTATTTGTTATACGTTTTTGATAAGAAAGCCTGTAAACTATAAGTTATTTTTTGTTAGATGAAAAATACTATGAGTTTTATACTGTTATATATTGTTGTCATGTTAAATTATTTTACAAATTAATTATTATTTTCAAAAAGTTGTGTAGTAAAAACAAATTTAATTCTTATAGCAAAAAACTTATGTAGTTGACTTTGGATTTCATAATCATTGAGATTAAACAACAACAAAGTCTGATACTACAGTAATAAAATTATAGTTTGAAAAATTTATTAGTAGCAGAAAAAAGCTAATTAGAATAACATGTGCAATTTTTTTTTTAATATGTTTCTTTTTTATTTGGAAGCTTATGGTTTTGTGGTATCCAATATATTCAAACTGTTTGATGATTGAAATTTTATTAAATAAAATATTGGTTAAAAAATAGTATTTACTTACCATGGTATTAAACAAACATAACCTTAAATAGATATTAACGTAGATAGTTATCAATCACTAAACAACTTTTACAGATTTTTGCATAGATAATATTAATTGGTTTTGACCAAAACATACTTGACTACATTCATTAGTATACTTTAAATTATTTACAACTTTACTTAGCAAAAAAACAGCAGAAATTTTATAACCGTAGCAAAAGTTTTTGTAAACTATAAAATATTGTATTTAAAATTACTTCAAAAAGTAAATACTGAAATAAAATTGCTGCGAACAAAATGTTTACACTAACACAAAATATCCTTTTAAAATTTCTTTTAAAAGTTAAACTTCACAGACAGATGCTACTTTTCAACAACTTTTATCAACTAAAAGTTTAAGTATTAGAAAAGTAACAGCTTTATACTTTATAACACAAAAAATACAGCTATGCTTAAAATTATCTGTAAAATGTTTAAAAACCTACTCCAATAGCATGACCAAGCAGTCGTAAATGTTAGAAGAATCAAAATAAACTTTGCTTTCAAACACATAACTCAATACAAAATAGTCAGAAACGAATAAGAATGAAATTTTTTGAAATGAATTAGAAAACTAGTAGTGTATTTATAGAAAGACAAGGTGCTAAAGAAAAAAAGCTTAAAATTTAAAAACTTGTAGAAAATAAAACTTCGTGCATTTGTAACCTGTTCCCATTTAACTAATATATAGCTAAAACGGGTGTATGACAATCATTAAAAAATAGTGAACTTTTTAAAGCTTTTGTTATCTAAGTTTAACTTAAACCTTTTTTTCAGTATTAAAGAAAAAATCAGTGATTTAAGAATGAAGTTTGTATTTTGTGGACTTTATAAAAAACTAATTAAGTATCAACTATATTTCATAACCAATTAAATTAAGTCAAAAAATATTGATTAAGCATCACATTTTAAAAATCTTACAAAAAAAAACTTAAATATTTTTCTTGTAACATTTATATTTATCGACTTAAGTTGATGAATAACATTGAGTTTCATTTTAGTTTAAAAAAGTAAACTTGTTTAACGTAGCAAACACTTTAGAAAACGTTATTCATTAATTTTTTGATACAAATACTTTTCTAAAATTAAAGTTACTTACTGCTTTTTTCCAGACATAAACAACAAATTATCTAGTTTGTAAGTCAAGGTAAATGACTTGTTTTAATGTTAATATAGATAGCGTAATATCGTGAATAATTATTAAACATTTTTTGATTGTTTAACAACGGTTTAATCTCATGAGTCAGTATTTTTTGAACTTTCATGTGAGTGATTTATTTTATGATTTGTTATTTTATTTTGTATTTTACTTCACTTTATCATAATATAGACTTAATAATTACAAATATTGTATAGTTTTCTAACAGTCGGATTTAACATTATATATTGTATCTATTATTAACCATTAATCTATAATAATCTATAGTATTTATCAATTTTTTCTTATTAAATACATAAATATATTTATACATTTGTATATAAATATGTATATACCTACTTTAGCTTCTATTCTTTTCGTACAATTTTAATAATTTTACAGAGCTCAATAGAAGTGTAAATTTGTTAGCACACAGAAACAGTTATAAAATATACTGTGTTAGTGTAACAAAAAATACTGTTTTATTTGTCGTTATTGTATATTCTAGTGAACTTGTATCGCTCGGAGTGACCTTTGTTAACAAACGCTTAAATTTGTATTATTGAACAGTTATAATTTTTTAAACTAAAAAAAAATAATAACTTATAACCTGTTTGTTAGTCCTGATTGTTTTACAAGAAATTAGAAATTAGTATGTTTTACGCTCTTTAGCGCGAACACTGTGATGTTTTCTATAATCTAGTAAACCTTAGATTGGCTGCTGACAGAGTAAAGTTTGTTTACATAAAAGTCATTTTGTTTACGATTATTCTAATTAGCACAGTTTAAAATAGCGTAGTAATTATTACGTCACTATACTTTTTTTGAACAATTTGATAAGTCATCCCTCAGTTGCGAGTTCAAATAATAACACAGTTAATTAACTTAGTTACTCTGTGCTAATGACAGATGTATTGTGGAACTTGTCAAATCATTTCACTTCTTTTTAATTTTAGTGAGTTAAAATAATTTTATTTTACATTTAAGGTAAATTTGGGAAATTAAGCTGTTTGAATAGTTTAAAATAACCATAAAAACTTAGTAATGATATTGAAAAAGTGCAAGTTAGGTGATATTAAACAGGGTTGCCACTTTACCTGGAAAAACTTGGAATAACCTGGAAATTGACAATTTAGGCAAAAATAACCTGGAAAAACCTGGAATTTGAGAAATTAAAAAAAAACCTGAAAAACCTGGAATTTTTCAAAATTTTAACATTTTCAGTAGTATAATTTCAATTTGACACAAAAAATCTATCATATAAATAAGATATTTTTGTCATCATCAAAAATTTTTTTTATTAAAAAACACATTTAAAGTAACTTTACAGTTCATAGTTTTTATACTATGTAACACAGTTTCTTATATAGAAATTAACTTAAAACTAAAAATAGACCCAAAAATTTGTACTTTTAAAAACCTGGAAGAAAATTGAAAAACCTTGAAAAAAATTTTAAAAATGAGTGGCAACCCTGTATTAAAACAATAATATTAAACTTTTTTTGAGTTAAGATTTGAAAAAGTAATAGAAATAAAATTTAAACACTTGACTAAAGTCTTAACGTGTCTTTTGTTTTATAAAACAAACTGCTGAAAAATAAGATAAGTTTCAGTAAAATAAAGAATTTGGTAATTTGATGAAAGTTTTGTAAATTTTTTTAAAGCTTTTAAGTATAGCTAATAGCATTTTACTTGTAAATATTAATATCAGCATTTAAAAACTTCTACATCGTAATTATTATTTTTTTTTAAAGTTAATAGGTAACTGTACTGCTCAAGTAAGTGTATAAACAAGTATTATATAAAAATTATTTAAATTTAAATATCAATTGATTAAAATGCTTTACAAAATTGATATAAACATGAGAATATAGTTCATAATAAAGTTATAAAACTCAAAATTGATTGATATAACATGCAAATTTAGCTGTATTTTCAGGGCTGCCACACACTAAGTGAGTTCAGGGAAACTTGAAGCAGTTTTGATATTTTCTTTAAAATTCAGGGAAGTTTTAAGACTTAAAAAAAATTATCAGGGAAATTTTTTTTAGGTCTAGAATGAGATTTAGTTAATCCAGTTTCAATATTTTGTTCAAAAGAATTAGTTTTATTTATTTTTAAGAGCTTTTTTAGAAATTTTTTAGCCTTGCTGCTAGTTCTTCAATATTCTTAGAATTAGCATTGTAGTTTTAATTTTTAAGTTTTAAATTTATATTTATTATGAATAAAAACAAATTGTACAGTAATCTTCCTTTATTGCACCAACATATGTTTCTGTGTGTTAACAAATCAACACACTTCAACTGGGTTCTGTAAAAAATAATTACTGTAATGAAAGAATAGAAGCATAGAATAAAGTGGATGTATACATGTTTTTCATTAAGATAAAATAATTTCTACAGATAACAGTTAATAGTAAGTAAAATACTTAATATTAAATCCGACTGTTATAAAACTAAATAATATTTGTAATTATTAAGTCTAAAACAAGTAAAGTAAACTAAAATACACAACAGAATAACAAATCATAATATAAACAAAGCACTCACTAAATGGGAAAGAAAACTAATTCAAATTTACGGTTGTTAATATATGAACAAAAAAATTCATTACATCTAATAATTACGTCACAATATAAATGAGGTTATTACAACTGTTTAATTTGTATTGCAAAGTTTGTTAATTTACTTTTTATGTTTGTAATCTGTTTTGAACAAAATAAAACATCAACCATTAGTTAGTGAATCAATAAAATAAAATTAAACTTAACAAGGCAAAGACAATAAAAATAACAGAAACTCGATGTAACATGTATATTATATATTAAATGCTTGTAAAGATTAAATCAAAGTTATATACAATTAGGAAGCAGATTTAGTTTAAATGTAAAAATGAAAAATGAAAAAATTAAAATTTAAGAAATCAAAACACAAAAAAAAAACAAACTTGTTATTGAGCTTACAAAGTACTGACTGATAATTAAGTTGCAGTATATACATAAAATCACAATGACTTAAAATTACATATATATTGTGTATAATAATTATAAAAAGAAAAAAATAATTGGTTGATAAAGTAGCAGTCGGTTATTTAAATTAAATATCCCATACAGATATTTTAAATATATAATAAGTAAACTGTGTTATATATGAAAATTAAAATGTAAAATAACAAGGTGGTCATATGCTAAGTATAAACCTGCAGTAAAAAACCTACTAGCTCTCTTGGGCGTAGTAGGTAAAAAAGCATGGTTTATCTGTTATTTGAATACAGGCTTCCAATTAAACTTAGAACTTTATACATAAAGGTATGAAGAATTATAGTAGGAGGGTAAAGTGAATATATGAAATGTCGGAAAATAGAAAATGACTTGTGTGAAATAGATATGTAAATAGTAAATGAATAGAACTATATATTACTTGGGTAATATATCATATGTTATATGGTAATATATGTTATCTTTCCCATTAACGTAAGTGCTTTGTTTATATTATGATTTGTTGTTTTGTTGTGTAATTTAGTTTACTTTACTTGTTTTAGACTTAATAATTACAAATATTATATAGTTTTATAACAGTCGGATTTAATATTAAGTATTTTACCTATTATTAACTATTATCTGTAGAAATCATTTTATCTTAATGAAAAACATGTATACATCCACTTTATTCTATGCTTCTATTTTTTCATTACAGTAATTATTTTTTACAGAACTCAGTTGAAGTGTGTTGATTCGTTAACACACAGAAACATATGTTGGTGCAATAAGGGAAGATTACTGTACAATTTGTTTTTACTTATATTCCAGTGAAGGTACTTCACTAGGATCTTTTATTAGCAAACGGTTAAACCTATTTTTGAACAGTTATTTATTATAAATAATTTTAAACAAAAACAAACAGTTTAGAGGTATAAAAGTTGTGGTTAACTAAACACTGTAAAGTTCTAATAAACTTTTTATTTTTAGTTACTTATATAGTTTAATAAAACTATATTGTACTATAAGTCCTTATTTCTTAAATTAATTTCTCTGTTACTTGTTTTCAGTGAAAAAAGTATTTAAAATGTTCAAAAATTATTAAAGTATTTTCTGTTATGTATAATTAAATAATTAAAGTATTTTCTGTTATGTATAATTTTAACTAACATGTTTTCACAAAATTGTGCCCAAATTTAAATTTTTAATCTCAATTAATTTAACCTTTTATTGTTGAATTTTAAAAAGTAGTTTATATCATATTTCTAGTTAGTATCTAATACAGAAGCGCACACATACAACCTTCCATTTATTATCAAAGAAGAAAAATGAGCATAATTAGTAATTTGTGCCAGAAGCGAAAAAAAAATTTAAGTATTTGAAAAACTCAAGGAAGTTTTTGGTCACTCAGGGAAGATTTTTTGACTTTAAAGAGTTGCAACCATGTTTTTACCTGTTAATAATTTCTTTTTGCTTTATCGACATTTAACATATAAAATAATTAATCACAGCTATACAGTTATTAGATGAAATAAAACTAAATACAAATCATTACAAAAACAGTTTGCAGTGATCCACCTGATGTAGATAATGCCCTGTTTACTGGTCCAACATACCCAACAAACGGGTCAGTTTATAACTACACGTGCCTTGACGGGTATTTGCCTTATGCCGGTCAGTCCTCGTTGAAATGCATGTCTGACCTGACATATTCTCACAGCAACAGCGAGCTCTTAAAGTGTGGGAAAATCTGTAAGTCAAAAACAAGTTGCTGTCTTAAGTGATTAATTTTTAATATGCATTGTAAAGTTACTTTTTTGTTTTTATATTCAATTCATGTAAAGAAAAATTTTCATTTTAATTGTATCATCTGTTTTTAAAATTTTACTCAGTTTAGCACATTGATTTTTTTAATACTTACATAAAATATTTTTAGTGTTCAATTTAATATTTATAATTGTATGTTATTTCAATAAGGTTTATAAGAAAATTTATGTTTCCTGCATGTTAAATATTAAAAGTTTAAACAAAAATAGATAACTAATATTCCCATACAAAACATTATGTGATATGTTAAGTGTATGTGAAACTAAATGAAAATAATAGTTTAAACTTTTAATCATTCGTAAAGTATTTCAATCACTCTATGTCAAATTGAAATATCATAGTAAGTATATAATACATTTATAAAAACTCAATTATTTTTTCAAATTAACACAATATTAGTTTTACATTTTAATTATATATCACTGTAGTTAGAGCCATTAGTCAAAATAAAAACAGTAATTTGCCACAACAACTATAAGTTATTGTTTTACTACATAAAGGTAAATACAAACTTTTTTTTAGACTTTTGATAAATGTTATACTATTTTTGCTAACTTTGAAAACAGACCGGTACAAAAAACGTAGAAATTATTTTAATTTTTATACTGTTTTTATTCAACAAGCTAGTTTCAATGCATCTGTTGAAAGCAAACATTTTAAACAATTGATTTAAACATTTGTAAGTAGTTATATAAGTATTTAGGTGTAATAATAAAAAAACATCTTATATATTCACAACTTGGAGAAATTGTGAAACTAAACTAACTATTATAGACAATTGGTGTTCTATGTAAAACAAGGTATCTATTAAGGGCATAGGGGGGAAGCACTTTTTTTTAAGTTGGTTTATTTTTTACATAAGAAACTAATTTACCATTTGAAAAAGTTCAAAGGAAGTTATGTGATAAAATATATCAAAGGTAGAGTGTTCAATAGGTTCCTTTTAGATAAATGAATGGTTTTTTCAAATACTAAAATAGAGAAAAATGAAATCTCACTTATAATCTATCTTCTCCTTTAGTTTTAGAGCAATCATTTTAAAACTTTCTTGGTCTTATCTTTAATAAATTTTGAATAACTTGTAGTAAACTATTTTATTTGTTCATTAAAAAAGTGTTTTTAAGAATTTGATTATAAAGTTATTTCAATGATTTTTTTCAAAACTATTTTTTATGTGTTGCTTGTAATGTTCAATAGAGTATTTCCTAAGAATTTTAAATGAGTTGCTTGAAAATGTAGGAAAAAATAAATTTTTAATGACTTTTTCAAAATGTCCAGAAAATAAATCATGAACTTTTTTTCCATCAAAACTGATTATATCACTTAATTTAATTTTTTTTGTTCAATAAATAATTATCTTTAAGTATGTACTACAAACTTTTAAATAAAAGCCTGTGTTAATTTATGCAGAAAAAAAAGTTGGATCCCCCATATACCCCTTAATGAGAAGTCTTTGTATTTAATCTTTTAATAATTCTTCATAGTTATAGTTTGTTATGTTGGGGTAGACCATTAAAACGAAAATTAATGAATGTGTACTTATAAAAAGAGCACATTTATGTACTTCAGTAGATTCTTATCTACCTTTTAAATGCGGTTGTTTATCATTTAAAGTCAAAAACAAGTTAAGTTCTGTGTTTTTAAAATTTATGGATACCTTTTGTTGAAGGTTATTCATTAATCTTTAAAAACAAGCTTTTATAGCTAAAAATTGTTTAAATAAGTGGTTTGCAGATCGATAACCTAGATGTCTTTCAACACACTAGGTCCTTTGGCTGTTTTATGAGCTTCATTTTTTTTGTGTTTGACAAACCCACTAGTATTTTATTCTTTGAACAGACTGTTCTGAACCACCTGATATCACTGGAGGAAGTTACTCGCAAGCGCTTGCAGAACACTACTTGCTAGATGATGAAGTAAAGTACACTTGTGATGAAAAACTTCCGGACGGTCAACATCTTAACCGGTCTATTCTGTGCACAAAAGATGGCTGGAACGAGCAGCCTAGATGTCCAAAATACCAACTAAATTGTAAGTTGAAAGTTGAAGGATTTAATAGATCTCTGCACTTAGTGTACTTACCTTTATAATTTTTTTTTACTAAAATATTACTGATAGTTTTATTAAAAACTTCCTTATGCACATGTATGTTTACAAATAGTTCTAAAACTTTAAAGTTTCTTGTCTTAAAACTTAAGTTAGCAATTTTAGTCAGTATTTCTGGCAAGAAACACTAAAATGAAGTTTATAATTTTGTTTTGCTTTACTTTCTATGTACCATTCAAAGGAGCAGTTATTTTATTATAAAATTATTTTTAATTTCTAAACTTCCCCTAAAAGGCTTCTGTTTTATTCAATAGAATCTTAAATTTTTCAAACTTTAGTATGTGATGATCCACCTAAAGGAGAAGAGTCCTCTTGGAATACAACATTTACCTTTATCGAGGGGGAGTTGTGGACGGAATCGGAAATAACTTACACTTGCAACCAGTTTCTGACGACTGTCCATGAGAATGTTCTCACCTGTCAGTCGGATTCGACCTGGTCGCCCGAGTACCCGCCCGTTTGCGCTCCAGGTAAAAATACTCAGCACTTGTATTTTTTACTTAGCAACAGTGTGTTTTTTAAGTTATTAAGTAAAAAAAAGATGTGCTAACTAAAGCTAGATGTGTTACGGAATAGTTATATATATTTTCTAACTTTTTAGTATTTTTGATGCACAGCTGTTAATTTTTTTTTAAATAAAACACTGTTGCAGCTTGTAATACAAATATTATTCTGTATTGAGAGTTGCAGAAGCCTGTTCTTTAGCGCAATTTTTTTACAGTTTGTGAAGTACCTGCCCAGTTGGAGAATGGAAATTTTCGCCAAACCGACTCCATTGTGTCGAACGACAAGGGAGTTGTCTACTCTCAGATAGAGTATTCGTGCACCAATGGGTACGATCTGCCGAGCTACGCGAACAACTTGTTCGACTGTCACTTCAACAGAGGATGGCTGCCGCTTGAAACGCCTGTCTGTCTCAAAAGTTTGTCGTAATGTTTAATTTTGTTTAAAGCATGCAAGAAGTACTGAGCTTCTCTGGTCACATGACAATTCAAATTCTTGTAAAAAAATTTTAAGGGGCCATATCTCAAAAAATTATTTAAAATTGAAAAAAAACAAAATTTATATTTTGGTCTAATTAATAAGATTAAGATGGTTAGAAAATTAATATATGTATATATTAATATTGAACATATACAATTATAACCACTGACCGATGGCTCGGTCGTAGTTAGGTTAGGTAATTGCTTATTCTGGCTCTTCGGCTTTGTTTGTGACCGCGTCATGCGTTTTATGTCGTTTATCGATAAGCGTTTGGACGACATGAAATATTAGTTAATTTATATATATAAATAATATTATAAAACGTTCTAATGGAACGATCGTTAACTTTCTTATGTATTGAGCTTACTAATAATCTAGTGTTTAGAAGACAACTTTAAGTGAATGGTGATTTTATATACATAAGAAAACAAAACACGACAATGTGATAAAGTAACGTGATGAAGTTCTACCACAACTGACTCGAGGTTTTCTTAAGCTTAGTGACTGTACGCTGACTACGATTTACAAAACTCGAGCGATTCTTCTATCCTTTGCAGTACTTCTATTCCCTTTGCCCGATCCGTCAACAACAACCCGCACAACAACCCAAACATCCTTTTAACATACTAAGAAAAACTTATTTATTTTTTACTCTCTTCTCTACTTACTACGTCACGCGCAAAAGCCTTTCTGTAATTTTCCACTTAAAACTTATGTTGACTCCTTTGATGTAAATTCCACTTAAACTTATCTTTGACTCCTTCATTGTACCTCTAGAATCAAGTAGTAAACTACTACTTGTTATACTACCCTTCCTACATTACTTAGTTGTTTTGTTTTATTTCTGAGTGCTAAAATCTTTGAAGTTTTTTTTCTCGTTCTAGCTTTTGAAACAAGTCGAAGCTACTACTTGTTATACAATCACTAAGAGTTATTTGAATTTGAGTGCAACCGGTTTTGCTATAGACATGCTGTATTAAAGTTAATAAAATGTTATTCTATTAGTGAACTTACTTTTTTTTCTTTACAGGAAGTTATAATAATCGATCTCAGTGTTAGTTTTAGATGTCTTTATTATTTTTCAACAGTATGGAAGGTCAATGGTTATATGTGGCCTTATTACCTTAAAGCTTAATTTCTTTAACAAAAGTTTTAGGTAAATTCAATTAGTTTAGGGCTTCAGACCTACAGCTTAGGATAGCGTTGTTTGATAAAATTTATAATTACCTGTTATTTAGTAGACAAACAATACTATGTGGTTACAATTAGTTTCAGTCATTTAAAATCAATGAGTTTCATACTTTAGTAGCACTGTTGCTCAAAAATAAATCATGTTTTGTATTTTTAGTATATGTCATTTTTAGATTTAAACTGCTGTATTTAATAGTCAAACTGTTGTTTCAAACACATCTAAAGTTTACTTTCATTCAAGTTTGCGAAAGCCTACCGATCGTGGAAAACGCAATCATGAGAGTAGTCAGCTTGCAACAAAACGCGCTTGGCAACTACCTCAGCGGAACAGAAGTTGCGTACGTGTGCGAAGAAGGTCACGAAATCGTACAACCGAGCACCACTTGCGGTTCGGACGGGAAATGGAGCGACGCTGTCTTCTGTTATCCGGGTTTGTGTTTATTATAATATTCTTTATGCAAACATATTAGAGCTTTACGCAGTTGATAATTTTGATTTAATAAAGTATGCTGTATGATTTTGGATAGTTTTTACGCATTTTATACATAATTGTAATAACAAAATTGAAGTACTTTATAGTACCGTACGTGTCTAACATTTTAAAATATGATTGTTTTAGTTAATGGTTTACATGAAGTTAAAAAAGTATATATAGCAAGTTTAAAGAAGTAACAAATGTACTAGAGGGCATAGGGAGGGGTAAATCGCTTTTTCCACAATTTGATCATATTTTATAGAGTTTTGACTAAAGTATAAGATGCTTTTTTACTGATTTATAAATTCAAAATAACTTTTGACATAAAGCAGGTCAAAGCTAGAGACTACAATAGGATCCTTAAGGGAGGCGCAAACTAAAACGGCAAAAAAGGACTATTTCACTAAAAATCTATCTTCTCCTATTTTTTTGAGATAAATACCTAAAACTTCCAGGATACTTTCCTTGCAATAATTAAAAAATTCTGTCGGAAGGAATTAAGAAAAATAAATATATATTTGTAATATAATATAAAAAAAAACAGTTTTTTTTTTGTTTTTTGTTATAAAATTTTTATTTTTCAATTTTATTAACTTTGTTCCAACATAATTTTTTAAGTATTGCAAGGAAAGTATCCTGAAAGTTTGAGGTACTTATCTCAAAAAACGTAGAAGAATATAGAATTTTAGTGATTTCTAGTTATTTGCTGTTCTAGTTTGCGCCCCCCCACAAGGAACCTATTGTTGCCTCCGACTTTGACCAGCTATATCTCAAAAATTATTTTGAGTTATAAAAAACTGTAATAGCAACTTGTAGCTTAGTTGAAACTCAATAAAATAAGACTAAATTGTGAAAAAGGTGATTTACCTCCCTATGCCCTTAATTTTTTTAAATGTTAGAAATAAACAAGCTTTAGCTATATTAGCTAATATAGCGGAAGGAAAGTTGAGTTTGGCTTTATCATTTCTTAATTAGTTGTAAAAATTTATCAGAAAAAAATTTCTTAGTTTCTTTTAACAATATAAATCAAGAAGTTAACAAATTCATGCTTTTTTAGTCTGTGGACAGCTACCTGACATACCAAACTCAATTAGAAACACAACTGAAACCGTCGAGATACGCAACGATCTGTCTCTCGATCTGGTTGCAGAGCACACTTGTGACACGGGCTTCAACCTGGTACCTTCCGACGCCGACAGCACTCTCAGGTGCCTCGTCACCGGTTCATGGACTCATGAAGATTTTCAATGTCTAAGAGGTTTTTCATATAAGTTCTTTAAATGTAATTTATAATTTCCTTAAATGTAATTTATAAGTTCCTTAACTTTGGTTTCGGTTAAAGCAGTTGGTTTAAATAAAAGGTACAATAATACAAGTTTTGTTTTCATTAGTATATAGATTGGACCAAAAATTCCGGGACTGGTTCAAAAACGATTCATTTTCAAAATATTCTAAACATAAATAAAAATTGTTGAAAATTATAATTGAGGAAACTGAGAACAATTTTAAACTAAATTTATTACGTGATGTCCATCTTTTCGATTATTAATTTATTTTTCTAAAATATTCGACGAAGACAAGCGTTTTAAAGTATTTTAACTCATTCTCTTTAAAAAAGAATTGTTTGAAGCATGCATAAATGCTAGGATGATCAAAAAAAAAAACACCTTTGATTTTACCAAAGAACAAGCTTAAAAATCTATTGAAACCCAGTAATAAAGGAGTATCTACTCATCCCAAAATATTTGATGTTTGCTGAAATTTAGTGCAAACGTCTTATTCTAAGATTTTGTATTGAAATGAATTATTTTTCGTTAGACTTTTCTTCACACTCATTCTTTAAATCGAAGGTTTCTTCCTTTGCTTATGTTCTAGCTTTAAACAGGGTTGCCAAAAAACCTGGAAACCTGGAATTTGACAGCTTAGTCAAAAAAACCTGGAGTTTGAGAAATTTTGAAATAAAAACCCGGAGAAACCTGGAAGAAATTCAAATAATTTGGAACCAGATTTGCAAAAAAAAATTGCAACCCTGCTGAAACATTTCTCTTTGAAAACACTGCTAGCCTCCGTTGGTAATTTCAGAATAAGAATTAAACCTTCAGTGAAAAAGATGGAACATCAAAAGTAAACAATTTTAATTTATTCTTCTTAATAGCCTTGAGTTCGAATCTTTTTAAATAAGAAGTTTATTGTAAATGAGGATCACGTTGATCTTGTTAGTTGAGTGAATTTTCGGTTTATAAATTAGTTTGTGAATCAGTAACTTATTCTGTTTATAGTAATTTTTTTTGGTTAAAATTCTTAATGATATTTTTTTTTCTGTTTTTTATGTTTTGCAAATAATATTTTTTGTACTAGTCCGAGGACTTTTGGGTCTCACTGTGTATAGAATCTTTCCATAACAAAAAACTAAATTTGGGTAAACAAAAAAAATCTTGATTCGTACAATAACTGGTAAAATTTTTTTAAAACTAAACAAAATAAATCCGCAATGATTAAATGTCAGGTCGTTTTATCTTGAATTACCGGCTTGACTTGTTCAAACTATAAAACTACTGTGTAATGTTTAACTTTGTAATTAAGCCACAAAAAGCTGTCAGTGTTTGAAAAAAGTAAGTTGGTTTCAGAATGCCCTCCTTTCAACGAAACGACCGACGCGAACGCAGCAAACCACACGACGCTCCACCACGGCAAGTACGTTTCCGGATCCGCCGTGATCTTTTCCTGCGAGAACGACGTTTTGAGCGACCCGGAAAGCGTCGTCAGCTGCGGTGAAGACGGGCGCTGGAACTCGTCTTTTCCCACTTGCGAACCAGGTTGGTTGAAACTAATCCGTTTTGTGTTTGTTTGATTGTTTAAAAAAGTTTGTTTTAAGTTTAGTCTTTATTTGTTTTCAAATCTAAGTGTCGTTTCATAACACTAAGAGAATAGTTAAAGTTTACAATGCGTTTAATTTTGTGTAACGTTCAATCTCCCAAGTGAAGCACTTTTACATTTCTTTTTATTCAATTTTTTTGATCAACTACAATGTAAGGAACTTTTTCTGTAAAATTTCCAGAGTGCCCAACTCCGGCATCGAGTATTTTGAACGGCTCGGTCCACTTCGTAACCCAACTGCGCGCCGGTTACTTTCTCAACGGTGACGTCATAAAGTACGCGTGCGATGACGGTTACGAACCGGTCAGCGGAAACGAAAACGACTACTTCTACGCGTGCCAAGACGGGTCTTGGAACAACACAAGAGTCCCGCTGTGCATTAAAGGTGAGAACAGTTTAAGTTTTTTACCATGTTGCAACAGTTATTTTTGAAAAAAACATTATACGTTTTGATGTTAGAAAAAAAAAATCAAAAATCTCTACGTGTTTAAGAGGAAAATTACAATTTAGTTCTTAATTAAATTTATTATATAAACAGAATTTCGCTCTAAGAAATCATCAATTAAACTGTAAAACGTAACTGAAAAGAACAATTAAATGTAATTTAAAAATAAAATATAAATATAACGAAAAAAAAAATTCGCAGAGTGTCCGGAACCACCGGAGGGCGCCGAGTCCACGTGGCAAATCACGCGGACGTACAGGCAGGGACAGTTTTACACCGGCACCACCGTCACCTACGAGTGCACGCCTCTTCACTCGTTCAAATGGGACGTGCCCACAGAACGAACTTGCGACAGCGACGGAAACTGGGACATAGAAGAAGCGCCGCTATGCCTGCCGTGTTGGTTTTTATTTTATTTTTGTTTTTTTGTTCCTGTGCTTTGTACTCAATTCTCATTTTTCGACCGGGGTTTCCCAAACTTTTTTTCAAAAGGGCCGCTTCAACATGATTTCTCAAAAAACTGCCATTAAAAACACCAAGACTTTTTTTTTTACCTCTTGATTGTCAATTTCAGAATATCTAGTGTAATTTTTAAATTGTGACCACATGCCCCCAGTGGCTCCTTTACTGCTCGAGGACCCCAAGGGGGCCACTTGGCCTAATTTGGGAAACCCTTTTTCAGACTTACACTCTACTGCAAAAACTGCTTGACCAGACCCTTCTTAAGTACACTGGTGTCCAAAGTAGAACACTAAAAAACAAAAACTATAACAAAATAGGTAACTTTAGTAAGATCAACAACTTTTACAGTGTGCGAAGTCCCTCCGTTCGTCGACGACGCTTCCGTTCGAGTTTTGTACCAAAACAGGATTCAGACGGGCGAGATCGCGGTGAGCAAGATCGAGTACGTGTGCGACAACGGGTACCTCATCAACGACGAACTGTTGAGTCAGACCCGATGCTCGTACGGAGGCTTTTGGGACTACTCTGACCTGCCAGTGTGCTTCAAAAGTAACCAATTTTGTGTATGATTATTTGTTTAGGTCATAAAAATGATGCTCATTTTACTGGGTAAAGAGCTTGTTAAGACTGTTTTGTTGACATTTGATAAGGTCGGAATAAACAGGATAGTTAGTTTGTATTTTCATGTATGACTTCATGAAATCACAAACAGTCTGTGATGAGGCGGTGGTGAACAACTCTGTGAGCAGCACGTACTTGTTCGTTGAGAAAAGAGAGGATGAGTACGTGATGGGGACGACGCTCGAGTTCGCCTGCGCCGACAACCACGTGCTCAATGAACCGGAAACAGTGTGCGGCGTCGATGGAAAATGGACCCCCGAAGTCCATTGCCACCCAGGTAAAGTCGTTCAGTTTGTTTCTAATTACTTGAACAAAAATAGACTAAGACAGGGTTGCCAAAAAACCTGGAATTTTAAACAATTTTTACATGTTAAGTAGTAAACTTCCGGTTTGACGCTATAAAATCTATTATAAAGATAAATTTTTTTCGTCATCATCAAAATTTTTAGTTATTGATTAATTAATTAAAAGTAGCTTTACAGTATCTTTTCAATGTTTTAAACTACTTAACACTGTTTTTTACACTAAACTTAACTTTAAGCTAAAAGTAGACCCAAAATTGTGCACTTTTAAAAACCTGGAGGAAATTTTGAAACACATTTGGCAACCCTGACTAGAAAAAACTTATGAGTTTCGACTGCAATATTTTGAATTGTAATAACCAACTGTTCGCATCCAGACTGCGGGGAACCTGGCGAAATACCGAATACGGATAAGCGAGTGGTCGAGCGGTTCGCCATCAACAGCGGCTCACTGTTCGGCGGCGACTTTTTGGAGTCGGCGGTGGAGTACAGTTGCGTTGAAGGGTACCACGCCGTGCCCACCATCGCGGACACCACACACCGTTGCTCGGTTGGCGGATCGTGGAGCTTTGAAGAGTTCGAGTGTTTGAAAGGTGGTTTTCTCGCACAATGAATAATTGATGCCGTATGCATTCATATTATTAATACTCATTCCACAAAACCTTTCACATTGCAAATGTTTTCTCAGAGTGCCCGGCATTGTCGGTAGGCGAGCTGATAACCGTCAGCGTGACGACGGAAATAGAAAAGGGCAGGCTCTTCAGCGGAACCGTGGTCGAGTTCGAGTGTGCGAGCGGGTACAGAATGAAAAACTCGACTCTCAGCGAGAATGTTTGCTTGGCGAGCGGAGAGTGGAAAGTTGGGTTTCCATCGTGTGTTCCGGGTTAGTAGCGATTATTAATTGACTCCTAAAAGTACAAGTTCGACTTGCGACAACTTAAAATCTTAACAAAAAATAGAAAGTTAAGTTTGTTTTTGAAATTTTGGGATGCTAACATCCATTACAGTTCTACAGCATGTTGTAAACTTTAAACAAATTTTAAAGCTCATCTAGAAATAAATATTTACATTAGACTGCGGCACCCCCAGAACTCTCAACAACGCGACGCTGGTCGTGCAATCGGACGAAGAAGTTCACGGCGGAGGAGACGTTGCTAGCTTGCCTCAGCGAATCACTTACGAGTGTGGGGCGGGGTACGGGCTGGTTGAATCGTCGCGCAAGGACGGGACGTGCATCGGAGGAAAAAACAGCTCGCAGTTTTTGTTCGGCCCCGAAATGCTGGAGGGTTACCCGCAATGTGTTTTAGGTGGTGTGAAGTTATTATTGTTTAAAACTTTGTTACAGAAAAAGTAATTTTATTGGAAAAGTATTGTTCTCAGTCGGTATAGCTTTTCAAACATAAGGTAAAGACACAAATACGTTCTACATCAGTATTACTCTACCTTGATATTAAACTTTATACATACCTCTAGTACTCCACTCCAAAAAAAGCACTTTAAATAAAAAAAACATTTCATAAAGATTGCGGTGTCCCTCCGAGCCACCCGAACGCCACCGTGGAAGTCACCATGAACGATTCGGAGGAAATTTACACGGTGAACACCCTTTTGACCTTTGCGTGCGCGACCGGCCATCGAATTTTGCCCGCAGAAGACAACGAGCTGGTTTGCAGCGAATCAGGGTCGTGGGAGGGAAAAATAGGAAAATGCTACACAGGTGAAGATTTCATTTTAATATGAAAACTGTAACCTAATAAACGTTTAAATAAGTATTTAACGCTAATGTTTTCATTGAAAACTATAATTTAGTGAAAACTACAATCATATTTTGCTTAACATAATAATTTTAATCATCCATAAGTTTCAGATCTGCCAGCTAGTCATTTTTGCATTACGCTACATTTCATAACAAAAAAGTTTTAAAACTGACCACATTTCAGAAATCCAATGCTTGTTGCCCGCGCCCGTTTCGGGAGCCACGTACGAAGTGACAAAGTGGGTGTACGAAGGCGTGTACTTGTCCGGCACCGAGATCGCCTTCACTTGCGCCCAAGGTCTCACGATGACCCCCGATTCTTTCACGGGCAGGGTTTGCGAAAGCAACGGGCTTTGGAGCTACCCCGCCAACGGAGTCAATACAAAATGTGTCAAAGGTTAATTTTATATATATATGTATATGAATCTTAATCATCGTTTTGAATTGATTACTTTGTTAAATTTGCATCAACCGCATACTTTTTGTTTTGTTTGTGTGAAGAAAACTCGTACAATCATCACGCTTTCACATTGTAGTTTATTATTAAACTTTGATAAAATAAAAGTATATGGTTTCAGATTGCGGAAAGTTTCCATCGATTGACAACGGCAGAAAGGTTTTGCTCGACTCTGTCGCGAAGAACTCGACCTACTCGATAGAAGTCAGCGTTGAGTACGTTTGCAACGAAAGCTTTATTTGGAGCTTGGACACCCCGACGATTGTAAACTGCGGTGTCGACGGATTGGACTACAAAGTGGGAAGATGCGTCAAGGGTAAGTGCACTGTATTCTAGTATGTAAAAGTTTTGTATTTGTTCGGCTGGAAGATAAATGTTTTACAACGATTCAGTATAAAAGTTTGAATAAAAAAAAAACTGTAAGTTTTATTGTGAAATAGCTTTTAGTTAACTTTATTTAACAAATGAATATGATTAATATAAACTTTGAAAAAAGCTACCTTTTCATTACTTTGTAGTTATAAAGTTCATAGTTTTTTAACTGCCTTGTGATTACTGAAAATTATTAAACTCACTTTTGCACACGAAAATAGCAGAACCTCAAATGAAATTGGCAGCAACAAACCGCAATATTTGCAACAGAGCTGCCGCAGCTGCCCCTAGCGATTGAGAACGGAAGGGTGGTGGTGAACGGGATGCCGCGTGAGCAAGCGAGCGTGGCGGGAACGAGCATCACGTACGCGTGCGACGAAGGCTTCGTGCTTTCCACCGAAACTTCCCAGTTCGTCGGAAGCGCCGACGGCACCTGGAACAGCGACGACATCAACCCCCGGTGCTTGAGAGGTAAGAACACTGTAGAAGTACCATGTTCGAAAAAACGTTGACAACTTTGTTACCAATTAAAGTTTCAGTTTGTTTTTCATTCCATCCTCGAATCGTGTGAAGAATTTGTTCACTTTTACCTTTTGTTCAGGTCGCGTCTTTTTTTTAGCAGTGGTTGAGTTTTACAACATAATTACTCACTAACAACGTTGAACATTTTTTTGTAGAATGTCCCGACGTGCCGGAAGTTTTGAACGGGTCAGTGGTGACAATAAGCCAGGTTCGGCCCGGACACAACCTGGCCGGAGACAGGTTCGAGTACAAGTGCGATGAAAACTACGAGTTTCACGAAGGAGGCGATTACAAGTACGAGTGTCTAGAAGGCGGATCTTGGGATAACGAGAGAACGGCGCTTTGCATCACAAGTAAGTAACATTCCTCATAACTGCGCACTTTGAACATAAAAAGTGCGCACTAAACTAGCAAGTGCATGAAAAAATTCATCTTTATTACAATGACTCAAAATTGGGTATAGGAATAATATCTGCTAGATATGTTACGCTATGTTTTATTTCAAAAACTTTTTGATAGAAGACAACTGTCATGATTACCTCGATTAACCACAAGTTTAAAGTTGTTATTTGTAACAAGTTATAAAGCGGTTGCGTAAGACTTCAAAAAATTGCTCAAAACATTGCAGTTAAATTTTTTTGATGCCGTTTTCAAGGATGCCCCGACCCGCCGCAACTGCCCGCCTTCGTGTCGATGAAAATTTCTTTCACTCACGTCAACGACGAGTACTGGACGGACACGGAGCTCGCTTACGAGTGCGAGCCCATGCACAGCTTCCTGTTCGGCGCCGCCACGACCCGCGTCTGCGGCAGAGACGGACAATGGGACGACGACACCGCCCCGAGATGCGTTCCAGGTTAATATTCAGTACTTTTCTTATATGAAAATAAAATTACAAAGATCAATTAAAGTCTTTGGAGTTAAAATTTTGCATAATGTGCTACCGAAGATTTTTCGAAGATTTTAAATTATAAACAAAAACCTCTAAAAGGCAAGTTCCCATTTTAGCTGATTTTTAACGATCCCCATTTAAGTTACAGATTTCCAGTTAAGCACCCAGTTTAATTATAAGTTTCACCAGTTTGCGAAGCCGCGCCGACCGTGGAGAACAGCGGTATAACCACCAGCGAGAGGAAGCTGTCCAACGGTGAGGTCGCCGAGAGCACGGTGGAGTACAGCTGCAACGGAGGGTACCACATCGACGACGGGGCAAACAGCGAGGTCAGGTGCGAGCTCGGTTCCGTGTGGAAGCCGTCGAAGCTGCCCGTGTGCTTGAAAGGTTTAAGTTTTTTTGTAAAGTGTTTTTTGTGAGGTAACAAGTTCTTTTCAGTTTGCGATCCGGTGCCGGACGTGCCGAACTCGGTGGCCACGTTGAAAAACGACGAGTCGAGGGAAGGCGACCGCGTGGCCGGTACGACCTACGAGTTTCGATGTAACCAAAACTACGTCCAGAGCCACACTGAGTCAACCTGTGGCGTCGACGGAAAATGGACTCCCGCGATTGAGTGCGTGCCGGGTGAGTGATTTGCGTGCCGTTTGTGCGAGATAAAATGTTTAACGATTTATGTTTGCACAGATTGCAAGTCACCAGCTGCAATTAAACACGGTTTCTTCGAAGTTAAATCGGAAGTTGAAGTTTTGGTCGGCGGTAAAGCTAAAACTTTTAAACAAGAGGTGGAGTACAGTTGTAACGAAGGTTACGCGACGGTACCTTCGGCAGAAAGAGTTTTGACTTGCAATGGGGACACGGGTCAATTTGAACCGTCTTTGCCTGAATGCCTTCGTGGTAAAATACTATATAAAATTACATAAATTAGTTTTGATAAAAAGATTTTGCTAATGCTTTTGTCCAAATAGCAAGTTTGTACATAGCTTGTTTAAATATAATGCTAAAATTCCACCACTTAAGACAAAGATCAAGTATGAAGATTTTAATGAAAAATCTAAGAGCTATTTAAGAGACATCATTAAATATTAATAACAAGTTTAAACTCAAGTATTTCGTTAAATAACATTTGCCACCTTTCCTTCTGCTTTAATACGGCAAGATTTTAAACCAAATCGTCTGCCGTACAAAAGAGAAAGTTACATTTCCGCTCGTCTTTCAACAGAGTGTCCGAAACCGTTGAAAGTTGACAACGGAGAACACACCGCCCGCGAGAGGTACGTGTCCGGAATGCAGGTGACTTACGCCTGCTCTTCGGGGTACAGGCTCCTGCCCGCCGATGAAGACACGATCACCTGCAACGACGACGGGTCGTGGTCCGGAGGCTTCGGCGGCTGCTACTCAGGTCAGAAATTGTTTATGATCTTGCCGAGTTTGTAGCGAGTTTAAGTGGAAATAAATTGGCTGGACCGGTGAGGAGAAAGACCTATTGGTCACACCATATGTTTTGTAAAAAGCCCTTGATCGGGTTTGATTAAAGCAGCAATATTATTTCAAATTTGAGATCGAAAAAAAAATTACTTAAAATAAAAGAAAAACAGGAAGCAGCTTTGTTCTGCTGAAGGTTTTTTTTGACGAACAACGAATTTGCAGAGACGGAGTGCGGAAGCCCGCCGAGCATGGACAACGCCGTGCCCGCACTTCAAAAAGTCGTTTACAAGGACGTGTGGCTGCCCGGCACCGAGGTCAACTACACTTGCGAGGTCAACCACGTGATGGCGCCCGAGTACTACGTGGGCGTGGTGTGCGGCGGGGACGGCCGTTACGCACCGCTGAGCACCGACCCGGGCTTCACCAGCGGAGCGTGCTTGCCAGGTTGGTTTCTCGAATTAAATCACTCGAGTCTGTTGTTTACATTGTTTTGAACTGCTCGTTGTGATAAACACTTTTGTTTAATGTTTAAAATGTTTTAAATACATGCTACGCTAAGTCCATGTAAGTTTTAAAGTATGCAAAAAATCATTAAAGCTAATAAAAAAAAAAATTTTAATACTTTTTTTTTCATGTAAATTTATTTCTACTTCTGCCAATGATCTCAAGTAAACTTTTATTAATAAGTTTCAACACAACTCGTGACAAAAAAATCTTTTTAATTGTTGTTGACAATTTTGATCTACAACGTGGTTTTTTCAACTTCAGACTGCGGGGAGTGGCCGACGGTGGAGAACGGAGCGAGGGTGGACCGCGACGTGAGGCTGGTGTCGTACGAAAGGTTTCTGGTATTGTCCGCGAGGTACTACTGCGACGTGGGGTTCATTTATTCGAGGGAGAGCAGCCTGGTCACTTGCAGCGATCCCGGAAGAAAACTGGATTTCGGAAGCTGCGTCAAGGGTACGGTTCTTAAAGTTGTCCTTATCAAGCATCTTTTTGTGGGTTGCTTTCAAAATAAAATAACTCAACAAACTTAAAAACTAGTTCGTTCTGTTGCACAACAAGAACTTTTTTAGTTTATTGACTAGGTGTCCCAAAAGTCTACGCAGCTGAAAATGTCTTGACTTTCAGAATTTTATTAATTCCATACAAGATTTTTTCTAAACTTTTTTGATTTCAGCGTGCCCGGAAGTGCCTGAAACACTGGAAAACGGAACGGCGACGGTGGAGGCGAGGCCGAGAAAAAGCGTGAACGTTCTCGGCATGATAGTTTCGTACGAGTGCGATCACGGGTACTTTCTCTCAACCGAAACTTCTGTGTTTTTGTGCGGGGAGAACGGCGAGTGGAACAGCGAAGACTTGAATCCCAAGTGCGTCAGAGGTAATCGTATTTTCCTTATGTTTTTACATGCGTAATCATTGGTAGCACTTGTTTTTCGTTTCAAAACCACCGTTTCGCCTTACCACAAACTAAAACAAATTTATTTTTCCGAACCTCTGAAGAGTGCCCCCCGTTCCCCGACGTGGCGAACGGCAGGAAGGAGGTGGTGAGCGGGAAGAAGATCAACGAAACTCACTCGGCGGCGGTCGGCGTGCGGTACGTTTGCGACAGTTGGCTCTTCTACACCCTGCAGGACCCCACCGTGTCTTGCGTCGAAGGAGGCTTCGACCGCGGCGTCGGGCGCTGCGTCAAAGGTGAGGTCTTTTAGTTTTTGATAAACTGTTGTAGAACGTCTGTTAAAGAGCGATTATTCTGTATGAGGACTTTTCGTTGTTGCGTGAATGTGATTAAGGAAGCATCCAAAAAAATTTTCAGCAATCAAATATGTTTTGAGCAGAAAAAACTAAAAAAATTCCTTCAAAAACGTTCATTTGTTTTACAATTTTTTTTTGTAGAAGCTCAAAACTCTAATTTGCATTTAAACGAAATTAATAATAACGTTTAAGCTGATTTTCTAGTTCGCAAATACATTAGCCTATAAAAATTCTGCATTAGATGTTCCACAATTCATTCCACAATTCATTCCACACAGAATGTCCGCCCCTGCCCGAGTTTCTCTTCAGAGGAGAAATTGTCGTGAACGCCCACCCGAGGTCCGACATAAAAGTTTTCGTGGCGGGAGCGAGCGTCTCATTCCACTGCAATCCGGGCTACGCGCTCTCGTCGCAGAACGCCGAGTACGCTTGCCGGGACGACGGGACTTGGGACAACCAGGACCTCGACCCCAAGTGCTTGAGACGTGAGACGTACTTTTGTGTTGTTTTGTTAAAATGTAAATACTGTTTTGCATCCAAAATTATTGAAAAATGAATTCAATAAATTACTTGCAATAGCAATTTTTTCATAAATAATAACTTTTTTCACGCTTTCTGCTGAGTAGTATCTTTAGTTTCTAAAAGTATTAAAGCTTGCTATTAGCTTCCTAACATTTCAAAGCAACAAACTAATGGCGCAGCTCGAATGCATCTTAGTTCAACCGCGCCTTTCTCAATATTGAACAAACAAAAATCACTTTCTCACAGAGTGCCCGTCCCGGGACGGAAACAACGTCAGGATCGAGATAGTGAAGCAGCAGCGACCGGGCGTTTTCTTCGGCGGCGACGTGGTCAAGTACAGCTGCGAGGCCGGGTACCGGTTCGCGACGGGAGGCGACGGCGACTACGTGTACCGGTGCGAGGAGAGCGGGTTTTGGAACAGCAGCAGGAACCCCCTGTGCATAACAGGTTCGCCTTTTTGTTATGTTGAGCGAAAGGTGGGATCCTTTTTTAATCGGCAGGCTAGATATGCATCGTTTAAAATAAATCTTACGTTTAGAAAAATAATCGTTTTTTGGGCCGATCTTATAAAAAGTGTTAGCAGACTGCGTAAAAATAAAAATCATATGTTTTAAAAATTAATTGAAGAATCTTACGCGGTATAACTGTAACAGAATAATCAATTATTAAACACTGTTGTGTACAGAAAACAGAATGAGAGCTTGTTATGCTCCCTTGTTCTCAGTAAGTTTTTTTTTATATTCTGTTTTCAAACCGGAAAGCACGCCCCAGGATTTTTGTTGGCGGGGCGAAACTAGACCGCGGGTTTCACGCCGCCACTTTAAATATTTAAATATAAAGTTTTCATTTAAATTTAAATTTCGCAGAATGCCCCCCTCCGCCCAGCAGCAACCACAGCACCTGGACGACGGAGTTCACCCACTTCGAGTTCGAGCACTGGACGTTCACCGAAGTTTCGTACGAGTGCCGCCCCGGCTACACGTTCCTTCCGGGGGAAGTCCCCAGGCGGGTTTGCGGCGCCGAGAACGAAGACGGGGTGTGGGACGACTACACAGCTCCTCGATGCGCTCCCGGTACTTTCACTGTTGTGTTACGTTTGACAAAAAACCTGGAAAACTTGGAATTTGAAAAGTTTTGAAAAAAACTGGAAAATGGAATTTAGGCTGAAAAAGCTTGAATTTTGGAAATTTTGAAAAAAAAACTGGAAAACTTGGAATTTGACAATTTAGGCTGAAAAATCTGAAATTTTGAACAAAAATCACTAAAAAAAACCTTTCTGTTGTATTACATTGGACAAGCAGCTTTGAATAAGTTAAACAATAATATTGCTAGCATGCACATGAATACAGTTCTTTACTTACTTTTCAAAATTGTGCTCGTAAAATTAAAAATCTTGAAACAGATTGCGGGGCGCCCCCGGTCATACCGCACGGCAGGTACGCGGAAGGTCCCGTCGACGCTTACTTGTTCGGAGCCGTTCTCAATTACGAGTGCGTGTGGGGCTACGCGAACAAGACGGCCATCACCGGAACCATCGAGTGCACAGGGGGGCAGTGGACCGAAGCGGTAACGTGCCCGTCTGAAACACTGAAAGGTTACGTGTTGTACATCTTTCATGCGTTTCATGTGTAAATTATGCTTGGTTATTAACTTTCAAACAACAGCATATCGTAAAAATAGTTTCAGAAAGTCTGATCAAAATTGTCCTTTTCGACGCATCAAACTAACATTCAAAATACACAGAATGCGAGGAACCGCCCGAACGAGTGGCCGCTTCGTGGAAACTCATCCACTCGCCGCTCAACGACCGGCTGCTGACGGGGGCGCGAGTCGAGTATGCTTGCGAATACTTCCACGTGTTCCTGGGAAACGGGTCGAACGTCCTCACTTGCCTCGGCGACGGAAGCTGGACCCCGGAGCTTCCGCCCGATTGCGTTCAAGGTTGTTTATTCACGTGATTTCCAAATTAAAGAAGGAGAAGTCCTTTTTGATTAATTTAAAAGCACAAGCTATTTTATTGCAAATTTAAGTGTTTACTCTATATAAACAACGTGTGAAATCAGTTTTGTATTCTTGTTAGTTGATTTCCAATAGCTTCAACGAACTTTTTCTGCGCAGTTTGCGAAATAGTTCCCGTCATCGACCACGGCAGATACGAGTTTCAAAAAGACGTTTCAAACGAGGCGCTGGGAGCGATTTTCGTGCAAGTCGAGTACATTTGCTTCGACGGCCACTCTTTCGTTGCAGACTCCACGCTTCCACTCGTGGAATGCTCGTACGGCAACGGGTGGCCCGAAAGCAACAAGCTTCCCACATGCAAAAAAGGTCTAAACGAGAACTTTATATTTTACAAGTTTAAATGTTTTGTTCGATTTTTTCATCGTTCAAATCTTGAACAAACTAAAAAATTGCGGAAAAATTGAAAATATTTTTCAGTATGCGAAGAGCTGCCGTCGATCGAGAAGAGCGACAAGATCAGGCTGTTGAGCCCGGTGGCGTCCGTCGAAAAGAACGTGTATTTCCTGGACAGTCACGTCGAGTTTGTGTGCGACGACGGCCACTTTTCCGTGAAATCGAGAACCCGCTGCGACGCGAGTGGCGCTTGGACTCCCCTGGAGCACTGCTACCCAGGTTTCACGCAGTTTCAAATTGTAAAAAGCTTTTTAAGGTAGTTATTTATGTAACACACTACATTGAAAAAGGCCAACTTCTACATTATGCTGGTTTTGTTTCTTGTGTAGCACTATAGTACCTTGATTAGTTTTTTGTTTGTTTGTGTTGAAACAACAGATGTTTACGTTTATTTTTAGTATGAATTGAGAAATCATCTGCTTTTAAAAATTTTGAAATACACGATATAAAAGTTAGAAATAGTTGATGACAGAGAAAGAGAAGTGTTTTTATTTACTTGAAGTTTTTACTTGAATAGCTGCAAGCAAACCGCTTAAATTATTGTCTTAAAACGACGAACAAGGAAATGTTAGTAGGGTTTCAGCTATTTTCATAAACTTCAACTGCTTTTAACTCTAAGCAAATCTCGCAGACTGTAAAATGTCACCTAACATCACCAACTCGAAGAAAAACGTCACAAAGTACCTGCAGCTGAACGAAACCGTTTCGCTGGAATCGGTCGTGGAGTACGCTTGCCTAGAGGGCTTCTTTGTCATCCCTTCCGAAACTGTCGACACCACTTACCGGTGCGTCGACGGCGGAAGCTGGACTCACAGCGAATTCCAGTGTCTGAGAGGTACTCTACACTTGACATTAAACATTTTTGTAAATTTTTACAACACAAATAAAATTTTAGAGCAATAACATGTAAGTCATTATAGTAATGCAAAGTAAAATTTCCTACGAACAATTAGAATGCCCGTCTTTCAATCTTACCACCGGACTGTCGGTGACGAACCGAACGAAGCTCGACGAGCTGAGGTACGCGTCAGGCCACGTTTTGTCGTTCGATTGCGAAGACGATCTAGTTTTGAACGATGCGGGTTTGAGCGAGTCGGTTTGCAATGAAAACGGAAGCTGGGCCTCCGCTTTCCCCACATGTTCCAAACGTTAGCTGAGTTAATTGTGTAAACCATAGACCGTAAAATTAATATTGAATATTGTGTATTGTAAACGGTTTGGTTTTTTTCCCAGGTATATTTTGTTGACATTTAACTTAACCCAACTTTTCCATAACCACCATCAATTTTTAGTTCCAATTTGAACTTACATTCTGAACATGTTGCCAGAATGCCCGGCGCCCGAGATCACCGAGCTTGAAAACGGCCAGTTCCGCATCAGCAGTCACGTGAGGGCGGACTACTTTCTCGCCACCGACGTCGTGGAGTACGAATGCGCCGAGAACTTCACGTTTCACGTCGGAAACAACAGCGACTACTCGTTCGAGTGTTCTAGCGACGGAAACTGGTTCAACTCTCAATCTGGAAACGGCTTGGGAGCAGTGACGCCTCTTTGCATTATAGGTTTGAAAGTTTTTAACTAGAAAAGCAAATTTGTTTAATAGTTTTATCAAGTTCCACCTGTCATTTTTTGCTGAAAGTGTCAAAAGTAGTTACAGTGTTTTTAATTTTAAGAGTGTCCTGACCCAACCGCAGGAGAAAATGTGTTCAGAAATATTACGTTCACCCATGTTGCCGCCGAGTTTTGGTCGTACACTGAGCTGACTTATCGTTGCGAACCCGATCACGAGTTTATATGGGGCGAGACGAGCACGCGCGTATGCGGGAGCGACGGAAGTTGGAACATCAATGATGCACCGATTTGCGTCCCAGGTAAGCTAGCGTATTAAGTGAAATAAAACATATAGTAAGTTTAATGAAACAATATTTCCAGTGTGCAAAGACCCTCCAACTGTTGATAACGCTGTACTGAATGAAGTAAAAAGTGAAGTTTTACTATCTGGTGAAAGTACAATAAGTGTATATGAGTATAATTGCTCTGAAAACTACTATATTGACGACGAATCAAAAATGGTGGTTAGCTGCCAATCAGGTTCTGCAAGCTGGAATCACACATCATTACCTGTATGCTTAAAAGGTTTGTTTTGCATAAATCATACTAAGTACAAGGTTTTTAAATAACATTTTTTCAGTTTGTGATCCACTACCAACGGTTAAAGGCTCCAAATACAATTATTCAATTTCGTTTCAAAAAGAGGGAAATTATGTATACGGAACAACAGTTACATACACCTGTAATGATCATTACATACAAGACGGAAGAGATATTGTCTGTGGTGTTGATGGTACTTGGTCTGGAAAAGTAGAATGTTATCCAGGTAGTCCAAGCTTTTTTTCTTATGTAAAGGCACTAAAACAATTATTTTAAGTGCTGCTAAAAACAATTCGGGCCTTAATTTAAAATTACTTTTCTTTTATAATCGCCATTAAAAAACACAGGATGTTATTATTTAAGTAAACTGTTAGCAAGTCTTTTGAGCATCTTTATCAGATAATATCGTTACTTATTGTATCAAAGCAGTATAATGTTGTAAATTGTAAAAATAGTATGTTGAGTTCATCCGAAATTGACTTTTGACAGACTGCGGAAAATCACCGACCATACCGAATGCAAGTAAATATGTTAAAGAGTATGTAGTTGTGAACGACACTCTAAAATTGGAGTCTGAAGTTCAGTACATTTGCAAGACAAACTACCGAAAAAGGCCAACATCCGCCAGTGGAACTTACACTTGCGAGAACGGTGGCAATTTTGAATACACGGAGTTTGAGTGTCTGAGAGGTATGGTTGTTGAAAATAAACTAAAATTCGTTACAAGTTAAATTTTGAAAACTTGACTTTTGGTCTGCAATTTATTTCTTACACTTAACTTATAAAACTGTGCTCTTAAATAAAACACGGAATTGTTTGAACTGTTACTTTGTATATGAAACCTTTAGGACAAGTTTAATATCGTGGCTAAAATCTGAGTTTTAGGTGTGCCAATCACCAGGTAGCTTTTGATGTCAAACTACATCAAGTAAATTTTCAGAATGCCCGCCGGTGCCCACAAGCGACGCGTTAAATTATGACGTGACAACGGAAATAGAAGAGTACTTGCTGCTCAGCGGCACCGTGGTCAAGCTTTCTTGCAGCGCCGGCCGTCGGATCAGCGAGGACAAGTTGACGGTTAACGAGTGTCTGGAGAGCGGAGAATGGGAGCTGCCGTTTCCGTACTGCTTAGCAGGTTTAATGAAGGGGCTTCTTTGTGTTGAATCAACAAATAATTTTGTTGAACACAAGTGAAGCGAATCTCTAATTTGAAAATACTTTTTCTCATGCGAGTAAATTACGATGGTTCTTTGCATTTTTTTGAAATGGTTCTTTAACAAGTTGCTAGTTGTATTTCAAAACTTTCAGAGTGTCCCAGCCCGCCCGAAGGTGATTCAGTTACGTGGAGCGTCACCTCGAATTTGGTGGCGGGCGAGTACTGGAGCGAAACCGAAGTTACTTACGAGTGCGCCCCGATGCACGGTTTCGCGTGGATGGAAAGCAGCGTCCGCGTGTGCGGAAGAAACGGTGCTTGGGACGACGACGCAGCCCCCATATGCGCTCCAGGTAAGTGAAAGTTTTGTTGGGCTATAAATGTTTATTAGTTTATTAAACTTATAAAATAAATTGAAGGCATGTGTGACTGCGTTTTAAAATGTCGTTATTTTGAGTTATCAACGGCTAGCATTACTTTTTCTAAATGTTTGCACTTTTTCATCCGACACAAGCTGAAATATACAAGTCTAAAATGCAACAACTTTTCAGTGTGCGAAACCCCACCGACTGTGCCTAACTCGAACGCAAGCGAGAGCGAGCGAAAGTTGTCGGACGGCAGCGTCACTTCCGCTTCTGTTGAGTACCTCTGCCACCAGGGCTACTACATCGACGACGAATCAAACAGCAATTTTCAATGCACCTCCGACGGCAGCTGGTCACCGGAAAAACTGCCCGTTTGCTTGAAAGGTTGCACATATTGTTTATGGTTTATTTACAACGGTGTTAGCGTCTGGAAAGTATTATTGAAATAAGCTCGGTAGATTAAACTGCTTGTGTTGTAGTGTGCGACGCTTTGCCGACCGTGAGCAACTCGAACGGCCCCGTCAGAACGAACGAGAACGCGAGAGACGGCAATTATGTGAAAGGAACGGCGTTCGAGTTCGTATGTCACGAGCATTACGTTCAGAGTTACAGAGAAACTGCTTGCGGCGTCGATGGAAAATGGACTCCGCAAATCGAGTGCGTGCCGAGTGAGTGGTTTCTTTAAAAGCATTAAAGTTGCTGTTGACTAACTATTTTTTCAAACATTGTAAAACAGGTTGCAAATCCCCGCAACCAATACAAAACGGGTACTTGAGCGGTTCTGTGGACGAAACCGTTTTGGTCAACGGTGTCCCCACAATTTTTCAACAACGGCTCGAATACGCCTGCGAGGAAGGTTACGCGACGACGGCAGTGAAAGTTTTAAATTGCGACGGAACCACAGGAAGATTCACGCCGTCACCGCCCATTTGCAGTCGTCGTTAGTAAAACTTTACTCGAAATTTTCACCACGTCTTTTCTCATATGTTTCTTTTTTGTAATTTTTTTTAAGTGGTTGATTTTTAAGTTAACCGCTTATGTTGCAGGTTATCTTGTTAAAGTAAAACATTAATAATCACAAAGCACTGTTTGTGCTTGCATGCTAGAGTTTTGTTGTTCATGTTAGAAAAGTTACCAACTGGTCAAAATTACAGTAAATGTTGTAATGAAGCACTTGTTTATATATTTTTATAACAATAATACGTTTCAATTACAAAATGTTGCGAATTTCAGAATGCGGAGAACCGCCGACAGTCGACAATGCAACTCATCCAACCAGCGACGTTTACCTATCGCCCGTCACGCTCGAGTACACTTGCACCGCAAGCCTGACCCTCTTGCCCGCCGATAAAAACACGGTCACTTGCACCGAAGACGGGCTTTGGTCCGGAGAGCTCGGAAAATGCTACAACGGTTTGTAGAAGTTTTTGATAGTTAAAATGATTTTGATTGTGAAGTTTTAAATGTTTGTTAAACTTCTGTGGTTTCGATACGTTTTCGTTTACATACATATTTTTTGCAGGCACTTTTGACAATCCATACATGATGTTAGATTTACTTAAACTTATATCTATCACAAGAACTTAAGTTTTTTATTTTGATTGATTGCAACTTAAATTGCTCGCCCTTTGTTAAAACGTTATAATTACTTTATTGAACTAATGACAATTTTTTCGTTAAAAACATAAAAAAAAAAATTAAGCTGTTTTGATAACCTATGTTATTATTTTTCAAGTGGTATTAAAATAATTAAAACATTTTTGAACTCCGCAAAACAACGAAAAAAAATTTCTAAATTTACAATAATATCTTCTTTTTTAAGTAAAATACTGTAGAAGTTTGTTGTCAAATTGGTTTACTGAACAGCCGAATATATTTTATGCGTTTTTAGAATTAGGAGTGTTGTATAAACTGAAAGCAAAACTAAAAGTAAATAATAATCTACTTATAAGCTAAACTTTCTTTTGAGTAAAGAAATAAAAGATTCTGTTGTATATTTAAATATTGTATGTTTACAATTAATTGAGTTCAAAAAATTAAAGTACCTAGAAATAAACTGCTCCACACTAGGAAAGGCAGTCATGACTTTTTGACTGACAATTTAAACTGATTCATCGTAAAACTCTTTATTGACTTGTTAGATTTAACGAATAATCTTATTAGAATGTCCTAGCCCGCCCGATCACGATCTCGTGACATGGGGCGTTTCGTCCACCGACATACCAGATGAAATTTGGTCGGGCTCGGAAATAACGTACACCTGCGCGCTTTCTCACGCCTTCGGATCAGGCGAGGCGAGGCGAGCACGCGCGTTTGCGGGAGCGACGGAAGGTGGGACATAGATGCTGCACCGGTGTGCGTCCCAGGTAGGCTAGCTTGTTAATTGAAATAAAACATATAGTAAGTTTAATGAAACAATAATTCCAGTGTGCAAAGACCCTCCAACTGTTGATAACGCTGTACTGAATGAAGTAAAAAGTGAAGTTTTACTATCTGGTGAAAGTACAATAAGTGTATATGAGTATGATTGCTCTGAAAACTACTATATTGACGACAAATCAAAAATGGTGGTCAGCTGCCAATCGGGTTCTGCAAGCTGGAATCACACATCATTACCTGTATGCTTAAAAGGTTTGTTTTGCATAAATCATACTAAGTACAAGGTTTTTAAATAACATTTGTTTCAGTTTGTGATCCACTACCAACGGTCGAGAGCTCGTCATACGAATATTCGACTCCAATTCAAAAAGAGGGAAATTATGTGACGGGAACAACAGTTACGTACACATGTAATGATCATTACAGACAAGACGGAAGAGATATTGTCTGTGGTGTTGACGGTACTTGGTCTGGACAAGTAGAATGTCACCCTGGTAAATAAATACTCACTTTGATCCATGCGGTAGTTTAACTTTTATAAAATGTTTGTTTGAAAAAAAATTGAATGCACAGACTGCGGAACGGCGCCGAGCATTCCAAATTCAGAGAAGAAAGTCGTCAGCACAATCACTTTGAGCGACGGTTCAGTGCTGGAGTCGGTCGTTCGGTACACTTGCGAAGAACGCTACACAAGCACCCCGTCGGCTGCCGACAGAACTTACTCTTGCGTAGATGGTGGCGGTTTCACTTACACGGCGTTTCAATGTCTGAGAGGTTGCTTTCTTTCAATTGAGAGCCTTTTTAAAAGATTTTGTAAAAAATTGTTATTTCATGTAGTTTTAAAGTACTTTTTTAACTTAATTTAATTTGCAAGTAGTTCGCCATCTGACAAACTACTTTATTTTAGTTTAAAAAAATAACTTTCAGAACAAAGCAGCGTAAATAATATACGAAACCGGTTTTACCCGTGCCACTCAATTTCCCATGTTGTCCTACACAAGTCGTCAAAAAAACCTACTTTTTTCTTGTAGAGTGCCCGAGCGACGAGATAGTGCCGCCTTTAACTTTCAGCGTTGAAACTGCGATAGAAGAAGGGCTGCTTCTCAGCGGGACCGAGTTGGCGCTGTCCTGCGAAGGCTTCTATTCGCTCAGCGACTCGGCGTTGAGTACGAACGAGTGTCAGGCCAACGGGAAATGGCAGCTCGCTTTCCCGACTTGCGTACCAAGTATTTTGAACACATGATTTTATTAAAAATAAGTACCAACAAAGGTCAATGAAAAAATTCAATTTAGACAGTTTTTTAGAACTTGAAATTTTGACTGTTACATTAACTGAATACAAAATATATTTTGAATTCTTTAGTGATTTTAAGTTTTTTCTCACGGAAACCTGGTAGCAAATGAAATATTTAATTTGCAGATCACCCAATTGAATAACGTTCTAGTAAGTCATTCAGTTTTTGTTCGATAAAAGTTTTATTCCAAACCTCAGATTGCGGAATGCCGGAACCCATTGGCAACGGAAGCCACGAGACGGTGTCGAACAGCGAAATTTTGGTCGGCGGATCGAAGATATTCCTGCCGCACAAGGTCGAGTACTCGTGCGACAGCGGTTACGGGTTCGCGAGGCCGCCCGACCAAGTTCCGACTTGCAGCGGGGAGAGCGGAAATTTTGAACCTGTGCTCACGTGCTCGATAGGTAGCAAACAATCTGTTTGAACATGTAACATGATGCAACAAAGCCTCGTTCAACCGACTGTTCTTTTTAGATTGCGGCCCCCCTCCAACGGTAGCAGACACGCGCCAAGAACTCGTTTACGACGACCTGCCAGTATCAGACCACGCCGGCGCTCACTTGGTGGGCACCAGCGTGAAATACGTTTGCCAAGGTGAAACAAGGTTCTTGCCGAGGGAGAAGGAGAAAAAGTTCTGCATGGACAACGGGAAATGGGAGCCTGAAGGAGGGAAATGCTACACAAGTACGGAAACAAGTTCAATCGAATTTTTAAAGTTTTAAAAATAATTACACCGGTAACACCGTGCTTTATTTTAAAACAAAATGTTTTTTAACGTCAACAATCTTCAGACACTGAGTGCAAGAGTCCCGTGCCCATTGCGAACGCGATCCTCGAGGTGAGCTGGGTGTTCCCGGGCGTTTACTTGGGCTTCACGCGGCTCACGTGGCGGTGCGACCCCGGGTGGACCATGGTCCCGGATAGCTTCTACGGCGAGATGTGCTCCGGCTTCGGGCTGTGGTACGGACAGCTCAGGAAAAAGAGCGGAGGGTCTGACAACATTCCGAACTACCAGGGAAAATGCTTTAGAGGTTTGTTGGCGCTCGTGAGCTAAATTAGTTCACATGGTTTTGTTTGACGTATAAACTTTTTTATTCAAATGTTGTTTTGAAGTATTGAAATTGTAACATTTTAGTTGTTAATCAAAATATTTTTTTCCATTGTTAGCATTTCTGTACAAACATTTGTTAAGTCAAGACTTTATTGAGTTTTATATTTTGGAACAAGTTAATTTCAAACTGATTCAGATTGCGGAAAGTTTCCTGAAGTTGAGAATGGTGTGAAGAAGGTTATTGATAGCGCTCAGGTCAACTCAACTTACGCTATCGAGCTGAAAGTTTCGTACAGTTGCAAAGAATCGTTCTTCTGGACCGGCGGCAAAACGACCACAATAAACTGCCTAACCAACGGCGCCTACGACAGCGACATCGGAAGATGCGTCCCGTGTGAGTTGCCTCTTACGGTTTCACTTGCATGTATTCAGAATTGCATTGAAAATTCTCAAATCATTAGTTTTAAATAAATTTTTATCAAACATTTTTGAACTGTGCGAACTGTTTAAATCGCTAAATAATAGCAAGGTTACGTTTTGTTTCAAAAAATATATCTTAACTAAATAGAGTTTGTTTTAACGCTTAAGCACATCTCAACTCAAAAACCTTTTGAACATTTTCGATGAGCCTTATCGGGCAGTGTTTAAACTGCACAAACTTTATTTTTCGGTTGAAAACACCCAGTGACTTTTATGCTAGTAAACACCAGCAACGACATGAAACGTCAGCGCTTCTTTATTTCTCCAGCATGTGCGCCACAGTTACCCACGTTCATTGAACATGGGAACGTAGAAGTGTTTCAGTCTTACCCGCCGAGCTACACGGCCTACAGAACGAGTTTCAAGTACAGCTGCAACAGCGACCACGAGCTTTCCATTTCGTCCAATGAAATCGTTTGCAGCGCTGACGGATGGAGCAGTCAGGCGACTCGGCCCAAATGTCTAAAAGGTATGTGTGGCTTTTGCTTTTATTGAAACTCCAAAGGTGAACAAAACACTGCAACTGAACAGAATGCCCGGCCCTGGACGCCATCCTGAACGGCACGGCCAGCATCACCCGGGTTCGCGAGGACCGCGTCCTGAGCGGTGACGTCATAAGCTACGTTTGCGACGACGGTTTCGAGTTTCACGAGGGAGTGGAATCGGATTACGTCTACGAATGCCGAGAGGACGGCAGCTGGAACAACGCTAGAGTTCCGATATGTGTCAAAAGTATTTTATTAGATTTACGCGTTCTTTAAGCCAAACTTCAGATTTTTAATTTGTATTACAATTTCAGAATGCCCCAGCCCACCCGAAGGCGATCGGTCATCGCATGAAATTACGTTCACGCGCATAAAAGGTGAATACTGGACGGACACGGAAGTGACGTATGAGTGCGCTGCCGATTACAACTTGGATTGGAAAAACTCCGAAGAATACAATTTGAAGCGCGTTTGCACCAGAGACGCGGTTTGGGACAACAGCGCAGCTCCGAATTGCGTTCCTAGTTTGTGTTTTTATAAGCTTTCAAACTTTCTACATTAAACATTTCTTTAAATCAAACAAGTGAATGTTTCAGAGTGTCAAGCTCCGCCGATAGTGGACAACTCGGAGGTCAAAACTTTAAACGGGTCTCACGTGGAGTACTCGTGCCTCGGAACCTACTACATCGACGATCCGGACAACAGCGTCTTCGAGTGCATCAACAACGCGTCCGGCGTTTTTTGGTCGCCTCCGAAGCTGCCCGCGTGCCTCACAGGTTGTTTCAAAGTCCGCCCGCTTTTCCCTCTAAGCTTTTTCTTAACACTTAAAAATATTTTCAGGCTGCGGTGAAAAACCGGTGGTCGCCAACTCGAACGGGGGAGTGCCTCTGGTGAATTTGGTGGTGGAAAACAAAGATAATTACTACAAGTCCGGCGCGGAGATCGAGTACACGTGCGGCGAGAACTACGCGTCTCGGTTCTCGCGGGTGACTTGCGGTGGAGACGGGAGGTGGTCGCCTTCGGTCGCATGCGTTCCAAGTTGGAATTCTTTCAACGTTCAGTTGTTTCTCGAGTATTTTTTTTTGACGCACACTATTCGACAGACTGCCGTTTGCCCGCACAAATACAGAATGGGAACGTGGTGGGGTCGATTGACGGAAACCACTTTGGCATCGGCTCCGAAGACCTGCCTTACTACCGAAACAACTTTCCGCAAGCAGCGGTGTACACCTGCCACAACTTTCATTCGATGCGACCGGAAGCAGTCAACCGTGTCGAATGCAGCTCATCGACTTTCGAGTTCGAGCCTGCCGCCCCTGAATGCTTACCCGGTAACACTTCGTTAATCATCACACGTGTTTTCCAACTTGAACTATTTTTGCTTTAAACGGCATGTTCATCACAGAATGCCCGCAGCCGCCGGTGTTCAAAAAAGCAACTTTCGAGCCACAAGATTTGTATTTGCCTGGCGCGGTGGTGATATACACTTGCATCGACGGGCACCAGTTCTTGCCCGAGGACGAAAACAAGATCACCTGCGGCACGGACGGAGCTTGGATCTTGGCGTACGGCAGCTGCTACTCCAGTTTGTTTTCGCATTTTTACGTCCAAGTTGTTTTTTACATTTAAAGAGTGTGTTTTCAAAGAAGCACAGTGACAGATTTTTGTGCTTTCAAACTGGCAGGCACAGGATGTTTTAACCTGGCAAAAACTTATCAAAAAAAAAAAAACTTTTCAGCTGTGCGTTGCGGACAGTACACTTTTGACAGCACCGACCACTCCGTCACGCAAGTCAACTACATATACGAACCTCACTACCTGCCCGGCACCGAAGTGACGTTCGACTGCGTTGCCGGCTACGTGAAAGCGCCGTCGTACTACAAGGGGATCGTTTGCGGCGAAGACGGTCAGTGGCAAGCTGTCACCACCAACAGCCTGTACACGTCGGCCTCTTGCAAACCAGGTTTGTTTTCAAGAGTCAGAAGTGTGCAAAACAGACTGTTAAGGCTTGGAGTTTGAAATGTCTAAACTTGTATGTCAAAGAAAACAAATAATCTAAATGTATTTTCTGATTGAGACAGCATAAGTTTTGTGGGTTTACTTTTTTATCAAAATAATTATACTTTTAGTTTGAGAGGTTTTACTGCTCATATACAAAAAAAGTGATTTGTAGCGTTTCATTTAAACCTTGTTTTGCTCTTTTCGTTTTCATCTCGTAAAAGCACTCAAACTTGCCCACTTCAAACCTTTAGAAATTTTTAATCTTTTCTAAAAACAGACTGCGGTGAATTTCCAAAGATAGACCACGGAACCCGAACTGTGATAGACGGACCGTACAGAATAGACGACAACCGAGAATTGATAACCAAAGTGTCTTACAGTTGTGACCCCGGCTTCGGCTATACGAAGTTGAAAGAAAACGAAAACATTTTTACTTGCGACCACCCCTCCGACAAGTTTGAGTTTGGAACCTGCGTCAGAAGTACTACTTAGTTTTAAACATCATTGAAAGTTCCAACTTTTTTTTTAAAGACATTCAATTTAAAATGCATCGATAATTTTTTATTTTATCACAACACATTTTTTTTAATGTGTACGTTTTTCCCTTTGTGCTCGACAGATTTTTCGATGCGCAGCTTTATTTTCGTTGTTATTTTTTCCCAGGTTGCCCCGCTCTCCCCAACACGGACAGAACGGACGGTCCCCGGGGGGCGATACCGGGCGAGGTGCGGGTTTTTTCCTGCAAGGCCATCAAAGGCGCGGTCGTCCACGAGTCGAGGTCGGCGACCACGTCGAGGCTCGAGTGGCTGTCCTGCGTCGCTGCCGCCGACCATGTTCGCACGGGCAGCTACTGCACGCTGAAGAGGTACGAGTGCGTTGGGTCGGGCGCGGAGGCGCATTGGTCGTACAAGGAGGGCGATTGCTACGCAGGTTGGTGAAGCTCGTGTGAAAAGCGAAATTTTAAGCTTTCAAACGTTTTCCGCTCGTTCGAGCAGACTCGGTCAGATCTGAGCTTGTTTAAAAAATGTATGTTGCTTGCGAATTAACAGAATTTTTTTAATAGTTTTTTAACGAGCCGGTAATCATAAACTTCAGCTTTGCGTAAAACTCACGCAAACATTCAGATTGCGGAGGTCCCCCTTACATCAAGGACATTAGGGGGAAGTGGGTGACAAGTTTTAACAACCTGGCGGGCACGGTCACCGTGCCGGGAAGGTATTTTCACGGCACGGAAGTCTGGTTTGCATGCCTCGGCAGCTGGGTGCCCGATTCAAACGATAGGTTCAGGGTATGTGGAGAGGACGGGGAGTGGGCGCGTGCCGATGGGACCAAGGGGGCTGCTCCTGGCTGTCAACCTAGTAAGTATCATTAACTTTATTATACTTTCATTAAGTATTTGCTGTTTAACATTACAATTCCTGCTAACTACGTACATTTTATTTTTTTGTAAATTATAAGTTATGCATGAAACAAAACTAAGTGTAATTTCTCTATAACGTAATCGATGTGTGCCACTCAAGTTTATAACTTAATGTTAACTTACGCTAACTGCAGCATCCTTAGTCTTTCACTCACGTTTTGTTTTGAAAATTTTTTTACGTGTAGCAGGTGTACAACCAGAATAATAGATCGATTGTAATATTTTACTTCTTGCATATAAAATCCTGTAAAATTGCAGCATGCCCTGAGTTCCAAAGGCCGTTCCCCAACGATTTATCTGAAAGCCTCAAGGTCGTCAATAACCCCAGACCAGGCAACTATGTGAGAGGAACCAAAATAAAAGTTGCTTGCCGTTCAAAACACTTCCTATCGGACCCCGTCAAGTCGCCGTCTTCCATAACTGTTGAATGCGTTCAAAAGGGCTCAAATGCTGTTGGGTGGGACAATAATAATGTGGTACATCATTGCTTGAAGAGTTCGTGCTATAAAATCATTTTGTTATATATATATATATTTATTTATATATTTTATATCAGGGTTTCCCAAACATTTTTTTTCAAAAGGCCCCTTTATAAAAATAGAAAAAGCTATGTTAAATTATTAAACAAGATTTCTCAAAAAAATTACCATTAAAAATCCCTAAGACCTTTTTTTGCTCTTCGTCAACAATTTAAGAATATCTAGTGTAAGTTTCGAATTATGACCTCGTGGCCCCCTAAATTTGTGTAATGGTCCACTTTGGGAAACCCTGTTTTATGTGGTTATAAATTAATTTGACTGTTTTTTCTAACTTTTTGTACTTTCAATTACATACAATTCTTATAGAACAAAATATAAATTTTTACACAACACCTTTAACTTCTCAAAATTTTGTGTATCAAGTTTAAGACGTCTATGCTTCTTTTTTTTTGCATTTTTCCACCAAAACTTTACACTTTAAAAGCTCGAGTTTCAGTAGCACGACAAGAAAACAAGTTTTTAATTTTAATGAAATATTTGAAAAAACATAACACAGAAAACTGTTATTTCTACCACACCATGGATTTGTCGTTGAACTACGACGGGGCCCGGACGGCCTGCCAGAAACAAGAAGGATCGCTCCTCGGATCGACGTTGAACGTGCCCGACTACCGATCGTTCGTTTTCAAATAAAACTAAAAAGCAACAGCGTTTTGACTTTGCACTTTTCGCAGGCACCTGACGCAGCTGAGGCACAAGCTGCAGCAGCTCGGGCAGAGGTTCGTGTTCGTGGACAGGGATGTGTTTAACAAGCGTGTGCACAGCCGCAGAATCACGTATTGCAACCCGAACGTTGCGGGCGTCGAGCGGAACGCCGCAGAAGGAAACATACGTTGCGCTCGGTACGACGCGGTGAGAAAGTGCACGCAGGTGCTCTACGAAAATGCACCGTGCAGCGCCAGGTACGTCACGGTTTGCCAGGTGCCCTACTACTACCTCGTGCCGACCAAGAAAGCAAAGTTCGAGTACCACGATCAGCAGTGCAGGAAGGAGGGAGGCAGGATGCTTTCCAGAGCTTACAGCATTCCGTTTTACAACAAGTTATATGCTCTATTTTGTTTAAACTCACCGGCATAAATCATATTTTCCACAGTTTGATCTTATTTTATTGAGTATTAACTCAGCTACAAGTTGCTTTTTACAGATTAAAAAATTTCAAAATAATTATTGAGATAGAGCAGTAAGTCGAAGACAACAGTAGTTTCTTATGGGAGGCGCAAACTAAAACGGCAAAAAAAGGCTGTTTCAGTAAAAATCTATCTCCTCATACGTTTTTTGAAATAATTATTTCAAACTTTCAGGAAATGTTCGCTGCAATACTTAAAAAAATCAGTCGTAAATTTGCAATATTTAAAAAAAATTCTGTAATCACAAAATGAAAAAAAAAATTATACAAGAAATAATAAAAAAACAACAGTTTTTTTTTCTATATTTTGTCTTAAAATTTCATTTCTTACTATTGTATAAACTCTTTACGACAGATTTTTTTAAGTATTGCAAGGAACAATTCCCGAAATTTTGAGGTAATTATCTCAAAAAACGTAGGAGAAGATATATTTTTAGTGAAATAGTCTTTTTTTTTTGCTGTTTTAGTTTGCGCTTCCAATAAGGAACCTACTGTTGCCTCCAACTATGAACTGCTCCATCTCAAAAAATATTTTTAAATTTTAAGTAAAAAGCTACTTGTAGCTTAGTCCAAACTATAAAATAAGATCAGATTGTGAAAAAAGTGATTTGTACGCCTCTGACAGTTTTATTCATTTCTGATATTCCTCTTTGGCTAATGGTTTATTTTACTTTAAAAAGAAAAACCTTCACTAACTCATTTGACAGATTAAAATGTTGATACCAGCCAACATTTAGAGGTTTACTAATAAGATCTAACTTTAGTTAAAAATAATTACGTTTTTGTGTGTTCAGATTTCTTGCTAATTAAGCTTTTGTTCAGTTTGTTTTTTTATATTCTAACATTCATATTCATTTAAGTTGTAGGCATGATATTTTTTTTTACTACTACCTCAAATTATTTGAGACAGTTGATTGAATGATTTTTTTTTCAATTTTTATCAACAACCTCATTAACTACTTGAGTTTGTTGAGCTTTTTGAAAGCGTCATTTCCATTTCGACGAACGCGGCATTTTAAATCAAGTTTTTCAAGCTCTGCAAAACTTAAACGCGAAAAATCTCAACACAGGAACTTGCAGCCCTGGGTAAGGCAGCTGTCGCAAGACCAATTCTACTGGATCTACTTGGGCTACTACCGGCTCGGGCAGGTGACCCGGTTCAACCCGGCAGACGGCTACATCGTCACCATGTGGGGGGAGGCGGTGAGGTTGAAAAATTTGCTCCAGTTGGCGACGACGAACACGCTGCGCTTCAGGCCCGGGGAGCCGAACAACTTGAGGAGTATCGAGAACTGCATCCAATACCAGTCGGATGTCAGGTACCAAGGCCTGGACGACATCGATTGCAACAAGCAGATGCGTTCCGTGTGCGAGTATTCAACGTGCGCCAGAACTCAGGTGACCGTCGGCGCCATCAAGTGCCCGTACAGCATGTGGCTCCCGGTTAAGTCTCCCACATCACTGACGTGCTTCCAAGGTTTCAGAATAAGGGTGACGTCGCGTCATAGAAATTGGTTGGGCGCGAGGAAAGAGTGCAGAAGCTTAGGTGGCGACCTTATCAGTCACACGTTGAAAAGGTACGTCGGTCAGGCAGCAACTAATTACGAAAGGTGAGTTCAAATTACTTTTTTTTGTATATAAAACTGATCAATTATTTTTTGCTTCTCGAGTTAAAAAGTAAAAGTTTTAAACTAATATGTGAGCACTTGCGATCAATCGCAAAATGTTGAAAATTTTTTACTAGTTGGATAAATTTTAATTGTTAGCTCGGTTTCAAACATGAACAACTTTTACGAAACACCTTAGAGTTTCTGTAGCTTTCACCTCACTTCGAAACAGCTTAAACACCAAACACGTCTGCAGGCAAATCAGAGAAGCCGCGGAGCACATTGACAAAGGTTGGCGGCTCGGAACTTATCAAGTACGTGGGCAGACGGAGAGAGGGGCGTGGGTGGGCGTCCACGCATGGAACGCCTTGAAAGCCTTGAAAGGTATCTCCCAGTTCGCGTACAGTGCTGGCGGCGAGCTGTTTTACGCCGACAGAAGTTCCGCCCCCCACAGCCTGCTGTACTACTGGAAGCGCGGTCTGAACTACAGGATAACCCAAGAAAACCGGGCCGTAGCCATCGACCGAGGCGCCTTCGTGCATCACAGAAGCAGCGCCTATTTGCCAGGAATATGCGAGATCTGGCATCGTTAATATTATATTTAGTTTGTTCGTTAAAACTTGTTTTTAAAGTTTTGTTTTCAATTGTTTGTTTTTATGTTGAATAAATAAGCATAATACATACGCGTGTTGTCCGGTCATGACTTCAACTATTTATTAATAATCCCGTTTATAATCTTATTTTAGATTATTTCGATATAAAAAAATAAAGTTGCCGCTACCAGGAAATAAACTAATATTCATTTGTTAAAATAAAATGTCCATGCTTTATGTTCTAAATAAATTTAACACAAAAAATTTATAAACTATTTATTCAAACCCTAAACTTTTTAAGAATTCAAAGTCAGCTTTACAACATCAAATTTAATTTCTGTCGTTGTTAATGTTTTCTTAACTCCATAAAATTTATTTGTTTTTTATACTAGGCAAAGTTTTATGTGACATGTTGTGTATATACAACTAATTAAAAATAAAAATAATTTGCTGTTAAGTTTTTCAAAACGTTAGTGAAATGTGTGAAAATGATCTTCAAAAAAGCATCTAACTTTTCTAAAAGCAAATTATTACTAAAACTAAATATTATTTACTATAACTAAATGAAAGCAACTAGAAGAAAAACTGCACGGTTTTATCAAAAATTTAAAGCATATAAGTTTAATTATAGTTGTGTTTAAATTATATCAAAGTAAATGTTTATGTAACTAATAAACGTTTTTGTATATTTTATTTACAAAAAAAAACATTACTCATTAGTTGATTTTTGGAAACTTTTAATCCAGAGTTATGAAATTTTCCAAATACAAAAATGGTTAGTAGGCCTGAAGATTTAGTATTTTCGTTGATAAAAAAACTATTTACGAAAGAATTAATATTACATCTTAACAAGGTTCTAAAGTATTTTATTAAGAAGTGTGCTCTATAAATTTCGGTGGGTGTCACTTTTGCACGAGAGGATACTTTTGCACGGCGACACTTTTTCACGATGACAATTTTTTACGGCAGCATTGTTGCACAACGTCCCATTTTTACAATGAAATTTTTGCACAGCGACAATTTGGCACGATAACTTTTTCGCACGGAAAATCAATTTTGCATGCCGATTAAAAGTTTTTTTAGCTACTACCAAGTCTGTAACTTAAAAAGAAACTGAAAACTAAAATTTTATAATATACCTATATTATAAGCAAAAAATAAAAGTTCTAAAATCTTAAACAGTTGATGTTAGAAACAAACTAACGAAAAGATAAAATTATTTATAAAACATTCATACCAGGGACAATAAAGTTAATTTATTTAGAAACTAGGATAAAAAATACTTTTAATGTAAGTAAGTTGTTCTAGTTTATTTTGAATTTAAATATATCAATCAAAAACTATGCCACATCAATCTTACATTAAACTTAACTTTGAACTAAAAGTAGACCCAAAAGTGTGTACTTTTAAAAACCTGGAGAAAATTTGCCAAAAACATTTGGCAACCCTGTAAAAGCTTGCACAAATTGTTCTACAGCTTGCAAAGACCTGTTTAGATAATGAAATTAAAACAGTCTTTAAACGATTTAGAATACTTTTATTTAACTTACTTGAAAATCATAATTTTTTGATATAACAAGTTAACAGATTAGTTTATTATGTAACAAAGCTGAGGGTTATTAAATTTCTTCTAGTCAATCTTTAACAAAAAATCCAATCAAGTTTGTATAACATTAAAAATATTTTAATTAGGACTTGAATTAATACTTAAGTTGATGTATTTGTTATTTGACAATTACGTTTACTTTATAAAAAAGAGTTTTTACTATCTTTTGCTCGTACTTATTTTAAGTATAAATATTTTTTTTTATTTTATATGTACGAACGTGAATATATTTTAACTGATTTTTTGACAAAATTGTTAGAACTATAACGACAAAATACAAAAACATCGTTTTTGGGGCAATCAGCTTTAAAACAAAAGGTTTTTTTTCTATCTTTTTAAAATATCTATTTAAATAATATATTCTAGATTTGGATTTAAAAATTTCTCTTTGCATGATAAAACTTTGTTAAACAATGAAACACACTCTTCAATTTAGGAAAACAATGAGAACTTTTTGTAAGAAGTGTTTCAAAGTGTGATTTCAAAACAAGGAAAGACGTAATTTTAACAAAAGACCTTTTGCATATTTGCTTCGATATTCAAAACTATAGTTTAAACATCTTTCAGTGCATTATAAACTTAAAGTTCAGATATTATATGAAGGTTTGAAATTGTTTGTATTTTTCTCACAAGAGTGAAATTTAATTGTTGAAATTTTGTCAAGATTTGAAAGTGATTGTTTACAAGCGCAAAATTTCAATTTTTTTTTTATTTGTTTAAAAAAAACTTTTTTTAATGTATACCGTTATACCTAACCCACCTTCCCCAAACAAATTAAACTTCAAAATATAAAGTTCTAATAATAAGAAAATAAAATTACATAGAATTTTTTTGTTGATTCAGCATATATGCAAATCAGACTGATCTTTAGGTATACTAGCAATTTTTAGTCAGTTAAATTTAAGCCTCAAAATCTAGTATGTATTTTTGATAAAAGTACTGTATACTAAATTTCTGTAAAATAAAATACCTCAAATACGACTATCTAAAAAAAATTCAATATAAATTATTTCCAGTCATCAGGTTTATGAAACCTGATTAAATTTTAATCGATCAAAATAATTTTTCTTGAATCTTTGTATTTATAAATTTTCATCGAATATAAGAATTTAATATACGTAAACAATAATTTGTTATAAATGACGGTTTTAGTTTACATTCTCTCATAATTTTTACCTATTTTATTGCAAATACAGTTTTTAGGACCGTTTGATATTTTTTTAACTATTAAGGTAAGCAATTTTTTATTCTGACAAGCTTGTTAACTTTAACACCATTGGAAAATTTAGTCTGTATTCTAAATTTTATTTAGTGTTTATATATAACCATCTAACTTTTAACAAGGTCTTCGAGACAAAATCGATTTAAATTAAAATACCTAAGAGTAAGTAATTAATAACCTTTTACTACTAGAAAACTCAAAAACTAATAACTTTAGTTTTCGATCTGGTTAAAAAACTAATTTTAAGTTAAAAAGTATATTTAAAAAAAAACTTTTAAGCAACTAAATATTAAAGTCACGTGATATTATTACTCAGGGGCGTGTTTTAACTGGTTTCCTGTTTCCTGTGAACCCCCTGAAAAAAAAAAGAAAAAGAAAAAAAGATTCTTAGAATATCACTAAAAACATTGTTTATTGTCTTTGTTTTGGTTAATTAATAAACTTTGAATAATGAATGTTGAATTTTTAACACTGAAAGATTATAAGACGTTGCAGCATTTAGTGTAGTATTCGCCAAGTATTCGAAGTTTTTAAAAAAGATAGTTTATCATATAAATTTTAAGTATATACCAAAAAAAAGTACCTTCTTGTTCTAAAAGGTCTGAAGTTTTAGTTATTATCATCAGGTCTTAAATTACGTCACAATAGTGTTTTTTTTTTCCATATTTAATATCCTTAAAAACTTTGTTTCGGAGAATCCTCCTATAAAAAGTCAAAGTTGGTCTTTAAAAATGGTATGGGCGTCTTTCCCAAGGTCTGTAGTTTTGCAATTCAGTCTTTGATTTTTATTTTTTGACGTATTTTGTTCAAAAATGACGTCACAAAAAAAAGAGTCATATTTCGTCGTTAAAAAAATGGTTTCGGAGAGTTCCACTACAAAAAGTCAAAAATGTTCTTTAAAACTGGTATTGGCGTCTTTTCCAAGGTCTATAGTTTTGCAAATCAGTCTTTGATTTTTAATTTTTGACGTATTTTGTTCAAAAATTACGTCACAAAAAAAATCTTTTTTTGTCATAAAAAACTTGTATGGGAGAATACTTTTATAAATAGGCAATATTGTTTATTTAAAATAGTATGGGGCATTAGCATTTATTCGAAAATTTTATTTTTGAATTTTTTTTTAGACTATCTTTTTTTTTTTAATTAATTCATATAAAAATAATCGTTTTTTAAACATTTCTTAAGTGTATTTCCCAATTATGAAGATTAAGTAACAAAAAACTTAAGAATTTTTCTCAAGTTTTGTAGTTTTGCAAATCAGTTTCTGATTGTTTTAAAAACGTTTCAAAAATGACATCACAACAAAAAGTTCTTTTTTTGTTTTAAAAAACTTGTTTCGAAGATTTCTCTTATAAATAACAAAATTAATTATTCAGATTAGAATAGGCTCCTTCTTCAAGATGATTGTTTTTTAAATTTGACTTTTGATTATCGATTCTAATAAAATTAAGTCATAGAAGAATAATCGTTTTTTGATTATTTCTTAAGTGTATTTCCTCATAACGAAGATTAAGTGATAAGAAAAGATTAAGAATCTTTATCAAGTTTTTTAATTTTGCAAATCAGGTTTTTATTGTTTTAAAGACGTTTTAGATTTAAAAAATTTAAGTTTATTTCTTTACAAATGTATTTCCGTCCTCTTTTAGCTTTTTAGTTTTTCAAACTAATTTTAAAGTTTTAAATTAATTTGTTCAACCTAGTTAGATTATATATATGATATTTAAACCAATATAATATAAAATGACTTATAAAGTTTTTTAAATTGAATGATTTTTAATGCTTAAATAACAATTTCCAAAAAAAAAATCTGTTCGGTACACTTGTCAAAGTTTTAATTGTTTATAAATTTTTAACAATATAAGTTTACTCTATTCAATAAAATAAAGTTTAATTACAAAGAGTTTCAAAAAAAAAGTAGAAACGGCAGAAAGAAAAAAACATTAAAATAGTTATAGTAACAAGTTAATAAAATATGTATTTGTCAAAGTTAAAATAGTTTTTAAAATACTAGTACAATAAGTAGTAGAACTAAAAATTAATTTTGAAAATAAAAGTATAGTTAGTAGAGTAACTGACTAATTTAATCAATTTAGATTAAAGTTATCTAAAACAAGTTACCTGTTTTTGTAAATAAAGTAAAAAGTCAGTTATTTACTGATAGCCGTTTGAAAAGATTTTTAAAGTTAGTAAAACAAACTAGATAAATTGTGGTGTAATTTGTATTGAAACTTTCAGTAATCAAATTGTTTTGTAAATAAATTTTTGATCATCATGTTTTTTTATGCAACATTAAAATAAGAAGTATAGTTTTCCCTTTTTTGTTGTTCACTGAAAACGATAAAAATAAAAACTATAATGTCAGAAGTATTTTTACTAACGACGCTATATTTACATGTTAAATTTTAACTGTTCAAAATATAGTAGTAATTGTTTGCTAACAAAAGATCCTAGTAAAGTAACTTCACTGGAATATAAAGAAAAACAAATTATACAGTAATCTTCCTTTATTCTACCAACATATGTTTCTGTGTGTCAACGAATCAACACACTTCAACTGGGTTGTTAATAACTTATAGTTATTATTATATTAACTAATAGTTATCTTTCCTATTAACAACCCAGTTGAAGTGTGTTGATTCGTTGACACACAGAAACATATGTTGGTAGAATTAAGGAAGATTACTGTATAATTTGTTTTTATTTATGTTAAATTTTATCGATTTTTTTTGAAAATTAATTTATAAAGAACTTGTCTAATTAGTCAGCTATAAGTTATAAAAGCTTTTTTAAATGTTATATCACTAAAACCTTCTTAAACAATCAAAACTTTTACATTTCTGCTTTGAATACAAAAATATATTTTTTAAATACCATAGTTTTACGGTTCTTGGTTGCCACAGCAAAACAAACTCTAATTAAACTTTGTGTAAAAATATTTTTATATACAATCTAACCTTTCTTTATTAAATTGAATTTATAAGTACTTTAAATACTAAAAGTATATTTTTAGTAGCATTATGCTTTTTATGTAATAATAATACTTGTTTAAAAATAATAGATTCATTTAGGAACTAGATAAAATGCCAAAAAAAAACATTTTACCATTGAGTTGACTTTGTGATGAGGAGCTATTTATTAAAACTGCTATTGACTGTTCTCTACTATATCATATAGAAAATTGTAGTGTTAGAACAGCTGCAGAAGTGTTCTTAAAAACAATTGTTAAAGGAAAACGATCCAAAGAATTTATGAGAAGATTTATTGAAAGATTTTTACGTGTTTGGAAGAAGAATGGAAAGGATTTTGAAAAGAAAATCAAGCAAAGAGGGCAGAATGAAAACACCACAAAAGTAAGTTCTTAAAACGTGTATTAAATATCAATAAATGCAGCTTCTAATATGTTATATTTTGATATTATTTATTATTTTAATAATTTTTTGGAAAAAGATTGTCATTTATTATAAATTTATTAACAGGTGTGTGATTTAAAAACATTTCCATCTGCTGAAATTTTAACTGAGCAAGTTTGTTAATTCTTTTAACCAATGTTTATAGAATTTCTAAAGTAGTTTTAAACTTTTATCTTAAATTTCTACACTTTAAACATAAATCAATAGTATTTAAATAAAAATATAAAAGAATGCTTAAATATTTAGTAGTTGTATATATATTTTTAGTTTTGTGTAGTTATATTATATGTTTTGGTTTTAAGAAAACAAATATAGAGATCTCAACTGCTGGAAGAGAAGTAATATATTTATTCTTTCAAAAATTTGTTTTACAAACTAAGTTTCGGTCAAAGACCTCGTCAGTGCTATTTAAATGCTATTTTCCATAACTGTCACATATCTTTTTTAGATTTATTTAAGCACTGACGAGGTCTTTGACCGAAACTTAGTTTGTGTAATTATGCTAAACATTTTTTTTCAGTCTTTAAGATTTTGAATTTTCTCTTTTATACCTTTGTTATGCTAACTTGATAAAACAGAGCTATTTGAAAACATTTTATAAATTTAAAAACAGGTGAAATGTTATGACAAAGATTGTTCTTCTAGTGATACTTTGGATGAGCAAGTAAGTGTTATTTTGTAACTTATTTTATTTTAAACTTTCAATTGTTATATATTTATAAACAGGTGAATTGTTATGACAAAGATTGTTCTTCTAGTAATACTTTGGATGAGCAAGTAAGTGTACGTTTTGTAGTTTATTTTATTTTATACTTTTAATTGTAATAAATTTTAAACAAAAATAGATTGATAGTCACAAAGAAAAAAAAAGCCATCAAAGCATTTGCAATTTACAGAGTTTTTTATTTTAAAGTTTAAATAACTCTTTTCATAAAAATTTTAGAAGTTTGAACAAAGTTATCAATCATTTTTCATGGTACTTGTCAGTTGCAGAAATATCATCACTTTTTGATTGGAATCAGAAAACAGTACTATTAGGGTACACTAACCTGATAGTAAAAAACTACTTTTCAAAAATTAACCCATACTGTGTACTGAAGTTTGACATCAAATGGTTTAAAAAATTTAATTCAAGGATAAGAAACTCTTTATTTTTAATTAAAACTATTAGTAAGATAAAATTGTGTTAATTATAGTTTAATCATTATTAAATTTCAGTGATAGTTATTTTTTGATTATGTTTTGTTTGTATAATTTTACTTTTTGTTTACAAACCAAAAAAAAATTAATTTTAAATTATGTTAAGTGTACTACTTAGCCAAATTAAGTTTGATCAATGTTTTCAATTTTGTTAATTCATACAGTTTGTTTTATTAAAATGTGACCACGCTTGCATTGATTTTAACTAGTATGTTAGTTAGATTCAAATTAGCTTTTGTATATTAGCTTAGATACAGTTTTTATTAATGGTTATTAATACAGGTTTTTTATTAATTATGTAAACAAGTGTGCCTTTTTTTTAATCAGTTTTTTAATTACAATTTAGCCAGTATTTTATGTAAACAAGAGTGTCTTGATTTTTAATTAGTGTGATAGTTTATTTTAGATATGATAGTTACATATATAGATAACTTTAGATAGAGTTTTTGTATTATAATTAATGTTGTTAATTTTGACATTAAAATATTTTTTGAATGCGAAAAAAGTGTCAGCTTTTTTGTTTTGGTATTCTTTACTTTTCGTTGCATTGTAGAGTGTTGATTTTTTTTAATTAGCTGCTATTAAGCTTATGCTTTTTTTTTTTGTTTGTATATGTTTAAATGTATTTAGAAGAACTTTATTTTTTGTTTTATTAGGTCATTGAAATTTATTTTATTTTTGTACAAAGAAGTAGATTTTTGGTGTTTTTTTTATGGTCATGTTTATAAAAAGATCAAAAAATTCTACTGTAGTAGTTAACTTTTACAGAGTTTTATGTTGAAGGGGTGAAAGTCTCAATCAAAAATTCCTTCTTGTGTTATTTTTTCAATTTTTGATTTTATTTGTTACTTCTGAAAACAAATTAAGTGTCTTAAAATTAAAGTTACTGGTAAAGCATTTTTTTTTAATTGCTTTAAAAGTTTCTTAACATTTTAAGTCAACTTTGTATCTACAAAAAAATTATTACTGATGTTTATTTTTCTCTTTATTTTTACTAAACTATAGCTACTTAAACTTTGTTTATTTTAAAAGTCATTGATTTTTAAATGCTTAACTTTGATTGATTTCAATAATTAAGTAAAACAAACCAATTTCCAACTAACTTATAGTTAATAAAAAGCTTAGTTTTTTAATTTATTATAAAGCCAGATGGTAGTAAACTATTTGTAACATGTATTTTGATTTTTTTATCACCGAAAAAAAGTACTTAAAAACAAAAATTATTTATACTTACTATATGAACAACAATGTTGTGTAGTAAATTGAAAACTTTAAAGATTTCAGAAACATTTATTTATTTCAACTTGCTTAGACGAAGATACTAATATCTTATTTAAAGACCAACTATGACTCTTTATATGAGAATTATATAAAGAGTCCATTCGAAACTATTTTTTATGACGAAAAATGACTTTTTTTTGTGACGTCATTTTTGAAAAAAAAAACGTCAAAAATTAAAAATCAAAGACTGAATTGCAAAACTACAGACCTTAGGGAAGACGCCAATACCTCTTTTAAAGACCAACTTTGACTCTTCATATGAGAATTCTCCGAAACTATTTTTTTATGACGAAAAATGACTTTTTTTTTTGTGACGTCATTTTTGAAAAAAAATACGTCAAAAATTAAAAATCAAAGACTGAATTGCAAAACTACAGACCTTAGGAAAGACCCCCATACCATTTTTTAGACCAACTTTGACTCTTTATATGAGAATTCTCCGAAACAAAACTACATCGATACTTGGCGAATACTACACTAAATGCTGCAACGTGAATATAAGTTTCCTTAACAAAAAATGCTCGTTTTTTCCCAGCTGAAGTAGATCTCAAATAAAATTTTAATTGTGACGTGATAATAGGTAAACGTTTTAAAGTAGCATTTTTTTTTCTAGGAAACATTTTTGAATGATTTATTATCAAGATTTTACATTTTTTTTACTGGTAGTTTTAGATTATTTAAAATTTAAAAGTTTTTATTTACCTTAAAAAATTTATTCCAGCTGTGCTTTTTATTAATTCTGTTCCAAACAAAATATAAAAACTAATGATAATGATCGTAAAAAATATGTTCTCAATTGTTTTATTTAATTGACTTGCAATTTTATTTTCGACAACTTCTAAAGGTTTTTTATTGAGTTTTGTATTATACAACAGATTTATTAAGTTTTTTTTTTAAAGTTAAATCCAATGATTATAGTATACTAAGACTACATGCAAGTTTTGGTCTTTAATTATCTATATTAATCATATTGCAATGTTCGTTATTTTTGTTAATTAAATAAACTGTAAATAATATACTTGTTTTAATTAACAGATTTGAACTTTTATATACAATTTGTATGTTCATAACTTTTTTCTGGTTCTTTTAGTTTTAGTTTATCTAAATTTAATACAGTATAATAAATGAAAAATTATAATATTTTTCTATTACTACTTATATGTTTTTTTTTAAGCAGAATAAAGCATTTTAAACACAGAGTTTTTCGGCTAAACATTGCGTACTTAACTGGCAGTGCATACCTAAAAAAATCGTACTTAAGCGGCAAATTAAGAACAAAAAAAATTGTGAACCCCCTTTGAAAAATGTCTAGACATGCCCCTGTTATTACTTTAGAATTAAGTATAAACAATTAAAACACACTACGATTTATTTTTACTTTTAAAAACTACAAACAAAAAAAATAGAAAGTATGTTACAGTTCCAAACAGTTAAAACACATAAACTATAAGTAAATACTATTATTTAAACGACTAAGTAAAAATACAAGAAAAACTAACTTCGACAACGAATTGAAGTGAATGAAACTCACGATACTGAAACTGGACAAAAATGAGATAAATTGTACCGAATTTAGAAGTTGCTGCTAAATCAAGCAAGAGATGAACTTCAAAAGGACTTGTTTATTAAATTTAAAAGATGTGACAATTTGTAATATAACGAACTTGTAAAAGATAATACTGCGCTGGCTGCTTATCCCAAGCTAGATTGTGGAAAGCGCATTGAAATAGGCAACTCTCGCGTTTTATGCCGAAACTGACTCGAGAGAATTCGCTTTTCTTTCGGGGAAATTACCATTTGCGCGGAACCTTCTAGTATTTAATCAAGTGTTTTTGTAACACACTTTTTAGGGCTGGAAAATTTCATTTTAAATGTGATAGTATTCACTCGAAAGAATATGTGCTTATCAAAAGGACAGGTGGGGACACTGTCCTTACAATATATGTAACCAATACAGTTTAAAGTCTGGTTTGATACATGCTGAATAAATGTTTATATTTCATAGATAAATAGAACAACTATGGAATTTAACCGTATTCTGCTAAAATTAATAAACTGATGTTAGCTAGATTGTGGATAATATCTACTACAAAACTGTTTGATATTAAAAATTTCTAAACATAACCTGTTAGATTATTTAATTAATAATAACAGGCTTTTATGGCTAGTTTAATGTTCACTTGAAAATATTTAACATGTGACCGATAACTTTTATATATTTAAACAAGTTCATCAAGTATTTTTATAGATAACATTCAATAGAAATATAATACGAAAATCTTACTGAACATTGAAGTATTAACACTTCAGCTTGCGTATACAGAACTTTTTTTTTTGTCTTTTATTTATTTACTTAGCACAGTTTTCAAGTCTCTCCAAATTACAGAGGGTACATATTTTTCCTGGTCTATTTTTGTTATTACGATAAATAATCTTCCACTTTTTTGTTTTATTTTAGTCGATGTTGTCATTTTTGATTTTGTGAATGAATCTACTTAATCTTGTACATTAATTCTTTATTGCGCTTCTATAGGATTGCGTATGTCACAAAATCTTGTTTTAAATTGTCTTCCAGATGACCCAATGTAATTATTTTCTTTTTACTTATGCATAACTGTTGCTTTATATATGACTCCTTTAGTAAGACGTTCTCCGTTAACTGAACAATTAGCTTTAAATCTACAATTACAAGAATTAATGTCTTCTTCAGTTGTTTTATTGGAGTTTTAAAGTATTTTCTGACTGTAATTGGACATTTCTTTTCCTAAGTTAGACATACAGGAATATGAAATCTTTATTGTAATTCTATTAAATATAGTACCATAAAAACCTGATTTTGGGAAAAGTCTGGATACTATCTTTAAAAATTTTTTCCCTATATTCGTTTTATACAGTTACTGAAAGGAGGATTGAGGTAAAAAGTCTTTTTATAAGGAACTTTTATCTTATCAATTATTTCTATGGTTTTAGATATAGGTGATAACCTTTTTTTGATCATAGATGAAATTTATTTATTTATTAGGTATGGATGATAAGAATTGAAGAATTAAATAAATATATCTTTCTTTGTTGAGTTTATTCACAAACTATTTAAAAGAATGATAAAGTCTGTAATATAAAACATAACTAAAACTAGGTAAATACTTCTACATCTCCCCCCAGATTTTATCTACTAAGGAGATAAAAAGATAAATTTACCTAGTGAAACAAAAAATTTTCAAAACAATTTGTTACAACTTAAAAACATTTTTCAGGTCTAAAATTCAACGAAATCAAACTCAGAGAGACAAAAATCATTTCAAAATTTACGATTAACTTAGTTCACTAGTAAATGATTTGTTAAAACAAACTACAACTTAAACAAACAAACTTTAACAAAAAATTTGAAGCTTAATCTTTACTTTTCTTCACTCAGTTGCTGAATACAAGCATTCAAAAACTTAATTGCTTCATTGATTTGAACTTTTCTGCTTTTAAGAACGAAACCACACGTCATTCATCTAACCATCTTGAAACTTCAATTAATTTGCTGATAAACATGTTTATCATATTTTCGACATTAAACAAAGTAGAAGGTGCATTACTGATAGCATTAAACACTGACGAGATACTGCTACACTTAATTTCCAAATACTCGATACCAATCAACAGTTCGAATTTTTGAAAGTCAATCTCTACGTCCTCATCCAAGATCACTTTGAATAGATGGCTGTTAGACTAGTCTGCTGCAAAGTCAATTACAAACTTTAGGTAGTCACCATTGGACTAAAACTCATTCATTAGACCATAAAACAATAATTTACAGTGAACATTCCAACCTTACAATAAATGAATATTAGCATCATCGGTGTCACGAAACTTTTGAAAAGCATCGTAAAGTCTTACAAAGAAACGCTGCAAATGATCCTATATTTTCACACACTCATCCCGGACACATTGTTGTTCGCAGTAAACTTTGGCGGTCTGTTTGCTTTTCTGTAGAAAATATAAGTCAAGAAATTATAGATTAAAGCAAATCCGAGCAATTCCAGTTCAACATCAATTTTGAATAAAACCATTAGTACAGAGGGAAATTACACAATGCTTTTTCAAAAAGAATCTTTCTTCTATAAAAAAAAACAAAACATTAAAACTTTTCTTGAAATCTTTTTCTCAACCTAACAGAAAAGACAAACTTTTACAGTGGTGTGTTTGCTTTTCGCAGAAAAGGGATATTACTTAGAGATTTGCAAACAGGAGGGGTAAATCTTCTTAGAAACTTACGATTTTGAACAGTTAAGCGACCTGATCCATCAACCTTGACAACACACTGATGGCAGTCCTTCACTTCCACCACCACTCCACTATTCCCCAACTTGCTAGGAAAGTTACCTGTTTGATTTAGTATCATGACATGATCACCACAATTTAGTGGTGGCAACGGTTTTGTGTTCTCACTTATATTTTCAATAGACTTAACAAAACAAATATTGAGAGATTCTTCCTTTTTATTCCAAACGTCACGCCACATTTTTGATATCTGCGGGTTTTTGTAAGTCATAACACTTTTTCTGACGTAAGGTAATGACTTCTTTAAATTTCGTCGCGATCCAGTGTGTAAAAGTACGTTTTTCTGTCCCTGTACCTCCTTTTTCTTCTTTGCGTTTTTCCGCTCGAACATATTTTTTCTACGACCTCGGCTACAAAAGCCATCAAAGTTTTGTGTACACAATCCACCAACTAGAAGTGAATTTGAATCATCAGCATAATTTTGATGACTTTGATAAGCTTTTTTACGGGACTTTATCCAGCATTGTTTACAGGCAAAACACTCAATGTACCTCAAACTTTTACTGCTCCAAACAAATTTATCAGTTGATTTATTACATATGCTACAAGTTGTTTTACCACTTGGTTTTTGTGTGGTTTTCTTTAAGGATTTGTATACATTTGGTGTATACAATCCACCAACAAGAAGTGCATTTGACTCGTCAGTATAATTTTGGTGACTTTGATAAACTTTTTTACAGGACTTTAACCAGCATTTTTTACAGGCAGAACACTCAATATACCTCATATTTTTACTACTCCAAACAAATTTATCAGTTGATTTATTACATATGCCACAAGTTATTTTGCCACTTGGTTTTTGTGTGGTTTTCTTTGAGGATTCGTATGAGAAAACTGATGCTGTAACAGCGGGTTTTGACATTGCATCACGTGCCATCTCTTTTCCTTCAATAAAACCGATTGTCTCATTGACATTTTTCTCATCTAGATTTTCCCATCCTAGCACCTCTTTACGGATATTCTCATCGGCTAAACCTGTTACCATGACATCTTTTAGAATTATGTCTGTAAAATCTATCATTTGATTACAGCCATCCTTTGGGCATTTACATGTGTACGAGCATGTACTGGCTTTTCCCTTTAAACGGGCAGCAAATGATCTAGTGTTTTCAGTCAAATCCTGTCTTGCACTAAGAAAGTCTGATCGTCGTACAACAACTGAAACAGGAATAACTGCAAGATGCTTGATCATCCTTAAAAGCTCTTGCTCATTTAAATTTACTACATCTTTATGTCCTTTCAGAATAGCATCGCCTAAATCTTCCTCACAGCACTGGTACAGTTGACGGCGTTTTTCTACATTTGTCATCTGCATGCTATCTTTAAACATAGTCCACTTTTGTACAAATATGTTCCAACCCTCTTCACTGCAGTCTTTCCCTATTCGAGGACGGTCCATCTTTGGAAGCTTTGGTTTTGAAGAATTTGCATTAATGTGTACGTTGTTGTGAATGATAAGCAAAGAAGCAACTACAGAAGCATCGACGTCTGGTGTTTCATATGTGCAACTCTCAAGAGGGCATTTAATCACAGGCATTATTGATTCAATTCAGCTTGACTTTATCATAAATAAATATATCTTTCTTTGTTGAGTTTATTCACAAACTATTTAAAAGAATGATAAAGTCTGTAATATAAAACATAACTAAAACTAGGTAAATACTTCTACAATATAGATGTTCTTGGCATTCTCTTATCTAAATGGTAGATATTCGTCTTTTCCAGATCCATGGTTATATCTAAAAAGTCCACCCTTGTCCCTTGGTGTAATTAGTTTGATTTTCACTTTTAAACTATGTTTCTGAAAAGATTTCGTTATAGAATTCCTTAATTGGTTAACGATTCTTGGTGATCTTTTTTTAACTATGAGTAAGCCGTCATCACGATAATGACCACAATTAGATATGTCGGTTTTCTTATCATTAATTAGCTTATTTAAGACAAATAATCCCACCAACTCACAAACATCTGCTTCATGATAACTTCCCATCGGGATATCAAAAAGTCTACTAGTCTATTACAGAAAAGACATATTTGAATCATTTAATTTTCTTAAATAAAATCTCTATTATAAAATTATAAAAATGTTAGCATCTTTTACCTGGTGCTTTTAAAAGTTTACACTTGTAGTTAGTTATCGATAAATTTGTACAAATACTTAAAAAAAGTAAAATAAACGGCAGTAAATTAATATTTTTAAACTTTTGCTCTTAGTTATTTTATTACATTTCAATAAAGTTAGTACCTGATACAAATAAACACTAGTTTAAAAGGTTAAATTTAATGGATTTGTATGTAGTTAATTAAAAAAAAAACATTTAACGATTTGCTTACTAAAGCTAGCTAAAGAAAAGCTTAGTAGCTTAACTTTACTTTATAATACGTTGTGTTATTGACTTTTAGTAAAACTTATAAGCAAAATAAATTAAAATCTAAAATTCAAAATAAAAGAAAAATTAACTAAGATTATTTTTAAAATCATTCTTTATTTTAACCTTTTATATTAAGTTTGATTTAAAAGAAAAAAAAAACTATAATACAGTACAACTATTATTTCATTAATGAAAATTTGTATTTATTGTAAGCATAAACTTGAAGAAAAAAATGTTTTTTATATAGTAAATCGTATACAGATAATTTAATATTGTTTTGCCTCAGTAACATGATTAAATATTAGAATCTGTTTACCTGAAAATTCAAGTTACGACAATTAAGATGACGGCAACTGCTTTTGCTTAAAAATTTAATTCTAATGATTTTTTAAAGGGACCACACTTTGAAAATCAATTAGTAATCGGAAAAATAAATCTTTGAATATAATTTACTTTTAAAAAAGATTGGTTTATGTTATTCTTTAATTAGTTGAGTTAGTAAAAACATTCGTTTAATAATTTTTTTTTCAAAATTCCTTAAAAATGCAAAAACTGCCAGATTCTGTTTTTCAAGTAAAAGTAATCACATGCTTTTGATTAAAGTTTAAGAAAATATATTTGAAGCACTCCCATTTGTTTCAATAACATCAGTTTCTCATATTATTGTAAACACAAGCATTGTAAATGGACAATCTTTTTCCAAAAACTTCAGAACTCTTTACTGATAGGAGTCAAAATAAAGATGATGGAACAAAATATCAATGGAGAACAAGTTGTTTACCAAATCAAACAAATAAGTGTAAGTTGTTGTTAGTTTAGTTACATAATTAATTTTCCTTTAACTTTGTTGAAAATAATAAGCCATTGTAAATTGTTAGATATATAGTAAATAGAATTTAAATTATAGCAACTCTATAAATTAAGTTTTCAAACCAATATTATAACCTAATACTAGCATGAAGTTTTCTGGATATTCGATATTGAAATAATTAGATATTCTATAAAACCTAATACAAAAAATTTAATTCTAAATTAAAAACAAGTCAATACTTATACTTTTCTGACAAAATTGAAACTTTGTATTTAAGTTCTTAAAGGTATTCTTTAAAATTAATATTTCTTTATTTTTGCTATTTGGCCGTTTTTTATCAGCAGTGACATTTTTAATACAGTGATTTTTCATTGTATATTAAAATGTTTATACACAGCTTCATACATTAATTTAAAAAAAGTCGATACTTATACTTTTCTGACAACATTGAAACTTTGTATTCAAGTTCTTAAAGGTATTATTTAAAATGAATATTTTTAAATTTTTGCTATTTGGCCATCTTTTATCAGCAGTGACATTTTTAATACAGTGATTTTTCATTGTACTTAAAATGTTAATACAAAGCTTCATGTATGTGCAGTAACTTACTCAAAATAAGGAGCATTTTTAGAATTGCACTCTGTAATTGTCCTTTGGTGAAAAAACTATTAGATCAGTATTATTTCTGTAAAATAATTTATTGTGGTTGAAAAAGTGTAACTTTACCCGTTTGAGGCCATAAGGGATGTAAAATTTAGTCATTTTTACTTTAAAACTATACTTCTGTTGTTTTTATTGTTTTCAAAGATTTCAAGTATCTTTTGAGATATAACCGATCAAAATTTAAGAGTTGAGTTCAATTTGTTTTTATGAGAGGAGTAAACTAAAAATCAAAATTAATCTACTTTTCCCAAAAATGTATCTCTTCCTTCAGTTTTTGAGCAATTGTTTTAAAAATTTCTCAGTCTTATATAAAATGAATTTTAAACAATTTGTAGAAAACATATTTTTTAGTATTTTTTATATTTTTTTATTAATTAATATTATAATCAAATTTTTATAATTTATTAATTTGTAACATAAACAATTCATGATATAATGATACATTAATTAAACCAGGCTTAAAATCTATATGATATAATTAATTAATTTAATTAAAAACTGTTAGTGTGTATAAATTTATTCATAGTTTGTATAAGGTTTTTTTAATCAGTTTTTCCCATATAAATAAAGCATAATTTCAACAACAGTAGTGGCAAGGTACATTTTTTCACAGAGCATAGACTATGTGAAACAAATTACCACAAGATGTGGTATTGTTTGGAAAGGTGGAACATTTTTCTTTAAAACTAAAAAGATTTAATTTAAATAAATATCAATAAAATTCAATAGTTTTCCACTAAAAATAAGAGAAAAAATAAATTTATTAAATTTTATCTCATCTAAATTAATAACTATTTTTTTTTTCATTTATAATACCATTTTATTTTTAATTCCTTATGCCTTTCCCAACAGACTGTTAATTTACTTTTATTTCATTAGTACAAGTGTGTTATTTCTTATAAACAATGCTTTTAGAAAATCATTGATTTAGTAGTACTTTCATCTAAATGATCATTTACTATTTAAATAAAAAAATTGTTTTCCATATAACTAAGTTATTGCTTTTTATTTTTAACAAATAAGTTTAATTTTTATAAGTTAGTTCTTTCTAAGTTAAAATTTAGATTTATTTTTTTATAAAATTGTAGATTACAATTTTTTTTCTTCTTGTGTGTCCTATTTAGTTGCTCAAGTTTTAATGCCTTAGTCCAACATTGCACAATAAACAATATAATAATAAAATTGTTAAAAAAATTGGGTCATTAAAATTTTTAATTAAATTTTTTATTTCTAAATTCCACTTTTTACAAGTTGTTTGTAATTTTGAAAATAATTTTTTTTAATAGTTTAAAGTAAGTTGCTTCAAAAATGAAGAAGATAGATTTTAGAGAATTTTTTCAAAATTCAGAGAAAACTGTATATGAAAGTTTGTAATAAATAAGGTTGTTTTATATTTTTTGGTTATATCTCAAAAGTATATTGAACTATTTTTCTTCTATAAAAAGCATCATTTAGTTTAAACATTAAATTTTGAATTAAGGGTCAATCTTGTTTTTTGTAAAAAAAAATGATGGTCTTCCCATAACCTTAATTGACTAAAAGTATATTACAGGGTGGCCAAAAAACATAAAAAACTAGAATTTTGAACAAAAATCACTAAAAATTTTGAAAAACTTTAAACCATTTTCACATGTTAAAAGGTAAAATTTCAATTTGACACAAAATATTTATTATATAGATAATTTTTTTTTGTCATAATCAAAAATTTTCTAAATTAAAAAACACATTTAAACTAGCTTTACAGTATCTTTTCAATGTTGTTATACTATTTAACACAGTTTTTTACTTTAAAATTCATTTAAAAAATAATAATAAAATGTACCTAAAAACGTGTACTTTCAAAACCCTGGAAGAAATTTCTCACAATATAGTTGGCTATCCTGATTTTAAGATGAAATTCATCAATTACAAAATTAATACTTGTGCCACTTTGTATGACAAAAGTTTGCATAACTAACGTTTCAGTAGTAATGAAATTAAAACCTAGTTCCTATAAAACTTTTAAGGGTGATTTAGTTTCTCTAATCGTATTACTTTCTATTTATTTGTTTATTTATTTACAATAGTATTACAAAATTTATAATAGAATAACAATACAAGATACTTTTACGTTTAAAATACTAAGATTAGAAAAATCAATCTAGAGCAGGGTTTCCCAAAGTGGGCCATGACAGATACTCAGGGGGCCATGAGCAGCAAAGGGGGAAGGGGGGGGGGGGGCATGAGCAGTAAAGGAGCCACAGGGGGGCCATGAGGCCATAACTTGAAACTTACACTAGATATTTTTGAGTTGCAGATGAAGAGCAAAAAAAAAAAAAGGTCTAATGTGTATTTTATGGTAGTTTAGAAACTTACACTAGGTATTCTTGAGTTTCAGATGAAGAGCAAAAAAAAAAAAAAAGGTCTTATGTGTATTATGTAGAAGGGGGCCATTACTTTTTCAAACTCTTTAAAGGGGGCCATTAGCAAAAAAGTTTGGGAAACCCTGATCTAGAGCAATGATTATCTTTTGCCTTAAAAGTAGGTGATTTTTATGTTATTTTGGGAAACCACGCATTAAGTTAAACTAATAGAGCCTTGAAATATACTTCAATCTGCAATAGTTGGTAAGTACACAACTTGATATTTCAATCAGCTCCTTTGAAAAACTTTAAGCAAATAAATTAAAGCCATAGGAGGTGTTAAACAATTTTTTAACCAAAATTACATAGACTTTGAAATATGAAAGATAAATATGTGAACTATAAGTAAAATTTTATATAATATAGAAACTAAAATAATTTTTTGAGATATAGTCAGTTTTGTAAAAAGATATTGTTACAAATGTATGGCCACAATTTTATAATTTTTATTTTTTTCAAAAATGTTAGTCTACTAAAAATTTTGAAACATTTTGTTTTTGAGCTAGAGACTTAGATTCCACAGAAAAAAATTCTTTATAAGTCTTAAAACTTATGTATTGACTTTATTACTACAACATATTTAACCAAAAAAAACATTGTTTTTTTTTTCAAAACGGTATTTAAACATTCTAATAGTTTAATTTTTAACAGTTTTTATCTGAGTTTTTGATTGAAGTGCATATCTCAAAAAAATATTGGAAGAGCTAAATTTATATTATACAGTCTATTTTCGTACTTATAGTAAATAAATCCATGAAGAATCTATTTATCTCTCTTACTTTGCTAGCTTTTATCTCAAAATTTACTTTGAATTTTCAAAACGGTAAAAAGGAACTGGTAGTTGAGTTATTTAAATAAAAAATAACACAACAATAAAAAATGTTTTTGCCCCCCTCCCTATGTCGTTAATTTGTGGTTATCCATTAAACAATTTTATATATTACTCAACTAATATTACTAAGCTATCAATTAGTAATTCTTTAAAACAAAGAAGTTTATGATGCAATTTTTTAAATATTAACCCTTTTGGTTCTAGAAGTTCATTCACAGATTGAATAAAATGCAAACGTAAATTTCTAATTAGTTTAAATGCAAATAAGTATTTGCTGTATTACAAGACAGAGTATAACTTGAAATGTGTTCAAAATTTCTACATTGTCTTTTTGTACATCTTTTAATTCAACAGTTTGACTAATATTAATCTAAAAACACTCTTATAACTTAATAAATTAATTTTAATTAGTTTTCAAATCACAATCGTTTGTATTATCAGTATTGTTCATTTCTTTTCCATTACCTTGAAAACTCATATTTTGTTTTATTATTTAGTATTAAATATTTTTGTTTTGTTGAAATAAAACCTGATGTATAAAAATATTTAATTGTTTTATGTTTGTTTCCAGAAATACTAATAAACTTTTTTAGATGAAAATTTCGACTTTCAAAAAGAAAATGCTGCTTCAAAAAGTTATAAAGTGTAAGTTTAATTTGTAAAAAATTCAGACTTGTCATATTTTTAAAGTTTCTTCAAAATGTTTAGTAAAACATTGAGCAATTTAAATTTTGAACCTATATTAAAACTATGAATAACATATTATATTATATATTAGTATTTTACTTTGTAAAAGATTAAAACTTAAAATACATAGAACAAATTATACCTCAACATAAATTAAAAGTTGTTTTAACCTTTCAAATGTTTTTCCTTGAACTTTTTTTTAACTAGATTTTGGTTTAAGGAGTGTTAGAGTTAATTTTTAATGTAATTCATATCAGTAAAAGTAGAAATACAATTAATGTTAAATTACCTGTTGAACAGAAATTAGCAGTTGTTTTACTTAATTTATTTGTTTAATTAGACTAAAATTATTTTAGTATTTCGAACAAAAAAAAAAGAATATTATTACTATTATTACTGTTGTTGTTATTGTTGTTTTTGTTTTTGTTGTTGTTGTTGTTGTATTTTTAGGTATTCTAGCTTTATTAACAATAATTTTTTCAGTTTCATGCCCTTAATACTCTATTTTAAAATTTTGTAATCGACAAATTTCTTATTATTATGTTAGATTTTGGCCATTTGACTGGATTATTGTGTGTATTCAAAAACCTGCAACTAATTTGCACATATCAAAACAAGACTAATAACAACAAGATGTAAATTTATAATGATCAAGTTTTAATTATTATTGTTTTTTATTTATTTGTTGTATGTTTGGGTAAGGTGGGTTAGGGTGAAATGTATAGATTTAAAAATAAATTATTTAAATTAAAAAAGTCTTGTTAAGATATATCCAAATTAGTTGCAGGTTTTTGATGTACTTGAATTTTTTGCATTAAATTGTACATAACATTATTTTTCTTGTAAGCATACTTTGATAAGAAAAAAAAACCTTACGGCTAAAAAAAACAAAACGAAATGTGATATTTACTCAGTAACAAATTATAATGAAAAAAAGTACTGCAATCTTTCTCTAGCTGCTTAAGCAATACACACATGTAAGTCTGTTGAGTTGTTGTATAGATAGAACAGTATACTTTCGTACAATATTTGTCAATTTCAAATAAGAACTTTGACCAAAGATAGTTTAAACAATTTTTTTTTCGGTGCATAGCTTATTTAAAAAATATAAGAAAGCACATTTCGTTTTTTCTTAAATTTTTTATACAATTATTTGAATACTTTCGAAGTAATTTATGTCAAAAATTGTATCTTACTAAATTAAACTGAATTGAACTTGAAATAAAATTATGCTGTAGTTTAAAGTTTAAAAACATAAAACTACGTAATAATCAAGTGTATAAATTAGATAAATGCTAATACTAAAGAACTTTGCTGCACTAATAAAACTTGTTAGATTAAGATCAAACTAATGTAAGCCATGAAAAAAATGTAAATAAAACTACCTTTTACTGACCTTTTACTTTAAAATTACTTAATATAAGGATTCTGCTTACATAAACTGGGTCTTTAAGATTGAATGCATAAGGTTTCTAGAATATGTAACTGAAAAGAGTTCTCCGCTCACACTAAAACTGAAAAGTTCTTTTCTTTATAATTTCTTGCACACTCATGATTGTTCAACAAATGTTGTCACTAAATTTAAAGTTATTTATAAACTCTAAAATGCCCTCATTGCCACAAGCATTGTTGGTTCAGTGGTAGAATTCACGCCTGCCACGATGCCCGGGTTCGATTTACGGACAATGCATTTTTGGGAAAATAATTTGAATTAAAGTTACTATTAACCATAAGACACGAAAAATTGTTTTTAAATATATTAGTTTAGAACTAAGTGTGTATAAAACTCTTTCTAATTAGTTTTAAACTAAAATTATTTTTTGTTTTTAAATTTTTAAGCTGTAACACCAATGTGTCATTTTCCCAAACAATATCCATTGAATACAGTTTAAATGGTTCATATATTATTCAATTTTAAAAGCTAAAGTTTTTTTAAATAAATTAACTAAGAAGTAAATGTATTGCGACAAAATACAATTTTCAGGGCTGTTATTAAATGATATAAAGGTGCGCCCAACGTGGGGCTCGAACCCACGACCGTTGGATTAAGAGTCCAACGCTCTACCGACTGAGCTAGCCGGGCACGTACGAGACTAACTATATACAGTTTTTATAGCCTCTGTGACGATGTAATGACGTAACAATAATTTAATGACTTCAAAAATAGGCTCGTCCGGGATTTGAACCCGGGACCTCTCGCACCCAAAGCGAGAATCATACCCCTAGACCAACGAGCCGCTTATCTGACTTTGTCTTGTTCGGTTTTTATTCATGTTACGTGTATTGTGACGCAATATAGAAGATGTTGTTGTGGTGTTTGTTAAAACTGCGTTTTATAGTTATTAAAAATCTGTTTTTAGTTTAAATTTAACTAATGCAGTACACGGTACAACTTATATTGTTTACTTAAAACTCCTAGTTTAAGATTTTAAAATAGTATTTGTGTGTACCAAATAATTATTTTCTGTGTAACTTTAAACAAAAATAAAACTTTGCATTTTAATTTTGCTAAAGATATATAAATATTAAATAATTTGGTCTAGTGATTTATACTTACTAATTTAATACTTGGATGCAAGATATGAAAGGTCTTAAATTACGTTTCTGTTCACATTAGAACTTAGATTATTAACCAAAAGTTACAGTTACAAAATTTATTCATGGCTTTTAACTTACTAGAACAAAATGATTAGTTATAGACAAATTTAAGAAATGATTGACATTGGAAATAAATGAGTTATGTACATATTAAATTTTTTATTCACAGTCAAAATCTTTACTTTCGAAACTCCTGTGCAATTAAAAAAAAAGTTATGAAAATAGTATCAGTAAGTTACCAGTAAGTATTAATAAGTATCAATAAGGTCTATTTTTAGTTTAAAGTAAAGTATAAGTTAAGAAACTGTGTTAAATATTATAAAATTATTGAAAAGATACTGTAAAGCTACTTTAAATATGTTTTTTTATAAAAAAAGTTTAGATGATAACAAAAAGTTATTTATAATATGATATACTTTCTGATTCAAATCGAAAATTTAGTACTGACAATGTGAAAATTGTTAAAATTCCAGGTTTTTTTCTAAATTTCCCAAATTCCAGGTTTTTTAACCTGAACTATCAAATTCCAGGTTTTTCCAGGATTCCAGGTAAAGTGGCAACCCAGTATATATCTATATTGGGGCTTCCACAAAGTCAGGAAAAAATAGGGATTTAAAAAAAAACAGGAATTTTAACAAAATTTGAAAAAACATCAGATATAATCAGTTCAAATTTACAAAATTCCTAATTTTCCAAAGCCTTGTAAAAAATTAATTAAATATCTTTTAAAGTCATACTAAAATTGCAAAATTTACCTAAAAAATTACTAAATTCCAAATTATTACTAAAGTGAATAAAAAATTTAATATGTACATAACTCATTTATTTCCAATGTCAATCATTTCTTAAATTTGTCTATAACTAATCATTTTGTTCTAGTAAGTTAAAAGCCATAAATAAATTTTGTAACTGTAACTTTTGCTTATTAATCTAATTTCTAATGTGAACAGAAACGTAATTTAAGACCTTTCATGTCTTGCATCCAAGTATTAAATTAGTAAGTATAAATCACTAGACCAAATTATTTAATATTTATATATCTTTAGCAAAATTAAAATGCAAAGTTTTATTTTTGTTTAAAGTTACACAGAAAATAATTATTTGGTACACACAAATACTATTTTAAAATCTTAAACTAGGAGTTTTAAGTAAACAATATAAGTTGTACCGTGTACTGCATTAGTTAAATTTAAACTAAAAACAGATTTTTAATAACTATAAAACGCAGTTTTAACAAACACCACAACAACATCTTCTATATTGCGTCACAATACACGTAACATGAATAAAAACCGAACAAGACAAAGTCAGATAAGCGGCTCGTTGGTCTAGGGGTATGATTCTCGCTTTGGGTGCGAGAGGTCCCGGGTTCAAATCCCGGACGAGCCCATTTTTAAAGTCATTAAATTATTGTTACGTCATTACATCGTCACAGAGGCTATAAAAACTGTATATAGTTAGTCTCGTACGTGCCCGGCTAGCTCAGTCGGTAGAGCGTTGGACTCTTAATCCAACGGTCGTGGGTTCGAGCCCCACGTTGAGCGCACCTTTTTATCATTTAATAACAGCCCTGAAAATTGTATTTTGTCGCAATACATTTACTTCTTAGTTAATTTATTTTAAAAAACTTTAGCTTTTAAAATTGAATAATATATGAACCATTTAAACTGTATTCAATGGATATTGTTTGGGAAAATGACACATTGGTGTTACAGCTTCAAAATTTAAAAACAAAAAATAATTTTAGTTTAAAATTAATTAGAAAGAGTTTTAAACACACTTAGTCCTAAACTAATATATTTAAAAACAATTTTTCGTGTCTTATGGTTAATAGTAACTTTAATTCAAATTATTTTCCCAAAAATGCGTTGTCCGGGAATCGAACCCGGGCCTCCCGCGTGGCAGGCGAGAATTCTACCACTGAACCAACAATGCTTGTGGCAATGAGGGCATTTTAGAGTTTATAAATAACTTTAAATTTAGTGACAACATTTGTTGAACAATCATGAGTGTGCAAGAAATTATAAAGAAGAGAACTTTTCAGTTTTAGTGTGAGCGGAGAACTCTTTTCAGTTACATATTCTAGAAACCTTACGCATTCAATCTTAAAGACCTAGTTTATGTAAGCAGAAAAAGCTGGCATACCAAACTAGACTTTTTAATCCTTATATTAAGTAATTTTAAAGTGATAGGTTTCTCAAAAAATTTTGAAAAAGTGTGGTATTATTTTTATTTTTTATCCCTGGTTTATATTTGTTTGATTTTAATCTAACAAGTTTGATTAGTACAGCAAAGTTCTTTAGTATTAGAATTTATTTAATTTTTACACTTGAATATTACGTCATTTTGTTTTTAACTTTAAACTACAGTATAGTTTTATTTCAAGTTCAATTCAGTTTAATTTAGTAAGGTACAATTTTTGACAAAACTTACTTCGAAAGTACTCAAATAATTGTAAAAAGTATTTAAGAAAAAATGATATGTGTATTGTTAGATTTTTCAAATAAGTTATGCACCGAAAAAAAGTTGTTTAAAATATCTTTGTTATTCGTCAAAGTTCTCATTTGAAATTGAAAAATCGTTTACGGAAGTAAACTGCTCTATCTATATAAAAATTCAACAGACTTACATGTGTGTATCGCTTATGCAGCTAGAGAAAGATTGCAGTACCATTTTTCATTATTATTTATTACTGAATAAGTATCACATTTCGTTTCGTTTTTTTAGCCGTATGCAGGGTTGCCACACACTCAGGGAACTCAGGGAATTTTCAAACTGTAGAAAATCTCAGGGAAACTCGGGAATTTTGGCATTTTTCTTTTAACTCAGGGAAACTCAGGGAAGTTTTGATTTTTTCTCTAAATTTCAGGGAAGTTTTTGAAAATCTCAGGGAAATTTTTTTCTAGATCTAGAATGAGGTTTAGTTGATCCAGTTTCAATATTTTGTTCAAAAGTAGTAATTTTTATTATTTAAGTGGTTATTTAGAATTTTTTTAGCCTTGCGGCTAGTTCTTCAATATTCTTAGTATTAACATTGTAGTTTTTTTTAGTGATGTACCGGACTCACTATCCGGGTCCGGGTCCGGCCGGATATTGCCATTTTTGTCTGATATCCGGATCCGGCCGGACTCTAATTTGAAAAAAAAGTCCGGATCCGGTTCCGGCCGGATTCTAATTTGAAAAAAAAGTCCGGGTCCGGTTCCGGCCGGATTCTAATTTGAAAAAAAAGTCCGGATCCGGGTCCGGCCGGATCCTAACAGAGATCCGGCCGGACCCGGATCTAGTTAGTAAAAAAGAGCATATTGAAAAATATTTTTTTTAAAACAAACCCTGTTTTAATTAATAAGAGTCATTTTCGTCACTTAAAATTAAACACCTACCCCGATTGGCTCATTTTGTACACGTCACTAATTTACACTTGTTTACATTTAAACTATGAAATAAACATTTTAGAAATGCAACTCTTTACAAATGTTGTAAAATTGAAAACTTTGGAATGAATACTTGCATTATTTGTTGTTTAAAGTTGAGCTCAGAGAATATTTAGAGTTAATACGGTTGAATGTACGAGCCAGTGAGAATCATATGACGAAATGTTTTAAACTAAATACTGATGCAACAAAACATCAGAACATGACAGGCAGTTTATATGTAAGCAGTTAGTTAGTTTGGTGAGCAGCTTGAAGCAACAAAATATCTTGAACTTTTTGTGAATGCTTATTGTAAGTAGTGTTTTGTTTTAAAAGTGAATATTTCAACTGGTGTTTAATTGTTTAAATATTTAAGCCAGGTTTATAGTTTAATAGTTTATGAAAATTTTACAGTTTCTTGTTTACTAAAAGTTTTATTTAATTTTTATTATATTGTTTTAAGTCTTTTGAAATAGATTTAAATAGTTTCCAGTTTTTAAAGTGTTACCAAAGTAATTAATAATTTTGTATATGCTAGTATTTCTTGTTATGTTTTATGTAAAAGATTCATCAATCAAAACTGTCGTGTCTGATTATAGAAAGTAGTCTCAGTTTGAATTTAGTATTTGTTAGGTATTAATTATATAAGGTAGGATTTAATTATGATGGGTACTACTAAAAAGTTAAGTGTACCACAATCAGTCCACAACTTTACTACCAAATTGTCAACCTTTGCTAGCTGTTATCTGATTATTAGGTTAAAGTAATTTTAAAAACCTCATTCTGACTCAGGCTTGTTTATACTCACTCTAGCTAGTTTTATTGACTTAAACAGTGGCAACCCTGCTAGTTTGAAAATTTTTGGGAACTTTAGAAAATCTTGGACTGCCTGCCTCAAGCTAGTTTAGTTTTTTGTAAAAACTCAGGCTAGTTTTCTTTTAGATTTTGAATGAGTTTGAGCTGATCCAGTTTTCAATATTTTGTAATTTTCTAGTGTATTTTGTTCATGAACTTGATTTCAGATTTTTAATTGTAAATAACACCTAAATTTGTAAACCTTGTGGCTAGCTGTTCTACTTATTATTAGATTAAAGTTATTTTTTTTAGTTTTTAAAAACCTCATTGTGACTTAGGCTAGTTTATACTAATGATGTACCGTACTCACTATCCGGGTCCGGGTCCGGCCGGATATTGCCATTTTTGTCTGATATCCGGATCCGGCCGGACTCTAATTAGAAAAAAAAGTCCGGATCCGGTTCCGGCCGGATTCTAATTTGAAAAAAAAGTCCGGATCCGGTTCCGGCCGGATTCTGATTTGAAAAAAAAGTCCGGATCCGGGTCCGGCCGGACCCGAAATTGTGGGTCCGGTACATCACTAGTTTTTTTTAAAGTTTTAAGTTTATATTTACTTAAGTAAAATCAAACAGTTTAGAGAAATGAAAGTTGTTGTTAACTATTCATTGAAAAGTTCTAATAAACTTTTTATTTTTAGTTACTTATGTAGTTTAAAAAACACTATGTTGTACTATTAGTTCTTATTTTTTAAATAATAAAGTTATTTGTTATTTGTTTACAACTACTTGTTTTCAGTAAAAAAATTAAAATGAATACAGATTAGTGTTGTATTACTTTTGTATAAGTTGTTAGGTATTAAGTTGTACTTTGATATGAGATATTTCTTTAGCTATTTATTTAAACTTTCTTTTTGCAGGTTTTTTTAAAATAATGTTAAGCTTTTAAGTTTTATTTACTGCATTCAGAACAGTTGCTAGGAAAGACATACAAGTCATAATGAAGTTATAATGTATGCATTTAAGTGAGTTATTCATGTGAAATTATTATTATAGTATAATTAAATTTTGTCAATTAAAATGTCAAACAAATTAAACTTTATTCTTTTATGTATAAAGTTAACTAAAAAGTTTATACAAAGTTGTGCAAAAATTTAGTTTTTAATTTTTAATTGGTTTAAACCTTTTAAGATTGAGTTTTTGAAAACAGTTTTTTTCATAAATTTAATGCAGAAGCATACAAATACAACCTTCCTTTTATTATTAAAGAAGAAAAATGAGAATGAGGTATTAATAATTTGTGTTAGAAGAGAAATTTTTTTTTTTAAGATTTGAAAAATACTCAGGGAAATTTAAGGTTACTCAGGGAAATTTTTGGTCACTCAGGGAAGATTTTTTGGCTCAAAGAGTGGCAACCCTGCGTAAGGTTTTTTCTCTTATCAAAGTATGCTTACAAGAAAAATAATGTTATGTACAATTTAATGCAAAAAATTCAAGTACATCAAAAACTTGCAACTAATTTGCATATATCTAAACAAATTTTTTTTTTTTTTAAATTATTTATTTCTTAATCTATACATTTAACCCTAACCCACCTTACCCAAACATATAACAAAAATATAAAAAAAAAAGAAAAACACAAACACGAGTAGTTTAAAACATTTTTCTAACAGTTTAAAACATCTTTCTAATAGTTTAAAACATCTTTCTAAAATAACCTTTTCCAAACTTTCCAAAATGCATAAATTAACAGCTACAGCGTGTATTTCAAATTCAGCTAACTATACAATAAACTGTATCATTACTACGTCATAATTATTTTTAAAAAGTTCAAAATCCAAATTTCTGTTTACTATTTTATTAAACTGTAGCTTACTGAGGATTACATGAAACTTTTTATTCTATGTACGAAACAGCTGTCTAAACTACTGTTTTTATATAAATAGATAAATATTTAGCTCCAATTCAGTTTGTCGAGCACTATCGACCAGAACTTTTTATAAAATGTTTTGTATGTATATAAGTATATGTATATTCATAATAAAGCTTAAAAGTCTTTAAATATAGTTTAAGACTTTTTATTGATGATTTTGGTAAGTAATAATGTGATTGATAAAACCATTTTATTTTTAAAACTACAAATGCAGGCTTAGTTTGCTTAAATTTCAAGTAGACTATTGTATTGCATATAACTACTCAACAATTATTTGTCAGCTACAGTAACCTCTCGCTTATTTACGCACATTGTGTCCACAGAAAAAATGCGTAAAGATACGAGAGATCGTAAAGATACGAGAGGTACCAAATATACGTACTATAATGGCTGTTTTTTGATATTGCTTCTAGTCAAAAGCAGAGTGGCGACTTTCCCACTTTTAACAATTTGTTTACTTTATTTATAGATATGAAAAAAAAAAGATAAAACTAAACATACAATTATATAAAAAAAGGATTTTTATAAAATAATGTTAATTGTAGAGAAAAATTACTAATTTTAATAATAAGTAAATTTTATCTTTATCTTTGTTAATATGTGACTTATTTGATACTTAACATTTATATTCTATTCTACTTAGCTAATTCAATTTATAATTAAGCATTTGTTTACAATTAAGAAATGGTGTGGTGTCTATATTAAAATTTGTTTCTAGCTTTTACAAAAATATGCATTTGGTGCTGTAATGGATTTCTTCTTTTGAACAAATATGTATTAAATATAAGAAAAATGTTAAAGGATAATCTCGTGTTATGTATTATTTTATTATAAAAAAATGTCAAATAAAAATAAGTGATAAGTTTACTAAAAAAAACAATTACGATTTTCGTTAACTGTAAGCTCTATAATTATTAAGTATCACTGCTACTTTTAGTTAGGAAGTTTTATTAGATTTCTTTTTCAGATGTTTATTCATATATAGGGCATAAGTGCTGTAATATTTATTTGTGTTTTTAACTCTCATTATTTCATTATAATTTTATTATTTAACACAGTCATATTTCTTTCTCAATTTTAATTTTATCTCTTATTGTTAACAAAATTTCTGATAAAGTGAGGGATAACTAAATGTTTATCAATTAGATAAGGAACATAAGTTTACAAATTCTAAAGATATAGAGAGGTGAGTTAGCATTTAAAAACATATTTTAATTAAAAAATATACAATAAACCTAGTTTGTGCAATACTAAAAAAAATTGTTTTTTGAATTTTTTAGAAATCTAAAGTGCATAACTAAACGAGAGTGCGTAACGTCACAAGTGCGTAAAGATGCAAGAGGTTACTGTACTTACAAACAGTAGATTTAGAATCGCTTGTATATGATTTCATTCACAAGTCGTTGTGGCCGGTGCTTCAGGCGATTGTCGAGAAATTAATGGACAAGCACATGCTCGAATCCTGCCGACGGCGTTTTTGATCTATTATCATCGAAGCTTATTCATTACTTATAGCAGAAAAAAAATAACCAAACAACATAAAATAAAATTCAATAAATATTCTAACAAACAGACAATCGAAATACATGGTGCCTGCCACTCAGACCAACTCGGATTTTTCAAAACTTCCCAGCATCAAATCTTCGCCCATTTTAAAAAAACTGAACAGGTTCCAACCTCCTCTCAATAACAATAGTAACAACTTTCGAAGGAAAGCAGTGCAGAAAGTCACTCCAATGCAAAAAGTTATTGATGCTTCACCGCCTAGAAAGAAACAGTAATTTTGTTATTCATTACTTATACATAAAACAACATAAGTTTTAAGGTTATATTTTGGAATTTAATCTTTAACATTTTTTGAATAGTTATTAATAAATATGTTTTACTAGTTTAGAATAAGAGTTGAAAAATAATATATAGCACAACTAAAGATAATTATGATTTATTTTTTATAAAACTCATAGCTACATAACTAATTAATAGTATAACTTAAATAAATTTACTTATCTCAAGAAGTTATTTTAAATACAATTTAATAGATAACTAAGCATTAGATTACGACATTGTACAGGTTTTTTCCGTCAGTAGTTCCCGAATCGCCAGTGAAGCCAAACAACCAATCAGGCAAGCATTTTGATCAGTCACGTTACAAGTTTTTCGACCAATCAAATCTCGACAAGCCGTCTTTCTACAAACCGGATAAGTTTACCCTACCTTCGCACAACGGACCCAACGGAACTTTCAGAAAAGAAATTAATTTGAGATCCGTCGAGGAACTTCGTAAGTTTTATACTTTAATGTTTTGTTTTTCTAGTAGAGATATAGTTTGACTTCATATTTTATTTAGCATCTATCTTTTCTATATATCTTCTTGTAAATTTTGTTTATGTAAGTTATCAATTGCATTAAAGTATACTTTTCTTGAAGTAACGACATTAGCAGCATTATACCAAGTTAGTATATGCTTGTATAAATATAATTAAGTGTTTAGTATTTATAAGATGTAACGTTAAAAGGCGTTAAATCCTGGAGATCGGAATATATACCACTGATGTTCTTTTGCTAAAACTTTATTTAAACTGTTCAAACTTTGTTTACCTAAATTAATTTTTCAGCTGAAAAATACCAACAAGTTTTTTCAAACTTTCCAAATTTCAACGCTGTTCAATCTATTGTTAGTTTGTGTTGATTATTTCTAGCTCATTTAAGTATATAGTATTTACTTAACAATTAAGTTGCTAACTTGATTGCAAACTAAGTAATTTAAAGCTAGCAGGATTCTAACTGAAGTAAAAATAGTGTCAAAATTTATTATAAGTTTTTTTTATAAATTACTCTATTACATCATTAATAAAAAACATTTGGTTTACGTAACTACTCTAAGCTGCAAAGTAGTATGAAATAAAGTTGTAATTTAGAAAAGTAAAAGTATAAGATACAAAATATTTCAAACACTCAAAGTTTATTTAAAGCTTTTATCTTCCCCTAAAATTTAAATAAGTCAAAAATGATAAAAACTTTTCCGCACTCATTTGCATAGATTAAATTATAAACGTCAGGGTTTTCTTATTTTAAGTTATATTTAAAAAATCAAGTAACTAAAATAAATGCAACTTTGCAATCTTCTGTTTATTAAAAGTTCACTAAGTTTATTAAATTGTTTTTTAAGTTGGTAAAAAGCAGTTTATTATATACATTTTTTTATTTTCTTATCTGAAAATGAACACAACAATTAATAATAAGACTAGTGTAGCATAAAAATATATACTTAATTGTCTAGTGCTCACAAAACTTTTTACTCAAACTTTAATATGCACAAGTTTGAAAATCATAAGAACTACTGCTTTTTTAAACTGAATTTTCTCTGTCTAAAAAATGTAAAGTTTTGTACTGAATTTGAAATTTACATTTGAAAATATGTAGTTTTTACATTACTTTCATTATTATTTTAACTTATCAGTAATATTTGCAGTTTAATCTATGTAGTATTATTGCATACGACTAATTTAGTAAATTTAGCTATATTGTAATATTGATTGTAAACTTGTGTTAGATTGAAAAGGAACTTTAGTAAATTAGTATAATAAAACTAAACCATAAAGCAATAACAGTTTTAGCATTATGATATAACCTTACGTAAGATATTTATGAGTTGAGTATCAATGTAAGTTTAATATTAAAAATTTTGTCTCACTAAAGTTTTAAAAGTGGAGATAATAACATGAACATATTACAAAAAATAGTTACTCAAAAGTCCAATTACTAATAAAGAGAATCAATATAAAGTTTAGAAAAAATTTAATGCTGTAATTGATAGCTTATACTGTGGTTTTAATACTTCTTGCATTTATTTAAAACATAGCAAGATTTATTTAAACAGTGTATCCCATTTAATTTTGATTAAAAATGATAATTTAGTTTTACACTGATTGCGAAAACAATACTACTTTAAAAATTACGTTAAAATAAGTCAGAAGTGGGATTCGAACTCACGCCCACAATTGTGGACCAGCTCACTCAGCATCACATTGCGATGAAGCTATTGGGCTTGAGTCTGGCGCTTTAGACCACTCGGCCATCCTGACTTGTGATGGATTAAGTGAAACAGCGTATATATATATATAGTATGACGTAACAATGCGACATTTAAATAAATTACATTAATCTTTTTAACATGATTAAATCTGCAATCTTAATCAATATAATATTTTTTAGGTATTTGATACAGTAGTGTATAGAGACGAGCCGTTCGTTGTTTGTGCTCCGACTGGTTCAGGTAACAATATTGTATTTATATTGAAGTTTTTAGTTTGTAATACTTATGTATATATATAATATATTTATTACATACATATATATATATATATATATATATATATAATTAAGTTATTTAACTTAATAAATTAAATTTTTCACACTGAGCCCACCTTGAGGGCTTTGTTAATAAAAAGGTTTATTCAAAGATGCAAAACTCGAAGAACTCAAGTTTCGTGATTACTCACTCATCAGCTTCAAAACAAGTTTAAAATAAAGCACAAAACAAAATCACTAATGAAGGTAAAAATTTTTTTGCATAAATAGATTATGACGTAATTTTGAAACTATCAAAAATCGTGCAAAACGGCTTGTGCAAAAACTAATCTACCAACAGACAATAAACTAGCGAAAATTCATATAACTTCAGTGAGTAACTACATATTAGGACAGATAATTGGAAGAGATAAAGATAAAATTAAGATGAAAATTGAAATTTAGGTTATTTTAAGATGAAATTAAAACTTGTTTAGATTCAGGTATGCCAATCATAAAAAATCTTTTAAAGGCGGCATATATGAAAATGACACTGAACTTTCGAAGTGTGTTTGTGGCTTAAAGCGCAGCGGCATTGACTACGAAATATCCTGGGAAGTTATAAAAAGAGCACAGCCTATAGCCGACGGCAATAGCCCGATATGTAGGCTGTGTCTCAAAGAAGCATCAGCCGTTGTATATGCACTGAAAGACAAAAGATGTTTGAACAAAAGAAGCGAGTTTGTATCGTCTTGTAGACATATAAAAAAGTCGCTTTTAAAGTTTAACAAGTTTTAATTTCATCTTAAAATAACCTAAATTTCAATTTGCATCTTAATTTTATCTTTATCTCTTCCAATTATCTGTCCTAATATGTAGTTACTCACTGAAGTTATATGAATTTTCGCTAGTTTATTGTCTGTTGGTAGATTAGTTTTTGCACAAGCCGTTTTGCACGATTTTTGATAGTTTCAAAATTACGTCATAATCTATTTATGCAAAAAAATTTTTACCTTCATTAGTGATTTTGTTTTGTGCTTTATTTATACTTGTTTTGAAGCTGATGAGTGAGTAATCACGAAACTTGAGTTCTTCGAGTTTTGCATCTTTGAATAAACCTTTTTATATATATATATATATATATATATACCACAGATGTTTTTGTGTTAAAACTTTATTTCGACTAACGGTGTTTCACTGCTCTCAAATAAATTTAAGAACACATCTACGGAGTCTATAAATTGACTGTAATATAAATCTGTAGATCTGTTCTTAAATTTATTTGAGAGCAATGAAACGCCGTTAGTCGGAATAAAGTTTTAACACAAAAACATCTGTGGTATATATTCTGATAAGCTTAGCTTATCAGGATCTCCGAGATTTAACGCTTTTTAACGTTACATCTTATATATATATATATATTTGATTATATAATAAACAATATTTTTATACAAATGTTTCGTATATGAGATATTTTTATCTCATATATACCTCAGTAAAGCTTTAATTGTTTAAACATGTTTTGCAGAAATTTATAATTTAAAATTTTTATAAATATTATGACATAGTAATAATGACGGTTTTTATGCATTAAGTTAACTTTTAAAAATACGCCGATTTTAATTTTGTTATTGGTTTAAGAATTTGTGCATTTTGAAAAAGTTTTACAATTGCTATTAAACATGTTTAATAACCTAAAGTTTTACTGAGGAATAAATGAGATATAAATATCTCATATACGAAACAGCTGTATTAAACTGTTGTTTATTATATATTTAAATAAATATCTAGCTCAATATAACTTGTCGAACACTATTAGTAGTATGTATATATATTAGTATTATTTAGTTCCAGGTAAGTTTATATGCTTACGTTAATTTTTCAATATTTAATATGTTTATTATTTAATTTCAGGTAAAACTGTTCTGTTTGAACTCGCAATAATTAGGCTACTTATGACAAGCAAACAAGAAAATTCCAACAAGAACAAAATCATTTACAGTTGGTATCAATTTTTTTTTATTGTTGAAGTAATTGTTTTAGTTTTGTTTCTGGTGGTTATTATTATAGATCAGGGTTTTCCAATCATAATAATTAAATTGGCCCCCAAAAAACTACAAATAAGAGCATTCAAGACCTTTTATTTGCTCTTCATCAACAATTCCAAAATATCTAGTGTAAGTTTCAAAACTTCCATTAAAAACACCTAAACCCTTTTTTTGCTCTTCATCATCAACTCCGGAATATCTAGTGTAAATTTTAAATTATGACCTTATGGCCCCCTGTGGCTCCTTTACTGCTTATGTGGTTATTATTGTACATAGTATAGTAGATATTTAAAACCTTTGAGTGGTTAGATTTTGTTTTGAACTATAAATACATTAAAATTTAACCTAAAATAAAACATTCAATAGAAACTTTTAATTAATCAAAAAAACATTTTTAAGTCCACAAAAATAAACTACTTACGATCTTAGGAAAAGTTAAATACTTCTACAGGTTTTTGGAAACCATAAAGTAATCTTACATTTCAAATTACTCTAGTTAAAATTTATTAAGTACTATAATCTGTTTTTTAAAGCATCATGACATAAAAAGTTTTAAACTTTGTTAAAACTTAAAAATCACAATAAAATGTTAGTAAAAGTTTGAAAGGTTTCTTTAATAACAAAAATAATTTGAATTTAAACTAGTTAAATTGAAACAGCATATTTCGGATTAATCACCAATAAAAAACATTTAATTCAAAGACACGTAATTAAATAAAACTTGTTAATTTAAAATTAATTTTACTTTCCCATAAATTATTTAAAAACATTGTTTATCAACACCCAGTCTTGTATTTTATCTTTTATAGAAATTGGTTTGAAAATATAACGACAACAATGCTACTTACAACAATAAAATATTAAAAATTGTAGAATAAAGTAAAAAATAAAAACGTTTCAGTGGCGCCAGTGAAAGCTTTGTGTAGTGAGCGATACGAAGATTGGAAGTTGAAATTTCAACCGTTGGGACTTAATTGCTTGGAAATGACTGGAGACACTGATGTTGAAAATTTGTGGCAAATGCAGAAAGCCGACATAATACTAACAACACCCGTTTGTTTCTTAATTAATCATGTTATATAAATGTTGAAATGAATTAATATTATATGAAACGATAAAACTTTCTCTATAAAATATTTTCTATGGTGGTATTGCCTGCACTGTTGCATGTAAAACTTAAGTTTAACTAAAAATTAAGCCTGCAATTTGATAATGAACGTTAGACCTTCTGTCAATGAATAATTTCATTCTATAGTTTTAACAAATATGGAAAAAGTGCATCCATTGGCCCGGGTCGAAATAATTTTGGACTAAAATGGCCTTTTTACAGGAAAAATGGGACAGCATGACACGGAGATGGCGGGAAAACACGTCGTTCGTGAAACAAGTCTCCCTCTTTCTCGTCGACGAAGCTCACTTGTTGAATGACGAAACCAGGGGCGCTACTATGGAGGTTGGAAATTGTTAAACATAAAATTTAAAACACGTGTAAATAATTTTGTTGACTCGCTAAACGACGGAACCAGGGGCGTGTTCTGCTGTATTTATTATTCAGCTAATAAATATTAAAGGCAGTCTGGATAATAACAAGTTAATCAACTTGTATATTTAATTAAAGTATAATAATATTACAGGCGGTGATTAGTAGAATGAAGACGGTTAGGACGGTGTTTAAAGAAATGAAATTGAGATTTGTTGCAGTTAGCGCCACAATACCCAACACACAAGACATTGCAGAGTGGCTCGGAAGTAAACAAAATCCTGCCGTCAAATTCAAGTATAAATCAGTTTTATTTAATATTAAATTAACAAACAAAATACTTCACCATACAACTTTATCCAAGACAACCAACGACTGGTTTTGTTTTTAACAGTAAAAATAGTAATAATAAGTTTTATGCCATTAGTAACTTTGCTGTTAGGTTCGAGTTTAATTTAGAGTAAACTAAACTTTTGAATATAAATGAGTTTTGAAAATACTCCACATAAGTAATACAATTTTCAATTCTAATTGTGTAAAAATGTATACAATTTTAAGTTGTTTTTGATAATTAATTAAAAATATTATAGCATGGATGAAACGTACAGACCGGTGCAATTGAGAAAAGTTGTGTTGGGATATCCGAAGCACAACTACAAAACTGCCCTATTCAAATTTGACATTAATCTCAATTATAAGCTAGTAAATGTCATCCAAACTTATTCGGAAGACAAACCTACTTTGATTGTTAGTCTAAATTAAAAGCATATATGCTTGTACATTATGCATAGTATTGTTTTTTTTTAACGTAATAAGAAACATTGTGTATAAAACTTTATATTAACGAGTAGGTGTCAAAAATGCACGAAGGGACACTTTTGCACGGATTGATTAATTTTTAAAATTAGTATGAATTTACTTTCTTTTTTTTTTACTATCACTATTACCCCTTACCCTTGGTCGGGAACTTGAAAATAAAATTTAATTCTTATTTCTTGTAAACTATCACTGTTACCCCTAACTTTTACACTAGGTCAGTAACTTTTTTTTCTCCTTCATCTTTTATTATTTTATTAAATATATTTTTATTACTATAGCTGTTAACCTTAACATTACCCTTGGTTGATTTTTAAAGTAATATTATTGTTTTTATTAAAAAATCTTTTTTTTACTATCACTATTACCCCTTACCCTTAGTCGGTTTTCTATTTTGTTATTATTTTTTACGATCGTGCAAAAATATCACTCGTGCAAAAATGTCTTCGTGCACATTTAACCCGTCCCCATATTTTAAGTACTAGTTGTTATTTTGAGTGTTTGTAATCGAGTACCGACTTGTTGAGATATGGTATATTTTAGAAATTATATAAGAATGAAAATAAATAAAAAATGTTAAAAATAGAACTAAGTTATTTTAGTTTACAAAACTATCAGCAAATTGATATACACATTTTAATGGTATATCAGTAAAGATTTTGGTTTTTATAAACTCATAAGTCAACAGTTATGCATTATGACGTGATAATCAGTTTTATATGCACAATAATCAGCCGGTTGTCGTGAGCCTGGCTAGCTCAGTCGGTAGAGCGTTGGACTTTTAATCCAACGGTCAGGGGTTCAAGTCCCCTGTCAGGCTTCCTTTTTTTTAAAACATTGACTTAATTAATTAATATTCAAATCTCATTAAAGTTTCTAAATAAACAAAATTGTTTGTTAGATTTTAAATGCTCAATTTGATATTATGCTTTAGTTAGCTCAATTTGTATTAAATTTATGATAATCAATAAAATTTTAATCAAATTTATATGATTAAATGACACAAAAAAAGTACTTGTTAAAATGTAAATTTAACTAGTATACATTTATTTGATAACTTAAGACATATTAGAATTGTTAATAGAAGTTTTTTTTTTGAATATTGGAAATATATACATTGGAAATAACTTATTAAAAAAAAAAAGAAATAATTACAAATTAAATCATTTAGCTGTAGTTACAAACTAATCAATTTCTTAAAAATGAAAACAATAACTGCTACTTAACTCCAATTAAATTTATTAAGCTGGCTTAATTTAACACCTTACTTTTTGTTACCCTTTATTTTCACAATAGTTACAGTATAAATTTTATAAGAACTAATCAATATGAATATCTAAAAAGAAAGTATTTTTAGTCTTGTAAAGTAACATTACAATTTTTTTTCAAATATTTAATCTTCAACATATCACACGAAATTTTTAATGAATTGTTTAGAACAGAAAGTCTAATAGAATTTGTATTTTTTTTAATTTTTATCAAATTAAATATAAGCGCAATTAAATGTAAACACCAATTGAAATTTTTAGTATGTAAGTTTTAGAAATAAAAATATTAAATAACTTACAAAATTTATATATATGTATATATAATTAGACAAAGTATTATTAAAACTTTATCTTATACTAAATAATTCTTCAAGAAAACGGGTTGTGAAACATCATTAATTTTAAACCAAAACAAGAGTTAAATAAAATTAACTTAACCTTAAGACTTCACAGTTGTATGATAAACAGAGTTTTTATCAAGATAATTCCTTATGGTATTGTTGCGTCATAATACGCTAGTCAGAAATATAATGCTGATGAATGCGTTCCAAGCGTGTGGCCGGTTAGCTCAGTTGGTTAGAGCGTCGTGCTAATAACGCGAATGTCGCGGGTTCGATCCCCGTACTGGCCACATATCTTCCTCGTTAGTATAGTGGTGAGTATTCCCGCCTGTCACGCGGGCGACCGGGGTTCGATTCCCCGACGGGGAGTTTTTTGCATACTTAATTTATTGGAATCGGTATTGTTATCCATAAATTATTTAATAACAAAATTATGAATTTATTCTTTCTAATCAAAATATATAATAACATAAGGTATATCAAATATTTTTTCAATTTATCCAATATTTTTCTAACAAGTGTTAGTAGCCTAAAGAACATTTTCAAGTTTATAAAGTAAATATTGAGTTATTTCAACAAGTCTTCGTGGCGCAATCGGTTAGCGCGTTCGACTGTTAATCGAAAGGTTGGTGGTTCGAGCCCACCCGAGGACGTTATTTTATTTGTTAAATATTAAAGACAGTGCAAAATTTTTACACTGAGCGTGTTTTCTCACTTTCACACTTTTACAATAGTTTTAAGTTATTTTAAACATCCGATTCTTTAGATTGAGATTCTTTCTTTTATTTATACATAAGTATTTCTTATCTTTTGATCTTCAAAAAGTTCGTTTTAAATTACTAGTTAACCTTCAATACAAACTCATTATCAAATAAATAATATTAAATTGGATATACAAAATAGTAGGGTAGCAAAAAATCCTGGAATTTGAGAACATAGGCAAAATAAACCTGTAATTTGGTACAAAAATGTAAGAAAAACCTTAAATTTTTTAAATTATAGTTTTTTAAACCTGATAGTCAAAATCAGCCAATTATTGACAAGAAAACCTGTTTTATATGGTTTTTCTGAAAAATACCTATGATGAAAATACTTAGTTATTTTCTAAAAATTATATTAGAATCTAATAAATTAATGGTTTTAGAAGATATATAAATATATGTTACTTAATTGTCCCCAACGTAAGTAAAAACTTCAAGGTTTGCTAGATGATCGACAAAAAAATAAAATAAAGTTTTTTTTGAAAAATGCTAAGAAAAATTTGTCAAAACTACTAACTTTGATTATCAAACAAAACTTATAATTTGTAAGAATGTAATACTAAAAAGTAAGAGTTGTTTTTAAAGGAATTATTTGGGCAGTTAATTTTATATTCTAAAGAGATCAATTTTTATCTATGCAAAAACCCTTAAAATCTCCTCGCGACAAATGGTATAATTTGTGTTGTAAACAACTGTTATTAAAATTCGGTTTGAAGTTTAAAATACATAATTTATAAAGTATCATTTATATAAAATACGTAAGTTTGTAATTTAGAAACTTGTTAATATTTAAAAGCCTAGTACTACTACGCTTTTACCTATCTCAGGTGGCCAAATATTTTTAGCGAAATTACTCCTGGTTTTCAAAATTTCTTACAAGTTTTTGAAAGTTTTAAATCTTTTTTAACGATTTTAAGTACTTAATGGTGTTTTTTGATAGATTTAAACTACTTAAACCATAAACGATACAGTATAATTATTATTAAATTTTTGTTATATACTAAAATAAAATTAAACTTAATTATCATAAACTAATAAAACTAAAATTATGGTTTAAAATGGCGTCAAGTATAATATAATTTCAGCTTGGTATTGGTGGACATCATCCTAGGTAATTACCCAGTTTTTAACCTTTAACTTAATTTTAACTAAGAACAGACCCAAAAACATGTACTTTCAAAAACCTGGAAGAAATTAAAAAAAACCTGAAAGAAATTTATCAAAAACCAGTGTCAACCCTGACTATCGCAACCTGTTTAAGTATTTTTAATCAACTTCGTCAAAATTCTTCTCAGATGATTTTTCAAAAGCCTTTATGTTGATATATATATCATAAATAGCCATACAATCTAAATTTAACTTGTTTTTAGTTTAAATTTGTTACTTTTTTTTTATCATCCTATTTAATTAAATAATATGTTCAGGGTTGCCACAAAGCTAGGAAAAACTAGTAAAAATTACATAAGTCATGAAAAGATAAGGGTTTTTGGAAGAATAGTAGGAAACTTATGTAAACATGCTCTTAAAAAGAAAGTTTATCGTTACTAAAAATTTCATTTTGATATTATTATTTTCTAGAATCATTTACTTTCGCAGTTCATCTTTTTTATGGTCTAATTGAAATTTTGAAACAAACTAAAAACTTTCAAGTCTTTGGTTATGTATTTTTTTTTAGTTTTTTACTAAGAGTTTGATTTAGAAAAGTCAGGAAAAACTTTTTTAGTTCGATCTTTGGCAAACTTGTATGTTAAAATTTACAACATTTAATATAAAATACATTAGGCATAAAACATTGCATCAGACATTTTTATTTAGCTTTGCTCTTATTTCGCTCTTAATTTTCTCATAATCTAAACTCTTTTCAGTTAGACCAATCAGAAATAGGCTCTTGTTGACTGACTAGACATGACATTCAAAACAATGTAAATGCAAGTAACAAAGTAGTTTAATAAATTAAAATAATAATTTAACTAATAATTTATCGATTACTTATTAAAACTTCTGTACACTTTAATAAGTCTAAAAAGGATACAATCAAATTTTTTTTTTAAATATCAAAGTTGTTAAATACTATAATTTAAAAATTTAAGGTTTTTCTTACATTTTTTGTACAAAATTTGAGGTTTATTTTGCCTATGTTCTCAAATTCCAGGATTTTTTGCCACCCTACTATTTTGTATATCCAATTTAATATTAGTTACTTGATAATGGGTTTGTATTGAAGGTTAACTAGTAATTTAAAACAAACTTTTTGAAGATCGAAAAAGATAAGAAATACTTATGTATAAATAAAAAGATAGAATCTCAATCTAAAGAATCGGATGTTTAAAATAACTTAAAACTATTGTAAAAGTGTGAAAGTGAGAAAACACGCTCAGTGTAAAAATTTTGCACACTCTTCATTGTTTAACAAATAAAAGAACGTCCTCGGGTGGACTCGAACCACCAACCTTTCGATTAACAGTCGAACGCGCTAACCGATTGCACCACGAAGACTTCTTGAAATGACTCAGTATTTACTTTATATACTTGAAAATGTTCTTTAGGCTACTAACACTTGTTAGAAAAATATTAGATAAATTGAAATAATATTTGATATACCTTATGTTATTATATATTTTGATTAGAAAGAATAAATTCATAATTTTGTTATTAAATAATTTATGGATAACAATACCGATTCCAATAAATTAAGTATGCAAATAACTCCCCGTCGGGGAATCGAACCCCGGTCGCCCGCGTGACAGGCGGGTATACTCACCACTATACTAACGAGGAAAAAATGTGGCCAGTACGGGGATCGAACCCGCGACATTCGCGTTATTAGCACGACGCTCTAACCAACTGAGCTAACCGGCCACACGTTTGGAATGCATTCATCAGCTTTATATTTCTGACTAGCGTATTATGACGCAACAATACCATAAGGAATTATCTTGATAAAAACTCTGTTTATCATACAACTGTGAAGTCTTAAGGTTAAGTTAAAGTTTTATTAAACTCTTGTTTTGGTTTAAAATTAATGATGTTTCACAACCCGTTTTCGTTATTTAGTATAAGATAAAGTTTTAATAATACTTTGTCTAATTATATATACATATATATAAATTTTGTAAGTTATTTAATATTTTTATTTCTAAAACTTACTTACTAAAAATTTCTATGGGTGTTTACATTTAATTGCGGTTATATTCAATTTGATAAAAATTAAAAAATATACAAATCTAGTAGACTTTTTGTTCTAAAACAATTCATTAAAAATTTCGTGTGATATGTTGAAGATTAAATATTTGAAAAAAATTGTAATGTTACTTTACAAGACTAAAAATACTTTCTTTCTAGATATTCATATTGATTAGTTCTTATAAAATTTATACTGTAACTATTGTGAAAAAAAAAGGGTAACAAAAAGTAAGGTGTTAAATTAAGCCAGCTTAATAAATTTAATTGGAGTTAAGTAGCAGTTATTGTTTTCATTTTTAAGAAATTGATTAGTTTGTAACTACAGCTAAATGATTTAATTTGTAATTATTTCTTTTTTTTTTATAATTTATTTCCAATGTATATATTTCCAATATTCAAAAAAAAAACTTCTATTAACAATTCTAATATGTCTTAAGTTATCAAATAAATGTATACTAGTTAAATTTACATTTTAACAAGTATTTTTTTTGTGTCATTTAATCATATAAATTTGATTAAAATTTTATTGATTATCATAAATTTAATACAAATTGAGCTAACTAAAGCATAATATCAAATTGAGCATTTAAAATCTAACAAACAATTTTGTTTATTTAGAAACTTTAATGAGATTTGAATATTAATTAATTAAGTCAATGTTTAAAAAAAAAAGGAAGCCTGACAGGGGACTTGAACCCCTGACCGTTGGATTAAAAGTCCAACGCTCTACCGACTGAGCTAGCCAGGCTCACGACAACCGGTTGATTATTGTGCATATAAAACTGATTATCACGTCATAATGCATAACTGTTGACTTATGAGTTTATAAAAACCAAACTCTTTACTGATATACCATTAAAATGTGTATATCAATTTGCTGATAGTTTTGTAAGTTAAAATAACGTAGTTCTATCTCTAACATTTTTTATTTATTTTCATTCTTTTATAATTTCTTAAATATACCATATCTTAACATTAAAGTCGGTACTCGAATACAAACACTCAAAATAACAAATTTGCCTTAAATCAGGTTTATTGGCAAAATAAATAGTAATAATATTTAAAATAAAAACAGACCGTAAAACTTGTTCTTTTAAAAACCTGGAGGAACTTTACCAAAAACATTTGGCAACCCTGTTGTAAAGGTTACATGTAAAGTGAAAAAGAATTCGTTAAGACTCAAAAATTCTATCATATAGGAAAAAAACTCAAAAAATAAACAAATTTGAAGTAGCTTAACAATGTCTTTTCAATGTTGTTTTACTACTTACAGGGTTGCCACTCGGTCAAGAAAAGTCAGGAAAAGTCAGGAAAAATTTTAAAAAATGACAAAAGTCAGGAAAAGTCAGGAAAAAATGGGGGGTTTTGAAAAAAAGTCAGAAAAAGTCGGGAAATTTGATAAAGTTTTAAAAAAGTCAGATTTTGTCAGTTTAAATTTACCAAATTCCTTGTTTTCAAAGCCTTTAAATGGTATAAATTAGTAAAATATATTTTATAAAACTGCAAAAATTTTCTATTAACATATTGAACAAGTACCCTACTTGAACATCCAGATTTTGTAAGCTTTTCAGCAGTGATGATCTGTAGCAAGGACACTTTCATAGTGAAACTGGGATATATACACAAAAGTTTATCTAGCATAATTTTAGAATCAAAGTGTTTTTTGTTGAAGTAAATAATTGAGTTCTTTATAATTAAGCAGTTAGTTTAGTATTTTATGTAACAAGTTAATGTGTATACTGAAACGGAATGCAGACCAGATGAAGGAAACCATATCTTCATTAGATGAAGAGGTTGAAGTGCTAATAAAAAAACGGAGAAAATAAATTTTAGTACATACATTTAAATACAGTATTTGATTAAGTTTTTTTATTGTTTTAAGGTTTTATTTGTAAAAGTTCCTTTTATGTCGTTTCGTTTATTTAGATACATTTATGCTAGGAAATTCTAAAAAACTGTTCCTTATTGTTTTAAGGTTTCAACTGTAAAAATTTGTTATTTTTTAAAGATTTTACTTGTTAAAGTTCGTTATTAATTCAAGGTTTTAACTGTAAAAGTTCCTTATATGTTGTTTTGTTTATTTAGATACATTTATGCTAGGAAATGCGAAGAAAATGCGTCTTTTTTCAGACAAGCTGTGTTTATAATGTAATAATACAAGTATTTTGCTAATAGAGCTGTTTATTACAAACATCAATCATACACAGATGGTTTAAACAACTTTAAAAAAGTTCTTTAAAAAACTTGAAAAAACTTTTAAACTCCTGATTTATGTAAAGTTTAAATGATCTTAATTTATCTATAATATTTTTAATTGATTTTATTAATAGTAAAAAAACTTAAGAAGATTTAGTATACTTTACCAATTAAACATAGTAATCATATTATTTATATTAAAAGTAATAAAATGAAAACAATTGCTTCTTACAATACAATTCTGTATTTTAAACTTAATTTTTAGATGCTCATCAGCAAACTTCAGATTTTTAAGTTGATTTATAAAACTTACTGTATATACAGTTTAATATGCACACCTTTGTTTTAATTAAATTTAAAATTAATTAAATTGTTCAAAATATCTTAATTTATTTTTAAACACGCCAATTCGCACAATGTTTGATTTATATATAATTGTGGTTTCAATTAAACTTCTAAGAAATAAGTTGTACTAATTTATATAAATTTATAGTTTTGTTCAACAAGGAAAGGTGTAGAGCAAGCTGCAAACGTGTTGGCTGAAGATCTCGTATTGAGAATGTCACCCGAAACAAAACATCATCTGTCAACTCAGGCAGGACTCATCAGAAACAACAAGTTTTCAAATTAGCACTTTAACCGTATCAAAAATAATTATAAATTTTATTAAACTGTATAGCTGAGTTTTAATTGGTGCCATGGTAGAAGAAATATAGAAATAGAAGAAAGCATTTTAATATTTTATATTGTAGTAAGCTAAACTAATTAATTTTATTGCTGAGCTTTTATCCCAAGTTTATCAATATTTAAAGTAGTTTTAATTACGACATTTTCAGCCACAACTAAAATATTGATTTCATGTTGTCAGGTTGCGTGAACTAGTTGTATTGGGAGTTGCAATTCATCACGCAGGATTCGATTTTCACGACAGAAGCATCGTTGAAAAATTGTTTTGTACCGGAAACCTACTCGTATTAGGTTTTGATTTGTTCATTAAATGTTATTAAAAGGCTTAATCATTATTTATAATATGTCAGAAAAGCTCGTCTTTTTATATATGAAATAAATTTTAATATGTATATCATTATTATTAATCTACAACAAACCTTAATAATCTTCTTTTAAACAAACAGCTAAACAACTTAATTTAAATAACAACGATTCATCGAATAATTTACAAATCAGTTTGCACGTCAACACTGGCGATGGGTGTGAACTTGCCGGCTCACCTGGTAATAATAAAATCAACTTGTCATTACGTGCAAGGCTGCTTCGAAGAATATTCACAATCAGAAATACTTAAGATGATTGGCAGGGCTGGTAGACCCCAGGTTATATATGTTTGAATTGTTTTTGTTCATTGCAATTTTTTTATTTATTAAATTTTATAATTTCAAATCATTGAGTCAATAGGTTATGTGTAAAAGTTGCAATGACTACTGACTTTTTCGGATGTCTTAAGTATTTGTTTTTCTTATATTTTACACAACAATTTTATTTTATATAATAAATTTATTAAAAAATGTTTCTTAACTTTAATTGTTTTCTACAAAATATTCAGTTCGACAAAAACGCCACAGCAGTCATAATGACTTCAGATGAGAACAGAGATTTGTACACAAACATGGTCAGTGGAAGTCAAATAATTGAGAGTTCACTTCACAAGTTCGTATTGAAAATAGTTTTAAAAAATTTAGTATTATTTCGCTTCGTCACTGATAACTATACAAATAGAGTGAATAAAAAAAAATTCAACATAAATAGTTTTTCAAACTATAATAATCAAAAAAAAAACTTTATATAACAATATTAATGTTTTGTATAAATAGTTTAATGATCTATATAAAATACTTGAGAGCAACTTGGTATGGCATCAGCATATTATCTAGTTTGTTGCTTTTTTTCTCACAGTAAACAAAATAAACATAATTAGTTTACTAGTTTATATAAATTATTTCTCCACAGCAACTTAGTAGAACATTATAAAGCGAATTTACTGATTTTTCCCACAGCAACTTGATAGAGCATTTGAACGCGGAAATTGTTCTGTCGATGATCCAAGACGTCAGCATGGCTCTTGATTGGATCAGATCCACTTTTCTCTACATCAGAATTCAAAAGAACCCCAAACACTACGGTTTGTCTTTGCTACAAATTTATCAAAGGCTGTAAAACGAAACTAAAACATAAAGCAATTAATTTAAGTCTACATAACCGTGGTTGCAAATAAATTGAAGGCGTAATACTAAAATTAATTTTAGAACTCAGAAATTATTTCAGCATGTAAATCAATAAATGATAAACTAGTATTAACAATAAGCAGAAAAAAAATTATAAAACAAACAAATAAATAAATAGTGCAGTTATCTGGCAAGAAAATAGAGCACATACAGGGTTGCCACTTTACCAGGAAAAAACTGGAATTTAAAAATTTAGGCGAAAAAAAAACCTGGAATTTTGAGCAAAATCACTAAAAATACCTGGAATTTTAACAATTTTCACATGTTTAGTAGAAAAATTTCGATTTGACTCAAAAAATCTATCATTTAAATAAAAAAATTTGTTATAATCAAAAAACTTTTATTTAAAAACATATTTAAAGTAGCTTTACAGTATCTTTTCAATGTTTTTATACTATTTAACACAGTTTTTTACCTTAAACTTAACTTTAAACCAAAAATAGACCTAAAAGTGTCTACTATTAAAAACCTGGAAGAAATTTTAAAAATCTGGACAAATTTTTGAAAAAATGTGTGGCAACCCTGTACATACTTCAAGACATAAAAAAGCACAATTGTTTAAGTATAAGAACAACTTGAGTACAACTTTGAGTACAGTATGTAATTAATTTTTACAATTTATAAGGATATCCTGTTGGATTATCTTGCAAGGAGATAGAAGACAGATTGCAGCAAATGTGTATGCGGCATTTGGAACAACTTGAACAAGTCAGCCTAGTTGAAATATCTGAAGATCTTATTATAAAAAGCAGCAACGCCGGTATACTGATGGCCAGGTTTGTATAGTTATACTTTGCTCATTTAAATAACTAACATTATCTTAACAGATTGTTAATTGTTTTAAACTTATCAAACTAAATAAGAAGTTATTATTCATAAACAATCTTTTTATACCTTTTCAATTTTAAAATTGAGTTTTAATAAAATTCTATTTAATAGTTCTAGATTTTAATGCTGTATTTAAAAAATTCTAGCTTTTCTAAATCCGTTTAAATATAGATTAATTTTTGTGCATCAAATGAGTTAGAGGGAACGTAGACTTAAGTAGCTCATTGTATTTCATTAACTTTTATTATATTTACTAACATTATTTAAAACTAAATAAACTAACCAAATTAAATAAGTAATTATTGATCAAGGTACTGCGTAAAGTTTGGAACAATGAAAATTTTTCAGCAGCTGAAGGGAAAGGAAAACCTGGAAGACATGGTTTTGTTTGTTTGAAATAAATGCTTATTTTTAATTGTTTTATGCTTTGTAAGGCTTTAAGGAAAAAATATTAATTAATGTTATTTTTTCACCTGGAAGAATTATAACTTTTTTTTTGTAAATAGTTAGTTTTCTTTGTTTAATGTAGAATAGTTTTAGTGTAATTAGACATTGACCTTAAATCCTTATAGTTTTTTAATATGATATAAATGATATTGTCAAAATTTAAAGCTTTAATTGTAGTGTGTTTTGTTTATTTAAAGTTCTGAGCAAAAAAAAAATTATTATTATGTTTATTATTTATTAAATTAATTATATTATTTCAGGTGCGAATTTTATCAGGTTGCGATGAATTCAATGAAGTTTCAATCCGTCAATCTGACAAAACAGCACTCAATAAAATGAACAAGGATAAAAACAGAATTTGTATAAGGTTATTATTTTATTGTTTATAAAAAACACTTGCATAAAGTTATTGTATTTTGTTGTTTATAAAAACAGAACTTGCATAAGTTTATTGTATTTTGTTGTTTATAAAAACAAAACTTCCATAAGTTTATTGTTGTTTGTTGTTTATAAAAATATAAATTGCATAAAGTTATTGTATTTTGTTGTTTATAAAACAATTTTATAAGTTTTTTTGTATTTATAAAATGTGTTGGTATAGAGTTGGTATAATAAACTTCTGCAGCATTTACAATCTCATTAAACGTGGCAGTAAATAGTATAGATAATGAATAGAAATATTTAATAAATGGAATAACACGTCTTTGATTTTTTTTGGTAACTGTATTATTTTATCACAACGACAGAACAGTCAAGGTAGATTATGAATGTAAGAATTAAATAAGGACCTTGTACAGTATGCAGTTCTTGTGATTTTACAAAAAAAAAAATACCATTACAATGTAGGTTTCCGATGAACGGCAGAATAAAAACGACGCAAATGAAAGTGAATTGTTTATTGCAAGCCACGCTCTCTTGCATACATATTCAGGAGTTCTCTCTTGCCCAGGACGTTACCAAAATATTCAGGTTTTAATTTATATCATATATAAGATCTTTAAAATGTGTGTAAATTTTTTGTGTGGAAGCCGATCGTTTCAAAACTTTTAATTACAGTTGAAAATTTATCAATAGTTTTGTTATGTCCAAACTTTTTCGTATAATTTATTTTATTTACTTTTGTGTATATACTTATTTATAATTATATAGTTTTTAAGTAAAGCTAGTAAAAAATATTAAATAGTTTAAGATTATTACTAAATAAACCAGTAAAGTTTTTTATCACTTCATAGTTTCTAAAACCAGTTTGAATAGTAAGGTTTTTAAAAATCACAATAAAAATGAACAATTTAAATTTTTTTTTTGACAGATCAGCCAACAGGTTATCTAAATGTTTGTTGGAAATGCTGATGTTGAAAAACGAATTCAAAGCTTTTTGCAGCGCAGCAATACTAAGCAAGTGCATCAAATCTAAATTGTGGGAAAATTTTGGTATATAACAAAAAGTTTGAAAAATTTTTTTAAGATGAGATAGTCTGACAATGATAGCTTTTTAAGTCTTGGTATTTTATTTCTTTGTAGTAATTATTCAAAGCAATTACTAATGTAGGTCATCGATTGTGGTAAAATTTGTTACAAAAATAATGTTTTATTTATAATCAAATTTATTTATGTAATTTATTATTTATTTTCAGAATAGCAATTTAATTGATTCTGGATATGATACTAGTATATTGACTTCACCAAAAGTTGAAAAGAAACAAAAAGATCTAAATAAAATATATAGTTCTGATTTTATGAAAGTAAGTTTGTTTTTCAGAAATCACTTTTAATAAAATATTATTTATTTATAACATTATCAAATTATTAAAAGTTTTTATTTTTCTCACTTTTTAAAGAATGAGAAGTTACGTACTTTCTATTGATTTATTATATGATTCTGCGTAGTTAAAGTTTTCACTAATTCAGGTACAAAAACAAATAAATACTTGTTTGTATACTCATAATTATAAATTTATTTCAATACTTTTTATAGCACGTGAATAAATAAGATATATAATTGAGTATTAGATGAATTTCATTTAAAAAATTATGTTTAAATGTTTTGTTTAATTTGAATTTAATAGTTGTTTACTAATTTGACCAAAAAGTTCAAATTTTAACAAATCTATATAAAAGTTTAAATTTCCTGCAGGAAAAAAACCAAGAACTTTTTGCTGTGTCAGCGGATTTGGTTTCACGTGACTTATCACCACCACCACGTGACTCGCCTTCCTACTCTCCTATTGGTTCTCCTACCGTCAGAGTTGACGTGAACTCAGCAGAGCAAGCAGGCAGCTCTCAGTTGGAAGGGAGGAAATTTTTAACGGCGAAAATCGACGAAAGCAGCTGCTACTTGCATTGCAGTGAGGATACGAATGTAGAATCGCCGAAAATAAATAAGTTAAAAGCTGAAGTCAATAATAACAAGTTCTTTACTCAGTTAGTTTTCATTTCAATTAAACTTAGAATTACTTTAATAATATGATAATATACAGCAATATTAACAACATTCCAGCATTTTTTTAAGATGCTTAAGTTGTAAAATTCACAACTTTAAAAATGAATTTGCAAAATATTGATGTGTAGTTCCTGAATTTTTAGTTGTTTTGATTAACTTGTATGTTTGGTTTGTAGATATTTTCTTTAACATATTCTTAAGTATTTTCATTATTAGTAAATAAATATTTTTCAAAACACAATGCTGAAATTTCGGTTACATTTAACAACATTTAAAATTTAATATTAATTGTAAATCAAGATGCTAATAAAAACATTAGACTATTTTTTATTTCGATTACAAATGCATCATAATATCTTGCTAAGTTAAAAAATTATTTTGTAAGTAATAATTTTATTTGAAGTTTATAAAATAAAAATCATATTTATAGAAAAAAACAAGAAAGTACTTCAAATCAAGATAAGGAATTAGAAGAAACTAGAAAAACTTTTTCATGTATTTTTGATTCTGTTTTTTAATTATTTTTTTCAATTTGATTTCATTGTTAATTATTACTCAACTAATATCAATTTTTGATTCTTCTAATTATTAGATTTGTTTAAGTTTAAATTAATTTTGTTTTTGTTTCTTTAGAACTCTTAGTTGTTTTAAATATTTCCATTTAGTTTTGAAATTTTATCATCAATTATTTTCTTAAATATTTGTTTTAAATATCTAATTTATGTAATTGATTGTTCCTTAATTTAAGTTTTAATCTAAATTACAGTTTTTAATTTTTGTAATTTTCTTGAAACTATTTCATAAATCTTGTGTTTTTTTTTTCGAGTTTATAATTATTAAAACAAAGTTCTCTCAGTTCACTTTTGATTAAACAGAAATAAATGTTTATCTTGTTTTAATAAAAAACTTAATATGTATTTAAATTGTATCAACTCACTCAAGGTCTTTATAATCAATTTTTTATATCTAAGAGCGTTAATCTGAGTGAAATGTATGATTTATTTTTTTTTGTAATTTGTACAAAAACATTGTCACAATATTTGAAGATCCAAATAGTTTCTTTTTACTTCTTTTATGTTGTTAACTATGATTTAAAATGTTAAGAAAAACTTTTATTACTTTTCATTTCGTTCTTTAAAATAACATTTCGCTTTTATATTTTACATAATATCCATAAATTAATGTAACTTTTGTAATATTTAAAGAAAATTATTAGTTCAGCCTTAACCAACTAATATATCAAAAAAGCACTACATATTGTATAATTTCTAAACAATTTTATGTAAGTGTGTTAAAAATACTGTTTATTAAAAAAGAAAAGCTATTTCCAATTTTTTCTATTTATAGAGTTTACTGTTAATTTATTTGATACTTTTCCTATAATTTTCAACAAAGTAGTTGTGTCTTTTTAAGATTATTAAAAAATGTATTAAATAATTTTAGTGAGATACTTTTTTACCGATTCTTAACTAAAACAATACATTTAACACGGCACATTGCAAAAGTTTTAGGTTTAATTTTGAACTATTTTTATTAATAAATATTTGAAAAAATAAAATATTTCGTGTTGATAAGGCAAAAGAGGTGAGATAGTTTATTTATTTTTTTTCAATTATTAAATGTTATTTAGCATTGTTATGTTTTAGATTTTTAGCTGTACGAAACTAATTAATACACATTTATTAATAATGGTGTTTTTTTTTTTAATAAATGTTTTGTATTTTTTAAACTCGGTACTTTATTGTAAAATTCGTAACAGTAGCTATCTTACTATAAAATATTTTTGTTCACCACTTCTAGTAGACTTAAGTCCAAAACATCATAGTTTATAACCATAAGTTGTAGTAGGGGTGGCCAACGTACGGCCCGCGACATACTTTCTAGTTTGAAAACAACTTATGAAAAAACCTGGTTTTTTGATTAAAAATATTTAATAAAAGTTTATTATTTTTAAAGCTTATTTAATAGTTATTTCTTTACAATTTTACTTTCAATTTGTTTTCCCAAAGTTTTACGGCCTGTAATGATTTTTTCTAGCCCGCCGACTAGAAGTGTTGCCAATTTCTAGGTTATAATATTATTGTTAAAACCCTAAGTACATTAAAATGAAATGTTTTTGTTTTAAGTTTTGGTAGCGAAATAAAAATGTATAACTTTTTAACTAGTTGTAATAATTTAGATATTAAATTTTAAACATAAAATAATTCATAAAATTATTATGTAGTTTTCATTTAGAAAAGGTTGATAGTAAACTTTTCATGACTGTAAGATAACAATTTAAATGTTTCCCACGTGACATACAAAATACAATTCGAATACTTAGAAATGTAATAGTTTACAAGGTGCCGTGTTCAGATAGTACTAAGAAAAAAAATAGTTCAGAGATGTACTTCGTTATTTTACGACTAGAACTTTGTATATAACGTTAAGTTTGAAGTCAAACACAATAATTTGCAATTTAATAAACATTCAATTAACTTTACTACTTTTATTAACGATTTAGATAAATTATTAACACATTACAGTTTGAACTACTTGTTCATTTATCAAATGTTACCATACAAAAGATTTACTAACACAAAATAAATAAAAATGTTATTTATAAAGCAGTAAAGAGGTAAACTTCTAACACAAACTATATAGTTTTTTTTTTCTCGTTAATTATTCATTGGCAATTAAAAAACTATAGCACAATGAAAAAAAAACATTTTTAAACATGTAAGCGTATTAAAAATTTTGAAGATTAAAATGTAGAATTGAGTATATTTTTTCTTGGCGAGCCAGATGTGGAAAACTTTATTCTATAGCTAGCCGGAGCATTTCAATTACATTTAGTTCATGAAAATTACTCAACTATCTATTTTATTTCGACAAAACTATTCTTAAAATTTCATACTATATCTAATGAAAGTTCAAAATATACTGTAAATAAAACCTGAGACACTTTTTTGGAACTTTCATTTCAAATTTTAGAAAACCTCGTCTAAATTTAGAAGGCCGCTTTTACGATCGCAGGCCGCAGCTTAACTTTTCGCGGGCCGGGTTCCATTTTAATTCTAAAAATATTCTCGGGTCGGTCATTTTCACATCGTTGGCCGTATGTTTTCCACCCCTGGTATAGAGTTTTGTTTAACTTATAAGTTTTTAGAAACTACGTAGAAAGAATGTAGTTTTTGCACCTAATGTTAATAGAAAGTTTTTTTTTAATTAGAATTATTAATAAAGAAGTAAAAATCAAAATTAATATTCTTTTAATAGCTAAAGTAATTAGTATGATTGAAATTTTACACAATAATTATACACCTTTTAGTTACTTCAATTGGTTCTTTTGATTGGTCATCTTTGTCAACATCATAATAAAGTAGTGAAAATGTGTTTAGGTTTTCGAATACAAATACTTTAGTTCCTACACCGTTAAAACTCAGAATTCATCAACATAACTTGCAACTATTCATGAACTCTTTAGTTCAATAAAGTTTTATAAATATTGTCACAAACTTCACGTGGTGCAAAATCTAATCTAATACATACCATTTGTTTTTTGCAACAACTTAAATGTGGCTTGTTTTTTTTTGTTTTCACGTTTAACATTGAACAAGTACCTGTTTTGACGTCATAACGCTTTACAGTATTCAAAAAAGTGTGACTCAAACTTCGTCCTCCAGACATTACAATGTTGTTTTAAGCTGCACAAGCTGCATTCGATCTTAATGAATTCATTCTGGTTAGTTTTGTCTATTTGTTATTTACTCTGTCTCACTCAATGCAGTTTTTTACTTGGCTCTAAAAGCAATCCTACCATCAAGTATCTTTGATCCATTAATGAACAAACACTGCAATTATAAACGATGTCGTATATATCAGTTAACTTTTTCTACGTTTTAGTCGAACATGAATATTTTTTAACTGATTTTTTGACAAAATTGTTAGAATTATAACAACAAAATACAAAAACATCGTTTTTGAGGCAATCAGCTTTAGAACAAAAGTTTTATAAATTTATTAAAGGTAAATTTTGGGCAGTTTAAAACTAATTGCCTTGAATTGAACAAAATTGCTGTTGATTATCAAGATTTGTAAATGATTGTTTACAAGCGCAAAATTTCAATTTTTCATCATATTTGCTTAAAAAGAATAAAATTTTAATATATACCGTTATCCTTAACCCACCTTACCCAAATAAATTTAAATTTAAAGTATAAAGGTTTAATAGTTATAATAAAAATTACATAGAATTTTTTTTTTGATAATTCAGAATATATGCAAATCAGACTGATCTTTAGGTGTACAAGCCATTTTTAGTCAGTTAAATTTAAGCCTCAAATTTTAGTACGTATTTTTGATTAAATTACTTTACACTAAACTTCTTTAAAATAAAATACCTAAAATAAGATTATATAAAAAAAAATAATATAAATTATTTCTAGTGATAAAATTTATGGAACCTGATTAATTTATAATCGATCAAAAGTTTTTTTCTTAATCCTTTATATTTAAAAACTTTTATCGAATATAAGTGTTTAATAAACGTAAACAACAATTAGTTACAAAAGAATGGAAGTAATTTTATTATTTTGATATTAAAAAGTACTAAACATAACCTCTTAGATTATTAATTAAGTAATAACAGCCTTTTATTGTTAATCTAATGTTCACTCGAAAATATTTATTATGTAACCGATAATTTTTATATTTTTAAATAAGTTTTTCAAGTATTTTTATTGATAACATTCAATAAAAATATAATACGGAAATTTTACTTAACATGGAAGTATTAACACTTCAGCATGCGTATACAGGTAAATTTTTTGTTGTCTCTTATCTATTTATTGAGCACAATTTTCAAAAGTTTAAGGACATTTATTGAAAAGAATTTTTGTTTTTTTTATTTCAGTGCTCACAACTTTTAACTTAAAAAACATTGCTGATAACTACTGTTGTAAAAATTAAATAGTAATTAAAAAAAGGAGGATAAAGTTCGTATTAAGTAATAAGTGCATTTTAAACTTTAATTAAGTATTATTTTAAGATACTTATGATCTAAAAAAATTCTTTTGCTTTTTTCTCAAAATTATTTATAATTAATATTAAATTGTAATGTACCACAAAAGTGAACTGTTAGTAACGTATAATGTTTTTTTTCAATTAAGTGTCTTCTAAAAATATTAAACACTATTTGTTTTCACTTTTCGTTAACAAACTATTTAAAAAAATAAACTTTATTAGTTTTACAGCAGTCTAAAAGAAATCAGAAAACATTGTTTTATATATTTTTTGTTGGATAATTTTTACTAGATCAGTTTATATATGACTTCTTAAGTAAGACATTCTCCGTTAACTAGACAATTAGCTTTTGATCTACAATTACATAACTTAATGTCTTCTCCAGTTGTTTTATTGGAATTTTAAAGTATTTACTGGTTGTGATTGGACAATCATTTTTCCAAGTTAGACATACAGGACAGGAGTATGAAATCTTTATTGTATTTTTACTAAATGTAGTACCATAAAAACTTGATTTTGGGAAATGTATGGATACTAGCTTTAAAATTATGTCTCTATATTCATTTTTATACAATTACTAAAAGGAGGATTGTAGTAAAAAAACCTTCTTTTTCCTTAATTTTCTTCTTGTTCTTTTAATAGAATTATCTAGATAATACGATAGTGATGTTTTAAAACCACTATAAGTCTTTTTATAAAGAAATTTTATCTTATAAAATACTTCTTTTGTTTTAGATAGAGATGATAACCTTACCCTTTTTGGATCATATATGGATTTTCTTTTTTTTATTAGGTATGGATGATTAGAATTGAAGTTTTTACAGATGTTTTTGGCATTTTCTTATCTAAATGGTAGATGTTCGTCTTTTTCCAGATCCATAGTTATATCTAAAAGTTTACCCTTTGTGTACTTAGTTCGATTTTTACTTTTAAATTATGTTTCTGAAATCATTTCGTTATAGATTTTTTTAATTGATCAATGATTCTTGGTGTTATTTTTTAAATATTCGTAAACCGTCATCACGATAAAGGCCACAATGATATTTTTCAATTTCTCTTTAACAATTAGCTCATTTAAGATAAATGAAACCACCAGTTCACAAACCTCTGCTTCATGATAACTTGGATTTGATTGGTTTATTAAAAAGACTACTAGTCTATAACAGAAAAGATATATTTAAAATATTAAATTATTTTACTTAAAATTTCTACCACAAAGTTATACAAATACTAGCAAATAATATCTGGTACATTTTAAAAACTACAATTGCAATTAGTTATCGATTAATTTGTATAGATACTTGAAATAAAGTAAAATAAACGGCAAGAAATTACTATTTTTTAACTTTAGCTGTTAGTTATTTACATTTCTATAAAGTTAGTATTAGATCAAAATAAAAACAATTAAAAAAAAAGATAAATTAAACAAATTTGTATGTAGTTGATTTAAAAAAACATTTAACAATTTACTCCCTGAAAGTAGCAAAAAAAAGCTTAGTAACTTAATTTTACTTAATTATACGTTCTACTGGCTTTTGGTAAAACTTATCAGCAAGAAATTAAAACGTGAATTAAAAGAAAAATTGACTAAGACTATTTTAAAATCATTCTTTAATAAAAAATTTAGTACTTACTTCGCTTTAGAATAAAAAAATCTATAATACAGTACAACTATTATTTCATTAGTAAAATTTGTATTTATTGTAAGCATGAACTTAAAGAAAAAAAAAAATTTTTTTAGTCAATCAAATACAGATTAATTAATATTGATTTTGCCTCAGTAGCAATACTATGTGTTAAAAATCAGTTTACCTGAAAATTAAAGTTACGACAATTAAAATGACGGCAACTTCTTTTGCTTAAAAATTTAATTGTAATGAATTTTTTAAGGGACCACACTTTGAAAAACAATTTAAAAGTGGAAAAAATAAATCTTTTCATAGAATTTTCTATTAACAAAGATTGTTTTTTGTTAGTCTTTAATTAGTTGAGTAAGTGAATATAATCGTTGAATTAAGTTTTTTTTTTCAAAATTCCTTAAAAATGCCAGCCTCTGTTTCAAGTAAAAATAAATGCTTATCACTTGCTTTTGATTAAAGTTTCAGAAAAAATATTTGAAGCACTCCTATTTGTTTCAATAACATCAGTTTCTCACAAGATTGTAAATACAAGCATACTTAATGGACAATCTTTTTCCAAAAACTTCAAAACTCTTCAATGATAGAAGTCAAAATAAAGATGGTAAGACAAAGTATCAATGGAGAAAAAGTTTTTTACCAAATCAAACAAGTAAGTGTAGTTTGTTGTTAGTTTAATGATAAAATTATTTTTTCTTTAACTTTGTCAAAAAAGATAAGTCTTTGTAAATTGTTATATGTATAGTAAAAAGAATTTTAAAATATAGCAACTCTATTAATTAACTTTTAAAAACAATCTAATAACCTAATATAAACCTAGGAATAAGGTCCAGGAAGCTTTTTTTATATATTTTGATTGAAAAAAAATCAGTAGTTCAGTTACAATGATAGATTTCTTAGATTGAAATAAGTTTTATAAGAGTTTTATAAAGGTGTTTAATAATATACAAACAAATTTTTGTAACTGTATGTGCAGTAACTAACTCAAAATAAGGATAATTTTTAGAACTGCACTCAATAATTGTCCTTAGGTAAGAAAATTGTTAGGTCAGTTTAATTTCTGTAGAATAATTTATTGTGGTTGAGAAAGTGTAACTTTACCCATTTGAAGGGATGTTAGGGATGTTAAAGTTAGTCATTGTTACATAAAAAAATAAACTACTTGTTATTTTTTATTGTTTTCTACAATTTAAAATATCTTTTGAGATATAAACGATCAAAATTTGAGAAATGAGTTCAATTTGTTTTTATGAAAGGTGCAAACTAAAAAGCAAAAATAATATACTAAACCTAAAAATGTATCTCCTCCAGTTTTTAAGCAATTGTTTGTAAAATTTCTCAGTCTTATTATTGATGAATTTCAAACAATTTCTAGAAAACATATTTAAAAAAGAAAAAAATTGAATTAAAAAAGTTTCTTAATAATTTTATAAGTAGTTGTTGTGACATATTCAATACATGATATAATGATAAATTAATTAAACCTCCATATGGCCTTAATTGACTAAAAGTATATTACAGGGTGGTAAAAACTTAGAAAAACTAGATTTTGAACAAAAATCACTAAAAATCCTGGAAAGCCTGGAACTTTAAACCATTTTCTCATGTTTAAAGGTAAAATTTCAATTTGACTAAATTTTTTTATTATAGACATAATTTTTTTTGTCATAATCAAAAATTTTCCTTATTAAAAAACACATTTTAATAAGCTTTATAGTATTTTTTTAATGTTGTTATAATATTTAACGCAGTTTTATACTTTAAACTTTAACTTAATTTAAAAAAAAATAATAAAATGTACCTAAAACATACTTTCAAAAACCTAGAAGAAATTTCTCAAAAACAGTTGGCCACCCTGATATAAAGATAAAATTCATCAATTCAAAAATATATACTTTGATGCCATTTTGTATGACAAACGTTTGCATGACTAAAATTTTAGTAGTAATGAAATTGAAAATAACTTTAGATATAAACTCTGAAGCAATTGTGTACTTAAATAAAAAATAGAACAACAACCCAATAACTGATAACTGCCACCATAATGTATGCACATTTAATAAAAAAATATTAGTAATATTTTGTAGACAAACTGTAAAAAATCAAAATCAGAATTTAATATTTAAAAATCAGCATATCAACTACTGTCATAAACCTAGTATAAAAAGTTATTAACAAAAGTTAGTATTATTTTAAACTATTTTTAAAGCCTGTTTTTATAGTACACCCATCTTACAATTATGTTTTCCATAAGTGTAAATATGAAATCATTATAAACAAGGATTAAGAGAAAAAATCTGTTTGTTTTAAAATAAAACTTAGTTAATATTATTCTTGCCTCAGTAACAGGACTTTATATTAAAATCAGTATACATGACAATTCAAGTTAAGGTAACTAAAACGAAAACTTAAATGTATAAAAACAAATTCCTATGAAACTTTTAAGGGTGATTTAGTTTCTCTAATCATATTACTTTCTATTTATTTGTTTATTTATTTATATACAATAGTATTACAAAATTTATAATAGGATAACAATACAAGATACTTTTAAATTTAAAATAGTAAGATTAGAAAAATCAATCTAGAGCAATTATTATTTTTTGCCTTAAAAGTAGGTGATTTTTATGTTATTTTAGGAAACCACTCATTAAGTTAAACTAAAAGAGCCTTGAAATATACTTCAATCTGCAATAGTTGGTAAGTACACAACTTGATATTTCAATCAGCTCCTTTGAAAAACTTTAAGCAAATAAATTAAAGCCATAGCATAGGAGGTATTAAACAATTTTTTAACCAAAATAACATAGACTTTGAAATAAGAAAGATAAGTATGTAAACTATAAGTAAAATTTTATATAATATAGAAACTAAAATAATTTTTTGAGATATAGTCAGCTTTGTAAAAAGATATTGTTACAAATGTATGGCCACATTTTTATAATTTTTATTTTTTCTTAAAAATGTTAGTCTACTAAAAATTCAAAAACATTTTGTTTTTGAGCTAGAGACTTAAATTCCACAGAAATTTTTTTTTATAAGTCTTAAAACTTATGTATTGAGTTTATTACTACAACATATTTAACCAAAAAAAAACATTTTTTTCTTTTTCAAAACGGTATTTAAACATTCTAATAGTTTAATTTTTAACAGTTTTTATCTGAGTTTTTGATTGAAGTGCATATCTAAAAAATATATTGGAAGAGCTAAATTTATATTATTCAGTCTATTTTCGTACTTTTAGTAAATGGTCCCATAAATAATCTATTTATCTCTCTTACTTTGCTAGCTTTAATCTCAAAATTTACTTTGAATTTTCAAAACGGTAAAAAGGAACTGGTAGTTGAGTTATTTAAATAAAAAATAACACAACAATAAAAAATGTTTTTGCCCCCCTCCCTATGCCGTTAATTTGTGGTTATCCATTAAACAATTTTATATATTACTGAACTAATATTACTAAGCTATCAATTAGTAATTCTTTAAAACAAAGAAGTTTATGATGCAATTTTTTAAATATTAACCCTTTTGGTTCTAAAAGTTCATTCACAGATTGAATAAAATGCAAACGTAAATTTCTAATTAGTTTAAATGCAAATAAGTATTTGCTTTATTACAAGACAAAGTATAACTTGAAATGTGTTCAAAATTTCTACATTGTCTTTTTGTACATCTTTTAATTCAACAGTTTGACTAATATTAATCTAAAAACACTCTTTATAACTTAATAAATTAATTTTAATTAGTTTTTAAATCACAATCGTTTGTATGATCAGTATTGTTCATTTATTTTCCATTACCTTGAAAACTCATATTTTGTTTTATTATTTAGTATTAAATATTTTTGTTTTGTTGAAATAAAACTTGATGTATAAAAATATTTAATTGTTTTATGTTTGTTTCCAGAAATACTAATAAACTTTTTTAGATGAAAATTTCGACTTTCAAAAAGAAAATGCTGCTTCAAAAAGTTATAAAGTGTAAGTTTAATTTGTAAAAAATTCAGACTTGTCATATTTTTAAAGTTTCTTCAAAATGTTTAGTAAAACATTGAGCAATTTAAATTTTGAACCTATATTAAAACTATGAATAACATATTATATTATATATTAGTATTTTTACTTTGTAAAAGATTAAAACTTAAAATACATAGAACAAATTATACATCAACATAAATTAAAAGTTGTTTTAACCTTTCAAATGTTTTTCCTTGAACTTTTTTTTAACTTGATTTCAGTTTAAGGAATGTTAGAGTTAATTTTTAATGTAATTCAAATCAGTAAAAGTAGAAATACAATTAATGTTAAATTATCTGTTGAACAGAAATTAGCAGTTGTTTTACTTAATTTATTTGTTTAATTAAACTAAAACTATTTTAGTATTTCGAACAAAAAAAAAAAGAATATTATTACTATTATTATTATTGTTGTTGTTATTGTTGTTGTATTTTTAGGTATTCTAGCTTTATTAACAATAATTTTTTCAGTTTAATGTCCTTAATACTCTATTTTAAAATTTTGTAATCGACAAATTTCTTATTATTATGTTAGTTTTTGGCCACTTGACTGGATTATTGTGTGTATTGAAAAACCTGCAACTAATTTGCACATATCAAAACAAGACTAATAACAACAAGATGTAATTTTATAATGATCAAGTTTTAATTATTATTGTTTTTTATTTATTTGTTGTATGTTTGGGTAAGGTGGGTTAGGGTGAAATGTATAGATTTAAAAATAAATTATTTAAATTAAAAAAGTCTTGTTAAGATATATGCAAATTAGTTGCAGGTTTTTGATGTACTTGATTTTTTTGCATTAAATTGTACATAACATTATTTTTATTGTAAGCATACTTTGATAAGAAAAAAAAACCTTACGGCTAAAAAAAACGAAACGAAATGTGATATTTACTCAGTAACAACTTATAATGAAAAAAAGTACTGCAATCTTTCTCTAGCTGCTTAAGCAATACACACATGTAAGTCTGTTGAGTTGTTGTATATATAGAACAGTATACTTTCGTACAATATTTGTCAATTTCAAATAAAACTTTTGACCAAAGATAGTTTAAACAATTTTTTTTTCGGTGCATAACTTATTTAAAAAATATAACAAAGCACATTTCGTTTTTTCTTAAATTTTTTATACAATTACTTGAATACTTTCGAAGTAAGTTATGTCAAAAATTGTATCTTACTAAATTAAACTGAATTGAACTTGAAATAAAATTATGCTGTAGTTTAAAGTTTAAAAACATAAAACTACGTAATAATCAAGTGTATAAATTAGATAAATGCTAATACTAAAGAACTTTGCTGCACTAATAAAACTTGTTAGATTAAGATCAAACTAATATAAGCCATGAAAAAAATGTAAATAAAACTACCTTTTACTAACCTTTTACTTTAAAATTACTTAATATAAGGATTCTGCTTACATAAACTAGGTCTTTAAGATTGAATGCATAAGGTTTCTAGAATATGTAACTGAAAAGAGTTCTCCGCTCATACTAAAACTGAAAAGTTCGCTTCTTTATAATTTCTTGCACACTCATGATTGTTCAACAAATGTTGTCACTAAATTTAAAGTTATTTATAAACTCTAAAATGCCCTCATTGCCACAAGCATTGTTGGTTCAGTGGTAGAATTCTCGCCTGCCACGCGGGAGGCCCGGGTTCGATTCCCGGACAATGCATTTTTGGGAAAATAATTTATATTAAAGTTACTATTAACCATAAGACAAGAAAAATTGTTTTTAAATATATTAGTTTAGGACTAAGTGTGTTTAAAACTCTTTCTAATTAATTTTAAACTAAAATTATTTTTTGTTTTTAAATTTTTAAGCTGTAACACCAATGTGTCATTTTCCCAAACAATATCCATTGAATACAGTTTAAATGGTTCATATATTATTCAATTTTAAAAGCTAAAGTTTTTTTAAATAAATTAACTAAGAAGTAAATGTATTGCGACAAAATACAATTTTCAGGGCTGTTATTAAACGATAAAAAGGTGCGCCCAACGTGGGGCTCGAACCCACGACCGTTGGATTAAGAGTCCAACGCTCTACCGACTGAGCTAGCCGGGCACGTACGAGACTAACTATATACAGTTTATATAGCCTCTGTGACGATGTAATGACGTAACAATAATTTAATAACTTCAAAAATGGGCTCGTCCGGGATTTGAACCCGGGACCTCTCGCACCCAAAGCGAGAATCATACCCCTAGACCAACGAGCCGCTTATCTGACTTTGTCTTGTTCGGTTTTTATTCATGTTACGTGTATTATGACGCAATATAGAAGATGTTGTTGTGGTGTTTGTTAAAACTGCGTTTTATAGTTATTAAAAATCTGTTTTTAGTTTAAATTTAACTAATGCAGTACACGGTACAACTTATATTGTTTACTTAAAACTCCTAGTTTAAGATTTTAAAATAGTATTAGTGTGTACCAAATAATTATTTTCTGTGTAACTTTAAACAAAAATAAAACTTTGCATTTTAATTTTGCTAAAGATATATAAATATTAAATAATTTGGTCTAGTGATTTATACTTACTAATTTAATACTTGGATGCAAGACATGAAAGGTCTTAAATGTCTTAAATTACGTTTCTGTTCACATTAGAAATTAGATTAATAAGCAAAAGTTACAGTTACAAAATTTATTTATGGCTTTTAACTTACTAGAACAAAATGATTAGTTAAAGACATATTTAAGAAATGATTGACATTGGAAATAAATGAGTTATGTACATATTAAATTTTTTATTCACAGTCAAAATCTTTACTTTCGAAACTCCTGTGCTTTTAAAAAAAAAGTTATGAAAATAGTATCAGTTAGTTATCAGTAAGTATCAATAAGGTCTATTTTTAGTTTAAAGTAAAGTATAAGTTAAGAAACTGTGTTAAATATTATAAAATTATTGAAAAGATACTGTAAAGCTACTTTAAAACAGTTTTAAAAAAAAAAAGTTTAGATGATAACAAAAAGTTTTTTATAATATGATATACTTTCTGATTCAAATCGAAAATTTAGTACTGAAAATGTGAAAATTGTTAAAATTCCAGGTTTTTTTTCTAAATTTCCCAAATTTTAGGTTTTTTAACCTGAACTATCAAATTCCAGGTTTTTCCAGGATTCCAGGTAAAGTGGAAAACCTGTATATATCTATATCGGGGCTTCCACAAAGTCAGGAAAAAATAGGGATTTAAAAAAAAAACAGGAATTTTAACAAAATTTGAAAAAACATCAGATATAATCAGTTCAAATTTACAAAATTCCTTATTTTCCAAAGGCTTGTGAAAAAATTAATTAAATATCTTTTAAAGTCATACTAAAATTGCAAAATTTACCTAGAAAATTACAAAATTACTAAATTCCAAATTATTACTAAAGTGAATAAAAAGTTTAATATGTAAATAACTCATTTATTTCCAATGGCAATCATTTCTTAAATTTGTCTATAACTAATCATTTTGTTCTAGTAAGTTAAAAGCCATAAATAAATTTTGTAACTGTAACTTTTGCTTATTAATCTAATTTCTAATGTGAACAGAAACGTAATTTAAGACATTTAAGACCTTTCATGTCTTGCATCCAAGTATTAAATTAGTAAGTATAAATCACTAGACCAAATTATTTAATATTTATATATCTTTAGCAAAATTAAAATGCAAAGTTTTATTTTTGTTTAAAGTTACACAGAAAATAATTATTTGGTACACACTAATACTATTTTAAAATCTTAAACTAGGAGTTTTAAGTAAACAATATAAGTTGTACCGTGTACTGCATTAGTTAAATTTAAACTAAAAACAGATTTTTAATAACTATAAAACGCAGTTTTAACAAACACCACAACAACATCTTCTATATTGCGTCATAATACACGTAACATGAATAAAAACCGAACAAGACAAAGTCAGATAAGCGGCTCGTTGGTCTAGGGCAGGGTTTCCCAAACTCATTTACTAAATCGCCCCCTTTTCAGTAATTTGAAAAAAAATCGCCCCCCCTGATTTCACAAAGTAGTTTTTCTTTTGAGTACAAACTTTTGAGCTAAAAAAAGTTGTGTTCGAAATGTAATTTAGTCTGGTACTTCTTATGCACGCATTTTTGTGTTCAAAGTAGTTTACAGGGCTTGAGAAAATAATTTACAGTTATTTTCTTAGAAGCCCAGTAAAGTGTTTTAAAATACTTAATTATTAAAAAGCCTTGTTTTATCTGTAATCAATCCTGTTTAAATATGAACTGTTTTGAAACTAATGAAACTTTTAGGTCAGTGGTGGACAATTTTTGTAGTCAGCAATTCATATTTACTAAAAAATCTTTTCTAGTTTCAACTCGTTAAAAAAATGTAATTGCGGGCTGTATGATTTAAAAATATAACAAATAAGAAAATTAAAAAACTCGAGCAAAATTGTAATAAACTCATGTACTATTATTGTGATCTAGGAAATAGTATTGTGAACTGAAAACGAAATGAAAGCGTATTTCAAAATATTAAGTATCAAAAATCTAAATTTTATTTATTATGCACAAGTAGTTTTCAATTTACTTAGCGGGTCGAAATTCGACTGGATCTGCTACTGTATCTGAGCCATCTACATTACATTACCCATCTGAAATCTTAACTGAAACCTGACATTATAATAATATCTCATATAACAAATTTCGGACATTTAGAAGTTAATACTAAGTAACTTATTTAAGCTGCACAAAATACTTAAATCATTTTATAAATAGGCATATTCTAAAATAACTATACCAGAGATTAAAACAACTAAAAAAAAGAACAGTTTATTATACACATAATTAAATAAAAATTAAAAGTTAATTTCTGATCTAGTTTGAGGAAGTTTGACCGACTGGTTGATTTTCTCGCATGAAAAGTGGTTTTATCAACAGCTTCAGTTAATGCAGTAAATTTATTAATTTCTATATTAAGATATATTGTAAGCAAGTTAATTGTAAATTTAAAAATTTAATTTTAAACTTTTTAAACTATTTGTTTCGTAGTAGAATACCATGAAATAGTACTCGACTTGGAATAATCTTTAGAGAACTAAACCTTAATTCTAACATTTTTTTTCTTTATTTAAATTCAAAAAAAAATCCAATGTTTTACACTTAATTCTGTGAACAGAAAGTAATCAATTAAAAAAAACTTTTAACTAGGTTAAACTTTTGTTTTGTAACTGTAGCAGTCTTTTTGATGGCTTATTTAATTTTGTTTGAAAAGTTTCTTTTTCTAGCTATTAGCCCATAATAATTTAACAGAGGAAAATAGTTAAAAACTAAAAGCTAGTGTTGAAGTATTAAAATAAACTAAGTATATTCTAATTGCTAATATTATTAAATTAAGAAAAAACAAAAAACAGTTGTATTAATAGTCTAAAACTCCTTATATAATAATAGTTTTTTTAATAATAATCAATCAAGTTAGAAAATAAAATTGAGTTTAAGAAACTTTTAAATGAAAGAGTAGAAGTCATTTAAAATAGAGACCTCAAATTTATACTCTTTTAAAACCAAAAAAATCATTTTAGAATTTAAAACTTTAATGGTTATCAAAATTTTACAATCAGATAATAGTTATATAGTTATATAAGTTGTATACAGATTAAACAAGTAATAACAAAAACCTGTCAAATAAAGGTCTTTAAAACAAATATTTTAGTTTTATCACTATGCTATAAAAACTTTTAGTGTAATGTAAAACGACGAATATGAACTACAAAATTAACCAGGTCAAAATAAAACTATTAACAACTTTAAAACATAAACCATTTAATAAACATAGTAGACTTCCGCTTAACTTCGCACTTTGAAAAAAAATTAAAAAGTGCAAACTAAAAAATTTATTACCATATTTTATTTTTACGAAATGACAAATTTCAATATGTTATATGCAATAATGTTATGAATAAACATGAAATCCACTAAAACATAAAACAAACTTTCATTAAAATAAAACATATCTATATAAGCTAACAAATTTTATATATATTTTGTTTTAATAGTATTTGGTTAGTAATATACTTAACTTTAGTTATATATAAAAAAATATAAGTTTGCTCTTTTTATTTGGGTAAAAAGTGCGAACTCCAGAGGAAGTCCACCGTAATTAATATTTATTAGGCATTATGCAAACCTGTTGTAGAATAAATAGCTTAATAAAGTTGTTATTATAAAAAGACTACTTAAATACAGTACAAACAAGGTTAAATAAGAAGTTTTCAAAAGATCAAATCAAATTAAAAAACTTTCATAAAATAATGTCTGCTACTAAAGTCTAATATAATGTGAAGGATGAGGTTCATGACTGCTTGCAAGTTTTTCTAATCTGATTCTTAATCAGTAAAATAGAGCCTTAAGTCACCTCCTTTATAAATATCTAGATTAGATCTTTTGCTCAAGATGTTGATAACTGAACTGAAAGCTTTCTCAACAACATAGCTAGAAGGAAAAGCTATAAACAACAATCTAAATTCCTCTTAAATGATTGGATACTTTTGCCTTAGTTTTTGTTGAGTCCAAAAGCTTTCATATCGTTCTTTGAAAGAATTTACTTTAAGTTTAAGGTCAGTTTGTAAGTCTGAGAAGGTTTCCTGTATGTCGTTTATTTTAAAAGTATCTGCCTCGAAGGGATCCATATTTTATCTATATGATAGCTTTTTTGTGTCAAATCTAAATTTTACTACTTAATATGTTAAAATCGTTAAAAATTTCAGATTTTTTCCAGGTTTTTTTTTGCCGAACTTGTCAAGTTCCAGGTTTTTCCAGGTTTCTAGGTAAATTGGCAACCCTGTATAGTTTTATTTCTTAGTCTAACTTGGTGACTTTTCAAAAAACAACTGGATATCATGAGGTGATAGTTAATAAAAAATAACATAGATTTTTACAAACCATTTATGATCCCAAATAACATATATGTCAGGTTATAAAACAATGAGAGGGATTTCAATGATCTATGATATATGTAATTGTTAAACAAGGAAATATATGAATGAAAATATAGTATTTACTTGAAAGTAGGAGTCATAAGCACTTGATTTTTTTATATTTTTACATTAATAAAACAAACTGTTTTGTTTAAGTTTTACCTCAGGGTCAAATAATTAATAGCTAGCTAAAACTAGTAAAATAGCAAGAAAAAAAATAAAAATCTCATGACAGCCCAAAATTTTAAAATCGCCCCCTTTTCGCCCCCTTACTAGTTATCGCCCACCCTTTCGCCCCCTTACTAATTATCGCCCCCTAAACTACTAAAATCGCCCCCAGGGGGGCGATATCGCCCACTTTGGGAAACCCTGGTCTAGGGGTATGATTCTCGCTTTGGGTGCGAGAGGTCCCGGGTTCAAATCCCGGACGAGCCCATTTTTGAAGTTATTAAATTATTGTTACGTCATTACATCGTCACAGAGGCTATATAAACTGTATATAGTTAGTCTCGTACGTGCCCGGCTAGCTCAGTCGGTAGAGCGTTGGACTCTTAATCCAACGGTCGTGGGTTCGAGCCCCACGTTGGGCGCACCTTTTTATCATTTAATAACAGCCCTGAAAATTGTATTTTGTCGCAATACATTTACTTCTTAGTTAATTTATTTAAAAAAACTTTAGCTTTTAAAATTGAATAATATATGAACCATTTAAACTGTATTCAATGGATATTGTTTGGGAAAATGACACATTGGTGTTACAGCTTAAAAATTTAAAAACAAAAAATAATTTTAGTTTAAAATTAATTAGAAAGAGTTTTAAACACACTTAGTCCTAAACTAATATATTTAAAAACAATTTTTCGTGTCTTATGGTTAATAGTAACTTTAATTCAAATTATTTTCCCAAAAATGCATTGTCCGGGAATCGAACCCGGGCCTCCCGCGTGGCAGGCGAGAATTCTACCACTGAACCAACAATGCTTGTGGCAATGAGGGCATTTTAGAGTTTATAAATAACTTTAAATTTAGTGACAACATTTGTTGAACAATCATGAGTGTGCAAGAAATTATAAAGAAGCGAACTTTTCAGTTTTAGTATGAGCGGAGAACTCTTTTCAGTTACATATTCTAGAAACCTTATGCATTCAATCTTAAAGACCTAGTTTATGTAAGCAGAAAAAGCTGGCATACCAAACTAGACTTTTTAATCCTTATATTAAGTAATTTTAAAGTGATAGGTTTCTCAAAAAATTTTAAAAAAGTGTGGTATTATTTTTATTTTTTATCCCTGGTTTATATTTGTTTGATTTTAATCTAACAAGTTTTATTAGTACAGCAAAGTTCTTTAGTATTAGAATTTATTTAAATTTTACACTTGAATATTACGTCATTTTGTTTTTAACTTTAAACTACAGTATAGTTTTATTTCAAGTTCAATTCAGTTTAATTTAGTAAGGTACAATTTTTGACAAAACTTTCTTCGAAAGTACTCAAATAATTGTAAAAAGTATTTAAGAAAAAATGATATGTGTTTTGTTATATTTTTCAAATAAGTTATGCACCGAAAATAAGTTGTTTAAAATATCTTTGTTATTTGTCAAAGTTCTCATTTGAAATTGACAAATCGTTTACGGAAGTATACTGCTCTATCTATATAAAAATTCAACAGACTTACATGTGTGTATTGCTTAAGCAGCTAGAGAAAGATTGCAGTACTTTTTTTCATTATAAGTTATTACTGAATAAGTATCACATTTCGTTTCGTTTTTTTTCAGCCGTAAGGTTTTTTCTTTTATCAAAGTATGCTTAGAAGAAAAATAATGTTATGTACAATTTAATGCAAAATGTTCATGTTCATCAAAAACCTGCAACTTATTTGCATATATCTAAACAAGACTTTTTTTTAAATTTAAATAATTTATTTTTAAATCTATACATTTAACCCTAACCCACCTTACCCAAACATATAACAAAAAAAAAAGAAAGACACAAACACGAGTAGTTTAAAACATTTTTCTAACAGTTGAAAACATTTTTTTAATAGTTTAAAACATCTTTTTAAAATAACCTTTTCCAAACTTTCCAAAATGCATAAATTAACAGCTACAGCGTGTTTTTCAAATTCAGCTAACTATACAATAAACTGTATCATTACTACGTCATAATTATTTAAAAAAAATTCAAAATCCAAATTTCTGTTTACTATTTTAATAAACTGTAGCTTACTGAGGATTACATGAAACTTTTTATTCTATGTACAAAACAGCTGTCTAAACTTTTGTTTTTATATAAACAGATAAATATTTAGCTCCCATTCAGTTTGTCGAGCACTATCGACCAGAACTTTTTATAAAATATTTTATGTGTATATAAGTATATGTATATTCATAATAAAGCTTAAAATGCGTAAATATAGTTTAAAATTTATTGATGATTTTAGTAAATAATAATGTGATTCATAAAAATAATTTTCTTTAAAACTACAAATGCAGGCTTAGTTTACTTAAAATCCATGTAGTGTAGACTATTGTATTGCATATAACTACTCAACAATTATTTGTCAGCTACTTACAAACAGTAGATTTAGAATCGCTTGTATATGATTTCATTCACAAGTCGTTGTGGCCGGTGCTTAAGGCGATTGTCGAGAAATTAATGGACGAGCACATGCTCGAATCCTGCCGACGGCGTTTTTGATCTATTATCATCGAAGCTTATTCATTACTTATAGCAGAAAAAAAACCAAACAACATAAAATTAAATTAATATTCAAACAAACAGACAATCGAAATACATGGTGCCTGCCACTCAGACCAACTCGGTTTTTTCAAAACTTCCCAGCATCGAGTCTTCGCCCATTTCAAAAAAGCTAAACAGGTTCCAACCTCCCCTCAATAACAATAGTAACAAATTTCGAAGGAAAGCAGTGCAGAAAGTCACTTCAATGCAAAAAATTAATGATGCTTCACCGCCTAGAAAGAAACAGTAATTTTGTTATTCATTACTTATACATAAAACAGCATAAGTTTTAAGGTTATTTTTTTGGAATTTAATCTTTAACATATATTGAATAGTTATTAATAAATATGTTTTACTAGTTTAGAATAAGAGTTGAAAAATAATATATAGCACAACTAAAGATAATTATGATTTATTTTTTATAAAACTCATAGCTACATAACTAATTAATAGTATAACTTAAATAAATTTACTTATCTCAAGAAGTTATTTTAAATACAATTTAATAGATAACTAAGCATTAGATTACGACATTGTACAGGTTTTTTCCGTCAGTAGTTCCCGAATCGCCAGTGAAGACAAACAGCCAATCAGGCAAGCGTTTTGATCAGTCACGTGACAAGTTTTTCGACCAATCAACTCATGAAAAGTCGTCTTTCTACAAACCGGATAAGTTCACCCTGCCTACGTACAACGGACCCAACGGAACTTTCAGAAAAGAAATTAGTTTGAGATCCGTCGAGGAACTGCGTAAGTTTTATATTTTGATGTTTTGTTTTGCTGGTTAAAATTTGATTTGACTTCATATTTTATTTAGCATCAAATTTTTCTTTAAAACTTCTTGTAAATTTTATTTATGTTAGTTTTCAGTTGCATTTAAGTATACTTTTATTGAAGTTAAGACATTAGCAGCATTACACCAAGTTAGTATGTACTTGTATGAATATTTTCTAAGTGTTTAGTATCTATGTAATTTAATAAAATTTTATTACTTATTTTTTTGTTTGAGCTGTTCAAACTTTGTTTACCTAAATTAATTTTTCAGCTGAAAAATACCAACAAGTTTTTTCAAACTTTTCAAATTTCAACGCTGTTCAATCTATTGTTAGTTTGTAACAATTATATTTAGCTCATTTAAGTATATAATATTTATTAACAATTTTTAGCTAACTTGATTGCAATCTAAGTAATTTAAAGCTAGCAGGCTTCTAACTGAACTAAAATTAGTGTCAAAATTTATTATAAAATAATTTATAAATTATTCTATTACATCATTAATAAAAAACATTTTGTTTACTTAACTACTTTAAGCTGCAAATAGTATGAAATAAAATTGTAAGTTAGAAAAGTATAAGGTTAACATACAAAATATTTTGAAAACTGAAAGTTTATTTAAAGCTTTTATCTTTGCTTAACTTTAAAGTAAGTCAAAAATGATAAAATTTAGTTCTGCACTCATTTACTTAGATTAAATGATAAACGTCAGACTTTTCTTTTTTTTAAGTTATATTTAAAAAAACAAGTAACTAAAATAAATGCAACTGTGCAATCTGCTGTTTATTAAAATGTGCACAAAGTTTTTAAATTGTTTATTAAGATGGTTAAAAGCAGTTTTGACTATCTATTTACAAATTATTTATTTTCTTATTTGAAAATGAAAAAAACAATTGATACTAAGATTAGTGTTAATAGCATCAAAATATCTATTTAATTGTCTAGTGCTCACAAAACTTTTTACTTAAATTTTACTGTGCACAAGTTTGAACATCATAAGAAATACTGCTTTTTTAAACTGAATTTTCTCTGTCTATAAAATGTAGAGTTTTCTACAGAATTTGTAAGTATTATAATTTATTTTATGAGACAACATGCAAAGAAAAAACTGTGTCCAACATGAATTTATATGTTAATTATTTCTATCCATAGATATATATCTTATGTATAAATAAATATGTAGTTTTTACATTACTTTCGTTATTATTTTAACTTATCAGTAATATCTTGCAGTTTATCTATGTAGTATTATTGCATAAAACTAGTTTAGTAAATTAGTAAATTTGTCTATATTGTAATATTGATTGTAAACTTGTCTTAAATTGAAAAGGAATTTTAATAAATTACTATGATAAAACTAAACCATAAAGCAACAACAGTTTTAGCATTATGATATAACCTTACTTAATATTTTTATGAGTTGAGTATTAATGTAAGTTTAGTATTAAGAGTTTTATTTTACTAAAATTTTAAAAGTAAAGATAATAACATGGAAGCATTAAAAGAAATAGTTACTCAAAAGTCCAATTACTAATAAAGAGAGTCAATATAAAGTTTAGAAAATTTTTAAGTCAGTTGCTGTAATTGATAGCTTATTTATACTGTGGTTTAAATACTTGTTGTATTTATTTAAAACATAACACGGTTTATTTAAACAATGTATCCCATTTAATTTTAATTAAAAATGATAATTTAGTTTTACACCGATTGTGAAAATAATACGACTTTTAAAATTGTAATAAACATGTCAGAAGTGGGATTCGAACCCACGCCCACAATTGTGGACCAGAACACTCATCATCGCATTGCGATGAAGCAATATGCTTGAGTTTGGCGCCCTAGACCACTCGGCCATCCTGACTTGTGATATATTGAGTGAAGTAGCGTATATATAGTATGACGTAACAATGCGACGTTTAAATAAATCAACTACCAATAAATAAAACAACTTTGGTCTGTTTAACATGATTAAATTTGCAATCTTAATCAATATAATATTTTTTTTAGGTATTTGATACAGTAGTGTATAGAGACGAGCCGTTCGTTGTTTGTGCTCCGACTGGTTCAGGTAACAATATTGTATTTTTATTAAAGTTTTTAATTTGTAATACTTATGTATATATATAATATATTTATTACATACATATATATATATTTAATTATATAATAAACAATATTTTTATACAGATATTTCGTATATGAGATATTTTTATCTCATATATACCTCAGTAAAGCTTTAATTGTTTAAACATGTTTTGCAAAAATTTATAATTTAAAATTTTTATAAAATATTATGACGTAGTAATAATGACGGTTTTTATGCATTAAGTTGATTTTTCAAAATACGCTGATTTCAATTTTGTTATTGGTTTAAGAATTTGTGCTTTTTGAAAAAGTTTTAGCAATTGCTCTTAAACATGTTTGATAACCCAAAGTTTTACTGAGGAATATATGAGATATAAATATCTCATATACGAAACAGCTGTATAAAACTGTTGTTTATTATATATTTAAATAAATATCTAGCTCAATATAACTTGTCGAGCACTATTAGTAGTATGTATATATATATTAGTTTTATTTAGTTCCAGGTAAGTTTATATGCTTACGTTAATTTTTCAATATTTAATATGTTCATTATTTAATTTCAGGTAAAACTGTTCTGTTTGAACTCGCAATAATCAGGCTGCTTATGACAAGCAGACAAGAAAATTCCAACAAGAACAAAATCATTTACAGTTGGTATATATTTATGTTTTTTATTGTTGAAGTAATTGGTTTTGGTTTGTTTCTGGTGGTTATTATTGTAGATCGTATAGTAGATATTAAACACCTTTGGTTAGTTAAATTTTGTTTTTAACTGTAATGACTATAAAATTCAAACTAAAGTAAAACAGCCAATAGAAGTTTTTAATTAATCAAAAAAACATTTTATAAGTTCACTAAAGTAAACTACTAACGAACATAAAAAATGTTAGATACTTCTACTGGTTTTTTGAAATCATAAAAAGAATCTAACATTTCAAATTACTTTAGGTAAAATTTATAAATTAAGTATTATAATCTGTATTTTAAACTTGAAAGGATCATGACATAAAATGTATTAAACTTAGTTTAAAATTTAAAGATCAAAATAAAATGTTTGTAAAAGTTTAAAAGGTTCTTTAGTCATAAAATTAATTTTTAGTTAAACTAGTTAAATTGAAACAGCTGGTTTCAGATTAATAAAAAAAAATTTAGGTCAATGAAGCGTAATATAATAAAACTTTTTTATTTAAAATTAATTTTACTTTACCCTAAAGTTATTTAATAAAATTGTTTATCAACATCCAGTCTGGTATTTCATTTTATTTTTCATAAAGTAGGTTTAAAAATATAAATTAATGACAACAATACTACTTACAACAATAAATTTTTAAAGATTGTAGAATTAATTTAAAAAAAATAATGTTAACGTTTTAGTGGCGCCTGTGAAAGCTTTGTGTAGTGAGCGATACGAAGATTGGAAGTTGAAATTTCAACCGTTGGGACTCAATTGCTTGGAAATGACTGGAGACACTGATGTTGAAAATTTGTGGCAAATGCAGAAAGCCGACATAATACTAACAACACCCGTTTGTTTGTTAATTAATCAATAATTAATGTTTGTTAATTAATGAATAGATGTTGAAATGAATTAGTGTTACTATATAACGATAGAAGTTTTTGATTATTATACGTTAAAATACTTTAATGATGATATAAAACTGTTGTATGTCAAACTCAAGTTTAACTAAAGTCATCCTGCATATTTATTAATGGAAGTTAAACCATCTGTCAATGAATAACTTCTTTTACTAGTTTTAACAAGTACGGTAAAAAAAGTGCATGCGTTGGCCCGGGTCTAAATAATTCTGGACTAAAATGGCCTTTTTACAGGAAAAATGGGACAGCATGACGCGGAGATGGCGGGAAAACACGTCGTTTGTGAAACAAGTCTCCCTCTTTCTCGTAGACGAAGCTCACTTGTTGAATGACGAAACCAGGGGCGCTACTATGGAGGTTGGAAAATCAACATAACATTTAAAGCTTATAAAATTTTGTTGATTCACTAAACGACGGAACCAGGGGCGTGTTCTGCTGTATTTATTACTCAGCTAATAAATATTAAAGGCAGTCTGGACAACAATAAGTTGATCTGTTTGTATATTTAATTTAAGTCTAATAATACTACAGGCAGTGATAAGTAGAATGAAGACAGTTAGGACGGTGTTTAAAGAAATGAAGTTGAGATTTGTTGCAGTTAGCGCCACAATACCCAACACACAAGACATTGCAGAGTGACTTGGAAGTAAACAAAATCCCGCCGTCAAATTCAAGTATAAATCAGTTTTATTTAATACTAAATTAACAGACAAAGAACTTCACCATACAACTAAATCCAAGACAACCAACGACTGGTTTTGTTTTTAACAGTAAAAATAGTAATAATAAGTTTTATGCCATTAGTAACTTTGCTGTTAGGTTCGAGTTTAATTTAGAGTAAACTAAACTTTTAAATATAAATGAGTTTTGAAAATTCTCTACACAACTAATACAATTTTTATTCTAATTGTGTAAAAATGTATACAATTTTAAGTTGTTTTTGATAATTAATTAAAAGTATTATAGCATGGATGAAACGTACAGACCGGTGCAATTGAGAAAAGTTGTGTTGGGATATCCGAAGCACAACTACAAAACTGCCCTATTCAAATTTGATATTAATCTCAACTATAAGCTAGTAAATGTCATTCAAACTTATTCGGAAGACAAACCTACTTTAATTGTTAGTCTAAATTAAAAGCGTATATGCTAGTATATTATGCATAGTATTGATTTATTTTAAACGTCATTAGAAACATTGCATATAAAACTTTATATTAAGTGGGTAGGTTCCAAAAATGCACGAAGGGACACTTTTGCACGGATTGATTAATTTTTAAAATTAGTATGAGTTTACTTTCATTTTTTTTTACTATCACTATTACCCCTTACCCTTGGTCGGGAACTTGAAAAAAAAAAATCTTATTTCTTGTAAACTATCACTGTTACCCCTAACTTTTACACTAGGTCAGTAACTTTTTTTTCTTCTTCATCTATTATTATTTTATTAAATATATTTTTTTTACTATAGCTGTTACCCTTAACATTACCCTTGGTTGATTTTTAAAGTAATATTATTCTTTTTATTAAAAAATCGTTTTTTTTTACTATCACTATTACCCCTTACCCTTAGTCGGTTTTCTATTTTGTTATTATTTTTTACGATCGTGCAAAAATATCACTCGTGCAAAAATGTCTTCGTGCACATTTAACCCGTCCCCATATTTTAAGTACTAGTTGTTATTTTGAGTGTTTGTAATCGAGTACCGACTTTAATGTTGAGATATGGTATATTTAAGAAATTATATAAGAATGAAAATAAATAAAAAATGTTAAAGATAGAACTAAGTTATTTTAACTTACAAAACTATCAGCAAATTGATATACACATTTTAATGGTATATCAGTAAAGATTTTGGTTTTTATAAACTCATAAGTCAACAGTTATGCATTATGACGTGATAATCAGTTTTATATTCACAATAATCAACCGGTTGTCGTGAGCCTGGCTAGCTCAGTCGGTAGAGCGTTGGACTTTTAATCCAACGGTCAGGGGTTCAAGTCCCCTGTCAGGTTTCCTTTTTTTTTAAACATTGACTTAATTAATTAATATTCAAATCTCATTAAAGTTTCTAAATAAACAAAATTGTTTGTTAGATTTTAAATGCTCAATTTGATATTATGCTTTAGTTGGCTCAATTTGTATTTAATTTATGATAATCAATAAAATTTTAATCAAATTTATATGATTAAAAGACACAAAAAAAGTACTTGTTAAAATGTAAATTTAACTAGTATACATTTATTTGATAACTTAAGACATATTAGAATTGTTAATAGAAGTTTTTTTTTTGATTATTGGAAATATATACATTGGAAATAACTTATAAAAAAAAAAGAAATAATTACAAATTAAATCGTTTAGCTGTAGTTACAAACTAATCAATTTCTTAAAAATGAAAACAATAACTGCTACTTAACTCCAATTAAATTTATTAAGCTGGCTTAATTTAACACCTTACTTTTTGTTACCCTTTTTTTTCACAATAGTTACAGTATAAATTTTATAAGAACTAATCAATATGAATATCTAAAAAGAAAGTGTTTTTAGTCTTGTAAAGTAACATTACAATTTTTTTTCAAATATTTAATCTTTAACATATCACACGAAATTTTTAATGAATTGTTTTAGAACAAAAAGTCTACTAGATTTTGTATTTTTTTTAATTTTTATCAAATTAAATATAAGCGCAATTAAATGTAAACACCCATAGAAATTTTTAGTATGTAAGTTTTAGAAATAAAAATATTAAATAACTTACAAAATTTATATATATGTATATATAATTAGACAAAGTATTATTAAAACTTTATCTTATACTAAATAATTCTACAAGAAAACGGGTTGTGAAACATCATTAATTTTAAACCAAAACAAGAGATTAATAAAATTAACTTAACCTTAAGACTTCACAGTTGTATGATAAACAGAGTTTTTATCAAGATAATTCCTTATGGTATTGTTGCGTCATAATACGCTAGTCAGAAATATAATGCTGATGAATGCGTTCCAAACGTGTGGCCGGTTAGCTCAGTTGGTTAGAGCGTCGTGCTAATAACGCGAATGTCGCGGGTTCGATCCCCGTACTGGCCACATATCTTCCTCGTTTGTATAGTGGTAAGTATTCCCGCCTGTCACGCGGGCGACCGGGGTTCGATTCCCCGACGGGGAGTTTTTTGCATACTTAATTTATTGGAATCGGTATTGTTATCCATAAACTATTTAATAACAAAATTATGAATTTATTCTTTCTAATCAAAATATATAATAACATAAGGTATATCAAATATTTTTTCAATTTATCTAATATTTTTCTAACAAGTGTTAGTAGCCTAAAGAACATTTTCAAGTATATAAAGTAAATATTGAGTTATTTCAACAAGTCTTCGTGGCGCAATTGGTTAGCGCGTTCGAATGTTAATCGAAAGGTTGGTGGTTCGAGCCCACCCGAGGACGTAATTTTATTTATTAAACATTGAAGAGTGTGCAAAATTTTTACACTGAGCGTGTTTTCTCACTTTCACACTTTTACAATAGTTTTAAGTTATTTTAAACATCCGATTCTTTAGATTGAGATTCTATCTTTTTATTTATACATAAGTATTTCTTATCTTTTTCGATCTTCAAAAAGTTCGTTTTAAATTACTAGTTAACCTTCAATACAAACTCATTATCAAATAACTAATATTAAATTGGATATACAAAATAGTAGGGTGGCAAAAAATCCTGGAATTTGAGAACATAGGCAAAATAAACCTGGATTTTGGTACAAAAAATGTAAGAAAAACCTTAAATTTTTTAAATTATAGTTTTTTAAACCTGATAGTCAAAATCAGCCAATTATTGACAAGAAAACCTGTTTTATATGGTTTTTCTGAAAAATACCTATGATGGAAATACTTTATTATTTTCTAAAAATTATATTAGAATCTAAATAAAAACAAATTATACAGTAATCTTCCTTTATTCTACCAACATATGTTTCTGTGTGTCAACAAATCAACACACTTCAACTGTATAATTTGTTTTTATTTATATTCCAGTGAAGTTGCTTTACGAGGATCTTTTGTTAGCAAACGATTAAAACTATATTTTGAACAGTTATTAGAACCATTAACCAACTGAGCTAACCGGCCACACGTTTGGAACGCATTCATCAGCATTATATTTCTGACTAGCGTATTATGACGCAACGATACCATAAGGAATTATCTTGATAAAAACTCTGTCATACAACTGTGAAGTCTTAAGGTTAAGTTAATTTTATTAATCTCTTGTTTTGGTTTAAAATTAATGATGTTTCACAACCCGTTTTCTTGTAGAATTATTTAGTATAAGATAAAGTTTTAATAATACTTTGTCTAATTATATATACATATATATAAATTTTGTAAGTTATTTAATATTTTTATTTCTAAAACTTACATACTAAAAATTTCTATGGGTGTTTACATTTAATTGCGCTTATATTTAATTTGATAAAAATTAAAAAAAATACAAAATCTAGTAGACTTTTTGTTCTAAAACAATTCATTAAAAATTTCGTGTGATATGTTAAAGATTAAATATTTGAAAAAAAATTGTAATGTTACTTTACAAGACTAAAAACACTTTCTTTTTAGATATTCATATTGATTAGTTCTTATAAAATTTATACTGTAACTATTGTGAAAAAAAAGGGTAACAAAAAGTAAGGTGTTAAATTAAGCCAGCTTAATAAATTTAATTGGAGTTAAGTAGCAGTTATTGTTTTCATTTTTAAGAAATTGATTAGTTTGTAACTACAGCTAAACGATTTAATTTGTAATTATTTCTTTTTTTTTATAAGTTATTTCCAATGTATATATTTCCAATAATCAAAAAAAAAACTTCTATTAACAATTCTAATATGTCTTAAGTTATCAAATAAATGTATACTAGTTAAATTTACATTTTAACAAGTACTTTTTTTGTGTCTTTTAATCATATAAATTTGATTAAAATTTTATTGATTATCATAAATTAAATACAAATTGAGCTAACTAAAGCATAATATCAAATTGAGCATTTAAAATCTAACAAATAATTTTGTTTATTTAGAAACTTTAATGAGATTTGAATATTAATTAATTAAGTCAATGTTTAAAAAAAAAGGAAGCCTGACAGGGGACTTGAACCCCTGACCGTTGGATTAAAAGTCCAACGCTCTACCGACTGAGCTAGCCAGGCTCACGACAACCGGTTGATTATTGTGAATATAAAACTGATTATCACGTCATAATGCATAACTATTGACTTATGAGTTTATAAAAACCAAAATCTTTACTGATATACCATTAAAATGTGTATATCAATTTGCTGATAGTTTTGTAAGTTAAAATAACTTAGTTCTATCTTTAACATTTTTTATTTATTTTCATTCTTATATAATTTCTTAAATATACCATATCTTAACATTAAAGTCGGTACTCGAATACAAACACTCAAAATAACAAATTTGCCTTAAATCAGGTTTATTGGCAAAATAAATAGTAATAATATTTAAAATAAAAACAGACCGTAAAACTTGTTCTTTTAAAAACCTGGTGGAACTTTACCAAAAACATTTGGCAACCCTGTTGTAAAGGTTACATGTAAAGTGAAAAAAAAATCATTAAGACTCAAAAATTCTATCATATAGGAAAAAAACTCAAAAAATAAACAAATTTGAAGTAGCTTAACAATGTCTTTTCAATGTTGTTTTACTACTTACAGGGTTGCCACTCAGTCAAGAAAAGTCAGGAAATCAGGAAAAGTCAGGAAAATTTTTAAAAATGACAAAAGTCAGGAAAAGTCAGGAAAAAATGGGGGGTTTTGAAAAAAAGTCAGAAAAAGTCAGGAAATTTGATAAAGTTTTAAAAAAGTCAGATTTTGTCAGTTTAAATTTACAAAATTCCTTGTTTTCAAAGCCTTTAAATGGTATAAATTAGTAAAATATCTTTTATAAAACTGCAAAAATTTTCTATTAACATATTGAACAAGTACCCTACTTGAACAAGCAGATTTTGTAAGCTTTTCAGCAGTGATGATCTGTAGCAAGGACACTTTCATAGTGAAACTGGGATATATACACAAAAGTTTATCTAGCATGATTTTAGAATCAAAGTGTTTTTTGTTGAAGTAAATAATTGAGTTCTTTATAATTAAGCAGTTAGTTTAGTATTTTATGTAACAAGTTAATGTGTATACTGAAACGGAATGCAGACCAGATGAAGGAAACCATATCTTCATTAGATGAAGAGGTTGAAGTGCTAATAAAAAAACGGAGAAAATAAATTTTAGTAGATACATTTAAATACAGTATTTGATTAAGTTTTTTATTGTTTTAAGGTTTTATTTGTAAAAGTTCCTTATATGTTGTTTTAATTATTTAGATACATTTATGCTAGGAAATGCTAAGAAAATGCGTCTTTTTTCAGACAAGCTGTGTTTATAATGTAATAATACAAGTATTTTGCTAATACAGCTGTTTATTACAAACATCAATCATACACAGATGGTTTAAGTGATGTACTGGAAGTTTGATGATAGAATTCAGCAAAAAACTGTTGTTTTTAACCTGCATTAATATTAGGTTGAAAGCTTTATATAATTTCAAGTTTTAGATTATGTATTTTAGAATAAGTTTAATATAAGAGTTTGATTTAGAAAAGTCAGAAAATTTTGGTAAAAAGTCAGGAAAAGTCAGGAAATTTTTCTCAGCTTGATCAGTGGCAACCATGTACTTATGACAGTTTTTTTTTACCTTAAATTTAATTTTATACAAAAAAAAAACCAAAAAACTTGTTCTTTAAAAAACTTGAAAAAACTTTTAAACTCCTGATTTATGTAAAATTTAAATGATCTTAATTTATCTATTATATTTTTAACTGATTTTATTAATAGTAAAAAAATTTAAGAAGATTTAGTATGCTTTACCAATTAAACTTAGTAATCATATTATTTATATTAAAAGTAATAAAATGAAAACAATTGCTTCTTACAATACAATTCTGTATTTTAAACTTAATTTTTAGATGCTCATCAGCAAACTTCAGCTTTTTATGTTGATTTATAAAACTTACTGTATATACAGTTTAATATGCACACCTTTGTTTTAATTAAATTTCAAATTAATTAAATTGTTCAAAATATCTTAATTTATTTTTAAACACGCCAATTCGCACAATTTTTAATTTATATATAATTGTGCTTTCAATTAAACTTCTAAGAAATAAGTTGTACTAATTTATATAAATTTATAGTTTTGTTCAACAAGGAAAGGTGTAGAGCAAGCTGCAAACGTGTTGGCTGAAGATCTCGTATTGAGAATGTCACCCGAAACAAAACATCATCTGTCAACTCAGGCAGGACTCATCAGAAACAACAAGTTTTCAAATTAGCACTTTAACCGTATCAAAAATAATTATAAATTTTATTAAACTATATAGCTGAGTTTTAATTGGTGCCATCGTAAACAGAAGAAAGCATTTTAATATTTTATATTGTAGTAAGCTAAACTAATTAATTTTATTGCTGAGCTTTTATCCCAAGTTTATCAATATTTAAAGTAGTTTTAATTACGGCATTTTCAGCCACATCTATAATATTAATTTCTAACCATGTTGTCAGGTTGCGTGAACTAGTTGTATTGGGAATTGCAATTCATCACGCAGGAGTCGATTTTCACGACAGAAGCATCGTTGAAAAATTATTTTGTACCGGAAACTTACTCGTATTAGGTTTTGACTTGTTCATTTAATGTTTTTTTTAAAGTTTGGTCATTGTTTATGATATGTCAAAAAAGCTCGGCTTTTTATAAATGAAATAAGTTATAATATGTGTATCATTATTATTAATCTGTATCAAACCTAAATAATCTTCTTTTAAACTTGCATCTAACATTAACTTAATTTTATTAACAATGACCCATTTGATATTTTACAAATCAGTTTGCACGTCAACACTGGCGATGGGTGTGAACTTGCCGGCTCACCTGGTAATAATAAAATCAACTTGTCATTACGTGCAAGGCTGCTTCGAAGAATATTCACAATCAGAAATACTTCAGATGATTGGCAGGGCTGGTAGACCCCAGGTTATATATATATTTAAATTGTTTTTGTTCATTGCAATTTTTATATTTATTAATTTTTATAGTTTTCAAATAATTGAAATCAATATGTTATGTGTAAAAGTTGCAATGACTACTGACTTTTTCGAATGTCTCAAGTATTTGTTTGTATTATATTTTACACAATAAGAGAAAGTCGTTTGGTTCAGATAACTAGCGTAAAGTGTTAAAATGTAGGTGTTGAGCAACGAAAATTAACTTCGGTTACTCTGCAACTGTATACTTGTAAATTGTACTTTTGCATTAATTTTGATAAACCAGCACTTTTTTGTAATAAACTGTATGATAAATTTAAATTTATCAAAACATGTTTGTCAATTTTAATTGTTTTCTACAAAATATTCAGTTCGACACAAACGCCACAGCAGTTATAATGACTTCAGATGAGAACAGAGATTTGTACACAAACATGGTCAGTGGAAGTCAGATAATTGAGAGTTCACTTCACAAGTTCGTATTGAAAATAGTTTAAAAAAATTTAGTAAAATTTCGCTTCGTCACTGATAACTATACAAATAGAGTGAATAAAAAAAATCAATAAAAATAGTTTTTCAAACTATAATAATCAAAAAAAAAGACTTTATATAACAATATTAATCTTTTGTATAAATAGTTTAATGATCTATATAAAATACTTGAGAGCAACTTGGTATGGCATCAACATACTATCTAGTTTGTTGCTTTTTTTCTCACAGTAAACAAAATTAACATAATTAGTTTACTAGTTTATATAAATTATTTCTCCACAGCAACTTAGTAGAACATTATAAAGCGAATTTACTGATTATTTTCTCACAGCAACTTGATAGAGCATTTGAACGCGGAAATTGTCCTGTCGATGATCCAAGACGTCAGCATGGCTCTTGATTGGATCAGATCCACTTTCCTCTACATCAGAATTCAAAAGAACCCCAAACACTACGGTTTGTCTTTGCTACAAATTTATCAAAGGCTGTAAAACGAAACTAAAACATAAAGCAATTAATTTAAGTCTACATAACCGTGGTTGCAAATAAATTGAAGGCATAATACTAAAATTAATTTTAGAACTCAGAAATTATTTCAGCATGTAAATCAATAAATGATAAACTAGTATTAACAATAAGCAGAAAAAAAAATTATAAAATAAACAAATAAATAAATAGTGCAGTTGTCTGGCAAGAAAATAGAGCACATACAGGGTTGCCACTTTACCAGGAAAAAACTGGAATTTAAAAATTTAGGCGAAAGAAAACCTGGAATTTTGACAATTTTCACATGTTTAGTAGAAAAATTTCGATTTGACTCAAAAAATCTATCATTTAAATAAAAAAATTTGTTATAATCAAAAAACTTTTTTATTAAAAACATATTTAAAGTAGCTTAACAGTATCTTTTCAATGTTTTTATACTATTTAACACAGTTTTTTACCTTAAACTTAACTTTAAACCAAAAATAGACCTAAAAGTGTCTACTTTTAAAAACCTGGAAGAAAATTTAAAAATCTAGACAAATTTTTGAAAAAACGTGTGGCAACCCTGTACATACTTCAAGACATAAAAAAGCACAATTGTTCAAGTATAAGAACAACTTGAGTACAACTTTGAGTACAGTATGTAATTGAATTAGTTATAATTTATTTTTTACAATTTATAAGGATATCCTGTTGGATTATCTTGCAAGGAGATAGAAGACAGATTGCAGCAAATGTGTATGCGGCATTTGGAACAACTTGAACAAGTCAGCTTAGTTGAAATATCTGAAGATCTTATTATAAAAAGCAGCAACGCCGGTATACTGATGGCCAGGTTTGTATAGTTATATTTTGCTCATTTAAATAACTATTATTATCTTAACAAATTGTTAATTGTTTTAAACTTATCAAACTAAATAAGAAGTTATTATTCATAAACAATCTTTTTATACCTTTTTAATTTTAAAATTGAGTTTTAATAAATTTCTATTTAATAGTTCTAGATTTTAATGCTGTATTTAAAAAATTCTAGCTTTTCAAAATCCGTTTAAATATAGATTAATTTTTGTGCTTCAAATTAGTTAGAGGGAACGTAGACTTAAGTAGCTCATTGTATTTCATTAACTTTTATTATATTTAATAACGTTATTTAAAACTAAATAAACTAACCAAATTAAATAAGTAATTATTTATCAAGGTACTGCGTAAAGTTTGGAACAATGAAAATTTTTCAGCAGCTGAAGGGAAACGAAAACCTGGAAGACATGGTTTTGTTTGTTTGAAATAAATGCTTATTTTTAATTGTTTTATGCTTTGTAAGGCTTTTAGGAAAAAATATTAATTAATATTATTTTTTCACCTGGAAGAATTATAACTTTTTTTGTAAATAGTTAGTTTTCTTTGTTTAATGTAGAATAGTTTTAGTGTAAATGATGTAGAATAGTTTTAGTGTAAATGAGACATTGACCTTAAATCCTTATAGTTTTTTAACATGATATAATTGATATTGTCAAAATTTAAAGCTTTAATTGTAGTGTGTTTTATTTATTTAAAGTTCTGAGCAAAAAAAAAGTTATTATCATGTTTATTATTTATTTAATTAATTATATTATTTCAGGTGCGAATTTTATCAGGTTGCGATGAATTCAATGAAGTTTCAATCCGTCAATCTGACAAAACAGCACTCAATAAAATGAACAAGGATAAAAACAGAATTTGTATAAGGTTATTATTTTATTGTTTATAAAAAACACTTGCATAAAGTTATTGTATTTTGTTGTTTATAAAAACAGAACTTGCACAAGGTTATTGTATTTTGTTTTTTATAAAAACAGAACTTGCATAAGTTTATTGTAGCTTGTTGTTTATAAAAATATAAATTGCATAAAGTTATTGTATTTTGTTGTTTATAAAACAATTTTATAAGTTTTTTTGTATTTATAAAATGTGTTGGTATAGAGTTGGTATAATAAACTTCTGCAGCGTTTACAATCTCATTAAACGTGGCAGTAAATAGTATAGATAATGAATAGAAATATTTAATAAATGGAATAACACGTCTTTGGTTTTTTTTTTGGTAGCTGTTTATTTTATCACAACGACAGAACAGTATAAGTAGATTATAGAAAGTAAGAATTTAATAAGAACCTTGTACAATATGCAGTTCTTGTGATCTTACAAAAAAAAAGATTAAGCTTATTTCACCATTACAATGTAGGTTTCCGATGAACGGCAGAATAAAATCGACGCAAATGAAAGTGAATTGTTTATTGCAAGCCACGCTCAATTGCATACATATTCAGGAGTTCTCTCTTGCCCAGGACGTTACCAAAATATTCAGGTTTTAATTTATATCATATATAAGATCTTTAAAATGTATGTAAATTTTTTGTGTGGAAGCCGATCGTTTCAAAACTTTTAATTACAGTTAAAAATTTATCAACAGTTTTGTTATGTCCAAACTTTTTCGTATAATTTATTTTATTCACTTTTGTGTATATACTTATTTATGTTTATATATTTTTAAGTAAAATGAGTAAAAAAATAAATCAATTGTTTAAGATTATTACTAAATAAACTAGTAAAGTTTTTTATCATTTATTCATAGTTTTTTTTACTGGTTAGAATAGCGAGGTTTTTAAAAATCACAATAAAAATGAACAATTTAACTAAATGTTTTTTTTATTTGACAGATCAGCCAACAGGTTATCTAAATGTTTGTTGGAAATGCTGATGTTGAAAAACGAATTCAAAGCTTTTTGCAGCGCAGCAATACTAAGCAAGTGCATCAAATCTAAATTGTGGGAAAATTCAAAGTTTGTTTTATTGTTGACATAAATTAAGTTTTAAGATGTAGAGTTTAAGCTGATTTTAAATTTATGTATATATAATTTATTTTGAATGTAAATTGAGAAAAGTTTTTTTTTTTTTTAATTGTAAGTTTTTTTTTGGAAGTATACCAAATTTATAAAGCTGAGAGTAATAAAAATAGGCCCGCAACCAGCCAAAATCGGCTATTCGTATTGTGCATAGAAGAGTAATAATAAATAATAAACACAATTATGCAATGAGTTAAACAAACAAATAATAAATTTAAATACTAAAATTAAATACACAATAATATAAACTAAATATAATAAAGTTAATTTTGCTTCTCATTTTTTCGTCTGTTCAAAGTATTGTTTTTCCTTTCCTTAAGTCTTTTGTCTACAGTAGATTGCCATTTGTCGCGATCATCTACAAACAACTTCCACTCATCAGTTCTTATGTTCAACTTTTTAGCCGCGCTTGAATACGTCCTTAAAACGTAGTTTTGGGCGACCTCGGTTGCATTTGCCAACGACCAACTCGCCATAAAACAGAGAGTTAAAAATTTGCTCTTCACCCAGTTCACTTCGAATGTTTAAATTTTGGTTATCCTATACTCCTATTAATGTAGGAATTGATAGTAATTGTTTAACGATGTAGTTGGTTTTGAAAAAGCTTATGAAAGCATTTATTCTATTAATTTATAAACTTTTAATTGATTAAAAAAAATTTTTTTTAAGAAGGCATAAGCAGCTAACTAACTATTTGTCACATTTTCATAGATACTTAAAATAAGAAATCAGCTATTTTCCTTTCACAGAAATTTAGTAATAATAAAAAAGTACTTTGTTAGCTTTTCACAGTCATCTAACACAAGTAATCAACTATTTAATCTTTTTTTCGCATTGACCATCAACTATTTTCATAATATTTTCACAGGTACGTTGCAAAGCAGCTGCCGGGCATCGGTTTGACTTTTTCATCAGCTCTGGTCAACGCGGGAATCACTTCCGTGGACAAGTTGGCGGACACGGACCCGCGCGAGATAGAAATGATCACCGGCAAGCGGCCGCCATTCGGCAATAATCTGCGAGACGCGGCCAAGTCGATACCGAATTACGTGATGCAAGTCAACCAAGTATGAATTTTTGGTGTATGATTTTATTGCCAAGTTAGTTTTGACAGCCGAAAATATTTTCGAGATAAATTCTTGCCTTAGTGTATAATGTATTTAAAATAAGTTATTTGATGATGACAAAAGTTTTTTTTCATCATCAAAATTTTTTTTATGAATAAAACACATTTAAACTAGCTTTACAGTATCTTTTCAATGTTGTTGTACTAATTAACACAGTTTTTTACCTTAAACTTAATTTTTAACTAAAAATAGACCCAAAAACGTGTACTTTCTATAACCTAGAAGAAATTTCTGAAAAAACCAGTGGCCACCCTGTGTATTACATGTAAATTAATCATATTAATAGCATGTTTTTCAAAGTTCGTCTAAATTGGTTTAGTAAAATATCCTAAATGATAGAGCTGTTTCACAAATTTTTGAGATTTAGTGAGTATCTTATCTTTTTTCCAACTGCAGTTCGCTTAGCTTTTTTCAAAAAAGGCTTAATTTTTCTAATTGCTCTTAAATTTATTCTGGTAATATAAGTTAGAATTTAATTGCGTTCTTGCAAAACTATAGACGTGATAATTTTTTCTTGTAATCTATTGTCTGTAATATTTCTAAGCAGAGTTTCCATATAATTAATAGTTACCATGTTTATAAAAGCCATAACAAGCACTATTTGGCTCCATACATATGGCTATTTTGGCAACTATGCCTTTAAGTCAGGGTTTCTCAAGCTTATTTTTATAACGCCCCTCTACAAATTGGTTACCCATTTACTTTTTCAACCCCTTACTTGTTATTACCCCTGATAGTAATCTTTCACTTAAACCTTTTTGGGAAACCCTGTACTAAATACATAATTTTAATACATGACCATCAAGAATATATAACGGTGTTTACCGCGGTTAACGCTAACGTTAACTAGTGGTCTTCTAACGTTCAGTTTTTACATTATATATACTTGTACAGACGGAAAGATATGGAGATGATACGTGTGAGATAGAAGTTTTAATAACTCTGACAAACGCTTCTGATGTGAAAAATATTAAAAGAAACACCTGTCTGCTTTTGATTGGTTGTTATAAATTGTTTAATAAATAATATTTGTTGTTCTGATAATCTTCCATAATTCAATAATACAGTTTTTAGTATTTTCGAGAGATTCTGACTTAAAATAAAAATAAACGCGTAATACACAGAATAAATCATTTTATTTTCATCTTTAAACTAAACTCAAGTTTTAATAAATGTTTATATATAAAACACTATCAAATTCTTAATTAAACTAAATGATGACTTTGAAAACTCGTATATACTTATACAATTTACAGGCGATTCAGACAACAAGACGATAGCAAAACAGCGAATAAGCGACAATCAGCTGTTGAACTCGCTGAACAACACGTGGAAGAAATGCTACAGAATAAAGAGAAGTCATACTGCAAGCGACGAACTGTCAATGAAGCTCATCAGTTCCGATTGGGGTTTGTGTGTATATTCGTTAAAAAATATAAGTATGTCCAGGGTTGCCACTTTATCTGGAAAAACCTGGAGTTTGAGAAATTTTGAAAAAAAAACTGGAAAAAACTGGAATTTTTAACAATTTAAACATGTTAAGTAGTAAAATTTTGATTAGACACATTAATCTATCATAAAAAAAAAAGTTGTCATCATCAAATTTTTTTTAATTAAAAAACACATTTAAAGTAGCTTAATAGTATCTTTTCAATGTTTTTATACTATTTAGCACAGTTTCTTACTTTAAACTAAAAATAGACCCAAAAGTGTCCATTTTTAAAAACCTGGAGAAAATTTGAAAAACCTGAAAATTTTTTTGAAAAAACGAGTGGCAACCCTGTTTGTCACTAATATAATATTTAACTGGTGATTAAAAAACAGTTGTTAAGTTTGTCATTCAAGTGTGTATACAATTAAAAAAGTATTAAAATGGTCTAAAGCAAGGTATTTAAGATGTTTTAACTTTCAGGTTTATGTAAAACTATGTAAAATACAGTTAGCAACAGTTTTAAACATTAAAATGTTATATTTAGTAATTAATGTTTAATGATAAACTGGTATTTACTAAATATTTTAAATTTATTTAAAAATTGAATTTTCATCCTGTAATTTTTTGTCTTTTGTATAAGTTTTTGAGTTTTTACGTTCAACTGTTGACTACAAATTGCGGAAAAAATATCATTCAATTGTTTTTGTAAAAATTCAACTTATTTTTTAAAGTTTTAAGTTAGATTACTTTAAATAACCTTTCTTTCATTTTTATAAAAAACTGTTATCGTAAAATGATATTGTTAGTCTGAGGCTAGTTTTTTCTATCAATATATATAATTAGTATAAATTTGTCATATATGAATAAGTTACTGATTAATATAATCCTGGACTGGATGTTGTATACTGCTAAAATATTTTAAAATTTTACTATTACAAAATAGTTTAAACCGTAAAATTAAAAATTAAACTTATATACAGTTGGAATAGACATAGAAAGTACTTATACGCCTTACTACTCTGGCCAGCGTAAAATAACGATAGATGTTTCAAAACCAACTAAAACTATCAATAAAAAGACAAACAAGACAATTTCTAATGGTAACAAGTATGTATATTTATTTACTTTATTTGAGTTATATGTTTTTATCGAAAGAGTATGTGTAGAAAGTTTGTCTTAAATGTTAGTAATATATTAAATGTTAGTCTTAATAATATGCAGGCAAACATTTATTTAACTTAGATAAATTTGAAAATAAAAGCTCACAACAAATACACAAGACAAATTCTTTACTGGGTCATTTTATTTTTTTTAAATACTAAAAACAAAAGGTTTTAAGCAAAGCCTTAATGAAGAACGGTCACTTCTCGCAAATCTACGCACTCTCGTTTAGTTACGCATTTTAAAATTCTTTAAAATATTAATTTGAAAAACTTTTATTATTGTAAATTTATTGGATGTATTGAGTTAACAACATATTTAATTTTATATAATTTATGTTTATTTATATATATTTTTCTAATTTTGTTTTAAAACAGTTTCAGTTTTTATCAAAGTTTCTCAAATTCCAGATTATACCATTTTTTTCTTGCTTAAGTTATCAAATCTCAGGTTTTTACAGGATTTAATAACATTTAAAGTGATGTTAGAAAAACACAGGAAAATATAGATTTTTGATAAATTTGAGATTTTGGCGTTTTTAGTTTGTGCTTTTTATAAAGAAACTTATTGAAATTTCTGGCATTCCTTTTTGTAATTTAGGTGTCCTTATACCTTTAAACTCAAACATGGTACAATTTTCAATTCCTTACTATATTTATGGCATAAAATTTCATTTTATCTCAATAAATCTCTTTTTTTAGCTAGTTTGATTCTTACCCACCTAAAATTAAAATTCTCTCGTATAGTATTTGAGAAAGACCTACTTAAAACTAGACGTTTCTTTAATACCAAGCAAGACAAGTTTAATTTTATATGGGCAAGGAACAAAGAAGAAAAATGCTTTGTACACACATGAACCTTTGCTGTGGATACAATGTTATTAGATTCGAGAGAGGTAACTGTTATTATTAAACTACCATCGTTGCTTGCTCACATATAAATTAAGAGCATGTATGCTAGTCATTCTCTTCTTTCTAGCTTATGATGTATATAACAATTGATCTCTCTAAATTCTACGTTATGTATCAAAATCACAAACAGTAGCTGCATTAAGTAGTATTGGATTCTGTATTGAAAGCAGCCTTACCGATGTATCCAGGATTTAAAACAACTTTTTAGTGGCTGTAACTTCATTAACTATAAAATATGACTTAAGTAAAATACTCTTGGCAGACGGACAAGCGGCTGGAAATTAACAAGGATAATTATAGCGTCAAATCACTGTTTTATAATCAAATTCGAGTATTTTCCGTTCAATTTATTGTCAAATTGCTTGCAGCAGTTTTTGAATTTAAGATTTTTATGTAACTAGTTTTGCATCCCCTGAACTTTGTGTTCTATTAAACATTTTATCTTTTTACAAATGTCTATTTTTTTTCTTTTTCTGAACAAATCGTTTCCTACTATTTTTAAGACTTTAATATACCCTAATATAATTTAGTAAGTGTTTGCATCAGAATTTAAAAACAAAGTAAATATTTAAAAAAAACTACTTTTTAAAACAGCCCTATAAATAAAATCAAACAAATTTAAAAAAAAAGTCGCATTAACAGTTTAATCTATTATAGGTTTATAATTATGTTTCATTATTGTGTTTATTTTGTTATTTATGGTTTTTATTGATTATTGATACAGTTTGTAGAATAAAGAAACATAAAAAATGGGAACGAGTCTAAATTGCAGAAAGATAAAATTGCACGAGGGGACTAAATTGCACGAGAACAAAATTGCACGAAGCCAAATTTGCACCAGGGAACAAAATTGCACGAAGACGATTTTGCACCAAGGATCAATTTTGCACAAGAATAAATAAAAAAACAGAAAAAAAAAGTTACTGACCAAGGGTTAGGGGTAACAGAATAATAAAAAAGTAACTAATGAAAATTAAAAAAAGTAATAATAAAAATTAATAAAAAATTTTTTTTTTTTAAAGTTACCGACCGAGGGTTAGGGGTAACAGTAATAGTAAAAATAATTTAAAAAAAAAAAAATTTTTTTTAAGGATAACTTACCGGCAAGGGCTAGTGATAGTAAAAAATATAATAATAAATTTAACTCATGCAAAAGTATCTTTGTGCACTCGTGCAATTTTGTACGCTCGTGCAATTTAGACAGCTACCCATAAAAAATAGCTGTGAACTTTAAATCATACAAGTTTATCACAATTTTTTTTTAATTTGTTTAATTATGATTAATAGAACAAAGAAGCCTTGCAAGCACACTTGTTTCGACAAATACAACTGCGGTCATCAGTGCTGCAAAATTGGTTGTTTATTTATTTCCTTGTTTATTTTACGAAATTAAAACTGTATTTACAAGCATAAATTTTAGGTATAATCAAAATTTTTTTTGTTTTTATACATTGTTGCTGTAAAAGAGCTCCTGATTTATTTTATTTTTTAAATCATTTTAGAACCACAATAAGTTTATTAATTATAATTTTTAATTACAAGTAGTTCTTTTGTTGTTATTAATCAGTAAGTTTTAAAGTTATTTGTTTACTTTCGAGACAAATATTAATTTTAAACGTTTAGCTGAAAATTAAGTATTTTGTTCTCTATATATTTATTAATTTTATATAAAAACTAAATATTGAATAATATTTACACAACAGGTTTACATGAATTTGACGAAGGTGGTAGAGAATTTCAAAAGCAAGGTGTTTCAAAAAGAACTCAGGAGGTAAATGATATACGAAATAAATAGTTTTTTATTTGCCATTTTAATTTACTTTCTGAGTTTTTAAAATTCTTTAAAATTATTTGTTCAATTTGTTAGTTAAAAAGTTAAAACTATGGAGGATAGAGAACGTATAATATTAAGAAACGTTTACATACTACCAAAAACTAATAATAGTAATAGCAAGAAATCAAACATTTTTATCATAAAATATTAAATGAATTTTAGTGTATATTTATTGAAATAAACAACGAATAAAAAAGCATAATTTAAATTAGAGTAAAGAAAATTCTGTTTTAAATTTTATAGATATTTTACTACTTTTTTCTTGCAGAAAAATAAAGTCAATTTTTAAATAATAATTATTCCTAAAAATATTTTTATTATTTTGATTATGTACTACAACTTAAACTATTTAAACTATACTTATTTTGCGGTTTTTTTTTAAAGTTAGTAAATTTAATTATAAATTGAGCTGATGTTATAAGTAATTTAACGTTGTAATAAAGGCAAAAAATGTTAGTTATAAGACAAGTTTAAAAGCAAACAAAATAAGCATGTTTAAAAAACTATCACAATAGTATGTTTTGCAAACGAAATCAAACTTCGTGAAATTTGTTTATATTCGCTAAAATGTGTCTTCATTCACAAGCCTCGATAGCTCAGTCGGGAGAGCGTCAGACTGAAGATCTGAAGGTCTCTGGTTCAATCCCGGGTCGAGGCAACGCTTTTTGAATTATCGATTTAAATATACTACATGAAATGTTAATAAGTTTTTCTGAAAACTAACATAATTGTCTTTGAATTTTATATTCACATGATTACTTTCTGTTTTAAGTGCAACATTAAATAAAAGGAACGAATTATTTCTCTTCCTGCCCTCACTTTAAAAAATTACACTTTATGATCTGAAATATTGTAATGAAAATAATATGCCAGTTGTAAAATTAGTCTTTCTCTATTTCTATAACTAACTAATTTATAAGCTACCAAAGTTTAAAAATAATCATATCATTTCTAGGTATAATATAAAATGTCTACAGGCCTTTATTGAAAAAAGCATATGAAGATATCAAAAAAACGTGTTTTTTTATAAAACCTGTTTTTCCTACAGTTTTAAAGCAATCCCTTTAAACTTTTTAATGTTACAATAAACAATTATTATTGAAAAATTTAAAAATTTTCATTAACTAAATACCGTAATGAAAACAGATATTGAAATAAGGTTTTCAACTTTAGATGTAATTAACGATGAAATTTTACCCCATCAAGTATTTGTATCAAATTTTTTTAACAAACTTACCTATATTTGGAAAGATAGTTTTAATTGTTTTTTCTACAAAAGTTAATTAAAAGTTTCTGTTTTAACATTTCAAGTAAAATCGAAATACTCTTAGAGTACACTAAACTATTAAACTAAAATAAAGTGTATTTAATAGTTTAGTGTTTAAAATTGAAAACGTGCTGTAACTAAAACTATGTACAAATAAACCATTATGTAAACTTATAACAAAAATGTTTCAGCCCGGGCTCGAACCGGGGACCTTTCGCGTGTGAGGCGAACGTGATAACCACTACACTACTGAAACACTTATTGATAAATGCTAAACTTTGTTTATGAATATAAATTGACATTACTGAACGCATTTAAATTATTATGATACATATATTTATAATGGTCTTATGAAACAAAATAAATACACAAAATATATTTTTTTGCTAATCGACTTGGGAAATTGTTAAAAGTTGGACTTTATTGTTCGCAGTTTTAAGTTGTTATTCTTTTAAAAAAAAAGGTCAATTAATTTTTGATGACTTTATAAGGTTAATGTATTTTAATAAACTGTCAATACTTTTTAAGCTTGAATATCCTTTTAATTTTTAAAGTTTTTTTTTTGTATACTATAAAGTTATTTAAAAAATAATAATATCAAGTTCTGTTATTTAACCCTTAAATCGATGCTAAAATAAAACTCTTATTAAAATAAATTAGTTTAGGTTCAATAAAAATGCAAATGATAATTTTCTAATAAGTATTTAGACGGTCATTCCTAACAAAGCTATATTTTATCCCAACATTATTCTGAATGAAATATCTCGTGTATATTTGGATGTCAATGAATGCTAAAAATGAAACAACTGTACTAATTTATTACGGTAACTTTCAATTTAAAAATAAAATGTTCGTATGAACTATTGTCTAACAAGACGGATCACTTTTGCACGAGTGACAATTATGCACGAGAGTAAAATAATACCGACTTAGGGTTAGGAATAACAGTGACAGTAAAATATAATTATTAATAAAAAAAGTTTCAACCCTTGCAAAAGTGTTCCTTCGTGCATATCTGATACTTACCCATTGATTAAAGAAATCTGATCTAGAGCAAAAAGATTGATTTTAGAAAGTTTTTTATATTTAGTTGGAAAGCTTAATTGAAATAAACAAAACAATTTTCATCAAAAATATAGTGAAAAATATTCTTAGAATTAAGTATTTGAATTCTCAGTAAAAATAATACTTTTAATCTATGTTAGTTTAATCTATGTTGTTTTTTTTAGTTTTTGAAGCAATACGAATATGATCCTCATAGAAATTCGAAATTACCAATGAATCGTGATAATAGCAGAAACTATACTGATTTACACCAGTTTGTTTTCAATTTTTGAATAAAAAAATATTTTATCTACTTAAACCAATTTGCTTATAAGTTTAGTTTTGACTAAGTTTTTATTATTATTTAACTTATTAATTTTTAAAGAAACAAAACAAATAAAAGCGAAGCTGGGTGGGAAAAATTGAACGAATTTTGCCACAACAGATCGATTGTCAACGAATCATTTTTCAACGATGAAAATACTTTTAATGAAAGTGAAAATACTAATGAGGAAGATGTAAAAAGATTCAGGCCGCTGAAAAAATCAAAATTTGAAAGAGAATGTGAACTTTACGAGGTTTTTTATTTTACTTTGATTTTCAAAATAACAAAAAATAAAACTGAGAAAAACAACGTGTTTACTATAATACTTCAACATTGAAATGGTAGAAAAAATAACCAATTTTTAAAACTAATAAAAACTATAGTTCTTCAGCTACTTAGTTGAACTTATACTTGATGTTTTAAGTACGAATAATTAGTTAAAAATCTATAATACTTTAAAACTTAATGATTTAATATATTGTTATTTCAAGTTCATTGATTTTTTTATATGAACTGTTAAAAAAGGATATATGGGGGTATCCGTATGCTACACGTAATGATTACAGAACCTTTTATATAACATTTTAAATGCATTAAGAATTTATTTTCACTTTTTAAGTATTAATAATATTTTAAGTTAGAAAATAAACTGCTTTTTAATGATAATGGTTTTAAACTTTATTATAAATGTACAAAACAATCAAATAAACATAAAATTATACAAATCTATTACTATTGAAATCATTAACTAATTATAGTAGTTATAAAAAACTTAATAATATTTAGGAACAAATAAACTCTGGTTCGAGAACGACACAAAATAATGAAAATAAAATTAAAATGAACAATAAACAAAATAATGATAACAAGTTCAAACTAAACGATCAACCAAGCAAATTCACAGTTGAAGCGAGTAATCAGATGAATAACAATAAAATATATTCAAAAAATAATAGTAAAATATATTCAAATAATAATAATATTCCATTGAGAAGCGAAAGTGAACAATTGTGGACTGAACATTCACATATTTACCAAAGTGGTTTGTTTTTTTTAAAATATTTATTGATGTATAAATAAATTTGTGTTTATTTATTATAATGTATTTTTAAACCAGAATGTACCGATATTACGGAAGATGAAATGACAATAGAAAAAGTTAAATGAAATTCTCCTTTGTACAAAATGAAGAAAACTTGGTCTCAAGCTAAATTCACTTTCCCTAACAATAAGTTTCAAGTTCGATATAGTTAATGTTTTGAACTAATATTACTTTTTAATTAAAAAAAAAGTTCGTTGTAGTAGTAATTCACAAATATTTTTAAATATATTTAAATTTATAATAAAACTGAATTATACACGATTTCGTTAAAACTTATTTATTTATGTTCTCTTCTTTTTTTTTGGTGGTTATAAAACTAAAAGAACAAATGTTTTTATTGAAAATACTTCCAAAAAGTGTTTATGTAAACATATTATACTAGCAATTCAAATAATTATTTATTGTTGTAAATTTTGGTAGATGGAAAATAAAGTTGAAAGAAATACTCCGAAAAGTATTTTAAGAAAACCAAATAATTTTTCTGATCTACCAAATAGCAGTAGGATGGAAAAACCTAATAGTTCATCAGATTACAACCCAGTATGTTTGGATTTTTTATCAAAAAGTAAAAATAATTAGAGTTGGTATACCTTATGGTTTTTATGTTCATAGTCTATAGTTTTTTTAATAATTTTGTTGTAAACGAAAATGTTCTGAGTGATGATTACTTTAAGTTTTAAAATTTTTATTAAAATATTATCTAACAATTCTAAAAAAATTTCAGCTAAAAATACCAGATCAATCAAAGTTTCAAAACAACAAATTTCTGCCAAGTATAACAGTAAGTTGATTTTATTTTATTTAAGATGATTCGCACTTTATAAAAAAATCACGAACTTATTGAGGTCAATTAAATTTTCTGAAGACGGGTGTAAGTGCGTAAGCACAAGTTTTATAGTTTTGTAAAATAAATATGCCGATTTGCGTATCAGTATTTTTTAATTAGGTTGTATTGTAAACTTTGTAGGATTGTTTGTATGTTTAATAGTTAGTTTTATTTTGTCTTAATAAATTGATAAGTTCTTATAAGTATTTAGTTCAATAAAATTACAAAGGATCAAGACGAAGATACAGACGTTTCTATAAACTGCGATTTCCAATTAGATTTCAGCCAGAATTTTCAGAAACAAAATTTAAGCAAAAACCAACATAAATTAGTTGAAAATGATTTCATTGGTAACACAAATAACTTACATGATAACACAAAGAATTTCCATGGTAGTACTAATAATTTTCATGGTAAAACAAATAATTTCGATAGTAACAAAAATGATTGTCATGGTAACAAAAGCGATTTCTATGGTAACACAAATTATTTCCATGGTAACACAAATAACTTACATGATAACACAAATGATTTCCATGGTAGCACTAAAAATTTCCATTGCATCACAAATGATTTCCGTGACAATACAAATAGTTTGCATAACAACACAAACGATTTCCATGGTTACCAAACGGAAGTCAAAGATGACGAAACAATTGATTTTTACCTGCAGTCGATTGAAACTGACGACTTTGATGATTTTGACGAATCAGCTTTTTCTAATAAAAATCAAAAACAGACTGTGAGTTTTAGCTATTTTCTCAAGCTTCAAGATTTTTTATATATTTCCTCAGTCTTTATATCAAAAAATAGTCAGTTTTAGACACAATTAAAAAAAAAACATTTCTTGATTTTTCTTTTTACAGTATAACAAGTCTACGAATTTTGATAGTTTTAACCAGCCTACTTCAAGTGAAAACCAGCAACAATATGTAAGTAAATGTATATATAAAGGTTAAATTTTTTTAGATTTTTTCTATAAGTTTAAAGAACTCTTTTGAAAATTTTAGAAAGTACGATTTATAAAATTTAAGTCATTGACAAAATATTTTTTTTGTCTATGTTCTTGGAAAATTATAGACAAAAATTATGACATATAGGTTTTAAAGTTTAACAACCCTTATAACTATGAACTAGAAAGTTATGAGCCTACTTTTTAAACAAAAATAAGTAACAAAATGTGAATAAATACTTATAGATAAACTTATTTAACCAAAACTGTAGTTACTTCAAAAAATTGATAAGTTTTTATCTTAAAACAATAAAGGCATTTCATAACTATGCTTTTTAGCTTCACTTAATAAACAAAATAAAAGACTAAATGTTATTACTGTTTTAACTTTGTAGTGTGGAAAACTTAACAAAGATTCAACTTTTGACAGCTTTGAAAAGTCTGCTTTCTCAAATAAAAATCTACAACAAAATGTTTGTTTTATTTGACTGTTTTTACTTCAAGTATTTAAGAAGTTATTCTTAAAAAGTTTTTTTTTACTTTTTGTAAATATTTCTAATGCAATATTTATTTTAGTTCAAAAAGTTTAACAAGCCTTTGAACTTTGATAAATCTTCTTTTTCTGTTGATAACCAACAACAAAATAATATTTTTTTAAGTAGAAGTTTAGCTTGACTGTTTTTCTTCGACCATTTTTGTAATGATTGTTTTTAGTTTTTAGCGGCCAGGTGTTACGGCTAGGTGTCAGAAATGCACAGAGCGTCACTTTTACACAAACTGACCAAAGTTTTATCAAAAAAGTCCAGTGTTGAAATGAACATGCAATTTTTTTTTTTTCAAAATAATGTTTTACATTATAAAAATTCTTAATTAGAACAGTTAAAGCTCGTGCAAAAGTGATGCTCCGTGCATTTTTGACCTGTTCCCGTATTTGAATTATGTTAAATTTTAGTATAACTGTTCAAAATATAGTTTTAATTGTTTGCTAACAAAAGATCCTAGTGAAGTAACTTCACTGGAATATAAGTAAAAACAAATTATACAGTAATCTTCCTTTATTCTACCAACATATGTTTCTGTGTGTCAACGAATCAACACACTTCAACTGGGTTCTGTAAAAAAATAATTACTGTAATGAGAGAATAGAAGCATAGAACAAAGTAGGTGTATACATGTTTTCATTAAAATAAGATATTTTCCACAGATAATAGCCATTAATAGGTAAAATACTTAATATTAAATCCGACTGTTATAAAACTATATAATATTTATGATTATTAAGTCTAAAATAAGTAAAGTAAGCTAAATTACACAACAAAACAACGAATTATAATATAAACGAACAACTCACGTTAATGGGAAAGATAACTGATTCAAAATTTATTGTCGTTAACTAATGAAAAATAAATTCATTGCAACTAATAATTACGTCACAATGTAAACGATTACAATGAAAAATGGATTACATAAAAACTAAATTAATGATCTTTGCAGTACAAATTAAATAGTTTAAATAACCTCGTTTACATTGTGACGTAATTATTAGTTGCAATGAATTTATTTTTCATTAGTTAACGACAATAAATTTTGAATCAGTTATCTTTCCCATTAACGTGAGTTGTTCGTTTATATTATAATTTGTTGTTTTGTTGTGTAATTTAGCTTACTTTACTTATTTTAGACTTAATAATCATAAATATTGTATAGTTTTATAACAGTCGGATTTAATATTAAGTATTTTACCTATTAATGGCTCTGTGGAAAATATCTTATTTTAATGAAAACATGTATACACCTACTTTGTTCTATGCTTCTATTCTCTCATTACAGTAATTATTTTTTACAGAACCCAGTTGAAGTGTGTTGATTCGTTGACACACAGAAACATATGTTGGTAGAATAAAGGAAGATTACTGTATAATTTGTTTTAGTTAATTTTTAGTATGTATATAATAAGATATTTAGTTTGGAAAATTTGACAAGCTTTCGAAGTATGAAAAAATTCTACCTGAATTCAAATACCAAAAAAAAATTTATAATAAAACTAAACTATCGAAGAATTTAAAAAGAGAATCTTCAAAAATATCCAATGAAACTGATTCATTTTACAATGATTCATTTTTCCATGATAGTAGCACTGTTAGTTTTATTTTAACCTACTTTGACAGAAAGTAACTTTTTATAGTCAGAGTGTTGATGTTTTTTCCCTCCTTTAGTTCTCAAAACTCTTATATTTCTAATAAAATATTAAAGTATTAAATGACATAAACTACTTCAAAAAATTATTTTAGATGATAAATAGTTTAATAAAGTTTTTCAAGATGAGATAGTCTGACTTTGATAGCTTTTTAAGTCTTGGTATTTTTTTTTAGTAATTATTCAAAGTATTTATTATGGTAGGTAATCGATTATGGTAAAAGTTGTTACAAAAATAATGTTTTTTTTTGTAAGTAAATTTCACTTTTAAATTTATTATTTATTTTCAGAATAGCAATTTTATTGATTCTGGATATGATACTAGTATTTTGACTACACCAAAAGTTGAAAATAAACAGAAAGATCGAAATAAAATTTATAGTTCTGATTTAATGAAAGTAAGTTTGTTTTTTAGAAATCACTTTTAATAAATTATTAATTATTTTAAACATTATTTAATTATAAAAAGTTTATATTTTTCTCACACTTTAAAGAATGAGAAGTTACGTACTTTATATTGATTTATACACTCTACATACTTGAAGTTTTTAATTAATTCTAATAAAAGAACAAGTTAATATTTTTTGTATATTCATAATTGTAATTATAATTAAATACTTTTATAGCACTTAAATAAATAAAATATATAATTAAGTATTAGATGAATTTAATTTAAAAAGTTATGTTTAAATGTTTCGTTTAATTTGATTTTAATGGTTGTTAATTAATTTGACCAAAATTTTCAAATTATAACAAATATTTATATAAAAGTTTAAATTTCATGCAGGCAAAAAACCAAGAATTTTGTGCTGACTCAGCAGATTTGGTGTCACGTGACTTATCATCTTCACGTGACTCGCCTTCCTACTCTCCTATTGGTTCTCCTACCGTCAGAGTTGACGTGAACTCAGCAGAGCAAGCAGGCAGCTCTCAGTTGGAAGATAGGAAATTTTTAACGGCGAAAATCGACGAAAGCAGCTGCTACTTGTATTGCAGTGAGGAAACGAATGTAGAATCGCCGAAAATAAATAAGTCAAAAGCTGAAATCAATAATAACAAGTTCTTTATTCAGTTAGTTTTCATTTACAATTAAAATTAGAATTACTTTAATAATATGATAAAATACAGCAATATTAACAACACTCGAGTAATTTTTTTAAGATGCTTAAGTTGTAAAATTCACAACTTTAAAAATGAATTTGCAATATTTTAATGTGTAGTTCATGAATTTTTAGTTATTTTAATTAACTTGTAAGTCTGGAATGTAGATATTTTCTTTAAAAGATTCTTAAGTATTTTCATTATTAGTTAATGAATATTTTTCAAAACACAATGTTGAAATTTCGGTTACATTTAACAACATTAAACAAATTTGTAAATCAAGATGCTAATAAAAACAATAGACTATTTTTTATTTCGATTACAAATGCAAAATATCTTGTTAACTAATAAATTTATTTTTTAAGTAAGAATTTTATTTGAAGTTTATAAAATAAAAATCATATTTATAGAAAAAAACAAGAAAGTACTTCAAATCAAGATAAAGAATTAGAAGAAGCTAGAAAAACTTTTTCATGTATTTTTGATTCTATTTTTTAATAATTTTTTTCAATTTGATTTCATTGTTAATTATTACTCAACTAATATCAATTTTTATTTCTTCTAATTATTAGATTTGCTTAAATTTAAATTAATCTTATTTATGTTCCTTTAGAATTCTTATTATTCTTTACTGTTCTTAGTTGTTTTAAATAGTTCCATTTAGTTTTAAATTTTATCATCAATTGTTTTGTTTAATATTTGTTTTAAATATCTAATTTATGTAATTGATTGTTGCTTAATTTAGGTTTTAATCTAATTTACAATTTTTCATTTTTGTAATTTACTCGAAACTAATTCATAAATCTTGTTGTTTAATATATATAAATATTTAAAGAAGTTGTCTCGCAGTTCACTTTTGATTAAGCAAAAATATATTTTATATCTTGTTTTATTAAAAAATTTAATATGTATTTAAATTGTATAAACCCACTCAAGGTTTTTATAATCAAATTTTTTACAGCTAAGAGCGTTAATCTGAGTGAAATGTATGATTTATTTTTTTTGTAATTTGTAAAAAAATATTATCACAATATTTGAAGATCTTGAATAGTTACTTTTCACTTCTTTTATGTTGTTAACTATGATTTAAGATGTTTAATAAAAACCTTTATTACTTTTCATTTCGTTCTTAAAAACAACATTTCGCTTTTATATTTTACATAATATCCATAGATTAATGTAAATTTTGTAGTATTTAAAGAAAGTTATAAGTTCAGCTTTAACCAACTAATATATCAAAAAAGCACCACTTATTGTATAATTTCTAAACAATTTAATATAAGTGTGTAAAAAATACTGTTTATTAAAAAAAAAATAGATATTTCCAATTTTTTGTATTTATAGAGTTTACTGTTAAGTTATTTAATATTTTTCTTATAATTAACAACAAAATAGTTGTGTCAGTTTAAGATTATGTAAAAATGTATTAAATAGGTTTAATAAGATACTTTTTACCGGCTCTTAATTAAAACAGTACATTTAACACGGCACATTGCAAAATTTTTAGATTTAATTTTGAATTATTTTTATTAGTAAAAATTTAAAGAAATAAAATATTGTTGCGTTGAAAAGGCAAAAGAGGTTGAGATAGTTTATTTACTTTTTTTTGTTATTAAATGTTATTTAACATTGTTATGTTTTAAATTTTTAGATGTTCGAAGCTAATTAATTCACATTCATTAATAATGGTGTTTTTTTTAAATAAATGTTTTGTATTTTTTAAACTCGGTACTTTATTGTAAAATTCGTAACAGTAGCTATCTTACTATAAAATATTTTTGTTCACCACTTCCAGTAGACTTAAGTCCAAAACATCATAGTTTAAAACCATAAGCTTTAGTAGGGGTGACCAACGTACGGCCCGCGACATACTTTCTAGTTTGAAAACAACTTATGAAAAAACCTGGTTTTTTGATTAAAAATATTTAATAAAAGTTTATTATTTTTAAAGCTTATTTAATAGTTATTTCTTTACAATTTTACTTTCAATTTGTTTTCCCAAAGTTTTACGGCCTGTAATGATTTTTTCTAGCCCGCCGACTAGAAGTGTTGCCAATTTCTAGGTTATAATATTATTGTTAAAACCTTAAGTACATTAAAATAAAATGTTTTTGTTTTAAATTTTGGTAGCGAAATAAAAATAAATAACCTTTTAACTAGTTAAAGTAATTTAGATATTAAATTTCAAACATGAAACAATTCATAAATTTATTGAGTAGTTTTAATTAAGAAAAGCTTGGATAATAAACTTTTCATGACTGTAAGATAACAATTTAAATGTTTCCCACGTGACATACAAAATACAGTTCGAATACTTAGGAATGTAATAGTTTACAAGGTGCCGTGTTCAGATAGTACTAAGAAAAAAAATAGTTCAGAGATGTACTTTTTATTTTACGACTAGAACTTTGTTTATAATGTTAAGTTTGAAGTCAAACACAATAATTTGCAATTTAATAAACATTCAATTAACTTTACTACTTTTATTAACGATTTAGATAAATTGTTAACACATTACAGTTTGAACTACTTGTTCATTTATCAAATGTTACCATACAAAAGATTTACTAACACAAAATAAATAAAAATGTTATTTATAAAGCAGTAAAGAGGTAAACTTTTAACACAAACTATATAGTTTTATTTTTTTTTTCTCGTTAATTATTCATTGGCAATTAAAAAACTATAGCACAATGAAAAAAAAACATTTTTAAACATGTAAGCGTATTAAAAATTTTGAAGATTAAAATTTAGAATTGAGTATATTTTTTCTTGGCGAGCCAGATGTGGAAAACTTTATTCTATGGCGAGCCGGAGCATTTCAATTACATTTAGTTCATGAAAATTACTCAATTATCTATTTCATTTCGACAAAATTATAATTATTCTTAAAATTTCATACTATATCTAATGAAAGTTCAAAATATACTGTAAACCTAAGACACTTTTTTGGAACTTTCATTTCAAATTTTAGAAAACCTCGTCTAAATTTAGAAGGCCGCTTTTACGATCGCAGGCCGCAGTTTAACTTTTCGCGGGCCGGGTTCCATTTGAATTTTAAAAATATTCTTGGGTCGGTCATTTTCACATCGTTGGCCGTATGCCCCTAGTATAGAGTTTTGTTTAACTTATAAGTTTTTAGAAATTACGTTGAAAGAATGTAGTTCTAGCACCTAATGTTAATAGAAAGTTTTTTTTTAATTAGAATTATTAATAAAGAAGTAAAAATCAAAATTAATATTCTTTTAGTAGCTAAAGTAATTAGTATGATTGAAATTTTACACATTAATTATACACCTTTTAGTTACTTCAATTGGTTCTTTTGATTGGTCATCTTTGTCAACATCATAATAAAGTAGTGAAAATGTGTTTAGGTTTTCGAATACAAATACTTTAGTTCCTACACCGTTAATACTCAGAATTCATCAACATAACTTGCAACTATTCATGAACTCTTTAGTTCAATAAAGTTTTATAAATATTGTCACAAACTTCACGTGGTGCAAAATCTAATATAAAACATACCATTTGTTTTTTGGAACAACTTAAATGTGGCTTGTTTTTTTTTTTGTTTTCATGTTTAACATTGAACAAGTATCTGTTTTGACGTCATAACGCTTTACAGTATTCAAAAAAGTGTGACTCAAACCTCGTCCTTCAGACATTACAATTGTTTTAAGCTGCACAAGCTGCATTCGATCTTAATGAATTCATTCTGGTTAGTTTTGTCCATTTGTTATTTACTCTGTCTCACTCAATGCAGTTTTTTTTTTACTTGGCTCTAAAAGCAATCCTACCATCAAGTATCCTTGGTCCATTAATGAACAAACACTGCAATTATAAACGATGTCGTATATATCAGTTAACTTTTTCTACGTTTTAATCGAACATGAATATTTTTTAACTGATTTTTTGACAAAATTGTTAGAACTATAACCACAAAATACAAAAACATCGTTTTTGAGGCAATCAGCTTTAGAACAAAAGTTTTATAAATCTATTTAAGGTAAGTTTTGGGCAGTTTAAAACTAATTGCCTTGAATTGAACAAAATTGCTGTTGATTATCAAGATTTGTAAATGATTGTTTACAAGCGCAAAATTTCAATTTTTCATCATATTTGCTTAAAAAGAATAAAATTTTAATATATACTGTTATCCTTAACCCACCTTACCCAAACAAATTAAAATTCAAAATATAAAGATTTAATAATTATAATAAAAATTACATAGAATTTTATTTTTGATAATTCAGCATATATGCAAATCAGACTGATCTTTAGTTGTACAAGCCATTTTTAGTCAGTTAAATTTAAGCCTCAAATTGTAGTACGTATTTTTGATTAAATTACTTTATACTAAACTTCTGTAAAATTAAATACCTAAAATAGGATTATATAAAAAAAATTATATAAGTTATTTCTAGTGATAAAATTTATGGAACCTGATTAATTTATAATCGATCAAAAAATTTTTTCTTAATCCTTTATATTTAAAAACTTTTATCGAATATAAGTGTTTAATAAACGTAAACAATAATCAGTTACAAAAGAGTGGAAGTAATTTTATTATTTTGATATTAAAAAGTGCTAAATATAACCTCTTATATTATTAATTAAGTAATAACAGCCTTTTATTGTTAATCTAATGTTCACTCGAAAATATTTATTATGTAACCGATAATTTTTATACTTTTAAATAAGTTTATCAAGTATTGTTATAGATAACATTCAATAAAAATATAATACGGAAATTTTACTTAACATGGAAGTATTAACACTTCAGCATGCGTATACAGGTAAATTTTTTGTTGTCTCTTATCTATTTATTGAGCACAATTTTCAAAAGTTTAAGGACATCTGGTGAAAAGAATTTTTATTTTTATTATTTCAGTGCTCACAACTTTTAACTTGAAAAATATTGCTGATAACTACTGTTGTAAAAATTAAATAGTAATTTAAAAAAGGAGGATAAAGTTCGTATTAAGTAATAAGTGCATTTTAAACTTTAATTAAGTATTATTTTAAGATACTTATGATCTAAAACAATTCTTTTGCTTTTTTCTTAAAATTATTTATAATTGATATTAAATTGTAATGTACCACAAACGTGAACTGTTAGTAACGTATAATGTTTTTTTTTCAATTAAGTGACTTCTAAAAATATTAAACACTATTTGTTTTCACTTTTCGTTAACAAACTATTAAAAAAAATTAACTTTTTTAGTTTTACAGCAGTCTAAAAGAAATCAGAAAACATTGTTTTATATTTTTTTTGTTGAATAATTTTTACCAGATCAGTTTATATATGACTTCTTAAGTAAGACATTCTCCGTTAACTAGACAATTAGCTTTTGATACAATTACATAACTTAATGTCTCTCCAGTTGTTTTATTGGAATTTTAAAGTATTTACTGGTTGTGATTGGACAATCATTTTTCCAAGTTAGACATACAGGACAGGAGTATGAAATCTTTATTGTATTTTTATTAAATGTAGTACCATAAAAACTTGATTTTGGGAAATGTATGGATACTAGCTTTAAAAGTATGTCCCTATATTCGTTTTTATACAACTACTGAAAGGAGGATTGTAGTAAAAGACCTTCTTTTTCCTTAATTTTCTTCTTGTTCTTTTAATAGAATTATCTAGATCATACGATAGTGATGTTTTAAAACCACTATAAGTCTTTTTATAAAGAAATTTTATCTTATAAAATACTTCTTTTGGTTTGGATAGAGATGATAACTTTACCTTTTTTGGATCATATATGGATTTTCTTTTTTTATTAGGTATGGATGATTAGAATTGAAGTTTTTACAGATGTTTTTGGCATTCTCTTATCTAAATAGTAGATGTTCGTCTTTTTCCAGATCCATAGTTATATCTAAAAGTTTACCCTTTGTGTACTTAGTTCGATTTTTACTTTTAAATTATGTTTCTGAAATCATTTTGTTATAGATTTTTTTAATTGATCAATGATTCTTGGTGTTCTTTTTTAAATATTCGTAAACCGTCATCACGATAAAGGCCACAATGATATTTTTCAATTTCTCTTTAACAATTAGCTCATTTAAGATAAATGAAACCACCAGTTCACAAACCTCTGCTTCATGATAACTTGGATTTGATTGGTTTATTGAAAAGACTACTAGTCTATAACAGAAAAGATATATTTAAAATATTAAATTATTTTACTTAAAATTTCTACCACAAAGCTACAAATAATATCTGGTACATTTAAAAAACTACAATTGCAATTAGTTATCGATTAATTTGTATAGATACTTGAAATAAAGTAAAATAAACGGCAAGAAATTACTATTTTTTAACTTTAGCTGATAGTTATTTACATTTCTATAAAGTTAGTATTAGATCAAAATAAAAACAATTAGAAAAAAAGATAAATTAAACAAATTTGTATGTAGTTGATTTTTAAAAACATTTAGCAATTAACTGCCTGAAAGTAGCAAAAAAAAAGCTTAGTAACTTAATTTCACTTTATAATACGTTTTACTGGCTTTTTGTAAAACTTATCAGCAAGAAATTAAAACGTGAATTAAAAGAAAAATAGACTAAGACTATTTTTAAATCATTCTTTAATTTAAAATTTTGTACTTAGTTTGCTTTAGAATAAAAAAATCTATAATACAGTACAACTATTATTTCATTAGTAAAATTTGTATTTAATGTCAGCATGAACTTAAAGAAAAAAAAATTAGTAAATCAAATACAGATTAATTAATATTGATTTTGCCTTAGTAACAATACTATGTGTTAAAAATCAGTTTACCTGAAAATTAAAGTTACGACAATCAAAATGACGGCAACTTGTTTTGCTTAAAAATTTAATTGTAATGAATTTTTAAGGGACCACACTTTGAAAAACAATTTAAGATTGGAAAAAATAAATCTTTTCATAGAATTTTCTATTAACAAAGATTGTTTTTTCTTAGTCTTTAATTAGTTGAGTAAGTGAATATAATCGTTGAATTAAGTTTTTTTTTTCAAAATTCCTTAAAAATGCCAGCCTCTGTTTCAAGTAGAATAAATGCTTATCAAGTGCTTTTGATTAAAGTTTCAGAAAAATATTTGAAGCACTCCCATTTGTTTCAATAACATCAGTTTCTCACAAGATTGTAAACATAAGCATACTTAATGGACAATCTTTTTCCAAAAACTTCAAAACTCTTCAATGATAGAAGTCAAAATAAAGATGATAAAACAAAATATCAATGGAAAAAAAGTTTTTTACCAAATCAAACAAGTAAGTGTAGTTTGTTGTTAGTTTAATGATAAAATTATTTTTTCTTTAACTTTGTCAAAAAAGATAAGTCTTTGTAAATTGTTAGATGTATAGTAAAAAGAATTTTTAAATATAGCAACTCTATTAATTAACTTTTAAAAACAATCTAGTAATCTAATATAAACCTAGGAATAAGGTCCAGGAAGATTTTTTATATATTTTGATTGAAAAAAAATCAGTAGTTCAGTTACAATGATAGATTTCTTGGATTGAAATAAGTTTTATAAGAGTTTTATAAAGGTGTTTAATAATATACAAACAAATTTTTGTAACTGTATGTGCAGTAACTAACTCAAAATAAGGATAATTTTTAGAACTGCACTCAATAATTGTCCTTAGGTAAGAAAATTGTTAGGTCAGTTTAATTTCTGTAGAATAATTTATTGTGGTTGAGAAAAGTAACTTTACCCATTTGAGATCGTAAGGGATGTTAAAGTTAGTCATTGTTACATAAAAAAATAAACTACTTGTTATTTTTTATTGTTTTCTACAATTTAAAACATCTTTTGAGATATAAACGATCAAAATTTGAGAAATGAGTTCAATTTGTTTTTATGAAAGGTGCAAACTAAAAAGCAAAAATAATATGCTAAACCTAAAAATGTATCTCCTCCTTCAGTTTTTAAGCAATTGTTTGAAAAATTTCTCAGTCTTATTATTGATAAATTTCAAACAATTTCTAGAAAACATATTTAAAAAAGAAAAAAATTGAATTAGAAATGTTTCTTAATAATTTTATAAGTAGTGGTTGTGACATATTCAATACATGATATAATGATAAATTAATTAAACTTGGCTCAAAATCTCTAAAAAATAAAGATAAAACTAGATTTATTAACTATTAATGTTTATAAGATTATTCATGGCAAGTATAAGGTTTTTTCAATCAGTTTTTCCCATATAAATATCATTTAAAAAGAAAAAAAAAGAAAATTAAAATGTAAGCATTACTATAAAAAAAGTAGTGGCAAGGTACATTTTTTCACAGAGCATAGACTATGTGGAACAAATTACCACAGGATGTGGTATTGTTTTAGAAGGTTGAACATTTTTCTTTAAAACTAGAATGAGTTAATTTTAATAAATATCTGTAAAATTGAATAGTTTTCCTTTAAAAACATAAGAAAATAAAATAATTCATACAAATTTGTTTCATCTAAATAAATAACCAATTTTTTTTTTCAATTTATAAAACTAATTATTTTTGTTTCCTTATACCTCCCCCAATAGACTATTAATTTACTTTTATTAAATTTTTCAAATGTGTCGTTTCCTATAAACAATGCTTCAGAAAATCATTGATATAGTAATACTTTCATAGGATTGAGCATTTACTATGAAATAAAAAAATCTTTTTCTATATACTAATTTATTGCCTTTTATTCAAACAAATAAGTTTAAATTTTTAAGTTTAGTTCTTTATTAATTTAAATTTTTATTTATTTTTTGTTTTTAATCTTAAGTTGTTGAATATGAGTTTTTTTCTTCTTGTGTGTCCTATTTAGTTGATCAAGTTTTGATACCTTAGTCCAACATTGCACAATAAGCAATATAATATGATAGTTAAAAAAATTTGGTCTTAAAAGTTTTTAATTTTTTATTTTTAAATTTCAATTTCTACAAGTTTTTTGTAATTTTAAAATTAATTTTTTTAAATAGTTTGAAGTAAATTGCTTTAAATTAACTAAGATTAAAAAGAATTGAAGAATTTTTAGAGAGTTCAAAATTCAAAGAATATTGTCTATTGAATAAAGTTGTATTATATATTTTTTGGTTATATCTCAAAAGTAAATTGAACTTTTTTTTGTTCTATAAAAGGTATCTTTTAGTTTCTACTCTAAGTTTTGAAATAAGGGTCAATCTTATTACCTCCCTATGGCCTTAATTGACTAAAAGTATATTACAGGGTGGTAAAAACTTAAAAAAACTAGATTTTGAACAAAAATCACTAAAAATCCTGGAAAACCTGGAACTTTAAACCATTTTCACAATCAGCATATCAACTACTGTCATAAACCTAGTATAAAAAGTTATTAACAAAAGTTAGTTTTATTTTAAAACTATTTTTAAAGCCTGTTTTTATAGTACACCCATCTTACAATTATGTTTTCCATAAGTGTAAATATGAAATCATTATAAACAAGGAGTTAGAGAAAAAGTTTGTTTGTTTTAAAATAAAACATAGTTAATATTATTCTTGCCTCAGTAACAGGACTTTATATTAAAATCAGTATACATGACAATTCAAGTTAAGGTAACTAAAACAAAAACTTAAATGTCTAAAAACAAATTCCTATGAAACTTTCAAGGGTGATTTAGTTTCTCTAATCATATTACTTTCTATTTATTTGTTTATTTATTTATATACAATAGTATTACAAAATTTATAATAGGATAACAGTACAAGATACTTTTAAGTTTAAAATAGTAAGATTAGAAAAATCAATCTAGAGCAATTATTATTTTTTGCCTTAAAAGTAGGTGATTTTTATGTTATTTTGGGAAACCACGCATTAAGTTAAACTAAAAGAGCCTTGAAATATACTTCAATCTGCAATAGTTGGTAAGTACACAACTTGATATTTCAATCAGCTCCTTTGAAAAACTTTAAGCAAATAAATTAAAGCCATAGCATAGGAGATATTAAACAATTTTTTAACCAAAATAACATAGACTTTGAAATATGAAAGATAAATATGTGAACTATAAGTAAAATTTTATATAATATAGAAACTAAAATAATTTTTTGAGATATAGTCAGTTTTGTAAAAAGATATTGTTACAAATGTATGGCCACATTTTTTAAATTTTTATTTTTTCTTAAAAATATTAGTCTACTAAAAATTTAAAAACATTTTGTTTTTGAGCTAGAGACTTAAATTCCACAGAAAAAAATTCTTTATAAGTCTTAAAACTTATGTATTGAGTTTATTACTATAACATATTTAACCAAAAAATCATTTTTTTCTTTTTCAAAACGGTATTTAAACATTCTAATAGTTTAATTTTTAACAGTTTTTATCTGAGTTTTTGATTGAAGTGCATATCTAAAAAAAATATTGGAAGAGCTAAATTTATATTATACAGTCTATTTTCGTACTTATAGTAAATAAATCCATGAAGAATCTATTTATCTCTCTTACTTTGCTAGCTTTTATCTCAAAATATACTTTGAATTTTCAAAAGGGTAAAAAGGAACTGGTAGTTGAGTTATTTAAATAAAAAATAACACAACAATAAAAAATGTTTTTGCCCCCCTCCCTATGCCGTTAGTTTTTGGTTATCCATTAAACATGTTTATATATTACTCAACTAATATTACTAAGCTATCAATTAGTAATTCTTTAAAACAAAGAAGTTTATGATGCAATTTTTTAAATATTAACCCTTTTGGTTCTAAAAGTTCATTCACAGATTGAATAAAATGCAAACGTAAATTTCTAATTAGTTTAAATGCAAATAAGTATTTGCTGTATTACAAGACAAAGTATAACTTGAAATGTGTTCAAAATTTCTACATTGTCTTTTTGTACATCTTTTAATTCAACAGTTTAACTAATATTAATCTAAAAACACTGTTATAACTTAATAAATTAATTTTAATTAGTTTTTAAATCACAATCGTTTGTATGATCAGCATTGTTCATTTATTTTCCATTACCTTGAAAACTCATATTTTGTTTTATTATTTAGTATTAAATATTTTTGTTTTGTTGAAATAAAACCTGATGTATAAAAATATTTAATTGTTTTATGTTTGTTTCCAGAAATACTAATAAACTTTTTTAGATGAAAATTTCGACTTTCAAAAAGAAAATGCTGCTTCAAAAAGTTATAAAGTGTAAGTTTAATTTGTAAAAAATTCAGACTTGTCATATTTTTAAAATTTCTTCAAAATGTTTAGTAAAACATTGAGCAATTTAAATTTCGAACCTATATTAAAACTATGAATAACATATTATATTATATATTAGTATTTTTACTTTGTAAAAGATTAAAACTTAAAATACATAGAACAAATTATACCTCAACATAAATTAAAAGTTGTTTTAACCTTTCAAATGTTTTCCCTTGAACTTTTTTTTAACTTGATTTCAGTTTAAGGAATGTTAGAGTTAATTTTTAATGAAATTCAAATCAGTAAAAGTAGAAATACAATTAATGTTAAATTACCTTTTGAACAGAAATTAGCAGTTGTTTTACTTAATTTATTTGTTTAATTAGACTAAAATTATTTTAGTATTTCGAACAAAAAAAAAAAGAATATTATTACTATTATTATTACTGTTGTTGTTATTGTTGTTGTTGTTGTATTTTTAGGTATTCTAGCTTTATTAACAATAATTTTTTCAGTTTAATGCCCTTAATACTCTATTTTAAAATTTTGTAATCGACAAATTTCTTATTATTATGTTAGTTTTTGGCCACTTGACTGGATTATTGTGTGTATTCAAAAACCTGCAACTAATTTGCACATATCAAAACAAGACTAATAACAACAAGATGTAAATTTATAATGATCAAGTTTTAATTATTATTGTTTTTTATTTATTTGTTGTATGTTTGGGTAAGGTGGGTTAGGGTGAAATGTATAGATTTAAAATTAAATTATTTAAATTAAAAAAGTCTTGTTAAGATATATGCAAATTAGTTGCAGATTTTTGATGTACTTGAATTTTTTGCATTAAGTTCTACATAACATTATTTTTCTTGTAAGCATACTTTGATAAGAAAAAAAAACCTTACGGCTAAAAAAACAAAACGAAATGTGATATTTACTCAGTAACAACTTATAATGAAAAAAAGTACTGCAATCTTTCTCTAGCTGCTTAAGCAATACACACATGTAAGTCTGTTGAGTTGTTGTATAGATAGAACAGTATACTTTCGTACAATATTTGTCAATTTCAAACAAGAACTTTGACCAAAGATAGTTTAAACAATTTTTTTTTCGGTGCATAGCTTATTTAAAAAATATAACAAAGCACATTTCGTTTTTTCTTAAATTTTTTATACAATTATTTGAATACTTTCGAAGTAAGTTATGTCGAAAATTGTATCTTACTAAATTAAACTGAATTGAACTTGAAATAAAATTATGCTGTAGTTTTAAGTTTGAAAACATAAAACTACATAATAATCAAGTGTATAAATTAAATAAATGCTAATACTAAAGAACTTTGCTGCACTAATAAAACTTGTTAGATTAAGATCAAACTAATATAAGCCATGAAAAAAATGTAAATAAAACTACCTTTTACTAACCTTTACTTTAAAATTACTTAATATAAGGATTCTACTTACATAAACTGGGTCTTTAAGATTGAATGCATAAGGTTTCTAGAATATGTAACTGAAAAGAGTTCTCTGCTCACACTAAAACTGAAAAGTTCTCTTCTTTATAATTTCTTGCACACTCATGATTGTTCAACAAATATTGTCACTAAATTTAAAGTTATTTATAAACTCTAAAATGCCCTCATTGCCACAAGCATTGTTGGTTCAGTGGTAGAATTCTCGCCTGCCACGCGGGAGGCCCGGGTTCGATTCCCGGACAATGCATTTTTAGGAAAATAATTTGAATTAAAGTTACTATTAACCATAAGACACGAAAAATTGTTTTTAAATATATCAGTTTAGGACTAAGTGTGTTTAAAACTCTTTCTAATTAATTTTAAACTAAAATTGTTTTTGTTTTTAAATTTTTAAGCTGTAACACCAATGTGTCATTTTCCCAAACAATATCCATTGAATACAGTTTAAATGGTTCATATATTATTCAATTTTAAAAGCTAAAGTTTTTTTAAATAAATTAACTAAGAAGTAAATGTATTGCGAAAAAATAGAATTTTCAGGGCTGTTATTAAATGATAAAAAGGTGCGCCCAACGTGGGGCTCGAACCCACGACCGTTGAATTAAGAGTCCAACGCTCTACCGACTGAGCTAGCCGGGCACGTTCGAAAATAACTATATACAGTTTATATAGCCTCTGTGACGATGTAATGACGTAACAATAATTTAATGACTTCAAAAATGGGCTCGTCCGGGATTTGAACCCGGGACCTCTCGCACCCAAAGCGAGAATCATACCCCTAGACCAACGAGCCGCTTATCTGACTTTGTCTTGTTCGGTTTTTATTCATGTTATGTGTATTATGACGCAATATAGAAGATGTTGTTGTGGTGTTTGTTAAAACTGCGTTTTATAGTTATTAAAAATCTATTTTTAGTTTAAATTTAACTAATGCAGTACACGGTACAACTTATATTGTTTACTTAAAACTCCTAGTTAAAGATTTTAAAATAGTATTTGTGTGTACCAAAAAATTATTTTCTGTGTAACTATAAACAAAAATAAAACTTTGCATTTTTATTTTGCTACAGATATATAAATATTAAATAATTTGGTCTAGTGATTTATACTCACTAATTTAATACTTGGATGCAAGATATGAAAGGTCTTAAATGTCTTAAATTACGTTTCTGTTCACATTAGAAATTAGATTAATAAGCAAAAGTTACAGTTACACAATTTATTTATGGCTTTTAACTCACTAGAACAAAATGATTAGTTATAGACAAATTTAAGAAATGATTGACATTGGAAATAAATGAGTTATGTACATATTAAATTTTTTATTCACAGTCAAAATCTTTACTTTCGAAACTCCTGTGCAATTAAAAAAAAAGTTATGAAAATAGTATCAGTAAGTTATCAGTAAGTATCAATAAGTATCAATAAGGTCTATTTTTAGTTTAAAGTAAAGTATAAGTTAAGAAACTGTGTTAAATATTATAAAATTATTGAAAAGATACTGTAAAGCTACTTTAAGTATGTTTTTTTATAAAAAAAAGTTTAGATGATAACAAAAAGTTTCTTATAATTTGATATACTTTCTGATTAAAATCGAAAATTTAGTACTGAAAATGTGAAAATTGTTAAAATTCCAGGTTTTTCCAGGTTTTTTTTCTAAATTTCCCAAATTCCAGGTTTTTTAACCTGAACTATCAAATCCCAGGTTTTTCCAGGATTCTAGGTAAAGTGGCAACCCTGTATATATCTATATCGGGGCTTCCACAAAGTCAGGAAAAAATAGGGATTTAAAAAAAAAAACAGGAATTTTAAAAAAATTTGAAAAAACATCAGATATAATCAGTTCAAATTTACAAAATTCCTTATTTTCCAAACCCTTGTAAAAAATTAATTAAATATCTTTTAAAGTCATACTAAAATTGCAAAATTTACCTAGAAAATTACAAAATTACTAAATTCCAAATTATTACTAAAGTGAATAAAAAATCTGTTATGTACATAACTCATTGATTTCCAATGTCAATCATTTCTTAAACTTGTCTATAACTAATCATTTTGTTCTAGTAAGTTAAAAGCCATAAATAAATTTTGTAACTGTAACTTTTGATTATTAATCTAATTTCTAATGTGAACAGAAACGTAATTTAAGACATTTAAAACCTTTCATGTCTTGCATCCAAGTATTAAATTAGTGAGTATAAATCACTAGACCAAATTATTTAATATTTATATATCTTTAGCAAAATTAAAATGCAAAGTTTTATTTTTGTTTAAAGTTACACAGAAAATAATTATTTGGTACACACAAATACTATTTTAAAATCTTAAACTAGGAGTTTTACGTAAACAATATAAGTTGTACCGTGTACTGCATTAGTTAAATTTAAACTAAAAACAGATTTTTAATAACTATAAAACGCAGTTTTAACAAACACCACAACAACATCTTCTATATTGCGTCATAATACACATAACATGAATAAAAACCGAACAAGACAAAGTTAGATAAGCGGCTCGTTGGTCTAGGGGTATGATTCTCGCTTTGGGTGCGAGAGGTCCCGGGTTCAAATCCCGGACGAGCCCATTTTTGAAGTCATTAAATTATTGTTACGTCATTACATCGTCACAGAGGCTATATAAACTGTATATAGTTATTTTCGAACGTGCCCGGCTAGCTCAGTCGGTAGAGCGTTGGACTCTTAATCCAACGGTCGTGGGTTCGAGCCCCACGTTGGGCGCACCTTTTTATCATTTAACAACAGCCCTGAAAATTCTATTTTTTCGCAATACATTTACTTCTTAGTTAATTTATTTAAAAAAACTTTAGCTTTTAAAATTGAATAATATATGAACCATTTAAACTGTATTCAATGGATATTGTTTGGGAAAATGACACATTGGTGTTACAGCTTAAAAATTTAAAAACAAAAAATAATTTTAGTTTAAAATTAATTAGAAAGAGTTTTAAACACACTTAGTCCTAAACTAATGTATTTAAAAACAATTCTTCGTGTCTTATGGTTAATAGTAACTTTAATTCAAATTATTTTCCCAAAAATGCATTGTCCGGGAATCGAACCCGGGCCTCCCGCGTGGCAGGCGAGAATTCTACCACTGAACCAACAATGCTTGTGGCAACGAGGGCATTTTAGAGTTTATAAATAACTTTAAATTTAGTGACAACATTTGTTGAACAATCATGAGTGTGCAAGAAATTATAAAGAAGAGAACTTTTCAGTTTTAGTATGAGCGGAGAACTCTTTTCAGTTACATATTCTAGAAACCTTATGCATTCAATCTTAAAAACCTAGTTTATGTAAGCAGAAAAAGCTGGCATACCAAACTAGACTTTTTAATCCTTATATTAAGTAATTTTAAAGTGATAGGTTTCTCAAAAAAATTTGAAAAAGTGTGGTATTATTTTTATTTTTTATCCCTGGTTTATATTTGTTTGATTTTAATCTAACAAGTTTTATTAGTACAGCAAAGTTCTTTAGTATTAGAATTTATTTAATTTTTACACTTTAATATTACGTCATTTTGTTTTTAACTTTAAACTACAGTATAGTTTTATTTCAAGTTCAAATCAGTTTAATTTAGTGAGGTACAATTTTTGACAAAACTTACTTCGAAAGTACTCAAATAATTGTAAAAAGTATTTAAGAAAAAATGATATGTGTATTGCTATATTTTTCAAATAAGTTATGCACCGAAAAAAAGTTGTTTAAAATATCTTCGCTATTTGTCAAAGTTCTCATTTGAAATTGACAAATCGTTTAGGGAAGTATACTGCTCTATCTATATAAAAATTCAACAGACTTACATGTGTGTATCGCTTATGCAGCTAGAGAAAGATTGCAGTACCATTTTTCATTATAGGTTATTACTGAATAAGTATCACATTTCGTTTCGTTTTTTTTAGCCGTAAGGTTTTTTTTCTTATCAAAGTATGCTTACAAGAAAAATAAAGTTATGTACAATTTAATGCAAAATGTTCATGTACATCAAAAACCTGCAACTTATTTGCATATATCTAAACAAGACTTTTTTTTAATTTAAATAATTTATTTTTAAATCTATACATTTAACCCTAACCCACCTTACCCAAACATATAACGAAAAAAAAAAAGAAAGACACAAACACGAGTAGTTTAAAACATTTTTCTAACAGTTTAAAAAATTTTTTTAATAGTTTAAAACATCTTTTTAAAATAACCTTTTCCAAACTTTCCAAAATGCATAAATTAACAGCTACAGCGTGTTTTTCAAATTCAGCTAACTATACAATAAACTGTATCATTACTACGTCATAACTATTTTTAAAAAGTTCAAAATCCAAATTTCTGTTTACTATTTTATTAAACTGTAGCTTACTGAGGATTACATGAAACTTTTTATTCTATCTACGAAACAGCTGTCTAAACTATTGTTTTTATATAAATAGATAAATATTTAGCTCCAATTCAGTTTGTCGAGCACTATCGACCAGAACTTTTTATAAAGTAATTTATATGTATATAAGTATATGTATATTCATAATAAAGCTTAAAAGTCTTTAAGTATAGTTTAAGATTTATTGATGATTTTGGTAAATAATAATGTGATTGATAAAACCATTTTATTTTTAAAACTACAAATGCAGGCTTAGTTTACTTAAAATCCAAGTAGACTATTGTATTGCATATAACTACTCAACAATTATTTGTCAGCTACTTACAAACAGTAGATTTAAAATCGCTTGTATATGATTTCATTCACAAGTCGTTGTGGCCGGTGCTTAAGGCGATTGTCGAGAAATTAATGGACGAGCACATGCTCGAATCCTGCCGACGGCGTTTTTGATCTATTATCATCGAAGCTTATTCATTACTTATAGCAGAAAAAAAAAAAAACCAAACAGCATAAAATAAAATTCAATTAATATTCAAACAAACAGACAATCGAAATACATGGTGCCTGCCACTCAGACCGACTCGGTTTTTTCAAAACTTCCCAGCATCAAATCTTCGCCCATTTCAAAAAAACTGAACAGGTTCCAACCTCCCCTCAATAACAATAGTAACAACTTTCGAAGGAAAGCAGTACAGAAAGTCACTCCAATGCAAAAAAATATTGATGCTTCACCGCCTAGAAAGAAACAGTAATTTTGTTAATCATTACTTATACATAAAACAACTTAAATTTTAAGGTTATTTTTCGGAATTTATTCTTTAACATATATTGAGTAGATATTAATAAATGTGTTTTACTAGTTTTGATTAAGAGTTAAAAAGTTAGATATAGCACAACTAAAGATAATTATAATTTATATTTATAAAACGCATAATTTATTACATAATTAATTAATAGTATAACTTAATAATTTTACTTATGATTATGAAGTATTTAAAATACAATTTAATAGATAACTAAACATTAGATTACGACATTGTACAGGTTTTTTCCGTCAGTAGTTCCTGAATCGCCAGTGAAGACAAACAGCCAATCAGGCAAGCGTTTTGATCAGTCACGTGACAAGTTTTTCGACCAATCAACTCATGAAAAGCCGTCTTTCTACAAACCGGATAAGTTCACCCTGCCTACGTACAACGGACCCAACGGAACTTTCAGAAAAGAAATTAGTTTGAGATCCGTCGAGGAATTGCGTAAGTTTTATATTTTGATGTTTTGTTTTGCTGGTTAAAATTTGATTTGACTTCATATTTTATTTAGCATCAAATTTTTCTTTAAAACTTCTTGTAAATTTTATTTATGTTAGTTTTCAGTTGCATTTAAGTATACTTTTATTGAAGTTAAGACATTAGCAGCATTACACCAAGTTAGTATGTACTTGTATGAATATTTTCTAAGTGTTTAGTATCTATGTATTTTAATAAAATTTTATTACTTATTTTTTTGTTTGAGCTGTTCAAACTTTGTTTACCTAAATTAATTTTTCAGCTGAAAAATACCAACAAGTTTTTTCAAACTTTTCAAATTTCAACGCTGTTCAATCTATTGTTAGTTTGTAACAATTATATTTAGCTCATTTAAGTATATAATATTTATTAACAATTTTTAGCTAACTTGATTGCAATCTAATTATTTTAAAGCTAGCAGGCTTCTAACTGAACTAATTTTAGTGTCAAAATTTGTTATAAAATAATTTATAAATTATTCTATTACATCATTAATGAAAAACATTTTGTTTACTTAACTACTTTAAGCTGCAAATAGTATGAAATAAAATTGTAAGTTAGAAAAGTATAAGTTTAAGATACAAAATATTTTGAAAACTCAAAGTTTATTTAAAGCTTTTATCTTCGCTTAACTTTAAAGTAAGTCAAAATGATAAAATTTAGTTCTGCACTCATTTACTTAGATTAAATGATAAACGTCAGACTTTTTTTTTTTTTAAGTTATATTTAAAAAAACAAGTAACTAAAATAAATGCAACTGTGCAATCTGCTGTTTATTAAAATGTGCACAAAGTTTTTTAAATTGTTTATTAAGATGGTTAAAAGCAGTTTTAACTATCTATTTACAAATTATTTATTTTCTTATTTGAAAATGAAAACAACAATTGATAATAAGATTAGTGTTAATAGCATCAAAATATCTATTTAATTGTCTAGTGCTCACAAAACTATTTATTTAAATTTTACTGTGCACAAGTTTGAACATCATAAGAAATACTGCTTTTTTAAACTGAATTTTCTCTGTCTATAAAATGTAAAGTTTTCTACAGAATTTGTAAGTATTATAATTAATTTTATGAGACAACATGCAAAGAAAAAACTGTGTCCAACATGAATTTATATGTTAATTATTTCTATCCATAGATATGTATCTTATGTATAAGAATATATAGTTTTTACATTACTTTCGTTATTATTTTAACTTATCAGTAATATCTTGCAGTTAATCTATGTAGTATTATTGCATAAAACTAATTTAGTAAATTTGTCTAATTGTAATATTGATTGTAAACTTGTCTTAAATTGAAAAGGAATTTTAATAAATTACTATGATAAAACTAAACCATAAAGCAACAACAGTTTTAGCATTATGATATAACCTTACTTAAGATATTTATGAGTTGAGTATTAATGTAAGTTTAGTATTAAGAGTTTTATTTTACTAAAATTTTAAAAGTAGAGATAATAACATGGAAGCATTAAAAGAAATAGTTACTCAAAAGTCCAATTACTAATAAGGAGAGTCAATATAAAGTTTAGAAAATTTTTAAGTCAGTTGCTGTAATTGATAGCTTATTTATACTGTGGTTTAAATACTTGTTGTATTTATTTAAAACATAACACGGTTTATATAAACAATGTATCCCATTTAATTTTAATTAAAAATGATAATTTAGTTTTACACCGATTGTGAAAATAATACGACTTTTAAAATTGTAATAAACATGTCAGAAGTGGGATTCGAACCCACGCCCACAATTGTGGACCAGAACACTCATCATCGCATTGCGATGAAGCTTTAACGCTTGAGTCTGGCGCCTTAGACCACTCGGCCATCCTGACTTGTGATGAAACAAGTGAAACAGCGTATATATAGTATGACGTAACATTCCGACGTTTAAAAAAAATCAACTACCAATAAATAAAACAACTTTGGTCTGTTTAACATGATTAAATTTGCAATCTTAATCAATATAATATTCTTTTTAGGTATTTGATACAGTAGTGTATAGAGACGAGCCGTTCGTTGTTTGTGCTCCGACTGGTTCAGGTAACAATATTGTATTTATATTAAAGTTTTTAGTTTGTAATACTTATGTATATATATAAAATTTAATTTTTAAATTTATTTATTTACAAAGGCAACAATGTTTCTCCCCTAAGGGATCTTTAGGCCTGTAAAATAAAATAAACTAAACATAAGACGATGGACAACTTAAGAAAATACAATAATGCAAAAAATTATTATGCAAAAAATTATAATTGAATTCAAATTAAAATTAAAAAATGTATAGTGCTATTACTAGATAATTAATTAACAAAATTAAAAGTTTTATAATAATGAAAAAGACTTTTTAAATTTTAAATATGATTTATACTTACAATAGATGATTTGTTCTATATAGATTTGGATTTAGCTTATAACAACACAAAACAAAATGGCGCTTAACAAATGAGGGTACAAGTAATAACATAAATAGTATTAAGTGATAAAAGAATTAATACGCTAAGTTTTAAAATAAAATTTCCTAAAGTGCGGGCAGGTGTAGAAGAGCTCTTGTCTTTTGTTTAAAATTCGTTTCTTATTACATTATACAGCACATATTTCTATAAAATTATAGAAACATGTGCTGTTTCTATTTTTTCCAAATTGCAAGTCTTACAGATTTTACCTATATTCTTCATTTCTCTGATCTTGTGCATTATGCTCCATCTTAAATCGTAGCTGGTGTTATTGTTTTTTAGTCTCCAGATGTACTTGGAAAGCTCTGTTCCCTTGTTGTTTTCATTCTTAATGTCACTAATGTGCGCATACCATCTCTTTTTGAACTGGCCTTCTGTGGATCCTATGTATTCTTTTGTTTCTATCTGACTGGTAATCGTCGCCTTATAAACAACATTCCATAATATGAATAAATTTAAAAATTAACTTTGTCGCCAAAACCAAAATTGTCGAGACCTGTTGTGCCCAAGGAATAATCCTTGCTAAATATATATTATATATTTATTACATACATATATATATATATATTTAATTATTTAATAAACAATATTTTTATACAGATATTTCGTATATGAGATATTTTTATCTCATATATACCTCAGTAAAGCTTTAATTGTTTAAACATGTTTTGCAAAAATTTATAATTTAAAATTTTTATAAATATTATGACGTAGTAATAATGACGGTTTTTATGCATTAAGTTGATTTTTCAAAATACGCTGATTTTAATTTTGTTATTGGTTTAAGAATTTGTGCTTTTTGAAAAAGTTTTAGCAATTGCTCTTAAACATGTTTAATAACCTAAAGTTTTACTGAGGAATATATGAGATATAAATATCTCATATACGAAACAGCTGTATAAAACTGTTGTTTATTATATATTTAAATAAATATCTAGCTCAATATAACTTGTCGAGCACTATTAGTAGTATGTATATATATTAGTTTTATTTAGTTCCAGGTAAGTTTATATGCTTACGTTAATTTTTCAATATTTAATATGTTTATTATTTTATTTCAGGTAAAACTGTTCTGTTTGAACTCGCAATAATTAGGCTACTTATGACAAGCAAACAAGAAAATTCCAACAAGAACAAAATCATTTACAGTTGGTATAATTTTTTTTTATTGTTGAAGTAATTGTTTTTGTTTTGTTTCTGGTGGTTATTATTGTAGATCAGTGTTTTCCAATCATAATAATTTAATTGGCCCCCTCCAACAAGATTACTCAAAAAACTACAAATAAGAGCACCCAAGACCTTTTATTTGCTCTTCATCAACAACTCCAAAATATCTAGTGTAAGTTTCAAAACTTCCATTAAAAACACCTAAACCCTTTTTTTGCTCTTCATCATCAACTCCGGAATATCTAGTGTAAGTTTTAAATTATGACCTTATGGCCCCCTGTGGCTCCTTTACTGCTTATGTGGTTATTATTGTACATAGTATAGTAGATATTAAAAACCTTTGAGTGGTTAGATTTTGTTTTGAACTATAAAGACATTAAAATTCAACCTAAAATAAAACATTCAATAGAAACTTTTAATTAATCAAAAAAACATTTTTAAGTCCACAAAAATAAACTACTTACGATCTTAGGAAAAGTTAAATACTTCTACAGGTTTTTGGAAACCATAAAGTAATCTTACATTTCAAATTACTCTAGGTAAAATTTATAAATTAAGTACTATAATCTGTTTTTTAAAGCATCATGACATAAAAAGTTTTAAACTTAGTTAAAACTTAAAAATCATAATAAAATGTTAGTAAAAATTTGAAAGGTTTCTTTAATAACAAAAATTATTTGAATTTAAAATAGTTAAATTAAAACAGCATATTTCGGATTAATCACCAATAAAAAACATTTAATTCAAAGACACGTAATTAAATAAAACTTGTTAATTTAAAATTAATTTTACTTTCCCATAAATTATTTAAAAACATTGTTTATCAACACCCAGTCTTGTATTTTATTTTTTATAGAAATTGGTTTGAAAATATAATGACAACAATGCTACTTACAACAATAAAATGTTAAAAATTGTAGAAAAAAGTAAAAAGTAAAACGTTTTAGTGGCGCCAGTGAAAGCTTTGTGTAGTGAGCGATACGAAGATTGGAAGTTGAAATTTCAACCGTTGGGACTCAATTGCTTGGAAATGACTGGAGACACTGATGTTGAAAATTTGTGGCAAATGCAGAAAGCCGACATAATACTAACAACACCCGTTTGTTTCTTAATTAATCATGTTATATAAATGTTGAAATGAATTAATATTATATGAAACGATAGAAGTTTCTCTATAAAATATTTTCTATGGTGATATTGCTTGCACTGTTGCATGTAAAACTTAAGTTGAACTAAAAATTAAGCCTGCAATTTAATAATGAACGTTAAACCTTCTGTCAATGAATACACTTCATTCCCAGTTTTAACAAATATGGAAAAAGTGCATCCATTGGCTCGGGTCTAAATAGTTCTGGACTAAAATGGCCTTTCTACAGGAAAAATGGGACAGCATGACGCGGAGATGGCGGGAAAAGACGTCGTTCGTGAAACAAGTCTCCCTCTTTCTCGTCGACGAAGCTCACTTGTTGAATGACGAAACCAGGGGCGCTACTATGGAGGTTGAAAATTGTTAAACATAAAATTTAAAACACGTGTAAATAATTTTGTTGACTCGCTAACCAGGGGCGTGTTCTGCTGTATTTATTATTCAGCTAATAAATATTAAAGGCAGTCTGGACAATAACAAGTTAATCAACTTGTATATTTAATTAAAGTATAATAATATTACAGGCGGTGATTAGTAGAATGAAGACAGTTAGGACGGTGTTTAAAGAAATGAAATTGAGATTTGTTGCAGTTAGCGCCACAATACCCAACACACAAGACATTGCAGAGTGGCTTGGAAGTAAACAAAATCCCGCCGTCAAATTCAAGTATAAATCAGTTTTATTTAATATTAAATTAACAAACAAAATACTTCACCATACAACTAAATCCAAGACAACCAACGACTGGTTTTGTTTTTAACAGTAAAAATAGTAATAATAAGTTTTATGCCATTAGTAACTTAGCTGTTAGGTTCGAGTTTAACTTAAAGTAAACTAAACTTTTAAATATAAATGAGTTTTGAAAATACTCCACATAACTAATACAATTTTTAATTCTAATTGTGTAAAAATGTATACAATTTTAAGTTGTTTTTGATAATTAATTAAAAATATTATAGCATGGATGAAACGTACAGACCGGTGCAATTGAGAAAAGTTGTGTTGGGATATCCGAAGCACAACTACAAAACTGCCCTATTCAAATTTGACATTAATCTCAATTATAAGCTAGTAAATGTCATCCAAACTTATTCGGAAGACAAACCTACTTTGATTGTTAGTCTAAATTAAAAGCATATATGCTTGTACATTATGCATAGTATTGTTTTTTTTAACGTAATAAGACACATTGTGTATAAAACTTTATATTAACGAGTAGGTGTCAAAAATGCACGAAGGGACACTTTTGCACGGATTGATTAGTTTTTAAAACTAGTATGAATTTACTTTCATTTTTTTTACTATCACTATTACCCCTTACCCTTGGTCGGGAACTTGAAAATAAAATTTAATTCTTATTTCTTGTAAACTATCAATGTTACCCCTAACTTTTACACTAGGTCAGTAACTTTTTTTTCTTCTTCATCTATTATTATTTTATTAAATATATTTTTTTTACTATAGCTGTTACCCTTAACATTACCCTTGGTTGATTTTTAAAGTAATATTATTGTTTTTATTAAAAAATCGTTTTTTTTACTATCACTATTACCCCTTACCCTTAGTCGGTTTTCTATTTTGTTATTATTTTTTACGATCGTGCAAAAATATCATTCGTGCAAAAATGTCTTCGTGCACATTTAACCCGTCCCCATATTTTAAGTACTAGTTGTTATTTTGAGTGTTTGTAATCGAGTACCGACTTTAATGTTAAGATATGGTATATTTAAGAAATTATATAAGAATGAAAATAAATAAAAAATGTTAAAAATAGAACTAAGTTATTCTAACTTACAAAACTATCAGCAAATTGATATACACATTTTAATGGTATATCAGTAAAGATTTTGGTTTTTATAAACTCATAAGTCAACAGTTATGCATTATGACGTGATAATCAGTTTCATATGCACAATAATCAACCGGTTGTTGTGAGCCTGGCTAGCTCAGTCGGTAGAGCGTTGGACTTTTAATCCAACGGTCAGGGGTTCAAGTCCCCTGTCAGGCTTCTTTTTTTTTAAAAACATTGACTTAATTAATTAATATTCAAATCTCATTAAAGTTTCTAAATAAACAAAATTGTTTGTTAGATTTTAAATGCTCAATTTGATATTATGCTTTAGTTAGCTCAATTTGTATTTAATTTATGATAATCAATAAAATTTTAATCAAATTTATATGATTAAATGACACAAAAAAAGTACTTGTTAAAATGTAAATTTAACTAGTATACATTTATTTGATAACTTAAGACATATTAGAATTGTTAATAGAATTTTTTTTTTGAATATTGGAAATATATACATTGAAAATAACTTATAAAAAAAAAAATAATTACAAATTAAATCATTTAGCTGTAGTTACAAACTAATCAATTTCTTAAAAATGAAAACAATAACTGCTACTTAACTCCAATTAAATTTATTAAGCTGGCTTAATTTAACACCTTACTTTTTGTTACCCTTTTTTTTCACAATAGTTACAGTATAAATTTTATAAGAACTAATCAATATGAATATCTAAAAAGAAAGTATTTTTAGTCTTGTAAAGTAACATTACAATTTTTTTCAAATATTTAATCTTCAACATATCACACGAAATTTTTAATGAATTGTTTTAGAACAGAAAGTCTACTAGATTTTGTATTTTTTTTAATTTTTATCAAATTAAATATAAGCGCAATTAAATGTAAACACCCATTGAAATTTTTAGTATGTAAGTTTTAGAAATAAAAATATTAAATAACTTACAAAATTTATATATATGTATATATAATTAGACAAAGTATTATAAAAACTTTGTCTTATACTAAATAATTCTACAAGAAAACGGGTTGTGAAACATCATTAATTTTAAACCAAAACAAGAGTTTAATAAAATTAACTTAACCTTAAGACTTCACAGTTGTATGATAAACTGAGTTTTTATCAAGATATTTCCTTATGGTATTGTTGCGTCATAATATGCTAGTCAGAAATATAACGCTGATGAATGCGTTCCAAACGTGTGGCCGGTTAGCTCAGTTGGTTAGAGCGTCGTGCTAATAACGCGAATGTCGCGGGTTCGATCCCCGTACTGGCCACATATCTTCCTCGTTAGTATAGTGGTGAGTATTCCCGCCTGTCACGCGGGCGACCGGGGTTCGATTCCCCGACGGGGAGTTTTTTGCATACTTAATTTATTGGAATCGGTATTGTTATCCATTAAATATTTAATAACAAAATTATGAATTTATTATTTCTAATCAAAATATATAATATCATAAGGTATGTCAAATATTTTTTCAATTTATCTAATATTTTTCTAACAAGTGTTAGTAGCCTAAAGAACATTTTCAAGTATATAAAATAAATATTGAGTTATTTCAACAAGTCTTCGTGGCGCAATCGGTTAGCGCGTTCGACTGTTAATCGAAAGGTTGGTGGTTCGAGCCCACCCGAGGACGTTCTTTTATTTGTTAAACATTAAAGAGAGTGCAAAATTTTTACACTGAGCGTGTTTTCTCACTTTCACACTTTTACAATAGTTTTAAGTTATTTTAAACATCCGATTCTTTAGATTGAGATTCTATCATTTTATTTATACATAAGTATTTCTTATCTTTTTCGATCTTCAAAAAGTTCGTTTTAAATTACTAGTTAACCTACAATACAAACTCATTATCAAATAACTAATACTAAATTGGATATACAAAATAGTAGGGTGGCAAAAAATCCTGGAATTTGAGAACATAGACAAAATAAACCTGGAATTTGGTACAAAAAATGTAAGAAAAACCTTAAATTTTTAAATTATAGTTTTTTAAACTTGATAATCAAAATCAGCCAATTATTGACAAGAAAACCTGTTTTGTATGGTTTTTCTGAAAAATACCTATGATGGAAATACTTTATTATTTTCTAAAAATTATATTAGAATCTAATAAATTAATGGTTTTAGAAGATATATAAATATAAGTTACTTAATTGTCCCCAACGTAAGTAAAAACTTCAAGGTTTGCTAGATGATCGACAAAAAAATAAAATAAAGTTTTTTTTGAAAAATGCTAAGAAAAGTTTGTCAAAACTACTAACTCTGATTATCAAACAAAACTTATAATTTGTAAGAATGAAATACTAAAAAGTAAGAGTTGTTTTTAAAGGAATTATTTGGGCAGTTAATTTTATATTCTAAAGAGATCAATTTTGATCTATGCAAAAACCCTTAAAATCTCCTCGCGACAAATGGTATAATTTGTGTTGTAAACAACTGTTATTAAAATTCGGTTTGAAGTTTAAAATACATAATTTATAAAGTATCATTTATTTTAAATACGTAAGTTTGTAATTTAGAAACTTGTTAATATTTAAAAGCCTAGTACTACTACACTTTTACCTATATCAGGTGGCCAAATATTTTTAGCGAAATTACTCCTGGTTTTCAAAATTTCTTACAAGTTTTGAAAGTTTTAAATCTTTTTTAACGATTTTAAGTACTTAATGGTGTTTTTTGATAGATTTAAACTACTTAAACGATACAGTATAATTATTATTTAATTTTTGTTATATACTAAAATAAAATTAAACTTAATTATCATAAACTAATAAAACTAAAATTATGGTTTAAAATGGCGTCAAGTATAATATAATTTCAGCTTGGTTTTGGTGGACATCATCCTAGGTAATTACCCAGTTTTTAACCTTTAACTTAATTTTAACTAAGAACAGACCCAAAAACATGTACTTTCAAAAACCTGGAAGAAATTAAAAAAACCTGAAAGAAATTTATCAAAAACCAGTGCCAACCTTGACTATCGCAACCTGTTTAAGTATTTTTAATCAACTTCGTCAAAATTCTTCTCAGATGATTTTTCAAAAGCCTTTATGTTGATATATATATCATAAAATCTAAATTTAATTTGTTTTTAGTTTAAATTTGTTACTTTTTTTTTAATCGTCCTATTTAATTAAATAATATGTTCAGGGTTGCCACAAAGCTAGGAAAAACTAGTAAAAATTACATAAGTCATGAAAAGATAAGGGTTTTTTGAAAAATAGTAGGAAATTTATGTAAACATGCTCTTAAAAAGAAAGTTTATCGTTACTAAAAATTGCATTTTGATATTATTATTTTCTAGAATCATTTACTTTCGCAGTTCATCTTTTTCATGGTCTAATTGAGTTTTTGAAACATACTAAAAACTTTCAAGTCTTTGGTTATGTATTTTTTTATAGTTTTTTACTAAGAGTTTGATTTAGAAAAGTCAGGAAAAACTTTTTCAGTTCGATCTTTGGCAAACTTGTATGTTAAAATTTACAACATTTAATATAAAATACATTAGGCATAAAACATTGCATCAGACATTTTTATTTAGCTTTGCTCTTATTTCGCTCTTAATTTTCTCTTAATCTAAACTCTTTTCAGTTAGACCAATCAGAAATAGGCTCTTGTTGACTGACTAGACATGACATTCAAAACAATGTAAATGCAAGTTACAAAGTAGTTTAATTAATTAAAATAATAATTTAACTAATAATTTATCGATTACTTATTAAAACTTCTGTACACTTTTTTAAGTCTAAAAAAGATACAATAAAATTTTTTAAATATCAAAGTTGTTAAATACTATAATTTAAAAATTTAAGGTTTTTCTTACACTTTTTGTACCAAATTCCAGGTTTATTTTGCCTATGTTCTCAAATTCCAGGATTTTTTGCCACCCTACTATTTTGTATATCCAATTTAGTATTAGTTATTTGATAATGTGTTTGTATTGTAGGTTAACTAGTAATTTAAAACGAACTTTTTGAAGATCGAAAAAGATAAGAAATACTTATGTATAAATAAAAAGATAGAATCTCAATCTAAAGAATCGGATGTTTAAAATAACTTAAAACTACTGTAAAAGTGTGAAAGTGAGAAAACACGCTCAGTGTAAAAATTTTGCACTCTCTTTAATGTTTAACAAATAAAAGAACGTCCTCGGGTGGGCTCGAACCACCAACCTTTCGATTAACAGTCGAACGCGCTAACCGATTGCGCCACGAAGACTTGTTGAAATAACTCAATATTTATTTTATATACTTGAAAATGTTCTTTAGGCTACTAACACTTGTTAGAAAAATATTAGATAAATTGAAAAAATATTTGACATACCTTATGATATTATATATTTTGATTAGAAATAATAAATTCATAATTTTGTTATTAAATATTTAATGGATAACAATACCGATTCCAATAAATTAAGTATGCAAAAAACTCCCCGTCGAGGAATCGAACTCCGGTCGCCCGCGTGACAGGCGGGAATACTCACCACTATACTAACGAGGAAGATATGTGGCCAGTACGGGGATCGAACCCGCGACATTCGCGTTATTAGCACGACGCTCTAACCAACTGAGCTAACCGGCCACACGTTTGGAACGCATTCATCAGCTTTATATTTCTGACTAGCATATTATGACGCAACAATACCATAAGGAAATATCTTGATAAAAACTCAGTTTATCATACAACTGTGAAGTCTTAAGGTTAAGTTAATTTTATTAAACTCTTGTTTTGGTTTAAAATTAATGATGTTTCACAACCCGTTTTCTTGTAGAATTATTTAGTATAAGACAAAGTTTTTATAATACTTTGTCTAATTATATATACATATATATAAATTTTGTAAGTTATTTAATATTTTTATTTCTAAAACTTACATACTAAAAATTTCAATGGGTGTTTACATTTAATTGCGCTTATATTTAATTTGATAAAAATTAAAAAAAATACAAAATCTAGTAGACTTTCTGTTCTAAAACAATCCATTAAAAATTTCGTGTGATATGTTGAAGATTAAATATTTGAAAAAAATTGTAATGTTACTTTACAAGACTAAAAATACTTTCTTTTTAGATATTCATATTGATTAGTTCTTATAAAATTTATACTGTAACTATTGTGAAAAAAAAGGGTAACAAAAAGTAAGGTGTTAAATTAAGCCAGCTTAATAAATTTAATTGGAGTTAAGTAGCAGTTATTGTTTTCATTTTTAAGAAATTGATTAGTTTGTAACTACAGCTAAATGATTTAATTTGTAATTATTTTTTTTTTTTTTATAAGTTATTTCCAATGTATATATTTCCAATATTCAAAAAAAAAATTCTATTAACAATTCTAATATGTCTTAAGTTATCAAATAAATGTATACTAGTTAAATTTACATTTTAACAAGTACTTTTTTTGTGTCATTTAATCATATAAATTTGATTAAAATTTTATTGATTATCATAAATTAAATACAAATTGAGCTAACTAAAGCATAATATCAAATTGAGCATTTAAAATCTAACAAACAATTTTGTTTATTTAGAAACTTTAATGAGATTTGAATATTAATTAATTAAGTCAATGTTTTTAAAAAAAAAGAAGCCTGACAGGGGACTTGAACCCCTGACCGTTGGATTAAAAGTCCAACGCTCTACCGACTGAGCTAGCCAGGCTCACAACAACCGGTTGATTATTGTGCATATAAAACTGATTATCACGTCAAAATGCATAACTGTTGACTTATGAGTTTATAAAAACCAAAATCTTTACTGATATACCATTAAAATGTGTATATCAATTTGCTGATAGTTTTGTAAGTTAAAATAACTTAGTTCTATTTTTAACATTTTTTATTTATTTTCATTCTTATATAATTTCTTAAATATACCATATCTTAACATTAAAGTCGGTACTCGAATACAAACACTCAAAATAACAAATTTGCCTTAAATCAGGTTTATTGGCAAAATAAATAGTTATAATATTTAAAATAAAAATAGACCGTAAAACTTTTTCTTTTAAAAACCTGGAGGAACTTTACCAAAAACATTTGGCAACCCTGTTGTAAAGGTTACATGTAAAGTGAAAAAAAATTCGTTAAGACTCAAAAGTTCTATCATATAGGAAAAAAACTCAAAAAATAAACAAATTTGAAGTAGCTTAACAATGTCTTTTCAATGTTGTTTTACTACTTACAGGGTTGCCACGCGGTAAAGAAAAGTCAGGAAAAATTTTAAAAAATGACAAAAGTCAGGAAAAATTGGGGGGTTTTTAAAAAAAAGTCAGGAAAATTGATAAAGTTTTAAAAAAGTCAGATTTTGTCAGTTTAAATTTACAATATTCCTTGTTTTCAAAGCCTTTAAATGGTATAAATTAGTTAAATATCTTTTATAAAACTGCAAAAATTTTCTATTAACATATTGAACAAGTACCCTACTTGAACAATCAGATTTTGTAAGCTTTTCAGCAGTGATGATCTGTAGCAAGGACACTTTCATAGTTAAACTGGGATATATACACAAAAGTTTATCTAGCATAATTTTAAAATCAAAGTGTTTTTTGTTTAAGTAAATAATTGAGTTCTTTATAATTAAGCAGTTAGTTTAGTATTTTATGTAACAAGTTAATGTGTATACTGAAACGGAATGCAGACCAGATGAAGGAAACCATATCTTCATTAGATGAAGAGGTTGAAGTGCTAATAAAAAAACGGAAAAAATAAATTTTAGTACATACATTTAAATACAGTATTTGATTAAGTTTTTTATTGTTTTAAGGTTTTATTTGTAAAAGTTCCTAATATGTCGTTTCGTTTATTTAGATACATTTATTATTATTATTATTAGAGTTTATTGTGCAAAGATGGACTCGGGCATTAAAACCCGAGCCGCTTAAACAATACACACGAAAAAAGAAACAAACAAATTACACTCAATGAAAATTAAAATCTAAAAACAACACAGTAAAAAAAATAAAATAAAAAAAATTACAATCAAATAGTCCTGTACGATAAATAATAACTTAGTATGCACATAGAACAAAACGAAATAAATTCTCATATAAAAACCTATGCATAGACTAGAAAAGATTACACATTTACAAAAATTATATATAAAAACTTATAATCTGTAGGGGGAAGGCGTAAGGAAGAAAAATTGATCTTAGTGATACTAATATTTTAAAATAAATTTTTATTCGTTAATCACTGTATTTTACTTGTGTTTATATTATTTAAATCAATTTTTTAGAATAGTTTTAATCGAAATTGTTCCACCCTCCCACACGAAACCACATCCTGCGTTAACTTATTCCACATATTTATTGTTCTGCAGAAAAAAGAATTTTGCCACTGACTGTTATAAAATTATATTTACATTTTAATTTTTATTATTTCTTCTCAAATTATAATTGGTCCTAGAAAAAACAAAAAACTGATTGAAAAATTCTTTATATTTACCATTAACAATTTTAAAAAGTGTTATCAAGTCAAACTGCCATCATCTATACTCTAGAGACTCCAATCTGAGTTTCACCAATCTATCTTTGTATGAGGAATTTGAAATGTTGCATCTAATACAAACAAAACGGGTAAAATTTCTCTGCACAGACTCAATCCTAATAATGTCTTTTTTTAAATAGGGTGACCATATTGGGGTATTGTATTCGAGTTTAGGGCGAACGTAGATTTAAATAGTTTAGTAAGAATACTAGCAGAACTGGTCTTAAAACTTTTAAGTATTTGATATGATAAGTTTTGAGCAATTTTGTATAAATAACTTATATGTTTGTTCCATTTTAGATTTTCAGATATATGTATTCCCAAGTCTTTAAAAGATTTTACTGCTGGTATTTTAGTTTTATTAATTAAAAGGTTAATAGAGAAGGGTTTATTTTTATTGATGGTTAGAACTTGGCATTTTTTTGGATTTAAATCAAGTTTTCTTGTTTTTAGCCATTCGTGAATATTATCTAATGTTATTTGTAAAGAAGTTTCTGACTTGCTAAATACTTTTGCGTCATCTGCAAATAGACTTATTTCGCTTTGAATGTGAGTATTAAAAGTGATATCGTTGATGTAAATTAAAAAGAGAAGAGGACCAATGACTCCACCTTGTGGTACTCCACTGTGAATTTTTAGAGGATCTGATAATGTTTTGTTAATGAGTACACTTTGTGTCCTACTATTTAAAAATTCGCTTAACCAATTCACTAAGTTATCATCAAAACCATATTGACTCATAATTTTTAATAATCTAATGTGTGACACAGAGTCAAAAGCTTTTTTGATGTCAGTATAGACCACTGTGACTGATTCATTGTTTAAGTAAGTTATTAGCCAAGTATGTAAACATGTTAATAATTGAATTCCTGATGATCGGTGGGGAACAAAGCCAAATTGTTTTGGTGTTAATAAATTAAAGTCGAAAGGTGGTTAAATATTTTTTGGGAAATAATGTGTTCAAAAATTCGGGAAAACGTACTGGTTAAGGATATTGGCCTATAATTTAATGGGTCGTGTTTGTTACCTTTTTTGTATACTGGAATTACATAAGATGTTTTCCATTGTTTTGGTATTTCTGACAATGCTAGGGAGCAATTAAAAATTAATGATAAAGGAAAAACTAATGATGGAAAAGCATGCTTAATAAAATAAGGTGGAGTTTTCTCTGGCGTTCTAATAATTTTATCTTTAAGATGCTTCGTCGATGTGTTAATGTCTCAAGAACTTATAATAAAACTTTTCATTTTACTGCATGTTTTTTTAGGTTGCTTAAAACTTTGATGATTTTGATCTTGTTTAACTACATTTTGAAAATTTTTATTGAAGAGTGTGGCTCTTTCAAATTCTGAAATTACTGTTTTGTTTTTATGGTGATCAAATAGGGGAGGCAATGAAGTAGTTAATTTAATTTTAGATTTAACGTAGCTATAAAACTTTTTTAAATCTGGGTTAGTGGAGAAGGATTTTTCATATTCTAAATTGTATTTTTTAACAGCTAATTGATATTCTTTTGATTTAATTTTATAGTCTTTGGAGAATGATTTATTTTTCTTACTTTTTTTGTAAAGAATAAGTTTTTCTTTTAATACTTTTTTAATGTTAGATGGATATTTTTTGCATTTGTTATTTTTAGGATAAGGTGGAATAAAGAGTTTAATTGAAGTTTGAATTAAGTTGATAAATTGGTCATAAAAGTGTTGGAGATTTTTTGATTTATCAAATAATGAAGACCAATCAATGTTTGACAAGTATTTGTTAATATTTTTAAAATCAGCCTTTTTAAAATTATATGAAACTACTTTAGAATTCTGTATTTTTTGACTTTCAGTTTTAATGTTAAATGAGATCAAGTTGTGGTCACACGTGGTTGTTAATGGGAAGCTAGTTAAAAGAGATGTTATTTTATCTAAACCCAAATGGTTGCAAATTAATAAAACGAGTATGTTTCCACTTTTATGAGTTGGTTTTTCAATTACTTGAGTTAAAAATTTATCTGTGCAGAAATCAAGAAAAAATTCATGGGATTCATTAAAGCTTGTATAAGGAATTCTCCAGTTAATGTTTGGCAGATTGAAATCCCCAAGAATAAAATAAGAATAGCTATCCGGCAAAAACAATTTAATCAGTTTAATTACATTTTTAACAGTTGGGGCACATTTCGCAGCCAGTGGAGGAAGGTAGATACACAAAAATCTTAGTTTAGTCTTTTTAAAAATAACATTTATACATAAATATTCAAAACCAAGGGTATTAATCAAGTTTATATCATTTTAACACTAAAAACTTTAAAGGAATCTTTGTAGAGAACTGCAACACCTCCACCCCTACTTATCCTATCGTTTCGGACAATGTTATAATTACGAGGACAAATAACGGCATCGTTGACTTTAGGAGTCAACCATGTTTCAGTTAAAAAAAATAAGTCAATATCTTTCATATATAAATAATTTTCTAAAATATCAACTTTATTTAAAACAGATCGTATATTAGTATTAAAAATCTTTAAATTACTGTTAATATAACTATTTATAGAAGACTGATTAATCTTATCAGAACTAGCAGATAGATTCAATTTTTTATAAAAGTTTAAAACGTCTGACTTACAGTCTGTCCTATTAATCCCAGAGCCTCTGGGTGTCGAATCGAAAAAGATGATTCGTAGCTTCCACTATCTCATTGTTCTTTATCAAATATTTTATGTTGAGATTATTTTGTTCTGCTAAAACTTGTTTTCTTTTTAATTCTTCTCTTAGCTTCTTAAATTTTTTCAGTTGTTCAATGGTTCGATCTTGATTTATGTAGATTTTAACTTCAAATTCATTTGTCACATACTTGAGATTTCTCAGTTTTATCAGTCTTTCTTTAGCTTTTTTGTCATTGAGTTTTACAATTATAGGTCTGATTTTTCCATCTTCAAATTTACCTATACGGTATAAGGATTTTAGTTCGTGTTTCTCGATTTTATTTTCACCTAAAACTTCTTGTAGGACTTTGAAATCTTTCTTGCAGCCATCAAGTTGAGGAACACCTTTATTTTCCGGAATATTAAATACGATTATATTTAATCTTTTTTTCTCAATCTGTTTTTGTTCGTTATCAGCTTCTATTTTACCTTTTACAACATCAAGTTTATTGTTTATGTCGGTAAGAACTTCAACTGGCTTGATTTTGACAATATCAGCATAAGTTGCTTCAAAACTGTTAATTTTAGTATTGATTTTGGAATAAAAGTCTTTAGGTTTCATCGTTTCCATTGCATCAACATATGTAGAAAACTTTGATTCAAATTTTTTAAATTTGGAAGAAAATCTGTTTTGAATTCCAAAAAGCTTCTTTGTAACTCTGTGACTTTTTCTTCTAAAGAAATAACTTTGTTACTAAACATCACATATTTGTCATCATTCTGAATTTCAACAATACTCTTTTCAATGCTTTTACTTTTTTCATTACACTCAATTTTTATTCTACAAATATCAGCCTGGAGTGAGTTGAATTCATTGTCTTTTCTACATCCAAACGCAATCAACTTTTCTTTCAACAGTTTTCCTATTTTGGAACATTCAATCAAAGCTTTGATTTCAGCTTCCATAGACATTTACTTTATTACTAACAACAACAACCTTATTCAATATATGTCGTTTCGTTTATTTAGATACATTTATGCTAGGAAATTCTAAAAAACTGTTCCTTATTGTTTTAAGGTTTCAACTGTAAAAATTTGTTATTTTTTAAAGGTTTTACTTGTTAAAGTTCGTTATTAATTCAAAGTTTTAACTGTAAAAGTTCCTTATATGTTGTTTTGTTTATTTAGATACATTTATGCTAGGAAATGCTAAGAAAATGCGTCTTTTTTAGACGAGCTGTGTTTATAATGTAATAATACAAGTATTTTGCTAATAGAGCTGTTTATTACAAACATCAATCATAGACAGATGGTTTAAGTGATGTACTGGCAGTTTGATGATAGAATTCAGCAAAAAACTGTTGTTTTTAACCTGCATTAATATTAGGTTGAAAGCTTTATATAATTTCAAGTTTTAGATTATGTATTTTAGAATAAGTTTAATATAAGAGTTTGATTTAGAAAAGTCAGGAAAATTTTGGTAAAAAGTCAGGAAAAGTCAGGAAATTTTTCTCAGCTTGATCAGTGGCAACCATGTACTTATGACAGTTTTTTTTTACCTTAAATTTAATTTTATACAAAAAAAACCCAAAAAACTTGTTCTCTAAAAAACTTGAAAAAACTTTTAAACTCCTGATTTATGTAAAATTTAAATGATCTTAATTTATCTATAATATTTTTAATTGATTTTATTAATAGTAAAAAAATTTAAGAAGATTTAGTATACTTTACCAATTAAACTTAGTAATCATATTATTAATATTAAAAGTAATAAAATGAAAACAATTGCTTCTTACAATACAATTCTGTATTTTAAACTTAATTTTTAGATGCTCATCAGCAAACTTCAGCTTTTTAAGTTGATTTATAAAACTTACTGTATATACAGTTTAATATGCACACCTTTGTTTTAATTAAATTTCAAATTAATTAAATTGTTCAAAATATCTTAATTTATTTTTTAACACGCCAATTCGCACAATGTTTAATTTATATATAATTGTGCTTTCAATTAAACTTCTAAGAAATAAGTTGTACTAATTTATATAAATTTATAGTTTTGTTCAACAAGGAAAGGTGTAGAGCAAGCTGCAAACGTGTTGGCTGAAGATCTCGTATTGAGAATGTCACCCGAAACAAAACATCATCTGTCAACTCAGGCAGGACTCATCAGAAACAACAAGTTTTCAAATTAGCACTTTAACCGTATCAAAAATAATTATAAATTTTATTAAACTATATAGCTGAGTTTTTAGTTGGTGCCATCGTAAACAGAAGAAAACATTTTAATATTTTATATTGTAGTAAGCTAAACTAATTAATTTTATTGCTGAGCTTTTATCCCAAGTTTATCAATATTTAAAGTAGTTTTAATTACGACATTTTCAGCCACATCTATAATATTAATATCTAACCATGTTGTCAGGTTGCGTGAACTAGTTGTATTGGGAATTGCAATTCATCACGCAGGAGTCGATTTTCACGACAGAAGCATCGTTGAAAAATTATTTTGTACCGGAAACCTACTCGTATTAGGTTTTGATTTGTTCATTTAATGTTTTTTTTAAAGTTTGGTCATTGTTTATGATATGTCAAAAAAGCTCGGCTTTTTATAAATGAAATAAATTATAATATGTGTATCATTATTATTAATCTGTATCAAACCTAAATAACCTTCTTTTAAACTTGCATCTAACATTAACTTAATTTTGTTTACAATGACCCATTTGATATTTTACAAATCAGTTTGCACGTCAACACTGGCGATGGGTGTGAACTTGCCGGCTCACCTGGTAATAATAAAATCAACTTGTCATTACGTGCAAGGCTGCTTCGAAGAATATTCACAATCAGAAATACTTCAGATGATTGGTAGGGCTGGTAGACCCCAGGTTATATATATATTTAAATTGTTTTTGTTCATTGCAATTTTTATATTTATTAAATTTTATAGTTTTCAAATAATTGAAATCAATATGTTATGTGTAAAAGTTGCAATGACTACTGACTTTTTCGAATGTCTCAAGTATTTGTTTGTATTATATTTTACACAATAAGAGAAATTCGTTTGGTTCAGATAACTAGCGTTAAGTGTTAAAATGTAGGTGTTGAGCAACGAAAATTAACTTCGGTTACTCTGCAACTGTATACTTGTAAATTGTACTTTTGCATTAATTTTGATAAACCAGCACTTTTTTGTAATAAAATATGTGATAAATTTAAATTTATTAAAACATGTTTGTCAATTTTAATTGTTTTCTACAAAATATTCAGTTCGACACAAACGCCACAGCAGTTATAATGACTTCAGATGAGAACAGAGATTTGTACACAAACATGGTCAGTGGAAGTCAGATAATTGAGAGTTCACTTCACAAGTTCGTATTAAAAATAGTTAAAAATATTTAGTATTGTTTCGCTTCGCCACTGATAACTATACAAATAGAGTGAATAAAAAAACAATAAAAATAGTTTTTCAAACTATAATATGTTTTTTAACTTGATATAACAATATAAATGTTACGTATTAATAGTTTAATGATTTTTTTTATAATACTTAACAGCAACTTGGTATGACATAAACATATTATGTAGTTGTTGATTTTTTCCTCACAGTAAACAAAATAAATATAACTAATTTACTATTTTATATACTTTATTTACCCACAGCAACTTAGTAGAACATTATAAAGCGAATTTACTGATTTTTCCGACAGCAACTTAATAGAGCATTTGAACGCGGAAATTGTTCTGTCGATGATCCAAGACGTCAGCATGGCTCTTGATTGGATCAGATCCACTTTCCTCTACATCAGAATTCAAAAGAACCCCAAACACTACGGTTTGTTACTTCAAATTTATAAATGGCTGTAAAACGAAACCAAAACATAAAGTAACAAATTTAAGTATACATAACCGTGGTTGTAAATAAATTGAAGGCGTACTATAAAAGTTAAAATGTCAGAACTCAGAAAACATTTCAGCGTTTAATTGAATAAATAATCAACATGTATTAACAATGAGCAAAAATAAAAATACATTATAAGATAAAAAAAATAAAGGGTGTAATTATATTCCAAGAAGATAGAGTACATACTGCAAAACATAGAAAAACACAATTGTTCAAGTATTAAAATAACTAGAGTAGAATTTTATAGTATGTAATTAAATTAGTTACAATTTATTTATTACAATATAAGGATATCCTGTTGGATTATCTTGCAAGGAGATAGAAGACAGATTGCAGCAAATGTGTATGCGGCATTTGGAACAACTTGAACAAGTCAGCTTAGTTGAAATATCTGAAGATCTTCTGATAAAAAGCAGCAACGCCGGTATACTGATGGCCAGGTTTGTATAGTTATACTTTGCTCATTTAAATAACTATTTTTATCTTAACAGATCGTTAATTGCTTTAAACTTATCAAACTAAATAAGAAGTTATTCTTTACTAAGAATCTTTTTATACTTTTTTAATTTTAAAATTGAGCTTTAATAAATTTCTATTTCTAGATTTTAATTTTGTATTTAAAAAAAATCCAGTTTTACTAAATTCGTTTAAATAAAGATTAATTTCTGTGCTTCAAATTAGTTAAAGGGAACGTAGCATTAAGTAGCTCATTGTATTTCATTAGCTTTTATTATATTTACTAACAGCATTTAAAACTAAATAAACTAACCAAATTAAATAAGTAATAATTTCTCAAGGTACTGCGTAAAGTTTGGAACAATGAAAATTTTTCAGCAGCTGAAGGGAAACGAAAACCTGGAAGACATGGTTTTGTTTGTTTGAAATAAATATCCATTATTTGTTATTTATAACTTTTTGCTTTGTAAGGTTTAGAGGAGAAAGAAGATTTTAATATTGTTATTTTCTCACCTTGAAGACTTGTAACTTTTTTTTTGTAAATAATTAGTTTTGTTTGGTTGAGTAGGATAATTTAAGGACAAATAAGACAGTGGCCTTAACTCCTATTAGTTTTAAACTTGATATTATTATATATTATCAAAAATTTATAACTGAAACTGTAATTTGTTTCATTTATTTGTAGTTCTAAGCAAAATGTTTCGTTATTGTTTCTCATAAAATTATTTTATTATATTAATTATACTATTTCAGGTGCGAATTTTATCAGGCTGCGATGAGTTCAATGAAGTTTCAATCCGTCAATCTGACAAAACAGCACTCAATAAAATGAACAAGGATAAAAACAGAATTTGTATAAGGTTATTATTTTGCTGTTTATAAAAAAACACGTGCATAAGTTTATTTTTATTTTGTTGTATGGGTATCGTTTTCTGTTAGCAGTTATATTTTATCACAATATTAAAACAGTGAAATTAGTTTGTGAAAGTAAACATTTGATAAATAATAAAATTCTGCAGCGTTTACAAATGCCGGTAAAAGTATAGATAATGAATGGAAATTTAACACGTCTTTTATTTTTCTGAGTAACAATATTATTTTATCACAACGATAAAACAGTAAAGTTATGAAAGTAAAAATTTAATAAGGACCGTACCTTGTACAATATGCAGTTCTTGTGATCTTACAAAATAAAACTTTACCATCACAATGTAGGTTTCCGATGAACGGCAGAATAAAAACGACGCAAATGAAAGTAAATTGTTTATTGCAAGCCACGCTCAATTGCATTCATATTCAGGAGTTTTCTCTTGCCCAGGACGTTACCAAAATATTCAGGTTTTAATTTATATCATATATGAGATCTTTAATATGTGTGTATTTTTTTGTGTGGAAGCCGATCGTTTCAAAACTTTTAATTACAGTTGAAAATTTATCAATAGTTTTGTTATGTCCAAACTTTTTCGTATAATTTATTTTATTCACTTTCGTGTATATACTTATTTATGTTTATATAGTTTTAAGCAAAATGAGTAAAAAAATAAATAAATTGTTTAAGATTATTACTAAATAAACCAGTAAAGTTTTTTATCACTTCATAGTTTCTAAAACCAGTTTGAATAGCGAGGTTTTTAAAAATCTCAATAAAAATGAACAATTTAACTAAATAATTTTTTTATTTGACAGATCAGCCAACAGGTTATCTAAATGTTTGTTGGAAATGCTGATGTTGAAAAACGAGTTCAAAGCTTTTTGCAGCGCAGCAATACTAAGCAAGTGCATCAAATCTAAATTGTGGGAAAATTCAAAGTTTGTTTTATTGTTGACATAAATTAAGTTTTAAGAAGTATAATTTAAGCTTTTTTTAAAATTTATGTGTATATAATATATTTTGAAAATTAATTAATAATTTTTTTTGAAAGTATATTAAATTTATAGCGATGATAATAATAATAATAGGTCCGCTACCAGCCGAAACCTGCTGTTTATATTGTGCATAAAAGAGTAATAACAAACAACAATAATAAATAATAAACATAGTTATGCAATGAGTTAAACAAACAAATAATAAATGTATATACTAAAATTAAATACACAATTAAACTAATAAAATATAATAAAGTTAATTTTGCTTTTCATTTTTTTCGTCTGTTTAAAGTATTGTTTTTCCCTTCCTTAAGTCTTTTGTCTACAGTAGATTGCCATTTGGCGCGATCATCTACAAACAACTTCCACTCATCAGTTCTTATGTTCAACTTTTTAGCCGCGCTTGAATACGTCCTTAAAACGTAGTTTTTGGCGACCTCGGTTGCATTTGCCAACGACCAACTCGCCATAAAACAGAGAGTAAAAAATTTGCTCTTCACCCAGTTCACCTCGAATGTTTAAATTTTGGTTATCCTATACTCCTATTAATGTAGGAATTGATAGTAATTGTTAAACGATATAGTTGGTTTTGAAAAAGCTTATGAAAGCATTTATTCTATTAATTTATAAATCTTTAATTGATTAAAAAAAAAAATTTTTTAAGAAGGAATATGCAGCTAACTAACTATTTGTCATATTTTCATAGGTACTTAAAATAAGAAATCAGCCATTTTCCTTTCACAGAAATTTAGTAATAATAAAAAAGTACTTTGTTAGCTTTTCACAGTCATCTCACACAAGTAATCAACTATTTAATCTTTTTTTCGCATTGACCATCAACTATTTTCATAATATTTTCACAGGTACTTATCTAACTATTTTATATTTTCACAGGTACGTTGCAAAGCAGCTGCCGGGCATCGGTTTGACTTTTTCATCAGCTCTGGTCAACGCGGGAATCACTTCCGTGGACAAGTTGGCGGACACGGACCCGCGCGAGATAGAAATGATCACTGGCAAGCGGCCGCCATTCGGCAATAATCTGCGAGACGCGGCCAAGTCGATACCGAATTACGTGATGCAAGTCAACCAAGTATGATTTTTTGGTGTATGATTTGTATTGCCAAGTTCAGGGTTGCCACTCGGTCAGGAAATCAGAAAAAGTCAGGAAAAATTTTAAAAAATGACAAAAGTCAGGAAAAAATGGGGGATTTTGAAAAAAAGTCAGGAAAAGTCAGGAAATTTGATAAAATTTAAAAAAAATCCAGATTTTGTCAGTTTAAATTTACTAAATTCCTTGTTTTCCAAAGCCTTCAAATGTTAAAAATTAATAAAAAATCCTTTAAAGTCAGAAAAAAAGTCCAAAATTTTCTTAGAAATTTACAAAAATATTTAATTTTATTTCCAATGCCTTCATCTGGTATAAATTAGTAAAATATCCTTTATAAAACTGCAAAAATTTTCTATTAACATATTGAACAAGTACCTCACTTGAACAAGCAGATTTTGTAAGCTTTTTAGTATTGATGATCTGTAGCAAGGAAACTTCCATAGTGAAACTGTGATATATAAACAAAAGTTTATCTAGCATAATTTTAGAATCAAAGTGTTTTTTGTTTAAGTAAATAATTGAGTTCATTATAACTAGGCAGTTAGTTTAGTATTTCATGTAACAAGTTAATGTGTATACTGAAACGGAATGCAGACCAGATAAGGGAACCATATCTTCATTAGATGAAGAGGTTGAAGTGCTAATAAAAAAACGGAGAAAATAAATTTTATTACATACATTTAAAAAAACAGTATTTGATTTACTTCTTTATTGTTTTAATGTTTTAACTGTAAAAGTTCGTTATTGTTTTAAGGTTTGAGTTGTGAAAGCTCCTTATTGATTTAAGGTTTTAATTGTAAAAGTTTCTTATATGTTGTTTGTTTATCTAAAATGCTAAAAAATTGTGTCTTTTTTCAGACAAGCTGTGTTTATAAGGTGATAATACAATTATTTTGCTGATAAAGCTGTTTATTGCAAACACATCAATCATACACAGATGGTTCAAGTGATGTAATGGAAGTTTGATGATAAAATTCAGCAAAAAACTGTTGTTTTTAACTTTTTTAATTGAAAGCTTTATATAATTTCAAGTGTTAGGTTATGTATTTTAGAATAAGTTTAATTTAAGAGTTTGATTTAGAAAAGTCAGGAAAATTTTTGTAAAAAGTCAGGAAATTTTACTCAGCTTGATCAGTGGCAACCATGCAAGTTAGTTTTGACAGCCAAAAACATTTTCAAGATAAATTCTTGCCTGAGTGTATAATATACTTAAATGAAGTTATTAGTTTTTCAAAAATTTTCTATGAATAAAACACATTTAAATAAGCTTTACAGTATCTTTTCAATGTTGTTCTTCTTTTTAACACAATTTTTTAACTTAATTTTAATTCTTAACAAAAAATAGACCCCAAAGCTTGTACTTTCTAAAACCTAGGAGAAATTTCTCAAAAACCAGCGGCCACCCTGTGTATTATAAATAAATTGATCGTATAAAAAGCATGCTTTTCTATGTTCATCTACATTAGTTTAGTAAAATATCCTAAATAATAAAATTATTTCTTTAATTTTTGAGATTTAGTAAGCTTATTATCTTTTTCCCAACTGCAGTTAGCATTACTTTTATCAAAAATTTAAAAGGCTTAATTTTTCTAAATGCTATTAAATTTATGTTGTTATAATAAGTTAGAATCCAATTGCGTTTTTACAAAATTATAGACTAGATAACTTTTCTCTTGTAATCTATTGTTTGTAATACTTCTAATCAGTATTTTCATTTAGTTTAATAATTATCATGTTTATAAAAACGATAACAAGCACTATTTGGCTCCTTACATGTGGCTATTTTGGCAACTATGCCTCTAAGTCAGGGTTTTTCAAACTTGTTTTTATAATGCTTCTTACAAATTAGTTACACAATTACTTTTTTAACACCTTACTTATTATTTCCCCCTGATAGTCGTCTTTTACTTGTCCCTTTAATATGTAATTATATTCACCGCGGTTAATATCTGCCTTCTAGTGTTCAGTTTTTTCATTATATATACTTGTACAGACGGAAAGATATGGAGATGATACGAGTGAAATACAAGTTTTAATAACACTGACGAACGCTTCAGATGTAAAAAATATTAAAAGAAACACCTGTCTGCTTTTGATTGGTTGTTACATATTGTTTAATAAATAATATTTGTTGTTCTGATAATCTTCCATAATTCAATAATACAGTTTTTAATATCTACGAGAGATTCTGACTTAAGATAAAATTAAACGCGTAATACACAGAATATATCATTTTGTTTTCATCTTTTTACTAAACTCAAATTTTAACAACTGTTTACTTTTAAAGCACTATCAAATTCTTAATTAATCTAAATGATTGAATTGAAAACTTATATATACTTATGTAAATTACAGGCGATTCAGACAACAAGACGATAGCAAAACAGCGAATAAGCGACAATCAGCTTTTAAACTCGCTGAACAACACGTGGAAGAAATGCTACAGAATAAAGAGAAGTCATACTACAAGCGACGAACTGTCAATGAAGCTCATCAGTTCCGATTGGGGTTTGTGTATATATTCATTAAACATATGAGTTTATCTCTGAATAATATTAAACTGGTGATGAAAAAATAGTTGTTAAGTTTGTCATTCAAGTTTGCGTATAACTAAAAAAATATTAAAATTGTCCAAAGCAAGGTATTTAATATGTTTTAACTTTCAGGTTTATGTCAAACTATGTATAGTACAATTAGCAACAGTTTTAAACAATAAAATGCTGTATTTAATCATTTATATTTAATAAATAATTGATATTTACTAAATATTTTCAATTCATCATTGTTTTCCTTTTCTGAAGTAAATTTTATTGAAGAATGTGTTTTGTTCAACACATTAAAAAGTTCATCTATCTCTTTCTCATCTTTTCCTAGTACAAACAATCGTCGACATATCTATAATAAGTTACTTTGTATTTAGAGACCACCTTTCTTTTTATAAAGCCCATAAATATATTTGACAAAGTTGGCCCTAACGGGGAGCCCATGGCTATTCCATAATGTTGGGAATACATTTGTGAATTAAATGTAAATTGTAAACCACTAGTGGATAACTTTAAAAGTTCACGAAATTTTTTTTTGTTTATTCTGGGTGTCTCAAGTCTATACAAAGTGTCAACACAAATATCCAATACTTCATCTAGCGGTACATTTGTGAATAAGCTTTTGACATCAAAGGACGCCATAAAATTGTTATTTGAATTAATCTTTTTTATTTGATCAGCAAAAGAAAATGAGTCTTTTAGCATATAAGAAGAGAAATGTTCCAATACCGGATAAAGTTGGTCATTTAGAAATTTTGCTAACTTATGTTGAGCAGAGTTCACCATGGATAGGATTGGTCTTAAAGGAACATCTTTCTTATGTATCTTTGGTAAGCCATACAATCTTGGAGTAATGGAACCAACAGGTTTGATCGAATTATAGATGTCTTCATTAATTTCTTTGGTAAAAAGTATATTTTTAAAAATTTTAACAATTTCATTCTCAACTTTGTTAATATTATCAAACTTATTTGCTGGACCAAGAAATGTAAATTTGGTTGTGTCCTCAATCTTAAGCATTTTACTTATATAATCTGTTTTATCCAAAACTACACAACCATTACCTTTGTCGGGTTTAGAAATTATCACAGAATCATCCTTTTTCAAGATTTTAATTACATTTTTTATCTCAGATATATTTAATAAATCACTTTTATCTGGCTTAATCTTGCAATAATTATGTGCTAATGCAGTAAGGTTAACCTTCGTTGCTATTTCTTCTGAATTTGATATAGGTTTCAGTTTACTAAGCTGTTTGTAGAACTTTTCAAAAGCCAAGAAAACTGATTCTTTGTCAGGTTGTCTTGTCAGTAGGGAGAAATTAAGGCCTAAACTCAAGGCAAAACTTTCTTCTTTAGATAATTCTCTTTTAGATAAATTAAATACTCTACACTTGGCAAGTTTTCCCTATTTTAAAGCTATCAGTTTTTGTAGTTTGTTTTGGTTTTGTATGCTTAACTTATTCTTGTTTTTAGTAGTAACAGAGTTTATATATTCCAAAAAATATTTTAAACTTAATTTTAAATAAAATTATATCTTGTAATTTTTAGTCTTTTGTTTAAGTTTTTGATTTTTTTTTAATGTTCAACTGCCGACTACAAATTGCGTTAAAAATATTTTTCATTTGTTTTTGTAGAAATTTTACTTTATCTTAAAAGTTTTAAGGTAGATTACATTCTTGTTTTCATTTTTATAAAGAAACTGTTTGATTATCGTAAAATGATATTAATAGTCCGAGGCTAGTTTTTTCTATCAATTTATATAAGTAGTATTAATTTCTCATATATAAATAAGTTATTGAATAATAAAATCCTGGACTGAATGTTGTGTACAACTAAATTATTCTAAAAATTTTATTATTACAAAATAGTTTAAAACGTAAAAATTAAAGCTCCAAAAATAAAAAACTTATATACAGTTGGGATAGACATAGAAAGTACTTATACCCCTTACTACTCTGGCCAGCGTAAAATAACGATAGATGTTTCAAAACCAACTAAAACTATCAATAAAAAAACAAACAAGACAACTTCTAATGCTAACAAGTTTGTATATTTATTTATTTGAGTTATATGTTTTTACCGAAATAATATGTGTAGAAAGTTTGTCTTAAATGTTAGTATTTTTAATATCTAGTCAAAAATTAATTTAACTTTAAAATACTTTTGAAAATAAAAGCTGACAACAAATATTCAACAAAAATTCTTTACTGGGTCATTTTATTTTTAAATAATTTACTAAAAACAAAAGGTTTTAAAGCAAAGCTTTAATGAAGAACAATCACCTCTCGCGAATCTACGCACTCATTTGGTTACGCACTCTTGTTTAGTTACGCATTTTAGAATTCTTAAAAAGATTAAATTGAAAATTTTTTATTATTGTAAATTTATTGTGTGTATTGAGTTAACAACATATTTAATTTTATATGTATATAGATTTTATATTAGTATTGTTTAAAGTTCTAGTTTTTTTTTTTTCAAATTCCAGGTTTTACCAGTTTTTGACTAAGTTTTGAAATCTTAAGTTTTTACTGAATACCAGGTGTTTTGGCAACAATGAAAAACGGAATATTTTAATAAAATATAAAGTAATATTTAGAAAAACACAGGAAATGATAAATTTTTGATTAAATTGAGATTTTAGAATTTTAAGTTTGTGCCTTTTAAAGAGAAACTTATTGAACTCTTTGGCATTCCACTTTGTAATTTGGGTGTCCTTATACCTTTAATTTGAACAAGGTGCAGTTTTCAATTCATTACAATATTTATGGTATAAAATTTCATTTTAACTCAATAAATCTCTTATTTTTAGCTAGTTTGATCTTCACCAATCTAAGATTAAACCTGTTTCGCATAGTATTTGAGAAAGAACTACTTAATACTAGACGTTTTTCTAATACCATGCAAGACAGATTTAATCTTAAATGGGCAAGGAACAAAAAAGAAAAAAATTATTTTGTGTACAAACGAAGAATTTTTATTGAAAAACTTTATATATATATGTACAACTTGAATGAAAACTGTTTTTAAACAAAAAAAGAGGAAAAGTTCCAAAACTGTGTTTAATCAGAATCCTTACACAAAAACAACCAATAAAGTAAAAATAGTTGCTCCCTTTCGTTTAGTTAGGCACCTTTGCTGTGGACACAATGTGCGTAGATTCGCGAGAGGTGACTGTTATTATTAAATTACCATAGTTGCTTGCTCACAAATTAATTAAGAGCATGTATGCTAGTTATTGACTTCTTTGTAGCTCATAATGTATATAACAATTGGTTCTGTAATGTAGCATCGACTAGTTAAATTCTGTAATGTAGGCACACTGACCGAATTATACAGAATTCAAAACAGCTTTTTAGTGGCTGTAACTTCACTAATTATTAAATTTGACTGAAGTAAAATACTCTCGGCAGACGGACAAGCGGTTGGAAATTAACTAGGATAATTATAGCGCCAAGACAGTGTTTTATAATCAAGTTCTAGTCTTTTCCGTTCAATTTATTTTCAAATTGCCTGCAGCAGTTTTTAAATTTTAGATTTTTAGATTCCCCAATTTATGTGACTAATTTTACATTCCCTAAACTTTGTCTTCTATGAAACGCATTTTGTTTTTTCATAAAAGACTATAATTTTCTTGTTTTTTCTGAACAATCCCTTTTCTACTATTTTTAAGACTTTAATGTACCCTAATATAAGTTGGTAAGTGTTTGACTCAGAACTTAAAATGAAGTACATATAAAAAAATGTTACTTTCTTAAACAGCTGTATAAATAACATCAAACAAATTGAATATAAACATTAATTGCTATTTACAGTTCAATAAATTATAGGTTTGTGATTATGTTTTATTATTATGTTTTTTTTATTATGATTTTTGTTGATTGTTTATATAATTGGTAGAACAAAGAAACATAGAAAATAGCTGTGTACTTAAATTCATTCAAGTTTATCACAAAAAATTTTTTTTTAGTTTTTAAAATTTTTTTAAATATGATTAATAGAACAAAGAAGCCTTGCAAACACACTTGTTTCGACAAATACAACTGCGGTCATCAGTGCTGCAAAATTGGTTATTTATTTTATTGTTATTTTAACAAAATTAAAACTGTGTTTACAAGCATAAATTTTAGGTATAACCAAAACTAATACACTTTTTGGTATAAAATAGCTACTAATTTATTTTATTTTTTAAATCAATTTAGAACCACAGGGTTACAAGTAGTTCTTATTTTGTTCAGTTAGTTTTTATCTTATTTGACAAATTTTAGTTTTAAACGTGAAAACTACGCATTTGTTCTCAATATTTTTATTAATTTTATATAAAAACTAAATATTGAATAATATTTACACAACAGGTTTACATGAATTTGACGAAGAAGGTGGAGAATTTCAAAAGCAAGGTGTTTCAAAAAGAACTCAGGAGGTAAAAATATACTAAAAAAATAGTTTATAATTTGCCTTTTTAGTTTAATTTCTGATTTTTTAAAATTCTTTTAAAAGTGTTTGCTAAATTTGTTAGTTATAAAAGTTAAAACTATGGAGGACAGAGTAAGTATAATATTTAAAAACTTTTATTTACCACCAAAAACTGATAATAGTAAATTACACCTTGCAAGAAATAAAAAATTTTATCATAAAATATTAAATGAATTAGTGTATATTAGTTAAAATAAAACACAAATAAAAAAGCATAATTCAAGCTAGAGTAAAGAAAATTCTGTTTTAAATTTTATAGATATTTTACTACACTTTAGTTGCAAAAAAGTCATTTTTTAAATAAAAAGTATTCCTAAAAATAGTTATAAAAACAAATTGTACAGTAATCTTCCTTTATTGTACCAACATATGTTTCCGTGTGTTAACGAATCAACACACGGAAACATATGTTGGTACAATAAAGGAAGACTACTGTACAATTTGTTTTTATTTATATTCCAGTGAAGTTATTTAACTAGAATCTTTTGTTAGCAAGCGATTAAAGCTATATTTTTGAACAATTAAAAATAGTTATAACAATTTTTATGTACTACGACTTACACTATTTAAATCATACTTATTTAGCAAGTTTTTTTTTTGTGGAAGTTAGTAAATTCAACTATAAATTGAGCTGATATTATAAATAATGTAACGTTGTAACAAAGGCAAAAATGTTAGTTGTAAACCAAGTTTTAAAGGTAAACAAAATAAGCATGTTTAAAAAACTATCACAATAGTATTTTATGCAAACGAAATCAAACTTCGTGAAATTTGTTTATATTTCTATAATGTACTTTCGTTCGCGTGCCTCGATAGCTCAGTTGGGAGAGCGTCAGACTGAAGATCTGAAGGTCCCTGGTTCAATCCCGGGTCGAGGCATACGTTTATTGTAAAATTAAATTAAACATACTACATAAAATGTTAATAAGTCTTTCTGAAAACTAACATAATTGTTTTTGAATATCATATTACACATGAATACTTTCTGTTTTAAGTGGAACATTATTATAGAAATGTATTATTTCTCTTCCTGCCCTCACTTTAAAAAACTACACATTATGATCATAAATATTCTAATGAAAATATATGCCAATTGTGAAATTATGTTTTTCTCTATTTCTATAACTAACTATAATATGAGCTACCAAATTTTAACTATATTCATTTAATTTCTGAGATATAACATATAAGGCCATAGGGGGGGTAGACCATGTTTTTTACAAGTTGATCTTATTTTATAGAGTTTTTACTAAGCTTCAAGATGCTTTTTACCGTTTTTAAAAATTCGAATTAGTTTTTGAGATATGACCGGCCAAAGTCGGGCCGCATAACAGGTTCCTTATGGGGAAGGAAAACTAAAACGGCAAAAAAAGACTAATGCATTCAAAATCTATCTCCTCCTTCATTTTTTAAGCAATCTTCTTCAAACTTTCACAGTCTATTCTTTATACAATAACAAAAAAACGTTATTTGTGACTTTAAAAAATTTCAAGTAAAAATACCTTTTTTTTGTCAAAAAAATTTTTTTTTGATAAAAATTCTTTTTTTTTTTTAATTTTTGTCATAAAATTACAAAAAAAAGGTATTTTTACTTTAAATTTTTTAAAGTCACAAATAACGTTTTTTTGTTATTGTATAAAGAATAGACTGTGAAAGTTTGAAGAAGATTGCTTAAAAAATGAAGGAGGAGATAGATTTTGAATGCATTAGTCTTTTTTCGCCGTTTTAGTTTTCCTTCCCCATAAGGAACCTGTTATGCGGCCCGACTTTGGCCGGTCATATCTCAAAAACTAATTCGAATTTTTAAAAACGGTAAAAAGCATCTTGAAGCTTAGTAAAAACTCTATAAAATAAGATCAACTTGTAAAAAACATGGTCTACCCCCCCCCTATGGCCATAAGTTCTACTGGCCCTTATTAAAAAAGTATATAAAGAAAGCAAAAAGAAACTAATATTTTTAAAAGCAATCTATTTTAAACTTTTTAAAGTTACCGTACAATAAACAATTCTCATTAATTAATTTAAAATTTTGAATTACTAAATATCGTAATAAAAACAGATATTAAAATAAGATTTTCAACTTTAGATGTAATTAACGATAAAACTTTACCCCATCAAGTATAAGTATCAAATTTTTTAAGCAAACTTACCTATATTTGGAAAGATAGTTTTAATTGTTTTTTTCTACGAAAAATAAATATGTGTTTTAACATTTCAAGTAAAATCCCAAGTGATTTTTGTTAAATCCTAAATTCTCTTAGAGTACACTAAACTTTCAAACTAAAATTAAGTGTATTCAATAATTTAGTATTCAAAAGTGAAAACGTGATGTACCTAAACCACACAAATAAACTTGTAACAAAAATGTTTCAGCCCGGGCTCGAACCGGGGACCTTTCGCGTGTGAGGCGAACGTGATAACCACTACACTACTGAAACACTTGACATTTATCGCTTAACATTGTTTTTAAAGATGAAAACTTTATCACTTAACGCTTTAAAATTATTTAATACATATATTTATAATGGTCTTATGTAACAATTATTATTTATTTTGTTTTTGAAATTGCATCGATGTAATGAAACAAAATGAATTTACAGGTTTTATTTTCGTTAATCAACTTCGAAAATTGTTACAAGTTGCCCTTTATTGTTTGCAGTTTAAAGTTGTTATTTTTAGATAAAAAAATGTCAATAATTTTTTTATGACTTTATAAAGGTAAATTTACTTTATTAAATTGTTAGTACTTTTTAAGCTTGGATATACTTTTAACTTTCAAGGTTTTTTTGTACACTTAGAAATTATTTAAAATATAATAATGTCAAGTTTTATTATTTAACCCTTAAATTGATGCAAAAATTAAATATTGTTATAATAAAATTGTTCAGGCTCAATAAAAATGCAAGTGATAGTTTTCTAATAACTATTTAGACGATTATTCTTAAAAAATCTATATTTCATCCTAAAATTATTTTGGTTAAAATATCTCGTATATATTTAGATTTCAACAGATGCTAAAAATTAATCAACTGTACTTATTTGTTTTGATATCCCAACTTTAAATTTGAAAATTAAAATTTTTGTATGAACTATTGTTTAACGAGACGGGTCACTTTTGCACGGAGGATCAATTTTGCACAAAATTAAAAAATACCGACCATGGGTTAGGGGTGACAGAGAAAGTAAAATAAGATTATAAATAAAAAAATAAAAAAAGTTTCTACCCGTGCAAAAGTGCTCTTTCGTGCGTATCTGATGCCTACCCATTGTTTTAATAAAACTGGTCTAGAGCAAAAAGATTGTTTTTAGAAAGTTTTTTATACTTAATTGGAAAGCTTTATTGAAAGAAACATAGTTTAAAAATAAACAAAAACTTTTTTTTCTCAAAATTATAGTGAAAAATATTCTTACAATTAAGTATTTGAATTCACATTTAAGGTTATTCTTTTATCTTATCTTTTTTTTTTAGTTTTTGAAGCAATACGAATATGGTCCTCATAGAATTTCAAAGTTACCAATGATTCGTGATAATAGCAGAAACTATTCTGATTTTCACCAGTTTGTTTTCAGTTTTTTAATAAAATAATACTTTTTGTATTATTTTTGCTTTAACCAGTTTGCTTAAAAGTTTAGTTTTAACTAAGTTTTATTTATTATAATATTTAATTTGTTAATTTTCAAAGAAACAAAACAAATGAAAGCGGAGCTGGGTGGGAAAAATTGAACGAATTTTGCCACAACAGATCGATTGTCAACGAATCATTTTTCAACGATGAAATTACTTTTAATGAAAGTGAAAATACTAATGAAGAAGATGTAAAAAGATTCAGGCCGCTGAAAAAATCGAGATTTGAAAGAGAATGTGAACTTTACGAGGTTTTTTATAACATAAAGGAATACTTACGATGTTTAAAGTTTTTTTAGTTTAAAAAATAACAAGAATATATCCTTAAGTTTTATCTTAACTTTGACATATTAGTAGTAAAAGCTTTGTTTTTCATAATAACAAAAATTATAAAATAACACTGAGTAAAACAGCGTGTTTACTAATATATTTGAAACATTGAAATGGTAGAAAAAATAATCACATTTCTAAACTAATAAAAACTATAGTTCTCAAGCTACTTAAGTTTTAAAAAAATATGATGTATAAGTGCGAATAATTACTTAAAAATCTTTAATAATTTAGTATTTATTTATTTAATATATTGTTAATTCAAATTCATTTAATTTTTTATTAATATGAACTGTTAAAATAGGATGTATGGGGTATCCGAATGCTACGCGTAATGATTACAGAACCTTTATATAATACAATAAATGCTTTTTAATGATAATGGTTTTAAACTTTATGATAAATATACAAAACATTTAAAAAATATATAAATCTATTACAATTAAAGTTATTAACTAATTATAGTAGTTATAAGAAACTTTATAAACATTTAGGAGCAAATAAACTCTGGTTCAAGAACAACACAAGATAATGAAAATAAAATAAAATTCAACATTCAACAAAATAATGACAAAAAATTCAAACTAAACGATCAACCAAGCAAATTCACTGTTGAAGCGAGTAATCAGATGAATAAAAATAAAATATATTTAAAAAACAAAAGTAAAATATATTCAAATAGTAATAATATTCCATTGAGAAGCGAAAGTGAACAATTGTGGACTGAGCATTCACATATTTACCAAAGTGGTTTGTTTTTGTTAACATATTACTCGATGTATAAAAAATATCATATTTATTATAATGTAATAATAATATATTTTTAAATCAGAATGCACCGATATTACGGAAGATGAAATGACAATAGAAAAAGTTGATGGAAATTCTCCTTTGTACAAAATGAAGAAAACTTGGTCTCAAGCTAAATTCACTTTCCCTAACAATAAATTTCAAGTTCGATTTGTTAATGTTTTGAACTAGAACTACTTCTTAACTAAAAAAAGAAGATTTGTTGTAGTAGTAATTTACAATTTTTTTAAAGATATATATAGTTTTATTAAAACTTAATTATACACGATTTCGTTAAAACTTATTTATTTATGTTTAAAATTGCTTTTTATCAGGTACATAATTTTGTGAATTATTTTTTTGTGTTTATAAAACTAAAATAACAAATGTTCTTGTTAAAATACTTCCAAAAAGGGTTTATGTAAACATATTATACTAGCAATTCAAATAATTATTTATTCTTTTAAATTTTGGTAGATGGAAAATAAAGTTGAAATAAATACTCCGAAAAGTATTTTAATAAAACCAAAAATAATTCTGATCTACCAAATAGCAGCAGGATGGAAAAATCTAATAATTCATCAGATTACAACCCAGTATGTTTGGATATTTTTATCTAATAGAACTTGGTTAAAATTTCATGTTTTAAAACTTTGATTGATGTGGTATTTTTAGCTGTTTTTTTGTAGTTAACGTAAATGTTCTGAGTTTTGTTTACTCTAAATTATAAATTTTTATTAAAATATTATCTGACAACTCTAAAAAAATTTCAGCTAAAATTATCAGATCAATCAAAGTTTAAAAACAACAAATTTCAGCTAAGTATAACAGTAAGTTGATTTATCGCACTGTATTAAAAAATCACAAACTTGTTGATGTCAAATAAATTCTATGAAGACGGGTGTAAGTGTGTAAGCACAGTTTTATACTTTTGTAAAATAAATATGCCGATGTGCGTATCAGTAGTTTTTAATTAGATTATATTGTAAACTTTGTAAGATTGTTTGTATGTTTAATAGTTAGTTTTATTTTGTCTTAATAAAGTAATAAGTTCTTATAAGTATTTAATTCAATAAAATTATGAAGGATCAAGACGAAGATACAGATGTTTCTATAAACTGCGATTTCCAATTAGATTTCAGCCAAAATTTTCAGAAACAAAATTTTAGCAAAAAACCAACATAAATCGGTTGACCGTGATTTCATTGGTAACACAAATGATTTCCATGGTAACACAAATAACTTACATGGTAACACAAATGATTTCCATGGTAGTACTAATAGTTTACATGGTAAAACAAATAATTTCTATTGCAACAAAAACGATTACCATGGTAACAAAAACGATTACCATGGTAACAAAAGCGATTTCCATGGCAACAAAAGTATTTTGCATAACAACACAAACGATTTCCATGGTTACCAAACGGAAGTCAAATATGACGCAACAATTGATTTTTACCTGCAGTCGATTGAAACTGACGACTATGATGATTTTGACGAATCAGCTTTTTCTAATAAAAATCAAAAACAGACTGTAAGTTTTAGTTATTTTCTCAAGCTTCAATATGTTTTATTTATTTATTTCCTAAGTCTTTAAATTAAAAAATAGTCAGTTTTGGACACAATCAAAAATAATTATACCTTACATTTCTCGATCATTCTTTTTACAGTATAACAAGTCTTCGAATTTTGATGGTTTTAACGAGCCTTCATTTTCAAGTAAAAACCAGCAACAATATGTAAGTAAATGTATATATATATAAACAAAAGTAAACATTTTTTAGATTATTTCTACAAGTTTAAAGAACACTCTTAAAAATTTTAAAAGTTACAATTTTTAAAACTTAAGTCATTGACAAAATATTTTTTTGTTTTTGTTGTAGGAAATTATTGAACAAAAATATGATGTATAGGTTTAGAAAGTTTAACAAACTTATAACTATGAACTTGAAAGTTATAAGCCTACTTTCAAATAAAAATAAGTGACAAAATGTGAATAAATACTCATAGATAAACTTATTTTACAAAAACTGTAGTTTCTTCAAAAAAATGATAAGTTTTTATCTTAAAACAATAAAGGATTTTTATTTTTATGCTTTTTAGCTTTACTTAATCAACAAAATAAAAGACTAAATGTTATTACTGTTTTAACTTTGTAGTGTGTAAAACTTAACAAAGATTCAACTTTTGACAGCTTTGAAAATTCTGCTTTCTCAAGAAAAATCTACAACAAAATGTTTGTTTTATTTGACTGTTTTTACTTCAAGTATTTAAAAATTTATTGTTTATAAGTTTTTTTTTACTCTTTGTAAATATTTCTAATACAATATTTATTTTATTTCAAAAAGTTTTACAAGTCTTTAAACTATAATAAATCTTCTTACTCTGTTGATAACCAACAACAAAATAAGTTTTTTTAAAGTAGAAGTTTAGCTTGATTGTTTTTCTTCGGCCATTTGTTAAACGATTTATTTTTTTGTTTTTAGCGGCCAGGTATTACGGCTAGGTGTCAGAAATGCACAGAGCATCACTTTTACACAAACTGACCAAAGTTTTATCAAAAAAGTCCAATGTTGAAATGAACATGCAAATTTTTTTTTTTTTGAAAACAATGATTTAGATTATAAAAATTATTTTTAATTATAACAGTTAAAGCTCGTGCAAAAGTGACGCTCCGTGCATTTTTGACCTCTTCCCGTATTTGAATTAGGCTAATTTTAAGTATGTATATAATAAGATATTTAGTTTGGAAAATTTGACCAGCCTTTGAAGTATGAAAAAAGTCTACCTGAATTCAAATACCAAAAAAAATTTGATAATAAAACTAAACCATTGAAGAATTTAAAAAAATAATCTTCCAAAATATCCAATGAAACTGGTTCATTTAACAATGATTCATTTTTCCATAATAATAGCACTGTTAGTTGTTTTCAAGTTACTTTGACAGTAAGTAGTTTTTATAGTCAACGTGTTGATATTTTTTCTCTCCTTTAGTTCTGAAAATTCTTGTAATTCTAATAAAATCTTCAGTATTAGATGACATAAATTACATCGAAAAAAAATATTTTGGTTTATAACAAATATTGTAATAAAGTTTTTAAAGATGGTATAGTCTGAATGTGATATCTTTTTAAGTCTTGGAGTGTTATTTATTTTTAGTAATTATTCAAAGCAATTACTAATGTAGGTCATTGATTGTGATAAAAGTTGTTACAAAATTATGTTTTATTTATAATCAAGTTTAATTATTAAATTTATTATTTATTTTCAGAATAGCAATTTTATTGATTCTGGATATGATACTAGTATATTGACTACACCGAATGTTGAAAATAAACAAAAAGATCGAAATAGAATTTATAATTCTGATTTAATGAAAGTAAGTTTGTTTTTTAGAAATCACTTTTAATAAAATATTAATTATTTTAAACAGTATTTAATTATAAAAAAAATTATTTTCCTCACTTTTTAAACAAAGAGAATTACATACTTTATATTGATTTATAAATTCTACATAGTTGAAGTTTTTACTTAATTCAGGTACAAGAACAAATAAATATTTGTTTAATATTCTTTATAATAATAATTATAATTCAATACTTTTTATAGCACGTGAATAAATAAGATATATAACTAAGCATTAGAATTATTACAATAGCATTAGATAAGTTACAGTAAAATATTATATCTAAATGTTTCGTTTAACTTGATTTTAATGGTTGTTAATTAATTTGACCAAAAGGTTCAAATAATAACAAATTTATATAAAAGTTTAAATTTTCTGCAGGCAAAAAACTTAGAACTTTCTGCTGACTCAGCAGATTTGGTGTCACGTGACTTATCACCACCACGTGACTCGCCTTCCTACTCTCCTATTGGTTCTCCTACCGTCAGAGTTGACGTAAACTCAGCAGAGCAAGCAGGCAGCTCTCAGTTGGAAGGGAGGAAATTTTTAACGGCGAAAATCGACGAAAGCAGCTGCTACTTGCATTGCAGTGAGGATACGAATGTAGAGTCGCCGAAAATAAAGAAGTTAAAAGCTGAAGTCAATAAAAACAAGTTCTTTACTCAGTTAGTTTTCATTTTCAACTAAAATTAGAATTACTTTAATAATATGATAATATACAGCAATATTAACAACATTCCAGTATTTTTTTAAGATGCTTAAGTTGTAAATTTCACAACTTTGAAAATGAATTTGCAGTATTTTGATATGTAGTTCATGAATTTTTAGTTATTTTAATCAACTTGTAAGTCTGGAATGTAGATATTTTCTTTAAAAGATTCTCAAGTATTTTCATTATTAGTTAATGAATATTTTTCAAAACACAATGTTGAAATTTAGGTTACATTTAACAACATTAAACAAATTTGTAAATCAAGATGCTAACAAAAACAATAAAATATTTTTTATTTCGATTACAAATGCATAATATCTTGTTAACTAATAAATTTTTTTTTTAAGTAAGAATTTTATTTGAAGTTTATAAAATAAAAATCATATTTATAGAAAAAAACAAGAAAGTACTTCAAATCAAGATAAAGAATTAGAAGAAGCTAGAAAAACTTTTTCATGTATTTTTGATTCTGTTTTTTAATAATTTTTTTCAATTTGATTTCATTGTTAATTATTACTCAACTAATATCAATTTTTATTTCTTCTAATTATTAGATTTGCTTAAATTTAAATTAATCTCATTTATGTTCCTTTAGAATTCTTATTATTCTTTACTATTCTTAGTTGTTTTAAATAGTTCCATTTAGTTTTAAATTTTATCATCAATTATTTTCTTTAATATTTGTTTTAAATATCTAATTTATGTAATTGATTGTTGCTTAATTTAGGTTTTAATCTAATTTACAGTTTTTCATTTTTGTAATTTACTCGAAACTAATTCATAAATCTTGTTGTTTAATATATATAAATATTTAAAGAAGTTGTCTCGCAGTTCACTTTTGATTAAACAGAAATATATTTTATATCTTGTTTTATTAAAAAATTTAATATGTATTTAAATTGTATAAACCCACTCAAGGTTTTTATAATCAAATTTTTTACAACTAAGAGCGTTAATCTGAGTGAAATGTATGATTTATTTTTTTGTAATTTGTACAAAAATATTATCACAATATTTGAAGATCTTGAATAGTTACTTTTTACTTGTTTTATGTTGTTAACTTTGATTTAAGATGTTTAATAAAAACCTTTATTACTTTTCATTTCGTTCTTAAAAACAACATTTCGCTTTTATATTTTACATAATATCCATAGATTAATGTAAATTTTGTAGTATTTAAAGAAAGTTATAAGTTCAGCTTTAACCAACTAACATATCAAAAAAGCACCACTTGTTGTATAATTTCTAAACAATTTAATATAAGTGTGTAAAAAATACTGTTTATTAAAAAAAAAAAGATATTTCCAATTTTTTTAATTTATAGAGTTTACTGTTAAGTTATTTAATATTTTTCTTATAATTAACAACAAAATAGTTGTGTCAGTTTAAGATTATGTAAAAATGTATTAAATAGGTTTAATAAGATACTTTTTACCGGCTCTTAATTAAAACAGTACATTTAACACGGCACATTGCAAAATTTTTAGATTTAATTTTGAATTATTTTTATTAGTAAAAATTTAAAGAAATAAAATATTGTTGCGTTGAAAAGGCAAAAGAGGATCAGATAGTTTATTTACTTTTTTTTTGTTATTAAATGTTAATTAGCATTGTTATGTTTTAAATTTTTAGATGTACGAAGCTAATTAATTCACATTCATTAATAAAGGTGCTTTTTTTAATAAATGTTTTGTGTTTTTTAAACTCAGTACTTTATTGTAAAATTCGTAATAGTAGCTATCTTACTATAAAATATTTTAGTTTACCACCTTTAGTAGACTTAAGTCCAAAACGTCATAGTTTATAACCATAAGTTATTGTAGGGGTGGCCCGCGACATACTTTCTAGTTTGAAAACAACTTATAAAAAAACATAGTTTTTTGATAAAAGTTTGTTATTTTCAGTACGCAGTAGTGCTCATTTAATAGTTGTTTCTTTACAACTTTACTTTCAGTTTGTTTTTCCAAAGTTCTACGGCCCGTAATGATTTTTTCTAGCCCAACGACTAAAAATGTTACCTAGGTTATAATAGTTTTGTTAAAACCCTAAGTACATTAAAATGGAATGTTTTTGTTTTAAGGTTTGGTAGCGAAATAAAAACATATAACTTTTTAACTAGTTAAAATAATTTAAATTTTAAACACAAAATAATCATAAAATTCTTGTGTAGTTTTAATTAAGAAAAGGTTGGATAATAAACTTTTCATGACTGTAAGATAACAATTTAAATGTTTGCCACGTGACATACAAAATACAATTCGAATACTTAGGAATGTAATAGTTTACAAGGTGCCGTGTTCAGATAGTACTAAGAAAAAAAATAGTTCAGAGATGTACTTCGTTATTTTACGACTAGAACTTTGTATATAATGTTAAGTTTGAAGTCAAACCCAATAATTTGCAATTTACTAAACATTCTATTGACTTTACTACTTTTATTAACGCTTAAGATAAATTGTCAACACATTACAGTTTGAACTATTTATTCATTTATCAAGTGTTACCATTCACAAGTTTTACAAAAACAAAAAATATATATAAATGTTTGTAACGCAGTAAAGAGGTAAACTTTTAACACAAACTATATAGGTAAATTGTTTTATTTTAATTCTCGTTTATTATTTGTTGGCAATTAAAAAACTATAGCACAATGAAAAAAATAAACAGTTTTGAACACATCAACTCTAAACAATTAAAATTTTCAACTTTTGTTAGTGTGTTAAAAACTTTGAAGATTAAAGTGTAGAATTTAGGATAGTTTTTTTTGGAAAGCCAGATGTGGAAGAATTTATTCTTTGACGAGCCGGAGCACTTCAATTACACTTAAATCATGAAAGTTACTCAATTATCTATTCAATTCCGACAAAATAACAATTCTTCATAGCATTTTTACTATATCAAATGTAAGTTCAAATTCTACTGTAAATTAAACTTGAGACATTTTTTGGAACTTTAATTTCAAAATTTAGAAAACCTCTTTAAATTTAGCGGGCCGCTTATACGATCGCAGGCCGCAGTATTACTTTTTTGCGGGCCGGATTTCACTTATATTTTAAAAACATTGTCGGGTCGGTCATTTTCACATCGTGGGCCGTATGCTTTTCACCCCTGGTATAAAGTTTTGTTTAACTTCAAGTTTTTAGAAATTACGTAGAAAGAATGTAGCTTTAGCACCTAATGTTAATAGATAGTTTTTGGTTTATACTAAAATTAATAATAAAGAAGTAAAACTTAAAAATAACTTTTTTTAGTAGCTAAAGTAATTAGTATGATGTAAATTTTACACAAGGATAGTTTACACCTTTGAGTTACTTTTGAATTGAATCTTTTGATTGATCATCTTTGTCAACATCATAACAAAGAAGTGAAAATGTGTTTGGGTGTTTGAATACAAATATTTTAGCTCCTACACCATTAAAACTTAGTATTCATCAACATACTTGCAACTATTCGAGAACACTTTAAATTAATAAAAGTTTTAGAAATATTGTCAACATTTTACGTGGTGCAGGATACAATCTATTACATATAATTTGATTTTTGCAAGAATTTAAATGTGGCTTGTTTTTTTTTCATGTTGTTTTCATGCTGGCATTGAACTCTAAGTATCTGTTATGACGTCATAAAGCTTAACAGTGTTCAAAAAAGTGTGACTCAAACCTCGTCCTAAAGACATTACAATTTTTTTTTAACTGCACAAGCTGCATTCGATCTCAATGAATACATTCTGGTTAGTTTTGTTCATTTGTTATTTACTGCGTTACACTCAACGCAGTTTTTTGTTTTAACAGGTTTTTTTTTTACTTGGCTTTAAAAGCAATCCTACCATCAACTATCCTTTGTCCATTAATGAACAAACACTTCAATTATAAACGATATCATATATATCAGTTAATTTTTTCCACGTTTTAGTCGAACGTGAATGTTTTTTAACCGATTTTTTGACAAAATTGTTCGAACTATAACCACAAAGTACAAAAACATCGTTTTTGAGGCAATCAGCTTTAGAACAAAAGTTTTCTTCATCTATTGAAGGTAAATTTTGAGCAGTTTGGAAATTACTTGTTTTGAATTGAACAAAGTTTTTAAGATAAACAATTTTATGCGAAATATAAAGATTGAAAAAAAAATTTTTCTTGTTTAAAATATCGATTTAAATTGTAAATTCTAGATTTGGATCTAAAAATTTCTCTTTGCATGATAAAACTTTGTTAAATAATGAAAAACACTCTTCAATTTAGGAAAACAATGAGAACTTTTTGTAAGATGTGTTTCAAAGTGTGATCTCAAAACAAGAAAAGACGTAATTTTAACAAAAGATCTTTTGCATGTTTGCTACGATTTTCAAAAGTATAGTTTAAACATCTTTCAGTGCATTATAAACTTCAAGTTCAGATATTATATGAAGGTTTGAAATTGTTTGTATTTTCCTCACAAGAGTGAAATTTAATTGTTGAAATTTTGTCAAAAATTATCAAGATTTGAAAGTGATTGTTTACAAGCGCAAAATTTCAGTTTTTTTTATATTCGCTTAAAAAAAACTTTTTTTTAATGTATACCGTTATACCTAACCCACCTTCCCCAAACAAATTAAAATTCAAAATACAAAGTTCTAATAATTAGAACAAAAATTACATAGAATTTTTTGTTGATTCAGCATATATGCAAATCAGACTGATCTTTAGGTATACTAGCAATTTTTAGTCAGTTAAATTTAAGCCTCAAAATGTAGTATGTATTTTTGATAAAAGTACTGTATACTAAACTTCTGTAAAATAAAATACCTGAAATACGACTATCTAAATAACATTCAATATAAATTATTTCCAGTCATCAAATTTATGGAACCTGAATAAATTTTGGTCGATCAAAAGTATTTTTCTTGATCCTTTGTATTTATAAATTTTTATCGAATATAAGAATTGAATATACGTAAACAATAATTTGTTACAAAAGACGGATTTAGTTTACATTCTCTCATAATTTTTACCTGTTTTATTGCAAATACAGTTTTTAGGACCGTTTGATATTTTTTTAACTATTAAGGTAATCAATTTTTTATTCTGACAAACTTGTTAACTTTAACACTATAGGAAAATTTAGTCTGTATTTTTAAATTTTATTTAGTGCATATATACAACCATCTAACTTATAATAAGGTCTTCGAGACAAAATCGATTTAAATTAAAATACCTAAGAGTAAGTAATTAATTAACTAATAACTTTAGTTTTTGATCTGGTTAAAAAACTAATCTTAACTTAAAAAGTATATTTTACAAAAAAATTTAAACAACTAAATATTTAAGTCAAGTGATATTATTACTCAGGGGCGTGTTTTAACTGGTTCCTAGTTTCCTGTGAACCCCCTGAAAAAAAAGAAAAAAAGATTCTTAGAATATCACTAAAAACTTTGTTTATTGACTTTGTTTTGGTTAATTAATATATTTTGAATAATGAATGTTGAATTTTTAACACTGAAAGATTATAAGATTCCTTAACAAAAAATGCTCGTTTTTGCCCAGCTGAAATAGATTTTAAATAAAATTTTAATTGTGACGTGATAATAGGTAAACGTTTTAAAGTAGCATTTTTTTCTAGGAAACGTTTTTGAATAATTTATTATCAATATTTTACATTCTTTTTTACTGATCGTTTTAGATTATTTAAAGTTCATAAGTTTTTATTTACCTTAAAAAAAATTATTTCAGCTGTGCTTTTTATTAATTCTGTTCCAAACAAAATATAAAAACTAATGATAATGCTCGTAAAAATTATGTTCTCAATTGTTTTATTTAACTGACTTGCAATTTTATTTTCGACAACTTCTAAAGGTTTTAAATTATACAACAGATTTATTAATTTTCTTTTTTTCAAAGTTTAATCCAATGATTATAATATACTAAGACTACATGCAATTTTTGGTCTTTAGTTATCTATATTAGTCATAATACAATGTTCGTTATTTTCGTTAATTAAATAAACCGTATTTAATAAATTTGTCTTAATTAACGGATTTGAATTTTTATATACAACTTGTATGTTCATAACTTTTTTCTGGTTCTTTTAGTTTTAGTTTATCTAAATTTAATACAGTATAATAAATAAAAAATTATAATATTTTTATATTACTACTTATATGTTTTCTTTTTTCTAAGCAGAATAAAGCATTTTAAACACAGAGTTTTTCGGCTAAACATTGCGTACTTAACTGGCAGTGCATACCTAAAGAATGCGTACTTAAGCGGCAAATTAAGAACAAAAAATAATTGTGAACCCCCTTTGAAAAATGTCTAGACACGCCCCTCACAGTGGGCTGGCAAGTGGCCATTGACTATTTTTGCGACTAAACAGTTAAAGCAAGATTTTTATTTAATTGTTTAGAGCGGGGTTTCGTCTTTTAAAAACTGGGTTTATTTCTGTTCTGCTTAAAGTATACTAAAAGTTATGTAAGCTTAAATGTAGACAAAGTTTGCTTTTTTTAAGTTTAAAAAAGCCTCGAAAAATGCTTAAATTTTTGTCAAATTTAAGGTCTACATCTACTGTTAAAAAACACCTTAAAAGCTTTTATACAAATACTTTTTTTTAAGTTTTTTCATTTCTTTAGTTTAGTGTTAACTGAAAAAAGTCAAAATTCTTTGAATATTTAAATGTAAAAGTATATTATTTCTAATTTAAAAAATCTTCTATTCTCGTCGAAAATTCATTGATGATTTTCTGGCAATTTAGGGTATTCTTTAGGGTTATTTTTCTCAATTCGCCACCGTACAACCAACATAATTTTTTTTTATAATTTAGTAAAAATGACAAGGATTATATATATAAATTTACAGACAAATCTATTATGTGGAATATAACTATTTTTTTAGGTTTTTACAAGCGATATTTCTGTTAAAAAATTTGATATAATATCCTATCCCTGGTTTTTCACTATGACAAAAAAGACCATTTTGTATGTTCTAGAAGATTCTTAATGTGTATAGATTCACTTACTTTTGTTTACAGACCATTTAAGCTCCAAGAATGATGAGAACAGTTAGTATTGGTCAAAACATGGTAGCTTAGCATATGTTTTAGTTATTGAAATAGTTTTATTTTTTTACTATTTTAGCAAATTTAAGGTTTTGTAGTACTGAAGTTATTATAGTATTTTTTGTAAAAGTAGTATTTTTATTTATGATACAAGATAGCCAGAGTATTGCATCTGATTAGAAGTAATATACTTTTTGTAGATTTATTACTATAACTTATTTAAACCTAGCAGTATGACTATAAGGTTAGACAGGGAGTAACTAAGGAACCAATTACAAATGAAAAGCACTTGACTTTACATCCGCTTCACAGTTACCTCAGAGTTTTCGGATGGATCTATATAATATGTTATCATGCTGTGGCGGGACATTTTAATTGGTCTGAATCGAAGTTTGAAGCAATATCTAAAAGTCAAGGTGTAAATAATTTAATTGAGTCAAAAAGAAAAATTCAGAAATGTGTAGAAGAAGAAATTAATGTTGGTCTTGAAAAACCGGATCCCACAGGCCATGGTGGAACTTCTACAACAGGTAACGTAATCAAAACTTTGCTAAACACCAATGTTAGGACTCAGCTGACGAAGCATATTTCTGATGTTTGTTTAAAAGAAAACATTGACAAAATTATTTTGTATGTTTCCGTTATTTTATGCCTCATAAACTCTAACAGAAAGATTAATGTAGAGAAATACTCAGTTTTATGTCAAAAAATAATGATGCTGGTCATGTCGGTTAAATGGATTCGCTTTACACCAACTGCGCATTGTTCTTTCACATAGTGCTGAACTAATTGACCAAAACAACGGTAGAGGTTTGCTAAATTACACCGAAAGTGGATTGGAAGCTAACAACAAGTTTCTAAGACAGTACAGAATGAACTTTTCAAGGAAAACTTCTCAGTATGAAAATTTATTGTTTAAATCGATTATGGGACAAGAGTGACTACGATGTTAACAACACTTTAGAAAGACTGAATTGCACTTATTGTAAAGAAGTTGGACATACTGCGCGAAGTTGTTTGCAGCTAGATGAAAATATTTCATCATGTAGTTCAGAATGGGAAACGTTGTTACATATGCTTTGTGCTACTGAATGGAGTGGTTTATTTAATTAAGAAACTTAATTTCAAAGAAGTTTTAAGAACTTACTGTTTGACTTATATTTTCTAGTAAATTTAAAGTACTTTTTTTTTAATCACAGGCTAAATTATTTTGTTTTTTGCACTGTTTTGCAACGAATAAGAGTTTTTATTGTTCAAAATGTTTACGCTTTTTTTTTTGATAAACTAGTACAAGTGTAACGTTATTAATAATACAAACTTTGTTATAAACAGAACAGCCTTAAATTAAAAATAAACTGTATTTAGAGTATAGTTTCACCCGGCTTGATATTAAAATTCATTCATATTTAAACTAAAATGGGAGTAAATGTGACTCTCTTGAGGTAGCCAACTGTTATTTTCTTTTTTTTAAGTTCTTTTCTTTAAAGTTTTATTAGAAATTAAAATTTTGACTATTTTTTAAATAAAAAAAAACCATAGTCATATTGTAACACTAAATGTAACTTTAAATTGTATTATACTGCTTTTTATTACAGTTTTATGTCAATGGCCGCTTGATCCCCGTTTTCAGCCTACTGTGCCCTGTTATTACTTTAGAACTAAATATAAACAATTAAAACACACTACGATTTATTTTTTCTTTTTAAACCTACAAACAAAAAAATAGAAAGTATGTTACAGTTCCATACAATTAAAACACATAAACAATAAGTAAATACTAATATTTAAACGACTAAGTATATTAACAAGGAAAATAAACTTCGACAACGAATTGAAGTGAATGAAAGTCACGGTACTGAAATTGGACAAAAAATGAGATAAATTGTACCGAATTTAGAAGTTGCTGCTAAATCAAGCAAGAGATGAACTTCAAAAGGACTTGTTTATTAAAAGATGCGGCAATTTGTAATATAACGAACTTGTAAAAGATAACACTGTGCTGGCTGCTTATCCCAAGCTAGATTGTGGAAAGCGCATTGAAATAGGCAACTCTCGCGTTTTATGCCGAAACTGACTCGAGAGAATTCGCTTTTCTTTCAGGGAAATTACCATTTGCGCGGAACCTTCTAGTATTCAATCAAGTGTTTTTGTAACACACTTTTAAGGGCTGGAAAATTTCATTTTAAATGTGATAGTATTCACTCGAAAGAATATGTGCTTATCAAAAGGACAGGTGGGGACACTGTCCTTACAATATATGTAACCAATACAGTTTAAAGTCTGGTTTGATACATGCTGAATAAGTTTTTATATTTCACAGATAAATAGAACAACTATGGAATTTAACCGTATTCTGCTAATATTAATAAACTGATATTAGCTAGATTGTGGATAATATTTACTACGAAACTGTTTGATATTAAAAATTTCTAAACATAACCTGTTAGATTATTTAATTAATAATAACAGCCTTTTATGGTTAGTTTAATGTTCACTTGAAAATATTTAACATGTGACCGATAACTTTTATATATTTAAACAAGTTCATCAAGTATTTTTATAGATAACATTCAATAGAAATATAATACGAAAATCTTACTTAACATGGAAGTATTAACACTTCAGCTTGCGTATACAGAATTTTTTTTGTTGTCTTTTATTTATTTATTTAGCACAGCTTTCAAAATTTTAAGGACAGCTGGTGAAAAGAATTATAATTTTTATAATTTCAGTGCTCAGAATTTTCAACTTATGAAATATTGCTGATAACTATTGTTGTAAAAATTAATTAGTAACTTAAAAAAGTAGAATATAGTGCGTATTAAGTAATTAGTGATTTTTAAATTTTAGTTAAGTATTATTTTAAGATACATATGATCTAGAAATCTTTTTGGCTTTTTTCTCAATTTTTTTTTACTAATATGAAATTGTAATGTACCACAAAAGTTTGTTTTATTAAAAACAAAGTTAACTCTTAATAAGGTTTAATGTATTGTTTTCAATTAAGTGACATTTAAAAATATTAAACACTATTTGTGTTCACTTTTCGTTAACAAACTATTAAAAATAATGAACTGTTTTTGTTTTACAGCAGTTGAAACGAAATCAGAAAACATTAGTTCATAATAATTTAATGTTTTTTTTTTCTTTTGAATAGTTTTTACAAGATCAGTTTGAAACGTTCGTCTACTTATATTGTTTATTGAACGATAAAAAAAAGGCTCAAAAAGTTTGGTCCAAAGACCTGGTGCACGAAAAAACCTTCCGGTTATCGAGTCATACACCAGAACAGTCTAACGTCATATCCAGAGCATATACAAGTCTACATAATCAAAACAAAAGTTTTGTTGAGTTTATTGCTTTACAACTGTTTCTCGCTCGTGCGATAATCACAAGCAAATAAACTAACAAGTAGCAATGGATAAACACTTTATATAGCTTTAGCTTAGTAATTAGGTGATTAAGTAATTAGTAAATTAAGTGAATTTAAGTAATTTTCAGCAAAGTTACTATTTATCAACATAAAATACAACAATAACAAAAAACAAAAGAACAATATAAAAAATAAAATTACCCAATTAAAACAAAGGCAGGTAAATTAAACTTAAAATTGGTCAATTAAAATTTTAAATAAAATTTTGTGAAATTTCTACATTTTGCCAGCAATTCTGAACTCAAGTTTAAAAAGTAGTTGTTGAATGCAAATGCAATTTTAAGTCTCTCCAAATTACAGAGGGTACAAATTTTTTCTTGTCTATTTTTGTTACTACGATAAATAATCTTCGACTTTTTTGTTTTTTTTTAATCGATGTTGTCATTTTTGATTTTGTGAATGAATCTATATATTCTTGTACACTAATTCTTTATTGCGCTTCTATAGGATTGCGTATGTCACAAAATCTAGTTTTAAATTGTCTTCCAGATGTTCCAATGTAATTATTTTCTTTTTACTTATGCATAACTGTTGCTTTATATATGACTCCTTTAGTAAGACATTCTCCGTTAACTGAACAATTAGCTTTAAATCTACAATTACAAGAACTAATGTCTTCTTCAGTTGTTTCATTGGAGTTTTAAAGTATTTTCTGACTGTAATTGGACATTTCTTTTCCTAAGTTAGACATACAGGAATATGAAATCTTTATTGTAATTCTATTAAATATAGTACCATAAAAACCTGATTTCGCGAAAAGTCTGGATACTATCTTTAAAAATTTTTTCCCTACATTCGTTTTATACAGTTACTGAAAGGAGGATTGAGGTAAAAAGTCTTTTTATAAGGAACTTTTATCTTATCAATCATTTCTATGGTTTTAGATATAGATGATAACCTTTTTTTGATCATAGATGAAATTTATTTATTTATTAGGTATGGATGATAAGAATTGAAGTTCATATAGATGTTCTTGGCATTCTCTTATCTAAATGGTAGATATTAGTCTTTTCCAGATCCATGGTTTTATCTAAAAAGTTCACCCTTGGTGTAATTAGTTTGATTTTTACTTTTAAACTATGTTTCTGAAAAGATTTTGTTATAGAATTCCTCAATTGGTTAACGATTCTTGGTGATCTTTATTTAACTATGAGTAAGCCTTCATCACGATAAAGACCACAATTAGATATGTCGGTTTTCTTATCATTAATTAGCTTATTTAAGATAAATAATCCCACCAACTCACAAACCTCTGCTCCATGATAACTTCCCATCGGTATATCAAAAAGTCTACTAGTCTATTACAGAAAAGACATATTTGAATCATTTAATTTTCTTAAATAAAATCTCTATTATAAAATTATAAAAATGTTAGCATCTTTTACCTGGTGCATTTAAAAATTTACACTTGTAGTTAGTTATCGATAAATTTGTACAAATACTTAAAAAAAAGTAAAATAAACGGCAGTAAATTAACGTTTTTAAACTTTTGCTCTTAGTTATTTTATTACATTTTAATAAAGTTAGTACCTGATCCAAATAAACACTAGTTAAAAAGGATAAATTTAATGGATTTGTATGTAGTTAATTTAAAACAAAACATTTAATGGTTTGCTTACTAAAGCTAGCTAAAGAAAAGCTTAGTAGCTTAACTTTACTTTATAATACGTTGTGTTATTGACTTTTAGTAAAACTTATAAGCAAAATAAATTAAAATCTAAAATTCAAAATAAAAGTAAATTTAACTAAGATTATTTTTAAAATCATTCTTTATTTTAACCTTTTATATTTAGTTTGATTTAAAAGAAAAAAAAAAACTATAATACAGTACAACTATTATTTCATTAATGAAAATCTGTATTTATTGTAAGCATAAATTTGAAGAAAAAAATGTTTTTTTTATAGTAAATCGTATACAGATAGTTTAATATTGTTTTGCCTCAGTAACATGATTACATATTAGAATCAGTATACCTGAAAATTCAAGTTACGACAATTAAGATGACGGCAACTGCTTTTGCTTAAAAAATTAATTCTAATGATTTTTTAAAGGGACCACACTTTGAAAAACAATTAATAATTGGAAAAATAAATCTTTGAATATAATTTACTTTAAAAAAAGATTGGTTTATGTTATTCTTTAATTAGTTGAGTTAGTAAAAACATTCGTTTAATAATTTTTTTTTCAAAATTCCTTAAAAATGCAAAAACTGCCAGATTCTGTTTTTCAAGTAAAAGTAATCACATGCTTTTGATTAAAGTTTTAGAAAATATATTTGAAGCACTCCCATTTGTTTCAATAACATCAGTTTCTCATATTATTGTAAACACAAGCATTCTAAATGGACAATCTTTTTCCAAAAACTTCAGAACTCTTTAATGATAGGAGTCAAAATAAAGATAATGGAACAAAATATCAATGGAGAACAAGTTGTTTACCAAATCAAACAAATAAGTGTAAGTTGTTGTTAATTACATAATTAATTTTCCTTTAACTTTGTTGAAAATAATAAGCCATTGTTAATTGTTAGATATGTAGTAAATATAATTTAAATTATAGCAACTCTATAAATTAAGTTTTTAAACCAATATTATAACCTAATACTAGCATGAAGTTTTCTGGATATTTGATATTGAAATAATTAGATATTCTATAAAACCTAATACAAAACATTTAATTCTAAATTAAAAACAAGTCGATACTTATACTTTTCTGACAAAATTGAAACTTTGTATTTAAGTTCTTAAAGGTATTCTTTAAAATGAATATTTCTTTATTTTTGCTATATGGCCGTTTTTTATCAGCAGTGACATTTTTAATACAGTGATTTTTCATTGTATATTAAAATGTTTATTCACAGCTTCATATATTAAATTTAAAAAAAGTCGATACTTATACTTTTCTGACAACATTGAAACTTTATATTTAAGTTCTTAAAGGTATTATTTAAAATGAATATTTTTTAATTTTTGCTATTTGGCCGTTTTTTATCAGCAGTGACATTTCTAATACAGTGGTTTTTCATTGTATGTTAAAATGTTTATACACAGCTTCATACATTAAATTTAAAAAAAGTTGATACTTATACTTTTCTGAAAACATTGAAACTTTGTATTTAAGTTCTTAAAGGTATTATTTAAAATGAATATTTTTTAATTTTTGCTATTTGGCCGTTTTTTATCAGCAGTGACATTTTTAATACAGTGATTTTTCATTGTATATTAAAATGTTTATACACAGCTTCATACATTAATTTAAAAAAAGTCGATACTTATACTTTTCTGACAACATTGAAACTTTGTATTCAAGTTCTTAAAGGTATTATTTAAAATGATTATTTTTAAATTTTTGCTATTTGGCCGTTTTTTATCAGCAGTAACATTTTTAATACAGTGATTTTTCATTGTACTTAAAATGTTAATACAAAGCTTCATGTATGTGCAGTAACTTACTCAAAATAAGGAGCATTTTTAAAACTGCATCTGTAATTGTCCTTTGGTAATTAAACTATTAGATCAGTATTATTTCTGTAAAATAATTTATTGTGGTTGAAAAAGTGTAACTTCACCCGTTTGAGGCCATAAAGGATGTAAAATTTAGTCATTTTTACTTTAAAACTAAACTTCTGTTGTTTTTATTGTTTTCAAAGATTTCAAGTATCTTTTGAGATATAACTGATCAAAATTTAAGAGTTGAGTTCAATTTGTTTTTATGAGAGGAGTAAACTAAAAATCAAAATTAATCTACTTTTCCCAAAAATGTATCTCTTCCTTCAGTTTTTGAGCAATTGTTTTAAAAATTTCTTTGTCTTATATAAAATGAATTTTAAACAATTTGTAGAAAACATATTTTTTAGTATTTTTTATATTTTTTTATTAATTAAAATTATAATCAAATTTTTATAATTTATTAATTTGTAACATAAACAATTCATGATATAATGATACATTAATTAAACCAGGCTCAAAATCTATATGATATAATTAATTAATTTAATTAATAACTGTTAGTGTGTATAAATTTATTCATAGTTAGTATAAGGTTTTTTTAATCAGTTTTTCCCATATAAATAAAGCATAATTTCAACAACAGTAGTGGCAAGGTACATTTTTTCACAGAGCATAGACTATGTGAAACAAATTACCACAAAATGTGGTATTGTTTGGAAAGGTGGAACATTTTTCTTTAAAACTAAAAAGATTTAATTTAAATAAATATCAATAAAATTCAATAGTTTTCCACTAAAAATAAGAGAAAAAATAAATTTATTAAATTTTATCTCATCTAAATTAATAACTTTTTTTTTCATTTATAATACCATTTTATTTTTAATTCCTTATGCATTTCCCAACAGACTGTTAATTTACTTTTATTTCATTTGTACAAGTGTGATATTTCTTATAAACAATGCTTTTAGAAAATCATTGATTTAGTAGTACTTTCATCTAAATGATCATTTACTATTAAATAAAAAAATTGTTTTCCATATAACTAAGTTATTGCTTTTTATTTTTAACAAATAAGTTTAATATTTATAAGTTAGTTCTTTCCAAGTTAAAATTTAGATTTATTTTTTTTATAAAATTGTAGAATACAATTTTTTTTTCTTCTCGTGTGTCCTATTTAGTTGCTCAAGTTTTAATGCCTTAGTCCAACATTGCACAATAAACAATATAATAATAAAATTGTTAAAAAAATTGGGTCATTAAAATTTGAATTTAATTTTTTATTTCTAAATTCCACTTTCTACAAGTTGTTTGTAATTTTGAAAATATTTTTTTTAAATAGTTTAAAGTAAGTTGCTTCAAAAATGAAGAAGATAGATTTTAGAGAATTTTTTCAAAATTCAGAGAAAACTGTCTATGAAAGTTTGTAATAAATAAGGTTGTATTATATTTTTTGGTTATATCTCAAAAGTATATTGAACTATTTTTCTTCTATAAAAAGCATCTTTTAGTTTAAACATTAAGTTTTAAATTAAGGGTCAATCTTGTTTTTTGTAAAAAAAATGATGGTCTTCCCATAACCTTAATTGACTAAAAGTATATTACAGGGTGGCCAAAAAACATAAAAAACTAGAATTTTGAACAAAAATCACTAAAAATTTTGAAAAACCTAGAACTTTAAACCATTTTCACATGTTAAAAGGTAAAATTTCAATTTGACACAAAATATTTATTATATAGATAATTTTTTTTTGTCATAATCAAAAATTTTCTAAATTAAAAAACACATTTAAACTAGCTTTACAGTATCTTTTCAATGTTGTTATACTATTTAACACAGTTTTTTACTTTAAAATTCATTAAAAAATAAAAATAAAATATACCTAAAAACGTGTACTTTCAAAACCCTAGAGAAATTTCTCACAATATAGTTGGCTATCCTGATTTAAAGATGAAATTCATCAATTACAAAATAAATACTTGTGCCACTTTGTATGACAAAAGTTTGCATAACTAACGTTTCAGTAGTAATGAAATTAAAACCTAGTTCCTATGAAACTTTTAAGGGTGATTTAGTTTCTCTAATCATATTACTTTCTATTTATTTGTTTATTTACTTATATACAATAGTATTACAAAATTTATAATAGGATAACAATACAAGATACTTTTACGTTTAAAATACTAAGATTAGAAAAATCAATCTAGAGCAATGATTATCTTTTGCCTTAAAAGTAGGTGATTTTTAAGTTATTTTGGGAAACCACGCATTAAGTTAAACTAATAGAGCCTTGAAATATACTTCAATCTGCAATATGGTAAGTACACAACTTAATATTTCAATCAGCTTCTTTGAAAAATTTTGAGCAAATAAATTAATGCCATAGGAGGTGTTAAACAATTTTTTAACCAAAATAACATATACTTTGAAATATGAAAGATAAATATGTGAACTATAAGTAAAATTTTGTATAACATAGAAACTAAAATAATTTTTTGAGATATAGTCAGTTTTGTAAAAAGATATTGTTACAAATGTATGGCCACAATTTTATAATTTTTTTTTTTTTCAAAAATGTTAGTCTACTATTTTGAAACATTTTGTTTTTGAGCTAGAGACTTAGATTCCACAGAAAAAATTCTTTATAAGTCTTAAAAATTATGTATTGAGTTTATTACTACAACATATTTAACCAAAAAAAACATTGTTTTTTTTTCAAAACGGTATTTAAACATTCTAATGGTTTAATTTTTAACAGTTTTTATCTGAGTTTTTGATTGAAGTGCATATCTAAAAAAAATATTGGAAGAGCTAAATTTATATTATACAGTCTATTTTCGTACTTTTAGTAAATGGTCCCATAAAGAATCTATTTATCTCTCTTACTTTGCTAGCTTTTATCTCAAAATTTACTTTGAATTTTCAAAACGGTAAAAAGGAACTGGTAGTTGAGTTATTTAAATAAAAAATAACACAACAATAAAAAATGTTTTTGCCCCCCTCCCTATGCCGTTAATTTGTGGTTATCCATTAAACAATTTTATATATTACTCAACTAATATTACTAAGCTATCAATTAGTAATTCTTTAAAACAAAGAAGTTAATGATGCAATTTTTTAAATATTAACTCTTTTGGTTCTAAAAGTTCATTCACAGATTGAATAAAATGCAAACGTAAATTTCTAATTAGTTTAAATGCAAATAAGTATTTGCTGTATTACAAGACAAAGTATAACTTGAAATGTGTTCAAAATTTCTACATTGTCTTTTTGTACATCTTTTAATTCAGCAGTTTGACTAATATTAATCTAAAAACACTCTTATAACTTAATAAATTAATTTTAATTAGTTTTTAAATCACAATTGTTTGTATGATCAGTATTGTTCATTTATTTTCCATTACCTTGAAAACTCATATTTTGTTTTATTATTTAGTATTAAATATTTTTGTTTTGTTGAAATAAAACCTGATGTATAAAAATATTTAATTGTTTTATGTTTGTTTCCAGAAATACTAATAAACTTTTTTAGATGAAAATTTCGACTTTCAAAAAGAAAATGCTGCTTCTAAAAGTTATAAAGTGTAAGTTTAAATTGTAAAAAATTCAGACTTGTCATATTTTTAAAGTTTCTTCAAAATGTTTAGTAAAAAATTGAGCAATTTAAATTTTGAACCTATATTAAAACTATGAATAACATATTAAATTATATATTAGTATTTTTACTTTGTAAAAGATTAAAACTTAAAATACATAGAACAAATTATACCTCAACATAAATTAAAAGTTGTTTTAACCTTTCAAATGTTTTTCCTTGAACTTTTTTTTAACTTGATTTCAGTTTAAGGAATGTTAGAGTTAATTTTTAATGTAATTCAAATCAGTAAAAGTAGAAATACAATTAATGTTAAATTACCTGTTGAACAGAAATTAGCAGTTGTTTTACTTAATTTATTTGTTTAATTAGACTAAAATTATTTTAGTATTTCGAACAAAAAAAAAAAAATATTATAACTAATATTATTATTGTTGTTGTTATTGTTGTTGTATTTTTAGGTATTCTAGCTTTATTAACAATAATTTTTTCAGTTTAATGCCCTTAATACTCTATTTTAAAATTTTGTAATCGACAAATTTCTTATTATTGTGTTAGTTTTTGGCCACTTGACTGGATTATTGTGTGTATTCAAAAACCTGCAACTAATTTGCACATATCAAAACAAGACTAATAACAACAAGATGTAAATTTATAATGATCAAGTTTTAATTATTATTGTTTTTTATTTATTTGTTGTATGTTTGGGTAAGGTGGTTAGGGTGAAATGTTTAGATTTAAAAATAAATTATTTAAATTAAAAAAGTCTTGTTAAGATATATGCAAATTAGTTGCAGGTTTTTGATGTACTTGAATTTTTTGCATTAAATTGTACATAACATTATTTTTCTTGTAAGCATACTTTGATAAGAAAAAAAACCTTACGGCTAAAAAAAACAAAACGAAATGTGATATTTACTCAGTAACAACTTATAATGAAAAATGGTACTGCAATCTTTCTCTAACTGCTTAAGCAATACACACATGTAAGTCTGTTGAGTTGTTGTATAGATAGAACAGTATACTTTCGTACAATATTTGTCAATTTCAAATAAGAACTTTGACCAAAGATAGTTTAAACAATTTTTTTTTCGGTGCATAGCTTATTTGAAAAATATAACAATACACATATTATTTTTTCTTAAATACTTTTTACAATTCTTTGAGTTCTTTCGAAGAAAGTTTTGTCAAAAATTGTACCTTACTAAATTAAACTAAATTGAACTTGAAATAAAATTATACTGTAGTTTAAAGTTTAAAAACATAAAACTACGTAATAATCAAGTGTATAAATTAGATAAATGCTAATACTAAAGAATTTTGCTGCACTAATAAAACTTGTTAGATTAAGATCAAACTAATATAAGCCATGAAAAAAATGTGAATAAAACTACCTTTTACTAACATTTTACTTTAAAATTACTTAATATAAGGATTTTGCTTACATAAACTGGGTCTTTAAGATTGTATGCATAAGGTTTCTAGAATATGTAACTGAAAAGAGTTCTCCGCTCACACTAAAACTGAAAAGTTCTCTTCTTTATAATTTCTTGCACACTCATGATTGTTCAACAAATGTTGTCACTAAATTTAAAGTTATTTATAAACTCTAAAATGCCCTCATTGCCACAAGCATTGTTGGTTCAGTGGTAGAATTCTCGCCTGCCACGCGGGAGGCCCGGGTTCGATTCCCGGACAATGCATTTTTGGGAAAATAATTTGAATTAAAGTTACTATTAACCATAAGACACGAAAAATTGTTTTTAAATATATTAGTTTAGGACTAAGTGTGTTTAAAACTCTTTCTAATTAATTTTAAACTAAAATTATTTTGTGTTTTTAAATTTTTAAGCTGTAACACCAATGTGTCATTTTCCCAAACAATATCCATTGAATACAATTTAAATGGTTCATATATTATTCAATTTTAAAAGCTAAAGTTTTTTTAAATAAATTAACTAAGAAGTAAATGTATTATGACAAAATACAATTTTCAGGCTGTTATTAAATGATAAAAAGGTGCGCCCAACGTGGGGCTCGAACCCACGACCGTTGGATTAAGAGTCCAACGCTCTACCGACTGAGCTAGCCGGGCACGTACGAGACTAACTATATACAGTTTATATAGCCTTTGTGACGATGTAATGACGTGACAATAATTTAATGACTTCAAAAACGAGCTCGTCCGGGATTTGGACCCGGGACCTCTCGCACCCAAAGCGAGAATCATACCCCTAGACCAACGAGCCGCTTATCTGACTTTGCCTTGTTCGGTTTTTATTCATGTTACGTGTATTATGACGCAATATAGAAGATGTTGTTGTGGTGTTTGTTAAAACTGCGTTTTATAGTTATTAAAAATCTGATTTTAGTTTAAATTTAACTAATGCAGTACACGGTACAACTTATATTGTTTACTTAAAACTCCTAGTTTAAGATTTTAAAACAGTATTTGTGTGTACTAAATAATTATTTTCTGTGTAACTTTAAACAAAAATAAAACTTTGCATTTTTATTTTGCTAAAGATATATAAATATTAAATAATTTGGTCTAGTGATTTATAAACAAAATGATTAGTTAATTAATGATTAGAAAATTAGTTATAGACAAATTTAAGAAATGATTGACATTGGAAATAAATGAGTTATGTACATATTAAATTTTTTATTCACTTTAGTAATAATTTGGAATTTAGTAATTTTGTAATTTTCTAGGTAAATTTTGCAATTTTAGTATGACTTTAAAAGATATTTAATTAATTTTTTACAAGGCTTTGGAAAATAAGGAATTTCGTAAATTTGAACTGATTATATCTGATGTTTTTTCAAATTTTGTTAAAATTCCTGTTTTTTTTTAAATCCCTATTTTTTCCTGACTTTGTGGAAGCCCCGATATAGATAAATACAGGGTTGCCACTTTACCTGGAATCCTGGAAAAACCTGGAATTTGATAGTTCAGGTTAAAAAACCTGGAATTTGGGAAATGTAGGAAAAAAACCTGGAATTTTAACAATTTTCACATTTTCAGTACTAAATTTTCGATTTGAATCAGAAAGTATATCATATTATAAAAAACTTTTTGTTATCATCTAAACTTTTTTTATAAAAAAACATATTTAAAGTAGCTTTACAGTATCTTTTCAATAATTTTATAATATTTAACACAGTTTCTTAACTTATACTTTACTTTAAACTAAAAATAGACCTTATTGATACTTATTGATACTTACTGATAACTTACTGATACTATTTTCATAACTTTTTTTTAATTGCACAGGAGTTTCGAAAGTAAAGATTTTGACTGTGAATAAAAAATTTAATATGTACATAACTCATTTATTTCCAATGTCAATCATTTCTTAAATTTGTCTATAACTAATTTTCTAATCATTAATTAACTAATCATTTTGTTTATAAATCACTAGACCAAATTATTTAATATTTTTATATTTTTAGCAAAATAAAAATGCAAAGTTTTATTTTTGTTTAAAGTTACACAGAAAATAATTATTTAGTACACACAAATACTATTTTAAAATCTTAAACTAGGAGTTTTAAGTAAACAATATAAGTTGTACCGTGTACTGCATTAGTTAAATTTAAACTAAAAACAGATTTTTAATAACTATAAAACGCAGTTTTAACAAACACCACAACAACATCTTCTATATTGCGTCATAATACACGTAACATGAATAAAAACCGAACAAGGCAAAGTCAGATAAGCGGCTCGTTGGTCTAGGGGTATGATTCTCGCTTTGGGTGCGAGAGGTCCCGGGTCCAAATCCCGGACGAGCTCGTTTTTGAAGTCATTAAATTATTGTTACGTCATTACATCGTCACAAAGGCTATATAAACTGTATATAGTTAGTCTCGTACGTGCCCGGCTAGCTCAGTCGGTAGAGCGTTGGACTCTTAATACAACGGTCGTGGGTTCGAGCCCCACGTTGGGCGCACCTTTTTATCATTTAATAACAGCCATAAAAAATTGTATTTTTCGCAATACATTTACTTCTTAGTTAATTTATTTAAAAAAACTTTAGCTTTTAAAATTGAATAAAATATGAACCATTTAAACTGTATTCAATGGATATTGTTTGGGAAAATGACACATTGGTGTTACAGCTTAAAAATTTAAGAACAAAAAATAATTTTAGTTTAAAATTAATTAGAAAGAGTTTTAAACACACTTAGTCCTAAACTAATATATTTAAAAACAATTTTTCGTGTCTTATGGTTAATAGTAACTTTAATTCAAATTATTTTCCCAAAAATGCATTGTCCGGGAATCGAACGTGGCAGGCGAGAATTCTACCACTGAACCAACAATGCTTGTGGCAATGAGGGCATTTTAGAGTTTATAAAGAACTTTAAATTTAGTGACAACATTTGTTGAACAACCATGAGTGTGCAAGAAATTATAAAGAAGAGAACTTTTCAGTTTTAGTATGAGCGGAGAACTCTTTTCAGTTACATATTTTAGAAACCTTATGCATTCAATCTTAAAGACCTAGTTTATGTAAGCAGAAAAAGCTGGCGTACCAAACTAGACTTTTTAATCCTTATATTAAGTAATTTTAAAGTGATAGGTTTCTCAAAAAATTTTGAAAAAGTGTGGTATTATTTTTATTTTTTATCCCTGGTTTATATTTGTTTGATTTTAATCTAACAAGTTTTATTAGTACAGCAAAGTTCTTTAGTATTAGAATTTATTTAATTTTTACACTTGAATATTACGTCATTTTGTTTTTAACTTTAAACTACAGTATAGTTTTATTTCAAGTTCAATTCAGTTTAATTTAGTAAGGTACAATTTTTGACAAAACTTACTTCGAAAGTACTCAAATAATTATAAAAAGTATTTAAGAAAAAATGATATGTGTATTGTTATATTTTTCAAATTAGTTATGCACCGAAAAAAAATTGTTTAAAATATCTTTGTTATTTGTCAAAGTTCTCATTTGAAATTGACAATTCGTTTACGGAAGTATACTGCTCTATCTATATAAAAATTCAACAGACTTACATGTGTGTATTGCTTATGCAGCTAGAGAAAGATTGCAGTACCATTTTTCATTATAAGTTATTACTGAATAAGTATCACATTTCGTTTCGTTTTTTTTAGCCGTAAGGTTTTTTCTTTTATCAAAGTATGCTTACAAGAAAAATAATGTTATGTACAATTTAATGCAAAATGTTCATGTACATCAAAAACCTGCAACTTATTTGCATATATCTAAACAAGACTTTTTTTAAATTTAAATAATTTATTTTTAAATCTATACATTTAACCCTAATCCACCTTACCCAAACATATAACAAAAAAAAAGAAAGACACAAACACGAGTAGTTTAAAACATTTTTCTAACAGTTTAAAACATTTTTTAATAGTTTAAAACATCTTTTTAAAATAACCTTTTCCAAACTTTCCAAAATGCATAAATTAACAGCTACAGCGTGTTTTTCAAATTCAGCTAACTATACAATAAACTGTATCATTACTACGTCATAATTATTTAAAAAAAAAATTCAAAATCCAAATTTCTGTTTACTAATTAATAAACTGTAGCTTACTGAGCTTACATGAAACTTTTTATGCTATGTACGAAACAGCTGTCTAAACTTTTGTTTTTATATAAATAGATAAATATTTAGCTCCCATTCAGTTTGTTGAGCACTATCGACCAGAACTTTTTATAAAATATTTTATATGTATATAAGTATATGTATATTCATAATAAAGCTTAAAATGCGTAAATATAAATTAAAATTTATTGATGATTTTAGTAAATAATAATGTGATTGATAAAAATATTTTATTTTTAAAACTACAAATGCAGGCTTCGTTTACTTAAAATCCAAGTAGACTATTGTATTGCATATAACTACTCAACAATTATTTGTCAGCTACTTACAAACAGTAGATTTAGAATCGCTTGTATATGATTTCATTCACAAGTCGTTGTGGCCGGTGCTTAAGGCGATTGTCGAGAAATTAATGGACGAGCACATGCTCGAATCCTGCCGACGGCGTTTTTAATTTATTATCAACGAAGCTTATTCATTACTTGTAGTAGAAAAAAAAACCAAACAACATAAAATAAAATTCAATTAATATTCAAACAAACAGACAATCGAAATACATGGTGCCTGCCACTCAGACCAACTCGGTTTTTTCAAAACTTCCCAGCATCAAATCTTCGCCCATTTCAAAAAAGCTAAACAGGTTCCAACCTCCCCTCAATAACAATAGTAACAACTTTCGAAGGAAAGCAGTGCAGAAAGTCACTCCAATGCAAAAAGTTATTGATGCTTCACCGCCTAGAAAGAAACAGTAATTTTGTTATTCATTACATATACATAAAACAAATTAAATTTTAAGGTTATTTTTTGGAATTTAATCTTTAACATATATTGAATAGTTATTAATAAATATGTTTTACTAGTTTAGAATAAGAGTTGATAAATAATATATAGCACAACTAAAGATAATTATGATTTATTTTTTATAAAACTCATAGCTACATAACTAATTAATAGTATAACTTAAATAAATTTACTTATCTGAAGAAGTTATTTTAAATACAATTTAATAGATAACTAAGCATTAGATTACGACATTGTACAGGTTTTTTCCGTCAGTAGTTCCCGAATCGCCAGTGAAGCCAAACAACCAATCAGGCAAGCGTTTTGATCAGTCACGTGACAAGTTTTTCGACCAATCAACTCATGAAAAGCCGTCTTTTTACAAACCGGATAAGTTTACCCTACCTTCGCACAACGGACCCAACGGAACTTTCAGAAAAGAAATTAATTTGAGATCCGTCGAGGAACTTCGTAAGTTTTATACTTTAATGTTTTGTTTTTCTAGTAGAGATATAATTTGACTTCATATTTTATTTAGCATCTATCTTTTCTATATAACTTCTTGTAAATTTTGTTTATGTAAGTTATCAATTGCATTAAAGTATACTTTTCTTGAAGTAACGACATTAGCAGCATTATACCAAGTTAGTATATACTTGTATAAATATAATTAAGTGTTTAGTATCTATAAGATGTAACGTTAAAAGGCGTTAAATCCTGGAGATCCTGATAAGCTAAGCTTATCGGAATATATACCACTGATGTTCTTGTGCTAAAACTTTATTTAAACTGTTCAAACTTTGTTTACCTAAATTAATTTTTCAGCTGAAAAATACCAACAAGTTTTTTCAAACTTTCCAAATTTCAACGCTGTTCAATCTATTGTTAGTTTGTGTTGATTATTTCTAGCTCATTTAAGTATATAATATTTACTTAACAATTAAGTTGCTAACTTGATTGCAAACTAAGTAATTTAAAGCTAGCAGGATTCTAACTGAACTAAAAATAGTGTCAAAATTTATTATAATTTTTTTTTATAAATTACTCTATTACATCATTAATAAAAAAAAATTGGTTTACGTAACTACTCTAAGCTGCAAAGTAGTATGAAATAAAGTTGTAATTTATAAAAGTAAAAGTTTAAGATACAAAATATTTCAAACACTCAAAGTTTATTTAAAGCTTTTATCTTCCCCTAAAATTTAAATAAGTCAAAAATGATAAAATATTTTCTGCACTCATTTGCATAGATTAAATTATAAATGTCAGGGTTTTCTTATTTTAAGTTATATTTAAAAAATCAAGTAACTAAAATAAATGCAACTTTGCAATCTTCTGTTTATTAAAAGTTCACTAAGTTTATTAAATTGTTTTTTAAGTTGGTAAAAAGTAGTTTATTATATACATTTTTTCATTTTCTTATCTGAAAATGAACAAAATAATAAGATTAGTGTAGCATCAAAATATCTACTTAATTGTCTAGTGTTCACAAAACTTCTTACTTAAACTTTACTGTGCACAAGTTTTAAAATCGTAAGAACTACTGCTTTTTTCAACTGACTTTTCTCTGTCTAAAAAATGTAAAGTTTTGTACTGAATTTGAAATTTACATTTAAAAATATGTAGCTTTTACATTACTTTCATCATTATTTTAACTTATCAGTAATATGTTGCAGTTAAGGCCATAGGGGGGGGGGGGGGGTAGAAGCAATTTTTTGACCAAAATTAACATGTAGACTTATATTGTAGTAAATTTCATAATCTTTCAGATGCTTTTTTTAGATTTTAAAAATATTCAGTAACTTTTTTTTTATGAGAGGTTATATAAAGGGGTGTCGGAAACATTTTTTCGGAAGCAACCAAAGCAGACAAAAGCAAAAAAAAAACTTAAACATATTATTTAACAGTTAATCTATGTAGTATTATTACATACGACTAATATAGTAAATTTGGCTATATTGTAATATTGATTGTAAACTTGTGTTAAATTGAAAAGGAAGTTTAATAAATTACTATAATAAAACTAAACCATAAAGCAACAACAGTTTTAGCATCATGATATAACCTTACGTAAGATATTTATGAGTTGAGTATCAATGTAAGTTTAATATTAAAAATTTTGTCTCACTAAAGTTTTAAAAGTAGAGATAATAACATGAACATATTACAAAAAATAGTTACTCAAAAGTCCAATTACTAATAAAGAGAGTCAATATAAAGTTTAGAAAAAATTTAATGCTGTAATTGATAGCTTATACTGTTGTTTTAATACTTCTTGCATTTATTTAAAACGTAGCAAGATTTATTTAAACAGTGTATCCCATTTAATTTTGATTAAAAATGATAATTTAGTTTTACACTGATTGTGAAAACAATACTACTTTAAAAATTACAATAAAATATGTCAGAAGTGGGATTCGAACCCACGCCCACAATTGTGGACCAGAACACTCAGCATCGCATTGCGATGAAGCTTTTATGAATGAGTCTGGCGCCTTAGACCACTCGGCCATCCATTAAGTGAAACAGCGTATATATATAGTATGACGTTAAAATGCGACATTTAAATAAATTAACTTTAATCTTTTTAACATGATTAAATTTGCAATCTTAATCAATATAATATTTTTTTTAGGTATTTGATACAGTAGTGTATAGAGACGAGCCGTTCGTTGTTTGTGCTCCGACTGGTTCAGGTAACAATATTGTATTTATATTAAAGTTTTTAGTTTGTAATATTTATGTATATATAAAATATATTTATTAAATATATACATATATATATTTATTTAAATTTTTTAAAATTAAATATAAAAAATATTTAATAATTTTTATTCAATTGTATTATAAACAATATTTTATACAGCTGTTTCATATATGAGATATTTCTGTCTCATATATACCCCAGTAAAGCTTTAATTGTTTAAACATGTTTTGCAGAGATTTAAAACTTTATAAATATTATGACGTAGTAATAATGAAGGTTTTTATGCAGTAAGTTAAATAAAAAATATAAGCTGATTTTAATTTTGTTATTGGTTTAAGAATTTGTGCATTTTAAAAAGTTTTAGTAATTGCTGTTAAACATGTTTAATAACCTAAAGTTTTACTGAGGAATATATGAGATATAAATATCTCATATACGAAACAGCTGTATAAAACTGTTGTTTATTATATATTTAAATAAATATCTAGCTCAATATAACTTGTCGAGCACTATTAGTAGTATGTATATATATATTAGTTTTATTTAGTTCCAGGTAAGTTTATATGCTTACGTTAATTTTTCAATATTTAATATGTTTATTATTTTATTTCAGGTAAAACTGTTCTGTTTGAACTCGCAATAATCAGGCTGCTTATGACAAGCAAACAAGAAAATTCCAACAAGAACAAAATCATTTACAGTTGGTATAATTTATGTTTTTTTTAGTGTTGAAGTAGTTGTTTTTGTTTTGTTTCTGGTGGTTATTATTGTAGATCAGGGTTTCCCAAACATAATAATTAAATTAGCCACCCCCAAACAAGATTACTCAAAAATCTACAAACAAAAGCACCCAAGACCTTTTTTTTGCTCTTCATCAACAACTCCAAAATATCTAGTGTAAGTTTCAAAACTTCCATTAAAAACACCTAAACCCTTTTTTTGCTCTTCATCATAAACTCCGGAATATCTAGTGTAAGTTTTAAATTATGACCTCAAGGCCCCCTGTGGCTCCTTTACTGCTTTTGTGGTTATAATTGTACATAGTATAGTAGATATTAAAAACTTTTGAGTGGTTAGATTTTGTTTTGAACTGTAAAGACATTAAAATTCAAACTAAAATAAAACATTCAATTATAACTTTTAATTAATCAAAAAAAAAAATTTGAAGTTCACAAAAATAAACTACTTACGACTTAGGAAAAGTTAAATACTTTGACAGGTTTTTTGAAACCCTAAAAATAATCTATCATTTCAAATTACTCAAGGTAAAATTTATAAATTAAGTACAATAATCTGTTTTTTAAAGAATCATGACATAAAAAGCGTTAAACTTAGTTAAAACTTAAATTTCACAATTAAATGTTAGTAAAAGTTTGAAAGGTTTCTTTAATAACAAAAATAATTTGAATTTAAACTAGTTCAATTGAAACAGCATATTTCGGATTAATCACCAATAAAAAACATTTAATTCAAAGACACGTAATTAAATAAAACTTGTTAATTTAAAATTAATTTTACTTTACCCATAAATTATTTAAAAACATTGTTTATCAACACCCAGTCTTGTATTTTATTTTTTATAGAAATTGGTTTGAAAATATAATGACAACAATGCTACTTACAACAATAAAATATTAAAAATTGTAGAAAAAAGTAAAAAAATAATGTTAACGTTTTAGTGGCGCCTGTGAAAGCTTTGTGTAGTGAGCGATACGAAGATTGGAAGTTGAAATTTCAACCGTTGGGACTCAATTGCTTGGAAATGACTGGAGACACTGATGTTGAAAATTTGTGGCAAATGCAGAAAGCCGACATAATACTAACAACACCCGTTTGTTTCTTAATTAATCATATTGAATAAATGTTGAAATGAATTAATATTATATAAAACGATAAAGTTTTTCTATTAAAATATTTTCTATTGTGATATTGCCTGCACTGCTGCATGTAAAACTTAAGGTTTAACTAAAAATTAAGCCTGCAATTTAATAATGAACTTTAAACCTTCTGTAAATGAATACACCTCATTCCCAGTTTTAATTTTTACGGAAAAATTGCATCCATTGGCCAGGGTCTAAATAATTCTGGACTAAAATGACCTTTTTACAGGAAAAATGGGACAGCATGACGCGGAGATGGCGGGAAAACACGTCGTTCGTGAAACAAGTCTCCCTCTTTCTCGTCGACGAAGCTCACTTGTAGAATGACGAAACCAGGGGCGCTACTATGGAGGTTGAAAATTGTTAAACATAAAATTTAAAACACGTGTATATATTTTGTTGACTCGCTAAAACGACGGAACCAGGGGCGTGTTCTGCTGTATTTATTATTCAGCTAATAGATATTAAAGGCAGTCTGGATAATAACAAGTTAATCAACTTGTATATTTAATTAAAGTATAATAATATTACAGGCGGTGATTAGTAGAATGAAGACAGTTAGGACGGTGTTTAAAGAAATGAAATTGAGATTTGTTGCAGTTAGCGCCACAATACCCAACACACAAGACATTGCAGAGTGGCTTGGAAGTAAACAAAATCCCGCCGTCAAATTCAAGTAAAAATCAGTTTTATTTAATATTAAATTAACAGACAAAGAACTTCACCATACAACTAAATCCAAGACAACCAACGACTGGTTTTGTTTTTAACAGTAAAAATAGTAATAATAAGTTTTATGCCATTAGTAACTTTGCTGTTAGGTTCGAGTTTAATTTAGAGTAAACTAAACTTTTAAATATAAATGAGTTTTGAAAATTCTCTACACAACTAATACAATTTTTATTCTAATTGTGAAAAATGTATACAGTTTTAAGTTGTTTTTGATAATTAATTAAAAGTATTATAGCATGGATGAAACGTACAGACCGGTGCAATTGAGAAAAGTTGTGTTGGGATATCCGAAGCACAACTACAAAACTGCCCTATTCAAATTTGATATTAATCTCAACTATAAGCTAGTAAATGTCATCCAAACTTATTCGGAAGACAAACCTACTTTAATTGTTAGTCTAAATTAAAAGCGTATATGCTTGTATATTATGCATAGTATTGATTTGTTTTAAACGTCATTAGAAACATTGCATATAAAACTTTATATTAAGTGGGTAGGTTCCAAAAATGCACGAAGGGACACTTTTGCACGGATTGATTAATTTTTAAAATTAGTATGAATTTACTTTCTTTTTTTTTTACTATCACTATTACCCCTTACCCTTGGTCGGGAACTTGAAAAAAAAAATTCTTATTTCTTGTAAACTATCACTGTTACCCCTAACTTTTACACTAGGTCAGTAACTTTTTTTTCTTCTTCATCTATTATTATTTTATTAAATATATTTTTTTACTATAGCTGTTACCCTTAACATTACCCTTGGTTGATTTTTAAAGTAATATTATTGTTTTTATTAAAAAATCGTTTTTTTTACTATCACTATTACCCCTTACCCTTAGTCGGTTTTCTATTTTGTTATTATTTTTTACGATCGTGCAAAAATATCACTCGTGCAAAAATGTCTTCGTGCACATTTAACCCGTCCCCATATTTTAAGTACTAGTTGTTATTTTGAAGGTTTGTAATCGAGTACCGACTTTAATGTTGAGATATGGTATATTTAAGAAATTATATAAGAATGAAAATACATAAAAAATGTTAAAGATAGAACTAAGTTATTTTAACTTACAAAACTATCAGCAAATTGATATACACATTTTAATGGTATATCAGTAAAGATTTTGGTTTTTATAAACTCATAAGTCAACAGTTATGCATTATGACGTGATAATCAGTTTTATATGCACAATAATCAACCGGTTGTCGTGAGCCTGGCTAGCTCAGTCGGTAGAGCGTTGGACTTTTAATCCAACGGTCAGGGGTTCAAGTCCCCTGTCAGGCTTCCTTTTTTTTAAAACATTGACTTAATTAATATTCAATTCTCATTAAAGTTTCTAAATAAACAAAATTGTTTGTTAGATTTTAAATGCTCAATTTGATATTATGCTTTAGTTAGCTCAATTTGTATTTAATTTATGATAATCAATAAAATTTTAATCAAATTTATATGATTAAATGACACAAAAAAAGTACTTGTTAAAATGTAAATTTAACTAGTATACATTTATTTGATAACTTAAGACATATTAGAATTGTTAATAGAAGTTTTTTTTTTGAATATTGGAAATATATACATTGGAAATAACTTATAAAAAAAAGAAATAATTACAAATTAAATCGTTTAGCTGTAGTTACAAACTAATCAATTTCTTAAAAATGAAAACAATAACTGCTACTTAACTCCAATTAAATTTATTAAGCTGGCTTAATTTAACACCTTACTTTTTGTTACCCTTTTTTTCACAATGGTTACAGTATAAATTTTATAAGAACTAATCAATATGAATATCTAAAAAGAAAGTGTTTTTAGTCTTGTAAAGTAACATTACAATTTTTTTTCAAATATTTAATCTTTAACATATCACACGAAATTTTTAATGAATTGTTTTAGAACAAAAAGTCTACTAGATTTTGTTTTTTTTTTAATTTTTATCAAATTAAATATAAGCGCAATTAAATGTAAACACCCATAGAAATTTTTAGTATGTAAGTTTTAGAAATAAAAATATTAAATAACTTACAAAATTTATATATATGTATATATAATTAGACAAAGTATTATTAAAACTTTATCTTATACTAAATAATTCTACAAGAAAACGGGTTGTGAAACATCATTAATTTTAAACCAAAACAAGAGTTTAATAAAATTAACTTAACCTTAAGACTTCACAGTTGTATGATAAACAGAGTTTTTATCAAGATAATTCCTTATGGTATTGTTGCGTCATAATACGCTAGTCAGAAATATAATGCTGATGAATGCGTTCCAAACGTGTGGCCGGTTAGCTCAGTTGGTTAGAGCGTCGTGCTAATAACGCGAATGTCGCGGGTTCGATCCCCGTACTGGCCACATATCTTCCTCGTTAGTATAGTGGTGAGTATTCCCGCCTGTCACGCGGGCGACCGGGGTTCGATTCCCCGACGGGGAGTTTTTTGCATACTTAATTTATTGGAATCGGTATTGTTATCCATAAACTATTTAATAACAAAATTATGAATTTATTCTTTCTAATCAAAATATATAATAACATAAGGTATATCAAATATTTTTTCAATTTATCTAATATTTTTCTAACAAGTGTTAGTAGCCTAAAGAACATTTTCAAGTATATAAAGTAAATATTGAGTTATTTCAACAAGTCTTCGTGGCGCAATCGGTTAGCGCGTTCGACTGTTAATCGAAAGGTTGGTAGTTCAAGCCCACCCGAGGACGTAATTTTATTTATTAAACATTGAAGAGTGTGCAAAATTTTTATACTGAGCGTGTTTTCTCACTTTCACACTTTTACAATAGTTTTAAGTTATTTTAAACATCCGATTCTTTAGATTGAGATTCTATCTTTTTATTTATACATAAGTATTTCTTATCTTTTTCGATCTTCAAAAAGTTCGTTTTAAATTACTAGTTAACCTTCAATACAAACTCATTATCAAATAACTAATATTAAATTGGATATACAAAATAGTAGGGTGGCAAAAAATCCTGGAATTTGAGAACATAGGCAAAATAAACCTGGATTTTGGTACAAAAAATGTAAGAAAAACCTTAAATTTTTTAAATTATAGTTTTTTAAACCTGATAGTCAAAATCAGCCAATTATTGACAAGAAAACCTGTTTTATATGGTTTTTCTGAAAAATACCTATGATGGAAATACTTTATTAGAATCTAAATAAAAACAAATTATACAGTAATCTTCCTTTATTCTACCAACATATGTTTCTGTGTGTCAACAAATCAACACACTTCAACTGTATAATTTGTTTTTATTTATATTCCAGTGAAGTTGCTTTACGAGGATCTTTTGTTAGCAAACGATTAAAACTATATTTTGAACAGTTATTAGAATCTAATAAATTAATGGTTTTTAACTTAGTTAAACCTTTAACTTTTTAAATTTTTAAATTATAGTATTTAACAACTTTGATATTAAAAAAAAATTTGATTGTATCTTTTTTAGACTTAAAAAAGTGTACAGAAGTTTTAATAAGTAATCGATAAATTATTAGTTAAATTATTATTTTAATTAATTAAACTACTTTGTTACTTGCATTTACATTGTTTTGAATGTCATGTCTAGTCAGTCAACAAGAGCCTATTTCTGATTGGTCTAACTGAAAAGAGTTTAGATTAAGAGAAAATTAAGAGCGAAATAAGAGCAAAGCTAAATAAAAATGTCTGATGCAATGTTTTATGCCTAATGTATTTTATATTAAATGTTGTAAATTTTAACATACAAGTTTGCCAAAGATCGAACTGAAAAAGTTTATCCTGACTTTTCTAAATCAAACTCTTAGTAAAAAACTATAAAAAAATACATAACCAAAGACTTGAAAGTTTTTAGTTTGTTTCAAAAACTCAATTAGACCATGAAAAAGATGAACTGCGAAAGTAAATGATTCTAGAAAATAATAATATCAAAATGCAATTTTTAGTAACGATAAACTTTCTTTTTAAGAGCATGTTTACATAAGTTTCCTACTATTTTTCCAAAAACCCTTATCTTTTCATGACTTATGTAATTTTACTAGTTTTTCCTAGCTTTGTGGCAACCCTGAACATATTATTTAATTAAATAGGATGATAAAAAAAAGTAACAAATTTAAACTAAAAACAAATTAAATTTAGATTGTATGGCTATTTATGATATATATATCAACATAAAGGCTTTTGAAAAATCATCTGAGAAGAATTTTGACGAAGTTGATTAAAAATACTTAAACAGGTTGCGATAGTCAGGGTTGGCACTGGTTTTTGATAAATTTCTTTCAGGTTTTTTTAATTCCTTCCAGGTTTTTGAAAGTACATGTTTTTTGGTCTGTTCTTAGTTAAAACTAAGTTAAAGGTTAAAAACTGGGTAATTACCGATGATGATGTCCACCAATACCAAGCTGAAATTATATTATACTTGACGCCATTTTAAACCATAATTTTAGTTTTATTAGTTTATGATAATTAAGTTTAATTTTATTTTAGTATATAACAAAAATTAAATAATAATTATACTGTATCGTAAAAGTAGTTTAAATCTATCAAAAAACACCATTAAGTACTTAAAATCGTTAAAAAAGCTTAAAACTTTCAAAAACTTGTAAGAAATTTTGAAAACCAGGAGTAATTTCGCTAAAAATATTTGGCCACCTGAGATAGGTAAAAGTGTAGTAGTACTAGGCTTTTAAATATTAACAAGTTTCTAAATTACAAACTTACGTATTTAAAATAAATGATACTTTATAAATTATGTATTTTAAACTTCAAACCGAATTTTAATAACAGTTGTTTACAACACAAATTATACCATTTGTCGCGAGGAGATTTTAAGGGTTTTTGCATAGATCAAAATTGATCTCTTTAGAATATAAGATTAACTGCCCAAATAATTCCTTTAAAAACAACTCTTACTTTTTAGTATTTTATTCTTACAAATTATAAGTTTTGTTTGATAATCAAAGTTAGTAGCTTTGACAAACTTTTCTTAGCATTTTTCAAAAAAACTTTATTTTATTTTTTTGTCGATCATCTAGCAAACCTTGAAGTTTTTACTTACGTTGGGGACAATTAAGTAACATATATTTTTATATCTTCTAAAACCATTAATTTATTAGATTCTAATATAATTTTTAGAAAATAATAAAGTATTTCCATCATAGGTATTTTTCAGAAAAACCATATAAAACAGGTTTTCTTGTCAATAATTGGCTGATTTTGACTATCAGGTTTAAAAAACTATAATTTAAAAAATTTAAGGTTTTTCTTACATTTTTGTACCAAATTCCAGGTTTATTTTGCCTATGTTCTCAAATTCCAGGATTTTTTGCCACCCTACTATTTTGTATATTCAATTTAATATTAGTTATTTGATAATGGGTTTGTATTGAAGGTTAACTAGTAATTTAAAACGAACTTTTTGAAGATCGAAAAAGATAAGAAATACTTATGTATAAATAAAAAGATAGAATCTCAATCTAAAGAATCGGATGTTTAAAATAACTTAAAACTATTGTAAAAGTGTGAAAGTGAGAAAACACGCTCAGTGTAAAAATTTTGCACACTCTTCAATGTTTAACAAATAAAATTACGTCCTCGGGTGGGCTTGAACCACCAACCTTTCGATTAACAGTCGAACGCGCTAACCGATTGCGCCACGAAGACTTGTTGAATTAACTCAATATTTACTTTATATACTTGAAAATGTTCTTTAGGCTACTAACACTTGTTAGAAAAATATTAGATAAATTGAAAAAATATTTGATATACCTTATGTTATTATATATTTTGATTAGAAAGAATAAATTCATAATTTTGTTATTAAATAGTTTATGGATAACAATACCGATTCCAATAAATTAAGTATGCAAAAAACTCCCCGTCGGGGAATCGAACCCCGGTCGCCCGCGTGACAGGCGGGAATACTCACCACTTTATACTAACGAGGAAGATATGTGGCCAGTACGGGGATCGAACCCGCGACATTCGCGTTATTAGCACGACGCTCTAACCAACTGAGCTAACCGGCCACACGTTTGGAACGCATTCATCAGAATTATACTTCTGACTCGCGTATTATGACGCAACAATACCATAAGGAATTATCTTGATAAAAACTCTGTTTATCATACAACTGTGAAGTTTTATTAAACTGTTGTTTTGGTTTAAAATTAATGATGTTTCACAACCCGTTTTCTTGTAGAATTATTTAGTATAAGATAAAGTTTTAATAATACTTTGTCTAATTATATATACATATATATAAATTTTGTAAGTGATTTAATATTTTTATTTCTAAAACTTACATACTAAAAATTTCTATGGGTGTTTACATTTAATTGCGCTTATATTTAATTTGATAAAAATTAAAAAAAATACAAAATCTAGTAGACTTTTTGTTCTAAAACAATTCATTAAAAATTTCGTGTGATATGTTGAAGATTAAATATTTGAAAAAAGTTGTAATCTTACTTTACAAGACTAAAAATACTTTCTTTTTAGATATTCATATTGATTAGTTCTTATAAAATTTATACTGTAACTGTTGGGGAAAAAAAGGGTAACAAAAAGTAAGGTGTTAAATTAAGCCAGCTTAATAAATTTAATTGGAGTTAAGTAGCAGTTATTGTTTTCATTTTAAGAAATTGATTAGTTTGTCACTACAGCTAAATGATTTAATTTGTAATTATTTCTCTTTTTTTTTATAAGTTATTTCCAATGTATATATTTCCAATATTCAAAAAAAAAACTTCTATTAACAATTCTAATATGTCTTAAGTTATCAAATAAATGTATACTAGTTAAATTTACATTTTAACAAGTACTTTTTTTGTGTCATTTAATCATATAAATTTGATTAAAATTTTATTGATTATCATAAATTAAATACAAATTGAGCTAACTAAAGCATAATATCAAATTGAGCATTTAAAATCTAACAAACAATTTTGTTTATTTAGAAACTTTAATGAGAATTGAATATTAATTAAGTCAATGTTTAAAAAAAAAAGAAGCCTGACAGGGGACTTGAACCCCTGACCGTTGGATTAAAAGTCCAACGCTCTACCGACTGAGCTAGCCAGGCTCACGACAACCAGTTGATTATTGTGCATATAAAACTGATTATCACGTCATAATGCATAACTGTTGACTTATGAGTTTATAAAAACCAAAATCTTTACTGATATACCATTAATATGTGTATATCAATTTGCTAATAGTTTTTTAAGTTAAAATAACTTTGTTCTATCTTTAACATTTTTTATTTATTTTCATTCTTATATAATTTCTTAAATATACCATATCTTAACATTAAAGCCGGTACTCGAATACAAACACTCAAAATAACAAATTTGTCTTAAATCAGGTTTATTGGCAAAATAAATAATAATAATATTTAAAATAAAAACAGACCGTAAAGCTTGTTCTTTTAAAAACCTGGAGGAACTTTACCAAAAACATTTGGCAACCCTGTTGTAAAGGTTACATGTAAAGTGAAAAAAAAATCGTTAAGACTCAAAAATTCTATCATATAGGAAAAAAACTCAAAAAATAAACAAATTTGAAGTAGCTTAACAATGTCTTTTCAATGTTGTTTTACTACTTACAGGGTTGCCACTCGGTCAAGAAAAGTCAGGAAATCAGGAAAAGTCAGGAAAAATTTTAAAAAATGACAAAAGTCAGGAAAAGTCAGGAAAAAAATGGGGGGTTTTGAAAAAAAGTCAGGAAAATTGATAAAGTTTTAAAAAAGTCAGATTTTGTCAGTTTTAATTTACAAAATTCCTTGTTTTCAAAGCCTTTAAATGGTATAAATTAGTAAAATATCTTTTATAAAACTGCAAAAATTTTCTATTAACATATTGAACAAGTACCCTACTTGAACAATCAGATTTTGTAAGCTTTTCAGCAGTGATGATCTGTAGCAAGGTCACTTTCATAGTGAAACTGGGATATATACACAAAAGTTTATCTAGCATAATTTTAGAATCAAAGTGTTTTTTGTTGAAGTGAATAATTGAGTTCTTTATAACTAAACAGTTAGTTTAGTATTTTATGTAACAAGTTAATGTGTATACTGAAACGGAATGTAGACCAGATGAAGGAAACCATATCTTCATTAGATGAAGAGGTTGAAGTGCTAATAAAAAAACGGAGAAAATAAATTTTAGTACATACATTTAAATACAGTATTTGATTAAGTTTTTTATTGTTTTAAGGTTTTATTTGTAAAAGTTCCTTATATGTCGTTTCGTTTATTTAGATACATTTATTATTATTATTATTATTGGAGTTTATTGTGCAAAGATGGACTCGGGCATTAAAACCCGAGCCGCTTAAACAATACACACGAAAAAAGAAACAAACAAATTACACTCAATGAAAATTAAAATCTAAAAACAACACAGTAAAAAAATAATATAAAAAAAATTACAATCAAATAGTCCTGTACGATAAATAATAACTTAGTATGCACATAGAACAAAACGAAATAAATTCTCATATAAAAACCTATGCATAGAGTAGAAAAGATTACACATTTACAAAAATTATATATAAAAACTTATAATCTGTAGGGGGAAGGCGTAAGGAAGAAAAATTGATCTTAGTGATACTATTATTTTAAAATGAATTTTTATTCATTAATCACTGTATTTTACTTGTGTTTATATTATTTAAATCAATTTTTTTTAGTTTTAATCGAAATTGTTCCACCTTCCCACACGAAACCACATCCTGCGGTAACTTATTCCACATATTTATTGTTCTGCAGAAAAAAGAATTTTGCCACTGACTGTTATTAAAATTATATTTACATTTTATTTTTTTATTATTTCCTCTCAAATTATAATTGGTCCTAGAAAATACAAAAAACTGATTGAAAAATTCTTTATATTTACCATTAACAATTTTAAAAAGTGTTATCAAGTCAAACTGCCATCTTCTATACTCTAGAGACTCCAATCTGAGTTTCACCAATCTATCTTTGTATGAGGAATTTGAAATGTTGCATCTAATACAAACAAAACGGGTAAAATTTCTCTGCACAGACTCAATCCTAATAATGTCTTTTTTTAAATAGGGTGACCATATTGGGGTATTGTATTCGAGTTTAGGGCGAACGTAGATTTTAAATAGTTTAGTAAGAATACTAGCAGAACTGGTCTTAAAACTTTTAAGTATTTGATATGATAAGTTTTGAGCAATTTTGTATAAATAACTTATATGTTTGTTCCATTTTAGATTTTCAGATATATGTATTCCCAAGTCTTTAAAAGATTTTACTGCTGGTATTTTAGTTTTATTAATTAAAAGGTTAATAGAGAAGGGTTTATTTTTATTGATGGTTAGAACTTGGCATTTTTTTGGATTTAAATCAAGTTTTCTTGTTTTTAGCCATTCGTGAATATTATCTAATGTTATTTGTAAAGAAGTTTCTGACTTGCTAAATACTTTTGCGTCATCTGCAAATAGACTTATTTCGCTTTGAATGTGAGTATTAAAAGTGATATCGTTGATGTAAATTAAAAAGAGAAGAGGACCAATGACTCCACCTTGTGGTACTCCACTGTGAATTTTTAGAGGATCTGATAATGTGTTGTTAATGAGTACACTTTGTGTCCTACTATTTAAAAATTCGCTTAACCAATTCACTAAGTTATCATCAAAACCATATTGAGTCATAATTTTTAATAATCTAATGTGTGACACAGAGTCAAAAGCTTTTTTGATGTCAGTATAGACCACTGTGACTGATTCATTGTTTAAGTAAGTTATTAGCCAAGTATGTAAACATGTTAATAATTGAATTCCTGATGATCGGTGGGGAACAAAGCCAAATTGTTTTGGTGTTAATAAATTAAAGTCGAAGAGGTTGTTAAATATTTTTTGGGAAATAATGTGTTCAAAAATTCGGGAAAACGTACTGGTTAAGGATATTGGCCTATAATTTAATGGGTCGTGTTTGTTACCTTTTTTGTATACTGGAATTACATAAGATGTTTTCCATTGTTTTGGTATTTCTGACAATGCTAGGGAGCAATTAAAAATTAATAATAAAGGAAAAACTAATGATGGAAAAGCATGCTTAATAAAATAAGGTGGAGTTTTCTCTGGCGTTCTAATAATTTTATCTTTAAGATGCTTCGTCGATGTGTTAATGTCTCCAGAACTTATAATAAAACTTTTCATTTTACTGCATGTTTTTTTAGGTTGCTTAAAACTTTGATGATTTTGATCTTGTTTAAATACATTTTGAAAATTTTTATTGAAGAGTGTGACTCTTTCAAAATCTGAAATTACTGTTTTGTTTTTATGGTGATCAAATAGGGGAGGCAATGAAGTAGTTAATTTAATTTTAGATTTAACGTAGCTATAAAAATTTTTTAAATTTGGGTTAGTGGAGAAGGATTTTTCATATTCTAAATTGTATTTTTTAACAGCTAATTCATATTCTTTTGATTTAATTTTATAGTCTTTGGAGAATGATTTATTTTTCTTACTTTTTTTGTAAAGAATAAGTTTTTCTTTTAATAATTTTTTAATGTTAGATGGATATTTTTTTGCATTTGTTATTTTTAGGATAAGGTGGAATAAAGAGTTTAATTGAAGTTTGAATTAAGTCGATAAATTGGTCATAAAAGTGTTGGAGATTTTTTGATTTATCAAATAATGAAGTCCAATCAATGTTTGACAAGTATTTGTTAATATTTTTAAAATCAGCCTTTTTAAAATTATATGAAACTACTTTAGAATTCTGTATTTTTTGACTTTTAGTTTTAGTGTTAAATGAGATCAAATTGTGGTCACACGTGGTTGTTAATGGGAAGCTAGTTAAAAGATATGTTATTTTATCTAAACCCAAATGGTTGCAAATTAATAAATCGAGTATGTTTCCACTTTTATGAGTTGGTTTTTCAATTACTTGAGTTAAAAAGTTATCTGTGCAGAAATCAAGAAAAAATTCATGGGATTCATTAAAGCTTGTATAACGAAATTCTCCAGTTAATGTTTGGCAGATTGAAATCCTCAAGAATAAAATAAGAATAGCTATCCGGCAAAAACAATTTAATCAGTTTAATTATATTTTTAACAGTTGGGGCACATTTCGCAGCCAGTGAAGGAAGGTAGATACACAAAAATCTTAGTTTAGTCTTTTTAAAAATCACATCTATACATAAATATTCAAAACCAAGGGTATTAATCAAGTTTATATCATTTTTAACACTAAAAACTTTAAAGGAATCTTTGTAGAGAACTGCAACACTTCCACCCCTACTTATCCTATCGTTTCGGACAATATTATAATTACGAGGACAAATAACGGCATCGTTGACTTTAGGAGTCAACCATGTTTCAGTTAAAAAAAATAAGTCAATATCTTTCATATATAAATAATTTTCTAAAATATCAACTTTATTTAAAACAGATCGTATATTAGTATAAAAAATCTTTAAATTACTGTTAATATAACTATTTATAGAAGACTGATTAATCTTATCAGAACTAGCAGATAGATTCAATTTTTTATAAAAGTTTAAAACGTCTGACTTACAGTCTGTCCTATTAATCCCAGAGCCTCTGGGTGTCGAATCGAAAAAGATGATTCGTAGCTTCCACTATCTCATTGTTCTTTATCAAATATTTTATGTTGAGATTATTTTGTTCTGCTAAAACTTGTTTTCTTTTTAATTCTTCTCTTAGCTTCTTAAATTTTTTCAGTTGTTCAATGGTTCGATCTTGATTTATGTAGATTTTAACTTCAAATTCATTTGTCACATACTTGAGATTTCTCAGTTTTATCAGTCTTTCTTTAGCTTTTTTGTCATTGAGTTTTACAATTATAGGTCTGATTTTTCCATCTGCAAATTTACCTATACGGTATAAGGATTTTAGTTCGTGTTTCTCGATTTTATTTTCACCTAAAACTTCTTGTAGGACTTTGAAATATTTCTTGCAGCCATCAAGTTGAGGAACACCTTTATTTTCCGGAGTATTAAATACGATTATATTTAATCTTTTTTTCTCAATCTGTTTTTGTCCGTTATCAGCTTCTATTTTACCTTTTACAACATCAAGTTTATTGTTTATGTCGGTAAGAACTTCAACTGGCTTGTTTTTGACAATATCAGCATAAGTTGCTTCAAAACTGTTAATTTTAGTATTGATTTTGGAATAAAAGTCTTTTGGTTTCATCGTTTCCATTGCATCAACATATGTAGAAAACTTTGATTCAAATTTGGAAGAAAACTGTTTTGAATTCCAAAAAACTTCTTTGTAACTCTGTGACTTTTTCTTCTAAAGAAATAACTTTGTTACTAAACATCACATATTTGTCATCATTCTGAATTTCAACAATACTCTTTTCAATGCTTTTACTTTTTTCATTATACTCAGTTTTTATTCTACAAATATCAGCCTGGAGTGAGTTGAATTCATTGTCTTTTCTACATCCAAACGCAATCAACTTTTCTTTCAACAGTTTTCCTATTTTGGAACATTCAATCAAAGCTTTGATTTCAGCTTCCATAGACATTTACTTTATTACTAACAACAACAACCTCATTCAATATATGTCGTTTCGCTTATTTAGATATATTTATGCTAGGAAATTCTAAAAAACTGTTCCTTATTGTTTTAAGGTTTCAACTGTAAACATTTGTTATTTTTTAAAGGTTTTACTTATTAAAGTTCGTTATTAATTCAAGGTTTTAACTGTAAAAGTTCCTTGTATGTTGTTTTGTTTATTTAGATACATTTATGCTAGGAAATGCTAAGAAAACGCGTCTTTTTTTAGACAAGCTGTGTTTATAATGTAATAATACAAGTATTTTGCTAATAGAGCTGTTTATTACAAACATCAATCATACACAGATGGTTTAAGTGATGTACTGGAAGTTTGATGATAGAATTCAGCAAAAAAAATTTTCTCAGCTTGATCAGTGGCAACCATGTACTTATGACAGTTTTTTTTTACCTTAAATTTAATTTTATACAAAAAAAAAATTAAAAAACTTGTTCTTGAAAAAACTTTTAAACTCCTGATTTATGTAAAATTTAAATGATCTTAATTTATCTATAATATTTTTAATTGATTTTATTAATAGTAAAAAAAATTAAGAAGATTTAGTATACTTTACCAATTAAACCTAGTAATCATATTATTTATATTAAAAGTAATAAAATGAAAACAATTCTATATTTTAAACTTAATTTTTAGATGCTCATCAGCAAACTTCAGCTTTTTAAGTTGATTTATAAAACTTGTATAAAAACTTGTATATACAGTTTAATATGCACACCTTTGATTTAATTAAATTTCAAATTAATTAAATTGTTCAAAATATCTTAATTTATTTTTAAACACGCCAATTCGCACAATGTTTAATTTATATATTGCTTTCAATTAAACTTCTAAGAAATAAGTTGTACTAATTTATATAAATTTATAGTTTTGTTCAACAAGGAAAGGTGTAGAGCAAGCTGCAAACGTGTTGGCTGAAGATCTCGTATTGAGAATGTCACCCGAAACAAAACATCATCTGTCAACTCAGGCAGGACTCATCAGAAACAACAAGTTTTTGAATTAGTAAAGAAAGAATTTTAATATTTTATAATGTAGTAAGCTAAACTAATTAATTTTATTGCTGAGCTTTTATCCCAAGTTTATCAATATTAAAGGTAGTTATTAATTACGATATTTCAGCTACAACTAAAATATTAATATCTAACCATGTTGTCAGGTTGCGTGAACTAGTTGTATTGGGAATTGCAATTCATCACGCAGGATTCGATTTTCACGACAGAAGCATCGTTGAAAAATTGTTTTGTACCGGAAACCTACTCGTATTAGGTTTTGATTTGTTCATTAAATGTTATTAAAAGGCTTAATCATTATTTATAATTAGTCAGAAAAGCTCGTCTTTTTATATATGAAATAAATTTTAATATGTATATCATTATTATTAATCTACAACAAACCTTAATAATCTTCTTTTAAACAAACAGCTAAACAACTTAATTTAAATAACAACGATTCATCGAATAATTTACAAATCAGTTTGCACGTCAACACTGGCGATGGGTGTGAACTTGCCGGCTCATCTGGTAATAATAAAATCAACTTGTCATTACATGCAAGGCTGCTTCGAAGAATATTCACAATCAGAAATACTTCAGATGATTGGCAGGGCTGGTAGACCCCAGGTTATATATACATTTAAATTGTTTTTGTTCATTGCAATTTTTATATTTATTAAATTTTATAGTTTTCAAATAATTGAAATCAATATGTTATGTGTAAAAGTTGCAATGACTACTGACTTTTTCGAATGTCTCAAGTATTTGTTTGTATTATATTTTACACAATAAGAGAAAGTCGCTTGGTTCAGATAACTAGCGTAAAGTGTTAAAATGTAGGTGTTGAGCAACGAAAATTAACTTCGGTTACTCTGCAACTGTATACTTGTAAATTGTACTTTTGCATTAATTTTGATAAACCAGCACTTTTTGGTAATAAAATATGTGATAAATTTAAATTTATTAAAACATGTTTGTCAATTTTAATTGTTTTCTACAAAATATTCAGTTCGACACAAACGCCACAGCAGTTATAATGACTTCAGATGAGAACAGAGATTTGTACACAAACATGGTCAGTGGAAGTCATATAATTGAGAGTTCACTTCACAAGTTCGTATAGAAAATAGTTTAAAAAAATTTAGTAAAATTTCGCTTCGTCACTGATAACTATACAAATAGAGTGAATAAAAAAAAATTAATAAAAATAGTTTTCAAACTATAATAATCAAAAAAAAAACTTTATATAACAATATTAATGTTTTGTTTAAATAGTTTAATGATCTATATAAAATACTTGAGAGCAACTTGGTATGGCATCAACATATTATCTAGTTTGTTGCTTTTTTTCTCACAGTAAACAAAATAAACATAATTAGTTTACTAGTTTATATAAATTATTTCTCCACAGCAACTTAGTAGAACATTATAAAGCGAATTTACTGATTATTTTCTCACAGCAACTTGATAGAGCATTTGAATGCGGAAATTGTTCTGTCGATGATCCAAGACGTCAGCATGGCTCTTGATTGGATCAGATCCACTTTCCTCTACATCAGAATTCAAAAGAACCCCAAACACTACGGTTTGTCTTTGCTACAAATTTATCAAAGGCTGTAAAACGAAACTAAAACATAAAGCAATTAATTTAAGTCTACATAACCGTGGTTGCAAATAAATTGAAGGCGTAATACTAAAATTAATTTTAGAACTCAGAAATTATTTCAGCATGTAAATCAATAAATTATAAACTAGTATTAACAATAAGCAGAAAAAAAAAATTATTAAACAAACAAATAAATAAATAGTGCAGTTATCTGGCAAGAAAATAGAGCACATACAGGGTTGCCACTTTACCAGGAAAAAACTGGAATTTAAAAGTTTAGGCGAAAGAAAACCTGGAATTTTGAACAAAATCACTAAAAATACCTGGAATTTTAACAATTTTCACATGTTTAGTAGAAAAATTTCGATTTGATTCAAAAAATCTATCATTTAAATAAAAAAGTTTATTATAATCAAAAAACTTTTTTATTAAAAACATATTTAAAGTAGCTTTACAGTATCTTTTCAATGTTTTTATACTATTTGACACAGTTTTTTACCTTAAACTTAACTTTAAACCAAAAATAGACCTAAAAGTGTCTACTTTTAAAAACCTGGAAGAAATTTTAAAAATCTGGACAAATTTTTGAAAAAACGTGTGGCAACCCTGTACATACTTCGAGACATAAAAAAGCACAATTGTTTAAGTATAAGAACAACTTGAGTACAACTTTGAGTACAGTATGTAATTAATTTTTTACTATTTATAAGGATATCCTGTTAAATTATCTTGCAAGGAGATAGAAGACAGATTGCAGCAAATGTGTATGCGGCATTTGGAACAACTTGAATAAGTCATTTAGTTGAAATATCTGAAGATCTTCTTATAAAAAGCAGCAACGCCGGTATACTGATGGCCAGGTTTGTCTAGTTATATTTTGCTCATTTAAATAACTAACATTATCTTAACAGTTAGTTAATTGTTTTAAACTTATCAAACTAAATAAGAAGTTATTATTCATAAACAATCTTTTTATACCTTTTCAATTTTAAAATTGAGTTTTAATAAAATTCTATTTAATAGTTCTAGATTTTAATGCTGTATTTAAAAAATTCTAGCTTTTTTAAATCCGTTTAAATATAGATTAATTTTTGTGCATCAAATGAGTTAGAGGGAACGTAGACTTAAGTAGCTCATTGTATTTCATTAACTTTTATTATATTTACTAACATTATTTAAAACTAAATAAACTAACCAAATTAAATAAGTAATTATTGATCAAGGTACTGCGTAAAGTTTGGAACAATGAAAAATTTTCAGCAGCTGAAGGGAAACGAAAACCTGGAAGACATGGTTTTGTTTGTTTGAAATAAATGCTTATTTTTAATTGTTTTATGCTTTGTAAGGCTTTTAGGAAAAAATATTAATTAATGTTATTTTTTTACCTGGAAGAATTATAACTTTTTTTTTTGTAAATAGTTAGTTTTCTTTGTTTAATGTAGAATAGTTTTAGTGTAATTAGACATTGAACTTAAATCCTTATAGTTTTTTAACATGATATAATTGATATTGTCAAAATTTAAAGCTTTAATTGTAGTGTGTTTTGTTTATTTAAAGTTCTGAGCAAAAAAAGTTATTATCATGTTTATTATTTATTAAATTAATTATATTATTTCAGGTGCGAATTTTATCAGGTTGCGATGAATTCAATGAAGTTTCAATCCGTCAATCTGACAAAACAGCACTCAATAAAATGAACAAGGATAAAAACAGAATTTGTATAAGGTTATTATTTTATTGTTTATAAAAAACACTTGCATAAAGTTATTGTATTTTGTTGTTTATAAAAACAGAACTTGCACAAGGTTATTGTATTTTGTTTTTTATAAAAACAGAACTTGCATAAGCTTATTGTATTTTGTTGTTTATAAAAAACAGAACTTCCATAAGTTTATTGTTATTTGTTGTTTATAAAAATATAAATTGCATAAAGTTATTGTATTTTGTTGTTTATAAAACAATTTTATAAGTTTTTTTGTATTTATAAAATGTGTTGGTATAGAGTTGGTATAATAAACTTCTGCAGCATTTACAATCTCATTAAACGTGGCAGTAAATAGTATAGATCAGGGTTTCCCAAAGTGGGCCAAGTGGCCCCCTAGGGGGCCATGACAGATACTCAGGGGGCCATGAGCAGCAAAGGGGGAAGAGGGGGGGCCATGAGCAGTAAAGGAGAAAGAAGCAACAGGGGGGCCATAAGGCCATAACTTGAAACTTACACTAGATATTCTTGAGTTGCAGATGAAGAGCAAAAAAAAAAGGTCTTATATGTATTTTATGGTAGTTTAGAAACTTACAATAGATATTCTTGAGTTGCAGATGAAGAGCAAAAAAAAAGGTCATATGTGTATAGTTTATGAGTAACCTATATGTTGAAGGGGGCCATTGCTTTTTCAAACTCTTTAAAGGGGGCCATTTGCAAAAAAGTTTGGGAAACCCTGGTATAGATAATGAATAGAAATATTTAATAAATGGAATAACACGTCTTTGTTTTTTTTTGGTAACTGTTTATTTTATCACAACAGAACAGTATAAGTAGATTATAGAAAGTAAGAATTTAATAAGAACCTTGTACAATATGCAGTTCTTGTGATCTTACAAAAAAAAAAAACTAAGCTTATTTCACCATTACAATGTAGGTTTCCGATGAACGGCAGAATAAAAACGACGCAGATGAAAGTGAATTGTTTATTGCAAGCCACGCTCAATTGCATTCATATTCAGGAGTTCTCTCTTGCCCAGGACGTTACCAAAATATTCAGGTTTTAATTTATATCATATATAAGATCTTTAAAATGTGTGTAAATTTTTTGTGTGGAAGCCGATCGTTTCAAAACTTTTAATTACAGTTTAATTTATCAATAGTTTTGTTATGTCCAAACTTTTTCGTATAATTTATTTTATTCACTTTTGTGTATATACTTATTTATAATTATATAGTTTTAAGTAAAGTGATTAAAAAAATAAATCAATTGTTTAAGATTATTACTAAATAAACCAGTAAAGTTTTTTATCATTTATTCATAGTTTTTTTTACTGGTTAGAATAGCAAGGTTTTTAAAAATCACAAGAAAAATGAAAAATTTAAGTAAATACTTATTATTTGACAGATCAGCCAACAGGTTATCTAAATGTTTGTTGGAAATGCTGATGTTGAAAAACGAGTTCAAAGCTTTTTGCAGCGCAGCAATACTAAGCAAGTGCATCAAATCAAAATTGTGGGAAAATTCAAAGTTTGTTTTATTGTTGACAGAAATGTGAAGTTTTAAGAAGTATAATTTAAGCTTTTTTTGAAATTTATGTGTATATAATATATTTTGAAAATTAATTAATAATTTTTTTTTGAAAGTATATTAAATTTATAGCGATGATAATAATAATAATAGGTCCGCTACCAGCCGAAACCTGCTGTTTATATTGTGCATAAAAGAGTAATAACAAACAACAATAATAAATAATAACCATAGTTATGCAATGAGTTAAACAAACAAATAATAAATGTATATACTAAAATTAAATACACAATTAAACTAATAAAATATAATAAAGTTAATTTTGCTTTTCATTTTTTTCGTCTGTTTAAAGTATTGTTTTTCCCTTCCTTAAGTCTTTTGTCTACAGTAGATTGCCATTTGGCGCGATCATCTACAAACAACTTCCACTCATCAGTTCTTATGTTCAACTTTTTAGCCGCGCTTCAATACGTCCTTAAAACGTAGTTTTGGGCGACCTCGGTTGCATTTGCCAACGACCAACTCGCCATAAAACAGAGAGTAAAAAATTTGCTTCGTATGTTTAAATTTTGGTTATCCTATACTCCTATTAATGTAGGAATTGATAGTAATTGTTAAACGATATAGTTGGTTTTGAAAAAGCTTATGAAAGCATTTATTCTATTAATTTATAAATTTTTAATTGATTAAAAAAAATTTTCTTTAAGAAGGAATATGCAGCTAACTAACTATTTGTCATATTTTCTAAGGTACTTAAAATAAGAAATCAGCTATTTTCCTTTCACAGAAATTTAGTAATAATAAAAAAGTACTTTGTTAGCTTTTCACAGTCATCTAACACAAGTAATCAACTATTTAATCTTTTTTTCGCATTGACCATCAACTATTTTCATCATATTTTCACGGGTACTTATCTATTTATTTCATAATTTCACAGGTACGTTGCAAAGCAGCTGCCGGGCATCGGTTTGACTTTTTCATCAGCTCTGGTCAACGCGGGAATCACTTCCGTGGACAAGTTGGCGGACACGGACCCGCGCGAAATAGAAATGATCACCGGCAATCGGCCGCCATTCGGCAACAATCTGCGAGACGCGGCCAAGTCGATACCGAATTACGTGATGCAAGTCAACCAAGTATGATTTTTTTGTTGTATGATTTGTATTGCCAAGTTCAGGGTTGCCACTCGGTCAGGAAATCAGGAAAAGTCAGGAAAAATTTAAAAAAATGACAAAAGTCAGGAAAAATGGGGGATTTTGAAAAAAAGTCAGGAAATTTAATAAAATTTAAAAAAAATTCAGATTTTGTCAGTTTAAATTTACTAAATTCCTTGTTTTCCAAAGCCTTCAAATGTTAAAAATTAATTAAAAATCCTTTAAAGTCAGAAAAAAAATCCAAAGTTTTCCTAGAAATTTACAAAAATATTTAATTTTATTTCCAATGCCTTCATCTGGTATAAATTAGTAAAATATCCTTTATAAAACTGCAAAAATTTTCTATTAACATATTGAACAAGTACCTTACTTGAACAAGCAGATTTTGTAAGCTTTTTAGTATTGATGATCTGTAGCAAGGAAACTTCCGTAGTGAAACTGTGATATATAAACAAAAGTTTATCTAGCATAATTTTAGAATCAAAGTGTTTTTTGTTTAAGTAAATAATTGAGTTCATTATAACTAAGCAGTTAGTTTAGTATTTCATGTAACAAGTTAATGTGTATACTGAAGCGGAATGCAGACCAGATAAGGGAACCATATCTTCATTAGATGAAGAGGTTGAAGTGCTAATAAAAAACGGAAAAAATAAATTTTAGTACATACATTTAAAAAAACAGTATTTGATTTACTTCTTTATTGTTTTAATGTTTTAACTGTAAAAGTTCGTTATTGTTTTAAGGTTTGAGTTGTGAAAGCTCCTTATTGATTTAAGGTTTTAATTGTAAAAGTTCCTTATATGTTGTTTGTTTATCTAAAATGCTAAAAAATTGTGTCTTTTTTCAGACAAGCTGTGTTTATAAGGTGATAATACTATTATTTTGCTGATAAAGCTGTTTATTGCAAACACATCAATCATACACAGATGGTACAAGTGATGTAATGGAAGTTTGATGATAAAATTCAGCAAAAAACTGTTGTTTTTAACTTTTTTAATTGAAAGCTTTATATAGTTTCAAGTGTTAGGTTATGTATTTTAGAATAAGTTTAATTTAAGAGTTTGATTTAGAAAAGTCAGGAAAATTTTTGTAAAAAGTCAGGAAATTTTACTCAGCTTGATCAGTGGCAACCATGCAAGTTAGTTTTGACAGCCAAAAACATTTTCAAGATAAATTCTTGCCTGAGTGTATAATATACTTAAATGAAGTTATTAGTTTTTCAAAAATTTTCTATGAACAAAACACATTTAAATAAGCTTTACAGTATCTTTTCAATGTTGTTCTTCTTTTTAACACAATTTTTTAACTTAATTTTAATTCTAAACAAAAAATAGACCCCAAAGCGTGTACTTTCTAAAACCTAGGAGAAATTTCTCAAAAATCAGCGGCCACCCTGTGTATTATATATAAATTGATCGTATAAAAAGCATGTTTTTCTATGTTCATCTACATTAGTTTAGTAAAATATCCTAAATAATAAAATTATTTCTTTAATTTTTGAGATTTAGTAAGCTTATTATCTTTTTCCCAACTGCAGTTAGCATTACTTTTATCAAAAATTTATAAGGCTTAGTTTTTCTAAATGCTATTAAATTTATGTTGTTATAATAAGTTAGAATCCAATTGCGTTTTTACAAAATTATAGACTAGATAACTTTTTTCTTATAATCTATTGTTTGTAATACTTCTAATCAGTATTTCCATTTAGTTTAATAATTATCATGTTTATAAAAACCATAACAAGCACTATTTGGCTCCTTACATATGGCTATTTTGGCAACTATGCCTCTAAGTCAGAGTTTTTCAAACTTATTTTTATAATGCTTCTTACAAATTAGTTACACATTTACTTTTTTAACACCTTACTTATTATTGCCCCCTGATAGTCGTCTTTTACTTGTCCCTTTAATATGTAATTATATTCACCGCGGTTAATATCTGCCTTCTAGTGTTCAGTTTTTTCATTATACATACTTGTACAGACGGAAAGATATGGAGATGATACGAGTGAAATAGAAGTTTTAATAACACTGACGAACGCTTCTGATGTAAAAAATATTAAAAGAAACACCTGCCTGCTTTTGATTGGTTGTTACAAATTCTTATTGTTTTTAAATTATTAATATTTGTTGTTCTGATATTCTTCCATAATTCAATAATACAGTTTTTAATATTTACGAGAGATTCTGACTTAAGATAAAATTAAACGCGTAATACACAGAATAAATCAGTTTATTTTTATCTTTAAACTAAACTCAAATTTTAACAACTTTTTATTTTTAAAGCACTATCAAATTCTTTATTAAACTAATGATGAATTGAAAAATTTTATTTATATACTTATACAATTTACAGGCGATTTAATTTTGTCCTTCAACTAAACCCAAGTTTTAATAGATGTTTATTTTTAAAGCACTATTAATTTTTTAATAATACTATTTGATGAATTGAAAATACTTATGTAATTTACAGGCGATTCAGACAACAAGACGATAGCAAAACAGCGAATAAGCGACAATCAGCTTTTAAACTCGCTGAACAACACGTGGAAGAAATGTTACAGAATAAAGAGAAGTCATACTACAAGCGACGAACTGTCAATGAAGCTCATCAGTTCCGATTGGGGTTTGTGTGTATATTCATTTAAATAGTTTCTCGCTATTATAAAATTTGATTGGGGATCGAATAAAAGGTTTAACAGGTTAAGTTTGTCATTTAAGTTTGTGTATACCTTAAAAAATTAAATTTTGTCCAAAGCAAGGTGTTTAAGATGTTTTAACTTTCAGGTTTATGTAAAACTGTATATAATACAATTAGAAATACTTTAAAACATTAAAGGCTATATTTAATAATAATTTTTTGTTTACTAATTTTTTTAAACTTATTTTAAAATTCAAATTCATCCTGTAATTTTTAGTCTTTTGTTTAATATTGTTATCGAAAATTTTAACTAAATATAAAATTATCAAGTTAATTTACAATAAATAACCTTGCGTTCATTTTTATAAAATAACTGTTTAGTTATTGTAAAATGACATTGTCGGTCCGAGCCTAGTTTTCTCTATCAATTTATATAAGTAGTACTATTTTCTCATACATAAATAACTTATTGAATATTAAAAACCTGAACTGGATGTTGTGTTCAGCTAAAATATTCTAAAAATTTTGTTATAACAAAAAAGTTTAAAACGTAAAATTAAAGCTTCAAAAACTAATTTAAAAAAATTATACTTATATACAGTTGGAATAGACATAGAAAGTACTTATACGCCTTACTACTGTGGCCAGCGTAAAATAACGATAGATGTTTCAAAAGCAACTAAAACTACCAATAAAAAGACAAACAACGCAACTTCTAATGCTAACAAGTTTGTAAATTTATTTATTTAATTTAAGTTATATGTTTTTACCGAAATGAAATATGTAAATATTTCTTTAATGTTAGTCTTTTTCATAAACAGGTAAAAATTAATTTATTTTTAAGATACATTTTAAAATAAGAGCTAACAACAAGTATACAAGAAAAATTCTTTACTGGGTCATTTTGTTCTTATTTTCTACTTAGAACTTAAGGTTTTAAATTAAAGGTGTAAATAAAGTAAGTATTAAGTTAGCATCATTACTTGCCCACAAACAAATTATGCTAGTTATTCTCTTCTTTGTAGCTTATGATGTACAGTTACCTGCCAGCTAGGTACTCACTGCTGGTATGGTACGCAATTTTTAGCCAAAGATAGCTTTGTACTTAAAATCATAAAAATATACCACTTTTTTTTCTAATTTGTTTAAATATAATTAATAGAACAAAGAAGCCTTGCAAACACACTTGTTTTGACAAATACAACTGCGGTCATCAGTGCTGCAAAATTGGTTATTTATTTATTTTATTGTTATTTTTACATAATTAAAACTATTTACAAGCATAAAACTTTAGGTATAGTCAAAATAGTTTTTGTTTTTTATACATTATTGGTATAGAATAGCTACTATTTTTTTAACTGTTTAAAATATAGTTTTAATTGTTTGCTAACAAAAGATCCTAGTAAAGTAACTTCACTGGAATATAAATAAAAACAAATTATACAGTAATCTTCCTTTATTCTACCAACATATGTTTCTGTGTGTCAACGAATCAACACACTTCAACTGGGTTGTTAATAGGAAAGATAACTGTTATCTTTCCTATTAACAACCCAGTTGAAGTGTGTTGATTCGTTGACAAACAGAAACATATGTTGGTAGAATAAAGGAAGATTACTGTATAATTTGTTTTTATTTTACTATTTTTTTATCATTTTATAAATCAATTTAGAACCACAATAAATTGATTAATTATATGTTTGGTTACAAGTAGTTCTTATGTTGTTATTAATCAGTTAGTTTTTAAAATATTTGTTTACTTGTGAGACAAATATTTATTTTAAACGTGAAAACTAGGTATTTTGTTCTCAATATATTTATTAATTTTATATAAAAGCTAAATATTGAATAATATTTACACAACAGGTTTACACGAATTTGACGAAGAAGGTAGAGAATTTCAAAAGCAAGGTGTTTCAAAAAGAACTCAGGAGGTAAATAAATACTTAATAAATAGTTTTTTTTATGTACCTTTATAGTTACCTTTTATTGTACCTGCAGATAAGTCAATTTTTAAATAAAAAGTATTCCTTAAAATAGTTTTAACAAATTTAATTATGTACTACGACTTGCGCTATTTATAGTTTTATACCATACCAATTAAGCAAGTTTTTTCGTAAACGTTAGTAAAATTCAATTACAAATTGAGCTGATATTATGAATAATGTAACGTTGTAATAAAGGCAAAAGTGTTAGTTGTAAACCAAGTTTTAAAAGTAAACAAAATAAGCATGTTTAAAAACCTATCACAATAGTATGTTATGCAAACGAAATCAAACTTTGTGAAGTTTGTTAATATTTGCTCTAATGTGCTTTCGTTCGCGTGCCTCGATAGCTCAGTCGGGAGAGCGTCAGACTGAAGATCTGAAGGTCCCTGGTTCAATCCCGGTCGAGGCACTTGATCTTTTTATAATCGATTTAAACATACTACAGTCCTTATTTACACTTACCCAGACATTTTTATTCGAGAAGAAAATTCAGAAAAGTTTCAATATTAAACACAAACATTTTTGTGTGATACGAATATTTAAGCTTTCATGCTGTGAGAAAATTTTAAGTGTTTTCATAAATTCTGCAATTCGGTTAATAGTTATGACGTAACCATACTACTAAATCTTGAATTTAAACTTGGTTCAAAACTAGAGATAGATTTACGTATTTTTCATTTTGATTTATTTGATTATGTTTTTAAAGATAAATATAACTCTTTATTCGTAGACAAAAGTTTGTCTTTTTTTTGATTAAAAGTAAGGGCAAGTGGAAATAAAAATGATGAATTTTACTTTTTTGACCCTCAAAAAACATATATCGTTGCAGAGGGTTAGTAAGTCTGATTTTTTTCTACCTTAGAAAAGATAATTAAATAGTTTAATCTGAAATTTTGCTTTTATTATTTATAATTTTATTATCTTTTACTCATAATTACTACTTGATTTTACTATAACGCTTTTATTATTTCTTATGCATTGCATATACAGCAGCTATACTATTGTATGAATAATTTTTTTTTTGATTTATCCGGACATGTTTACAGAAAAATCTTGCCTAACATGTCTGGATAAGTGATTAAGCACTGTACATGAAATGTTAATAAGTCTTTCTGAAAACTAACATAATTGTCTTTGAATATTATATTACACATGAATTGTTTCTCTCCCTGCCCTCACTTTCAAAACTACACATTATGATCTGAAATATTGTAATGAAAATATATGCAAATTGTGAAATTATGTCCTTCTCTATTTCTATAACTAACTATAATATGAGCTACCAAATTTTTATATTATCATTTAATTTCTGAGAAATAATATAGAAGTTCTACTGGCCCTTATTAAAAAAAGCATATACAGAATGCAAAAAAAAAATATAAAGTAATCTATTTTAAACTTTTTATAGTTACCGTACAATAAACAATTCTCATTAATTAATTTAAGAATTTTAAATTATTAAATATCGTAATAAAAACAGATACTAAAGTTAGATTTTCAACTTTAGATGTAATCAACGACAAAACTTTATCACATCAAGTATTTGTATCAAATTTTTTAAGCAAACTTACCTATATTTGGAAAGATAGTTTTAACTATTTTTTTCTACCAAAAGTAGTTAAAAGTTCATGTTTTAACATTTCAAGTAAAATCCAAAGTGATTTTTGTTAAATCTTAAATACTCTTAAAGTACACTAAATTTTCAAACTAAAATTAAGTATATTCAATAATTTATTACTTAAAAGTGAAAACGTGATGTACCTAAAACATACCAATAAACCGTTATGTAAACTTGAAACAAAAATGTTTCAGCCCGGGCCCTGTGAGGCGAACGTGATAACCACTATACTACTGAAACACTTAATGAGAATCGCTTAACTTCGTTTATAAAGATGAAATTTTAACACTGAACGCTTTTAAATTGTTTAATACATATATTTATAATGGTTTATGTAACAATTATTATTTATTTTTTATTTTTGCTAATCGACTTCAGAAATTGTTATAAGTTGCCTTTTATTGTTTGCAGTTTAAAGTTGTTATTTTTAGCAAAAAAAAATCAATTAACTTTTTGTGACTTTGTAGAGGTAAATATACATTAATAAATTGTTAGTACTTTTTAAGCTTAAATATACTTTTAACTTTCAATGTTTTTTTGTATACTTAGAAGTTATTTAAAAAATAATAATGTCAAGTTTTATTATTTAACCCTTAAATTGATGCTAAAATGAAATTATTATAACAAGTTTGTTCAAGTTCAATAAAAATGCAAGTATTAGTTTTCTAATAACTATTTAGACGATTATTCTTAAAAAAGCTGTATTTCATCTTAAAATTAATTTGATTAAAATATCTCGGGTATATTTAAATTTCAATGCTAAAAATGAAACAACTGTACTTATTTATTATGATATCCCAACTTTCAATTTGAAAATTAAAATGTTTCTATGAACTATTGTTTAACGAGACGGATCACTTTTGCACGGAGGATCAGTTTTGCACGAGTGACAATTATGCACGAAATTAAAAAATACCGACCATGGGTTAAGTGTGACAGATAAGGTAAAATAAAATTACAAATAAATTAAATAAAATAAGTTTCAACCCGTGCAAAAGTGTTCCTTCGTGCATATCTGATACCTACCCATTGTTTAAATAAAACTGATCTAGAGCAAAAAGATTGATTTTAGAAAGTTTTTTATACTTAATTGGAAAGCTTTATTGAAATAAACATAGTTAAAAAAAAAAATCTCAAAAGTATAGTAAAAGATATTCTTAAGAATTAAGTATTTGAAAACACATTGAAAGTTATTCTTTTATTTAATGTTTTTTTTTAGTTTTTGAAGCAATACGAATATGATCCTCATAGAATTTCAAAGTTACCAATGAATCGTGATAATAGCAGAAACTATACTGATTTTCACCAGTTTGTTTTCAATTTTTTAATAAAATAGTATTTTTTGTACTTGTACCAGTTTGCTTAGAAGTTTAGTTTTGACTAAGTTTTATTTATTATTATATTTAATTTTCTAAATTCAAAGAAACAAAACAAATGAAAGCGAAGCTGGGTGGGAAAAATTGAACGAATTTTGCCACAACAGATCGATTGTTAACGAATCATTTTTCAACGAGAAATTACTTTTAATGAAAGTGAAAATACTAATGAAGAAGTAGAAAGATTCAGGCCGCTGAAAAAATCAAGATTTGAAAGAGAATGTGAACTTTACGAGGTTTTTTATAATATAAAGAAATACTTACGATGTTTAAAGTTTTTTAGTTTAAAAAATAACAAGAGTATATCCTTAAGTTTTATCTTAACTTTGACATATTATTAGTAGTAAAAGCTTTGGTTTTCATAATAACAAAAAAATTATAAAATAACACTGAGTAAAACAGGCGTGTTTACTAAAATACTTGAAACATTGAAATGGTAGAAAAATTAATCATATTTTAAAACTTATAAAAACTATAGTTCTCAAGCAACTTAAGTTAAAATGTGATGTATAAGTGCGAATAATTACTTTAAAATCTTTAATATTTTAGAATTTAGTAATTTAATATATTTTTAATGCAAATTCAATTATTTTTTTTTAATATGAACTGTTAAAAAATGATATATGGGGGTATCCGTATTCTACACGTAATGATTACAGAATCTTTATATAATATAATAAATGCATTAAATGATTTCTTTGCACTAATTTAAATAATAATAATATTTTAAATTAGGAAGTAAACTGCTTTTTAATGATAATGGTTTTAAACTTTATGATAAATGTACAAAACATTAAAAAAATATATAAATATATTACAATTAAAGTTATTAACTAATTATAGTAGTTATAAAAAACTTAATAAATATTTAGGAACAAATAAACCTTTGTTGAAGAACAACACAAGATAATAAAAATAAAATAAAATTCAACATTCAACAAAATGATGACAAAAAATTCCAACTAAACGATCAACCAAGCAATATCACTGTTGAAGCGAGTAATCAGATGAATAACAATAAAATATATTCAAAAAACAAAAATAAAATATATTCAAATAATAATAATATTCGATTGAGAAGCGAAAGTGAACAATTGTGGACTGAGCATTCACATATTTACCAAAGTGGTTTGTTTTTGTTAAAATATTTGTTTATGCATAAAAAAGATAATATTTATTATAAAGAAATAATAATATATTTTTAAATCAGAATGCACCGATATTACGGAAGATAAAATGACAATAGAAAAAGTTGAAGGAAATTCTCCTTTGTACAAAATGAAGAAAACTTGGTCTCAACCTAAATTCACTCCCTAACAATAAATTTCAAGTTCGATTTAGTTAATGTTTTGAACTAAAACTACTTCTTAACTAAAAAAAGAAGATTCGTTGTAGTAGTAATTCACAATTTTTTTAAAGATATATATAGTTGTATTAAAACTAAATTATACACGATTTCGTTAAAACTTATTTATTTATTTATGTTTATAATTGCATTTTATCAGGTACATAATATTGTGAATTATTTTTTTGTGTTTGTAAAACTAAAATAACAAATGTTCTTGTTAAAATACTTCCAAAAAGGGTTTATGTAAACATATTATACTAGCAATTCAAATAATTATTTATTGTTGTAAATTTTGGTAGATGGAAAATAAAGTTGAAAAAAATACTCCGATAAGTATTTTAAGAAAACCAAATAAATTTTCTGATCTACCAAATAGCAGCAGGATGGAAAAATCTAATAATTCATCAGATTACAACCCAGTATGTTTGGATATTTTTATCTAATAGAATTTGGTTAAAATTTGATGTTTTGAAACTTTGATTGATGTGGTATTTTTAGCTGATTTTTTTTTTTGTACTTAACGTAAATGTTCTGAGTTTTGTTTACTCTAAATTATAAATTTTTATTGAAATATTATCTGACAACTCTAAAAAAATTTCAGCTAAAATTATCAGATCAATCAAAGTTTAAAAACAACAAATTTTAACCAAATTCTATTAGATAAAAATATCCAAACATACTGGGTTGTAATCTGAAATTTCAATTTGATTTCATTGTTAATTATTACTCAACTAATATCAATTTTTATTTCTGTTAATTATTAGATTTGCTTAAATTTAAATTAATCTTATTTATGTTCCTTTAGAATTCTTATTATTCTTTACTATTCTTAGTTGTTTTAAATAGTTCCATTTAGTTTTAAATTTTATCATCAATTATTTCTTTAATATTTGTTTTAAATATCTAATTTATGTAATTGATTGTTGCTTAATTTAGGTTTTAATCTAAATTACAGTTTTTAATTTTTGTAATTTACTCGAAACTAATCCATAAATCTTGTTGTTTAATATATATAAATATTTAAAGAAGTTGTCTCGCAGTTCACTTCTGATTAAACAGAAATATATTTTATATCTTGTTTTATTAAAAAATTTAATATGTATTTAAATTGTATAAACCCACTCAAGGTTTTTATAATCAAACTTTTTACAGCTAAGAGCGTTAATCTGAGTGAAATGTATGATTTTTTTTTTTTTTTTGTAATTTGTACAAAAATATTATCACAATATTTGAAGATCTTGAATAGTTACTTTTTACTTCTTTTATGTTGTTAACTATGATTTAAGATGTTTAATAAAAACCTTTATTACTTTTCATTTCGTTCTTTAAAACAACATTTCGCTTTTATATTTTACATAATATCCATAGATTAATGTAAATTTTGTAGTATTTAAAGAAAGTTATAAGTTCAGCTTTAACCAACTAATATATCAAAAAAGCACCACTTATTGTATAATTTCTAAACAATTTAATATAAGTGGGTAAAAAATACTGTTTATTAAAAAAGAAAAGCTATTTCCAATTTTTTGTATTTATAGAGTTTACTGTTAATTTATTTGATACTTTTCCTATAATTTTCAACAAAGTAGTTGTGTCTTTTTAAGATTATTAAAAAATGTATTAAATAATTTCAGTGAGATACTTTTTTACCGGTTCTTAACTAAAACAGTACATTTAACACGGCACATTGCAAAAGTTTTAGGTTTAATTTTGAACTATTTTTATTAATAAAAATTTTAAAAAATAAAATATTTCGTGTTGATAAGGCAAAAGAGGTGAGATAGTTTATTTACTTTTTTTCAATTATTAAATGTTATTTAGCATTGTTATGTTTTAAATTTTTAGCTGTACGAAACTAATTAATTCACATTCATTAATAATGGTGTTTTTTTTTTAAATAAATGTTTTGTATTTTTTAAACTCGGTACTTTATTGTAAAATTCGTAATAGTAGCTATCTTACTATAAAATATTTTTGTTCACCACCTTTAGTAGACTTAAGTCCAAAACATCATATTTTATAACCATAAGTTATTGTAGGGGTTGCCAACGTACGGCCCGCGACATACTTTCTAGTTTGAAAACAACTTATGAAAAAACCTGGTTTTTTGATAAAAATATTTAATAAAAGTTTATTATTTTTAAAGCTTATTTAATAGTTATTTCTTTACAATTTTACTTTCAATTTGTTTTCCCAAAGTTTAACGGCCTGTAATGATTTTTTCTAGCCCGCCGACTAGAAGTGTTGCCAATTTATAGGTTATAATGTTATTGTTAAAACCCTAAGTACATTAAAATGAAATGTTTTTGTTTTAAATTTTGGTAGCGAAATAAAAATAAATAATTTTTTAACTAGTTAAAGTAATTTAGATATTAAATTTCAACCATAAAACAATTCATAAATTTATTGTGTAGTTTTAATTAAGAAAAGCTTGGATAATAAACTTTTCATGACTGTAAGATAATAATTTAAATGTTTGCCACGTGACATACAAGATACAGTTCGAATACTTAGAAATGTAATAGTTTACAAGGTGCCGTGTTCAGATAGTGCTAAGAAAAAAAATAGTTCAGAGATGTACTTCGTTATTTTACGACTAGAACTTTGTATATAATGTTAAGTTTGAAGTCAAACACAATAATTTGCAATTTAATAAACATTCAATTAACTTTACTACTTTTATTAACGATTTAGATAAATTATTAACACATTACAGTTTGAACTACTTGTTCATTTATCAAATGTTACCATACAAAAGATTTACTAACACAAAATAAATAAAAATGTTATTTATAAAGCAGTAAAGAGGTAAACTTCTAACACAAACTATATAGTTTTTTTTTCTCGTTAATTATTCATTGGCAATTAAAAAACTATAGCACAATGAAAAAAAAAAACATTTTTAAACATGTAAGCGTATTAAAAATTTTGAAGATTAAAATGTAGAATTGAGTAAATTTTTTCTTGGCGAGCCAGATGTGGAAAACTTTATTCTATGGCGAGCCGGAGCATTTCAATTACATTTAGTGGGTGCACGACTATTCAAATTCGGACAATTCAAATTCCGACAATTCAAATTCTTAATAAAAGATTAAAACAATTAAAAATGTAATGTGTACTTGACTTTAAAAAAATGCATATGTGAATCATATCGATATCTACAGACCATGTTTTAATTTTCGTAAAACATTAAATATTTATTGAGATATGGCTTATATAAAGTAAAAAACATAGTTATTTTTAGTAATTTTAAAATATCTTGAAAAATATTTTAGATTTTGAAAAAAAGAAAAATGTGGCTTTAGATATCATTAAGATCTACATATGTTTTTATTAATTTTTTTTAATTTATATTATTTATTAAGATATAGTCCTTTTAATATTTTTTTAAGAATTTGAATTGTCGGAATTTGAGTTGTCCGAATTTGAATAGTCATGTAACCACATTTAGTTCATGAAAATTACTCAATTATCTATTTCATTTCGACAAAATTATTCTTAAAATTTCATACTATATCTAATGAAAGTTCAAAATATACTGTAAATAAAACCTAAGACACTTTTTTGGAATTTTCATTTCAAATTTTAGAAAACCTCGTCTAAATTTAGAAGGCCGCTTTTACGATCGCAGGCCGCAGCTTAACTTTTCGCGAGCCGGGTTCCACCTGAATTTTAAAAACATTGTCGTGTCGGTCATTTACACATCGTGGGCCGTATGTTTTCCACCCCTGGTATAGAGTTTTGTTTAACTTATAAGTTTTTAGAAATTACGTAGAAAGAATGTAGTTTTAGCACCTAATGTTAATAGAAAGTTTTTTTTAACTAGAATTATTGATAAAGAAGTAAAAATCAAAATTAATATTCTTTTAGTAGATAAAGTAATTAGTATGATTGAAATTTTACACAATAATTATACACCTTTTAGTTACTTCAATTGGTTCTTTTGATTAGTCATCTTTGTCAACATCATAATAAAGTAGTGAAAATGTGTTTAGGTTTTCGAATACAAATACTTTAGTTCCTACACCGTTAAAACTCAGAATTCATCAACATAACTTGCAATTATTCATGAACTCTTTAGTTCAATAAAGTTTTATAAATATTGTCACAAACTTCACGTGGTGCAAAATCTAATCTAATACATACCATTTGTTTTTTGGAACAACTTAAATGTGGCTTGTTTTTTTTTTTTTGTTTTCACGTTTAACATTGAACAAGTACCTGTTTTGACGTCATAACGCTTTACAGTATTCAAAAAAGTGTGACTCAAATCTCGTCCTCCAGACATTACAATGTTGTTTTAAATGCACAAGCTGCATTCGATCTTAATGAATTCATTCTGGTTAGTTTTGTCCATTTGTTATTTACTCTGTCTCACTCAATGCAGTTTTTTTTTACTTGGCTCTAAAAGCAATCCTACCATCAAGTATCCTTGGTCCATTAATGAACAAACACTGCAATTATAAACGATATCGTATATATCAGTTAACTTTTTCCACGTTTTAGTCAAACGTGAATATTTTTTAACCGATTTTTTGAAAATATTGTTCGAACTATAACCACAAAATACAAAAACATCGTTTTTGAGGCAATTAGCTTTAAAACAAAAGTTTTCTTCATCAATTGAAGGTAAATTTTGAGCAGTTTGGAAAATACTTGCCTTGAATTGAACAACATTTTGAAGATAAACAATTTTATGCAAAATATAAAGACTAAAAAATTTTTTTTTTCGTGTTTAAAATATCTATTTAAATAATTAATTCTACATTTGGATCTAAAAATTCCTTTTTGCATGATAAAATTTTATTAAATTAAAACAATTTTTTCAATTTTTGAAAACAATGAAAACTTTTTGTAAGAAGTGTTTCAAAGTGTGATCTGAAAACAAGAAAAGACGTAATTTTAGCAAAAGACCTTTTGCATGTTTGCTTCGATATTCAAAACTATAGTTTAAACATCTTTCAGTGCATTATAAACTTTAAGCTCAGATATTATATGAAGGTTTGAAATTGTTTGTTTTTTCCTCACAAAAGTGAAATTTAATTGTTGAAATTTTGTCAAAAAATATCAAAATTTGAAAGTGATTGTTTACAAGCGCAAAATTTTAATTTTTTTTATATTTGCTTAAAAAAAACTTTTTTTAATGTATACCGTTATACCTAACCCACCTTCCCCAAACAAATTAAAATTCAAAATCTAAGTTCTAATAATTAGAACAAAAATTACATAGAATTTTTTTGTAGATTCAGCATATATGCAAATCAGACTGATCTTCAGGTATACTAGCATATTTTAGTCAGTTAAATTTAAGCCTCAAAATGTAGTATGTATTTTTGATAAAAGTACTGTATACTAAACTTCTGTAAAATAAAATACCTGAAATACGACAATATTTTAAAAAATTCAATATAAACTATTTCCAGTGATCAAATTTATGGAACCTGATTAAATTTTAATGATCAAAAGAATTTTACTTGATCCTTTGTATTTATAATTTTCTATCGAATATAAGAATTTAATATACGTAAACAATAATTTGTTATAAAAGACGGTTTTAGTTTACATTCTTTCATAATTTTTACCTATTTTAATGCAAATACAGTTTTTAGGACCGTTTGGTATTTTTTTTAACTATTAAGGCAAGCAATTTTTTATTCTGACAAACTTGTTAACTTTAACACCATAGGAAAATTTAGTCTGTATTTTAAAATTTTATTTAGTGTATATATATAACCATCTATTTATAATAAGATATTCAAGACAAAATCGATTTGAATTAAAATACCTAAAAGTAAGTAAATAATAACCTTAATACTATTAGAAAACTCGAAAACTAATAACTTTAGTTTTCGATCTGGTTATAAAACTAATTTTAACTTAAAAAATATAGTTTATAAAAACTTTCAAACAACTACTAAATACTTCAAACATTATTAGCTAATTCATATTTAATGCAAAAACAAATAAATAAAACACTCTCTCAAGTTTTTTCTGTGATAGTTTATACGTATTACACTACTTTTCGTCAGAACTTAACAGTAGATCAAATTTAGAATTATGAATAAGTTTTTAAACAAAAACACAAAAAGTTAAAACTAAAAAAGTAATAAGCACAACAATTAATCAGTGTAAAGTAATAAATAAATAAACTCAAATACTACTAACGGATAGAAAATAGATAGTTTAACGAAATAAAGACACTTTGTAATCAAATTCCTTCTGTTTACACAGTTCTGGTTTCTCCAAAAATATAGAGATAGCCTCCAACTTCACGAGATCAAACACACTATTGCAATGATGGATTACACACTATTGCAATAATGGATGTGATTTACAGTTTAGTTTCAATAATACAATTTACAGTCAGATAGACGGCGTAGCCATGGGGTCACCTTTGGGTCCTACTCTAGCGAATATGTTTATCGGATATTTAGAATCCAAAATTGCTGACGATTTGTCTTCACAGGGTGTCTACATAAGATACGTTGACGATTGTTTGGTTATATCCAAAACAGAAAGTGAAAATGAAGCTATTTTTCAAAAATTAAACTCTTTACATGAAAAGATTTCTTTTACTAGAGAAGTAGAAGAGAACAACCAGCTGCCATTTCTAGATATATTAATAATAAAAGATAAAACAAGCTTCTTAACGAATGTCTATAGAAAAACAACTTTCATTGGGCAATACTTGCAATACCAATCGTTTTGTAGTAAGAAACGAAAAGTAAACCTAATCAAAACGCTGTACCATAGAGCATACAGAATCTGTTCGAAAGAATTACTTCATTCAGAGGTTGAGAGAATAAAAGAAATTTTAATAAAAATGGTTACCCACCAAATTTGATTAAGAAGGTAATAAAATCACACCACAATAACATAAATCAACCTAGGCTATTTGGACCGGAGAAGTTCCCAGCAATATTAAAACTACCTTATATTTTAGAAAAATCACGAGTATTTGAGAGCAAACTAAAAGACTTAACAAAAACATCTAACAATCAAGTGCTTCCAAGAGTTATATTTCTTTCAAAATCTTTATTAAAAGTGCAGTTGAAGGACCCGATACCAGACCAAGACAAAAGTTGTGTAGTGTACAAGTTTAATTGCTCTTGCGAAAAGAGCTATATCGGTCAGACCTCTAGGCACTTAAAAACCAGGATAAAAGAACATCTACCTGCTTGTGTATTGAAATTCATTGAACAAGAACCTGAAATTAAGACAATAGCAATAAAAAACGCAGCAAAAAGATCTTCAGTTGCAGAACATCTAATAAATAATAGAGATTGTGCTTGGAAATATGACATATCCAGATTTAGAATAATCCATCATTGCAATAGTGTGTTTGATCTCGTGAAGTTGGAGGCTATCTCTATATTTTTGGAGAAACCAGAACTGTGTAAACAGAAGGAATTTGATTACAAAGTGTCTTTATTTAGTTAAATTATCTATTTTTTATCCGTTAGTAGTATTTGAGTTTAATTATTTATTACTATACACTGATTATTTATTGTGCTTATTACTTTGTTAGTTTTAACTTTTTGTGTTTTTGTTTAAAAACTTATTCATAGTTTTAAATTTGTTCGACTGTTAAGTTCTGACGAAAAGTAGTGTAATACGTATAAACTATCACAGAAAAAACTTGAGAGAGTGTTTTATTTAATTGTTTTTGCATTAACTACTAAATATTTAAGTCAAGTGATATTATTACTCAGAGGCGTGTTTTAACTGGTTTCCTGTTTCCTGTGAACCCCCTGAAAAAAAAATAAAAAAGAAAAAAAGATTCTTAGAATATCACTAAAAACGTTGTTTATTGACTTTGTTTTGGTTAGTTAATAAACTTTGAATAATGAATGTTGAATTTTTAACACTGAAAGATTATAAGTTTCCTTAACAAAAAATGCTCGTTTTTTCCCAGCTGAAAAAGATTTCAAATAAAATTTTAATTGTGACGTTATAATAGGTAAACGTTTTAAAGTAGCATTTTTTTTCTAGGAAACGTTTTTGAATGATTTATTATCAAAATTTTACATTCTTTTTTACTGATAGTTTTAGATCATTTAAAGTTCAAAAGTTTTTATTTACCTTGAAAAAAATTATTCCAGCTGTGCTTTTTAATAATTCTGTTCCAAACAAAATATAAAAACTAATGATAATGCTCGTAAAAATTATGTTCTCAATTGTTTTATTTAACTGACTTGCAATTTCATTTTCGACAACTTCTAAAGGTTTTTTATTGAGTTTTGTACTATACAACAGATTTAGTAAGTTTTTTTTTTTCAAAGTTTAATCCAATGATTATAATATACTAAGACTACATGCAAGTTTTGGTCCTTAATTATTTATATTAGTCATAATACAATGTTCGTTATTTTCGTTAATTAAATAAAATGTATGTAATATATTTGTTTTAATTAACGGATTTGAATTTTTATATACAACTTGTATGTTTATAACTTTTTTCTGGTTCTTTTAGTTTTAGTTTATCTAAATTTAATACAGTATACAGTTATAATACAGGTTTAATACAGTATAATAAATAAAAAATTATAATATTTTTCTATTACTATATATATGTTTTTTCTTCTAAGCAGAATAAAGCTCTTTAAACACAGAGTTTTTCGGCTAAGCATTGCGTACTTAACTGGCAGTGCATACCTAAAAAATGCGTTCTTAAGCGGAAAATTGAACAAAACAAAAAAAAATTGTGAACCTCCTTTGAAAAATGTCTAGACACGCCTCTGTTATTACTTTAGAACTAAGTATAAACAATTAAAACACACTACAATTTATTTTTACTTTTTAAAATTACAGACTAAAAAAAAATGAAAGTATGTTACAGTTCCAAACAATTAAAACACATAAACAATAAGTAAATACTATTATTTAAACGACTAAGTAAAAATACAAGGAAAACTAACTTCGACAACGAATTGAAGTAAATGAAACTCACGATACTGAAACTGGACAAAAAATGAGATAAATTGTACCAAATTTAGAAGTTGCTGCTAAATCAAGCAAGAGATGAACTTCAACTGGACTTGTTTATTAAAATATGCGACAATTTGTAATATAACGAACTTGTAAAAGATAACACTGTGCTGGCTGCTTATCCCAAGCTAGATTATGGAAAGCGCATTGAAATAGGCAACTCTCGCGTTTTATGCCGAAACTGACTCGAGAGAATTCGCTTTTCTTTCGGGGAAATTACCATTTGCGCGGAACCTTCTAGTATTTAATCAAGTGTTTTTGTAACAAACTTTTTAGGGCTGGAAAATATCATTTTAAATGTGATAGTATTCACTCGAAAGAATATGTGCTTATCAAAAGGACAGGTGGGGACACTGTCCTTACAATATATGTAACCAATACAGTTTAAAGTCTGGTTTGATACATGCTGAATAAGTTTTTATATTTCATAGATAAATAGAACAACTATGGAATTTAACCGTATTCTGCTAAAATTAATAAACTGATATTAGCTAGATTGTGGATAATATCTACTACGAAACTGTTTGATATTAAAAATTGCTAAACATAACCTGTTAAATTATTTAATTAATAATAACAGCCTTTTATGGTTAGTTTAATGTTCACTTAAAAATATTTAACATGTGACCGATAATTTTTATATATTTAAACAAGTTCATCAAGTACTTTTATAGGTAACATTCAATAGAAATGTAATAGGAAAATCTTACTTAACATGGAAGTATTACAATTCAGCTTGCGTATACAGATTTTTTTTGTTGTCTTTTATATATTTATTGAGCAAAGTTTTCAAAAGTTTAAGTATTATTATTTTTATAATTTCAGTGCTCAGTATTTGCAACTTATGAAATAATGCTGATAACTATTGTTGTAAAAATTAAGTAGTAGATGAATAAAGAATAAAGTGCGTATCAAGTAACTAGTGCATTTTAAATTTTAGTTAAGTATTATTTTAAGACATTTATGATCTAGAAATCTTTTTGGCTTTTTTCTCAAAATTATTTTTTACTAATATGAAATTGTAATGTACCACAAAAGTTTGTTGTATTAAAAACAAAGTGAACTCCTAATAAGGCTAATGTTTTGTTTTCAATTAAGTGACTTTTAAAATTATTAAACACTATTTGTTTTCACTTTTCGTTAACAAACTATTAAAAATAATGAACTGTTTTTGTTTTACAGCAGTTGAAACGAAATCAGAAAACATTGTTTATAATAAATTAATGTTTTTTTTTCAGTTTTGAATAATTTTTACAAGATCAGTTTGAAACGTTCGTCTACTATATTGTTTATTGAACGATAAAAAAAGGCTCAAAAAGTTTGGTCCAAAGACCTGGTGCACGAAAAAACCTTCCGGTTATCGAGTCATACACCATAACAGTCTAACGTCATATCCAGAGCATATACAAGTCTACATAATCAAAACAAACGTTTTGTTGAGTTTATTGCTTTACAACTGTTTCTCGCTCGTGCGATAATCACAAGCAAATAAACTAACAAGTAGCAATTGATAAACACTTTATATAGCTTTAGCTTAGTAATTAGGTGATTAAGTAATTAGTAAATTAAGTGAATTTAAGTAATTTTCAGCAAAGTTACTATTTATCAACATAAAATACAACAATAACAAAAAACAAAAGAACAATATAAAAAATAAAATTACCCAATAAAAACAAAGGCAGGTAAATTAAACTTAAAATTGGTCAATTAAGATTTTAAATAAAATTTTGTGAAATTTCTACATTTTGCTACCAATTCTGAACTCAAATTTAAAAAGTAGTTGTTGTATGCAAATGCATTTCAAGTCTCTCCAAATTACAGAGGGTACAAATTTTTCCTGGTCTATTTTTGTTACTACGATAAATAATCTTCGACTTTTTTGTTTTTTTTTAATCGATGTTGTCATTTTTGATTTTGTGAATGAATCTATATATTCTTGTACACTAATTCTTTATTGCGCTTCTATAGGATTGCGTATGTCACACAATCTTGTTTTAAATTGTCTTCCAGATGATCCAATGTAATTATTTTCTTTTTACTTATGCATAACTGTTGCTTTATATATGACTCCTTTAGTAAGACATTCTCCGTTAACTGAACAATTAGCTTTAAATCTACAATTACAAGATTTAATGTCTTCTTCAGTTGTTTCATTGGAGTTTTAAAGTATTTTCTGGTTGCGGTTGGACATTTCTTTTCCTAAGTTAGACATACAGGAATATGAAATCTTTATTGTAATTCTATTAAATATAGTACCATAAAAACCTGATTGTGGGAAAAGTCTGGATACTATCTTTAAAAATTCTTTCCCTTTATTCGTTTTATACAGTTACTGAAAGGAGGATTGAGGTAAAAAGTCTTTTTATAAGGAACTTTTATCTTATCAATTATTTCTATGGTTTTAGATATAGATGATAATCTATTTTTGATCATAGATGAAATTTATTTATTTATTAGGTATGGATGATAAGAATTAAAGTTCATATAGATGTTCTTGGCATTTTCTTATCTAAATAGTAAATATTCGTCTTTTCCAGATCTATGGTTATATCTAAAAAGTCCACCCTTGGTGTACTTAGTTCGATTTTTACTTTTAAATTATGTTTCTGAAATGATTTCGTTATAGATTTCCTCAATTGGTTAACGATTCTTGGTGATCTTTTTTTTAACTATGAGTAAGCCGTCATCACGATAAAGACCACAATTAGATATGTCGGTTTTCTTATCATTATTTAGCTCATTTAAAATAAATAATCCCACCAACTCACAAACCTCTGCTCCATGATAACTTCCCATCGGTATATCAATAAGTCTACTAGTCTATTACAAAAATGACATATTTCAAACATTTAAATATCTTAATTAAAATCTCTATTATAAAATAATAATAATGTTAACATCTCTTACCTGGTTAACAAATTTACACTTGTAGTTAGTTATCGATCAATTTGTACAAATACTTAAAAAAAGTAAAATAAACGGCAGTAAATTAATATTTTTAAACTTTAGCTCTTAGTTATTTTATTACATTTCAATAAAGTTAGTACCTGATCCAAATAAACACTAGTTAAAAAGGATGAATTAAATGGATTTATATGTAGTTAATTAAAAAAAAAACATTTAACGATTTGCTTACTAAAGCTAGCTAAAAAAAGCTTAGTAGCTTAACTTTACTTTATATTACGTTGTGTTATTGACTTTTGGTAAAACTTATAAGCAAAATAAATTAAAATCTAAAATGCAAAATAAAAGAAAAATTAACTAAGATCATTTTTAAAATCATCTTTATTTTAACCTTTTATATTTAGTTTGATTTAAAAAAAAAAAAACTATACTACAGTACAACTACTATTTCATTAATGAAAATCTGTATTTATTGTAAGCATAAATTTGAAGAAAAAAAATGTTTTTTTAATAGTAAATCGTATACAGATAAATTAATATTGTTTTGCCTCAATAAATGATTACATATTAGAATCAGTATACCTGAAAATTCAAGTTACGAAAATTAAGATGACGGCAACTTCTTTTGCTTAAAAATTTAATTCTAATGATTTTTTAAAGGGACCACACTTTGAAAAACAATTAATAATTGGAAATATAAATCTTTGAATATAATTTACTTTTAACAAAGATTGTTTTTTGTTACTCTTTAATTAGTTGAGTTAGTAAAAACACTCATTGAATAATTTTTAATTCAAATTTCCTTAAAAATGCAAAAACTGCCAGCTTCTGTTTTTCAAGTAAAAATAAGTGCTTATCACATGCTTTTGATTAAAGTTTAAGAAAATATATTTGAAGCACTCCCATTTGTTTCAATAACATCAGTTTCTCATATTATTGTAAACACAAGCATTCTAAATGGACAATCTTTTTCCAAAAACTTCAAAACTTTTCAGTGATAGGAGTCAAAATAAAGATGATAAAACAATATATCAATGGAGAACAAGTTGTTTACCAAATCAAACAAATAAGTGTAAGTTGTTGTTAGTTTAATTACATAATTAATTTTCCTTTAACTTTGTCAAAAATAATAAGCCATTGTAAATTGATGTTTCTATAGTTAGCTGAATATTTGCATCCTTATATTCATATTTATATCCTAGGGCACCAAACCTTAAATTGATGTTGTATAGTTTTAACACTTTATATATGTGTTCTTGTAAGTCGTCTGAACCTAAACTTCAAATTAAAATTTTTAAAAAAGCATTTCTGGTGTCTAGACGCTTGAAGACAAAAAAACCGTAAAAACCGTCTAGTTTTTTTTACCCTAGGGTAGTAAATTGTTAGATATATAGTAAATAGAATTTAAATTATAGCAACTCTATCAATTAAGTTTTTAAACCAATCTTATAACCTAATATAAACCTATGAATAAGGTCCAGGAAGTTATTTTTTATACTTTGAATGCTGATTGAAAAAAAAAATCAGTAGTTCAGTTACAACAATAGATTTCTTGGATTGAAATAAGTTTTAAAAGAGTTTTATAAAGGTGTTTAATAGTATAAATACAAATTTTTATAACTGTATGTGCAGTAACTTACTCAAAATAAGGAGCATTTTTAGAACTGCACTCTGTAATTTTCTTTAGGTAAAAAAACTATTAGTTCAGTATTATTTCTGTAAAATAATTTATTGTGGTTGAAAAAGTGTAATTTTACCCATTTAAGGCCATAAGGGATGTAAAATTTAGTCATTTTTACAGAAAAACTAAACTATCTGTTGTTTTTATTGTTTTCAAAGATTTCAAGTATCTTTTGAGATATAACTGATCAAAATTTAAGAGTTGAGTTCAATTTGTTTTTATGAGAGGTGTACACTAAAAAGCAAAAATAATCTACTTAACCTAAAAATGTATCTCTTCCTTCAGTTATTGAGCAATTCTTTTATTCTCAGTCTTATATAAAATGAATTTTAAACAATTTGTAGAAAACAAATTTTTGAGTATTTTTTACAAATACAAATAGAGTGCTATAGTTTATTTTGTTTAACAACAGCTGTTTCGAAAGACAGATAGTCAATCTCTTCAGGCTTCAACAAAATAAGAATAAGCACGTTTTAGGCAACTATTAATAAATACAAAATAACTATTCTTGCGTAAAAAGAAAGTAAATGAAAGTAAAAAGAGAGAGAAAAAAAAGAGAGAGAAAGTAGAAATGCTTTTTGTAAATTATTTTGATTAGATTAAGTTAGCAATTAGAAAAATGTATAGTATTGTAATTATAATAATAATATCAAAATGTTTGATTATAGTTAAAGGTTTTGGCAAAAGGATTGGCTTTAATTTTTAATATACTTCGAAATAACACAAAACATTAAAAAGCAACATATTAACTAGTAATGGTTAAACACAATGCATGAATTTAATTTAAGTTGAAACGGAATATTTAACATTTAACAAAACAAAAAAAAAAAAAAAATAAAAAAATAAAAAAAAATAAAAAAACAACAAATAAAACTCAAAATTCAAAACCCTAATTTGAACATTTGTTATGCTAGCTAATTGCTTGCTTCCAATTCATCAACAGAAATTTGTTCCTATGTCTGCAACTGCCCATAAGTTCGGATTTTTTGTTGATACAGTTGTTACTTGCTTGTAATATCTTGAGGGCTTCTTTCAAGCAAAGCTTGCATGTTGTTTTTCCTGGTTGGTGTTTGTTTACTTTTTCTACTATCTTCCAATTTAATTTGTAATCCTCTCCTTCGTTTTTCAATTTGTGAATTAGTTTTGATAGTTCTGTTGAATTAACGTATTTATTGTAGTTTCTGTTATCAGGTTTGCAATTGATTGTTGTATTGTGCGTTGAAATTCTTTTCTTTAATTGGTTTGCAGTTATTCCAATATATGTTTTGGTTTCGTTTTTTGCGCTTACTGAAGCTTCATATATGACGTTTTCAGTTCTACAATTGCCACCTTTCAGGGGGCATTTATTTTTGTCCCTGCAATTGCACGTCTCATCTGTGATTTTTTCTTTATTCAACAGTTTTTTGTTGTGGCTTTTGATTGTCATTTCGATATTTGGCATACAGCTGTAACTTAGCTTTATGCAGTTGCTGTTGACATATTTATTTAGTTTGCTTTCTTTGCTAAAATGCTTCTTTATTATTTTTAAGAATTTGTTTCCCACATTTGTTTTCACTGAACAGCAAAACGGTGGGTTGAACCATATACATTTTCTTTTTCTCTTTTTCACAGTTGTTTCATTGGTTATTTTTGTGTAATTTATGTCATGACTGTATCCATTTAGTTTTAACGCTTCATTATATTCTTTTTTTATACTGTCAAATAGTTTTTTGCTGCTTGAATTTTTGGCTAATCTATTTTCTATCATCTTTGGTATTTGTTTGATAATTGCTGGTGGATGGTTAGAATTTGCATTTACATAATTAATTCTGTTGTTTGGTTTTCTGTATGGGAAGAAGCTGTGTTTTTTTAGATTTAAGTTTAGGTCCAGGAAGTTTATTTGAAACGCTGGGTTTTCGATGATTATTTTTATTTTTATTGATTTAGCAAATTTATGTAGTTCTTTTTTTATTTTTTCTATTTCAACATTGCTTGTTGATTTGTCTAAAGCTATTAGTCCATCATCTCTATAGATTCCTATGGTTTTATCAGGTAGTGTTTGTTTTAGGCCTTGGAGTATATAAAGTCCAACTAGTTCACATATTTCAGCTCCATGTCTGCTCCCCATTGTTATGTCAAACAGCTCATTATCTTTCTCACTTATGCTTTGTTTTGTCCAAATTTCTTCTTTGTCTACTAAAACAGATTTTGCAGCATTGTCTATTATGGATTTATCTTGTTCAGTGATTGTTTCGTAGTTGCTTGCAAATTCAATTGCTTTATTTAGAAGTGCTTTGGTTATGCTGGGATAGAAGTCTTTAATATCAAATTTCATTAATTTATATTTGTTCTTTTCCAAATTTTTATACCACTTCAGTACTTCTTCTGTACTAGTCCATTGGTTAAATTCTTTATTTTTTATATTTTTTTATTAATTAATAATATAATTTATTTTATACTTTTATAATTTATTAATTTGTAACATAAACAATACATGATATAATGATACATTAATTAAACCCGGCTCAAAATCTATATGATATAATTAATTAATTTAATTAATAACTGTTAGTGTGTATAAAATTATTCATGGTTAGTATAAGGTTTTTTTTTTTATCAGTTTTTCCCATATAAATAAAGCATAATTTCAACAACAGTACTGGCAAGGTACATTTTTTCACAGAGCATAGACTATGTGAAACAAATTACCACAAGATGTGGTATTGTTTGGGAAGGTGAAACATTTTTCTTTAAAACTAAAAAGATTTAATTTAAATAAATATCAGTAAAATTCAATAGTTTTCCACTAAAAATAAAAGAAAAAATAAATTTATAAAATTTTATCTCATCTAAATTAATAAATATTTTTTTCCATTTATAATACCATTTTATTTTTAATTCCTTATGCCTTTCCCAACAGACTATTAATTTACTTTTATTTCGTTTGTACAATTGTGTTATTTCTTATAAACAATGCTTTTAGAAAATCATAGATTTAGTAGTACTTTCATCTAAATGATCATTTACTATTAAATATAAAAATTGTTTTCCATATAATTAAGTTATTGCTTTTTATTTTTAACAAATAAGTTTAATTTTTATAAGTTAGTTCTTTCTAAGTTAAAATTTTGATTTATTTTTTTATAAAGTTGTTAAATACAATTTTTTTTCTTCTTGTGTGTCCTATTTAGTTGCTCAAGTTTTAATGCCTGAGTCCAACATTGCACAATAACAATATAATAATATGATTGTTAAAAAAATTGGGTCATTAAAATTTTTAATTTAGCTTTTTATTTCTAAATTCCACTTTCTACAAGTTGTTTGTAATTTTGAAAATGATTTTTTTTAATAGTTAAAAGTAAGTTGCTTCAAAAATGAAGAAGATAGATTTTAGAGAATTTTTCAAAATTCAGAGAAAACTGTCTATTAAAGTTTGTATTAAATAAGATTGTATTTTATTTTTTGGTTATATCTCAAAAGTATATTGAATTATTTTTGTTCTATAAAAAGCATCTTTTAGTTTAAACATTAAGTTTTGAATTAAGAATTAATCTTGTTTTTTGTAAAAAAAAATGATGGTCCTCCCATGGCCTTAATTGACTAAAATTATATTACAGGGTGGCCAAAAAATATAAAAAACTTCAATTTTGAACAAAAATCACTCAAAATTTTGAAATACCTAGAATTTTTAACCATTTTCACATGTTAAAAGGTAAAATTTCAATTTGACACAAAATATTTATTATATAGATAATTTGTATTGTCATAATCAAAAATTTTCTTAACTAAAAAACACAATTAAGCTAGCTTTACAGTATCTTTTCAATGTTGTTATACTATTTAACACAGTTTTTTACTTTAAAATTCATTTAAAAAATAATAATAAAATATACCTAAAAACGTGTACTTTCAAAACCCTGGAAGAAATTTCTCACAAAAAAGTTGGCTTTCTTGATTTAAAGATGAAATTCATCGATTACAAAATAAATACTTGTGCCACTTTGTATGACAAACGTTTGCATAACTAACGTTTTAGTAGTAATGAAATTAAAAATAACTTTAGACTCAAACTATGAATCAATTGTGTACTTGAAAAAAAAAAGAACAACAACCCAATAACTGATAACTGCAACCATAATGTATGCACATTTAATAAAAAATATTAATAATATTTTAGACAAACTGTAAAAACACAAAATCAGAATTTAATATTTAAAAATTAGCATATCAATTATGGTCTGAAAGCTAGTATAAAAAGTTATTAACAAAAGTTAGTTTTATTTTAAAACTATTTTTAAAGCCTGTTTTTATAGTAAACCCATTTTATAATTATGTTTTCCATAAGTGTAAATATGAAATCATTATAAACAAGGAGTTAGAGAAAAAGTCTGTTTGTTTTAAAATAAAACATAGTTAATAACATTCTTGCCTCAGTAACAGGACTTTATATTAAAATCAGTATACATGAAAATTCAAGTTAAGGTAACTAAAATAAAAAACTTAAATGTCTAAAAACAAATTCCTATGAAACTTTTAAAGGTGATTTAGTTTCTCTAATCATATTACTTTCTATTTATTTGTTTATTTATTTATATACAATAGAATTACAAAATTTATAATAGGATAACAATACAAGATACTTTTACGTTTGAAATACTAATATTAGAAAAATCAATCTAGAGCAATGATTATTTTTTGCCTTAAAAGTAGGTGATTTTTATATTATTTTGGGAAACCACGCATTAAGTTAAACTAAAAGAGCCTTGAAATATACTTCAATCTGCAATAGTTGGTAAGTACACGACTTGATATTTCAATCAGCTCCTTTGAAAAACTTTAAGCAAATAAATTAAAGCCATAGGAGGTAATAAAACTTTTTTTAACCTGAATAACATAGACTTTGAAATATGAAAGATAAATATGTGAACTATAAGTAAAATTTTATATAATATAAAAACTAAAATAATTTTTTGAGATACAGTCAGTTTTGTAAAAAGATATTGTTACAAATGTATGGCCACAATTTTATAATTTTTATTTTTTTCAAAAATGTTAGTCTACTAAAAATTTAAAAACATTTTGTTTTGAGCTAGAGACTTAAATTCCACAAGAAAAAATTCTTTATAAGTCTTAAAACTTATGTATTGAGTTTATTACTACAACATATTTAACCAAAAAAAAGTTTTTTTTTTTTTTCAAAACGGTATTTAAACATTCTAATAATTTAATTTTTAACAGTTTTTACCTGAGTTTTTGATTGAAGTGCATATCTAAAAAAAATATTGGAAGAGCTAAATTTATATTATACAGTCTATTTTCGTACTTTTAATAAATGGTCCCTTAAAGAATCTATTTATCTCTCTTACTTTGCTAGCTTTTATCTCAAAATTTACTTTGAATTTTCAAAAGGGTAAAAAGGAACTGGTAATTTAATCATTTAAATAAAAAATAACACAACAATAAAAAGTGTTTTTGCCCCCCTCCCTATGTCGTTAGTTTGTGGTTATCCATTAAACATGTTTATATATTACTCAACTAATATTACTAAGCTATCAATTAGTAATTCTCTAAAACAAAGAAGTTTATGATGCAACTTTTTAAATATTAACCCTTTTGGTTCTAAAAGTTCATTCACAGACTGAATAAAATGCAAACGTAAATTTCTAATTAGTTTAAATGCAAATAAGTATTTGCTGTATTACAAGACAAAGTATAACTTGAAATGTGTTCAAAATTTCTACATTGTCTTTTTGTACATCTTTTAATTCAACAGTTTAAACTTAATAAATTAATTTTAATTAGTTTTTAAATCACAATCGTTTGTATGATCAGTATTGTTCATTTATTTTCCATTACCTCGAAAACTCATATTTTGTTTTATTATTTAGTATTAAATGTTTTTGTTTTGTTGAAATAAAACCTGATGTATAAAAATATTTAATTGTTTTATGTTTGTTTCCAGAAATACTAATAAACTTTTTTAGATGAAAATTTCGACTTTCAAAAAGAAAATTCTGCTTCAAAAAGTTATAAAGTGTAAGTTTTATTTGTAAAAAATTCAGACTTGTCATATTTTTAAAGTTTCTTCAAAATGTTTAGTAAAACATTGAGCAATTTAAATTTTGAACCTATGTTAAAACTATGAATAACATATTATATTATATATTAGTATTTTTACTTTGTAGAAGATTAAAACTTAAAATGCATAGAACAAATTATACCTCAACATAAATTAAAAGTTGTTTTAACCTTTCAAATGTTTTTCCTTGAACTTTTTTTTGACTTGATTTCAGTTTAAGGAATGTTAGAGTTAATTTTTAATGTAATTCAAATCAGTAAAAGTAGAAATACAATTAATGTTAAATTACTGGTTGAACAGAAATTAGCAGTTGTTTTACTTAATTTATTTGTTTAATTAGACTAAAATTATTTTACTATTTCGAACAAAAAAAAAAAGAATATTATTACTATTATTATTATTGTTGTTGTTATTGTTGTTGTTGTATTTTTAGGTATTCTAGGTTTATTAACAATAATTTTTTCAGTTTAATGCCCTTAATACTCTATTTTAAAATTTTGTAATCGACAAATTTCTTATTATTATGTTAGTTTTTGGCCACTTGACTGGATTATTGTGTGTATTCAAAAACCTGCAACTAGTTTGCACATATCAAAACAAGACTATTAACAACAAGATGTAAATTTATAATGATCAAGTTTTAATTATTATTGTTTTTTTTGTTGTATGTTTGGGTAAGGTGGGTTAGGGTGAAATGTATAGATTTTAAAAATAAATTATTTAAATTAAAAAAGTCTTGTTAAGATATATGCAAATTAGTTGCAGGTTTTTAATGTACTTGAATTTTTTGCATTAAATTGTACATAACATTATTTTTCTTGTAAGCATACTTTGATAAAAGAAAAAACCTTACGGCTAAAAAAAACGAAACGAAATGTGATACTTATTCAGTAATAACTTATAATGAAAAAAGGTACTGCAATCTTTCTCTAGCTGCATAAGCGATACACACATGTAAGTCTGTTGAATTTTTATATAGATAGAGCAGTATACTTCCGTAAACGATTTGTCAATTTCAAATGAGAACTTTGACAAATAACAATGTATTTTAAACAACTTTTTTTCGGTGCATAACTTATTTAAAAAATATAACAATACACATATCATTTTTTCTTAAATACTTTTTACAATTATTTGAGTACTTTCGAAGTAAGTCTTGTCAAAAATTGTACCTTACTAAATTAAACTGAATTGAACTTGAAACAAAACTATACTGCAGTTTAAAGTTAAAAACAAAATGACGTAATATTCAAGTGTAAAAATTAAATAATTATTTCTAATAATAAAGAACTTTGCTGTACTAATAAAACTTGTTAGATTAAAATCAAACAAATATAAACCAGGGATAAAAAATAAAAATAAAACCACACTTTTTCAAAATTTTTTGAGAAACCTATCACTTTAAAATTACTTAATATAAGGATTAAAAAGTCTAGTTTGGTATGCCAGCTTTTTCTGCTTACATAAACTAGGTCTTTAAGATTGAATGCATAAGGTTTCTAGAATATGAAACTGAAAAGAGTTCTCCGCTCATACTAAAACTGAAAAGTTCTCTTCTTTATAATTTCTTGCACACTCATGATTGTTCAACAAATGTTGTCACTAAATTTAAAGTTATTTATAAACTCTAAAATGCCCTCAATGCCACAAGCATTGTTGGTTCAGTGGTAGAATTCTCGCCTGCCACGCGGGAGGCCCGGGTTCGATTCCCGGACAATGCATTTTTAGGAAAATAATTTGAATTAAAGTTACTATTAACCATAAGACACGAAAAATTGTTTTTAAATATATTAGTTTAGGACTAAGTGTGTTAAAAACTCTTTCTAATTAATTTTAAACTAAAATTATTTTTGTTTTTAAATCTGTAACACCAATGTGTCATTTTCCCAAACAATATCCATTGAATACAGTTTAAATGGTTCATATGTTATTCAATTTTAAAAGCTAAAGTTTTTTTAAATAAATTAACTAAGAAGTAAATGTATTGCGACAAAATACAATTTTCAGGGCTGTTATTAATTGATAAAAAGGTGCGCCCATCGTGGGGCTCGAACCCACGACCGTTGGATTAAAAGTAAACGCTCTACCGACTGAGCTAGCCGGGCACGTATGAGACTAACTATATACAGTTTATATAGCCTCTGTGACGATGTAATGACGTAACAATATTTTAATGACTTCAAAAATGGGCTCGTCCGGGATTTGAACCCGGGACCTCTCGCACCCAAAGCGAGAATCATACCCCTAGACCAACGAGCCGCTTATCTGACTTTGTCTTTTTCGGTTTTTATTCATGTTACGTGTATTATGACGCAATATAGAAGATGTTGTTGTGGTGTTTGTTAAAACTGCGTTTTATAGTTATTAAAAATCTGTTTTTAGTTTAAATTTAACTAATGCAGTACACGGTACAACTTATATTGTTTACTTAAAACTCCAAGTTTAAGATTTTAAAATAGTATTTGTGTGTACCAAATAATTATTTTCTGTGTAACTTTAAACAAAAATAAAACTTTGCATTTTAATTTTGCTAAAGATATATAAATATTAAATAATTTGGTCTAGTAATTACTAGTTTAATACTTGAATGCAAGACATGAAAGGTCTTAAATGTCTTAAATTACGTTTCTGTTCACATTAGAAATTAGATTAATAAGCAAAAGTTACAGTTACAAAATTTATTTATGGTTTTTAACTTACTAGAACAAAATTATTAGTTATAGACAAATTTAAGAAATGATTGATATTGGAAATAAATGAGTTATGTACATATTAAATTTTTTATTGACTTTAGTAATAATTTTTTATACTTTCGAAACTCCTGTGCAATTAAAAAAAAGGTTATAAAAATAGTATCAGTAAGTTATCAACAAGTATCAATAATTATCAATAAGGTCTATTTTTAGTTTAAAGTAAAGTATAAGTTAAGAAGCTGTGTTGAATATTGTAAAATTATTGAAAAGATACTGTAAAGCTACTTTAAATATGTTTTTTTATAAAAAAAGTTTAGATGATAACAAAAAGTTTTATATAATATGATATACTTTCTGATTCAAATCGAAAATTTACTACTGAACATGTGAAAATTGTTAAAATTCCAGGTTTTTCCAGGTTTTTTTTTATAAATTTCCCAAATTCCAGGTTTTTTAACCTGTTTTATCAAATTCCAGGTTTTTCCAGGATTCCAGGTAAAGTGGCAACCCTGTATATATCTATATTTGGGCTTCCACAAAGTCAGGAAAAAATAGGGATTAAAAAAAAAAAACAGGAATTTTAACAAAATTTGAAAAAACATCAGATATAATAAGTTCAAATTTACAAAACTCCTTATTTTCCAAAGCCTTGTAAAAAAATAATTAAATATCTTTTAAAGTCATACAAAAATTGCAAAATTTACCTAGAAAATTACTAAATTCCAAATTATTACTAAAGTGAATAAAAAATTTAATATGTACATAACTCATTTATTTCCAATGTCAATCATTTCTTAAATTTGTCTATAACTAATAATTTTGTTCTAGTAAGTTAAAAACCATAAATAAATTTTGTAACTGTAACTTTTGCTTATTAATCTAATTTCTAATGTGAACAGAAACGTAATTTAAGACATTTAAGACCTTTCATGTCTTGCATTCAAATATTAAACTAGTAATTACTAGACCAAATTATTTAATATTTATATATCTTTAGCAAAATTAAAATGCAAAGTTTTATTTTTGTTTAAAGTTACACAGAAAATAATTATTTGGTACACACAAATACTATTTTAAAATCTTAAACTTGGAGTTTTAAGTAAACAATATAAGTTGTACCGTGTACTGCATTAGTTAAATTTAAACTAAAAACAGATTTTTAATAACTATAAAACGCAGTTTTAACAAACACCACAACAACATCTTCTATATTGCGTCATAATACACGTAACATGAATAAAAACCGAAAAAGACAAAGTCAGATAAGCGGCTCGTTGGTCTAGGGCAGGGGTCGGCAAACTGCGGCCCGCGGGCCAAATGCGGCCCGCAAAAGGTAATTCTGCGGCCCGCGAGCACGTTATTTTTTTGAATGGAATGCGGCCCGCGAAGGAAAATTTTGCGGCCCGCGAGCATGTAAATGTGGCCCGCTGAGCAAAAATATTTTTTAAGTCAAATTTGTTTGATAAAGTAAGTTTTAAGTTCCTGTATAACATTTTGAAACAATTAAAAGACTCTAATGATTTAGCTTAAAAATGTGAAAAAGACAGGTTAGAATTCTATTAGGTTTTATTTTCTTAATTTCATAAAAACTTTCTTCTTACAACAACAAATTATTTTCTGAAAAAGTAGTGCAAAAAGTGCTTTGAATTATTAAGATAGTTATAAAATACCTATTTGGTATAAACTACATTCAAATGTTTTCCGTTTTGTACAAAAGTAATGCATATTAATTAACTAAAATGTCATTTCTTCACAGTTTAGTTTTTTTTAAACGTTTTTTATACCTAAGTTTCTATTACAGATGTTTTATTTCTGAATGTTATATTCTAGTTTATACAAAAAATATTAAGTACCATAATAATATTAATAATAACAATAATTATAATAATGATAAGAAGAAGAGGAAATAAGGTTGATTTGTTTTGGTTTTGTCACCTTTGAGTTTTTATAAGTTTTGTTTGCATTTTCAATTAGTTCCTATGCACACCAATGAACAAAGATGCTCATGTTTCAAACCACTTTATTTAAACTTAACAAGATAAACTTTAGTTTATGCATGATTTTCTAACACTATTGTTTCTGCATGTAATATCTAAGTGTGTACAGACACATTAAAAACAATATATATGACATAAATTTAAAAATTTTTGTTAAGTTTACTGTTTGATTTTCAAACATTGATTTTTGGCAAAGTAAGTTAATTTTTATACTTTGCATACTAATATAAACAATTGCTGTTTTTTTGAACTACCTATTTAATACAAACTAGATTGAGAAATGGTAATATCTTAAGTTTGACATTTTTAATTAAAATAGTTCAAATTCGATCAAATAAACAAATAAAATTGCCACACACTCAAACTATGACTATTTTTAAGACTTTAAATCTCTGGTCAATTTAATCATTTTTCAGTTTTTGGATTAATTAGTTTTTTGTATTGTAAAATATCAGGCTAGTTTTGGTCAATCGTATTGACTTTTTTGCTTTAAAGATAGATAAATTAAATTTATGATGTATGTTTTGTTCATAAACAGTGTTGGTTTGAATTAAAATATATTTTAAATTTTAAGTCTTTCAGCTGATGTAATTTAAATTATTATTTATACTAATTGCATATATATAAGTGTGAAATACTAGTGTCGACAAAAAATCACGAACAAGATTGGAATTTGATAATTAATACTTAAAAAATCTGAAAAAGCCATGAGTTTCAGAACTATCGAAAAAACCTGGAATTTTAAACAATTTTTATATGAAAAGTAATGAAATTTCGATTTGACACAAAAAATCTACCATATAAACATTTTTTATTAAAAAACACATTAATAGTATCTTAACATTGTCTTTTAAATTATACTATTTAAGACAGTTTTTTTACCTTTAACTTAGTTATATATTAAAAATAGAAGTAAAAAGGTGAACTTATAAAAACTTTATATTGGTGCATTGTACCTTTGCTTTTAAAATGTCATTACCTATTGTTGTGCTTTGAGTTGGAACTAAACCTAGATATTATTCTAAAATTTCAAAATTTGTAAAAACACCTGTATTAACTATTAAAAACTCTAAAATTAGCAATATCTGTTGTATCAGTTCTCGCATCATAACAGATTGATTTAAGTCCTAACTTGGTTTTTGCGGTTTTATAATCTTCAGACATTTCCTAAACACGACTTCTTGTTGATTTTGAAGAAATAAACAAAAATATTTTACTAACGCAAAAACTAATTATTTAAACAAATTTTCAACTTTCAATGGTATCTTTTTTTAGTAATTACTTTTGCTACTTTATAAATTGCCTAACAGTTTTTTCTTATCAGTCTGTAGTTACTGTAAATAATTAGGTTCCATATTGAAACTGACTTAAGCGATTTGTTTTTTGTTTTTTTCGTTTTTTGCAATAATTCCAAACTAACGTGTTATAGTTCTTATAGCTCGTCTTATAATTCACATTTGCTCTTTTTAAATGCAATATTTTATTGCGTATAAAGAATTGCTATAATGCTCAATAAAAAATAGGTTTTTCTAATTCATTAATAGTTTAATAATTGTTTATAAATTTGTTAAAAATGTTTAAAAACTTAATTGTCCATTCAAGCTAAATTGAAATATTTTTTTATATATATAATTAATTCACTGTTAATATACTTAGGTATTTTTTTATTTTGTGAACTTTATTTTAAACAGGGTTGCCAAAAAATCAGGCTTGTTTTAAAAAATTTAGCATTCAGATTAGGTTGAAGCTGTTTTAGAAATTTTTATAAAACTCAGGTGTATCTGAAACATTTATTTCAAACACTTTGAATAAATCTTCGAAATCTCAGAATAGTTTTTATGACTGTAGTGTAGTTTACTAATTGTATTTTTACGTCTATTTACTTATTGTGCTTTTTTATAATAATGATATTTTAGTCATGTATTTAAGCTTGATTAACAGAAAGTTTTTAGCTATTTCAACTTTTAGTAAACTTTTAATATAATTCAGATATTTTTTTTTAAATTGGCAACCGTTTAAAAGACTAATTAATTACTAATAAAGTAATTTATTAAAGCATGATGATAATTTTTTTGATTTAGCTTATTTACAGTATAAATAGGTATTAATTTTTATTAATTAACTAACTACTGAATTTTCTAAAGAGTTTAAACTATGTATAACGCAAAAACTATTTTAGAAAGTTAACATTTTTGATACGAAAAGGTGGTTAATAACATAAAAAATGTATAAAAGTGACTCATAAATGTTTTTAAACTCAATTTTTATAGAGAGTAAGGTTGTAAGTAAAATAATAATAGTATTTTATTAAGTTTAACTTATTAATTTCTTAAGAAAGTACATATTTTATTAAGACTAAGTATATTAAACAATGCAAATCATGTAACAATAGATATTTATGTATTAAATAGGCATTCTATATGTAGCTAAAAGTCATTTAAAGTATTTAAGTGAATAAAAGTAAAACTATGTCTTGTTTGAACAAAATAAAAGCCCAAAGATTATTCAAATATCACTAAAACTAAAACTGTGGCCGGCAAGATTTTTAAAACTTCAAATTTGGCCCGCGAGCACCAACTGCCTGCCGACCCCTGGTCTAGGGGTATGATTCTCGCTTTGGGTGCGAGAGGTCCCGGGTTCAAATCCCGGACGAGCCCATTTTTGAAGTCATTAAAATATTGTTACGTCATTACATCGTCACAGAGGCTATATAACCTGTATATAGTTAGTCTCATACGTGCCCGGCTAGCTCAGTCGGTAGAGCGTTGGACTCTTAATCCAACGGTCGTGGGTTCGAGCCCCACGTTGGGCGCACCTTTTTATCAATTAATAACAGCCCTGAAAATTGTATTTTGTCGCAATACATTTACTTCTTAGTTAATTTATTTAAAAAAACTTTAGCTTTTAAAATTGAATAATATATGAACCATTTAAACTGTATTCAATGGATATTGTTTGGGAAAATGACACATTGGTGTTACAGATTTAAAAACAAAAATAATTTTAGTTTAAAATTAATTAGAAAGAGTTTTTAACACACTTAGTCCTAAACTAATATATTTAAAAACAATTTTTCGTGTCTTATGGTTAATAGTAACTTTAATTCAAATAGTTTTCCTAAAAATGCATTGTCCGGGAAATCGAACCCGGGCCTCCCGCGTGGCAGGCGAGAATTCTACCACTGAACCAACAATGCTTGTGGCATTGAGGGCATTTTAGAGTTTATAAATAACTTTAAATTTAGTGACAACATTTGTTGAACAATCATGAGTGTGCAAGAAGTTATAAAGAAGAGAACTTTTCAGTTTTAGTATGAGCGGAGAACTCTTTTCAGTTACATATTCTAGAAACCTTATGCATTCAATCTTAAAGACCTAGTTTATGTAAGCAGAAAAAGCTGGCATACCAAACTAGACTTTTTAATCCTTATATTAAGTAATTTTAAAGTGATAGGTTTCTCAAAAAATTTTGAAAAAGTGTGGTTTTATTTTTATTTTTTATCCCTGGTTTATATTAGTTTGATTTTAATCTAACAAGTTTTATTAGTACAGCAAAGTTCTTTATTATTAGAAATTATTTAATTTTTACACTTGAATATTACGTCATTTTGTTTTTAACTTTAAACTACAGTATAGTTTTATTTTAAGTTCAATTCAGTTTAATATAGTAAGGTACAATTTTTGACAAGACTTACTTCGAAAGTACTCAAATAATTGTAAAAAGTATTTAAGAAAAAATGATATGTGTTTTGTTATATTTTTTAAATAAGTTATGCACCGAAAAAAAGTTGTTTAAAATACATTGTTATTTGTCAAAGTTCTCATTTGAAATTGACAAATCGTTTACGGAAGTATACTGCTCTATCTATATAAAAATTCAACAGACTTACATGTGTGTATCGCTTATGCAGCTAGAGAAAGATTGCAGTACCTTTTTTCATTATAAGTTATTACTGAATAAGTATCACATTTCGTTTCGTTTTTTTTAGCCGTAAGGTTTTTTCTTTTATCAAAGTATGCTTAGAAGAAAAATAATGTTATGTACAATTTAATGCAAAATGTTCAAGTACATCAAAAACCTGCAACTTATTTGCATATATCTAAACAAGACTTTTTTTTAAATTTAAATAATTTATTTTTAAATCTATACATTTAACCCTAACCCACCTTACCCAAACATCTAACAAAAAAAAAGAAAGACACAAACACGAGTAGTTTAAAACATTTTTCTAACAGTTTAAAACATCTTTCTAATAGTTTAAAACATCTTTCTAAAATAACCTTTTCCAAACTTTCCAAAATGCATAAATTAACAGCTACAGCGTGTTTTTCAAATTCAGCTAACTATACAATAAACTGTATCATTACTACGTCATAATTATTTTAAAAATTTTCAAAACCCAAATTTCTGTTTACTATTTTAATAAACTGTAGCTTACTGAGGATTACATGAAACTTTTTATTCTATGCACGAAACAGCTGTCTAAATTATTGTTTTTATATAAATAGATAAATATTTAGCTCCCATTCAGTTTGTCGAGCACTATCGACCAGAACTTTTTATAAAATAATTTATATGTATTTAAGTATATGTATATTCATAATAAAGCTTAAAATGCGTAAATAGAGTTAAAAATTTATTGATGATTTTAGTAAATAATAATGTGATTGATAAAAATATTTTATTTTTAAAACTTCAAATGCAGGCTTAGTTTACTTAAAATCCAAGTAGACTATTGTATTGCATGTAACTACTCAACAATTATTTGTCAGCTACTTACAAACAGTAGATTTAGAATCGCTTGTATATGATTTCATTCACAATTTTCGTTGTGGCCGGTGCTTAAGGCGATTGTCGCGAAATTAATGGACGAGCACATGCTCGAATCCTGCCGACGGCGTTTTTGATCTATTATCATCGAAGCTTATTCATTACTTATAGCAGAAAAAAAAATAACCAAACAACATAAAATAAAATTCAATTAATATTCAAACAAACAGACAATCGAAATACATGGTGCCTGCCACTCAGACCAACTCGGTTTTTTCAAAACTTCCCAGCATCAAATCTTCGCCCATTTCAAAAAAGCTAAACAGGTTCCAACCTCCCCTCAATAACAATAGTAACAACTTTCGAAGGAAAGCAGTGCAGAAAGTCACTCCAATGCAAAAAATTATTGATGCTTCACCGCCTAGAAAGAAACAGTAATTTTGTTATTCATTACTTATACATAAAACAACTTAAATTTTAAGGTTATTTTTTAGAATTTATTCTTTAACATATATTGAGTAGTTATTTATAAATATGTTTTACTGGTTTAGAATATAAGTTGAAAAATAATGTATAGCACAACTAAAGATAATTATAATTTATTTTTTATAAAACTTATAGTTACATAACTAATTAATAGTATAACTTAAATAAATTTACTTATCTCAAGAAGTTATTTTAAATACAATTTAATAGATAACTAAACATTAGATTACGACAATGTACAGGTTTTTTCCGTCAGTAGTTCCCGAATCGCCAGTGAAGACAAACAGCCAATCAGGCAAGCGTTTTGATCAGTCACGTGACAAGTTTTTCGACCAATCAACTCATGAAAAGCCGTCTTTCTACAAACCGGATAAGTTCACCCTGCCTACGTACAACGGACCCAACGGAACTTTCAGAAAGGAAATTAATTTGAGATCCGTCGAGGAACTGCGTAAGTTTTATATTTTGATGTTTTGTTTTGCTGGTTAAAATTTGATTTGACTTCATATTTTATTTAGCATCAAATTTTTCTTTAAAACTTCTTGTAAATTTTATTTATGTTAGTTTTCAGTTGCATTTAAGTATACTTTTATTGAAGTTAAGACATTAGCAGCATTATACCAAGTTAGTATGTACTTGTATGAATATTTTCTAAGTGTTTAGTATCTATGTATTTTAATAAAATTTTATTACTTATTTTTTTGTTTGAGCTGTTCAAACTTTGTTAACCTAAATTAATTTTTCAGCTGAAAAATACCAACAAGTTTTTTCAAACTTTTCAAATTTCAACGCTGTTCAATCTATTGTTAGTTTGTAACAATTATATTTAGCTCATTTAAGTATGTAATTTTTATTAACAATTTTTAGCTAACTTGATTGCAATCTAAGTAATTTAAAGCTAGCAGGCTTCTAACTGAACTAAAATTACTGTCAAAATTTATTATAAAATAATTTATAAATTATTCTATTACATCATTAATAAAAAACATTTTGTTTACTTAACTACTTTAAGCTGCAAATAGTATGAAATAAAATTGTAAGTTATAAAAGTATAAGGTTAACATACAAAATATTTTGAAAACTCAAAGTTTATTTAAAGCTTTTATCTTCGCTTAACTTTAAAGTAAGTCAAAAATGATAAAATTTAGTTCTGCACTCATTTACTTAGATTAAATGATAAACGTCAGACTTTTCTTTTTTTTAAGTTATATTAAAAAAAAACAAGTAACTAAAATAAATGCAACTGTGCAATCTGCTGTTTATTAAAATGTGCACAAAGTTTTTAAATTGTTTATTAAAATGGTTAAAAGCAGTCTTAACTATCTATTTACAAATTATTTATTTTCTTATTTGAAAATGAAAACAACAATTGATAATAAGATTAGTGTTAATAGCATCAAAATATCTATTTAATTGTCTAGTGCTCACAAAACTTTTTACTTAAATTTTACTGTGCACAAGTTTGAACATCATAAGAAATACTGCTTTTTTAAACTGAATTTTCTCTGTCTATAAAATGTAAAGTTTTCTACAGAATTTGTAAGTATTATAATTTATTTTATGAGACAACATGCAAAGAAAAGCTGTGTCCAACATGAATTTATATGTTAATTATTTCTATCCATAGATATGTATCTTATGTATAAGAATATATAGTTTTTACATTACTTTCGTTATTATTTTAACTTATCAGTAATATCTTGCAGTTAATCTATGTAGTATTATTGCATATTTAGTAAATTTGTCTATATTGTAATATTGATTGTAAACTTGTCTTAAATTGAAAAGGAATTTTTAATAAATTACTATGATAAAACTAAACCTTAAAGCAACAACAGTTTTAGCATTATGATATAACCTTACTTAAGATATTTATGAGTTGAGTATTAATGTAAGTTTAGTATTAAGAGTTTTATTTTACTAAAATTTTAAAATTAGAGATAATAACATGGAAGCATTAAAAGAAATAATTACTCAAAAGTCCAATTACTAATAAAGAGAGTCAATATAAAGTTAAGAAAATTTTTAAGTCAGTTGCTGTAATTGATAGCTTATTTATACTGTGGTTTAAATACTTGTTGTATTTATTTAAAACATAACACGGTTTATTTAAACAATGTATCCCATTTAATTTTAATTAAAAATGATAATTTAGTTTTACACCGATTGTGAAAATAATATGACTTTTAAAATGTAATAAACATGTCAGAAGTGGGATTCGAACCCACGCCCACAATTGTGGACCAGAACACTCATCATCGCATTGCGATGAAGCATTATGCTTGAGTCTGGCGCCTTAGACCACTCGGCCATCCTGACTTGTGATAAAATGAGTGAAGTAGCGTATATATAGTATGACGTAACAATGCGACGTTTAAATAAATCAACTACCAATAAATAAAACAACTTTGGTCTGTTTAACATGATTAAATTTGCAATCTTAATCAATATAATATTTTTTTTAGGTATTTGATACAGTAGTGTATAGAGACGAGCCGTTCGTTGTTTGTGCTCCGACTGGTTCAGGTAACAATATTGTATTTATATTAAAGTTTTTAGTTTGTAATACTTATGTATATATATAATATATTTATTACATACATATATATATATATTTAATTATATAATAAACAATATTTTTATACAGATATTTTGTATATGAGATATTTTTATTTCATATATACCTCAGTAAAGCTTTAATTGTTTAAACATGTTTTGCAAAAATTTATAGTTTAAAATTTTTATAAATATTATGACGTAGTAATAATGACGGTTTTTATGCATTAAGTTGATTTTTCAAAATACGCTGATTTTAATTTTGTTATTGGTTTAAGAATTTGTGCTTTTTGAAAAAGTTTTAGCAATTGCTCTTAAACATGTTTAATAACCTAAAGTTTTACTGAGGAATATATGAGATATAAATATCTCATATACGACACAGCTGTATAAAACTGTTGTTTATTATATATTTAAATAAATATCTAGCTCAATATAACTTGTCGAGCACTATTAGTAGTATGTATATTTATTAGTTTTATTTAGTTCCAGGTAAGTTTATATACTTACGTTAATTTTTCAATATTTAATATGTTTATTATTTTATTTCAGGTAAAACTGTTCTGTTTGAACTCGCAATAATCAGGCTGCTTATGACAAGCAAACAAGAAAATTCCAACAAGAACAAAATCATTTACAGTTGGTATAATTTTTTTTGTTGTTGAAGTAGTTGGTTTTGGTTTGTTTCTGGTGGTTATTATTGTAGATCGTTTAGTAGATATTAAATACCTTTGGTTAGTTAAATTTTGTTTTGAACTGTAATGACTATAAAATTCAAACTAAAGTAAAACAGCCAATAGAAGTTTTTAATTAATCAATAAAACATTTTATAAGTTCACTAAAGTAAACTACTAACGAACATAAAAAATGTTAGATACTTCTACTGGTTTTTTGAAATCATAAAAAGAATCTAACATTTCAAATTACTTTAGGTAAAATTTATAAATTAAGTATTATAATCTGTATTTTAAACTTTAAAGGATCATGACATAAAATGTATTAAACTTAGTTTAAAATTTAAAGATCAAAATAAAATGTTTGTAAAAGTTTAAAAGGTTCTTGAGTCATAAAATTAATTTTTAGTTAAACTAGTTAAATTGAAACAGCTGGTTTCAGATTAATAAAAAAAAATTTAGGCCAATGAAGCGTAATATAATAAAACTTTTTTATTTAAAATTAATTTTACTTTACCCTAAAGTTATTTAATAAAATTGTTTATCAACATCCAGTCTGGTATTTCATTTTATTTTTCATAAAGTAGGTTTGAAAATATAAATTAATGACAACAATACTACTTACAACAACAAATTATTAAAGATTGTAGAATTAATTAAAAAAATAAATAATGTTAACGTTTTAGTGGCGCCTGTGAAAGCTTTGTGTAGTGAGCGATACGAAGATTGGAAGTTGAAATTTCAACCGTTGGGACTCAATTGCTTGGAAATGACTGGAGACACTGATGTTGAAAATTTGTGGCAAATGCAGAAAGCCGACATAATACTAACAACACCCGTTTGTTTGTTAATTAATCAATAATTAATGTTTGTTAATTAATGAATAGATGTTGAAATGAATTAGTGTTACTATATAACGATAGAAGTTTTTGATTATTATACGTTAAAATATTTTAATGATGATATAAAACTGTTTTATGTTAAACTCAAGTCAAGCCTGCATATTTATTAATGGAAGTTAAACCATCTGTCAATGAATAACTTCATTTACTAGTTTTAACAAGTACGGTAAAAGAAGTGCATGCGTTGGCCCGGGTCTAAATAATTCTGGACTAAAATGGTCTTTTTACAGGAAAAATGGGACAGCATGACGCGGAGATGGCGGGAAAACACGTCGTTCGTGAAACAAGTCTCCCTCTTTCTCGTAGACGAAGCTCACTTGTTGAATGACGAAACCAGGGGCGCTACTATGGAGGTTGAAAATTGTTAAACATAAAATTTAAAACACGTGTATATATTTTGTTGACTCGCTAAACGACGGAACCAGGGGCGTGTTCTGCTGTATTTATTATTCAGCTAATAAATATTAAAGGTAGTCTGGACAACAATAAGTTGATCTGTTTGTATATTTATTTAAAGTCTAATAATATTACAGGCAGTGATAAGTAGAATGAAGACGGTTAGGACGGTGTTTAAAGAAATGAAGTTGAGATTTGTTGCAGTTAGCGCCACAATACCCAATACACAAGATATCGCAGAGTGGCTTGGAAGTAAACAAAATCCCGCCATCAAATTCAAGTATAAATTAGTTTTAATTAATATTAAAATAACAAACAAAATACTTCACCATACATTTAAATCCAAGACAACCAACGACTGGTTTCGTTTTATTCAGTTTTTATCAGTAAAAATACTGATAATAAATTTTATGCTATTAATAACTGTTAGGTTCGAGTTTATTTTAATGTAAACTAAATTTGTAAAAATTTAAAATAAATGAGTTTGAAAAGACCCCACATAACCAGGGTTGCCACTCGGTCAGGAAAAGTCAGGTAAAATTTTAAAAAATGACAAAAGTCATGAAAAAATGGGGGGTTTTGAAAAAAAGTCAGGAAATTTGATAATATTTAAAAAAAAAGTCAAATTTTGTTAGTTTAAATTTACAAAATTTCTTGTTTTCCAAACCCTTCAAATGGTAAATATTAATTAAAAGTCCTTTAAAGTCAGAAAAAAATTGCAAAATTTTCCTATAAATTTACAAAAGTATTTAATTGTATTTCCAATGCCTCCATCTGGTATGAATTAGTAAAATATCCTTTACAAAACTGCAAAAAATTTCTATTAACATAACGAACAAGTACCCTACTTGAACAAGCAGATTTTGTAAGCTTTTTAGTATTGATGATCTGTAGCAAGGACACTTCCATAGTGAAACTGTGATATATACACAAAAGTTTATCTAGCACAATTTTAAAATCAAAGTGATTTTTGTTTAAGTAAATAATTGAGTTCTTTATAACTAAGCAGTTAGTTTAGTATTTTATGTAACAAGTTAATGTGTATACTTTACCTCTTTATAATTTTTTCAAAGTTGTTTAAATTCATAAAATAAGTTATAAGAGAGGTATATGCCAAGATTATGTTTACTTATTTTTTGTATTTTTTGTAGAGTACCTTAAGTTTTTAAAGTAAATAAGAGTATATTTATTTGTTACAAATTTTATACTAAATGATAAGAGGAAATATTTTATACATAAAAGTAAAAATAAATGAGTGCTAAAAGAAAAGAAATGAAGCCCACAAGTTGTGGCTTGATTTAGAGAAAAGATTCTCTTCAACAAGTGTAGGGGCAGCAGATAAGAGCGATTTAAATAAAATGAGGCAAATGGTTTTAACTGCAAATAAAATGAAGCGGAATGCAGTTCAGATGAAGGAAACCATTTAATTTTAATAGATGAAGAGGTTGAAGTGCTAATAAAAAACGGAGAAAATAAATTTTAGTACATCATTTAAAAAAACAGTATTTGATTAAGTTCTTTATTGTTTTAATGTTTTAACTGTAAAAGTTTGTTATTGTTTTAAGATTTGAGTTGTGAAAGTTCCTTATTGATTTAAGGTTTTAATTGTAAAAGTTCCTTATATGTTGTTTTGTTTATTTAGATACATTTATACTAGGAAATTCTAAAAAAATTGTGTTCTTTATTGTTTTAAGGTTTCAACTGTAAAAATTTGTTATTGTTTTAAGATTTTAGTTGTGAAAGTTCGTTATTTATTCAAGGTTTTAATTGTAAAAGTTCCTTGTATGTCGTTTGTTTATCTAGTTACATTTATGCTAGGAAATGCTAAAAAAATTGTGTCTTTTTTCAGACAAGCTGTGTTTATAAGGTAATAATACAAGTATTTTGCTGATAGAGCTGTTTATTACAAACATCAATCACACACAAATGGTTTAAGTGAACTGGAAGTTTGATGATGAAATTCAGCAAAAAAACTGTTGTTTTTAACCTGTATTAAAATTAGATTGAAAGCTTTATATAATTTCAAGTGTTAGAATATGTATTTTAGAATAAGTTTAATTTAAGAGTTTAACTTAGAAAAGTCAGGAAAATTTTAGTAAAAATTCAGGAAAAAGTCAGTAAAAGTCAGGAAATTTTTCTCAGCTTGATCAGTGGCAACCATGCATAACTAATACAAATTTTAATTGTAATTGTGTAAAAATGTATACAATTTAAAGTTGTTTTTGATAATTTATTAAAAATATTATAGCATGGATGAAACGTACAGACCGGTGCAATTGAGAAAAGTTGTGTTGGGATATCCGAAGCACAACTACAAAACTGCCCTATTCAAATTTGACATTAACCTCAACTACAAGCTAGTAAATGTCATCCAAACTTATTCTGAAGACAAACCTACTTTAATTGTTAGTCTAAATTAAAAGCATATATGCTAGTATATCATGCATAGTATTGATTTATTTTAAACGTAATAAGAAACATTGCGTATAAAACTTTATATTAAGTGGGTAGGTGTCAAAAATGCACGAAGGGACACTTTTGCACGAATTGATTAATTTTAATTAATTAATTTTTAAATTTTTTTTACTATCACTATTACCCCAAACCCTTACATTTGGTCGGGAACTTAGAAAATATTTAATTCTTATTTCTTTTAAACAATAACTGTTTACCCTATTTAATTCTTTTTTTTATAAACTATAACTGTTAACCCTTACTCTTGGTCGGTAACTTAAAAAAATATTCAGTTATTATTTCTTTTAAACTATCACTGTTAACCCTTACCCTAGGCCAGTAACTTTTTTTTCTTCTTCATTTTATTATTAATTTATCTTTTTTTACTATAACTGTTACCCTTAACATTACCCTTGGTTGGTTTTCAAGTAATATTATTGTTTTTATTAATAAATCGTTTTTTTTTACTATCACTATTACCCCTTACCCTTGGTCGGTTTTCTATTTTGTTATTATTTTTTACCATCGTGCAAAATTATCACTTGTGCAAAATTGACCGTTCGTGCAAAAATGTCTTCGTGCAAATTTAACCCGTCCCCATAATTTAAGTAGTAGCAGGGTTCGTGCGCGTCAGGCTAAGACAGGCTAAATCAGTTTTTTATTTAAAAATTTGAGAATCTCAGTTTTTCTCAGTTCAAATGCTTGAAAATTTTTGATGAAAAAAATTTGAGAAATCTTTTTAAGATCAAATTGAGATGTGAATTTATTTCTAAAAATATATTTAGTTTTTAAAGACAAAATCAGTCAGTATCTGTAAAAATAAATGCTTAAAATGTTTTAATCTTCATTATTTCATTAATCAGAAATTTTGAGTAGATTATATCCGTCATAATTATGAAAATTCATTAAGAAAAGAGTTTAGTTTAACAACTTAGCTGTTTGTTTGAATTTGTTTACATCAGCTAAGTTTTTCAGAGCTTAATTGGTTAAACTTTTTTAATTTCCAATTTAAAGGTATTATACCAAATACTTTTTAGATTAAAACTCTTAGCAGTTTATTCATATATTTTACTGTTTGTTTAAAGTTATTAGAGATATTCACAACACTAAAACTTAGCTTTAACATATAAGTACTAAGTTTTGTGGGAGTACAAATTTTAGGTACAATTCATTTTTCTATACAAGAACAAAATATTAAAGTTTTTTTTTTTAAATTAATTGTAAGCTTTGTAAATCTGATATGTAATCAAAAATCACTATATTTATTAAGAGTTTAGAATTTATATTTATTTATCAATTTTAAGTATTAATCAAAATACTAGAAAAAATTTTTTTCACTTATTTTAATACTTGTGTAAGCGTTTCATTTTAAATTTTAATAAAACACGACAATTCACGTTGTTTTATTATAAATTTTCTGGTTATAATGTTTTTACTTAGTGCTTTATTAAATTGAACAATTGTGTTAAGTAATATATATTTAATTTTTACACTAGTAATAAATTAGATATAACACTTATTTTAAAACTTATCACTGAATTTGTTATGTTAAGGGCATAGGGGGTAATCACCTTTTTTACAATTTAGTCTTAATTTATTGAGTTGTAATTAAGCTATGAGTTACTTTTTGCAGATTTTTAAAGCTAAAAATATTTTTGAGATAAAGCTGGTTGAAGTCGGAGACTACAATAGTACTAATCAAGACCCCCCAATACCTAAAATAACTTCTAAAGAGGATTTTCGTTAATTTGAAAAATGTCATGCTAAATTGGTCTCAGTCAGGCTAAGTGAAAAAAAAAATCGCGCACGAACCCTGGTGTTTGTAATCGAGTACCGACTATAATGTTGAGATATATTATATTTCACTTAAGAAATTATATTAGAATGAAATAAATTAAAAAAGTTAGAGATAGAACTAAGTTATTTTAACTTACAAAACTATCAACAAATTGATATACTTAGTTTAATGGTATATCAGTTAAAATTTTGGCTTTTATAAACTCATAAGTTAATAGTTATGCATCGTGACGTAATAATCAGTTTTATATTTACAATAATCATCCTTTCATCGTGAGCCTGGCTAGCTCAGTCGGTAGAGCGTTGGACTTTTAATCCAACGGTCAGGGGTTCAAGTCCCCTGTCAGGCTTCCTTTTTTCTTTTAAAACATTGAATAAATTAATTGTTATTCAAACCTCATTAAAGTTTCAAAATTAACGAAAATATTATGTTGTAGTTAGCTCTATTTGTATTTGATTCATCATAATCAACAAAATTTTAATCAAATTTATATGATTAATGACACGAAAAAAAAGTATTTGTTAAAATGTAAATTTAACTGGTATAAATTTATTAGGTAACTTATGTAAAATTATCTATGTGTATTAAGACATATTAGAATTGTTATTTTATTTTAAATATCTTTATACATTGGAAATAACTTATAAAACAAAATGAAATAAGAACAAATTAAACCATTTAGCTGTAACTACAAACTAATCAATTTTAAAAAAATGAAAACAATAAGTGCTACTTAACTTTTAACTCCAATAAAATTTGTTTAGCTGTTTAAATTAACACCTTACTTTTTGTTACTATTTTTTTTCACAATAGTTACAGTATAAATCTTTATTAGAACTAATCAATATGAATATCTAAAAAGAAAGTATTTCTATTTTTGTAAAGTAACATTACAATTATTTTCAAATATTTAATTTTCAACATATCAAACAAAATTTTTAATGAATTGTTTTAAAACAAAAAGTCTACTATATTTTAGAATTTTTTTAATTTTTATCAAATTAAATATAAGCGCAATTAAATGTTTACACCCATAAAAAGTTTTTAGTATGTAAGTTTTTTAAATAAATATATTAAATAACTTACAATATTTATATATATGAATATATAGTTAGACAAAAGTGTTATTAAAACTTTATCATATATTAGATAATTCTACAAGAAAACGGGTTGTGAAACACTATTAATTTTAAACCAAAACATAAGTTTAATAAAATTAACTTAACCTTAAGACTTTACAGTTGTATGATAAACAGTGTTTTTATGAAAATAATTCATTTTGGTATCGTTGCGTCATAATACGCCAGTCAGAAATATAATACTGAGGAATGCATGCTAGACGTGTGGCCGGTTAGCTCAGTTGGTTAGAGCGTCGTGTTAATAACGCGAATGTCGCGGGTTCGACCCCCGTACTGGCCACACTTTTTCCTCGTTAGTATAGTGGTGAGTATTCCCGCCTGTCACGCGGGCGACCGGGGATTCGATTCCCCGACGGGAGTTTTTTGCATACTTAATATATTAGAATCAGTATTGTTATCCACTAATTATTTAATAACAAAAACTATGAATTTATTCTTTCAAATCAAAACATATAATAACAAAAATTATAGTAACATAATGTATAAAAATTATCTTTTTAATTTATCTAATATTTTTCTAACAAGTGTTAGTAGACTAAAGAACATTTTCAAATATATGAAGTAAATAGTGAGGTATTTCAACAAGTCTTCGTGGCGCAATCGGTTAGTGCGTTCGACTGTTAATCGAAAGGTTGGTGGTTCGAGCCCACCCGAGGACGTTCTTTTATTTGTTCAATATTGAAGAGTGTGCAAAATTTTTACACTGCGCGTGTTTTCTCACTTTCACATTTTTACAACAGTTTTAAGTTATTTTAAACATCCGATTATTTACATTCAGGTTCTGTCTTTATATTTATACATAAGAATTTTTAATCTTTTTTGTTCTTCAAAAAGTTCGTTTTAAATTACTAATTAACCTTCAATCAGGGTTGCCACTCGGTCAGGAAATCAGGAAAAGTCAGGAAAAATTAAAAGAAATGACAAAAGTTAGGAAAAGTCAGGAAATTTAAAAAAAAAAAAGAAAAAAAGTCAGATTTTGTCAGTTTAAATTTACAAAATTCCTTGTTTTCCGAAGCTTTCAAATGGTAAAAATTAATTAAAAGTCAGATAAAAATTCCAAAATTTTCCTAGAAATTTACAAAAATAGTTAATTTTGTTTCCAATGCCTTCACCTGGTATAAATTAGTAATATATCCTTAACAAAACTGCAAAAATTTTCTATTAACATATTGAACAAGTACCCTCTTTGAACAAGTAGATTTTGTAAGCTTTTTAGTATTGATGATCTGTAGCAAGGACACTCCCATAGTGAAACTGTGATATATACACAAAAGTTTATCTAGCATAGTTTTAGAATAAAAGTCTTTTTTGTTTAAATAATTAAATTCTTTATAACTAAGCAGTTAGTTTAGTATTTCATGTAACAAGTTAATGTGTATACTTTACCTCTTTATAATTTTTTCAAAGTTGTTTAAATTTATAAATTAAGTTATAAAAGAGGTATATGCCAATATTAAGTTTACTTATTATTTCTATTTTTTTAGAGTAACTTAAATTTTTAAAGTAAATAAGAGTATATTTATTTGTTACAAGTTTTATACTAAATGACAAGAGGAAATATTTTATACAACAGATATAGTTTACTTTTTTTTTTACAGTTACTTAAATATATTCTTTTTCAATTGATTTTTAATTTAAGGATTTTATATAAAATAGTTTGGGTAGTATTTTATTAAACTAAGTGAATTATTTATATAAGTAAAAATAATTTAGAAAAGTCAGGAAAATTTTGGTGAAAAGTCAGGAAATTTTTCTCAGCTTGATCAGTGGCAACCATGTTCAATACAAACTCATTATTAAGTAACTAATGAATTTAACCTTTCAAGAATTTATTTTACAAACTAAGTTTCGGTCAAAGACCTCGTCAGTGCTTAAATAAATATAAAAAGATATGTAACAGTCATAGAAAATAGCATTTAAACAATTGAATTAAAATAAAAACAAATTTTTGCTCAAAATTTTTACTTAAAAATCTAAACAAATTAAATTTTGATATTAAGATTGAATTTAAGGTAAAGTTTAGATTTTAGTTAAGATTAAAATCAATATAACAACAATGATAATTTTAAAAGCTGTATGTATCTTTCTCTTTTCTTCTACTTAATTTTCAAAGTAGACATTGCTTTAGAAAAAATGTAGTAAATGAAGTGAATTTAAAGTTGAGATGCATTTTAACGTAGTTTATTTTAATGGTGACGTAACTATTGAAAATTTAAAGAATCTTTTGCTTGTAATAGCTGTTAAAATTTGAAACTCCGCCCGATGCTTTATATAAAAATTTAAAGTTATAACTAATTTTTACCTAAAAACAAAACAAGTTAAATATTATATTAAGATTGAATTTGTGGTTAAGTTAAAACTTTAGTTAAGCTTCAAAATTAAAGAACAACACAAATACTAATAAACATATGTATGTAGCTTTCTATTTTCTTCGAGTTGATTCTCTAAGTAAATATTGCTTAAATAAAATGTAGTGAGCTTAAGTTAAGATGCATTTTAATCAAGCAAAATTTATTGTGACTTAACTATTGAAAATTTAATTAATTTTTTACTTATTATAGTAACGAAAACTTGAAATTTTGTTTAAATGATTTTTATAAAAACACTTTTAGTTTCAAGAAAATAATAGCTACACATTTTGTGTATAAATTTTTGTGTAGCTAACTTTACGCACTTTGTAATTTTAACTTTACCACATCTTTGACCGAAACTTAGTTTGTAAAATAAATTCTTGAAAGGATAAATTCATTAGTTACTTCATGAGTTTGTATTGAAGCTTAACTAGTAATTTAAAACGAACTTTTTGAAAAAGATAAAAAAATCTTATGTATAAATAGAAAGACAGAACCTGAATGTAAATAATCGGATGTTTAAAATAACTTAAAACTATTGTAAAAATGTGAAAGTGAGAAAACACGCTCAGTGTAAAAATTTTGCACACTCTTCAATATTGAACAAATAAAAGAACGTCCTCGGGTGGGCTCGAACCACCAACCTTTCGATTAACAGTCGAACGCGCTAACCGATTGCGCCACGAAGACTTGTTGAACTACCTCACTATTTACTTCATATATTTGAAAATGTTCTTTAGTCTACTAACACTTGTTAGAAAAATATTAGATAAATTAAAAAGATAGTTTTTATACATTTTGTTATTATAATTTTTGTTATTATATGTTTTGATTTGAAAGATTAAATTCATAGTTTTTGATATTAAATAATTAGTGGATAACAATACTGATTCTAAAATATTAAGCATACAAAAAACTCCCCGTCGGGGAATCGAATCCCCGGTCGCCCGCGTGACAGGCGGGAATACTCACCACTATACTAACGAGGAAAAAGTGTGGCCAGTACGGGGGTCGAACCCGCGACATTCGCGTTATTAGCACGACGCTCTAACCAACTGAGCTAACCGGCCACACGTCTAGCATGCATTCCTCAGTATTATATTTCTGACTGGCGTATTATGACGCAACAATACCAAAATGAATTATTTTCATAAAAACATTGTTTATCATACAACTGTAAAGTCTTAAGGTTAAGTTAATTTTATTAAACTTATGTTTTGATTTAAAATTAATAGTGTTTCACAACCCGTTTTCTTGTAGAATTATCTAATATATGATAAAGTTTTAATAACACTTTTGTCTAACTATATATTCATATATATAAATTTTGTAAGTTATTTAATATATTTATTTAAAAAACTTACATACTAAAAACTTTTTATGGGTGTAAACATTTAGTTGCGCTTATATTTAATTTGATAAAAATTAAAAAAATTCTAAAATATAGTAGACTTTTTGTTCTTAAACAATTCATTAAAAATTTTGTTTGATATGTTGAAAATTAAATATTTGAAAATAATTGTAATGTTACTTTACGAAAATAGAAATACTTTCTTTTTAGATATTCATATTGATTAGTTCTAATAAAGATTTATACTGTAACTATTGTGAAAAAAAAAATAGTAACAAAAAATAAGGTGTTAATTTAAACCAGCTTAACAAATTTTATTGGAGTTAAAAGTTAAGTAGCACTTATTGTTTTCATTTTTTTAAAATTGATTAGTTTGTAGTTACAGCTAAATGGTTTAATTTGTACTTATTTCATTTTGTTTTATAAGTTATTTCCAATGTATGATGATATTTAAAAAAATTAACAATTCTAATATGTCTTAATACACATAGATAATTTTTCATAAGTTATCTAATAAATTTATACCAGTTAAGTTTACATTTTAACAAATACTTTTTTTTTGTGTCATTTAATCATATAAATTTGATTAAAATTTTGTTGATTATGATGAATCAAATACAAATAGAGCTAACTACAACATAATATTTTCGTTAATTTTGAAACTTTAATGAGGTTTGAATAACAATTAATTTAATCAATGTTTTAAAAGAAAAAAGGAAGCCTGACAGGGGACTTGAACCCCTGACCGTTGGATTAAAAGTCCAACGCTCTACCGACTGAGCTAGCCAGGCTCACGATGAAAGGATGATTATTGTGCATATAAAACTGATAATTACGTCATAATGCATAACTGTTGACTTATGAGTTTATAAAAACCAAAATCTTTACTGATATACCATTAAAATGTGTATATCAATTTGCTGATAGTTTTGTAAGTTAAAATAACTTAGTTCTATTTTTAACTTTTTTAATTTATTTTCATTCTAATATAATTTTTTAACTGAAATATACCATATCTCAACATTATAGTCGGTAATCGATTATAAACACTCAAATTAACGAATTTGCCAATAAACCTGGAAATAAACAAAATGAATAATAACATTATTTCAAATTAAAACAGACCGTAAAACTTGTACTTTTAAAAACCTGTAGGAAATTTATTAAAAATATTTGGCAAACTTGTTGTAAAGGTTACATGTAAAGTAAAGAAAATTCGTTAAAACTCAAAAATTCTATCATATATTAAAAAAAACAAATTTGAAGTAGCTTAACAATTTCTTTTCAATGTTGTTTTACTACTTATGACATTTTTTTTAAACCTTAAACTTAATTTTATACAAAAAAGGAACCAAACAACTTGTTCTTTAAAAAACCTGGAAGATATGAAAAAAACCTTTAAAAATTTTTTAAACCCCTGATTTATGTAAAATTTATATAACCTTTATTTATCTTAAATACTTTTAATTGTTTTTATTTATAGTAAAAAAAAATAAAGAAATTTTAGGATACTTTTATAAATTAAATTTAGTAATCATATTATTTATATTAAAAGTGTTAAATTGAAAACAAATGCTTCTTACAATAAAATTCTGTGTTTCTGTATTTTAAACTATATACTTAAATGCTCATCAGCAAACTTCAGCTTTTTAAGTTGATTTATAAAACTTACTGTGTATACATTTTAATATACACACCTTTGTTTTAATTAAATTTCAAGTTAACTAAATTGTTCAAAATATCTTAATTTATTTTTAATCACGCCAATTAGCGCAATGTTTAATTTGTTTATAATTGTAATTTTTGATTAAACCCCTAAGAAATAAGTTGTACTAATTTATATAAATTTATAGTTTTGTTCAACAAGGAAAGGTGTAGAGCAAGCTGCAAACGTGTTGGCTGAAGATCTCGTATTGAGAATGTCACCCGAAACAAAACATCATCTGTCAACTCAGGCAGGACTCATCAGAAACAACAAGTTTTCAAATTAGTACTTAACTGTATCAAAAATAAATATAAATTTTATTAAACTATTGCTGAGTTTTTAGTTAGTGCCATCGTAAACAGAAGAAAGCATTTTAATATTTCAATTGTAGTAAGCTAAGCTAATAAATTTTATTGCTGAGCTCTTATCCCAAGTTTATCAATATTAAAAATGGTTATTAATTACGACAATTTGAGCCACAACTAAAATATCGATTTCATGTTGTCAGGTTGCGTGAACTAGTTGTATTGGGAGTTGCAATTCATCACGCAGGAGTCGATTTTCACGACAGAAGCATCGTTGAAAAATTATTTTGTACCGGAAACCTACTCGTATTAGGTTTTGATTTGTTCATTTAATGTTATTAAAAAGCTTGGTTATTATTTATGATATGTCAGAAAAGTTCGGCTTTTAATAAATATAATAACTATTAATATGTTTATCGTTAGTATTAACCTAGAGCAAGCCTGAGTAACCTTATTTTAAACAAGCACCTAAACAGTTTAATTTTATTACCAATGACCCATTGAATATTTTTTACAAATCAGTTTGCACGTCAACACTGGCGATGGGTGTGAACTTGCCGGCTCACCTGGTAATAATAAAATCAACTTGTCATTACGTGCAAGGCTGCTTCGAAGAATATTCACAATCAGAAATACTCCAGATGATTGGCAGGGCCGGTAGACCCCAGGTTATATATGTTTGAATTGTTTTTGTTCATTGCAATTTTTTTATTTATTAAATTTTATTATATTCAAATCATTGAAATCAATAGGTTATGTGTAAAAGTTGCAATTTCTACTGACTTTTTCGAATGTCTTAAGTATTTGCTTGTATTATATTTTACACAACGATTTTATTTTATATAATAAATTTATTAAAAAATGTTTCTCAACTTTAATTTTTTTTTTTACAAAATATTCAGTTCGACACAAACGCCACAGCAGTTATAATGACTTCAGATGAGAACAGAGATTTGTACACAAACATGGTCAGTGGAAGTCAGATAATTGAGAGTTCACTTCACAAGTTCGTATTGAAAATAGTTTAAAAAAATTTAGTATTATTTCGCTTCGTCACTGATAACTATACAAATAGAGTGAATAAAAAAAAATCAATAAAAATAGTTTTTCAAACTATAATAATCAAAAAAAAACTTTATATAACAATATTAATGTTTTGTATAAATAGTTTAATGATCTATATAAAATACGTGAGAGCAACTTGGTATGACATCAACATGTTATCTAGTTTGTTGATTTTTTCCTCACAGTAAACAAAATAAACATAATTAGTTTATAGTTTATATACTTTATTTCCCCACAGCAACTTAGTAGAACAATATAAAGCAATTTACTGATTATTTTCCCACAGCAACTTGATAGAGCATTTGAATGCGGAAATTGTTCTGTCGATGATCCAAGACGTCAGCATGGCTCTTGATTGGATCAGATCCACTTTCCTCTACATCAGAATTCAAAAGAACCCCAAACACTACGGTTTGTTACTACAAATTTATCAAAGGCTGTAGAACAAAACCAAAACATAAAGCAACCAATTTAAGTATACATAACCGTTGTCTCAAATAAATTGAAGGCGTACTACAAAAACTAAAATGTTAGAACTCAGAAAAAAATTCAGCGTGTAATTGAATAAATAATCAACAAATATACATAAGCAAAAATAAAAATACATTATAAGAAAAAAAAATAAAGGGTGTAATTATCTTGCAAGAAGATAGAGTACATACTTCAAAACGTAGAACAACACAAATGTTCAAGTATTAGAATAACTTGAGCACAATTTTATATGTAATTTGATGTAATTAAATTAGTTACAATTTATAAGGATATCCTGTTGGATTATCTTGCAAGGAGATAGAAGACCGATTACAGCAAATGTGTATGCGGCATTTGGAACAACTTGAACAAGTCAGTTTAGTTGAAATATCTGAAGATCTTATTATAAAAAGCAGCAACGCCGGTATACTGATGGCCAGGTTTGTATAGTTATATTTTGCTCATTTAAATAACTATTATTATCTTAACAGATTGTTAATTGTTTTAAACTTGTCAAACTGAATAAGAAGTTATTCTTCACTAAAAATCTTTTTATACCTTTCAAATTTTAACATTGAGCTTTAATAAATTTCTATCTATTATTTCTAGATTTTAATCTTGTTTTATAAAATATCCAGTTTTTCTAAATCTGTTTAAATAACGATTAATATTTGTGCTTTAAATGAGTTAAAGGGAAGGTAGAGTTAAGTAGCTCATTGTATTTCATTAGCTTTTATTATATTTCCTAACCTTATTTAAAACTAAGAAAACTAAACAAATTAAATAAGTAGTTTTTGTTCAAGGTACTGCGTAAAGTTTGGAACAATGAAAATTTTTCAGCAGCTGAAGGGAAACGAAAACCTGGAAGACATGGTTTTGTTTGTTTCAAATAAATATCTATTACTCGTTATTTATTACTTTTGCTTAGTAAGGTTTAGAGGAGAGAGAAGATTTAAATATTGTTTTTTTTCTGGAAGACTTGTAACTTTTTTTGTAAATAATTAGTTTTGTTTGTTTTGAGTTGAATAATTTAAGGGCAAGTAAGACAGTGACCTTAACTCCTATTAGTTTTTAACTTGATATAACTATATTATCAAAAATTTATAAATGAAACTTTAATTTGTTTCATTTATTTGGAGTTCTAAGCAAAAAGTGTTGTTATTGTTTATCATAAAATTATTTTATTATATTAATTATACTATTTCAGGTGCGAATTTTATCAGGTTGCGATGAGTTCAATGAAGTTTCAATCCGCCAATCTGACAAAACAGCACTCAATAAAATGAACAAGGATAAAAACAGAATTTGTATAAGGTTATTGTTTTGCTGTTTATAATAAACACGTCCATAAGTTTATTGTATTTTGTTGTTAATAAAAACAAAAGCTTGCATAAGGTTATTGTATTTTGTTGTTAACAAATACAAAAACTTGCATAAGGTTATTGTATTTTGTTGTATTGGTAAAAAAAAATTGATAAAGAGAATATTTAGTAAATTGATGTTTGTTTTGGTATCGTTTTCTGTTAACAGTTATATTTTATCCTAATATTAAAACAGTGAAATTAGTTTATTAAAGTAAATATTTGATAAATAATAAAATTCTGCAGCGTTTACAATCTCATTACACGTGACAGTAATTAATATAGATAATTAATACAAATATTTAGTAAATGGAATTTTTACACGTCTTTGATTCTTTTCGGTAACTGTATTATTTTATCACAACGACAAAACAGTCAAGGTAGATTATGAATGTAAGAATTTAATAAGGACCTTGTACAGTATGCAGTTCTTGTGATCTTACAAAAAAAAAATTACCATTACAATGTAGGTTTCCGATGAATGGCAGAATAAAATCGACGCAAATGAAAGTGAATTGTTTATTGCAAGCCACGCTCTCTTGCATACATATTCAGGAGTTCTCTCTTGCCCAGGACGTTACCAAAATATTCAGGTTTTAATTTATATCATATATGAGATCTTTAAAATGTATGTAATTTTTTTGTGTGGAAGCCGATCGTTTCAAAACTTTAAATTACAGTTGAAAATTTATCAATAGTTTTGTTATGACCAAACTTTTTCGTAAAACTCATTTTATTTACTGTCATATATATATATATTTATATTTATATAGTTTTTAAGTAAAGCTAGTAAAAAATATTAAATAGTTTAAGATTATTACTAAATAAACCAGTAAAGTTTTTTATCACTTCATAGTTTCTAAAACCAGTTTGAATAGTAAGGTTTTTAAAAATCACAATAAAAATGAACAATTTAACTAAATACTTATTATTTGACAGATCAGCCAACAGGTTATCTAAATGTTTGTTGGAAATGCTGATGTTGAAAAACGAGTTCAAAGCTTTTTGCAGCGCAGCAATACTAAGCAAGTGCATCAAATCAAAATTGTGGGAAAATTCAAAGTTTGTTTTATTGTTGACATAAATGTTAAGTTTTAAGATGTAGAGTTTAAGCTGATTTTAAAATTATGTATATATAATTTATTTTGAAAGTAAATTGAGAAAAGTTATTTTTTTATTTAATTTTAAGTTTTTTTTTGGAAGTATATTAAATTTATAGAGCTGAGAGTAATAAAAATAGGCCCGCAACCAGCTAAAATCGGCTATTCGTATTGTGCATAGAAGAGTAATAATAAATAATAAACACAATTATGCAATGAGTTAAACAAACAAATAATAAATTAAAATACTAAAATTAAATACACAATAAAATAAACTAAATATAATAAAGTTAATTTTGCTTCTCATTTTTTCGTCTGCTTAAAGTATTGTTTATCCCTTACTTAAGTCTTTTGTGTACAGTAGATTGCCATTTGGCGCAATCATCTGCAAACAACTTCCACTCATCAGTTCTTATGTTTAAGCTTTTTAGCCGCGCTTCAATACGTCCTTAAAACGTAGTTTTGGTCGACCTCGGTTGCATTTGTCAACGACCAACTCGCCAAAAAACATAGAGTAAAAAATTCTCCCTTCACCCAGTTCACTTCAAATGTTTAAATTTTGGTTATCCAATACTCTTGCAGTCAAACGAGCGAAAGTGCCTAAGGCCTTACCAATACGACTATTTGTCCAAACAAATTAAATTTGTGTCCAATGATGAGTTTAACGCAACATTTGAGCCAAGTTATGCTAAGTTTTTTACATTTTCTGATGTTATTGATGTTGATTGCATGGTGGGAACAAAATGAGAGCTTAAGTTTTTGTTTGAATTATTTTTATTAAAAAAAAAGTTATTTTAAATTTAGTTAGTACTTGGTATTTATCAATTCCAAGTTTAAAAGGTATTATTGATAAACTTTTATTTTTTAATTTGTTAATTTTCTTATACTATCACGGTTACCCCTTACCCTTGGTCGATAACTTTGTTTTCTTATATATTTTATTTATTATAATTTTTTTTATTCTGTGCAAAAATGACCCCTCGTGCAAAAATGTTTTCGTGCATATTTGACTCGTCTCCATTAAATATTATACCAAGGAGCTATCAAGTTTGGTTTTAAAATTTATTTTAATCATTTACATCCATAACCGAATTCGACCAGTAAAGTTTTTCAAAATGAACATTTGTAGTATCGTGCTAAATTAGTTTAAAACCTTGGTAAAATATATTTTTAGTATAGACCACTATAAATACACAAATTGTTAATAATTTACCATATAAAAAATGTATTCAGACCGGGAATCGAACTCGGGCCGCGAATCCTAACCACTAGACGACCTTTTTAAATGCGTAAATCTCTTATATGCTGCATAATGAGCAAGTATGTTAGATATTTAGCTAAAACTTATTGATGTAGGAATGGGTAGTACTTGTTTTTTGATATAGTTGGTTTTGATAAAAGCTTATGTAAGTATTTATTCTATTAGTTACTAAATTATTAATTAATTGTAAAAATTATATTTCATAGCTTTTAAGAAGACATAAGCAGCTAACTAATTATTTGTCATATTTTCATAGGTACATAAAATAAGAAACTAACTATTTTTCATCATCATTTCACAGAAATTTAGTATTGATAACTAAGTACTTTGTTAGCTTTTCACAATCATCTAACACAGGTTATCAACAATTTTATATTTTTGCAGGTAATTAACATTAACCAACAACTATTTTCATCATATTTTCACGGGTACTTATCTATTTATTTCATAATTTCACAGGTACGTTGCAAAGCAGCTGCCGGGCATCGGTTTGACTTTTTCATCAGCTCTGGTCAACGCGGGAATCACTTCCGTGGACAAGTTGGCGGACACGGACCCGCGCGAGATAGAAATGATCACCGGCAAGCGGCCGCCATTCGGCAATAATCTGCGAGACGCGGCCAAGTCGATACCGAATTACGTGATGCAAGTCAACCAAGTATGATTTTTTGGTGTATGATTTTATTGCCAAGTTGGTTTTGACAGCCGAAAATATTTTCGAGATAAATTCTTGCCTGAGTGTATAATGTATTTAAAATAAGTTTTTTGATGATGACAAAAGTTTTTTTTCATCATCAAAAATTTTCTATGAATAAAACACATTTCAACTAGCTTTAAAGTATCTTTTCAATGTTGTTGTACTAATTAACACAGTTTTTTACCTTAAACTTAATTTTTAACTAAAAATAGACCCAAAAACGTGTACTTTCTAAAACCTAGAAGAAATTTCTGAAAAAACCAGTGGCCACCCTGTGTATTACATGTAAATTAATCATATTAATAGCATGTTTTTCAAAGTTCGTCTAAATTGGTTTAGTAAAATATCCTAAATGATAGAGCTGTTTCACAATTTTTTGAGATTTAGTGAGTATCTTATCTTTTTTCCAACTGCAGTTCGCTTAGCTTTTTTCAAAAAAGGCTTAATTTTTCTAATTGCTCTTAAATTTATTCTGGTAATATAAGTTAGAATTTAATTGCGTTCTTGCAAAACTATAGACGTGATAATTTTTTCTTGTAAGCTATTGTCTATAATAGTTCTAAGCAGAGCTTCCATATAATTAATAGTTACCATGTTTATAAAAGCCATAACAAGCACTATTTGGCTCCATACGTATGGCTATTTTGGCAACTATGCCTTTAAGTCAGGGTTTCTCAAGCTTATTTTTATAACGCCCCTCTACAAATTGGTTACCCATTTACTTTTTCAACCCCTTACTTGTTATTACCCCTGATAGTAATCTTTCACTTAAACCTTTTTGGGAAACCCTGTACTAAATACATAATTTTAATACATGACCATCAAGAATATATAACTGTGTTTACCGCGGTTAACGCTAACGTTAACTAGTGGTCTTCTAACGTTCAGTTTTTACATTATATATACTTGTACAGACGGAAAGATATGGAGATGATACGTGTGAGATAGAAGTTTTAATAACTCTGACAAACGCTTCTGATGTGAAAAATATTAAAAGAAACACCTGTCTGCTTTTGATTGGTTGTTACATATTGTTTAATAAATAATATTTGTTGTTCTGATAATCTTCCATAATTCAATAATACAGTTTTTAGTATTTTCGAGAGATTCTGACTTAAAATAAAAATAAACGCGTAATACACAGAATAAATCATTTTATTTTCATCATTAAACTAAACTCAAGTTTTAATAAATGTTTATATATAAAACACTATCAAATTCTTAATTAAACTAAATGATGACTTTGAAAACTCGCATATACTTATACAATTTACAGGCGATTCAGACAACAAGACGATAGCAAAACAGCGAATAAGCGACAATCAGCTGTTGAACTCGCTGAACAACACGTGGAAGAAATGCTACAGAATAAAGAGGAGTCATGCTACAAGCGACGAACTATCAATGAAGCTCATCAGTTCCGATTGGGGTTTGTGTGTATATTCGTTAAAAAATATAAGTATGTCCAGGGTTGCCACTTTATCTGGAAAAACCTGGAGTTTGAGAAATTTTGAAAAAAAAACTGGAAAAAACTGGAATTTTTAACAATTTAAACATGTTAAGTAGTAAAATTTTGATTAGACACATTAATCTATCATAAAAAAAAAGTTGTCATCATCAAATTTTTTTTAATTAAAAAACACATTTAAAGTAGCTTAATAGTATCTTTTCAATGTTTTTATACTATTTAGCACAGTTTCTTACTTTAAACTAAAAATAGACCCAAAAGTGTCCATTTTTAAAAACCTGGAGAAAATTTGAAAAACCTGAAATTTTTTTTGAAAAAACGAGTGGCAACCCTGTTTGTCACTAATATAATATTTAACTGGTGATTGAAAAACAGTTGTTAAGTTTGTCATTCAAGTGTGTGTACAATTAAAAAAGTATTAAAATGGTCTAAAGCAAGGTATTTAAGATGTTTTAACTTTCAGGTTTATGTAAAACTATGTAAAATACAGTTAGCAACAGTTTTAAACATTAAAATGTTATATTTAGTAATTAATGTTTAATGATTAACTGGTATTTACTAAATATTTTAAATTTATTTAAAAATTGAATTTTCATCCTGTAATTTTTTGTCTTTTGTATAAGTTTTTGAGTTTTTACGTTCAACTGTTGACTACAAATTGCGTAAAAAATATCATTCAATTGTTTTTGTAAAAATTCAACTTATTTTTTAAAGTTTTAAGTTAGATTACTTTAAATAACCTTTCTTTCATTTTTATAAAAAACTGTTATCGTAAAATGATATTGTTAGTCTGAGGCTAGTTTTTTCTATCAATATATATAATTAGTATAAATTTGTCATATATGAATAAGTTATTGATTAATATAATCCTGGACTGGATGTTGTATACTGCTAAAATATTTAAAATATTTTAAAATTTTACTATTACAAAATAGTTTAAACCGTAAAATTAAAAATTAAACTTATATACAGTTGGAATAGACATAGAAAGTACTTATACGCCTTACTACTCTGGCCAGCGTAAAATAACGATAGATGTTTCAAAACCAACTAAAACTATCAATAAAAAGACAAACAAGACAACTTCTAATGGTAACAAGTATGTATATTTATTTACTTTATTTGAGTTATATGTTTTTATTGAAAGAGTATGTGTAGAAAGTTTGTCTTAAATGTTAGTAATATATTAAATGTTAGTCTTAATAATATGCTGGCAAAAATTTATTTAACTTAGATAAATTTGAAAATAAAAGCTCACAACAAATACACAAGACAAATTCTTTACTGGGTCATTTTAGTTTTTATAAATACTAAAAACAAAAGGTTTTAAGCAAAGCCTTAATGAAGAACGGCCTTACTCTATAAAACATTTTATATTTTTACAAATGTCTATTTATTTTCTTTTTCTGAACAAATCGTTTCCTATTATTTTTAAGACTTTAATATACCCTAATATAAGTTAGTAAGTGTTTGCATCAGAATTTAAAAACAAAGTAAATATTAAAAAAAAACTACTTTTTAAAACAGCCCTATAAATAAAATCAAACAAATTTAAAAAAAAAGTTGCTATTAACAGTTTAATATATTATAGGTTTATAATTATGTTTCATTATTGTGTTTATTTTGTTATTTATGGTTTTTATTGATTATTGATACAGTTTGTAGAATAAAGAAACATAAAAAATGGGAACGGGTCTAAATTGCAGAAAGATAAAATTGCACGAGGGGACTAAATTGCACGAGAACAAAATTGCACGAAGCCAAATTTGCACCAGGGAACAAAATTGCACGAAGACGATTTTGCACCAAGGATCAATTTTGCACAAGAATAAATAAAAAAACAGAAAAAAAAAGTTACTGACCAAGGGTAAGGGTTAGGGGTAACAGAATAATAAAAAAGTAACTAATGAAAATTAAAAAAAGTAATAATAAAAATTAATAAAAAATTAATTTTTTAAAAAGTTACCGACCGAGGGTTAGGGGTAACAGTGATAGTAAAAAAAATTAAAAAGAAAAAAAAATAAGTAAAAAAGGAATTTTTTTTTTAAGGATAACTTACCGGTTAGGGCTAGGGTTAACAGTGATAGTAAAAAATATAATAATAAACTTAACTCGTGCAAAAGTATCTTTGTGCACTCGTGCAATTTTGTACGCTCGTGCAATTTAGACAGCTACCCATAAAAAATAGCTGTGAACTTTAAATCGTACAAGTTTATCACAATTTTTTTTAATTTGTTTAATTATGATTAATAGAACAAAGAAGCCTTGCAAGCACACTTGTTTCGACAAATACAACTGCGGTCATCAGTGCTGCAAAATTGGTTGTTTATTTATTTCCTTGTTTATTTTACGAAATTAAAACTGTATTTACAAGCATAAATTTTAGGTATAATCAAATTTTTTTTTGTTTTTATACATCGTTGCTGTAAAAGAGCTCCTGATTTATTTTATTTTTTAAATCATTTTAGAACCACAATAAGTTTATTAATTATAATTTTTAATTACAATTAGTTCTTTTGTTGTTATTAATCAGTAAGTTTTAAAGTTATTTGTTTACTTTCGAGACAAATATTAATTTTAAACGTTTAGCTGAAAATTAAGTATTTTGTTCTCTATATATTTATTAATTTTATATAAAAACTAGATATTGAATAATATTTACACAACAGGTTTATATGAATTTGACGAAGGTGGTAAAGAATTTCAAAAGCAAGGTGTTTCAAAAAGAACTCAGGAGGTAAATGATATACTAAATAAATAGTTTTTTATTTGCCATTTTTATTTATTTTCTGAGTTTTTAAAATTCTTTAAAATTATTTGCTCATTTTGTTAGTTAAAAAGTTAAAACTATGGATGATAGAGAACGTATAATATTAAGAAACTTTTACATACTACCAAAAACTAATAATAGTAATAGCAAGAAATCAAACATTTTTATCATAAAATATTAAATGAATTTTAGTGTATATTTATTGAAATAAACAACGAATAAAAAAGCATAATTTAAATTAGAGTAAAGAAAATTCTGTTTTAAATTTTATAGATATTTTACTACTTTTTTCTTGCAGAAAAATAAAGTCAATTTTTAAATAAAAATTATTCCTAAAAATATTTTTAACATTTTTGATTATGTACTACAACTTAAACTATTTAAACTATACTTATTTTGTGGTTTTTTTTTTAAGTTAGTAAATTTAATTATAAATTGAGCTGATGTTATAAGTAATGTAACGTTGTAATAAAGGCAAAAAATGTTAGTTATAAGACAAGTTTAAAAGCAAACAAAATAAGCATGTTTAAAAAACTATCACAATAGTATTTTATGCAAACGAAATCAAACTTTGTGAAGTTTGTTTATTCTCGCTAAAATGTGTCTTCATTCACAAGCCTCGATAGCTCAGTTGGGAGAGCGTCAGACTGAAGATATGAAGGTCCCTGGTTCAATCCCGGGTCGAGGCATACATTTTTTGTATAATTAAATTAAACATACTACATGAAATGTTAATAAGTCTTTCTGAAAACTAACATAATTGTCTTTGAATTTTATATACACATGAATACTTTCTGTTTTAAGTGCAACATTGAATAAAAGAAATGAATTATTTCTCTTCCTGCCCTCACTTTAAAAAACTACACATTATGATCTTAAATATTCTAATGAAAATATATGCCAGTTGTAAAATTAGTCTTTCTCTATTTCTATAACTAACTAATTTATAAGCTACCAAAGTTTAAAAATAATCATATAATTTCTAGGTATAATATAAAATGTCTACAGGCCTTTATTGAAAAAAGCATATGAAGATATCAAAAAAACGTGTTTTTTTATAAAACCTATTTTTTCCTACAGTTTTAAAGCAATCCCTTTAAACTTTTTTATGTTACAATGAACTATTATTATTGAAAAATTTAAAATTTTTCATTAACTAAATACCGTAATGAAAACAGATATTGAAATAAGGTTTTCAACTTTAGATGTAATTAACGATGAAATTTTACCCCATCAAGTATTTGTGTCAAATTTTTTTAACAAACTTACCTATATTTGGAAAGATAGTTTTAATTGTTTTTTCTACAAAAATTAATTAAAAGTTTCTGTTTTAACCAGGGGCGTCGCGTGGGGTGTTGCACTGCCGCAACTGCACCACCTTGAAATTTTGTAAGAAAAAAAAAAGTTTCTATAACGTTTTCGTTACTTTTTAGAACTTTTAATCTCTTTTAAAACTCAAACTTTGAAAACGACCATTTTGCCCACTTCACTGCCGCAAACTCTTAGCTGACTGCCGCAAATGAACTCAAAAAAGCAAAATTTCTTCAAGAATTACCGCAAAATCAATATCTTGCGGTAAGTAAGCTAAGTTGAAAATTCCCTAAAACAGGACATGCTTAAGTATCATCAACAAGCTATTGTAAACAAAAAATAACAAAGCTAGGCTACTGCAAAGGATTAAATTTAAGTTTATGTACCCTCATGATTTTTTAAATTAAGAGATCACTTATATTAAAACGGGACAATAGAAGAACAAAATTGTCATAAATTACACATTTTGAAAAAAAAAGATAAACAACCTAAATCACCAAACTCTTAAAATTTGATTTTCTGTATTTAAGCATAGATAAACTTAACAATAACTGATTATTGTTATCATAAAGTTAATAAAATATTTAATTAAATTTTATTTAAATGTAAAATTTGAGTTCTGAAAAAAATGTTAAGAAGTTTATTATAAACTTAAAGTTTACTTTTACAGAAAAATAATTTAGATTTATATTGAATAAAAATTATTATTATTGAAACATTCACATATTTAAATAAAGTAAATAGCCTAACTTAAAATATTGGTCTGACCCCCAAAAACTTTGATTACTTAGAGTATTTAAACACTTTAGAAAAATTTAGTCTACTTTATATGACTTTTGTTTTAATTTTTTCATAAACAAAGCAAAAATTTTAGAAAAAATTGTTGAAACATAGTTGCTTTGCCTCATAATCAGGACAACTTAGAAATGTTAAAAAAACTCAAGATGACCCAAGATAACTTAAAACAGACCGAATTAGGAAAAAAATTCAGGCTGACTAAAGCAGTTTTAGTTTTTTACTCTGAAAATAACAAGCTTATTCAAAATTAAAAAATAAGTGTTTTACCCCTATGGCCACATGAAAACTAACTAATCAATTTTTACTGCTATAATGGTTACATATTTATAAATTATCTTTAAATTTCTTGAAAAGTTCAACAGCCTCACCAACAAAACTTAAAAAAGGTGAGCTTCTGAGAAAAATACTATCATCAAAATGAAAAACAAATTAAAATTAAATAAAGAAAAGATACCCTTTAAAAACTATTGAATTTTAAACCTCAAACAAAAAAACATTAAATTTAGAAAAAAAGTTAATAAAAATCTTAATAATTGTAAAAAAAATTGTGCAAAATAGTGAGGGGTAAGGGGAGTTGGGGGTTAGGCACTTTTTTACATGTTGTTCTTTTTTTAACTCTTTCAGAGAGCTAATAGTTACTCTTTAATAAACTTGATTAAAATAAATTTTACTTAAAATAAACCTGCAGTTTGTACATAACATTTTTTTTGCTGGTAAACTTTTTAATTTTCTGCCAAGTCTAATAAGATTTTTTTTTGTCAAGTTAAATATTGGTAAAATAACCATTCTTAGTATGATGTTTAATCAAATATTTTTTGAATAAGATTGAGGCAAAAAGAAAACTATTAAAGTTACTGTATTTTTCAATATAATAAACATTTGTTTTGTCTAAATTTTTTCTACTGTTAGTTTAAACTTTAAAGCCTTTTTAAAGATTAATACTCAAAAGTAAGCTAACATTTTTTGAATCTTTTAAATTACTTAATTTTTTTTTATTCCTATACTTACTTTAATTTTCAAAGTATTTACTTTTTTTTAAAGTTATTTTTATTAATTTTTTTTTTTTAATAATTTTTCATTTTTAAACAAAATTTATTCATTTACATAAGCAATTTAATGTAATTGTTAAAGAAAAAAGTTTTTATTTTAGATAAAAAATAATTTTAAAGTAGGGAACTTTTTTTTTTAAATTCTGCAGCACCTAAAAAAATACCACGCGACGCCACTGGTTTTAACATTTCAAGTAAAATCGAAATACTTTTCGAGTACACTAAACTATTAAACTAAAATAAAGTGTATTTAATAATTTAGTATTTAAAATTGAAAACGTGCCGTAACTAAAACTATGTACAAATAAACCATTATGTAAAATTATAACAAAAATGTTTCAGCCCGGGCTCGAACCGGGGACCTTTCGCGTGTGAGGCGAACGTGATAACCACTACACTACTGAAACACTTATTGACAAATGCTAAATTTTGTTTATCAATGTAAATTGACTTTACTGAACGCATTTAAATTATTATGATACATATATTTATAATGGTCTTATGAAACAATAATTATTTATTTTTGAAATTTCGTCGATGTAATGAAAGAAAATTAATACACAAAAAATATTTTTTTGCTAATCGACTTAGGAAATTGTTAAAAGTTGGACTTTATTGTTCGCAGTTTTAAGTTGTTATTCTTTTCAAAAAAAAGGTCAATTAATTTTTGATGACTTTATAAAGGTAAATGTATTTTAATAAACTGTTAATACTTTTTAAGCTTGAATATCCTTTTAATTTTTAAATTTTTTTTTTGTATACTTTAAAGTTATTTAAAAAAATGATAATATCAAGTTTTACTATTTAACCCTTAAATCGATGCTAAAATAAAACTCTTATTAAAATAAATTAGTTTAGGTTCAATAAAAATGCAAATGATAATTTTCTAATAAGTATTTAGACGGTCATTCCTAACAAAGCTATATTTTATCCCAACATTATTCTGAATGAAATATCTCGTGTATATTTGTATGTCAATGAATGCTAAAAATGAAACAACTGTACTAATTTATTACGGTAACTTTCAATTTGAAAATAAAATGTTCGTATGAACTATTGTCTAACAAGACGGATCACTTTTGCACGAGTGACAATTATGCACGAGAGTAAAATAATACCGACTTAGGGTTAGGAATAACAGTGACAGTAAAATATAATTATTAATAAAAAAAGTTTCAACCCTTGCAAAAGTGTTTCTTCGTGCATATCTGATACTTACCCATTGATTAACGAAATCTGATCTAGAGCAAAAAGATTGATTTTAGAAAGTTTTTTATATTTATTTGGAAAGCTTAATTGAAATAAAAAAAACAATTTTCATCAAAAATATAGTGAAAAATATTCTTAGAATTAAGTATTTGAATTCACAGTAAAGATAATACTTTTAATCTATGTTAGTTTAATCTATGTTGTTTTTTTTTAGTTTTTGAAGCAATACGAATATGATCCTCATAGAAATTCAAAATTACCAATGAATCGTGATAATAGCAGAAACTATACTGATTTACACCAGTTTGTTTTCAATTTTTAAATAAAAAAATATTTTATGTACTTAAACCAATTTGCTTATAAGTTTAGTTTTGACTAAGTTTTTATTATTATTTAATTTATTATTTTTTAAAGAAACAAAACAAATAAAAGCGAAGCTGGGTGGGAAAAATTGAACGAATTTTGCCACAACAGATCGATTGTCAACGAATCATTTTTCAACGATGAAAATACTTTTAATGAAAATACTAATGAGGAAGATGTAAAAAGATTCAGGCCGCTGAAAAAATCAAAATTTGAAAGAGAATGTGAACTTTACGAGGTTTTTTATTTTACTTTGATTTTCAAAATAACAAAAAATAAAACTGAGAAAAACAACGTGTTTACTATAATACTTGAACATTGAAATGGTAGAAAAAATAACCAACTTTTAAAACTAATAAAAACTATAGTTCTTCAGCTACTTAGTTGAACTTATACTTGATGTTTTAAGTACGAATAATTAGTTAAAAATCTATAATACTTTAAAATTTAATGATTTAATGTATTGTTATTTCAAGTTCATTGATTTTTTTAATATGAACTGTTAAAAAGGGATATATGGGGGTATCCGTATTCTACACGTAATGATTACAGAACATTTTATATAATATTTTAAATGCATTAAGAATTTATTTTCACTTTTTAAGTAATAATAATATTTTAAGTTAGAAAATAAACTGCTTTTTAATGATAATGGTTTTAAACTTTATTATAAATGTACAAAACAATCAAATAAACATAAAATTATACAAATCTATTACTATTGAAATCATTAACTAATTATAGTAGTTATAAAAAACTTAATAATATTTAGGAACAAATAAACTCTGGTTCGAGAACGACACAAAATAATGAAAATAAAATTAAATTGAACAATAAACAAAATAATGATAACAAGTTCAAACTAAACGATCAACCAAGCAAATTCACTGTTGAAGCGAGTAATCAGATGAATAACAATAAAGTATATTCAAAAAACAATAGTAAAATATATTCAAATAATAATAATAATATTCCATTGAGAAGCGAAAGTGAACAATTGTGGACTGAACATTCACATATTTACCAAAGTGGTTTGTTTTTGTTAAAATATTTATTGATGTATAAATAAATTTGTGTTTATTTATTATAATGTATTTTTAAACCAGAATGTACCGATATTACGGAAGATGAAATGACAATAGAAAAAGTTAAAGGAAATTCTCCTTTGTACAAAATGAAGAAAACTTGGTCTCAAGCTAAATTCACTTTCCCTAACAATAAGTTTCAAGTTCGATATAGTTAATGTTTTGAACTAATATTACTTTTTAATTAAAAAAAGTTCGTTGTAGTAGTAATTCACAAATATTTTTGAATACATTTAAATTTATAATAAAATTGAATTATACACGATTTCGTTAAAACTTATTTATTTATGTTCTTGAAACCAGAGGAGGTTGGCATGCCAACTTCCAAGGGTTTGTTTAGGAGAGTAGGAGGGTCAATGGTGGACTCATGGCTAAGAGGTCTTTGGCTCTGAATGCGAGCACTCTTAGCCCGAGTTTGAATCCTAGTGTCTGGAAGACACTCTGGGTTTGGACTGACCCGTGACATAGTTTAATTTTACTTTGATAAAAATTATTTAATAATATAAAATACAAAATAGTTGGGATAAATTTATATACTAAAAACTTAATAGTAAACCAATTTGTAACAAAATATAAAAAACTTAAAATGAATAAAGTAGTTAAAATTAGACAAAAATTACAATAAAAAAACTCAGGTATGAAAAAATCAATAAAATTTTATAAACTGTTATAAAATTTTATACAATGTTAACAAAATTCAAGAAAATACTTAAATGTGTCTAAAAACAATTTAAGTATCTTGCTTATAAAAAAAAGTCAATAAAATTAGTCACTAGCACACAGGAAAGTTGGTTCTACTGGAAGACAATAAACTTCACTCCAATTCTTTCCTCAGAACTCAGACTACTCACTCTAACAATGTCCAAGCTTACAATACTCCTTTACTTGACTGAAGACTATTGTTATAGCAACAATTTCAAATTTAGCTTTCCGAACAACAAAGTGTTTCCAATTAAAAAATAGAAAATTGGAATAAAATAACGTATCGTTACATTCTCTTCTTTTTTTTTTTTGGTGGTTATAAAACTAAAAGATCAAATGTTTTTATTGAAAATACTTCCAAAAAGTGTTTATGTAAACATATTATACTAGCAATTCAAATAATTATTTATTGTTGTAAATTTTGGTAGATGGAAAATAAAGTTGAAAGAAATACTCCGAAAAGTATTTTAAGAAAACCAAATAAATTTTCTGATCTACCAAATAGCAGTAGGATGGAAAAACCAAATAGTTCATCAGATTACAACCCAGTATGTTTGAATTTTTTATCAAAAAGTAAAAATAATTAGAGTTGGTATACCTTATGGTTTTTATGTTCATAGTCTATAGTTTTTTTAATAATTTTGTTGTAAACGAAAATGATCTGAGTGATGATTACTTTAAGTTTTAAAATTTTTATTAAGATATTATCTAACAATTCTAAAAAAATTTCAGCTAAAAATACCAGATCAATCAAAGTTTCAAAACAACAAATTTCAGCCAAGTATAACAGTAAGTTGATTTTATTTTATTTAAGATGATTCGGACTTTATAAAAAAATCACGAACTTATTGAAGTCAATTAAATTTTCTGAAGACGGGTGTAAGTGCGTAAGCACAAGTTTTATAGTTTTGTAAATTAAATATGCCGATTTGCGTATCAGTATTTTTTAATTAGGTTGTATTGTAAACTTTGTAGGATTGTTTGTATGTTTAATAGTTAGTTTTCATTTGTCTTAATAAAGTAATAAGTTCTTATAAGTATTATTATAAAATTATAAAGGATCAAGACGAAGATACAGACGTTTCTATAAACTGCGATTTCCAACTAGATTTCAGCCAAGATTTTCATAAACAAAATTTAAGCAAAAACCAACATAAATCAGTTGACAATGATTTCATTGGTAACAAAAGTGATTTCCATGGTAACACAAATAACTTACATGGTAGCACAAACAATTTCCAAGGTAGTACTAATAATTTTCATGGTAAAACAAATAATTTCGATAGTAACAAAAATGATTGTCATGGTAACAAAAGCGATTTCTATGGTAACACAAATGATTTCCATGGTAACACAAATAACTTACATGATAACACAAATGATTTCCATGGTAGCACTAAAAATTTCCATTGCATCACAAATGATTTCCGTGACAATACAAATAATTTGCATAACAACACAAACGATTTCCATGGTTACCAAACGGAAGTCAAAGATGACGAAACGATTGATTTTTACCTGCAGTCGATTGAAACTGACGACTTTGATGATTTTGACGAATCAGCTTTTTCTAATAAAAATCAAAAACAGACTGTGAGTTTTAGCTATTTTCTCAAGCTTCAAGACTTTTTATATATTTCCTCAGTCTTTATATCAAAAAATAGTCAGTTTTAGACACAATTAAAAAAAAACATTTCTTGATTTTTCTTTTTACAGTATAACAAGTCTACGAATTTTGATAGTTTTAACCAGCCTACTTCAAGTAAAAACCAGCAACAATATGTAAGTAAATGTATATATAAAGGTTAACTTTTTTTAGATTATTTCTACAAGTTTAAAGAACTCTTTTGAAAATTTTAGAAAGTACGATTTATAAAATTTAAGTCATTGACAAAATATTTTTTTTGTCTATGTTCTAGGAAAATTATAGACAAAAATTATGACATATAGGTTTTAAAGTTTAACAACCCTTATAACTATGAACTAGAAAGTTATGAGCCTACTTTTTAAACAAAAATAAGTAACAAAATGTGAATAAATACTTATAGATAAACTTATTTAACCAAAACTGTAGTTACTTCAAAAAATTGATAAGTTTTTATCTTAAAACAATAAGGGCATTTCATATTTATGCTTTTTAGCTTCACTTAATAAACAAAATAAAAGACTAAATGTTATTGCTGTTTTAACTTTGTAGTGTGGAAAACTTAACAAAGATTCAACTTTTGACAGCTTTAAAAGGTCTGCTTTCTCAAATAAAAATCTACAACAAAATGTATGTTTTATTTGACTGTTTTTTCTTCAAGTATTTAAGAAGTTATTGTTTATAAGTTTTTTTTTACTTTTTGTAAATATTTCTAATACAATATTTATTTTATTTCAAAAAGTTTAACAAGCCTTTAAACTTTGATAAATCTTCTTTTTCTGTTAATAACCAACAACAAAATAATATTTTTTCAAGTAGAAGTTTAGCTTGACTGTTTTTCTTCGACCATTTTTGTAATGATTGTTTTTAGTTTTTAGCAGCTAGGTACTACGGCTAGGTGTCAGTAATGCACAGAGCATCACTTTTACACAAACTGACCAAAGTTTTATCAAAACAGTCCAATTTTAAAAATGAACATGCAAATTATTGTATTTTTATTTGAAAACAAAGTTTTAGATTACAAAAGTTTTCAATTAGAACAGTTAAAGCTCGTGCAAAAGTGACGCTCCGTGCATTTTTGACCTGTTCCCGTATTTGAATTGTGTTAATTTTTAGTATGTATATAATAAGATATTTAGTTTGGAAAATTTGACAAGCTTTCGAAGTATGAAAAAAGTCTACCTGAATTCAAATACCAAAAAAATTTTGATAATAAAACTAAACCATCGAAGAATTTGAAAAGAGAATCTTCAAAAATATCCAATGAAACTGATTCATTTAACAATGATTCATTTTTCCATGATAGTAGCACTGTTAGTTTTATTTTAACCTACTTTGACAGAAAGTAACTTTTTATAGTCAGAATGTTGATGTTTTTCCCTCCTTTAGTTCTCAAAACTCTTATATTTCTAATAAAATCTTAAAGTACTAAATGACATAAATTACTTTAAAAAAATTATTTAGATGACAAATAGTTTAATAAAGTTTTTCAAGATGAGATAGTCTGACTTTGATAGCTTTTTAAGTCTTGGTATTTTTTTTTAGTAATTATTAAAAGTATTTATTATGGTAGGTCATCGATTGTGGTTAAAGTTGTTACAAAAATAATGTTTTTTTTTGTAAGTAAATTTCACTTTTAAATTTATTATTTATTTTCAGAATAGCAATTTTATTGATTCTGGATATGATACTAGTATTTTGACTACACCAAAAGTTGAAAATAAACAGAAAGATCGAAATAAAATTTATAGTTCTGATTTAATGAACGTAAGTTTGTTTTTTAGAAATCACTTTTAATAAATTATTAATTATTTTAAACATTATTTAATTATAAAAAGTTTATATTTTTCTCACACTTTAAAGAATGAGAAGTTACGTACTTTATATTGATTTATATACTCTACAAAGTTGAAGTTTTTAATTAATTCTAATAAAAGAACAAGTTAATATTTTTTGTATATTCATAATTGTAATTATAATTAAATACTTTTATAGCACTTAAATAAATAAAATATATAATTAAGTATTAGATGAATTTCATTTTAAAATTTATGTTTAAATGTTTCGTTGAATTTGATTTTAATGGTTGTTAATTAATTTGACCGAAAATTTCAAATTATAACAAATATTTTTATAAAAGTTTAAATTTCATGCAGGCAAAAAACCAAGAATTTTGTGCTGACTCAGCAGATTTGGTGTCATGTGACTTATCACCATCACCACGTGACTCGCCTTCCTACTCTCCTATTGGTTCTCCTACCGTCAGAGTTGACGTGAACTCAGCAGAGCAAGCAGGCAGCTCTCAGTTGGAAGGGAGGAAATTTTTAACGGCGAAAATCGACGAAAGCAGCTGCTACTTGCATTGCAGTGAGGATACGAATGTAGAATCGCCGAAAATAAATAAGTTAAAAGCTGAAGTCAATAATAACAAGTTCTTTACTCAGTTAGTTTTCAATTTGAATTAAAATTAGAATTACTTTAATAATATAATAAAATACAGCAATATTAACAACATTAAAGTAATTTTTTTAAGATGCTTAAGTTGTAAAATTCACAACTTTAAAAATGAATTTGCAATATTTTGATGTGTAGTTCCTGCATTTTTAGTTGTTTTAATAAACTTGTAAGTCTGGTATGTAGATATTTACTTTGACATATTCTTAAGTATTTTTATTGTTAATAATTACATATTTTTCAAAACACAATGTTGAAATTTCGATTACATTTAACAACATTAAATAAATTTTAATATTAATTGTAAATCAGATGCTAATAAAAACATTAGACTATTTTTTATTTTGATTACAAATGCATAATAATATCTTGTTAAGTTATAAAATTGTTTTTTAAGTAAGAATTTTATTTGAAGTTTATAGAATAAAAGTCATATTTATAGAAAAAAACAAGAAAGTACTTCAAATCAAGATAAGGAATTAGAAGAAGCTAGAAAAACTTTTTCATGTATTTTTGATTCTATTTTTTAATATTTTTTTCAATTTGATTTCATTGTTAATTATTACTCAACTAATATCAATTTTTACTTCTTCTAATTAAAAGATTTGTTTATGTTTAAATTAATCTTATTTTTGTTTTTTTTAGAATTCTTAGTTGTTTTGAATAGTTCCTTTTAGTTTTATAATTTTATCATCAAATATTTTCTTCAATATTTGTTTTGAATATCTTATTTATGTAATTGATTGTTCCTTATTTTAAGTTTTAATCTAATTTACAGTTTTTAATTTTTGTAATTTTCTTGAAAATGTTTCATAAATCTTGTTTTTTTTTCGAGTTTATAATTTAAACAATTTTTTTTTTCAGTTCACTTTTGATTAAACAGAAATATATTTTATATCTCGTTTTAATAAAAAACTTGAGATTTATTTAAATTGTAACAACCCATTTAAGCTTTTTAGAGTCAAATTTTTAATAGCTAAGAGCGTTAATATGAGACAAGTTTATGACTCATTTCTTTGTTATATGTACAAAAAATATTATTATAATATTTGGAGATATGGAATAGTAACTTTTTACTTCTTTTATGTTGTTTAACTATGATTTAAAATGTTTTAAAAGAAACCTTTATCACTTTAAGAAACAACATTTCGCTTTTATATTTTAGGTAATATCCATAACTTACTGTAGTTTTTGTAATATCTAAAGAAAGTTATAAATTCAACTTTAAAAAGCTAATATATTAAAAAAGCAGAACTTACTGTACAATTGCTAAATAATTTTACTTAAGTGTGTAAAAAATACTGTTAATTTAAGAAACAAATATTTCTAAATTTTTTGTACTTCTAGAGTTTACTTTTTATTTATTTAATATGTTTCTTATAGCTAATAGTAATTTTGTTGTGTCTTAATAAGGTTATTAGAAGTTTGTATACAATTAGATAATTTCATTAGGATACCTTTTTACATATGATGTTTAAATATATATTTTTAAAGCTTAACTTAAAGCTTAGCTATACTAATAATTTTACTACTAACCAATTATTTGTCTTAATGAACATTTTTTACTAATATTATTCATCAACTAATGAAACCTATCACGTTTTATCAACCATTTACTTTGTAAAGCGAATTAAATCTTTGTAATCAGTTATACAAATTCTAATTACACAATTGTGCACAGAAGTGCATAAAAGAATTTTCAAAAGGGTTGATCACACAAATTCGATGTTTTTATTCTTACAGTTGAAACCAAAAAAATAAGTTTTTTGTATAATTATTATTTAGAAATTAAAAAATTTCTTAAGCATGACATACATTGTTTGTTTATATAAAATGACTTGTTGTTTTTTATAAGGTGAAATTTCATTGTATTTAAGAATGGTTTTACATATTCAAACAAAGATATTCATGTAAAAAAAAAAACTAAAATCATTAGCTTGAAAAACCGGGATTTTTTAGTTCTAAGTTTCAAATAGAAAAATTGTAAGTCATTCTTCAGGTAAAAGCCTTTATATTTTACAGTAATAAATATAAAAACTCATACAAAATGTCCACATGTATAAAAGTCTATATCAAAAGTTTATAAAGATAAAGCATTTATTACTTTGAAAAGACATTTAACTGTATCCATCGTTTATGATTTGATAACCGAAAGGCTTTTACGTACATTTTTTCCTTAGACCAAACTTTTTTTGCGCTTATTTTTTTATATCGTTCAGATAACAAACAACATTATATATAACATACAAAACTTGTTATGCTAAAAAGCTTTTTAATAGTTTTTTAGCTTTTGAATGAGATTAATACAAGAACAAGTTAATCACTTAAACTGTAAGAATAGATTTATAGGTATGGATAATGGTATTTTTTTTTAATCGAACCTTATAATTTGACCTAAATAACACATAAATTTAAACAATCTAAGAAGTAAATCAAACAAATTTTTTCTATGTCATAGATATAAACAATCTCTTGTTAAACTATGATATTCTGTTTCAAATAGTCTACGAACTTAGGTACTACAACACTATCAAGTTGTTTTCATAGTATGTTGTTAGTTTTCTACTACCCTTAAGTTTTACCTAAAATGCAATTTAAATTATCAGTTTATAACTTTAAGCCTTATAATTTCACAAAAACTAGTAGTTTTTTATTGATTTTTTAATTTTAGACAAATATGTACATTGAAAGGTAAGATGTAAAATATATTTAAACATATTGATAAAATTTGATTACAATATTTTTATGAAGATTTTTATTCATAATTATTTTTCTTTAACATCAAGACTTATGGAGTTTATTTTTTTAAATAATACTATAAACAAACAATGATATCTTAAATATCAGTATTTAACTTTATAAATTTTACTTGTATTTGTTCGAACATATCTAACTTAAGTTGCTTCCTTTTGAAACGATTTTATACCTACTTCAAATATAATAACGTTGGTGATTTTTTTCTTAATGTGCATTGTCAATATTCTAATTTTATTCTACCAATACATACTAATTAAAATAAAACAAAAGATTTAAGATTTTTTACAAATAGTTGTTTGAAACTAAGTTTGTGTAACTATACAGATAATACTTAAATTTTGATCGATAACTTTCGTTTTAAACAAAAAAGTCTTTATTTTACAAACATCTTTAATTCAAAAATAGTTGATAGCTTGTCTTTATAGATAAAAGAAAAAGTAAATAAAATATGCCTTATATAAAAAATCGCAACAAGTTTTATAAAAAGTTTTTCAAAAAAAAATGTTTGAAACATAATTTTTTTGACCATAAACACTTAAACAGCTTTATAACGTATTATACAATGTTCTACAACGTTATCACGTTCTTTTACCATAAAATTACTTAAAAGGTATTGCAACTAGTATTGTTTTAGAAGTTCATCGCAACTTTTTTGGCGAACTTTATTAATAAAAAGTATTTCGGTTCCAGTTATTAAAAAAACAACTTAGCTGATTTTAATTAGTGTATTAAATATTTTCTTCAAAAAACGACAACAGATCGTATAACACTCTAAAAGGTAAAACTTAATACTATATAAATCAAATATAAAATCTAAACTTAATAATAAACCCCTATTTAAGACCACAAGGGTTCTACTTTGTTTGTAACAAGCATATCTTATTTTGTAGAGTTTTACCTTAGCTACCAGACTTTTTTTTTGCTCTTCATCTGCAACTAAATAACGTCTAGTGTAAGTTTAAAATTTTAAAAATTGTCCCCCCTCCCTTTTGCCCCTTTACTAATTATTGACCCCTAACTTACTGAAAACCGCCCCTAGAAGATGATGTCCTCTTTTCTGGAAAACCCTGATCTAGATCAATGATTGCTTTTTACCTTATAAGTAGGTGTTTTTTGAATTATTTTGGGAAACCACGCATTAAATTAAACTAATAGAGCTTTAAAATGTGCTCTAGTCTGTAATAGTTGATAAGTACACAACTTGATTTGTCAAACAGCTAATTTTAAAAACTTTGAACTAATAAATCGGAGGTTCTAAACAACTTCTTAAGCAAAATAACATTGAGTTTAGTATAAAAGATTAAACAAAAGCTTGATACACGATTTACTCAAAAACATTTTTATTAAGTAAACAAGTAAGATATTTCAGCTAAACCTTATCAACTACTTCTGTTAGCAAATAATTTTTAAATTAAATTTAGTTTAAGTAAACAGTTTTAGATTTTATCAAAAAAGACCAAATTAAGCACAATTAATTAGAGATAGATTAACAGTTTGTAATTACATAATTATAAATTAATTAGTATTTTAACTAAGATAAGCATACGTACAAAAATAAAACAATAAATAAACCAAATAAGTGACAAACTAGACAAAACATTTATTACAATTTATAAAGATAAGATTTATAAAAACTGTTGCTTGCATAACTTAGGTCTAAATGTTTTTTATAAATAAAGATTTTAAAACGCTTAGATAATATTCATTACATGCTTTACTTAAAATTGAAAATGACTATCATTATAATTCTTTGCACAATAATACTTGTTTAATAAGTGTTCAGCAATACGACTTATTAGATGGTTTATTCAAACCCGTGCCTACCAACTTCTAAGGGATTTTGAAATATGTTGGTCTCTTCTTATATTAAATCTCTGGGACGTTCTGCCAAAATACACACTATCACAGTGGCATCTGAACTTATAAATGACTTTACTTTTTTCTAAATAGGCAGTGACATCCTTATAAATTCCATTCAAAGGTTTTCTTGTAAAATGGCTTATTCTTAGTTGATCAGATCTAAAAGTAGTAATAAAAATGTTTTTACTGTTCTATTCAAGAGCTATTGCTTCTTTACCTTTATATTTCAGTCTTAAATATATAGGGCACTTTCTTGGTCCTTGTTTAATAGGTTTACCCAGTTTAGAGATCGTATTATTAATTGTTTGTCTGATGATATGTGACAGATAAGCAACAGCTCCAAAATTAATTTAAATTTTACCTAATTTTTCCGAAACCAAATTCTTTTAAAGGGTCGTGTGGGCTCTGAAAACTAAACAGGAAATTAAGCCAGTTTTATTGGATAAAGGACAATAAGGACTATTCTGTGAATTTGTTAGATAACTTCCTATAAAGAACCTATTGATCTCTTTTACTTTGCTTGCTTATATCTCAAAAGTCACTTAAAAATTTCAAAGCAGCAAAAAGGAACTGGTAATTTATTTCTATAAAAATAAGACAAAAATAAAAATTGCTTTTGCTACCTCCTCCCTCTCCCTATGCTGTTAATCTGTGGTTTTCTATCAAACAACTTACATATTACTCAACTCATTTTACTAAACTATTGATAAGTAATGCTTATAAACATTTAAGTTTATGATAACTTACAACTACTTTAATTTAAACATCAACCATTTTGTCTCTAGAAGTTCAGTAAGAGACTGTATAAAATGCAAAAGTAAATTTCAAACAAATTTAAATGCAAGTAAATGTTTGCGCTATTACTAGACAAAGTATATGTTAGATTTGTTCAACGTTTTTACATTCTCTTTTTGTACTTTTTTTCAAAGTCAATTTATCTGAAAACACTTTTTTAACTGAATTAGTTTACAAACTATTATCAAAAACAAAAAATTAGTTGTTGTCTATTTATATTCCATTACCTTAAAAACTTTGTATTAATTATTATAATTATATTCTATTTAATTTTATATCGTTTATCGTTTCCAGAAATAATTTTGTGTGTAATATTTTTTACGAAATTTTCTACTTTTAAAAAGAAAATGATCCTTCAAAACGTCATAAAATGTAATTTTAATTCGTAAATATTTTGTTGGTAAATTCAGACTTGTCATATTTTTAAAGTTTGTTCAAAATATTCATTAACATTGAGAAGTTTAAACCAACGAATAACTGTAAATGTAAAAAAAAATAAAAATTAAAAAACATAAAACAAATTTAAGCTTTATATAAATTGAAAAATGTACTAACCAACAAATGTTGCGCTTTAAACTTATTTTTTACTTACATTTAGTTTAAGGAATATTTAAGTTAATTTTTGTTGTAATACAGACCAATAAAATTAGAATTACAGCTAACGTTCAAATATTCGTTGAACAGAAAATAGCAGTTTGTTTACTTAAGTTATTTTCTTTATTTAACTAAACTTATTTTTGAATTTTCTACTAAAAAAAATTGAAACTAAATAAATATTACTATAGTTTAGTTTGATAAAGGTATATTTCTCTAGGTCCAAGGGGCGTATCTTTAATTGATTAAGTTTTAGTTAATATGAACAATTGCTTATCATTTTACAAATGAAACTAAATATATAACATAAGATACTCTTGTTTTTAAATGGAAAAATCACTATACAGTTTACTTTTTAAAAAGATACAGAAGTTAAATAAAATATGTCAATATAACTATAATCTTGTTTAGAAGCTTTTCTTAAACAGAAACTAAAACTAACTAGCATTTAACAGTGATCTGCCAAATCCAAAATTTTGGATCTGGTAGGATCCAAATCCTAGTATTGTTTTTAAATTGAGATCCGACCGGATCCAAATATAATTTTGAAATTAGGATTGAGCCGGATTCGAATCCTTATACTAAGATCTGGTAGACGAATTGCCACTTTACCTGGAATTTGAGAATTTTTGAAAAAAAAACTGGAAAAACCTAGAATTTTTAACAAAAGTAGCCTGGAACTCTAACAATTTTCACATGTTCAATAGTAAAATTTCGAATTGACTCAAAAAATCTATCATACAGGGTTTCCACATGGTCAGGAAATCAGGAAAAGTCTAGAAAAAAAAAAAAAAAAAGACAAAAGTCAATTAAAAATGGGGAGTTTTGAAAAAAAGTCAAGGAAAGTCAAGAAATTTGATAAATTAAAAAAAAAAAGTTCAGATTTTGTCAGTTTATGTACAAAATTCCTTATTTTTCAAAGCCTTCAAATGGTAAAAATTAATTAAAAATCATTTAAAGTTAGAAAAAAAATCTCAAATTTTCCTAGAAATTACAAAATTATTTAATTTCAAATGCCTTTATCTGGTATAAATTAGTAAAATATCCTTTATAAAACTGTAAAATAATTCTATTAACATATTGAACGAGTACCCTACTTGAACAGGCAGATTTTGTAAGCTTTTTAGTATTGATGATCTATAGCAAGGACACTTCCATAGTGAAACTGTGATATACACACAAAAACTTATCTAGCATAATTTTAGAATCAAAGTGTTTTTTGTTTAAGTAAATTATTGAGTTCTTTATAATTCAGCAGTTAATTTAGTGTTTTATGTAACAAACTGATGTGTATACTTTACTTCTTTATAATTCTTTCAAAGTTGTTTAAATTTATAGAATAAGTTATTAGAGAAGTATATGCCAAGATTAAGTTTACTTGTTATTTGTATTTTTTGTAGAACAACTTAAGTGTTTAAAATAAATAAGAGTATATTTATTTGTTACAAACTTTATACTATACGGAAAGAGGAAATATTTTACAGAACAGATATATAGTTTACTTTTTTATGTATTTTTTTACAGTTACTTAAGTATATTCGTTTTTAATTGATTTCTAGTTTAAGGATTTTATATTAAACAGTTTGGGTAGTGTTTTATCAAACTAAGTGAACAATTTATATAAGTAAAACATGTTTCAAGTAAATATTTTTTATTATGAGATAATTTTACCCTCTAGGTTGTTTTAGAACTTTTATACTAAGTCAAACTAAAGATTACTTTGGAAGTTCTAAAAGATTAAGTTCTTTATTGTTTTAAGGTTGTAATTGTAAAAGTTCGTTATTGTTTTTAGGTTTTAGTTGTGAAAGTTCGTTATTAATTAAAGGTTTTAATTTTAAAAGTTCCTTATACGTTGTTTCGTTTATTTAAATACATGAAAATGCTAAAAAATTGTGTTTTTTTTTCAGACAAGCTGGGTTTAAAAGGTAATAATACAAGTATTTTGCTGATAGAGCTGTTTGTTGCAAATACATCAATTATACACAGATAGTTCAAGTGATGTAATGGAAGTTTGAGGATTGAATTCAGCAAAAAAAAAAAGTTGTTTTAACCTGTATTGAAATTAGCTTTATATAGTTTCAAGTGTTAGATTATGTATTTTAGAATAAGTAGAAATTAAGAATTTGATTTAGAAAAGTCAGGAAAATTTTGGTAAAAAGTAAAGAAATTTTTCTCAGCATGATCTGTGGCAACCGTGATCATATAAATAAAAAGTTTGTATCTTCATGAAAGTTTTTTAAATTAAAATAAATTTAAAGTAGATTTACAGTATCGTTTAAATGTTTAATACTATTTAACACAGTTTCTTACCTTAAACTTAACTTAAAACTAAAAGTAGACCCAAAAATGAGTACTTAAAAAGAAAATTTGAACCTGGAAAAAAATTCGAAAAAACGAGTGAAAACCCTGGGTAGATCACTTTATTATTACAGTAGACTACCGCTTAAGTACGCAAAATGAACCCGACCAAAAAGTGCGTACTTAGCACGGGTAGTGCGTACTTTTTGGTATTGCTCCTAAGCTCTATCACAAGCTAAAAATCACCCATGAAAAATATCAACGTTTACTAAACAAAGCAGCCTTATCTGAGCAAGGCTCGCACAGAAAGAAAACCAAGCAGCTCACACTTTTTGACATGATGAAATAGAGCCAAGATTTTTTTTTCATTCTGAATAGATTGCTAGTCAAGCTAAGTTTAGTTTTATTTATTACTTAAAACCATTTTTATGTTATTTGCTAAATTGTTTCGATTTAGAATAAACCTAGTTTTGTTGTTTATAGCTGAGATTTTTATTAAACATTTAATTTAGAAAGTAATACATTTATTATAATTTTGCATTAGCTAAAAAGTGTTTGATTTTTTTTTATTTGAAAAAAAAACGTTTCAGGACTGTTTTTGTAAGAAAGTTTTTATCAGTAGAAACATTTATAGTATAAGTGCACACTGATAAGATGCATATTAATTTTTTTTAACTTTAGTTTTTTGTTGTTGTTGTTTCTTTTTATATGTTTATTTTGACTTTATGAAATTTGTAACTAGTTTTTGTGGTTAATTAGTATTATATTATGTCACTTTAAAATTTAAAAAAAAATTGCACCACCAAAGCCAACATATGTCTCCCGTGATAATATGAGGGAACTTCTTAGGATTTTCAATGCTGAAATGAGAATGGATTCTCGCAAAAAATCTGTGAAAGCAATTATTCAGGTTATTTATCTATTTCAATTTGATATAAATATATAAAAAAAAAATAAAAAAATAAGAATTTTTTTTGTCTTTTTGGATAAGTGCGTACTTAAGGCGGGATGCGTACTGTAATATATTTTTAAGGGATTTCGCTTGATTTTTTTTTCTCAGTTTTGCAGTCTTAATACTATATTTTTTAGTTTTTTGATTAAATTATTTTTTATTTTTGATTAATTTTGGTCACTTAGGCTGAGTTTTCGTATGTATTCAAAAACCTTCAACTAATCTGCACAAACCGAAACAAGACTGATAAAACAAGGTGTAGATTTAAGATGATCAGGTTTTAATTTTTTATTATTTATTTGCTTTATGTTTGGATAAAGTGGCTAAGGGTATCGATTTATAAATAGACTACTTTAAATAAAAGAAAAAGTATTGTTTTGATATACGCAAATAAATTGCAGCTTTTTATTGTAACGGATTTTTTGCACCAAGTTTTGTATAATAATAATTTACTTGTATGTAAGTAGACTTTTAATAAAATAAACCTCACAGTTAAAAAACTAAAACGAAATGTGACACTTTTACTCAGTAATAATTTGACATGAAAAAAGTACTGTATTATTCCTCAAGCTGCTAAAGCAATGCACACGTGTAAATCTGTTGAATTGATATATATAAGTGGCGTCACGTGGTATTTTTCCTAGGTGGTGCAGAAAAAAAATCGAGTTGCCTCTGCTTGAGTTACTTCTAACTAAGTTACCTCTGCTTGGCTTTGTTTTCAAATTTTTGTTTACAATAGCTTGTGGAATGATACCTAATCCTGTACTGTTTTAGGGAAATTTCAACTTAGCTTACTTATCGCAAGATACTGATTTTGCGGTAATTCTTAAAGAAATTTTGCTTTTTTGAGTTCATTTGTGGCAGTAAGCTAAGAGTTTGCGGCAGTGAAGTGAGCAAAATGGTCGTTTTCTTAATTGGAGTTTTTTTAGAGATTTTGTTCTAAAAAATAACGATATAGATACTTAATTTTTTCATAAATTTTAGGTGGTGCAATTGCGGCAGTGAAACACCCCAACGCGACGTCCCTTGTATATATATATGTATAGAGCATTTTACTTTTGTACAAGATTTTACATTTTCAATTAAAAACTTTTTAAAATTACAAAAATACTTTTAAAAATCAATATACAAACTGAAATAAATAATTTATTTTAAAACCATAAAATTATCAAGTTAACTTTAAAAGAGTTACAAAAACGAATAGTAGTGAGACTCTAAAATTCATCAATATTTGTATTTTACAACTATCTATTTAGGAAATAGTTCGTTAAGATTTTTAGAACGAATTATAACTATTTAAAAAAAATGTAATCTAAAAATAGTACCAGAATTTTAAAGTTGTTCGAATTCATATATATTAGACTGACGTGTCATAAACAAGAATACAATCTCTTTAGACCAGAGCATCTCCACACTACCAGATTGAATTAAATCCTAAGTGTGTCGAAAACTATAAAGTGGACAACTTCAAAATTATATCAGTTGCTCGTAATGAGTTTCACCTAAAAACTCTAGAAGCTATATACATTTTAAGCTTAAAGCCAGAACTCTGTAAACAAAAGAAATTTGTTTATTCGACCATTTTGTTTAATTCGTTGAACTTAAATTAGTTGATTAGTAAAGTTGTGTTACATTTATATTATTTCTGATTAAATGATTGCCTTAATTTGTTAATTTTTACTATTGTGTTAAATTTAATTTGTTTGCTTAAATACTTAGTTTTATCAGTTAATCATTATTTCAGCTTGTTTTGACACGAAAAAATACTGAAGAGCGTGTCCGAAAAGTACTTCTATTTTGTATTTTGTTTGTTTGCAATAAACTTTAATGTAAAAAATTGTGATTTTTATAATGGAAAAACCATTATTTCAACAGATGTATTATTACTAAATATTATATTTGAGTGTACACAAAAACATTTAATATAACATAATAATAAAAAATAAGGTTTATTTGATTTTAGTTTTAACATGTTTCGATTTTTAAGTAGTTTTTTGCATTTAAAATTAAATCCAATGCACACAAGTATACAAAGATTCTCGTTTTTTAAAACACTTTTTATTTATTGCTTAAGTTAGATAAAGTTTAGTTTATGCATAACTTTCTAACATTATTGTATCTACACATAATTTCTAAGTGTGTTTAGAAACATTTAAAACAATATAAATGACATAAATAAAAATAATTTTTGTTTTGTACACAAATTTTATTTTTGAAACAATGTTTTTTGGTAAATTAAGTTAGTTTTTATGCGTTGCATACTAATACAAACAATTGCTGCTTTTTGAAACTACCAGTTTAATACAAACTAGATTTAAGAATGGTAAATTTATTAGGTTGTACATTGTGAATCAAACTAGTTCAAATTAAATTAATTGAACAACTAAACATTGCTACAAATTCAGACTATGACCATTTGAAGACTTTAAATCTCAGGCCAAGTTAGTCTTTTTTTCAGTTATTGAGTTAAATTGCTTTTTGTATACGAAAATATCAGGGTAGTTTTTTTGTCACTAAGGCTGACTTATTTTCTTTAAAGAGTGGCAAATTGAATTTATAATGTATGTTTTGGTCAATACACAGTGTTGGTTTGAATTATAATATATGTTAGATTTTAAATCTTGCAGCTGATATAATTTGAAATACTATTTATCTTACTGTAAATAAGTGTGAATAATCAGTCTTGCCAAAAAACTTGAGTCCCGGTAAATCTTGGAATCTGACAATTTAATTATACTGAAATAATCTGGAAAAAGTTTAAATTTGAGAATTTTTGAAATAACCTGGAATTTCAAACAATTTTTAGATGTAAAGTAATGAAATTTTAATTTAAAACAAAAAATGTACCATATAAATATTTTTATTAAAAACACATTTAAAGTAGCTTAAGAGCATATTTTTAAAATTAATATTATGTTTAAAAGAGTTTTTTTACCTTTAGTTTAAATTTTTACTGAAAATAGAAGAGAGAATTTGTGTTTTCACAAACTTTGTATTGGTGCATTGAACTTTTGCTTGTATTATCTGTTTACCTATCACTGTGCTTTGCATCGGAACTAAACCTAGAAATTCTTCTAAAATGTCAAAATTATTAAAACACGTCAAATAAAAATTCTTAGATAACAATATTGGTTGTATTAGTGCTTTCATCTTGGCAGATTGATTAAAGTCCTCATTTGATTTATGCGGCTTTATAATCTTTAGGTATTTCTTAAACTCGACTTTTTGTAAAGAAATAAACAAAAATCTTATACTACCGCCAACATGAATTCTTAAAAAAAATAAAGTTCCAAACGGTATCTTCTTTTTAGTAAACAATTTTGCTACTTTATAACTTGTCTTAACTTTTTCTTCGATCAGTCGGTAGGTACTGAAAATAATCATGTGCTTTGTTGGAACTGACTTAAGCGGTTTGTTTTTTTTTCGTTTCTCGCAAAAAATCCTAAATAACGTTTTTCAATGCTTATAGCTCGTCTTATATTTCACGTTTACTCTTTTCAAATGCAAGCGTTTATTGCAGATAAAGAATTGCTATAATGCTTAATAAAAAATTAGTTTTTCTTCTTCAAGAAAGGTACAATAAGCTTTTATACTTTTGTTAAAAATGTTTAATAAACCTTAATTGTTCATTGAAACTGACTTATAACACTTTTCTTTGTTATATATTTAATTCACTGTTAATAAACTTCGTTATTTCTTTATTTTGTGAACTTTCTATTAAACAGGGTTGCCAAACAAATAGGCTAGTTTAATAGTTGAAAGAATCCAGACTAGCTTGTACCTGTTTAAGAAATTTTTTCAAGACTCAGGTGTGTGTGAAACTTTTATTTTTAACACTTTGAATAAGAAACTAGCCTATTTGTTTGGCAACCCTGTTCGATGCACCAATATACAGAATTCTTCGAATTCTCAGAATAGTTTTTACAATGTTATGTAGTTTATTAATTGTATTTTTCTTTCTTGTTTTCTTACATATTGTGTACTTTATTATAATGATGACATTTCAATTAGGTATTTAAGCTTAATTAAAACTACGTTTTTAGCTTTTTCAACTTTTAATAAACTTGGCTGGTTAGATATAACTTAGACATTTTGCTTTTAAAGTGGCAACCATGTAAAATACTAATTAATTACTAATAAGTTATTTTATTAGGTATTCGAGAGTAAATATTGTTAAAAAATGGTTTCAATTTTCTACACTACAAATAGGTAATCGATTTATTTAATTAATTACTGAATTTTTTAAAAAGAGTAAACTATTTTAGACGTAAAAATTATTTCTAAAAGTAAATATCTTTAGAAACACGAAAAAAGGTATAACAGTACAAAAAATGCATAAAAGTGACCCCTAAAATATTTTTAAGCTCGGTTTTTATAAAGAGTTAGGTTATAAGTAAAATGACAAAAATATTAAGTTTAACTTATTAGTGTTTAAGGAAGTACATAATTTATTAAGACTTATGTACATTAGTCAATGTAAATTTTGTTCTAATAAGTATCTATGATTTAAATACACATTCTATGTATATCTAAAAGTAACTTGAAATATCAAAGTGAATAAAAGTAAAACTTTCTATAGTAAAACTAAAAGCAAAATATTACTCAAATGTCACTAAAACTAAAACTGCGGCCCGTAAAGACTTTGGAAACTTCAAATTTGGCCCGCGAGCACCAACTCCCTGCCGACCCCTGATCTATACTAACATTCTAATCAAAATTAAGTTCTCCTTATAAAAGTTTATTCTAGTTTTAATTATTATATAATATTGTTTCCTGATACAAAGGTTAATTTTTATAGAGTAAGTTAGTTATGTCTGTAATATTTTTAAGTAACATATTTGAATTTCGATATACAGTTTGTAATTTCATAACTTTTTTTCTGCTTCTTTTAGTTTAACTTATCTAAATTAAATACAGTATAATAAATAAAAAATATAATACTTTTTTATTACTACTTATATGTTTTTTTTTTCTAAGCAGAAAAAAAGAATTTTAAAAACAGAGTTTTTTGGCTAAATATTGCGTAGTACGCACAAGGCTTACTTAGCTGGCAGTCATACCTAAGAAATGCGTACTAAAGCGGCAAATTAAAAACAAAAACTTGTGAACCCTCTTTGAAAAAAGTCTAGACACGCCCCTGGTTTAAAATATGACCATCTTTGTTCATTGGAGTGCATAGGAACTAATTTCAAATGCAAAGAAAACTTTTAAAAAAATTTGTGTCAAAACAAAAAAAAAATTAACCTTATTTTTTATTACTATGTTATTTTGAATGTTTTTGGGCACTCCAGAATTTAACGTTTACTAATAAAGTATCTGTAATAGAAACTTAAGTATTAAAAACGTGTAAAAAAACAAAATTGTAAAGAAATGACATTTTAGTTAATTACTGTGCAATACTTTTGTACAAAATGGAAAACATTTGCATTTAGTTTATTTACTAAACAGGTATTATATAACTATCTTACTAATTCAAAGGACTTTTTACACTCACTTTTCAGAAATAAATTTGCTGTTGTAAGAAGAAAGTTATTATGAAATTGAAAAAAAAACCTGGTGGAGTATTAAACTGACTTTTTCATATTTTTAATTTAAATCAGTAAATTTTTTTAATTGTTATATAGGGACTTAAAACTATATTAATCAAATAAATTTAACTTAAAATATATTTTTGCTCTGCGGGCCACATTTACATGCTCGTGGGCCTCAAAATTTTCTTTCGAGGGCGGCATTCCATTCAAAAAAATAACATGCTCGCGGGCCGTAGATATACCTATTGCGGGCCGCATTTGGCCCGCAGTTTGCCGACCCCTGCCCTAGACCAACGAGCCACTTATCAGATTATATCTTGTTCGCTTTTTATTCTTGTAACATGTATTATGACGTAATACAGAGGATGTTGTGGTGTTTGTCAAAATTGTGTATTTTATAGTTATTCATAGCCAGTTTTTTGTTGAATTATATACATGTTTCTTAGGTTATAGACAGATTATTTAATATATTATCATTAAAACGTTTTCGATCACATTTGTAATAACATTATTTATTTCAAAATAACTTCATATGTATACAAAGTGAAATATGCTAGTTGTTAGATAATGCATAGATTACAACTTTTTAATAAATTAACTAAAAATAAATTAAGCTGTGCCGGAATCAGATTAAGTAAAAAAAAGAAATACTTACAGGGCTAGAAAGTATTAACTTTCAAACATTAAACTGGTAAATTTATGACATCTATCAAATTATTTAAGTTTTAATGAATTCTCTTAACTATTTATAACAGAAAACTGTATAGCAAATAAATGTTTATGTTATTTCAATTTATAAATACTATAGTTTTTTTCATATTGTACAGGAATTTGGTAAATTGTAATAAACATACTAAAGTAAATATAAATTTGTTATATTATGTTTGTGATGTGAATAATTTATTCATTTCAATGTCACATTATTTCTTATATCTTACTATAACCTAACATTTTGTTCTAATAGGCTATTAATATATATAAATATTGTTATGAAGTCATTAAATGTGCTCATCTTTTTTACATTCAAGACCACTGTATTAATAGTCAATTTTAAATTGTAATATTTGCTTAATAATTTTATTTCTAATGTGAACAGAAATGTGATTCCGTATATGTGCACTATAACTTAACTACTATACTTTTATATAATTTTACTTAAATTAAAATGCAACGTGTAATTTATGTTTTAAAATTACAAAGAAAATAATTATTTGGTACACACATAAACTATTTCAAAATCTTAAACTTGGAGTTTTAATTAGACGATTTAACTGTACCGTTTACTACATTAGTTAAATTTAAACAAATATCTAGTTTAAAATAACTAAAATACACAGTTTTGACAAACACCACAACAACATCCTCTGTATGACGTCATAATACATGTTACATGATTAAAAAGCGAACAAGATGTAATCAGATAAGTAGGTCGTTGGTCTAGGTGTATGATTCTATGGGTCCCGGGTACAAATCCCGGCTATTCGTATTGTGCATAGAAGAGTAATAATAAATAATAAACACAATTATGCAATGAGTTAAACAAACAAATAATAAATTTAAATACTAAAATTAAATACACAATAAAATAAACTAAATATAATAAAGTTAATTTTGCTTCTCATTTTTTCGTCTGCTTAAAGTATTGTTTATCCCCAGGGTTCGTGCGCGTCAGGCTAAGTCAGGCTAAATCAGTTTTTTTGAAAAAAGTTGAAAAACGTCAGGCTAAATCAGTTTTTTTATTTAAAAATTTGAGAATCTCAGATTTCTCAGTTCAAATGCTTGATAATGTTGGAAAAAAAAAGAAATATTTTTAAGATCAGATTGAGATGTGAATTTATTTCTAAATAAAGATTTAGTTATTAAAGACAAAATTAGTCCGTATTTGTAAAAATAAATGCTTAAAACCTTTTGTTGAATCTCTAAAAAAAAATAAGAATCTTCTTTATTTTGTTTTGAGTAGATTATATAAGTCATAATTATGAAAATTCTTAAAAAAATACAGTTTAAACATTACAGTTTAGTTCAACAACTTAGCTGTTTGTTTGAATTTGTTTACATCAGCTATGTTTTTCAGAGCTTAGTTGGTTGAACTGTTTTAATTTCCAATTTAAAGGCTTTATACCAAATACTTTTTAGATTAAAACTCTTAGCAGTTTATTCATATATTTTACTGCTTGTTTTAAGTTGTTAGAGATATTCACAACACTAAAACTTAGGTTGAAGATATAAGTACTAAGTTTGTGGGAGTACAAATTTTAGGTACAATTCATTTTTTTATACAAGAACAAAATGTTAAAGGTTTTTTTTTTAAATTTAAGTTTAAGCTTTTTAAATCTAATATGATACCAACAATCACTGTATTTATTTAGAGTTTAGGATTTATAGTTATGTATCAATTTTAAGTATTCGTCAAAATACTATAATAAACATTTTTTACTTTGATACTTGTGTAAGGGTTTCATTTTTAATTGAATAAAACACGACAATGCACGTTTGTGTTTAGTAATATATATTTAATTTTTACACTAGTACAGGGTTGCCACTTTACCTGAAAAAACGTGGAATTAGACAATTTAGGTTAAAATAACCTGGAAAAACCTGGAATCTGAGAAATTTTGAAAAAAACCTGAAAAACCTGGAAATTTGATCAAAAAACCTGGAAAAACCTGGAATTTTTAATAACTTTAACATTTTCAGTTGTAAAATTTTGATTTGACACAAAAAATCTATGATATAGTTAAGATTTTTTGTCATCATCAAACTTTTTTTTATAAAAAAACACATTTAAAATAACTTAACAGTAGCTTTTCAATGCTTTTATTCTATTTAACACAGTTTCTTTAATAGAAATTAACTTAAAACTAAAAATAGACCTAAAAATGTGTAATTTTAGAAACCTGGAAGAAATTAGGAAAACCTGGAAAAAAGTTTGAAAGAATGAGTGGCAAGCCTGCTAGTAATAGATCAGATATAACACTTAATTTACAACTTATCACTGAATTTGTTATTTTAAGGGCATAGGGGGGGTGAGATCAATCACCCTTTTTCTAATTTAGTCTTATTTTACTGAGTTCTAACTAAGCTATGGGTTGCTTTTTGCAGATTTTTAAAGCTCAAAATATTTTTGAGATCAAGCTGGTTGAAGTCGGAGACTACAATAGTACTAATCAAGACCCCCCAATACCTAAAATAACTTCTAAAGGGGGTTTTCCTTACTTTGAAAAAATGTCAGGCTAAATATGTCACTGTCAGGCTAAATGAAAAAAATTTCGCGCACGAACCCTGATCCCTTCCTTAAGTCTTTTGTGTACAGTAGATTGCCATTTGTCGCGATCATCTGCAAGCAACTCCCACTCATCAGTTCTTATGTTCAACTTTTTAGCCGCGCTTGAATACGTCCTTAAAACGTAGTTTTGGGCGACCTCGGTTGCATTTGTCAACGACCAACTCGCCAAAAAACATAGAGTAAAAAATTCTCCTTTCACCCAGTTCACTTCAAATGTTTAAATTTTGGTTATCCTATACTCTTGCAGTCAAACGAGCGAAAGTGCCTAAGGCCTTACCAATACGACTATTTGTCCAAACAAATGAAATTTGTGTCCAATGATGAGTTTAACGCAACATTTGAGCCAAGTTATGCTAAGTTTTTTACATTTTCTGATGTCATTGATGTTGATTGCATGGTGAAAACAAAATGAGAGCTTAAGTTTTTGTTTGAATTATTTTTATTAAAAAAAAAGTTATTTTAAATTTAGTTAGTACCTGGTATTTATCAATTCCAAGTTTAAAAGGTATTATTGATAAACTTTTATTTTTTAATTTGTTAATTTTCTTATACTATCACGGTTACCCCTTACCCTTGGTTGATAACTTTGTTTTCTTATATGTTTTATTTATTATAATTTTTTTTACTCTGTGCAAAAATGACCCCTCGTGCAAAAATGTTTTCGTGCATATTTGACTCGTCTCCATTAAATATTATACCAAGGAGCTATCAAGTTTGGTTTTAAAATTTGTTTTAATCATTTACATCCATAACCGAATTCGACCAGTAAAGTTTTTCAAAATGAACATTTGTAGTATCGTGCTAAATTAGTTTAAAACCTTGGTAAAATATATTTTTAGTATAGACCACTGTAAATACACAAATTGTTAATAATTTACCATATAAAAAATGTATTCAGACCGGGAATCGAACTCGGGCCGCGAATCCTGACCACTAGACGACCTTTTTAAATGCGTAAATCTCTTATATGCTGCATAATGAGCAAGTATGTTAGATATTTAGCTAAAACTTATTGATGTAGGAATGGGTAGTACTTGTTTTTTGATATAGTTGGTTTCGATAAAAGCTTATGTAAGCATTTATTCTATTAGTTACTAAATTATTAATTAATTGTAAAAAATATATTTCATAGCTTTTAAGAAGACATAAGCAGCTAACTAATTATTTGTCATATTTTCATAGGTACATAAAATAAGAAACTAACTATTTTTCATCATCATTTCACAGAAATTTAGTATTGATAACTAAGTACTTTGTTAGCTTTTCACAATCATCTAACACAGGTTATCAACTATTTTATATTTTTTGCAGGTAATTAACATTAACCAACAACTATTTTCATCATATTTTCACGGGTACTTATCTATTTATTTCATAATTTCACAGGTACGTTGCAAAGCAGCTGCCGGGCATCGGTTTGACTTTTTCATCAGCTCTGGTCAACGCGGGAATCACTTCCGTGGACAAGTTGGCGGACACGGACCCGCGCGAGATAGAAATGATCACCGGCAAGCGGCCGCCATTCGGCAACAATCTGCGAGACGCGGCCAAGTCGATACCGAATTACGTGATGCAAGTCAACCAAGTATGATTTTTTGGTGTATGATTTGTATTGCTAACTTAGTTTTGACAACCGAAAACATTTTCAAGATAAATTCTTGCCTTAGTGTATAATATACTTAAATGAAGTTATTAGTTTTTCAAAAAATTTCTATGAATAAAACATATTTAAATTAACTTTACAATATCTTTTCAATGATGTTGTACTATATAGCACAGTTTTTTACCTTAAACTTAATTTTTAACTTAAAATAGACCCAAAAACGTGTACTTTATAAAACCTAGAAGAAATTTCTGAAAAAACCAGTGGCCACCCTGTGTATTACATGTAAATTAATAATATTAATAACATGTTTTTCAAAGTTCGTCTAAATTGGTTTAGTAAAATATCCTAAATGATAGAGCTGTTTCACAAATTTTTGAGATTTAGTGAGTATCTTATCTTTTTTCCAACTGCAGTTCGCTTAGCTTTTTTCAAAAAAGGCTTAATTTTTCTAATTGCTTTTAAATTTATTCTGGTAATATAAGTTAGAATTTAATTGCGTTCTTGCAAAACTATAGACGTGAGAATTTTTTCTTGTAATCTATTGTCTGTAATATTTCTAAGCAGAGTTTCCATATAATTAATAGTTACCATGTTTATAAAAGCCATAACAAGCACTATTTGGCTCCATACATATGGCTATTTTGGCAACTATGCCTTTAAGTCAGGGTTTCTCAAGCTTATTTTTATAACGCCCCTCTACAAATTGGTTACCCATTTACTTTTTCAACCCCTTACTTGTTATTACCCCTGATAGTAATCTTTCACTTAAACCTTTTTGGGAAACCCTGTACTAAATACATAATTTTAATACATGACTATCAAGAATATATAACTGTGTTTACCGCGGTTAACGCTAACGTTAACTAGTGGTCTTCTAACGTTCAGTTTTTACATTATATATACTTGTACAGACGGAAAGATATGGAGATGATACGTGTGAGATAGAAGTTTTAATAACTCTGACAAACGCTTCTGATGTGAAAAATATTAAAAGAAACACCTGTCTGCTTTTGATTGGTTGTTATAAATTGTTTAATAAATAATATTTGTTGTTCTGATAATCTTCCATAATTCAATAATACAGTTTTTAGTATTTTCGAGAGATTCTGACTTAAAATAAAAATAAACGCGTAATACACAGAATAAATCATTTTATTTTCATCATTAAACTAAACTCAAGTTTTAATAAATGTTTATATATAAAACACTATCAAATTTTTAATTAAACTAAATGATGACTTTGAAAACTCGTATATACTTATACAATTTACAGGCGATTCAGACAACAAGACGATAGCAAAACAGCGAATAAGCGACAATCAGCTGTTGAACTCGCTGAACAACACGTGGAAGAAATGCTACAGAATAAAGAGGAGTCATGCTACAAGCGACGAACTATCAATGAAGCTCATCAGTTCCGACTGGGGTTTGTGTGTATATTCGTTAAAAAATATAAGTATGTCCAGGGTTGCCACTTTATCTGGAAAAACCTGGAGTTTGAGAAATTTTGAAAAAAAAACTGGAAAAAACTGGAATTTTTAACAATTTTAACATGTTAAGTAGTAAAATTTTAATTAGACACATTAATCTATCATAAAAAAAAAGTTGTCATCATCAAATTTTTTTAATTAAAAAACACATTTAAAGTAGCTTAATAGTATCTTTTCAATGTTTTTATACTATTTAGCACAGTTTCTTACTTTAAACTAAAAATAGACCCAAAAGTGTCCATTTTTAAAAACCTGGAGAAAATTTGAAAAACCTGAAATTTTTTTTTTGAAAAAACGAGTGGCAACCCTGTTTGTCACTAATATAATATTTAACTGGTGATTGAAAAACAGTTGTTAAGTTTGTCATTCAAGTGTGTGTACAATGAAAAAGTATTAAAATGGTCTAAAGCAAGGTATTTAAGATGTTTTAACTTTCAGGTTTATGTAAAACTATGTAAAATACAGTTAGCAACAGTTTTAAACATTAAAATGTTATATTTAGTAATTAATGTTTAATGATAAACTGGTATTTACTAAATATTTTAAATTTATTTAAAAATTGAATTTTCATCCTGTAATTTTTTGTCTTTTGTATAAGTTTTTGAGTTTTTACGTTCAACTGTTGACTAAAAATTGCGTAAAAAATATCATTCAATTGTTTTTGTAAAAATTCAACTTATTTTTTAAAGTTTTAAGTTAGATTACTTTAAATAACCTTTCTTTCATTTTTATAAAAAACTGTTATCGTAAAATGATATTGTTAGTCTGAGGCTAGTTTTTTCTATCAATATATATAATTAGTATAAATTTGTCATATATGAATAAGTTATTGATTAATATAATCCTGGACTGGATGTTGTATACTGCTAAAATATTTTAAAATTTTACTATTACAAAATAGTTTAAACCGTAAAATTAAAAATTAAACTTATATACAGTTGGAATAGACATAGAAAGTACTTATACGCCTTACTACTCTGGCCAGCGTAAAATAACGATAGATGTTTCAAAACCAACTAAAACTATCAATAAAAAGACAAACAAGACAACTTCTAATGGTAACAAGTATGTATATTTATTTACTTTATTTGAGTTATATGTTTTTATCGAAAGAGTATGTGTAGAAAGTTTGTCTTAAATGTTAGTAATATATTAAATGTTAGTCTTAATAATATGCTGGCAAAAATCTATTTAACTTAGATAAATTTGAAAATAAAAGCTCACAACAAATACACAAGACAAATTCTTTACTGGGTCATTTTAGTTTTTATAAATACTAAAAACAAAAGGTTTTAAGCAAAGCCTTAATGAAGAACGGCCTTACTCTATAAAACATTTTATATTTTTACAAATGTCTTTTTTTTTTTCTTTTTCTGAACAAATCGTTTCCTACTACTTTTAAGACTTTAATATACCCTAATATAAGTTAGTAAGTGTTTGCATCAGAATTTAAAAACAAAGTAAATATTAAAAAAAAACTACTTTTTAAAACAGCCCTATAAATAAAATCAAACAAATTAAAAAAAAAAGTTGCTATTAACAGTTTAATATATTATAGGTTTATAATTATGTTTCATTATTGTGTTTATTTTGTTATTTATGGTTTTTATTGATTATTGATACAGTTTGTAGAATAAAGAAGCATAAAAAATGGGAACGGGTCTAAATTGCACGAGGGGACTAAATTGCACGAGAACAAAATTGCACGAAGCCAAATTTGCACCAGGGAACAAAATTGCACGAAGCCAAATTTGCACCAGGGAACAAAATTGCACGAAGACGATTTTGCACCGAGGATCAATTTTGCACAAGATTAAATAAAAAAACAGAAAAAAAAAGTTACTGACCAAGGGTAAGGGTTAGGGGTAACAGAATAATAAAAAAGTAACTAATGAAAATTAAAAAAAGTAATAATAAAAATTAATAAAAAAATAATTTTTTAAAAAGTTACCGACCGAGGGTTAGGGGTAACAGTGATAGTAAAAAAAATAAAATTTAAATAAAAAAAGAAATTTTTTTTTAAAGGATAACTTACCGGTTAGGGCTAGGGTTAACAGTGATAGTAAAAAATATAATAATAAATTTAACTCGTGCAAAAGTATCTTTGTGCACTCGTGCAATTTTGTACGCTCGTGCAATTTAGACAGCTACCCATAGAAAATAGCTGTGAACTTTAAATCATACAAGTTTATCACAATTTTTTTTAATTTGTTTAATTATGATTAATAGAACAAAGAAGCCTTGCAAGCACACTTGTTTCGACAAATACAACTGCGGTCATCAGTGCTGCAAAATTGGTTGTTTATTTATTTCCTTGTTTATTTTACGAAATTAAAACTGTATTTACAAGCATAAATTTTAGGTATAATCAAAATTTTTTTTTGTTTTTTTTACATCGTTGCTGTAAAAGAGCTCCTGATTTATTTTATTTTTTAAATCATTTTAGAACCACAATAAGTTTATTAATTATAATTTTTGGTTACAAGTAGTTCTTTTGTTGTTGTTAATCAGTAAGTTTTAAAGTTATTTGTTTACTTTCGAGACAAATATTAATTTTAAACGTTTAGCTGAAAATTAAGTATTTTGTTCTCTATATATTTATTAATTTTATATAAAAACTAGATATTGAATAATATTTACACAACAGGTTTATATGAATTTGACGAAGGTGTTAGAGAATTTCAAAAGCAAGGCCTTTCAAAAAGAACTCAGGAGGTAAATGATATACTAAATAAATAGTTTTTTATTTGCCATTTTAATTTACTTTCTGAGTTTTTAAAATTCTTTAAAATTATTTGTTCAATTTGTTAGTTAAAAAGTTAAAACTATGGAGGATAGAGAACGTATAATATTAAGAAACTTTTACATACTACCAAAAACTAATAATAGTAATAGCAAGAAATCAAACATTTTTATCATAAAATATTAAATGAATTTTAGCGTATATTTATTGAAATAAACAACGAATATAAAGCATAATTTAAATAAGAGTAAAGAAAATTCTGTTTTAAATTTTATAGATATTTTACTACTTTTTTCTTGCAGAAAAATAAAGTCAATTTTTAAATAAAAATTATTCCTAAAAATATTTTTAACATTTTTGATTATGTACTACAACTTAAACTATTTAAACTATACTTATTTTGCGGGTTTTTTTTTTAAATTAGTAAATTTAATTATAAATTGAGCTGATGTTATAAGTAATGTAACGTTGTAATAAAGGCAAAAAATGTTAGTTATAAGACAAGTTTAAAAGCAAACAAAATAAGCATGTTTAAAAAACTATCACAATAGTATTTTATGCAAACGAAATCAAACTTCGTGAAATTTGTTTATATTCGCTAAAATGTGTCTTCATTCACAAGCCTCGATAGCTCAGTCGGGAGAGCGTCAGACTGAAGATCTGAAGGTCGCTGGTTCAATGCCGGGTTGAGGCAACGCTTTTTGAATTATCGATTTAAACATACTACATGAAATGTTAATAAGTTTTTCTGAAAACTAACATAATTGTCTTTGAATTTTATATACACATGAATACTTTCTGTTTTAAGTGCAACATTAAATAAAAGGAATGAACTGTTTCTCTCCCTGCCCTCACTTTAAAAAATTACACTTTATGATCTGAAATATTGTAATGAAAATAATATGCCAGTTGTAAAATTAGTCTTTCTCTATTTCTATAACTAACTAATTTATGAGCTACCAAAGTTTAAAAATAATCATATAATTTCTAGGTATAATATAAAATGTCTACAGGCCTTTATTGAAAAAAGCATATGAAGATATCAAAAAAACGTGTTTTTTTATAAAACCTGTTTTTTCCTACAGTTTTAAAGCAATCCCTTTAAACTTTTTAATGTTACAATAAACAATTCTTATTGAAAAATTTAAAATTTTTCATTAACTAAATATCGTAATGAAAACAGATATTGAAATAAGGTTTTCAACTTTAGATGTAATTAACGATGAAATTTACCCTATCAAGTATTTGTATCAAATTTATTTAACAAACTTACCTATATTTGTAAAGATAGTTTTAATTGTTTTTTCTACAAAAATTAATTTAAAGTTTCTGTTTTAACATTTCAAGTAAAATCGAAATACTCTTAGAGTACACTAAACTATTAAACTAAAATAAAGTGTAATTAATAATTTAGTATTTAAAATTGAAAGCGTGCTGTAACTAAAACTATGTACAAATAAACCATTATGTAAACTTATAACAAAAATGTTTCAGCCCGGGCTCGAACCGGGGACCTTTCGCGTGTGAGGCGAACGTGATAACCACTACACTACTGAAACACTTATTGATAAGTGCTAAACTTTGTTTATGAATATAAATTGACATTACTGAACGCATTTAAATTATTATGATACATATATTTATAATGGTCTTATTAAACAATAATTATTAATTTTTTGAAATTGCGTCGATGTAATGAAACAAAATAAATACACAAAAAATATTATTTTGCTAATCGACTTGGGAAATTGTTTGAAGTTGGACTTTATTGTTCGCAGTTTCAAGTTGTTATTCTTTTCAAAAAAAAGGTCAATTAATTTTTGATGACTTTATAAAGGTTAATGTGTTTTAATAAACTGTTAATACTTTTTAAGCTTGAATATATTTTTAATTTTTAAAGTTTTTTTTTTGTATACTATAAAATTATTTAAAAAATAATAATATCAAGTTTTGTTATTTAACCCTTAAATCGATGCTAAAATAAAACTCTTATTAAAATAAATTAGTTTAGGTTCAATAAAAATGCAAATGATAATTTTCTAATAAGTATTTCGACGGTCATTCCTAACAAAGCTATATTTTATCCCAACATTATTCTGAATGAAATATCTCGTGTATATTTGGATGTCAATGAATGCTAAAAATGAAACAACTGTACTAATTTATTACGGTAACTTTCAATTTGAAAATAAAATGTTCGTATGAACTATTGTCTAACACAGGGGTCGGCAGGCAGTTGGTGGTCGCGGGCCAAATTTCAAGTTTCTAAAGTCTTCGCGGGCCGCAGTTTTAGTTTTAGTGACATTTGAATAATATTTTGGTTTTAGTTTTAGTCACACTAAAGAAAGGTTTTACTTTTATTCACCATATTTATTTTCAATGACTTTTAGCTATACATAGAATGCCTATTTTATTAATATTTATTAGAATAGAATTTACATTGACTAATATACTTAAGTGTTAATAAACTATGTACTTTCATAAACACTTAATAAGTTAAACTTAATATTTTTGTAATTTTACTTACAACCTAACTCTCTATAAAAACCTAACTTGAAAGACAATTTATGGGTTATTTTAATACACTTGTTATATTATCAACCCTTTTTTCATATTTCTAAGAATATTTACTTCAAAAAAAGTTTTTGCGTGTTAAATAATTTACACTTATTAGAAAATTTATTAATTAGTTAACTTATAAAATTATTACATGTTTGTATTCCAAAAATCTAAAACAAGTTCTTTAACATAATTAATTCTCGAAAACTTTAATAAAATATCTTATTAGTAATTAGTATTTTACATGGTTGCCACTTAAAAAAGCAAAAATGTCTGAGTTGTATCAAACCAGCCTGAGTTTATTAAAAGTTAAAAAGCTACTAAATAGTTGTTAATCAAGCTTAAATACCTAGTTAAAATATCATCATTATCAAAAAGTACACGAAGTGTAAGAAAAAAAGAAAAAATTACAATCAGTAAACTACACTACAGTCATAAAAACTATTCTGAGAATTGAAAGATTTCTTTAAAGTGATTTAAATAAAAGTTTCACACACACCAGAGTTTTCAAGCTTTTAAAATAGCCTGTTTGTGTAGCAACCCAGTTAAAATAAAGTTCACAACATAAAGAAATAACGAATGTCATTAACAGTAAATAAATTACATGCCAAAAAAAAATATAAGTCAGCTGGAATGGACAATTAAGATTCTTAAACAAATTTAACAAAAGTATAAAATTCTATTCAGTCATTAGCGAAGTAGATAAACTTATTTTTTATTAAGCATTTTAGCAATTCTTTATCTGAAATAAGAATAATGTATTTAAAAATAGTAATTGTAAAATATAAGACGAGCTACAAGAATAAAAAATACGTTAGTTAGGAGTTATTGCGAGAAACGATAAAAAACAAATCACCAAAGTCAGTTTTTCCATAAAACACATGATTATCTTCAGTAACTACAGAATGATAAGAAAAAATTGTTAAGGCAAGTCATAAAGTAGCAAAATTTATTAATTAAAATGAGATACCGTTTATAATTGAAAACTTTTCTAAAGAATTTATGTTGGCGGTAATGAAAAGCTTTTGTTTATTTCTTCAATGACAACTAGACGTCGTGTTTAGGATATGCATTAAGGTTATAGTCGCATAAATCAAATTAGGACTTTAATCAATTTTTTAATATGAGAGCACTGACAAAAAAACTATTACTCATATGAGAATTTTTATTAGAGATGTTTTTACTAACTTTGACATTTTACTAGAATTTCTTGGTTTAGTTTCAAAGCGAAGCACAACAATCGGTGAAATTTTACAAGTAAAGGTTCAAAGCACCAAAACAAAGTTTTTGAAAGTACAATTCCTTCTTTTACTTTTAGTAGAAAGTTTAATTTAAGTTGATAAAAATGACTTAACAAATATATCAATATTAGAAAATACTGTTAAGCTACTTTAATATATTTTCTAATGAAAAATATTTATTTGGTAAGTTTTTTGTGTCAAATCGAACTCTTATTACTTTACAGGTTTTTTCAAAAAAATCTCAATTTCAAGTTTTTTTCCAGAACTTTTAAGCATAAGTTTTCAAATTCAAAGCTTTTCCGGGATTCAAGTTTTTTGGCAACACTGATTGTTCACACTTAAATGTACACAAAAATATAAATAGCATTTTAAATTATATTAGCTGCAAGACTTAAAATTTAACATATATTAGAGCTCAAACTAACACTGTGGATTGAGCAAAACATACATCATAAGTTTAATTTGCCACTCTTTCAAGCAAAAAAGTCAGCCTGAGTCAACAAAAACATTCCTGATATTTTTGTATACAAAAAGCAATTCTAGCCAAAAACTTAAAAAATGACTTAGTTGGCTCAAGATTTAAAGTCTTCAAATAGTGATAGTCTGAGTGTGTGACAATGTTTAGTTGTTTATTTGCTTGAATTTGAACTATTTTGATTAACAATGTACAAACTTAATAAACTTACCATCCCTAAATCTAGTTTATATTAAATAGGTAGCTCAAAAAAACAGCAATTGTATGTATTGATATGCAAGGCATAAAAAGTTTGACAAAAAATGTTTAAAAAATTAAAATGAGTACCTAACAAAAACTATATTAATTCATGTCATATTGTTTTAAACGTGTATGTATAATTTAGATATTACATGTAGAAACAACAATGTTAGAAAACTAAGCATAAACTAAACTTTAACTAACTAAAGTATTAAATAAAAAGTGGTTTAAAGTATGAGCATCTTTTTAAGTTGGTGTGCATAGAAATTAATTCAAAGTGCAGAGAAAACTTTTAAAAAGTTAAAATGTGTCAAAACAAAAATCAAATCTTATTTCTTATTACTATGTTATGTTAAATGTTTTTACACTAAAATATAACATTTACAAAAAAAAATTTATAAAGGAAACTTAGATATAAAAAACATTGAAAAAGAATATCTAAGCTATAAAGAAATGACACTTTAGTTAATTACTGTGCAATGCTTTTGTACAAAATGGAAAACATTTGCATTTAGTTTATTTGATAAATAGCTATTATATATCTAATTTATTAAATCCGAGCATTCTTTACACTCTTTTTTCAGAAAATTACTTGCTGTTGTTAAAAAGAAGTTATTATGAAACTGAAAAAAATATCCTGTTAGAATGCTAATCTGTATTTTTCACATTTTTAAACTAAAGCAGTAGTTTCTTCTAATTATTTTTAAATATTATACAGAGACTTAAAACCAAACTAATCAAATTAAATCGAATTACCAAAAAAATTCAACTTGAAATATATTTTTGCTCAGCGGGCAACATTTACATACTAGCGGGCCACGAAATTTTCTTTCGCGGGCCGCATTCCATTCAAAAAAAATACCGTGCTCGCGGGCCGCAGATTTACCCTTCGCGGGCCGCAATTGGCCCGCGGGCCGCAGTTTGCCGACCCCTGGTCTAACAAGACGGATCACTTTTGCACAAGTGACAATTATGCACGAGAGTAAATTGATACCGACTTAGGGTTAGGAATAACAGTGACAGTGAAATATAATTATTAATAAAAAAAGTTTCAACCCTTGCAAAAGTGTTCCTTCGTGCATATCTGATACTTACCCATTGATTAAAGAAATCTGATCTAGAGCAAAAAGATTGATTTTAGAAAGTTTTTTATATTTAGTTGGAAAGCTTAATTGAAATAAACAAAACAATTTTCAACAAAAATATAGTGAAAAATATTCTTAGAATTAAGTATTTGAATTCACAGTAAAGATAATACTTTTAATCTATGTTAGTTTAATCTATGTTGTTTTTTTTTAGTTTTTGAAGCAATACGAATATGATCCTCATAGAAATTCAAAATTACCAATGAATCGTGATAATAGCAGAAACTATACTGATTTACACCAGTTTGTTTTCAATTTTTAAATAAAAAAATATTTTATGTACTTAAACCAATTTGCTTATAAGTTTAGTTTTGACTAAGTTTTTATTATTATTTAATTTATTAATTTTTAAAGAAATAAAACAAATAAAAGCGAAGCTGGGTGGGAAAAATTGAACGAATTTTGCCACAACAGATCGATTGTCAACGAATCATTTTTCAACGATGAAAATACTTTTAATGAAAATGAAAATACTAATGAGGAAGATGTAAAAAGATTCAGGCCGCTGAAAAAATCAAAATTTGAAAGAGAATGTGAACTTTACGAGGTTTTTTACTTTACTTTGATTTTCAAAATAACAAAAAATAAAACTGAGAAAAACAAAGTGTTTACTATAATACTTGAACATTGAAATGGTAGAAAAAATAACCAATTTTTAATACTAATAAAAACTATAGTTCTTAAGCTACTTAATTGAACTTGTACTTGATGTATTAAGTGCGACTAATTACTTAAAAATCTATAATACTTTAACATTTAATGATTTAATATATTGTTATTTCAAGTTCATTGATTTTTTTAATATGAACTGTTAAAAAAGGATATATGGGGGTATCCGTATGCTACACGTAATGATTACAGAACCTTTTATATAATATTTTAAATGCATTAAGAATTTATTTTCACTTTTTTAAGTAATAATAATATTTTAAGTTATAAAATAAACTGCTTTTTAATGATAATGGTTTTAAACTTTATGATAAATGTACAAAACAATCAAATAAACATAAAATTATACAAATCTATTACTATTGAAATTGTTAACTAATTATAGTAGTTATAAAAAACTTTATAAACATTTAGGAACAAATAAACTCTGGTTCGAGAACGACACAAAACAATGAAAATAAAATTAAATTGAACAATCAACAAAATAATGATAACAAGTTCAAACTAAACGATCAACCAAGCAAATTTACTGTTGAAGCGAGTAAGCAGATGAATAAAAACAAAAGTAAAATATATTCAAATAATAAAAATATTCCATTGAGAAGCGAAAGTGAACAATTGTGGACTGAACATTCACATATTTACCAAAGTGGTTTGTTTTTGTTAAAATATTTATTGATGTATAAATAAATTTGTGTTTATTTATTATAATGTATTTTTAAATCAGAATGTACCGATATTACGGAAGATGAAATGACAATAGAAAAAGTTGAAGGAAATTCTCCTTTGTACAAAATGAAGAAAACTTGGTCTCAAGCTAAATTCACTTTCCCTAACAATAAGTTTCAAGTTCGATATAGTTAATGTTTTGAACTAATATTACTTTTTAATTTAAAAAAAAGTTGGTTGTAGTAGTAATTCACAAATATTTTTAAATATATTTAAATTTATAATAAAATTGAATTATACACGATTTCGTTAAAACTTATTTATTTATGTTTTCTTCTTTTTTTTTTGGTGGTTATAAAACTAAAAGAACAAATGTTCTTGTTAAAATACTTCCAAAAAGGGTTAATGTAAACATATTATACTAGCAATTCAAATAATTATTTATTTTTGTAAATTTTGGTAGATGGAAAATAAAGTTGAAAGAAATACTCCGAAAAGTATTTTAAGAAAACCAAATAATTTTTCTGATCTACCAAATAGCAGTAGGATGGAAAAACCCAATAGTTCATCTGATTACAACCCAGTATGTTTGGATTTTTTATCAAAAAATAAAAATAATCAGAGTTGGTATACCTTATGGTTTTTATGTTCATAGTCTAAAGTTTTTTTAATAATTTTTTTGTAAACGAAAATGTTCTGAGTGATGTTTACTTTAAGTTTTAAAATTTTTAATAAAATATTATCTAACAATTCTGAAAAATTTTCAGCTAAAAATACCAGATCAATCAAAGTTTCAAAACAATAAATTTCTGCCAAGTATAACAGTAAGTTGATTTTATTTTATTTAAGATGATTCGCACTTTATAAAAAAATCACGAATTTATTGAAGTCAATTAAATTTTCTGAAGACGGGTGTAAGTGCGTAAGCACAAGTTTTATAGTTTTGTAAAATAAACATGCCGATTTGCGTATCAGTATTTTTTAATTAGGTTGTATTGTAAACTTTGTAGGATTGTTTGTATGTTTAATAGTTAGTTTTATTTTGTCTTAATAAAGTAATAAGTTCTTATAAGAATTTAGTTCAATAAAATTACAAAGGATCAAGACGAAGATACAGACGTTTCTATAAACTGCGATTTCCAATTAGATTTCAGCCAAAATTTTCAGAAACAAAATTTAAGCAAAAACCAACATAAATTAGTTGAGAATGATTTCATTGATAATACAAATGATTTCCATGGTAACACAAATAACTTACATGGTAACACAAAGAATTTCCATGGTAGTACTAATAATTTTCATGGTAAAATAAATAATTTCGATAGTAACAAAAATGATTGTCATGGTAACAAAAGCGATTTCTATGGTAACACAAATTATTTCCATGGTAACACAAATAACTTAGATGAGAACACAAATGATTTCCATGGTAGCACTAAAAATTTCCATTGCATCACAAATGATTTCCGTGACAATACAAATAATTTGCATAACAACACAAACGATTTCCATGGTTACCAAACGGAAGTCAAAGATGACGAAACGATTGATTTTTACCTGCAGTCGATTGAAACTGACGACTTTGATGATTTTGACGAATCAGCTTTTTCTAATAAAAATCAAAAACAGACTGTGAGTTTTAGCTATTTTCTCAAGCTTCAAGATTTTTTATATATTTCCTCAGTCTTTATATCAAAAAATAGTCAGTTTTAGACACAATTAAAAAAAAAACATTTCTTGATTTTTCTTTTTACAGTATAACAAGTCTACGAATTTTGATAGTTTTAACCAGCCTACTTCAAGTAAAAACCAGCAACAATATGTAAGTAAATGTATATATAAAGGTTAAATTTTTTTAGATTTTTTCTATAAGTTTAAAGAAAACTCTTTTGAAAATTTTAGAAAGTACGATTTATAAAATTTAAGTCATTGACAAAATATTTTTTTTGTCTATGTTCTAGGAAAATTATAGACAAAAATTATGACATATAGGTTTTAAAGTTTAATAACCCTTATAACTATGAACTAGAAAGTTATGAGCCTACTTTTTAAACAAAAATAAGTAACAAAATGTGAATAAATACTTATAGATAAACTTATTACCAAAACTGTGGTTACTTCAAAAAATTGATAAGTTTTTATCTTAAAACAATAAAGGCATTTCATATTTATGCTTTTTAGCTTCACTTAATAAACAAAATAAAAGACTAAATGTTATTGCTGTTTCAACTTTGTAGTGTGGAAAACTTAACAAAGATTCAACTTTTGACAGCTTTGAAAAGTCTGCTTTCTCAAATAAAAATCTACAACAAAATGTTTGTTTTATTTGACTGTTTTTACTTTAAGTATTTAAGAAGTTATTGTTAATAAGTTTTTTTTTTACTTTTTGTAAATATTTCTAATGCAATATTTATTTTAGTTCAAAAAATTTAACAAGCCTTTGAACTTTGATAAATCTTCTTTTTCTGTTGATAACCAACAACAAAATAATATTTTTTCAAGTAGAAGTTTAGCTTGACTGTTTTTCTTCGACCATTTTTGTAATGATAGTTTTTAGTTTTTAGCGGCCAGGTGTTACGGCTAGGTGTCAGAAATGCACAGAGCGTCACTTTTACACAAACTGACCAAAGTTTTATCAAAAAAGTCCAATGTTGAAATGAACATGCAAATTTTTTTTTTTTTCAAAATAATGTTTTAGATTATAAAAATTCTTAATTAGAACAGTTTAAGCTCGTGCAAAAGTGACGCTCCGTGCATTTTTGACCTGTTCCCGTATTTGAATTATGTTAAATTTTAGTATAACTGTTCAAAATATAGTTTTAATTGTTTGCTAACAAAAGATCCTAGTGAAGTAACTTCACTGGAATATAAGTAAAAACAAATTATACAGTAATCTTCCTTTATTCTACCAACATATGTTTCTGTGTGTCAACGAATCAACACACTTCAACTGGGTTCTGTAAAAAAATAATTACTGTAATGAGAGAATAGAAGCATAGAACAAAGTAGGTGTATACATGTTTTCATTAAAATAAGATATTTTCCACAGATAATAGCCATTAATAGGTAAAATACTTAATATTAAATCCGACTGTTATAAAACTATATAATATTTATGATTATTAAGTCTAAAATAAGTAAAGTAAGCTAAATTACAAAACAAAACAACAAATTATAATATAAACGAACAACTCACGTTAATGGGAAAGATAACTGATTCAAAATTTATTGTCGTTAACTAATGAAAAATAAATTCATTGCAACTAATAATTACGTCACAATGTAAACGAGGTTATTTAAACTATTTAATTTGTACTGCAAAGATCATTAATTTAGTTTTTATGTAATCCATTTTGAACAAAAATAAAACATCAACCATTAGATAGTGAATCAACAAAATTCAATAAAACTCAACGACGGTGAAGGCAACAAAAGTCACAGAAACTCGACGCAACATGTATATTATATACTGAATGTTTGCAATGATTGAATCAAAGCTATACAGAATTAGGAAGCAGATTTAGTTTAAATGTAAAAATCAAAAATGAAAAATTAAACTTTAAGAAAAGCCAAAACACAAAAAAACAAAATTGCCATTGGGCTTACAATGTACCGACCGACAAATAATTTACAGCGACATACATAAAATCACAATAAACTAAATTAAATATATATTTCATTTTATAATTAATAAAATAATTAATTGGTAAAGTAGGAGTCGGCTGTTTAATTTAAATATCCCATACAGATATTTTAAATATTTAATAAGTAAGTTGTGTTATATATGAAAGTTAAAATGTAAAACAACAAGGTAGTCATATGCTAAGTATAAACCTGCAGTGAAAAACCTACTAGCTCTCTTGGGCGTAGTAGGTAAAAAAGCAAGGTTTATCTGTGATTTGAATACAGGCTTCCAATTAAACTTTGAACTTAACATATAAAGGTGTGAAGAATTATAGTCGGAGGGTAAAGTGAATATATGAAATTTCAGAGAATAGAAAGTGACTTGTGTGAAATAGATATAAATAATAAATGAATAAAACTATATGTTATTTAGGATATATAATTATATTAATATATGTTTAGTGAATGTGTGTGTGTATGTGGAAGGTGAATGAAAAGTATAGAAGGTGAGAAGACGCCAAGGTGTTATTTGAAGAAAAACCGTCGGTTGTGTGCACAGTTGTTTGAAATATCACGTCTTTTATTTAGTAATTGTTTACTATCTTCCGCTAAAATTGCCATTCGTTCAAGGTTGCATATTTTACTGCAGGTTTATACTTAGCATATGACTACCTTGTTGTTTTACATTTTAACTTTCATATATAACACAACTTACTTATTAAATATTTAAAATATCTGTATGGGATATTTAAATTAAACAGCCGACTCCTACTTTACCAATTAATTATTTTATTAATTATAAAATAAAATATATATTTAATTTAGTTCATTGTGATTTTATGTATGTCGCTATAAATTATTTTTCGGTCGGTACATTGTAAGCCCAATGGCAATTTTGTTTTTTTGTGTTTTGGCTTTTCTTAAAGTTTAATTTTTCATTTTTGATTTTTACATTTAAACTAAATCTGCTTCCTAATTCTGTATAGCTTTGATTCAATCATTGCAAACATTCAGTATATAATATACATGTTGCGTCGAGTTTCTGTGACTTTTTTTGCCTTCACCGTCGTTGAGTTTTATTGAATTTTGTTGATTCACTATCTAATGGTTGATGTTTTATTTTTGTTCAAAATGGATTACATAAAAACTAAATTAATGATCTTTGCAGTACAAATTAAATAGTTTAAATAACCTCGTTTACATTGTGACGTAATTATTAGTTGCAATGAATTTATTTTTCATTAGTTAATGACAATAAATTTTGAATCAGTTATCTTTCCCATTAACGTGAGTTGTTCGTTTATATTATAATTTGTTGTTTTGTTGTGTTATTTAGCTTACTTTACTTATTTTAGACTTAATAATCATAAATATTATATAGTTTTATAACAGTCGGATTTAATATTAAGTATTTTACCTATTAATGGCTATTATCTGTGGAAAATATCTTATTTTAATGAAAACATGTATACACCTACTTTGTTCTATGCTTCTATTCTCTCATTACAATAATTATTTTTTTACAGAACCCAGTTGAAGTGTGTTGATTCGTTGACACACAGAAACATATGTTGGTAGAATAAAGGAAGATTACTGTATAATTTGTTTTAGTTAATTTTTAGTATGTATATAATAAGATATTTAGTTTGGAAAATTTGACAAGCTTTCGAAGTATGAAAAAATTCTACCTGAATTCAAATACCAAAAAAATTTTGATAATAAAACTAAACCATCGAAGAATTTAAAAAGAGAATCTTCAAAAATATCCAATGAAACTGATTCATTTTACAATGATTCATTTTTCCATGATAGTAGCACTGTTAGTTTTATTTTAACCTACTTTGACAGAAAGTAACTTTTTATAGTCAGAGTGTTGATGTGTTTTCCCTCCTTTAGTTCTCAAAACTCTTATATTTCTAATAAAGTCTTAAAGTATTAAATAACATAAATTACTTCAAAAAAAATTATTTTAGATGACAAATAGTTTAATAAAATTTTTCAAGATGAGATAGTCTGACTTTGATAGCTTTTTAAGTCTTGGTATTTTGTTTTAGTAATTATTCAAAGTATTTATTATGGTAGGTCATCAGTTATGGTAAAAGTTGTTACAAAAATAATGTTTTTTTTGTAAGTAAATCTCACTTTTAAATTTATCATTCATTTTCAGAATAGCAATTTTATTGATTCTGGATATGATACTAGTATTTTGACTACACCAAAAGTTGAAAATAAACATAAAGATCGAAATAAAATTTATAGTTCTGATTTAATGAAAGTAAGTTTGTTTTTTAGAAATCACTTTTAATAATATATTAATTATTTTAAACATTATTTAAATATAAAAAGTTTATTTTTTTCTCACACTTTAAAGAATGAGAAGTTACGTACTTTATATTGATTTATATATTCTACATAGTTGAAGTTTTCACTTAATTCAGGTACAAAAATAAGTAAATATTTTTTTGTATATTCATAATTGTAATTATAATTCAATACTTTTTATAGCACTTAAATAAATAAATATATAATTAAGTATTAGATGAATTTCATTTAAAAAATTATGTTTAAATGTTTCGTTTAATTTGATTTGACCAAAAAGTTTAAATAATAACAAATTTATATAAAAGTTTAAATTTCCTGCAGGCAAAAAACTTAGAATTTTCTGCTGAGTCAGCAGATTTAGTGTCATGTGACTTATCACCACCACGTGACTCGCCTTCCTACTCTCCTATTGGTTCTCCTACCGTCAGAGTTGACGTGAACTCAGCAGAGCAAGCAGGCAGCTCTCAGTTGGAAGGGAGGAAATTTTTAACGGCGAAAATCGACGAAAGCAGCTGCTACTTGCATTGCAGTGAGGATACGAATGTAGAATCGCCGAAAATAAATAAGTTAAAAGCTGAAGTCAATAATAACAAGTTCTTTACTCAGTTAGTTTTTAATTTCAATTAAAATTAGAATAACTTTAATAATATAATAAAATACAGCAATATTAACAACATTAAAGTAGTTTTTTTAAGATGCTTAAGTTGTAAAATTCACAACTTTAAAAATGAATTTGCAATATTTTGATGTGTAGTTCCTGAATTTTTAGTTGTTTTAATAAACTTGTAAGTCTGGTATGTAGATATTTACTTTGACATATTCTTAAGTATTTTTATTGTTAATAATTACATATTTTTCAAAACACAATGTTGAAATTTCGATTACATTTAACAACATTAAATAAATTTTAATATGAATTGTAAATCAGATGCTAATAAAAACATTAGACTATTTTTTATTTTGATTACAAATGCATAATAATATCTTGTTAAGTTATAAAATTGTTTTTTAAGTAAGAATTTTATTTGAAGTTTATAGAATAAAAGTCATATTTATAGAAAAAAACAAGAAAGTACTTCAAATCAAGATAAGGAATTAGAAGAAGCTAGAAAAACTTTTTCATGTATTTTTGATTCTATTTTTTAATATTTTTTTCAATTTGATTTCATTGTTAATTATTACTCAACTAATATCAATTTTTGATTCTTCTAATTAAAAGATTTGTTTATGTTTAAATTAATCTTATTTTTGTTTTTTTAGAATTCTTAGTTGTTTTAAATAGTTCCATTTAGTTTTATAATTTTATCATCAAATATTTTCTTCAATATTTGTTTTGAATATCTTATTTATGTAATTGATTGTTCCTTATTTTAAGTTTTAATCTAATTTACAGTTTTTAATTTTTGTAATTTTCTTGAAAATGTTTCATAAATCTTGTTTTTTTTTCGAGTTTATAATTTAAACAAAAATTTTTTTCAGTTCACTTTTGATTAAACAGAAATATATTTTATATCTCGTTTTAATAAAAAACTTGAGATTTATTTAAATTGTAACAACCCATTTAAGCTTTTTAGAGTCAAATTTTTTATAGCTAAGAGCGTTAATATGAGACAAGTTTATGACTTATTTCTTTGTTATATGTACAAAAAATATTATTATAATATTTGGAGATACGGAATAGTAACTTTTTACTTCTTTTATGTTATTTAACTATGATTTAAAATGTTTTAAAAAAAACCTTTATCACTTTAAGAAACAACATTTCGCTTTTATATTTTAGATAATATCCATAAATTACTGTAGTTTTTGTAATATCTAAAGAAAGTTATAAATTCAACTTTAAAAAGCTAATATATCAAAAAAGCAGAACTTACTGTACTATTGCTAAATAATTTTACTTAAGTGTGTAAAAAATACTGTTAATTTAAGAAAAAAATTTTTCTAAATTTTTTGTACTTCTAGAGTTTACTTTTTATTTATCTAATATGTTTCTTATAGCTAATAGTAATTTTGTTGTGTCTCAATAAGGTTATTAGAAGTTTGTATACAATTAGATAATTTCATTAGGATACCTTTTTACATATTATGTTTAAATATATATTTTTAAAGCTTAACTTAAAGCTTAGCTATACTAATAATTTTACTACTAACCAATTATTTGTCTTAATGAACATTTTTTACTAATATTATTCATCAACTAATGAAACCTATCACGTTTTATCAACCATTTACTTTGTAAAGCGAATTAAATCTTTGTAATCAGTTATACAAATTCTAATTACACAATTGTGCACAGAAGTGCATAAAAGAATTTTCAAAAGGGTTGATCACACAAATTCGATGTTTTTATTCTTGCAGTTGAAACCAAAAAAATAAGTTTTTTGTATAATTATTATTTAGAAATTAAAAAACTTCATAAGCATGACATACATTGTTTGTTTATATAAAATGACTTGTTGTTTTTTATAAGGTGAAATTTCATTGTATTTAAGAATGGTTTTACATATTCAAACAAAGATATTCATGTAAAAAAAAAACTAAAATCATTAGCTTGAAAACCGGGATGTTTTAGTTCTAAGTTTCAAATAGAAAAATTGTAAGTCGTTCTTCAGGTAAAAGCCTTTATATTTTACAGTAATAAATATAAAAACTCATACAAAATGTCCACATGTATAAAAGTCTATATCAAAAGTTTATAAAGACAAAGCATTTATTACTTTGAAAAGACATTTAACTGTTATGACCGTCGTTTATGATTTGATAACCGAAAGGCTTTTACGTACACTTTTTCCTTAGACCAAACTTTTTTTGCGTTTATTTTTTTTCATATCGTTCAGATAACAAACAACATTATATATAACATACAAAACTTGTTATGCTAAAAAGTTTTTTAGCTTTTGAATGAGATTAATACAAGAACAAGTTAATCACTTAAACTGTAAGAATAGATTTATAGGTATGGATAATGGTATTTTTTTTTAATTGCTAATAATTTATTTTATTGAACCTTATAATTTGACCTAAATAACACATAAATTTAAACAATCTAAGAAGTAAATCAAACAAATTTTTTCTATGTCATAGATATAAAAAATGTTAAACTATGATGTTCTGTTTCAAATAGTCTACGAACTTAGGTACTACAACACTATCAAGTTGTTTTCATAGTATGTTGTTAGTTTTCTACTACCCTTAAGTTTTACCTAAAGTGCAATTTAAATTATCAGTTTATAACTTTAAGTCTTATAATTTCACAAAAACTAGTAGTTTTTTATAGATTTTTCAATTTTAGACAAATATGTACATTGAAAGATAAGATGTAAAATATATTTAAACATATTGATAAAATTTGATTACAATATTTTTATGAAGATTTTTATTCATAATTACTTTTCTTTAACATCAAGACTTATGGAGTTTATTTTTTTAAATAATACTATAAACAAACAATGGTATCTTAAATATAAATATTTAACTTTATAAATTTTACTTGTATTTGTTCGAACATATCTAACTTAAGTTGCTTCCTTTTGAAACGATTTTATACCTACTTCAAATATAATAACGTTGGTGATTTTTTTCTTAATGTGCATTGTCAATATTCTAATTTTGTTTTACCAATACATACTAATTAAAATAAAACAAAAGATTTAAGATTTTTACAAATAGTTGTTTGAAACTAAGTTTGTGTAACTATACAGATAATACTTAAATTTTGATCGATAACTTTCGTTTTAAACAAAAAAGTCTTTATTTTACAAACATCTTTAATTCAAAAATAGTTGATAGCTTGTCTTTATAGATAAAAGAAAAATAAAATAAAATATGCCTTATATAAAAAATCGCAACAAGTTTTATAAAAAGTTTTTCAACAAAAAAATGTTTGAAACATAATTTTTTTGACCATAAACACTTAAACAGCTTTATAACGTTTTATACAATGTTCTACAACGTTATCACGTTCTTTTACCATAAAATTACTTAAAAAGGTATTGCAACTAGTATTGTTTTAGAAGTTCATTGCAACTTTTTTGGCGAACTTTATTAATAAAAAGTATTTCGGTTCCAGTTATAAAAAAAACAACTTAGCTGATTTTAATTAGTGTATTAAATATTTTCTTCAAAAAACGACAACAGATCGTATAATACTCTAAAAGGTTAAACTTAATACTATATAAATCAAATATAAAATCTAAACTTAATAACAAACCCCTATTTAAGACCACAAGGGTTCTACTTTGTTTGTAACAAGCATATCTTATTTTGTAGAGTTTTACCTTAGCTACCAGACTTTTTTTTTGCTCTTCATCTGCAACTCAATAACGTCTAGTGTAAGTTTCAAAATTTAAAAATTGTCCCCCCTCCCTTTTGCCCCTTTACTAATTATTGACCCCTAACTTACTGAAAACCGCCCCTAGAAGGTGATGTCCTTTTTTTTGGAAAACCCTGATCTAGATCAATGATGGTTTTTTACATTAAAATTAGTAGTTTTTTGAATTATTTTGGGAAACCACGCATTAAATTAAACTAATAGAGCTTCAAAATGTGCTCTAGTCTGTAATAGTTGATAAGTACACAACTTGATTTGTCAAACAGCTAATTTAAAAAACTTTGAACTAATAAATCGGAGGTTCTAAACAACTTCTTTAGCGAAATAACATTGAGTTTAGTATAAAAGATTAAACAAAAGCTTGATACACGATTTATTCAAAAACATTTTTATTAAGTAAACAAGTAAGATATTTCAGCTAACCCTTATCAACTACTTCTGTTAGCAACTAATTTTTAAATTAGATTTAGATTAAGTAAACAGTTTTAGATTTTATCAAAAAAGACCAAATTAAGCAAAATTAATTAGAGATAGATTAACAGTTTTTAATTACATAATTATAAATTAATTAGTAATTTAACTAAGATAAGCATACGTACAAAATTAAAACAATAAATAAACAAAATAAGTGACAAACTAGACAAAACATTTATTACAATTTATAAAGATAAGGTTTATAAAAACTGTTGCTTGCATAACTTAGGTCTAAATGTTTTTTTATAAATAAAGATTTTAAAACGCTTAGATAATATTCATTACATGCTTTACTTAAAATTGAAAATGACTATCATTATAATTCTTTGCACAATAATACTTGTTTAATAAGTGTTCAGCAATACGACTTATTAGATGGTTTATTCAAACCCGTGCCTACCAACTTCTAAGGGATTTTGAAATATGTTGGTCTCTTCTTATATTAAATCTCTGGGACGTTCTGCCAAAATACACACTATCACAGTGGCATCTGAACTTATAAATGACTTTACTTTTTTCTAAATAGGCAGTGACATCCTTATAAATTCCATTCAAAGGTTTTCTTGTAAAATGGCTTATTCTTAGTTGATCAGATCTAAAAGTAGTAATAAAAATGTTTTTACTGTTCTATTCAAAAGCTATTGCTTCTTTACCTTTATATTTCAGTCTTAAATATATAGGGCACTTTCTTGGTCCTTGTTTAATAGGTTTACCCAGTTTAGAGATCGTATTATTAATTGTTTGTCTGATGATATGTGACAGATAAGCAACAGCTCCAAAATTAATTTAAATTTTACCTAATTTTTCCGAAACCAAATTCTTTTAAAGGGTCGTGTGGGCTCTGAAAACTAAACAGGAAATTAAGCCAGTTTTATTGGATAAAGGACAATAAGGACTATTCTGTGAATTTGTTAGATAACTTCCTATAAAGAACCTATTGATCTCTTTTACTTTGCTTGCTTATATCTCAAAAGTCACTTAAAAATTTCAAAGCAGCAAAAAGGAACTGGTAATTTATTTCTATAAAAATAAGACAAAAATAAAAATTGCTTTTGCTACCTCCTCCCTCTCCCTATGCTGTTAATCTGTGGTTTTCTATCAAACAACTTACATATTACTCAACTCATTTTACTAAACTATTGATAAGTAATGCTTATAAACATTTAAGTTTATGATAACTTACAACTACTTTAACTTAAACATCAACCATTTTGTCTCTAGAAGTTCAGAAAGAGACTGTATAAAATGCAAGTAAGTAAATTTCAAACAAATTTAAATGCAAGTAAGTGTTTGCACTATTACTAGACAAAGTATATGTTAGATTTGTTCAACGTTTTTACATTCTCTTTTTGTACTTTTTTTCAAAGTCAATTTATCTGAAAACACTTTTTTAACTGAATTAGTTTTCAAACTATAATCAAAAACAAAAAATTAGTTGTCGTCTATTTATATTTCATTACCTTAAAAACTTTTTATTAATTATTTACAATTATATTCTATTTAATTTTATATCGTTTATCGTTTCCAGAAATAATTTTGTGTGTAATATTTTTACGAAAATTTCTACTTTCAAAAAGAAAATGCTCCTTCAAAACGTCATAAAATGTAATTTTAATTCGTAAATATTTTGTTGGTAAATTCAGACTTGTCATATTTTTAAAGTTTGTTCAAAATATTCATTAACATTGAGCAGCTTAAACCTACGAATAACTGTAAATGTAAAAAAAAAAATTAAAAAACATAAAACAAGTTTAAGCTTTATATAAATTGAAAAATATACTAATCAACAAATGTTGCGCTTTAAACTTATTTTTTATTTCATTTAGTTTAAGGAAAATTTAAATTAATTTTTATTGTAGTACAAACCAATAAAATTATAACTAATGTTAAAATATTAGTTGAACAGAAAATAGTAGTTTGTTTACTTAAGTTATTTTCTTTATTTAACTAAACTTATTTTGGAATTTTCAACTAAAAGAAATTCAAACTAAATAAATATTACTATAGTTTAGTTTTATAAAGGTACATTTCTCTAGGTCCAAGGGGCGTATCTTTAATTGATTAAATTTTAGTTAATATGAACAATTGCTTATCATTTTATAAATGAAACTAAATATATAACATAAGATACTCTTGTTTTTAAATGGAAAAATCACTATACAGTTTACTTTTTAAAAAAATACAGAAGTTAAATAAAATATGTCAATATAACTATAATCTTGTTTAGAAGCTTTTCTTGAACAGAAACTAAAACTAACTAGCATTTCTTAGTGATCTGCCAAATCCAAAATTTTGGATCTGGTAGGATCCAAATCCGAGTATTGTTTTTAAATTGAGATCCGGCCGGATCCAAATATAATTTTGAAATTAGGATTGAGCCGGATTCGAATCCTTATACTAAGATCTGGTAGACGGATTGCCACTTTACCTGGAATTTGAGAATTTTTGAAAAAAAAAACTGGAAAAACCTAGAATTTTTAACAAAAATAGCCTGGAACTCTAACAATTTTCACATGTTCAGTAGTAAAATTTCGAATTGACTCAAAAAATCTATCATACAGGGTTTCCACATGGTCAGGAAATCAGGAAAAGTCAAGAAAAATTAAAAAAAAAGATAAAAGTCAATTAAAAATGGGGAGTTTTGAAAAAAAGTCAGGGAAAGTCAAGAAATTTGATAAGTTAAAAAAAAAAGTTTAGATTTTGTCAGTTTAAATGTACAAAATTCCTTATTTTTCAAAGCCTTCAGAAGGTAAAAATTAATTAAAAATCATTTAAAGTAAGAAAAAAAATATCAAATTTTCTAGAAATTACAAATTATTTAATTTCAAATGCCTTTATCTGGTATAAATTAGTAAAATATACTTTATAAAACTGCAAAATAATTCTATTAACATATTGAACGAGTACCCTACTTGAACAGGCAGATTTTGTAAGCTTTTTAGTATTGATGATCTATAGCAAGGACACTTCCATAGTGAAACTGTGATATACACACAAAAACTTATCTAGCATAATTTTAGAATCAAAGTGTTTTTTGTTTAAGTAAATTATTGAGTTCTTTATAATTCAGCAGTTAATTTAGTGTTTTATGTAACAAAGTGATGTGTATACTTTACTTCTTTATAATTCTTTCAAAGTTGTTTAAATTTATAAAATAAGTTATTAGAGAGGTATATGCCAAAATTAAGTTTACTTATTATTTGTATTTTTTGTAGAACAACTTAAGTGTTTAAAATAAATAAGAGTATATTTATTTGTTACAAACTTTATACTAAATGGAAAGAGGAAATATTTTATAGAACAGATATATAGTTTACTTTTTTATGTATTTTTTTACAGTTACTTAAGTATATTCGTTTTTAATTGATTTTTAGTTTAAGGATTTTATATTAAATAGTTTGGGTAGTGTTTTATCAAACTAAGTGAACAATTTATATAAGTAAAACATGTTTCAAGTAAATATTTTTTATTATGAGATAATTTTACCCTCTAGGTTGTTTTAGAACTTTTATACTAAGTCTAACTAAAGATTACTTTGGAAGTTCTAAAAGATTAAGTTCTTTATTGTTTTAAGGTTGTAATTGTAAAAGTTCGTTATTGTTTTTAGGTTTTAGTTGTGAAAGTTCGTTATTAATTAAAGGTTTTAATTTTAATAGTTCCTTATACGTTGTTTCGTTTATTTAAATACATGAAAATGCTAAAAAATTGTGTTTTTTTTTCAGACAAGCTGGGTTTAAAAGGTAATAATACAAGTATTTTGCTGATAGAGCTGTTTGTTGCAAATACATCAATTATACACAGATAGTTCAAGTGATGTAATAGAAGTTTGAGGATTGAATTCAGCAAAAAAAAAAAATTGTTTTAACCTGTATTGAAATTAGATTGAAAGCTTTATATAGTTTCAAGTGTTAGATTATGTATTTTAGAATAAGTAAAAATTAAGAATTTGATTTAGAAAAGTCAGGAAAATTTTGGTAAAAAGTAAAGAAATTTTTCTCAGCATGATCTGTGGCAACCGTGATCATATAAATAAAAAGTTTGTATCTTCATGAAAGTTTTTTAAATTAAAATAAATTTAAAGTAGATTTACAGTATCGTTTAAATGTTTAATACTATTTAACACAGTTTCTTACCTTAAACTTAACTTAAAACTAAAAGTAGACCCAAAAATGAGTGCTTAAAAAGAAAATTTGAACCTGGAAAAAAATTCGAAAAAACGAGTGACAACCCTGGGTAGATCACTTCATTATTACAGTAGACTACCGCTTAAGTACGCAAATTGAACCCGACCAAAAAGTGCGTACTTAGCACGGGTAGTGCGTACTTTTTGGTATTGCTCCTAAGCTCTATCACAAGCTAAAAATCACCCATGAAAAATATCAACGTTTGCTAAACAAAGCAGCCTTATCTGAGCAAGGCTCGCACAGAAAGAAAACCAAGCAGCTCACACTTTTTGACATGACGAAATAGAGCCAAGAATTTTTTTTTCATTCTGAATAGATTGCTAGTCAAGCTAAGTTTAGTTTTATTTATTACTTAAAACCATTTTTCTGTTATTTGCTAAATTGTTTCGATTTAGAATAAACCTAGTTTTGTTGTTTATAGCTGAGATTTTTATTAAACATTTAATTTAGAAAGTAATACATTTATTATAATTTTGCATTAGCTAAAAAGTGTTTGATTTTTTTTTATTTGAAAAAAAAAACGTTTCAGGACTGTTTTTGTAAGAAAGTTTTTATCAGTAGAAACATTTATAGTATAAGTGCACAATGATAAGATGCTCATTAATTTTTTTTAACTTTAGTTTTTTGTTGTTGTTGTTTCTTTTTATATGTTTATTTTGACTTTATGAAATTTATAACTAGTTTTTGTGGTTAATTAGTTTTATATTATGTCACATTAAAATTTAAAAAAAAATTGCACCACCAAAGCCAACATATGTCTCCCGTGATAATATGAGGAAACTTCTTAGGATTTTCAATGCTGAAATGAGAATGGATTCTCGCAAAGAATCTGTGAAAGCAACAATTCAGGTTATTTATCTATTTCAATTTGATATAAATATAAAAAAAAAATTAAAAAAATTAGAATTTTTTTGTCTTTTTGGATAAGTGCGTACTTAAGGCGGGATGCGTACTGTAATATTTTTTTAAGGGATTTCAGCTTGATTTTTTTTTTCTCAGTTTTGCAGTCTTAGTACTATATTTTTTAGTTTTTTGATCAAATTATTTTTTATTTTTGGATTAATTTTGGTCACTTAGGCTGAGTTTTCGTATGTATTCAAAAACCTGTAACTAATTTGCACAAACCGAAACAAGACTGATAAAACAAGATGTAGATTTAAGATGATCAAGTTTTAATTTTTTTATTATTTATTTGCTATATGTTTGGATAAAGTGGCTAAGGGTATAGATTTATAAATAAATTATTTCAAATAAAAGAAAAAGTCTTGTTTTGATATACGCAAATAAATTGCAGCTTTTTATTGTAACGGATTTTTTGCACCAAGTTTTATATAATAATATTTTACTTGTATGTAAGTAGACTTTTAATAAAATAAACCTCACAGTTGAAAAACTAAAACGAAATGTGACACTTTTACTCAGTAATAATTTAGCATGAAAAAAGTACTGTATTATTCCTCAAGCTGCTAAAGCAATGCACACGTGTAAATCTGTTGAATTGGTATATATAAGTGGCGTCACGTGGTATTTTTCCTAGGTGGTGCAGAAAAAAAATCGAGTTGCCTCTGCTCGAGTTGCTTCTAACTGAGTTACCTCTGCTTGGCTTTGTTTTCAAATTTTTGTTTACAATAGCTTGTGGAATGATACCTAATCCTGTACTGTTTTAGGGAAATTTCAACTTAGCTTACTTATCGCAAGATATTGATTTTGCGGTAATTCTTAAAGAAATTTTGCTTTTTTGAGTTCATTTGTGGCAGTAAGCTAAGAGTTTGCGGCAGTGAAGTGAGCAAAATGGTCGTTTTCTTAATTGGAGTTTTTTTAGAGATTTTGTTCTAAAAAATAACGATATAGATACTTAATTTTTTTCATAAATGTTTAGGTGGTGCAATTGCGGCAGTGAAACACCCCAACGCGACGTCCCTGGTATATATATACATATATAGAGCATTTTACTTTTGTACAAGATTTTACATTTTCAATGAAAAACTTTTTAAAATTACAAAAATACTTTTAAAAATCAATATACAAACTGAAATATATAATTTATTTTAAAACCATAAAATAATCAAGTTAACTTTAAAAGAGTTACAAAAAATGAATAGTAGTGAGACTCTAAAATCCATCAATATTTGTATTTTACAACTATTTATTTAGGAAATAGTTCGTTAAGATTTATAGAACGAATTATAACTGTTTTTAAAAAATTTAAACTAAAAATAGTACCAGAATTTTAAAGTTGTTCGAATTCGTATATATTAGACTGACGTGTCATAAACAATCTCTTTAGACCAGAGCATCTCCTACATGGCAAAAATATCCGACCAAATGTTTTGAAAAGTCGATGTTTTCTAGAGCTACTTTTGATAATTTGCATGAATGTATGCCGTAATAAAATTCAAATATTGAGAAAAACTTAAAATTTTATAAGTGCTCGTGGTGAGCTTTATAACTTATAACCAATGCTAATTGAAAAATAAAATCAGAAGTAAAACACACAAGTAGCCGCAAATGGAAAAAAGCTTTATTGACAATATATTGATATATATTCGTTTCAAACTTTACACTGATAGCTTTTTTATAACGTTGTATATTTTACGTCCTAATCAGTTTTAATTTTAATATTCTTCTGAAAAGTTTTACATTGCATTAACTTTTGGCAAATAATTGATTTTAATTGAAGAAACATAACGTGATCTACCAGATCCATAAATTTAGTATCCGGCCGGAGCCTAATCCGAATACTCGATTCCTGATATGCAACTTTTGGTAAAATACTTTGAGACTGAAAATTATTATTAGTAACAAGACACATAATCTAATTCTGAATATATTAGTTTATGGTTAAATAGTAAAATAAACTGCTTCTAAATTTCTTCTTTTAGGTAGAACTAAAGTGATTTTATTTTGAATACTGCATCTTTGACACCAAGTTATATTTTTCCTAATGATATCCATTTACATAGTTGTAATAAATGATATGTTATTTAAATGCAAAAGCTAAAATCTTGTTTTGTATAAATTCATAAAGAGTTAAACGTGTTTCTACAAAATACAACCTTAAACTTTTTTTTAGGGCTGTTATCAAATAATAGCAAAGGTGCGCCCAACGTGGGGCTCGAACCCACGACCGTTGGATTAAGAGTCCAACGCTCTACCGACTGAGCTAGCCGTAACTATAACAGTTTATATTGCCTGTGTGATGTAATAATGGTTCAATTTACATCAAAAGGGCTCGTCCGGGATTTGTACCCGGGACCTCTCGCACCCAAAGCGAGAATCATACCCCTAGACCAGGGGTCGGCAGGCAGTTGGTGCTCGCGGGCTAAATTTCAAGCTTTCGAAATCTTCGCGGGCCACAGTTTTATTGATATTTGAATGATATTTTGCCTTTAGTTTTGGTCACACCAGAGATAGTTTTACTTTTATTCACTTTATTACTTTACATGACTCTTCGCTACACATAAAATGCCTATTTAATGTAAAAATATCTATTGGAATCTGATTTACATTGTTTAATATATTTTACTCTTAATGAAATATGTATTTTCTTAAACACTTAATGAGTTATTTCTATTATTTTACTTATAACCTAACTCTCTATAAAAACCGAGCTTGAAAAACATTTATGGGTAACTTTTTTACATTTTTAATATTATGAACCACCTTTTCATATTTAAAAAAAAATTAACTTTTGAAAATAGTTTTTGCGTCTTTTATATTTTGCACTCTTTAGAAAATTCAGTAATTAGGTAATTGAATAAAATTAATACCTATCTATACTGTAGATAAGCTAAATCAAATATTTTAGCATAACTAATGCTCGCATACTTAAATAAAACACCTTATTAGTAATTGATTAGTCATTTACATGGTTGCCACTCTAAAAGCGTAAAATGTTTGAATTGTATTAAACGTTTATTAAAAGTTAAAATGGCTAAAAACTTTCTGTTAATCAAGCTTAAATACAAAATAAAATATCATTATTAAAAAAAAAAGCACAATATGTAAATGGACAAAAAATTACGTTTAGTAAATTACACTACAGTCATAAAAAATATTCTAAAAATTCTAAGATTTATTTAAAGTGTTTGAAATAAAAGTTTCAGAAACACCTGAGTTTAAAAAAATTTTTAATTAGCCTGTTTTTTGGCAACCCTGTTTAAAATAAAGTTCACAAAATAAAGAAATATCGAAATTTATTATCAGTGAACTAGGTATATAACTAAAAAAATTATCTTAGTTCAGCTTGTATGGACAACTAAGTTTTTAAACATTTTCATTTAAACAAATGTATAAAACTTTATTAAGCTGTTAACGAATTAGAAAAACCTATTTTCTATTAAGCTCTATATCAATTATTTATCTGCAATAAACATATTGCATTTATAAAGAGCAACTGTGAATCATAATATGAGCTATAAATACTACAATACGTTAGTTTGGAGTTATTGTGAAAAACGAAAAAAAAAAATTGCTTAAGTAAGTTTCAACAACGCACATGATTATTTTAAGTAACTACAGACTGTTAAGGCAAGTTATAAAGTAGCAAAAGAAATCACTAAAAAAAGATACCGTTTAGAGTTGAAAAATTATTTAAATAACTTTTGTTGGCGTTAGTAAAATTGTTTATTTCTTCGATATCAACAAGAAGTCGTGTTTAGGAAATGTCTAAAGATTATAAAGCCGCGTATGTCAAATTAAGACTTAAATCAGTCTGTCAAGATGAGAGAACTGGTACAACAGATATTTCGCATTTAAGAATTTTTATTACAGGTGGTTTTACTAATTTTCACATTTTAGAAGAATTTGTAGGTTTAGTTCTAATACAAAGCACAACAATAGGTAAAGACATTTTAAAATCAAAGGTGCAGTGTACTAATATAAAGTTTTTAAAAGTACAACTTTTCGCTTCTATTTTTGGTATAAAACTAGGTTTAATGTAAAAAAACTGTCTTAAATAATATAGAAAAATTTAAAGGAAACTGTTAAGCTACTTTAAATGTGTTTTTTAATAACAAATATTTATATGGTAGATTTTTTTATGTCAAATCGAAATTTCATTACTTTACATGTAAAAATTGATTAAAATGTTAGGTTTTTTTCGATAAATCTCAAACTCAAGGCTTTTTCAGGTTTTTTAACTATAAGTTGTCAAATTCCAAACTTTTCCGGGATTTTTTGGCAAGACTAATTGTTCACACTTGTATGTATACAATTAGTATAAATAATAATTTAAATTATATCAGCAGCAAGACTTAAACTTTTAAATGATTTTTAATTCAAACCAACACTGTGCATTAAACAAGACATACATCATAAATTTAAATACTAGTCTTTAAAGAAAAAAAAGTCAGTCCGAGTGACCAAAACTAGCCTGATATTTTAACATACCAAAAGCAGTTCAAGCCAAAAACTGAAAAATGACTAAATTGGCTGAGATTTGAAGTCTTTAAATAGTCGTAGTCTGAGTGTGTGGCAATTTTTATTTGATCAAATTTGAGCTATTATGATTAAAAATTTACAAACTTTATAGATTACCATTTCTCAATATAGTTTGTATTAAATAGGTAGTTTCATAAAACAGCAACTGTTTATATTAGTATTCAACGCATGAACATTAATTTAGTATGCCAAAAAACGTTGTTTGAAAAATGAAAATGTATACCTTACAAAAACTTTTTAAATTGATGTCATATATACTGTTTTAAATGTGTCGGTACAAACTTATACATTATATGTAGGAACAATAATGTTAGAAAAATATGTATAAACTAAATTTTATCTCGTTAAGTATTAGGTGGTTTAAAATATGACCATCTTTGTTCATTGGAGTGCATAGGAACTAATTTTAAATGCAAAGAAAACTTTTTTAAAAATTTGTGTCAAAACAAAAAAAAAATAACCTTATTTTTTATTACTATGTTATTTTGAATGTTTTTGGGCACACTAAAATTTAACGTTTAGTAATAAAATTTCTGTAATAGAAACTTAAGTATTAAAAACGTGTAAAAAAACAAAACTGTAAAGAAATGAAATTTTAGTTAATTACTGTGCAATACTTTTGTACAAAATGGAAAACATTTGCATTTAGTTTATTTACTAAATAGGTATTATATAACTATCTTACTAATCAAAAGGACCTTTTACACTCATTTTTCAGAAATGAATTTGCTGCTGTAAGAAGAAAGTTATTATGAAATTGAGAAAAAAACCTGGTGGAGTATTAAACTGTCTTTTTCATATTTTTAATTTAAATCAGTAAACTTTTTTAATTGTTATACAGGGACTTAAAACTAAATTAATCAAATAAATTTAACTTAAAATATATTTTTGCTCTGCGGGCCACATTTACATGCTCGTGGGCCGCAAAATTTTCTTTCGAGGGCCGCATTCCATTCAAAAAAATAACATGCTCGCGGGCCGCAGATATACCTTTCGCGGGCCGCATTTGGCCCGCAGTTTGCCGACCCCTGCCCTAGACCAACGAGCCACTTATCAGATTATATCTTGTTCGCTTTTTATTCATGTAAGATGTACTATGACGTAATACAGAGGATGTTGTTGTGGTGTTTGTCAAGATTGTGTATTTTATATTTATTCATAGCCAGTTTTTTGTTGAATTATATACATGTTTCTTAGGTTATAGACAGATTATTTAATATATTATCATTAAAACTTTTCGGTCACATTTGTAATAACATTATTTATTTCAAAATAACTTCATATGTATACAAAGTGAAATATGCTAGTTGTTAGATAATGCATAGATTACAACTTTTTAATTGTTTGCAATGCATAGGATATAATAATACTAAAAATAAATTAAACTGTGCCGGAATCAGATTAAGTAAAAAAAGAAATACTTACAGGGCTAGAAAGTATTAACTTTCAAACATTAAACTAGTAAATTTATGACATCTATCAAATTATTTAAGTTTTAATGAAATTTCTTAACTATTTATAACAGAAAACTGTATAGCAAATAAATGTTTATGTTATTTCAATTTGAAAATACTATAGTTTTTTTCATATTGTACAGGAATTTGGTAAATTGTAATAAACATACTAAAGTAAATATAAATTTGTTATATTATGTTTGTTATGTGAATAATTTATTTATTTCAATGTCACATCATTTCTTATATCTTATTATAACTTAACATTTTCTTCTAATAGGCTATTAATATATATAAATATTGTTATGAACTCATTAAATGTGCTCATCTTTTTTACATTCAAGACCACTGTATTGATAGTCAATTTTAAATTGTAATATTTGCTTAATAATGTTATTTCTAATGTGAACAGAAATGTGATTCCGTATATGTGCACTATAACTAAACTACTATATTTTTAAATAATTTTACTTAAATTAAAATGCAACGTGGAATTTATGTTTTAAAATTACAAAGAAAATAACTATTTGGTACACACATAAACTATTTCAAAATCTTAAACTGGGAGTTTTAATTAGACGATATAACTGTACCGTTTACTACATTAGTTAAATTTAAACAAATATCTAGTTTTAAATAACTAAAATACACAGTTTTGACAAACACCACAACAACATCCTCTGTATGACGTCATAATACATGATTAAAAAGTGAACAAGATGTAATCAGATAAGTAGCTCGTTGGTCTAGGTGTATGATTCTATGGGTCCCGGGTACAAATCCCGGGCACAAGGAATTTGATGTCAGTTGAACCATTATTACGTCATAGAGACAATATAAACTGCATATAGTTGATTCCGAACGTGCCTGGCTATTTCCGTCGGTAGAGCGTTGGATTCTTAATCCAACGGTCGTTGGTTCGAGCCCCACGTTGGGCGCACTTTTTTATCATTTGATAACAGCCCCTAAATGTGTTTTAAGGTTGTAATTTGTAGCAACACTTTTACCTCTTGCTGAATTTATATTAAACAAGATTTTAGCTTTTGCTTTTAAATAACATATAATTTATTACAACTATATAAATGGATATCACTAGGAAAAAGACAACTTGGTGTCAAAATGCAGTATTCAAAATAAAATAACTTTAGTTCTACTTAAAAGAAAAAATTTAGAAGCAGTTTCTTTTGCTTTTTAACCATACACTAATATATTCAAAAATACATTCCGTGTCTTGTTACTAATAATAATTTTCATTTAAAGTATTTTACCAAAATATGCATTGTCCGGGAATTGAACCCGGGCCTCCCGCATGGCAGGCGAGAATTCTACCACTGAATCAACAATGCTTGTGGTAACCTGACTTTATTGCGATTTTAAAAACTTAAAGTATATATAAAACGGGAATTTGTCCACGAAATGCTTCTAAATACGATACTTAGTATTAATGATTTGCTTTATTTTTCATCTTATATTTTAAAGCTATTTTATTAAGAGTAAGTTGTGTTGTAGTTTTTTAAGTTTTAAAACAATGTATTATTAGCAAATTGTAGTAGCTACTGTACATTTTTTTGTAAAATAATCTAAAACTTTTTCTATTTACTCAAGCTAGAGTATTTGAATATATTTATGATCTACCATACATTTAATAAACCCACATCGTTAGACTTCAACAGCGGTACATCGTGTCTGCTTAATGAAGACAAAACCAGGTCGCAGAATGTCACATAGACTGTTATTTTGGTATTTGTCGGCCAAATACTTATCAAATGATAGCATAAATAAAGCATAACATCTCAGCTTTGCTGAAGATAGCAGAAATATTGTTATAATGTGTGTTGTTTAAAAGCTGACTAAGCTTCTTTATTTGGCTTTACATATAAAGTTTTCAAAATTATTAGTAAAAAATAGCTTTATCGCAATTATCGTTCAAGTTTTGTAACTTTGGTACCTATAATTATCATTTTTTATTTAAATTGAAATATTAACTTTGTTAAGTTGTATATGTATATTTATAGTTTTTAAAAAGTTTTGGTCAATAGTGCTCGACAAGTTAGATTGGGTGATTAACATCTTATATACGAAACCTTAAAAAAACTGTTATTTATTATATTATTAAATAAATGTAAATATATACTAGTAATACGATAAAACAACTAATGTTCTAGTTTACTAAAGTTTCTACGCTTCAAGATTTTCATCATAACAATAAAAAAGTTAACAGCAATTTTTTTCAAAAGAATCACAAAATACACATCATGACGTGTCAAATAAATTCGAATAATTTTAGTTAGCTGTCAAATATAGTTTAAAATTTACTGATGTTTTTGGTAATCAATAATGCAGTTAATAAAAATGTTTTATCTTAAAACTACAAATGCATGCTTAGTTTGTCCAAAATCCAAGAACATATAAATGCTAAACAATTACTTGTCAGCTGCTTATAAACAGTAGCTATATAATCGCTTGTATATGCCTCCCTTTACCAGTCGTTGTGGCCGAGTGGTTAAGGCGATTGACTAGAAATCAATTGGGCTCTGCCCGCGCAGGTTCGAATCCTGCCGACGACGTTTTTAATTTTTTTTAATGAAATTAATTTTTACCTATAGTAGAGAAACATAAATTTCATATTTCAAATAACAGATAATGAAATTTTAATTAATATTATAACAAGCAATCACAATACATGATGCCTGCCACTCAGATCAACTCAGACTTTTCAAAACTTCCCAGCATCGAATCTTCGCACATTTCAAAAAAACTGAACATGTTCCAACTTCCCCTCGATAACAATAGTAACAAGTTTCGAAGGAAAGCAGTGCAGAAAGTCACTTTAATGCAAAAAGTTAGGGATGCTTCACCGTAGAAAGAAACAGCAGTTTAGTTTTTCAATAGGACAACTTCTAATTTAAAGTTACTATTTGGATTTTTTTCTTTAAATAAAAATAAATTAATAATAAATGTTTTTACTAGTTTAGAAATAAGAGTTAAAAAGTAAGATATAGCTCAACTCAAGATAATTATAATTATTCTGTGTATAACTTATAATTAAACTTTAATTTAGATAACTTAAAAAATTTTAGTTATATTCATGAAGTTTTAAAAATACTATTTGTTATATAATAAACATTAGATTACGATATTGTACAGATTTTTTCCACCAGTAATTCCCGAGTTGCTAGTGAAACCAAACAACCAAGCGATTTGATCAGTCAAGTGAGAAGTTTTTCGACCAATCAAATCTCGACAAATCATCTTTCTGCAAACCGGATAAGTTCACCCTGCCTTCGTACAACGGACCCAACGGAACTTTCAGAAAAGATATTTTCTTCGTCGAGGAACTTCGTAAGTTTTGTACTTTAATGTTCTGTTTTGCTAGTAAAAATTTAATTTGACTTCATATTTTATATAACATTGATTTTTTCTTTATAGCTTCTTGTGAACTTTTATTATAAACTTATCTATTAAAGTTGTTATTTTTTTCAAATTTAGACAATTGCAGCATTATACCATGTTAGTGCTTGTATAAATATTTTCAAAGTTTTTATTTTATTATTAATTTTTCAGCTGAAAGATACCAGCAATTTTTTTCAAACTCTTTATATTTCAACAATGTTCAATCTATTGTTAGTTTGTAACGATTATTTTTAGCACATAAAAGTATATATAATTTACTTAACAATTTAATGACTGACATGGTTGCAAACTAAGTAATCTAAAGTTAGCAGGCTTAAAAGTAGTGTCAAATTTTGTTATATAAATTTCATTAATTGCTCTATTACATTATTAGTAAAAAACAATTGGTTTACACAACTAATATAAGCTGCATGAAATACAATTGTAATTTAGAAAACTTAAAGTTGAATTAAAATTTCTCTCTTCCTTTAACTTTAAAGTAAGTCAACAATGATTAAACTTTGGTCTGCACTCATTTGCTGAGATTAAATTATGTCAGTCCTTTGTTTTTGTAAGTTATAAAAAAATCAAGTAACTAAAACAAATGCAACTATGCAATCTACTTTTTGGTAAAATTTGACCTGTTTATAAAACTTTAAGTTTATTAGATTTGTTTCCTAAGTTGATTAAAAATAGTTTTAACTAATTATTTACAACTTTTATAAACAAATTAGTTACTTTGTTATATACAATGAAAACAACAATTAATAATAAGACTAGTGTTAATATCATCAAATTATATACTTGACTGTCTAGTGTTCACAAATTTTTACTTAAACTTTACTGTGCACAAGTTTTAAAATCGTATGAACTACTGCTTTTTCAACTGACTTTTCTCTGTCTATAAAATGTGAAGTTTTCTACAGAATTTATATATATTATAAGTTACTTTAAGAGACAACATGCAAAGAAAAGCTGTGTCCAACATGAATTTATATGTTAATTACATATATCCATAGATATGTAACTTATGTTTAAAAATTTAGTTTTTACATTACTTTTATTAACATTTTAACTTATCAGTAATAACTTGCAGTTAATCTATGTAGTATTATTACAGACAACTAATCTAATAAATTTGGCTATATTGTAATATTGATTGTAAACTTGTAATATTGAAAAGGAAATTCAATCAGTTACTATAATAAATCTAAACTATAAAGCAACAACAGTTTTAGCATTATGATATAACCTTACTTAAGATATTTATGAGTTGAGTATTAATGTAAGTTTAGTATAAAAGTATTTAATTTACTAAAATTTTAAAAGTAGAGATAATTACATGGAAAGATTTAAGAAATTAGTTACTAAAAAGTCCAATAACTAACAAAGATAGTTAACATAAAGTTAAGAAAAATTTTGAGTCAGTTGCTGTATTTAATTGATTATACTGTGGTTTAAAATACTTCTTGCATTAATTAAAACACAACAAGATTTATTTAAACAGTGTGTTCAATTTAATTTTAGTTAAAAATGGTACTTAGTGTTGCACTGGTTGTAAAATAATACTGCCTTGAAACTTGTATAAAAATGTGTCAGAAGTGGGATTCGAACCCACGCCCACAATTGTGGACCAGAATACTCAACATCGCATTGCGATGAAGCATTAACGCTTGAGTCTGGCGCCTTAGACCACTCGGCCATCCTGACGTGCGATGGAGTGAATGTAGTAGCGTATATATATGTATACCTATGTATTATAACTTAAAAATGCGATTTTTTAATTAATTAGCATTAAATAAACAACTTTAATCTGTGTAACATCATTAATTCTGCTTTTAACTCTTCATAAACCAAAATTAATATGCAAACTAATCTGATATATCAATTTTGTCTCACTTTCTAACTTTTGAAGTGCTTTATAAAACTGTTACGTATCAAAATTTCTTTTAAACCTTTATATCCAAGTATTATTTAACACAGTAATTAATAAAAACAATGATAAATAACTTGAAAATAAACTTTTGATTTGCTATAGTTTCTAACACAATTACACAACTTTATACCTTTTCACAACATGTTTAGTTAAGTAAACTAAGCATAAAAAATTAAGTAATTAAAAAAAATTGTATCTTTTTATCAAACATGTATCAAAGGTACTTCGGATTTTCAAGCTCCTGACTTTATTTTGAAAAAGGTGAAACTTTAGAAGCATCTAAACAATTTTAACACACTATAACTTAGTTTAGTCAACAATTTATAATTCTATCTTATTATACTTTTAAATATATATTTATAAGTGATATACTATAGTTTTAATCGAATACCAAGTTTAAAGTTAAAACATAATATAATTAAAGAACAAATTATATTAGAATTAAGAGATATTAAAAAAATTGAGCAAAGTTATTTTCAACTTACAAACTATCAACACATACACAGTTTAATAGGATAACAGTTAAGATTTTGCATTTTATAAACTCAAAATTTAACAGTTAAAGAATTATGACTTAAGTATCAGTTTTATATACTCTATAATCAACTGTCTAGCATGAGCCTGGCTAGCTCAGTCGGTAGAGCGTTGGACTTTTAATCCAACGGTCAGGGGTTCAAGTCCCCTGTCAGGCTCCTTTTTTCTTTTAAAACATTGATCAAATTACACATTTAGTTTTATATTTAAGTTAGTTCTGTTTGTATTAAATACATGATAATCAATAAAATTATAAAGTCAATTACATGGTATATTTTTGATTGATAAGTCATAAGAATAATCTATTTGAATTTAAACATATTATTTAAACATACATCAAAAAAAATCAATTTTTTGAATATGCTTCTACATGGGAAATGACTTATAAAACAAATTGTAATACGTACAAATAAAATCATTTAGCTGTAACTACAAATTAATCAATTTCTTTAAAATGAAATATTAATTGCTACTTAACTTTTAATTCCAACTAAATTTGTTTAGCTGTTTTAATCTAACACCTTACTAAAAGATTGTTCAAATTTAGTTACAGTGTAAATCTTTATAAGAACTAATCAATATAATTTATTATTCAATTTTGTAAAGTAGTATTACAGTTTATTTAAAGTATTTAATTTTTAAATAAATGAATTTTGAATGAATTGGTGTAAAACAGAAAGTATACTAGCATTTTAGTATTTTTATAATTTTAATTTAATCAAATAAAAGTTTAACCAAATGTAAGTAGACATATAAAATTTTAATACAGAAGTTATTTACATAAAAAATCAAATAACTTGCAAAATTTTGGTATATGTGTATATAGTTAGACAAAACTATCATTAAAATTATTAAATGTTTTGATTTTTAGAAAATATTTAAAGAGATCTCAACTACCAGAGGAGAAATAATGAATTTATTCTTTCTATGTTTTATTTTACAAACTAAGTTTCGGTCAAAGACCTCGTCATTGCTTAAATAAATCTAAAAATATATGTAACAGTCATTGAAAATAGCATTAAAACAGTTAAATAAAAACAAATTTTTACTCTAAATTTTTACTTCAAAACAAATATTAATATTTATATTGAATTTATGGTAAAGTTTAAATTTTAGTTAAGTTTAAAATCAATATAACAACAAGAATAATAACAAAAGCTTTTTGTAACTTTCTTTTTTCTTCTAGTTAGTTTTCAAAGTAAACCTTGCTTGAGTAAAAATGTAGTTAATGGTACTAAGTAAAATTTTATCTTAGATTAGATAGTTGTACAAGAAAACGGGTTGTAAAATATCATTAAGTTTACACCAAAACACAAGTTTCATAAAATTTACTTAACTCTAAGACAATTTATGATAAACAGAATTTTTATCAAAATAATTATTTATGGTATTGTTGCGTCATAACACGCCAGTCAGAAATATAAGCATTAGAAATGTCTACTGAACGTGTGGCCGGTTAGCTCAGTTGGTTAGAGCGTCGTGCTAATAACGCGAATGTCGCGGGTTCGATCCCCGTACTGGCCACATCTCTTCCTCGTTAGTATAGTGGTGAGTATTCCCGCCTGTCACGCGGGCGACCGGGGTTCGATTCCCCGACGGGGAGTATTTTTTGCATAATTAATTTGTCAAATTTGATGTTGATTTATTATTTGTTAACAACAATTAAAATAACCAAGGTAGCCACTTTACCTGGAAAATATATAGTATAAATTAAAAAAAAATTTCATCATCAAAAATCTTTTTATTAAAAAAAACATTTTAAGCTCTACGGTATGTTTTTATACTTTTTAACACAGTTTCGTACTTTAAATTAAAAATAGACCTAAAAAATTTGTACTTTTAAAAACCTAGAAAAAAATTGAAAAAACGAGTGGCAACCCTGAATAACATAAGTATATAAATTATTTTATCTGATTTATGTAAAAACTTATCTAATAATTTTAGAGTGTTAGACTATATAACGTTTTACATTTTCAAGTATATGAATTATATAAATAGCCATTGCAATAAGTTTTCGTGGCGCAATCGGCTAGCGCGTTTGTCTATTATCGAAAGGTTGGCGGTTTGAGCCTTACCGAGGACGTTCTTTTGTTAGTTCAATTTGGAAGAGTTTGGCAAAACTTTTACACTGAGCGTGTTTTCTCACATTCACACTAGTTTTAAGTTGTTTTAAACATCCGACTATTTACATTGATATTTTGTCATTTTATTTATACATAAGTATTTCGGATGAGCGTCACTTTTGCACGGAGGGGACAATTTTTTACGGCGACTACTTTGCACGGCAACATTTTTACACGTCGAAACTTTTGCATGACGTTACATTTGCATGGCGACATTTTTGCTAAGCTTCATTTTCGCATGGCATTATACTTTATTATATTTATAAAAAAAAGAAATTTATGCGAGCATTAAGTTTTGTATTTACCTTATGTTTTTAAAAACGCAATAAAGCCTAATTACCACAAGCATTGTTGGTTCAGTGGTAGAATTCTCGCCTGCCACGCGGGAGGCCCGGGTTCGATTCCCGGACAAAGCATTTTTTGGTAAAATACTTTGACTGAAAATTATTATTAGTAACAAGACACAAAATCCAATTCTGAATATATTAGTTTATGGTTAAAAGGCAAAATAAACTGCTTCTAAATTTCTTCTTTAAAATAGAACTACAGTGATTTTATTTTGAACACTGCATCTTTGACACCAAGTTGTCTTTTTATGTTATTTAAATGCAAAAGCTAAAATATTGTTTAATATAAATTCAGCAAGAGTTAAACAAAATACAACCTTAAAACTATTTTTATGGCTGTTATCAAATGATAAAAAAGGGGGCGCCCAACGTGCGGCTCGAACCCTTGACCATTGGATTAAGAGTCCAACGCTCTACCGACTGAGCTAGCCGGGCACGTTCAAATTAACTATATACAGTTTATATAGCCTCTGTGACGCAATAATGTTTCCACTGACATCAAAAAAGGTACGTCCGGGATTTGAACCCTGGGCCTCTCCACCCAATGCGAGAATCATACCCCTAGACCAACGAGCTACTTATCTGATCATAGGTTGTTCGCTTTTTATTCATGTAACATGTACTCTGACGTCATATAGAGGATGTTGTTATGGTGTTTGTCTAAACCAGGGTTTCTCAAACTCGTTTTTTAAATCGCCCCCTTTTCAGAAATTATAAAAATAATATCCCCCCACGATTTTACAAAGTAATTATTCTCTTGAATACAAACTTTTGTGCCTAAAAAGTTGTGTTTGAAATGTAATTTAGTATGGTACTTCTTATGCACGCAATTTTTGGCTCTGTTTAAAGTAGTTTACAGGGCTTTAGAAAATAGTATACGGAATCAATGTGAACAGAAAATATATTGATTCCGTATATGTGCACTATAACTAAACTACTATTTTTTAAATAATTTTACTTAAATTAAAATGCAACGTGTAATTTATGTTTTAAAATTACACAGAAAATAATTATTTGTTACACACATAAACTATTTCAAAATCTTAAAGTTGAAGTTTTAATTAGACGATATAAATGTACCGTTTACTATATTAGTTAAATTAAAACAAATATCTAGTTTTAAATAACTAAAATACACAGTTTAGACCAGGGTTTCCCAAAGCGGGCGATATCGCACCCTTTGGGGCGATTTTAGTAAGTCGGGGTGGGCGATAATTAGTAAGGGGGCGAAAAGGGGGCGATTTTTAAAATTTTGGGCTGTCATAAAATTTTTACTTTTTATGTTGCTATTTTACTAATTTTAGCTTGCTATTAAATATTTGACCCTGAGGTAAAACTTAAACAAAAAAAGTTTATTTTGTTTATGTAAAATATAGAGAAAAAATCAAGTACTTATGACTCCTACTTTCAAGTAAATTACATATATTCATTCATATATTTTCTTATTTAACAATTACATAGATCATAGACGATCGGATTTCCTCTTACCATTTTATAACCTGACATATATGTTATTTGTGATCATAAATGGTTTGTAAAAATCTATGTTATATATTATTAAATTTCTAGATAAACTGGCAACCCTGTATACTTTTATTTTTATTGGAATTATCATAACGTGATAGTTATATCACCTCATGATATTTCCAATTGTTTTTTCAAAAGTCACTAAGTTAGACTAAGAAATAAAACTATACAGGGTTGCCAATTTACCTAGAAACCTGGAAAAACCTGAAATTTGACAATTTAGGAAAAAAACCTAATAAATCTGAAATTTTTAACAATTTCAACATATTAGGTCGTAAAATTTCGATCTGACACAAAAAAAGCTATCTTATAGATAAAAATATGGATCCTTTCGATCAGATCTTTTTGAAGTAAACGACTTACAAGAAACCTTCTCAGACTTACAAACTGACCTTGAACTTAAAGTCAATTTTTCCAAAGAAAGATATGAAAGCTTTTGGACTCAACAAAAACTAAGGCAAAAGTATCCAATCATTTGAGAGAAATTTAGACTGTTGTTTATATTTTTTCTTCTAGCTATGTTGTTGAGAAAGCTTTCAGTTCAGTTATCAACATCTTGAACAAAAGATCTAATCTAGATATCAGTAAAGGAGGCTTTATTAAGAATCAGATTAGAAAAACTTGCAAGCAGTCATGAACCTTATCCTTCACATTATATTAGACTTCAGTCGCAGACATTATTTTATGAAAGTTTTGTTATTTTATTTGATATTTTAAAATATTTCTTATTTAACCTGGTTTGTATTGTATTTAAGTAGTCTTTTTATAATAAAAACTTTATTAAGTTATTTATTCTAAAACAGGTTTGCATAATGCCTAACAAATATCAATTACGGTAGACTTCCTCTTAAGTTCGCACTTTTTACGCAAAAAAAAAGTGCAAATTTATATTTTATAAAATTTAACTTAAATAAAGTCTATTACTAATTAAGTATTAATAAAACAAAAATACATAATATTTAATAGCTTATATAGATCTATTTTTTTAATGAATGTTTGTTTTATGTTTTAGTTGTTTTCATGTTTATGCATAACATTATTGCATGTAACATATTTAAGTTTATCATTATGTAAAAATAAATGGTAATAATTTTGGAGTTTGCTCTTTTTGATTTTGTTCAAAGTGCGAATTCAAGCGGAAGTCTACTGTGTTTATCAAATGGTTTATGTTTAAAATCTGTTAATAGTTTCATTTTGACTTGATTAATTTTGTACTTATATTTGTCGTTTTACATTACACTAAAGGTTTTTATAGTAAAGTCATTTAAGTATTTGTTTGAAAGAAATTTGTTTAACATATTTTTGTAATTACTTGTTCAATCTGTATAAATAAAAAAATCTTGATAACCATTAAAGTTTTTATTTCAAAAATGTTTTTTTGGTTTAAAAAGAGTATGTATTTGAGGTCCGACTTGAAATAACTTCAAATTTTTCATTAAAAAGATTCTTTTACACAATTTCATTTTCTAACTTGATTTATTATTGTTAAAAAATCTATATAATAAGGAATTTTAAACTATTAATACAACTGTTTTTTGCTTTATCTTAGTTTTAATTTATTAGAAATTATAATGTGTTGTTTATTTTAATAGTTAAACAATAGCTTTTAGTTTTTCACTATTTTCTTTTGGTAAATTATTATAGGCTAATAACTAGAGATAATAAACTACTTTGAACAGAGCCCCACGTTGGGCGCACCCTTTTTTATCATTTGATAACAGCCATAAAAATAGTTTTAAGGTTGTATTTTGTTTAACTCTTGCTGAATTTATATTAAACAATATTTTAGCTTTTGCATTTAAATAACATAAAAAGACAACTTGGTGTCAAAGATGCAGTGTTCAAAATAAAATCACTGTAGTTCTATTTTAAAGAAGAAATTTAGAAGCAGTTTATTTTGCCTTTTAACCATAAACTAATATATTCAGAATTGGATTTTGTGTCTTGTTACTAATAATAATTTTCAGTCAAAGTATTTTACCAAAAAATGCTTTGTCCGGGAATCGAACCCAGGCCTCCCGCGTGGCAGGCGAGAATTCTACCACTGAACCAACAATGCTTGTGGTAATTAGGCTTTATTGCGTTTTTAAAAACATAAGGTAAATACAAAACTTAATGCTCGCATAAATTTCTTTTTTTTATAAATATAATAAAGTATAATGCCATGCGAAAATGAAGCTTAGCAAAAATGTCGCCATGCAAATGTAACGTCATGCAAAAGTTTCGACGTGTAAAAATGTTGCCGTGCAAAGTAGTCGCCGTAAAAAATTGTCCCCTCCGTGCAAAAGTGACGCTCATCCGAAATACTTATGTATAAATAAAATGACAAAATATCAATGTAAATAGTCGGATGTTTAAAACAACTTAAAACTAGTGTGAATGTGAGAAAACACGCTCAGTGTAAAAGTTTTGCCAAACTCTTCCAAATTGAACTAACAAAAGAACGTCCTCGGTAAGGCTCAAACCGCCAACCTTTCGATAATAGACAAACGCGCTAGCCGATTGCGCCACGAAAACTTATTGCAATGGCTATTTATATAATTCATATACTTGAAAATGTAAAACGTTATATAGTCTAACACTCTAAAATTATTAGATAAGTTTTTACATAAATCAGATAAAATAATTTATATACTTATGTTATTCAGGGTTGCCACTCGTTTTTTCAATTTTTTTCTAGGTTTTTAAAAGTACAAATTTTTTAGGTCTATTTTTAATTTAAAGTACGAAACTGTGTTAAAAAGTATAAAAACATACCGTAGAGCTTAAAATGTTTTTTTTAATAAAAAGATTTTTGATGATGAAATTTTTTTTTAATTTATACTATATATTTTCCAGGTAAAGTGGCTACCTTGGTTATTTTAATTGTTGTTAACAAATAATAAATCAACATCAAATTTGACAAATTAATTATGCAAAAAATACTCCCCGTCGGGGAATCGAACCCCGGTCGCCCGCGTGACAGGCGGGAATACTCACCACTATACTAACGAGGAAGAGATGTGGCCAGTACGGGGATCGAACCCGCGACATTCGCGTTATTAGCACGACGCTCTAACCAACTGAGCTAACCGGCCACACGTTCAGTAGACATTTCTAATGCTTATATTTCTGACTGGCGTGTTATGACGCAACAATACCATAAATAATTATTTTGATAAAAATTCTGTTTATCATAAATTGTCTTAGAGTTAAGTAAATTTTATGAAACTTGTGTTTTGGTGTAAACTTAATGATATTTTACAACCCGTTTTCTTGTACAACTATCTAATCTAAGATAAAATTTTACTTAGTACCATTAACTACATTTTTACTCAAGCAAGGTTTACTTTGAAAACTAACTAGAAGAAAAAAGAAAGTTACAAAAAGCTTTTGTTATTATTCTTGTTGTTATATTGATTTTAAACTTAACTAAAATTTAAACTTTACCATAAATTCAATATAAATATTAATATTTGTTTTGAAGTAAAAATTTAGAGTAAAAATTTGTTTTTATTTAACTGTTTTAATGCTATTTTCAATGACTGTTACATATATTTTTAGATTTATTTAAGCAATGACGAGGTCTTTGACCGAAACTTAGTTTGTAAAATAAAACATAGAAAGAATAAATTCATTATTTCTCCTCTGGTAGTTGAGATCTCTTTAAATATTTTCTAAAAATCAAAACATTTAATAATTTTAATGATAGTTTTGTCTAACTATATACACATATACCAAAATTTTGCAAGTTATTTGATTTTTTATGTAAATAACTTCTGTATTAAAATTTTATATGTCTACTTACATTTGGTTAAACTTTTATTTGATTAAATTAAAATTATAAAAATACTAAAATGCTAGTATACTTTCTGTTTTACACCAATTCATTCAAAATTCATTTATTTAAAAATTAAATACTTTAAATAAACTGTAATACTACTTTACAAAATTGAATAATAAATTATATTGATTAGTTCTTATAAAGATTTACACTGTAACTAAATTTGAACAATCTTTTAGTAAGGTGTTAGATTAAAACAGCTAAACAAATTTAGTTGGAATTAAAAGTTAAGTAGCAATTAATATTTCATTTTAAAGAAATTGATTAATTTGTAGTTACAGCTAAATGATTTTATTTGTACGTATTACAATTTGTTTTATAAGTCATTTCCCATGTAGAAGCATATTCAAAAAATTGATTTTTTTTGATGTATGTTTAAATAATATGTTTAAATTCAAATAGATTATTCTTATGACTTATCAATCAAAAATATACCATGTAATTGACTTTATAATTTTATTGATTATCATGTATTTAATACAAACAGAACTAACTTAAATATAAAACTAAATGTGTAATTTGATCAATGTTTTAAAAGAAAAAAGGAGCCTGACAGGGGACTTGAACCCCTGACCGTTGGATTAAAAGTCCAACGCTCTACCGACTGAGCTAGCCAGGCTCATGCTAGACAGTTGATTATAGAGTATATAAAACTGATACTTAAGTCATAATTCTTTAACTGTTAAATTTTGAGTTTATAAAATGCAAAATCTTAACTGTTATCCTATTAAACTGTGTATGTGTTGATAGTTTGTAAGTTGAAAATAACTTTGCTCAATTTTTTTAATATCTCTTAATTCTAATATAATTTGTTCTTTAATTATATTATGTTTTAACTTTAAACTTGGTATTCGATTAAAACTATAGTATATCACTTATAAATATATATTTAAAAGTATAATAAGATAGAATTATAAATTGTTGACTAAACTAAGTTATAGTGTGTTAAAATTGTTTAGATGCTTCTAAAGTTTCACCTTTTTCAAAATAAAGTCAGGAGCTTGAAAATCCGAAGTACCTTTGATACATGTTTGATAAAAAGATACAATTTTTTTTAATTACTTAATTTTTTATGCTTAGTTTACTTAACTAAACATGTTGTGAAAAGGTATAAAGTTGTGTAATTGTGTTAGAAACTATAGCAAATCAAAAGTTTATTTTCAAGTTATTTATCATTGTTTTTATTAATTACTGTGTTAAATAATACTTGGATATAAAGGTTTAAAAGAAATTTTGATACGTAACAGTTTTATAAAGCACTTCAAAAGTTAGAAAGTGAGACAAAATTGATATATCAGATTAGTTTGCATATTAATTTTGGTTTATGAAGAGTTAAAAGCAGAATTAATGATGTTACACAGATTAAAGTTGTTTATTTAATGCTAATTAATTAAAAAATCGCATTTTTAAGTTATAATACATAGGTATACATATATATACGCTACTACATTCACTCCATCGCACGTCAGGATGGCCGAGTGGTCTAAGGCGCCAGACTCAAGCGTTAATGCTTCATCGCAATGCGATGTTGAGTATTCTGGTCCACAATTGTGGGCGTGGGTTCGAATCCCACTTCTGACACATTTTTATACAAGTTTCAAGGCAGTATTATTTTACAACCAGTGCAACACTAAGTACCATTTTTAACTAAAATTAAATTGAACACACTGTTTAAATAAATCTTGTTGTGTTTTAATTAATGCAAGAAGTATTTTAAACCACAGTATAATCAATTAAATACAGCAACTGACTCAAAATTTTTCTTAACTTTATGTTAACTATCTTTGTTAGTTATTGGACTTTTTAGTAACTAATTTCTTAAATCTTTCCATGTAATTATCTCTACTTTTAAAATTTTAGTAAATTAAATACTTTTATACTAAACTTACATTAATACTCAACTCATAAATATCTTAAGTAAGGTTATATCATAATGCTAAAACTGTTGTTGCTTTATAGTTTAGATTTATTATAGTAACTGATTGAATTTCCTTTTCAATATTACAAGTTTACAATCAATATTACAATATAGCCAAATTTATTAGATTAGTTGTCTGTAATAATACTACATAGATTAACTGCAAGTTATTACTGATAAGTTAAAATGTTAATAAAAGTAATGTAAAAACTAAATTTTTAAACATAAGTTACATATCTATGGATATATGTAATTAACATATAAATTCATGTTGGACACAGCTTTTCTTTGCATGTTGTCTCTTAAAGTAACTTATAATATATATAAATTCTGTAGAAAACTTCACATTTTATAGACAGAGAAAAGTCAGTTGAAAAAGCAGTAGTTCATACGATTTTAAAACTTGTGCACAGTAAAGTTTAAGTAAAAATTTGTGAACACTAGACAGTCAAGTATATAATTTGATGATATTAACACTAGTCTTATTATTAATTGTTGTTTTCATTGTATATAACAAAGTAATTAATTTGTTTATAAAAGTTGTAAATAATTAGTTAAAACTATTTTTAATCAACTTAGGAAACAAATCTAATAAACTTAAAGTTTTATAAACAGGTCAAATTTTACCAAAAAGTAGATTGCATAGTTGCATTTGTTTTAGTTACTTGATTTTTTTATAACTTACAAAAACAAAGGACTGACATAATTTAATCTCAGCAAATGAGTGCAGACCAAAGTTTAATCATTGTTGACTTACTTTAAAGTTAAAGGAAGAGAGAAATTTTAATTCAACTTTAAGTTTTCTAAATTACAATTGTATTTCATGCAGCTTATATTAGTTGTGTAAACCAATTGTTTTTTACTAATAATGTAATAGAGCAATTAATGAAATTTATATAACAAAATTTGACACTACTTTTAAGCCTGCTAACTTTAGATTACTTAGTTTGCAACCATGTCAGTCATTAAATTGTTAAGTAAATTATATATACTTTTATGTGCTAAAAATAATCGTTACAAACTAACAATAGATTGAACATTGTTGAAATATAAAGAGTTTGAAAAAAATTGCTGGTATCTTTCAGCTGAAAAATTAATAATAAAATAAAAACTTTGAAAATATTTATACAAGCACTAACATGGTATAATGCTGCAATTGTCTAAATTTGAAAAAAATAACAACTTTAATAGATAAGTTTATAATAAAAGTTCACAAGAAGCTATAAAGAAAAAATCAATGTTATATAAAATATGAAGTCAAATTAAATTTTTACTAGCAAAACAGAACATTAAAGTACAAAACTTACGAAGTTCCTCGACGAAGAAAATATCTTTTCTGAAAGTTCCGTTGGGTCCGTTGTACGAAGGCAGGGTGAACTTATCCGGTTTGCAGAAAGATGATTTGTCGAGATTTGATTGGTCGAAAAACTTCTCACTTGACTGATCAAATCGCTTGGTTGTTTGGTTTCACTAGCAACTCGGGAATTACTGGTGGAAAAAATCTGTACAATATCGTAATCTAATGTTTATTATATAACAAATAGTATTTTTAAAACTTCATGAATATAACTAAAATTTTTTAAGTTATCTAAATTAAAGTTTAATTATAAGTTATACACAGAATAATTATAATTATCTTGAGTTGAGCTATATCTTACTTTTTAACTCTTATTTCTAAACTAGTAAAAACATTTATTATTAATTTATTTTTATTTAAAGAAAAAAATCCAAATAGTAACTTTAAATTAGAAGTTGTCCTATTGAAAAACTAAACTGCTGTTTCTTTCTACGGTGAAGCATCCCTAACTTTTTGCATTAAAGTGACTTTCTGCACTGCTTTCCTTCGAAACTTGTTACTATTGTTATCGAGGGGAAGTTGGAACATGTTCAGTTTTTTTGAAATGTGCGAAGATTCGATGCTGGGAAGTTTTGAAAAGTCTGAGTTGATCTGAGTGGCAGGCATCATGTATTGTGATTGCTTGTTATAATATTAATTAAAATTTCATTATCTGTTATTTGAAATATGAAATTTATGTTTCTCTACTATAGGTAAAAATTAATTTCATTAAAAAAAATTAAAAACGTCGTCGACAGGATTCGAACCTGCGCGGGCAGAGCCCAATTGATTTCTAGTCAATCGCCTTAACCACTCGGCCACAACGACTAGTAAAGGGAGGCATATATAAGCTATTATATAGCTACTGTTTGTAAGTAGCTGACAAGTAATTGTTTAGCATTTATATGTTCTTGGATTTTGGACAAACTAAGCATGCATTTGTAGTTTTAAAATAAAACATTTTTATTAGCTGCATTAATGATTACCAAAAACATCAGTAAATTTTAAACTATATTTGACAGCTAACTAAAATTATTCAAATTTATTTGACACGTCATGATGTGTATTTTGTGATTCTTTTGAAAAAAATTGCTGTTAACTTTTTTATTGTTATGATGAAAATCTTGAAGCGTAGAAACTTTAGTAAACTAGAACATTAGTTGTTTTATCGTATTACTAGTATATATCTACACTTATTTAATATATAAAAATAAATAATAAACAAAAGTTTTTTAAAGGTTTCGTAAATAAGATATTAGTCACCCAATCTAACTTATCGAGCACTATTGACCAAAACCTTTTAAAAACTATCAATATATATATACATATATAACTTAACAAAGTTTAGATTTTAATTTAAATAAAAAAATGATAGTTATAGGTACCAAAGTTACAAAACTTGAACGATAATTGCAATAAAGTTATTTTTTACTAATAATTTTGAAAACTTTATATGTAAAACCAAAAATAAAGAAGCTTAGTCAGCTTTTAAACAACACACATTATAACAATATTTCTGCTATCTTCAGCAAAGCTGAGATGTTATGCTTTATTTATGCTATCGTTTGATAAGTATTTGGCCGACAAATATCAAGATAACAGTCTGTGTGACATTCTGCGACCTGGTTTTGTCTTCATTAAGCAGACACGATGTACCGCTGTTGAAGTCTAACGATGTGGGTTTATTAAATGTATGGTAGATCATTAATATATTAAAATACTCTAGCTTGAGTATATAGAAAAAGTTTTAGATTATATTACAAAGAAATGTACAATTTGCTAATAATACATTGTTTTAAAACTTAAAAAACTACAACACAAATTACTCTTAATAGAATAACTTGAAAAAATAAGGTGAAGAATAAAGCAAATCATTGATACTAAATATCGTATTTAGAAGCATTAAGTGGACAAATTTATTTTAAGTTTAAAATCGCAATAAAGCCGTAATTACTAGACTCATTGTTGGTTCAGTGGTAGAATTCTCGCCTGCCACGCGGGAGGCCCGGTTTCTATTTCTGGACAATCCATAATTTGGTAATAATACATTGACTGAAAATTATTTTTAGTAACAAGACACATAATCTAATTCTAAATATATCAGTTTATGGTTAAAAAGCAAAAGAAACTGCTTCTAAATTTCTTCTTTTAAGTAGAACTAAAGTGATTTTATTTTGAACACTGCATCTTTGAAACCAAGTTGTTTTTTTCTAAATTATATCAATTTATAAGTTGTAATAAATTATATGTTATTTAAATGCAAAAGCTAAAATCTTGTTTAATATAAATTCAGCAAGAGTTAAGGTGCTTCTACAAAATACACCTTAAAATATTTTTAGGGCTGTTACAAAATGATAAAAAGGTGCGCCCAACGTGGGGCTCGAACCCACGACCGTTGGATTAAGAGTCCAACGCTCTACCGACTGAGCTAGCCGGGCACGTTCGAAATCAACTATATACAGTATATATTGTCTCTTTGACGTAACAATGGTTCAACTGACATCAAAGTCCTTGTGCCCGGGCTTGTCCGGGATTTGTACCCGGGACCTTTCGCACCCAAAGCGAGAATCATACCCCTAGACCAACGAGCTACTTATCTGATTACATCTTGTTCGCTTTTTAATCATGTAACATGTATTATGACGTCATACAGAGGATGTTGTTGTGGTGTTTGTCAAAACGGTGTATTTTAGTAATTTAAAACTAGATAATTGTTTAAATTCAACTAATGTAGTAAACGGTACAGTTATATTGTCTAATTAAAACTCCAAGTTTAAGATTTTGAAATAGTTTATGTGTGTACCAAATAATTATTTTCTGTGTAATTTTAAAAAATAAATTACACGTTGCATTTTAATTTAAGTAAAATTATATAAAAATATAGTAGTTTAGTTATAGTGCACATATACGAATCAATAACATTTCTGTTCACATTACAAATAACATTATTAAGCAAATATTACAATTTATGATTGACTATCAATACAGTGGTCTTGAAAATAAAAAAGATGAGCACATTTAATGAGTTCATAACGTTTCTGTTCACATTTAAAATAGGTATTTAAGCAAAAGTTACAATACTTATATATATTAATAGCCTATTAGAAGAAAATGTTAGGTTATAGTAAGATATAAGAAATAATGTGACATTGAAATAAATAAATTATTCACATAAAAAATATAATATAACAAATTTATATTTACTTTAGTTATGTTTATTACAATTTACCAAATTCCTGGGCAATATGAAAAAACTAATAGTATTAATAAATTAAAATAACATAAAAATTTATTTGCAAAACAGTTTCCTGTTATAAATAGCTAAGAGAATTCATTAAAACTTAAATAACTTGATAGATGTCATAAAATTACCAGTTTAATGTTTAAAAGTTAATACTTTCTAGCCCTGTAAGTATTTATTTTTTTACTTAATCTGATTCCGGCAGATTAATTTATTTTTTAGTATTATTATATCCTATACATAGCAAACAATTAAAAAGTTATAATCTATGCATTAACTAACAACTAGCATATTTCACTTAGTATACATATGAAGTTATTTTGAAATAAATTATGTTATTACTAATGTGACCGAAAATGTTTTAATGATAATATATTAATTAATGTGTCTATAACCTAAGAAACATGTATATAATTCAACAAAAAACTGGCTATGAATAACTATAAAATACACAATTTTAACAAACACCACAACAACATCCTCTGTATTACGTCATAATGCATGTTACAAGAATAAAGTGCGAACAAGATATAATCTGTTAAGTGGCTTGTTGGTCTAGGGGTATGATTCTCGCTTTGGGTGCGAGAGGTCCCGGGTACAAATCCCGGACGAGCCTCTTTTAATGCCAATTGAACTATTATTACGTCACAGAGGCAATATTGACTGTATATACTTAATCTCGAACGCTCGGCTAGCTCAGTTAGTAGAGCGTTGGACCTTTAATCCAACGGTCGTGGGTTCGAGCCCCACGTTGGGCGCACCTTTTTTATCATTTGATAATAGCCCTAAAAATATTTTAAGGTGTATTTTGTAGAAGCACCTTAACTCTTGCTGAATTTATGCAAAATAAGATTTTAGTTTTTGCATTTAAATAACATATAATTTCTTACAACTATATAAATGGATATCATAAGGAAAAAGACAACTTAGTGTCAAAGATGCAGTATTCAAAATAAAATCACTTTAGTTCTACTTAAAAGAAGAAATTTAGAAGCAGTTTCTTTTGCTTTCTAACCATAAATTAATATATTCTAAATTAGATTATTTGTCTTGTTACTATTAATAATTTTCAGTCTCAAAGTATTTTACCAAAAGTTGCATATCAGGAATCGAGTATTCGGATCAGGCTCCGGCCGGATACTAAATTTATGGATCTGGTAGATCACGTTAAATTTCTTCAATTATAACCAATCATTTGCCAACAGTTAGTGAAATGTAAAACTTTTCAGAAGAATTTTAAAATTAAAACTGATTAGGACGTAAAATATACAACGTTATAAAAAAGCTATCAGTGTAAAGTTTGAAACGAATATAAATTAATATATTGTCAATAAAGCTATCTTCCATTTGCAGCTACTTGTGTGTTTTACTTCTGATTTTATTTTTCAATTAGCATTGGTTATAAGCTATAAAGCTCACCTCGAGCTCTTTTAAAATTTTAAGTTTTTCTCAATATTTGAATTTTAACACGGCATACATTCATGGAAATAATCAAAAAAAGCTCTAGAAAACATCGACTTTTCAAAACATTTGGTCGGATATTTTTGCCATGTAGGAGATGCTCTGGTCTAAAGAGATTGTATTCTTGTTTTTGACACGTCAGTCTAATATATACGAATTCAAACAATTTTATAACAATTCTGGTACTATTTTCAGTTTAAATTTTTCGAAAACAGTTATAATTCGTTCTAAAAATCTTAACGAACTATTTCCTAAATAGATAGTTGTAAAATCAAATATTGATGGATTTTAGAGTCTCAGCAGTATTTATTTTCTGTAATTATTTTAAAGTTAACTTGATTATTTTATGGTTTAAAAATAAGTTCTTTATTTTAGTTTGTATATTGATTTTTAAAGTATTTTTGTAACTTTAAAAAGTTTTTCATTGAAGTTGAAAAGTCTGGTACAAAAGTAAAATGCTCTATATATATATATATACACCAATTCAACAGACTTACACGTGTGTATTGCTTTAGCAGCTTGAGGAATAATACAGTATCTTTTTGATGTTAAATTATTACTGAGTAAAAGTGTCACACTTCGTTTTAGTTTTTCAACCGTGAGGTTTATTTTACTAAAAATCTACTTACATACAATCAGGGACGTAGTTAGCTCAAAAAAGTTACGAATCTACAAAAATTAAAACTTCTGAAATGAAATGACGCGTGATAATGTCCTAGCGGGAACACAGCAACTTAAACTACCTCTAATGTTAATGAATTTAATCTGAAAATATGCACTTATATTAATACATCAAAAATGGAATGTTGAAGTACGAGTGATAACTGTATACAAGGCAATTTATTTTGCTCCACACCCCCTATGACTCTTTATGAGTTGCTATTTGTGTAAACCCAAAAAACATTCATTAAAAATAAGTATAAGAAAATCACAATTCAACTCAAAAAAATTTATATTGTTTTCAAAATCAAACATTTAACGTAGTAACAACAAGTTATGAAAATTTTTGTAACATCATAAAATTGTACAGTTTTGATGATTTTTGAAGCTACAGCTTCCATTAGAATCAAACTTGAATTGCAGCTTTTTGTCGAATTAAAACTTAACGCGCTGAATGTTACAATTTGGATGTATGTAATTCGTTTAATTTTTTACGACATTAAAAATGCTAAAGAGTGCATATATGTCAAAACTATCTTTCAAGAGTGCATAACAAAGTATAAATCAATACTAAAAGCTCAGAAAGCAGAGTCTTTACAAGCTAAAATAAAAGCAAGTTTTTTCGCACATAAGTATACGTTTCTGTAGATTTGCAGAAACGTACCAAGCTTTGTCCTTGCATACAAGTAAAATATTATTATATAAAATTTGATGCAAAAATTCTGTTACAATAAAAAGCTGCAATTTATTTGCGTATATCAAAACAAGACTTTTCTTTTAATTTATTCATAAATCTATACCCTTAGCCACTTTATCCAAACATATAGTAAAAAAATAATAAAAAAATTAAAACTTGATCATCTTAAATCTACATCTTGTTGTTATCAGTCTTGTTTCGGATTGTGCAAATTAGTTGCAGGTTTTTGAATACATACGAAAACTCAGCCTAAGTGACCAAAATTAATCTAAAATTAAGAAATTATTTGACAAAAAAAATAAAATATTTAGTATTAAGACTGCAAAACTGAGAAAAACTAAAAAAATCAAGCTTGAATCCTTAAAAATATAATAATATTAACAGTAATAATATTAAAGTGATCTACCTAGTATTGCCACTCGTTTTTTCAATTTTTTTTTCCAGGTTTTCCAAATTTCTTCCAGGTTTTTAAGTACTCATTTTTGGGTCTACTTTTAGTTATAAGTTAAGTTTGAGGTAAGAAACTGTGTTAAATAGTATTAAACATTTAAAAGATACTGTAAAGCTACTTTAAATTTATTTTAATTTAAAAAACTTTGATGAAAATACAAACTTTTTACTTATATTATCATGGTTGCCACAGATCAAGCTGAGAAAAATTTCCTGACATTTTACCAAAATTTTCCTGACTTTTCTAAATCAACTCTCAATTTTTACTTATTCTAAAATACATAATCTAACACTAGAAACTATGTAAAGCTTTTAATCTAATTTCAAACAGGTTAAAACAACAGTTTTTTTGCTGAATTTAATCATCAAACTTCCATTACATCACTTGAATCATCTGTGTATGATTGATGTATTTGCAATAAACAACTCTATCAGCAAAATACTTGTTTTATTACCTTATAAACACAGCTTGTCTGAAAAAAGACACAATTTTTTAGCATTTCCTAGCATACATGTATCTAAGTAAACGAAACAACGTATAAGGAACTTTTCAATTATAACCTTTAATTAATAACGAACTTTCACAACTAAAACCTAAAAACAATAACGAACTTTTACAATTACAACCTTAAAACAATAAAGAACTTAATCTTTTAGAACTTTCAAAGTAAACGGTAGTCAGACTTAGTATAAAAGTTTTAAAACAACTTAGAAGGTGAAAATATCTAATAATAAAGAATATTTACTTAAAACATGTTTTACTTAGATAAATTGTTCACTTAGTTTAATAAAATACTACCCAAACTATTTAATACAAAATCCTTAAACTAAAAATCAATTAAAAAAGAATATACTTAAGTAACTGTAAAAAATACATAAAAAAGTAAACTTTGTAACTGTTGTATAAAATATTCTCTCTTATTATTTAGTATAAAGTTTGTAACAAATAAATATACTCTTATTTACTTTAAAAACTTAAGTTATTCTACAAAAAATACAAATAATAAGTAAACTAAATCTTGGCATATACCTCTCTAATAACTTATTTTATAAATTTAAACAGCTTTGAAAAAATTATAAAGAAGTAAAGTATACACATCAGTTTGTTACATAAAACACTAAATTAACTGCTACATTATAAAGAACTGAATAGTTTACTTGAACAAAAAACACTTTGGTTCTAAAATTATGCTAGATAAACTTTTGTGTATATAACACAGTTTTACTATGGGAGTGTCCTTGCTATAGATCATCAATACTAAAAAGCTTACAAAATCTGCCTGTTCAAGTAGGGTACTCGTTCAATATGTTAATAGAATTATTTTGCAGTTTTATAAAGGATATTTTACTAATTTATACCAGATGAAGGCATTGGAAATTAAATAACTTTGTAAATTTCTGAAAAACTTGGGAAATTTTTTCTGACTTAAAATGATTTTTAATTAACTTTTACCATTGGAAGGCTTTGGAAAATAAGGAATTTTGTAAATTTAAACTGACAAAATCTGAATTTTTTTTTTAATTTTGTCAAATTGCCTGACTTTTTTTCAAAACTCCCCATTTTTTACTGACTTTTGTCATTTTTTTTTCCTGATTTCCTGACCATGTGGCAACCCTGTATGATAGTTTTGCATAATTTATTAATTGGGTTATTTCTAATGAAATCTAAATTGTTTACTTACTCAAAATTTAGTTTTAAGATAAGTTGCTAACAGAAGTAGTTTATAAGGGTTAGCTACAATATCTTACTTGTTTACTTAATAAAAATGTTTTTGAATAAATCATGTATCAAGCTTTTATTTAATCTTTTATACTAAACTCAATGTTATTTTGCTTAAGTTGTTTAGAACCTCCGATGGCTTTAATTTATTAGTTTAAAGTTTTTTAAATTAGCTGTACAACAAATCAAGTTATGTACTTCAAACTATTACAAACTAGAGTACATTTTAAGGCTCTATTAGTTTAATTTAATGCATTGTTTCCCAACATAATTCAAAAAACACCTACTTTTAAGGTAAAAAACAATCATTGATCTAGGTTTTTGATTAGGGTTTCCCAAAGCGATATAGTCCCCTGGAGGCGATTTTAATAAGATGGGGGCAATAATTCGTAAAGGGACGAAGGGGGGCAACTTTTTAATTTTGAAGCTTACACTAGACAGACTTGAGTTGCAGGTCTTAGGTGTTTTTAAAAATAATTTTGAAACTTACACTAGATATTTTTGAGTTGCAGATGAAGAGCAAAAAAGTTCTTAGGTGTTTTAAATGGTAATTATGTTTGAGGGGGAAATAGCTTTTTTAATTGCTTTAAAGGGGGTAATTTGAAAAAAAGTTTGGGAAACACTGCTTTAGATTGAACTTATTTTTATCTTAGTATCTAAAACGTAAAAGTGTCTTGTATTGTTATACTACTATAAACTTTGTTATATATATATATATACCTATATATGCATATAATACTATTATAATGGGTAATATAAAACTATTTTATATGTTTAAGAAAAAATTCAAATTTATTTTAAAACTATAAATTTGTTAAAAAAAAACTACAAAAATATAGATTTAAATTTAACAAGAGAAAATTGTCTATCTTCTTTCTTTTACTTTTTTTATGCAAATAAAAAAGGTACGAAAAATTTTATACAAAGTACAACTATTTTTTTTATTTAACTAATCAAAAACTAATGAAAAATTAATCTTTCTTAAATTAAATTTATACTTCTTTTTAACTTCTAAGTACTTTTCAAAGTTTGGTCCCTTTAAAATTTTATAGAAATTCTTAAAGTTGTCATTTTTATCACCCTAAATTTAATTATAATAATGACTTTATAATACAGTTCTGTTACTGAGTCAAGAACAATATATATTTAAGTTTTATTTTAAAACATACAGACATTTTTCTAACTTCATGTTTATAATCATGCATATTTACACTTATGGAAAGATAAATTTATAAATCTATCATAAAAAATAAGCTTCAAAAGTGGTTTTAAAATAAAATTAACTTTTGTCAATAACTTTTCATACTAGCTTTCAGACAGTAGTTGATATGCTCATATAAAAAAAATAAATTTTGATTTTGTTTTGTTACAGTTTGTTGACAAAATATTATTGAAAAGTTTTTTTTATCAAATGTGCATATATTATGGTGGCAGTTATCAGTTATTGGGTTTTGCTCATTTATTGATTTAAGTGGAGAATTGCTTTAGAGTTTGAGTCGAAAATTATATTTTTTATAACAACAACTCCCATAAAAAACATAAATGAAAAAACATCTCAAGTTTTGATTGCTTATATCTCAAAAGTTACTATTTTTTGAAAACAACAAAAAACAACAGGTAGTTTAGTATTTTGTGTAAAATTGAATAATTTTAAAATCCCTAATGGACTCAAGTGAGCAAAGTTACAATTTTTCAACTTTTGCTTAGGAACTATGGGTAATTACCTCGCATGATGTTGCACCTATATCAAGCTGAAGTTATATTATATTCCATGTCATTTTTAACCATAATTTTAGTCTAAAAATCAATGTTTTAAGTCTAATATGTTTAATCTAAAAAGCTACTCTTTTTTAAACTAGCTGTATAAATACCAAGTAAAAATTAATTTTATTTATTATAAGCTTAAATGTTTACTTGAATGTTTTTTACAATACTTTAATCAATATAAATTACTGTATTGATATAATTGCTTTATATTGCAAAATAAAAGCTCATAAGTATTTAAGTTTTATTAGTTTATAATAAATAATTTTATTTCTATTTATGTATTTATAAAATAAAATTTTTTTATTATGGTTAAAAATGACATCAAACCTAAATTTCAGTTTGATATTGGTGCGACATTAGCCCAAGTAATTACCAAATTATTTTTACAGAAGTAATACTGATCTTATAGTTTTCTTATCTGAGGACAATTAAAAAGTGCAGTTTTTTTTTTTAAGGTAGAAAACATCATAAAATACATACTCTCCCCTCTGCAAGTTTTCTGAAGGTCAAGCAAGCGAGCTCATCACTGTTATTTCACCTGCCCTATCTTTAAATTTACTATGAAAAAATTACCTTTTAACTAAAAATAAACAGTTCTAAATATGAACATTATTTTCAAATATAAAAAATATTTTCTGGACCGTTTTCTTACGTTTATATTAGGATATAAGATTATCTTAAAAACTTGATTAATTTCTATCAAAATATATATTAAACCATATACAAAAACTTAAAACTTTTCACAAAGTTAAGAGAAAATTGTTTTTGTAATTAAACCAACAAAAACCTACTTTTAATTGTTAGATTTGGTGAAAAACTTGTTCTCCATGAATATTTTATTTTATCATCTTTAGTTAGATTTCTATCATTAAGAGTTTTAAAGTTTTTGGAAAAAGATTTTTTATTTAGAATGCAAGTATTTACATTAATATGAGAAACTTATGTTATTGTAAAATGAAAGTGCTTCAAATATATTTTCTTAAACTCTAGCATGTGATGAGAAATAATTTTTACTTGAAAAACAGAAGCTGGCAGTTTTTGGATTTTTGAGGAATTTTAAATGAAAAATTATTTTATGAGTGTTTTTACTAACTCAACTAATTAAAGGCTAACCAAAAAATTTTTGTTAAATAAAATTTTTATTGAAAAGTTTATTGTTTCTCACTTCAAAGTTAGTTTAAAAGTGTGGTTTCTTAAAAAATTTATTAGAATTAAATCGTCATTTTTATTTTCGTACCTTGAATTTTTTTGTATACTGATTTTAACACAAAGTATAATTACTGAGGCAAAAAGAATACTAATTAATCTATACCCGATTTATTAAACAAAAATCTCAAAATTCATGCTTACATTACAATGATAACAGATTTACGACAAAAATCTTATAATTATAATTTTTTTTTTTGATAAAGCAAACTAAATGCAAAATATTTAACTATTATAAGACTTTTTTTAAAATAATGTAAAACAATTTTCTTTTTGAATTATAATTTCTTGCTTATAAGTTTTACTAAAAGCTAACAAAACAACGTATTTTGAAGTAAAATTAGACTACTAAGCTTATTCTTTTAGCTAGTTTCAAAGGTAACATTGTTAAATTAACTACATACAAACCCATTACATTTATATTTTTTAACTTTTTTTAAATCAGGTACTAATTTTAAAGAGAAGTAAATAACTTATAACTATATTTAAAAAATATTATTAACTTGCCATTTTTTAAAAAAGTTTTACAACTTAATTGATATATAGTTACAAGTATAGTTTTTAAAATTTATTAAAAAATTGATGTTAGCATTTTTAGAAATTTGTGTAAAAGAATTTAAATATAACAGCTCAATGTTTAAAATAAAAATTTTCCTGTTATTGACTAAAAAACGCACATTTCAAACTGATCTCGTTAAAATTTGCCTGACTAAAAAAAATATAAATTTATCAAACAAACATTGTGATTTTGTTTCAACTGCTGTAACATTAAAACAGTTCAAAGTTTTTCATAGTTTGTAAAGGAAAAGTAAAACAGATAGTGTTTAGTATTTTTTGAATCACTTAATTGAAAACAAAACATTAAACTTTATTAAGAGTTTAGTTTGTTAATCAAAGTAAAATGAACTTAAGTGATACATTAGTGTTTAAAATTCATTTTTACTTAAAAACCATTTCGCGAAAAAAGCAAAAAGAGCTTAGGATCATAAAGGTGTTGTCGAAATGATACTTAACTACAGCTTAAAAGTGTTTTTTAGTTAATACGAACTTCATTATACTTTTTGAATAACTATTTAATTTTTAAAACACTAGTTTTCATCAGTACTTTTAAATTTGAAAATTCTGAGCAGTGTATTTATCAAAATAGAAGTTCTTTTTATCAGTTGTCCTTAAACTTTTAAAAACTTTTTATATGTATTAAATAAAGGACTAAAAAAATTTAAATATACACGCAAGCTAAAGTTTATATTTCCATGTTAAATGGGATTTCATTTATGCATTTTCATTCATTGTTATTTACAAAAATACTTGATGAACTTTTTTGATTTAATAAAAACTATTGGTTGCATGTCAAATTTTACGAGCAAACTTTAAACTAACCATACAAGACTGTTATTAATTTGTTTCAACCGAGGGGAACGACCGTCTCGACCATCGCGGCCTGCCTGCCACCCAGAAGCACCTCGTCGACGTGACCCTCTTGACCGCGCATCTCCTCGTTGTGCTGAGCTGCTGGCCGATCCAAGCGGTGTGGGCGGCAACCCTGGTAAAGTGAAAGTACTTGGACCTCTGGCCCGTTCACGAGCACTCATTGTGCGCACCGCTGCCCCACACCGACATGTGATGGCCCATGTAAAACTTCTTGGTTCGGGGTGCCAAGAAAAGGGGTTTGTTCTAGTCGCCTTGCACCGCTGCGGAGCCAGCTCCATAACGACTTCGTGCGTTTGCTCGTATCTGTATTTTCCGGCGCATACGTATTCCGCATCTGGTATTTCCCTCCGTGCAAACTTCAGAGTTTATTTCGACAAACCGCCGCTCGTCAAGGCCGAACTCGCGGTAATTAATGCACCTTTCCCAACCCAACGCTTCGACGTCTAGTGGCCGGGGCAATTTAACCGGGGCCACGTCGGTGCAGGTATGCAACTAACAGGAAAATAAATTATGTAACACGTATGCTGCATATGTATAAGTATTGTTCCAGTAAACTTTTACATTATGTTTTAGAACTTCTAGGCATAAACTAAACAAAATAAAACTAAACAGTGGTGCACTTTTAAGAATAGAAAGGACAAAAATAAAATTTACATAAATACTGTCAGTATAGTAGTCAATAGTAGTCTTATTACAGTAGCTAGGCAAAAGATCTTTTTATATGACGTCTAAAAACTACTATTTCTTAGTTTTAAAGACTTTGTAATGATAGAAGTATAAAAACTTTTTTAAATTTGCTCGTTGTCACAGCTTCTAAATAATAAAAGTATTTATAAAAAATAAACTTTCCGGTAAAGTAAAATTTCAATTTTTATTTCTATTAGAACGAGGTTTAAATAGAATGTCCTGTAGAAAAATTCAAATAAAAAACTTTCAAGCTACTGATCGTTTAAATAAAGAATATTCTAAAAACCATAAAAGGATGCGACTATCTTATCATTATGTAGTTTTAGTATAACCCTTTCTGCTAAAGCTTTGCTAAAATAAACTTAACTTTTACATAACGCTCGAATTCATAGTATGTTTTAGTAAATATTAGTTAGTAAATATTTTTTACAACCAGAAAATAAAAACACACATGTATAAAAAAATTGTTTTTTATTGATTTGTTTTTCTTAATTAAACAAATTCTTTAAATTTGATGATCTATACTTAATTAACAAGAATAACTGTATAAGTTTGACTTTTTTAATGAAGGATAAGATAGATTTTTTATGAACTAGTCTTTTTTGTTGGATATTTCGGTTGCGCTATCCATAAGAAACTTATTGAACTTACCAACTTTGATCACTTGCACCTTTAAAGCTACTTTAAATTTTTAAAAGACTGTCTTGTAGCCAAGGTAAAATTAAAATAAGATATGCTTGTTACAAACAAGGTAGAAACCTCTTGGTCTTAAATAGGGGTTAGTTATAAAGTTTAGATTTTATATTTGATTTATATAGCATCTAACCTTTTAGAGCATTATACGATCAATTGTCTTTTTCTTTCTTAATAGTAAATTTTAAATTTGGGTGTTGAGATGAAAAAGACAATTGCTTACCTTTCTTGGATGTACATCTGTTGCGTACATCTTCTGAGTTGCTTACTACTGTTTATAAAAAACCAACATTTGCTGGCCAATATATTCCATTTCAGTCATTTTGTCCTTTATCCCAAAAACTTGGCTTAATTTCCTGTTTAGTATTCAGAGAACACAAGATTTGTTCAAAAAAGTTGTTTAAGGAAGAATTAGATAAAACTAAAGATATTTTTGAAGCTCTTGGTTATCCATCACATATAATCAGAAAGACAATTAACAATACAGTCTCAAAATTTGAAAAACCTGTTAAATTTGGTCCTAGTATATGCCCTGTATATTTAAGACTGCCATATCTTGGTAAAACAGCAACTACTCTCGAAAAGAATGTCAAGTACACAGTAAACTCCACTTTTAATTCTGTACAACTAAGAATCAGTCATGCTACAAGAAAGCCCTTAAATGGAATTTATAAAGATCAAACTGCCGCACTCGAAAAAAGTAAAGTAATTTATATGTACAAATGCCACTGTGACAGTGTGTACATTGGCAGAACGTCCCAGGGATTTCATATAAGAAGAGATCAAAATGTTTTTAATTTCCTCAAATGTTGGATGGAAATGGGTTAAAAAAAACATCTTTCAGATCATCGGCGATTGCCGAACACTTATTAAACAATTCAGATTGTCCAAAGAACTATAGTGATAGTAATTTTTCAATTATAAGTAAAGCTCATAATGATTATCACCTAAGTGCTTTGAATCTTTATTTATAAAAATGTTCAAACCTAACTTGTGTAAGCAACAATGCGTTTATAATTCAACTTTTTATAAGTTGTTATAAATTAAAATAAATTTTATTTATTTTAGATTTATTTATTATAATTTATTAGAATTTTGTCGCTTATTTTATTATTGTTGCTTATCTTACTTAAATTACTGTTCAACTATTTAAAATATGTATGTACGAGTTGTGAATGTCTAATTAATCTTTGCTCAGTTATGCTAATTAGTGTTAATTGATTGTTTTTTTTGATGTAGCCTCTAACTATTTATTTACTCAAAATTTAATCTTAAAATTAGTTGCTGACAAAAGTAGTTGAAAAGCGTTAGCCGATATTGATTTTATTTGTTATTTGCTTTAATAAAAATGTTTTTGAATGAATCCTGTCTTAGATTTTTGTAAAAAGTAATAAATCATGTATTTTATTTTTATAAACATTTGATATAAATTTTTATACATGTAGACGTTTTTTTATGAATATTTATACTTATTATTGTAAAATGTAAAGTCTTTTACCTGAAAAACGACTTACAATTTTTCTATTTTAAATTTAGATCTAAAAAATCCCAGTTTTTCAAGCTAATGATTATATCTTTTATTTTACATGAATATCTTTGTTTGAATATGAAAAGCCATCCTTTACCATTCTTAAAAAACAATGGAATTTCGCATTATAAAAAAACAACAAGTCATTTTATATAAACAAACAATGTATGTCATGCTTATGAAGTTTTCAAGTTTCTAAACATTAATTACACAAAAAAAAAATTATGGTTTCAACTGTAAGAATAAAAACATATTTAACAACATATTAGGATTTTTTTCAAAATTCAACCTGCATTTTCTCATACTTCTTAACAGCTAAAAGTTTAAGAAGCAACTTAAACATCTTCTTGCTGAGTTTCAGACTTTCAAAAACATTACCTAAATCCATATTAGTATGTAAGATTTAGTTTTAAGTGGTCTCTGAATTTTAGCTACCATAATTTCTATCAACTGGTTTTGTAAATTTATAAAATTTTGGAATTATCTGTAAGCATTTATTTTATGAATAAACTTTGAAATGTACATTTTAACCTTAAAAGCTTGTACTTTAAGGGTTGCAATTTTATAAAAATCAGTAGTTTTATGTAGATTTATTTGTTTTAAGGTCGATTTGTTTACTTAGATTGATAAAATAGTTTTTTATTTTCTAATTAATATAATAAAATATTCTGTTAAATCTACACTTATAAAATCTCCCTCAGTTGCTTATGTTAAAAAATATCAAAGTTTTTTTTTACAGTTACAATAAACGTTACAAACTAAACCTACTTTCAAACGATATCTCTTTGTATGTATACGTTCAAAAATATACAGTTTTAACTATATTGTTTTTTGGTGAAAGTTTGTACCTTGTTTTAATCTGATAACTTACAAGTTTAACTCTATGTTACAGCGCGTTGTCATTGTTAGAATTACGTTAAGTTATGTACTTGAGAGAACCAATAGAAACCAGATAATTTCGAAGTAAAGGAACCTTGTCTCAACATTTTCACAAATTACAGTTTCATTTTTATTTAGCTTTATTTTTCATGTTAAAACTTTGGTTGAAAAGTATTTTTTAGACAAGTATTGGTCTCTCTAACAAATATTTTTATAAAGGTTGACAGCTTGTTTTCATAGTAGAATAAAATTTATTGGCAAAAACTTCAATAAATAAAATCCGCAGAAACTCATTAACAAATAATTAATTGTATTATATAAAAAACAAGACTAAAAAATACTACATTTTCTAACTAAAAATAGCAACTTTTTAAATATTTAAGACTATAAATTTAGTATTGTTATAATCTTGTAATAGTACTTTTTGAAAAGTAACTTAATCCAGTGAGTATATTATCAATGTTTTTAAAATTCTATACTTTTTTAAGTTTGGTAAAGCAGTTAAAAATGTTAGATTATACTAAAAATGTGGTCCAGCGAATACTTTAAACTGCGATGAACAGACACAAAATAAGTAATACAAAGTTATAACTGCATCTACAAATTATTAAAACTATATAATAATCAAATTTATAGTTTTAATATTAAAAGTAAAAACAATTAATATAATAAATTATAGATATCATAAATTATTAAATTTACACACTTATAAAAATAATTTAAATAGATCAGAAAGTATAATTGAATTGCACACCTATTTAAGAAAAATAACACTGATCAATAATTGATGAAACATATCAGATATGAACAATTACCGTGGAGTTTGAAACATAAACTTGAAATGGGTGCAATGTTTGAAAAAGTGCTTTTTAACTTTTTCTTATCAGGACACTTCTAACAGTTAATAAAAAAGCAATACTTTATGAGCTTAAATTAAACCAAAAATGATTTTAAATGCATTGTTGGTCATAAAACTCCTAAAACAATCAGAAAAGTTGTTTGTGCATTACTGAAAAAATTGCAACAACAAACTGTAATAAAAAAATTTTCAACAACAACAAATGTTTCATACAATACATAAGAACAAAAAAGCAAAGAATTAATACGTAGAACGATTTAAGTCATTTAAAATAATTCAGAATTCGATGTACCAACGAAAAATAACCGTAAAAGCTTACAAACATTAAAATCTCAATAACAATATATTACTGAGGTTTAATAAATTAAAAATATACATACAATATGGCATCTATCAAACAAAAAATTAATAAAAGGAATTCATATAAATTTACTATTTTAACTACTTTAATAATTAAAGTTTGCTAAATTTATGTGAAGTTTGGTTAAAAAATTATAATTTTAAAGTTAACAATGAAAAAAAATCGTAGTACAGTTTAACTTTTTAAGTTTAAGATTTTATAAACTTCTTCATACTTTATTTTAGGTTTTAAAAAACTCGTAATATTTAAATATTAAATATTTTAAAACAGCATCAAGTTACTCATATTATAAATAAATACAATAACACCCTTTATTGTAAGCTCATACACACACACATATATATATACATATGTATAAATCTAATAACTAAAGAATTAACTATGACTTATTCTTAAGTCTTAAAAGAAATTAATTAAAATTAATTATCAGTTCTACCGAAAATTATTTATAAAGGTGGCTTAAAAAAACCTTCGTTTGAAAATACAAGTTTAAACCGACTTTACCTTATAAAATTTTAAAAGCAGCTTCATCTTTAAATATAATTTATAAATTTATTTAACTATTTTATTGAAATTCATTTCAAATTTACTTTTTTATTAAAAAAAAAAATATATTAATCAATCGATTTTATAATACAATTTTGGCAACGAACGCTTCGACCTGCATCGGTTCGACTTTCGTGTCCTGCTCCGTCGCCTTCTCCTGCAAATTCAACCACGTCTTCCTCACTCCGTCCAACTTCCAGGGCAGCACGTCCGTCACGTCCCCCGTCGCCCGGCAGCTCCGCGCCACTTGAGGCAGCAAACCGCACTCCCTACCGACGTTGTGCACGATTATGGCGGTTTCGTCGCCAGGCGTCGCGCTTCCCACCGTCCGCAGGTTGAGCAGGTGGAGGGAGCACGGGCTTTGTGACGTCACGAAGGAAGCCCGCTGACGGGATGTCGGCTGGTTGGCGGTCATCTTGCCGACGGGGTGCAGCAGTTGCCATGACAACCGGTGGGCCAGGAGGGACGGGTAGGCCAGGTCGGATGAGGGGGATTTCTGCCAACTTTCGAGCAGGAGGACGAAGGAAGACCTTAAATGTTGATGATAATGTTAATAAAAAATTTTAATATTGTTTATCTGAGGAATGAATAATTTTAAACTTTTACCAGCAATATTTGGCACCATTTCATTTAATGCGGGTAGTTTTGTATTTTGTAAGTTTGTGTTTCAATGTTTAAAAATTATATCGCATGAATGAAATGCATCAACATTTTAACAATTTGTGCAACTAAAAAATAGTATTTAATTAAACTAGGTAGCAAAAAATCTTAAAGTTATTTAAGAATCATTATTTGGCATTAATTCTCAAAAAACTGCTTTTAAAAAGTATTTATACTTAAAAACTTTTTATACTATAAGATTATAGCGTATTTTATACTAAATTTTCAAAATTAAACATGTTCAACTTATACTTTGTAACAGTTTGCTAGTCAACTTAAAAAAACTTTGAGTTTAACAAGTAAAATACCTGGTGGCAACATTGTCCTTTATCCCCTGTCCCAGTCCTCTATTGTCGTCCTGCAGCAGTCTCCGGTCCAACACAACGTCCAGTTGCCCTTCTTTCAATGAGGCAACTCCGAGCGGATTGGCCGTCATCAGCGACAGACGATTGCGCTCGTCTTGCAGAATTGCCTGAAATTTATTAAGTTAATCAGGCTTTAAATTAAATAAATAAATAAAAAATTATTGCTTCAAACAAAAATTAATCTTTTAAGAAATACTTGTGAGTACAGTTTAAATTGATCAGAAGATTTCAACACGCGAAGCTCAAAAACTAAGATCACTCTAACACTAGGAAAGTATTTAAATTTTTTGAGCAGAAGCAAACTCAATGTTTTCACACGTACCTGGGCGGGAAGGGGGTAGAAGTTGCCCTGCAGCGGCAACTCGTCCATGTACCTCCTCGCCTGCATGCCGAACCCGTTCAGGTCGGTGAAGAACTCGCCGCCGCTCCTCACCGCCGACTGCATCCTGATCGCCAGCTCCTGGTTGTCCAGTCCCCTCCTCGCGTCCACCACGTTCTCAACGTGAACTCCGAACGTCTGCTCCGAGTTGTGGGTGTCGGAGTGCAGCGTCACCCTGCGGTTGCAATATTTTTTCGTTTGAAACTTTTGGTTAACAACGGTTAAGTAATGTTGAGCGGTTGTGAATACGTGCAAAAGCATGTTTTAAAGTAAATTATAAAACTCCTTGTGTTTTTGTTTGTGGTCTATAAATCATACTACATAGTCTTGTCGAGACGAAAAAAGTATTGTAGAGATATTTATTGATGCAACTTGTTTGCAACTAGTGTGCCGCCAAACTGACTGCAAAACTTTCAAATAAATAAAACTATCTTATATTTTTATAAATATTTTTGTGTTAGACTTACGTTTAAAAAGAAAATGCTTAGAACAGAGTTTCCCAAAGTGGGCCATGACAAATACCCAGCAGGCCATGAGCAGCAAAGGGGCCAAAAGATCATAACTTACAGCCATGAAATCGTGGCTCCTTAACTTCACATGGCTTCTTTGACCCCTTAATAGTTTCAGCCATGAAATGGTGCTATGTACAACCACGAGATCATAATTTGAAATTTACACTAGATATTCTGGAGTTGTTGATGACGAGAAAAAAAGAAGAGGGCCATAGCTTTTTTAATTTCTTTAAAGGGGGCTATTTGAAAAAAGTTTGGAAAACCCTGGTTTAGAACATCTCTAGTAACTTCATTGTAAGCTGTACACGTAAGCAGACTAAATATTAAGTAGTCAATATTGCATTTAAAACGAACAAAACACTTCTTTTAAAAATTGTAAACCGTAAAACGTATTGTGTAAAAAATTTAAGGTGTTTTTAAATCAACTTGTTTTCAACTAGTGTGCTGCCGAAACTGCCAACAAGCTTTCTGAAAACATTATTAAAAACAAAATTAATTCATAGTTTTCTAAACACCTCAATGTAAGGCTTGGGTTTTAAAACTAAAATCAAACAACAAGTTTCAGTATATTTCGCTTTAATTCATCGTACAGTCACGCAAACAAACTAAAAATAAATACTGCTTTACAAATACTGCAATTTCATGACAAACAAACTTTTAATGCTTGTGTAATATTCAAACGAAATGAAATGGCGCGAAACAAACTTGTGGCGGACGTTGTTCATCGTCACTTCGACGTGCGACGCGATTGGCCCCTTCACGACACGGATGACTGGTTTCGCGCCGACGTTGTGAGGGGTGGCGGGACCGGCGGGGAGAAACAGGTAGGCGCCGCTTTTGTCCTTCAGGTTGCGCGACTTGTACTTGACGAAGCTGAGCGCCACCTTTTCAATAAAATATTGTGAAAAAAAAAAAAAAACACTTTTGTTAGTTATCAACATATTAAGTAGAACTTGTTAGCTTCAACTGCATTTAACTTAAGTTTAAAGAAAACATCAAACATTGTTTGTTAAAACCGCATGGTTAATTATTAATTTTAAAAAAGTCGTTGTGTTACTTTTTTAAACTAGTCTACTTTTTCTTAATATCAAACACAATAGCTATACACAGTTCAAATAAAAGTACCTTATTTTCTTTTCCGTCTGCTTTGTTAACAACTGAAGTGAGCAGGCCAGTTGCCGGATCAAATTGAGCTGACATGAAGTTGTTTTCAATTGAAATTTTCTCACTCGGATCGAGCGCTTGAACGTCGAACATTTTTGCCCGCACGTCGAAAGATCGCATTTCTTTGTTCTTAAGCGATGTTTTTGAGTAAAATGTACTGCCGGAATAGCTTGATCTGAAAAAAATTGTTTATAACTTTAAAAAAATTTCTAAAGTATTTTCAAAGTTTAGAAGCACTCCTAGTACAGCTCATAAACAGTGTAAATAAAATATTAATATTTATATTTTTTATTTTATACTTAATTAAAGTCTGAAACTTTCTGAATTCTGATAGTATGTAACAAAAACGATAGTTCTGAATTTTTCAATTACAACTTATATTTTTTCAAATAATACTACTGGAGTTACTGATAAAACTTGTATTTTTAGACCAAACTAAATCTATTGCAATTGTCTACTATTAAATGCAACAACAAAACAACAAACTTTTTCAATTGGTAGGTTGCAAAACCAACAGCGGGAACCTCAGCTGTGAACAGAACCTTGTATCTACTCAGGTCCAATTCAGGATTCCAAACAAGATCCACCTGGCAATTTGCGGGGATTCCACTGGCATCCGTAACCATGACGTCGGGTGAGGACACCACCATTTCAACCGTGCCTTTACTCATAATTAAAATGTTGAAGAGCTTACAAAAGTTATGTAATAGTAAATAATTAATTAAGAAAAAAAAGAGAGTAGTAAATATGTGAAAAGTTAGTCTGGCTCAGTTTAAGTTTTAATTTTTTTTTAATACTGCACAGCACATATTAATCAGCAAATACCAAATTTAAAAACTATTATAATAGAAACAAAAAAATTTAACTGACCAATTCTTTCATACGTCAACGAATTGTAAAGAACAATGTTGTGCACAACATCCCCCTCAAGTGATAAGACCCGCGCGTCAGCCAGGTCGCTCTGACCCCTGAACACCTCGTCGAAGTCGAACTGTGACGTCACCGAAGCGTCGAACCTGCTCTCCGATGACGTCATTACCGCTCGGGCACTCGCCGCTATGATCTGCGCGTTGATTGGTTAAAAGTAAGAATTCGTAAAAAAAGGGTTTTTTTAAATGAAATTATTTAAATTGTTTATAATTTCTGTATATTATTTAAAATTTTATATGTTTTAATTAAACTAATATTATATTTATTTAGTCAAAAACGTATTTCAAATTAATCAACATCAACCTATATATTTAAAAAACCGTAGTTTTTTTTATAAAACTAAATTGCAATTTTTGTTTTTCAAATTTACTTTGGATTAATGAACAACGACCTAAATGAGTTCAAAAACATTTCAAACATCTCTTAAAAACCGGCCGACTTTGAAACCAACTAAAAATTCTAACAAACCTTCTGGCAGTCGTTGATGGCTTTGAGCAGCCGGTTGCCGTAATCGACGACGACGAAGTCCTTGGCGGTTCCCGTGATCCCGTCGTGGTGCTGGAACAACCCCAGGTTCCTCCGCGCCTCCACCACCATCCGGTACAGCGGCCGAGAGAACTCCGCCGTTTTGCCGTGTTTTCGCGCCAGGGAAAGTCCCCAAGTGAAGGCGATTTCCGCCGCGCGCAAGTAGTACTCCACTATTCGCTCCTAATTTTTAAGATTTTCTAATCTAAGATAAGTTAGTGAAAAAAAATTTGACAAAAAAAAAACGTTTGTAGAATTTTGATTGTTGGTGATATTATTAAATTTTTATGTATTTATTTAAGCAAAACTTACTAAACAACATATGTAAGTAAAGCTTGATAATCTAAACTTTTTCAACCTAACTAAGAAATTTTAAGACAAAGCATTTCCTACAAACTTCCGGTGTCTGTAGTTTACAATAAAACTTCTAGTTATCTCTTTATATGATTCACGTTAATGAAATCACTTTACTTGTTTTCTTAAAACCAAAATATATAATAAAACTTCTGTTATAACTTATGTTGAAAGCAATCAAAAACTGTTTTAGGCAGAACTTTAAAAACAACAAAAAATATGATAAAATGTCAAAAACTTTAAAATCCAGAGTTTAATCGAGCACAATTACAAATTTTAAGTAAAATTTCAACTACTAAAAGTTATATAACATCTTTAAAAAATTCGCTATTTGATTAAATCTTCCTAAAACTTTCATTGAAATATAAACTACTTAATCTGTATTTACTCTAATTAGTAATGTAACAATTACTTTGTAGAATTTAATTAAAATCAGTGGCAACTAATGTATTGTTACTAAAAGTTCACTCGTTGAACGAAATATGCAATAAGACTTAAGATTCAAGTTTTTTTTTCAACCTAATCAAAACAAAAGTCTAAATTTTTAAACATAAACATTACGGATTATGGTTTTTGATTAATTAAGTATATTCTAAAGTTATATTTTGTTAGTCTGAAATTGTTTTTTTTCAAGAAGTATGTTTATTACTTAAGGATGTTTTGTAACTAACTCGATCGCCCTTAAAATTGCCATTAGTTTGTATTTCAATCACTTTTTACAACTGTAAACACATTAAATAAAAATAGTTTGTAACTCAACCATATAAAAAATAGCTTAATAAATAAATAAAGCAACTCATCATTGTATATAATAATAATAAAAAAAGTTTCCTTACTTAAGTTAAGAAACTAAACGAATTTTATAAATTTAAGCAAACAATTACAATGTTCTGTCAAAGTAAATTGAATCTGTTATCAAATAAATACAAAACAACAATAGGTAGTATTTAGTTTAAATAACAAACTATTAAATAAAAATTAAATTTACATACAAATGTAATTTTAAGTAGCTTTTTTCAAAATTGAAGCATAATAAAAAACTTGTGTGACCTTAAAACTATTAATTTAAAGAGTGAGTGAAAATTAATTGACTAAAACTTATTGCAATTTCTTCAATAAAAATCATAATATTTACTTACTTGTCGCTTGTGAAACGGTCTTGTAACGTAATAACCGCTCCAATAATGGTCTTCTCTGTCCGCGTAAGTGAAAAAGTCTCCGGTTAATGAAGGAAAACTGTGATCAGTAGCGTTTAGTTAGTTATTAAAAATTTTATTAATAATGTTTTTTAAATGATTTATTAATTTATAGTTGTAATATGTGGGCTTTAGGATACTTTTAAAATCAAACAACAGCTGTTTTGAGCCCATCAAGTAGTAAATGTGTACTTTTAAACTAATTAGATTAAAAACGAAAATTGTGCTTATTTATCTGAACTAAATGTCATTTGTATTTAAATGGAAATTAATCATAATTTTTCATGGTTAAGACAAATATCATTCAAAACTTAGCTAATAAACATCATATTAAAACAGTTACATAGAAAAATTAGTATGTAGCATGTTTCTAGATAATAACATACGCACATTTATATTACTAGAAAAATTTAAGCATAGCGTTATTGCAATTTGTCTACTTTTTTCAAAACTAACAAATATGTACAGCCATTATCTTTAAAAAAATAATGTAATGGATCGATCTAACTTGGGACATATAAAGTTTTAAACAAAAATTTAAAAGAAAATACTTAGCACATTATGTTAAGTAAATCAATACTTAATGAAAAAAACGAAATTAACCATCCTTTACAATGTACTAGTGCTTCATTACTCAAAAAACAATTTTTATTTTGAAACGCTGCATGCAAACAATCCGAATTTTGATTAAATATTTAACAGCTACATTTCATAAAATAAAAAATATTAAAAAAAAAATTTATACCAATGAAACACAAACCCCGAGACTCCGCCTGCTTCCGACTTGGCCGAGTCGAAATATTCAGACAAAGTTGAAAACTGAAGTTGAGCGTTGAACTGCGGGTTGCTGTTGACGTAGTCGAATATCTTCTTGTAGTTGCTGAACTGCGCTTCTATTTCGTTTTTCTGGATCAAAAAAATGTTGAAGGTGTTTAAAGAGAACATTAAGTTTTGTTATCCGCACAAAAAAAACGATCTAATTGGTTAAAATTTTAGAAAATCTGGGCTTTTTTGAAAAGGAAACCAAGAATAAAATTTAAAAATTTTAAGAAGTTAAACTTTTTATTCATTTTCAAATAAAGTTTTTAAATTTTAATTTGTTACTCGAAAATAAAAAACAAAAGTTCAAAAATATATATATAGAAGAGTGTTCAAACTTTTAAAAGTTGCTTTAATAAATTTAAAACTAAAACAAAGTCTAAAAATAAAAATTGTTTCAGCATCTTAAGTTCCTTGGCTGTTTGAAACTGTATTCAAAACTTATTTTTGTAAAACAGTATAGAACGTGAGCTCAAAGCAAAATCCACCAACAAACAAAAGACACCGAAAAGCAACTCACTTTGGAGTACCTGAAGTCGTCGCCGAGTATTATGAGGAGCGAGTCCGTTTTGAACAGCTTGGACTTCTTGCGGTACTGATCCAGCAACGTCATGCTTCTCTCGTGCACGTTGCTGTCCGTGATGGCTCGGGGAGGCACCTTCCACGGGCAGTTTGCGACGCGAACGCTCGGCAAACGAGCGAAATCGAACTGGAAATATTTTTTAACTCTAAAAACTTAATCATAATAGTCAAAATAGTTCTTGAGGTAAACAGCGCTGACGTCAAGCTGTTTTTTAACAATGTCTGCGTGTTATTTATATTGCTTACAAAGATACGATATTATTAACAAATTTATTTACCACTTAAAATTCGTAATTAACACTTACTGACCTGGCAACAAATTTTAGGATCAGGACCGCAAGTGTGCGGAACATCGTAAGAATAAAAAGGCATCATGTGGCACAAAAGCTCGTTTTTTCCTTCAACATCCCAAGACTGCTTCCACCTTTAGTTGTTATAATAAAAACACTATTTTATTTGACACTGCATTCATTAAAATCTTCGATGTTCGTTGAACATGAATTAACAAAACAATCAAATTTAAAGAAAATTTAAATACGCTAAGTAGTTACAAAAGGTAGTCAATTAAAAGTTATCAAGCAACCTAAACTCCAATCCTTTTTGAAGAGATAGTTGTTTTTTCACATGATAGTGCACTCTTTGTATCAGCATGTTGTCAAAATCCATTTTGTTCAGAATGTAAGCCATGGTCGGGGTGTGACCAAAAGGGTCGATTGCCCATCCTGATTTGGGGACTGCACCTAATGTAGTACGCAACCACTCATTTCCTGTTAAAATGTACCAATGTAAACAGTCATAAAATATAGTATTATAGGTTGAAAATAAATTATTAACATCAAGTATATAAAATAAAACAAAATAAACTATACAAATATTAATTTATTTAGATATTACTTTTAACTTGTTTCATTAAATCATTTACGCAGATAAAGCATAAAATGGAAGGTAGATAAAACATAAAATAAAACTTCTAAGAAACACTGAGCAGAAATAAACCAACAACAATGATAATGTTAATAAATAAAAATCACACACCTTCAATGAGCTGATCGATCATGGCGAAGTAGTGGGTGTTCGCCTCGTCGTTCATCACCCACCCGCCGGTCACTATTTCGAGCTGCTTGCCGTCCACAATCTTCTTCATATTGCTCCTCCTCACCTCGCTTGCCTGCTCCCACCACATGGACAGGTAGGACATCTCCGCCCATATGAACTTTCGCGACCGGTCGGCGATCAAGTGGTCAACTGAAAGTTGAATTTGAAAATTGCGTGTTTTTTTTTTGATAAGTGGTAGAACGGTTCTGTTCGTTATGCATGGCTTTAGTGCACCTAATTTACTAAGTTTTATGATTAATTTTAAATGTAAAGAGAAAAAACATTGTCTGTAAGAATAAAAGAAGACTAAAAATAGTTTATAAAGACTTAAAATTTGCAAACAAATCAAACTTATATTTTTGTGTAACACAATTTTAATTTAGTTTATGAAATTTAATAATACCACAACAGACATAAATACACTAATATACAAAACTAACAAACTTATAACTTATTTAAATATACTTATAAAAGACTTTAAATCTAAACAGTTTTCATAGTCTTTACATAACTTAGCACTATGTTGTTTTTTAATTTAATAGAATTGAATACACATGTATAAATAGCAAATAAACATTTCAAGTTAACCCTTATATTAGAGCTAACTGACCTATATTGTCCAGGATATGTACTGTTTGTTGTTGGAAGTACTGTTCATAAGTTTTAATCCATCCGGGGTCATTGTGGGAGTGAGGAACAACATAAACTTTCAGTTTTCTTCCAACCCATTCTTGATCATTGGTTTCAATGTTGTAGCCTGAAGCACATACAAAAGCTTTAAAACAAAATATCTTTTATGTATATCACAAGCATGAGATTATATTATACAACTTAAATTTTTCTAATAAAAGAAATCTTTTAAAATAGCTATAAATTTTTAAACATAAAGTTTAACGGTTTTTTTGTAACTTTAAATTGGAATTTGTTTAAAAAGCATTGAAAAAATTCAATATTTTTATTATATACAATTATTTATACACGTAACATTATTCACATTAACACTTTAAAAGTTTGTTTGCAGAATACCTTAATTTAATTGTTGCTAGTTTATTTTTGTAATAATTTTAACAATTTCAAAAATTTAAGAACTACAACTCTTTATTTATTCTAAAAACTTTATCAAAAATAAAAATACATAAAAGATAATTTTGTATAATTTAAGCATGAAATTTTCAAAAAAAAAAAAACAGGTTTATCCAAATAACTACTAAAAAATAGAATAGCATGTTTCAAAACAAAAAGAAAGTTATGCAATTTTTGATTGTACTACCTTGTTTCCAAACTCCACCATCCAAGTCGTCAAAGTTCCACTTTTTGTACAGCTCCATCATGTTGAAGTAAGTATTACTGACCTCATAAGGAAGGTTAGGACATTCATCTACTTGCGATATGTTACTGTTTTTATTTAAAAGTAAGCTTAATAATACATTTGAACAACATTTATGGTGTATACTCTCAATAAACCTAAATTTAACTATTGAAGAAATATAGAGATAATAAATATTTTATTCTTTTTTTTTAAATATCTGATCTACAATTAAACTTTGCTGTTTAAAAAATATTTAAACAATTTTTGAGGCAAAATAATCAAACTTCGATAGTTTTAACTTGAAAGGCAAAAAAAAAAAGATTTGTTAAAACATGTTTAAATATGTCCAGGAGTTTTTGAGAAATAAGTTTTCTCAATGTATTTAGGGGTAGGGAGTACTTGGGTGATGTTTGCTAGACACATTTTAACATATGATTTGGATGTGTTTTGGCTTCATTAAAAATAATTTAAAAATTTTCGACCCAGAAGTTACCAATTTTTTGGTTTTTTGACTTAAATAGTAATAAAATTACTTATACATGTCCTAGACTTATAACCTTTATCTTAAATAAAACCTTATAATTAAAGGTACAAATTTAAAGACATTTTAACTGCTTTTGATTCATTATGACATCATAATCACACAAAATATGCAAATTTTGTCAGTAAAATGGCAGTTTTTTCTAGTATAAAAAGCAAATTCTTTTGCTATTTTTACTTTTAGTTTCTTTGATTTTGTATTTCAGATTTGTGGAGTTAGTCAACCAGAAAAATATTACTTTTGTAATGTCATTACAACTGCATGTTGATAGAGATATAAAAAATATTTCAAATCACTTTCAGTTATAAGATATAACAATATTTAGAGCACCTGACTGAGAGTAAAAAAAATATACCTGTATACCATAAGAAATGGATGTAAATTTATTAAAATTAGTGTAATTTTATTGTTTAAATCAGGGTTACTACACACTCACTCAGGGTAATCAGGGAAACTCAGAGTGTATTTAAATTCTTTAAAATTTTAGGAAAACTAAGGGTGTTTTGACGTTTTGCCAACTTCTGAGTTGTGTTGTAAAATTTTTTACAACATATGTCTCTATACCGCCCAAGTTTTTGATTGTCAAACAGATAGAAAGTACAGATTAGAAAGTTTGGTGCGTAAAATCCACCACGTGCTACTGAGCTCAACTTATTAACTAATGAAGAACTTAACAGACTTCCAACAAAAAACTTAGAACCTGAAAGGCACCTTGCTGGATTTGAAAAGCAAGCAGCAGTGGCAAAGTTTAGTAACCAAGGCTTCACTGCAAAAGAGATAAGAATTGACTGTACATTACTTGTATCTTATTCTTTTCAAACTAAACATGAACTTTTTAAAATAAAGTTATTAAATTTCTGAATAGACCGAGCCAAGGTGGGTAGCAGAACAAAAAAAATTAAAGCTCAGGCAGGTTAAAAAATTGAAAAGGGGAAGAAAAGGGATTAATATGTGCAGAAGTGTCTCAAACTGTAAAAGTTTAGGTGGGCCTGTAGTGAGCGTAGAAGAGTTGCATTCTTTTTCTAAATATTGTCCTAGTCAAAATGAAGTTATTGTTTGTAACGAGTTAATTTAATTTAAAGAGTCACACAAACAAATCTGATGTGTAATACAATCCAGAACATTTTTAAAGTGAATGGTAATACCCACAAACAAAGAATTCTAAACTTATGTGCTCTTGTTTCAGAAGATGGCTCTTTGTGTTGTTTACAAACAAACACTGATGCATTATTGATTGTAGGGGCTTCTTCCCCCAATATATGAAAAATAAATGAGGATGCTGTGGTAGGGCATTGTTATGCCACATTAATTAGTGAAGGGTCATCAGACAAATGGTATACTGCTACTTGTGAAAATGATGATGGGCCTACAAGATAGACCAACTCATGAGAGTTCAAGATTGAAGAAATTCAAAGTGGAAACACCATCCTAATAAACTATACTTGCTGAATTGCATTTAGATTCTATTCTTCATTGTAAAATTGATAAGGAATAGAATGTTTTTAATGAAAGATTATATTCCCCTATATTACTTTTTTATTAAGAAATCATATACAAATAGAATTATTAGTAGAAAGGATATTTTTTACAGAAAGTTAAATAATAGTTTTTTTTGTGTGTTTATAGGTATTATGCTTACCTAATTATTTTAAACAGATAGTCCATTAGATTTTATCAATCATGTGACAGTTATTTTATAGTATTACTTTTAAAAGTATCAGTAATTTTGCAGTAATGTTAAGTGTTAATACTAAATAATAAAGTGCAATGTTCATTTTATTTTGCAATGTCCTAAATTTATTTATTGTAGTCTTTTTTTTTGCAATCACTTAATGTTTAATGTCATAAATTATTTTGCATAGAATAAATTATAACTCCTTATTATTTCGTTATTTTGTTGTAATGAAAATTGAATAATTATTTAAGGTTTTAATTTAATATTTATAGCTAAATGAATTATGACATCAAATATCCCGCTAATATACATACCACATCACCTAAATTCTAAAGGTAAGTAAGTATACCTACAAACTTTCATTTTACAATATTTTTTTTAAATAGACTAAACTACCAGTTATGCTTTTTAATTTTTCAAAAAGCACCATTTTACAGACAAAATTTGCATATTCTATGTAATTATGATGTCATAATATACCAAAAGCAGTTAAAATATCTTAAATTGTATGCCTACAATTATAAGCTTTTATTTAAAATATAAATTGTAAATCTAAGACATGTATAAGTGATTTATTGCTGTTTAAGTCAAAAACTAAAAAGAATGAGGTTTTTGGAGTAAAAATCAGTTTTTTAGGGTGCAACCTTTTTTTTTGTATTTTTTTTTACTTTTTATTCTTTTTAATGAAGCCAAAACACATCCGAATCATACGTTAAAATGTGAATTTTACAATATGATCAAAAAATGTGCTGCACTCCCTACCCTACCCCTAGTGTGATATTAATAAAATTTATAAAATCTCTCAAAAAGTATCTTAAAGCTATTAGTTTTTTTTAACCAAAAGAACCAATAAAATGAAATTTTTTGGAGCATAAACAATAATTTAATTAAATATTTTTACAAATGTTTCTTAATGTTACAAGTAACATTTCCTAAAAGTTTGAGGTCTCTAGCTCATAAACAGTAACTAAAGACATTTTGGTAAAACTTAATTTTATAAAAAAAAACTATTAAAAAAACTGTAGTTAAAAGATTTGTAATATACTCTTCTTATAAAAAGAAGTTTATCACAAAAATTAGTTATAACTTTGATATTTTACAAAAACTAACTTATGCTGTATAATTTAAGCTTTACTTAAGAGTCAATAACAATATTAAAAAGAAAGTTGGACCTCATATACTCTCAATAAAATTCAAAAAAAAGACATAAAAATAAAACCTTATAATATACTATATCAGTGTTTTCCAAAGCTTAGTAAGCACATTAATTTAAAATACTAACACTTTAAAATGCACTGGTATTACTGTAAACTATTTAAGAATCACTGTAGATCTCTTCTTATGGGAAGGGGTCACATTTGCACTAGCATCACTTTTGCACAAGGGGACACTTTTGCTCCATGGGTCATTTTTGCACAAGAGTAAAAAATACATACAGAATATAAAGAAAAATAAATTTGAAAAATTAAATAAAAAGATTAATCAACAGAAAAAAAACCAACTGAAGGTAAGGGTTAGTGGTAACAGTGAAAGTAAAAAGAAAAAAATACAAAACAAAAATAAACAACTACAAAAAATTAACTAATAAAAAAACAAAAAAAGTTACTGACCAAGGGTAAGGATTAGGGTTTATAGTGATAGAAAAAATATATTTACCTAATAAAATTTGTTAATCAATATAAAACACAAAAATAAAATAAATTATAAAAAAAAATACCGACCAAGGGTAAGGTATAATAGTGAAAGCAAAAAATATAAAGTTAAACTTTTTTTTAACCTGTGCAAAAGTGTCTCTGTGCAAAAGTGTCCCTTTATGTAGTTTTTTCATAAACTAAACCATTTTATGATTTGAAAAAAGTTGGTTAATGGTGAACAGTTTTATGAATCAAAATTTCATAATTCTTAAAAGGCTGTTTTTAAATTTTATTAGGAGCTTTTAAAAAAAGTAAACTTTTAACAAAAAAAATATTTTGGATATGTTACACTTATTTTTTTTTTAAATTTGCAGTTTACTAAACAAATTACTAACTTTATAAAATATATATTTAATAACATACCACAGATGTTTTTGTGACAAAACTTTATTCCGACTAACAGCGTTTCACTGCTCTCAAATAAATTTAAGAACAGATCTACAGAGTCTCAAAAAAGTTCTATTCTTATTGTTCTATTTGAGAGCAGTGAAACGCCGTTGGTCGGAATAAAGTTTTGACACAAAAACATCTGTGGTATATATTCCAATAAGATATCAAGGATTTAACGCCTTTTAACATTGCATCTTATATTTAATAACATATTCTATTAAAAAAAAATATATATCAAATTTATAGTAATCATGAAAAGAAAAACATAAAATGACTGAAATAATTTGATGTATATAGTTTAAAATGTTTTGTTGATAAAAGAGTCTGTCCAGGTAACAAAAAAAGCTATTAGGTAGTTTTTAAAAAACTGTTTTAACTAATCAAAAATTTATATAAATTTTAAATGACTGACCCAAGTACATGTTGTACATGAGCCAACTCAGTTTGCTGGACAATCTTGTTAATTTTGTTAAGTGATATTTTAGGATTAAGCTTTGAAAGACGTTGCAGTTCTTCGTAAACCTGTAAAAAATAATTTTACAACATTATTTTAACGAAAAAAAAGTGTTTTAATAATAAGTTGAAAACTATGTATAAGCTTTTACATGGGTCCTTATAAAAACAAAGCAAATAAGACTTTTAAAATAAGAAATCAGTTGATTACTTTGAAAGTACTAGCAGTAGTATTACTTACAGGGTTGCCACTAACTTTTGACAAATTTTCTCCAGGTTTTTTAAAGTACTTGTTTTTGGGTCTATTTTTAGTTTGAACTTAAGTTTTAGGTAAAAATAGGAGTAGGGAGTACAGCACATTTTTTGGTCATATAATAGTATTCATTCAAGTCCATATGATTTGGATGTTTTTTTGCTTCATTAAAAAGAATCTGAAAAAAAAAAAATTCAAAGAAAAATTTTGCCACTATAAAAAACTAATTTCACCCCCAAAAATCACATACTTTTTGACTTAAACAGTAGTAAAACCACCTATACATGTCCTAGACTTATAATTTATGTCTTAAATGAAAGCTTATCCTTATTGAAGTATATTAAAAGACATATTAACTGCTTTTGATGTATTATGACGTCATAATCAGCCTAAATGTGCAAATTTTATCTATAAAATGTAGGGACAAGGAGTACAGCACATTTTTTTGGTCATATTGTAAAATTCAAATAAGTACATATGATTTGGATGTGTTTTTGCCTAGTTTAAAAAATAATCTGAAAAAAAAAATTTACAAAAAAAAAGTTCCTGCCCAAAATACTGATTTCAACCCCAATAATCACATATTTTTTGACTTAAACAGTAATAAAACTACTTATACATGTCCTAGACTTATAATTTATATCTTAAATAAAAGCTTATAATTTAAGGCATAAATTAAAGACATATTAACTGCTTTTGTTGTATTAGGATGTCATTATTACACTAAATATGCAAATTTTGTTTGTAAAATTGTACTTTTTTTCTTTTAATATAAAAAGCAAATTCTTCTGCCGTTTTACTTTTAGTATTTTGATTTAGAATATAAAATGTGTCAAGTCAGCTAGGCAGAAAGATATTACTGATGTAATGTCATTTCAATTGCATGTTGACATATATAAAAAATACATTTTAAATCACTTTTTGTTATTAGAAACTATGATTATTGAGAGCACCTGTCTAAGAGTAACAAATCTAGACTTATATATCATAGAAAGTGCTTGTAAATTTATTAAAATTAGTGTAATTTTATTCTTTAAATTTAAAAATCTATATTTTATTAAACAATCAATGTTTGTCTGTATAAATTTTTTTTAGCTTTAAGTATATTATTGTATTCAAATTACTATTAGTTAAAGTTTATAAAGTATTGTACATCTAAATAAATTAAAACTTAATTTGTTATTTTGTTTAAATGTTTTAATTCTCTAATTTGAAAGCTTTTTACCAAATCTTTTTTAATTTTAAACTCATAGTAGGTAAATGTTATTGTATTTACTTATATAAAATGCTTTCAATAATCATAATTTCTAACAATGGAAAATGATTTAAAATGTATTTTATATCTATATCAACATGCAATTGAAATGATATTACATCAGTAATATCTTTCTGCCTAGCTGACTTGACACATTTTATATTTTAAATCAAGAAACTAAAAGTAAAACAGCAGAATAATTTGCTCTTTATATTAAAAAAAAGTACCATTTTACAGACATATTGCATATTTACATAGTAATGACATCCTAATACAACAAAAGCAGTTGAAATGTCTTAAATTTATGCCTATAATTATAAGCTTTCATTTAAGATATAAATTATAAGTCTAGGACATGTATTTACTTTTAATTTTATTACTGTTTAAGTCAAAAAATCAAAAATATGTGATTTTTGGGGTTGAAATCAGTTTTTTGGGCAGCAACTTTTTTTTTTAGATTATTTTTTAAACTAAGCTTTAGTAAACTCCTTGCCCCTACATTTTACAGATAAAATTTGCACATTTAGGGTGATTATGACGTCATAATACATCAAAAGCAGTTAATATGTCTTTTAATATATTTTAATAAGTATAAGCTTTCATTTAAGACATAAATTATAAGTCTAGGACATGTAAAAGTGATTTTATTACAGTTTAAGTCTAAGTGTATGTGATTTTTGGAAAGCAAACTTTTTTTTTTAATTTTTTTTTGAATTCTTTTTAGTAAAGCAAAACCACATCCAAATCATATGGACTCACAAGTCCAGCAAAAATCATCCAAGTACTCCCTACCCCTAGTAAAAACTGTGTTAAATAGTATAAAAACATTGAAAAGATACTGTAAAGTGTAAAGCTACTTCAAATGTGTTTTTAATAAAAGAATTTTTGAATTTTTTTTATCTATATGGTATATTTTTTTGTCAAATCGACGTTTTTCTACTTAACATGTAAAAATTGTTTAAAATTCCAGGTTTTAAAGGGATTTTTGTTCAAAACTCCAGGTTTTTCAGGTTTTTTCAAAATTTCTCAAATTCAAGGTTTCCAAGTAAAGTGGCAACCATGTACTTAAAAGTAATTTTATTTGTGTGTTATAATTAAAAATAAGTTGTAAAGAAATATTTTAATTGATATTTTTTCTGCAAATAATAAAAGAAGAAAGCATGGATATTATTAAAGCTTTTGAGGTAATTTATTTTGTTGAAAACCATGACAGTGTTAAAATATTTTAAATTAAAAATCTTATCATAAGATAACTTAAATAAATACTTTGACAATGTTTTAACTATTGACAAAAATTTTTAGTATTTACTTACTTATACTCTTTAACTCTTTCTAAAATTCTTATACAATGCAAGTTTTTATCAAATTAAAGTTAAGTTAACTTTTCTATACAATCATTACAAACCTTTAAAAAAGTCTTTTCATTTGATACAAATTCATTTTCAAGCAGGTTTATTTTGTTCTGTAGTGCTAAAATTCTTTCATTTAATTTTTCTTCTTGATCTTTTTTCATTAGAGAATTATAAAATATTATAAAAATAAGTACAATACAAATAAGGATGTACTGTTTCCTTATTCTAATTTGACCCATTCTGTGAATATAATATATTGCTTACATAATCAAGAGCCTAAAACACAATATACCACTGTAAGTCTTTTTTTAGGTATAAGACTTTAAGTATATTTTTACAACAATTTTGTTTGATAGTACAGTTTGTATTTCAAATAAAATTTAAACAGTTTGTTACCTTTTTATTATAGTTTATTTATAACTAGAAAATATTTCTGGTAAACTAAAACTTATATAATAGCTTATTTTATCTTATATATTTATTTAGTAAGATGATAACAATTTTTAAAATTTTCAGTTAAACATAAAAATTATTAATTTCTCCAATAACCTAGAAAAAAAATCTTTAATTAAAATTACAAATAAAGTGTAGTTTACTTTTATCATATATATATCAAAAACACAATTACTTAAAATTAGACTATTAAGGCCATAGAAGAGTCCAACTTTTAATTTTTTGCTCTTATTTGAAAGTTTAGAGCAGGGAATCTTAAACTTTTTAAAAAGACCCTTTTTGAAGAAATAAAAAAAACTATGGCTTCCTCTGACAATATTTTTCAAAAAATAAACCCATAAAACCTTTTTATTGTTTTTCATTATCAACTCTAGAATATCTAGTGTAGGCTTCAAACTATGGCCTTATATTTCCAAATCCAGGTTTTTTGCAACTCTGTATATGAGAAGATTACTTAAGGGTTTTTTTGTGCACCAGTTCCTAGGACCGATTATTTTGAGCGCTTTTTTTTTAAACAAACTATACTAAACATAATAATCTAAAAATCTGTCATTTTTGTCAAAAGTTTCTCTCGGTAAATTTTTAAAACATTTTTTTATTGATACATCAAGATTAACAAAAAAACATTCTAATAAAAGTTTTGTTTTATAGTTATTGTGTATAAATTTGGAATTAATCTGATTGTATTATGTTTCAATGTTTTTATTTTGCTACTTTTAAACTCATATTATTTTAAGCTCTAAATTTTGTTTCTTGGGTTCATAATGAAGTGGCCATAGGGAGAGTAAAGCTTTTCTTTACAACTTGATCTTATTTCGTAATTTTTCATCTAAGCTATTTGTTGCTTTTTAAAGTTTTTAAATTCAAATTAACTTTTGAGATATTCAAAGTCAGGGAGTTTTTGAGGATCTATATGGTGGGAGAAAATAAATAAAATATATTCTCATACACTTCTGGAGATATGTACTTGAAATTTATAGAAAATTTATTTAAAAATCTGTAACAACTAATTTTTTTAACAGTTAAAAATAAAAAAATTATAAACATAAAACAAAAAATTTCTTTGCTTATTTAAAAAACTAACTAAAATTCAAATTTTTTTTGTGATAGATTTTTTGCAAGTAACACTTCCTGAAAACTTGAAATATTTATCTAAAAAAGGGTGTGAGTAGACATATTTTTGATAATTTTAATTCATTAAATGTTTTAGTTATCTCCTCCATAAAGTAACCTATTGTGATCTACCACTTTAGATGGCTATATATAAAATAATGGCTTGAATAAGAAAAATATGTAAAAAGTACATCATAGCTTAGTTAAAACTATACATAAAAAAATCAAGGTGTATAATAGTGGCTTACTTCCTATAACCTTAGCATTGTAAATACAATATACATTGATGTTTAAAAAATTTCGTACAAGTTTTAGTATACCACAAGCTTTTTTTCTATTTTTGTATATTTAATAGACTGTTATCATTTTTTTGTAGTTCAACTAGTTTGTTTGTAACTATTCTAACAAATATTTAGTGCAATGTTTTAAATAGTGTTCTGTTTTATTTTCATTAATGTTCTGAATTTTTATTTAGAGTTCTTTAAAAGTTTAAATTCAGTTTGTAAACAACTAATTATGGGTTAACTTTGATGGCAGTGATAACACAGTTTGAATATTTATGTAATTTTTAGTCACAGTTTTAGTAGTAAGTAAACACAGGGTTCCAACTAAATTTTAGAAGAAATATCCAGGGAAATCTACAAGATTGCCACTCTTTGAATCAAAAAAACTGTCTGGAGTGACTTATGTTTTGGGTCATTCTGAGTTTTTAAATATTTTTTTTTATCTTAAATAAATGACAAAAAAAATGTAACAATATTCCAAGTTTCACTTGAAAACCGTTTTGTTTTTAAGAGAAAATTAAGAGCTATTGCAGTTATTAATTAAAAGCACTTAAAATTCTTTCCCTGGCAAAGTCTGATGTAACAAAAAGTAAGAAAGAGAATGAGAGCACATTTCTCTTTTATGAAACTGACTGACGAAATTTTTTATTAGTGTTTTTTGGTCATATTGGTATAGATTTGTTTAATAAAGCTTTAGTATATATATTTATAATTGTATTTTTTAGATTTAAAGATTGTTATTTAAAGAAAGTTTTGTAATTCTCTTACTGTACATTTTATAGCTCCTTTGATTATTAACAAGTGATTTACTTAAAGTATTTTTTACAGTTATAATATAAAGCATTTTTCACATAAGTGACATACTTTATAGTTCTTGTATTTTTCAACACTTGGTTTTGCATTTAATATCAAGTATTTCTTAAAATGTTATTGAGCTTTTATAGTAGTTATTATACAGTATTTTAGTACACAAATTACATATTTAACAGTTCTTGAGATTTTTACAATTGGTTTTGTATTCATTGAAGTTCGTTTAATAGAGAAACCCACTAAATTGTTGTGCCTGGTTATTTATATCTAGTAATACTAAGTCTAGACTGAATTAGTAATTATTTCCCAACCCAATAGTAAAGTAAATGAACCTTTGGATGTTGGGTCACCAACTTCCTTTGGTTTCAATGGCATCTTCGAAAATAAGAATTATCAATTTTTTGATAAACAGTTGATTGAAAAAAATTTCATAGGGGTCACATAGAACAAAATGCCATAGGAGGTCATATAGAACAAAATGCCATATGGGGATCTAAACAAATTGGCATGAGGGGTGAACAGTACAATGATTATGCTATTCAGACACAGCAAGCTGATAGTTTCGAGGACCTTGATAAAGCTGAGCTCCGTGAGCAAGTTGCATGTGCCAAAATTAGGGCAGATACTAGGGCTAGGGAAGAAAAAAAGCAACTAATTGAACAGTTACACTTGTATGAGGACCACAGCAACAGGTCTATCAGCAGCATATCACCGTCAACAAATGTCACCCATGCTAGTTTTTCCCCAATAAGGCCTAATGAATCATACATGGAAACTTATAAACACTATGATGATATAACATATGCTCGACTTAAGAGAGTGAAAGATCTCTCAAAACTGTTCCGTGATATCCACCTAACTTCTGAAACCTACAAAATGAAACTGGGGTATTTTGAGCACTAATGTGAAGTGTACAAGATAAGCAACAAACAGACAAAATACAAAATTCTATTACAAAAATGGCTTCAAAAGGATATCAAAGACTTCTGGGAGTCAATCTCAAAGCAGGAAAGAAACTACAATAATTTGTACCACTTTCTGCAGTACAAATGTTGCCCTTTTCAAAAAATTCTGAGGTCCAGAACAGCGGCTAATACAACTATAAAATACCACGATTTGCCTATGGAAGCAACAAAGCGGGCAAACGCAACTTTAGATGACAGGGTCAAATTTTTTACTTGTTACTTGGTGCCAGAAAATCTTAAAAGTGAGTCCGGGCAAACTTTGGACATAATATTGAAGAATTTCACCTTAGGATGGCAGCAACCTTTGTAGGTCATGAAGAGAGGCACTTAGGTAACACACAAAACATGGACTATGGGGTTTGCGAGCCACGCTTCAGAACAAATAGAACAAGAAGACGCAATAACGCAGGCTGGCATGAGAACCAAAAGAAGTTTTGTAATGATTATGGTAGTAACCAACCTAATCAACAGCATAATAGGCCTGGTCGCGACCAAGGCGCAAATTTTCATAGTGAAAAACTTTGTGACTTGCATTTAGCCCATGGAGAAAATGCATTTAAATGTAGAATGCCTGACTCTTGTCCAATGGCCCACCTCATAAAACATCAAAACCATAATAGTTCCCCAAATGAAAATAAAAACAGAACAGTAAAACACTGTTCTGTTGCAACTGCAAAACCTGCTTCTTTTAGTCCAAGAAAAAAATTACAAAAATTTAAACCTAAAGCTCCCAGAAAAGTTATAGCACATGGAGTAACTGGCTGAGTGGTATGGTTTAATGTAAACAAGGGATATGGTTTCTTCACAGTGATGATAATGACAGTGATATATTTGTTCATCACACTGACATTACTAGAAACAACCCTGACAAGTATTTAAGATCACTTGCCCAAGTTGAAGCTGTTCAGTTTGATGTAGCAATGAGTAAAAAAAAACATTCCACAAGCTACAAATGTAACAGATCCCAACTTCAAACCAGTTCAGGGTTCAAAATATGTCCCAAATCGGTGGCCAAGCTATAACAAGAGGTTTAAAAGGCACCAGAACCTCAACAAACATGTTATTTGGCCAATGATTATTGCAAATTAAGATACAAAAAGCAGATAGAAAAACAAAATAATAATAAGATAAAACACAACCACCAACTAACTCATCGGGTTAAAACAACTAATGTTAGAAAATTTCCAAATAGAAACAGCCAAATTGATTCTTCAAACAAATTAGATGCTAGTTCAACAGGTTATAAACCTATTAACAATAATAAAGAACTGGTAGAGCCTCAAAGAGAAATTTCAAATCTACATATAAAGCAAGATGAGTTGATAAAAGAATGTATAAAAATTGAAAAAAATGTTGAGAGTATCAAACTTAAGATTAGGGAACTAACAAATAAATTTTTAGAAAGGCCAATGTACGATAATAGTATTCTAGGAGTAGATTAGGCATAGCAATTGGGTGATTCTTTCTTGCGTCTACTTTAATATATGTTTGTTTTCTTCAACCTAATACTGCAAATTTCTGCAGTTGTTTTTGACTCATGTCTAAAATTATTTTTGAAATTAACTTCTAGTAAAAGCATTAAAACTTTTTAAGTATTAAGAAAATTATTATAACTTAAGAGAACTGATTAAAATCTTTTACTTGTCTGTTCCTAGTTATTTGAAATCTTTTTTTTGTGTTATTAATATATATTCTTTTTTTTGTTTTATTATATTTTTTTTTTGTTTTTGAATTGCTGGGGTAGAGTTCAATTCCCATGAACTGGAAAAAAAGAAGTGGGGTGAGGATTCTCTTTCAAAATAGCAGGAAGAGGAAGTGTAACAATATTCCAAGTTTCACTTGAAAACCGTTTTGTTTTTAAGAGAAAATTAAGAGCTATTGCAGTTATTAATTAAAAGCACTTAAAATTCTTTCCCTGGCAAAGTCTGATGTAACAAAAAGTAAGAGAGAGAATGAGAGCACATTTCTCTTTTATGAAACTGACTGACAAAATTTTTTATTAGTGTTTTTGGTCACAAGCTGATAGTCCAGACTGAGTCGTGTGTTGAACCGCCAGGAGCTGCAGAGACTGTTTACAAAAAAGACACTTAAATATTGGTATAGATTTGTTTAATAAAGCTTTAGTATATATATTTATAATTGTATTTTTTAGATTTAAAGATTGTTATTTAAAGAAAGTTTTGTAATTCTCTTACTGTACATTTTATAGCTCCTTTGATTATTAACAAGTGATTTACTTAAAGTATTTTTTACAGTTATAATATAAAGCATTTTTCACATAAGTGACATACTTTATAGTTCTTGTATTTTTCAACACTTGGTTTTGCATTTAATATCAAGTATTTCTTAAAATGTTATTGAGCTTTTATAGTAGTTATTACACAGTATTTTAGTACACAAATTACATATTTAACAGTTCTTGAGATTTTTATAATTGGTTTTGTATTCATTGAAGTTCGTTTAATAGAGAAACCCACTAAATTGTTGTGCCTGGTTATTTATATCTAGTAATACTAAGTCTAGACTAAATTAGTAATTATGTTCAAACCCAATAGTAAAGTAAATGAACCTTTGGATGTTGGGTCACCAACTCCCTCTGGTTTCAAAAATATTTAATTCAAAAAAATCAAGATTTTGAACAAAATTAGGTAAAACCTACAAAGTTTCAAATTTTAATTAAAAAAAGAATAACTATTGGTATACTTACTCAGGGTTGCCATTCTTTGAGTCAAAAAAGAACAACTATCATGAGTAACCAATCACTGTTCTGAGTAATCCTGAGCTTTGTAAAACCCTTAAAAACAATCTTAAACAAAATAAAAAACATAAAAAACATAATATTAAAACTGAAACACTAAACAGAATTTAGATCAAGAAAAAAAAAAGAACTGAGACTTTCAAAAAATATTTAAACTACTTTGAGATAAAAAAACTAACTAACTCAAGTCACTCTGAGTCTGTTTTTTATATTATTTCCTAACTAAACTAGCCTAAGTTATATAGAATCATCCTTAACCAAATTAAGTTTTCTAAAATATCAAACTGTCATAAATATTTTTGACTATAGAAACTATGCTTACTAAACTATAAGCATAATCTATATTAAAAAAAGAACTGATTAAGAAATACAGTGCTTATTCACTTATCCGGACACGTTAGGCAAGATTTTTCTGTAAACATGTCCGGATAACCAAAATTCCGGATAAGAACAAAAAAACTTTTTTTTTTCATTTAAGAATATAACTGCTGCATATCATGCAATGCATAATAAAAGTGTTATGGTAAAAACAAATACATAGTAATTGTGAAAACTTTTTAAACAAAGTAAAAAAAACAGACATAAAGCAAAACAAACTTTGACTAAGTTAAAAGTAAATTTAAGGGAAAAATATCACTCCTAACATACTAGTTGCTGTTAGAAGTTTTATTAAAATAAGAAAGAGTAGACATTTGTTTTAAATTTTTCTCACATTTTTCAGAATATATAAAATGACTTAAAATTTTCTTACAGCATGAAAGCTTTAATATTTGTATCATACAAAAATTTCAGTGTTTAATATTGAAAATTTTTTGAATTTTCTTCTGACCAAAACTGCCCGGATAAGTGAGCGTCCGAATAAGTGAAGTCCGGATAAGTGAATAAGCACTGTACTATCAAATTTTATGAAAATTTAATCTTACAAGTCTAAAATACTTTATTAAATATTTTATTGTATTTATTTATTATAATATTTTATCACAAAAAAAACTTAAAATTAGCACTGAATAAAATTCAAAAATTTATACGTTTTTAAAATAACTTTTGGTTTAAATTTTACACTAGTTAGTTATAGTAAAATCAATTAACATCTTACTTTAGAGCATGCTTTAATTTAAAACATAACTAATATCTAAAACAATGTTGAACAAAAAACAAAAAGAAAGTTTTTATTGTTAGACAGGGATTGGCAAACCTCAGCCATTGGGCCAAATGCAACTCAAAATATGTTGCCAGGTGCTTTTTGGAACTGTTGTTAAAGCTTACCATAAGGCTCGTTCTTAATTTTGGTTAGGTGTCAAAAATGCATGAAAGGACACTTTTGAACAAAGACTTTGTACAGGTTGAAACTTATTTAATTTTATTTGTCTATTTTGTAATTATTTTTTTTTTTTATTATAACTGTTACGCCTAACCCTTGGTCAGTATTTTTTCTTATCAACATTTTTTTCTATTAATGTTACCCCTAACCTTGGTCTGTAATTTTTTTTACTGTTGTGTAAAATTTTCAATTGTTAAAAAGTCTTTGTGAAAAAGTGTTTTAAAAGGGAGAATTACATCAATCCAGAAAATTTTTGGAATATCCATGGAAGTGGGAACCCTGTAAACCTTTGCTTGAAGATTTTGGATCCAGGATTTTCCAACACTTTGCAGTTTTTAATTATGAAATTTTAATCTTTTTAAAGTTTGCTAAATGACAAGCCACAAAGGGTTGTTTTTTTTTCTGAATGAAATCAGGAGTTCCTAAACTTATTTTTATAATGGGCTGTTCTAAAAAAAAATTAGTACTTAATCTACTAGTTAAGTTTTCACTACCTTACAAATAATTATTTATCTTAACTGCTTTGTATTTTAAAGTATTTTAAGTAAAATTAAGTTATGTCATGAGTCAGTCCAAATCTAGAGTGTTTTCCAGAAACTATGATCCAAACTTGGGCTAATAGTGCTTGCATTCAGAGCCAAAGACCTCTTAGCCATGAGTCAAACATTAAACCCGCTTCCCTTCTAAACAAACCCTTGGGAGTGAGCGTGCCAACAATGACTTTAAAACCGTATAAATCGTATAAAATCAACATTTGTACTTTGTAAATAAATAAAACTTTAAGAATGGAATAAAAAAAAGTAGCAAAGTAGACACTTTTCATTTGTTAGTACTCTTTGCTAACCAAAAGGTTCTTTCTGTAGAAGGTACTATGACCAAATGTTTTGAGTGTCTTTTTTTTTGTCATTTAATAAACTATAATTTAGTATCTGTTATTATTTTTCAATTTAAATTTTGCATATAAGAAATGATTAGCAACAAAAGTTGCTTGACAATAAATACTACTTTATAAAATGTTATGTGTTGTGGGATTTCCCCAAGTAAATATAAAACTAAAATCAAACCAATGCCTGCTGGAAACCTGCCACATTGAATATATAATATAGCACAATTTGGTGCTATAGTGTAGTCACCTCAAAGTAGTACTCAAGTATAAAAATGTTTTTATAAAAATAAAACATTAATTATATTCTGAGTAAGTTCTTGCCAATCTGATTTTTTCAAGAAGTTTTCTTTCAATTTTTGTTACTTTGACCTTTAACATTACATAGCAAAAACAGCAATATTAATACATAAAAACATAGTTTCATTAACTGTAAATTTGAGGCCATTCACAATGTTTTATTACAAATGGGATGCAGCCCGCCAGCACATAAATTTTTGAAACTTTAACTAAATATTTTGTAACTTAAAACAAATAATTTAAAAAAAATTAAGAACAACTTATTAATAAAAACTTCAAAGAAAAAGTAACGTTGTAATTATACGACAACTGCAACCAGCAGATATTTATACTTTCAAAAATTTTCAGACACTAGCAAATGCCTACCGAATTATTTTATAACTTTTAAACAATTTTTATTAAAAAGAAATAGATTAATTATAAATGACAAAGCTTGAATAAAAATTAAGAGTCTGTTTAAACAGCTTTGTGCTTTTTCAATTTACTTTTTTTGTTGTTCATAAGCTACGTCACAACAAGAACAAAAGTTTTTTTTTTTACAAAAAAAAGTTAACAAAAGTAAATACTTAAAATGACTGACCATGAATGTTTTATAATTGTTAGTTTGTTTTAACTTAAAATGGCATGCCCGAATTACTCTTGTAATTTTTACCGATTGACAAACCGAGTACCTGCTTCTGAGTTATTAAAATATTTCTTTTGATGATTATCTAATATCTAAAAACATGTTTTATAAAGTATGTATTTTTTATTCTAACCTAGCAGTTTAGTTATGAATTATGATGCTGAATAAAAGTTTTACAACCGAAATACAAATTGTAAAAGCCCTAGGTTGTTTTATAAAATTGTTGTTCCTAACTCAAACATATTTATTCATACAAGTTTTTTGCATAAATAAATTAAATTTAGTTTTTTTTTGTAAAACAGTTGACTCGTGAAAACATTAACAATATAGATACATTCTGCAAGGTCATTAACCTTGTTTATCTCATTTAAGGTGACCACTTCAATGTACAAAGTTTAAAAATTGACAAAAATTTTTACAGTATAGAGAAATAAAATAGAAATTTTTATAAAAAGTCTTTTTTTTTTCTAAGCGTGTTCAAAGTTAAAAGTAAAGCTGTTTTTACATCTTTAAAATTTATCAAAACATTCATCACAAGTTTTAAAAGTATTGAATTATAGTTAAAAAAAAAAAAGAAATAAAAAGGAACTTGTCAAAGTATTAAATTTATTTTCAATGTTTATTTAACTTCTGGGTGGTAGTAGTGACTAGTGAGTATTTTTTTTAATGTAAAAATGTTATATTTACATTAAAATCACATCTGTTTAGAAAGTGCATTTTTCAAAAATTTACATCATGAAAGACGTATAGTTTTTTTCTTAACTAAAAAATGTTACGAGTGTGAAGTTAGCTTGAAAAAAAGTCCAAACTTTAGATCAAATTATTTTCCTTAGCTCAATAGCTAAATAAAAACTTTTTATTTTGTTTTAGAGAACGGTTCTTTGTCTTTATTTTTAAATTTTGCTTGCTCGAATTAAAAAAAAATATTTTAATGTTCATATTTATTAGCAAATAAATTTTATATAACACTTTTTTTTCCAATTGTTAATATTTTGTACTATGTAGCCTTATTCTAGAGTTCCTAATTCCGGCTATTCGAGCTAAGAAAAAATAGATAACAAAACTCATAAGTCATTTTTTGTACTGTTTGGCCTTTATCCGGAATTAGGAATTATAGAATAAGGCTAAATACTACAAAATATTAACAGCTGGAAAAGAAAATGTTATATAAAATTTATTTGCTAATAAATATGAATATTAAAAGAAAAATAATTAATTTTGTATATTATTTTTTTTAATTCGAGCTAAGTAAAAATTGATAAAAAAACTCTTTTTTTCTAAGGGGCCCAACACTAAAAGTCTAGCGTCTAGCCCAAATCGAATGGATTCTTTTTTATATATTAAAGACAAAGGACCGTTCTCTAAAAAAAAAAAATATTTAGCTATTAAGATAAGGAAAATAATTTGATCCAAAGTTTGGACTTTAAAAAAAAAATTATTCAAGCTACTTTCACACTCGAAAAATGTTGCTCAATCCACTGTGAAGTAAAGTGATTATTTAGACATATTAATAAATGTGCAAATAAACTTTTAATTTCTTACCCGGTTTTCGGTGAAATTACGACTTTTTCGAATATAATAAAATAGTAAATTGCACTGGGCAATATTTTTTATGTAAGAATATTGAAACTTGTTTGTTTATGAATTTAAAAAGAAAACTATGATGTTACATATTCAAAATTAAAACTTATAAAGCAAAAAAATGGCAAAAATGTGCTAATTAGAAAAATTAATCTAACTTATGCAACATTAACATTAATTTATTAAACGACAACAAAGACGCTTAAAATATTTGGTCATTATACCTAGTGCACGAAGAACCCTTCTGTATCTTTATTGCCTCGATAATAGCACACCACCTGGATATCTTTAAACGTCTTGTCCAGGACAAATTTATATTAAATTTGTTTAAATAATAATATTCTAAATAGAGTATTAACAAAACATTAACAAAACTTTAGAGTTGATGAAAAAGTTTTTTTAAAGTTTGTCTAATGAAATTTATTTCAAAGAAATTGCTTAAAACAAGGGTAGCCTAAACACAAATACTATATAACTAAAAATTCTAAGAGTAAAAAAGTTGTTATAAAAATTGTTAAAAAGAATTTAAAAAAATATTATTATTCAAAAAATATAGTTATGAATATGGAATTTTGAGACTTATTTTTTACATACTTACTTGAGAGTTTGTTTGTGTTTATGTTTGTGAGTTTATGGAGACTTATTTTTTACAATTTAAAGTGAACTGTTTCTATTTCAAAAACAAAAACATTATTTAGTCAACCTATGACTAGTTTAATAACCAACAGTTTTTCATTATTGATCTGTTTTAGTTTTCTGTTTATCTTTTTGAAATTGTATGTATAAAGTTTATTTGGGAAGTTCAAAAAATTTTGAACTAATTTGTGTTGTGTTACAATCTTATGACAATAGCTAAAAATACTAGGATAAGTTAATAAAACTAGTTTTATTTGAATAAAACTTCATTTAACTGATGACCTCGTTTGCTGTAGTTCAAACAAATGAAAAATGTTAAAAAAAAAAATTGAATTGATCGTTTTTCTTATCATTAAGTCGAGAATTTCTATTGTTATCCATGAAGTAAAAAGAACAGAAAAAAACTAAAACAAAACCTTAACTAATAAATATCATCTCAGGGACTTTTTATTATTTTGAAATGTGAATTTTAGATACAAATAATTTAATCTTGTCTTATACAGTGCTTTTTTTTTTTTTTTTTTTTTATTTTTTTTTTTTTATGGTAAAAAAACATCAGTCTCAAACTCTACCCCTTGCAACGATAAACGTTTTCTGGGGAAAAGTGAGTGTGTTACATCATATGTAATTTTACCTGCCCCATTAATATTTAACTTTAACTATCCAAAAATAAAATAAACAAAAAACTATCTTTTAAACAAATAAAAAGCCCTTGGTGACACGCCATTTGGAGAACACTCACAAGGCTAAAATCTCAACACTAAAAACCACAAAGTGTGGGAAAATCATGAAGCTCAAATCCCCAAGTAAGTGTTCACCGGCGCTACAACAAAAAAAATCACACCAACAATCCAATCATGTGATCACCGCCACCAAAGTGAACTCACAATCAGCTGTTGAGCAAATGCATAAAACTAGTATTATAATGAATACATTAGCATTAAATAACTATCTTAAAGCTTGATAATTAACTAATTTACTGAAATGGTACTCAGAAAAAAAAAAACTAAAAATTAAGCTAAATTAGAAAAAAATTAAAAATAAATATGTAAAAATTAAACAAAAACTATTAAGAAAAATGTAGTTTCTGAAACTTGTATTGGTGGAATTAATTTTAGTCTAATAAAAGTAAGAAAAAAAAAAAAAAGAAAAAAATTATATTTATGCAATAATAATTAATATATACAGCTAACAAATAAATATAACAAAAATATAATAAAAACTGGATAGTAGCAAAAAAAAAAAAAAAAAAAATCACGCACAACCATACAATACCCATCAACAGACCAAAACCAGCCAATCATGATCAGAGTAGACACAAACAAAATTGACCATACGTATAATAAGAGAAACAGATAAAAATAACAACCAAAAGCAATTAATCAAAATCTGCATGCAACACAAAATATTCAACCACAGCACTCTAAACCTACTCAGTATACTGGCTCAACAAGAATTTTTTGTAACTATATTTAAACTGATCTTTTTTTAGGTTTTTAAAAATTTCTGGAACACTTTTTCACTTATTATCAGGACAGTTTTGGTCAGAAAAAAAAATTTCAATGTAATTTCATTCAAAAAGTTTCACAACTTTAAAAATTCCATGAGTTTCCTGCTGAAAAACGTGGAAAAACTATAAAAGAAACTCTATTATTACTTATATTAGTAGAACTTCCAATAAAAAAACTAGTTTGTTAGGAGTGATATGTATCCTTTAAATTGACTTTGGTAATTACCTAGGGTGATGTCACACCAATATCAAGCTGAAACTAATTTGTTAACAATATCTTTTTTAACCACAATTTTAGGCTAAAAATAAAAGTTTTAAGCATAATAAGTTAAATCTAGAAAGATATTTTGTTTTAAACAAGCTGTATAAATGCATATTAAGAACTAAGATTTTTTATTATAAACTTAAATAGTTAATCAATTTTATTTTACAATATCATAATCAATATAAACTATTGTATTGATATAATCGCTTTATATTGTTAAACAAAAGTGATAAAAACTTATGGTATTTTAGTTTATGGCAACTAAGTTAAATTTTATTTTATTATTTGTAAAATATAATTTTCAGCCTAAACTTGTTGTTAAAAAATAAATAGAAGATAACATAATTTCAGCTTGATTTTGGTGCGACATAATCCTTGGTAATTACCTTGACTTTAAACTGAGTCAAAGTTTCTTGTTTTCTTTCTGTCTGTTTTTATTTCTTTGTTTAAAAAGTTGTTTTTTTCATTCAATAAGATAGGTTTACATTATTTTTTATTTCTAAAGATAAATTTAATTTATATTTTCTCTTAAACAAAAATTAATTTTTTCAAAATTAATAATTAGATCAGGTGTAATTGCAAATCATGAATTTTACTTGCTTGACCCTCAAAAAACATATATAGTTGCAGAAGGTTAGTAATTCTGATGTTTTTCTACCTTAGAAAAATAAATTAACTAACCTTAAGTTAAGCTTTTATTATTTATTTTTTCAATATTACTCACAATTACTATGTATTTGTTTTTACCATAACTCTTTTATTATGCATTGCATTATATGCAGCAGTTATATTATTATATAAAAAAAAAAATTTTTTGTACTTATCTGTAATTTTGGTTATCTGGACATGTTTACAGAAAAATCTTGCCAAATGTGTTCTGATAATTAAATAAGCACTGTGATATGTTTTCATAATTTTTATTAAGAAACTTTAGTATGGCTAAGTTGTTGCACACCTGATTATGAATTAACATGATCAGTTATTAGCAAAAAGCGAATTTTCAATCATTACAGTTTTGGTAGAGTTCATTTAGGCTATGTCAGTTTTTTTTTAGAAAATTTGGCAAAGTGTCAGCTTAAGTGCTTGAAAAATTATTAATTAAAATTTTTTGGTTGTTCGTATGCATGAAAACTTCTTAAAACATTTTTGAGAACCTATCATTTTTGAGTAAGTTTTTAAAATGTATTTATTTTTAAATAAGCATTTGGTTTATATCCTTACTTTTAGAAATTATTTGAAAATGTTAGTTTTTGTTGTTTTAAATGCTTTAAAATTTGAAAGTTTCTCAAAACCATTTTCATGATATGTTTTTTTTGACTACACCATTAGTTGTGAATTTTATTCTTAATAAGCATTTTGTTTTGTAGGCAATTTGCCAAAATGTAAAAACACTTAAAAGTTTACTGAATTTCCAAAAATAATGTTTTATTTTTGCTTCAAGAAAGTATTATTAACTTCCTTATCAGTTATGTGCTCTTAAATTGTCATGAGTAAATATGTTATTTAAAAAAGTGAGTATTTAACTATCACAAAGTGTGTGTATCAATGTTAATGTGTTTAAAGTTATTATGTAAAAAATATAGCCAGCCTTCTGAAAATAAAGTGTTAAATATGTTTGAACAGTTAAACAAAGTTTCATGTTCTAAAAACTAAATTTTTTATGATATTTATTAAGTGCAATATGTCAAAAAACAATTTAAAATCAATAAAATTAAATAATTTTCAAAATAAATTTTTGAAATATCAACAAAATTAAAAGTATGTAAAAAAGTTCTCTTATCATTATGCTAAAGAGTTACTACTAATAAAATAGGGTATTCTTCTTCATCTAGTGATAATATAAACTAGGGGCCAGTTTTTTCTATATTTTTGAGGATACTTAGTTGACTTAGTTTCAGTATTTTGTTCTTTTTAACAATTTTGTTGAAGAGCTAGATTTTTATGGATTTTGAAAAGTTTTAATTTTTTTTTAAGGATATGAAAATACTCATGATGACTCAGTGCTGTCACTCAGGACAGTTTTTTTTTTAATTCCAAGTGTGGCAACCCTTAAATCTGGAAAAAAAATCATTTAATAAAAGTTATTGCTGGCCGACCTTATAAGGTAGCCACACACTCAAGGTACTCAAGGAAACTAAAAATAGTTTTAAATTCTAGACAATCTCAGGGAGACTCATAGTAACTATAAATATTTTTTTTCAGTTAAAAATTTAAAAAATGAGTATAGACTAGTGTTTTCTAGTTTCCACAACAGTATTTCTAAATTGATTGAAGAATATTTTTTAATTGAAGAACTAATGCACTAGAAACAAGCTCAAGCTTTTTTATTTTTAAGCTTGATAAAAATAATTTACAAAAATTTTCTTTTTTTTTTTGCTTTTTAGTGAACTTTTACTTTTGTTTTATGTGTATTTTGATACTTATTTGGTCGTATATAAACTTTTTTATGTAGGTTCTTTGAAATTTTTAAGGCCCGGGCAGGACACTTTTTTAGCTTCAGTAAATCTATACTAGACCTTATTTAATGAATGGCTGCAGACTTCAGATTAGGTGAGCTATAAGTAATTTCTGCCAGACAGTGTTGCCAATCTAGGCTAAAAAAACTGTAAAATTTTGGAATTTGAGAAATTTAGAAAAAATACTTGAAAAACCTAAAATTTTGCTTAAAAAAAACACTAAAATCCTCGAATTCTAAACTATTTTTAAATATTAAGTAGTAGAATTTAGATTTGATACAAAAAATCTATCATATGGATAAAAAAATTTTGTCATCATTAATTTTTTTTATTAATAAAAGTAGTATTAATTTAAATTAGTTTTACAGTATCTTTTCAATGTTGTTATACCATTTAACACATTTTTTTTTACCTTATAATTAAATTTTAACTACAAATAGAACTAAAAATGTGTACTTTTAAAAATCTGGAAGAAATTCAGAAAACCTGGAAAAGATTTCTCAAATACCAGTTGCCACCTTGTATTTATTTTTTAACTTTTTTTTAATCCCTGTTATCCATAGAGCTTGCCCTAGGTCGGTGTTTATCTTTTTGTTATTAGTATTTTTTTTGTTAATTATATATTTATATAAACATATTTTTTTGATTTTTGTTGTTGTTGTTTTTATTTTATTTTACCATCACTCTTATCCCTTACCCCTAACCTTACCCTTGGTCAATAGATTTTTTTTAAATTATGTTTTAATAATTAAAAATATATTTTTGTTTGTGCAAAAATGACCCTTTAAGCAAAAAATCTTAATGCAAAAGTGTCCCATTCTTCAAAAAAAATCACTTTGTGCATGCAAAAAAATTTATTGTGAATGTTGACCCTTTGTGCATATTTGACCGGCGCCCTTGTCAAATTATTATTCTACTTTTAGTACTTTTTAATTTACTTATCCAATATATTAATTTTCAGCAATAAAGAATTGAAATGTTTTTATTTTTCAAGTTGCTAGAAAATAAATTATGCCTTTAAAAACTATTCTTAAGAGCTATGATATCTCAACTGTTATATTAAGTTGATTTCAGTAATGTAATAATAAGAATACTTCTCCTTTACACAGTTTAATACTGTCCACCTTTTATAGCATTTAGTTTTCATTATATGCTATACACTGAATAAGATTAACATAAAGACTATTCCCTATCAAAAATTAAGCTTTTAAAGCAAACTAAAGAGCTATTATAAAAAATACAGTAACATCAACTAACAATTTGATAAAAAAATATTAAAAAAAAGAAAATGAACAGTAGTTTAAGGTCATAGGGGCTTCATCATATTTTTATACTAAATAACATTAACTCTTAAATGAAAGCTTTTAGTATAAACTATAAGCCATTTTTTATACAATTTAAAGATTTTATTCAATTTTTGAGATATTGTAATGTTTGTAAAAAGTTTCCAATACAACAGATGGACTGCAAATTTTTTAAGATCAATTTTCTAGGAAATTTAAAAGACTACTAAAATCTATCATCTTTTTCATTTTTTGAGCTAGACACCTCAAAAAAAAATTTCATAAAACGTTCCTTTATAATTAAAAAGACTTTTAATGTTGGGATTCTTAAATATTAAAAAATATTGCATTGAATCAATTTAAGTATTAGTTATGGACTACCTGTGAAAGTTTGAATAAAAAATAAAGAAGAAGATAGATTTTTGTGAAACAGTCTTTTTTTGTGTTTTTTGTTTGTACTTTCCACTATGTACCTATTGGGCTTACTAACTTTGATTGCTTATACCTCACAAAGTACCTTGAATTTTTTAAATTAGTTGAAAATGTCAGATAAAACTCTACAAAATAAGATCAACTTGTAAAAATAAAGATCGAAGTCCCTATGGTGTAATATAGTTGTTCTTTAACACAGTCTAACACACAAAATGTTTTTGATAACTTTCCATAAATTTTTGCTAACTTTCCATAAATTTCCTTAGGTGTTTTTTCTGAAGTTTTAATAAGAATCCTGAAGTAGTCAAGTCTTAACTTTTTTAAACCTGTCATGGTTGCTACACAATCAGTATACTCAGGATATTTTTAAAATAGCAAGATAACTCATGCTAGTTTGATTTCTTTTTAAAGTTTAAATGATTTAGAAGGTTTGATTTTTTTAAATAAAAAACTTTGGACAGATTAAAAATTTTTGAAAATCTTAAGCTAGTGTTATTTATAGAACTTGAATGAAATTTAGTTGGTTTAATTTCAATATATAGTTGTTTACTTATTAGAAACAACATTGTAGTTTTTGTTTGAACTCTGAAAACAATTTTTATTATGTATTTTATTTATATAAAACAGGGTTTCCCAAAGTGGGCCAAGTGCCCCCCTAGGGGGCCATGACAGATGCTCAGGGGGCCATGAGCAGTAAAGGAGCCACAGGGGGGCCATGAGACCATAACTTGAAACTTACACTAGATATTCTTGAGTTGCAGATGAACAGCAAAAAAAAAGGTCTTATGTGTATTTTATGGTAGTTTAAAAAACTTACACTAGATATTCTTGAGTTGCAAATGAAGAGCAAAAAAAGGTCTTATGTGTATTTTATGGTAGGTTAGAAACTTACACTAGATATTCTTGAGTTGCAGATGAAGAGCAAAAAAAAAGGTCTTAAGTTTATTTTATCGTAGTTTATGAGTAACCTATATGTTGAAGGGGGCCATTGCTTTTTCAAACTCTTTAAAGGGGGCCATTTGCAAAAAAGTTTGGGAAACCCTGATATAAAACATAATCAGTTGAATGAAATAAATTACATTTAACTGTCTAATTTTATTTAGTTTTAAAGTCCAGTAAAATTTTATAGTTTAATATTTTCTTTAGTCATAGAAAAAGTTATTTGTCTTAACTTGAAAATATTCATTTGTAGTAAACAAAGCTATAAGATGAGTATAGAATAGTGCTATTCTAATTTAATATTTTACATGATAGGTAAATCGAATCCTGGAAAATCCTGGAATTTGGCAATTTAGACTAAAAACACCTAGAATTTTGAACAAAAACTACTATAAAGCCTACGAAAAACCTGTAGTTTTAACTATTTTTACATGTTAAGTGGTAAAATTTTAGTTTGACACAAAAAATCGATTGTATAGATAAATTTTTTTGTCATCATCAACATTTTTTTTAAAACTCATTTAAAGTAGCTTTACAGTATATTTTCAATGTTGTTATACTAACTTAAATTTAAACTAAAAATAGTTTCTATAACGTGTTATTTTAAAAACCTGGAGAAAATTTGCCAAAAACATTTGCCAACCAACATCAGTTTTAATGCCAGTGTTGTTACAAATAAGAACTTTTTGTAATTTTTACAACTTATTTTGCAGATTTATTTAAGCTTTTATAATGAGTAAAAAACTATTTGTAAAATGTTTTAAACGCAGTTGGCTGCAATATGCTGATTTTAAGGATTGGTTGTTAGTTTATAAAGCATTCTTTTAATTATATAAAGGAGAATGCTTATGAGAAGTAAGTAGTTTGTGTCAGAGTTGCAAAAGTTTTTTTGACTCAAAGAGTTTTAACCCTTTGTCTATAAAAAGTTTTTAATGGAAAAAAAAGAGTGCACACTCGATAGTTATTAGTTTCATTATTACTTTTTTTTTGGAAAAAACTCCTTTGAAGGCTCAGCTGTATTTGTTGGGTAGGTGTCAAATATGCACAAAAGGACATTTTTACTCAAAGGGATAGTTTTACACAAAGACATTTGTGCATGGTGTCAATTTTGCACAAGAGGTCACTTTTACACAAAGACACTTTTGCACATATTGACTTTTTTTTTGCTTTCACTTTTACTTACCCCTAATTCTCACTCTAGGTTGGTAGTTTGTATTTTAAATTTTTGTTTATTTATTTTTTTTTTGATTTTTCATTATTTTATGTTTTGTTTATTTATATTTACTTTTTTATTTAGAATTTTTATTAATAATTTCTATTATATGATTTGATTTATTGAAAACAATATACAAAGATCTCTACTGCTAGAGGAGAGTTAATATAGCCTATATTGTAATACTAACTAAAGTCTTGAAAGAATAAGCTACATTAACAATTCTATGTGATCTTTCTTTTTTATTTTTACTATCACTGTTAACCCTTACCCTTGATAGGTAACTTTTCTTGTTTTTTTATTTATTTTACTCTTGTTCAAAAAATGTCATTTCTTTGTGCAAAATAGTCTTTGGGCAAAAATGTTCCTTCTGACAAAAGTGTCTCTTTAGGCATATTTAACTCTTTGTGCAAAAATGTCTTTGTACATATTTGACCCGTCCAAATATTTGTTATTTCTTAAAATAAAACAATTTGTTAAGACTCATTTAAAATCAACCTTAAGTGAAAATATTATAAATTTTTTTGAAAGTTGGTTACATCTCTTAAAAATTTTTGTGTAATGGTGTACAGTTTTAGAAACCAAAAAATAAGCTTTTTTATTCTGTTGTATATTTTTTTGCTTTGTATCCTTAAATAAATAATACTGAACTACTTATCTATAACCACTTACATCTTAAAATTTACTTACTATAGGTTATTAAGTATTTTTAATGGGTAGCTGTCAAATTTGCACAAACATACAAAATTGCATAAGGGGACAAAATTGCACAAAAATACTTTTGCACAAAGGGATAAAGTTGCACTAAGACACTTTTGCACAAGCATACAATTTTGCACGGAGACACTTTTGCAAGGGTTAAATTTATATTTATTAATTTTTTTATTGATTTTAATTTTTTTTCAATTTACTATTACTTTTACCTCTAACCCTTACCCTTGGTTGTTAGCTTTTTTTTGATTAATTATTATCTTTTTTATTTTTTTTTAAATAATAGTTTTTATAGTTATTTTTTTATTTTCATGTTTACTATCACTGTTACCCCTAACCCTTACCCTTGGTCAGTAATTTTTTTTTTTAATTTATTATTTTACTTTCTGTTTTTATTTATTTTTTTTATACTCTTGTGCAAAATAGAACTTGTGCAAAATTGACCCTCGTGCAAATTTGACTTCGTGCAATTTTGTGCACTCCTGCAATTTTGTTCTTGTACAATTTAATATTCCTTATTTTTAATTAAATATTTAAACTGTAGAGCTATGCTATTTTTACCAAACTCTTTATTAATTAATAAAACTTTATTAACATAAAGTTTATTTAAATTTTGCTTGTTGCTTTCTTTGTTTAGTGCATGTGTTATATTTATACTGGTTTTAAGTTTGCACTAATAAGTTGTTTCTGAATCTTAAAAATATTTTATGATGTAACTACACAAAAAACATTTGTGCTAAAAAATTCATATTCTATTTGCAACTTTGTTTTATATAACTTTTTTATATTGGTTAAAAACAATTCTTATTTTTAATTTAAACTAAGTTTTAAGTAAAAACATAACATACATTAAGTGAACAAATAAAAAAAAAAAATCAACACTAAATAAGGTCAAAAAAAAGTTTTTTTAATGTTACAGGCAGGTTAATTTTTCTTATTCTAAAACAGTATATATTTTTAAGCTGTTTAAAATTAATAAAACCAATTTCAGATAATTTTTTTAAGATGTCTTCTACAAACACTAAACAGGACATGAATGTTACGTTTACTGTTGGTGAAAAAATTTTATGCGAGCAAAAGGTATTGATTTACGAAGCTAAAATATTAAAGAAAAGTGTGAAAGATGGCCTAACAAAGTTCTTGGTTCACTATAGTGGCTGGAGCAAAAATCATGATGAATGGGTGACTACTGATAGAATGCTAAAACTTACACAGGATAATTTAAATTTACAGAATGAGATTGTTGGCAGATTTAATAGTGCTTCAAGAAAAAAAGTTGTGATGGGCAATGGAATCACAGTGAAAAAAGAGTTGAGAACACAAACTGGTGAAGACAGCAAAAGAAAATCGGAAAGCTCTGGTGCAGAAAGTGAACTTAACTGTTCAGAAGAGAAGCTTTGCGCTGATACTGAGGGTCCTAGCAGCATTAAAAAAAGAAAAGTGTCACTTTTGAACATTCCAGTATTCTTTTATTCCCTCTTAAATGACGAAAACAACTACATTAACTTGGAAAAGATGCTTTATCATTTACCCTCAAATTACACTGTTGAAAGAATTGTGGATGAGTACAAAGAACAGATTGAAACTAATAAGGGAGATCAAAAGTGTAAAGAATCGAATTCCTACATAGATGGTTTAAAAGAAGGTTTTAATACAACTATGGGAAGTCGTTTGTTGTACAAGTTTGAAAGACATCAATACTCTGATATTTTGGCTGAAAATCCACAAAAAGCAGCATCACAGATATATGGAGCACCTCATTTAATCAGATTTCTTGTTTATATGGATTCAGAGTTACAAAACAATAACACTTTTGCTCCACAAACTATAGAATGCTTAAGACGAGACTGCCAAAACATAATTGATTTCATTTCAAGTAACTACAAGAAGTTTGTAAAATCAAGCATTTGTTATAATGCACCTCCTGAATACCTTAGAAGATCATTTTAAAGGCTGATATAAATAATAAACTTATAAAAAAATGATTTCAAGATTTACATGATAATTTTTGTCTTTTTTTGTTTTTGTAAAAGCCTCTTACATTAATTTAAGGCCATAGGAGTAATAAGTCCTATTTTTTAAATAAGTATTTTTTACATTAAAAACTAAACATTTGTTGTTGAATATTAAAAAAAATTAAAAGTAATTTTTTAAAGCAGTGAAAAGTAGAAAGTTCATTAGGTTCCTTATGGAAAAGAAAACTAAAACTACACAAATAGACTATTTTACTTAAATTTATCTCCTACTATAGTTTTTACTCCTTTTCAGTGTAATCATAATAAAATATAAACCACTCATAGGACGGTTTTTTTATTTAATCTATAAATATTACTTTTTCTGAAATAGAAAATAAAAGCTATATAGTTGTCAGCAAATAAAATATAGATCTTCTTTGTAAAATCGGCTTCTTACAAGCTGTTTGTAATAGTATACTTAAAGCTAATCTCTTATGGCCTTAAAAAACAAAGTTTGGTTTGAGAGCTTTATGAAGTAATTTAACTTCTTATTAACTATGAGTTCAAAACATATTTTACAATAAGAGTTCTTACTAAAACATTTTTGATTTATAATTATATGAAATACTATTTAAAAGTAGCTTTTATAACAGATCATTTATTGAAAAGGAAAAATTATACATTAAAATTGTTGTTATATATTATATAAATTTAAATAGTTACTTTATTTAAATGGTATGAAAACATAAATTAATAGATCTTTTGTAATATAGATTTTTTAGTAGTCTACTCATAAGCATTTCATTTTGAAATGCCTAGATAATAAATAATAAAACTAATTTTTTTATTAAAAAATTTAGTAGTTAAATTCTATTCTTTTGAAAATTTGATAATTTAACAAGTGATAGTTTTATTTTTAACAATTTCTTCAAACTATAGATTATTGTTATAAAGCTTAAAAATGGTTCTTTGTAAGTTTTATGCACAAGGTAATTGTAGATACGGAGATAGGTGTAGGTTCGAACATGTGAGGGAATATAGTGGAAGAAATCATAGTAAGTTATATAATAAGTTGTTATTTATACTTTAAGGTAGCAGTGACAATTTTTCTACTTGATGGAACAATTTTGCTGGCAGAACATAATTAAGAAAGTATTTGCTTTACCAGTTGATTAAAAAAACTATACCACAAAAAGTTTGAAACACTTTAAAAACAAAACTAATGAAATAGACAATACTATATATTTTAATTGAAATTAAGATCACATTTCAAAAGATTACTGTTTCTGTAATGTAAATATTTTTATAATACAAAAAAGAGTGCTTATTTTCAAAGACTTTCTTGAAAAAGTATTTTAGTTTGGTATTTTATTTAATATTTAAGTACTGTAGAGAAGTAAACGAACAAATAATATTGTTTGAGTTTACTATTTATTTAAAGATAAAATATCTAAGCTTTCTTATTTAAATACCTTCAACAAGTACTTTAATCAATCTTTCTAATTGCAAAACTTCAGTTTATAACTATATAACACATTCGTCTTTGTAATATCCAAATTATTTCATTTGCAAAACTATTAAAAAAGTTGGTAACAGCTTAACTTAACTTAAAGTTTCTACTTTTGTTTGAGTTTACCCGTTTCTACCATTATAAAATTTACAGATTAACAGTAAAGGGTATCCCTTTAGCACAAAATTCTCACAAAACCTATTTCGGGGACAATATTAATACTAAATTTATTTTAAAAAAGGCAACGTCGTTTTACCTTCAGGTTTCAAAAAAAAAAAGGCCTGAAGATCCCTGTAGGGTAAAAAAAGACGTTGCCTTTGTTTAAATAAATTTAATATTAGTTATAAAATTTACTTTACTTTTAAGTTGTACATCTAATTTAAACTAGTTTTTAATTTTTTAATTTAGTCATTGTTAAAACAAACTTAACTAAATTTTAATTTTTAATAATTTTTGATTTTATATCTTATTAAAATTACCTTTGAATTGATAAATTCAGATTCAGTAGTTATAGATCAAGTTTTTACTATCCTTAAAAATAATTATTACTATTTTTAATATTTAATCTTAATGATAGAATTTTGGTAAAAAGTGTTTGTTTAATTCTTTAAACTTAATATTTAAAATAAAAAAAAATATCATAAAAGTAATTGGTGGATCTTTAATTTTTCTAATAAAAAAGAGATGAAAAAAATTCCCTTTGTTTGTTTAAACTGGAGATCATTCTCACCAAAATGACTGTATCTTAAAAGTTTTACATTTTCTTAAAAGTTACTGGTCCATCATACTTAAAAAGTTTTCTTTAATGAAGTGGTTCCCAACCTTTTTGATGCCCCGCACCCCTAAAATTTTTTAATTGGTTCTTGCACTCCATGCAGTACATGTAAAGGGCATAATAACTATAACAAACTTAGTATACAGTTTGAAAACTTAGTTAAAATTATGCAATTAGACTAGTGGTCGTCATGCTAAACAAAATCTGTGCACCCCAATTTACAATTTTCTTAATGTCTAGTGTATGTTTTGAAATTACCTTTAAAAACACTTAATTTTTGTTTTTGGTCCATATTATATGATCATAATTACTTGTAAGCTTTAAGAGCAATAGTTATGTTTTGTTTACTAAAATAATATTTGACCTACAGTCGCCCAAATTACAGAAAAATATCCTTATTTATCAAACAAAATCGAAAAGTAATCTCGCAACCCAAGGAGTTCGAGCACCCCTGGTTGGGAAACCCTGCTCTACAGCCTCCCAATCAGAAGTCTGAGGATAAACTACACCTGGTCAAGTTGATCGATCTGTACCCGAAATCCTGATTACTCACAGTACACAATTTGTCAATTTGTGAGTCTGGTTTTGCAGCATGAGTGCTGGACATGGCTTCCCAACAACCCCTCTACTATAAGTCTAATGAGAAACTACACAGACATGGTAAAGTTGATGGATCAGTATCCGTCACCCTGATTAACCACAGTACACGAGTTGTGAAAATTCACACCATGAACATTGGACATAGTTTCGCCCGCCACAACCACTCAATCAGAATTATAAGGAGAAACTACACTTGGTCAAGTAGATGGATCAGTGCCCGTCGCCCCGATTACTTAAAGTACACAAGTTGTCAAGCTGTGAATTTGGTTTAACACTCTGGACACTGTAGATGGTTTCTCCATGAGTACTAAATCAGTAGTTTAATTTGCCATTTTCTCATAATGTCTGGTGTGAGTTTTAAAATTACCTTTCAAAAACTTAAGACCTTTTTTTGTTCTTCATCCATTTTATATGATTTTAATTGCTTGAAAGCTTTATAAGTCGATTGTTATGTTTTGTTTAGTAAAATAAATTTCGGCTTACAGTCGCCTAAGTTAAAGAAAAATCTACATATTTATCAAACTAAATTGAAAAGCCATCTCGCAACCCTGGAATGCAGCTTCGCACCACAAAGGGGTGCGAGCACCCCTGGTTGGGAAACCCTGCTTTAGTGCTTCATGTTGTTTTTTCTTAATCAATTAACATAACCTCCGCATAGATTTTATAACTTTTCAAATAACGAACTTAATTTAATTTTGTTTTAATCGTAAAACAATATAGCATTTGTTAACTATATTGTAAAGAGAACTGAATTATACAGGGTTGCTAAAAAGCCTGACAACAACTGGAATTTGACAGTTTAGCAAAAAAAAAAACCTGGAGTTGGGGAAATTTTATTAAAAACCTGGAATTAAGAAGGAAACTTACTTAAAAGCCTTAAGTTTAAATAACTTTTATATGTTGAAAAAGAATACTTGTATTAATTAGAATTTTTTAATATAAAGTACATTTAAAGTAGGATTGCAGTATTTTTTCATTATTTTTTACCATTTAAGAAGTTTTTTATCTCAAATTTAATTTTATACTAAAAACGGACTAAAAGAATTCTACTTTCAAAAACTCAAAATAAATTTAGAAAACCCGAAAAAAAATTCAAAAAGCTTTTGGAAATCCTAACTATGGTTTGATTTCTAATCTTAAAAATAAACTTTATTCATATATATTCAATAACAATGTTTTTTGAAACAAGTATAGTACAAGAAATGTTTTCAAAAGGTCAGCAAAACAACAGAAACAGCTACAACCAAAACAGCTACAATCAGAACAGCTACAACCAGAAAAGCTACAACCAAAACAGCTACAACCAGAACAGCTACAACCAGAACAGCTACAACCAGAACAGCTACAACCAGAAAAGCTACAACCAAAACAGCTACAACCAGAAAAGCTACAACCAGAACAGCTACAACCAGAACAGCTACAACCAGAAAAGCTACAACCACAACAGCGACAACGTGTTCGCGCGAACCTCCGCAAGAGGCGGCAGACAGGGCAGCCAACCGCAAAGGAGGGGCAATTATGACGTGAGCGACGTGACGGCGGTGGTGAAGAAGGGTGTGGACGAGTGGAGGCAGAGCAGGTGCTGGCCGTTTTCGGTTTACTCGCCCAAACTGCCCGGCGTCATACCCGACAGCTACATGGACGAAGGTAAATGTTGTGCGGTGGTTGGAAGAAAATGTTTTGTTAAGTAGAGTTGACTTTTTTATTATGATTCGTTTCAGTATTAAAAAAGAAAGTAGGGCGGTGGTCTTATTCTGTAGTTTTAATTTCCATTATAAGAATTATTTTTTGAAAAATTCTTAATCATTAATTAATAGGATCAAAATATCATTTATAAAATTTAATGTACTTGATATATTTAAGCTAAAGCTGGTTAAATTATCACTAATTAGTATTTTCATAAAAATAAATTATTAAAATCTTATAATTTATGCCTATATGTAAAGATGGAATAAGTATTTTATCAAGCTAAAATCTACAAATTGTTTAGTACAATTTTAGCATAAATATTTTTTATTTCTGTAATTTTAGTAATAATACTTTTTTTCAATTTATTGCATATAAGTAGTCAATATAATTTTGTTTTGATTAGATGTAATTGCATAATACTATTTTTATGTAAAGCAATTAGCTTCTAAAAAAGTGTGGCCAACCTGATATAATAAAGTCAATTAAAGTTATTTTAATGAACAAAACAAAAATTTTTTGAAGGATTGCCGGATATAAGTCCAGAAGAAATGAGACTGATTTATTTGATACATGGAAAGAACAATTATCAAAATTATGACTCTCGTTTAAAAGAGAGTTACAATCAGTAAGTAGACTTTTGTATGTTTGTTACGTTGAACTTATTACTATTGTATTAACCTGTATACAGATAAACTGATTATTTTTGTATTGTATCTGAACAGATATTTATTAACAGGCGAAAACAGCAACTGAGTGATATCACGATAGATACTTCTTTACAAAACTCAATTATTAAACAAATCGAAAACAACCAACAAAACGAACCCTCTGAAACACTACAAATTCCAAAATTGTATTTAAACTCAGGTTGGAGTAACACATAATATAGTCGTTTAAACTTGGATCATCTTTAACAAATTGCTGAACTGCTAATTTGAACTAACACGAATTTAATTTTTTTTAAAAAAAGATGTAAATGTTATAATTTAATTTATTTTTTAGTTTTCAAGTACAAATATTAACCTATATAACATACAACAGCTGATACCCGTTTAAAACACTTACCATCAAAACCATTTAACATAGCAACTTTACGAATTGAAGCTCCCAACAATAGTAAAATTTATGTTTTACATTTACCTTAAAAACAAACAACTAAACGCAGCTTTACCTCAAAAACCGAACGCGAGCGAAGCAGCATCGCAGGAAGAAGACATGAGAACTTCTACCAATTTCACCCAAGCTCAGCAGAACAGCACTCCGGTTCAAAACAGCAACTTGCCGCCACAACAAGTCAACCAATCACAACAGCTGCAAGGCGACCTGTTTGGAACTTCGACCAATCAGCAGAGAGCCGAGGTGAAGATCGACCCGGGCTCTTACACTCCATTGGACAAAATACCGCCTGTGGAGCTTGACTTGTTCAAAAGTGAGGAGTTTGAAGTGTTCTCTGTTCCAATGATGCCGCCTCCGTTGGAACTTTGCTGAATTATATGAAATTAATTAAAATGTATTTAGGTTATTAAACTAATTAGGTTCTTTACAACGGTCACTGGTTGTTGACTATTCAGTTTTTGTAGTTGAACTTTGGTTTTGTTACAATTTTCAAAACTTTGATTTTGTATGAAAGTCGTTTTGCACAAATAAGATAAGTCGAGTAACAAATGTAAGTATATTGCAAAGCAACAAAAATATCTTCTTTATTAGCATTTTAGGCATTTGAATTAATTATGTTTTCCGAATTTGGTCAAATAGTTCTATTGTTGAAATAGTATTCAAAATTTTAGTGTAAATTAAGTTGAAAGTTTAAAATGAAGCTGTTTTCAAATCAAAATTAAAATATCACTTATGTCTTTGCCACTGATTCGTCACTTTTATTTATTTTATAATGAAAATATAACAAGCTTATGCTTTGTTTTGTTAAAACATATACTAGTGAAATTATTTTTTTAAATTTTCTACAAGTTATTTTTTATGTATATTATATTTAATGTTTTTTCAATTAAAAGTTTTATTTAGACTTTTTGTAATAATTTTGACCATATATTTATATAACAACTTTTAGTTATCATATCTTTTATATTAAACTATGTTATTGCAAAAGCTGAAACAAATTAAGATAGAAGAACAATAAGGACTTAGATAAAGTAAGAACCCGCTTAAGTCGCGCACGAATTTTTGAAAATCAAAATTTTTTTCAACAAATTATGCAAAGTCTTTTGATGCTTGTTTTTTGACAGAGGTAGTCTTTTTTTTTTCAATATTTGCTGTTTTTAACATGTGCTGAAAACGGTCATTTGCTTTTTGAGCTCTTCGATCGACATCATTAAGGAGAATTTTCGATTGCACCTGACAAGTTTAACTTCGGGATGCCAATAAACCTGGAATCCTAGAAAAACCTTAAATTTAAGAAATTTTGAAGAAAAACCTCGAATAACGAACGAAAATCTCTTAAAAGCCTGGAATTATTAATTATTTTTATACGTAAAGTAACGAAATTTCGATAACATACAAAAGATGTATCATAAAGATAAACATTTTTTTTATAGTTATAATCTTTTTTATCAAAAGACACATATAAAGTAGCTTTACAGTATTTTTTCAATGTTGTTATACTATTTAAGACAGTTTTTTCTCTTTAGTTTAATTTAATACTAAAAATTGACCAAAAACTTAAAAGTGATTTAGAAATACTAGAAGAAATTTACAGAAAAACCTTTGAAAACCCTGTTAACTGTTCTTCGGTGCCAAATTGAATAATATTTAAATAAAGAACATAAACTATCTAAGTTTTATACACCTAATAAACTTGTAATGATTGGTTAATTTATAAAAAGTAGCAGGGAGTTACATGTATCACGCTTAATTGTTTTTGTATGTTTTGTTTTTTTTTCTAATAAAATCATAGTGTTACCACAAATAGGAAGTATGTTGAAAATTATATACTAAAAATCGTGTGAATCTTTTAGCATTATATTGTATTCTCCAATATAACTCTAATTTGTTTTTTTCCAAGTTTATGATGATAAAATTTTCTTTGGTGTTTAAAAAATACTAAAATAAAGTAATATTTAAAACATTTTTAAATTGATTTTTTTTAGTCAGTAATCTCTTCAAACCTTAAAGTTTAACAAAATATTTTAGTTGAATTCTGTGAAAAATTCAAATACTATGATTGCTCGAAGAAAATTAATTTCCATGAGTTAATATAAAATTTAGTCTATCAGAAAGTATCTGACAAAACGCTCGTCTTGTCGATTTTTTTATAATTCTACACAGTAAATTTTTGTTTTATCAACAATTGTTGTTTTGATGGACGAAACATGATTTTTCACAATCCCCACTCGATCAAAACTTTTAATGTTTTTTATTTGTAAATACTTTCTTTTTACACCTTTGTTTTTGCATTAGCCAGTACACTATGAGATAGAATATATTTACAATTCTCACCCGATCAATTGCAAATCAATTCATACCTAAATTATTTGACCCTTAAGCACAGATTTCACTTTTGCCAGGTTTTGCACGGGTTTAAATTTTGGAAGAAGCCTCACTTTTGCTTGACGTCACCTCCAATAAGTCGTCAATTTTACACAGGTAACAACTTTTGCACAGCTTAGATTAGTGAAACTAAAACAAAACTATTTAAAAAAAAAGTTAAACTATGTTGCACACAAGTTTCACAAGCCTAAATAAATCAAAAACTATACTTTCATTTACATTATACAAAACTTTTATTTTTTTTAAAGCTGTTAGAATTAAAACAAAGTTCAGCTAAAATTTAGTTATAGAAAAAATACTTATTTCCTAGTTTACGTTTATTGCTAATAAAAAATTGTTTACAGATAAAATATACTAAAAAAATCGTAAATTGTTTGCTTGCTTCTTTATTTTTAAATTTTTTCTACAAATATGTATTTAAAAATGACTTTGACATAATTTAAAAACGAAATTAGAAAATAAAATTCATAGTCGAACAAGAATAATGGTGTTGGAAAATGGTGTTAAAGTAAATTCTTTTAAGTTTAATAATACAAATTCATTAAAAAAACATTTGTAATTATACACTTTTTTTTTTGTAAAATAAAACAGCATTTTTATACTTTTAGTTTATTTTAGCTAATTCAAAAGTATTGTAGTTTTGTTAAACTTTATTAAACAATATCTATTAATCTTATGTTTAAATTTATACTAAAAATGGACCAAAAATTTTCAAAGTAATTCAGAAAATCTTGAAGAAATTTACAAAAAACCTTTGGCAACCCTGTTACTTGTTCTCCTATGCCCGCAGCACTCTATATAAACTTTTTGTGTCCTTGTTTTTTTTATGAAAACAAAGAACATCATGCAACTCATTAAATTTCATACACCTTACAAAACTTTTAAAGATTTGACTTAGTTCATTTATAGAAAATAACAGAGAGATACATGTAGTACGTTTAATTGTTTTAATATGTTTTGTTTTTTCTAATAATAATTAAACTGTGTCTAATAGTCGAACCATAAAAAGAAAGTATGCAGACATTTTTATAACGTGAAATTTTATGTATAACTTATATTGTATTTTAAATTAATCTAGAGTTTTTGTTAGCAGTCTTGTTTATTATTTTACAGCAATCTGATTAATCACTTAAGTAGTTTTCTAAAGTTTATTGATTTTAATTAAAAAACTATCGTTTTATTTTAAATGTATGCAGTAAATTTCTGAAAAGTTGCTGTGAAAATTTATTAAAGCTTTTATGAAAAGCATTGTATTGTTATTTTTATAGATATAGAAATTTTTAACATAAAAATTAAATGTTGTTATTTAACTTTGTTTAGTCGCTTAGTTGGTTATAACTTTTAGATCGTTAACATGTTACATATTTGCGTAGTTTTGGAAATTAAGCAACCTAAAGATCTAATTTTAGAAGAAGTTGGCAGACTCGTTTACTTCTTAGACGTTTTTTTTTAGTGATTGCAAAAGGTTTAAATTTATGCTATAGTAAAAAAAAAAACAATTAAAGCATTTAATAGCTTTAACTGTTTTTGTTTTATTTGTTAAAAACTTAAATGGTATACTTTTGTTGATAATAAATAAATTATAAACAAAATAAAAGAAATTTTGATTGTTGACTGAAAACTTTTCGAATCAGAATTTTAGAATATTTCAAAATAAATTTACTTTCACTTTCTATCAATTTTAAGTATTAAAATTGTTTAATAATATAAAATACTTTATTCTTGTAAAAAATAACCGATATACTTATTAACTATTTGTAGTTAGCCTTTGAAAATATTAAAAATGATCTAAAAGATTACATAAAATTAATTTAACTTTCTTTAAAAACTATTTTTCAAAGAAAGCACTGTTAACACTTCCTAGATTTTTTGATTCACTTTAAGAAGTTGTTCTAAACAGGGGCTTGAATAAAAAAGTTTCCACAACACAGGGAGGGCACTAATTTGGTAGCCTGTGCAACACCTCAAAAAATATAAACAAAAACAGAAGATAAGATTATTGACTGAAAAAGTTTTTTAATAAGAAGTTATGAATACTTGAATATATTTTGTTTTATATTTACTAGCTTTTTAAATGTTGAATTTCGAATTAACAAATGTAAAAAAGATAAATAAAATAAAAATAAATGATTAGAAGTAGCTAAATGAATATATATTTTTAATTAGTTTCTTTAACACGATAAAAAGTTCATGCTCGAGTATTTCGATCAAAGGAGTTGGAGTAAAATTTTATTTTTGTCATCGAGTTATACACTACACCAACTATTAAACATTTCTTTTTTTGTGATCTGATAAATAAATATATGTTTTATAATAAAAAAAAACTTTGAAAACAACTGAAAATAGTTTTTAATTGTAGATTCATTATGATTACAACACAAACTTTCAGTATATGACATTTTTATAACAAAGAAAGTCCTGCAATACATAATGACTAAAATATAAAATTTTAATTTATGTAAGTAGTTTAATATGATGCATTGTTTCTAAACTAGATACTGCATCTTTAATTTTAAATGTTTACAAGTCATGTTGTTAATAATGATTACACTAAATTACTTGTATAAAAAAATTTACAGCAGCATTTTTTTTTTAATATAGAATTTGAAAATTTAGTTTTATATTTGCTAAAGCATATTTCCGTATTGTTTCTAAAAACATTTTTGTTTAAATGTCAATTTTTTTTTAATTTTCCAGCTTTTGATTCTTATATATATCTTGAAATTTATCATGTCATTTAAATTCAAAAATTGCGATAGTTCAAGAGTGACACTTCTTGATTGTTCTTGACACTAGTTTTTGCATCTAACTAAATATCAATTTTGACTTGCGTTAAAAATACTTTTACAGTAACAATGCTAAAATTGTTATACTTATATTAGTGACACATAAAGGTTTCTTAATCAAATTAGCTATAAACTTATATAAATTTGCTATCTAAATGTAATTAAATTAAAGTTTCTAGTTAAAAAAAAAAGCTAAATTTTCACTATACCAATGTATTATGTATACGCTACTATACTAAAATGACATTATCAGTAATGAAAGAATTATCAGAACAAGAAACTGTAAGTAAAAATGTTAAATATTTAATTGTTTTTTTTTCAAGTTAACACAATGATGATATATAACTAAAACAAGTATGAATAATAATTTAAAAACAATTCTAACAAACTTCGTGATGTTTTTAGTATGATAAACAAAAGCTATGAAAAAAGAGTAAAAGCTTAATTTACTTTATACAAAATTGAACTCTGACCCCACCTTAAAAGGTCTAGAGTTGTTCCTTTTCTATTATCTACTTATACGCTGTTTTACGTAGTTTTAAATTATTCAAATTCATTACTAACAATAATTTAAATGCAGAAATCAATTTTTTATAAACGTTCATTAAAAAATAAATTTTTTAGCCTAAATTCGTTAGAAAGCAGAAAAACTTTTACAAAAATCGTCCATAGCAAATCAATTTTTAAATGCTTCCTAGACAATTTACTAAATACTTAGTTCTAGAGGTTTAAAACAGGTTTGTTAAGTTTATTTGTTGTGTTTTCTTTACATAAAGTAAAGTTTTAAAATAACTTGTATTATAGTCCTTGACATGACGTTAAACTGTTCTGGTGTATGACTCGATAACCAAAAATTTTTTTTGTTAACCAGGCTCTTAGACCAGACTTAATGAGTTATTTGTTGTTGCTCAAAATACGATAAATACATACCTTTTCTTAGAACAATTTTGTTAATAGGTTTCTTTTTGTAGACTTGTTAAAAGTCTTTTATATTAAAACTACGTTTTTAAATCTGTTTAATTTGAAAAAAATTACGTTGAAACAGAAGATATCGTGGTATGAAGAGTATAGTTTGAATAAATCTTTTTGAACTTAATTTATTAATACTTGTATTAAGTCTTGTTGAAATAATCCAGTCTGAAATTAGTTAAGCTCAAAATTTAGGTTGACCCTGTGTTCTAAAATGTTGTTTATAACAATGCGTCATCTGGAAGTTAGTTATGATTAAATCTAGTATTATTGTTCTGAAAATTGTTTATATGAATATAAAGAAATGGGAACGGGTCTAAACTGCACGAAGACAAAATAGCACGAGGCTAATAAATTGCACGAAGCTAAATTTGCTTAAAGCCAAATTTGCACGAGGACACAAAAATGCACGAGGAAACAAAATTGCACGTAGACGATTTTGAACCAAGGGTCAATTTTGCACGAGTAATAAAAAATACAAAAATAATTCAATAAAAAAAAATCAATAAAGAAATAAATATTGTTCAAAAAAAAATTTAACTGGTGCAAAATTGTCTGCTCGTGCAGAAGTGTCTTCGTGCAAAAGTGACCCTTTGTGCAATTTTATCCCCAATTTTGTGCACTCGTACAATTTTGTACGCTCTTGCAATTTAGACAGCTACCCAAAGAAATAAATATCCCAATACCTAACATTGTGCACACTAACACTAAGGTTTTCAAAGATTGAAAACTCAAAAAATGCTTCTTTTTAGCTAGCTATGGTCTTGAAAGTAAGTAAATTTTTTATCTTGTACTAAAGCATTCCTAACTATTTATCAAAATATATCTATCTACACCACCAATGAGTTATTTAGATCAAGTGATACTGTACATACTCTTGCAACTTTTTCAAACGTAAACAAAACTCCCCAAACAAGCTGATATAAAGCTAAGGTTGTAGTCTTTTCTGAAACTAATTTAGAATTGTTAAATATGTTTTAACCTAAAACATGTATACAAACGGTTGTATAAATTTTCCAATTAATCATTAAAATTAGGTAAGATTAAGGACTTCTATTTTAGTTTAATAACTTGTTTTACAATATCCTTTCAATTTAGAAAGTACTTTATTTATTTCAAGGTAAACAAGAATGTCGAAAAACAAATTCATTTGATACTTTTTTAGTACCTGGTAGTATACACAATGGATTATTAATTTGACAAATGGAAAGTTTTTATAAAATATTTGTGGCTAGAAAGCAAGTATTCAAACGTATTTAGAGCTTTTAAACAAATTTTGAGTTTTTTTACAAGAAAAGTTTGCAAGTTAACAACTTATGATGTCTGAAATAAAAGAAAATCTACCACCAGAGAAAAAAACCTTTAAAATATATTTTTAATTTAAAGCATTTCATCTTTTTCAAATTTAAAAGATATTTAAAAAAATTGTTTATTATTATTTTTTAATAGTTCTAAGTCTATTTAACCTTGAAAGATTAAGGTAATTTCCGGACAATTCAGGCTTATACATTTACATTCTCTTGATAACCATAGATTGAAAGTATGTGTAATAGGATTTATAAATAATAAAAATATGTTTTTAAAAGCTGATCAAGACAGTTCTAGTCGACTATTTCTTCAGAAAATTTATATATGACTTATTTTTTAAAGTTTATTGATTAATTCCACTACATAAAGTTTTTTTTTGCATTATCAAAACTTTACATTAAACACCTATTAAATTATTGCAAACTATTACGAAACAAACTTATTAAAATATTTGTTAAACTTGCCTCATTTTCATATTCAAAATACTTATTTTTTTAATACAAAAAGCACAAGGCAAAAAACATCGCACTGCACATGTTACAACTATAAGTCTGATAATTTTGTTAAAACGAGTTTTTTTACTTAATTAAAAAAATTCAATTGATAAAACTCTTGACCAGATTGAAAAACATTTTTGAAAAGTTTACACTTAAAATTGTTTTATACATTTACACATAGAAAACACACATACGATTTACACAGAAAAGATTTACTTATACAAAATTTCTCTCTATATTCAAAATTAGCGCGATTCTGGTCAACTGTTTATGTTAATATTTAAAAAATATATTAATATAAAGTTTTACAACAAAAACTTAAAAAAAACAGATCAGTTGGCCTTATAAAGTTCTGAAACAACTTGTGTATTTTTCAGTTTCCAAATAAACTACATTAAAAGAGGTTTGCCATAGGCTTTTGAAACTTTTTTCTAAGTTTCCTATACATGTTCTAGGTTTTTAAAAGTACATCATCTTTTAACCATTTTTATTAGTAATTCTTAAAAACTTCAATAAAAACTGTTTTTTCTTTGATTTTTGTACAAAACTCCAGGCTTAGTGGCAAGCCTGTTAAAATTTTTAACCAATTTACTTAACATTCAAAGGTGATTTACTACCATGGGATTGTTTACCAACTACAAAAGTAAAACCGCTTATAACTTAAGAGAAGGTCGTCCCTTAATTTTGTCATTTTTTATAGTTTTTCCTGACTTTCCTGACCTTGTGGTAACCCTGCTAGAGCGACACATGCTATTCTGACCCGATCCCGTTTAAGGCGACGACAAGAAGTAAAACAAAAACAAAAATTTAGATTTAATTTCATGGTTATAAGTTAAAAATTATTTATTTTATTAATGAATCTAAGATTATTAACAAAAAACCAAAATACAACTGTAATTTTAAACTCAGTTCCACAAGTCTTTTGAAACCAGGGTTTGAGTTAAACCATGCTAACGTTAAAACAAAAGGAAAACTTTTTAACTTACAAAAACATGTAACATTTCGTGTAAAAGCATGCTTGTATACGAATAAAGATTTTTCTTTGATTTTAATTATTATTCAACTTGAAATTATGATATCATATTTTTAGTTATTACCATGTAGAAATTTAGAAATTATTACTTAAATACTATAACTGTTAGAAACCTATTTCTTTAAAAATTGAGGTGAAATAATTATTAATGAGGTGGAAAACACATTTTAGAACCACAATACAATTAAAAAAAATATATGAAAACTTAAATTTTAAAGAGCTCGTCATGTAACTTTTAACTTGAAGTTAATCAGATATAAATTCAAAATATGAAAATCATGTAAAAAATAAAGTAACCAGGTAAAAGACTTTTTAAATATGTTTTTAGTACTTAAAGGTCTGGCAAGTATAAAATGTTAGTACATTAGTCATTGTAATTGTCAAATTAAAAATTATGTTGTTGAAGTTTATGATATCTAGGTTAAACCAATTTAGATTTATGTAAGTTAAGAAAATAAAATATCAATTTCAATAACTTAAAAAAAGTAAAATTAAGCAAAAAATGTTACCAGTTGTCAAGAAAATCAAAACCGGTTTTGGTTACTTTGGATTCAGCTTTATCATCAGTAAGCAAGCTTGGACTGTTTAACAAAGGCAAGTTTTCTTCACTGCTGGCTATTTTTTCAGAACTGTTTGACTTAAAAGAAAATGATTCAGAAACTTTCTTGGAAAACGTTTGCTCTTCATTACTTTCAGCAGCGCCTAAGGATAATTTGTAGTCAGAATATAATTTTTTGCCTACCAAAGCGTCTGAACCTTCATCTTTCTGAGAGCTGACTTCTTCAATTTCACTTGAACAATCAAAAGTCAGCTCAGTTGCGCTTCTTCCGAACTCCTCCGCACGTTTGAACTCACTTCCTTGCTGTAAACTTTTCCACTCGTCCAAGTAATTGGCAGGATTCTGCTGGTGGCTGGTTTTAACTGCCAGGTTCATTTGGCTTTTCGTCTTCCAGCTGAACGGCGATCCGTGCTCGTCTTTGTCTTTGTGAAAAGCATCTGTTAAATTCAAGTGTTTAATTCATGTAAAATCAGTTTTGCTTATATGGATTTTATGTACTCTTACAACTTAACAATCTGATGATCACATATCAACATGATTGTGAGTGATTTTTTTTATAACCAACTATCTAATATAATTCTATTGCGATAAATAAACAAACAGTAAGTATTTGGTAGATTTTGAAATTTAAACTTCACTTAGCAGAATTTATTACTACAAAATTAGTACAGAATTCTATTAGTACATTTCATATAAACTTTGCATCTATACTTTGTTCTTTGGTATATATCTACATCTTATCAGAGTAGTGAACGAATAGGCTAATGACTTAAAACACTATTGTAATTTTTGAATGTTTTAAGTAACTTAAGTTTAGTTTAAGTTAATAAATTTATTAGAAACTAACATGTATTTATCCGTTATTTTGACATTAAGCTTGCTATTTGTATAATGTATAACATTTTTGTATTATTTTACTCCAGAACAAATTTTAAGTAGGTGCTTATGGATTTGATACTAACTTTATTTGATTTGCTTTAATTTTTAAATAAACCTTTGTATTTACAAATGTTACATTTCAATGAAATATTTGATAGTTTCAAAATGAAAGCTTTTTAAAAAATCAATCAGTCTTCTTTCTGAAATTTATCCTAAAAAATAAAGAAGGTAAAAACATAGTTATAGTAGAAAAGCTTAACAGATAGGTTATCTTTAAAGTATAATCATATAAAATAATCTTTTTTAAGATTAAAACTATAGTTAGTTAGAGTTATTCACATTACTAAAAGTAATTTCATGGAATTCAAATGAAAAAAAAAATTAATGAATTGGCACAACTAAGTGTAAAAAATATATTTTGAGAAACACACTCTAGCATGGTTGCCACTGATCAAGCTGAGAAAAATTTCCTGACTTTTTAGCAAAATTTTCCTGACTTTTCTAAATCAAACTCTTAACTTAACTTTATTCTAAAATACATAATCTAACACTTGAAACTATATAAAGCTTTCAATCTAATTTTAATACAGGTTAAAAACAACAGTTTTTTTTTGCTGAATTCGATCATCAAACTTACTGTACATCACTTAAACCATCTGTGTATGATTGATGTTTGTAAAAAACAGCTCTATCAGCAAAATACTTGTATTATTTTACCATATGAACACAGCTTGTCTGAAAAAAGACACAATTTTTTAGCATTTCCTAGCATAAATATATCTAGATAAACAAACGACATTTAAGGAACTTTTACAATTGAAACCTTAAATCAATAAGGAACTTTCACAACTCAAACCTTAAAACAATAACGAACTTTTACAGTTAAAACATTAAAACAATAAAGAACTTAATCAAATACTGTTTTTTTAAATGTATGTACTAAAATTTATTTTCTCCGTTTTTTTATTAGCATTTCAACCTCTTCATCTAATGAAGATATGGTTTCCTTCATCTGAACTGCATTCCGCTTCATTTTCTTGGCAGTAATCATTTGCCTCATTTTATTTAAATCGCTCTCATCGTCAAAGATTCTGCTCTTCATCGTCAACTCAAGAATATATAGTGTAAGTTTCAAATTATGACCTTGTGACTCCCCCTTTTACGGCTTGTGTGCCCCTAAATTTTCAATAATATCTAGTATAAGATTAAAAACTACCATTAAAAACGCCTAAGACCTTTTTATTTGCTCCTCATCATCATTTCCAGAATATCTAGTGTAAGTTTTAAATTATGACCTCATAGCCCAAGTTTCTGTAAAATTTGGGATACCCTGATCTATAGTACTATTTAGAGCAGATTAGCAGTTGGGTTATAAAATAAAGGAAAAAAATTAAACTTTTGAGAAAACCAAACCTTGACAGAAAAAGTTGTTTGTATTTTCAAAATGATTTTCTTTGTAACAAAAATCTAATTATACTACTCACATAACAACGTACAGATAAATTTCAACACTCACTTAATAAAAAAAAAATTTATGTTACACTTGATTTAAATAATAGTAGTCTTGAACAATTGTAGTTATATATAAGACCTATCTATATTATTTTTAAAATATTTATACATTTTAGTAACACATTATTTATTCTTATATTTTAAAACACAAACTTACCAGCTTTTAATTTTAAAGTAGGAAAAATTTCATCATAATAGTCAGGTAAATTGTATTGAGACTGGCAGTTTTGATATCTCTTGCTGATTTTAGTAGGAATTATACTTTCCATTATAGCAGTATCTTTTTGATCCTGAGACATGGAACTCCACTTATTTTCCGAATGTAAGCCTTTAACTTTTGATTTTAGCTCAACAATTTTTCTGTGAGTAGAGCTTAAACTAGAAAAATAATCATCTACTGCACTTAACTTTCTTTGGTCATCAGTCCAAAGTTTAGCCATAATAGTTATATTATATCAGTCTGTTTAAAAAAGTTATGAATAATTATCAATGTTATTTCAAGAAATAAGATATTTAATGTTTACAGTTGAGTTTGTATTTATAAAACTTCAAATTAGTGAAAACAAATGGATAACAACCACTTTTGTTTGAATACAGTTTAATCAAAACTATTAAAAATCAAAAAGTTTTAAATCTCAGCTTCCTTACAGAAATTGTTACTAACAATTCACAACAAAAAAAAATCTATAATAATAACATATAACTTAGTTTATAATGCTTTATTTTAAATGTTAAATTTCAAGAGTTCTTAAGTTTTTCTTTTAAAATTCAAGGTTTTCAAAAGTTATCAAAATTCCGGTGCTTTCAAGTTTACTTGTAAAATAACCAGGCTACCCTAAGTCTCACAGAGACTACTAAGCTTATGTTCAGAGCACTATGATATAAGTGACAATTATTAGGATTGCCACTCTTTCAAAGTGAGCAAAAACAATAATAAGTTTATAGTAAATTCAAAGTAAAAAATTAATGACCAAAATTAAAAAAAAAAAGTGACTTATCAAGCTTAAATATTAAAAAAATCAAAACATAGTTTAAAAAAAAGATTCAGTAACAAAACTTAGTCTGAGGTTTTTTAAACTATACTAAAACTAGAATTGATTGTGATTTCATAAAAAAGCTCAAAGTAGCCTGAATTTGTTAGAGTTTTTCAAAAACTTCAAACTAGCCTGAGTTATTCTGGGCATGTAGAAACAGTAAAAACCATGTTTTTTTTCATCTTAAATCTTAATTAAAAAACTACTAGCTAAAAATAAGATAACTAAAATGGCTGTATCCCACATTACCAAAACATTAATTATTGTTACCTAATATATCTAATCTATTTCTTAGGAAAATTTTAAAACTTTACTTAGATTAAGTTACGATATAAACAATACTGGCATGATCAGGACAATAAATTATTTTTTAATTTTAGCTTAGAGATTTTGTTAGGGATATTATTAAAAACCTAATCACTATTAATATAATCATTTATTAAACCTGTTTACCCTTTAGCAAGAAAACTAGTTTTAAGTTATTTATTAAATAAGACTTTCCTCAATAGACAGCACTTATTCAGCAAATGTGTTGTTAATAAATTACATTTTGAGGGTAACTAAGAAATTTCAAGTATAATGTTTGTACAAAGTTTTACTACTTAGTAGAGAACAGTTTTTATAATTAAATACAAAATTTATTGATTTTTTATATAAACATGAATAATATATAAACTTTAAATCATTTTATTTTTTTTTTAAACCTAAACTTTATAATATTATATATCATATATATAATCAAAACAAATGGTTGTACTAGAGCAGGGGTCGGCAGGTCAAAAAGGAACGTTGTTTATGTGCTTTAAAAAACATATTTAAAGACACTATTTTTGAACAAAAAAAGTTTAGGCGATAGAGTATCCTTTAAATATAACAATAATTTTTTTTTTGTTTTCAAAAATATTAGTATTTTAAATTGGTTGAATAAAAATTTTAATGTGGCCCGCGGGCCGCAGTTTGCCAACCCCTGTACTAGAGCCATTTAACTCACACTTTTAAGCTGCATACCTTCATTTCAATTTGTTTTTGTTAACATATTTTAAGTTTAGAATCTAATGGTGTTATTTTAACCATTAACTTATTTGGCTAAGACATTATTGCAAAATTACTACAATTTTTTTGACAAAAATCAATGTTGCTTTACTTATAATGATATTAATAAAAGTTTTGAAGTTTGTTTGACAATATAACATCAATTTTAATCAAAATGATCACTTGAGAAGATCTTGTAAAAACACTATGATAAATTTTATCAAATTTAACCCAAGTAAATTTTAAATGACTTCACTTAAAATGATAATTCGCTAAGATATTTAGAAAAGTTTTTATGTTACAAGGGTTGGACCTCAGAGGGTAATTGCGTGGCCAGAAGGTATGTCTAAATTCTAAATAGGATGCGTCTAACAACTATGTAAATCTAACTAAAACCATAAACTTATACAAAATGTTGAGTTTTTTAAAAAAAGAACCTTTTGTTTACCTTAATTTTTTATTGTTATAGATAAGTTGGATGTTTTTCTACCATAAAAAAAAGAGTGAAAAAAAGTCTCAGGCACAACTGATGAGAACCTACATTAGATATTTCAGGGTCTGAAATTTTTAATTTATTTCAGATATCCGGGCTTTATAATAAAATGAAAAAAAAATCAAGTTGTAATTTAGGTAGACTACAGCTGCAGCCTATTTAGATTTTTGTTTTAAAAATTTAGCCTATGATCACTAAATGCCTGCTGACCACTAGTTATATAGTACGGTATTGTGTAATGTAAAATAATAGTTAAAGTAATGTTTTGTTGAATATTATCTTAATAGCTGAAATTACAATATCCAGGGTTGCCAAAAGTTTTTTGAAAATTATCTCCACGTTTTCTGAATTTCTTAAATTAGAACAAGTTTTTTAGTCTACTAAATCTACTAAAAACAAATTTAAGGTAAAAAAATATAATAAATAATTTGAAAACATTGAAAAGATACTGTTAAGCTACTTAAAATATGTTTTTCAATAAAATATGATAGTTAATCAAAATTTTAGCAACTACCTAGCACAGAGTTGCCACTGGTTTTTGAGAAACTTCTTCCAGGTTTTTGAAAGTGCACGTTTTTGGGTCTATTTTTAGTTTAAAGTTAAATCTAAAGTTAAAAAAAACATTGTTAAGTAGCATAACATCATTGAAAAGATACTGTAAAGCTACATTAAATTTGTTTTTTAATATAAAAAAATTTGATGATGACAAAAAATTTAATATATATGATAGATTTCTTATAGAAAATGTAAAACTTGTTGAAAATTTTAAGTTTTTTAGTGAGTTTTGTTCAAAACTTCAGTAAAGACAGCAATAAGGTATGCAATTTAACACCTACGCACCCACCTAAGGTATATATTAAATTACAAAATAAGTGAAAACAATTAATAAACAATAGTTTATATTTTAACTTCTTTAAAAATTTACTTATTTCATTTTTTTTGAATGTTAACAATGTAAATGAATTACAAGATAATTTGCAAATCAAAATAAGAAAAAAAAGGAATTTAAAACTAATTATAACACAACTAAAACAATGTAAGCAAGACTTAAGCTTCTAAAATATAATTGTTAACTTTAAAAATAATTGCCCCAAGTTGTGTGTATAGCCCAAACTTTTATAGGGTGCTATTAAATACAGTACAGAGATCTGTATACAGATTTAAGAAGTTATAATATAAGTTATTGTGTATGAACTAACTTTATTCATTTTGCAATTTAATGCCTACCTTATGTGGGTGCGTAGGTTTTAAAGTGCATACCTTATTGCTGTCTTTACTTTTTTTAAAGGCACATTGTAGAAATTTGAACAAGGTAGTAAATAAATGTTAAATATCAGATAGTATTTAAAAAAAAGTTCCTGCAAATTTAGCTTGATATTGGTGCATCATAATGCTAAGTAATTACCAAAGTTAGATTACTAAACGTTGAAAATAGTTTAAAACTTCATGTATTTTCCAAGTTTTTTACAAAATTTCTCAAATTCCAGGTTTTCTAGACTTTCTAGCAACCCTTATTATCAGACTTTTGTACAGGTGAGGATGTGAAATTAAAACTGTTTAAAGCAAATAAATTTTACATCAAAATATAAATGCAGAGCTAAGCTGCATAAATCTGTTTTATTGTAAATAAAAACTTTATGTCAGAAAAACACTACCTGGTAGTGTGTGATACCATGCTCTTTTACTCTGGTAAATCCGCAGTATGAAAAAACACAAATTTAGATATAAAAATAGGTAATTCATCTATATTAAAGGTAGAAAATTATAATTATCTTGATGTTACAACTGATAGTAAGCTCAATTGTTCTGACCATATAGAAGCAGTAAGTAACTAAGTTATTGAAGACACTAGGTATTTTATACAAAACAAGGTAATTTTTAATTCAAAATTCACAATCATTCAACAAGATTTTCAGAGACAAATTATTATATCCCTAAAGTAAATAGTCTTTATGTTTCTAAAACCTTATCCTATCTTGGATGTAAAGTTTGGGAGGAAATTCCAAGAAACCTTAAAGATCAGAGCTACCTTGGAGCTTTTCAATCTGGACTAAAAATTGTTTTACTTAAATATCAATCAGATGGAAGTCAAACTTAATTTTCTCTATACTTTTTGACATCTAAGATAAATTTTTGGTATTGGTATAGTGGCAATCTATTTTTGTGCTAATTGATGGTGGTTTGACTGGGTGTGGGCAGAGATGGCTTGGTTTTGGTTTTTTAAATTTGGGATTTTGTGTTATTGTTTTGTCTCCATTGACAATGTGGCTAAAAATAGGTTTGTTTAGTTTTTATTTTACTTAATTTAATTCTTATATCAATTCATGAGTTAGATCAGGGGTTGGCAGCCTTATGTAATTTGCGGGCCAATACTGCTAGTAAAAATTTGCTTGCGGGCCGCACTATTTATAAAGAACCTTTGAGGGCCACACTTATTTAAAAAAAGTTCTTTTAATCAGTGGAAAAATATTATTTAAGATAAAAATTATCAAAAGTTAAGCAACTTTAAAGTACTAATAAAGAGTATTTATTGAATTAAGAGCCTAACAGTAAGTTTTTATACAAAGTCTTTAAATTTCATTGTTTTAAAAATGCATATTTTTGGCAAGGAGCTTGCGGGCTGCAGATCTTGACTTTGAAAGCCGCATTTGGCCAACTGCAGTTTGCGACCCCTGAGTTAGATGAATAAAGTTTTTTTTACAGAGGTACACTACTATATTTTCAGTGTTTAATAACTTGAAATTTATTTACTTGTTAGATTATTAATACTATTATAAAAAAAACAGCTGATGAGTCCACTATACAAGTAATAAATGTTTTAAGTATGTACAGTATTAGTTGAAAGCATATTATTTATTATGATTTTTTTTTGACTTATATATTTTTATTTCCCTGATCCATTATTAAGATTACTAAATAAGTTAAGTTTATTAGATACTTATCAAGTTTTCTTCAAAATCTATTTGTACAATAAAAAAGTATGATTTCCTTTTCCGTAGATATTTACATTGCCTTAAGTTTTTACAACAATTAGCAATGATAATTGAGTTATAACATATATTAGAAGTACTAATTTTTTTTTTAATACATCAAGCACGTACAAAGAAAAATTTACAGATTTATTCTATTAAAGTATGGTATGATTTACAGTTTTTGTTTTATACTCATGTTTATTCTTATTTATGTATTTAATCATGAGATATATGTTTTTATTTTTCACAGAATTTTTACCACTTCTCCCTTTTTATGTTATTATGGAACTTTATATTGTATGATTTGTGGTCGTTCTTGTAAAAAGAGCAACAAGAAAAATGTGAACGTACATGATTGTAAAAATTGAAATTTAAGGGAGGAGACAGTGTGTTGCCCATGGTACTATGGTTTCTATAGTCAATATTGGCAGAAATGGGTATAAAAAAGAGTGCACACCAATTTAATTTTCACAAAAAAAGAATTATTTTGAGTTAATTTAAAAAATAATACTTAAAAAAAAACTATCAATTAATAATAATAACATAGATTTTCATTGATCTTAAGTTTTTTTTTTTGTTATAATTAAAACTACGCAAAAAATGTTATAAAATGTATATTGTGAGGCTCAATGACAGAAAGTCTTTCTCCACACCAATCAATTGACCATAGTTGTGAGTGTTCACATTTTTCTTTCTTTCACTAAATTATTGAAAGGTTATTTCATTACACAACATGCTCATTATAAATTATTTAAGTTAACAACACAGCTTGTTTTTAGAAGCTAAAATTTCGTGATACATTCACTAAAGTGATTACCAATGGTAATTTACTGTATATGTATATTTATTTTATTGACCAATCTCTTTCAGGTTTTTACAACATATAGAATGAGTAGTAATTATAGAATTCCCTAGTGCAGAAAACCATTTATACCAATTAAAAAGGTGGAGGACTGTTGCATATCTAATCAGTATAGTTGTCGTTTAGGTGATGTCCGTATAGTCAAAAACTAGTTGAGTTATAATTTTGAGTTGATCAAACAAAATTTTATTGAGTCTTTTTTTCAATAATTTAGGCACCCAATTAAGCAGAAAAGTAGTATAAGAAAATAAAATCATATATTTTTTTTTGTATATGTGTCAACCATACCTATAAAAAATAAAAACTAATTAGTTGTTTATATTTACAACAGCTTGTTTAATTTTGAATTTTTAAATCAAAAGCTTTAAACTCAGTATTGTCAAAAAAAGGTTTAGAGAAAACGTCAAAACTAAAAGTTTTCTGGCAACTCTGGTGTCGACAGTTCGGCTGCAGTAGTGAGGTTTATTCGTTCTTATAAATATGCTAATTTGATACAACAGCAGTATACATAAATTTAAACAACAGTATAATATTCAAAACATCTATTCCTAACCCAAATTACCCATTAACTTATTAATGTAGGTTTATTAAAACTTTACTGAAGACGGATTTTTACCTGAAAACGTTTTGAACTTCTGTTATTTGCAATAAATTTGTAGATTTTTCAAATCTATCTTTTGATTTTTTCTAACTATTTATGCATAATAAAAATAATAAATAAAAAAATGACTGTGTCCTGGACTAAACTGACCTAAAAATTTATTTATAAATCTTGTCTTATATTGTAACTTTAAATAAACACTAATCAAGTTTTAACCAACAAGAAGCGCCTTGATTTGCAGCTAAAATATTGTCAACTAGAGGGTCTCGACTCTCGAACTCGATCATGCAATAAATAAAAATCTCTTATTGTATTCAAAAACCTTATTTATTTTTTTTAAATTGAGTACTACCTTTGATTTTCATGATAAATCTTTCTAACTATAAAAAAATAGTGTTTATATATACTGATCGCCTTTTAAGTTTTTATGCAGGTTCTTATATAAAACATCCACGAAGCTCTCTGTGTGAATCGGACTTGTCAGAATCAGAACTCAGAAGTCAGAACAATTTTTTATGGCTAGTACACTTAGAGTTCAGTTTGATTTGCATATTTTCTGAGTCAGCAAAAAAGCTTTTTATCAGTTGTTTCTAATTTTGTAAAATAAAGCTTTATTATTTAATTAATTTTTCATACGTATTGGTAAGGTGGGTTAGGAATAAGGGTATGAAAAAACAATAAAGAAAAAAAATAAAAATTTTAAAAATTTGCTGATTCAGCAGATATGCAAATCAGACTGATCTTTAAGTATATATTTTTTTTTTATTCGTTTTAGTATTTTCTTTTCTTTTAGAATAACCTAGCTTTAAATTTTTTATTAAAATAAACTGCCAAAAAACACGCTTGTTTTATGAAATACAGTTAGTCCAATTACATTTTTGTAGATTATGATATCCATTGTAAAGAAAGCATGTTTTTTAATTAAGATGAACTTTTAGAACAAATAAAAGTCAATAAAATGTATATAAACAGTGTTCTCTAACTCAAATTTCCAAAGCAAGTAGTTTTAAAACACGAACAGATAATGATACACTTTTTAAAGTTTATTAAGCTATAAATATTAAACAGTTTTTTATTTATTCATGGTTTGAAGTAATTTAAAACTAGCTTTTGAACTTTTTATACCGAAGAAGAAAAATATTTACTTAAAATCATTTTTATGTCACTTTGTTCTGTTCTTATTTTCTTAAAGCTTGAATTTTATCGAACTTTTGTTGTTATTTATTGTTGATCTAAATTTTTAAGTACAACTTATTAAAAATATTTTACCCTATAAAAAGCCCATAAAACTAATTAAGTTTTTTGGACTGAATTGTAATTAAAAAAGTTTTTAAAATACTTATACTATATTATTAAAGCTGACACGACGTTTCTTTGATCTTTGTTAATAACTATGAACATGAGTTTAAAATTTAGTCAACCTTACTTTAAACTTTGAAATCTAGTTGTACTAAAGTCATTAAATATTAACATAATTTATAACACATGCAACCAAATTTAAGTAATATAAACCTGGTAATTGTATTGTGACAGTTGAACAAATAAATTTTTAACTAAAACACTTTATTAGTATGTTCAAGCAATAAAATAATCAAATATACAGATCTTTAAGGAAAACAAATTGAAACTAAGCCCTGCTTTAAAATAAAGTTTCACATATTTCTAACTGTTTGTAGCAATTTACTAAACGTATAATAATTTATGAACGAGTTTTAATCAAAGTTTTGATATTAAGTTTATAAATAGGGTTTTGACAATCATGTATAAAAATATTTGGTAATATGTAAAGGGTATGTAAGCACATTATTGTGAAATGTTTATAATTTATGTCAAAAAACTCTTGAATATATTTATGATAAATAGGAAATTGTACAAACGAATTTATAAATTTAAATTAGTAAAGTGTTTAAGCTTTGATAAATGATTATTAAAAACTTAAAAATGTGTAACACATATAAATAACTAGTAATTTCAATTTATAAGATTACAAACTGTTATTAGTTGTTAAATGTTAGTGTTAGAAATCACAAACTAGAAGACGGGATGCCGTGTTTCGAGCAATTGCGCACCCACGAAAGTAAACTGCACTGCTGCTATATGCATGTTGGTTGACTGGTCAACTGAAAATTATTGGTTCAAGTATTTCAGAAGGTGCAAGAGTTGACGGGTGTTCGTACTTCGCAGTATGCGACAAATGCTGGAAGAGCGGCTACGATGCTCACCATACCGGGTTACCGGGTACCAAGCACTACTTGTTGGACAATGACTCTAGTGATCAAACGTTCAACGTAACAACGATAGTTGTAACCATGTTTAGAACGTTTATTTTATTGTAATATGAGCTGTTTTGTTAGTAATTTTTTTGTCCGCGCAGTACTAGCACTCGTATAAGTGTTTTTTAAATAAAATTTAGTGTTAACATGCAAAGGAAAAAAATGAATTTAATATGATAAAAAGCGAATGCTAAAACTGTATCTTTTTTTCATTTTATATATAAATTACTAAAAATAAATTAACTATTAAGAATAAAATCCAAATATATATAAATACTCTTTAAACACTAATAAGAAAGTAGAAGATGAAAAATTTTATACTTCCACCCTTCTCACTGCAACTCAGTCAAAACCAAAGTTAGAAAACAGTTCCTCCACCTTATAAACACGCATTTCCCTGAAGGTTCCAAGCTGCACAAGATATTACAACAAGAATACAGTTAAGATAACCTACAGCTGTTCTACGAACCTAAAATCAACTATCAAAGCACACATAAAAAATATTCTATCCGTACCAAGCCTAAATGACAAACTCTGCAACTGCACAAACGCCACTCAATGTCCGTACAGCAGCCAATGTCTACAGAAACGGATATATAAAGCCACAATTTCACACCAGAATATAATTTAAGAATACATAGACTTTACTGGTGTATCTTTTAAGACCAGATATAATCAGCACAAGTCCAGCTTTAAGCTTAACAAATCCACATTAACAACGTTGTCGGCATATATAAAGAAAAACACCTAAATAATACTAACACATCATGGACTATCATGTATAAAACTACATGCATAAACTCCCCTATGAACCAGAAGCGTGCACTATATGCAGCTTGGAAAGAATTGCAATCGCACAGTTCAATAGAAAAATATTGTTGAATCAGCGAACATAGCTTGCTGCTTTGTGCCCCTGTCTTTAAATGGTGCTATTTTTAATTTGATTCAACCTTGTTTTATTATTGATAGTTTATGTTTTTTGTATCGCTCTTTTATGTTACCTTACTTTTTAAATTTCGTTGTAAATGCTTAATTTAGTTGTATTTTAATTAAATTTCAGTTTTAGTTTATATCCTAAAAATTATAAAAACTTATTTAAACATTACTAATTACCTTCCTATCTCTATATACATATTATTATTTGTTTTATAATTGTACTTTAATTGTATCATATGCTTAGCAGTGAAACCTCGGTATACCTATAAACGTTGGTTCTGAAAGTATTATTATTTTATAATCGCTCACGTTTGTTTGACCACTCTATTATTATCTAGCTAGTTACTTTTATAGTGTATTATATAAACACGTTTTTTATTTATTAATTTTTATTTTATTTAATAAAACCCTCATGGAATTAAAAAATAATAGTCATAAATTTTTTTTTCATGTAAATACATTTATAAAGTTATTTATAAGACATCCTTAGCCTTTTATGTACAAATATAAACAAAGTTTTAAACGAAATAGTTTACTTTTGTTGCTACTTATGTAGAATGAAATTTAATTTTAGGTTTCATGAATATGAAATCGAGGGTTTTCATTATTATCATCACTAAATTATTACACTTATCATTTAAAATATACATATAAACACTGTGTATCAGTAAGTAATTACTGATATCTCAAGATAAGTTTTAATGTTTAATTTATTAATCAAGTAATAACTTTAAAAATGTTATTACGCTATGTAGGTAAATTATCATTTAAAGTTTTTTGTAAAAAAATCGGTAATTTGTTACTTAGTTTTTAGGACAATAAAGCCAATTTTAGGAAGTTATTTATTTTAAATAAGAATTTCGTAATGCACCAATAACTTGTACCCAGAACTAATTGATACCTTTGAGGTAGACTTTAGAATACTATAGATTAGATAATTAGATAGAAGAAAACTGTTGCTATAAGATTATTTTATTTATTCTGGTGTTTACTTAGCATAACTCACTTTTCCTTGTTAAGTTTTCTTAAACTTTCTTTAAACTTTAATAATTTTTTATAAATAACTTACTAAAGATAATAAAACCTTCTTTTAAACCCATTGAATAAAAAATTAGTAATAAGTATTTTTTACTTGTATAATTACCAGTTTAACATAATCAACAATGTGCACACTTTTTTAGTATACTATAATAAAATCTACTTTAATAAAACTAAAATTTTTATAAATTACGTTAAAAGATAATTGAAATACTGCAATATAAAGAAAATAGTTTGAAGATTTTTTTTAATAAATAAATAAAGTTAATTAATATGATTTTTAATAAATTTAAAACAATTGTTGAATACTTCTTATATACATATTAAACTTTCTTGAATGGTCTTCCTTTAGTTCATTTTTAAGCTTGATACTACACATATCTATTACCAATCTCAAATTGCTCAAATAATGATTGTTTTTACTTATTTCCACTAGAAGAATCAATTAAGATAAGTGCTGACAAATTATATGAAATAAGTAAACCTAATTTAGAGAAGAATAATTTTATAAAGCTGATGAAAATAGCAACGAGTGATGTGCAGTTTAATTTCAACAATACAATTTACAGTCAGATAGACGGCGTAGCCATGGGGTCACCTTTGGGTCCTACTCTAGCGAATATTTTCATCGGATATTTAGAATCCAAAATTGCTGACGACTTGTCTTCACAAGTTGTCTACATAAGATACGCCGACGATTGTTTGGTCATATCCAAAACAGAAAGTGAAAATGAAGATATTTTTCAAAAATTAAACTCTTTACATAAAAAGATTTCTTTTACTAAAGAAGTAGAAGAAAACAACCAGCTGCCATTTCTGGATATATTAATAATAAAAGATAAAACAAGCTTCTTAACGAATGTTTATAGAAAAACAACTTTCACTGGGCAATACTTACACTACCAATCGTTTTGTAGCAAGAAACGAAAAGTAAACCTAATCAAAACGCTGTACCATAGAGCATACAGAATCTGTTCGAAAGAATTACTTCATTCAGAGGTTGAGAGAATAAAAGAAATTCTAATAAAAAATGGTTACCCACCAGATCTGATTAAGAAGGTGATAAAATCACACCACAATAACATAAATCAACCTAGACTATTTGGACCGGAGAAGTTCCCAGCAATATTAAAACTACCTTATATTGGAGAAAAATCACGAGTATTTGAGAGCAAACTAAAAGACTTGACAAAAACATCTTACAATCAAGTGCTTCCAAGAGTTATATTTCTTTCAAAATCTTTATTAAAAGTGCAGTTGAAGGACCCGATACCAGACAAAGACAAAAGTTGTGTAGTATACAAGTTTAATTGCTCTTGCGAAAAGAGCTATATCGGGCAGACCTCTAGGCACTTAAAAACCAGGATAAAAGAACATCTACCTGCTTGTGTATTGAAATTCATCGAACAAGAACCTGAAATAAAGACAATAGCAACAAAAAACGCAGCAAAAAGATCTTCAGTTGCAGAACATCTAATAAATAATAGAGATTGTGCTAGGAAATATGACATATCCAGATTTAGAATAATCCATCATTGCAATAGTGTGTTTGATCTCGTGAAGTTGGAGGCTATCTCTATATTTTTGGAGAAACCAGAACTGTGTAAACAGAAGGAATTTGATTATAAAGTGTCTTTATTTAGTTAAATTATCTATTTTTTATCCGTTAGTAGTATTTGAGTTTAATTATTTATTACTTTACACTGATTATTTATTTAGCTTATTACTTTGTTAGTTTTAACTTTTTGTGTTTTTGTTTAAAAACTTATTCATAGTTTTAGAATTGTTCTACTGTTAAGTTCTGACGAAAAGTAGTGTAATACGTATAAACTATCACAAAAAACTTGAGAGAGTGTTTTATTTATTTGTTTTTGCATTAAATATGAATTAGCTGATAATGTTTGAAGTATTAAAGAAATTCTATGCTAAACCAACTCTACAGTCTTGTAATAAACTGATGAACTCTCATTGTAAAGTGATTAAAATTAATTTGTTAAATGAATTTCTGATGCAGTGTCTGAACAAATTTGTCTGCCCCAAATGGTTAGTTTCTAGAATATACAAATCTAAAATAAAACATAGTCAAAAGGCTGAAGTAATCTTCATTAAATCTGAAATAAGTAAAAACAATCATTATTTGAGCAATTTGAGATTGGTAATAGATATGTGTAGTATCAAGCTTAAAAATGAACTAAAGGAAGACCATTCAAGAAAGTTTAATATGTATATAAGAAGTATTGAAACAAAACAAATGGAAAGAATTGTTGAATATTTAAATGTAATAAATCAAACAGTTTCCAAAATTTAAGTTATTTCCCAGTTGTTTTCTTACGTCTAAAACTTTAGTTTAGTATTTTTTTGTTTAATTTCATAATATTTAAGAAATCGGTAAAATTCATGAATAACTGCCAATTTTGCTTAAAAATAACTTGCTTTCTGTTCTAGTAAAAAAAAATCTATCGCGGGTCGCAGTTGTTTATAGTAAGTGTATTAATCAATGCAATAATGTTATTTAAAGCGAACATGTGATGAGATATACAATAATAAAGCACTAGTTTTGTAGCTATTGAAGCTAAGTTTAGTTTTTGTTAACTTTCTGTCGTGACAAGTTTTTAAAATTATACTAATACTAAATAAATTTAACTTAAATTAATGTTTGTAGTTACTAACAAAATTTTCTTGTTTAACTATAATAAAGGTAAGTTTGATAAAACAGTCGTTTATGTCTTTGAAAAGTTTAAGTTGAGATTAACTTTAATTTGAAAATTTTAAATTATATAAAATCATTTCAAAAATATACTAAAAAGATTTGGCGTTTTAGTATTTCTTAACTTTGTCATAAATTTTGACCCACTTCAAATACTTATTTTCTTTTTTCGATATTCAACATTATTGAAAGTTATTTTAAAGTCATTCTTGTTTTTATTTTATAACTCCCTTAACGTCCACCCTTTTCATTATGTTTATACAAAATTTAAACTTTATTCTGATTAGTATGGCTTGCCTATGGTTTTTAATATTATAGTTTAAAGTTATAAAATACAGTTAAACTTTAGTTTAATTACTCAGCTGACTCTTATAAATATTTTATGATGAAAATTTATTTCAAAACTTAAAATTGTATTTTGTTTCAAAACGTCGTAATTTTTATCATCGTTTGAAATTGTATAATTCTTGACACTCATATTCTATCCAAATAACAAAAAATTTAGTTTAACTTTCTTATTTTTCATAATTTTGTATGTAAAAGTTAACAAAGTCAAAAAAAAACTTTTATATGTTAAGCTGGAATTTGAAGGTTTGAAAAAAAAGTTGTTAGCCGAAGTTAAGACTCGTTTGGATACAATTAAACATAAGATTTAAAAAATTCGTAAGCAAAAATATGTTTTATAGGGTAAAATGAGTAATGACTTATCAAAATAAAAACGTTCTAGTTATACTATACTAACTATAATGCAACAACTTATCTTTAAATTAAGTTTTACTAAATTTATCAATTTACTTTATAAATTTTCAGGTTTTATAGGGAAAAAACTTATAAAGTTATTATTCTAAATCAAGAATACTTTAAAGATTTCACTTTATACTTTTATTATAAAGACAAGCATAAATTACATAAAATAAATATATACTACTAAGTAAGATTTCGGCAGCCTTTTATTAGTTAGGGGCCAATTTTCTTAGAACAGTTGAATAGCTGCACTGTTTGAATAAATATTCTTTTCGATTCGCAGTTTTTTTGAGCAGTTATAGTAATCAGTATAAAAATACTATTTAAACCAAAAAAAAATATTATAAAATAAGCTAAATAAGCAGTAATAAATCATTAGAATTAAGAGCCTAAATAAGTTTTTTATCCTTTTGTACATATCTTTTTAACTTAATTTGCCGACTCTTGTGTTAAGTACTCGAGTTTTCTAATGTAAATTATTATTTTAATTTTATGCTTAAGTTCAGAAAAAATTCTTCAAAAATTAACTAATAAAGATTATTGAAGTTGGTCGTTGCTAAGAAACATTTTCATGACGTTTGAAAAATGAAACTATTTGATTGAAAAAAAATACAAACTTTCAAAACTACTAGATCATTTTGTGACAGCAATAGATATTCTGAGTCAATTAACAATTTTTTATAATGACTTGCTACGAAAAGGAAACTTTTCAAAAATCATTTTCTTGGGCAGAGTAAGTCATTTATGGTTATTGCTTTGTTTAGTAAAAGTTTTAAGAAAAGTTTTAAAACTCTTAAACAACTTGTAAGTTTTTTCATTCGAGGCAAAGTAAGACTAATTAATTTATTTATTTATTAACATTTGTTGGAGTTCTTTACCGTTTAAAAATTCTCAGGTTATATATAAGTGTTTTGTTAAGACCGAAAACAAAAAACATTATTAAAACAGTTTTACCAAATAGATTTATATTTTTTTATCATTTAATTTAACTCGGGATAAAAATAAAGATCTAAAACTTTTTTTATTATTTAAATAATTTGGCTTAAAGACTTAAAACTTAAAAAGCAAAATAAATAAATTAATTTTTTAACAATTAAAATTTATTATTCTAAGAAAACAAAACAATTGCATTAAAATAAAAAATTTTGTTCAAATATACTTAATAAAATAAACTGCAATTTAAGCTTTACATTTTTTTCTAAACATAACTCTTTTTTTTTTGGTTTTACCTTAAGGTTATTGAGTTAACATCTTCAATTGTAACTGCTAACACTTAATTTATGTTTTTTACCTTCTTTAAAACTTTCAGTAACAATTTTAAAACCTTCTTATCAGTTATATCTAGTTTTAATAGTTTTACTTCATGACTAGTTCAAGCCTGCGTCTCGAAGAAAACGTTTTATAAGAAAAAAAAATACTTTAATGTTTTAAGAAAGAATTTTTAGTTTTTATTAAAAAACTTACAGAGAATGTGAGGCAGAACTTTTCAGTTCTTTAGATGAAGTTGAAGACGAGATGATGAGCTTTAGACAAAAAGTCGAAGAGACAGAAGTCCATTGGGAACAAATTGAGCACTCTGTGTCGTTTTATTTCGATGGCAAATCTTATTATGTTCCGCTCGGTACAAGACATTTGCTACCTATGGAAAGAATTGAGGAAATTTCTGAGGTTGATGACATCCAAAGAACTCAAACTGACAATAAAGATGCAATATTGTCAGATACCGGCACTGATGCAAACAACTCAGATCTAGACAACATGAACAACTTTGAGGTAGATAAGTCAGCAGTACTTTTGTCAGATACCGGCTCTGAAGCGACCAATTCAGATGCTGAAATCATCAAAACCAACCCAGCAGATAAAAAAGCAGTTCCTTTGTCAAAAATCGGCACTGAAGCGATCAATTCATATGCTGAAAACATCAAAAACAACCCAGCAGAAGAAACAGCGGTACTTTTGTCATATATCGGCTCCGAAGCGACCAATTCAGATGCTGAAAACATCAAAAACAACCCAGCAGATGAAACAGCAGTTCCTTTGTCAGATGTCGGCACTGAAGCGATCAATTCAGATGCTGAAAACATCAAAAACAACCCAGCAGATGAAACAGCAGTACTTTTGTTAGATATCGGCTCCGAAGCGATCAATTCAGATGCTGAAGACATCAAAAACCACCCAGGAGATAAGACAGCAGTACTTTTGTCAGATATCGGCGCCGAAGCGACCAATTCAGATTCTGAAAATATCAAAAACAACCCAGCAGATGAAACAGCAGTTCCTTTGTCAGATATCGGAACTGAAGCGACCAATTCAGATGCTGAAAACATCAAAAACAACCCAGCAGATAAAACAGAAGTGCTTTTGTCAGATATCGGCTCAGAAACGACCAATTCAGATGCTGAAAACATCAAAAACAACCCAGCAGATATAACAGCAGTACTTTTGTCAGATATCGGCTCCGAAGCGACCAATTCAGATGCTGAAAACATCAAAAACAACCCAGCAGATATAACAGCAGTACATTTGTCTGATATTGGCTTCGAAGCGACCAATTCAGATGCTGAAATCATCAAAATCAACCCAGCAGATAAAACAGAAGCACTTTTGTCAGATATCGGCTCCGAAGCGACCAATTCAGATTCTGAAAATATCAAAAACAACCCAGCAGATAAGACAGCAGTACTTTTGTCTGATATTGGCTTCGAAGCGACCAATTCAGATGCTGAAATCATCAAAAACAACCCAGCAGATGAAACAGCAGTTCCTTTGTCAGATATCGGCACTGAAGTGACCAATTCAGATGCTGAAAACATCAAAAACAACCCAGTAGATGAAACAGAAGTGCTTTTGTCAGATATCGGCTCCGAAGCGACCAATTCAGATGCTGAAATCATCAAAAACAACCCAGCAGATAAGACAGCAGTACTTTTGTCTGATATTGGCTTCGAAGCGACCAACTCAGATGCTGAAAACATCAAAAACAACCCAGTAGATGAAGCAGAAGCACTTTTGTCAGATATCGGCTCCGAAGCGACCAATTCAGATGCTGAAAACATCAAAAACAACCCAGCAGATGAAACAGCAGTACTTTTGTCATATATCGACTCCGAAGCGATCAATTCAGATGCTAGAAATATCAAAAACAACCCAGCAGATAAAACAGCAGTACTTTTGTCAGATGTCGGCACTGAAGAGATCAATTCAGATGCTGAAAACATCAAAAACAACCCAGTAGATGAAACAGAAGTGCTTTTGTCAGATATTGGCTTCGAAGCGACCAATTCAGATTCTGAAAATATCAAAAACAACCCAGCAGATGAAACAGCAGTTCCTTTGTCAGATATCGGCTCCGAAGCGACCAATTCAGATGCTGAAAACATCAAAAACAACCCAGCAGATAAGACAGTAGAATTTTTGTCAGCTATCTGCACTGAAGCGAACAATTCAGATCTGGAAATCCTCAAAAACAATGAGGCTGATAAAAAAGCAGAAGTTCTTTCAGATATCTGCACTGAAAGCATTAATTCAGTTCTTGAAGTTATCAAAAACGCTGAAACCATCAATGAAGTTGTTGAGATTGATTCAACTTTGACAGCTTCCGAAGTGCTTACAAAGAAAAAGAGAAACTGTTTTGTGCGTACTTATAGAAGATTTAAGAAAAATTGTTCAAAAATTTTTAGAAGAGCACGAAATCTTAACTGCTTCAAGTAGTTTTTTTTTATCGAAACTAATTCAAAAATAAAAAAAATACCAAAAAAAGATCGTTTTGTTATGTAATGTAAATTAAAATTACTTTTGTTGTTAAGACGGCTTCTTTACAACTGGCTAAATAGTTTTACGTTTACAAAATACAGTATTAACGTCACCTTTAATGTAAATGAAGAACTATACTATAAATAACATTTTGCATGCAGTTGAAAATATACTATTTAGAAAACAGAAGAAAACTTAAAAAAAAAACTTCAATAATAAATAAGTATAATATAAACTACTGTACAGTTTACTATAAACTTAGTTTAATAACTACAAACAACGTTTGTAAGTTTTATTTGTAAAGATAGCTTTATTAAAATTACACTTTAGAACAACTTTTAACTATTAATTTAGCATATAGTTATGTAAAACTACTTAATTAAAAAAAAATAACAAAACTCATTTCATTTTTTATAAATTTATTTTAGTACTTTCGTAGTAAGACTCATCAGAAATTGTATCTTATTAAGTTAGAATGAATAGAAATTGAATTATAATCATAGTGTAGTTTAAAGTTTTAAAATAAAAAATGACGTAACAATCCAATTTAAAAATTAACTAAATGCTTACGCTGTATAGATTTGGTATACTAATAAAACTCGTTAGATTAAAAACAATCTAAAATAAACAAGCGATAAAAATTAAAACTAAAACTACACTTTAAAAAAAAAATTTAAAAAGAAACTAATTTTACTTTAAAATTACTTAATATAAGGATTTAAAAAGTCTAGTTTAGTATACGAACTTTTTCTGCTTACATAAACTGGGCCTTAAAGATTGAATACATAAGGCTTCCAGTATATGCAGTTGAAAAGAGTTCTCCGCTCACACTAAAACTGAAAAAATCTCCTTTTTATAATTTTTAAAACACTCAAGATTGTCAAACAATTGTTGCCCAATCGCCGAGAAGTATTTTTTCGTTCCTTTCTCCGAACGGCCATCAAACCAGCTTTTCAAGCTTTTTTTGTTTTTTAATTGGTTTTAGGTTTGTAAAACAGCTGTAAGCGATCTTGACTGTGTTCTTGTTGAATATCTTGTGCAGCTTGGAACCTTCAGGGAAATGCGTGTTTATAAGGTGGAGGAATTGTTTTCAATCTTTGGTTTTGACTGAGTTGCAGTAAGGGGTGGAAATAAATGATGTTTATTCTTCTACACTTGTTCTTACTGGGTTGTGTGGAATATTTGAATTCATCTAATGGGTTGAAGCCGATTTTTATTAGGGCGTCATCGTATCAATCTTTAACAGTATCAAAGATGTTTTTATTAGCAGTTAATTTGCAAAGGCGGTTATGAACCATGGGGCTGATCGCATTTCATATGGGTTTTGGATGGTCCGATTGATTGTGGATGTATAGAATTCTTTCTATTTGGTTTTCAAAAGGCTGTTTGGTTTGTATGTGGCTTCTTTTAAAGACATTGAGATGCAAAGAAAAACCGTTTCGAAAAAATCTTTTTCATTAGTTATTTTGAATCCTTGCATGTTAAATATGTCTCTAATCTTTGAAGATGTACGTTTTTGTTCAGAATTTGAGGCTTTGTTCAGGACAGCTTATCTGTCGTCGCGGTATATGCCGTAAGATCCAGGTGTGATAACCTCTTGCAGATGTTAAAGTAAGAAGAGTCATACCTCAGCTCCCATGTAGCTTCCCATTGTGACGTCAAACATGTGATTATGTTTCTTTACCCAATTAGAACCATTATCGTCGGTAAGAATACTTTAGCGTGAGTGCATAATTGTGTTTTCATTGTTTTTAGTTAAGAAAGAGTAATTACTCGCTAATTTGAGGGTTTTTTGGAGTAAGTTTTTAGAGCTAATTTCTTATCGTCAACTTTTGGTGCGTTTTCGTTGATATCACGATTCCCAGAAATTTCTCATTTTGCAAGAACATCAGATTTCGCAGGTACTCTTTCAGGAACATTGGGACTTATTATTGCCAAGTCAGATTTATGTTTTCTTTAAAAGTTCTTGATTTTCAAGACGAATACTCAGACTGATGCTGGTAAAACCATGAAAATGTCAAAACACCTGTTACAGCAGTAATGATAGACTTTATCAACCAATACGTAGTCGCCGAGCAGCTGAAACAAAGTTCGTTGAAAACCAAAATCAAATCGTAGGCTTTAAGCAAAAGATGCGGAGTCTTTTCACTATAAAAAGGACTTTCTATGCAGATCATCAACTTGTGCGGTTCGGTGAAGTTCGTTAAAAATACAACATCTTACTGATGAACGTGGCTCAACGCAAAAATTCCCGCCAAAACACAAACTGTACACAACACAAATCAACGAGGCTTTACGCGATTCCACAGGTTGCAAAAGCTCTTAAAGACGTCATAATAACTGCACATAAAGTAAATCACGACAGCAAACCGGTCAGTCAGTTTCCACAGCAAACAGACAGCTGCCGCCATCAAACCGTAGTGCAGAGATCGAAAAAAAGAGTTTTCCTTAGCAGTTTCTCAAAGTTGAAACAGTAATCGCATGTTTTGTCTACGAGTTCTTGGAGCCAATTTTGAATGACGTCTTTGTCCAATCTTTGCTGCGCGTCAAGCGAAGTTTTATGGATGCAAGCGAACAATTGATTGGTTTTAAAGGTCATGAAGAGAAAATATACCATTGGATAAATGAACCAGAATGAGACATCAAAATGTTTAGTAAGTTAATATTACTGAAATAAGCTGTAAATAGTATAAAAAAATTATCATTTACACAAGAGTTTGAACATTTTAATTTTAATTTTACAAAAACTTAAAAAGGCAGTCTTAGAATTTAAAAACTTATTTTAACATTAAATTTGAATTAGTTTTGTAAAAATGATCAATTAAGTTTTATGTTTAGTTTTTAATTCAATTTAATCATCTATTCTATCAAAAACTATAACTTTTAAGAGTTGTAAGACAACCTTTTTATAGAAAACACAAAGTTTTAACATTTTCAACTTGTGTGAAAGTTCTATATACTAAAACATGTTAGTCAAGCAGGGCATCATTTAATATAATATCAGAAAACTGTTTGACTAAAGATTTCAACTAGGATTTAAAATTTCATAGTTTGTCCATAAATGGAATTAACTTTTAATAAATTACTGACAAACAATCAAACTTGGGCGTTTCATTTACTTAAATAAAACATATTCTGTAAAACCTATTTTTTGATTACTATATCTAAACTATTTCCAAGCACTTTATAACTGTTAGTAGCTGATATTAAACTTAATGACTTACTACAGACTGTTGATACATTTCGTATATGATTTATTTCATGATTTTTTTAGAATAAAGTTATATATACTTTAAAACCTTTTAGTTGACTATTTTAATTCGGTTTTTTAAATTCATATTGACCAGCAAATTTTTCAGTAAAGCTTAAACTTATTTGCAAACTTGTATGGTAGCTATAAATATTAACTAAAGTTAAAGAAATTTTGATATGTTTATACAAAATTTATTGTAACAATAAATATATTTATTTTTTTGTTTATTTAACATTAACGAGCGAAACTTAAGCTTTATAACGTTGCATACTGGGGACAATTAACCTTATGTAAATATGCTACTTTTGATTTTAAACTAAGTGTAACATTTGAACCCTTGCTGTTATTTTTTTTATCTTGATGTATTCACTTTTGTTAAATATGTTTATTTAAGATTTTGATGTTAGGTACAACAACATAGCAACCTATGAAAAATATTCGTAATAAAAAAACTAAAGTTGTAGTAAACTTTAAATTGAGTTGTCAAAGTAAAGTAGATTTATTACTTTTGAAGAAAAGTTTTCCAAATGTATAAAAAGAACAAATTGGATAGTTAACTACGGTAAAAAATATGTTAAAAGCATCTGATTTAAGTAGCATGATAAAGTTACATACCTAACAAGCATGTAAAAAAAATGTGTATAACAAAACAATATTTAATATTGTTTTTAGTAATAAAGATGTAAAAGTACTGTTTAATCAAAGATATCAAACTACTGTTTACTAAAACATATACAGTGAATTGTTATAGATGCATAAAAAGAAATTTGAACTTTAAAACCAATATGTTATAACGAACATAAGTTTTTTGTATAGTCAGATTTACTGTATACTCAGTTTTTTATATAGTCAGGTCTGAATTTCATTTGACTTGTTTTCAATGAATAAAAATATCCTTTCCAATGGTTCCATATGATTCCTTTTGCATACAAGTTGTTTTGTCCCTTTAAATATTGTCCATTGATGTTGACATTGTGACAGCCTGAATACCAAAACGCACCAGTGTAAAGCTGAGCACAATGCTCCTGGGATTGAGTATCTTGATCGAAGTTTTTAGCAGAAAATCTCATGTTGTGGTGGCTAATTAAAGAATCACCTACAACAAAATTTATGCAGCTTTTTTCGAAACTTTTGTGTTATGTGAGCAAAAATAATGAACTATTGAAAATATTACTTTTTTAAAAGTTTAAAATATGAGTTCCTAGTAAATCTATGTGGTATAAATCAAAATTATTTTCTTAAGTAGTTGAAAGTTCCAATGTTATTTTGTAGATTTCTATCTTAGATACGTTAATTTCAAATTGACTTGTTTAGTATTTAAGAAAATTTTTGCAAAAGTTTAGAGTTTGTAATACTTATAAAGAAATAAACTTAGAATAAAATGTTTACTTGAGCTACTTTCTATTTTTATAAATTAATTTAATTTTTGAAGTTACGACAAAGTACAGAAAAAAGTCTAACTTTTAATTAATTAAAAATGAACTTCTCTGTTTTACTTCTGGCTTTAAATCAAATTTTAACTTATTAAAGCTAAATGAAATTCTAAACATAACTATATATAAAAGTTTCTAATAAAGTTAAAACCAATTTAAATTTCTCTATTCAAAAACCTTAGCCTTGGTTATTAATAAACTTCTTTATTTTTAAAAGGTATGTTATTTATAAACTAAGCATTCTTAAATTTCATTAAGTTAAAAGGTTAATCTATGAAGTGACCAACAAAAAAGAAATAAAAATTTACCAGCGTTGCCAAAGTATGAATCTTTTTCGAAATTTAATATATATCCGTCGCTGTCTCCTACTGAAAATTTCCTAAAATTTTTATTTTATATCTTAGCGGCTTATAGTATAAAAAGTATTAACTTGTAATAGAAACTTAGACTTTTTACTGAACATTTTTTAGCTTTTTTCTTCATTGATTTTACTTTGAATATCTTAAAAACAAAACTTACTTGTAAGTAGCGTATGCTTTTTTGTCGTCAAAATCGCTGAGATCAAACCTTAGTTCAAAATTACCGAACCGGGTCAACTCGTGTAAGAGTTGCAAACCTTAAAAAAAAAAAGGTATCGTTAGTTGAAAATGTTTTATGTAAAAGTTACATTTTTTGTGTAATTACAGCTTCCAAAGTTGAAGATTAAAAAACGACAGTAGGGAAATAAATTTTCAGGATTAACAGTAATTTTTAACTACACATAGTCAAAATATTAATTTTCTTATTACCCATCCAAAATTCCCCTTCAAGATCTCCAAATCCATCAACGTAGGAGTCAAAATCTCGATAGAAATCTTGCTCTCCGTTCTCACGATTTTGTACAAGCTTAAAAATTTTTTATCATTATAACTCAGTAATAAAATAACTATAGTTTTAAGAAAATATTGCAATTCATAGCTTAATTTCCATATAATACTGTTTATTGAAAGACAAAAAAGTGACCAAAATAATTGGTCCAAAGATCTGGTGTACAAAAAAACCTTTCGGTTATCGAGTCCCACACCACGGATACCTTTTAATGTCTTGTGCAGGACATAATAAAAGTTGAAGTAATAGAATTAAGATCAAATAATTAATTATATAATCAAAGCAATAACACCAAACTTTAAAAGACTGGTAGTAAATATTGTCAATTTTAAAAATTGGCAAATGTGTTTAACAAAAAAATCTTTAAAAACTTCATATAGAAATTTATCGAACAGTATTTTTTTAAATGTGTTAAAAACTATTTCATTTTCAAATTGAATGAAAAAGATGTTTTGTTTTTCTTGTAAGTTTTTTCTAAATACTTATTATTATTAGCAAAGCATTTGAAAAATAATAACTAATAAACATAAAACTATAATATTATTATTTGTAAAATTAAATAATAATGAACATATTTAAACTTACGGTCCAGCCACCCCCGTCCGTCTCTTGGTCACATCTCACTAAAAACCCCTGGGGCCTGTTGAACTCGGGATATATTCGGTAAGTCCCCGATTGTGAGAGCGGATCAGCGTATTTGATATCATAGCAGTCACGTGGTCGCGGTAGAGAATTGTCTTTTTTAACAACACATAAATATGATACATAACTTTTGTTTGTTTTCTAATTTTTTGACAATTGTTTACATGATAAATAGTTTTAAACTTGAAAAATAAAAGTTTTTAATTTTTAATTAATCTATTAAAGCGTTTTATATGTAAACTATTTAGTATGGAAAACTAATTATTATAGATTTCGATACCATATATTACCTGTAGGTGACTCAGAAGTATGGTTAGTTGTTTTCGGCAGTTGGCACTTTATTGTCATCAGTCCGTCTAAAGTACTAGACGAGCATCTACAGTTTTCACTATCTTCGAATTTCGCTTTAGCAAAACAAGTACATAGTTTTTTTTATCAAAAAAGGTAGGTTTAGAAATCATACTTTCGAGTGCTTTATCAGTAAAATATTAATTTTCAATCCAACATAACCGTTTTTTTCTTTACTGAGTGTAAGCAAATTTACTTGTAATTGCTATAGCAGCTTTTTAAACAAGATGAAAAAGATATTACCATTTAGTTTTTTTTATAGTTATAAAACAACAAAAAAATGATTTAAAAAATAGAAAAAATTAAAAAAAAATTTAAATACTAACCAGCATATGCAAAAGTTATAAAAGCCAAAATCCTCAAACTGTAAAACTGCATTGCGAACTGCTTAATTGTAGAAAATTAAACTCGCACATATTTATATACGGCGTAGCGATATGGCAAAATATTTAACAAAAACTTATGAAAACAAGATAGTTTTATTGATGCATTCTGTTCTTTTGTTGCAAAGGTTCGTGCTACTGAAATGATAATTGTCCCGTTTTGAAATTTTTATTTAACAATAAAGGGCTTGACGAAAATGTTGTTATGTTTCTTTCTGAAGTTCTTTTGTTGCTCCATTGCTACAATAGGTTTTAATTTTTCACACCTAGCTACATAAATTTAAATAAAAATCTTTATTAAATGTGAAGACATACATTAAGTAAGATGAAAATTACAAAAGCTGTTTGTTGTTTAATTTTTTGCCTAGTTTCAAAACAAAAGTAGAAAACTTACCGGGTAGAATTATTTCTAGTATACAACGTTTTTCTTAAAATTTATTCATGCTTTAAAACACGTAGCGGGCCAGATATTTCTGCTGGTGGACCAATACAGTGCTTAATGCACTAGGCAATATTAATAACTATAACGAAAGTAAACCAAAAAAATAACACAATAAAGTTTTTTTTTTAAGGAATAAGTTTTGGTTAACTTTTATTCACTAGTGTTAAGAATTTGCTGTCAATACTGTACTTTATAGTTATCTGATATGGACGATTTCTTTTGTTCATTAAATTTGCTTAAAGTATAACATAGCTTATTAAATTATTTTTTAGCAGATAAAACCTTTTAAAACAACAAATAAAAGCCAAATACTCTTACATTAAATACGCCTTTGAAATTAAAGGTAAACAGTAAATATAAAATTTAATAATAAATATTGAAAGAGTATTTGTTAATTAGTAATATAATGATTAGGGGTAAAAGTAAGGGTTAAAAAAGTAAGAGTAATAAATTTCAAGCCGTGCAAAAGTGTCTTCGTACAAAAGTGACCCTTCGTGCAAAGGTTCCTTCGTGTATACTTGACACCTACCCATTTATCAAACTCTTAAAAAATAAAAATTGTTATAATGTCATATTTAGTTTCGAACAAAACTCATATGAGTTTTTGTAAACAGGAAAATTTTTGTTAGTTTCAACAATAAAAAAATTAAACTTTAAAAAAAAAAAAACAAGTAATAATGATTGATAAAAGCTAAACAAAAATTAATCAAGTTCGACAATAATTTTCTTAATAAAAATATATAAATAAAAATGGTATTTAAATGGTAATTAAAACTTTTGCAAAATAAAAAGAATAAAAATATCAAAATAACTTTTATTCAAAAAACAAATGTTAAGACTCAAATTTTGTATGTTTTAAACTAAAGTAGTTTAAAATGTTCAATACACTGAAACTATAAGAATAAAAACAACAAGCAGTCACCTCTCGGGAATCTACGGACTCGTTTGGTTACGCAAGTTCGTTTAAGTTACGCACTCTTGTTTAGTTACGCATTTTTAAATTCTTAAATAATACAAATTATTATAATTCGAAAATATTTTTAGGTATTTACTTGGTTTCAGTTTTTTTTGAAACGATAACGTTTCAAAAAAATTATTTTATTAAATACTTTGAAAATATTTTTTTTAAGTATTTAGTTAATGCCTTCATAAGAAACCTATTGAACTCTATGACTTTGGTGTTTATATTTTAGGTTTCTTAGTACACCTTTACCTTTAAGTAACTTAACTGTTTACCTTAGTACCTTTTTCTTTTTATTAAGTATTTTTTGACCAGTATAATTTTTTCCCTTGGTTCATTATTAAGTTTACTCTATAATTTAAGTTTTACTTTTTAACTTGTTTAATTTTATGTAAAGTTTATTAGATATTTATTAAGGTTTCTTCAAAATCTATTTGTGCATTAAAAAGTTCTTTTTGCGTAGATATTTACATTGCCTTAAGTTTTTTACAACAATTATTGTTATGAGAATTAGCAATTTTAATTGAGTTATAACATATATTGGAAGTACTAAATATTTTTTTTAAATACATTAAGCACATACAAAGAAAATTTACAGATTTTATTAAAGTATAATATGATTCACAGTTTTTATTTTATACTCATGTTTATTCTTATTTATATATTTAAAGATGAGATATATGTTTTATTTTTGACAGCATTTTTACCATTTCTCCCTTTTCATGTTTTTATGGAACTTTATATTGCATTTTTCGTGGTTGTTCTTGTAAAAAGAGCAACAAGAAAAATGTGAACGTACATGATCGTAAAAACTGAAATCTAAGGGGAGGAGACGGTGTGGTGCTCATGGTAGACTATGGTTTTCATAGTCAATATTGGCAGAAATGGGTATAAAAAAGAGTGCACACCAATTTTTTTAAAATTTTGTTTTGAGTTAATTTAATTAATTATACTTAAAAAGAGCTATTAACTATTAATAATAATGATTTTTCATTGATCTTAAGTTAATTTTTTATTGTTTTAATTAAAACTGTTAAAATTTTTTTTATAAAAAATATGGTGTGAGGATCGATGACCGAAAGGTCTTTCTCCACACCAATCAATTGACCATAGGTGTCAGCGTTCACATTTTTCTTTTTTATATCAAACAAGGAACTATATTCCTCACAATATTCATGTCATAAAGTTTAGTTTCAGCTCAATAAATATCTTAATTTTAGCTAACTTGTTTCTTTCACACCTAAGATTGAATTTGTCTTGATAAGATCTTTCTTTAATACCTTGCAAAACAAGTTTAATCTTACGTGGGCAAGGAAAAAAAAAACTTTCTACACACATAAATTATTTTTATTAGATTTTCTTTTACATTTATGTACAAACTGAATGAAAACTACTTTTGTAAACAAATAAAAAGGGAAAGTTCTCAAACTGTATTTTATCAAATGTATTATAAGATAACAGCCAATATAGTAGGTATATCTGCTACCTCTTGTTTAGTTACGTTCTCTCGTTTAGTTACGGTTAGAGGTTTCTTTCTTATTGAAAGTTTTTAATGTAAACCTCTATATAGGTTCTTATTATTGTTCTACTATATACATTTTGATTAACATTTTAATAGTGATACTTATCCCACAAAAATTTAAACTGTGAGATACATTTAACCGTAAGATAACAATTTAATTAGTTTTGTTTTATAAGTATAGTTTTTTTTTATAAATGAAGATATTTTTTTTATTCTTTTTTGTTTTAGCACTGTTTTCCATGACTATCATATATTTTACTAGATTTTTTTAACAAGCGCTAAAGAGGTTTTTGATCGAAACTGAGTCTGCTTTAATATATATTAAAAGAATTTAATAAATATCATTTCTCCTCTAGAATTTCAGATATTTTTATTAGTTTTCGAAAAATCAAAGTATATAATAAATGAATAACAATTATATTTAATCTTTAAGTAAATTTAATTATAGAAAAGTAACATGCTTAAAATACAGCTTAAACTATTGTAATTAATTAAAAGAGACTTATGGATTTTTTAATCTTTTAAAAATGTAATATTAAGTCTACTAAAACTTAGTATAACTTTTAAACTTTTTTTAACAGGATTAATTTATAAAATGTAAATCATTAGATAGAACGAATTGAAAAGTAATAAACAAAAGTTCATCCTAAATCTTAATTGTAAGTCTCATTAAACTTCAGAAAGTACGCTTGGACTGCAAGGTTCTCACGGATAACAAGAATATCTCCCGAATAACCAGACAAAATCGTCAGCCAATTTACTTCTCGCGTATTTTTCAGCCACTTCAGTTCTTTGCAAATGCTGCAGTTCTTACTATCGACAAGGTTTTCTTCGATCCATGTCAGTTTTTCATTTTTGAAACTTTGTAAAATTTCTAACACCGTTCGTACCTTTTCAACTCTTCTCGTCCGTTGCTTGTGCTAGTTTTGTTGCAAGGACAACGAAAAAGTATTTAGATTCGGTCAAATTGTTGGAGTAGTAAAGAGCGAGGTTTAAACAGTCAGGTAAACGCCCAAGCCGTAGCGGCCTCCCTTCGATGGGACTAACACTTGGTTTAGAATTTTCACCAGGCTGTAGCATCGCGTCCCGTGTTACAGCGGCTTGTTGCCGGATGCTCTCTTAGGCGCGTCGTTTGAGATGATTCGGATCACTTTGGACAGTTTGAGTCTGTGTTTGTTTTTGTTCGAGTATTAAATGGCGTGTAGATATTTATCGGTTGAACCAAATTGTCATCAATGTTTTCTTCCACCTCAAAGATAGTTTTGTAGTCGCAATGCAGCTCGCTCAAGCTTTCGACTTTGTACCTTGAATCGAGATCTGCTGCGGCGTTCAGGCTTTCGAGGCCGGAACTCACGAACTCGTCAAGCAGAGGTTTCTCCGTGATTTCACACAAATCCGAACCGTTTTTAATTTGTTTCGCGTCGTTAAAACACGGCAGCGTGTTATTCATTACGAAGTACTAGAAACTCGACATCTAGTTGATAGAGTTTTTTGAAGGTTTAAAAAAACTCTTTTTATGCATTGTAAATCTTTAACAGGAAAAATTTAAAATTATAGTAGTTTGTTAAAAACAGTTGGTTACAATTTTAACAAAAAAGACTCATAATAAAAAATAATTATCTATTTTAGCCCAACTCCCTTAGAAATTTTTAAAAATTAATTACATAAAGAACATTAATTGTTTAAAAAAAATTCAATAATTAGCTAAACTTATAAACATTTAAAAGCAAAACATTAAAATATATTTTCTTATAAAACTATAAGAGTATCTAAATGTAACTTTTTATTAAATCAAGTTTTAAACAAAGGCTAAAACTAGCAACAATTTTATTAAGCACACTAAAGCTTCTTTAACCAAGTTTATCTAAAGTTGTTACCAATTAAAGTGTTAAAGTATATAATGTAAGTTTCAGGTAACATATTTTCGTAATTTTAAAGTCCTTATTGTATTTTATAAATATTAACGCTTCACCAAGACTCAAAAATTACTACATAGATATACATTAATAGATAAAACGATACAAATAATATTTGAGAATTTTATTTTTTAGGTCATGTATAAAAGTGAATAACTTAGTTGAAAAATAAATACTGCATGTTTGTACAATTTTACAGAAAGAAAATACTTGTTTTAGATGTAAATAACTTAGTTTGTTAAACATTTAGAGGTTTCTGTCTGTTGTAGTAGTTATTATAAAAATAGGTTTATATAAAAAGCACCAACTAATCCATACTGTTTAGTAAAACCTGTATTTTTTATCTTATATTTATAAGTAAGTCTACAGCCAGTAAGGACAATATTTAAATACACAAAAAAACTCATAAAAAAATCAAATTGGTAATTTATTTCTTGATGAAGTTGTTGAGCATGTCGATGGGGAGGGGGAACATCATGATGCAGTTGTGACGTCACAGTTACTTTTTGATCATGCTGGATATCATGTCGATGGGGAGGGGGAATATTATGGTGGAGTTCTTCTCGGCCGAGATGCTGGTGAGCGTCTGCAGGTACCTCAGCTGCATCGAGTTCGGCGACTCGCTCATGACGTCAGCAGCCTCCTTCAGCTTCCTCGACGCGTTCATCTCGCCCTCCGCCGCTATCACCTGTTGTGACGTCATAATGAAAATTTAATTGTTTTAAAATTTTTAGTGAAAACTTGCAGCAATAAGAAATGAAATGATTAAAATTAATCAATTTAAAGTCGCTATCATATAAAAATATTAAAAAATATATATAATGTTGGCAATGTTTGTTTAAAAAGATCCGAACAAAACAAATTCGTTTTTGTTTAAAGTTGAAATATAAGATCATTATATAAAATCGTGTAAATTAATAATAAATTGTAAATTATTATTAATTATTTTTAGTTTACATTTTATATTCATAAATTATAAATTGTAAGTTTAACATTAAAATATACAACATAAAGAATTCTAAAATATTACTTAAACACCGCATAGTATTTTCAAACAAAAAAAAACCAAGTAGAATGCTTATCAAATACAAGGAGCAAACTTTATTGATCTTATATCATATAAGTTACTTGTAGGCAAACTTTCATTTTGTTAAAAACGATACCTGAGTAATTTTATAAATCAATATTTTTTCTCTAAACTAGTTTTGAGAAAGATTCATTCGATGAAGTCATAAAAACGTCAAAAAATGTTAGTTAAACTGATGTCAATAAAACTCTATAGAGGTAATTTTTACTTGAGCTTATTAAAAACCCAGCTTAAGTATAACTTCTGAATTTTAAAACACTTTAAACTTTAATACTTTAGTCTATCAACAAAGAACTTAATCCAAAAAGCATTATAACTTGTCTTCAGAAAATTTGGAAACAAGTAAATAACTTAAAAATTCATTAGTGGTGTTTATATCCAGCTATATTTCGAAACTTTAATGCGACACATACGTCTTTTTACGGCTGTCTATGATCAATCAAGTGATAAATGAAGAGTTTTTCTTGTTTAAACTGCTAGTTCTTGTCTACGTATCTTAAAATACATTAATGTAAAAAGTTAATGTTACTCATTAATCTAAATTAATAGTTTTCTGTAATGACTTTTCAGCATAGTGGAAACTTTTCGTTGTACATATTTTTTCTAAAAGTTTTAACAGTTACTTTTCCAAAACTAGTAAATTAGTGTTTAAAGTGTTATGTATGTTTTAATGAAAAAAATGGAAATCTCTACCTAGGTCAGTTATACTAGTTTAAGGTCATTGTTAATAAATATGTTGTGATTTTTTTTAAGTATAAAATGCACAGTGATCATAATTAAATTTTAAGTAAGAAAAATAGTTTTGGAACAATTTTTAATACTTTTATTTGTAAAAAGTTCTAATAATTTGCATTATTATTTACATATGATTAAAATTAGTACATTATACAAATACAGCAATTACAAATTTAAAATAAGTTTTGTTAGAATTAAGTTGTTAGAGCTGAAATATTAGGAAAACTTTTACGTACTGTAGGAAGTTTGTATACGTATAGCAATAACAAGAAACTTATCAACTCTAGAATGAAAAAGAAAACAAAAAACATCTAGTGTTTCTTGTATACAAGTTATACTAATTTTATAAATGCAACAAACTATTTTCTTAATCTCGACTTTTTTTGCAGTTTTTTTTGTATTGCTTTTGTTTGACTATGGTTACTCAGACAAAGAAATAAGATTTTTAACAAGTTTTGTATTTTTTTTAAACATGAAAACTTTTCACCAAAATAGTTAGAAGTACAAGAACAGAAATAAAAACTGGAGCTTTGATTTTTACACCTAACAAAAAAACCCTTAATATATTTTTATCCTAATAATCCCTAGTAAAAACTATATTTTGGTTATCGAGTGTATCTTCTTACCTACCAAACAACTCTGCCCGTATAATTTGAAAAGATAAATAGAGCAAAAAATATCAGTTTTAAGTTTGCCTGAAGGAAAAATAATGCCATTAAAAATTTCCGCGTCTTGTTTACACAGATGCTTTCAAACGTTGTTTGCTTGTCTGTGCTTGACACTACAGACGCTACTACACGTTTAATTTATGACGTCACAATACCTTAGCTCTTGCGTCACGAGCGGCTTCTGCTTCGGCGGCCATCGCTCTTTGAAGCTGCACTGGAAGACGAACATCTTTGCTGCAAATAATAAAACAATTATTTGAATTATGGATATCTTGAAGTAGAGTAGTTATTAAAGAAAGCTGAATCAGAGTTATTACAAAATAATAGTATTACCGAATGCTTTTATAAGTTTTGTTATACGAAACCTAGAAAATTTAGAAACAAACTTTCTGCGATTTTAATTTGATTTTTATATCTAAGCATTTACTTTATTAGGTTATTTGTAACAAAGTTCGCCACTTTTTTATTATGTTCTTTTTGTTTGTAAAAAATGTTAATTATTAGAGTTTTTTCTCAATTAAAATACTGAATAACACTTTTTATTTACAAAAGCTTATAATTTTATTAAACAAAAATATTTAAACACTAGAGAGTTTACAAAATAAATCTACTAAAGCTAATACACGCTGTGCTTAAAATATTTATAAGCTATTTCACTAAAAGGCAATGTTCACGCTAATTTTTTGCTAATAAATTATTTATTTCTCTTGTAAAGTAATTCTAAGTTTTGACTAAAGAAAATAAAGAAAAGTTTACTTCAAGAAGGAAAAGCTTTTAAACTAATTTTCAGAATAAACTTAATTATCATTGAAAAGTAGTTTTTGTTTATTTGTGAGTGTTACAAAACAACCTTCAATTTAATTAAAACTTGTTTTCTTAACAAATATTAATAGCGAATTTTATAATATCTAAAATCTATAATATTTAATTACTTATTTTAGCCATATCTTAAAAATTATTTAAAATTTAGCAAATAAAAAATGGTCTGTAGGTATTAATTAAATCTACATACGCCTGTCCCTTGTGTCCCTTTTAATTTTTGTTTAAAAGTTTAGATAGTCGGAATTTGAACTGTCCAAATTTGAATAGTCTTTCACCCAGTTTTTTTATATAACTTAAGTTATCAAAAGTCTATAAAAACAAAACATATAATCATGAAATAGATTAACTTTTATTAACTATCTCTTAGAAAACTTACATACTCAAAAAAGTTTTAATACAGAAATACAACAAATAACTTCAATTTAGAAAAATATGATAAAATTTTACCAAGTCTTCTAGTAAATTTTTCATGTTTTCAAAAGTCATAAAGTAACTAGTTTGTTCAAACTAACATTTCTACTCGTTCAACTTTGATTCCCCACGGATCTGTCGCATCATCTAGGGTCGTCTGAAATTAATTACATTGACAAGTATGCTAAAAGGATTTCTTAAAAATATATCAAAAATTAGAGTTTCTTTGACGGTAAAAATAAAATAAATAAAAGACACAAGCTTTAATAGATTAAATGATTGAAAAAAATCTAAATGCTTTAAAACTTTTAGAAGTAGTGTTAAAGATTTGTTAATGGGAAATATATCTTAAAAATTTTTTTAACAAAAAAATTACAAAAAAAAGCTTTGTTCAAAAAAAATAAGTACAAAAGGTTTAAAAAAAAGAATTTTTTAACAAGCTTAGCGTAATTTTGTTTTTCAAAGTTTAGAAAATTCTTTTAGTACTTTATATGTGTTTTTCAGGCAACAAAGTAGACTAAAATCAAAATTTTAATGCATTCGCTCATTCAACAAACATAAAACGGTTTGTTGAATTAGTACATATTAATTTCAATGCATTTTAAGCTTTTAAACCTAATTAAATTACACAAAAGTCACAAGCCAATCCTTTGTTGAGTTACAGAAAGTTTTTGGAACAACAAAAACTCAACAACAAATTTTTTTATATCATACAAAAGTAATTAAATTTTGGAACAACGAAAATTCAACAACAGAAAATTTTTAAATAACAAAACACAAATCAACCTGCATCCCGTTGCTGATGTACTCGCGGTCCGTCAACACTTCGGCCAGGGTCTTGGTCCCGAGCATGTTTCTCAGAGTGGTCTGGGCCAGCAGCCTGGTCGCCCCGTCCGCGTTTTCCACGTTGGCGATCGACATGGTTGCGTCCTGGACCCGGTAGTACACCACGGCGTCCACGGCGATCGTCACGCTGTCCTTGGTCAGGATCTTTGAAAAAAAAAGTTGCGTTTGTGCGCTTTTTTTTGTGTTTTTTTTTCTTATTATAAAGTTTTATTACTTGTTACTTGTAGCTCTACTTTTTTTAAAATTTGTAGGGTAAAAAAAAATTGTATTTCTTTGTTTTTAGTATAATACTTTTTTTCTTTCTTCAGCACATTTAGTTTTAATTTCATAACATTTTTAATTAAATCTTATTTTTATGACTGTATTCAGTTTTGATAACAAATTGAAAAGCGCTGCTAATTTTTATTTCAAATTTCTTCCAACAAAAAAATCTACACAAATATAAAAAGTTTCTTAAATAATTATTTTTTGTCTATTCTAATATAAGCAGCCTTAAAAAAAAAGTAAACTTCCTGTGGAGGAACATCAAAAGAAACTGTTCTCAAGTCGACTTTTCTGTATTCGTCTGTGCACGGCAGAATGCAAAATAATCCTGTTAGCATAAAATTTTATGCAATATTACTTTTAAATTTAGTATTTTCTGAAGGTAAATTTTGTTCTTCACACTAAAAGTTGTTTTGCTAGTCGAAAAAAAGTTGATTAGATGAATATATTTTAAACTTTTCAATGCTCTATGTATTTTGTTTGAAAGTTTTATTTGAAAACAGAAAGACAATGTTTAGTTTTAATAAGTTCAAGTACTAATTTTAAAGTTATGTATTGTTTATATCAAGTTCAGTTTTTGTGATGGTTTTTTATTATAATATACAAGTTTTACCGTAATAAAATTTTAAAGAAAATATGATTTTATGATTACATTAGTTTCTTAAAGATTTGAAAAAAGTAAAATAAAAATAAAAAGTGTCAAAAATTATTTAGAAAAAAAGTAGAATTTTAATTGGTGGTCTTTTAAATTTTAATTCATTAGTTTTTACCAATAGTTTGTATAAAGTTTCATAAATAATTTTTTGATATTTTATAATTGAAAACTATTTGTTAAATAGCATTTCTAGCTTATAATGACATTTATAAGCCATATTTATTACTTTAACACTTACGTATAAAATTTATATTTAGTAAAATATATTTACTGTTTTAACTTACTTACTTAAACTTTGTTTGATCTATTTTTAAATTTTCTACATTAAATAGATAAGTTTTTTAGTCCAACTAAGAAGTATGAAATACTCAATAAATAAGCTTAGTATTTTGTTGTTAAATTAAAATTATTATATTCAAAACAAACCAGGTCCTTTTGCCCCGCCACTTTGCAATCTTCCGAGTCTAAAAAGAACAGCTCTTTCGTATTCTGTTATCACCTATTATTTGCGTGTTATAATAAGAAAATAAGTAAAATGAAGAAAAAAATTAAACGAGCAGTTAAACACTTAAAATTAATTGTGTAACACCAAGTTTTCAAAATTTTATATGCTTAAAATAAAACTATTTTGAACTTTTATTTTTTTACTTATGTATAACTATTGCGTTTAAAATAACAAAAGGTATTATTTTTCAAATTCTGCTTTAACTTGTTTCAAAAGTCATACACAATCTTTACTTGAAACAACAAATATCCAAATAAAGGTTTAAAATTTGTCCCAAAATAAAATTACTTTGATGACAAAGAAGCAACCGCCGAGGGGAAAAAGTATAACTGCGAAGAATATGGAGCAGCACAGCAGGGTGTAGCCCAAACAACCGTAGTCAGTTTTTTCACCACCTGAAAAAAAAATATATTTATTTGAAAGTTTGAATTTATTTTTTTATTTAATAGTCCTGGAAAAGACATTAAACTGTATCCGTGGTGAATGACTCGATGGGACACGTTAAAAATCCAACCGCGATCAAAATCCACCCAGTCAAGTTCGAGAGCCGCTAAACGATCGAAGGTAAGGGTTAGGGGTAAAAGTGATAGTGAAAAATAAATAATAAATAAATAGAAAAAATTCAAAACAATTTTAAAAATAATAATAAATAAAGAAAATATAATAAAAACTCGGGTGGATTTTGAATGCGGGTAGATTTTGATCGGTTGGATTTTGAAAGTATACCATCCATGGTGTATGACTCGATAAGCAAACGGTTTTTAGGTACACCAGGTCCTAGGACCGATTATTTCGATCGCTCCTAGTTCATAGGATCGATTTTATGGTAGTTCAACATACAAAAAGCTTAACTTATTAAATAATTTTATTTTAGCATTATCATTCAAAATTTAACTTGTAAATTTATTATAAACATGTAATGAAAAAATATTTGCTTATTATTTATTCATTTCAAAACATTTACTTATAAACTTATGTAGACTTTTTCATACTTAAAAACTTGAGTTAATGGTAAAACTATTAAATAAGTTTTTCAACAAAAGTTTCATTTAAAAAGCTAATAAAAGTTTAAAGCTATACTTTATTTTACCGAGTTTTAGTTTCTATCTTTATACAACATTATGAAATTTTTAATAAGATGATATTTAAACTCAAATAACAGATTTATAAGAAAAATTTGTTGGTAATTATAAAATTTTCCACACTTGACAATAGTATACATTCAAAAAAATATTTTTTTAACTTGATAAATAGATAAAAAAGAATAACGTTTACAATTTTAAGATATTAAACTTTCACTTTATTTAAAACAATCATTAAAGTGAATTGTTATCAATTCTATTTTATTTGAATTGACTGTGAAGTTTAGTACCTGATACAATATATCAAAACCGAAATAGACTCGGAAAAACATAATAGAAACTTTCAATATTGCAAATAATTGATTTTTGAAATGTATAAATATCATTTTAGAAACTGTATATAAAAAGATACATTTGTTTTTCTTACCAGGGGTAGCTCTAGATACTTGATTTTTGGAATCATTAGTAAATGTTTTTAAATTATAAATAATCAGTCAAAACTTCATCTTTTAAAAAGCAATTGCAGTTTAGTCTCTACTTAGATTAGTACCTTACTTAAACAAAAAATACTACTCTGCTAATTAAATTAATCGCTTAGAGCTATCACTGGATCAAATCAACAACAAAACTGACTCAGATCAATGTGAGGGTTCTGTTGTCGAGCGGAGGGCTGCCTGATCAAACTCCCCTCCCCCATTTCCGATGGTTGCTTTTCTGGTGTTTTTCGTTTTATGCTGCTGAAAGACGTTTCAGAGTTTTGCTTGCTCAACAGTTTGTTGTTGCTCATTAACTATTAAGCTGCACACAGTTTATGTTTATTTCTTTCAATGAAAAAACAGCTTTGAGTTTAAACACATACTTTTAAATTTAAATGTAAGCGCTTAATCATAATAAAAAATACATTTAGGAGATTAAATACCTCAAGTTAAAAAAACTATTTTAATGTATTTTTAATAACTTAAGATTATGATAACAAGTAAGTTATATACTTTTTTATTAGAAAAAAGCTACTGGTATGTACTTTAATTTAAATTTTTTGACCAAAAAAATATTGTTTTAAAACTTTATATATATAAAGTTATAAATTAAACTTAACTTTAAGTTTTAAAGTGTTATAAAATGCAATTTTAGTTTCTCTTTAACATTAACTGTAATTAATCAACAGATTCTGAAAGTAAAATTAAAAAATTTCAGGAAACCAAATAAGGTTTTGCTTATTTAATACTTAATCTTAAGTAAACAAAGTAAAGCGAAAACCTTGAATTAAATTTTATGACTATGGTTACCTTAAAAAAAGTATCACAGTTTTTTTTTTCTCTTTTATTATGATATTCAGTTCTAGCTTACTTTAATTCAAACACTGTTCTAAAAATAAACCTTAACAAAAAAATCAACTAAAGGTGTGAAAATTCATAGAAAACTGGCCGAAATATTTTTCATAAATGTAAACAAAAACAACCGTTTCTGGGTATGGCTGTTTACGCATTGTTATCTTCGAGTTAATAATTAATAAACAATGATGCTGCAAACGAAATAAAACGCTTTAAACATTTCAAGAAACAGTAAAACTATTTAACAGTTTTGTTTTTGGGTTTAAAGAATTCAACAGTTGTTTTATATTATTCGGTTAAAAAGCATAGAAGGTTCGCTTAAACAATGTAAAACAATGAAAATACGCATTTAAGCGTTGAACTAGCTGTAAGGAAACTGAAATATACTTCTTTTTCTATGTAATATTTGTTTATCTCTGCAGATCGTGTAAATAACTTTGACAATTGTCAGTTACAAAAAAATATTATAGTATCTGCTTTTTCTAACGAAGTAAAGCTTCTTAAATTGAACTATTTTCACAAAAAAAAACAATGAACTTCAATCCGATAAAAAAATGGCTTATGCATTTAAAATATTTACATGTTTCAAATCAATAAAATAAATAAGTTTACTTATAGCTATGATAATGTGGTATCTTTATTAATAATTATTTGTACTGTAAAATTTTCTCTTTCAAACAAATAAAAATACCATATTACAACCATAAGCAGCTATTCAATTTACAGTCCTATTGTTTTGCACTCAAGTACAACTTTTTTAAAGTAGTTTTCGTTGTATTAACCGTTTGAACCTACAGCGACGTCTTGAGGAAAGAAAATAACAAAAAACTTATCATTTAGTTTTTATTTGTATAACTTTGATAATTATGCAGTTTTAAATAATTTTTAAATAGTATTTTAATCGTTGTTCTATTGTATTTAAAAATATTTCTGTATTTTAAGTATGTAGAAATAAAAAAGAAACAATTATTATAATTATTATTATTATGTTACTATGTTCAATTATTGTAAGTGTACTTTTTATCAAATTTAAGTAAGTTTTTCAAGTACTAAGCCTAATTTATTGTACTGATGTTACTAAAAACTAAAATAATAACAACTTTTAATTTTACAAGATACTATTTTTGATACAAAATTTTAAGTTTAGCACTATGTTATTTACAAAACTAAAAAATTACTTAACACTTGATTATTACTTTAGTTTTATTATTTTAACTGTTTATACACTACTAATCAACGTTTTTATTATTAACATTAAAAGTTATTAGTTATAATCCTGATTAGAAAGCTATCTTAAATGTTTATTTAAACGCAAGTCTTTATGTATACTTTAAAAAGTGTGAAATGTAAACCAGTATTATTTTTATAGTTTTACAGGAATTTATTTATCATTCAATTCTATAACTACCTGAAGTAGTTTAGCTTGTAATATAAACAAGTACTTAAAATTATGAAAATTAAGCTTTATGCAGAGGAAAACTAACACCCCGAACCTCCATTGCATATATCGTTACCTTCAGAATTTTAAAATAACATTATAGTTTGTTGAACGCAAAAAAAATGACGCTTAAAATATTTGATCTGAGGATCTGGTGTCATAAGAACCATTCGGCTATCGAGTCGCACACCTCTTGGATACAGTTTAAAGTCTTGACCAGGACTAGGTGTGTATCAGAAAATTATTATAAAAAGTGCTGCTATTACTATACTTACCACTAAACATAACTCCCTTGACCTCTAATGACTTATTTATGCTTTTTTTTATGTTCAAAGTTGTTTAGTACAAATAACCGATCGTTGGCAAACGTAACGTTAGTCAATTAAGACAAGCATGACTTTAATAGCTTAAACATCGGTATTAGATTTTACTCTAAACATTGATTAGAGTAAAAAGCTTTTGATGACGCAACATATCGTGCTATATCGTGAATCTAGTACTATATAAATGCAAAAAACTAATTAGGAACTTAAAAAGAGAATAAATAAATTTGAACATTTTTAGTTTTTTTTTTCTTGCTTTAAACAAGTTCTGTAAGAGTTTAGTGTTTCGTTTTGTATATAAACCCTACGGATATGGCTCGTATTGTCAACCACCTATGCTGGCAAGCATACATGCTGTGAAGTATAGCTTTTTTGTTTGCTTTGATGTAATTTTCATGCTTATTCACAACAAATCTACAACTTTTGAAACTACGCTGCAGATCATTATCATTATTGTTAGTTAACTTAATTCTATCTTTTATTATGTTGTATTGTTACAAACAACGTACTGTAATGTTATTCAATTGAAAAAACAAACATATTCAGAATTATAAATACTTTATTGACTAAACCAGAGATGTCAAAAAGCGGCACTTAAGCATGTTTTTACTATATGTAGTATGCGGCCCGTGAAAGGTGAAACTGTCGCTCTAAAAAGCTTAATTGCGGCCCAAATTTAAATTTATGATACTTGCACTAGATATTCTTGTATATGAAAATAGGAGTATAAATGGTCTAAGGCAGTGCTTCTGAACCTTTTTCTAGTGGCGGAACCCTTTTCCAAAGAACAACTTTTCCGCGTAACCCCTAATTTTAATTTTACATAAAATGTTTAATTAGATAAATGTTCTTTTTTAAATTTCGAAAGGCTTCGCGAAACCCCTGAGAGGCATCGCGGAACCCCATTTCAGAAGCACTGGTCTAAGGTACAATTTAAATGAGATTGGCAACTTGCACTAAATATCTTAGCGGCTGGAATTTTTGAAACTTGCTCTACGTACTATTGGGTTTAAAACGAAGTGTAAAAAAGTTTAAAAGTATAGTTGACGAGATATATAAGAAAATAAGACAGCGTTGCAAGTAAAACTTTGCGTCCAGTGAAGATTTTAATTTTTGAAATTTGCCCCGTTGCTAATTATTATGAATTTAAAAATAATAGTTTAGATAGTTAATAAAAGTACAATATATAGATTTTAAAACAACATCAATCATTATATAAATTAGATCAAACTGTATCAGCAGTCTTTGATTTTTGTATTTTTTGTATCAGCTGCTTACAACTTTACAGTTTTTGAAAGTACTGCTGATTGGGTTTTATAAAAAATATACTTTAAAGAACAAATTTATTTAATTACATAAAAATACCAAGTTAGTATTTTTTTATGAAATTAGTTTAAGGTTTCCAGTGATTAGAGTGTATTTTAAAACCTAAATCCTTTAGGTTTAGTTTAGTAGTTTTCTGATAATATTGTTTATAAACCTTCCTTAAGCGATGTGTTTTGTTTGAAAGAATTTTTAGGCAAGCTAAAAGTATTAAAACTTTGTGTTTTTTATAAAAAGTTTGTCTTGTTATCACTTTTATAAACTATAGTTTTTAATAAGTTTCATGTTTAAGTTTAATAAAAAACTGAATACAAAACTTAACTGATGCTATTTTAGGTTTTGTTTAAATGTAATGTTAGAATAAATATTAAAACTTAAGAACTGCTTTATATTTATGTAAAAATAAAATAAATAATTAAACTTTTTTATTTTAAATCAAAAATTTAATATTTTTTCGTAGCTTCTTGTAGTAATTATGTATTCAATTTTTTAAATTTTATTAACAATACAATGTTTCAATCGCTTGAACCTAATCAAACTAGATCATCAGTTGAATAAAATCTATGAGAAGTTTTTACCAACACATGCGAGAGGCATTAGGCTAAATTTGAAACAAAAAACTAAAACAAAAATCCAAAAAAAAACTTATATTTTATATTTTACTAAGAACTTTAGTGTCTCATCTTGGTTCATTTAAGCAATGGTGCACTTTTCTTTTCATGACCTTTAAAACAAATCACCTGTTCGCTCATTTCCTTTTTTTTTTTGCTCGACGCACAGCAAAGATTCCTCCTCACGTTGGACAAAACGTGATCCGAGATCAGCTTCACGAATACGTGAATAAAATGTTCGATTACTGTTTCAACCCCGAGAAACTGTTGAAGGAAACCAAAAGCTTTTCCCGACCTTTGTACTGCGGTTTGATGGCGGTGGATGTTTGTTTACTGTGGAAACTGACTGTGTAACAGCATCGCTGTTCTTTCTTCCTTTTCTCTCAAAAAATGCTTAAATTGAGTAAAATGCGAGTTTCTAGCCAGTCTAGTTTTACCTTTGTACTGATAGTATATCGTTTGAAAAGATTGTGTCGCCTCGTACTTCTTGTACGAAGGCGACTGTTTTTTTATGTTAACTTGTGAATTGGAATAGCTTATTTGTATATTTTGTTATCATGTATCGCAGTTTATATTCATTTTAATACAGTTTGTGTTTCTAGACTCGATTTCTTATATACAATTAGTTAAGCATTCTAACAATCTAACTATTTAATTAAACTAAGCTTAAAAGATAGTCTAAGTTTAGTTCGCAATTCATTAAGTCGACTTAGCTAAATAACTTAGCTAAGTCATATCTAAACATTTAAATAACATCACCGATAAATACTTATAACGCGCACGGAGTCAGATAATAACCAGCATCGCGCGTATAAGTAACATTATAAGTAAATCGGGATAGTTAAAACTGACTAGTTTTCTGTCTGCGTGCCTGTTGATTATATTGATAGTTAATGTTGATAATATGAGATTATATTGATAGTTTTAAAATAAGTTTATGATTACTAAATGTGTAAAACACGGAAAAGTTTGAAAATTGTTAAGATAAATTCTATTTAGATGGCATGTAGTTAACCTTTTAATTTATCATCATATGTTTTCTAAAAAACGAAGTTTCTAAATCTAAAAAAGTATAATGATTAAGATTTTACAATAAATTAAACTTTCTGTTTGTTATTAGGCCTGGATTAGTTGGACACCTGATTTGACAAAATTTAATTCCTAGTTGATTAAATATTTTAAACATCCACGTCAGACTACTCTTTGTTCTTATGAACTTAAAGTTAACTTTTGTAGATTGATTATATAAACAGTTTGTACTACTTGTGTAAACATATTACTATTAGTGATATTAAAATGATTAAAGTAACATCCAAACTATTTGTTAGTTTAATAACAATTACTAAAATGATATACACACTAAACTAGAAAGGTTCATAAAAATTCTTATTTTAAATATTTCTTAAAACTTTACTAAAATACTTGTAATAAATACTTTTTTACTATTGATAAACTATTATAAATTATTATGAACTATTATAGATAAGTATGTCTTTTTCTATCTTTTTTTTTGCCCTTGGCTTATACTTATATCAGACATTTTTTTAAATATCTCGTTTACTAGTCTTTCAGCGGTCATTTGGAGAAATCTTTACCATAATAACTAAGATGTGCTTGGTCCTTTAAAATTACTTTAATAAAAAATATAGTGAATATAGAAAAAGGAGTACATCGATTCACACAACATATTTTAGATTCTTTTTTTTATTTAGTGTTTTTTTTATGCAAGTTATTCAGATTGTGTTATTTTGTGTTTATTAATCTTAAATTGCAGTTTAAATCCAGTGATCGAGATTATGTTAAATAGTTAGAACAGTCTGAGTCTGAACCTTATGTATAAAACAAAATTAAAGTTTTAAATCTATAGCTTTTAACAAGAAATCTATTGAAATTCGAACCTAGATATTCTGAGGTTTGAAATGAAGAGCAATAAAAAAGGTCATAGGTAGAGTTTACGGGAAGTTGAACGTAGAAACTTACACAAGATAACTTCAGGGCTGTTATGAAGATTAAGAACTAAAGCTGCGACCCACGTATATTTTTATGTCCGAAACTTGGTCCGCGACCACCAAATGCCTGTCGACCTCAGAACTTAAGGTATACCTTTTTCTTTTTTTAAACCTTTAAATTATCATTTTTAATAGAGAATACTTACGTACTGAATTTAGTTACTTTTAATCTTAGTAAGCTATGTTAATATTTTCAATTTTATCAAAACAAACTTTAACTTAATAACATAGTAGTGTTCTAAACTTCGAACTTTAAACTTAATAGTACAAAAGGTAATTTCTATATTATAGGTCATGTCATAACTAGGCTCAAAACATTAGTTTTTAAATATTCCTGAATTTATTTCGTTAAATTGTAAATTTTATTACAATTGGTTTATTTTATTAATTAGTTTTAGACATGACTAATTTATATTTAAACTAGCAAAAATTTTCGTGTAAATTTGTCTAACCTAAAGCTGTATATACAATAGATAATAATAAAAATTGTTGAACATTGTTTAAAGCCAAATACTGAACCTGATGTTGCATATCTCCCCATTTTTTACTATAATTTTAAAATCCAACTTTACGTAAAATGTATCTTTAATCACAAACATTACAAAGAAAGCTTTAATATTTTTATTGATCACGTTATGAGGCTTTAAACTTTATAAGTACAAACAGCACAGCCCGTTGGAGAATCAAAACAACTTTTTTCTAGTCAAATAATTTATTCTATCAACGCATTTTGTCCGACAACTAACTATAATGAACTTCATGACGTCTATTGTTGTAAAGTCTATTATAAATATTTATACACAACAACTAATGATATACGTAAGCAAAAGTCATTCCAAAGTGTTATTCTAATTAAACTATAGTTACAAATAAAACTTACAAAAATTTTTAAAGCTAGTTGAGAATCAAAACAACTTTTTTCTAGTCAAATAATTTATTCTATCAACGCATTTTGTCCGACAACTAAATATAATTAACTTCATGACGTCTATTGTTGTAAAGTCTATTATAAATATTTATACACAACAACTAATGATATAAGTAAGCAAAAGTCATTCCAAAGTGTAATTCTAATTAAACTATAGTTACAAATAAAACTTACAAAAATTTTTAAAGCTAGTTGAGAATCAAAACAACTTTTTACTAGTCAAATAATTTATTCTATCAACGCATTTTGTCTGACAACTAAATATAATGACTTCATGACGTCTATTGTTGTAAAAACTTTTATTCTCAACTACTTATGAAATAAATAAGTAATAGTTGTTCCAAAGTGTTATTTTAGTTAAGCTATCGTTACAAATAAAACTTACAAACGTTGTTTAAAGTTATTAAACAAAATTTAAAGTAAACTGTATAGTAATTTATATTATACTTTTTTGTTAATAAAGTTTTTTTGTAAAGTTTTCTTTTGTTTTCTAACCAGTATATTTTTAATTGCATGCAAAATGTTATTCAAAGTATAATTCTTCATTAACATTAAACTTGATGTGAATACTGTATTTTGTAAACGTAAAACTATTAAGCCAGTTGTAAAGAAGCCGTGTGAACAACAAAAGTAGGCTTATTTAACATTACATAACAAAACATTTTTTTGACATTTAATTTATTTTTGAATCAATTTGATAAAAAAAAAACTACATGAAGCAGTTTAGGTTTCGTGCTCTATTAAGAATTTTTGAACAATTTTTCTTAAATCTTCTATAAGTACGCACAAAACAGTTTCTCTTTTTCTTTGTTAGCACTTCGGAAGCTGTCAAAGTTGAATCAATCTCAACAGCTTCATTGATGGTTTCAGCGTTTTTGATAACTTCAAGATCTGAATTAATGCTTTCAGTGCAGATATCTGAAGGAACTTCTGCTTTTTTATCAGCTGGGTTATTTTTGATGTTTTCAGCATCTGAAATGATCGCTTCAGAGCCGATATCTGACAAAATTACTTCTGTTTCATCTGCTGGGTTGTTTTTGATGTTTTCAGCATCTGAATTGGTCGCTTCGGAGCCGATATCTGACATAAGTGCTTCTGCTTCATCTGCTGGGTTGTTTTTGATGGTTTCAGCATCTGAATTGGTCGCTTCAAAGCCAATATCAGACAAAAGTACTGCTGTTTCATCTACTGGGTTGTTATTGATGTTTTCAGCATCTGAATTGGTCGCTTCGAAGCCAATATCAGACAAAAGTACTGCTGTCTTATCTGCTGGGTTGTTTTTGATGTTTTCAGCATCTGAATTGGTCGCTTCGTAGCCGATATCTGACAAAAGCACTTCTGTTTTATCTGCTGGGTTGTTTTTGATGTTTTCAGCATCTGAATTGATCGCTTCAGAGCCGATATATGACAAAAGTACTTCTGTTTCATCTGCTGGGTTGTTTTTGATGTTTTCAGCATCTGAATTGGTCGCTTCGGAGCCGACATCTGACATAAGTGCTTCTGCTTCATCTGCTGGGTTGTTTTTGATGGTTTCAGCATCTGAATTGGTCGCTTCGAAGCCAATATCAGACAAAAGTACTGCTGTCTTATCTGCTGGGTTGTTTTTGATGTTTTCAGCATCTGAATTGGTCGCTTCGGAGCCGATATCTGACAAAAGCACTTCTGTTTTATCTGCTGGGTAGTTTTTGATGTTTTCAGCATCTGAATTGATCGCTTCAGAGCCGATATATGACAAAAGTACTTCTGTTTCATCTGCTGGGTTGTTTTTGATGTTTTCAGCATCTGAATTGGTCGCTTCGGAGCCGACATCTGACATAAGTGCTTCTGCTTCATCTGCTGGGTTGTTTTTGATGGTTTCAGCATCTGAATTGGTCGCTTCGAAGCCAATATCAGACAAAAGTACTGCTGTCTTATCTGCTGGGTTGTTTTTGATGTTTTCAGCATCTGAATTGGTCGCTTCGGAGCCGATATCTGACAAAAGCACTTCTGTTTTATCTGCTGGGTAGTTTTTGATGTTTTCAGCATCTGAATTGATCGCTTCAGAGCCGATATATGACAAAAGTACTTCTGTTTCATCTGCTGGGTTGTTTTTGATGTTTTCAGCATCTGAATTGGTCGCTTCGGAGCCGATATCTGACATAAGTGCTTCTGCTTCATCTGCTGGGTTGTTTTTGATGGTTTCAGCATCTGTATTGGTCGCTTCGAAGCCAATATCAGACAAAAGTACTGCTGTCTTATCTGCTGGGTTGTTTTTGATGTTTTCAGAATCTGAATTGGTCGCTTCGGAGCCGATATCTGACAAAAGCACTTCTGTTTTATCTGCTGGGTAGTTTTTGATGTTTTCAGCATCTGAATTGATCGCTTCAGTGCCGATATCTGACAAAGGAACTGCTGCTTCATCTGCTGGGTTGTTTTTGATATTTTCAGCATCTGAATTGGTCGCTTCAGTGCCGATATCTGACAAAGGAACTGCTGCTTCATCTGCTGGGTTGTTTTTGATGTTTTCAGCATCTGAATTGATTGCTTCAGTGCCGATATCTGACAAAGGAACTGCTGCTTCATCTGCTGGGTTGTTTTTGATGTTTTCAGCATCTGAATTGATCGCTTCGTAGCCGATATCTGACGATAGTACTGCTGTCTTATCTGCTGGGTTGTTTTTGATGTTTTCAGCATCTGAATTGGTCGCTTCGTAGCCGATATCTGACAATAGTACTGCTGTTTCATCTGCTGGGTTGTTTTTGATGTTTTCAGCATCTGAATTGGTCGCTTCGGAGCCGATATGTGACAAAAGTACTGCTGTTTCATCTGCTGGGTTGTTTTTGATGTTTTCAGCATCTGAATTGGTCGCTTCGAAGCCGACATCTGACAAAAGTACTGCTGTCTTATCTGCTGGGTTGTTTTTGATGTTTTCAGCATCTGAATTGGTCGCTTCGGAGCCGACATCTGACAAAAGTACTGCTGTTTCATCTGTTGGGTTGTTTTTGATGATTTCAGCATCTGAATTGGTCGCTTCGAAGCCGATATTTGACAAAAGTACTGCTGTCTTATCTGCTGGGTTGTTTTTGATGTTTTCAGCATCTGAATTGGTCGCTTCGAAGCCAATATCAGACAAAAGTACTGCTGTCTTATCTACTGGGTTGTTTTTGATGGTTTCAGCATCTGAATTGGTCGCTTCGGAGCCGACATCTGACAAAAGTACTGCTGTTTCATCTGTTGGGTTGTTTTTGATGATTTCAGCATCTGAATTGGTCGCTTCGAAGCCGATATTTGACAAAAGTACTGCTGTCTTATCTGCTGGGTTGTTTTTGATGTTTTCAGCATCTGAATTGGTCGCTTTGGAGCCGATATCTGACGAAAGTACTGCTGTCTTATCTACTGGGCTGTTTTTGATGTTTTCAGCATCTGAATTGATCGCTTCAGTGCCGATATCTGACAAAGGAACTGCTGTCTTATCTGCTGGGTTGTTTTTGATGTTTTCAGCATCTGAATTGGTCACTTCGGAGCCGATATCAGACAAAAGTACTGCTGTCTTATCTGCTGGGTTGTTTTTGATGTTTTCAGCATCTGAATTGGTCGCTTCGGAGCCGATATGTGACAAAAGTACTTCTGTTTCATCTGCTAGGTTGTTTTTGATGTTTTCAGCATCTAAATTGGTCGCTTCGGAGCCGATATCTGACAAAAGTACTGCTGTTTCATCTACTGGGTAGTTTTTGATGTTTTCAGCATCTAAATTGGTCGCTTCGGAGCCGATATCTGACAAAAGTACTGCTGTTTCATCTGTTGGGTTGTTTTTGATGATTTCAGCATCTGAATTGGTCGCTTCGAAGCCGATATTTGACAAAAGTACTGCTGTCTCATCTGCTGGGTTGTTTTTGATGTTTTCAGCATCTGAATTGGTCGCTTCGTAGCCGATATCTGACGAAAGTACTGCTGTTTCATCTGCTGGGCTGCTTTTGATGTTTTCAGCATCTGAATTGATCGCTTCAGTGCCAATATCTGACAATACTGCATCTTTATCGTCAGTTTGAGTGATTTGGATGTCATCAACCTCAGAAATTTCCTCAATTCTTTCCATAGGTAGCAAATGTCTTGTACCGAGCGGAACATAATAAGATTTGCCATCGAAATAAAACGACACAGAGTGTTCAATTTGTTCCCAATGGACTTCTGTTTCTTCGACTTTTTGTCTGAAGCTCATCATCTCGTCTTCAACTTCATCTAAAGAACTGAAAAGTTCTGCCTCACATTCTCTGTAAGTTTTTTATTATACTTTTAAAACTAAAACCATTTATTTTTTTATATAAACTTAAAGTATATCCTTTTTCATATAAAATATTTTTTTTTGATACGCATACTTCAACGGGTCATAAAGTAAACTATTGAAAACTTGATCAACTAATATGGAAGTTTTTAAAAGAAAGCAAAAATATTATCTAAGTATTAGCAGTGACTATTGAAGTTCTCAACTGCGTAAATTTAATGTAAAAAAGATAGTTCAATATGTTTACAAAATATGTAAAATTCAAATTACAGTCTACCTTGATAATAAATGTGATCAAAACTCTTTAATTTATACAGTTATTTTGTAAACTTTCTTTGTTTTGTTCTGTTAGACTATTAATTTTTAATTTTAAAGATAAAGTTAGTCTTTTGTTTTCAAGGTTAAAATATTTACAAATAAGTAAATGAGGTAGTAGGAGAAAGTTTTACAGTCACTTTTAACTTAATCCAAACTTGTTTAAAAAATATTTCTTTAATAAAAAAGGTTTAATAATGTAAATAGTGTTCCGTCTTTACGTAACTATTACATATAACACAAGAAATAAAACAATTTCTAACAGTGAATAACCCTAACAGATGGTAACACAAATTTATATTAGTTTCATTTTGCGTTGATGAAAAAAACTTAGAAAATTCTAAATAATTAGAAAAAAACTACATTTTTTTGTGCTTAACTAAACAATAATCATGAGTAACTTACTCTGCCCAAGAAAATGATTTTTGAAAAGTTTCTTTTTCGTAGCAAGTCATTATAAGAAATTGCCAATTGACTCAGAATATCTATTGCTGTCACTAAATGATCTAGTAGTTTTAAAAGTTTTTTTTTTCAATCGATTAGTTTAATTTTGAAACGTCATCAAAATATTTCTTAGCGACCACCAACTTTATTAGTTGATTTTTGTAGACTTTTTTCTGAAATTCGACAAAAAAAGAATAAATCTCGATAACTTAACTCGAGAGCTTAACACAAGGGTCGGCAAACTAGATATAAGCATATTTTCGAAAAAAAAAAGGTAAAAACTTACAACTAGGCTCTGATTATAATAATTCTAATGCTTTATTGTTGATTATTGTATCCTTTTTTTATCTTTTTGTATCTATTTTGGTTAAAATATTATTTTTATACTGATTACCACAATTGTTGAAAAAACTGCGGCTCGAGAAAAAAATTTCCATACAGTTTGACTCGCAAAAAAAATTGTTCTAAGAAAATTAGTCAGTAACTAATAAAATGGTGCCGACCCCTGGTTTTTAGTGTGCATTAATTTTTTGTTATTTATCCTTGTCTCTATAGTAAAAGTATAAAGTGAAATCTCTAAAGTACTGTTGATTTAGATGTTAATGTTTACTAATTTTCGCCTTTTTTAAATCTGAAAAGCTTTTATCTAAATTTATTTTGAAAAATGTTTATAAATTTTACTTTAAAAACAAAGTAGATTCATCATAGTTAGTATTATGTAGTTTGAAAGTTTTTTTGATAAGCCACAATGAAACTTATTCTCTCTTACGAGTTTTTTAACTTTTTGTTTAAATAGAATCAAACACGTTTTAAGTCTTACAAAAAAAATTAAAATTTAAGGTTAACAAATATAAGTTTGTTTTTTTTAGACGTTATTAACTTCAATATTTTTAATTATAAAAATATAAATGTAAAAATATTACGTTTTATTTCTGATCGAAAATGAGTATCAAAAAGAATTATAATGTTTTAAAAGGTGATATAAAGTTTAGTAGCAATTGATCAAATAAAGTTTAAAGTTTTGAAATAAACTTTCATCATCAAATATTTATAAGATTCAGTTGAGTAATTAAACTAACGTTCAATTGCATTATAACTTTAAGTTAAATATTCAAAGACGTAGGTAAATGATATGTATCAGTATAAAGTTATTTTTTATATAAATATAATCAAAACGGCGGATGTGTTTTAGTTATAAAATTAATCAATCAATAATTAATTTTTAGAATATATATGAAAAAATGAAAAGTAAATAAAAGTGTTTGAAGTTAATTAAAATGTATGACAAAGTTCATCAATTAATTAAAGCAGTTAAAACACTTTAATTTTTTTGTTAAATCTAAAATTTAATTTATAACTTTTTAATTTTTTTAGTTACAGAAAAATTCAACTTAAATAGTCCCAAAGACATAAACGCCTGTTTTAACAAGCCTACAACTATTATAGTTAAATAGGTAAGTCTTTTATTAACTAGAATCATTAAATGAACTTCTGTTGATTAAGTATTAGTATAATAAAAAAAAATCGTATCAAAAAGTTAACAAAAACTAAACTTTGTTTCAATAACTACACAACTAGTGCTTTGTTATACTTTATAACATAAGAAAGCACTAGTTTGGTTTAAATAGTGCTTTTGCATTGATTGCTACAACTAATTAAGATAAATGAGGCTCTAGGAAGACTTTTTTCTATACAGTACGGCAAGCGAGTAACTTTCTATATTAAACTTTGCACTTTATTTATAAAAGATGCCGACTTCTAAAATAACTTATTCAAAATTAAGCAAAAATTGTATAAAACCAAAGTTTTAGACGTAAGAGAAGAACTTGAAAAAACTAAACTGTTGATTTACTTTAAATTATACGTTTAAGATTTAAATAAAATTACAAGAATATTTTATTATCTTAATCAAGTTAGCATAAAGTTCGATCATACTAATTTGATCATTACACCATAAGCTTTCCGCAGACTGAAACCCGGGTTTTGTTTTTATTGAAACTCATCAGTCAGCCGAAACCAAAAAACCTGCAGTAATTAATCTACAAATGGTTTATTATATTTTATCACGGCAAAAGACAAAGCTTACGTCACTGATCAATACCAGCAACTGTTTTTATATAAGTTTTTTAAAAGTATTTATATTTCTAGATTTTATTGTTGATAATGACTTTTTTGTTAGGAAAATATTATTAAACGAAAAATCTGATAAATTTTTAGCATCCGTTTGTTGTCATAATAAACTTCATTTTTTCTTTTGTATGTAAACACAACAATTTATAAGGACCACATATAATTTCACAAAAACAGTTTTTATACGTGACATAGAACTACATTTAATTTAAAGTTTTTATACATAACACTTTAAAACGCTTTCAAAAATGTTTAACCACTAAAGTTTGATAGAACTGTTAATTTTGTCAATCGCTAAAAATAAAATGTTTATTTTAGTTGTTATTTTCAATAAAAAAAAAATTAAAGCTAAGCTATTCTCAAAAAAAAAAATAAGTTAGAAGAAAACTCTGAAGCAAACACAAAATAGTTCTGAAAAGTCCGATGCATATAGATAAGCTTTGTGGCTGTTTATCCTGCATTAAAAAAAGTCTGTATTCGGAAAAGCTTGTTTTATTATAATAAAGTTTTGTCAAGAAAATAAAAAATCGGTACTCGATAAAATTAGAAGTAAAGATAAGGTTTATAAAACGTAATTAGAGATTTTTTAAATAATTTTGCTCGATAGAGCCCGCTAGTCGATACACTGTTGTCTGCAAAATTAAGGCGATTCTTATTGGCTTAAATTTGATTTGTGTTTATTTTGAGTGACAACTAATACAACTTTTGTTTTATTTTACGTTTAATGTGTTTAAGTAAGCTGGGCTAGGAATAGCGGTTTAGACTTAAAATTTTAGGTAAAATGGGTTAAGAATAGGTGTTTAGATGTTTTTAATGTACTGCTGTATTTTAATCTTATCTTTTTTGCATGATTTTATAAATGAAGAAATTTCCCAAACCGTACTACTGCAGCTGTCCTGTCGACAAATATATAATTAATTTTTGTCTGAATTTTTGTTAAGCCAATGCAATGCAAAACAGATAACTATATCAGTTACAGTTTTTATAGGTGTGAAGAATAACAAGTTTAAGTACTACGGGAAATATGAACTTGTTTCTTGTAAAAATTTGTTATTATAAGTGCACAAATAAACGTTGTAGGTATAATAGTTTTAACTCTCGCTAACTGAAATTTCGTTGTTATTCAGTCATAAAATTGTTATTTTTCTTTTTATTGCTTAATAAAATGCATTAAAGACATCTATTTTTAATTTACATGCATAACCAGACTTTAGAAATAAATAATAAAAACAAATGATGTAAATATTGGCCCACTCTTATTTATTATTTACATAAATGATTTAGCTTCGAAAGTTGATGTTAGCAGTAAGATTAACTTTTTTGCATATGACACAAGCATTTTCAGCCATTCTAACTTAACTTTACAGAATTCCTTAAACAAAGTTTACAATTGGCTAAAGGAAAAAAATAAATTTATACCCATGTAAATTTCATGTTCTAGATATTAAAAAAAAATTGCTATATCTACTTTTGACTTAAAAAAAACAATATAAACTTATCTTCAACTAAAATGCTTTAAAATCTTGGAACTTTAATTGCTGAAAATTTAAAATGGAACCACCATATTAATTATCTTTACCAAATTGAATCAACTACATCTTTTCAAGTTTTAAAGATTTTAAGTCTACGGATATAAACATCCTTTAAATATTATTTTTTCATATACATTCGTCCTAATTTGGAATTCAACACACCAATCTGGTCTCCATACTTAAAAAAAGATATTAACCGTATAGAATCTAGTCAAAGAAAATATACAAGAATAATCATCAGTCTCTGAAGTGTTTCTTATAAGTCTTGCCTTGATAGACTAACAAAACTTAAAACTAAATTTTTAGAATACAGAAGACTTAAAATTGGTATCATTACTTATTTAAAACTTCTTAACGGTGAAACTACAATTAATATACAAATAAATTTTGTACAGTATGAAAATAATTACCTTTTTAGAGGAAATAGCAAAAAGTTTACATGCAAACATTATTTTAATAAAGATGCTTGGTATAACTTTTTCTTTTATCGGTCACTTGAAATATGGAACAAACTTCCAGATAAAATAGTTTTTTGCAAAAAAGTTATAGAATTTCGATTAAAGTTTAAAAAATTTAATTTTAATAGAATATTTGTGAATAAAACTAATAAGTTAACTTTATCAACCGTTTGTTAAATTTTCAGATTTAGTTTAATCCGTAGTTCGATTTAATTAGCAGCGTCCTCCTCTATTATTTATGACTCCTTTTTCAATGTGTTCGATAAATATTTATCTAGCCAGTTTCTTGTTGATGTGCTTGGGGCTTTAGGTTTTTCGTTTTTGTTCTGAGTCAATGCTTTTAATACTTGATGTTTTGTTTTTCAAATAACTGCACCTTAGTTCTAAATTTGTACGTTTTCAACTGTACTGATTATGCATTGACAAAACAATATAAATAAGTTAAAATCGGTTTCACAAATAGCCAAAAATAAATCTAATAATCATGATTGGTTTAGCAGGTTGATGTTTATTTCAGAAGAGAATTAGGTCCTGAAATTCTTATTGCTGTTTTTTATTATTAAATTCTAGTGGTTTTAGCTGATTTGGATAAAAGTGATTATATTTTGACGTAGAACTTAGTGGTTTACTAAGCTGCCGAATTTTACAACAAAATCAGTGAAATAGCTGACTTAAGCATCCTAAAATGTCTTTTTTAAATTTTGCAGGTAAGGGTTCTACTTGTGAGGTTCTGTAAGTTGGTGGTGGAGTGAAGAACTGTGTGACTCTTTTTGCTGTTGTTAGATCTGATTGATTATTAAATGTGTAAATGATGAAATGCTTTTAAGGAGGAGAAAAGACAAATTCCTTCTACATCAAAGCGTAAATAAGTTAATAACTATAAGTTTGTGTGTTAAAAAACTTAGTTTTTTATGTTGAAATTTTAAGTTAAAATTAATTAAGTTTTTATTTTTGTTTTAAACAAAATAAACTTTTTTGTTGTATTTTTATTCTTTATTTTATGTGTCTTTAAGTTTAAGTGGGTTTTATGCCTGGGTCTATCGTATTGACAACAAACTTGCAATGATAGTAATATGTAACTTTTTGAGATCGAAGATAATAAAGACTTTCAAAAAGCTAAAAACATTATTTTCAAAAAAAAAAGCTTTTTAACTAGTAGAAGTAACACTTTTATTGCTGAATTAGAAGAGTAATACTAATCTTTAAATATTTGAATAGTTTTTTTATGTCATTTTCCTCGTAAAAGCTGTTTCCTAAAGTTTAGTTAATGTTTTTTTAAAGTTAATGATCGATCAGTAACCTAGCAAATGAAGACTGTCGCTGAATACCGTGTTATGAAAAAGACATTTTTCAAATATGCCATAATAATTTAAAAGTTTTGGTGCAAACTTGGCAAATAAAACAAAAGAAGTAAGGCTGCAATTGTCAAACAAAAAATCTGTTTATTTAGAGTTACTGTGATGTTTATAAAATAAAATTGAAATTAAAAATTGTCAGATCTATTTACCTTGTTATAAATCTAAGTACATTTTAAAAATTTAAAAGCAACGTTATTGATTTAAATGCAAAAGAAATTTGAACACCAATAAGAAAGAAAGAAAAATTTCAACTAAGGTCAATGGATTGGTGTCAAGAAAGACCTTTCGGTCATCGAGCTGCTTACCATATACTTGTAACTAATACTTTGAGCTAACTTAAAAACAATTATAAAAGGAAACAAAAAACTTTAAAAGTATTTATATATACATAAGTTTTTTTAAGTTTAAAAATGGTAATCACCCTTTTTTAACCCATTACTGCCAATATTGACCATGGAAATCATAGTCTACCATGGGCTCCTCACCGTCTCCTCCCCTAGATTTCAATTTTTATGATCATGTACATTCACATTTTTCTTGTTGCCCTCTCTACAAGAGCAATCACAAAAAATGCAATAGATATCTCAAAATTGAATAAGAGGGGAGAGTTAGTAATTTTGGTATACATAAATATTTAGTATAGTCATAAACTGTAAAAGCACCATGTACTTTAAAATAGTTTCTTTAAATTTCTAGTATATGTGCTTGTAGGTAAATGAAAACTAGAGCAAAAAATAAAAACAAATAAAAATTTTGTTAAACTGTTTTACAGACTTGTAAAAGTTCAGTTATTATATTATATATTCAGTTTTAATCAATAAAATTTAGCATCAATAATTGATTGAATTTGTTTGAACTACTAAAAACAAAATCACTCCTAACACTAAACAGCTAAACTTAGAAAATAGAATAATAAAACTTAACAAATATGCTGAAAAAATAAAGAAAAACAAAAGTATTTTAATTAAGTTAAATAAACTGTTTGTAAACCTAAAACTAAATTTTAACAAAAAAAAATAAATAACCAGAATATCTAAAAAATATCAAGTTTATATATATAAATTTAGAATCTCTATCTTCTGAAACAGATAATATGTTTGTCACAGGGTAGCATAGGGGTCCTAATGACATCTTTGAAATTTCTCTGAGTTGAGCCTTGCAAGATTAAAACCCAGTAGTCGACACATATACAAAAAGATATTAAATAAATTTAAATAAGTTTATTATTATATTACATAAAAGAATTTACATTCAGTTACTTTTGTTATGGAACTATATATTGTTTTTTGAACAAAAAAAAAAAGCTCAAAAATTTATTCCAAAGACATGATGTATGAAAAAACCCTTTGGTTATCGAGTCATACACCAGGATGCAGTTTAATTTAATGTCTAGGACTGTTGAATACCAAATTTAACTCAAATTACGTATTAATATAAGTTTAAGAGCAAGCTACTTAATATAAAAATATACTGACATTTAGTTAATTTATGCTAAAAAGATAGGTACACTTCTGATTAGAGTCATAATATACAATAAAGTGAATCTTCAAAAAGTTTCTATATTATTTTTTTAATTGCTTTAAATACTTTGTATATGTGTTACTGATATTACAAATATTTAAAAAAAGCAATCAAGTCAACCTGTTTAGTATTTTAGGGTTACTACACACTAATACTTTTTTATTTTGGTGTATTTTACTATTGAATTATTTCACTACAAATTTAGATACCTCTAAAAAGTTTCCAAATTGTGTTTAGAGCTATCAAAAAAAAAGTTGAGCTAGCCTACCTTAAAGTTTGAAATTTTTAAAAGATATATTGTCCAAAACTCTTGCTTGAGAATCCTTCATAAAATTTGATATTGCACCATTTGTTACGCCTTAACTAACTATCTAGCATGTTTTAGAACAATATCTAAATTTATAATAACAAAGCAATAAAAATTCTATTAAGTTATAATAACTAAGCACTAGTAACACTAGTGAAATTAAAGTACTTTAAAACCTTATGAGAGGGTAAATCATTTCTTTTATCTTAATTATAAAGCTTTTAATCAAGTATAAGTTGCTTTTTAAGCTTTTATACTCAAACTATTTTTGGAGATTTATCTGTTTAAAGTCAGGGTTTACAATAGATTCCTTAAGAGAGGGAAAAATTCAAACTGTACATATATATAATCACTAGAAATCTTTCTCTAATTTTTTTTTGAGATAAGCAACTCAACTTTCCAAAAATTTTACTTGTAATATCACAAAAAACCTGTCACAAAGAATTTAAAAAATTTTAACTGTGTTTTTTTACTGTTTTATACTGTTTTTTTTTACTTTTTAAACATTTTTTTAAGATACCCCTTGGTTGAACAGAGTTGCCACATGCTCAAAATACTCAGGATAACTCCAGACAGTTTAAATTGTTTTACATCTCAGGACGCTTATGCTAGTTAAGTTTTTTTTAATAAAAAACTCCTAGTATTTTTAAGAATAAGACTTTTTAAATCTCACACCTGTCTTTTTTAGATCTTAAATGAGATTTAATTGGTTGAGTTTTAATTTTTTTGATTTTTTATAATCATTTCTAAAAACATTTATTTTTATTGATTTTAAAAATTTAATTAAATTTGTTTCTGATTTTTAATTTTTTTTAACTTGAAAATCTCAGGATATTTTTTCTGACTAAAAGAGTGACAACTCTATTAATTAAAAAAAAAATACAAGCTAGATAAACTTTTTTTTTAATATCTAAATAACTTAATCTTATCTGAAGTTATTTTGCAAAAGTTAGCTAGTTTTGATTATCTTCTAAACCTCATGCTTGTATGACTTAAAATTATATTTATTCTAGTTCAGGGTTTTAAAAATGTGTTTTTATATTAGCTCACTTGATAGAATCTCTGGAAAAAACAAACAATTTGTTTAGAAAATACCCTTTTTATTTCTTTGGGACACGTTCTTCAAAATCCACCCGCAATCAAAATTCACCCAGTCAAATTTGAGAACCGGTTACCGAACAAGGGTAAGAGTTAGGGGTAACAGTGATAGTGAAAAGTAAAAAATAAATAAAATAAAATTCAAAAAATATATAAAATAAATTAATAAATAAAAAATTGTAAAAAAAAAAATTGGGTGGATTTTGAAAATATACCATTTCTTTAACCCTTAATATTATATATTTTTAAATATTTATGTTAACTACCTTTTTTTAATGTTAGTTTGTACTAAATAATTCTCTATATATAGTAAACTTCACTCAAGACTTTTAAATTTCAGTATGATTTCTAAATTTTAATCTGTCACACACAGTAGACTCATGTTGAGCTATAAATAATAATTTATTTATTTGAAATTTTGAAAAATAATGTTTTTTTGTTTTCAAATAAATTTTAAAGAAGCTTAAGGTTTTTCAAACTATTTTATAAAATTCTTTGCCCAAAAACCAAAGTTCTTGGAAAAACCTAGCTTTAAAAAATATGACTAATAAGGCAAAAAAAAACTGGAATTAAATAAAAAAACCACTTTGAAAACCTGTAATTTTAAACTAATTTTACATTTTAAGTAAAGAAAATTTAAAATAATTTAGTGGTGGAATCAGTCTACTTATAGCTTGTTTGATTTGAACTTGTTGCTTGTTTTGACACAAGCTCTGTATTTGATTTTGAACAGTTGAATTTGAACTCACTAGTTAGCACCCATTAGTTTAACTGCCTATTTGTACAATTTTATTAAGGGCTTATACTGTTACATTTCTAGGTTTTTATATTTGAATTATTTGCTGATTTATACAATTTTGTTAGGACTGATATTTATTTAAACTATTTTTATTATTTGACTAACTTGCCAATCTTGTAGGTTTGTATTTGTTTGTATTAAATTTAAAGCTTGCAAAATTTATTGTCTTACATTGACTTTGTTTATTAAATTAATTTATCTTAGTCTCAATTATACCTAACATAGCCCTTAACTATAAACCCCCCTCTAGTCTAAATGTAGCAAAACTAACCTCTAGAAAACTTTCCCCTGGATTCAGCATGGCCACTAATGTGTCCACCAACCCAGGGCATTCCCCCTGTAAGTTACAACTTCATTACCTACTAATTTTTAATTATGCAAAGATGTTTATGAGTACCAGACAGCAAAATAGGTCAGTAGTAATAAACATTTTAATGCACTTAAATTCTGTAAAAGAGCTAAAAATATATCTTGAAGCTAAATTTGTTGTTAAAGTTTTTTTGAAAAGTTATTGGTTATGCGAATTTTGATGAAGCTAACTAAAAGTTCAATTTTGATAAAAAACTCTTAATATAAAATAAATTACTTTTATAGTGTACTAAAAAAAAAATCGTATGTATCTTAGTTATTGTTCAAGTCATTTTATTCTGAAATTTAATTTGTTTTTGTTAAGGATAAATTTAGGGTAATAAAGTTAGTCATAAAATTTAATTTTATATATTTTCTATTTTATTAATTTTCATGTGGTATATTTTAGTGGTGAATTGTTTAAAAAGACAAGTTTTAAGTACACTATTATTTAAATATATTATTTAGACTTTCGTAAAGATTTTTTGGAATGGACAGGACAAACACAACAATCAAATGTAAAGTTAAAATAGAAAAGTACACAGTTTGTAAGTTGACTTCCACAAAAACGTATGGCAACTCTGTAAGTTCCTCCAAAGCAGTAGTTTCTATATGCAGAAACGAATTTAAAGAAGTGTTGTTAAATGTCTGTTGCACCACTGGAAAGCTTTCAAAAGTCCCACAAATCTTCAATTTAAAAGATGCTGAGCTACATTATAAATTCATTAAAGAAGGAAAGTTAACTGTCAATGCTAAAAATTCTAGCACTAGAGTTTTTATAATGGATGCTCCTCCTCATATATTAAAAGAGTTTGTAAAAACTTTATTGGTAAAATTAGAAATAAAAACCAAAGCTTTGAGTGATAGGGATCTGCTAGCTAAGAGGCCTTATGTGAAGTCTGAACTGCAAGAAATCAGTCCTTTGAGTAAAACAGACATTGACAAAGCTAACGAACTGCGATCTAAACCAAAGGAAGTGTTGAAACCAACCAATAATCAGCAGAACCCTTTCAAAAGAAGGCTTCCGTTTGAAGACCTCACAAACAAACCGCAAGCAATTAAAAGAAAAATGCTCACTCTCACAAAATTCAATTTCAATTCTAAGCAGAAGCAGGCACTAGAGTCTATAAAGAGAGGGGAAAATGTGTTTTTCACTGGAGGAGCCGGCACTGGAAAAACGTTTCTGCTGAAGCACGCAATTGGCAGCCTGTCACCAAGTGGTCTTTTCATCACTGCCAGCACAGGAGTTGCTGCCTGCCACATTGGGGGGATAACCCTGCACCAGTTTGCTGGTGTTGGCAAGGCAACAGATTCTCCCCAAGAGTGTCTCAAGCAAGCCCTGAGAAAACCTGGCACAGTCAAAAGGTGGAAAAGTTGTAAGAACCTCATTATTGATGAAATATCTATGATTAGCAGTAATTTTTTTGATATCCTAGACTATCTTGGCAGAGCTTTTAATGTTAACAACAAACACAAGCCGTTTGGAGGAATACAACTTATAATTTGTGGTGATTTTTTCCAGCTGCCCCCAGTGTATAAAGGAACAGGAAATAACAAAAAGTTTTGTTTTCAAAGCAAAGCATGGAGCAATTGCAACTTCAGAGTTGTTGAACTGAATCAGGTGTACAGGCAAAAAGACCCTAAATTAATTAACATTTTACGAGGCATCAGAGTTGGTCTTTGTGGTAAAGCTGCAGCTCAGATGCTCAAAAATACAGAATACAATGAAGTAAGTAAAGGAAGCATAGTTGCTACAAAGCTCTGCACCCACAGGAAAAACGTTGAAGAAACCAACAAGAACTGCCTAGAAAAACTTCATGGTGAACCCAGAACGTACACCTACAAAGATGAAAGTCCATACTACACCACTTTTATCAACCAACTTTTACCTGACACTGTGTCAGTTACCTTGAAGGTGGGGGCTCAAGTGATGTTGACTAAAAACATAAACCCGTCCATTGGTCTGGTAAATGGTACAAGAGGAGTGGTGACCGCGTTAGGGAAAAACTTTCCAGTGGTCAAGTTCATTGGCGGGCATGAGCAGACCATTGGTCTTGAAAGATGGTCGGTCAAAGTCACGCCAGAGTTGACTGTGATCAGAAGGCAGGTGCCCCTGAAGCTGGGCTGGGCGGTGTCAATCCACAAGAGCCAGGGCATGACAATAGACTTTGTAGAGATGAACCTGGAGCAGGTGTTCGAGCAGGGCCAGGCTTATGTGGCCCTGTCGCGTGTCAGGTCTCTGGAAGGCTTGAGGGTGGAGCGCTTCAGCTCTTCTTGCATAAGAGTCAATCCCGACGTGATAGAATTTTACAAGAGTATTCGTTCGTTTGAGTGAGGTGGTGACTTGAGCATTTATTTATTATTTTCAAATAACTGTTTTTCCAATGAATGCTGCTTTTGTTTTAAGGTGTGGTTTAAACTTTTGTCCAAATATTGAATACTTTTTTAAGGCTATTGCTACACAATTAATAAGAAAGTTTTAATTATTCAAAATCTTTTATAATGTCTTATTGTTATATTGCAGAAGGTAGAGCATTATTAAATTTTACTGTGTGATTTAAAACGTAATTTGAACTTTTAAAACATTTATGAAAAATGTACTTATTTTACTTCATTTTCATTTTAAATAAATTTGTACGTAACTCAGTAAGTATGCTAAAAAACATTTAATGATATATGATCCAATGAAAAAATTGAATTATTTTACCTAAGAGGTTTTTTTTAAATTTTACTAAATACCTCTTGGTTTTTTCAAAGCTACAGTTACATTTTACAATAAGCTTGCACATTATTAAAATTATTTTTATACTGAACTATCTTAAGTTTTGAGTAATGTTTTTTGTAATAAAATAGTATAAATATTTTATTTGAAGTCGTTTGCTCTCATGCTTTCTTAACTGTAACACAGAAACATGATAATGTCATAAAAATAATAGTTTTAAGTACTTACGATGAGCTCTCTATCCCTTAATATTGATATACTATAAAGTTTTGATTGTTTTTCAATTTTATTAATATGTAATTGTGGCTTTTTTATACAAATACTTTTTGTTATGTTGTTTGTATATTATATACTTATCAAATAAGTTGTTTTTTTGCTTTTTTATTTATTATGTCAAACTACAAGACAAAATTTTGTACCCTTTATTTATTTATATAAATATTATAATGTTGTGAAGTTTTTCAATTTTTTATATTTAGTTTTATATTAATATTTTTTTATTCGGAAGTTCAATTACTTTAACTTTTGGATATATTAAAAATGATTTTTTGGTATTTAAATATTGTTCAAAAAAAAACTTTTTTTAATATAAGGAAAAAATACTAAAAGTTAACAAAAATAAGTTAAACTTCTTTAAAATAGACAAGATACATATTTTACATCTTATTTAAGTTGTTTTACGTTTTACTATTAAAAGCTATATTTTATTTATAGCTATTAAACAAAACATATGGAAATATTTTGTTTCGAACTAATAGATTATTTTTATAGTTGTTAGCACAAAGTTTTTCAGACCAAATACTACTAAGCTAATTTCTTATATATAAACTTATAACTAAAATATTTTGAGAAGCTCATGATTTTTTTTCTTAATTTTAAGCTTAGTTTAAAGTTTATAATCTATTAATTTAATTTATCAGTAATGAAAAAAGGTTTTTTCAAGTTTGTATAGAAATTTTCCAAGTATAATAAACAAAATATATTATATGTTTTGGTTTTAAGAAAACAAAACATATAAAAACAATATCTAAAAGTTAATAATACAATTTCAAACAATGTGAAGAAAATTGATTTTGTAAGTAATTTAAATTTACTGTTTTAACCATTGTCGTTAGGCTCTCATAGATTCTTATTTCTAGAACACTAAATTTACTCTACATTATTTTGTTTACAAAGTTTTTTTACATTAACTTTTATGGAATCGGCAAACTATATTATTAAATAGCAAATATAAATTTTAGGACTTAGTTTTAATTTTCGGTTATGATATTCCTGTCAACAATAAAATTGGTTATGAGGAGATAGATCAAAAATATTTTTAACGTAATCCGAGTTTCTATCAAATATCTTGTTTTATTCAACTTACCTTCTAAACGAAACGACTATCATCGATTTTACTAAACTTGAAATGTGCTGTTTGTTACATTATTAAAATATATATTTTAATCAATAAAAACAAACGCAACATACAGAAAATAGTTTTAATTACTTAGATTGTTACTAAAAAAGTTTCTAGTATTTTAAGTTTATCGTTATACTTTTGCATTGATTAATTCAGTATTAAACATTTTATAAATGTACTGAACAACAATTAGTTGATTTTTACATTTGATATACTAAGAATATAAGTAATGTATTTTCTTGGTTATGTTTTATATAAGGGTATTTGCTGATTAAATACTAAACAAATAACGATATAATTTGAGTTGTTTATTGATTCCTCCCGTATAATTTATTGTCAATAAAATGCTTTTGATTTATAAAACTTTTTAGTATTTATTATATTTTCTACATAACGTTTTCTCGTGAACACTTTCTTTTATAGTTAAAAACTTCATCAGAGAATTTGTTTTTACTACGATTACTTGCTTACTTATATGATACAAACTTGTTTAGTATCTAATTTTTTACTAAAGACTTCAACAAAGTTCGTATTTTCTCTGAAACATAATAGTTGTAAGTAATAATATAAGTATATTCATTGACTTTTAGTAAAAAACACATTGCCAAACTAGAAAAAAGAATCATTATTCAAAATTCTTCTTTTTATATAGCAATTTAAGTATAAAATTTTTGTCACAACATTTCTAGAATCAATTTTATTGTCACAAATAAAATATAATTTTGTTAAAGTTTTTCTCAGATGCATTCATACACAAATAAAAATATTTTATACGATTTCTTATTTTTAATTTCACTAAATCATTTTCGGAGTCAAAGCTTATAAAAACAATGTATACAAAATAACAGATTTAAGCTGTTAGTAGAAAACTTATCTAAACGATTTGAAAAATAAAACGGCATAGTTTAAGGGTTGTACTACTTCAAAATATACTTAGTTTTGGTGAAAATATCGAAAATTTTCAAAGGTAAAAACTTTTAAAAATCAGAATGACTGTAAGTAATTAACAATATTCTTTTAATAGTGGTTTTTAATTTTTTGCAAGTATTAAGAATGAAGTAATGTTTTTTCTTATTTTCAAAAGTGTTTCTGGAAATTCTCTTCAGACTATAATAATAATAAGGCCCGCTATCAGCCGAGATCGGCTATGCGTGTTGTGCACAGAGAAAAAAAGAAATAAATAAAAATTACATGTTTAAAAAGAAACATACACAGTGATGCAATAAACAAAACACGAACACACAAAAAAACAATTAAATTCATTCTGCTTCTTATTTCTTCCTCTTCTTCGTTTTTCTAAAATATTCCTTTTCTCTTTCTTGCAGTCTTTTGTGTATAGTTGATCTCCATTTGGCACGGTCATTTGCAAGCAACTCCCAATCATCAGTTCCAATGTTCAAGCTTTTTAGGTCGCGCTTGCATACATCCTTAAAACGTAATTTTGGACGTCCTCTGTTTCGTTTGCCAAAGACCAACTCGCCATACAATAGAAACTTTGGGATCCACTCAGTATTCATCTCAGGATATGACCGAGCCAGCGAAGCCTGCGCTGACTGAGGGTAAAGTACATAGTGGTAAGACCAGTACGTCTCAATACTTCCTCATTGGTGATCTTTTGCTGCCATGTAATTCCAAGAATGCGACGAAGGCATCGTAGGTGGAAGGTATTGATTTTCTTCTCCTGTACGCTAGGTAACGTCCATGTCTCGCTACCGTAAAGCAGAGTACTGCAGACACAGGAACGGTAAACGTTAGCCTTTGTTCGAATGCTTAGCTTTTGGTTATCCCAAACTATTGCAGTCAAGCGAGCGAAAGTGCCTGATGCTTTGCCAATGCGACTATTTATTTCTTTGTCCAATGATGCGTTTGACGCAACATTTGAACCAAGGTATACAAAGTTATCTACATTCTCGATATCCTTACAATTGATCTCGATTGATGGTAAAATATTTGTTCCTTGACTTAGAATTTTAGTCTTCTTAAGGCTTATAGTAAGGCCGAAATCCGAGCATGCCGAAGAAAACTGATTCAGCAGTGTCTGCAGGTCTTGGGCAGAGTGAGCCACGAGTGCAGCATCGTCAGCAAATAAAAGATCACGTATGGTGACTTTCTTCAGATTTCGCTTAGCTCTTAGATTTGAAGGGTTGAAAAGGTGTCCGTCAGTTCTTGTATGAAGCTTGATTCCAGTGGTTAATGAATTAAAAGCATGCCTTAATAGCATCGAAAAGAAGATTCCAAACAAAGTTGGAGCAAGTACGCAGCCTTGCTTTACCCCACTTTTGATTTCAAATAAATCGGACATCCAATTTTCAGCAGTATAGCATATAGTCTTTTTCTACTTACCAAGTCAAAGGCTTTAGTGAGGTCAATGAAAGCGATGTACAAAGGCATGTTCTGCTCATTACATTTCTCTTGTAACTGACGTACAGAAAAAATCATGTCGGTGGTAGATCTTTTAGACCTAAATCCACATTGAGACTCAGGATATACTCTTTCAGCCAGCTTCTGAATACGAGGAAGAACCACTCTTGCAAAAACTTTACCAGCAATCGCAAGAAGAGAAATTCCCCTGTAACTATTGCAGTCCGATCTGGAACCCTTGTTTTTATATAAGACTATGATCTTAGCATCACGCATGTCTTGTGGCACTATACCTTCTCTCCAACATTTGGCTAAAATATCATGTAAATGAGGTAACAAGCATGACTTACAATTGCGGACCAAGTCCGCTGGTATGCCGTCACTACCTGGAGCTTTCCACGGAGCCATCATATCAATGGCTTTACTGAGTTCTTCGGTAGTTGGTACGCTATCCAGGTCATCCATCATTGGTAGACTATCCATTCTGTTAAGGGCATCATTAGTAACAATATTCTGTGTAGAACACAGAAGGGAAAAGTGTTGAACCCATCTACTCAACTGTTCATTCCTACTGTGTAAGATTTCACCAGTCTCAGATAACAAAGGTGATATTGACCTCTTTGTTGGTCCAACTGCTTTTCTTATTCCTTCGTAGACTGATTTGGTATCTCCTCTGTCAGCAGCAGCCTGAATACGGGCACTAGCTTTTAACCAAAACTCAGTAGCACATTTTCTAGCTGCCCTCCGAAAAATTTTTCTGGCTTCACGAAGTCTATTAAGACACGTGTTACTTGGGTCACGTTGATAATCAACATGAGCCTGTCGCTTTTTCTTTAAAAGAGGAGATAAAATATTGATATTTTCTTCGAACCAGTCTTTGTTGGCATGTTTGTTCTTTCCAAAAGTTTCAAAGGCATTCTGATATATACTTATTTCGATCCTAGACCAAGACTAATTGTATATTAAAGTATGCTTGTAAACTTAAAATACCTTTTCTGTTTTAAACTAAGATAAACCTTTTAAGACCTATTTAAAACATGTTCTTTTTAGTTTTATAAAACTGCAATTAAAGATTATTTCTCGTTCAAAAAATATTATCTTCTTCAGATGTAACACTTTATTGGTGATAAAAAAGATTTTATTAGGTTTTTAGACATTGTATGTATAAACTCTTTTTTTATTTTAACATCAAAGAAAGCTAACAACCCGTTGTTTTTAGTTGTAGACTTTTTATTAGTAAATTTAAGTAAAGACTAATGTGGTTTTCTCTGAGGGCGAATTTTTCAAAAGTTTTGTTTCAAATTTGTTCTAAATTACACAGTTTCTGATTGCAATTTTTAAATATTAACAAAAAAGAATGGATTTTACTATGTGTTATTAATTAAATATATCACCACATAAAAAAAGATAATAAATTATATAAGGTCAGAATTAAGGTATCAACAAAACCATCGGCAGTCTGCAAAGCAAAAGCCTGGAATTTCGTTTGTCGTGAGACAAACTCAAGTTTAACAAAGGTTTGCTCATGCCAACTCGATCATCGATTTCTCGGATCAGAATTAAAGTATAAATAAAGTTTAAGAGTTAATAAAACCGATAATTATAAATATTATAAATCATCAAACAACTTATTGTATTTTCGTCAGTTTCTACAAACATTAATTTTCTATAAACTAAAAACAAAATTCTTACATTATGTAAAATTTGACTAACTTTTAGGCCTTAGCTTACCGACATATAACACAAAATAGAAAAATAAAGCTTTGTTAATATACAAAACATTCTTTAAAATTTACAAAACTTTGAAATTATTAAAATTTTAGAAATATTTGTTATTTATAACATTTTTTGCATTGCAATAAACAGTTGTTTTCGTCTAAATAAAAGTATCGGTACCTATCTAAAAATAAGGAAAAGTGCTTAAACAATAAATACTCAAACTCTTGTTCTGATAGATACTCTAAAAAGCGTGAGATTTTTTTCTTGATTAAAACTTAAATAAAAAAAAAGGCTAACAGTTGGTCTTGTAATTATAAGTACGTCATTATTCAACTTTATTGTTAGTAGCAATAGATATTTTGGTGAAATAAACAACATTTTAATAAAAAATTTAAAACTGTTGTGAAAGTATATGTACAAAGTTTAATTTTTAAAACTATGAAAGAAGTAATAGTTTTATTAAATTCAAAAATTTTGAATAGTTTGTCATAAAAGCCATTTAATATAAAAAATAAAACTATTGATTTCTTCGACTGCAAAAGAATAGTAATTTAAATTAGTCTCAAAGCAAACAAACAAATACTATCTCAGACTTTTGAAAACTAAGTTTAATTGTAGTTTAGAATCTTGTCAATTTCAACAAACAAGATTTTTATTTACTACTGTTTTACATTATAATTTAAACTTAATAGTAAATATTTCAGGAGTCAAGAACAAATGTATTAGTCAAATAATTTAAATTATAAAAGCAGCATAAGTTTTAAATTAGAGTTTGTTAATTAAGGTTTTGTCATTTCTTAGTGTAGTTTATTCATATTAGTAGTTTGTGAACAATTAGTTGGCTAAAGCTTTCACTTTTAGATAACACTACTTAATTTTATTGATCGGGTTTATGAAGTTTAATAGACAAAATCACTACTTAAACTAATAATTATTGTAATAGTTTAACCTTATATTTAACGCATAGGGTTGCTACATTTTTTAGTATAAACAAATTTAATTAAAAGAAAAACTTTTTACATAAAGTACTACAAAACTTTAGGTGTCAAACAGGGATGTAGCTAGCTCAAAAAAGTTACGAATCTACAAAAAAAAAACATCTGAAATGACCCGTGATAACGAAATTAATCTGAAAATGTGCAGTTATGTTAATATATCAAAAATGGAATGTTGAAGTACGAGTAACTGTATACAAAACAATTAATTTTGCTCCAAACCTCCTATGACTCATTATGTGTTACCAGTTGTGTAAACCCAGAAAACATTCATTAAAAATAAGTATAAGAAAATCACAATTTAACTCAAAAACATTTATAAACAAACAAGCTTTAACGCGCTAAATGTTACAATTTGGATGTATTTCATTCGTTTAATTTTTACGACACTAAAAATGCTAAAGAGTACATGTCAAAATTATCTCTCATGAGTGCATAACTAAGTTTGAATGAACACTATAAGGTAAGAAAGCAGAGTCTTCTCAAGCTGAAATAGAAGCAAGTTTTTTCGCACATAAGTACACGTTTCTGCAGATTAACAGAAATGTACGTACCAAGCTACGTCCCTGGTGTCAAACAAGGTTATAGATAATTACTTGAACTAAGTTTAAATTTGAAAATTAAAAAAAAACTTTTAAAAAGTAGTTCATTAAAATTATACTAACTGCATTTTTATAAATAACTAAAAATTTGTTTTTACTTATTCCGATAAAAGTAAATATAGGTTTACATAGCAAGTATATGATTATCAGTGAATTAGTTCTAAACTAAGATTTAATTTATCTAACATTTTACTTTTGATCTGTGCTGAATAAAGATTTGAACGTCATTTTCTGTATTGTTTTTGCATCAAATGACCCAGGACTCTTGGGTCAGGATTGATTATTCAAAAAATTTTATGCTTAATATGTTTAATTATTAATCACTATGGGTAATAACACTTGTACTTAAGTGTTATAAATAGATTTAAAAATAACAATAAAATTACGAGTTATTAAGTCTTTAAATCTACAAAAAATGTTTTTTCTATAAAGTAATACATAATTTTTTAGACACAAGTATAAAATTAAAACATGTTTGAGTATTTAAATCAAGAATTATTAATATCATATAAAAAAAATTGCATGATTACAGTAACGGTGTACAAAAGAATTTTTAAAACATTTATTTTCACGATTGTTCACTTGCCAGAAAATATCAAGCCAATCGCCATCCCCCTTTTTATATATCGAACTTTTTATATATATTTATAATATTTTTATTTTACTATTTAATTTCCACTTTACAAAATATATACACCTTAAGATATTCTTAGTACAAAAACTATTAGAGGGTTACAGTTTATTAAAGTAGTGAAAAAAATGTAAGTTAGCTTAATAATTCTTTATAGACTTTCATACCGTATTTTATGGTTTTATAATTTGTTTTCTACGTAAAGCAATATGATGATCGAAATAACAGTTCTTTAAATGATTTATTAACTGGGGGTTAAAAATGTATAAATTTAATGTTTTAAAGATACTTTTTATAGAATAAGTTAGTTAAAATTGTAACATGTCATGTCAACAATTATTTTGGTTGTTTTTTATTTCTAATTTAAATAATGTCATTAACCTTTAATCTCATATTCTAAAAGTAGCTTTTACTTTTAATCCTAATCAATTGTATAATTTACATAGATAATCAAGTAATCTATTAATTATAGTTTCAATACACATATATTTTTATAAATACAGTTATAGTTATAACCACAAATTTGTCTGTGAAGTTACTTCTTACCTGCTAGCATCTTACTTGCTTACTAGCTTAAATCTCACTTTATTTTTGCACGACTGTGTGTTTATAGAAACTAATAAACTCTAATACTTTAGCCTCTAAGTATGTTTAGTCATTCTATTAACCATGCGATACTCCACTTTGTATTTGATTGTATTCTAGGTTACCGTGCAGCTATAAATGCTCCTAGAGAAATAGTATTTGAATCAGCTTTTTTTAGTTTTGTAGGGTTGTGTGAGAACCTTTAAGAGTTGTTTGTTGTAAAATTGATATTGTCCATTGTGCTACTGATGGTTGTATACAGATATCCATTAAATTATGCACAAGTTCTAAACAATCCTAACAATTTAGCTCATGACATCTCACATGAGTTCATTCATATGGTGTTTGGATTTTTTCTTTATCTGTACTATGAGTACTCTACAGTCAAGTCCTGCATTATTGTTATGATTTTTTCCATTTGCCATATTGTTTGGCAAACAAATTTTCTGAGAAGGTTTAGAATTGTGTTTGCAGTTATGGTCGTGCTTCATCTGACGTTTCATGCTGTTTTCGGCAAAGCGTTTTATTTTGATGTCGTTGAAATGATTTCCCAGTAGTTGATTTGTTTTGTTTTAGTGAACTTCTTCGTTTTCGCTTCTCATGTTTTAGTTTGCTGCAAGTTGATTTGTACTTATTCGATTCAGGAGTTTAAGTTGTATAAATGTTTTGTTCAGTTTTGTATGCGCAAAGGTAATAGCTCACAAAGCAATGTTTGTGTGCAATTGAAATTATTCCATCTGCAAGGTCTTTACAAAACAGCAACAAATATAAATGTGAGTTTTTTTTATGTTTTTAAACAACCTAGCTGGTAAACTACTTTTGTATTCATATTCAATTTAATAGTTAAGTAAAAATTGCAATTTTTATCTATTTTTCCTATGGTATGAAAGTAATAGAAAATGTTTAAATGAAAATTACATAACAATGTTTTTATTTAATTAAATAGTACAAGTAAAGTATTTTCATTAAAGTTAATCTAATTTTTCTTTTTGTTAAATTAAATATCACTTAAAACGATTTACAAGTTATGTTAGCTTAATGAGATTCAACTTCTTATAAGACAATGTAGACTGTAAGCACAAACATATTTCCTAAAAATTGAACTTATTACCAAGCTTATAAAGTTTTAAATGTAGGAGTTATATGTAAACTTATAGCCACATTTGTTAACAGTGTGCAGGCGAAAGTAATTCAACATCTAAACTCCATAAATAGCATGTTCTAAACAAAACAGCAGATGAATTCAAATGATTTTTCTGTGTAATCCTAAAACCATAATTGCAGCTCAACTGATTCAGTAACCCGTTGGCCTAGAATCTTAGAAGGCTTTGCAATTATATAGTCTGCACTTCATACTCAAGTTTCATAGATACATATCCATGTCTTAAGTTAGTTTTAACTACTAGTTTTTATAATTGATCAAAGTTTATTCTTCTAAAATAAAAAGTAATTCATTAACACACTAAAATCATTAAAAGTTGTAAACTTATTAAATTTGTTGAATTAAATACTTTCATTTAATATAAATATGTAATGAATAAAAAATTATCTTGTATACATTATAAGTAAAAAGTAAATATATAAATTTAAAAGTTTAAACCAGTTACAAATCTTTATTAAAATAACGTATAGTAATCTTGCAGTAAGAAGTTATGCAACGGACAAAAATATAAACATGTATGTCGAAGATTCTGATGAAAAAAGATCTCTTCAATTGCAACATCACTAGCTCATCATAAGCGAAAAGACAAGAAAATTCTAGTAATTTTTTCTATTGTTGTATTGAGGAAAAAAATAATCTTATTTTGCTTTTTGGGCTATTTTACCTTTGTGTAATTTGAAAAAAAATATTTAGTTTGTATAGTTTTATGTATTTTGCGTGAATAAACTAAAATATAGTAAAAATCTTTCTTGGTTTAGATATATAATTAATTGAATTGTTTTATATTTGCTAACTAAATTTAGGAATTATTGAACTAAAAGTGTTTGCTGCTTCAAGTGCAAGAGTTAAACTAATTTTTCTATATCTTGAAAAAGGCAAGTAAGATAATTAAGGAAACCAGCAGTCAGTTGTACAAACTAAAACTGCTGTTCAGCAGTAAAGCTAGTTCGTTTTCAATAAAATCTTCAACTATTAATATTTTAAATATGAAATTCAACTGCAAAGTGGTTGTTAAAATTAAATGAGAACATGAGTGAACTTTTTGAAAATAAATTTAATCCTACTATGATATCAAGTATAAGTCATACAAATCGGTAAACATTATTTCATCCTAGTTTTAATTTGAGTAAACGTTAACTTTTTCCTTATTTTTATTGATAGTTGTCTCTGTAGTGAGTCTGTGTTTAATGTTTTAAATAAAACTAAGCTTTGCTGCAGTTACTAATATAAAATCTGCAGAAACGTATACTTGTGTGCGAAAAAAACTTGCTTTTATTTCAGCTTGAAAAAACTCTGCTTTCTTAGCTTTAAGTATTCATTTAAACTTAGTTAGACATGTATGTACTCTCTAGTATTTTTAGTGTCGTAAAAATTAAACGAATTAAATACATCTAAAATGTATACATTTAGCGCATTAAAAATTTAATTTGTGAAAAAGCTGCATTGCAAAATTTATTTTAATTGGAGCTGTAGCTTTTTCTTCAAAATCAAAATCAAACAAAAATTTGCATAATTTACGATGTCTCCATTATCTACCTTAAATGCTATATTTTGAAATCAGTACAAATGTTTTCAAGTTAAATTGAGATTTTCTTATACTTATTTTCAAAGAAAGTTCTATGGTTTTACACAAGTGTCAACACATAAAGAGTTATAGGGGGTGTGGAGCAAAATAAAATGCTATACAATTATTATTCATACTTCAACATTTTATTTTTATAGAATCCACATAACTGCATTTTTTCATATTAAATTCAATAAAATAGAGGTATTTAAATTTCTGTTTTCCCATTAGGACGTTTCCCGCGTCATTTCGGATGTTTTAACTTTTTGCAGATTCGTAACGTTTTTGAGCTAGCTACGTCCCTGCTGCAGTATATTTATATAAGCTGCCGTATAGTTTACTTTTAGTTTGTTTATGTAAGTTTTTGTTTACCAACGAGTAATCTTTTCTTTCTAAAACAAAATTTAAAATTGTTAACATTTTGTAAAATTTTAGTAATTTTTTTATAAATAATAAATATTTTTAGTAGTTTCTATATTTTTAAAAATTTTTTTAATAAACCAATTTGTATTTTAGTAAACCTATCTTAATAACTGTAGTTATTTTTATTTTTCTTACAGTTACTTAAATTCAGTAGATAAAAATATATTTGAAAGTATGTTATAAAAGCAATTCGCACAGTACATTTTACACACTGAGCGACGCCCCTGTATTGCAATAAAATTATGATATCACAATTCGCAGTACAGTAGTCTAGTAGTTTATACATTAGTATAGTTATAACTCTATAATTATAACATGTCAACTCTAGTTTCTTTGCATTCTTCAAGCAACATAGACAAATGTTTTATTTATATTAAGCTAAAAACGATATTAAAAAGTATATGAAAATATTAAGATTATAGAATAGTTAAAAAACAAACGTTTGCATTCATTAAATTTTTTTAGATACAACAAAATTTAAAACACTTTTACTTTTAATCGGCTAAATTTTTAAAATATAAAGTTATGAAAATGTTTTTTTACATTTATATTGATATTAAATTGTGATACATTTGAGTAAAAATTATGTCATTAAATTGAGATTTTTTTTTATGAGCTGTTTCGGTAGAAAATACTTAACACTAAAAACTTGCTAAAAACTACTACTTGCAAAGATATTGAGAAAAAAAACAGTACTTATACTTACTTTTTTTAATACTTTTTTAATGTACTTTTTTTAGTTGCTTATGTTTTTTGAAGTAGGCTAAGTAAACGAAAAAAAATTACAAGTTTATACTAAGTAAAAAGTTGAACAATTAGTTTTTTTTTAACTCTTTTTGTAATTTAATATTGATTTTCAAGTTAGTTTTAGTCTCTAGTGGTAATTTCTGAATGTTGAATAACTTACTTGTTATACGTGTATATAGTTAAGCAAAGTTGTTTACACCATTGAAAATTATTATCAACTTTAAGAAATAACTCTATTCTAATTAGTGATGTACCGGACCCACAATTTCGGGTCCGGCCGGACCCGGATCCGGACTTTTTTTTCAAATTAGAATCCGGCCGGAACCGGATCCGGACTTTTTTTTCAAATTAAAATCCTGCCGGAACCGGACCCGGACTTTTTTTTCAAATTAGAATCCGGCCGGACCCGGATATCAGAAAAAATGGCAATATCCGGCCGGACCCGGACCCGGATAGTGAGTCCAATACATCACTAGTATAAACTAGCCTGAGTCAGAATGAGGGTTTTAAAAACTGAAAAAAAAACTTTAATCTAATAATAATTAGAACAGCTAGCCACAAGGTTTACAAATTTAGGTGTTATTTACAATTAAAAATCTGAAATCAAGTTCTTGAACAAAATACACTAGAAAACTACAAACTATTGAAAACTGGATCAGCTCAAACTCATTCAAAATCTGAAAGAAAATTAGCCTGAGTTTTTATAAAAAACTAAACTAGCCTGAGGCAGTCCAAGATTGTCTAAAATTCCCAAAAATTTTCTAACTAGCAGGGTTGCCACTGTTTAAGTCAATAAAACTAGCTAGAGTGAATATAAACAAGCCTAAGTCAGAATGAGGTTTTTAAAAACTGAAAAAATTACTTTAATCTAATAATCAGTAGAACAGCTAGCAAGGGTTGACAATTTGGTAGTAAAGTTGTGTACTGATTGTGGTACACTTAACCTATTAGTACTACCCATCATAGTTAAATCCTACCTTATTTAATTAATATCTAACAAATTCTAAATTCTAACTGAGACTACTTTCTATAATCAGACACGACAGTTTTGAGTGATGAATCTTTTATATAAAACACAACAAGAAATACTAGCATATACAAAACTAACAATTACTTTGGTAACACTTTAAAAACTGGAAGCTATTTAAATCTATATCAAAAGACTTAAAACAATAAACTAAAAACTAAATAAAACTTTTAGTAAACAAGAAACTGTTAAATTTTTAATAAACTATTAAACTATAAACCTGGCTTAAATATTTAAACAATTAAACACCAGTTGAAATATTCACTTTTAAAACAAAACACTACTTACAATAAACATTCACAAAAAAGTTCAAGATATTTTGTTGCTTCAAGCTGCACACCAAATTAACTAACTGCTTACATATAAACTGCCTGTCATGTTCTGATGTTTTGTTGCATCAGTATTTAGTTTGAAACATTTTGTCATATGATTCTCATCGGCTCTTACATTCAACCGTATTAACTCTAAATATTCTCTGAGCTCAACTTTAAAAAATAAATAATGCAAGTATTTATTCCAAAGTTTTCAATTTTACAACATATGTAGTGAGCTGCATTTCTGAAATGTTTATTTCATAGTTTAAATGTAAACAAATGTAAATTAGTCACGTGTACAAAATGAGCCAATCACGGTAGGTGTTTAATTTTAACTGACGAAAATGACTCTTATTAATTTACACAGGGTTTGTTTTTAAAAAAATACTTTTCAGTATGCTCTTTTTTGCTAACTAGATCCGGCTCCGGCCGGATCTCTGTTAGGATCCGGCCGGACCCAAATCCGGACTTTTTTTTCAAATTAGAATCCGGCCGGATCCGGATATCAGACAAAAATGGCAATATCCGGCCGGACCCGGACCCGGATAGTGAGTCCGGTACATCACTAATTCTAATATGCTTTAATTGATAATTTTATGTTCAACTTTTACGTTTACTTAATATATTAGGCAATCTTTTTTCAAAGTTTGAAATAAAATTTTTGTTTAGCTTGTATGAGAAAATTTTTTATTTTGACTGTTTATTAGATTTTAAGCTAAGCACAATAGCTGTCATCAAGAATTTGTATTAGCCTTAAATATTAGTTTGAATAAAGAAATGGGCTTTAAATTTAAGTGTTGTCATTATATGCTGTTTAGGAGTAAATAATTTTGTTTGTTATGAAAAACTTATTTCTAAAAACTAAAACTAAATTACATATATTTGTGTGTGTGTAAAGTATGATAATTTATGCTTAGAATTTTTTGTTGTAAACTTATATTAAACTTGGGTAGAACTACATAAATGAGAATATATACAGTTATACATACTTTATTTCAAAATAAAATTTACAATAGAAAATAACAAATGTTTCAATTATAAATAAACACTTAAGTGTACAGTTCAGGAATAAAGCAAAAGACATTATGACTTATTTTTAGAATTTTGTCAAAGTGTTTTGAAGAAAAAAAATTAAATTGCTTTTTTTTTGAACTTCTTACTTCAAATTGAAATATTCAAAAATCCTTCAAAGCGTTCTCAGAGAAGAACATGAAGGTTTAGTTAAATAAACATAAACTATTTTATTTATAAATTTACACAGCTACAACAAATAAACAGTTGTTTGATTAAGTGTTCTTCTATACTTATCAAGTAAATTTTACTGAAGTTCTTTGAAAAATTGTTATAATTTTTTTTTTCATTAAAAATTAATATTGGTCTCTTTTTGGGCTACATTTTCTTATGTTTTAAATTTGTAGGCTAATTGAAAAGTTGTAATACATTAGTTAGAAAGAAAATTAAATAGTTTTATTAAGTTTAACATTGAGCAACAAGTCTGCTAAATTTTATTTATTTAGTGAATTATTACAATTTTAAGTCAAATGGTATTAGCCTAGAAAAATATTGCCCAAAGAGACATTAATATGTAACTAGATTAAGTTTCCTAAAACCATTTTCATAATCTTCCACTTGGCAGAAATTTTAAAAATTATGGTTCCTCTTTACCTGTAATCGCCCTTTACTACACAAATAATTATTTGATTTTCTCTCCCTAACTAGTTACTGCACCTTAATAGCTAAACCAGCTCAAGAGGGGGATATCAGCTACATCAGGAAATCCTGAATTAAATGAATAACTTATGTTCAAACAAAATATGATTTAGTATTATATACAACACTATAAATAATATTTTAGTTTAGAAGCTGAGAATATATTTAACAGTTAATGCAAACTTTAATTTAACCAAGTTGATTTATAAATTACCTTTTAAGTACTACGATGAAAATTTAGTTTACTTTTTAAATAAGCACTACTAAATAGCCAATTAGCAAAGGTTCAAAAAAAATTTCTTTGGTATAAATTTAAGTAGTTAATGGGAATATAATCTGTCTTAGTTTGCAGCCTATTCTTTTAATTGGTTTAAGTAATGGTAACTAACTGTACTACTTATAATCGGGTAAGGGTCAAATATGCACGAAGGGACACTTATGCACAAACACAGTTTTTTTACTTTTTTTAAATTTAATTTATCCATTTGTTAACTTTATTTTTTATCAACATTATTTTTACTATCACTCTTACCCCTAACCCTTACCATTAGTCGGTAACTTCATTTCTTTTTTTTTATTTTATTAATTTATTATACTTTGTTTTTTATGTTACTTTATTTAACAATAGTTTTATTAGTAATTTTTAATAGCTTTTTATTTTTACTATTACTTTTACCTCTAACCCTTACTCTTGGCCGCTATTTTTTTTAAGATTAATTAATTTTTAATTTATACATTTTTACTTTTTTTTTATCAATAATTCTTATTAGCTATTTTATTTTGTATTTTTTTAATAATTTTTTTTAGTTATTATTATTTTTTTTTAATTAATTTTTCTTTTTGTTTTTTTTTTTTATTTTTTCTTGTTTTTTTAATAGTTTTCCAAATTTTATAGTTTATTAGTGCAAAAGTGATCCTCCGTGAAGAAAAGACTCTTCGTGCAAAAATGTCTTTGTACATAGTAGCTTCGGGCAAAAGTGTCCCTTCGTGCACATTTGACCCTCCGTGCAAAAATGCTGTGTTCGTGCATATTTGACCTGTTCCCATAATAAACATACACAGAATACACATTTTATTAAATATTTTACAAAAATATGTTTTTATTTAAAGTCAGTTTTATTTTTTTATTTTAACAATATATGAGTTGAAATTTTGTATTTAGATTCAAAACTTAACTTAATTTCAACTCAAACGGATATAAATGAGTTGGCGAGATATTAAGCAATACAAATAACTATCTTCTTTATCTGAACTAGAATTCCGCAGCGTTTTGAAAACTGCTCATTTGCCGAAATATTTAGAAAAAATTCTTCTGCGGGTTGCAGTTTTATCGAAAAGTTGTAATTATTAAAATTAAAAAAAAAAATTAAATTAAAAAATAAAAAATTATGCAATAGTAAAGCATTGAAAATACTATAAATCTAATCAAGAGACTAACTGTTAAGTTTTATAACAAAATCTTTCCTTTTATTGTTTTAAAAATATTTTTTTACCTAAAAGTACACCGCAAGTTTAGCTTTTTGCTTGTAGGGATATATTTGGCCCACGAGCCGCAGTTTGTTGTACCCTGTTTTAAATAAGCTACTTGATTCAATATGGTTGTCACAATTTACTATAAACCTTGATTAATCAATAATAAAGACATTTAAGACATAAAATAATTTTATAAGTACTTACACTTTTGAAAAAAATCAAGTTTGTTTTTTATATTATTGTAGTTTAGTTTGCTAGTTTTTAAAATTTGAAAATGTATTTACTTAAAAAATTGTTCTTATTGATGTAAAGTAGACTTGATTTTATATCGTGCTTTTGAAAATGAAGTTTGTTCTTTATTTTTTTTCAAAAAGAAAAAAGTTCACTGACAAGTTTAGTTCTCATGGTATTATAGGTAGTTTACTTAAACAAAAGAGTTTAAGTTGTTTAAAAATGTAAGCACTAGTTGTTTAGTTTTAAAATAAGTTAAAGTATTATTTTGAAAGCTTAAAAGATAAAAGTTAAATGTCTATTTATGTTGATTGTATATTCAAATTTATAAAGTTTTGAAATAAAAGGTAATATTTGGTATGTTAAACTCAATTTTCTGCCCTGGAATTTTTATAATCTCATTTATAAAGTTTATATAAATAAAAACCATTACATAACTTTACTGTTAAATCGATTTTTTCTACTAAAGTCTGAATAAGAATAAAACTACTGACAATTTTGATCTACAAAACTAGTCATTTTTAAACTAATTTTCATGTAACAAATAAAACAATAATTACTTTACAAAAATGTACTAAACTTATATTTCAGCTTAAATAGACTCAATAAAATGAAAAAAGATGATGCTGAAACATTGTTGTTAGGCATAGTTGCTTTTTTCTTGGCAATCTTTACATTTTATGTTAAATATGGTTTGTTGTATAATTGCTTAATATTGTATATAAAGTTAAATATTTTTTATACTAACTAATAAAAGTAAACAGTAAAAGTCTAAAATAGTATAACAAATTTGCTTATTAATCTTAAAGTTCATAAACCAAACACCAGCATTAACTTAGCTTGATTAGCATTTTTTGCAATTTTTTAAAGTGTCAAAATTTTAGATCCAACTATTTTACTTATCTTTAAAGCTAGTTATTTTTTTATTTATTCTAGAGAACGCTCCTTTGCCTTTAATTTTTTTTAATCCATTCGATAAAGGTTTGAATGTTTGAATGGGGCCCCTTAGAAAAAATGTTTTTTTTTTAATTCTATTTTTACTCCAACCGATGTTTCAGACAGAAAATATAATTTATTTTTTTAGTAATCTCACTTTTCTATGTTTTCAGGGGTCGGTGTTTTTTTTCCAAGTTCCTTATAATGTATACACGTATATCCGATTGTAAATTTCAAAAACCTTCAATTTTCCAATGGTCACTGTAGCAAAAAAAAAAAACTTTTTTTAATTCACTTAATTATGACTACTTTAGTCGGTCCATGCTTTTTTTTTATCTATACTGTTTTTATGTAAGACATGACCCACGCACGTTTTATTAAAATTATCATTATTTGAACATAAAATGCCTCATAAAAGAAGTATGAGGTACTTCATGTTCAAATAATGATAATTTTAGTTTTAATGCTTAAAATAGGTAAAATATTACAAAAAAGTTTGATTTAAATCGGTTATTTAACGTCCAATTAAAATTTTTGCATTTATAAAGTGTTAGCATAAAGTTACTGTTTGCTCAAAACTTTAAATATTTCGGTACTGTTACAAACATTGAACTTGTACTGTTACAAACAAACAATGTTTTCTATAGTACTACTAAAAAAATACAAACCGTTTTGTGTAGAAAAAAAATACTTTTCTCAAAAGTTTTTTTTTAATTGAATTTATTCAATATTAATTTTGTATAGCTTAGTTTTATTAGTTAAGCAGTATTTTGTTTTAGTGGTTTAACATACTTAATACCTATTAGACTTTAAATACAGATTTTTGTTCTAAAGTTTCGTAATAAATTCCTAAAATTAAATAAGATTTTTAATACCTTTTTTTAGTTAATTTTTTAATCATTTTAAGCTTACTATTTTTACAGTTAACTTTGGAGTCGGAATAGAGAAAGAAACCAGTTCAAAAAAGGTAAAGAGCGAATGAAAATGTATTGGTCTGGATTTGATTTTTTTTTTTAATACAGTTAAAAACAGCTGATATAAATGACTGAGTATTTTTTTAGATTTCTTGAACGTACTTACAACTTTTACGAAATAAGTTGTTCTTTCATAGCTATTGATACCAATAAAATTATGTAAAGTTTCATATGTGTTATAATGTTTGTAGTAGTACAGCTGAATTTTTCAGTTAATTTGATGTTTTAAAAATTTGTATTAGTCTACTATAAATGTTTTTAAATAATAACATTGTACTAATACAAGAATTTTTTTTTTGATAACTATAATTAGCAAAGAAAACCTTGATTTTATTAAAATAAAAACAACATTTTTTTTTTAGCTAAAAAGAATCATTAACAAAACTTTGTGCCTTGTAAAATAAAATGCACAACAGTTATATTTCAATGCAAGGTAATAGCTATCTAACAATATTTTTCACTGTAAAAAAAAAACTTTTTCTAATTATAAAACTGTAAAACTTGGGTACAAACAATACTTTATGTGGGAAATTTGGATTTTTTTTATTAAACCAAGTAACAATTTATTTTTTTATAGAAATATTAATTTAGTTTCATTAAAATACCTTGATATTATAAGAATACTGGTCTAGTTTAATCCTTGCACTTATATATAATATAATCATAGTCCATAATAAATAAGCATACTTTGTGGTGACCAATTGTTGTAACATTTAAATAGTTCTCAATTTTAGCTGTGTAAAACTACTTTTGATTTTTTTAAATTAGCATAGAAGCTGCAATAAAATATACTACGATATTAACTAATCCGATATAGGAACATTTAAATCTTAGAACATAGAATAATGTTAGAAAAAGAATTTAAAAGCTTTGTCACAATATGAAAAATTAAATTTTAAATTCTAAACTGCAATTTAAGGTATGTGATCAATTGAATATAAAATTTTGCCAACAACTTAAAAGGTAATAGATTCCAGTGCGTAAGTTTAGTAAGGAAGAATGAAATTTTCATTTAAGGTTTTTTGTGTCTTTTTCTATTATAAAAAATTTAGTTTAACATAAATTTAGCACCCATCGTTCAAATATTAAAAAAAAGTATTTTATAATAAAAAATTATTAAAATATCCAGTGGTTTACTGTGCATATCTTTTAAGAGGATGAATACTACTTCTCTATAGTAATAAAGTTCCTCGTTTAGATAGTTTTCAACAAGCGTAACTTAGAACCAAATAATAATTTCTGACAAGCTAATTTAACTAGAAAAAGCTAGCAGAAAATAAAATAGAATACTAAATTAATCACTTAAGTTGAAAGATCAAAAAAATTTTAGTTTAAAAGTAGTTTATAAATAATTACATTTATAAATAATTTCATTTAACCAAGTTGGACATAAACTTTACAACTACATTTCATTGTGTTTGTTAAGGAAAGATTGCTCATAAATTTACCAGCCATGTATAGACTTAGCAAATCATATATAACCGCAAAGCTATGATTATAACTATATATATATAATACCATTATTCCTAACAAGGTTTATTGTATAGTTTATATTGTAGCTTTTTATAAGAAATTGTCTGAAAAAACTTTAAGGTAAACATAAACATTTAATTTTTTGAGGTCATATCCGTTTCAAACTTGCAGTACTATTTACTCTAACTTAACCAGCTGTGTTAATTCAAACATTCGTTTTATTTTTCAAATTTGTATCTACGGTAATTTTAAACTTTAAATTAGTTGGTTAACTATAATAAAGCTAAATTAAACTAGTTTTATCAATTTTTATTAAAAATAGATATAATTTTTATAAAGCTTAACATTGTCATAAGAACTGTACTGCTAATTGATTCAAAATAAAGAACTATTGCAAAAAATAGAAACGAATTACATAAGTTTATTTTATTTACATTAGAAAACCTTATGAAAATAATTAACTGTTTATCAACATTATAAGCGTACGAAATAAATTTATACCAAAATCAAACACTAGAATTAGTAATTTCCAAGTTAGACGCGCAAATATTAAGATTCAATTAATAAGTTCTAGTAAATTAAAGAAACTTTCGAATTACATCTTTTCAATCGTGATAAACCTTTCTGCACAAGGGACAGCTTACGTTATCTTCAAACCACTTTCTAATGCATTCGCTGCAATAAAAATGCCTGCAATCCAATTTAATCATTAGCTTGTTCATTTCAACACCATCAATGCAAATTGAGCATCCTTCATCTACGGATTTCTTATCAGCATTGAAAGTAGCGAACCGGTCGATTCTATCAGAAGTCAATCCACCTCTGTTTTCAGCATCTGAAAGGACAGTAATAGGTGGTAAGTATAGTCTTCTCAGAGACCAGGGTCTCAGTCTTTCAAAGACTGAGGTAATAGTGCTTTCGAGTGTTCCGTCGATCATAATGAGTACCATTAGAATAAAAACTATTAAAAAAAGCAAAAACTGTTAAAAAAAAATTCACTTAGTTGATTTCAAACTTATTGCTTTTAGGTTTATTTGAATTCTATATTTATGAAATTCAAACTAAAACTGTGTATATTTTAACTAATGTTTTATCTTAGTTTATACATATATATATATATATATATATATATAAATATATATATATCCAGAATTATATAATTTTTTAATTTTTTGTTTTGAACTTAAAATACTATTATTTTAAATATCTTTCAACATTTTTATACACATTAGCATTTTATATGCTTTTAAAAACCATATTTTACATAATTTAAGTTTCAATATTGTCATTTTTTCTTTTATCTTAAAAATAAAAGAAATTTAAGATTTAAAAAATGATTAATACAACTAATTAATAAGTATTATTGCATTATAAATTTAATATCTTAATTGAAATTAAAACGTTTGGATAAAGTTTCTGCTGTATTCTTTCTTTATGAAACTAGAAGTTTTAAATTAACATTAAGTTTTAAGCCTACTTAAATGTCTCTTAAGTACGTAGTAAGGTTGAAAAACTATCAAAGTTCTGTTGTTCACAAAATTAATTGCATGGGTATACAAGGTATAGTCTTCGTGATATTTTAAAGTAAGTTCTAGAATATATAAATATATTGTATTCATTTGTATCAAGTAATACGTAATTACATATAAAACAAGAAAATACTTTATTTAAATTTAAATGTACCTTAAAACTGTTACAATTTTGTTTTTCTCTAAAAAATTTTTTAAATATTAATACTAATATTCTACACTATTTTGAGCTTGATTCATCATTTTTAACATTTGTTATTATTTTGTGTAAACTTTACAAGTTTATGCATTTATATAAGTTTATGAATTTTTAAGGATAACAGTCGTTAAATTGTATCCAAGTGGTGTACGACTCGATAACCAAAATAGTTTTTCGTACAACAGGTTTTAGGGCCAGTTATTTTGAGAATGTTTTTGTCGTACACTAAACAATGATAAGAGTTTTACATTGTGGATTTGTATAGCTTTTAATAATTTTTTATTTTATAAATTTTTTTTTTAATTTACACTTTTATAATGGCAGTCGCGAGTATGTTTTTACTTTAAATGGGAGGCGGTCAACAAAAAAAAACTATAACCCAATATCATAAAATTTTGCCCGCGAAAGAATGTTTTTAAACTATTAAAAGAAGGTCTCAGGTACATTTCACGGTAAGTTCAAAATTACACTAGATGTTTCGGGATTGTAATGAATAGTAAAAACGAAAACTACAACTGCGGCCGCGAACATTTTTATATTCGAAACTTGGTTCGCAAACAAAAACTTTCTGCTGAACCTTGTTATAGTGTACTAGGAGTCCTTGTAACTATTTTTTAAGTATGAATTTAAATTACACGAAAAATTGGTAAAATTTTCAAATGCCTTTGGTTGCTACGCTTTATTGCAAACACAAAGATTAATTAACTTTTAGAGGAAAATGATTTTTAACTATAATATCAAAAAATTGTTCTGAAAAGCTAGATAAGTAAAATATAAAGAGAAAATATAATGAAAAAATTTTAATTAGAATTAAAAAAAACAACTTTTGTCAACATAAATTCCTGAGCTACTTCAATTGGTAAACTTAATTTGAAAACAGCTCTAATTAATTTTTTTTACATGTAGAAACTATACACCACCGTAAAATTATGATTAGTAATGTATAATTGTTTATTTATTAAAATACTTAAAGGTATGGAACAAACGGCAGTTTTTATATGTAACTGACTGAGGTTATTTATCTGAATCTATCTCGGACCAGATTATTTGTTGATTAGTTGTACATATTAAAGATTTGGATTACGCAGTAAATCTCAATTCTAAATCAGAAATTATTATCTAAAGTTAAAAATAACAAAACATAGTATTTTGTTTTTATAGTTAAAACTTGAACCTTTGGCTACCTTAAAAATTAAAACAGTTGGTTAACAACATTAAAATTTTTGATAATTTTCTATCAAAGTTTATCATTAAAATAGTAAATTAAAAAACGTTTCTTTAACAAAGACTTCCTTAAGGTTTAGTCTTAATTTATAAAAAACAAAACTAATTAACAGTATATGATAATATAAGACAACAGAGTAGAAATAAGATAAAAGAAAATTACCAAAATGTTTAAATAATTTAATTTTTAAGTAAAAAAATTACTTACTTTGTTAGAAATTACTTAAAAAAATATTTTTTGAATAAAGTTATAAGTTTCTTAATTAAGGTAAAGTAGAAACTTTATCCAAGATAAAAACATACAGTGTTATTCTACTTATTTAGTTTATGCATTTGTAAAAGCTTTACTGTTTATTTTCTAATACTATTATTAAAAAATATAAATATATATAACTATAGAATGTATGATATTTGCAAGCATAAAAACTGCCCATATTTGTATGGCTATTTTAGATGCTTAGGTCTTTAACATTTTGGTTTAAATAAAAGAAAAATTTTATATTTTTGTTGTAAATTTAAAAGTAAATAATTAAGTAGACTTATAAACTACAATATAAAAAACAACTATATGCAAGGATAAAAAAAAACTATTATATTTAAAAAAAATAGTAGAAATAAAAAAGTACACTTGTAAGCAAACGTTCTAAAAACTTGATATGGTATTTTTAACAGCTCTATTGTTTTAATTTTTTATTTTTCTTACTTGCACGATGCCAGAAAGAAGATCTGGAAGAAGCCAGACCTCAACCAGAAAAACTAAGAGACCTAACATTGGCAGAGACCCTCCGATCAGAATGAGACATCAGAACTTTGTTTTGGTTAACAGACGACGGGTTCGACTTAATAGAATAGTGAGATCACCTGAAGACCCTATATTTCACAGACCGCCCAACACTTTCCATCCAAATGCTGAAAACCGAGGCGGATTGTCTTCTGATAGAATCGACCGGTTCGCTACTTTCAATGCCGATAAGAAATCCGTAGATGAAGGATGCGCAATTTGCATTGACGGTGTCGAAATGAACAAGCTGATGATTAAGTTGGACTGCAGGCATTTTTATTGCAGCGAATGCATAAGAAAGTGGTTTGAAAACAAAGCAAGCTGTCCTTTTTGCAGGAAAGTTTATCAAAACTGAAGAGATGTTGTCACCAATTTTTTACAATTGAATGAATTGAAACCCTATTATTTGTACCGTGATTACAACTTCAAAACTTATATCTTTAGTAATTTGTGTTGGGTTATGTTTATTTCGGTATACTTTAAATGATCAAAACTGTAACTATCTTTCATACGATAGTCTCATTTCACTTTTTTATTCTTTGTAATAGTTCTAATTTATAACTTTAGTAACGAATAAATTTAATTTGATAATAATAAATATAGGAGCAAACTGACTTGTACTTATAAATGTTCATAGTAGTTAAATATTTAAAATAACCGCTTTAGTTGAACCGATTTCAGTTTGCATTACTTTCAGTAGACTATAAAAGTTGTTAGAGAAAAAAGTGCAACTTAAAAAATTTTAAGTTATTTTATTTAAAATAATTGAAATATTATGAGTTAAAGGTATCAAACTCAAGATTAATTAGTTTGAACTCTATTTTTAACAAGCAATTCCGTAATTGCTGTAAATTGTAATTATTGTAAGTTGTTCAATTACCTCTATAACTTAACAATAGATTTATAGGTAACTGTTTATTAAATCATACAATTGTAATAGGACAAAAGAAATTGAAATAATTAAAACTTTTTGTGGCTATAATTAAGTTATTATTGTAGATTCAGAGTTATAAATCCAGTTTTAAATTTAAATGATGGAGAATTAGATTTCTTAATTTGTTAATTTTAAAGTTTTACACATTGGTAAGTTGTTAACAGTTGATGCTACTAGTTGAATTTGATGATGACCACGAAAATGTCTACATAGTACAACTAATGGTACAAAAATAGACGCATCGAGAAGAATCATATAAGTAGTTAAAAGTTACTACTTCTTAAAAACTGCCTTTTCACACTTAAGTACAAATACTTGACAAAGCTAAAACTTAAGACTGAATGCTTAAGAAACTTGCAGTTTATTTTAATTTTAAATTGTCGCACCATTAATTGTGTAGCCATTTGCTGAATGAAGTCATTTGCTGATTTGCTCAAAAAATCTTAAAGTGAATAAACTAAACGTTGTTAGTCTTTATATAGAAGTATAATTCAAAAAGTTTTCAAAAAGTAACTTAACTTTGCAATAAAATTTTTTCATAGTTATGAAAACTTACAATTAAACTTACCTATAGCATTTAAAAAAAGAATCAAGTTCGAGCTTATTTCATATTTTTTGTTAGGCAGTGTTTCTGCTTAATTTAATTTTAGGCAAATATATAAATTTCTAAAAACCTTATTAAAAGACTTATTCGCAATTGTATTTTTGAAAAAAGTCTGAAGTACAATTAAAATGAAGTTATACTTTCTTCAAGCTGTTGATGTAGTTCAAACTTGTTTTTAAATGGATCAACTTAATTTTTATTGATTTGAGCAAACACAAACTCTTAAAAGTTTGCAGATATGTTTCAAACTTTTACTAAACATATTATTTATTATATATTTTTAATAGATGTAGACGCATAAGTTGGTCTTTAGTAGTATAATATAAAATTTCTTAAACATTATAGAACAACTATAACTCACGGGACAAAATATAAAAGTACCGTTTTGTAAACCTAACAATAAATTCAATAACAAAATTTATAAAATTTTAACTCCAATAATTTTACATTTTATTTTACATCAATCTTTACAAATAATAATATTAAGGAAATAAAATTAAAACAAACATCCCGTAAAGTATTTTCTTAATAAGACCTTTTCACATTAAAAACTCAAAAATATTTTATGAATTAATTGACAAAATAAGTTGTTTTAGTAGTCTTTATTCGATGTTTAACAAACGCGAAAATGTGTGCACAAAATATTTTGTAGTTTATAGTAGTTTTGTATCTTAGTAACCATAATCATAAGGTTTTTTATGATGGTTTGATAGCAGCATTTTTTTTAACAGATGTTATATTTTAAATTACTTTTAGTTTTAAACTTTTGTAAATTATTAAACAGTTTCTAAATGTTTTCTATATTCTATAATAGTTAATGACTTTCACAACTCTAATCAAATAGTTTCTATTAAGTTAAACTATAACAGCTAAATTTTGCCTTGATTTTTTTTAATCAAACTAAACTAAATAAATCTTATTTTGTTTTTTTTCAAATCAAACGAACTAAGTGTACACAAATGTCTATTGATCTGATATTAAGTTTTTATACCTCTGGTCCTTTCGAATGCTTGAAAATCGATACAATTTACCAGGAATGAGAAAAGTTTTCAGACCGCTCATGCTTTTTATCAAATACTTACAACACTTCGGGTTGACTTCGGTCAGAAAAAAAGAGTTTGTTAACTTTTTACTAATATGAGATCGCAAGAAAATAATGCACATTGCACATTTTATTACAATAAAAGTAGATATTTATAGTATGGCTTTTTTTTTGACAAAAAGTTGCTTTACGTTGAAGCGGCATAGAAAGCTTTGACAATAATGAAAAAAAAAAAATTTTTTTTTATTTACAGTAACCTCTCGCTTATTTACGCACATTATGTCCATAGAAAAAGTGCGTAAAGATACGAGAGGTACCAAATATTCTTACTATAATGGCTGTTTTTTTTTTATATTGTTTCTAATTAAAAGCAGACCGAGGACTTTCCCACTTTTAAAAATTTGTTTACTTAATTTATAAATATGAAAACAAAAGATAAAACTATACATATAAAAAAAAGGACTTAATTTTAAATAAAATAATAATACTTGTAGAAAATTTTACTAATTTTAATAATAAGTAGATTTTATCTTTATCTTTACTCATATTTGACTTATTTGATACATAACATTTGTACTCTGTTCTATTTAGCAAATTGCTGTGTAAAGCAAGTGTTACAGAAAAGAACTTAAACTAAAAAATAACGTCAAATGAAAATTAGTGATATGATTAATAAAAAAACAATCAAGATTTGTTTTAAGTGTAAGCTCTATATTTATTAAGTATCACTGCTACTTTTTGCTAGGAAGTTTCATCATGTTTCTTTTATAAATTTTTATTCATATGTAGGTCAAGCTCAAGAGTACTGTATTATTTATTTGTCTTACAAACTCTCATTATTTCATTATACTTTTATTATTAACACAGTCATATTTCTTTTAGAATTTTAATTTAATCTCTATTAAAAAGGTATAAAAATAGAGAGGTGACTGGTGAGTTAGTATTTAAAAACATAATTTACATTAAAAGTATACAATAAACCTAATTTAAGCAATATCAAAGAAAACTAAAATTCTCATTGTTTGAGTTTTTTAGAATTCTAAAATGCGTAACTAAACGAGAGTACGTAACGTCACGAGTGCGTAAAGATGCGACAGGTTACTGTACTACTTGAAATACCACTCTGTAAATTTGAAACAAAGTTTTAGCTGTTATAGAACTTATAGAAAAATTTTACTTACTTTTTTTTCTGTTTCTTAAAATTGCTGACTTAGCTTTTTACCTACGCTAATTAGGAAAAAAAAATTAAATGTCCCTGATAAAGACAAATTCAAATTTTATAGGGAAGTCCCCTACAAGCAGAAAGCTTTTAACCTATTGTAAACAAATTGTAGTAACCATTAAGATGATGGATGCTAAGATAAAAGTTTGAGTAACATTTCTCCAAACTGCATACAGTTTTTTATTTAATAACTGTTAGCTAAGGGGTGAGCAATGTGCGACCCTTTTACCTTGAAAATAGCTTGTGCTAAATAAAATAAATCTTTTTTATATCAAACAAATTAAAATGTGACTTAAATTCTAATGAGTGTTTTAAAAGGCTTTGTTACTTTATCACACTGGTTACATCACAATTCAAATTCTTAGAGAAATTAAAAGACTATATCTCAACAAGTGATAAAAAAAATGAAAAACGTATAAAATACATAGTAGATCTTATAAATATCTACAAGCCACTTTATTTTTTGCAAAACCTTTTTTTTCTGAATATTTTAAAATTACTAAAAACAACTGCGTTTAAACTTTTTTAAAGCCATATTTCAAAAAAAAATTTATTGTTATGCAAAAATAAAAAAAGTTGCTTGTAGATATTAGTATGACCAAAATGTAAGTTTTTTATATTTAAAAAATTTACGTTACTTTATTGACTGTGGACCTTTCAACTTTTATTTGAATTGTCCAAATTTGAATAGTCGTCTATCCTATCACAATTATGTTTAAAACCTTTGTTTTAAATTTTAACAGTTTAAATTTCCAAAATCATGTGGCACAAAATGAGTCTGGCCTACCTTCTAAATATTTACCAACCTCTATCTTAGCCTTTAAAACTAGAGTAGTAATTGAAAAAAAAATTTGCACCTTCAGTTGTCAAAAGATATGGCCATGGTTTTTAATCAGTTTTTATTCTAATTATTTTTTAGCCTTTAATAAGCTTAGCAAGCTAATTAAGTTAAATTATGCTTTAATTAACTTCCTTATGGCAAAATTATGTCAATGAGTTGTTATTTATTTTATTTTTCATGGTATTCAAATAAATTTTTACAATTTTTTTAAAATTTTTCATAAGTGTAGCCTTTTAATAGAGTTTAGTTTAAAATAATTAGATTGTTGTTAGTGTAGTAATATTGTTTTTTTTTTTTAGAACTTGACTCCTATTAAATGTACATTATCATTAACTTGATTTTAAACTTAAAAACATTCAACTAAGCAAGTTCTTAGTGATCCCTGTAATTAAGATCCCTGTGCCATTAGACCAACAAAGTTTAATCTGTTGTTAGAAAATTGGAAAATTTTTTTTATAATAGTTAAGCAATCAACTTTATTTTTTATTGAATTTGTTATAGCATTAACTAATCAAAATAACAATATATTATATAATTCTATTCTAAGAAACAGACATATTTCTAATAAGAGAGCAATAAAGTGCAATTTAAAAATGTATAAGTAGTAAATTTGAACAATGTTCTTAAATTTAAACATTGAGGTTAGGCTTAGTTGAAGATTTAAAGTAAGAGTTAATTTATCTATATTCAAAAAATTAAAATAAAAATCTGAATAATTTATTTTTTGATGTGACATTAAAACACAGAATAAATCACTTGATTTTTGTCCATGAACTCTTAGGCCATCAATAGCATTTTTACAAATTTCTATTAGCAGATATCAATAACTTTAAAGTTTACAAATCCATTTAATTGCTTTTCATGTACTCCAATTAGAAGTTTATAAACAGATGGTTGTGTTTAAACTTAAGATATTTCATTCTTAAACAATAAATAATTGTTATATTTTATTACTTTTTACTGTACCTAGAAGTATGGTTGACTGTTTTTCATTTATTTTCTAAATTTTGCTAAACTAAAAATTTATTTTAACAAAAGTATACATTTTAAGTAGAAAATTAAAGCTGTTTTTAGTTTTTGGCTAAAGCTTTAATACTTTATAGTATTTAGTTAAAGTGAGCTATTTTGATCACTTTAAAACTTTGTTAAATAAATAATTTATTCAATTTAATAGTGTATTGATGTGTTAGCATGAACTTGGTACCATTGAAAGTTTTGTTGATAGTATTACTACTTTCAATACTAGAATGTTTCAGTGCAAGCGTTGATACGTGTGTTAAGTCTGGCTCAATAATTAATGGTGATAAAACTACAAGTCTTAACATAAGAGCACCAAAGCAAAATGTTTTTAAAGTGAGTATTCACAGTAATTTATAAATGGAGATTAAGGTGTAGCTTTTTTATATACAGGACTGATACTCAATCAATCCAGTTTTTCTGAAAACTAAAACTAGCTAATATATTTTGAAGCAGTCTTTTTGAAATTATAATAGAGTTCTGCTTGAAAAGATGATTTAACATTTTTTAATCATTTTTCAGTTATTGTTTGTTTTGTAATAATTAAATATTAACTATAGTATTATTTATTACTTTTTACTAAAAAATTTTTGTTATTACTTACAAGTTTGACCTATAAACTCAAGTTAACTCAGGTAAGTTTTTCATTACTCAAAATATTTTTTTTCTAAACAATGGTAGTCTGTTATGTGTTAGTTTAAATAATCTACAACATAAGAAACCATTTTTAAATAGTTAATGTTCAAATTTTTTTTTTAGAATGATGCTTATATCTGCTACCAGTTCAAAGACTTTGATGCTAACAAAGATACATTTGTTGGTAAGTTATAAAATGATCAAACTATTTTTACTCTTATTATATTATTTTTGTTTTTATAGAACTATTTATTTAACTATTTGTCTTTATAATAGCTTCATTTATTACTATAAATAAATTTATTTAAGCACTGACAAGGTCTTTGACCAAAACTTATTTTGTAAAATAAATTCTTGAAAATATAAATTCATTAATTCTCCTCCAGTAGTTGAGATCTCTTTATTTCTTTTCTTAAAACCAAAACATATAATAAATAAATTTCATCAAATGCATTTCTGTTAAAATTTAAATAAAATTAATTATCAAAAAATAAAAAATAAGTTAGCATTTTTTTAATTTTTTCTCTTATTAAACGTGTCTTATAATGTATCTTATTATATATTTACTCAAAACTAAAAAGTTTTAAGTAATTTTTTTTTTTTATTTAGTATATAAAAAAGCAAGTATTAACTTTTGTTACAAGCTTTTCAAATACAGTTTATATATTTATAACAGTAAACTTCATACCAAAAGCAAAACAGGAAACAGCCCATCATATGATTTTGTATGGCTGCTCCAGAACCAGTGAAGATGTAGCTTGGTTTGTTTTTTAATTTTAACGTTATTTGTTTACTATATAAAACTATAATTATAAAATAGAAACACTGATTAGAAATAAATATTAGTCAAGTCTTGGTGAAGTATGTACTTTAAGCCATTAATGCTTGTACATTCTATGATATTTCATGTTATTGATTATTAGCTTATTATCAAAGCTCTTAAAAAACTAAGAAATTAAGAAATTATTTTCATACAAGATACATAATGCAGACTATTTAATTTCTCGCAGTAACATTTATAAAATATTATAATTCAAAAATTGTATCAATAATAAAATATAATTAGAAATTGAAATTATTGCACATATGTATGTAGAGAAACCTAAGCCACCTAAAAAATTTTAAATTGTTAATACATTTATATAGTTGTTTCCTTATATAAGAATAACTAATTTATACTTAAAATTAAATTAGAACTTTTGTTATGTAACTTTTTTGTTCGATTTTTGTTTACCAAAATTATGAATAATGTGAAATTCAGATTGTTTTTATACTTAAGTTTATTTATTACTCTGAGTTTCTTATTAAACGTTTTTGTCTAGAAAGTTATTTACTTAAAAAAAACTTTCTAATATAGAAAAAAACTTTTTTTGAACTAATGATAAGAGTTGAAAATTTCAGATGGTACTAAGGAATACACCAAGATTACAGCATTTTATGTCAGTTTAAATGAGTTTTAAATGAAACTGATTATTTCAGTAGACTCATGTAGTAAAACCAATTTATTTGATAGCTAGTGTTTCAGGAGGTGTTATATACTTAATGATGTACATATATTTTTTTTTAATGATTTGATGATCTAATAACTTCTACAATTTTTAAAACTTTTTTTTATGGTTTATAAAGGTGAAATATTAACAACTTAACTAGTTTTTAAATACAAGACATCCTTTTCTATATGATTTTTTTTTCGTATTTAGTAGTCTCTGAGACCCAACTACTAATATTAAATTTTAATTTACACAATTTAGTTGATTAGAAATAATTTTCCTACAAAATTCTTTACTTTTCACAGTAATCATTTAGAATCAAATACATATTAACTACTTTAGTTGTTTGTATGAAGCTTATTTTTATTCTTTTTTAAATTATGATTGAGTTAATGCTTTTGTTTGTGAAATTCATGTGTTTTTAAAGTAGGTAAGATTTATATTCGTTTTAGTTTTTTGAAAGATTATATAAACATACAAGCCAATTTTACTTTATGAAATTTTGTATGTTTTAGCTTTCTGATTATACTTGGTTAAAACTTGTTCATTGTTTTATGGCCATTTGTGCTTCTATTACTTCATTGTTATTTAATATTTAATTTCTCCGTTGTTAACATTTAAATAGATTAAAATAAAGTTACAGTTTACTATATAACTATATAATTTATAAAATTTACTACAGCAAATAACTAACGTGCGTATTATTTTTCATTAACTTTTTTGAATTTTTTGAAAATACAAACTTTTTGCGACTTTAAAACAACTATAGTGAATCATGTAAAACATTTTATCTATAAGTAGTTAATATCTAGTGAAATAAGTAACTTTATTTTAATAACCTTTTATATTATATAAAATAAGTTTGAATTTTCTTATCTAACAAAAAAAAATATTTGTTTGATTAGTTTAAAGTTTGAAATGTTAATAAGAAAAGAAGTAATAGATCTGTCATGAGCTATGTTTTTGATGAAACTTGTTTTATTCTTAGAATAAATTTCAGCTTCTTACTTAAATTTTATTAGCATTTTTAATATTTTTAGTTACTTATGAAAAATTATGAATTATAATGTTTTGGGTTATATTTTATCTAAGAACTTTGTTTACTTAGCTTTAGTTTATTAAAAAACTGACAGTGTAAAAAGAGTGATATAATTTATGAAAATTTAAGTTGTTTTGTTATAAAACTTTTATTTTAGATAACTATTAAAAACAGTACGATAATGTGAATAGGTTTGAAACATTGTCTGTTTCACAGTACGTTGAATCGATTAAATACAAAAACGTATACAATTTAAAGATAATGTGGAGTTTATGTACTTGATTTTTATTTTATTAGATTTGCATGATAGATTAAAACTAACAAAATATACATTTTCTTAGAATAATATTTTCATTTGCCACTGAAGCTTATTTACACTATTTTAAGTAATGCTTTAGACATAGAAATATATTTTAAATGTTTAGAAAGAATTTTGTTATAGTTGCAAAAAGTAATGATTTAAGTAAAAAGTTACAACTTTACTTTTTCTGTTGGAAACTTTAAAAAAAGTTGTTGTTACTTAAAATCTTTAGAAGTGTATTTATTAGTTTTATTTTAGCCAGTATAAATTGTTTTAATAACATCAATATAAAAACCTAATTTAAAAAATATTTTTTTTATTTTTGCTAGTTTGAGTGTATTAATACGAACTTCATTTATTTTAATATTTTATTTGAAAATTAATTGTTTTTTACCATAACATTAAAACTATTAGTTTTATTGTTATCATAAAATTTAAGTTAAAATCTGCAAAATTTCAAAGTGAAAATGAAGAAATTAAATCATTGAAACACAATTTAAACTTCAACACAACAACAGGGACTGCGGCATGGGGACGATTTGTCCGAAGGGAAGCAAACAGAAAATAATGTACGCGTGGGCCAGGGATGCCGAAGAGCTCCACCTGCCGGAAGATGTCGGATTCCGGTGAGTTTTATAATTGATAATATAGAAACATATAGAGTTATTAAAAAAAATATATTAGTACTTAAAAAGCTGTATTTTCGTAGGGAACGAACAGTTTCACTTCTTAAATCTTTATAATACATTTTTTTAAACTGTTCTTAGTAAGATATTGTGTTGATAGTCATTAGTTGAAAGGTCTTTAGAATAAACTGTTATAATAAAGCTGTGCCACAGAAAAAAGTTATCTCAACATTTATAAACTCAAAATATTTGTAGTAGTAATTACATTTACGAAAAGTTATAGCAGAAAATATATTTTTGGTCTACACCTTCAGGACAAAACGTAATATTTTTTTTGTAAAATGATTGAAATTATCATGTTTTCAAAAGATAAATTTTTTAAACTTGTAAGTTTGAATGCGCTTTAAAAAAGTGTTTTTTTTCTAATATTTAGAACAATTTTTTTAATATTGTTTTAATTTTTGGTATGATTGGCGTTAACTTTTTAGTTCTTCTTTCTTTTATCAACTATAAAGTTTTACATGTAGTATGGGTCATTTATTGTATATTATTATTATCATTAACTATAATATCATAAATATCAAAAAATATATATTTGTTCGAAAGTCTGTAACATTTATTTGTATAATTAATATTTAAAGAAAATAATACAGCTGTTTATTTTGAAAAGCCAGTTTTTTAAACAATTGATGTTTATCAAGTTTTTATTAAACGCTTTTTTGCGACCAAAACACAACAAATGTTTGTTAAATAAAGTTTTTATTCCAAGTATAAATCAATTACTTACAAGGCAAATTTTTTTATTTTTAAGACAAGTAAAGTTTAGTTACAGGTACAATAAATTTTATAATAATAGTATTTTAGTCACTACTTTTATCAACAGCATTGGAAAGGGCGCAGATATAGCATCACTGGTTCTGCAGATTCACTACGCAACTCCGCAAGTTGAAGATTGTTCAGGAATCACACTCGTCACTACTAACACACCGTCAGTTAAATAATAAGTAGTTGAAAATAAAATATTGATAATTTATGTTTAAAGTAGCTTATTATCAGAAAAGACATCAGTATAAACATATATTCAATTTTTTTTTTTTGAATTAGTTTGTAAAAGTAAAATTTTTTGGTAAGTTTCAGCTTACGAGACAACTTTTTGGTAAACCAAGTATGCATCTGTATCAGTCTTAAAAGCTTTTTATTTTGCTTCAAGTTACAAATAGTTTAAATATTGTTCTGAAAGGCTATTACCACTTTGAGGTGTGAAAAGTAACACGATTATATTTTTAATGGTATTATAAAACCTCTATTTTGAGATAAAATTTAACATTACACACTAAACCAAATAATAGTTCAATACACTATTTAAAAGCATCATTTTAAAGTAATTGTGTAAATTTAATTCACAAGAATGTTATTAAAACACTTGCACCCTTTTAATATCCAACTTGGTATGTTTTTAAAGCTTTCAAAAACTTCATATTATTTTTGCAAATTAACAAAATGTTTTTTTCAGATTATATTCTTAAATGTTAGTTAGTAGACTAACTACGAGCTTTAGTTCATAGTAGATTTTTTAAGATTTTTGATAGCTGTTACTTTTTTTCTTTTTTTTATTTCTTATTTTTTGTTTGAACCCGAATTTCAGCTGAGTTTAAAATATAACAATTTGTAAGTTATACTGTTACGGTTATGTAGAGATTCAATTGGACAATATACAGTACACAGTATATGTTTATAAGCTATCATGTATAGATATAGCCAAAAATTCACAGTAAATTTTAAAATAAGTTGATAATTATTTTTCATAATGCATAAAACAGCACTTATTTGTACAGTCAAAAGTATTCAGCGGGCATCTACTTGTTAGGAGCTGGCAACATAGTCATCCCTCCTCACAGCCAATCATCTTCCCTCATCAGCTGCAACCACCAATCACAAAACGTCACCGTGTTCGCCTTTAGAACTCACACCCATGACCTCGGTTAGTTTACACGTTCAACAACTGTCTCTTAGGTTATAGTAGTTTTTGTAGGTAGGTGTTTTTGCTAAAGTTATTTTACTTCTACAAGTTACCTGCTAAAAATAATTGTCATGTAAATATCATGTAATAACAAAGTGTTATAATTTATTTTACAAAAGTATTTAAAAACTTCAATAAAATTGTTTACGGAATACTATTAAAACTTAAATGTTTTTTAATGCTAAACACTAATAACTATTTTATTAACTACTTTCCACAAAGAATTAAGTTTGTGATTGTTGTCAATGCTAAAGTATTCAAATACAAATTTAAAAAAATTATGCTTTTTCAACTGATAAACTTCTTGTAATGCTTTAAAAGCAAACATCAACTGTTTAGTCATATGACTTAGTAGCATTCAACAACTGATAAACTCAACACACCAACAAACATCCCTCACTATTCATTACAGGCAAGCGGGTGATAGCGTACAGGCGCAGGGATGGTCGTCTGAAGATGATTGGGTCCGGCAACCCGTTGTGGCCGCAAGCCTTCTACCCGCGGGTCGGCGGGATGATAGACATCAGTGGCGGGGACACATTGATGGCCAGGTGCGATTACGAGAGCAACAGGAAAACCACCACTTACGCCGGGTTCGCTTATATTTTAATACCATTTTTTAAAACCAACTTTAAACTTTATATTACTATAGCTATTGATCTAATTTGTTGTGTTTCGTGATAGTATAGAGGTGGTGAAAGTGCTACTTACGCAGGGTTTGAACTTAAATATTTCGTAAATACAAGGTTTAATTCTATCGAAAAATCTATTGATCCGACATTGATTTAAAAGTTAATTTTCGCTGTATGGAGAAAAAAAAATGTTTTAAATACTAATTGTTGCAAGTTTGTAATAAAAATAACTTCAGATTGTGTTTTATTTACATCATACATTTTTAATGATAATTCAGAAATTGATGTACAAAATTTGTTTGTTTTACATTAAATAAAAAATTAATAAGAAGTTATATAAGAATTTGTTTTTGTACAAAAAATTATTGTTAGTCTTTATGCTAAAGGTTATTAACTCTTCCAATCTTTTTTTTTATAGAAGTCAAATTTAGTTGAGTAAACCAGCAGTTCAGAACTTGTGATTTTTATTTAATCGATATATGTTTTGATTTTGAAAAAAATCTAGCAATTTCTGTCACGTCTCTAGCAGCGTTTTTATGAAAAAGCAAAAACAGCAAAACAACGGTTTTTACTTTTTACAACAGATAATTGTTTGTACGCCTAGGGCAGCTGAATTTATAATATCTAGGTTCTACGTGAACTAGTTGTTATAGTAAAAAATTTGTAGGAGTTTTGTCTATTACTTGAATCATTTTGTGATTTGAGTATTACATTTAAGTATAAGTGTCAAACTTTTTTAAAGTACCTTACTATTTTACAAGCATCCGAAATTCTAAATGTTTAGTACCCAATTCAGCTCTTTAACTGTGTATTAGGTTTTTATTGTAGTTAAACTTTTATTAAACTAGTAAAAATATATATTGCTTTTTTCATGCATAAAATTTTATAAGTGATAGTTAATCGTAGATTACTTTAAAGTACATTTTTAATGCCCGAGACATACTTTTTTCATAAATACTACTACATTAACGGTATTCAAATTGAAAAACTCTAAAAGCGTCGTAAATTAAACTTAAATGCCTTATAAAGCAAAAAAAATGTATTTTTAATTTTAGAAAAGTTCTAAATAATATGTTTTAAGTAAAATAAAAGTATGAGTTTTCTTTAATAATTGTTAGGTTTTAGCTTTTTTTTTATAAAAAATATAAAAATAGACAACAATATATATTTTTTAATTATATAAAACAAGTAGTTATTGTAGATGCATTTAAAAATTATTACAGCTAGTCCTTCAAAAATAAATCAGCTCCAACTTTCAGTCAAAGCTGACTTTTTGTTTTAAATTAATTATTACGTAAATAAAAAACCTTTATGAATAATTTATTTTGCTCGTTCAAACAACAGCTAACGCTTTACGTCAACCTGAAAATTCCGAGCTATTAAATCTTTTTTTTTTACTTGTCTTTTCTTAGTTTAAAACATTGATACAGACCTTCAAAAGATTAAAAAAAGTACTTTTTCTTGTTTATCAAAAATAAGATTCAAATTATTAAACTTGCGATTTGTTTTAGATTAATATTTTAACCAGCTTTTAGTTGATGTCTTAAATTCAGTTTAAGATAGATTTTGAAATATACAGTTTCAATTAGTTTGAAATTATTTTTCTAAATAATACTAACCGTACCAACAGTTATTTACTAGTTGAAATTTTACAGTGAACATTACTTTTTACAACCTTGCCAAATTTAACGGAACTGTTAGTGAGTTAACTCATATGGCTTAGTCAATTATCGATTTTCCTATAATATGTAAAATGTATATATATAATTAGGTACATTGTTTTATCTACTTATCTAACGTTTAAAAATAAAAGTGTTTGATATGTTTCAAAAGCTATAATTCTTTACTGTTTCTAGTAAGTACTTAGTTATTAATGTTAGACTTGCTTATAAATCTTGAATAATGCTTAAAAATACGGGTAGAGAAATATCGTTCAATTTCATAATGCTTCTTTAGATTAAAGAACATGGAAATATAACATTTTATTTTGTACAATATCACAGTGTTTTAGTATTAATTAAACAAAAAGTTTTGTACTTAGACAAAGCTAAATTAATTCACTATTTTCCACATACACGTACAAGTTCATGTTCTAACTTAAAAATTAATCGTTTAAGCTGTTTTTTATAGCACTAAAATATACGAATCATTTAACCTATGTATATTTACTTGTAAAAATGTTTACAGTTTTAAGTTCTTTTTAGAAAGTAACACAATTTGCTTTTATTATAAACACATTTAAATTATTGCTGAATTCATCAAAAACGGACATTAATGTAAAAACAAAAGTTAACCGCATTTTAAAGTAACTATGACGTCACAGAATGACGGGCGGCGACGAGATGTGCAACTTCTACATGATGTTCTACACCCCCACCTCACAATCGGGGAATTCCCTGTCCTGCTGGGACAACCGGCTCATGCTGGACACTTTCCGCGACTTCCCGCGGGTCCACGCCGACCCCAAGTTCCCCGGGTACGCAGGGTTCGGTGAGTTTTAAGTTGTACAACAATAAATATAAGCAAAAAAAAAGTTTACAATTGCTTTCACTGTAGTTTAGTTTGTAAGTTTTGTAAGATCATGCCAAGTACGAAAGTTAAAGTACTATTAGGTTGTGTTTTATCCATCATTGGTAAAAGTGTTTTGCTGAGATCATAGAAAAAACATAAATAGTATTCAATGCTCAAAAACGTTTATTAGTGTTTGAAAAATTATGATATTGGCTAGGTTCGGTAAATTAGCTTTTTAAAAGTAAAGGAAAAATAGTTTGGTTGAAAGTTGTTTTCACTGTAGATAGGCTTGTCAATTTTTCAATGTTATGCAAAGTTTGAAGCAGTTTAATGTTTTCTGGTATACGTATGATAAAAGTGTTCTGCTTTAATGAAAAAATTTAATAAGTATTCACAATTCAGTATCTTATTATTGTATTATAAAATAACATTGCCTACAAATAACAAATACAAATTAACTGTACAACCATAGAAATGAAGAGCTAAGGTGAAGATTGTTACTATAGTAGGAATGACACTTTTGTAGCTCTCAAATACTCTATTTAGACTTATAAAAACAGTTACATAGACTTTACATGAAAGTTTGATATTAGATTCAGTGAAAGCCATACAAGAGGGGAGAGCAGTGATGCCTAGCAACATACCCACAATGCATCATCACCATAGCGACAACAAAGATGCTTCAACCACCCATGAAAGTTTGTTTGGTACTACATCATAGCACTGTGGTGCTCATTTTTTTAATACTGGCATTACTTATTTTTGAAGTTAATTTATCTATGTAAACTAAGGCTCTTAAAATAAAAGTTCTTTTTCCATTAAGTAAGTTTTTTTAATCATTATAAAAAGTAACAGACATCATTTTTTGATCGAAAACATATATCATAAATTTCACGTAGATTTCACAAGAAGTAGAAAAAATTAATACTCTTAAAAAGGAAATTTTTATTTCATAGACAAAACGCAAATCGATTTTTTTTCAATGCGTTGTTAAATGGATAGCATCATTTAAAACTAAAGAGAAAATAAATAAAAAAATGACATATTTAAATCTAAAATAGGCAACCTCTTTGTAAAATTTGATTGAAAAATAAATTTTATTTCAAACGTTTAACAGCAATTTTATTAATATATTTTAATATCTACCTTTTTATTTACATTGATTTAAAAAATAATAATTTAATATACTTAGTTTTGTTATTAGTTTAAAACTATGAATGTTAGTAAATAGTAATTAACTTTTTAAATTTTCTATTTTCCAAAAAATGTTTTCAAAAGTTGTGTACTGGAAATTAAAGTTTACTGCTTGTAATAAATATCTTAATTAATTTTAAACTGTATTTTGACGAAGACCTAACTACTAGTTTAAAATAATGAAAAAAGATCATAATATTCAACTCTGTACACATATTTTCAAACAAATGAACGCTTACAACAATCCAGAGCCGGAAAACATTCAAATGGCCGATAAGTCGTATGCATTAGGCGATGTAGGAGGTGTAGCCATTGACAGAAGTAATGGAAATGTGCATGTATTCCACAGAGGAAAGAGAACGTTGGTCATTTAAAATAGTACAATTTATTTTAAGTTACAATTTAATATCTTGATTTAAATTGATTTGTTTGTTTTTGGTCGTAACAAAATTTTGGTACTAACTTTAATTTTTTTTTTAGTTTGTACCATTTAACTTATAATCAAACTAACAAATTTTAGTTATAAGAAGCTTCTAAGTAATTTTTTTAGATGAGTTTCTATTTTATTATTTACATGCTGCTTTGAAAAAAAATCATATGTTTTTAAAATTAGAATAAGTTTTAAAACAAAAATTAATTTATATGGACCAACAAAAATGTATTTGCAACTTAAGTTAGTACATTTATTTGTGTGATGTCTTAAGGGTTAATACTAAATACGAAAAAAAGCTATTTAAAAAAAAAGTGTTTTGAATATTGATTTTTGTTTGTAACACTTTATAAAGTATTATTATAGGAAGGTTTTTAAACTTATTTATATACCATTTGCAACTTATTATTAGCATATAACTCATTTTATTTAATAATTTATTTCACAAAGCTTTTCAAAACTATACTAGTTTCAAATTAAATAAATATTAATAGTTTATTAATTAACATATCTCTGCTTTAGTTTTACTTGCTAAATCTCTAAAGTTTATATTTATTTAAATTTATTCATACGTCATAATTTAAACTGTTTAGTAACCAAAAAAATTTTAATAACCATTTAACATTTATCACTTGAAAATGTAACTAGTATACTTTGAAAAGCTTTGTGAAATTATATATAAAATAAAATGAGTAATCATTCAATCATCATGCAATAATAAGTTGCAAATGGTATATAAATACTTTATTAAGTAATATAAAATTCCTTCAACCCATTTACAACTTGATATTTTTGTTTATTTATTCTTGCAATTTAAACATTGCTAGTTACTTAAACCTAAAAAGCATAAAATTTCGTATAGAAATATAATACAGTTTTCTATTTCTTTTTTATTTTTTAAATAAAAGTTTACCATAAAACTTATATTTTAGTATTCTTGCAAGCTTAAAATTTTTATCCAAAAATGTACTTGTTTTCAATCCTTCGAATTGATGAGCTTCAACCGTAACTTATTTAAATCATAAAATATTGTCAAAAGAAAAGAAAGTAATATATGATATCAGTTTTAATTGTTAGCCCTCATTTATTTATACAAATTAAAAATTTATATCCAATTTTAAATATTTCGTTGGTCATTAAAAGTTCTAAACTTTATGTTAAGCATCAAAATATTTGCTTTTTGCAGTTTGAAGATTAATATAAAATAAAAACTTACACTTTCTTCAGCTGGACTGCAAACTCTTTCACGTACAACAACGTTTTCACGCAGCAGAACCAGCCAATCGCGAGCGACTGCGTGGCGGTGATGGACCAATCCGAACAGCTGATTGGCACGTGGGGCGCGGGAATGTTTTTCATGCCCCACGGAATCACCGTGGCCGGGGACTACGTCTGGGTGACCGACGTTGCTTTGCATCAGGTGAGTTTTACTTTTGAAAAATAACCATGATTTATTGCTTTTTTTTCTCTTCGTTGATTGCAGCATTAATAGAGTTTTATTTTCATACAACTTATTTTATTTAATTAGAGTAAAGTTAACCTTGCTGTTCTCAATTAGTGATGAAGCAAATTAAGTTTTCTTTTAATTTAAGTGTTCATTTTTAATATTCGTTTTAAAGTTGTATTTTTTTATTCATTCATTACATTTAAAAAGTCAATTGTTGTACTTTATTTAAGAAATCATATTCTAACAGCTTAATTAAACTAAAACAAAACTTTCAGTTCAAATTCTTCCTTATAGTCTAATTATGTGTAATTATGTATACAAAACAACTTCATTAAAGAACTTAATTGTGCTACAGCCAAATTAACTGTTAAGATTTCTTCCTTATAGCTTAAGTTGTTTTAATTAATGCAGAAAAGTTTCATTGACTACTTTAAAAATATAAAACTTCGAGTTAACCAGTTTAAAATCGTTAAGCAAAATTTAAAATACATGTTTTCAAAAAAATAGGTGCAAGCAACCTAAACAGCCATAATTTTGTTCAAATAAAATAATTAAGATAAGTATATTAACTTCAGAACGTATATGTATATACTCCGATTCACAATTTAGGTGATGAAATTCCCGAAAGGCGGTTCGAAAGAGCCACTGTTGACGCTCGGCGAGAAATTCGTTCCGGGTTCCGACACCGGGCACTTCTGCAAACCAACTTCCACGGCTGTTGACGAAGACGGTACGTTTGAAATGTTGTTTAGAAATATTTAATTACCCTGTTGTTTGGTACCAGTGATTTTTTGACATTTTAAATGACCGGTTGATCATGTGTGGTCTAAAATGCTCTGGTAAGAGTTTTGATTGTTGAGAACATAACGCTGGAGTTTGCTTAATCTTCTTCATATAATTTGTTTTACAACTTAGTTTTTTTTTCCGATGATCGTTAACAGAATAGTTTACCATCTTAATACAAATTAAATGTTAAACGTAAACTTTTGAATCTTAATAAACAACAACAAAATTATTATCAACAGGAAACATTTACGTGGCCGACGGTTACTGCAACTCACGGGTTATAAAGTTTGACAAAAACGGTAATTACTTGATGCAATGGGGAAAACCCTATGGTAAGACAAATTGTAAAGTTTTACAGTACTGAGTATTAAAATCTGTAAAACTTAATTTTTTTTTTAGAAACTGTTGATATAGTAAACACATTATATATTCCTACATGTGGGTGTTACCGCCCCTTTTGGAAACAGCTGTCTTAATTAAAGTATATATAAAAACTCAAAATATTTCTTTAATATTTATAACTTTTTCCTGCTTAAAAAATACTTAATTAAGTATTAATTGTATACAGTTTATTGAATCAGATGTTTTTTGTTGATAACAAAAGTGTATCCCACTAATTTGTAGACATTTATTAAGACATGAGCTCTTGTTTGTTTGTAGTTCAAACTATTAATACGTACTACAATATATTAAAACTTAAGTAACTAGTAATTTTACATCTCTTTTGGCCTTTCAAAAGTTTTTATTTTAGTACAATGTTTAACTTAAACCAATTCAGCTTCTGATTATTATTTTTTTAACATTGCCTTTGATTTAGGCAAAAAATTTTATTAAAACTTAAAACACAATTAAAACTTAAAACTTAGAAAGATACTCTTTCCTGCCACCGGCAAACTACGAGTTCCTGATCGTCCACTCGATAAAATACATTCCGCAAGATGGCGTTGTTTGTGCGGCGGACCGCGAGAACGGCAGGGTGCAGTGTTTCCATGGCGACACGGGAAAGCTGAGCCGGATATACGAGAACCATGATCAGATCGGACGGAACATATACGCCATCGACTATATCTACGACGGAAAAGGTTACCATTGAAATATTTAAATTAATATTTTAAAATATGGTTACTTTTATTTATTATGTGAACGCTAGTGTGCATATACTTTCGTGAAACCTGACATTTGCTCAACAGTTTAAAATAGAGTTTTGTATAAAATAACTATTTAACATTACCCTTTTGTTTCAAACAGACGGAATGATGTACTTCGTCAACAACGAGAAGAAAAGTTCCCACGGAACGACGGTCAACTACAGGACGGGGGAGATTGTTGCCACCTGGCCCGACAAAAGTTCCTCTGAAAAATTGTTTGCCCCGCACTCGCTAGCAGTCACCACCGATATGCAATATGTACGTTTAAAAGTATAAAATAAACTACTTGTTCTCGTTTAAATTCAGTTTGTAAGTGTTTTTGTTAGAAGGATTTACAAATAAAACTTATTTTTAGAAAGTTAGACTTTAAGTTTCTAAATGCAATAGACAATTAGATTTTAGAGCTTAAAAATAGTTTATACCCAACAAGGTACATGTTTTTAAAGCTATTTTTTTATTATTTCTTTTTTAAGCATTTACTCATAAAACTAACAGGTAAGTTCTGCTAGTTTTATTATAAAGATTTATAATAAAATAATATAATAACTTTTTTTCTTTCCATATTAAAAGTACGTATACAACAAATTTCAAATACGGATAACAAAAAAATTTGTTTGATTTTTTGTTTGCTAACTACATATTTAAAACTGTCAATTTATTTTGAAATAATGGACAATCTGTTTTAGTAAGACTATCAAGTTGTAATGCTTAGTTTTGTAAAAGAATTAACCAATGAAGATGTACAGTTCAGGTCACAAACTTTTGTTAAACAATTTACACGCATATCTGTTAACAAATCGCTTGTATACAATATGAAAACTATACTCCTACGCCTACGGCACCTTTTAACTAATAACTGAAAGTTTTAAATTTATTTCAAGATTGTTTTTTAGTACAATAGTGATTACATGTTTTTCTTTGTGCCTGGTTAGAAGCGTGTTTGAATAAAATTTTGTAAACAGCAGTAGAACAAAAACTATGTCGAATATTGTTTTACACATGTAGGTGATCATCGTCAGAAATTTAGTTTAGTAGAGGAATAAGAACTACAATATAGCCAAAGGCGCTTCGAATTCAGCCTATTAATAATGTCATTCCTTTGTAAAGTGTGTTAAAGTTTACTATCTTTAAAGTATAAAAATAAGTAACTTAGATATTTAGAACATATTAAGGCTTATAATAATTTATAAGTGCTCAATACCTGTAAAAATAACAACTGTTTTTTTTAATTTTACAGGCTTTTGTTGGACAAATAAGCGGTCAAAAGTTTGAAAAACTTCTTATATCTTCTGACGGTGACAAAACTAACATCGACGAATCAAATTTGATAAATAATGACTACCAAGTTTCTGATGATAACTCAAAGCTTTATAATCAGGTATGTTTTTTTAACCAAGCATTAAGTAAAAAAATTTGTTTTAACGTTCCTTTTTAAAATTAATGCTGTTAAAAACTTATTTTTAAGACTTCCAGCTATTTCTATTTGTTTAAATGTTACACCTTGATCTTTTATGTTAGATTCTTTTTTAGTTACATGACTACACTTGAGAACATATAGTTTATAGAGTTTTTTTTTTCCTTTATGGTGTAAACAAAATATAATAATGAAAAAGATTACTATTGTTAGTTTAAACACCTCATGGTTTTTAATCTTTTTTTTTGATGAGTTACAGTTTTCAAGACATCTGTTTCTAACAAAAAAATTTAAATTTATAAAATTTACACTTGCTTTTTTTATAACATACCTAGTTGTGTGAACTGCCCTTATGTTTTTTTTAATGATATTACTGATTAAACTTTACTTTATTTAAACAACTATTAAACTAGGACTTACCTGAAACGAAGGAGCCTATGGAGCAAAAAAGTGACAAAACGTTGCTTGCAGTACTTCTGGTCGTGCTACCAATTGTCTGCGGGCTCTTTATCACCATCGCGGTTTTGATGAAAAATTATCTTAACAGAAACAATGAGTATTCCAGTAAGTTTTAATTTCAAGTAGTGCGTTTACAAAACATGTTTAAATGCTTGATCAACTATTTAGCTAAACTTTTAAAGAGTTTTGATAAGGTTGTCTTCGTGCACTGTTCTCTAACAAAACGCTGTTTGTTTTATTTCACTAAAGAATTATACCTCAAAATAAAAGCTGTTTAGTTTTTTGTTAGAGAGCTATTCATTAAACATTAAATCTGGTAAATTATAATAAAGTAGACAAATTAAATTTTTCAAAGTTGAATTTCCTACCAAAGTGATTTTAATAATTTTAATACATTGCGGTTGTTGATTAAAAAAAAGATTGTGGTTTATAATTTTATGCTAGCTAGAATTACCAAAAATAAATTCCAAAGTAATTGCTTTAAGCTAAATCAAAAATATAGACAATACAACTATTTTGTCTTTTATTTAACCAAAAAAGTCTACATGACAATTTTTGATTGGAAAAAGTTTAAACTTTTACAGCAAATTTTTCTAAAAAATTTATTTAATTTTAAAACTTAAAAGTGCTATAAAATTGTTAACAGGTTATTTGTTTTTAGTTCGATTAGCTTGAACGTAAAACATTTTTAGACTTTGCAAAACCTTTAAGATAAGTTTTGAGTTTTTAAGTTAAGTTATTTATAGAACAATATAAGTTAGTAGGGTTAGATATTCCTAACTCGGAAAATATTAGTCTTTTTGTGAGAAAACTTTGATATGTTGTATTTAGGTTTCTCTTGTTTAAATAGAAAAATATACCATTACTTATTTTCTGCCATTCAGTTAAAATATTTATTATACTTAGTTTTAAAATGTACAAAGTACAACCTAGTTTTATAATAACAAAAACATTTAGTATTTAAAACAAAACAACTAATTAGGTTGTTCATAAGAAAATTTTTAGATTTAAATAAATGAAAATCTGCCTTTACATACTAATACACAGCTAAAAGGTAGATGTTTTAAAAAAAAGTTAGAATGTTTTTTTTGTGTCTAAGGAAATAAAAATAGAGGAAACAAAAGTTTTTGTTTAGCTATTTACTCATTTTTAAAAAGTACTCCAACAAATTTCAGTTACAAATTTCTTTCTTTTTTTTAATAATCGGTAAATTTTTTATTTTTCAAATTTAGTAGTTTTGAGTAATTGTAAAAACAATCTAAATAGTATCTGTAATAATTTTGATTTTTATGTAGAAAAAGTACCAAAAAAAACACTTGTTTTTGGATTTTATAGTTTATTTGTATTGCAAGAGATAGTAACAAATATATAACTAGAAATATTGAAATTGTGTTTTATCTGTTAAACTGAAAAATTTAATGTTTTTTATTTATTTTTTAGAAATAAACTTAAACGATGAAGACGATGATATTTTGGAAGGAACAATTTCCTCCAACTCCAATTCAAGTTCAAGTCTTGGAAAAATCGGAAAACTTTTCAGTAGTGGCAAATCCGCTTCGAGGTTAATTTTTGTTTCAATAAATCTATTTTAAAACTTTATATAGTGAGAAAAAGTTTATGATTTTGAGGTTAAGAATTTTAAGCTAGTTTTTAATTTTTACAACATAGTACTAACCAACAACAGAAATATTTAAAGCAGAAGATAATTAAAAAGCTGTTATAAACTGGGCGTAATTAAAAGTTTAAAAAACATTTTAATAATAATGCTATCAAAATAAACAACTAATTAAATAGTGCTGCTAAACAAGTTTTTAACAAACTACAGTGTGCAAAGGTTGCAAAACCGCATTTTTAGTAGTGATAAAAAGCATGATAACTTGTGTTAAGCAACCAATTACAGGCATTAAGTATAGCCTAAAGTTATAAAATTGTTTATTGTTGACTCTTCTTATGTATTGGTTTAAAGTTTTTCCTACTTGTTCACTTTGTGTTGCTTTTGTTGTATAAATAGTATTACATTCTTTATTTGTATATATTTTAACTAAATTTAAAAATATTTTACTGATTAAAGTGTAAATACATCTTAATTATTAAACTTACATGTTTTTATAAAAAATATTTCATAGTTATCATGTTTACCTATCAAAAGTTTTTTTAAATAAATCTAATAAAGTTTGAGTTTTATATTGTATTTATAAGCTTTAAAATTTTTGTAAAGTATTTTAAAATTTAGTATTTGAAAAAAAACCGAGTAAAAAACTTTATGTATGAGTAATTTTCTACTCAAAAAACAACTTAACTTTAAAATAATTGTTTATTATAAAACTAAAGTACAAATTTTGTTATATTAAAGATCATATTCCTTACAATTACAAAATAATTATAGTAATTAAAGTAAAAATTGACAATACAAAAGCAAATTTTATAGTTTATAAGAAAAAACAGTAAATATTTTTCTAATATCAAATCTAAATAAATTTTCAATTTTCTTCAGTTCTGGATCTTCAATTACATCTGAAAGTGATAAAATAATGGACAGAAAACACTATGACAGCAAGGAATAAATTCAAGTTTGTGCTACCTTTCAACAACATACTTTCCAACATCCTTGAAATATAAGACACTTCATATCGCTTCATATTTTATATTTTACAATTTTATATAATTCTTTATGAACTGCTGTAACTTGAAACGGTTTAAATTCAAAGAAGCAGTTTCTTCATATAAATGTAGTCTAAAATGTGTAGGTGTTGTAAAATACAAATCAATTTTCTCTATTTCAAACTTTAAAGTCTGGCTTTTAATGAAGTTTTTCTGCTGTTGATTCAAACTTTTACTTCAACGAAATACTCATTGCTGAACGTACGTAGCTACAGCTTAGTTCCTTAAATTGTAAAATGCAGTTTAATTGAACATAAGTACAGCTTCCGCAATTTCGGTTTTAAGCAAATGATTTAATTTGTGCAATAACTACAAAGTAAAAGCGTACTAGAATAAAAATGAAGTTTTAATTTTAACTTTTTAATCATTTAAAAACACAAAGCACTTCACAAGTTAATTTTAACTCAATTTTTTAACAACCATGTACACTTCTACACATTTCTTATTACACATATGATTTTTTATTTCTGACAATTTATGACCAATACTGTTGAAACTGAAATTTTAAGAGTATATTGCTGCTGCCAAATTTTTTACGTGATTTTTATATTGTAATGTGGTAGTTTTAATGGAGTAAACCGTAGTTATTAAAAAGTTGTAATGATGTTTTTACTATAATAAAAGCTAAAAATTTTATTAATTTTTTGTAATGTGTAGCTTAAATTAATGTAAATTTTTAAATATCTTTAAATAAAGGGTAAAAAAAGTTTTAAATTAATATTATTTTAATAAATGTAGGATACTTTTAGGTTAAAAAACTATTTCTCTTAAAGTCTACAGTTGCTCAGTAAGACTTGTCAAAAACAGAACAATTAATTTGTAAACAACTTTTTCCTTTAAAGAGGCTATGTAAATTTCTTGAATAGTCTTAATTTATTTTATATTTAGCATTATTTTAAATATTCTCTGTTCAACAACAATTCGTGATACTAAAGTTTAATCTAGTTTTTTCTAAGTTTTTTAGATTAAAAAATGAATTGAAGTTTTAGTTAGTAATTTTTTTTATATTAATGCTTGGAAAATTTTCTTAACATAGACAATCAGTTTTTTAATGTTGAAAACACAATATTTAAAAACAAGCTTTAGAAGTTTTGTCGTATAGTTTATGAAAATGACTTTTTAGTTTTGTAAGTAACATAAAACCAGATAAATATTTTACATTCTGCACAAGTACAACTAAAAAAAGGAGATTTAAAATGTTAATGCAAGTTATAATACAACAAGTAAATTATTTTTTTATAATATATTCAATCCTAAATAATCAAGTTGTACCTGCTGTTTCACAAAAATTTATGCAACTACTGAGTTCAAAAAAAAAAGACTTTGGTTAAGTAAATGTGCTATGGTTAGAAAAATAATTGTGGTACAAAAAGTATAAGGACAAAAAAGAGAAAAAAAACAATGGAATTTTACTTTTTAGAATAAGTTTTATTTCACTTAAATTATAACCTGCTTGGTTTTAGTTTAGATGTTTTTAAATATTAAATACAATTTTTCTTAAGTTGGTGTTTTTTTTTGTTTAGCTCACTAAAAACTTTTTTATAATAATTTTTACTTGTAGTATAACTTTTAAAATTAAAGTGGTTCACGAAGACTTATTCGAAAAATAAAACTAAATACAGCCTGACAACCCTTGTTTTAACCAGAAAACCTGTGCAATTTTTGAAGCAAGAAAAAGTGATGTTCTATTACTTTCAATTGTTATGTGGCAATTATTATTATAGTTTATTGAACGACAAATAAAAATGTTCAATAGTATTTGTCCAAGGACCTAGATAAATATTAGGTAGTTTCTTCCGTAAATTTATTGATGGAGGATATTTTTCTAGATACTAAAATTTCTTAAACTATGACTAAAACTAACTGAAAAACATATTTATCTAAACTATGTTTTGTAACTTGTTGCTACTGTTACCTTGAATATTGGTTTAACACTTATACAAAACTTTCTTTGAATATTATTATTTTACTTTTAAGTTAAACTTTCAGTATATTTTACAACTTAGATCTATTGTTTATAAAATTATATTAGGAAACTGTTTTCAAAATTTTAAAACACTGTTTAAAAAAGATTAAATTTAAACTTTCTAATTTGTTGTTTATGAAATATTCCGTTAGTTTTGTTTTGGAAAGACCTGGACAAGACGTTAAAAGGTATCCGTGGTGTGCGACTCGATAACCAAAAGGTTCATCGTTCACCAGGTTCTAGGACCAAATATTTTGAACGTATTTTTTTTTATCAATAAACCATTATAGATTCTTCTATTGTTATTTAAATTTCTTTGATTTACTTTAAACAGTAAAACTTTTCCTTTAAAAATATTCACAGTTTAAGACTACTTGTTTACAGCAACCCATATTTTGATTCAAGTAAGAACATAAGTTTAATATTTTTTTTTGAACAAAAAAAAAGCGCTCAAAAAGTCTGGTTTTATGACCTGGGGTACGAAAAATCTTTCGGTCATCGAGCCGTACACCACATAGTATACTCGTAATAACGAGTAATTTAAAACTGCATTTCATTTACTTAAACAAAGTTGAACACATTTCCTTCTTTTTAGAAATCAATATAACAACTTATTTATTTCTTTGAAAAAGGTTTTCTCTCTAACTCTAGTTAACCTTTTACTATTCTAAAGAAACTTTACAACTTATGGTTTAGATAACAATAAAAGACATTTTTGAGAGTTAATATTTAGCTAAAAACTTTTGTAATTTTTTTTTAAGTTTGATGAAAATATATGCAATCTTTTAAAATTTAATTACAATGGTACGTATTTTTACTTGTTATGTTTCTTAAAATTAAGTATGTTACTTATTTTAGCTTATTTTCTTAAGCTACAATTCAGTTTCTATAACTTTTAACTACTTTTTTGGAAACTTTTACTTTAAGCACGGACAAGCTACTTGAGCGAAATTACTTTGCTAAATAAACTTTTGAAAAAGTAAAATTCTACGCAAACTATGAACCAAAAAGGTTCTATAAATGTTTTATTTTAATTTTCTGTAACATTCAAATAATGATAAGCATTTTTTAGTGTTTAACAAAATAGCAGAAATATTTTTAATTTTTTTTGTCATCTAATACCCAAAAACTTTAGTTCAAAATAAATTTGTTTGATTACAACAACAGTGGCTAATAAATTGCAAAATTTTCTGCCTGGCTATTCTTTAGATTATTTATTAAGATTACTATTTTAAACTAATTTAAATTATGTTATTAAAAAATATGAAAGTCATTTAACTTAAATTATAAGTTTACTTTTTATATTAAAGCTTAAATTAAAACAATGTAATGATTATACAGCTATAAACTCAAATTAACTTGTATCAATTTGAAATTTTCAAAATATTTTTTAAAAATATCTCTAACTATCAAGTTGTTAATAAACTATGATAAAGTTAAAGCTATATCAACTTAAAAGTTTTAAAAGAAACGAAAAACTTGTATATGCGTGAAAACTTTTTGTACTTTAAATATAATATAAAGATATACAAAAAATTAATCTATAGATTCAAATTTGATAGCTTTAATCGGTAGTAAAAATTACGGTCAGAGTTCTTATGATAAAAAATATGTATTTTTACTATTAATTTTTTATAGATTTTTAGAATAATAAGACTTGTTCGACTATAAAGAGTAATTTTAATATTTTATATTGAGTTTTTAGTTGTAAAATTTGAAAAAGCAAAATCCTAAAAAAACAACATAGATATTAATTCATTTAAAGTAATAGAATTACTTCTAATTAAACAAAAAAATCTCTAGTGTGCTTAAAATTTCAATAACTTAAAATTTTTCAAGTTTGTGTTCTATATAACTAAACCTATTTTAACTTTTGAACCAATAATAACTAGTAACTTAAAAGTTGCGGAATTTCTATAAAGATATCACAAGTTATATAAAGTTATTATTGATATTGTACTTCTGACTAGAAACACTAAATGTGTAATTAGTTGGCGTTTTTATTATCATTTTTATTAAAATTTAGCTGTTTATTACGAAATACTTATTCAAATACTGTTAAAGGCTTTTTCTCGTTTTAATTCGTTAATTTACCTGCTTAAAACAAAAGTAAAAACTTTTTTAAGAGACTATAATAAAATTTGTTTTTTATCTTATAATTGGTTTTTTTATTTATTTAAATGCTAAAAGTACTACTCTTGTATATACTGTTCAACTATGAAGAATTTCAAACAAGTTTCAATGTTATTTTAATTACTTTATTATTATTATATTGTTTGTTGTGCAATGTTGGAATCAGGCATCAAAACCTGAGCCACTTAAACAGGACACAAAATGATACAAATAAAAATAAAAACACTTATATCAACAAAAAATCAACATAAACAAAACATCAAACATAGTTAAAACTATAAAAACTCATTAATAAGTTTAAACTTTTTTTATTAATAAAAACGACTGTAAATTAAGACTAAGAATAACGTTTGTACAAAATTAATATAAATAAACAAATACTCTACTAAGGGGGAGGCGTAGGGAATTAAAACTAATTGATATTAGAAATAGAAAAATGAAGAAATCTGTATTTAATTTAGATGATATAATAGTTATAAAGAAAAACATTTGTTTATTTTCTGTATTGTTTTCGTGAAAACTTACTAATATTTATACTATTTAAATAAATCTTTTTAATTTTAAGCGAAAACATTCCACCTTCTCACACGATACCACATCCTGTGGTAATTTATTCCACATAGGCTTTGCTCTTTGAAACAATGAACCTTGCTAGTGACTGTTGTTAAACTATTTTTACTTTTTTTTTAATCATTTCTTTTTAATTGATAATTATTATGGGAAAAACTAAAAAAATGACTGAAAAAAGCCTTATATTTGCCATTAATAATTTCATTAAGCATAAATAAATCGAATTTTTATCTTCTATACTCTAGAGACCTCAATCTTAGTTATATATTATAATATAACAAGTTCTTTTCAGTAAATATTACTAAAATTAGTAATCTATTTAACTAAGTTTAACAACTAAAATATTATTCTTTCTACCCATAGAAGTAAATATTTTGAAAAATTATCTGATTGTTTGGTACAGCAAACTTATGATTATTTAAACAGCAAACACAAAATCAAATTAAAAACATTTTATTTTAGTTATCACTGTGCAATACAAAATTATTCTTAACCTGAAATTAACAACTTTTTCTTTCATACGCGCACGTGTGCAACGTAAAAACGAAAAATTTATTTTATCAGGGATTTCATGCTCAATTAATGATAATTTTAGTACAACGTACATGGGTCATGTCTTACAAAAATCAGTTTAGATAAAAAAAAGCGTGGACCATTTATAATAGTCATAATAAAGTGTATCAAAGTATGCTTAAAGGTGAAAATAAAAATTTTCTGCTACAGTGACCGTTAGAAAATTGAAGGTTTTTAAAATTTACTATCGGGCATACTTGTATATATTATTAAAATGTTAGAAAATAGGGAAAAAAAACAAAGCCCTAGCGAATACGGCAAAGTAGGAATACTAAAATTAAAAAAAAAAACATTTTTTGGCTAAAACATCCGTTAAAGTAAAAATTCCAAAAAAAATGCATCTTTTTCTAAGGGGCCCACTCAAAAATTCAAACTCTAATCCAATTGATTACTTTTTTCAATTAAAGGCAAAATAGCGTTCTCTAGAATTAAAAAACATCTTAGTTGGCTTTAAAGATAAGGAAAATAATTGGATCTAAAGTTTGTAATTTTTTTTTAATTGCAAAAAGCTAATTGAGCTAAGTTAACGCTCTTACGAAAACTTACAACACGCGGATATAAACGAGGCATTGTGTTTTCAGTTGACCATATTTTTTTATCGATATCGATTCTTTTTAAAGTCACTACGCGTGGCTGTACATATTTTTTTTTAATTTGCTTTGTTATTTTAAGTCTCCTTTTAAGAAATAAAAAAAAAGCTATGGCCCCCTCCGACAAGGATTCCCTGGTTCAAGTTATATTCTCATGCTCCCCTTATAGCTTATTGCCTCGAAAATTTATTATATTATGCCTTTTATTTAGTAAAAGTTTTAAAACTACCCATAATTACGCTTAAGACCTTTTTTGGCTCTTCATTATTAACTCCAGGTTATTTAGAGTAAGTTTCAAATTATTTCCTCATGGCCCTCCTACAGCTCCTTTGCAGCTTATGAGCCCATATATTTCTGAAATGGCTCCAAGGGGGTCATATGGCTTTTAGAAACCCTGATCTAGACAATTTATAGGATCTTTAGATACAAATATGTATGTATTGAATTATTTATATGTTTTGCAAAAATTGCAAGTCAACTAATTTCGTAATTATGTTTAACTTCTATACCAAAAACTTGTGAACCAATAAAAAGTTTTTAAAATAACATGTTTTCGCTACACTCTTTGTTCATTAATTTAACTATATTTTTTTCATGGTTTGTCTTTTTTCTTTTAATTCAGAATCACAGTTTAGAAGTCCGTTTAGTGGTAAAACTCAGTAACTGTTTGAATCCCGCAATAAATACTTTTAATAGTCCATAATTACAACATTAACTATAAAACATTCATGCTTTTGTTTTTAACTTTGGCGAAAATCACAAACAACATTTGAGTAGGTATTTTGCTTTTATAAATATATAATGTTAGTTAATGTGTGTTAGTTTTGGAAAATGATATATTTTTACATTAAAAAACTTTAAAATGTGTTTATTTTTAGAATTTGTTGCGTTAAAAATTCATTAGATGCGTTTCAGACAACTTTTATAACATTCAATGACTTGCATACTTAGACTGCCGAGAATGCTAAACATTTTCTAGCTAACTGTTCAACAAAATTTAGCTTTAATTGTTTTTACAATTACTGGTTTTAAACTACTTGAACACAGCAGTCATAAAATTTCCTGTTTTTATCTAATCTTAGTTTACCGTTAAAACTTTGATTTCTAACTTAGTAAGGTTTTCAAAACAGATTATAAATAAAAGTACACTTTTTGGTGATAAACTAAAACTTTGAGTAAAGTTTTTCGGAACCGGTTAAAAATACTTTAGTAATCATTTTTACACGAAGCTTCACTTATGCGCAGAGTTATTTTTATTGCTTTGATTTTAATTTATTTAAATTTAATGAAGTTAGTTTACACTTTCACAACTAATATCAAAATAATCATTACAAGTGAGAAGCGTCTTATAGAACTTTTTTCAAAAGCTAGATAAATGTCTATTAATCAATAATACAAGTTTATTTGTAGCAATGTACCAGTCTTAATACATAAGTAAGAAGGCTGTATTTGTTACTTAAAAGCTCTGAAGATCCTTTTAGAAGAAACTATTTAGCTAAAGTAATAATCGTTGAACAAACTGTTAATAACAATCTTAATATTTTAAAAAATAATTGATACTAACATTAAGAAAAAATTGTAGTTAAAACTTTTTAAGTAGAAGAACAATTTATGAGTTTTCTTTACCATTAAACAAAAAAAAATTATTAAAATAAACTAAACTAGCTTTAACATGTTTAACGATTAAGTTGTTAAAGATGTATTAAAAGTTTAATAAGTTTAAATATTAAAAAAATACTAATAATCAACGAAAACTTAGATTGATTAAAAATACTTTTTGCAAGGCATCTTAATATTTATAACCGAAGACTATCAAAACTTTGTGTATAATTGTAACTCTATATCATTATTATAATTTAACACTTTTCAGCAGTTTACAATGATAAAAATTTCATTTAAACTTGGTATTAGTTCGAGCAAGTTGATCCTTGGATTTGTTGGAATATCTGCTACGATTGGTGCTCTTTGTTACTTTTCTCATCAAAATAAAACAGCCAATTATTTAAAAAGTGACGATAAAATATCTACAAGTGGAAGCAAAAAAACTGGTGTGTTAAATTGCGATAAAGTAGAGTCAAAAAATCATAGAATTGAAATTATTTTGAATAGTAGTAAACCGCATGTTGAAAATGATCATCACAAAACAAACTTCGAATGTGAAGGCATTCAGACTTTGGATACCAACTCGCAATCGATAACCACTAAAGCAGCATTCACACAAAACAACAACAAAATGGTCACTTCAGATGGATTTAATGTGGAATTTAAAGTTAAACACAATAATAAAACCAACAAGGACAAATCAGAAGATGAATTATCTTATGTAAATGAAGACCAAGATCAACTAAGAACCGAAGAGCTTATTGTAACTAATAACACTACTCATAATAGTCGTGAAAACAAAAATTTTGTTAGAACAAAAGAAGAACCTGAATTGGCGGAAGACTTAACTGAAAAAGATACAAGAGAAGGAAATAAGCTTAAAGTAGATACTATAGAAAGTAGTTGTGCTGGTAAAGAAAATCCAGCTGTTCTAAATGAAAACTCAAACGACATAGAAAACAAACAAGCCGACATTAACTTTGATTATGGTTTTCACAACTTAAAAATTCTTAGTCAGTTTATAAGTGTTGATGTACAACAGTTTAAAATTTTACGTAGTTTGCTCAACGATGACAAAGTCGATAGAACAATGAGGTCGAGAAAGTTAAGTAGTATTAAAATAAAGTGCCAAACTTTCGGTGAAATTTACGATAAAGTAAAAGGAAGTTTGTCTCACGATGTCGTTAGATATTTAGTAAATCAGATGTTCATTTTGAGAACAGATTTGTGGAAAGAAGTTCATTCTGAGGAGAGGTCTAACAACAGCTTAATAGTAAAAAAAGATTTTAAAGTCAGTGGTAATACCAAAAAGTTAGTTGATGGAATAATTGAATTTCTAAAACAGCTTGATGCAACAGTAGATTACTTGGGTCAAAGTTTGTATTTGTTGCAGAATGTGCTAAACTCTAATCAAGACGGTAAAGTTAAAGATCAAAGGGACCTTAGTTCGACTTTTAGTAAGTACAAAGACTGTAAAGATCTTTTAATTAAAATACTTGAAAACTCTAAATGTTTTAGCATGATTCAAGACGTCCAAGATGATGTAGCAGATATAATTAATTTAACTTGTTATTTTTGTACGGATTATGAGAACCTTTTTGTTGGATATGTTTGAAAACATTTTCTAAAAAACTAAAATAGTTAAAAATTTTAGTCAGTTTTGAAAATCTACAAAGTCAAATTTTTTCGGGCTTTAGATGATAAAAATAACTATATGGGATTAAAATTTTAGTTTGTTCTGATTGTTTTATGTTCATATTTAACTTGATTATGTTGCTTTTCTGATTAATTTTGATTAAGTTTAATGATAATATTTAATTATACAATAAATTTTATATAAATTGAATCTTAGTATTGCTAATATGAAAATTAAAAAGAATGTTTTAAACAAGTACTATTTTTTTAAATAAAAATACGTTTATAACGGCTTTCTTTGCTTTGTACTAAATTCGTGATAGATATTAGTCTTAGTATATGTTTATATAGTCATATTAGTAGACAAAAATGGTTTATTTTTTAAGTATGTTTAAACTTAATTGTTTATACATTTGAAGTTATTTGATTTGTTTATTTATCTTATTGTTTATTAAATTTTTTCATTATATATCGCATAACTCGATTAGCTTGTATACCAGTCTTATTTATGAGTTAACTATCTTTAATTATTTGTATATTGTTCATTAAGTTCAAGAAACTATACTCTATTTTTATCTAAAGCTATATATTGTAAAGAATTTCTTAGCCAAATGTGTTTTGCCTAGTTTTACAATCTTTTAATATATTTAAAAAAACATTTTTTTCTCAAAGAGAAGAATTAGTTAATTTTTTAGAAATACTAGTACTTGTTTTTAGAAATAGTATTATAGTTATCTTGTAATAACTCAGCCTAGTATTAATCGAAAGTTTACTAAACAAGATGAAAAGTTTAGTTACCTATATTTAGTTATTAAGAACTTAAAGAAATATATCCAAAGCTAGTAGTTTAGACTGAGTGTTCCTATAGCATGTAAAGCCAAAAGGAAATAAATATACTTTCGAACACATTTAGTTATTTCATAAATTAAATTTTTAGACAAAAAATAAACAGTTGGTCAATTAGTGACTTTAGGTTAAGTTGTTTTGCTCGATAAATTAAATATACTTTCGTTCGAAAAAAATAACAAGAAAAAGCTATTAAAACTCAATTATAAAATCCAACAATTATAAATTTAACATTTTTAAACTGTTCTTAATGAACAACGGCGAAAAATTTAAACTTAAGAAAAGCAGTACTTCTGTGTTTATTTGTATTAATGTACTTAACGTATCATAAATAATATATCTTAACAAAGTTTTAGAAATTATAAAAACAAAAAAGAATGAGCATACAAAAATCGAAATTTTATTATTTAAAGCATTGAAACTGTTCATGGTTGGCATTTTTCTAGCAGTGACATTATTTTTTTCTTAGAAATATGAACAACTTATTTGTAACACTGTTATACTATTAACATGAACTGAATCCATATTTGTTTTTACTTAGTTGACTATGACCCTAACTATTTTTGTTAGGACTAAAAACTTAAAAGAAATAAAGTAAATAGCAATTATATCTATAAAATAACCTTACATATAATATACCTTAAAAATAATACAGCTATCAGATTGAAATTTTTATCTAATTTTAAGTTAAAAAAATGTTCCATCACTAGAAATATTTTGTAACTGGACGTTTAAAAGGTTTAAATTAAAATAAATTTAAAAAAAAGTAGTCTAGTATCACTAAACACATCAATAAACTTGCAAGCTTAGGCATTTTGTTAGACAAATACTTGAGCATTAGCAATACTTTATAAATAACTATTAAAAATTTGCTTTTCTTGGTTTTTCTTTGGAGCAAGGAAAGCAAATATACTTTTAACATTGTTTTTATTAATAGCTATTATTAATAATACTAGTTAGCGACAAAACCATATTCTAAAGTAACGGTACGGTTCACAAAAATTGATTATATTTAAAAACGTTGGTGTTACGACTAAGAATGCTATGAAAGTATCGACAATAGCTGAGCACTTGATTAGTTACCCAGTTTGTAAAAAGAGCTACAGTGAAGAAAGTTTAAGCAAATTAAGAAAGTATTGGAAGGTTTTTGATCTGATTAATATTATGATAAAAATGTTAACAAGCCAATTTTAAAACAAGAAGGACTTGATTACTCAGTTTTTTTTTACTAATTAATTTTATTGTATTATAATGTGAATTGTGTAATTTTCATGTTGATAAGTTTTTCACACTTTATTAAACTTTAATAAATTTTCTTTTGTTTTTGACTGATATTGGTGCAATTTTATACACTCATAGAAGTCGTTGAAAAAGACTTGTGTTGAAAAAAAATATTTTTTACTACAATGTATCAAAAATAAATATGTTTTATAAGCAAATTAAAGTGTGATCAAACTTTTAATTTATTTTAATAAATATGTCGAAACGTATCAAAACTTTATCAAGTATTGTTTACATTGTAAGTCTTAAATATAAAATAAAAAAATAATTTAACAAAAATTATACAAACTAAAAAAGTTTTAGTTCTGTGATTCTGTACAAAACATTTAAAACCACGTGAACAGTATCTGGTATTTTACTTTAGTATTACGCTTAAAAAACTCGATTTAATTTAACTTAATTTATAAAAAACTGAAAAAAGAAACAAAGAAAATAAGAGTTAAGTTTAAAACTTTCTAACAACAACCTTTTGTACAGTATTATGCTTTTCAAAAACTATTTTTTCTATAGTTCACAAATAAAAAAGTTAATCACTAAATACTAAACAATCACAAAGGTAAATAATAGACACAAAGGTAAATACATAAGTAAAATACTAGAGAAACGTGTTTAAGTCAAATAACCAAAACCTAAAATATTTACTTACATTGCAGAGGACAACAGGCTTGAGGTACTCGCAGGTCAAATTTCGGATTTTAAACATCTTCGTGGGCCGCAATCAACTTAAAGGATAATTTTTAGTGTGTCAGATCATCATACACGTGGGCCACAGAATTACCTTTGCGGGCCGCGTCCCAAAAAAAAAAACATACTCGCGGGCCACGTGTTACCGACCCCTGCACTAACAGCAAGTCAAAATATTACATTTGTTTATGGTTTTTCGTCATAATTTATCAAATACTTTTTAATGTATACCAATCTGAATTTTTTTATTTATACAAACTTGATCAGTTTTTTTTTCAAAAAATGTGTACTATTTTAACTGTTTCTTTAAACCAGGCTAAATTTTTAAAGTTCCAAAAAATGTTACATTAGTTAAAGGAAAAGCTTCTGATTTAAATTATGTTTTTTTTAATGTTGAAGGATTAGTACTTTTTAAAAATATTTTAGGACTGATATAAAAAACTGCAAAAATGCATTTTCAAATTAAACTTAGTTTTGTAGTTTGTAATAAATAGCAATGTTATTCCTGCAAAAAAAAATTTTAAATAACAATAAATTTTAAGTTGTTATTAATATACCTCACTTTCAAGTTTTGTTCTTTTTACAACAATATTACTAAAGACTGAAGTTTATTTTGATAACTTTTAGTAGAAACAGCTTTTTTCCTGCTTCTGCTATTCTAATTTAACTTTAAATAAGTTTGATTTCGTTTAAATAAAAAGACTGCGACTTTTTTAATATTATTTTTAATTAGTTTTTTAATGTTTTAAGTTCTATTTTTGTTTTTAGATGTAATTACTACATTACTTACATTCTAAACAAAAAAAATATATAATCATTTTTCAAGGAAACTTTGTACAATATTAATAGATTTTATAAATTAGCTTCTTTTTCTTTCTGTTACGTTTTTTGATACCTTTAACTTATACTTCTTGTTTGTTCAACCTAATCTACCCTAAATTTCTTTTTTTAGACTACAAAATATTAATTGTCCATAAAAAAGCTATTTGACTAACTTTTAAATAACTTGTAACACTTGAGCTTTACAGCTTAAGTACTAAACTATTTAAAATGAAAGTAATTTTGTATAAGTATCAACTTCATGTTAATGTTTAGGTTATTTTTATGATTTTAAAATGTCTTCACAAACGAATATAAAATGTTCCAAACTTTGGTTTGATTGCCATGACTACAGATGTGACACTCATTACATGAAGCTCTGTCCAAAGGGACCTGAAGTGTTCAACTCCATATTTGGTGCTGCGATAGAGGTTTCTGAAAGAAAGTCCCCACAGAAACAACCGATCCAGAAAGTTGAAGCTGAAGTCTTTTGCTCTGCGGGCCACGACTACTGTATTAGGTTAGAAAGTATCATAAAGGATAAGATTAACATGGAACACTGCGCTGATTGTGAAATTGACGCGAAAGAAGTTCCAATCGGTTTGTTACCTGGAGTTAAAGACTAAGCGAAATATTATTGATAAAATCTTTAGTATGAAACATATACAAAACTTAGGATCAAAATCATTTCTTGTAAATATAGCTCATTTTATATCTCGTCTACATTTGAGTAACTATTTTTTAATTTATGTGATAGAATTTATAAATTACAACTTGTGTATAAGTTTTAATTTCATTAATAATGTTTTGCCTAGTTGCTAAAATAAAATTTTATTGTTGAGGATAGAGTATTAGTCTTAAAAAATAAACTTATACAACTCCTATGGTTTAATGGTAATTTTGAGAAGTTTGTATTTATTTGAATTTAATGGTAATAAAAGTTAATAAATTTCATCCAGTATCATATGTTGTTTTAAAATTAGTTAAATAACAATAATTCTGTGTCGCATACACATCAAAATTTTTAGTCATATTTTAAACTTGCTGCGGTTGATTGGTAAGTTTTAAAAATTTTCTATGTATAGTATATAAAAGTTACTAAAAAATAAACAGTTTAGTACTGTTTATTAAAGAGGCAGAAGGTTTTTTTGTTTTTACAGCTTTAAGCGGTAGGAAACCAACATTAGAAAAATTAAATCATATAAGTGTTTGTTGAACTACTTTGTAAATTTAATTTTTCATCAAATTAATTGGGTAACCCAGAATACTTACGATCGTGAAAATTTTAAGTGAAAACGACAATTTCATTTATAATAAAAGATTTTTGCTTTTATTTGTTTAAGTACGACTAAACTAACCGAATAGATAAAATACCCAGAATGGTTAAAGCAACTTCAAATAAAAACATAACTATATTTTTTCTTCTTTAAGACTTAGTTCCCATTGTATAAATTTTTTATCGTTATTTTGCAAAATACAAATATATCCGTTTTCTTGGTACAATTAGTTCCATAAAAATAATTCAAAAAAAAAGTTTTTATTTTCTAAGCTGTATCATTAAGCTATTAAATTATGTAAACAAAATTTTTAAACAATGAAAAAATAGACAGTATTTTAAAAAAAAATCAGGTTTCCCTTTACCTTGGAATTACTGTTGTGATTTATACTATAAACTAAATAAAGCTATTATTTATTTAAAAAAATTAAAAAAAGTTAAACGAATTAGCTTTAATTTTTCATTTCAAAGAACAAAATGTTAAACTGTTTTTTTTTTCTAATTGCTAAACTTTTAAGTTGGATAAACTATCTGTTATTCTTGCTTTAAGCCCATTAGAAATTTTTACTGGCTTATTATTAATTTCTGAAATACTTGATTTAAAACATTTAAACACTAATGAAGCCATAACGCAAAATAAAATATTTAAGTCGTTTGAAATTCGTTGTTTTATTAACCAAAAAAAAGATTAAATTTTTACAAATATGTATATGTAGCTTACTATTTAGAAAGTTATTCGAGATAAACTCACATCTATTTTACAACTGAACTAAAGAGGTAGTGCCAGGCATGGTAAAATTTGAAAACATCTAATTACAGCTGTTTTATTGCTATAGTAACTAGAAAGCTAAAGTAACTAAATATAGCTTTTTTTTCTAATATTTTACATAAAACAAAATTTCTGAGATAATCTTTATTAGTTTTGTTGTTATAAACCTACTATAACATTAAATTACATAAGTTTTAACTTAAAATGTACTAAAACAATTTTAACACCTTGATTGTAAAACTGAAAAAGTTTACAGTATTGTTTTTACATATTACCATTTTTTTTTAACAAAAAATGAAAATCTTCTTAAATTGCTTTGAGCTTAAAGTTTTAAAAAAAAAGAAAAATAGAAAATAATTTTATTTTGTTTCTTTATCTTTTGTTCAACATTATTATTTATTAACTTTAATTTTATTTCTGTATAAATTTTTCTTAAGTTAAATACAAAGTTCTTTAAGAAACATTAGACTTGTATGTTTTAATTTCTTTGTTTATCAATAGTAGTTAGAAACAACAGTTTTAAAGAAATACTTTAAGATCTTATTTACAGTATACAAAAATAAGTTTTGTTTTGTGCATGCTTTGTCCACAAATGAGAGTAGTAAATGATAGGCTGAATTTTTCTAAAGAATTAACTATATAGTATTAATTTGTGGCTATAAAATAAATCAAAGGTTTAAATGATGAAACTAAAAAAAATTAGCTAAAATTTATTTTGAAATCTTCAGAATGAGAAAACCAATCTTAAGATTGAAAAATTAATTATTATAACTGTTTTTAAAAGTTTATTTACATTTAAGATTAAAAAATCCTACTGTCGGGGATTTTTGATAGTGATATATATTTTATTTGCGACGCTTGTTACCATGTCTGGGTAGTGCTTAGCTTAGTTAGCCTAGCTTTCTCGGATTCTAGTTAGTCGGATCAGAGTTGCCAGGCCCGGAAACCTTTTCTTTTTGACATTTTCTCCTAGCTTTTTAATCATAATACTGAGTTGCAAGCTTATGATAAAAGAAAATTAAACAAGCTTGAGTATATAGCTACATAGTTTGAGTTTATACTTCTAACAACTGTGAGTTGGACTTCTTTTTGCTAAATTTTTACTCTTTACTGGGAATCCACCTTAACCAAATAAGGGTGCAATTGAAGTATGACTAATAACAAATAAATTTGAAAAAGTAAAAATGGTAAAACTAGCAAAATTATCATCACTTTGTCTTGTTGGGAGAAAATTACCACTGTCATCAAACATACCTTTTAGAAGAGGTTTAAATTATAGAGCCAATTTTTATTTTTTGATGGTTTAGTTGCACTGTTTAGATAAAACTAACATGCATGCAAGAAAAGTTTCAATTAAATTTTAAATTTGTTACTTATTACTATGTAATTATAGAATGAAACTAGTTTTTAAAAAATATTTTTTTAGGTTATTAAACAAGTTTAACATCTCAGTTGTTTTTGTATTTTGATAACAATTAAGTTTTTATTTAGTTACACTTGTTGAAATTATAGTATTTAGATGTTATAAATTTTGTTTGCTGATGATATCTTGTTGTTATAAGTTTCAGCAATAATATATTGCAACTTCAGCTAAAGTCACATGTATCTACTATTTTTAGTAGTTATTTTTGAAGCTTTTTTTGTTGTTCTTTTGAAACTATCTATTCATATTTATAATAAGATTGCCATAAACTTCTTATCAGTGGATAGTTGAAGTGTGTTCTGATTAATAAGTTATTTTTTGGCAAAATTACTGTAAAAATAATTATAAAAATTTATTAAATACTAAAAAATATCATCATGTTGCCTTAAAAACTTTAATAGACTAATTTTTTTGCCATTATAAAAAAGATGATACATTTAGTAACTATGTCATCATTACAAAAATATTTTTAGCTTAGAATATTACTATAAAGTTTCTACACATGTAGTTATTAATTTTTTTACATACTTTTTGAAACCATTGTTTTGCCTTATTTGAAATTTAATTAGATTCATAATAAAAAAATCTGTGGCTTATTATAGTTTTAATTTTTTTGTTATGACACCATTATTATTTGATATAGACCTGAATTTTAAATAAAGTAACACACTGGTCTTATAATATATATATATATTTTTTTTAACTATATGTGCAATAACTCCGCCAAAAATGTTTTCTAATAAAAAGTCTATCAGTACTGCTGTTCACTCAGGCAACTCTGGGTATCTCAGGCCAACTTATGTTAGTTTGATTCTTTTTAAAGTATGAAAATTTCAGGCTTGTTTTAAGTTTTTTATTATACTAAACATCATCTTGTAAATAGTGGCATTACCACTTATCCCTTGTTTTTTATAGTTAAGTTTTTTTTTGCATTTTTTATACTCATGTAGAAAAGGCATGAATACAAATGGTTTTAAAAACATAGATCTAGACTAGGGGTGGGCAACGTACAGCCTGCGGCCCGGATCGGGCTTGCAGAGTGAAAATGACCGGCCTCAACCGTTTTTTAAACTTTAATGGGATCCGGCCCGCACGCGAGCAAAATGACAGGCCTGCAAAGGGCCAATCTTTAAATTTTCATAAAACTTTTTATAATACTTTTACGAAACTGTAAGAATTTGACTTTAAAAACATGCTAAAAAATTACTTTATAAATTAATATATACTAATAAATACACCATTTTGTCCTAATATTTTGTGTTGTTCTAACTTAGTTGGAAATTCTTTTTGCCAAATTACCCAAAGCAAAGTGTTTTTTTAAGTACAATATTTGTCAATTACAATGTCAATTCTATTTATAGACATTATTTAAACATCTGACATGCCTCAATCTACATCTTAAGTTATCAGACTTGAGAAAGTTTTGTGAATTTGAAGAATTCAAAAAAGTGATCAACTGTATCCATAAAATTAGAATTTGGCTGGTTTCAAAACTTTTTTCAAAATTAAAATCCAACCGGATCCGATCTTGACTTAAAATTAGTATCCAGTCGGATTTGGATCTAAAAAGTCATATTTTGGCTGGATCCAGAAACTGGATCTGGTAAATTAATAATTTGAAATGCTCCGGCCCGCAAAAGACTTATTTTTTCCGGATCCGGCTAATTGAAAAACGTTTCCCACCCCTAATCTAGACTTTGGTTTCCTTAATTTACATTTGAAGTAGGTTTTAAAAAGTGTGCTTAACTTTTTAAACAATTTATTTTTAAACAAAAAAAATATGTAGTTTTGTACCTAAACTTAAAGTGTTATTTTTTAACTATACAAGTTCAAAACATAGTTTACAAAGCAAATGTTTTGTGGTTTAATGACCAAAAGGTCTTTCTCCACACCATTTTATTGACCATCTGACATATTTTAAGAAAACTTGGGCTAGTTTGGATATTTTCAAATGTCTCAGATTAAATTTTCTGACTTTAAAACTTTTTTTTTTCTTAACAATCATGTATTTTCTATTATACAAGAAGTCATTTTGTTGTTGTAATGGTTTTTTAAGTGTTCCGGCTTTACAATATTTTAATTGTTTTTTGGCTTTTAGGATTCAGTTTTTTCAAATGAAGTTGGACTAGTTTGATGCGATTCATCTAGTTTTTGGTCACTTTAGCAAAAAAGTGAACCCAGTTATAAATTGCTTAGTTTTGTATAATGATAGATACTCTATAAATCAGGATAAGTTCCAGTTTTTTCCAGGCTGTTAAAAAAAAAAACTCAAGCTAGGTTTTTTGACTTAAATTTTTTTTTTTACACTCATGCTAAAACATTTAATGATTTGAATATTTTTCTTTAGTTTTTTAAGCTTTTTTTTATAATTTTTTTTTCAGTTTTTTAATACACTTAGGCTGACTCAAACTAGTTTGTAGTTGCTTGGGCTTGCATTTTAGCCTCAAATAGTTACTAATCTTGATTTGAATTAGTCATAAAAGAAAATTAAAGAAAGGGTGCTTAAAAAAGTTAAAATTTATAACCTATTGTATTTATACCATGTTTGTGCATATGGTTATTAGTAAAATGTCGTTTGTCCGAAGGAAAAGCATTTTTAATTATTTTAGATAAGTTTTTAAGTGTACTTTGAAAATTTAGTTAGTATTTTTATACTCTAAGAGCTATTATTAGAATATATTTTACAAAAGTTATGTCACTTATGTTGTAGTACTTTTAGCTAAGTTTGAGACTGAAATGTAGTATTAAGTCATAAGCTAGTTTATAAGCTTTAATAGTTTTGTAAAGGGGTTACTAGTTTCTTTTTATTTCTTATTTAAAGTAAAGTGTAAAACATTACTAGGCTTTAAGCCTAATATAGAAAAAAGTGTCTAAGTAGTATGCCACTTGATAAAAACCTCTGTTTCTTACTTTTTTTTTTTTTCTAGATTACTAAAAATAGTCTTTAACAAATTATCTTGCAAGAGTAAAACTCTTCAGGTATGATTGAAAATTATATAAAGTTTTAATCAGTGTTTTATTTTACAGTAAGCTGGCTCAAACTAGTTTCAACTTTGTTTTAAAAATATGGAAAAATTAATACAATAATAAAATGTTACTTAACTAGTATTGGTTTGTAATAACACTTTTTTTATTATATTTTGTTTACAGTATTTTAATATCAAATTATGAAGTTGAATTTTCTGCTCTGCAGCTAGAATTACACTACTTATTTTTATTTGTGTTAATTTGTTTATTAAGTTTTTCGTTTGTATAAGAAATAATCTTTTAAGTTAGTAAAAATACTCTTTCCTGTTTTTTCATAATATAACTAAAAAACTGTAATAGTTAGGACTACATTGAAATTTTTTATTAAAGCACACTTATAACATTCAGTTTTGAGTTCTTTTCTGACCATATAAATCAATAATGTTAAGCATGTATAACATCAGTCCTGTATTTCTTTTTTGTTTTGTATCCTTACAATTTAACTTACCTTTAAGTTTATTTTTCAATTAACTACTATCTACTTGTTTTGTAAATTTCAAAGCAATTCTTGTTTCCAACAGAGTTCTTCAGTAAAATGGGTAATTACATATCAAGCTACGAGCAGCCAGAGTTTGAAACGCTGCAAGCAAATGAAAAGTACGAGCTGAGGCGGTACAAAACGGCCAACTGGACCAGCACCACTTCAAGGGCCGAGACCATGGAAAAGGGCAAGAGCCCTTCGTTCAGTAAGCTTTTCAAGTACATAACTGGCACAAATGAGGGGAACAACAAGATTTCAATGACGGTTCCGGTGACCATGGCCGTCAAAGAAATTGACAATGAAATGGAAGTCACAATGTCCTTTTATGTGCCCAAAAAGTTTCAGAGCGAAACGCCTGCCCCAACAGGTTTTTTTATTTTAAATTGTTATGACTGTTAGCTTTTTCTCACATTGTAGAGTTTAAGTTTTTTTAAAATTGTTACTTATATAAAATTGTTGAACATTTTAAAATATCTTAAATAGAAACTTTTGTATAATGAAAAACAGAATAAGTTTTCTAAACGAACTTATTCAGTACCTGAATGCAAAATTTACAAGTTACTAATTTGGTAGTTATTATAAAATACACCTTTAGCCTAGAAAAAGGATGGACAATCCCATTTTTAAGTGCTTGTTATAATTTTCAAAACTTGAATTTTCTTTTTTAGATTAAAATAAATTTGCTTTTGAAACAGTTAAAAAGTTTTCATATATTTGTTCTAGTAAAAACAATTTTGGTGCTTTTTTTATACTTGCTAAAACTTTATTGTTTTATATAATTTTAAACAATCTTACTATATTAAAATTTCTTGTTAAAGTAAGTAACCAAACGAAGCTGTGCAAGCCACAACTATAAACAGTAAAATTGAAAAATTTCAGCAAATTATTGAATATTGGATTTTGTTTTGATTTTTTCGTTATGCAAATGTTTCAAAACAAGTATTTATGTTGAAAACTATGATAAAGTCTAGTAATAGTTTAAAATATACTATTTAAATTGTGTTGGTTATTTGAAAATCATATGTATATACTTTACATATAAATATAATTTTATTGCTAAACGTTTTTGTAGAAGTTTAATTTGTTTTTATCAACTTAGAGAAAACTACTGAATTTTATCTTTTACCCAGGTGAAGGAGTGTACACTGAAACGAGGAAAGAGTTCGATGCTTACGTTCGAACGTTCGGTGGCAGGGCGTTCAGCAAAGATTGGAAAAACCAGTTTGCCAACTTGAAGTCTGATCTTAAAGCGGACGGGATTGACGAAGCCAAGTTGGACATGAGCTCTGGCTTCTACGCTGTCAGCTACGACAGCCCGTTCAAGCTGTTTTTCAGGCACAACGAAGTGTGGATTAAAAGAAAAAGTGACAGTGCAACTCCTGATGAGGATAAAGAATAGATACATTAACATTTTTATTATCAAACTTATGTTGCAATTTTTTTATATTAGTAAGAATTTTAGTTTGATATGTTACTTAAATTTTTCTGTACTTTTTGAGTTTCAATCATGTTGATACTATGCTATATATATATATATATTATTTGCTTTTTAAGTTGCTTGATTTATTTTCTTTTCAATGTTGTAAGTATATTAAATACCTCAAAATAATTTTTAAGGGTTGTTTATGCTGTAATTGTTTATATTTTTTGCAATCATTATTAATTGTTTTTGCTTAAGTGTTTATAGATATTTTCGGATTTTAATTTTTATAATTAGTCTACCACTTTTAAAACTTCCAGCTAATAAATGATATGAAGTTAGCATGCTTACTGAATTAAACACAGAAGAACTTCACCAGAAGATAAACCAGTTACAATGCGAACTCAAAAATTCCGAAGCTGCTAACATACAAGTTCGTTAGATTTTAGCTTAGGAAAATTTATATGTAAAGTTTGTAATTCGTAGTAGCTACTAAAAACGTATAAATTCAATATATTTCTTACCATACTTATTAAGTATAAGGTTGGAGTCAAAAGTGTATAAAATTTTTCAGCATAGTTAAAAAGCAGAAGTTTTTTATTATTAATTTTTAGTTACTTAAACGTAAAGTTGGTAACAATAAAATATGTTTACTTTTAGATAAAAAAATAATAGGATTAGTCGATTTTATAAATTGTTTATGTATTGTAAGTAGATTATAATTTAAATTCTTTTGAACGGTCTATATCAACTATGATTTTTCTAATCATATTTAGTATTTGTCTTATTGTACGTTATCAAATTTAACTGTTCCTGTTTATTTAAGTCTAAATCTATTTTTATGTTCTATAAAAAGAAGTAGTTAATTTTTTTTCAGTCGTTTATTTATAGAATGATAACTATATTTGTTTTCATAACATTTTTTGAAAACTGTTTTTATTTGTTATAGATGTATTTTAATAGTTTTATTAAGTGTGTAGAAACGCTTTGTCAAAATCTTAGCCATGCATAAAAAAAGTTATATGGTTTTAAAAAGCAGCAATTTTTTTTAATAACGTTTTGCTAAATATCAATATGATTTTGTAAATTACTAAAACAAATAAACCAAATTGATGTTCAGTTTTAATAAAAAACGTAATACATTTCAAAAATGCACGAAATAAGAAAAATTCAGCTTTAAAAATATTCCAAAACCAATTAACTATTCCTAATCCTTAAGTGTAGTACATTGAAAGTTAAAAAAAGTTTTCTTAAGGTAATACATAAGTTAAAAAGCTACTTTTCAACACACTTATGCATTAAGTAAAATATTATAATAACTATATTTTATTAACTCAATTTTGTGTAACATTTTATTTGTGAATTTAAACTCAACCTATGTAAAAAACAGGCTGCACAATATGGCCTGCAAGTGCTAGAAGAGAACAAGTTGCTCGTTCAACAGAAGGAAGACTTGGACAAGAAAGTTGAGAACCTGCAGGTTGAACTGGAAAGCGCGAAACACGAATTTCAGCTCAGCACCAAGGTATGAATTTTCTCCTTAATTATACTACATTAAAATAAACAGAGATTTAACGAACTAATAATAAACAGTTTGCTCGAAAATTTACTAAAAATTCCTTAAAGGTAACTAAATAAAATTAAAATTGTGTACAGACATTAATTTTTTTCTTGAAGAATTTTTTCCTCGGTTATTTGCTAAATTACAACATTATGTTTGTTGCTACATGTTAAGTACGAAAAATAGTAAAAAAACAACAACACTCTTTATAACATATTCCCAAACTCTTTATCATAATCGTCCACTTGGCAGAATTTAAAAATAATCTTACCCCTTTTGTCAAGTGTCACTCTTTTTAACAGACATCACCCCTTATATTACTAGTTAATTTACTTTTACGCCTCCTTGCTGTTTGCTTACCCTGATTGCTGAAATTGTCCGCTTTGGCAAACTCTTCTTTTTAGAGTTTAAAACTTTACCCACACACTCGACACATCAACATTTTCTTTCACGGGCGCAAAATTTTACCTCTACTTAGTGCATTCTGTTACTTTGTGAATAAATAAATATGTCATCTAGTTTGTTCCTTGCAGGCGCTGAAAACGACGCAGACGAAGACGAAGGAGGCGAGGAGCGAGGGCGAGACGAGGGAGATCAACCTGGAGGGGGAGCGGATGGAGGCGGTGGAGAGGCTGGAGGAGGTGCGGAGGGAGAGGGACAAGGAGGTGCACCAGCTGCAGTGCATGCTGAAGAGCAGCAACAGCGAGATCGAGCGATTGTCGTCTTTAACCAATGAGCTCACACTTGTTAGTTTTTAGATATAATATTTTTGATTTCAAAATGGAGTTTAACTTGACTACAGATAGAATTAATTAGCTTTAAAAAGTAGAAATATTGAATTTTGATTTTTACAAGCTGTCGCTTGTAAGTTATTAGATATTTTGTTTTTAGTTAATTTTGAAACAACTTGATTATTTTTTTCTTACTTATCTTTTAGCGTTTTTCACTTACCAATTTGCTGACACTTTTTAGTTTTTTGAATTAATTATTTTCATGTATTTTGTTTTAATTAATTCATGTTTAATTTAGTTCCTATGTTTATGTACTATTTAAATTTTTTAGATAACTATAATTTACTTGTTTTTTTAAATTCAGTTTAGTAGCTTAAAAAAGTAAACGCCTTTCCCCAAATGCTCAGCACTGCAAATTCAGCAGCATATAGCTTTAATCAGTCATTTTGATTAATGAGTTTTTGTTTTTCGTAAATAGTTATTATTTTCTTGAAATTTTTCTGATTTTCATTGAAATAATCATTGTTTAGTATTTTTAAGTGCCCAATTTAGATGAATTCGAAGTCTGGTTTTATTTATATTCCGTATTATGTTTATATAGTTTTTAATTTCATCAGAAAAACAAATTTGTTTAGGTTAAAAAAAATTGTATTAAAATTTAAACAATATTTTTTTCATAATTTTAATGATAATTTGAACAATTCATGTGCTTTTAAATTTCCGAGTATATAAATTTATTTAATTTCAAATATTTTGGGGTTAAAATTAGATCAATATATTTTTACATCTTATTAGGATGGTTCAATTCAGCTATGTACTTATAGTTTTCTCAAAATTCAAATTGCTTTGGTATTAAAGATTAACTAATTTCTTTACACTTTTGATTAGACTAAATATTAAAGTTTAGCATTTTATAACTTTTTAAAAGCAAATCTCACCTTTAGTTTTATTCTTTTGGAACTTATTCTTGTTTAATTTTTCAGCCTTACAGGATAAAAAATCTTTTCAACCTCTTATAAAAAACAATTTTTTTAATTAATTTCAGTTTTTTAATTCTTTTAATTATTTATTTTTTAATTTATTTTATACTAGTTGCTTGGATATTTGTTTTTAATATAGAAATAAAAGTTAGCACTCAATTGTCTTTATACAGTTGGATTATTTTTGTTATGTAAATTTATCGTCATATTACAAAATAGTCCTTGTATTATAATTTAGCCTGTGTAATCTGGTAGTAACGTATCTAAAGGTGGTACTCACCACTACTTATTTTATTATAACATATATTTTGTACCAAAAATGTAAAATTTAACGAAACTGTCTGTTCTGTGTTGTCTTTAATTTTTTAACATCTTCTTGTGCTTTTATAAAAAATTGCTGTTTTATTGAAGTATTTAGATTTTATCAAACTTAAAATTAATTATTGTTTGTAGACAAACCAGACTCTTGAGAACACAAAGATCGTGCTGCGGAAAGAACTGAAAGACATGAAGTTGAACGAGGCGCGGTTGGATTCTGAATACTCAGAACTCGAAGAAGAAAACTGCTCCTTGCAAAAACAAGTGGGATTATTATTAATAAAATGCTTTTACTTAAAACATCAAATACTTTTTGTAAATTTTTACGCCAAACAAAATAACTAATTTGTTCAATAATTATCATAACGGTATAATTGTTAAAAAAAGTTTTAGATATTTAAAAATTGTATATTAAATCTGAAGTGATACTACTTTTTATGTTTTTTGTAATTAATATAATTTAATTAAATTTCAATTCAAATTAAATAAAAATAATATTACTTTTATTGAATAAATGCTAGGTATCAGTTCTACGGGAAACACAAGCGGAATATGAAGGCTTGAAATACGAAAATAGAAGAATGACTGAAGAGATGGAGTTTTTTAACAGGTAAATATTTTATATTGAAATTTATTGTCAAAGTTTATATAAATATTAAAGTATTTTACCTTGATTGTAACATTTTGATTTTAATTACCATCAAAATAATAAAAAGAATACTTTTTACAATTTTTTTTAATAAGCTTAAAATTTCTATCTGCTAAAACTCAAAATACTGGTATTTTTTGTGTGCCTTAAAGTACTAAACTAGATAAAAAAAATAAATGATTGTTAATACTTACATTATATTTACATATTTTTTACAAATTCAGGAGTAAGCGTTTTAAGTTAAAGTTTTAACTTTATATTTTAATTTAAGAATGGGTATGTATAATTGTCATCAATTAAGACCTTAACTGTTTTTTATTGATAACTCGTTTTTATCATTTGTAAGTACTTATTAGTATATTAAATATAAGTAATGATTTTGTTACTTATCTGCTAAAGTTAAGTTCTAACTTTATTAGTTCAAGTTTTGTTCGATTTATTTAAGCAAACTGTTAAAAAAAACTATTGTTTTAAGATTTTATTAGCTTAAAAAATTTATTATCTTAAGTTAAAGCAATTAGATAATTTGTTAGCAATTGATGTGATTACCAGGTATAATACTTAATAATTTTTAAATTGTTGAAAACAAATTAAAGCAGCTTAACTATAAAATATATTTAAAAGCTCTTAACCTTGTATAAATTAAAGTAAAATTAAATAATAAGAGTATTATTTGTAACTATAAAAGTAAAACATTTTGTTTAGTTAATGGATACCACTAATTAATGGGTGCTTGATTTCACATGATTTTTTACCTGGCGTTGGTATTGCCTAATTATTTTTAAAAAATTAAGTTTGTAACTTTGCTTGGTTTTTAATCAGTATTGATAAAATTGTAAGTTTTTTTATTCAAAATATTTTTTTTACTCTATAATATATACTTCGCAAGTCCTTTCATATTTCAAAAATGCATTTATCTATCTGCAACATGTTTACATTGTTTATCTACATACATCAGATATTTAATACCAAAGCTGAATAAATAAAAACAACGTTTCAAACTTAGTTAGATATTGAAAAATGAAACTATTGTTTAAAACTTGAGATGTAGAAAATCACATGAGGTTATTTTTAATTGTATATGGCTTAACGCGAAAAGCGATATTAAAAATTATGAACAATTTTATTCCTAAAAACACAACGAAATTTTCTGATAAAGCTTAAGCTGTATACAATTAAAAATAACCTCATGTGATTTTCCACATCTCAAGTTTTAAACAATATTTTTTTCTCCTTTTGAAAACAGTAAGAATGTCTAAGTTTAGCTGAGAAGTAGCTTTTCGCGGTCGCCCATATTAAACACTGAAGTATCTGTTGCAAGAAAATAATACCGCAGAGCACTCGTACATATTTTTCAATTCATGCTTAAAAATACAAATTCGCATTCCTCAATCACAACCGCGTGTCTTAAACTTAAATTGTTATGTTCCGCGCAGTGAAAACTTCAAATGGTGTTTTTTGCAGTTTTATTTTTCACTTTTTCAATGCAGCCTTTGTTTCTTAATGCGAAAAAAAATATTCAGTAGTAAGTATTGACACGCTCTTTAAGTTTTAGTACAATAAGTATTATTTACAAACTTTTTGACATTTTAAAAACTGAAAATGTTAAAAACAACGTTTTATTAATAACCTAACTAAAACTAATAACAAATATATGTCTGTTTGTAGAGATGTTCGATGCAAAATAGCAAATCACAAAAATATCGAACTTTTTTCTGACTTTAATTAAAAAAACAAGATTTATGTAAAATCTTTATAATTGAAATAGTTTTACAAAATTTTCTAGTTTATAAAATTTTTGCATTATACTCTATTTCGTACAAAAAAAAAAAGTATCTTGCCTAAATCTTGACCTTAGTATGTTTTTTATTTGGATTTGTACTAAAACTTTATTCTCTCTGGTACCAGGCACTACAGGTAACTGTTTGTGACTGTTTACTAAAATATTCGTTGAAAATATTTTTAAAGAACTTTTGCTTTAATATATGTATTTTCCTTAGTTTAAAATAAAAGTTAGTTGAAACTAAATATTCAAAATAAGTTTAAAACTGATCTTTATTGCTTTATAAACTTTTTACAGTAACAAACTTGTAAAGTTTGATTACTTTAAAACTTTCATTAGTGTTGGTTAAAAGCAGTTTTCGAATGTCTTACTTAATAACTTTGAAGTAGTTTATATATAAGCTTTTACCTGTTCCAAACTGTCGAAATTTAAATCAGTATTTTAAAAATGCCTGTAAATTGTTTTCTTTTTTAGCTTATAAATGATTCACTCTGGCGCGTCTTGCTTCAGCCGTCTTATTGATTTTTGCTGTCAATTTTCAGCTGCAGGAGTATACTTACCTTTCAAATGCTTAATAATTTTCATGTGTACTATGTTACAATACGAAGCCAGTAGTGATCTGATTAAAATTAAGTTTTCAACGTAATTTTTTGTATTAACTGTATTTAAATATAAGTTTGTTTTTATATGAGTTTTGATAAACTACCTTTTTTACAATGTTGTTGTACATATTAAATGAGTAGTGCTTGTTTCAGATTAATTTTTTACCTGGGCTTTACTGTTACTTTTTACAAAATTGTTGATTTTTAAATTATTGACTATCTAACTTGCTCAACAAACCAAGTAAGTGTAAATTATTATACCATTCAAAAGTTTTTCTTTATAAAGATCCATAATCACAATAAAAAAGTAATTTTTATGTTTTTCTTTGTACTAGCTAACAAAGAAAATAGAAATAATTTTATTAAACGTATGTATTATAACAGCTGTTCCATTATTTGCAGGGTGAAATGTTAATAAATTTCTACACACCCTTTGTAGTTGTGATGTCTTGTTTTAATTTCAAGATTTCAAGTATTTTAGCTGTATGCGAAGTCTAGATAATATTGCTTAAACATTTCATTATATAAACAACTGTAACATATTGTAATAACAACATACACAGAAAAAAATGAAATAGGAATTAAATATTCATCATTTGTATGAATAATACTAATTGAAATATTTTTTACTTATAAAACTTATATATATTTTTTATAATTTTACCTTTAAGAAAATTAAACTTTTATACAAGATATCGTCGAAATCTAGAAAATAAAAAAAGTAATGAAGTGCCATCTATTTTTGAAGCAAATAAAAATTACAGCAATAGTATGGTAGTAAAATCTTAAACCAAGTAATCTATACAAATAAAGTAATGGTAACTATACTAAGTTAATAGAGTTTTAAAATTTATGAACACAAAAATGATAACAAATTTAGTTGAAATATTTGTTCTAAAAGAACATGTGCCTTCTAGCGGATAAAATTTATTAAAAACGTTTTCCAGGATATTACTTGTTAAATTTTAAGAAAACCTGAATAACGTTTTAAACCAAACAAATTGCAGGGAGCTGGAGGAGCTGTCGCGGATGAAGGAGCTCCTGGAGAGGCAGATAGAAGAAGCTCACGAGACGATCCAGAAGGAGCGAGACATCAAGTTGTCGCTGAAGAGGGAGCTCGCTCAGTATGAAAACGTTGGTTGATTGTTGTTGTGTGAATGTTTTGTATGTTTTTTTAGACACGAAAACTTATTTAGATCAAATTGAACAATTTAATACTTGTTTTTAACTCTAAAGCAGCGATTCTTAACCTGGGTAAAAATGTTTTACCTTGTTTTAAGGGGTAATTTTTTTTTATTACATGTTGTGTAAATCAATGTTTATTAACTGTCTTTTTAATTTATAAATTAGTATTTAACTTTATTTTTTTCTTCAAAATTAAACACTATTTTGTATATTGGGGGTAAATTTGGTAATAACGTTCCAAAAAGGGGTAAAACATGAAAAAAAAGGTCAAGAACCACTGCTCTAAAGTTGAAACTTTGTTGTAATGGTTACAATTTACTTTTAATAAGCTTGTTAGCTGTCTTTGGTTATAATTTTAAAATAATAACACTAGTAAAAAGTATTGAAATTTATAATAAAACTTCAGCTGATTAATCTAGTCAACACGTTTTGCTTTAACTAACAGTATTTAGGCTTGGTTTTCTTAATAAACTTAAAGATTAATCCAACTTTTCCTATCAACTTTTTTTCACTTTACTTGATTTAGATGTTCATAGCTAAGAAAGTTTATTTAAGACAAATACAGTTTATAAAGTTTGATATTAAAGTATATTAATATTAAAAAACAATAATTAAAATGTTAATAAAATTAAATGTGATTTTACTTTAGATATACTAATGTAGGTGAAAAATTATTTAGTTCTTAAATTGCCCTAAACTTTTGTACAGATAGACATAACGGGAATAAATATACATGATCAAATGTTAGACGGATCGGTAAAACAAATTGACAGGTAATTTTATACTATACTAGATTTATAATTGTTAATAAACATAAAATTTAAACCGTTTTAGTGATTTAACAAAAGCGTGTTACGTAGTTCCGTTTTTAATTATAGTTAAGACTTTATGTATAAAGTTCTTATACTGTATTTTATTTTGAAGTCAGTATAAAGTTTAATTTACTTCGTTACTATTGCATTTTTAGAAAGTAAGTTTTTTTTTTTTTTTCAATCAAAATGTGCAATTAACTTTATACTATTAAAAAACCAGTTGTTTTTAATTTGAAATTATTTTTTTTTTAGTTTTTAACTACTAGAAATAACATTGCTATTCAGTTTTTCATAGTCAAAAATCCTACAACACTGATCAACCTACTCATCGACGTCAGTGTAAACTTTTTTATAGGCTTTTTTAACTATACAATAAAAATCTTAAAGAATTCTAAATAGGTTATAAAAATCTTATTTTTGAAAATTGCTCCTTGCGTAAACCCTGTTTACTAGCTAGGTTTTTGAGCTAGCTTTTTTGTTTTTTTTTAAATATATCGACTATATAAAGTTAAATTTTATATAATTTGATAGAAAACAAAATTTTTATCAAATATTTTTAGTTTTCATATTTTATTTAGTATCAAATATTCAAATAAAAGAAGAGCTTTAATGGTATGATAGATAAATAAATTTTTAAATAAAACTTAATAGCTGGGTATAAACCAATTGCTACAAAGTAATCTAGATTTTAAAGTAATATTTTGTATAACTGTTTGCTTAAGTTGAAGACCTCAATTGTCGAGCTCAATTCGAAGTAAAAAAGGTATATGTAATAAAATTAGTTTAAAAAAACCATATAAAAAAGCTATATCAACTTTTTTAGAGATCTTTCGTTTATTATATTAAGATTTTCAATTATGTTGAAAATTGTTTGCATTTGATGTTTATATTAACAGTGATGAATTGAATGTTTATATAACAAAAGAAAGATCTCTGAATATGTTGTCTTTTTTTTAAAGAGTTTATAAAGCTTTTTTATATTGTTTTTAAACAATTTTTATTGCATGTAGGTCAAATTATTCAAAACTATTAAATTTATACTATAAAAAAGGCAGACTACCTTCAAAAAATTCATTTTAAAGTAGTTTACATAGGCATATCTTTCTTAAACTGATAACTAAACAAGCTTTATTGATTTTACTTGTTTGTGCTCTTTTGACAACAATCACATAAAAAACTTTATAGTAGCGTATTGACTATTGAGTGAGATGGTTGTTTTGCTTTTGGATATAGTGATACACTGCTAAAATTAAAAGTTATCGTTTGAAAAATAAACAGACTTGAAAACGTCTTTATCTGCCTAATCAAAAAGAATTACTTTGGAGTTATTGTTACTTAGACAGTAAGATTTTTAGTGAAAACTAGTTTCGGGTGTTAGAGTCCATTTATTTTTCAAATTTATAATATTTTTTAAGTAAATTAACAATTTAAGTAAAAATTAATAACTACTGTGCGACAAACAAGTCAAATCATTAGCTCTTAGATTTTAGTTAGCACACCTGATCACTGAAAAGTGTGTGCACACTATACCTGTTACGTCTACGTGTTTTACAACTAAGCTATCATTTTTACTGATGATACTGGTTATAAATGAAAATTGTTTAGATAAATTTATAAAAATACACACAAATTTTACATAAAGATATTGACTTTTACATTATAGATAGTTCATTACTCACATTGGTTTTTCTACACATCAGTTTTTTTATGCTCACTAGTAAGCAGTTGTGGATATTTTTAAATAGTTGGTCATCACTAACCTTGCTTGCCTACTGTAAAATTTCATCAATTATCATGAAACTCGATTTTTATTATACTTCCATTTCAGTTAAAAAATTGTAAAGTAAATATTATAGTACTAACACAAATATTTTTGTTTAATTTTATTTATGTAACATCGTTTTGCTGTACAGCAGCTCTTCAGACATAAAAAAAGCTGAAAATCAATAAAAGAAATGGTATAAAAACAAAGTTAAGAACTAAATTTGAAAAAAAAACCTATGATAATTTTTAAAGAAGAAATAAGTTACAAGGGTAGGTTGTAAAAGCTAAACACATATATAAACAGGCTCATAAAGCAAAATAAGTTTTAATATATTAGTAATATTATGGTACTACTTTTTTGTGCCATAATACTATACACGGGTAGGTGTAAGAAGTTCACAAAGGTACACTTTTTTACGAAGACACTTTTGTGCAGCGTCACTTTTGCACGGTTTTTTTTTTTTTGCTTCTTTTTTACCATCACTGTTACCCCTAATCTAACTATGTCTGTAATGTTATTTTCTATATAATTATTTTTTTTACTATAACTGTTATCCCTTACAATACCTTTGGTCAGTATTTATTTTTATTTTTTTATTATTACCCCTTACCCTTGGTCAGTAAGCAGTTCCTTCTGCTGTGCAAAAGCGACCCTCCGTGCAAAACTGAACCGCTCGATTGGTTGCAGTTTGATAATTGATATCAAGAATTAATCAGATGTTTTTTTTTTTTTAATTTTCAGTAAAAAACTCATGAACAGTAGGTGAGTCCGATGACATGCCAAGTATTTATACTTAATGGAATAGTTTTTTAATAAGTTTAAAGCACAAAAAAATCTCAAATCGAAATGAAAAATTCAATCAAGTATATACTATCTTTTCAAGACCTTTCAAGCCCTTTTCTATAATTTTTCCTTCACCATTGCCTATAAAAGCTGAAATTTATTGGTGCAATTATTGTTTTTATCATAGCTACAAGTCAGTTAGTTTTAAATGATCCTTTTTGTTATTCAATGGACTGGTCAGTAAATACTTAAGAAATATATCATAGAGCTCATGAACATGCTTTTCAACCACTTACACTAAAAACTTTTATGTATATCTAAAGTTTTTTTTAGTAGTCAAAGCCAGCTTACAAACAAAAAAATATAGTTTAATTAAGGCATGAGGAGATTTAGCTTTTTTTTTACTGTTTACTGTTAAATGAAAATTTAAAGTATCAACTATAAGACAACTTTTTGAGAGAATAAAGTTTGATTTAACTTCAAAGGTATAAATACTTTTTGAAAAGTTTCTGATAAAAAGCTGTGGAGCACAATTTTTTTAATCATTTTCTTTTAAACTTAAATATTAACTAAAACATTATGCTTTTTTTTTCTTGAGCTATAGAACTCATATTTTCAAGAAGTTTTCCTTGCAATAATTTAAGAATATATGTTCGAATAAACTTTAAAAAACTTATTAATTAAATTTTCATGACCAAAAACAGTCAATTTATTTTTTTTATAGGGAAAAACATATCTTTAGAAATAATTTTTAGCAGAATGTAAAAAAATTTTTATAGATTTTATCAAAGTTAGACTGAGGAAAGTTTTTAAATATTAATCAAAAGTCGTTGTAGAGATAGATTTTTAATAATATAGTCTTTTTAGTTTGCCTATCATATTAAATCTATTAAACTTTCAAACTTGGATCACTTATATCTCAAAAGTTTCTTTAATGTTTTAGGTGGTAAGAAGTAACTAACAAATTATTTATTTAAGTAAAAATTAAAATCTAACAAAAAAAAACAATGACTCCTTAATACAATTATTTTAACTGTATTAGTATAAAGGTGTGAAATTAACTGCCGATAATAACTTTTATTTATTATAATCAAACCTTTCAATATATACAGTGATGGAACTGATTGTAGTATGGAAAACGAGCATCCTCTCATAAGGCACATCACATCAGATCTCATTCACAACTCTTCAAATAACGGCAACGATCTTTACAGCGAATTGAACTTTTCTGAAGTTAGTTTATCAAATATTTGTATTTGTTTTTTTTTTTTTAACTTAAACCAAAATTGCCAAGTTTACCTAAGGTTTTGTTTAGCATACCTTTTTACTAATAAAATTTATAGTTTTGGTAGACTAAATTTCTAGTAAAAGCTTAAAATATAAAACAAGTTTCTGTCTAACATTTTTAATGTCTAGTTTTTAAGTGTTTACCACGAATTTAAACTTGTATTTTTTTACAAGCTCTGTTTCATTTTAAATTAGCTCCTTACTTGCACTTTTTTTCTCCTGATTGTTTAAACTCTTTTCAATCTAAACCCTACATCCAATCAAACTGACAAAAAGCTTATCTTCTTTTTTTAAATAAGCAGCTATTTACTTTAATTATAGTTATGCTCTAAAGTATTGAATTGATTTTTATTTGTACGTATAAAAAAAATTATTATTAAGTAGTGTTATAATTAAAATTTTCAAACATGTTATAGCTAATGTACTTTATTTGATATGTTTATGATGACAATACACGATTGTGCATATGATGTTTTTTAGTTGTTGCTCTTAAATAAAATATTTTACCTTGGCCTTTTAAATGTTAATGGTACAATCACAAAGGTAACTCTTAAAGTGCAAACTAGTTTCAGAGATTTTACATCTGATTTGTAGTCAAAAGTTTAACAAAAGTCAAAACAATTGTATAACTACTTATTTTCTGAAGAACTTTTGTAAAATTTTGTAAAAGCATTGTATACAATGCTTTTACAAAATTTCTCAAGCAAAAGAGAAAACTTTGTAGGTTTTACATTTTTAACTCTAATTTCTTTCTAACATGACAATAAATCAATTTTTTTCTAAAATCTGGTTTTACTTGCTAACCATTTCAAGTTTTATTGTTTATATCAGGGTTGCCACTTTACCTGGAAACCTTGAAAAACCTGGAATTTAAGAAGTTTTGGAAAAAACCTGGAATTTTAACAATTTTCAGATGTTCAGTAGTTAAATTTCGATTTGACCCAAAAAATCTATCATATAAATAAAAAAACTTTGTCATAATTAAAATTTTTTTTATTATAAAACATATTTAAAGTAGCTTTATATTATCTTGTCAATGTTTTTATACTATATAATACAGTTTCTTACCTTAGACTTAACTTTAAACCAAAAATAGAGCCAAAAATGTGTACTTTTAAAAACCTGGAAGAAATTTTGAAAACCTTAAAAAATTTTTGAAAAACAAGTGGCAACCCTGTTATATTCATTTATAAGTATTAATGCTGAACTACCTGTTAAGTATATTGACTATCACTAACTAAAAATTGGTTTTATTGTTTCGGAAAGTTAAAGTATGATGTTTACATTGTGGAACCGTTCATTTAAAATCTTCATTTTCTACCATCATTAAAAAATGTTTAAGATTAAAAGATACAATCGCTCGGCTTTGAAGCTGTTAAATTTCAGCAAATATTTCTTAAATCAATGTTATTTTTAAGTGACTAATCATTTCACTTAGTTTGGTGTTTCTTATAAGTCGCAATCAACTCTTCAGACTTTATTTATGTTTTGAAAATGACTCTAACGAATTATCATATCAAATGACTAAAAAAAATTGTCTATTTTTACATTCCAAAGTGTTATCATTAACTCTACTGTAATCTAATAAGTTTTAATTTTCAACAATTATTTATAAAAGCTCTAAGCTGTTTGCCTTTTTTTCCTGTTTTAAATGGTCTGTTTACTATGACATACAGCATCTTATGTTTTTTTCAGATTCAATACTTGTTCATCCAATAATAATAATAAGTTTATTTAACACACTATTAGGAAATATTCTCAAAAAATTGTCTAAGGCTTCTCTTAGATCAAATAGGCTTCTCTTTTATTATTTAGCTTGTTATGACAGTAAAAACTGAAGTTTAGAATAGTTCTATTTTATTATTTCATACAACAGGGTTTCTAGTTTGAAAACTTAATAATTTATATTAGTGAGTTTTTAAGAAAAAAAGTTAACAAAATGTTCTCATTTGTTTCAAAACTTGAAACCTAATAGTCATTAAAAATGTATAATATAAAACTTTTTTAATCACGTTTGAAAATGATAAACTTTATTGTGGTTTCATAGCAGATAAAAGTCGATATTATCTTGAAATATTTTTTTACGTTTTGCACAATCAGATTCTATATTTTTTTAATTGAACTTGTAAAACTTCGCAGATAAGCAAGTTGAAGCAGCAGCTCTGCAACGCTGAAAAGCAGAACGTAGCGCTGATAAACAACCTGCGCGAACAGCAAGTGTTGATGGAGAACAAGGCGAAGGAAAACCAAGAAAAACTCATCGACGACAAAGTCAGTTTATATACAAAGATTCTCAGAAACTATTTTAATAAATTTTATACTTTTAATTATCTTTAACTATTTTATTACCGAAAATAATAGTTTTTTATTAGAATAAACCTTTAAAGTATACTGAGAAAAACATCCTATTCTTAGTTTCCCTGTAATGTTTATTAACAAGATTATGTCTTTAAAATTGATATGTTTTACAGTCAAAAGAAGTACAAACAAAAATAGCTTTTAAACTAATTTCAAATTACCATTATTAAGTAAATCATTTACTTATCTCAACCATTTTATCGAATTAGGTTATATAACTTATTGTTCGCTTAAATTTCATCTTGAATTTATAAATATTAGTTACATTTTCTCTTTGATTAGTTAAGTTTTTAAACATATTAGTTTTGTTTGATTTTGCTTAGCATTTTTTAACAGAAAAATTAGAAAAAAATTCATATTTCAATTTGATTTACTAACAAATTTTTTTTCATTTTTATTACCAGTACGTTTATTAATAACTAATTTTTTGTTTTAGGAAAACCAGATGACAACAAAATTGAAGGAAGTGCAAAAAGAATTGGAAATGTTGAGAGAAAAAGACCGGAGTAAAATTGCAAATTATAAAAAGTTGGACATGGCTTTGAAGGAAAATATGGAAAACAACCAACATTTGCAGAAAGATGTGGAGGTTAATTGTATTTTCAAGATAATTGTTGAGATCTTAACGTTTGTTGTAAGTATAATTATCATAGCATTTATTTTCTTCGCAAAAATGAAAAAAATATTTTTTAAAGATAAATCATCGTTTATTTGTAAATAAATATCAAAGTATAAATAATATTATTTGTAATAAACTTAAGTTTTTCATTTTTTTATGTTAGTAAACATCATGATGCTTTATTATAGTTGAAAGGAACAATTTTGGAATTTTACACTTAAAACTTATAGTTAAATTTTAAAAATGGCCCATTTTACTATTCGTATATATCATGACAAATACACAAATCATTATATCTTAATTTGAAAAACTCCTCTTTTTATAAGGTCATAAAGTTTTGTTATCACTGAACTCATTAATTGATAGAGTTTTTTCACATTTAGTAAGTCAAAGTTACAACATAAAATTAAAATTTTAGAAAGTTTTTTATTAACTTTTTTAGGGAATAAAGTTTTAACTTTTAACTTGTTTTATTTTGTATATGGTGCATTGACAACTAGCTTATTAGTTATTAAAACTCCACCAAGTTTTCTAAGTATTTGTATTTTGTACACTTTGTTCGAGTTAAATATAGTTTAAAACTCCATACATTGAAAATTATAACTCCTTAAATATATTTATTAAGTATATTTAAGCTTACTTTTTAAGTTTTTACTTGATATCATATTTTCAATTTAAAAACTATAATCTACTTAATTTTTTTCAGTATAGTAAAAAAAATATTTTTTTAAATAATAGTCTATCAAGTAGTGTAAAACATTTAGTCAAGTTTTAAAAATATCTAGCTTTAAGAGAATAATCATACATTTATTGTAAGAAATTAAATATAATTTATAAATAAACATTAAATTTAAATATTTTTTTAAGTAAGGCTTTTTGGTTTTTATTTCTATTAAAATCATAAATTCATATCAATAAGTTTTACTTTAAAATCCTCAGTCTATTATCACACCTTACATAAATGTCACTAAAATAAAGTAGCTTTGTTATGTTTTAACTTTTATTTTAAAGTTTTTCGAGTTTAAAATGAACTTAGTGTTTGATTGAACTAATTAAAATAGTTTGAATATTTTATTAAAGTTAATTGCTTTGTATAAACGCAGCGTAGTTTTAACTTATATACAATAAAAACAATTAAGTTGCAGAATAATTGCTTATTTTAAATAAATATTTTGGGAATTAAATAATTTGAACAACTTGTTTACAGAAACACATAAAAAAAATTCAACTTAATTTCCGTGTTGAGCTGCGAGTCTACTTATTATGTAGTTTTTTATCTGAGAGAGATAATTTTTTAAGAACTAATGTTATTTGACTATTTTGTTAAAAATAATTAATTTAGAGCAGGGTTTTCCAAAGTTTGGGGCCATGACAGATATTCAGGGGGCGATGACCAGCAAAGGGCCATGAGTTGATTATTTAAAACTTATTTACACTAGATACTCTGCCGTTGACGATGAAGAGCAAAAAAAGTTTTAGGTTTTTTTATAATAGGTTTTCTGTAATCTTTCTTGTTGAAGGGGACCATGACTTTTTTCTGTTTCTTTAAAGGAGGCTATTTAAAAAAAAGGTTTGGGAAACCCAAAAAGTCAGTGAAGTAATTACTTTGCTGAAAAACAAATTTTAAATGTTTTTAGTAGGTCTGATTAAGTTTTCAACTACATTTTATGTCGTATAACAGTATATCAAATTAAATCAGGGACATAAAAGTACGAAGTAAACTAAAAAAGGGTTATCCAATGGTTTACTAATACTCTATTTCAAATCTGTAGTAAAGTTTTCTTAATTGTCCAGCTATCTACTATTTGTTGAAAAGATGAGAAAGTCAATATCTAACAAATTTTAACAATAAAATCGTATACTAACTGTCTCAACAATAAGATTATATTCTATTTAAACTTTTTTTCAGTATATACAACTAGTGTCATTTAATATTTAGCTATTAAAACATCACCAGTAATTTTTCTTTATTATTAAAACTAAGCTTTAAGATTAATATAAATTTTCTAACATATTTTTTAGTGGCGACAATATGAAATTATTAAAACACTTTTTACTTACAGTTGGAGCTTGATTGAAAAGTTCAAGAGCTGTTTAAGTATACATCTAAACAAACAAGATAAGTAGGCTAGATAGTATTTGATTAAACTTATTTCAGTTAAAATTTTAGACTACTAAAATACAATTGTAAAAAGCATCTTTCAAAATATAAAAATGTTTGCGCCCCATTAAAAGATAGTAACTCAATATTAAATTTTGTATATGTGTAAAAGCTAGCAGTTGCGTATATATTTATGAAAGAGTCTGTTTTTGAGCAAAGCATTTTGACAAATTTATTGTTAATCACATGACTATTTATACATTGTAGCAATCTGTCTTAAAATTTTGTATACATACACCTTCTTTTTATTAGACTATTTACTACCTTATACTGCCAAATAACAAAATTTTGTTTAGTTAAACTTTTTTTTTGCCCTATAATTAAATGTATTTTACTTTCAATTAGCTTAAGTCTTTGCTTTCCTTTCTAAGTTTATTGTCTTTTCTGGTTTACCAGAGATTTGTTTCATATAAATTATGAACATTGAGTAATATCCGTGAATTAAATTACATTGAAATGCTCCGGCCCGACGACTGAAAACGTTGCTAACCCCTACACTATGTGTTAGAATTCTATATGTAAGAATTTAGAATGTACATATTTATTTTATACATATTTTTTTAAAGCTTATAGTTTTATTGGTTTTTAAGTGATTTAAGAGAGAAAAGTTTAATTAGTAACTTGCAGAAATTTGAATTCTTTTATATTAATACTTTTTAAATAAGTTTATCTTATTTATTTTCATCGTTTTTGTCTATGCTGAATAATTTTCTAGTGGTCTTAAACTGTTTTTTTTCTCTTGCATCGGTAACTTTTTCTTGCTTCAGAATTTTTTTCTTGCATCAGAAACTTATTCTTGCACCAGAAACTTTTTGTTGCGTCGGAAACTCCAGAATATCTAGTGTAAATTCCAAAATTAATTTCATGCACCCCTTGATGATTTTTGTGAACTGTAAAATTTTCGTGCAACCTAAAATAATTTTCGTGCACACTGATGTGCACGCTGTGAAAAACGCGTGTCTGAAAAACCATTGCGACCAGTGAAATATATTTTACTATAAATTACTAATACATCTTGCAAATTAGATATCTAAATAACATTGTTTTTGTTAGGTTTCACTTAAAATCTTAACAATATAGGTATTTTACTTATAATATTTCATATTCTTTTCCGATGGTATAAATATTAGTTTTACAAGTTAGTGGTATATATGAAATTCGTCTGAGCTATAAATCAGGGTTGCCACTTTACCTGGAATTTGAGAAATTTTGAAAAAAAAACCTGGAAAGACCAGGAATTTTAATCAAAAAACCTGGAATTTTTAATAATTTTAAATTTTCAGTTGTAAAATTTTGATTTGACACAAAAAATCTATCATATAATTAAGATTTTTTGTCATCATCAAAAGTTTTTTTATTGAAAAACACATTTAAAGTAACTTTTACAGTATCTTTTCAATATTTTTATACTATTTAACACAGTTTCTTAAATAGAAATTAACTTAAAACTAAAAATAGACCCAAAAATGCGTGCTTTTAAAAACCTGGAAGAAATTTGAAAAACCTGGAAAAAAATTTGAAAAAACGTGTGGCAACCCTGTATAAATGCATTTTTTGAAGTTTTAAAACTCTCTATAAGTTTTAAGAAGTCATTAACTTTTGATGCAGCAGTATAAATATTTTTTTCTAATAGGTAAAATAATAAAAACCCATTTGTTAAAAAAAAAATCGCAGTCATTTGTAATTTGAAAAGCATTTTTAAATACTTCTTCAGAAATTAAAAGCATTTGGAATTTTACTTTAGAAACCTATTTTAAGGTTTATCTTTTTTTATCAACGATTATATTAAACGTACTTGTAAACAGAATCAGAAAGATAAGTACTGTGATTTGTTTTTGTTCCATTAAATTAGTTTGATAATAGCCGATAGTTTTTAAATTTTCAATAGTTTGAATTACATATTTAGTTAAACATAAATATTAGTAAAACCAGCAAGTTCAACTTATGAAGTTTATAGTTTTAAACTTTTATTAGAAGTAGTTTATTCGCCTTTATGATGACTAAACAATATTTTACTGATTATATTGAACTGCCTAGTTGAACTAATTTATACGAACTTTTAATGTTAAAGTTGATATGATTTTACAAATAGATAAATCAGCGAAAATTGAAAGTTCTTATAATCTCAGTATTTTATAGATTAACCATTTAAAAAGCTCTCACTTCTCTTGAAACCAAATATCAGTAGTATTTAAAATTAATTCAGTAAAACTACTCAAGGTGCGTCTTAGTCTTTATGACTTTTGCACATCATACTTTTTAAACAAATCATAAATTAAGCGCGGAGCCTTAATCCAAACTTTTCATTCCTGTTTTTTTTAGTTTAGGATCCTATGGTATGTGCACTCAGTAGGGATGCACATTCCTAAACTTTAATCATTGACCTCTTAAAAGACCTGTAAACTCTAAACTAATACCTTAATTCATTTAATTTAAACTCTATTAACTCTAATAAACATTTTTAAACCTTAGCTCTTTCTTTTCACCCAAACGTATAAACCTTATCATCTTATACTTATTCTGTTGTATATAACGAAATATCTATCATCACTACCGTTTAACTTATAGCCCCTACTTTTTAACTCTTAAACTAATTCTAAACTATTAAAACATCTTGTGCAAAAATAGTTAAAAAAAACCCTGCGCTAGTCTTGACTTGTCCTTTGGGAAAAAATACTTAACAGTTTCACTTACAAAATTTAGTTTACAGAAAATATTGCTGTTGTAATGATGAGGGTAAAAATAAGTATTTAACTTCGTACGCATTTTCACTAGTAAAATATATGTTTATTTTAAACTTTAAAACATGTTCGTTGTACTATTAAATGTTTAATTCTATACGAGTTTTTTTTTTAATTCAAACACTGTGCAATCTTTATAACTCACGATATGGATATATTAAGTTTTTTTTTCACTTTCAGAGATTATCTCTAGAAATTTTGAACAAAAAGGAAGAACAGCTGGAGGCAAATGACAACATGCAGATTGTGTCAGACAAACTATCCCACCTTTATCATAGGTCAGTTATAAAAATACAAAGTTTTTTTTTTGTTTAAATAACGAGTATGGATATATTACTTTAATTCAATGGATTCAAATTTTATGGATCTATTATTTTAATGAATAATAGTTTTTTCTAATATGGTATACAGTGCTCTGTACTTCAAAAAGAAAATAGAGCCAAATATATAAATAAAACAGTCACTACTTTTGCATATGTTTAAAACTTGATGATTTATGCATCAATTTCTCCTTAGAGTAATCTTTGTTGGCGCGAAAGTTAGTATTTATACAAAAATAAGTGTTATGACGTAATAGTTAGTTAATCACTCAGATAAATCACTGCACTTTTTTTTGCTTGTTGGTACAATATTATAACACATTTAATTTTAATATCAGTTTTTTAGTAAAGGTTGGTAAAACTTGGTGAAAAGTTTATGGAGTTTTGATTTTTGAAATATTAATAAAAACTAAACAAACTGTTCTTATTTACGCGTTGGTTAGATTTTTTAATGAGCTTTTGGTAATGGTTGCATATGTATTGTATTTTAAATTTTTGGATTTCTCAACTTCATCTACTTTTGGGTTTTCGTATTTCTATATGCAGTTAGATATTTATGTTGTAGTTCTTTTGATTGTTGATATTGACATACGTTTCTGGTACCTTTCTATAAATGTATTTCTATAGAGCCCCAATCAAAACTAGAAATACAACAAAATTTTATATAGTTTCTACAGGAAATAAGAAAGGTAGCAGAATCATTAATTAACATTTACAATGAAAAACAAATCATTTACTAAGCTGTATAAAATAAAAATTAGTTGTAATTAAACAAAATTACTTTTATTTTATAATAAGGTTGTAAAAAAAAATTTTTGTGGTGTATATGTTTTAAAATGTTTAAGCTAGTATAGTTAGTTCTAATTTTATATTAATTAAAGTTCGCAGATAATTAAGTCTATAGACATTTGATAAAAGTGGTTTGAAACATCGAACAAAATTTAATAATTTTTTTTTCATTATTTAATTACTTCACTCTTTTTTTAATGCTTAATACCATAGTTTGTTACAACTTAATGTTCGCAGGAATGCCAAAAAACTTGGAATTTAAGAAATTTATTTAAAAAACCTTGAATTTCGAGCAAAAAACATGAAGTTTTGTACAATTTTTTCATGTTAGATAATGAAATTTCGATCTGACTCAAAAAATGTCTTGTATAGATTTTTTTTTAATTGTGATTTTTTTTTCAAAAACACATTTAAAGTAGCTCTCTTTTTATTTTTTTACTGAGTTAAAACTAATCTACAAAAGTATATCTACTTCTGAAATTATTGACTTATCTGACAAGTTTTTCATTTATTAGAAATTGATATTCTAAACTTTTTTTGTAAAAAGTTCAAGATAAAGTTTTTTTAAATAAAAAAGAAGTTTAACGTAGCAATTCTTGTCTTTTTTCAGGAAGTTTTAAGGTTTGACACGCTGACCTTTTAAAACTGGTTTAAGATAGTTTCCTAAACATTTTAGGTATCAAGATGATATGGGGATAAACTTCTTAGTTTTGTTTTTTAATTTTACAAGACAATTGGCTAACAAATTATCGACCATAAGTTTATATAAAAAGATTGTTTTATATATATCCAGGGTTCGTGCGCGTCAGGCTAAATCAGGCTAAGTCAGGTTAAATCAGTTTTTTTGAAAAAAGTTGGAAAACGTCAGGCTAAATCAGTTTTTTTATTTAAAAACTTGAGAATCTCAGTTTTTCTCAGTTCAAATGCTTGAAAATTTTTGATAAAAAAAAATTGAGAAATCTTTTTAAGATCAAATTGAGATGTGAATTTATTTCTAAATAAAGAATTAGTTATTAAATTCAAAATCAGTCAGTATTTGTAAAAATAAATGCTTAAAACCTTTTGTTGAATCTCTGAAAATTTATTAAGAACATTCAATACTTTGTTATGAGTAGATTATATACGTCATAATTATGAAAATTCATAAAAATAATACAGTTTAAACATTAAAGTTTAGTTCAACAACTTAGCTGTTTGTTTGAATTTGTTTACATCGGCTATGTTTTTCAGAGCTTAGTTGGTTGAACTGTTTTAATTTCTAATTTAAATGATTTATACCAAATACTTTTAAGATTAAAATTCTTAGCAGTTTATTCATATATTTTACTATTTGTTTAAAGTTATAGGAGATATTCACAACACTAAAACTTAGCTTTAAGATATAAGTACAAGTTTTGTTGGAGTACAAATTTTAGGTACAATTCAATTTTCTATACAAGAACAAAACATTTAAGGTTTTTTTTAAATTTAAGTGTAAGCTTTTTAAATCTGATATGACATTAACAATCACTATATTTATTTAGAGTTTAGGATTTATAATTATGTATCGAGATTTTAAGTACTAGCCAAAATACTATAATAAATTTTTTTTTCTTATTTTAATACTCTTGTAAGCATTTAATTTTAAATTTTAATAAAACACGACAATGCACGTTGTTTTATTATAAACCTTCTGTTTATAATGTTTTTACTTAATGCTTAATTAAATTAAAAAATTGTGTTAAGTAATATATATAAAATTTTTACACTAGTGATAGATTAAATATAACACGTATGTTAAAACTTATCACTGAATTTGTTATGTTAAGAGCATAGGGGAGGGGGGTCAGTCACCTTTTTCACAATTTAGTCTTATTTTATTGAGTTGTAACTAAGCTATGAGTTGCTTTTTGCAGATTTTTAAAGCTCAAAGTATTTTTGAGATAAAGCTGGTTGAAGTCGGATACTACAATAGTACTAATAAAGACCCCACAATACCTAAAATGACTTCTAAAAGGGATTTTCCTTACTTTGAAAAAATGTCAGGCTAAGTTGGTCTCAGGCAGGCTAAATGAAAAAAAAATTCGCGCACGAACCCTGTATATCTCAGAAGTTTGAAATTTTTCATCTATAGAAAATATTTCAATACCTACTTAGAGCTTTCATATAAAAAAAGTTACTTAAACCTCCCTTTTGCTTTAATCCTTAACATTAGAGGTGGGTGTATTTTATTATTATTATTATCAAAAACTTATCAAAATAATTTTAGGAGTTTCATTAAAAAAAAAATAACTCTTCTAACAGTTATTTTCAATTTACTTTTATTTAAGTAGTAAATAATAATGAGTCAAATTTCACTATTTAAAATTAGTTTTTCTAAAAACTAAAAGAAAAACCATTTGTATAAATTCATTCAATGTTTTAATTAGTATTTATGAAGCTAAAATTTTTGTACGCTACCTGGTGTGTGAGAAACATACAGTTTAATTTTTTGTAGTGACAATGAAAAGGTATTTTTTATTTTAATAATTATGTCCGCATTTAAAATCGAACTCTAAAAACGTTTATGTTGACGGTTTTTAAAAAAGTTATAGTTCTTATAAAAAGGTTATACCGTACTTTTAGAATAATTTTTTTTTATCAAAAGTTTTAAACTGCGTTTTGTGCAATCGTCTTTTTAGCTATTCATACTACACCTACATGCAACAAGATTTTGACTAAATACTTATAAACAGCAAGTTTAAACTCTAAAAGTTTTTTTTTTGACTTCTATATGTTGTAATACATACTTTGGTACAAAACATCTACTGATTCACTATATAACTTTTTTCTTTTTTAGTTTTGAAAAAAACAAGTTAAGATAAAACTTATTAATTTTTTAGAAGTTCAAGCAATGCTGAGAATAGGTTTTAGAGGTTAAGAAAGTTTGTCACTATATATATTATAAATAGTTATTTTTGTACAGGTTATGCCTCAGCTCGGGCGAGATTCCGCAGCAAGTGATGCTGGAAAACGCCAGAAACGAATCGAAAGCAACCATGTCTAAATCTGAAGGAAAAGATGAAAACACGGAACTAAACGATTCAGGTTTTTTACTCGTTAAAAAATAGCTGTTTTAAGGTTATTTTTGTTTCGTTTAAAACCAAATACACACTTAAAATAAATTTCAAAAAAATGTTAAGTATTTTTTATTAGTATAGTTCTATATAAAGGCTTAAGATACAATATTCAATTATCATAATGAATTTTGGAAAAATATCCGCTTGGTTGTGGTAAAGAGCAACAACTCATCATGTGAAAAGTACACGTAATCTGACGATATCTGATCATGGCGCGTTGCTAAACGAGTTAAACATTAACTGATTTCACGCAACGCCCAAGCCATCATCAATGTATATTAGCATTACTGTTTGCGCAAACACAATAATTACTCTCCGCTGCTAAAAAGTTTCTTCAAATATTAACTTTCAAACTTTGAACGAGCTTCAGTAAAATCAATTGCGCTCTGCACCGTTATAATTTTTTCGCCTGGAGAAATTTTTCTAGAAGGTTCCGAGCAACCAAAGAAAAATCCATTATTAATTCATAATCTCTTTCAAAACGCGAGTTTTAAAGCTCTTGCTATGTGTAAAGTTCTACTTTATGTAGTGTTTAATTACAAATAAAAACCTTATCTCTTATTTTTAATTCCTAAAAAAAAAAATTATTAGTGTTATTTTTTTATTTACTTGTAAATTTTATATTTCGACTAACTTCAAACTTTTAAGCTTACTAATTTATTTAAACTGGTACAAGTGAAATTTAATTTTTGGTATTAATAAAAGTTGTGTGTATGCATGTAAACTTACAGATTAACTAAGATATATAAAAGAAAGTTTAATAAGAAATAATGATATAAAAAAGTATTAATCAAAATTACTAAACCTCAAGTACTTCAATGATGATATTGTAATTTGTTTTAAATTAAACAATAACAAATTTCTCAACTTAAGTATCTTTAAGGAGACGAATTGTATTTTGTTCTCACAAATTATTATAAACAAACAGTGTTTCACTCTTATAACAAATTATAAGAGATAATCAGTTATTAAAGTAATACTATTTGAATAGTTATTGTTTTAACAACTGATTATCTCTATTAATTTGTTATAAGAATGAAACACTGTTTTGTTAAATAATATGTAAGAATAAGTGTACTTCATTAATACTAAATTATACAAATTAAAGTACTTGAAAACTAGTAATTATTTTTAAACAAGGGTTTTTTTGATGATTTTTTCACTGTTAAGAGTTTTAATAACTGAAAGTTTACTCATTTATAAAAAAAAGTTAGTTATTGTTAAAGTTAATAACATTTTATTTCTAGAAATAAACGTATAACTTAATAATTTTGGGCTATGAATTAATTTTTGTGTTAAAGTATAAACAAACTTATACAACTAACATAAACTAAAAATAAACTTCAATATTTTAGTAACATTGCAATTATAAATTATATGAATGTATTAAAACTATGTATTTTAACTTTAACAGTGTTATGTTATTAGTGATTATGTTGTTTGCTGTTATTATTGATGACAAAAACCTTAAACTATAAACACTAAATCTAAAACAACACGCGTTCAAACAGCTACATGTTTTTAAATAATAACTAAACTATTAATGAATAAAGTTAACTTTTTTTTGCTTTTCTAAAGTCTAAAGCAAATGTCTTTAAAACATTTGTTTTTAGTTAATCTTTTTACCTTTTTTTTATCTGCTATTAATTTTTTAACAATTTTTTTTACTTATTAACAAATTTTTACTCATGACACATTCACAGCAAACAGTTGTAATGTCATTACAGAACCGACGGAGGAGAGGAGCAGTGTCGTGCAAGTGGTGCAGAAGCAGATAGAGGCAGTTGAAACGGCACTGGACAACTTCGTGTCTGCCAACAACAACTTCAAATTGCTGAAACAACTGGACGACCAGCAAGAAACACAAGAACAAGTTCGTTTGTTGAAAATAAATAATTAAAATAATAATAAAAAATAATAAAAACAAATTAACAATACACTTAATAAGTTTGGAAAACCTAAATGAAAATAACAAAAATGCAACTTTACAATAGTATTTTTAATAACAGCAAACTATATTAAGGTACAAACATGTTATAAAATGTTAACTTTTTTTAGTGATTTATTAAGTAACTAAGCCTTGTTCTAAATTTACAGTGGAAATAACAAAGTTATTATGTTTGTAATAAAGGTAATGGCACTAATAGTTATTTTTTTGACATTAACGGTAGTATTGATAATGATTAAAAAATAACCAATAAAAACAATGTTTTCTTGTTTTTAATAGTTTATTTTACATATACAGAAGCTTTTTTGCATACTTTTTGTTGAAGTATCAAATAAAGTGTTGTTTTTTCTTCACATCAGTTGTTTTTGCATGATAAAGTTCAAGTTCTTTTTAAAGATGATTAATTATAATAGCATATAAAAAACTTATAAGCAATTTTTGCATGGTTATAAAAATTTCCTGTTTAAAATTTCGTTGTAGTTAAATAGGTAGTTTCCTTGTACAGCTTAATTAAATATTAAATTATGTTCAAAGTGTAATAAATGCATAAACTATATTTTTAACTTCCATTAATATAGCAAAATTAAGCATTTAAAAATATCAGAACGATAAATATTTATGTAGTTTTTTAAACTTAAAATACAAAAAATCTAATCTAACTAAATATTTATTCTGGCAAAAGATGTCTACTGTTTGAAATTTCTCTATAAATCTCTTTAGTTTATAAACTACATATAAAACTACTTAATTTGATACTTTAAAAACTTTATTACCTCGATTATTTGTAAAAGTAACTAATCTAACTTTTTTAAACAAAAGAAACAATTTGTTTGATTTTTTTTGATAGAAAATTTAACTTTATTAGTTACATTTAGTTTATTAAATTTTACAAGTAAACTAACTCAATTACTTTTTAAAGTTATATATGTTTTCTAAACCGAAATGTTTTATTCAATTTTATTTTTTAACTTTTTATACCATCACTTACAAATCAATATTATTTCAGTTAATAAAAGTGTATGCATTATTAATGAATATTTGCATTATTTTGATGTGTCACTGCGTTTATTTACAAAACTGTCCATTAGCTTTTGTTCGTGTCAACATAAGTACCAACGAGTTTTATTTAAAACCTCATATGATTATTTCAACCAACAGCAGTAAATTTACTTGCTATTTTTTTTCAAAATAGATTCTTATCAATATCAATCAAATATCAAGCACCATATTAAGTATGCCAAACTTCTCAATCAAAAAAATCTTAAATAAAATCATGTTTTAACTTTTATACTACAATATCACATATTTCCAACTGAATATTCAACAGATGAGGGCATTAGAGGAGGAAGTATTGAGACTGAGGTCGTTGCTGAGCAGTAAGAGGGAACAAGTTGCCACACTGAGAACTGTGCTGAAAGCTAACAAGCACACTGCTGAGGTAATTAACTTTTTTTTATCATTAGTTTATCTTGTTTTCGTGTAATTAGCCTGCTTACTAATGCTTTTACCAATGTAAAAGTTTCAACTTAAGTTTGGCAATTATTTTGATAATCTTGTAAAAACCTTTAGCAAATTAACTGTCTACTATTATAAACAGGTTACTTCAAGTTTAACAATACTTTTATTGCAATTATCAAGTAAAAAAACGTACTTGTTTTATTATATGTAATAACTTTTAGCAGTTTTTCTTTTGAAATTAACTTTTTGAGAAGCACGTATTACTCATTTATACAACTATGTCGACCACATTTCTTAAATATTTAAACTTTTTTTCAAGTTTTAATCTGCACTGAATGCCATTTTTAAACACATACTTATAAACTTATATTCTAAGCTTATATTAAAACTTATAATTCAAAGCTTTTATGAATACAAACTATCCCTTAACAGATTAGCAAGTTTTTAACATTGTTTGCATACCCTTTAGTATTTTTTGTTAGTAGATGAGCCATGGTCGTTTAGTTGTGCTTAAATTTTAACAATTGTACCTTTCAATTGGTAATATTTGATTTTCAGTGAAATATGTTGTGCATTTTTTAGTTTTTTTAAACTTGATTTTTTAAACCCTTATTAAGAAAAAATAGACGGTATTTTGTTAAACTTTTACTTAGTTTAGTTAATTTAAACCAAACTAGCAAATAAGCTATGTAAACATTATTTTAACTTCTAACAACCTTGTTCTACCAAACGTAATGTTATTCTTAAATATACCAAACATCAAAATGGCACGAAAAATCCCATTTGCTTTAATTGCGTCGTTAATTTTATTATTTCAACATTAAATTCACTCCGTGCAGACATCAGCGACTTTATTAAACCCAATTAAGCCCGGAAAGTCACCGAAATAACAAGTTTTCACGTCGAAATTAACATAATCAAATAAAAAGTTGATGTTTCGCGAGCTGAGAGGCGGGCTGAGCAGCGCGCAGACACGAAATCGCCCAAGCGTGACAAGCTGTTTTCTCATTGGCTGAAACCTCGAGCAAATTGAATTGTTGCGAAATGTTTTCTGTCTGCCGTTCAAGTGGGCTGCGAAAATCATCGCCTTATTTGACAGGCGGCTTCAGTTGAATTGCGAGGCGCGAATTTAATTTTGTCGTGTCGACTGCCGCTGGCTCGCATCACGAAAATTTCGTCTCTATTTTTGTTTTGTATTTATGCTAAGTATTGGATTTTTTGGTGGGTTGTTAATATTTTTAGGAATTATTTTTTAATTTTAGTCTGTAAACGTTTTTAAATGTGCTCTATATAAAATGTTATTAATAATCTGTTTTACTAATAATAATAAATTATGGGTTCAAACCTAAAAACTAAAGTTAATTTTGGAAGTTCAGAAATTTAAACTGCCTTTTTTATTTTGAAATATTTTAATTCACCTGTCAGAAGTATGTATGGCATTCCCCAGTGTACAATTACGAGATTGGAATTTCTACTGGGAATAAATTCAGTTAAATATCAATTCTAATATAGTTGGATTTTTTTATAGATTTATTAATTATTCATGCTGTCCATAAGAGTCTTTTATTCAACGAACTGCTTCAAATTTTTTTGTAAAACTGAATATACATAAATTGTCTTCTAATTTACTTGAAATATTTGTTTGTTTTTAATTCTTTTATAACTTTAATTAAGTTTATATAAGTTTTTTAAATAGTATAAAAAAATTAAATAAACTTAATAAAAATACTTTGTATTAGGTCGCAATCAGCAATTTGAAGGAAAAATACCAGCATGAAAAACTGGCGATATCTGGCACCATGCTGAAACTGAGGGGCGAGCTGAAAGCATTGAAAGTTTGTTTTTGTTTGCTGTTTTGAAATTTGCACACCACGGTGGATATGAATCACAACTAAAAATTGGAAATTGTATGTTGTACAAAATCGATAATTTTAAAGAACTTCAAAAGTTGACTCTATCGTAGCCGAATATAATATAAACAGATTTTTTCAGACTAAATAATAGAACTAATTTAGAGTGAAATCTATCAGACTTAAACTATTAGTTTTTTAGAATACCTTTGCTTTAAGCTTGTTATAAATAGGTTAATTTTAAACTTAAAAATGGGCCAAATTAATACCATAGTATACTTATTTTGGTTATTAATTTTTAAATGTTTTTAGATGATGTGTTAGAGATAGATGTTTAAAAAACACGTTATTTTTAACTTGAATATTTTTTTTTAATTACATGGGATTTTCTCAACGAGTACTGTATTTTAAATGCAAAAAAAAATATTTAATAAAATAACGGAACATGCGGTCCATTTTGTGTTTATATTATTGAAACCAACAAATTCAAAGTTAGATGATCCGTGAGTGCAGGTTTTCACTATATTTAAAGACTTAGCTGTTTAGAAGCTATAGAATACTTTTTCTCTAAAAAACGAAAAAGATAAATTTTGGTTTCATTGCTAACTAAAGTTAATAAACTAAATTTTGAGATACTTTTTCTAAACTATGCAAGATAAATAGAATGTTTTCAAACTAGAGTAAATTTTAATGTTTTTATTTTCATGGTAAGTTTTTCAATTTAGTTTTAAGCAAATTCACTAAAGTTTTTCTGACTTTAATCTTTAAAGAAGTTTCAATGAAAACCTTGTTTATAAATGAAGGCCAGCCGTGTAACTCACACTAAGTTATTAAAAACGAATTGTCAGGTTTCTTTTTCAAAAGTATTGTAAGTTATAGAAGTAAGTTGTAGGATTAAAATCAATGTCCGAAGAATATATCCAAATTGAAATACACTGTTTAATACCAGTTTAACAAATCAATTTGGTTTAAGTCTCCGTGTATTGATTTAACTCAGTTCCTTTTTATTTACTAATAATTATTAGTATTTATCAGTATTGCATTACTGTGTTAAGAGTACGTATTTAATATAGTTTAAGACTTATCAATTTATACACGACCTTTTATTGCCAAGTCAGCAGAAAACTTTTAGCAGTGTTCAGTTTTATATTTCTCTTATTAAACTAACCAATACATAGTTTACAATTTTGCTGACGGAGCAAAAACATAAAACTAAAGTGGCAATATTTAACATGTTAGTTCAAAAGTCGACAAACTGCGGCTTGCATTATTCTTTTCAGCTGAAAAGTATTTAAAAAAGAGCTTTTTGAGTAAAAACTTACAGTTAGGTTATTAATACAATGGTTACCAAATACTAGTGTTTTATTGAACCTTTTATTACATTTTTAAGGCCATGGGGGGGGGGGAGAGGATAAAACACTTTTTTTTACAAAAATTAACTTTGGCTTTTATATGAAAGATTTAAGTACAAACTACAAGCTAGTTTTTATAGAATTCAAAAATATCATTTAACTTTTGAGATATTTTATTTTTTGTAAAAAGTTTCCAGTACAAACGTACAGACCACAAATTTTTTGGGGTCTCTGAAATTTTAAAAATCACTAAAAATCTATCTCCTCCTTCATTTTCCAAGCAATCTTATTCAACTTTTCAGGAAATGTTCCTTATGTTAAAAGAAAAAAGTGTTACTTATGAATTTTAATAATTCAAAAAAAAAAAATATTTTATGTAAAAAATTTTAATAAATCTTTTTTTTTTTCAAAAAAATATATATTTTTACAAAAAACATTTTCAAGTCTAAAGTAAAGTTTTTTTTGTTATTGTATAAAGATTAGACTTTGAAAGTTTGAAAAAAGATTGCTTGAAAAATAAAATAGTCTTTTTTTTGCTGTTTTAGTTTTCCCTTCCCATGGGGAACCTATTATGCGGCCCGATTCTGACTGGTCATGTGTCAAAAAATAATTCTAATTTTTTCGAATGATAATAAGCATCTTGAAGCTTAGAAACAACTCTACAAAATAAGATCAACTCGTAAAAAACATGGCTAACCCCCTACGACCTTAATTTTAATTTTTTTTTGACGCAACACTTATGACGCAACAGGAGGACGCGATCACGTTCGCGAGGCTGAGGAGCGTGTTCGCGGCGCGCACGGACGAGTACGTCACGCAGCTGGACAACATGCAGATCCAGCTGGCGGGAGCGGAGGACGAGAAGCGGACGCTGAACACGCTGCTGAAGAAGACCATCGCCCAGAAGCTCGACATCACGCAGGTAGCACGTAGATAGATAGTTGATTTTTGCTTACTTGTTTCTTGATACTTCACGTTTTAATGGTCGTTCAAAAAGCGGAAAGATTTATTTGACAGTCGTATCTTGCTTGACGCATAGCATTTCCTAGATGGTATAGATGTGTAATTTGTTTTTTTTTTTCAAAACAATGCTTAAACGAAATCAATTAGCTACTTTAAAATTTTGCTTGAATATTTTTTACTTACATACAAGTTACCCATTTATAAATAAATTATTAAAGTAGAAAATTAAAGTTAGTTAGACCTAAAAGTTTTTTTTTACAGGACTTAATTTTTCCATGACTGTTACATATCTTTTAAGATTTATTTATACACTAACGAGGTATTTGTTTGTAAAATAAATTCTTGAAAAACTTAATTCATTACTTAATTTGTTTTGCATAAATTCAATTTTTGTAGAAATTATATACACCTTGTCGTTTCTGTCTGTATAGAAAATAGCAGGTATGTATTTTTATAGCTTAGCATGCACAAACTTTTTTTTGTTAAATAATTACTAACTAAAAGTTATGATTTTGAACTTATTTTTATTCAATCTGATTTATACTTTAAACTAGTATAAAGTTTGATACTTTGCTTTTATGCATGCGTGACTGAAGATAAAACAAACAAAATAAATATTTTTTAAGATTGTTTAGCTTTGAAAAATTATTTTTAGTGATTGTAATTTTTCTATTTAAACATCTACTTTATTTGTTCCAACAATTTTTTCATTTTCAATGAAGATTTTATACCATGCTCTAACCATTCCTGTGTAACCAATGATTATAAATGTAAGAATAAAACATAGCTTATTAGTAAGTTTTAACTACTTCAAAAACACATCTTCTATATACAATATTCATGATAAAAATATTTCGTGATGAAATAAAAGTCAATCACTTCCTTTTCAAACCCACACATTTCCCATACTTGCCATCTCCACCTACACATTTCCTGTTCTTACATTTCCAATTTGTATTAGTAACAATGCTCATAGTTAACTTAAATATTTATGTTTTCTTTTTTAATCTTCCTAACTTTCAATTTATTTTTGTTCTACAAATAACCTGAAAATAGTTATAAATTCATATAACACGTTTTCACTGACTAAATAACTTGTCTCTACAATATACTCAATATCATGTTTAATTTTTTAAATGTCTAATTTTTAATAAAAGCTATGTTTTATTTAGTGGCACCATTAAATACAAATTTATCAAAAAATTAATTCTAAGAGTACTGGTGGTTTTTGTTTGTACTTTTTTATAAGTATATGATTATGGTTTAAATTGTGTGTGGAAATTTTTTAGTATGCTAGATAATTCTAAAATTTGTGCGATTGCTTAAATTTAACTTTTAACACATATGTGTAAATACACTGTTTTAGTACAACATAAGTATCTTATTGAAATAAAAGAGTTCAACCATAAATGCACACCTTAAGTTAAATCTTTGTTAGTTTACAGTAATTTGATAAACTTGATATTGTTGAGTCTAAATTAGTTTACTTTTTATAAAATAAAAATGTTTTTTTTTATTTAGCGGATGCAAGACCTTGAATTCGAAAACGAGCAGCGGAAGAGGCAAATGATGACGTCGTCATCCACGTCTACTCCTACGTCATCGAAAAAGAAACTTCAGAACTTGCTGACTCCGTCCAAGTTCAGATGATGACGTAATAATCAAGACGCTGCATTATTTTTTTTACAACTTGATAAGCCAAGCCAGAAGGGATTGCGATGATTTTTGATTTGAACTTTTTGTTTTATTAGTCAGTTTTGTATTATTTATCACTATTTGATATTAAATTTTTTTACCTGCTTTAAAACTTGATAAAGTCGAGATAAAAAAAATAATCTTTTTGATTTCACGCACATTTAAATAATAAAGTTTTGTACTATTAATTTTATTCACTTTTTGATTTACTTTTTAGGTTTTATGCAAGAGCATACTTTTTAGTAGTTAAGGTAATTTTTGCTGCCTTCACGACACTCTTTTGAATACACTAAATTGAATTTCTTGCCATTTTTTATGTAAACTTACTTTTAAAGTAAAGTATAAGTCGTTTTTATCAATAAAATTTTTTGGACTTTTAAGTTATAACAGAATTTGTTTAGATAATTTTAAAACAAAAGTTGCATTAATTAATTTTAACACCAAATTTTTGTGGTGCTTTCTTTTTTATTTTAGTAGCATTGTACATATTGCTGATTCTATAAACGTTTCAGTATAAAATTTCTTTTCTACATTTTAATATCTTTCAGCTTAAAATAATGTTTCCATCAAATATAAAAAAATATAATTATAATTTGTTTTTGCATGGCTTGTGTAATATGGTCTCTTTTTTTTAATAAATGTACAAATTGTGATTGTGGTTTTATTATAATCTATTTAAAAATAAATATTAAATATTTCATACAGTAAGTCAGCTTTAAAGCGAAAGGATTTTCAAACTGTGATTCTTATTCAAATACAATCTATTATAGCCTAACAATATTATAATTTATATTATAGACTAGTTTATTATATTTAGAATTTGTTATAGACATTAAATTTTAACAAAACTGTGTGAGCAGCCATACTTTTGTATAAATTATTAACTGCAAATTCTTGTGCAATCTACGCCACGTAGACAAGAGCTTTAGATAAATCATGCTTTAAGAGTAAAGTTCAACATAAGCAAATTAATCAGTTATGAATGATGGTTTTTAATCGTTTTTAATTAATAGTTGAAAAATATATATTGAGTTGGTTTAATTAAACTTCAACCAATTTTAGTAAATAAAATTTTTTGAGATTAGTTATTGCTTTATTTTCCCTCTTCGTCTATATTTTAGTCGTAATCAAACAGTAAGCACAAAATTTACAGAAATTTTTTTTATAAAATAATTTTGGCTACGCCTACAATCAATCGAAAGCATTTTCTCCCTTTCAACTTATGTTGAGGTCAGACAGAGAAAAGCTCGCAGCTGCCAGCCACTTCTGTGTGAAGACCGCAGCGGAAAAATTTTGCCGCACAAAAGAGGCACAACGTAATCGATTGATTGGAAATATCCAGTTCACTTGTGCGGCAGCGTTGTAGGTAAAACAATTGAATTTCCAGTAAACACGACTGCGGCTCACGTACGCTTTGAAATAATTGCGAGTTTGTTTTTCGGGCGTCGACCTGTGTGATGTATAGCAACAAAATATCATACATACTTCACCAATAATTCCCAGGCCTTGTAATAGTTACTGGGAAATTTAGAACCATCTCAGTGCATTTACTTTAGTCTTGTAGGAAGATTTAAAACTATACTTGAAGAATGCTGTACAAATAAATTGTGATACACCAAAATGTGGTCTTAATGTATGTTTAAACAACTCCTGTTTACGCAACAAAATCCCTAAAGCAACATTTTTATAACGTCATGTAAAAATTTAATCTGTTGTAACGCTATATGTTCAAGCTCTAAATATCTTGAACTAGTCTTTTCGCTGAAAATAGTATAAAACTTTTATAACAGTTATTTTAGTTTAAAAAATATTGCTTGCTTCTTTTTCTTATTTATGTTAACAGCGTACTGAGTAGAAATCAAAAATATACAATTAAACTTTATGTGCAATACGTACTTATTGGTTACCAAAATTACGTACCTTGTAAAAACAGATTAAAGTATACATAATACAGCTGATAGCTTTATTTGGTTAAAATAGAAATGTTAGCAAACATAACATAATACTTTTTTACTTTTTATTTCAGTGTACCAAGCCTATTTTTGTATAAATTGGGAAGCTTATAAACACTGAAGGATCTAAAATTGACATTTTATTTACTTTAATATAGGGACTTGTTCTAAACTGTATGTATTTACTACCTTTAAGTTTAAAATATACAACATCATAAACTTCTCATATTACTTAGTAAAAATTTTAGAACTAAAAAAAAAACAATTGACTTAATCATTGAACATGTAGCAAATGACAAGTTTAAATTGAAATTTAATACTTTGTTTTCAATTATTTCCTGAATGGTACATTCATATGAGCAAAACGTGCCCAATACTTAATTCAATTGTTTTTGTGCACTGCAGATAAGTTTTCGTGAATTCAATTAAATATTTTCTATATATACAAAACAAAACAACTAGACTTTTATTATTCAGTTTTATTAACATAATAGCGAATTAAAAGTTTAATGTTATGTTTGAACTAAATGGCATAACATAATAAAAAGTACCAGGACTAATAAAATAGCTAAATTGAAGGTGTAATAAAACTTAATTTAATTTTTTTTCTAATGTTTTTTTTTTGTACAGCTTAAGCTTGTAGCTAAAACAATTAGCTTCTTTAAACTCAGTATAAGGAAACTTCCGTCTTAGATTTAAGTAAAAGAAACGAACATTAACTTGACATACATTTTAGAAACAAAACGGAAATTCAAATTGGCCACATTGAAACATAAAACTGAAATTTTGTATCAATCTAAACTTTATTCAAGTTGTAATATATAAAAAAGGGTGGTACATATTAACTTTATATAAAACACAAAGAGAAAATTAACTGGTCAATCGGGTTCTTATGTCAAAATGATGTCGCTAACAGTTGGTTGTTTCTACATGTAGAGAGAGACGGAATGAAAAGGCCGCAACCGTACTGCTGGTAATATGACGTCATATAGAGAGAGACTGCTTCGTGTGGCCACGTCGTGGTGTGGTGGCGAAAGGAAAGTTCCCAAGCAACTTGTATAAGAAGGGGTATTATGATGTGATGGGAAATTCCTAGAAGTAGCCGTCAACCGTCGGAGACCTGAAATATTTTGATACGTTGATAAAAGAAAGCATATTTTTGAATTGATACTTAGGAAAATGTTAGAATCAAGCCATGATGGCCGCAAAGAAATAAACAAAAACATTAGTTCTTTTAATACAAGTTGACAACTATAGTCTCAAGAAATATTTCACAGAGCCAAATGGTGTATTGCAAACTATTTAAGTGAAAATATTACATAAACAATTACGTTCAAGCGGAATTATCAACCAAAGTTTCAAAAAAATCAGTAACTTCAAACGCACCTTATACGAGACCAGCGTCGGCGAGATCCTGCTTCACCTTCTGGACGGAACCGAGCAAGACGCGCGGCTCGGTGTCGCTAAAGATGGTGAAAGTGAAGTTGGCGCCGTAGAAGAAGAGACACGCCTTGGAGCCCTTCTTGAAGCAGAAGACGCCGCCGTTGTCAATGAGGTACATGTACTTGTCGCCACCCAGGGTCACCCCGCTGGTCTTCTGGTCCCCAGAGACGGTTTTGATTGCGGTCGCGACCTCGGCTTGCTGTTGAAAAAAACTTTTGAAAAATGCTGTATAAAACTGTGTTTAAAGTGCATACCAAGTAAAGCGCGTGTGGAAAATTAAATTGTTGTTGGGTGTTTAAATGAAGCTAAAGTCAAAGAAAATCATTTAAAGATTAACTGTTATTTTGTTGGAGATAAGTTATTAGCCTCTAGCTGAAAAAAAATTCCATTTGAGAATACTAAAAAGTTTTGTAAAACATTGTTGTGCAAAAACATGATGAGTTAAAGAATTTTTAACTTTTAAAATTAGTAAGACTTTAAATCTCAAACTGACAGTGAGGTTTTTCTTCTCACCGCCGCACTCTCCAAAGCAGCTGCTACCGTCAATGGTGTGAAGAGCAGCAAAGGTGTAAGTTGCACCGGCGTTGGTCAGGTATGCTTGTAAGTTGGCGGACCAAGACATTTTTAATATTAGCTATATAAGAGTCTACTTGAAAGTTATTTGGGTTATTGTTTAGTTAAAATTAAGTTGATATATAAAAAATATATAAAAACTTCAAAAAGTTTTAACTTTTTTTAATAATCACAAAATGAACACTTTACTGTTCACATTATAATTTTTAATCCTATTATGATAATGTAATTAAAAATCTTACAGAAGAAAAATTTTTTAAAACTTTGTCTTTAACAATCACATATAATGAAAAAAAAAAATCAAAATATTTAATACATCTTTTATAACCATTAAAACACATTGTAAGTATCATAACAATTATAAGCTCTCAAAGTTTTAACTAACAAAATTAAATAAAAATTTATAAATAATGATAAGACTATAGTGGCGTTTTGAAAAGAGTTCAAGATTGACAAAGCTTTATATAAGAATATAACAAATGTTTTTACAGATTTTCTCCAGGTTTTCAAAATTTTTTCCAGGCTTTTAAATTACACGTTTTGGGGTCTATTTTTAGTTTAAAATGAAATTTAAGGTAAAAAACTGTGTTAAATAGTATAACAACATTAAAAAGATATCTCAAAGCTTCTTTAAATGTGTTTTTTGTTATAAAAAAATTTTGATTATGATTAAAAAAAATTAAAAGATAGATTTTTGTGTCAAATCGAAATTTTACTACCTAACATGTAAAAATTGTTTAAAATTCCAGGTTTTTTTTAGTGATTTTAGTTCAAATTTCAAGTTTTTTAGTAAAATTTGTTCAATATTCAAGGTTTTTTCAAAAAAAACTGCTCTAATTTAATGCTTTCAAATTAGTTGGGAACAAAACAAAAAAAATTAACAAACTTTGCTTTAACCATTTAGATGGAACTTTTGTTTTTTTTTTCTTTTATAGCTCACAGGTAACCTAAATTTATCTAACCAGATTTACTCTGCTCTGATTTTTGTTGAACCATGGAATGGGTGATTAAAAGCAAGATAACTTGTTAACAATTAAGTCTAGCTTTTTTCTTATTCCCTCCCTCAATTTGAACCATGTACATTTTTTAACTAAATGTTGGCATAAAAGATTTAATTGGGATAAAAGGATTATATAAATTTATTTGTAACCTAGGATTTATTTTATTAACTATGATTAGCAAATTACAAACTGTTTGCGTTTATCAAAACTAAAATAACAAAACTATTGTTTATGATAAGAAAAACTTATTTTGGATTTTAAATAATTTGTGTAAATTATAATGCAACCCATTTTTAAACTTAGAAAACAAACAACTTGTTTTAGAGCAAATATATATTGTAATAAAGTAAAAATTAGTTTGGCCACTGACTCCTATTACAAAATTCACTCTATAAACATATATATATATTTGGTTGAAATTTCTTAAATATATTTAGATTTTTGAAAAACATACAAGTATTGATGGGCAGTGTAGCAAAATAGAAATTTATTCAAATCATTTTATTGGCTTAAATTAGTTAAAGCCGGAGGTAAGAAAAATTAACTGATATAAAGATTCGACTAAAACTGTATGAAAATGGCCAACCATTTATGTTATAATTTGATACTAAAAATGCTACCATTAGCTTTTTATCTAAAGCTTTATTTACAGATAAGTCACAAAATATTACAACAAACCATACATAAAACATTTATAAACATACTCATATGACATATGTTGATATCACGGACATCCTTTTCATTTAATAAAAAACTCTAAGTGTTATAAAAACAACACTTAGTTAGTAATAAAAGAAACATCTTTAAACTTTTATAACATACACTGACATACTCAAAACATATGTTTACTGCTAGAGCTGCAATAACAACTGAAGAAAAATTGTATTATCATGCTGTATTTATACAGCCTATAAGGAACTGTAATTAAAATTTATTACATAAACCATGTCTTGTAATAAAATCAGTTTAAAAAACACTAATTTGTTAACTATAAGTTAACAATATTTAATTAAGTTATTTTAAGTTGTTTGAAAACAATATTAGCAATTATTTTGTGCTATTTAAATTAGTTTAAGAGCAGTAACTGATTTTAATTAAATTCACTTAATTATTAGTAATTATGTTATTCTATAAAACATAATTAAACTCTTATAAAAAGATAATAGTGGTTAAGTAAACTGCTTTTTATTACTTTCAAGTAAGCTTAATTAAATGACTAAAATTATTTAATTTTAAGTTTTTAATTTTAAGTATTTATGATACTTCCTTATACTAAACTTTTAAACAATATCTATAAAATTTATTGAATCAGAATCACAAAAAAAGAGGAATTGATTAAGTATTTTGAAGACAACAGGTATTCTTAACTTCACTTAAGCAAAATAAATTTTAAGACAATTAATTGATTTATTAAGTAAATATAGTTAAACACAAAACAAACTACAAAAACCTAGTAGGTAAAACAAATAAGGCAATTTCACAAACTACACAAATTTTAAGCTTTCACTTCTACAGCTTTGAGCATTTGTGTCATAAAATATACTTTATTTTGAACAAAATAAAAAAGTAGAGCCAAGTTTTGACAATCAACTAAGTTTTTTTTCAAAAAGTTACAAGGCCATAAGTGAGTAAAAGATTTTTTAGTGCCACTTCTAATATAAAAGCTACCAGTTTGCTTTTGCTGTTCTTAAATTTGGAAAATTTTGAAATATATTTGTTTTTATTATGTTGTGTTGAAGGCAAAAAAAAATTCTTAAAAAAATTTATCTTCTCTTACAATTCAAAAGCAATCATTTTCAAAGGTCCTCAGAATTTTTTTATCAAGTTTTTAGGAATCTATCAGAACAATGTTTAATATTTATCAGTTTTTTAATTATAATATAATAGATGTTCTTATTAATATAAAACTATGTTTTAATTTTTTTATAAATTTATTTAATATATTTCAAAAATTATGCTTAGAACATTTCCTAAAAAATTAAAAAAGTCTTTAGCATAAAAAATAAAATAAAAAGATTCTATTATAAACCTTAAACAAAAATTACTTTATCCCATAAGTTAATACTGAAATGTGCTTTAGACTTCATTGGGTTTAAATAAAAGTTTAATATAACATTTAACATAACCTAATTTCAGTAATAAAATTGGACCTCTACCTTAGGACTTTTTTATATCTTTTCAAAAAAGTTAATATATTTATTTTTAAAACAAAATTAAAAACTATAGATTTTTAAACCCACTTTTAGTAAATGTTTTACAATTGTTTATCAAAAATACAATTATTTTTAAAATATCAATAAAAAATACTTCACAAAGTACTAACATTTTTTCATAACTTGTATTTTATCAAATATGAATAGAAACAGATATAGCTTTCAAAATTTTTGTTTTCTATTTGTTACAAACACTGGACAATTTTATTGATTTACTTGTTTATGCAACCTGACAATCTAAGGATTGCTAACCATTTGTAGTTTAGATCTAGATATAATCAAAGTAATATTTGCAGAAACAATATTTTAAAACATATTCAAAAAAAATACTTAGTAAGTCATGTAAAAACTACTAGATACAATCTACAGACAATATTTTCTCATAATAATAATAATAAAATTCATGTTATATTGGTTTTAGGGTGTTAAAGTGACTTTAGAGGTTTAGAAACTTGTTTAGACTTACCAAACTTAAAGCTTAAAAATATGTTCAGGCAAACTTAGTAAATAAGTTCTATTTAAATAGCACTATTTAGTCTCAGTCTTGATTGAACTTAATGTAAAATGACTGTGAAATCCACAAAAATTAACTTATAAATACCCAATATAAAATGCATGTTTATGTTAGACAGTTGTCAAGATTAATTTCAAAAACTTGAATTCATTTTATTTTGAATTTTTATTAACACCAGATTCATAATACTAAAAAAAAATAATTTCATTATTAAAATATCAATTATTTTAGATAGTTAAGGAAAAAATCTGGCATCTGCACTTCAAAGTGAAAGATACAACATAATAAAAAACTAGTTTTATCTTCTATATACAAAAGAAAACACAAAATCAAAGTTATATTCTTGTTTAAGAGAAAAAAAATCGCTAAGTATAGATCAAGCAGTTGTAATTTTTAAAACAAGGTGACTTGGTAGTTCTTTTAGTGAGTATCTTCAAGAAGTCCCATTTAACTGACTTTATACATTTGTAAACTTCAACCATTTAAAACTGCTACATTAAAAACGAACAGGGGAAGTGCAAAACCTAGCTTTGTTATATTTTCTTTAAATAGAACATTCAGTCTGCCTATCAATTTCACACAAACAAATCAAATAATTTTAAACAATTTTCACACAAATACACTTCTATAATTTCTTGCCTTAACACTGGAGAAAATTGATAATTATGTGTGTAAAAGTATAAAGAGTAACATTCATACTAAAATTGATTTTGCAAACTATTTCAATCCCATATCTTTTTTTTAATATAACCATTTTAATGTTTTAAAAATAAATACTGAATCATTTCATTCTGACTGTTAAAACTTCATTTACCACAGCACTACTAAAATGACATCTTATATTTTATAATTTAAACTGAACTTAACTAGCTTAAATATTTTCATAAAATTGAAATGTTTATATGTAAAGAAAATTTAAATAGCAATTAAAAAAATACTTAAAATGTAACTATAGTACTGTTATGGTCATAAAGTGTTAATTGTTCAATAACTTGATGTTGATATTAGAAAATAACATGAATTAAAAGTATTTATTAAATACCATCAAAATTAAAATATGTAGTGCAGAAGTCTGCTTTAAATAAAATATAATATTTATTATTTTCGTATTAATTTAATGTGAAATTAAGACTGGCACAGTATAATTTCATAACTATAATTAAAACAAGATATCTCAGTTTTATCAGGTGACTTTGCAATTACAAAGTTAAAAATAAATTCTTTATTTATGTAATTAGAACAAATTAAACTGTTGTTTATTAAATTTAAGTATCACATATCCGTAAAAATAAAATTGAAAATGAAACATTTAGTAAAACATTTATAAATAACATAGATTAGTGCTTTAACATTGCATTAAATATAAAAATGCACATAATAATGCTGCAAAAACAAGTCTTAAAATTGCAAAAACTTTAAATAATCAGTAACTATTCTTTGTTTATTTAAAATTTATACAATAAGTACAACAACTATTACTTAAAGTTAAATCTTAGAAAATCAAAAATGAATAGCAAAATACATAGGCTAATATAATTAACAGAAAATTTATTAAAATCAAAAAATTATCTATTCTTAATTTAATTTTTTTTTTTTTTTGTAATCTTGCATTTTTAATAAACATTTATACTCTTATTTTGTGAAGGTATGTTTAAAATAATACTAGTAATTAAAAACTTTAATAAAAGAATATAATATAATTATAGAATTTAGTTTGTAAGCAAAAGAAAATACAAATTTGGCAAACTAAAAAAATTCTTAACGAATTATAATTTAATTTAGACACAAATATATTTACACAACAAACCTTCTTTTTACAACAATAAATTTGACCAACTTTGATCATAATAATTGACTATTTATGTGTATACTTTCTCAGTATGCAGTGGACAACTTGTTTCTACTGGTTTGCAGAATTTTCACTTATGTTTCTTTCTAAATGTATTTCAGCCACTCCTAAGGAAGAAAAACTATCTTTGTGCAGCGTCTAATTTACCCAGAGAATATAGCGAAAATAGCTTACCAAGGACAAATATGAATTTAGGAATGTTAAACACATTTGTCACAAATGTACACGTAGTAAATAACTGCAAGAACAAGAAATTATACTTTACAGCTACAATTTAAAATTAATTCTATGGGATATATTTTTAGACTTTTTTTAATTTTACATCCTAGTGTATTGTCAATGGTTGCAATTATTTGTTATTGAAAGTTTTTTTTTATTACCTTTAGAGTAGTTTTCAACTTTTAACCAGTCGAAAACATTTTTAAAACAACATTTTAAACTTCTTTAAACAAGTTTTATAGGTAAAAATAACCATTTAAAATGTTAATTCGGTTTAACTCTCAAACTACAAATACATAAGACGTAGTTTTTTTCTTCGTTTGAGTTTTCAATTAAATTTTTCCCTCGTTAACTTTTAGTATAAAAGAAATTTTAGCAATTATTTTACTAGTTATTTACTATTTTATGATAAAGTTATAAGTTTTTACTACTTAAAAATAGTTTAAAAGTAATACTAATATAAAAATAATACTTTTTAATAGTTTAAGTTACCTTAAGGCTTAAGTTTATCAGACTTTTTGTTTTTTAGTAAACAAAAAATATAAAAAGTAACCGAGTTAAATTATTTAAACAACTTTAAAAACTATAACATAACAACTGTAAGGCTTATCTAAATATAGTTTTAATATGGTTTAATAAAAGTAATTAATGTTACTGTGTATAACTTGTTGGTAAACAGTTTTTTTTAGTATATATATATATATACATATACTAAAAAAAAAACTGTTTACCGACAAGTAACAAGAACAAACAAAGCAAAGATAAGTTAACTTGTACATAAGTTGTTTTTAAAATAGGCTAACTAAAATTATTCAATTTTAGTTGAAACGTCACAATGTGTTTTTTTGTTTTATTCTTTAAAAATCTTACTTTGTTCTTTGTTATCGTTCTGAGGAGATGCATAAAGCAACGAAACTAAGTAAACGATTTGTAAACTAGTTGTTTTTTTATATTATAAATATGTATATATATAAGTTACTTAAAATATAACTAAAACTATACAAACAATATTTAAGTTTTTGTAATTTCTTTGATGTCTGTAACACTAAATTTTTATTATCTTTAATTAAATTCAGTAGTTGATAGCGATAAAAATTTACTAGATTTAACTTATAACAATACAGAGTTAAGTCAAGTAAGAGATGGTGTTTATAAAACAAAAAACGAAAAAACTGATTCCTAAAAAGTATTAAATCACTTCATTTAACTCAATTTTATTCTATTTTTAAATTGTTTATATCTAGCACATTGTCTACAATTTTATGTCGATTTCTGTTTCAAAATTACTAAACATACTGATTAATAACTGTAAACAAAAAAGTAACACTAATTTAATTCTTTAAACATCTTTAGTTAGTTATCAAAATAGATAAAATAAGTTTATTAAAAAAAATAAATCATTTTATAAGTTGAAATAAAAGAAAAGACAACAAAATAAAGTAAACTTTAGCAAGTAATTATTGTTGATTTAAATTTAATAATATTTTTTGGTGAATGAAACTTTAAAACTTGTAATACATTTTTAAAACTGTACAATAAAACTGATTAACTTGATAACAAAAAAAAAGATGATTAGGATTATTTAAAGTATTTTCAAGTTTGTTACAATTTCAGTTTATCTACTTCTCATAGCTTTTTTGTAAATTCTAAATACGGTCATAACTTAAAATAGATTAATTCATAAACAAATAAAACAGCAACGAAAATTTCCAAATTATTTAAAAAAGTTCACTTTGATTATAATATATAAGTTTTTATTGTTTTAAATTCTTTGATTTTGTAGATATAAACAAGTATCTATTTAGCTGAAATATTGAAAATAACAAAATAAAATTAAACAAGTACTATTAAAATTATCGCGTTAGTTTTTGTTGTTGTTGAGTTATTTATATACTCAAAAAAATGATATACTATTAAAATTTTTTTGGTATTTCCCAACTAACATTAAACGATTTAAAAATTTTTGCATATACTTTTAACAAAAACTATCTATTTAGTAACTGAATTTATTAAAAAAAAATATTTCCTTTTATAATAGAATTTTGAATGAATAAAAATAGTCTGGATTATTAAGTCAATAAGCATTATAGCTATTTAAAATTAATTAAAAAGTTATATTCTAAAATAGAACTAGTTTTATTTTTTCTTGTATTGTAATGTAAGTATACATAGTTATCCTGCGCCTAAATTAAAAAAAAAAACATTTAAAAAATAAAAGCCCTAACATTTTACTATTTCTAAAAAAGGAAAGTATGTTTAAGTAAACTGATTTTTTTTTTGTTCTGACAAGACTATTTCTTTACTTAAGCTATTATTATTATTTTTTTTTTTCAATTGTTTAAGGATCTTAAGAAAATGCCGTTTAAAACTTAATATTTTACTACATTTTTGAAAAAAACCTTAATTTAATTCTTTTATTTATATAAGTTTAGTAAGTTATTATAAAAAACCGTAAAAAAATCTCCATTTAAAGCAAAAATTTGTGTAAACATAGTTTTTTGTAAGCTAAACACATGTTAACTTAAGAGGATCTAAAACGACGAATTGAAAACACTTCCATTACAATAAATGATAACTTTAATATTGACACTTAAAGTTAAAACAAATTGCATAGTCAGTTCAATTTGTGTGATTAGTTAGTAAACTAAAAAGGTGTAATTCTTAAATAAATAAAAATTAGAGTCATTATTTAAATCTTGTAAGGTTATTTTAATAGAAACAACATTTATAAGATTTATTGGTTTTAGAATCTTGTTTTCAAAAATTAGATTTAAAAAAAGTTTTAAAAGTATCTAATGTGTTTTAAGCGCAATGAAAACTTTCTAAGCTAGAATCAGTGTAAAAATAAAGTTATAGGAAGATGTACGGAAAGTTAATTGAACTTAACAAGTTTATTTTTTCTGCAAGGCAAAATGCTAGACAACAATATTATTAAAAGTAACAAGAACTTTTTGTTCATAAAGCTGTAGACGATAAATAAAACAGTAAAGTACAAAGTAAATGTCATGTTAAAGCTATTTAATGTACAGTGAAGTTTTTTATTAGAAAAACTACATACTTTAAAAGGAATGCCAAAAATAATGTCGTTTATTTGAAATAATTAAGTTTTGCTGCCAACAATCTTAGCGTTAGAAAATTGAACATTCGTATTTTTTTAATTTATAATAAAAAACAAAAAATTATAAACCTCTCGTAAAAACTTTTTATATCAATACTCAGTATTTACCTAAAACACACACTAAGGTACGCTAAGAAAAAAGATTATTAAAAAAAAACGTCTATTAAGATTTATAACTTTAAAAAATGTTAACTAGCATGTTTTGATTGTTTTAAAGTTGAAGAGATAAACTACTTTCTTATTCACAAAAATTAAAACATTTTATTTTTAAAAAATTATCGAATAGTTAAAGGGCAATTCGTTAAAAATAACAAAAAATAACAATTTTAATTAAAATATTTTAGTTAAAATGTAGAATATTGTTGTTATATAAATATAGTTTGTTCTTTAATAACTTATTTTATACAAGTTTGATCTATGAAGTAAAAAAATCTTCTTAATAGATCTTATGCACATAAGCTTTAAAATTCAGTACAATAATATTTTGTTCCGAAAATGAATCAAAAAAATTATAAAATAAGCTTATAATTGTAATAAGCAGTATTTTGAAATATTTCTACTTTCAAATAAAAACAGCATGATTGAAATTAAACTTACATTATTTATAAAATCATAGAATGACTAAGCATTTAGTTTTCAAAGGCAAATAATTAGAACTATTTGTTTTTCGTTTCTTTCAATGTTACACTTGGATATTTATGAAAATTTTAAACTTATCAAAAGTATACTTTTTACGCTACTAACTTTATTTAAATTTTTTATTATTATAGTTAAGTACTTAGTACTTTTATTAACTTTGTTTGTAATGTGTAGCTCGATGGACCATATTTAATAGCGTATTCAATAAACTATTAGTTTAACTAACTAAAAATTGTTTACAATGGTTTGATAAGGAAAAACAGTTTTTTTAAACAACTTTACACAAAAAATTAAACCGAACCTGTTTTAATGTTTTATTTCAGAATCAAATGATATATATTTAGTAAATAATATTTTATTTAATCGAAACGTATAAATTAGTTTTTTTTAAAGTAAATTATACATAAAAGCTTTATGAAACTATGCAAAGATTATAAAGAAATAAGTATAAATAAAAGCTGTAAAATATAAAAATACAACTATTTGATTATTTTAGTTTTTAAATTTTATTAAAACATAAAATATATATTTCTAAAACTTTGTTTTATAGAAAAAATACGGATAAAAATAGAATGAGATTAATAAAAGTTGTTTGAATTAAAACCACAATAAATATCAGTGTCGTTTAATTTATATGAAACTATATAACTGTAAAAGTTTTACAAACAAATAGTTTTTATTCAAAGTTTTATGCTACAGTTTAAGATATTAAAAAAGTCTTGCATGAGTTTTAAGTAGTTTGTCGACTGTGTGTTGGATTAAGTTTAAATACTAGTGATGAAATGTATTGTTTATTTGTGTAAGCAAAGTATTACAAGTTGAAGTTTTGCATTTAGTCAACTTGCATTGTTTGGTTTAAATATTTGTTTTGTTTCAAATTTTTTTTATTGACAGATAAACAAACCGAGGCTGTTTTATATTCAGAACCAAAAGCTACTGTATAGCTCACTGCATGATGCTTCATTTTTAAAATATTAATAAAGGATGAAAACGAAATTACTATGTCTTTCTGTTTTAATGATAACGGTTACTACTGATGTAGTTTATACATACTTAAGTGCAACCTTTGCTGAGGACTTATACAAAGAATGGACGGATTTACTAGTGCAGCAGTTTGAAATTTATGACGACGAATCTTCTGCCTCTGACGTCGTGAACTTTCCGAAAGTAAAATCCGGTCCTGCCACTTTTATCGGTCAGACAAACGAAAAAGCACACTCTTTTCACTCGATACCTTATGCAGAGCCGCCAACTGGAAATTTGAGGTTTTACAATTTGAGTAAATTTGCATATAGTTTATTTTTTCACAATATAGTACACGTTTTTTATGTATCAGAAAAAATGTTTAGATATAAATACTTAATTTTTGTTTAATGTTAGAAAGATTGCGGCAATAGTACTAGTTAAAATTTTGTTTTCTAACTAAAAATGTTTTGCTTTAGTTTTATTATTTTTCAAGAAAACACAAACTAAAGGTTCAAGCCTCCAGTAAAAAAAGTTTGGGAAAAAAACGAAATTTACAATGCGTCTGAACCAAACTTTGTTCAGTGTTACCAATTACGTACTCCAAAAGGACACGTAAGCATTTACAACTTTTATTAATTAATAAAAACTCTGAATTTTGCTTTTACCTTTAAAAGTTTAAAAAATATACAGTTTAGAATCTTTATAAACTTATAAAAGTTACATAAAATATTTTTACAGGTTTTTAGTTTAAGAAAAATTTGTAACTGTAAAATTGGTGTGTTTTGAACTTTCCATTAGTATTTAATTCGACCGCGCTTGTTGTATAGTTGTGCAATTAAATTGAAAAAAACCAATTTAGTTTTAATTAGCTCATTAAAGTTACAATGCAAGCATAGAGTAAATGCCACATAAACAACGTAATTGTAGTTTTATACGGACATGTATTTGTTCTAAAAACTGTAATGAGTTTATCACTTTTACCAACTCTGAATTAGGCGAACATTATATATTTTTGTTTGCGTATGCAACCAAAAGATTTCCCTTAATTTAACACCTTTACTGCATTAAAACGCAAGATTTTAAATTACGAAAAATTTCCTGTTTAAACTAACTGTAAACTGTTCGATTACACTAACATTTTTTTAAATGTGCAAGCAACAATGTTTTGTGTTTACATAGTAAGTTTTGGGTAAAGTTTAAGTAAGCTTAATAATTAAGAATAACAATTATATCGGTTTTAAACACACTATGTAACATTTTGAAACTTATTTTATTGTATACCTCGTTTTGATTTATAATGACATACATAAAAAACATTCAAAAACAAAGTTAAATGAAAAGAACAGTAAACTTACATAAAACGACTGATAAAACAAATTTTGTTTAATTCATGTTTCATATTAGTCATCTTTACTTATAAGTATATATTTTAGTACATACTTTAATTATACTGGTAACTGTATTGTTCCTGCTGATTTATATCTAAAGTTTTTTTGTTTAATTCTCAAAAAATTAAACTTAAAAAAAGACAAAATGAGAAAATCTTTTATAAAACTTCCAGTACTCCGAAGACTGCTTGGTTGTCAACGTTCACGTACCGAGATCAGTCCAACCCGATCAACTGGAAAGCGGCAACTTCAAAGAGAAACTTCCGGTGATGGTGTTCATCCACGGTGGCGCGTTCTTCGTGGGTTCGAGCACCGGAAAGCCTTACGACGGGAGGTTCCTCAGCAGCGCCACCAGCACCGTGGTGGTCACAATGAACTACAGACTGGGTCGGTTGAGTTCTATTTGAAGGTGAAACACTTCAACTGAGATTGCATCAGTGTTTGTAAGAATAAATTATAATTTTCATTTCTTGTCTTCCAGTGGTTATTGAAAACTATTAAAGTAAACATTTTTGAAGTATTAAAAAAAAAAAAGAGGTTATCACTTGTGTTTTGAAATGGTTCTTATTTAATAACGTTAATTTGAGCGTTTAACTTATTTTCCTAACTTTAAAAAGTGTTTTATAAAATCTTCACAAACGTGTTGACTAAGTAAATGTTTTTTAAATATTTTAGCTTCGTTTGGATTTCTTTATTACGTTAAAGATGAAATTTCCTACACGGGCAATCAGGGAATAAAAGATCAGCAATTAGCTATGAAATGGGTTTATGAAAATATTGGTAGCTTTGGTGGAGATAACACCCAGGTAAGAAAATTCTGAGAGTTTGATATAGGTTATAACAAAAAAAAAAAACTGTATAGAACAAAAAATTTAAATAGTGCAATTAATTTACATACTAGTACAAGTTAATAAAGTAATCCTTATTTTAAACGAATTTAAAAGTAACTTTTTTTTGGAAAATCATCTTAATCTTTCTAAAGTTTTGTGTAATTTTTTAATGTTTTAGTAAAATTCATAATAATAATAATATATATATGTATTGAACTTTTTTGTTTCTGTTTATTAAAATAAATATTCATTTTAATAGATAAAAGAAATAGTTTGTATAAATTTAGATACGATAACTGTTGAGCTAAAAATTTAAAAGTTTCTAAAATAATAAAGTTAAAAATTGTTTTTTGTCATTTAACAATGGTGTAGGAATGGCAACCCTTAATGAAATAAAAAGTAGTAAACATTTTTTTAAATTTTTTAAAGGTATTATCAAAAGACTTATCTATAAATATTTTACTTTTAACTTATAAGTTTATGATAGTATAATAATAGTGTTTTTTTCTCGAATATTTTATATTTTTTCGTAACAAAAACAAGCGAATATGTATATTACCGAACTTAAGTAAAAAATCTAATTGAACTTAGTTGAGTAATTAAGTTAATTTTTTCTTTTTTAATTTATTACATCTTTCAACATTACAACAACAATAAGTTTTTTAAAAGTTTTAGTTTTTACTTACTTTGTAGTTAAACAATCCATATTGTAATATTTAGAAAACTATTGTGTAAAATTAAATTATTATTTATTTTGATATAAAATTCGAGTAGATTTTACCAATATGTTATAATTAAGTTGACTTTATTTCGATAATTGCGTCTACAAATTGATAATGTTTAAAATGCTTAGTAAAATTTAAATGATCATTTTAACACAATTATTTTGAGTATTCAATGTATTTATTATTAGCTTTATGCATTATAAATAGAACGATACTTTGACAAGTTTAGTTTTTATAGCGAGAAATTGTTTGAAATAAATAGATGTGCAAAACTATATTACAGATTATAACTAACTTATTTGTCATACTCAAAACAAAGGGTAAAAGATGAGATTTTGTACTGAATAATTTACTCACAGTTAAATACATGCAGGTGACATTGTTCGGAGAAAGCGCGGGAAGTCAGTCGGTGATGTTCCACATGGTGTCGGCAAAGAGCGAACCCTACTTCAGTCGCGCCATCATGCAGAGCAACCCGGCCGTTTACAAGTACCTACACCCAGGTGAAGCTCAAACGAGGGGAGAAAATTTTGTCAGCACTTTGAACTGTGGCGCGTATGAAAACACAACTCACTGCTTAAAGTTAACACTCTTGCATGAAATTACTTCTAAAATCTTTAAACAATATCGCTAATTATTGTTTTTTTTTTAAAATATGTTTCTTAAAGTATAAGAAATAGAGAAAAAAAAGCTACTTGTAACATGTAATCTATGAAGTCAGATTGAAAGGCATGTTTAACGAAACATTAATTAGATAAGAAGAGAGTTTCTAAATTGTTTATCGTTTTTATTTAAGTAGATAAACTTCATAAAACTATATAAAAATATAAAAAATTATGGATCAATGATTTATTGTGCTTTTTCAGTATTCTAAAATGTATCATATGAAACTATTCTAGATGAAAATTGTTGCAATACTTTTTTAACGAAATTATTAAAAAAAAAAAAATAAATATATAAAAAAAACAAGTAAATAATAAATCTATTTTTATTAAAGATACTGTAGATCTACAATAATTAAATTTTTTATTACAGATCACTACTAAAACTTTAAAATAATATCATTTTTTGTTTTATTTAAAAACTTACATAATAGATAGTTACATATTTTTCTGTTATCCCTATGAAAAAATAATAACATCTAATGAAAAGCAATTTACTTCTTAAAGAAACATAACATAAAGTGAAGTGAAAAACAATCATAAGTTCGCTTAGATGTGTAGTAAGTAAAAAAAAATTGTTAAAAGGAATGTTTCACCAATCGAGCTAATTCAAAAAACATCTGAATTTTCGATCGAGCTTGCCAAACAAGGGTACGTTTTGGAGGCTTTGGAAACATTTCGCCCCACCATCGATCAAACAGAGTTTACAAAAAATCCCTTGAACTTGTTTCGTGAAGGCAACTGGCAAACCTACAAGGAGCTGATAATTGGTTCTAATATAGACGAGTTCGTTCTTCTTACTGAAAGAGTTTTAAGAAACGGAGTAGATTTTGAACTGTTCAAGGTAATCACATGTTTTATCAGACAAAGTAGTTTTTTAGTTATTATAAGTTAAATATTCGTTTAAAAAAGTACGACAAAAATGGTTTAAAACAGTCATAGTTTTCAAAAGTTGTAAAAACATTTTGAATGTTTACTGCCGAAAAACAATAAAAAAAGTTTTATAGTACCAAAAGACTGTAATAGCTTTTAACGAATATTAAACATCAACGTGTATTTGTTTCAGTAGATAACGACAGAATTTCAAACAAACAAGTTTATAATAATTATGTTGATGATTATGCAGAGATTGAACGAACTGCTGGTTGGGGGGAGAATCGAACCGTACATGACCCTCGAATATTCCAAACTTGTGCCCGCTAACGCCGGTGATGACTTCAATTACATTCACGTGGTTTCTCGAGAAGTTCGAGATTTGTATTTCACCTGCTCCACTCGCGCACTCGCCAGGTTTGTTTGAACGTTGAAAAAAAGTAAATAAAGTCTAGAAGCACTGTTTTCTTACAACTTTTGTTTTGTAAACATAACTTGGACAGTACATTGGCTTAAATGTATAACGTATTTCATTGATAATGTTACCAAAAAAAGAGCTGAATTTTACAAAATTTACAGGTTTGCCGCGTTAACGACAGACGTGGATTCACCGTACTTGTACGTTTACGAGCACAACGCCTGCCCCACAGTGACGTCACAAAGCAGGTTTTGCGCTCACACCTGCCACGGTTGCGAGATTCCTTTCGAGTTTGGCACCATTGAGTTTGCAGGGTTTGTACAAGTTTTTATCATTTTACAATAAATTACAATCAAGAAAAATACTTTATACTTAAAACTTTAAATTGTTTAAACCTATAAGCTAAAAAAGAGATTTTGATATTTTCCTAATAAAATTCAGTTGAAAAAAAAAAATTATAATTATATATAAAAACATTTTACAAAATGGAATTTTGATTATGAAAATTAAACAGGTTACAATAATAAATACCATAAGAGGTTTTAAAAAGAAATTTTCTAACTAACTTTTAGAAAAATATAGGATCATTATCAACAACTCTATATTATTGAAAATACTTTTAAAAGTAAAGTATACTTTAAACCTAGCCTACTTTAATTCAACTTTAAATTATATTAATGAAATAAATCATTTAGATTGTTTAAGTTAACAAATGTAACAATAACAATATTAAAAATAAAGAAATATGTTATTGTATATATTTTTTACCGTACAAAATAAAAAACTACTAAAGTTTTTAGATTATTTGTATTTAACTTTTAATGTTTTTTAACACCTGACTTTTAGTTTTTTTACAAAAGTAAACTAAAAATTATTATTTTTACATAAAAAAATAACAGTCTTAGTTTTTTGAAAATTGCAAATTCATAATATGAATGCATTTAATGATATATTTATCAGTCGGGTAGAAGACACAAGTGATGCCCTCATAACATCCATGTTCAGTGAGTACTGGAAAAACTTTGCTTACTTCGGAGTGCCGCACGCTGAAAACTTTACACAGTGGCCACCTTATTACAAATCAGCAAAAGTTGGTTGAATCTCAAAACAAGCAGTTACAATAACGTACAATCTGATTAGGACGCTTTTTAAAATCTTATATCTATATGATTATATTTAAAGCGGTTAATAAAACGTAATTTTGTTTTTTTTGTTTGATATGGATATTTTCATAATAAAATTTTCGATAATATTTTGATATTTTATATTATTGTTCACAGAATCCTTCGCATGAATGGGCCAACTTAAGAATTATTTCACCACAATCAAGACTAGACTACCAGTTCGATGAAGACTTTTGTGATTTTTGGGATGCAACCGGAATATATAATGGATAGCTTCTTGAACTTAAAATATTTTATTTAAGTCAGTGTAGAAGCATAACATTCGTCATTTTTTAAATTACCTGCTACTTTATAAACGAAAAGTGAGCTGTTAAGAAGATACGTGCCAACAGTATACTAAAAGTATATACATTTAAGATTTTAATGTACAATTTTTGTTGTTGTTATCCTTTTAGATTTTCTTGTAGTGTTTCATTTAACTGCTGATACTTTATTAGAGTTTTTGTAACAAATTTTTAAATTAAAGATTTTTTTCTGTGCTCAACTTTTAAACTTTTATATTATGTTTCTAAGCTTTACATTAAATCAAAAATAAACTTATACATCTTTATAAAGTTACCTAATGTACATGTTAAAAGATTTACCTACTACACACAGTTACTTGTAAAGATATTTCTTTGTTAACAATTTAACAACCAAGTTTCAAAATAAAAATATTTCTTTAATAAGTTACCCTGAAATGCATACTTCAGAAAAGCTAATTTAAAAAGTATTAGTGAGTACAAAAAAGTTTTAAGTTTGTTCGTTTCAAAAATGTATTAAAGTTTTAGCTTTAAAGTTTTACTACTGGGAACTGTGATAAGTTTATCTATAAACATTAGTTCAAGTGTTAGTTAAGTTTTAAACACTCATTACTCCAGATTCAGTTACTACAAAACACTTTATACAAAACAAATAGTTTTACTGATGGTTTTCTCGAATGAGAATTAGACAAGAATAAAGCACTTATAGGTAAAAAGATCATAAAGAATTACATTGAGTATTTAGGAATAATAAAATTTTCTAACAAAGTTCTACGAGGAACAACATAGTCTTCAGCGTAGATAACTATAGCTATTAATTTAGTTACATCTACAAAACAACAATAAAAAAACTGTTTAATACTACAAAAACAAATGCTATGTTAAAGCTACTTCTTTATTAACTCCTTCACAAAAGGAAACTTTACACAACTTTATACCACACAAAATTCATCTTCCACTTCGCAAAAACCTCTTATCTTATTTACCGCTACGGCCGGACTGCAAAAAACATCGCTCAACTTTCCCTCGGTGCCGAGCTCAACACAGGTGTTGATACCAGGTTTACCAGCGTCCCATTGCAGCCAGTTGCCTGTGCTTAGAACTTCTGCCGAGGACGCGATTGAAACTTCGGTACCATCCTCTTTTGTCCACGAGGCGGCGCTTGTTTTTTTGATACCGAGTAAGATTGGAACTACCTCGCCGTTGACCGTTCTTAACTTGTCGAGTTCGCTGCATAAAAACTATGATGAAAACAAAATCTTACTTTAATTGTTCTTGATAATTTAATATGTCGCTTTTCAAGTATTAGGAAAATTTCTAACTTTAAGGGTTTTTGATTAAACAAAATGTAATAGCTTAAAATGATAAAACTATGGAATCTGATTTGATTTTGGATTAGCTTTAAAATTATTTTTTCTAAAAGAAAATAAACCAATGAGTAACTTATTAAAAAAAAAATTCTAACTTCAATGGTAGCGAGTTTTCATCAAGTCCGATGTTTTTATGGATCAAATTTCCACCTATAATTTCGCAATATTCTTTAGTTTCACTGAAAGTGCCTTTTTCAGTTAAATGGTACGAGTAGCTGTTATAACACCTTTCTTTTGAAGAGCCGTCTACAACAGTTATGTATAATTTAAAATAAAAAACAGATATATTTTGACCGTCGTATGAGTCAAAGACTTCTTAACCTTTCCAAGGAAAAACTACGTACAAATAAACACGTTTACGTATAAATTAGAACCTTAAAATAAAAAAAAAGATCACACCGAAAACATAACATAAATATGAAGTAATTTTTTAACATGTATGTATAAAAAACTTCTTACCAATATAATCAATGCAACTTGGTATCGGGCTCCAGTCTCCATCTTCGTTACATGTACTGTCATATTCTTCACCACCGTTACGGAATATAAAACCTTCATCGCAAGAGAAAGTCAGTACAGAGTCGGAAACTAGTTTCTCATCGCCTAGCACCTCATCATGGCTCTTCACTTTGTGGTTGCCGCTTGTCAATGATATTGGTTCTTTACAAACTGTAAAATTTGTGATATTTAAATAGTTACAGAAAGAATCGTTATTTTTTTTAGTCAGGCATACAAATTAGAAAATGTTATACATATATCCGTTAAACTACTTTGCACTATATAAATTCTATACGGAAAGTTTTGATATTTTTCTGTAAAATTTACCTATCAAATGGTAGCTGCATAACAAAAGTTTGATACTTTTTGAATCGTTAATACATACAAAACTAAAAGACTAATGAAACTAATTAGTCTTAGAAGTAATTACTAAACTAAACTCATCTGAATAAAGATAAAAAAAAATTTTTTTTACATTTTTTTATTTTATTTGTAACCTACATAAACACTATGTATTATGATAATGTCATTTCTTAACTAAACTTAAAGACTTAGAATTAACTAAGAGGTATAAAATTAAAAACATAAATAAAGTAAGTCGTATAAACGATAAAAGTTGTATAAAAAACTAGTTAAATGTTTCAAACGAAAAATTGTATCCAACAACATATTTTCTTTACTCACAAAATGTTTTCAAGGTAGTATGTATCAAACTTATCTAAGGATGAGAAGTTTTTGCAAGTTTAAAATATTATTTTTAACTTTATTTCAAGTTATATTTTAAAACTATACATACTACAGTATTTAATGTCTATACAAAGTTTGAATACATAGTCTTAGTTAATTTATTTTTTTACAAAAACAACAACTTTGAATTGTATGAAAAAATGTATAGCGTTATATACTTTAAAACGATAGTTAGTTTTAGATTCAATTAAAATATTTATGATACCTTAGAAAACATTGCCTAAAACTTTAAACTCTCTTACCTTTTTTACAATCACCTATAGCATTATCAAATTTGTCATCGCCCAAACATACCACCGTACTGACTGCCACATTGTATAGATACTCCGGGAAACAGGTATACTCAACTGCAGTGGTGTACAGTTCTCCGTCGACAGTGTAGCCATTTGTTATAGACTTAAGACCGTTTTCAACATCAGGCCAGTTTTCGCATTCTGGTAAAATTTAATTCTAAACTTTCAAAAGTTTACTTCAGGCACCCTTAATTAGTTTGTTTTATGTTTTTTATTGATGAAAAGCTGAAACCGAAATAATGTTTTTATACACTAAAATAAACTTTGAACGTATTAAAGAAAGAGTTAAAATGTAAAAGTATCATACTATGTATTCAAAAAGACATAAAAGGTTGAAAGCATCATGTTAATTAATTTCTACAACTTTATGCAACAAACTTGCTATGCACTGGCCGCGAACCCCGACCTCAGAAACAGGTTCCCACTTGAGGTCGTTGTTGCATATTTCCCCTACTTCTCCCACCGGGCGCTGCACGAAGCCCGTGTCGCACGCAAGTGTCAACTCGTCACCAGGGTAATACAGGTCGAAAGGGTGGCTCGTTTTTCGGGTAAACTCAGAATTTTGAATGGTCGGCAGAGTTTCGCACTTGGCCTCTGTGTTTTTGGTGTCAATGCTTAGGAGTAGTAGTTTTTTTTTGAAAAATGTTGGCACCGGTTCAAAACGAAACAAACAAGTTTTTGCATGGTATCATTTTATTATGTTTTTTGCAAAAAGAATGTTATTTATAGGTTTAAAGAGTTTTTTTATTTGTGATGAATCTAGTATTGATTTGATATTTTATTTTCAGGTTTAAAAAACACGAATAAGTATTAACCATTTTCTGCACTTACTTATGCACAAATTTTTGTAAAAACTCATCGAATGCTCCTTTAAAACAAAAAATAATTACAAATGTTTTATCTTCAGAAACTCATTTAAAGTTAACTACTTATTAGTTGAATATAGAAATGAAAGCCTTAGCTGCGAACATTAAAGTAATTACAAATCAGATTGGTATTTTAGGACTTATGAAAATAAGGAACAAATTTAACTTAACTTTTCACTTCAAACAGCGGTCACTAATTTTTACTGTAAGTAATAACATTTCAATTTTGTTGTAAAGCATTTTCGCGTTATAGCTCAGTTTGCAGGAGTAAAAAAAATGTTTATAACATTTGGTTGAGCATATCTTACAGCCTTTTTACTTAAGATAATTAGAAACAAACTAATGAAAGTACATTTTTTTGAACTTTTTACAGCCATTTAGAAAACTACCGTGTTAAAAAAAACTGCTCACCAGAATAACAACTGCCAAGATCCCCTTCCCAATCGCCAGATTCTGTACACGTGAGCTGGTTATGCTCAGCAGGCAGTATCGTGTAACCAGGTTCACACTCGTAAGTTGCAACGGAACCCACTGTGGAGGCGTACTCAAGCGCACTCTTGGCTATATCGTACTTGCCGTTTGTCAGTTCTCCCGGTAAGCCACAATCTGGTGTTGTTGGTAGTTTCAAATGAATTGGTATAAATTTATTATTGAGCTAGGTTATCTAAGTTTAAATAGTTTCTAGAACAAAATTAAGCGATCATTAAAAAAATTGAATAAAAACTGAAACCTCTTGTGCATTCTTCAATCGGATAAAACTCTTTATTTACGCAATCTGCCATTCGATAAGCCGGGTTGGATACGAAACCGCTGTTGCAATTCAGAGTTAGTTGTTGCGGCAGACTTTTAGTCTCGCCTTCAATCATCACTGCTACAGTCTTGCTTACTTCGTATTCTCCGTTAATTACAGTTGGTATTTCGCATTCTGTTAAAAAACTCATAGTATTTTTTAAATTAATACAACAACACAAAAAAAGTTTTTTGTGTAACTAATTTACCGTCAAAAACTTAATGCCGGGTAAGTCTTAAAAATAACAAACAAACTTTTCAAATGTTCAGCAGAACTATAATTAAATTGCTCAACTTACTTTTAGTGTATACTTAAGATAAAAATAACATTTTGTATTTACACGTCAAATCACAAACGAGAAATCTCATGTTAAATTGAAAGTGATTATTAATTATATTTCTTCTATTAAAAAATACCAACTAGAATGCTCTGTACAAAAAAGATCTTTTAAACAGCTTTCATCCAACCTGTGACGCAGTAAGGTATACTGGAGCTGTACGTTCCTCCGTCCGTGCAAGTAGTGCTTTCCAGGCTTACGTCACTCATATAGAAACCATCTGCACACGAAAATGAAACAGTGGTTCCTTCAGTTATCGTTTCTTCGCTGGTTTCGGTAGTACCCGTCGTTTGGTAAGAAAGTCCATGAATCGTTTCTATGTCCGGACAAGCTGAAAGAAAAGTTAAGTCACAACTTTTCTTATTTGTTAATTTTAAGGTCATGTAAAACTAGCTTATTTTGTTGAACAAGGTAAAGAAATCGACGCTCAAAAATATGGTCAAGGTATAGAAAGACCATTCGGTCATCGAGCTTAAAACAGTTAAAAAAGGATTATTAAACTAAAAGTGTGTATTAAAATAAAACACGTTTTCTTAAAAATAAATTGTGACCAAAACCTTTTACCTAATGAATTGAGACAAATTTAATTTATACATTTTATAGTTTGTACATTTTTATTAGCAGCAAGTAACTGATGGAGTATTGTTGACATAACAACTGCTTCGAATCACCTAAAATTCGAAATGCGATTCTAAGTATAAAAGTCAAACTAACAGCGAAGACATTTAAATGGTTCGGATGACCAAGCAGCGTTGTCATGGGAACAAATCTTGTAACCGTCAGATGTAGACGGTTTAATGACGAATCCGGTATCGCAATTGTAATTCACTCTGGTTGCCAGTTTGAAGTCGTCACTTATTTTGACATACTCTACATCTATTGTCGCTTTTGCGATTAATGGTAGGTCTTTGCAGTCTTAAATAAAGAAAGTTAAGAATAAAACATAAAAAGAATAAAATAGATTTTGTCTATTCCAAAGATAAAAGTTGTAGAACTTTTTGTTGTTAATAAAATTTAATTTCTTTATTTACAGCGTTTTTATACTTAGTAGAAAACGTACTTTCTCTTAAATACATATCACTAAAAATACATACCCAAGTTTATGCAAAGTTATAACCATTATAAAATTGCAATGTGTTATAAAGCATTGCATCCCTGTAAGTTTTATTTTTACTCTTTAATACAAAAACATACTAAAAATAAATACTTAGAGTTATACTTAACGTAATAAGCAAGTTTATTTTACTAAAAACAAGGTAAGCGAAACAAATGAATAATGCACTACACTTAACTCATTTTTTTCTACACAGACACACATAGGAACAAAACTAAATTTCAACAATGTTACAACGTAGAAAAGTCGTACCCGGCTGACACGTGTTTGTTGGCTCCCACTTCCCGTCCGTTCCGCACTCGGGGTTTTCCCCTATCAAAAAATAATCATCCTTGCAAGTGAAGGCGAGCTGCGAACCCGTCACGTACACGTCATTCCTGCTGCTTGCGTGCGTGGCAACATGTGATTCGCTGTTTTCCACTTCGGGGATCGTATCACACTCTAAGGGGTTTTAAAATCACTCAGCCGTACAGTATTACAAGCTATTTTTACTAAGAGGCTTGACCTCAATATTACAAAAATGTTTTATCATTGATAAAGCTTAGTCAATAGCTCGGATTTAAAAAATGTCATTAAGTATGATCATACACAAAGGTAGTACGTAATATTTTTTTTTCTACTAACTAATTAAGTAATATGTTTTAGACTTTTTATAAGTTCTTGCTTAAAATCATTCAGAAAAAAAAGGTATTAGAAATTAATCGTCTATCTATAATATAAAAGCTCAGTACTTAAGTTTTAAGTAATACGAAAAAAACAAAATTGACACATAGACAAAATTTTAGAATTTTTTGTTTAAAATTTTTTTGTTAGAAAATAGTTTTTATAATTTTTTCTCAATAGATCAGATTAAACTGTTTTGCTTAAACGTTTACTCAAAGTTTTTATTTTAAATTAATAGAAAAAATTAACCATTACGTGTTATCAAAAACTTTGTTGTAAATATATTTTCGAGTTTTAAACACCTTAAAGTTATTTTTTTTTAGTTTTACCTTTAAAACAAGCAAAGTTTATGGCCGGGTACCAGGTGTTCCCTGAGATGCAGTTGGTCACCAATGTCTTGTCGAAGTTGTTAGGGTAATACCCTTCATTGCAACTGTACTCGAACTGAATGTGAGCTGTGGATCCATCTGAAGTTGCATGTGTCGACGTGTTGACAAATCGTGCGTTAATGACTTCAGGCGGGTTTTCACAAACTATAAGTTAGTTTTTAGTTTCAAGGTTTGTAGCTTATAAAATAAAAATAGATGTTTACTAAACATTTTTTTTTGCTTATATAAGTCAACATTGAAAAAATTGTAGCAAAATATAGTAATTCTGCGTAAGCCTAACCTTTTATTCATAAATGGGTAAAAGGTGTAAACTACATTTTAGATTGAAAACCAAAAATAAGAAATTTTTACACAGCATGTAAACTTAGTAAATCACAAAAACACACTTAAAAATAACAGGCTTTATAACTTGTTTATAAAGATTATTGCACATATAAGAGCTTAAAAAACTACTAGAACTTATTTTACAACTTAAATATTTTACATAAATGCTTTGGACAAAAAGTATGCGCCAAATGAATTAAATAAAAACGGTTTAACAAAAACATTTTACGTTGCTTTATATAAATAAGTAACAGTTTAGTAGCTTAAGATGAAAATAGAAAAAGCCTAAGTCATGTTTTAAAAGATAATTTTTCTAGCAGTTTTAAGTTAATCTTGAACCTTATACAAATAACCTAAACAAAAGAAATCTGGTACAACTTTTTAGGTAGACGAAAACACATTAAAAACATTTAAGTTAAAAAACACTAACACGGAAGGCACGTAGGAGCTGATTCTGCATCCCAACTTCCATCCGCTTGGCAGGTTAACACAGACTTCTCGCCATACTTCAAAGCATAGTCGTTCATGCAAGTGTACTGCACTGTCGTCCCCGTCCAGTTTTCGCCATCGGTGTGCGCGTAGTTCACGTCAGAAATCCTTGCTGAGTCCGTCACAGGAAAATCAGGACACTCTGGAAAGTTTAAATAAAGTGCTTTAAAATTAAAACTCAAACTGTGTGTAATAGTTGTTTTAACGCTTAACAAGTTTTATAAAGTTAAACTATTAGTTTCGATAAGACAATCTATCTGTAAATCTGGTCAGATTTTTTAAATAAAACTTATAAAAACTGACAAAAATAAAGTGTGCAACACACTTATATAAATGTACACTTTAAGTAAGAAATTAATTAAAGCCGTTCAATTTTGCAAAAGTGTAGGCTGCTTGTAGTTGTTTTTATAAATGTTAGAGCTGTAAAATAATTTTTCGTAATTGCTCTGCTATTTAAACTTATTACAAAATGCTAAAAATTTAGATTAGGTCAGCTTTAGATGTGCTTAAACAATGTACTTGGTAATCTTCAAGCAATTATCATTAGTTTTTATTCGAAAGGTTACAATGTTAAAAATTTATTTAACAAAATAAACTTAAAAATTTTGGAGTAATTTGGTGGTAAAAAATACATTAAAGTTTTTAAATCTATCAAGTTTAAGATATAACTTTAAAATTTTGAAGGAAAATATCCTCTAGTATAAAAAATTGTACAACAAAGTAAACTACTTACTGAATTTTTGAACATAAACATGGTAAATAAAAAAACTGCTTTAGACAGTAACAAAAAACTAAACTTTTAATGAAAAAATTGTTACATAAGTATTTGAAATTATGTTAATCAATTAAGAGTACGTCTTTAAAAAACTTTTGTATTAACTAGCGTTCATATAGAAAATTACAGCAAACTATATCTAAAAAAAAAGATCCACATAAAACTATTAAACTTTACCCACCGGTTATACAGACAGGCTGTTCTGATGGACTCCAACTACCGCTCTCCATACACTCGATTTGAAAGTCTGCAACTTCACCACTTTTCAGAACATGAGTTTCAACGCACTTGAAATTGAAAACGTCACCGATCATGTTGAAACCGAGTCTCATTGGGTCAACCGGATCATACGTACCGTACTCAATGCTAGGTAATGTTTCGCACACTGTGCAATTCAAAAAAAAAAGTTTTGATTAGTTTTGTTGAGTTTGTCTAAATGTTCAAACATCGTTGTAACAAACATGAAAAAAATACTTTGTATTAGTTGTATATAGACAGCTTTATGAACTAATTTACATAGAAATTATATACAATTTACCTTTTACGCATTGCGGTGCCAAGTTATCGTTGCTCCAAAGCCCATTGGACTGACACAAATAATTTGCATCGTTGCTGTTGAAACCGTAACCGGCTTCACAGTTGTACAAGACGCTCATTCCTTCCAGGTACTTGTCATCTCTGAACGCGTGGGCCACTGTGACGTTACCGTTGTCAATATTCAGCGGTAAACGAGGACACTCTGTGTTGATAAACCACTTGTTATTTATGTGCAAAATTTACTTCATAAAATTTTACTTTTTTTTGTGTTTTAGTCTTAGTTTAAGTCTTCTTCAAAACAAAACCGAACTACTAAAGAAAAATAGTATTAATTTTAGCTTTTAGCTTTTACAAATAAATTAAAAGTAGAATACTTAAAATTTTAGTTTTCTTGCCGTATTCATTTTTGAATAGAGTAAAACTGATGTTCTCAAAAAAAATGTTTTGAAAGTAAAATATTCTCAAAACTTTTTCTAACCTGCAACGCACTTTCCAGTATTGTTACTGTGCAACTCTGCATTACACACTGAATTGTCTCTTATTGTGTATCCCATTCCTGCACCACATTCGTAAGTTACTTCTTGTTCGATTGTGTACGTTGCGTTGACGACGACAGATTTAATTACACGCTTGGATGCGTTGTCAACTTCGGGAAAAGGTCCACAATCTGTTGAAATATCAATATAAAAACTTAAAACACTTTGTTCACACTTTACACTCTTAGGATAAGTATACAGAGTATACAGCCAAAAATTCCTGTTTGATCCAAAGAAAAATTTATCTTCAAAATAAAAATTAAAAACTAACGGAATTTAAAACAAGTTTTTTCATGGATGCTTTAAGTTTTTATTAAAAAATATTTTTGATTTATTTATATATCTTACATAAAAATAAAGACATTAAAAAGCATAAAAACACTTTATAACGATTGTAAGAAAGAGATCTAGTATTTATGCAACTTTAAAACTAAAAAGAAAAAATAATCAAATTAGCAGTAGTTTTACAAGAACATTTTCGCATAAAAATTTTGTAGCAATGAAGCTGTTTTAATAAATATTTGTTTTATAAAACTGCAGGCTCAACCACTTACGGTTTACTCAAATAACTAGACTGCAATATTTCCATACCTTTCACGCAAGCCCCCTCAACTTTTGGTGGCACGTTCTCGAAAGTCCGGTCCTCCCCGCAGATCTTGCCCTCGAAATTGTCCGGGGCCATGGTGAACCCTTTGTTGCAGTCGTACCTGACCATCGTGCCCGGGAACATCATCTCCTCGTCCACCCACGAGTCGACGCGGTGCCGAGCGTTTTCCACTCGAGGGACTTCCCCTCTTGCGCAATCGTACTTTGCGGACAGGAAGGAGGTGCTGGCGGTCCGCAGCTCGTACTCGTTGTCGAACAACGCCGACGATCCTGGTCAGGTGAATTTTTGTGAAAGTTTAAAAAAAAAATTGGCAACGTTTTTTGCGCGTGAGGTGAAGCTGTGTTGGTCATTGGTTGACTTTTAAAATTTAAAAGTTCTTCGGCTTAAAAGACGTTTGAAACAAAAATATAGAAAATATAAGTCATGTATATAAGACAAAACGTTTTTAAAACTCGTTAAGCCTTTTAAGTGTTAATCAGTTTAAAGCCAAACATTTAAAAATCAAGGTTGATATCCTGTTCATAACATGTGAGTTTTGGTGAAAGAAAAATATATTGGCAACTTTTTTGTTGCGTAAAGTAAGGTTGTGTTGGTTAGTGGTTGGAGTTTGAAAAATAAAAGTTGTTCGATTAAAATTTAAAGTGCTTGAAAAAAAAGTTAACAAAAATAAAATTATGAGGCAGAAAATTTTTTTAAAGTCATAAGATGCTGTAATTGTTAACCAGTTTAAGTTTTTTGAGGTTTAAAGCTATCAATCAAAAAGCTTAGGCTAAAAAAAAAAAAGGCATATGGTTATTGTTTGAGAAAAAAAAAACAATCCAAAAGTAAAATACATCTTTACTAAAGCTGTGTCTAAATTATTTTCTATAAAAATAAAGATAATAGATTAATATATTAAAAACAGAGTTCTTAACTAAATTGTTAATAAAAGTTTCAGTCTACAGTTTTTAAGTGTATTCAATTTGGCGATTTATAGTTTCTAAAATTAATCTTAAAGTTAATATTCTAGTAACAATCTTATTTTTCAATTATTGTTTTCCCTGTTGTGTACATTTGTAAAATTTAAATTCCAATAAGAAATTTGAACTGCCATTAAAAAAAGTTTAAAAGAAACTAGTTAAGCTTTTTTAAGGCTTTGCTTAGTAGCACGTTGCTATTTTCAACAAACAAATACCTTAAACTATAGACAATTACACAAACTTATAGTAGTCAATAAACATTCAAGGTTTAACATACACCATTCAAAGTTTAACAACTCTCAAAACCAAGCAACATTTTTAACCTAAAGCTCTACTGTAGCTTACAATAACTCGTTTTATACCAGGGGTCAGCAGTCAGTTGGTGGTCGCGGGCCAAATTTCAAGTTTCCAAAGTCTTCGCGGGCCGCAGTTTTAGTTTTAGTGACATTTGAATAATCTTATGGCTTTAGTTTTAGTCACACTAGAGAAAAGTTTTACTTTTATTCACCTTATTATTTAAAATGACTTTTAGGCTATACATAGAATGCCTATTCAAATTAATATTCATTAGATTATGATTTACATTGACTAATATACTTTAAAAATATGTATTAATATTGTTAATGAAATATGTACTTTCATAAGCACTTAATAAGTTAAACTTAATACTTTTTAAATTTTACTTACAACCTAACTCTAAAAAAACTTACTTGAAAGACAATTTATGGGTTACTTTTATACATTTGTTATATCATCAACACTTGTTTATATTTCTAATAGTATTTACTTCGGAAAAAGTTTTTGCGAGTTAAATAATTTACACTCATTAAGAATTTTAGTAATTAGATAACATAATAAAATTAATACCTGTTTGTATTCCAGAAAGCTAAAAAAAATGATTTGACATAATTATTTCTCAAATACTTTAATAAAATATTTTATTAGTAATTAGACTTTTACATGATTGCCACTAAAAAGAAAAAATGTCTGAGATGTATCAAACCAGCTTAAACTTATTAAAATTTGAAAAAGCTAATAAATAGTTGTTAATCAAGCTTAAATACCTAGTTAAAATATATTCATTATCAAAAAGTACACAAAGTGTAAGAAAACAAGAAAAAAATGCAATTAGTAAACTACACAACAGTCATAAAAACTATACTGAGAATTGGAAGATTTCTTTAAAGTGTTTGAAATAAAAGCTTAACACACCGGAGTTTTAAAGCTTTTAAAATAGCCTGTTTGTGTATCGATCCAGTTAATATAAAGTTCACTACATAAAGAAATAACAAGGTAATTACAAGTAAATAATTACATGCCAAAAATGTATAAGTCAGCTGGAATGGACAATTGAGTTTCTTAAACAAGTTTAACAAAAGTATAAAATTTTATTGAGTCATTAGCGAAGTAGAATTTTTTTTTTATTTAGCATGATAGCAATTCTTTATTTGCAATAAGAATATTGCATTTAAAAATATTAATTATAAAATATATAACGAGCTAAAATAATAAAAAAAGCGTTAGTTAGGAGTTATTGCGAGAAACAATAAAAAAAAATTACCAAAGTCATTTCCGACAAAGCACATTATTATCTTCAGTAACTACAGACTAATTAGAAAAAATTGTTAAGGCAAGTAATAAAGTAGCAAAATTTACTACCTAAAATGAGTTATCGTTTATAATTGAAAACTTTTATAAAGAATTGATGTTGGCGGTAATGAAAAACTTTTGTTTATTTCTTCAATTACAACATGAAGTCGTGTTTAGGAAATGCATTAAGGTTATAAAGTCGCATAAATCAAATTAGGACTTTAATCAAACTGTTAATATGAGAGCACTGATAGAAAAACTATTGCTCATCTGAGAATTTTTATTAGAAGTGTTTTTACTAACTTTGACATTTTAGTAGAATTTCTTGGTTTAGTTCCAACGCGAAAAGCACAACAATCGGTGAAATTTTTCAAGTAAAGGTGCAATGTACCAATACGGAGTTTTTGGAAGTACAATTCCTTCTTTTATTTTTAGTATAAAGTTTAATTGAAGTTTAAAAAAATGTCTTAAAACATTTATCAATATTAAAAAATACTGTTAAGCTACTATAATATATTTTTCAATAAAAAAACATTTATTTGGTAATTTTTTTTGAGTCAAATCGAAATCTCATTACTTTAAATGTAAAAATTGTTTGAAATTCCAGGTTTTTTCAAAAATTCTCGAATTCAAGTTTTTTTCTAGAATTTTTAACCATATATTCACAAATTCAAAGCTTTTCCGGGATTCAACTTTTTTTGCAACACTGATTGTTCATTCTTTAATGTATGTACACAATAATATAAATAATATTTTGAATTATATCAGCTGCAAGACTTAAAATTTAACATATATTAAAACTCAAACTAACACTGTGGATTGAGCAAAACATACGTCATAAGTTTAATTTGCCACTCTTTAAAGCAAAAAAGCCAGCCTGAGTCAACAAAAACATTCCTGATATTTTTGTATACAAAAAGAAATTCTAGCCAAAAACTTAAAAAATGGCTTAGTTGACCTGAGATTTGAAGTTTTCAAATAGTGATAGTCTGAGTGTTTGGCAATGTTTAATTGTTTATTTGCTTGAATTTGAACTATTTTGATTAACAATGTACAAACTTTATAAATTTACCATCCTTATATCTAGTTTATATTAAATAAGTAGCTCGAAAAAACAGCAATTGTGTGTATTGATATGCAAGGCATGAAAATTAACTTAGCTTGAAAAAAACAATGTTTAAAAAATGGAATGTATACCTAACAAAAACTATATTAACTTATGTCATATATATTGTTTTAAATGTGTCTGTACAAATTTAGATATGACATGAATAAATAACAATGTTAGAAAAGTATGCATAAACTAACTTAAACTAACTAAAGTATTGAATAAAAAGTGGTTTAAAATATGAGCATTTTTTTAAGTTGGTGTGCATAGACAACTTATAAAAAATTAAAATGTGTCAATACAAAAATCAAATGAACCTTACTCTTATTACTATGTTATTTTAAATGTGTTCACACTAAAGTATAACATTTACAAACAAAAAAATTATAAAAGAAACTGAGGTATAAAAAATATTGAAAAAGAATATCTAAGCTATAAAGAAATGACACTTTAGTTAATTACTGTGCATTACTTTTGTACAAAATGGAAGATATTTGCATTTAGTTAATTTTATAAATAGGTATTATACAACCAACTTATTAAATCCAAGCACTCTTGACACTATTTTTTCAGATAATTACCTACTGTTGTAAAAAAGAAGTAATTATGAAACTGAGAAATATATCCTGTTAGAACGCTAATCTGTCTTTTTCACATTTTTAAACTAAAGCAGTAATTACTTGAAATTATTTTAAAATGTTGTAGAGAGACTTAAAATCAAACTAATCAAATAAGTCGAATTACCGAAAAAATTTAACTAGAAATATAATTTTGCTCAGCGGGCCACATTTACATGCTCGCGGGCCACAAAATTTTCTTTCGCGGGCCGCATTCCATTCAAAAAAATAGCATGCTCGCGGGCCGCAGATTTACCCTTCGCGGGCCGCAGTTTGCCGACCCCTGTTTTATACTAACCTCTGAAACAGTTTCCAAGCTTCCCTTGCCACACGCCTTCATCGTCACAACGAACGGTGTTCTTTCTGACGGGTATCAGTGTGTAGGGGCGTGCACACTTGTACACCAAAACCGACCCTATAACGTATGAGCCTTCTATGGCGTAACCTTTGGTGGAATTGTAATCGGCATTTTTTACTTTAGGCTGGTCCTGGCAAACTGAAATAAAACTTTGATTTAATATTTTAAAATTCTCACTGTAAAACATAAATGTTAAGCACATTTTTTTTTCAGAATAGTTTATGCGAATTTTAAATACCAAAAAATTTTTCTAGTTAAAGTAAACTAGTTAAAAAAATCTGCTTTTAAAATGTTGAAGTTGTCAATGACTTATTAAGTTTGTATTGTACCAGATTAATGTGTTACATACGTAGACAAAAAGCAAGCATAAAAATTGCGCTAGCTTTTTATGTAAAGTACAAAAACTTTTTATTCAATTTATATTTAAAAGCTTGAATGAGTACTGTTTTGTTTCAGAGTTTTTAAAAAACATATCAATAGTTTTACATTTTTTACAACAAACGTACTTTGTTTCAGCTCGTTTATAAAGTGTAGCTTTTATTCTACTGACATATTTTTGGTTTTAATTTGAAAACTTGATGCAAGGAAAAATCCAACTTCTTTACTTTTAAACAAATCTTACTTTTTATGCAATCAGGTACGGTGGGCTGGTAAAGTCCATCTTGTTTGCACTCTACATCAAAAGAAAAACCTGAAGCAAATGCGAAACCCTCCATGCAACTGTATGAAAATGTTTGCGGAAGTTCAACATACTTGTCGTTGAGGTAGACATTTTTGTTTGAAGTTTCGGTGAAATGTCTATCAGTAAGAACTGGCGGGCTTCCACAGTCTTAAATATTTTTAAAGTTTTAACAGTAAGTTTTTATATTTTGTCTTAATGCAATTTTTCAAGTTTGTGTTCAATAATCAATACCTTTTAATAATCTAACCATTTTTTCTATTAAATTTTGCTGTAATTTTTAGTAGAAAAAACACTTTATTTGGAGAAGTTTAGGTTGTAAATTATTCTTTTTATAAAGCTCCTTGGACATTTACTTTCAAATTATGATGACAATACAAGATGTTTAGAATTTAAATTAACTAATACATGTTTCTTAAAAAAGTGTGGACATTTGATTTGATGTAATTTCGGTAGTTACAACTGTTTGGCTTATGAAACATAAACATAATCAGTAATTTTAACAAAGTTTTGAGTTCTAAAGTTGTCATATCAAAACAATAAATTTTGTAAAAAAAATTCGAAAAAATAAAACTTTTATTTTCAAAATTTTTTGTAATTTACACTTACAATAAGTTATGAGAGAAAGATTTAAGTTTTAATTTGATGAATAGATTTTACTTTTACTATTTACCTGGTACACAGTGTGGGACAGTTGTTGACCAACTACCATCACCACCACAAGTTATCACTGAACTCCTGCTGTCTGAAAGTTTTGATGGCGCAGGACATGAAAATTTTACCACTGTACCTGCTACGAACCTATCCTTTAAAATGGTTGTAGTAACATCAAAGGAAATATTTGTTATAGGGGGACAATCTGTTTTTTTTTTATAAGATTTATGCTTATAAGTTGTTTTAAAATTAAGATATTTAAGGTAAAATTTTATGCAATTAAAATTTGAATACATACACAATGGTTTCAAACAAACACAAGTTTTATTTATAAAACATGTTTAATAAGAAATGTTTATAATATTTGTTTTAAAGTATTTTCCATACAAATAATATCTTATTTTTTCCTTTGCTTCAATTAAACCTTTTTAATCTTTCCAAAACATTTGAAAAACAGATTTGTTAGAAAACTACTCATTTATAAAAACAATAAGCAAATAAAAACTAGTAAAGTAAGATTGTAGATACCAGTCAGTTTAAGTTTGATTGTCATTACAAAGTATAAAAATGCAAGTTTATTTTTATTTATTAATTAAACAATTTTATGCTAGAATTTTTTATTACTTTAGTTATTTACTCCTTTCTGTTCTTAATAAACTTATATGCTTATTGAAAATAACTGCTTAATAAAACGATGCATCAAATTTCTAAAAGTACATTATATCTAAAATGTACCTGATTTTGATATTGTAGCTAACTAGACTGTAACTTACCTATCTTTTAAATAACTTTTAAATAACTTTGAAATCAAAAATATAATAAAATTTAATGTTACCTGACACGCACTCAAAATCATCAATATTCCAAGAGGTACCAGTGCAACTTATGGGTTTGGACGGGGGAACCATGAATTTGTCACCCGCACAAGAGTACCTCACCACAGATTCAACAGACAAACTCTCGGTGATGTCTACAAACTTCTCAACAACTTTAGTGGCTCCTGTAATGTCGCTTGCCACTCCACAGTCTGCAATGAGCAGAAAAAATTACTTTATTTCTACCAAAACACATAGAGCTGTTATGTTGTTTAATGTATGTTCGTTGTTGGTAGGTCAGCAGAAATTTTTATACTTACTCGGTATGCAGGCTACCTCGCCTACCCAATTTCCACTTTCATCGCAAGTGAGCGTTGAGCCTTTTTTAATGAAGCCACTTTGGCACCTGTGGCTGATTTCAGTTGGGTTCAGATAAAACGTGTCCCTTTGATTTTCAAAAATTAAATCATATCCGGCACTGTTGGTGACATCAGGAAAATCTTCGCACTCTGTGTTTTAATTGAAAAAGCAACGAAATAATTTGATATAAGTGTTTAAAACAGAGGTTAAAGAGCATAAAAACTCAAGTAGCGGTTTCAAAAAGCTATAAATTTAGCTTTTACAACTTCTGCCTTAATGTTTTGTTGTAAACTAAAAAGTATTTTTCAACTTTCAAGACGTTTAGAAACTAATTAAAAATTAAAAGTTTAATTTAGTGCTTTTTTTTAGAAAAAAAAAGTTATAACAACTTTGATTAAGTTTTATAAAGCTCAAGTTACTAAACTTGTTAGATATTTTCAATTTTATTTTTAATAATTATACCAAACAATACCAACTTTTCACACACGCCGGGAGCGTTTGTTCTTCCCACCCACTACTAGTTTCACAATCGAGCGTCATACTAACACTTTCGTCTTTTGTAAAGTAATCGGTTTTGCACGAATACTCAACAGATACCTTGTTACTGACGCTTGAATCATCGTTTGTTGGAGTCAAAGTTATATCTGCATTTTCCACAAATGGTGGTGCCATACAAGCTGTTTAAATTAAAAAAACAAATGGTAAACATTTTTTTATGATTTTTCTAATAAAAAAAAAAAAAAAATTCTAAAAGTTTTAAGTTATAGTTTTTATTTTGAGTCAATTAAGCAACAATATTAATACAAATACTTGCACACTTATGAAAAACTATGTTAAAAAGATCATAATTAAGTTTTAAATAGCATTTTAGTCAAGTTTATATGAATTTTATATACTTCCTCGTATAAGTAAAGTTGTTTAGATTGATAAAAAATTAATAGTACACTTGAATTAAAAACAAAACAGCTGTATTTTAGTTACAAAAATTAAACTACTATTTTTTACAAATTGTAGGACAACACAACAAACTGAAAACTAAAGAAACTTTATTGTTGTTTTTTAACTTAAAGTTAAACGTTTTTAGGAATATATATTTATAATAATCTTTGATAACTTAATAGTTTATTTTCTTATAATTTTTTTTTTGTTGGAAATATCAAAATTGTTAAATTATATTTTTCTAATTGAAAAAAAAATCAAGCAAATAATGGTTTGACATGTTATATACTTAACTTTAGTTTTTAAATAAAATATATGCAGAGTAATCTCGTCTTAAAAAAAAATTCCATCATAATATTTTAAAGTGATAGCCTTCAAAATTTTTAAGAAATTTGCTTTGGAATGTTAGTAAAGTGTTGAAAATAAGTTTATACTTCCTTAAGTTGCATAAAGTTTTTAGCGTATTAGGAGTACACACTATTTTCGTAAGTACACAACCATAACAGCATAACTACGTAAAATACTCTATACACTTTACACGATTTCATTGAGAAAAATTACTTTCTACGCAAACTGGAGCTTTCGCAGCGTTCCAGCTTCCATTTATTCCACACGTTAATGTTGGCAACACTGTTCCGTACTCAGGAAGGTAGCCCTTCTTACACTCGTACGTTATCTCATCTCCGCTCCAAAACTTTCCTGAACCAGTAAGTCGAACTAAGGAAAAAAGATTGCTTTCGGGTGGGTTTTGACACTCTGTTTTTGTGAATTTTTTTTTAGTAAGAAACTTAAATTTATCAAAATTGTAATTTAAACGAAGACAGTTTTTAATATTGATAAGTTTAAGTAGAGGTAGAAGTTAAATTGTAAAAAGCTCAAGAAAATATAATAAATACCAGCGCAAATACAAAACTACAGAGAATAAAGTAAATCTAATAAAAATAAGTTATTTATAAAATTCTCACCATTAAAGCAAGGTATTTCAATTGAACTGTCCCAAGATCCACTTTTAAGGCATTTATAATCCTTACTTTTACTAAGGATACCAAAATTACAATCATACCGAAAGATATCACCTTCCAAATAGTATTCATCTCTTGATTTTACCAGATTATTAATTGAACTTATTGAATTTGGCTGAGGTTCTTCACATTCTAAGTTTTAATATTTATATTTTCTTTTACTACAATACTTGATAAATAGTAAATGCGAAGAACTATTTATTGCTAAAACGTGCTAAACTTTATTTTGTCGAAACTTTTGTTTTTACATGCAATATAAAAAAAAACTTTATCGAGTTTTGTGTAAATATTAAAGACACGAATTTTAAGACAATGTTTCTAAAAAACTAAAATTCTAAGAGATAGTTTATTTTGAAGTTGATACAACTTTCTTTACAAAGTTGTTTTGATAATTAAAATCATTCAAAACAAAAATTCACTTCTTAATGAATATACTTATACAAAAGAAAGCAATGCGAACTCAGCGACAAATAATTGTTACGAATTTTTTAACTTAGTTTTGCCCACTACGGTTCAAAAAAACTTATCAATGCTCTACAACATTACGAAAACCTTTATACAAAAACACAACGCAATACTTGTTAAAGCTCAATACTTTCTAATAAAAAACCTTTAGGTTTTGCATTCAATTTTTTCTATGCATTTTTATACCTCTCAAGCATTTTGGGATGCTTCTGGTCCACCCCCTTCTGCCGCCGAGGCAGCTGCTCGTTTCCAGAGAAGCGTTGTTCAGCCGGTAGCCCTCGTCACAGTGGAACGTGACTTCAGTCCCCTGGTAAAACGTCATTCTGGGTGTCAGCGGTGCGGAGTACGCGAACCCGCCGTTTTCCACGGGCAATGAGGTAGCACAGGCTGAAAGTGAAAAGTGCGTTTTGTTTCTACAGGTTTTGAATGGTTCTATTTTTTGTACATAAACTACAAACACTTTAGGGAATTTGTCATAACTTTAACGTTACTCTTTAGTTTTAATACACAAATAAGTTTCTGAGTAAGAACATGATATTTAAATACTTTTTTTTTAAGCTTTAATGCCTACCAAAATATCAATACAAAACTTAGTATTTCACGCAATTAAAACACTTACCATCAAATGACTTAATAGTAATTAGTTACTAAACTGCAAATGTTCTAAAACTGCTTAAAAATAAAAGTTCTCTAATTTATCATATTGTACAGTACAGCTTCGTTAAAAAGTGTGCGGTCGGTTATTTTTTTCTTTATAAGAAAAACAAAACAACGTGCCAACTTTCTCGGCAGTTGAACGTAACGTTTGCGTTCCATTTGCTGTCAGTCCCGCAGACCAGGACCCCGTCAGCAGTGGGAGGGGTCAGGAACAACCCCTCGTTACAGATGTAGGTTGCGGAAGTTTCCAGAACAGTCCTCGCGTTCAACCTCACCGAGGTAACCTCCTTGGTGGCGCCCCAGTATTCCGGTGAATCCCCGCAGTCTGTTTTATAAAGTTATAACTTAGGTTATCAGTGCACAATGAACGTATGATGTATATTAATGGCATTCTAACGTAAAGCCATACACGAAGCTGAAATTTTTAAGCCTAAGAAAGATGTCGCTCTGGAAGGTAAACATCATAACAACTGAAGTATGTAAAAGGACAAAAATTTAAAAATACGGTTTGAAAGCGTTTTTGTTTCTGTTAGCTATTATTTGCGCAGTAAAATTAAACACATGGAGTTTACTTTAAAAAAAAAAAAGTTCTAATTGTATAAGAATAATAGTTTTAACAATCAAACCAAAGAACTTATTTATAAGTAGATAAAAATTACTTTGGAGTTGAAACTGCGTTGGTGTTGATTAGTTGCCGATCTAAGTCATACTATTTAAACGGAGTTATTTTGATTTTAATTGCTTCCATTAATAAAACCATCTCAGTCTAGATAACTTTAAAGGTAAAACAAAAAAAAAAACTTGCACTCTTAAATACTTAAGAACTTGTCAGTTTCTACATACAGTTTTTACTTTTCATACTTGATTAAAGTATCAGCCTTACCAGGGAAGCACTCGATGTTCGAAGGCTTCCATTTCCCATCGCTGTTGCAAGTCGTGGTGGGGAAATTAACAACAAACCCATCAGGACAGCTGAACACCAGTTCGCTCCCTTCCACCAATTTGTTTTGTTTCCTTATGGCTTTACTGTTGTCTGCGCTGCCGTATTCAACGACAGGAAAGTCATCGCATACTGTAAAAGGGTTGAGTGAACTTTATTTTGCTAGTAACGTAAAAGGATCAACAAGTACTTAAGTGTTACATAGTGTGGTGCTATTAATGTCTCTATAGTTTACAAATTTTTTTTCACGAAACATTTAAAAGAAACAGTAGATTGTTAAAAAAAGGTCGATGTAATTAGAAATTAGCTGTTTTATAAAATTAAACTAACACATGCTGTGATTAAAACAGTTTTTTCTACTAAATTCAACAATCGCTAAAGTAACAATATAAAACTGCCATCAAACACTTTGTTAATTTAGTACACACACAGTATTACTCATGCAACAAAATACAAAACACCGTCAAGCTTAAGAAAACCTACCAGCATAACACTTCGGAAAGATGCTTGGCTGCCATTTTGAGCCGTCGATGCATTGCGAGTTCGTTCTTGCTGATTGGTCGAAAACGTACCCTTGGTCGCATGTATACCTCACAATGCTGGAAAGATATACGCCGTTTTTAAACCAAGGTTCTACGATCGTAAGGTAGCCGTTAGCTATCTTCGGAGGGGAACCGCACACTGTTTTAATGATTTGTATTTTAGATGCTCAAATAAACAGGTATGACTTAAATTTGCTTTTAATTGCAGTAGTTTAAGTAAATTTAAGCTTGGTGATTTTTTATTTTTGTTAGTAGAAACAAAAAACGATGATGAAATAACAATAACGCTATTTATATTTATTTTTTAGATTATTTTACAGTTTTTTTAATAGTTTTAGTTGATTTAACGTTAAAAATTGAAATTTTTATATTTTGGTTAGGACCCAACTTTAATAATTAGAAAAAAATTGAAAACTAAAAAAAATCGTTAATATAAATTAGTTTTGCTACTGAGAAAAAAAAAAAACTTTTTTTACAAACCTTATAAAATAGAATATATTTTTTAAGTTCTTTAAATAAAAAAATAAAGTTGTTACTTCTAGCTATATTTGTTTTTGTTATATAAAGGTAAAATATGTAGTAATGTACGATCAATTTCGAAAGGTATAAAAAATATTTTTTAGTTTTATAGCAAAGCTGTAATCACTTACTAGATGACTTAAAAATAATTTTTGAAATAGTAAAGCTTTTAAAACTGACTTTAATTTATGTTTAAAAACTAGTGGAATTAGAAAAAGAAAATAATAGATGGAAGGTACTTTTTAAATAACAATATATACCTCATGGAATCTTTACTTTCTTAATTCAAGTTTTAGTGTGACGTTATGGCTTAATGCAGTTGCAAACGACCAGTGAAAATGAAAAAAATTATAAACTTTCAAAATTGTTCATAATAACTAACTGTTTGTAAAAAATATTTGCAATGCCAGCTAAAAGCTACAAACGTGACAAAGACAAATCTGCTGCAGTGCGTCAAATATCTAAAATAAAAATAAACCTTCAAGGCAATCCGGGGCGCTGACGACGCTCCATTTCCCGTTGTCGTAGCACTCGGAAGTCACTTCGTCTCCTTCCTCTATCGTGAAGAACTCGTCGCACCTGTACTCGATCACCGCGCCCGCTATCAGCTCTCCCGGCACGAAGCTGAACTGCAGGGACCAACTGGAGTGCGGTTTGGGCGCCGGCGGATCGTCGCACCCTGCGTTGAAATTTCATTGTATACTTTTTTGTAATTGGTCAACAAAGAACGTTGCGCGCCTTGAAAACGGATATTTTCAAACGATTGAAGTTTGAAGAAGCTCGTTTCGGTTTAGTCGAAATTTTTTTAAAGGTTTCGTTTGTTTTAAAATGTTTTGAATTATTGTTTTTTATCAGCTTAAGTAATTTAGTTTTATTTCAAGTAATGTATTACAAAAACAAAAAATATCAGAGAAAAAGAACACGTTAGCCAATAAAAACTCTTTCTTGCTTTACAACTTTGAAATCTTTGAGATCAAATAAAAAACATCCTTTACACGACAAAATCCGAACTTCCAAAAAGAAAAACGGTACACAGCGAAACTCTAACTTTTCAAGTCGGGGTAGGAACACTTGGGCTCGTGATCCCACCCGTCCGGCAAGCAGCGTATCACGCCGGATTCGGGGAGCATCAACGACCGGATGTTGTCGCAGTAGAAAGTGAGCTCGCTCCCTTCCATGTAGTTGTCCGCCAGCTGCTCCTCGTCATACTTGCCACGCTCGATGGCAGCAGGTTTATCGCATGCTGTTTTGGTTTACTTGAATTAACAAAACCAACAAGTTAGTTTGAGTTGACATTGTTTGTTTATTTCGAAATTGTGAATTTTAGCTCACATGATAAAAGTACTACATTAAATATCAAGCACAGTGCAGTTTGTTCCAGTAGAACTTCCTGGCATTTTTGAAAATTTCTAAGATTTTTTGTTAAACTTGTATTCTTTGCTAGCTATAAAGTTTTTTTATGCTAACAAAATGTAAAAAAAAAAAACAAGAATTACCAACAATACTGTAACGAAAAACTGCTTTTATTTTTTAACAAACTTAAAAATTTCGAATTTTTGTTTACATTGTATCTATGTATGAAAATAGTTCTAAAATTGAAGATTTTATTGGAAATCTTGTTTATAAGTGTTTTTTTATTATTAAAAGTAAAGTTTAAAAAAAAGAGTTCTAAAAATCAATTTATATAATAATTCTTTAACTTATTATTAATTAATTTTCAAAAAAAACAGCTAACCCAGTTAAAAAATGCTATTCAATTAAAACAAAAGCTTCTTTCTAAAAATAAAAAAAAAGCAACAGCGCTAAAAAGTCATTTTTTTCAATCGCTAATCTTGTTAACAACCTTTCTTTTCGCAGACTATGAGCTCGTCGGCCGCGTGGGAGAACTCCCCGGTGTACAGACATATGATTTCCTCGTACCCTTCATTGATCGGCACGTACCCGCTGTCGCACTGGTACTCGTACACCGCCCCGAACGACGGAATGTTTGGTCCGATGTGAAACCCGTTTTCTATTTCCGGTGGGTTTCCGCATACTACAGTGTTTGTTAAAAAAGTTAAGTTTTGCGTGACTTAGATTTGTGATTTTACTAAATCTAGTTTCTTAAGGCTCTTTGGTAGTTTTGTATCTATAACGTTAATCTTACAAGAATGTTGTACTAATATATTTAACTCTGGGATCGAAAGGCGCTTTGTTAAAATGCCTTGAAAGCATGCCGATGTTAACAAATTACTTAGTCCAAATTTTTTAACAGTCTAATTAAAATGTTTTTAAAATTTAAAGAAAATAGTTGCTTTGTAGACATTGGTTTTAACTTTTAAGTCTATTTTAAAGCAGTGTTAGTCGATACTTGAAAATACAAAGTTAAAAATATAATAAATAAAGACTCTGAACGAATTTTAACTTGAGTACATTATAAGCGTTTGGAAAAGATTAATAACTTTACTTATTCAGCTTAAAATCGTATATTACTTTACTAAATATGTTTTAGTGCTAAACACCAAAGACATTTTTAGCTGAAAAGTTCTTTAAGCTGTTATATACAGAAAAAGAAGTTACCATTGATTTTAAATCTATGAGTAATAAATGTTACTCGACTTTTTTCTATATTTAACTTAAAGAAAGTTACTACTAGAAGCCACTTACTATTTATTATTTTGGTATATAAAAGTTTTATTTTAATTTTAAAAGGCTCACAAAACAGGTATATTTTGCTTAACGTAAAAAACAAACAACTTTTTTAAATATGGTTTATAAGGTTTTACAATACAATAAAACCTACTTATCTGATTTTGGAAAGATCCTATGATAGACTATGTATATTGTTTTAACAAAAAACTTTTATAACAATTGACTTACAGTTATCATATTTTATTAGATATCAAATATTTTATCTAGACTAAACATTTTTGTAAGTAATTCAAAACGAAAACATTTAATTAAACTTATGAAATAAAAATAGAACAATTTAATAAAACTAACGGATAATTGATGTATAAACAATACGCAATATATCGCAACTAGAACACATGTTGCTTTTAAGTCATCAGTTTTTTTAATGTAAATATTTCTTACTCAGTTAGTATTGTTCTCTTATGATTTATTGAAAAGTTCTTCTAATATTTTTTGTTGAGAATTAAATGAATATGCAATTTTAATATTCAGATAGTTACGTCAATGGAGCTTTTTGTAAATTTGTTTAAAAATTGTGTTCCAAAAAGTGATTTTGTATTATCCGTTAACTATCAAACTCTCTATATATTACACAATTTTAACTAAACGGCCATTTTTTTTAGAAAAATTGTTCACGGGCCGCACTGTATAGAAAAAAACTTTTACTGGCCGCAGTTAATTAAATTAATTTAAGTAATACAAAATAAAATACTATTTTGAAACAAAATTGTCATAAAATATGCAAAAATAAAGCATTAATAACTTGCAGTTGTTAAATTGAATTCTTGATTGGAAGTTTATACAACGAAGTATTATTTTCATTCTTTTGAAAAGTATGTTTTCAGCTCAAAAGTATATCGCAGACCACATTTTTTTTTGCTTTACGGTCTGCCGTTTGCCGACCTTTGATTAAAATAATATTTTAAACGGTGTTTCAAATTTTCTTAAAGAAAAGAAAAAAAAGAAGTATTAAAACACAGTGAAGACAACTTAAAGTTGTGCTAATAAAAATAGTTTTTTTAATTTTTTTGAACATCTTATTCATTTTTCATTTCAGATATGATAAGTTCGAGGCATCAGTTTGGCCAAAAGCAAATTGAAATGTCATTGTCATGGACATGACGTTAAACTGTTTTGGTGTATGATTCGAAAACCGAAATGTTTTTCCGTGCACCAGGTCCTTGGACCAAAATTTTTGAGCGTTTTTTTCGTTTAGTATAAACAAAATCATACTGTTTTCTTAAATAACAACCTTCATATATTTTTTGTAATTTGAAGTAACTATTTACAAAGGAAAAACAAATAGCTTAAGCAATGTTGTAAATAACCAAAAATAAATTAGTTTGAATTATTTTTTGATACACACAAAAAAGATCGAGTTAAAGTTTATAAATTCAATTTTTTGTCATAACTTATAATTCTACTAATATATCCTGTATAAAAAAATCAGCTAATAAAGGATTATAAAACCTTTTAGTCATTGTGATTAAAAAATTTTATATCATTTGATCACCGTTTTACTTGAAATTGAAAGTACTGCAACAAACCTATTTTAACAATCTTACAAAAAAAAAAAACAATACTCTTGAACTTTGGAAAAGTTTAAATATTAAACTCTAACTCGTAAAATATCCATAAATGAACAGATTTAGAAATTGAAACGAAAAAAGTAAGACTTTTAAAGCATACTATCTGGATAAAAATAATTTTAAGCACAAGACAAACACTCATGAAGATCTAAACAAACACGGCGCGTTGTAGTGTTTAGCTTAAAACGTGTGGTGCGTTCTATATTAGTAAGTTCTACTATATATTAGTAAATTAAACAAAAAAAGGTTTTTAAAAAGTTGATGCACTTGACAAAGTATATAAATGTATATGTTTTTGATCTTACGTACTTTTGAAAGTTCATTATTGAGCTCACTTACAAGTAGTTTGATAGTATAAAACAAATTAATTTGTTTTAAAACTAATAAAAAGTTTAAAACTTTTATATAGATATTTTTCAAGTTGAAGATTATTAATTGAAATTATTTAATTATTATTAGGAACACTCAAACGTAGAAAAATTTAGACTTACTGGTCACAAAAAGAAGCATATAAAATATATAAAAACACAAAAAGTTTGATAATTAATCAACTATTAAATAACCTCAACAAAGGCTTTCTGTGAAAATTTTACATATTCCAAATTTTTCTTATGTTTGCCATACCTTTTACTATTAATTTCTATGTCTTGTTTTATTAAGTTTTTATTTTTGTTATCAATACTCGACTATAAAAATTTAAGAAATTCTATACTTTAATAGCTAATACATTCAAGATTTATAGCTTAAAGTAAGTTTTTAGTTTTGGCTTTAAAAATTGGCACTTAAGTTTATCAATGGAATGATAATATTTCAAAAGTTATTTATAATACTATTTTATAATACTTAAGTTTTTAGAGGTTAAACGTAAAAACATACTAAGGTTGGAGTTACATGCACTTACATATCGATTAAACAAAGTATCTTTCTTACAAGCTATATTACACGAACTCAAATATAGATTTTTATAATAAGTTTTATTGTAAAATACTTATATTTATAAAAACTTACTTAAGCAGTGTTTTTATGCATTGTAAACAAGATAACCAATATTATATTTATTTACTTTTAAAATTTTGCGAAAACCTTAACTTTTAACTGATTTTTTTTTGTTTATTTTTTATCTTCAAATTGATATTACTTTATTTTTAGTTTAAAAAAATACTTAATAGTTTGCTAACTATATATATATATATATTTTAATTTACATTACTACTTAAACCTAGTAAACAAAGAGATAGCTAAATTTTAAATTGCTCAATCTAAAAGTCATCAATGCAAACAATTGTTGAGCAAACAAGGCTTTCAAAACAGGGCGTGAATTCCTAAACTAACCACATTGTTTTATGAAACAAAAGAGAACTAAAAGCTTTATTTCAATATTTGGCTTAATTCGAAAGTAAGAATATTAAGTTTTGTAATGTACCATAACAAACTATTTAGATAATACGAAGTTTTTGTAATTTTGATTAAGTTTTTATCTAAATATTTCGCAGTTAAAATTATTTTTGTAACTATAGGTTTAACAAGAAACAAGCATGACTTTCTGTTTAAATATTTATATTTAAAAGAAGCAACAGGAAAAAAGAATTTCAGAAAAAAATTATTGAAATTAGTTTTTGAAAAAAAACATTCTTACACTTAACAAAATAATTATTTTTTAGAAAAAATACAAGAACATAACTACGTGGTAATACGACAGTTTCAAAAAATGTTTCATAATTAAATGCACGACGTCTAAAAGACACAAAGTTACCGGAAAAAAGAACTAGTGGTCGTCTGCGGATTAAATTGAAAGAAAAACTTTTACTTGAAACACTTGATGTCGCTCTAATCCATCAGGCAGCAACACAATAGGGCAGTGCAACAACCAATCAGAAAGCAGTCCTCGGCGTCGGTGTTCTGCTTCTGTTTCTGCTGCACCACAACCGTCCTGTTTATCACCTGGCCAGGAGGAGGCGGTCCGTACCCAGGTTGAGCAGGGTAAGCCCCCTGCGGCGGGTAGGCACCACCTTGCGGATAAGCACCCGGTTGCGGTGGAGGGTAAGCACCCGGTTGGGGGTACGGCGCACCCTGATACTGTCCTGTGTTTTTGTTAGTAACTAGTTAGAATGCGTGTAAGTAAATTAAATAGCATTTAACTTCTAAAACTTTGGAAAACAATGAAAGAAGCTCTCAACTTAACTTGAAAGTAGTTTATTATTATGAGTACATTTAAAGATTTATTTAAGTCAGGGGTCGGCAGGCAGTTGGTAGTCGCGGGCCAAATTTCAAGTTTCCAAAGTCTTCGCGGGCCGCAGTTTTAGTTTTAGTGACATTTGAGAAAAGTTTTACTTTTATTCACTTAACTATTTCAAACGACTTTTAGCTATACATAGAATGCCTATTTAAATTAATATTTATTAGATTAGAATTCATATTGACTAATACATTTGAGTGTTAATAAACTATGTACTTTCATAAGCACTTAATAATTTAAACTTAGTACTTTTGTAACTTTACTTACAACCTAACTTTCTATAAAAACCTAACTTGAAAGACAATTTATGGGTTACGTTTATACATTTGTTATATTATCAATCCTTTTTTCATATTTCTAGATGACTTACTTCAAAAAAGTTTTTGCGTGTTAAACAATTTAAACTTGTTAAAAAAATTAGTAGATAGTTAAATTAATAAAATTAATACATGTTGGTATTCCAGAAAGCTAAAACTAATTCTATAACATAATTAACTCTCGAATACTAAGAAAAAATATCTTATTAGTAGTTAGTCTTTTACATGGTTGCCACTTAAAATGCAAAAATGTCTGAGTTGTATCAAACCAGCCTAAGTTTATTAAAAGTTGAAAAGCTAATAAAAAGTTGTTAATCAAGATTAAATCTCTAGCTAAAATACCATCATTATCAAAAAGTACACAAATTTTAAGAAAACAAGAAAAATTTACAATAAGTAAACTACACTACAGTCATAAAAACTATTCTGAGAGTTGGAAGTTTTACTTAAAGTGTTTGAAATAAAAGTATCACACACACCTGAGTTTCCAAGTTTTTAAAATAGCCTGTTTGTGTAGCAACCCAGTTAAAATAAAGTTCACAACATAAAGAAATAACGAAGGTTATTAACAGTAAATAAATTGCATGCCAAAAAAATTATAAGTCAGCTGGAATGGACAATTTTTTCTTAAACAAATTTAACAAAAGTATAAAATTTTATTGAGTCATTAGCGAGGTAGAAAAAATTATTTCTTATTAAGCATCATAGCAATTCTTTATCTGCAATAAGAATATTGCATTTAAAAGTAATAATTGTAAAATATAAGACGAGCTACAAGAATAAAAAAACGTTAGGAGTTATTGCGAGAAACGATAAAAAACAAATCACCAAAGTCAGTTCCAACAAGCACATAATTATCTTCAATAACTACAGAATAATCAGAAAAAATTTTTAAGGCAAAATATAAAATAGCAAAATTTATTACTTAAAATGAGATACCGTTTATAATTGAAAATTTTTTAAAGAACTTATGTTAGTGATAACGAAAAACTTTGTTTATTTCTTTAATGACAACAAGAAGTGATGTTTAGGAAATGCATTAAGGTTATAAAGTCGCATAAATCAAATTAGGACTTTATGATTCTGCTAACATGTGAGCACTGATAGAAAAACTATTGCTCATCTGAGACTTTTTGTTAGAAATGTTTTTACTATCTTTCACAGTTTAGTAGAATTTCTTGGTATAGTTCCAATGCGAAGCATAACAATCGGTGAAATTTTACAAGTAAAGATGCAATGCAGAAATACAAAGTTTTTGAAAGTACAATTTCTTCTTTTATTTTTAGTATAAAGAATAATAAAAGTCAAAAATAATGTTATATAAAATATATCAATACTAAAAAATACTGTTAAGTTACTTTATTTTAATTTTTAATAAAACAATATTTGTTCTGTAATTTTTTTGTGTCAAATCGAAATTTCATTACTTTACATGTAAAAATTGTTTGAAATTCCGGGTTTTTTCAAAAATCCAAGTTTTTTCCAGAATTTTTAAGCATAAATTTTCAAATACAGAGCTTTTCCGGGATTCATTTTTTTGGCAACACTGATTGTTCACACTTAAATGTACACAATAATGTAAACAATATTTTAAATTATATTAGCTGCAAGACTTAAAATTTTACTTATATTATAACTTAAACTTACACTGTGGATTGAGCAAAACATACATCATAAAACTAATTTGCCACTCTTTTAAGCAAAAAAAGCTAGCCTGAATCAACAAAAACATTCATGATATTTTGTATACAAAATGCAATTCTAGCCAAAATCTTAAAAAATTACTTAGTTGGCCTGAGATTTGAAGTCTTCAAACAGTGATAGTCTGAGTGCGTAGCAATGTCTAGTTGTTAATTTGCTTGAATTTGAACTATTTCGATTAACAATATACAAACTTAACAAATTTACCATCCCTAAATATAGTTTATGCTAAATAGGTAGCTCCGAAAAACAGCAATTGTGTGTATTGATATGCAAGACATAAAAACTAACAAAATTTGACAAAAACAATGTTTGAAAAATGAAAATGTATACCTAACAAAAACTATTTTAATTTATGTTGTATATATATTGCTTTAAATGTGTCTGTACAAATTTATATATTACATATAGAAACAACAATGTTACAAAATTATGCATAAACTAAACTTAAACTAACTAAAGTATTAAATAAAAAGTAGTTTAAAATATGAGCATCATTTTAAGTTGGTGTGCATAGAAACTAATTTAAAGAGCAAAGTAAACTTCTAAAAAATTAGTATGAAATTATTATGAAGTTATTATGAAACTGAAAAAATATCCTGTTAGAATGCTATTCTGTCTTTTTACATTTTTAAACTAAAGCAGTAATTTGCTCTAATTATTTAAAAATGTTATACAGAGATTTAAATCCAAACTAATCAAATTAAATCTAATTACCGAAAAAATTTAACTTGAAATATATCTTTGCCCAGCGGGCCACATTTACATGCTGGCGGGCCACAAAATTTTCTTTCGCGGGCCGCATTCCATTCAAAAAAATAATGTGCTCGCGGGCCGCAGATTTACCCTTCGCGGGCCGCAAATGGCCCGCGGGCCGCAGTTTGCCGACCCCTGATTTAAGTGATACTTTTTTTCTAGATTCTGATTCTATACTATGCGTAAGAAAACGACAAAAACTCTATGTATTGCAACTTTAGACAAAACAGTTTTCATAGTCACAAGTGTCATATACTAGGTAAACATGTTTGGTGCTCGCAAACATATTGACTAACCAATAAGGTAAATTGTTATAAAAAAACCAACAAACAAACCGGGTTGTGGGTATCCTGGTTGGGGTGGATACCCGGGTTGCTGAGGGGGATACGGGGCTGCGTAACCAGGTTGGGGAGGGGGAACTCCCTTTACTGGATTCTCAACAGAATACGGAGGTGGGGGAGGTGCTGATGCCATTTATTTACTATACAAAATCTGTAAATAGTTTAAATTTACTTAGAACACAAACAAATATATTTTGTTATTTTTTATGTACGTTTAGTTTATTACTTTCGTCTATACCAGGGACGTAGCTAGCTCAAAAAAGTTACGAATCTGTGTAAAAGAATAATGTGTGATGACGTCATAGCGGGATTAGAGTAGTTTTAACTACCTTTAATTTGATATGAAAGTGTGCAGTTTTGTTAAAAATTTAAAAATAAATTGAATGTTGAAGTATAATGAATAACTGAATACAAGACAATTTGTACTGCTCTTGACCCCCTATCATTCTTTATGTGTTGCAACTTTATGAACCTATAAAACCTTTCATTTGAAATAAAAGTATTAGTTAAGAATTCAGTTTTAATAGTATTACTGATAGGCCTTAAATATATAACTTTGAAAATAGTTTCCCCAATTCAGAAAACATTTGCAAAAATTGTTGCTTTTATTAGATAAAAGTCATAAACTTTAGGAGTTGAATAAAAAACAAAAGAGATATAAAAAAGTTTATTTAGATTCTATACTTTTAAAACTTTCAAGAAAATATTTTGCTACATAATGAAAAAAAAAACAGTGATAAATACTAAAATAAGTATATTAACAGTAAAAGTATTAGATATGCTTGACACAAACTATTAATTTTAGGAAATATTAAAAAGTTTTAAAAATAAAATATCAATGTTGTAAAACATTACACTGATGTATTTTTTATATATTGTTTGCTTATACTTTATTGAGAATAAAATTTATGACATCATAGTTTATAATGTTGTAACATTAAGAAACTTAAGTAAAAATTAAACAATTCTTAAAATAAGTGTCAAATACAGTGTATATATTTCCAATCTCCTTAGTGAATTGAAGTTTTTAACGTTAACTTACTTGTATTTATCTTATTAGCTGTTAATTTCCCTTTAACATTTAAACTGTTAATAAATGATTTCGAAAAGTTATTTATTTCTTTAAAAAAAATATTACCTTAGATTATTTTTGCTAACTTAAGAACTCAAAACATAAGATAATTCATTTTTTAATCTATGTAAAAAATAGTTTTATTTCTTCAAAAAACTTTTAATCAATTAAACAAATCCAAGCGTTTCGTTGACAAAAAACAATTAAACCTTAAAAATTAAACAATAAATAAACTTTTGTTAGAGACCACATGATTAATAATTTTTAAAGTAGTAAACATACTTTTGTGTATCATACATAAGTTATTTACAAAACTATTTAACTAGAAGCTTACAAAACAATGCAAAAACTTAATGGATTGTTTAAAATTAAAAAAAAGTTTAGTTAACAAAGTCAAAATCTAGAAAAAATTGTTAACTTACGATTCTGCAAGGTCTTGAAAGGCTAAAACACCAGTTCAGATTTTAATTGTTGTACTAGTATTGATTAAAGTAATACTATACATTAAATGCAAAATTAACAGTAAAACAAACAATATGCATGGCGCCAACTTAACTTATGAAAAGTTGACTTGAATATTATAATATAATCTTTACTGACAGCTAGTTTCTTAAAACAAGTTAACAATGTTTTGAATACTTTGTTTTTGAAGCTGCTTTGAACAAAGCAAGCTAAAATAATTTTGTTGACCTATATAAAATCAATCTTCAATCATATAAACCAAAGAACTAATTTTAGAAACATAAACAAAGTTTTATTAATTTTTAATATGAATATCATCTTGACAAAATAAGTCATCTAATCTTTATAAAACAGCTTTAACATTTTACTTACTTTATATGTACTTAAATACCGTCAACATTTTAATATAATTGATTTAAAAGTAGATCACTGTGCTTTTTTATAAGAAAAGGCTAATGGCCTACTTAACATGGAATTAATAAACATTAAAAGTGTCAATCTTTTAATTACATTCTTTATTATTACTTGACATTTGTTTCATTTTGGATCTGTTAAAAAGGCTATTAAGTAGTAAACAAAATGTAAACTTTTTGTATTTAAATTCGGTTAGCATTTTAAAATAATTCATAATACGCCTTTTTAAGTTTCGACTACGTTTTGGTGTAAAGCAATTGTAATCAGAAAATTTATACACTAATTTGATACATTTCGTGAAAAAGTATGTTGAAATACCCGACAGATCAAATTTTCTTAACTATGTGTTGATCTATTTATGGAATTTAAAGTACTGAAGATTTAAATCAGTGGTTCTTAAGCTTATTTAAAGCTGCGCATACCTAAATGCTAAAAAATACCTGTGCAAAGACTGTAATAAAAAATATTCATTTTTATTTACAAAAACAAAACTTATTAAAAACTAATTTCAAAACACTACTAGCCATTTAACACTTTACAACTAAATAAATAATTTTTTGCACCCAATGTAAAAAAGTTTTAGAAAAACTGATTAAGGCAACAACTGAAAATGAATGCAAATTTAAAAGCCTACTCAAACTTTACAAATTCCTATATACTTTAATATATTGAGTTTTCTAAAAATGTATGAGCCATTGTAGAAAACTAAATACAAACTACTTATAAAAAATTGCTAAAAGGTCGTATTTATAAAAAAGGTAATGCTGATAGAAACAATATTATCACACTAATTCAGAAAATCTACTAACGAATTCTAAACTTAAAAACCTTTTATTATTATTATTTTAGTGTTCTCAAATTTTATCATTTATTTCTTTCTCAAACAAAAATTGAAAAAAAGGTGAATTAAATATTAGACTAAGTGAAAAAGATACTCGGAATTTCAGTTAAACATATATACTTTTTACATATAGAGATTTTTTGTTTTAAAAACACTATTTACAAATTGGCTAGCTTAAATGTACAATCTAAATGTTTAATACTATAAAATATCACTCCCTTTCTTTTATGTAAAATATTTATGTTGAGTATTGAGAAAATTTTAAACAATTTATGCCTCAGGTTAAAATACTTTTGAACTATATCAATATAAAAATTAAAAAAAACACCTATTTTCAAAACTTAACTACTTTTAACTTATTTCTATTCGAAACTAGCAATAAATATTTTCATGTAAGACAGGGTTGCCAAAGGTATTTTTAAAAATTCGTTCCGGGTTTTCTGAATTTCTTCAAGGTTTTTTAAAGACTTTTAGATATAAAAAGAGTTTAAGGTAAATAACTGTCTTTAAAAGTATAACAACATAGATAAGATATAGTAAAGTAACTTAAAATGTGTTTTTTGATAAAAAAATTTTGAATGATAAAAAAAAATATATGATATTTTTACGTATCTAATGAAATTTTATTACTTTACATGTAAAAACAATACGAAATTGCAGGTTTTTAGTGATTTTTGTTCAAAACTCCAGGTTTTCCAGTTTTTTCCGATTTTTTTTAAAAATTCCAGCTGTTTTGACCTGCTAAGATGATCTGCTAACATAATCAACACAACATTTGTTTATTGTATTCGATTAAAAATTTTACAGTAAAAAATATACTTCAAAAAATAAACTAATTGTTATCTGTTTTCTCTTATAGCTTAATTTTTATAACTATGGGTAAACAGTGTCAACTGTCTCAAATAAAACTGACGTCACTTTTAAAACAATTTTGTAACAAATAAATAAAAAATGAAAAATAATTGTTTCTTTGCTTCAAAACTGTTTAACAAAAAACTAATACTAGAAACATATAGAGTCAAATAAAAGCTGAATTAGCAGCTTAGTTTTTACAAAAAAGTAATATAAAACACATGTTAATTTAATTTTACTGTTCATTTTAATTCTCTTGAGGGTTACTTTAGTCTATATTTTTAAAGAAAACTAACTGTTTACCATCAATTTAAAAAAAAAGGGAAAACAAAATATTTGAATCAAGAATTATTAATTGATAGGTAAAGCCTAAATGTGTTAAAATCAATGCTTTTAAAAGTGATGCATACTGGTTGTAAATGATTTAAGAAAATCATTATTTTAATCTTTTATGTAACATTTACAATACACTTTTTCTTACTGACAAAATTAAACGTGTTCTTGTATATGTGCAAAAGACATAAGCTTCTTGCAAACACAGACAGAACAATTGAAATTTGATTCAAAAATACCACAGCCTCTCAGTTGTTGAGCAAGCAGCAACACAGTATAGCCGCACAGCAAGCCAGCAGACCCTCATCAGCATTATTGTTTCTGTTGTTTCTATTGTTGTCAACAATAACCGTCCTGGTGATGACCTGACCCTGGGGCGGTCCGTAGTACATTCCCGGTTGACCACCGTAACCTGGAGGGGGAGGCGGGCCGTATTTCGAGTTTGGTGGGGCGTATTGCGGGTTGGGCGGGCCGTACTGAGGGTTCGGTTGACCGTACTGGTTGTTTGGTGGCAGACCGAACTGGTCAGGCGCTGTAGGGTTTGGGTCGTATTGGTTGTAGCCTGTAAACGAAGAAAAATTCATTAGATACCAGGTAAAAACAGATAGTTTTTCAAGAAAGTTGTGATTATTAACAAATCTAAAAGATCACCAAAATTACTACGGATTAAAAGACTAAACATTTTTTTTAATATCAGGTCAAAAAGCAAGAGTTTATCATCCTTATTTTATAAATGCACAGTCAGAGATTGATATATGTTTGAACTTTTAATTTTGTTTTTGGTACTTAGAGACAATGTGTAGGATACAAATTGAAGAAAAACAATTACTTGTTGATGTGAATTTAAAGTAGTTCGTATATATTATAAAAGTATTTTCATGACTTCTAAACAAAATAAATTTACAACATTTTTTTACTTTACCATAAAAATAACTTTGGTTGCTAGATAAAATTTAACATACAGTTCATTAAACAAGCTGTTTATAAGCAGTAGTCAATAATTTCAGATAAAAAAGTTTATAACTTCTTAAATTAAATAGCTCAAAAGAAGTTATTTCATTAATAATTTATTTAGGTTTTAGTTTATTTAGTGTTTACTAATTGCAAAGTATAAAAAAAAAATCACTTTTGCATAAATTTAAAACTGAAATATAGTATATAAACTTGAACTTTATAAAAATATATGACTAAATCTTTACTTTATACATTCGCTAGCTAATTTAAAACTACATTTTTGAGTAATCAAAAACTATTTTATACTATTTAAAGTTTCTAATAGTATAAAAAGAGCATACATTTAAAACCAATAGATATAAAGCCAAGCACGCACGTTTTTTTCAAACTGCTAATCTGAACGAGCTAAAATATAATTGATTTAGATAGGTATTAATGCAGTTAGGGTTATTGAAAGTTTTGAAGTTTATTATAAAAGTATTATATAACAAACTAATATGGGTTTACCTACAAAATATTTCTTTAGCATACTCTTTATCTAAAAACTTTTGAATAAAAAGCATATTTTTAGAAGTTATTTAAGAACAAGGTATTCAATTTAGAAAAAAAATATAATTTAAAAAAGAATTATAGATAAGATATAGATACTAACTTTTATATGCTTATCTAAATGTTTAAAATATTTTTTTGAATTTTATTTACTTCCTTTATATTATTAAGTACCGCATTGATAACAATGTTAAAAACTTGACTATTATGAACTTTTGCAGTAATTCTTTAAAAAATTTAAAAGAATGTTTTTTTATGATTGGCAAATCAATACAATTTTAAATCTTCCGCTTTAGATAAAAAAATTGTAAGTGTTTTTTTGTATAAAAAAATATGCTTCTAAACAGATTATTATAAAGCTACTTAAAATCTATTTTTAGGTAAAAACTTCATTTCAATCTGTATTTGAAAAATCATTTTCAAAAATTATTTTGGAACAAGCAATGCTTTATTTTTTAAGTATCATATTTTAGCAAATCATATAATTTGATAAACAAAAACAATAAAAAGGTATTATGTAAAGTTTTCTAAACTTTATACCATAAACAATATCAATTTCGCTCATGTTATATTTTACAATAACTGAAAAAAATAAAAACAATATCTAAAATACAAAAATTCAAGATTAATGCTTAGCACCAAAAAACTCAACTTATATCTTTGTTAAAAAAAAATGAAAAAAATCTCAACTTTTTATATTTCATCAATATAAACTTACTAGGTGGTGGGGGAGGCTGTGCATGGTTTGTGGTGAATCCAGGCTGCTCCGGCTGGTATGCCATTTTTTATTTTATAAATAATGTATCTAAGCAGATAATTGATTAATAACTAAATGTAATAACAGCTAAAAATGTTAAGAAAAGAAAGGTAATTTATAACTTGTGCAGAAATGTTAAAAGAAACTTATGTAGTTAAAAAGTAGTCTTAAACCTTAAAATAATTAAAAGTTGAGAAAAGTATTAGAATAGTTAAGGCTATAATATAACATAAGTAAGTATAATGTAACTAGTTTTGCAAAATTTGAACTAAAAAAAAAAACACTTCCTAAAATTTTGAGGTAGTTATCTCAAAAAGTGTAGGAGAAGATATATTTTTAGTGAAATAGTCTAATTTTGCCGTTTTAGTTTGCGCCTCCCATAAGGAACCTATTGTTGCCTCAGACTTTGACCGGCTATATCTCAAAAATTATTTTTTTTTTTTTTAAATCTTTAAAAAGCATCTTGTAGCTTAGTAAAAAGTAATTAAAATAAGATCAAATTGTGAAAAAAGTGTTTCACCCCCTATGCCCTTAATACTTTTTTTGCTAAGAAAAGTGGTAACATTTACAGTTAATTAAACACTTAATTGACAATTATGAGTTATTGATAAGTTCAAGGATGAGAACTTTTTTATTTTAATGCAAACTGAAAACTCTTTTTAGCAAAATATTCTGGAAGCTTTATGTATGCCAGGATTTCCTTAAGTTTCCAATTTAAGTAAGTCAGGGGCGGAAGGGGGCAAATACTAATAAGGCGGCAACAATTAAATTACAATACATATTCAGAGGTTATTAAAAAGAAAAAAAGGACTTAGATACAATTTACAGGAAAATAGGAAATCCTGATGTATAAAATTATTAAAGTCTAGTTAATATAAACAAATAAAGTATATTTATCAGATTAAACTTTAAAATGCTTTATATTAAATTGGTTTTTAGTAACAGTTTTATTGTATAGTTCAAAACCTTAGTTTTAGTATAAGAATTTTGTTTGTTGTTAAATTGATTTAGTATAATTTCAGACTTTTTGTTTCATAATTATATGTAGTAATTAAAAACGTTTTTAAACTCTTAGTTAAAAATTCAACTTGAACATAACACACAAAAATTACACCATTTTGTAACCCTAAACTTTTTACTGTTTTGCTTATAAAATATTTTACCAAGTTGCTAGACACTGAGGCAAAATATATTTTTTATTGGAGTTTAGTTACATCCAGGGTTACATTATTGTACTGACATTCCAAAATATAGATCAATAAGTTTAGACAGATATTATTATCTTTGATAATTGGTACCCAGTTGGGCTCATAATTTGGTGAAAAACATCACCTATTTTTTTGGAATTTGTTTTTTATTTAACTGCTACAGAATATTCCTTTCAATGTACTAGCTCACATGCTCTTAATTTTTCAAATAACTGATACAAATTGAGCTAATTGAAAAGTATATTACTAGTGAGGAAGTTAAAAATATCTATTAAAACCAAAATAAATCAGATAATTTTTTTAGAATTTCAGAATTTTTAAAGAATTTGACCAGAAAATAGGACGTATTCCATAGAAAAACCAGGTTCTTATTTAGAAATAAATTCAAGAAATTAAATTTTCTAAAAAAACTTGTTTTTTAGGTTTTAGAAATGATCAAGCATTTGAAATGACAAAAACTAACATCTTGCAATAAATCCTTAACTTTAAGTAACTTAATTAAAGCCACAAGAACAAAATTCTTATCTAAATTAAATTTACATCTAAATAGTTTAATTGAAAATTACTGATTCTCAGTTTTTATCTATTTGAACTTACAACGTGGTATTCAGAAATTTTAAATCATTCGAAATGATAAAAACTGACATTTTGCCAACTTTAAAAAAAAACTTGATTTAGTCTGACACATTGGACCATGCACATCAGAAATAATTTGGAATATTTGATCTTTAGATGCCTTAAAAAATGGTTATCAATACTACAAATAAAACTTTTTATTACTGTATTTGCAGGGTTCTAAAATTGTTAGATACATAGCTTAAAATTAAAATATGGGCCAATAATAGTTGCTTAAAAATTTTTTTTGCTACATCATAAATAAGCTAATGAATTCAATAATTTACAGAATGAGTTGATAAACTTGAACTTTGGATGATGTAAAATAAAAAATCACTAGACCATATATGAATTTTCATAACTATACGTGCACTAGGGTGCTTATAAAAATGGTTATTACAAAAAGATTTTGTAAAATAAAAGATGGTTTGAAGAAATCTAAATATAGGCTAAATCAATTTTTATGAAAACAACACTAATGTTAACTGTATGGGATCTCAAAAATTTAACTTTAAAGTATTTGGCTGAAAATTGTTCTACAATTATCACAAAAACACATTTTGTGGAAATTAAGACAATTTAAAGAAAGTTTTATAGAGGCACTTCTTGATTTATTCAAAAAAACCTTAAGTTAAGGAAAAACTATAACTACAAAATCTTAAAAAAAGACCTCAATGAAAACTTCTTTTAAATTGTTTAAATTTTTGCAGAAATTTCAGCTAAACAATTAATCATTGATTTTTTGAGGTTCTATCAAGTTTACACTGGTCTTGTTTTTAGAAAAATTCATTTAGTCTCTGTTTGTATTTATTTTTATCATTTAATTTTATGACAGGGTTATTTTGTTATATTTCCTAATAGTAAATTTGAACAGTGCTTATTCCCTTATCTTGACTTAACTTATCCGGACAGTTTCAGTCAAGAAGAAATTTCAAATTTTTTTACATTAAACACAGACATTTTTGTGTGATACAAATATTCAAGCTTTCATGCTGTAAGAAAATTTAAAGTGATTTTATAGATTTTTCAATTTAGTTCATTATTATGAAGTAATAATTTTACTAAAGCTTACATTCAAATTTTGTTCAAAACAAGTTAAGTTATTAAAAACCTTTGTATTTAAAGTAAGTATGCTTACAGAAAAACCTTGCCCAACATGTCCGGATAAGTGAATAAGCACTGTACCTTATTGTGCACTGTGGAAACAATTTGGTATTTAGCTGATAACTTTTTTTATGATATATTGATTTGATTAAGGAGTATCTACTTCAAATTTAAGTACTGTGAAATAAAAATACTTTAAAGTAAGTTTATGAATTTTCATAGTTTTTGTAGTTGTAGGTGCAGTAGCTTTGTTACTTTTTTTTAAATTAGAACTCTACTTCCACCTCATCATAGCCAAATTTGAAAAAACTCCAATTCCAAGAACTCTGGCTAGTTCAGATTTTTTTAAAAGCTCACAGTTTTGTATATATAGTTTTTCTCCAACCCTGTGTTTTATATAAGTTATTTTATTATTATTCTGATACTTAAGCTAGTTAACAGTAACTGCTTTAGTTTTTGGCTCAAACAATTATTTTTATTTTTCTACAAACTAAGACAAATTTTTGACCTTTCAGGCTTGCTTTTTGTTGCAAAGAAAACGTTTTTCGTTGCAAGGGGTAGAGTTTGAGACGGATGGTTTTTTTACCATTAAAAAAAAAAAGAGTGGCCACCTTGATTACTGGTTGTTACATTTCCACACATGACAATAACACCAACAAAAACATATAAAAAACCCTTGTAACCGTAATACAAAATCTTCAATGTTCTTATTTTTAGTAAAGTTAAGTTTTAATAAAATATTAGGTAACATATTTATTTTATTGAGAATATATTTGTTTTGCTGAGAAAATTATTCTCCTATCAACTTGTTCTATTATTAACTTCAGTCATGTGAGGTATATTTTGAAGACCACAATAACATCTAATTTAAGGTGTAGGAAGTTTTATTTAGCTTATCATAAATAGTAGCGCTAAAGCACATAACTTTTATTTTTATATTATGTTACAAGTCTTTATACACTATTTTACTTAAAAAAGATATTTGGAACACTTAGTTATTGCACTAATCTTTAAAAACTATAAAAAATTAAAATGTAACTTTAAGCGAGTATTATTATGCTAAATAGCAAAAGGTTACGATTTTTTATTATGTATACTCTTTATCTTAATTAAACCATATATCCTTTTTTGTATATATAAATTTAAAGTTTAAATATAAATACATAATTTTTACAAGCATTTTTAATCTTTATTTAAGACATACAAGTATTTTAGAATACTGTTTAAGTGTTTAGCAAACGAAGTGTTTTCTTAAATGTTTTAGAGAATATTATTTCAAACTAGCTTAATTTCAACTCGATTTTAAAAATGTAAAATACGTAGATAATTTATTAACAAAGATTTTTTTTTGTTTTAGTTTTACAAATTTTTACTTTGATTAATTACTGTTTTTTGTTTAGTTTTAGTTTATGTAATAAAAACTTTGATTTTCTTATTTCATTTTATTAGAGCAGGTCAGTAAACTAGACTCACGTAGTACTTTTCTGCTAAACTTACGCATTTTAAAATAATTCAAAAAACTTTTTTGGGCAAAAGTTTACAGTTTGGCTCTTAAATTATAGTTATCTTTAATAGTAATTTATAAAACTTTGTAGAGGTTTTGGTTTAACATATAAATTTTATTATGACTGACTACCAACTATTATTTTATGTTGTCCAGCCAGGACCATTGCTATTTTCAAAGTTAATTACATTTTTAAATAAGTATATAAATATATATTAAAGGTTTTATAAAAAGTTCTGATCGATAGTGCTCGACAAATTAAATTGGAGCTAAATATTTATCTATATAAATATAGGGGTGGGCAACGTACGGCTCGCGGGCCGGATCCGCCCCGCAGAGTGAAAATGACCGGCCCCCGAACGTTTTTCAAACTTTAGTGGGATCCGGCCCGCAAATGAAAATAACCGGTCCGCGAGCAAAGTGACAGGCCCGCGAAGGGTCAATATTACAATAATTTCATAAAACTTTTTTTAATACTTTTTCAAAACAAAACTGTAAGAATTTGAATTTAAAAACATGCTAAAAAATGACTTTATAAATTAATGTGTACTAATAAATACACCATTTTGTCCTAATATTTTGTGTTGATCTAACTTAGTTGGAAATTCTTTTTGTAAATTACCCCAAGCAAAGTGTTTTTTTAAGTATGATATTTGTCAATTACAATGTCAATTCTATTTATAGACATTATCTAATCGTCTGACACGTCTCAATCTACATCTTAAGTTGTCAGATTTGAGAAAGTTTTGTGAATTTGAAGGATTCAAAAAAGTGATCAACTGTATCCATAAAATTATAATGCGGCCGGATTCAAAACTTTTTAAAAAATTAAAATCCGAGTGGATCCGGATCTCAACTTAAAATTAGTATTCAGTCGAGTTCGGATCTAAAAAGTCCTATTTCGACTTAAATTACTAATTCAAAATGCTCCGGCCCGCAAAAGACTTAAATTTTCCGGATCCGGCCCATTAATTGAAAAACGTTGCCCACCCCTAATCTATATCATATGCATATGCATATCAAAAATACTTTTTAAACAAAATTAAAACCAACTAAATATTAAAACAAAATAAAATCGAAGCGGTAAACACGAGTATTTTATAACATTTTTATAATAGGTAGATAACAAATGTTTTGACAGGCATTGTTTACTTTATGTGTTAAAGTTAGATTTCTTACAAATATATAGTTTGTGGTAAATTTTTCTCTTTTACCAAACTGTAAGATAAAAAAAGGACAGTATAAAAAAAGTTGTAAAAAACACTTTGCGAATTAGATTTATTAAAAATGTTTAGGATTTTTAAATCTTAAAAGTGAATATAGATATAAGCTTCGAAGTGTTAATTCAAATTTTTATGTGACATGGAAAAACTTTAAAGTTAATATAAAATTAACTTTTAGTCAAAGATAGTTTGGTGTTAGTACATTTTGGTTCTTGTTTAGTACTTAAAATTTCAACTAAAAGTACGAAAACGCAGCATTAAAATAAAAATGTAACATTTAAAGTTAGTCTATCGACACCACTTGTTAAAAGTGTTTATTTTTGAAACATAAAAAACTCTTTTTCCCAAAACTTTTTTCTAACTGCTTTGAACAATTTTTAATTGTTTAACCTCATAGTAAAGATTTAATTTAAGAACAGCAAGAGTAAACAGTGGGCCTGTATACTTGTAGTGATTAAGTGTGCATCAACTATAATTACGTCAACATTTATCAACTATATGATTGATGATGTGAGAACAATAATACAATGTTATACAGAAAACGCTACATACCGATTTTTGGCTTTTTGTACAAAACAAATTCGGAAACATAAAAAAAGTTTGTTTTAGATAGCACTTTTAAATCAAAAGCATATTTGACATATAAAAATGAAAGAAAAGAATAGAGTGACCGCAATTAAGTAGCCGTATTAATTTACTTTTGGACAGACAGCCGACAGTTGATCGTAGATATGAATGCAGTAATGTTTCCGATTTAATCAAACTATAAGCTGTTGTATTTTATTAAAAAAGCTAATTTTTGTAAGCAAAAGTATTTTGATTACACTATTTCTTTATTTTCGTAATATTTTCTAAGACGTGTTATTGTCATTATATTAACATAAGATAAAAACAGATTAAACTAAACAATATATTCAAATTGAAAATTTATATATTGAAACATATATTAAATACAATATTTTGTAATAAATATGATATTCAGTATCATTGTTTTTATACTGTTATATTCTACTAATTAGTTGCTAAATATGAACATAAATAAAAATTTTCCAAGTGATTAATACACAAATTTTTGCAAATAATAAACAATAAGTTTTTATCGACTTTCTGGTTATTTCGTAAGTATATCTGTATATGATTAACTACAAAAACTAGCTAAATATTTTCATAAAAGTTTTTTTTCAACAAAATTTATAACCTTGCAAACAAATGTTTTTTTTAACCTTTATTGCAAAACTACTTTGATATTAGCTTTCACAAACATACAAAATAGAATTGAAAGAAACTTTAACCACACAATTAGAATACAGTAGACTACCGCTTAAGTACGCACTTTTTTTGGTACGCACCCCGCCTTAAGTACGCACTTATCCAGAATGATTCCAGTTTTATTGCCTAATTTTTCAATCATCAAGTTTTTCCAGATTATTTTATGTTTCCAAGTAGAATGGCCAACCTGCTGAGTTAGCCTGAGACTTTCACAACTTTTAAACTAGGGTGAGTAATCCCGAGTAGTCTAAGTGGCCTGAGATTGTGACAGTCCTGTTATTAAATGTTAATAAACTAAATAGTTATAAAGTGGTTGCAGAAAAGTGAAAAGAATAATGATATTTGAGCTGTAATGCTATAAAATAAATAAATCTAGATGACAAATTTAAAAAAACCTACAAAAACAACATAGTTAAGTCATAATTTAATTCAAATGTACACACATTGATATTTGAAAATGTTTGGTAAACACAATGTAGTTTGGTACTTTGCCTCTAACAAAACAAAATACGAAAAATATGGCTTAATATTCTTTTTTATATCATTGACTGACATTGACTTTCTATATTAAATGTATGTATTAATTATGTAGAAACTTTTTATAGAAAAAATAAATCATTTTAAAATCTATTAAAAAATTTTGCATATTAGAATTATGTATTAAATGTTATTTAAAATTAAAGACTTGTTTATTTGGCTTAATTATTTGGTGGCTAGTTGTAAGAAAGAAAACAAACGACTAAATTTCATATTATACTATGTTGTCAAAAAGTACGCACTACCTGTGCTAAGTACGCACTTTTTGGTCGGGTTCAATTTGCGTACTTAAGCGGTAGTCTACTGTAGATCATGTGAAAAAAACTTATCTACAACAGCTATATACAAAAAAAAAAAAGAATCAAAAAATAAACCTGTTTAAAATAAATTTCCTCAAGGTTAGAAATTTCAGATGCAATTTCATAAACATTTTCATTGGTTTGTGGTGGTTGATCATAAGCAAGGGAAGTTCCAATTTTGTTAAGATCATCTTCATTCATAATAAAGTTGTGGCAGCATGTAGCTTTATATCTAACAAAACTTCTGTAGTAAAATATATAATTTTAATTAATAACAACTTTGTACAACAATTTTTGATCAATAAATTTACCGAATCATTAAAATGGAGTTTAGCAAATCAATATACATGCGGTTTTGTAAACGATTTTTGCAACTGCCATTTGGCTGAACAACATTTCAATTGCTGCATTTGAATGTGGTAATTTAAACAGCTTTAGGGCAAATTTAGCAAGGTTTTTATAAAAGCTTGTTTGCTTTGTACTGTAATTTACTTGTTAATTGTAAAGTCTTATCTCTTGTTAGCTTTGTACTCTATTGATGAGAACTGCTCGAAATGAATAGCTGTCTAAATTGCACGATCGTACAAAATTACACGGGGGGCAAAAGTGCACGAGTGCACAAAATTGCACGAAGATACTTTTGCATGAGGGGATAAAATAACACGAACATAAAATTGCACAAAGATACTTTTGAACGAAGGGTCACTTTTGCACAAGAAGACAATTTTGCTCGGAGACAATTGTGCATGGGTAAATTTTTTTAGTGTTTTTATTAATTTTATTAATGTTTTTATTTGTTACTATTACTGTTACCCTTAACCCTTACCCTCGGTCGGTAAGTTATTTCTTATTTAAAAACTTTTTTAATTTTTACATTTAATTTTTTTTTTTTGTTATTTTTATTTTTACTATCACTGTTACCCTTAACCCTTACCGTTACCCTCGGTCAGTAACTTTTTTTTAATTTTTTTTAATTTTATTAAATTATTTCTTAATTTTTTTTTCTGTTTATATTTTATTTTAATTTTTTTTGTATTTTTTACTGGCGTGCAAAAATTTAACTCGTGCAAAATTGACCCTTGGTACAAAATCTTTTTCGTGCAATTTTGTGCACTCGTGCAATTCAGACCCGTCCCCGCTCGAAGTATATTAAATTTACTGTATTGTGTGTGTTGTATATCTTACTGTATAACTGAAAAAAATGGTCAAAAATAACATGAAAGAACAATTTTTAGAAAGTTTTGGCTTGATTTTGTATACAGGTTTGTTGACTTTTTTTATAACTTGAATATAGGTTTATTTGTGTAATAATTTAGTCTGAAAATACAAAAACTGGAAAAAGCGTAATAAATCGTTTTTTATACTTTTACCTAGTTTTAAGTCTTCAAACTATAAAAATTATATTAAAGTTTCAAAATTAGTCATTAAAAGTGTTCTGGTTATTTTTTTGAATTACAATCTGGTTGGATACGGATTTAATAAATTCTAGACACTTAAAATAAAACTTGTAATTTTATCATACATGGGCATAGGATTAAAAAAAACTATTTATTACTGATTTTCTTTTGTAAAGTTACACAATATAGCATATAATGGTTTGTTACTAAAAAACATTTTGTTGCTAAAATAATAAAGTATTATAAATTCAGGTAGCACTTTATTTAAATAAAATCGTATTTTATACGTAACAACTTAAAATTTTTAAGTTGGCAAAGTTTCAGTTATAAGTCATTTAAATGAGAGAAGAACTTGAATGACCAAGGTTTATATATTACAAGTTAAAACTGCGTTTTTTCAAGCATAAAGAAACTTTAACGCTTTGTTAAACAAATATTATTAGCAGCATTTTAATTCGCCCACTCAAAAAGCTTTTAAGGTTTTTATGTTTTTGCTTTAGATGTTACATTACAAAAAAAAAAAAGAGAGTTGAGTTTTTTTAAACTGTACTTATTTTCATGTAACTAGACTGTTTTGATCTTAATATGATAAGTTGATAAATGATTTATTTGTATAAGTTTGTTGGAATGACTATTAATTATAGACTTTATGTGAATTAAAAAAATTATGCACTAAAAAAAAACAAGCAGAAAAGCGTGTGTGACAAAATACAGAAGAAATTACACTCAAACTGTTTCCTAGAATAATTTCTTGTTGTATAACTGTTGTTCTTTTGTTTTAGTTTTTTTTACAAGACTCAAAAGTAAAGTATATAAAGTTTATTACTAAAACAGAAATTTAAATAATTTACTCGAAGAATAGTATGAAAGAACAAATTTTAGGAGGTTTGGACTTGGTTTTATTTGTAGGTTTGTTTATTTTTATATAGCTTTACATCAACTTTTTTCGCCTAATAGTTTAGTCTGAAAAACATAAAAATTGAAGAAAAAGTAATAAGTTGTTTTTTGTACTTTTACTAAGTATTAAATCTTTAAGCTTCAAATAGTGTATGTTTGAATTAATTAAATTTTTTTTTCAATAATATTATCTATATAACATAATAGTTTAAATTACCCAAAATTAATTAGCAGGCTTATAAAAACTCTTATGAATAACAAAAATACTTACAGGCTCACTTTTAGTTGCAATTTTTGTTGGAATATATCATGGCTACAAAGATAGAAACAAACAAAATTTAGAAAACTATTTTTTCGGAAGCAAAAAAATGTCACCGGTTAGCATAATTTTTAATTTAATATTTTATAATAAAATATTTATAACTAAATAAAAACATTTAAAAATTTTTTTTTTTATATTACACAAATTAGAAATAATAGTTAAGCAGAATTATAAAGTGTTCAAACTGAAATTAAACAGTTTTTTTAATAAATATCTTAGTAGCTCGTACCATGTTATTTATCATTTTATTTACAAGCTCTTTTGTTTTATTATTATTATTATTATTGTTTTTTTTTTATAGATATTCAATATAAAATCATTTAGTATACTACTTGGTAACCGTTCCTTAGACCAGATCCTTAAACCAAACTTTTTAAACGCTTTTCTTTTGTCGTTTAATAAATAATGATAACAAAGTTGTATATATAAAAAAAAAAAATAACTATGTCGAGCTAGCATAAAAAATATTATCTATTTACTAGCAAATTTTTAAGAAATGAGCTTGATAGTTAAAAGCACAGTTTAAAGTATGTGTGTTTTTAAATTTACAATGCTAGTAAATCATATGCTATCAATCAACGTAAAACTTGTTTATACCAAAATATAAATATGGGTAAAAAAAAAAGTTTGTATTGCTATTGTTCAATTATGCTACATGGTACTTACTGGATTAAACTTATATATAGCTTTTTTATTGCCTTTGATGACTTGTACACCTATTTATCTTTATTTTTAAAAACGTAACAGCAAACAAAATGTAAATTTTTTAACTTAATTATGTCACATAAAATCAAACTACAACTAAGGATTAAAATAAAAATTGCTTCATATAAAATAAAAACTTTCAAAAACAGTTGAATTGTGTTGTTTTGTGAAATGTTAATTTCAACCAACTTATAAATTTGTAAAGTTGAGTATTAAAGTAGAAATAAACATAACATTTAATCGCTAGGTGATGCTTGGAGCTTCAATGGCAGTGACGTTTATTTCGGCAATAGCATATCTAAGCGTGCCGGTTATGGTCTACTATGAAGGTACCAAAAATTTCTGGAATATTGTATCGTGCATCCTTCCCGCCATACCTTGCGCCTTATTTGTTTTACCTGTTTTGTACAAAATTCATCCTTCGAACATATATGAGGTTTGTTCTACAAGAGCTGTAAAAAAAAGACCTGTAAAAAAACAGAAAAAAGTTTAGTACAAGCATTTTGATACACTCCTGCTTCTGTATATTTAAATAGACTTTGTATGTACAAATAAGATGTATTTTGCATTTTGGTTATATTGTAAAGTTTTATTAAATTGACATTGTAAACAAGAGCTTGCTTTACAATTTCATAATACTACCTTGTATTACTATCTAATATTTTATAAAAAATATTTTCATCTAAATATCTAAACATTAAAACTTTTTTGATTTAAGCAAACATTCATGAAACAGATTTTGGAACTACGATACAACTTGACACTTAAGAAACTATGTGTTTGTGTTTACATTATCCAACAAGTTTGTTGTTGTATATATTAATTCCTTTTTTAATTAAAACAAGTTTTTTATATATTTTGTATACACTTTTTAATCCTAACTTTATGTATCCGGTAGATCACTATTTTTTATAACTTCTGTTTTTAAACACATTACAAGTAAATAAAATCAAAACTGTAACTAGAGAAATGTATTATTTAAAACTTATGCAGGTTAGTTGGATGGCCATAGGGATTCAATTGACTGGATCAGCATTGAGTTTGGTGACTTCTTTCTCTGTAACTTGGAGTACAGCAACAACTGTTTTCATTTGCAGCATTTACTCTACTTTGGTATTTCCTAGCTGCTTTCAATACCTTTTATCAATATAATTAAAAAAGTGTAAATCTGACTTTTGTTATTTTTATTTTTTCATGAGATCTACTTGATTCCGAGTTCCATCAGCCGGTGCAAGGATTATAACTACAAAAGAAAAATTATATGTTTTTTCGGTAGTAAAAATATTTTAAAAATACTATTTTTAAGTACAATAACATATTATTTTAATTGGAAAATTACAGGAAAAGGAGGATGCCATATTTTTTTAAAGAATAAGACAGTTTATATTAATTTAGTAGTTGCTGTAAGTTAAAGGTGGGCAACGTTTTTAATTGGCGGGCCAGATGTAAAAACATTTGTTCCTGGCGGGCCGAACCATTTCAAATTCGTTTAATTCACGATTACAATACATTTCGACAAAATGCTAATTCTATGTGATCTTTTTTTACTATATCTAAAGTAATTTTTGAGTATCTTGTAAACTGTACGTAAGATATTTCTGCTCTTCAATTTTAATCCCAGAATATACAATACATTTCGACAAAATGCTAATTCTATGTGATCTTTTTTACTATATCTTAAGTGATTTTTAAGCATCTTATAAACTGTATGTAAGATGTTTTTGCTCTTCATTTTAAATTCCAGAATATATAGGAAACACTTTAAAATTTTGATTGTCGGGCCGGACATACATGCATGCGGTCTGCAGTTTTACCTTTACCGGGCTGGATTCCACTAAATTTTCTAAATATTGATGGGCCGGATCCGGCTCGCGGGCCGCTCTTTGTCTATCCCTATTATATATGGTTTACTAAATGGCTTTACAGAAAATAGTTTTTCTTTATATTCGTATCCATAATTGGTATTATATAATTTTTTTTTAAGTCCAACTTTAAAATTGTCGATTGATTAATCTTTTACGTTATACAGGGCGGATTGAAGGCTATAGTGTGGGTTGACACCATCCAATCTCTGATAATGGTTTCCGGAGGGATCATACTTTTCAGTTACTCTTTAGCACAAGTTGGAGGTTTCAATGTAGCAATAAGTAATTTGGACGAAGCAGGGCTGAATAATATTTTTGAGTTTGTACTCTTTTTATCAGATTTTTTTGAACTATAAACTTTATAAGCTTTATTTGAATTTTTTGTTGCAGCTTTACACCGAATTTCAATGAGTCTTATTCTTTCTGGTCATACACTTTTTCAGTAAGCTTCGCGTATTTGTCTTATGTTTGCACAAACCAATCCATGACGCAAAGGTTGCAGTCTTGTAAAAGTCATTCTGAAGCTAAGAAGTTTGTTTTGAGATTTTAAATGCAAATAGGATATAAGAATTTTAAAAATGTTGTATGCGTATCAAACGTTACCTTAATTTTCACAAATAAAATAAAAATTTGAATATTTTATATCTTTATCATAACGAGAGTTTTATGATCAAATTCATAAATCTATAGGTATTCTTAAGAACATATAAGAAATGTATTGACTTTGCAATGATTGTAATAAACTAACTTCGAAAATAAAGTATTTTTAATTTGCAAATGCTTATGAATGTTGTTAGTATTTCACATTCAAATCTTTATTTTTCAGAACGCTCATATACTTTATGATCTTCACGGCAGTTATTTATTGTATCGGGATAATGAACGGGATCCCAATGTTTTCCTACTTCAAAGGTTGCGACCCGGTCAAATCGGGCGAAATTGATTTTGCAGATCAACTCATTCCTCTGATGGTGGTCAAGCTGTTTCAAAAATTTCCCGGTTTCGCTGGTGTTTTTGTATCTTCCATTTACAGTGGGATGCTGAGGTCAGAAAAGTATTGTACTTTTTTAAATTCTGAAAATTTTAGGTTCTGACTTAAAAATTTTTCAACTAAGATTTACTCTACAGATTTAAAGTTCTTGTTAAATTTTTAAATTACCAGAGATTGGTTTTGATTGATTTTAATAGTTTAAAGGAAGATTAATTGGTGTTTCTAGACAGAACAAAAAATGCTAGAAAAAGAGTTAAAATTAAAAAAAAGATAATTTCTCTGGTTTGATGTTGTCGGCGTTTTTTTAAACTAGTATAATAAAAACTATCAATATGAACTTGACAAAAAAATTGAAATATATTTATTACTTTTGCTTTAAACTAAAAATGTCGGTTAAAGTTCTAAAGTTTAAATAGCTTTTAAAAGCCTTCTTTGATATGAAAATAAACAGGAAATTGAAAAAACCTTTTGTTGAATTTTAAGTAAAATATTATAAGTAAGACCTTAACACTTTTAACAAGTACGTGAAAAAAATTAAATTACTTAATTAAAGTACTAAACTTTTAGTTTTGTAAACTGTTTTTTAAAAGTCTCTTAGTATTTTGTGAAATTATTAACTATCTTTAAAATTCTTAACAGTACTGTTTCATCGGGAACGAATTCTGTAGCAATGATACTTTTTCAAGTGTTTGTAAGACCTAATGTTGGACAAATGAACAATAAAAAGGAAATAGATATCAGCCGAATCATCAGTTTTATTTTTTATATTTTTACTTCAATGATTTTAACTTAATTATTTAAATGGTTACATTTTGATTATGTAAAACAAAACTATACTCAAATGTATTTAAGTGTAGGTAATAATAAAAGCGTTAAATTATTTATAGATTTGACTGTAATTAAAACTAAGTCTCTTAAATTTTAACAAACAAAACCATTTTTTTAGCTCTTATGGTCTTCTTTTTAATCTTCCTACTTTCGTTGGCTGTGAGCAAGCTAGGAAATGTTGCTTTTGATCTGAATGTATACATTGATTCTATGTTTAATGCTCCGATTAGTTCTATATTAATTTGTGGTATCATTTTTCCTTGGATATCAAAAAAAGTAAAAAATAAGTTATACGTAATTTTCTTCCGTACTTAAATAAAATAATTTATTACCACTGTTTTTTAATTGTTTATGGAATATTAACTAGCTCCAAGTCTGTATACACAGTCTGTATATACAGATTCTTTTATATTCAACAATACAAAAGTTTGTCAAGTATATAACTAAAATTTTTGTTAAAATCTTAATTTCTTGGTAAAAACTTAAAATGTTTTTAACTATTAATGCAAACTTATAAGGGAGGAATCATCGGTTTTATAATTGGAATATTTCTTAACGCGTGGATTACTATTGGCCAGAAAGTGTGGGGAAAAAATTACGAAGATTTCAAGTATGAAAGTACAACAGAAAACTGTACAAACTTTATAAACACGACTTTGAATCAGAATAATACAATTGAACCTGCTCCTGTTATCCAAAGGTTATTTAAATTAGTTTATAACTTTTTACTAAATGCAGTTTATATGATAACTTATAAGATCTTAAGTTAAGTTAAGTTTTGACTACTACCTTAAACAAAAAGAGCTTTTTATATTTACAATACACATAATATAGCTTGAGCTGAATATTTCTTGATAAAAAAGATAAAGGTGTACTATTTTGTAAATTAAAGTTGTTAAGTTATATTTATAAAACTAAAAGTTTTTTTTTCAGACCTTTTATAGCAGACACACTTTACCAAGTACCAATAACTTACTTAGGATTTATTGGATTTTTTAGCACAATGATTTGCTCGCTTTTATTCTCATTTCTAACCGGTAAGTATATTTGTTGTTTTTAAGAGATAAAATATATACTACAAACTACAACAAGTAGTTTTATTTAATAAGAAAGCTTCTTTTTAACTAAATAATTATTCTATATTTAACGTAGTTTAAAAAAAATAATGTTGTATAGTAACTTGATAAAAGTTAAGAAAGGCTTTTTTTTTAAATTTTATACCAAAATTTTAACTAGTTGTTTAGTTTTCCAAACTAAAAAATGGTTCATATTGTTTTGTATCTTTTTCATTTAATTAAAATATAAAGTGCAACACTTTGTATCTATTTATCTTAATAGTTTTGTTAAGAATATTAATATTTCAAGGACATCAAAAATCAAAAGAAGCAAACGCCAGCCTATTTGTTCCGATTATAAGCAGTAAAAAGTTTCCTTCTTCCGTGAGAAAGTTTTTCAGGTTTGGAATTCCTGAAAGTATTGAAACTGAAGAAGAAATGTCGCTTCGTCAGAAAGAAACAAAGGAAGATTCAAATTTTTAGTTTTTGTTGGCTTGAGCGTTAACTGATGCAAAAGAATATCATGCTAAAAATGATTTAGAAACGATAAGACTTTTCAACACTTTTCTTTTTGTGATTTATATTAAAAACTATTTAACAACGACTAAATGATTATTTGTTTTTTCTAAACTTCGTTTTTTAAACTTACAGTAGTTTGTATTGTATTAATGAATAAATTGTTTTACCATTAAACAATGGCAATCTATGGTAAATTAAACAATGTGAGTTTTAAATTGATCATCAAAAAATATTTTTAACAGTTTAGAAGAATATGATTAACTTTTTTTTCTAATTGCTTTTTGTTTTCTTTTTAAATTTTTCAATGTAAAACTAGAAGCTATTTTTTCTTTAAGTAACACTTAAGTTTCTATATTAGGAATTTTTTTTGAGTTATTTTAACTTTTAAAACTTTTGCAATCTATTTGTAAAATTTGTTTTACTGTCTAACGTAAAGTTTAGTTGCTTTATTAAAATCAAATTAATGTTAGCTCTTTCTAAATTAAGTAGTCTTCATCTTTAAGATTAGACTGTTTTCAAGTTTTTGAAATCAATTCATTAATCAAACAAAATAATAATAACTTAAAATGTACTACTGTTTTAACTGATATTTTTTGGTAAAGTTTGTAGCTTAAAAACGAATAAAAGTCTATAAAAATGTTATAAAGTGAAAAAAAAGCAAGTACTTGTATAAAATGTACAGTAAAAAGCTAAACTACTACACATCAATCTTTTCTGATCTAATTAAGCAAAATACATGCTAATGAAGAGCAAGTCAAACAGAAGTCTTTAGATTTTTAATTAAGACTTTTGTAATTTCTTTAGCAACTGAAAACGGTTTCTAAATGTTTGTAATTCTACACAAGTACAGCTTATAAAATATAATGATAGGTAATTGTTTTTGCTTAGTGGTTAGTTTTTGTCTTTACAGGGTTAATTCAAAAAGAATTTTTTTGTTTTTATTAAAGTAAACGAGTTTTAGTCATTTTGATTTATTGGATCTGGATCTGTTCAGATCTCAGCTAGGGAGCAAAGCCGGATCCGGTCATTATTGTAAACTTTTTTCTAACGTGAACAACTGAGGAAATCTTTGTAGTTAAATTTAGTTAGAGTTTAGGGAAAACTTAATGAACATACAAATCCAAAGTTACCTAAAATGGGCAATATTTTTGCTATCAAGGGGAATAACTAGTATTGGAGAAAAAAGTAAATGAGTTATATTTAACAAAGAAGCTTATAGTTTTTAAATAAATGCCTAGTGGAAAATTAAAGATGAGTTTGGAAACTCTGGTTTTAATGTTTAAATAGTAAATGGATATTGATATTTGATAAAAACTCATGAAAAATCACATTATTACTAGTAAAATTTTCAGTTATTTGTTAAAAAACCTAAAATTATTAATTGGTTTCTCTATTTAAGTATTTTTACCGGTGTCTAACTAACAAAATATTCTAAAAAAATTAAAAAAAAAAAAGTTAGTCTTTCTAAGATGAAGAAATCAAGAATTGTAAGTCAACTTATTTACTTATTTATTGAAGAAGATTAAAATTTATTTAGTGACAATGGTGTAATATAACTCAAATGTTTTTCGTACAATAGGTCTTTAGACAAAATTTTTTGAACCCTTTTTTTGTCGTTTAATACACAATTGATTAGTTCAACATAAAATATATATTACTTTTTTTTACTGATGTATATACTTTTTTAAATTATAAATTTTATGATACTGTTCGTATGAGCGGATTTTTAGGATAAAAATTAAATATATTTATTTAGGAACAAAAGTAAGTCTAAAAAACAATTATTCAACGCAGATGAAAATAAATAAAAAAACTTTTTATAAAGTTTAATGTGTAAAACATAATATTTCTGCCTTAGGATAACTTTTAGGTGATTACTGTAAAAAAATGATATATCATAACTATATTTTTTTAGTTTCAAGTAAAATTCCAAACTTTAATTACTTTTTGAATTTTTGTAGGGATAAACGAAATATGTTTTTTACTTACACGAAGTTGGCAAATCTGCTTTTTAGAAAAATATAAAGCAAACGTATAAGAATCTTAGTTTTAGAAGTTAGCTTACAAAAACTTTTATGTAAATTATTTATTTTAATTTTACTTTTAAAAAACTTGACTTTATTTGTTAAAAAAAAAGACAGTTTTTCGATGAAATTCTATTGAAAAAGCTTTAAAAGTTCAAAAATATAGTCTTTGTCAACTAAACAATTTGGCTGTCTATAATTAATTTTATCTAATTAATACAAAAATAAAAAAACATACAAAATAATTAAATTATAACTTTAGCAACTAGCATTATAGACAAAACGACCCTTTTACACATGGTAATAAAGGAATACCAGCGTATATATGTATAAAATAAAATAGAACATTCACAACCAGTCAAAAGAAGAGTTTTTAATAATTAAAATAATTTAAAAAACTTTAAATTAATACCAAGTTTAGTTTTTATTGAAAAGACTGCTAAATTTTACACAAAAAAAGTTTTATAGCAACCTGGTTTGACTAATATCGAACTTCACAGTATAAAAAAAAAAGATAAAGTTTTCAACTAATAAGTAAATAAAAATTTATATAAAAGTATTTAAAGACAATTATTTTTTTTGAATTTTTGGATAAATGAGTAATGAAAGAAATAAAGCAAAAGACTAAATATAAAAATACTTTAAAACATTTTGAAGCAATACTTATAAGAAATTATTTTTAAGTAATTAAAGGATTACAAACACAGTTTACGCATGAAAATAAAAATACTAAAGTTATCTAAATTATAGTTTATCTTTAAATAAAATGTTAAAAAAAAAAGTTGGAAAATTTTGATGTAAAGAATTGAGATTGAAATTTAAGGTTTTTTTTGAGATAAAACACTATTATAACTAAATTAAGAAATTTTCTTAAAATAGAAAATTATTAAAATTTTTATGCAAAGAATACATTTTTATACAAGCTTACTACAACTAAACAGTAACTAAAAACGAACTAATTGGAAAATTAAATAAAAATTTAACCTGAAAACAAAACTTCTAAAATTTTTACCTAAAGCTGATAAAATGTTTGTATAAAAAGTTGATGTACGGAATTTTGAGTGGTTAATTAATTAAACTGAACAAGTTTGTTGAGTATAATCTTAAATTAATTAAAAAAAAGTTATTCTATTAAACTTTTTAATTGCAATTTTCTCGCCTCTCTAATTTAATAAATGTTAGTTCAGTTTTATAAAAATAGTTTTATTAAAAAACGTAAACTGTAGTTTTCTTGTTTTACCAATACTCTATTAAACATATGTTTATCAAAGTTGTATGTAGTATTGTATAAATAGCTAGAAAGTTCGGCAAAATTTAATCATGAAAAAACTGAACAAGGACTATAAATTAATATATGCAGCTAACTCAAATAGAAACCATAGTTTATTTTAAGTAAAAGTTCTATAAAATAAAACATAACCTTTATGGTTCAATTGTTGGTTGTTGGCCTTTTTTCAACACAATCCTACGCAAATTTGTATGAGTGACAGTTGCTCTAACGATTACTTCAACTTCCTATTTTAAAAGTTAAAGTTTAAAAAAGTGAAAACGTGTTACCACATTGGCTGACCGCTGAAAAGCAAAACTCACATCGTTGTCCGCAGTATTCAGTTCAAGTGCTCTTTTGCAAATGTGCGAACAAACTTCACTTTTCGATTCGTCGCACGCGTCACGATGCAACATGACAAGAATTGTTTTCACCTTCAGCTTATGGAGGACCTTTTGGAACAAATAAAATGCGTCTTCATCAAACCTGGTTGCGTCGTTCAAAGTAAATGCTTCAACCTTTTTGTATGGCAAGAACAAATTGTTAACTGAATAACGAAAGTCTCACTACGAAAGTTTTAAACACATTTAAATCATTTATACATAGACTTTTTGAAAAAATTTTTAGTTACTGTTTGAAATATGTTTACACAATTTACAAAGCATACTTGTATATCTGTCTTTGGTAAGTCACGAACAAACTTTTTTATCGAATTCAGCTCAGAAAGAAGAAAGTCAACACTAAAGAAAATACTTGCTTGAATGAACAATTTCATATTGTAGTGAAAGTTAAATAACTTAGAACTAGAATAAACTTGCAATAGTTTCACTTTAGTTTTTATGTTAGCTTTCAACATAAAAAACAAACAAATGGAAATAGTTAATCAAAATCTCAAATTACCTTTATTGATGATTATTTATGTTTAATGATTTTTAAAGATTTATTTTGAAAGCAAGTTACAAAAAACCTCGTAATTTTTATACTTATTGATTTTCCTTTACTTAACTCTGCTCGTACCAGATTTATTCTATCATATTCTAGTTCAACAATAGACACCTAAAGTTTATTTACAATAAAATTAAAAATAAAACCATGCTAGAAAATTAAAAAGATATGAATAACTAGACTTGAAAACAATTATTCAGAACTTACATTATTTATAATAAAACTTCTTTTTTTAGCATCAGATATTTTTCTTGCAAACTTGGTAATAGTTTTTAGTTTTGACGTTAAAGTACTATAACTGTTTACTATTTCAATACGAAGTTTTTTAATTTTCACTTTGTACAAAAACCAAAAACAAGTTGAAAATATTTCTTCATCTGCAAAACTTTCTGCATTTGATATACAGAGTTCTTCCATCTGTTTGTTTAAAAAATGCTTGACCATAAATAAATATTTCTGTATTGTTACAAGCTGTATACTATTACGCAGTCTGGCAATACTGTATAAAATATTCTGTAAAAACACAAGTTTTATTAATCTTTTTTAAGTGATTAATCATGAGGGGACATCGCTAACTAGAGAGCTTTTTTTATGCGTATCCAACTTTTCGTATCAAATCGAAGGCTATATGAAACGAGCGATATCGCAAACTTAGTTTAGAAACTGCTACTTTATATCAAAAAAAGTATATTTTTAGTATTTTAAGTTAACCAAGATTTTTACAACTTACTGCCGCTTGAGATTCTGACAAATTTTTTAGAACTTTCTTCAACTCTACTTTTTTCAAACTCTCAAATTCCAGCTTGACATAGCTAAAACAAAACATAAATATAATTAGCGTGTGTTATATAATTTGCATTAAAAGTAGAATTACTATTAAGAAAATTTTCAAACGTATATAACTATAAATTTTAACAGATATTTGCTCTAAGTTGAAATTTGTTAATATTTTGTTCTAGCAGAATAAACAACTTTTTATTACTTCCATCGGTTTATTTTAGAAGTTTTTGTTGAGAAAGTCTTAAACTATGTCTAGGTTTTACATCAATGATTAGCTTAAATTTAAAAGAATATTCGGAAAACGTGAAAACTCTATGAATATGCATAAATTTTTGTAAACGCGCAAGTAAAGTAATTGATTATTTTAGCTAAATGTAGCTCAAACTGATTTTTACTTCTCTTCATGTTTTATTTTAACTTAAGACTTAACTTGTTAATTGTTCTTAATTTATGTTGAAAGCATTTGGTTATTATACTCGTTGAAAGTTTAAATTTTATTTAAAAGCTTGTTTTACAATTATATAGCAACTACTTAAATGTAGTTGGTTTAATAACTGCAAAGAGTATAACTGTGTTACTAACTAAAATGATTTTGAAAGTATTCATTATGTATTTTACTTATTTTACTTAAGGTGCCATGATTATAAATAACAAAACTACAATAAAATGACAACATAGACTTTACATCTTTTTTTTTAATAACACTTAAGACCTAGGTTTAAAACTAAAGTCTCAAATATTTGTTTTTTTTATAAATGTTTGGAATTTTTATTCTTTTACAACATATTTTACCCCTTTTCAAAGAGCAAAAACATTAAAAGTTAACTGATATATGCAAAAATAGGTCAATGAATTTCAGTTTAGTTAAAATTTAATAAAAGTATATTTCTTATCGCCGGTTATTGGTGATCACTGGCATAATTTCGAAAATAAAAATACTCGCAAGCCGGAACATTTTACTCTTCATAACAAGCCCAAAATATCTAGTATAATTTTTAAGTTTCCCGTGAAATGTACCTAAGACCTTGGTTTTTTATGCTCTTCACTTGGAAACCCAGAATATCTAGTGTAATTTTCAAAGTTTTTATTTTCGGCCCACAGGTTTTACCCTTTATGTACTTTTTTTGGGCCGCAGTTTGCCGACCCCTGTCTTAGATACAGTTTTTTGACGTGAAGCTTTGTGTACTATAATGGATTAACTTTAACAATATTAACTTTATGGTTCAAAAAAGTAAGCATTATGTTAGTTTTGGAAAAATAATAATTTATCAACATTTCTTAACTTATTTCTAAAATTTAAGATATAAAAAGTTCATACTTAGAAAATAATATCTGAGGCAGTTCTCCTTTCTTTACTTTCGTTTCAATCAATTTGTTGTTAAACTTTTCAAAAATGGTTATTGTAACTTCCTGTTTTTTATAGTATAAAAATATTACATACGGACCTTTTATTTATTGTCATGTTAAAACTCTTGATTTAAACAAAAACTTACTTTATTTATACCTATGTCCAATTCAAAGATATGTTTTAAAGCGTTGAAGAAAATTTCAGTCAATGTTTTAAGCGACACGTTATACTCAAGCTCTATTCTAATCGTTCTCAATTTCATTTTTTTAAGAGCTTGTTGAAGAAATGTTAACAACTTTTCATCGTACTTTCTTACCATGAACATACTTAAACAGTCCATCTTTTATATTTTAAAATATTTAAATTATACATTTTTTATTTACTCTATAAATGTTTTGCTAAACTGTTAGGAAATACCAAACAAACAATAAAACTTTTACGACTCATTTGAAAACACACTTGTATATTTGAGTTTCGTATTCCACTGACAAAGTTCTTTATTGCAGTCATTGAACTGGCATGGCAATGTTGACTAAACAAAATTAACATTTAGTAAAAATAATTAAAATAAAATTAAACTTTTGTTTTTAGTCAAAATTAGAAAACTAAATTTTAAATTTCATATTTATTTGAAACCAAGTTTTTTTTTTTTTTTTATTACCTTTACAGTGTTTTCTTCAACTTTTTTGATCTAAAGTAATCTTTTGAAGTTATTTATATAAAAAGTTAAACAAATCTAAGATTTAGTATTTTAGATAACTTTACTAGATTAAAAGTATACACTAACTTCGTCACGCTTATCTTTGGTGGCTTTTCTTTGGCGAACTCGACTCGTATTAACCATTTATCAACTAACCATTTGTCTGTATGCTTAACTTCTATTCTCGATTCCTTATGTTTGAATTGTTTTGTTTCAGAAATTAAAGTACAAACAAACTTAAAGTTTTTTCACTTTTATATACAGTTACAGCTTTTGTAACTTACATTATTAACAGTCAAATTTCTCTTTTCATTTTCAGAAAGCTTTTTTATGAATGCAGCAATGTATTGTAGTTCCATTTCAGAAGTAATTTCACTTGTTATTTGAATATAAAGTTTTTTGATTTTAACATCATTAATAAGTGATATAATAACATCAAATATTCTATCTTCGTATTCTTTTACGTTCAATGTACAAAATTCTTGCGTCTATAATTTTGTTAATAGAATACATGTTTACAAATAATATAATGTATATTTTTTTTAAGTATGTGAAGTGGATAAAAACTCTTGTATATTTTTAGTACCTAGCTTGAAGTAAATTAATAACATAGACAAACAATGTTCATTTTTTTTTAATTTTTGAGACAGTTGTTTTAAATGAATTTTTTTTAAAATTTAACTTACAACTGGCTGCGAATAAGATAAATAAACCAGAATATCTTTAATTACATTTTGATGTAAGTCACAGAAGTCCAGTTTGATATACCTAAAATATATATTTACAACATATTATAATTTTTCTTTTAATGGAATTTATCTTTTATACAAAAAAAATTTGTTTTACATTATTATAATATGTGATATGTAATATTTTTTAGTAGTTTTCTTTAAAAGTATAAATTTACTATGCTCTACAAAGTAGTGTTGAATACAGTTACCAAATAGACTTTTTAAAAACATTTTTAAAAGAAAACTTTTTATGGGTGAATAATTTCAAATACTACCTGTCAAACTAATGAAAATTCAAATACATTATAAACTTTTAAAAGTTGTAAATAAAAAGCGCCATGAAACAATTGATATCAATGTATGTTTTATTATTACAAATCGAATATAAATTAATAGTTATCAAACTTTATCGGAATTAAAATGACTTCGTTTCACTACGTAAATAAGAGTTCAACTAATGTTTATTTTTGCGATATAAAACGAATCAGAAGACTTTTAGAGTTTAAACTAGGTTTGAAAAAACCTTTTGAGCTCTTACTAGTTTAAAAATAAGCTAGTTTAAAGTTCATTTATAGCTTTCATGTCGTTTAAAAACTAAGAGTTTATTTTTTGCAATTATACTCTGTTACTCTTTTGTCAAAAAAAGTGTCATTTATTCAATAGTAAACGATTTCTGTCATTTTTTTACTTCTTAATTAAAGATTTTTTTGTCCTTTTAAATAATTTTTTTTAAAATTGTAAACTACTATTGATAGAAGCAATTTATGTTATATACATGGATGTATATATATATATATATATATATAAAATAAGATTAATGTTCAAACTTAAACACCTTCTACTGAGCCTACTTGAAGAGCTTTTAAATAATTTATTGAAATGGCGATTTTAAAAGTTCTGGTACATATGTTTCATAAAGCTTTAATTTTTCATAAAGCTTTAATCATCAGCCAGTTAAATTCAAAATAAAAAGCACTGTACTAAACAAAGATACAAAAGTTATGCAAAAAAACAAAAAACAGTATGACGTAATATTGTACATTACAAATATTCAGTACAATATTTATAATGTAATAATTGTACTGATATTTGTAATGTACAATATTACGTCATACTGTTTTTTGTTTTTTTGCATAACTTTTGTATCTTTGTATTTCAGTAAATTATATATATATATATAATATTTAAAAGCCCTTTAAATAGGGCTTTGTGGAAAGTGTTTAAGTATATGTAACCACATTATTTTCTATATCTATATAAATATGTATATAAACAAAGTTAATTTAAGTTTAATGTGTACATAGCATATTCTGATATAAACATAGATCACACATGTATGTACGTAAAAGCATGTGGTGTACGCTTGATAATCGAATGGTTTTTTTTGTACACCAGGTCCTTAGAGTTTAAACCAATCTTTTATTGAGCGCTTTTTTATCGTTCAATAAACAACATGTATATATATGTAGTTTGTACAAGTGTAAATTTTATAGTAAAAGTTCGATTTAAACTAGTATTTTATAGTAATTGTACTGTGCATTTATAAATATTGTTTATTGAACGATAGCTCAAAATGATTGGTCTAAGGACCTGGTGTACAAAAAACCATTCGATTATCAAGCGTACACCACATGCTTTTACGTACATACATGTATGATCTATGTTTATATCAGACTACGCTATGTACACATTAAACTTTGCATAACTTTGTTTCCAAAGTTTAGAACACTATACACAAACTTTAAGATAAAACAAATTTATATTTAAATATATAAATAGTATATATTTAGTAATGTAAAAACTAAGTTAAATTAACAACAAACAGCTTTTGTTGGAGTTTTTTAAGTTCTGTTTTTCAAACTGTTTTAATTATATTTATACGTTTTATCAGTTGAATAAAACTAACTCCGGAAAAAATACTGTTGACGGCTTCCCTTTTCTTAAATCAACTTTTAGTAAAGTTAAATAATCAATATTTTGAATGGTAAATGTAACTTCCTGTTTTTAATAAGTTTATTTTTTTACAAGGTAAACTTGTATTTATTAATATCTTAAAACTGGATAACTACACATAGAAAACTATAAACTTTGTTCTTATTTGTGTCTAGTTCAAACACATTTTTGAAAAATTTGAAACAAGTTTTATCTTGTGTTTTGTGTGTTACACAGAAATGTAACACTATGAAGATTTTTTCAACATCAATTTTCTTTAGGATTTGCTGAGCTAATTTTAGTATACTTTCATCATATTCCTTTACATTGTAAACACCAAACTCTTTTATCTAAAATTAAAAAAAAACATAATTGTAGCATATCTAACGAACGACTTTATTTTATATTTATCAGTTATTATAAGTAACTTTTTTAGAACAAAATGAAAACATTTTTAAAAAATTTATAAACAAACTTGAATATTTGAGTTTGGTAAATGAGTGACAAATATTCTCAACACTTCCAATTCAGTTGTTGAACAGTAAACACTAAACATTAAAAAATAATTATTTTCCAACTTTTTCTGTTGGTATGAAAAAATTCTCTATGATTTTAGTTTGAACACTGTTTTGAAGTTTTGTTACGAACATGTTTAGTGTAAAAGCAGGCAAAAAAGAAATACATAGCTTAAATTAAATAATAAACAACTCAAGCGTTAATTAAAACTATTGAAACAACTTTGATATAACTATGTTTTTTAATTTTCCTCCTGACAAATCTGCCCTTATTAACCATTTTTCGTTATGTTCTACCTCAAGTAGTGAGTCCTAAAAATTAAGTTACGTATAGTACATCTAAATTAAGATAATATGTAAAAAAGGTTTTTATAACTGTTGTAAGGTAGACTATTACCGCAACTAACGTTGTTAAAAGTCGAATTTTTTGCTATAATAGCTGATACATTTTCTGCAATACCGATAATTTTTAGTACTATTAGTAAAGAAAAGTTCCCTTTTAATCGAATCTGATACTTTTCAATCTTTAATTTGACTAGGAGTAATAGCATTGTTTTGAACATTTCAACTTGGACTCTTTCTACATTCATTACACAAAACTGTCCCACCTGTACGATGGATTCAAAAACTTTTACAACATTACAGAAAAAAACATTACATTTCAGTTTAAGTTTGTAAAAACCTTACACGACTATTAGGTTCTTTGATGTCACTTCAGTATGTTTAAATGGTGTTGATCTTAAAGCACTTTAAGTTTAAGTTTTGAGTTTTGTTACAATTATTTTTTAAGTTTTTAAACTAGTCATACTTTTGTGTTTATACCCAATAAAGGAACTATTTTTGTCTCCATTTCATTCAAATTGAAGTTTTCAGCAGTAATAGATAGCCTGAGTAATTTATTAATTACGTTATGAACATTCATTTTCAAGACTGCTTAATAAAGTGTTTAAATTTCAGTTTTTAATGAGAGTAATTTTATTATTTTTTGCACAGTACTTTTATTGATAACAAAGACGTTTTAAAAGTGAGTAAATATTCTAAGTCTCTTAAAGTTTTAAAATCTGTAATGTTTAAAGTAGGTATTTTTTAAACAAAGTTTTTAATACGAAAACTAAACAAGCAATTTTTTTAAGATTGTACACACCTAAGTTCAAGCCGTGTATAAAATATACAATCCATTGATGACTTGTACAAGTGTAAGTTTTATGACCTTAATTAAATTTTACAGTAAAATTTCGATTTAAACTAGTATTTTATAGTAATTGTACTGTGCAAGGCTATTTCAAAATAGAGAAATAAATACAACTAAATATTACAAAAAAGTTAAAGCTGATTTTTAAAGACAATTAAAGATTTTAAACTAATTTCATTTAAAACATAGCAAAATTCTGCATAAGTTTAATATATAAAATTAAGTAAAACAGAATGTGAGTACTTAGTTAACTTTTCGTAAAACATTAATTTTAAAGATATAGTTTTTTTTATTGACTCAAATTTTTACATGTAAAAATACTTAGTAAATAAAATAAATCGTTTTAATAATTATTAAACATACTAAATGATAACGTTTATTAAAACTTAAAAAAAGGCACTGTAATAGAAAATAACCTTTTAGTATAGGTTGTCAGAGCTTGTTTTGTTAGTTTTACTTCAAGTAACTTTTTTGAGTTCGAAGTTTCCAGTTCTACTAAAACCTCCTGAAATTAAATGCTTCATTTTTAAGTAAGGTTTTTCGAAATAATACAAAAAAATTTTATTGAAATTTTAAAAAGTTTAGTCAGTAAATTCGGTAGGTATATAACTATTTCTTACAGTAAAATATTACTTATCTATTATCATGAGCATACAATGAAAGTCTATACTAACTTCATTTGTATTCATACTTTGAAACAAAGTGTTGAATGTTTCTATGGCAAGTTTTACAGTGAACTTTTTTTGGGCTTCATCACAAACTGAATTGTCTAGTTTAATTAAAAGTTTCTTCATTTTAAATTTTACAATTAATTCTAGACAGTGTTTGAAAAATCGTCTATCAAAGCGTTTTACATACTGCAAACGTAATTCTTCAATCTGTTTTTACATACTAGTGCTAAAAAGAATAAAGTGTTGTAGTATTGAGTTTATGAAATTTTTTTAAAGGTCTTTTTATTGAATATTATAATCGTGTTTAAAACTAAGCGTGTTTTGATTAACGCTTTTAATAGTTGTTTATTTTTACTAATTCAAACTTTAGTTAAATTAAAAAAATAATTACTTTAATTTTAGAACAAGACAGAGATTTTGCAACTTTTTTCAAATCATTTATGGTGAAACTGTCGTACGAATTCACTAGTAACTGTTTTAAGTGGGTCACTAATTTTTCTATAAAATTAAGATCATTAGCAATCTTTTCACGATCTGTCCAAATATAAAACTGATGGTTTTCCAGCTTTTTTTTTAATTGGTTGAGAATGCTGTCCTTAAAAATTTCAATAAAATCTTTTCTGATTACAAATGAGTGATCTGTAAAATAAATATATTTTATTTTGTTTAGTATGTTGTAAAGTATTACAAAAATAATTTTAATTATGTATATTTTATTGTATCACAAACTTTTGTTTAACTTACTAAAAGTATTATATCCTTGATGACATTTAATTATATGTTCTGTTGACTTTTGAATGAGCTTGCCCTTTTTTTCTAATAAACAATCAGAGTCTATAAAATAATCACCATTTAAAACAGTCTTAGATAGTTCATCATTTTAGTTTAAAATGGCTGTATGAATTTCATATTATTTCTAAATATTTATAGAAATTTTTATTTAAATAACTGATAAAATTGGTCCGCTTGGACTTTGTTCTTAACTTTTTACTAAGCTTGCTTAACTACTTAAATCAAAAAGCTTTAAAAACTATTTGTTGTTAACGTTTTTAACCAAAGTTTTTTAACCAAACTTATCGATTACAAACTTTGTAATTTTAACAAGCAGTTATTAAGACTAAGAAGTGTAAAATGATCGTAAAACAAAACACGAAACTTACCAAAGGAAAAAATGTTAAGAATTGAAACCAAAAACATTCGTACCGTAGAAAATTTATCTTTTTTGACAAGGCAGCCAAGGTTAGACATCATAATTTCAGGAAAAACGCGTTTAAGAAATTCACAAAATTGACCATGTGAAAGTTTTGTCCAAGAGTGTAAACTTGTCAAGTATTCCTGTTGATATTTTATTGTATTAAAAGACTTGTAAGTAAAAAATAAATAAAAAAAATCCTTGATATTTTAGATATAAAATTGTACAAAAATAAAAATATTTAATGAAAGTTACTCAAAAGCTGATATTATTTAAGTTTCAAACCAACTTGAACACTCTGATGGGAAAAGTAAAACAAGCAGGGCCCTATCAGTGCAGCATTGGCCTCTCCATGAATTCCAATCATCAGATTTTGTGCGTCTTTCGCTTCAATTCCGAACCTTTCAAGGTCGTTTTGGTCTATTACGACTGAACCCGACATGGTTTTCGCGTGAGCTAGGTTTGAAATTTTTGCAAACATGTTCTCGTCTTCAATCTCGCCAGCATTGTGTGCGGACTGCTGCAATCTTCGTAAGAGCTCATCGAAAAGACTTGCGGTCGACTGAATAACTTTCCATATTTCAACGCTACCGACCAGCACGAAGAGTTGGCAAAATATGCGCAAGAAGAGCGGGCAGTAAGTCAGCTGTTGAACTCTGGGCGAGTTTTCGAAGAGTTTTGCGACTATCTCGTCTGTATCACAACTCTTTGTGTAAAACTGCATGAGAGTTCTCATGTCTTCTTCAGCTAAATCATCTAAGTAGAGCACATGGTCGGGTTGAATTCGCGCGTGGAAGTTTAAGATGGAATGCGGTCTAGATGTTAAAACAAGCCTGACGTCGGGTAAAAAATTTCTTGACAAAACCAAGAACAACAACGCGGAGGGTTTGTATTTCTTATCTACATCAACACGCGACTGGACTTCTGAAGACTCTAACTTTATTCTGGCCTGATCAAGTCCATCGAAAATGACTGTTATACTGTTTTGGTTTGCTAATATCCATTTAAACGCAACTTCTAAATCGTGTTCGCTTAGGCGGGCTTTGCTAGCAAACAGCATCATCGGAATGTTCAGCAACAGATGCTTCAAGCTGGTTGGCTCGTTTGGATGCAGAAAGGCCAGAGGCACGAATACGCAGTGCCGTTTTTGCTGAAACGTTGCAAGAACTGCCCGCTTGCTAATAGTAGTTTTTCCAGCACCTGCCGGGCCTATCAACAAGATGTATACCGAGTGCTTGTTCAAAGTTTTAGTAGTTTTCACGTCGCTCTGTTCGTTTTCACTTTGGCTTGAGCTAGATTTTTTATTTAAAATCATTTTTAATTTATAATAACATTTAAAATGACTGAAATTTATAGTTGCATAATATTTCTATAACGGTCGTAGTCTTTTTTAATAAGCCTACTAAACAACTTTATAGATTGTTTTTAAATAGCTTTGCGGTTTTTTTGTCTACTTTTCATTTTTCTGTACATTTTATAATAATCTTGATAGAGTTGTAAAAATTTAAATAAATTCTTAAAGTAAACCAGTAAAAACCAAAACTAAACGTTTACTTAACTAAATTTTACAAAATTTATATTTGTACATTTTATTTGTAGTGTTGTATGCAAGTTTGCATAATAATTTTTTTTCAAGTATATGTCGTTAAGGTTTTAATTAAAGGTTGTATCAAATTAAAAGTCGCTTTGTATCTAAAAGTACATGTAACACAATTTTTCCACTAATTAAATGATTGGTAATATCGGATACAAATTTGATTTAAGTTGACAGTAATGCCGAATTAAATAAAAAACTCACCCAACGAGCTCATCAAAGACAACTACTTGAGAACTTTTGTAAGCTTTTCTTTGCTCTTCAAGAACTTGATACCTTCCGTCAACGTACGCGTTGTTCTTTCTGAAGTGGTCAGTGCTGAGCTTCATAACTGGATGGACGACCGGCAGGTCCTGAGTGTTTTCTTCGTTGTCAACTTTTCCTATCGGATCTTTCAAGATGCTGCAAAACTTCTGAAGACCTTCTTGGATCACGTGAATTAGGCTGCTTCCTGTAGTTACTTGTTTACTTAAAATTGCTTTGCTAATAATAACTTTTTTTTTAAATACCTTAATATACAAATTTGTATGTTGACTCTTTAAGTGTTTAATGCTGATGATTTTCGTTTTATCTTGGTAACTAATTAGTATTAAACCTTTTATAAAAGTTTATTTTTAGTAGTTCTTATCTTTTTACACTTTATTAACTGTAAGATTAACTTCTTTGATCATATAAGAACTAAATAAAACATTTTACTTAAGACTTATAAGCTTTATACGGTACAGTAAAAAACTTATTAAGAATTTTTTTTACCTTTTAGGCCTTTGTTTTCATTGTAATTTAAGTAGTCAGCTTCGTCTAAAAAATGTTTAGCAATTTTCAAATTTCTGATTGACAAAATCTAATAACTATTCATAGTATTTTAGCAAGTTTCATAGAAAGTAGCATAGTAACATCATAAATTAAAATAAAAGCCTTCAATAACTTACATACTAAATTTGTAAGTTTTAGGGGATTCACTTCACATAACTCTAACAAAAGATTTAAGGGGAAACTCAAGAAAATATATAAACAAGAACACTCAAAAGTTGAAAACTGGCCTAGTCTAACAGCAGCTGCAATTTCTTCTAAGCTATTCAGTTCCAGAGAGTAAATAAGTGCCAAAGTCCAGCCATTTTTCAAATTACCGCTTTCACCACTGTTTAAAACTAGTTCAGCCATGTTGTAGAAAAGCCCCTCGTGTTGTAAAGTTTCAAGGTTCGCCTGTTTTTAAGTTGTTTTTGATGTTTAGTCTTGAGTGTTTTTTGTTTGAAAATTGAAAGAAGATAGTATTTAATACCATATAAAACTTTTAAAACAACTAGTTAGCTTAAGTTAATTAATGCTTTGTCTACATTGAACAGGAAAGCTTTCAAAATTTGAAATCTTTAAAAAGTTCTGGTACAACAAAAAAATAAAGTTTATTGACACAGTTTTAGTCATTTAATCGAGCAATAAGCGTTAATAAATTGTTCTAGTAAATGATATATTTGAAAAACTAATTGAACCTCGAAATTTTTTTAGGTAGTTAAGTAATCAAAGCTTAAAGTAAAATTATAACCTTTACTTCATCACTGCAAAAATATTTCAAAGCCATAAAAACTTGATGTTTAGGTACAGTTTTAAGTCGTTCTAATAAGCCTGGATTGTTAAAAATTTTGAAGGTGAACACTTTGTCGTTCATTTCATTGTTTTCTACTGATCTTGTTTGGCTCATTTTGTTTTTCTTTATTACTGTTTTGCTTCTGAGTTTACTGTTCTATTAAAAGGCTTAAATATTATGTTAAGTAATGCTTTTAAGAAATGATACTAAAAAAAAATCTATAACTACTTAGTAGTTAACAAAAAAGTTAAAAATTCTAAAAATAAATTTTTATTAACTAAAAATAAAACGTTATGAAAAAAAACTTTTTGTTGTGCTGACTCAGCAAATATTAGTGAAACCCGTTAGATTAAAACGACTTAATCAATTTATAACAAAAAAGCCTTTTTATCAAAAAATAAACAGAAGCTAAATTAAAAAATAAGCACTGCACAGTACGATCAAAACAAAATAAAAACTTTTATGTTAATTTTTATCCAAAAACACTAATAAAAAGTTAATTTAGTATTGTGTGAATTTTTTAAATTAAATAAACATAGGTTCAAGGTTTACGAGATTTATGAAGAGTTAAACTTTAAAAATAAGTTAATAAAACTTTATTGATAATAAAAATGCTTTGTTATGTACATTAATTGCCTTAGTTATCGTAAGCTTTATAAAAGCTTCTTTATAGCGTAAATGATTGTGTAAAAGTACACTATTACGTTACTCATAAACCGTAAAATCAACGTTCTTTTAGATTAATCTTAACTACCGTATTTATCCAAAAATTTTTAAGTTATTGTATGCAAGGCAACTTAAAAGACAACTTAAAGCGCAAATAAATTATTTTAAATACTAACTGTATGAATATTTGAAATGCTTCCATAGACTTTTAGACTTTAATACAGTTTTAGTGTGTTTATAACACATTTCCTGTATTATTTTTAGTTAAGTAAAGTAGTTTATTATACCATAAAAAAAATTTCACGTTTGTAATTAAACTAAAAAACAAAAAAAAGTGTCAATAGTAAAGCAATATTCCTTTTTTTCATTACATTTTTTACTAGTTTATGAAAAAAAGTACAAAAGTTGTTAAACTTGATAAACAGATATAAGTTTACAAATACTTTGAGTTTTTTCAAACTAAAGAGCTAACAATACTAATACACTTTCAAATTTTTAAAAGTATTGTGCCTAAATATTGAAATGATAGGCTGAAAGATTCTATTATCATAATATTTTTACTAAATAAAAGCGTATGTAGTTATTTCTTTATAAAACTATACCTCATAAAAACATTAGTAGGCTTAGATTTCAAAATACATGTAAAAAAAAGTTAGAAACTAACTTAAAATTACCCCCTTGGTGTCTATTTTCTACATATAACCCTAAAAAAGGACGACATTACACATTTTGAAAAACCCTGGTTAACAAGTTAAACTAAATTTAAAAAAAGCCACTTAAAAGTGTTCAAATATAAAAAGTTTAATACAAACCGTAAATAAACAAACTTATCAATGTTTTCTTTCATTCTAAAATATAAAACCTTTAAAGTATTTCTTTATAAATGGTGTTTAACAAAACTAAATGTTCAACATTAATTTTTTCTCGAGAGTATTTGTTTATTTCTTGTCTTATTTATTACTACATACTATTACATCTTACCAAATATAAGCTTACACTTCTAAGAATCGCGTACTAATGAAGACTAGTATCAACATGTTGAGTATGGTACTATTAGTATCAAAAAACTAATTGCTTTGATATACTTTTAAACCAAGAATTTTCAGTTGTTCAGTTTCACATTTTCCCTAATCAGCTAATTTAATGTTTTCTAGAATGCCAGTATAGTTAAAGAAAGTTTATCACTAGTTTGTAACTTTTCATACTTTTATTTATAAATCATATTTTTACCGTGTTAAAAAGATCTTATACTGGCTTAGCCGTTTTAACGTTTTTATTCTCATCAGAACCAGTGGTATTGTTCGTCTGCAAGACACTTAATAGTTTAAATCAGGGGTCGACAAATACTCGATGAGTCATATTCAAAAATATTCTTTTATCATCTCATCGCAAGAGAGAGTACTTAACGCAAGCCACAAGTTTTGTTTCTTTTTTTACTAATATACTTTATCCGTCAGAGTTTTTATATTCATGTTAATTTCTAATGCATGTTATTGAGGTTTGTAGTTTGCCATCTCTTAAATAAACCAGTGTGGTTTTTGTTGTTATTTTTACAAATGCCATAGTTTATTATGTGTATATTGTTAATTAATCGATAAAAAAGCGCTCAAAAAGTTTGGTCTAAGGACCTGGTGTACAAAGGAACCTTTCGGTTATCGAGTCGTACACCACATGCTTATAAAGTTTCTCACGAGCTATTACACATAGATTTTTTTATTATTTAAATATTTAAATCTTTAGTAATGAACAATCAGTTAAACGAAAAGAAAAATGGAAGAAAATAAAACTAAACGAAAATTAACTGAAAATTGTGTTTAATAACGTACTATGAATCTTGTTTAGTAACATATGAACTAAAAAATATATATACAACTTTAAATTAACTTTTAAAAGTAGATAAACAACACTAATAACAAACGTGTGAATACTTGAATTATAGGTTACAACTTAACTTCTTTAAAGAAAGTAAATGTAATGCGCTGAAATTTTTTACAAAAATTTTTTTTATAAGCAAATTTGTTAAAAAGGTAATTTTTATTTAATTTAATAATTTCACTTGAACAGTAGAAAAAAATTTAAACTTGAATAATTAATTAAAGTATTGTAAATTTTTTAAAAAGTATTTAAAGAAGTGATTTTTACAATAACTGAACTTAACTTATATTAAATTATAAACATTTGCGTAGAACATATTTAAATGATGATTTTTTTATATAAAATTAAGTTTTAGTAAAAAGGTTTTATCAAAGTAAAAATTAGTTCTAATTTATAGAACATGTGAACAATAAAATTTAACAGAAATTAATGTAACAAGTTTTATAGTATGTCGTTCTGTAGTTGTTGTTGTTTCAACAGGCGTTTAAGTATTTGAGCCTATTATTTTGTGTAAATATTTTGTAAACTACTTTTGATCAATTCTAATTAAAACAGTAATAAAAGTTTAACTTTAAGATATAAAAAAAAAGAGTTTTAATTTTTTTTTCTTAAACTAAAAACGGTATTAGTTCTAAAAAAAACGGTATATACTTTTTTTAAAACTCATTTATGCCAATATTTACAATGAAGTCCATAGTCTACCATGGGAGCCACACCGTCTCCTCCACAAGTTTATACTTTTACGATCAAGTATTTTCACATTTTTCTTGTTGCCCTTTCTTCAAGAGCAACAATGAAAATGCAATAAACAGGGCAATAAAATAATAAAAAGGGATAAATGCTAAAACTGCTATAAGTAACATAGTTCTTATCTTTAAAATACATAAAAACAAACATGAGTATAATCATAAACTGTAGAGCATAACATATTTTGTAAAATCCAAAGATCATCATTGTATGTGCTTATAAGTAGAAAAAATTAAAACTGTTTAGTATTTTCTTATATTTAATAAAAAAGTTACTTAGTTACATTCACTAATTCTCACACTAGCAATTGCTAGACACATGTAGTATAAACGAAAACTTCACATGTCTAACAAAAATATTAAAATCTCAAACTACAAAAAAATTTTTAAATCATATAAATTTAATTTTTTTAATCTTAACTATACTAGAAAAAAAGTTTAAGTGACTTTAATTAAAGTTGTAAACTTCATTGTTAAAAGCATACGTTAATACAATACTTTTCTTTACATTCACTTAAAATACAAGTTTTACCTTAAATTTCGATTGCCTTTCATTCGGAGTATGGTCTTAATGTAAATTACAAAACCTTATAAGACCTACTTGATAGTAATTGTAAATCAACAAAACAAAGGTCAATTTACTTATACTACACTTTAACACGTTTAGCGGTTTTGCTCCAGACTTGTAATATTAACGTTTTTTGTTAAAATAAAAAATCAACAAAGCTTTAATTGTTGGAATTAATTTTTTTCCTAAAATTGTTTTTTTAGTTTTTAGAATTATGATAACACTATACTAACTACTAATCTCCTAAATTTTGCATTGTTTTAACAAAAATATGACTCAATTTAAACTTGTAAGATTACTTTGTTAAACTACTTAAGTAAATAAGCTAAGCGTATGTGTTATTAAAATTAGCTAGAGTTTGCTACTCTCACTGGTTTTAAGTATTTTAATAATAATAACATTGTTTATTGTACAACAAAAAAAGCGCTCAAAATATTTGGTCCGAGGTCTTGGTGTACAAAAAAACCTTTCGGTTATCGAGTCGCACACCACGGATACCTTTTAAAGTCATGTCCAGGACAAATTTTAGGCTTTTATAACTAAAAATGTTGGATAGAAGGTATAGTAGTTAATCAACTTAATGTGTTCCCTTTTTTCTTTGATTATGTAGGTTTCAAAAATTTATATTTTGTTATACAAAATAAGAGAATATTTTTTTTAAAGTATTTCGAAAATATTTAGACAATTTAATTACATTTAAATGAACATAAAAATCAACTGCTTAAGCTCGTAAGTATTTTTGTCTAGCGTTCCTTAAGTAATAAAAAGTCTTTATAAACATAAACTATATCTAAACTTTATAATGTAGTAATTTAGTAAACTTCATATAAAACTTTACACAGTCAGTAAAAAATATGCTTTGATTTGATTTTTTTTAGTATTTATTTTATATTATAATTTTTGTTAAAATTTATGAAGTAGTTTCCTAATAAGCGAGCACCATAGTTTAAAACGTGTATTAAAAGTTTTAATGCTTTTAGACTTTCATAAATAAAAAAAGCTAGCTTAAAAATAATTAAGTATTTGAAGTTCGTAGTCAAAAAGTTTAAAGTTTTATAATTAAAATTTTCAAATTAGTCATTTAATTTAACGTATCGTGATTTTTTTTTAATCTGATAATTTGGTCAAATGCGGAATTATTGAACTGTAGACACTCATAATTGAAATATTATTTTAACTTGTAATTGTGCATATATGGGTAAAAAATTCTAAAAAAGTATTTTATCCCTTTTTTTTTCATTTATCAAGGTAAATGATAAAGCATAGAACGGGTCATTACTAAAAATCGTTTTGTTGCTAAAAGGGTGAGATATGATAAACAATAATAGCGCGTTATTAATATTGAAAACGTATTTTTTGCGTTTTAACTTTTTTTCAAAGTTAAAAATTTTAACTTGGTAAAGTTTTAATCAATAATTATTTGATTAAACAAATAGCTTTAAAAAATATTTTTGAGTTGCAAGTAAGTGCTGTGTTGTGTTATTTCATGCAGGAAGAAACTTTAACGTTTTGCTGAAAGTATTGTTGTTAGGATTACTTTAACTCGCCTGCTCAATGAATACTATAAGTTCATAGAGTATTAGTATTTTTATTTTAGATGCTACAAAAAAAAAGAAAAAAACAATTTAGTTTTTCTATTTTACTTCGTTTCAAATAAGTAGACTGTTTAGATATTAAAATTGAAATTGATAAATTATTTTTTGAAAAATCTTGTTGAAATAGATATTAACTGTAGGCATTGTATGAATCAAAACACTAAAAAAATAATAAAAGCAGAAAAGCGTATGCAACAAAATACACTTAAACTGTTTACTATATTAATTTCTTAATATATAATTACAGAAATTTTTGTCATAATTTCTGTATAAACTTAGAATTTAAGTATTTAAAGTTTTCAAACTAAGGTAGAAATATAAGTAATTTGCTCAGTAATAAATAATAGCATGGAAGAACAAATATTAGGAGGTTTTGACTTGATTTTATTTGTAGGTTTGTTTGTTTTTTTGTTTGATATCAGTTTTATTAGTTTAAAAATTTAGTTTGAAAATTTAAAAGTCTAAAAAAGGTAATATATTGATTTCTATACTTTTACAAAAATCAACTCTTTAAACTTAAAACCGTTTAATATTTATTTAATCAATTAGAACAATTTTCCAACGTGTTATTTATATAGTTATGTCCTAGAAAAGGGCATTAAATATTATCCTCGGAGTATGAATCGATAACCGAAAGGTTTTTCTTACACTAGGTCCTTAGACCAAGATTGTTGAGCAATATTTCGTTCAGTGAGCAATATGTATAAAATAATAGCTTAAACAATCCAAAGTTTATTAGCAAGCTTTTAAAAACTGTTATGTACAACAAAAAATACTTACAGCCTCACTTTTGGTTGCAATTTTTGTTGGAATATATCATGGCTACAAAGATAGAAACAAACAAAATTTAGAAAACTATTTTTTTGGAAGCAAAAAAATTTCACCGGTTAGTATAATTTTTAATTTAATACTTAATTATAAAATAAAAACAATTAAAACTAAGTTTTAATTATGTAACAAAAATGTAAAAAATAGTTAAGTAGAAATATAAAGCATTATAACTAAAGAAAAAAATAACAGTTTATTTTGTTTTCAAAGTTTCAAAGTTTTATATAGTTGTAAGAATTAAGTTTAAGAAAAGATAGCGTTCAAAATTTATCCATTTATTTACTAACAAAATTTCAAAATGACCTTGCTTCTTAAAAAATCTAGTTTAAACCACGCTTGTGTTTAAAGTTAAGATACTAAAAAACTTTTTTCTTATAAAAGTAGAATTGTTTTTTACCAAAAGTGTAAATATTGGTTAATATAAATAGAAAGTTTACATCAAAAAAAGTACTAAACCTTTGCAACATTGTACAGTGGGCTTACATTTCTTGAATATATTTTCAAAGGTAGGTAGGATTAAAGTTTCTAGCGTGTTTAGTGCTTTAAACTAAACTAAAAAAATTCATCTATAACAAAAGTTATGTCAGTTTTAAATTTGTAACTTGAAGGGTTTTTGATTAGTTCAAATTTTTTTATGTTTAAAAACCGAAAACCAACGGTTAAATAAACTACTATTAAAAAACTTCTTTAAAATCGAAGTATTTTATAACCCTTTTCAGAGTTCAAAAAAAGATACTTTCAAGAATTGTTTAATTGAAAAGCATCGAATTTGAAAAACTTTTCTTTTTTCTCGTTAAAAATTAAAAAAAAATGAAAAGGTATTATTCATTTACTTTTATTGACATACTACTAAACTTTTTTAAATAACAGATTTTCGTCATGAGTGAAATACCTATATATATTTTTTTAAATCCTCAGATGTAGTAGATTAAAATAAAACTAACAAAACTTATTCCGAGTACGGAGTTTTTTAATAAAAAAGGAACATTCTAGAAGGAATTAGCTGACATATTTTCAAAAACACCCTTTAGAACCTATTTATAGAAATTTTTCAAGTTTTTTTAGTATTAATGCCCCTTTTCATTTTAAAAAACTTGTATACAGTATCAACTTAATATCTACAAGCTGTTTAAAACAAAATTAAATAAAATATAAGCAAAATTTTCCTTAATTTTATAATTAAAATAACTATATTTACTATAAAAAAGTGCATATAGCTAAAACACTTTATAAGAGCTACTACTTTAAGTCCAATAACTTTTGTTTTATTAGAAGTTTTTTTTATTTGGTTTTGAAAATTAAATAGATACAACCCTAGACTATATCAAAAATAAGTATTTGTGAAAATTTTAATTTCACATTTGATTTCATAAGAAAAATAATTCCCAACTCCAGTTAAACGCGACTTTGGCTCACTGTGCCTTACTTAGTATTCAACTTAGTTCATTATAACTTTTTAATTGTATTTTATGTTTAGTGCAACTAAAGGTTTTTTATTACAAACTTATAATTTCAAAAGTAAAAGAGTAGATAGACTTACCTTTTAAACTTCGATTATATCACACAACATCAAAATACTTAAAGGTTTGTCTTACAAAAGTGTTTCATATAAAAAAACTCTCAAAAAAATCAAACTTTTTGTTGTGTTGTTTTAAAAAAAGCTGGTTTCAGCCAGCGCCAAAGTACTTTTAAGTTTTTATGAAATTGTAGGTGATGCTTGGAGCTTCAATGGCAGTGACATTTGTTTCGGCAATAGCATACCTAAGCGTGCCGGTCATGATCTACTACCAAGGTACCAAAAATTTCTGGAACATTGTATCGTGCTTCCTTCCCGCCATACCTTGCGCCTTGTTTGTTTTACCTGTTTTGTACAAAATTCATCCTTCGAACATATATGAGGTTTGTTCTACAAGAGCTGCAAAAAATGCTCATATAACAAATACAAAAGTTCAGTGCAAACGTTTCGATAGATTCATGAATATGTATATGTTTCAGTTTAGTAACGTTTAAATAAATATTGTTATACTTGTACAATTTTAGAGCTGATTTTATTATAAAAAAAATAAATTATGATTTAAGCTATTGTTTAAATTTTATTACAGTTTAAATTTTTGATTTAAACAAACATTCATGAAATAGATTTTGGAGCTACGATACAACTTGACACTTAAGAAGCTATGTGTTTGTGTTTACATTGTCCAACAAGTTCGTTGTTGTATATATTAATTCTTTTTTAATTAAAACAAGTTTTTACTTCAATATCAATTTAAATACGATTGATATAAACTTAAAGCTATATTAACCTTTAATCATAGTGTTTGTTGTTAATATACCACTGAATTTTAAGAATGGGTTTTTTTTATTAACTTCTGTTTTTAAACACATTACAAGTAAATAAAATCAAAACTGTAACTAGAGAAATGTATTATTTAAAACTTATGCAGATTAGTTGGATGGCTATAGGGATTCAATTGACTGGATCAGCATTGAGTTTGGTGACTTCTTTCTCTGTAACTTGGAGTACAGCAATAACTGTTTTCATTTGCAGCATTTACTCTACTTTGGTATTTCCTAGCTGCTTTCAATACTTTTTATTAACAAGTTTTATAACCTTATTAATGAAACAATTATAAGTATTTAGCTAGCTATATTACTTCTATACTTTATTTTTTTATATTAGCTAATTTGATTATTTTTTTTTTGTTGAATTTTACTAATTGATGCAAGAATAATACCACAAGAAAAATTAAGTCATTTCGGTACTAAACATAATTTTGAAAACCTTTTTTTTTAAACATTAAAATATTAATTGTATTTTTGACTATAGAATCACAGATTTATGAATTTGCCAGCCTTTAAAAAAAAAACAGAAAGTTTATAATAATTTAATAAATGCTACATATGGTATTTATATTAAATGGTTTTACCATGAATAGTTTTTTTCATAAATACACCCTCAATTGTCTTCTATCTAAAGTATCTTTTAATAAGTCTCACTTCAAGTTATCGATTGATATCTAAACTAAATTATACAGGGCGGATTGAAGGCTATAGTGTGGGTTGACACCATCCAATCTCTGATAATGGTTTCCGGAGGGATCATACTTTTAAGTTACTCATTAGCACAAGTTGGAGGTTTCAATGTAGCAATGAACAATTTAGACGAAGCCGGGTTGAAAAACTTTTTTGAGTTTGAAAATCGTTTTTCTTAGATCTGATTGAACGATAAACTAGATAATCTTCATTCAAATTTTATTTTCAGCTTTACACTGAATTTCAATGAGTCTTATTCTTTCTGGTCATATACTTTTTCAGTAAGCTTCGCGTATTTGTCTTATGTTTGCACAAACCAATCCATGACGCAAAGGTTGCAGTCTTGTAAAAGTCATTCTGACGCTAAAAAGTTTGTTTTAAGTTTTTTAGCTGCAAATAGAAAACAAAACTATTAAAATTTGTGTAAGAGTATTTATTATCCATTGCAGCATTAACTTGAAAACATAAATTTAATCTTAACATAGTTATTTTCCTTATTATATTCTAATGGTCAACTTCATAAGAAACTTAATCCAAAAAATATAAAGGTACTTTAAAAGAGTATATAAGAAATGTATTAACGTCGTGATAACTCTAACTAAGTAGCTTCAAAAACAAATTGTATTTTACTTGCAGATTAGTGCTGTTAGTAACATTATTTTGCATTATTTTTATTTCAGAACACTCAGATATTTCATGATCTTCACGGCAGTTGTTAATATTATCGGCATGATGGCAGGTATTCCGATGTTTTCCTACTTCAAAGGTTGCGACCCGGTCAAATCGGGCGAAATTGATTTTGCAGATCAACTTATTCCTTTGATGGTGGTCAAACTGTTTAAAAATATTCCTGGTTTTGCTGGTATTTTTGTATCTTCCATTTACAGTGGGATGCTAAGGTCAGAAAAGTATTGTATTTATTAAATTCCTAAAATTTTAGGTTTTAACTTACATTTTTTAGAATTAAAATATATTTTTTAAATTTCACTGTTTAGAGTCTATCTTTTTAAATTTATGTTAAAGTTTTCAACTAACAGACACAAGTTCGAATTAAAGTTTATGTTAAAAGTTTTTACAAAGAATGATTAAGTAGCTTTCGTTAACAATTCATAAAAACTTGGTATATACATTAATGTTTGAGAAAAGGATTAAAGTACTGCATAAAAACTTATATAGTAACCAAAGCCAGCACATTCCAAAAAGGAAACTTTTGATATTATTAGCCAATAAAAAGTGTTTTTGAATCACTTTACACTACTAAGGGTTTCCTTTGTGAATAGGAAACCATTAACTAATTCGCAATGTTTTATAAAAACTGTAGTTTTACAGTTTATGTTTTTCATCAAGTTATTGACGACTTCTACTAGTATCTTAGTTAGTAAAAATGATATTTTTGACTTGAGTTTTTCGCTGATTGATTTGACTAAATAGTTAACACACATATCATTCAATATATTTTTTTAATATTAAGACATGTTAATTACTAATTTTAGTTAGTATTTCATTCTGGTTTCTTATGTATAAAAGTCTTCGTTATACATGTTAGCTTCACAATGTAAGGAAAAATTTTCACATTATAAATAATAACATTACTTAAGTTTTTATTTTATTTATTTTACTATAGTTTATTTTAACGAGAAATAAGACACTCAAGATATTTGGTCGTAGGACCTGGTGCACGAAAAAACCTTTCGGTTACCGATTCGCATACCTTTTAACGTCTTGTCCAGGACTAAAATTACTTATAAAATGTACTAAGTTTTAAGAACTAAACTACTTATAAGAATTTTGCTATCTGTTTTTTCAAATTGTTTAGAGTGTAAAAAATTTTATGTACTTGAGAAATTTTAGACAAACAAAAAATGTATTATTAAAACCTGCTGTAAAAATCTTCTATCATTGAAAAAAAGTTTCGATAAACACTTGCTTTAAACTATAAAAACGTTGATTAAAACTAATAGTTTTAGCCTTGCAAATAAAATAAATGCAAAGATGCTATTACTTTTTTTGAATTTTAAATATTAATTTAAAAGTTATCTCTTTTAATAAGTACATGTTGAAAGTTTTCAGTTTAGTTATTTCCTGGACAAGACGTTAAAAGGTATCCGTGGTATGTGACTTCGATAACCGAACGGTTCTTCGTTCACCAGGTCATATGACAGAATATTTTAAGCATCTTTTTTCTGTCGTTCAATAAACTATAATATTTAATTTAAAGTTTCAAATTTTTAAAACCAAAGTTTTTATTTAGATTTTTAAAATTTTGTAAACTTGTTAAACATCAGCAAAATTTCAAACAGTACTGCTTCATCAGGAGCAAATTCTGTGGCAATGTTAATTTTTGAAGTTTTTGTAAGGCCTAAAGTTGGACAAATGAACAGTAAGAAAGAAATAAATATCAGCCGAATCATCAGTAATTTTTTTATTTTAATGTTAACATTTTTTTTCAATGTTTTTACCTTAAGTATGTAAAAAATATATACAATATATGGTAAAATTATAATCTCAATGAGTTTAAATGTAACTAGTAAAAAAAGAAATCAAACAATTATAGTTTATGCTGTAATTTGAAATAAAATTTCTTTAATTTTAATACAAAAACATAATTAAATTTTCTAGCTCTGATGGTCTTCTGTTTAATCTTTCTACTTTCCTTAGCTGTAAGCAAGCTAGGAAATGTTGCTTTTGATCTGAATTTAATTCTTGACTGTATGTTTAATGCTCCGATCAACTCTATTCTTATTTGTGGTATCATGTTTCCTTGGATATCAAAAAAAGTAAAAATGCTCTTCAGTTATGCTCTTTTAGACTTTATTTTTATTTTATTTACCAATTTTTTATAGTTGATAACAGCTTTACATTGATACATACATATTCTTTTATTTTCTCTTCAGTAAGACGAAAGTTTTTCAAGTGTAAAATCACTAAAATCTTATTTTGTTAAAATCTTAAACGTTCTGTTATTAAGAACTAACAAACTTTTGAACTACTAATGCAAACATACAAAGGGAGGAATCATCGGTTTTATAATTGGGATATTTCTTAACGCGTGGATAACTATTGGCCAGAAAGTGTGGGGAAAAACTTACGAAGATTTCAAGTATGAAGGTACAACAGAAAACTGTACAAACTATATAAACACAACTGTAGTTCAGAATAATACAATTAAACCTGCTTCTGATATCCAAAGGTTATTAAAATTAGTCTATGATTTTTTTAGATGCATTTTTGAAAATAAATTTGTAAAGTTTTAAGTTAACTTTTGTTTTGATTACTACTTTAAGCAAAAAAATAAAGACCAATATTGAAAATAAATATAAAAAATTTAATTTGTGTTAATTGATTTTTAATAAAATAAAGGTATTTATGTATTTTTAACCCTTAAAGTTTAGTTTTGATATATAATATTTTTCAGACCTTTTATAGCAGACACGCTTTACCAAGTCCCAATAACTTACTTAGGATTTATTGGATTTTTTAGCACAATTATTTGCTCGCTTTTATTCTCATTTCTAACCGGTAAGTTTTATATATTATGTTTTTGAAAAGTAAAACATATACATAAAACTGCAAAGACGTTGTTAAATAAAAAATCTTCTTTGTAATTAATTATACAGTTATGTTTATTTTGAAGAAGTTGTTGTAAACTAAACTAATTTGAGTTTTCAAATTAAGACTATAGTTCGAAATATATTTTTACCTTTTAACTTCATGAAAATTTATTATCTATGTATATTGTACTAAAATATCTTGTGCAACACAAAAACTCTTTTGTAAGGAAAATTATTGCTTTAAGGACACCAAAAATCAAAAGAAGCAAACGCCAGCCTATTTGTTCCGATTATAAGCAGTAAAAAGTTTCCTTCTTCCGTGAGAAAGTTTTTCAGGTTTGGAATTCCTGAAAATATTGAAACTGAAGAAGAAATGTCGCTTCGTCAAAAAGAAACATTAGAAGATTCAAATTTGTAGTGTTTGTTTTTGTGTTTTTATTGCTTGAGCGTTAATTGATGCAAACAATATCATGCTAAAATGTTTTAGAAAAAACTTAACTAATTACAACTTTTTCTTTTATAATTTTTGTTGTATGAAAAGCTTTTAAACTATCGCCTAACAATTATCTATTTTATGTAGACTCAGTTTTCAAGCTCATGCATTTTGTTTTTTAGTGCTGAATAACTCAAGTTTAATTATTAAGCCGTTTACCTTTTCAAAAACAATTGAATAAATAAAATTGTCAATTAACTTAAAACCTAACAATTTATACCTATTATTTTATCAATGAGAATTTTTGGCTATAATAAATACTTAGAATATACTATTTAAAAAAAGTTTTGAGACAACAATACAGTTAACTTTTTTTGCTAAGAAATATTTTATGTTTATTTTCTTAAACAGTCCTCACTTTTTAATTTTACTTTCTACAAGTAACTTTTCTAAATTGGTATGGTAGTTGAAAAAACGACCATTGTTTAAAAAAAGTTAAACAAATGTCACAAGTATGTTTCTTATATTTTCTAAGTAGATATACCTTGCTTAAATTAAGAATTACTTCAAATTGACTTATTTAAATGATTTTTTTTGATTTAAAAAATAAATAAGTTTTACTCTAAAATTAAACAGTCTAACAATTAATGTTTTTAAATAGTGAAGTTTTTTTTTTTTAAGAAACTGAATGGAATTTAAAATTTTCAAATTTCCTGTAAATAAAGATTACTATAAAATATAGCTATGAATAAAAAAAGCGTTGAAAAAATAAAACTAGTTCATAAAAACTTTTTAAATTAAATTAAGAATTAATTATAAGAAACGGTGAAATATTTTATAAAACTTAACTCTATTAAAAATACAAAAATATCTATCTTATTGACAGCAAACAAAAACAATTTACCTAAATAAATAAAACTAATTATAGTAAACAGTATGAAAAACATGCATTTCCGCAAAGTATATAAACACTCAACTATCTTTTTGTAGTTTTACCTAACATCATTTTGTCTAAAATTTTCTATTCTTTTTTGGGTCCAATTATAGTACTGCGAGTAAGTTTGCTGTCCTTTAGATATCTGAAATTTCAATTAAAAAGATTGTCATAAAATTATAGCATACTTAAAAAATTGAACATAACTGAATTGAAAGCGTACAAATGTGATTTTTTTTATAAAACTGTAAACTTCATTTTAATTTGAAAAACTTAGAAAACTATTACAGCTAGAATTAGTTAGAGTTTAGGGAAAACTTCCTGATAACAAAAAATTCCTTAAGCGGGCAATATTTTGGCTGTCTGGGGGAGTAATAGTATATGAGCGAAAAAGTAAATGGGTAATTAACTACTAAAGGGGTGATGGTTTTTTTCAAATATTTGCATAGTAGGAGATTTGAAGATGAGTTTGGAAACCCTGATTTTAACGTTAGAAAGTAAAATGTGAAAGGGATTCGGTATTTGATAAAGTTTTATAAAGAATATAGAAATGCATAAATTTCTATAATACATGTCAAATAAAAAACATAAACAGTTTCTATTATTTTGAAATATGTATTCTTTAAAAAAATATTTTTATTAAGCTTGTTGAAATAAAAATTTGATCGTCATATGAGCATCCACTATCTTCAGAAAAATAGGAAAACTAACTACTTTAAATAGAAATACTTTATTGTTGATAGGATAGTTCTTATATACTTTTATATTTAACTCAAAAATCTATAACAAAGCAGTTTAATTTGATTTTTAAGCTTACTTTATTTTTAGTTGACCATACATACACATAATTCTATTAACACAATATACATCAGCATGAAACAAACTTTTGGGCAGCCTTCACAATTTCCTCCTTGGTGGCGTCGAGTATCTGCTCCCTGTGGCTCTGCTTCACCGCATGCGGCATCTCGCTCATAAAGTAACCCAGTCCCCTGCCACTAGGCGACACCGGTGAGTCGATCTGAAGCAAAACATCGTGATAATGTTATATAGCGGCTTGGAACATTTCAGTCGTGACAAAATAAATGTACGGAATACACTTTGATTTAACAATACTATTTATTAATAGCTTGTAATATTTTATTACCTCCACAACCGCACATGACACATTTACAAGATTTTGGCAGCTTAACTGAAAAAACTGTTTGTACAACTGAAATTAAAAAAAAAAGAACAATCGCTTTATCTTACACTGTTTCAGATGGGTAAATCACAAAATATTGATGCAAACAGAAACATATGTATCATACCGATTGGAACATGGCCAGCTTGGCTTGCTCCAAATCCTCCCCGCTGAAGTTTCCCTCGGTCGCCCAGTCCACCGCTCGCTGGAAAGTGTCGATCGTCTTGTCCGTGTTGGGGTCCCGGTACGAGTAGAACCGCCACACCCCGTCCGAGCCCTGCTGCGCCCCGGACCCGTAAGCACCTCCCTTTTCGCTGTGATTGTTTGTTTTGAAAAATAAGTCTAAATGGAATTTTATAAATGAAATAATTTGTGTTGTTCAGTGAAAGTAATTTTTACTGTAGTTATTTAGTTTTACACCTTGCAAGACTGTATGATAACTTAGAGTAAATATATGAGGAGTTCCATAAATGAATTAGTTCATGTTGTTTAGCAAAAGTATATTTTCTTTAGTTTTTTTTTTATTTTCAGTTGCTTGCTTGAATATTTATTTTTAAAAAACAATCATAAACGAAATATTGCTTAATAAAAGTATAAAACTAAGGAATCAAAACGTTTCTTTTCTAAGCATTACAAGTAATTTAAAAAATGGAGATTTTAAAAGTAAACTTGTTAATTAAAAATACATGCACCGACCGGATTTCCTTGTGCAGGAACTTGGTGCTCATGATTCTGGCGAGCACCCGCAGCTTGGCGTTGTCCCGATGCGCGTACGGCGCCCGGGTGTTGCTGCACGTCGACACGAAGTTCACTCCGAACGGCATGTCTATGTGGTTCCTGTTTGTATGAGAAAATATTAAAAGTTTTGGGTTGTTGCTTTGAAACTTGTAAAAAATTAATTAACTGAACATTAACACATAACATTTCTAACTTTGTATTGGGAGGTGAGGAACTCGGTATTTTTCCTTGCTTCCAACTGAAGTCCAAACAATCATCTGAAGGACTTGCAGCAACTAATAAAATGAAATTATAAATAAATACTATAAAACATACAAAACAATGTGATTTTATTCTGATAACTTTACGACTCCTTTGATATTACTTTAAATATTATAAGAACTTGCATACTTTTGTATAAAGTATATACGTTAAACAAAGCATTGCTTGCATGACTATGTATAGATATATAGCTTCAATACTTTTAATTAAAAGTATAAAATATAATCTATATAAAGATAATGTTGCAAGTCTAAGTTAAACAAAACCAATTAACCAGCGCCGATGAAGTTTTCTGTGCTCTTCAGCGCTTTTTCCCTGTTGTTTGAACTGACATTGAGCGCGAACCGCGAGGAGGAATTACCGCGGAACAAAATCTCGGCGATGCTCTTCAACGCTTCAATGACTTCGTTTATGTTCGTTTTTGAAGCCGTTTCCTTCATGAAGTCAACTTGGGTCATTCCTTGAGTTAAAAAAATGTACTTGGTAAACTTGTCGAACATAAAGTATTTGAAAATAAAATGTGGACATGATCGGGTTAGAAATGATGGTCAGCCATTTTATATACCACATAACTATTTCTAGCTACAAAAAACGTAATACTAAGTTAACATGTTATTTGTAGAAATAATTTTTTTTTTTACTTTGACAACTATTAAAACAAAAATCAATGTTTCAAACAAGTAATATGTAAAGAAAGTTACAAACAATAAAGTAATATTCTAAATATATTTGAAATATCAGTGAAAACATTGTGTATGTGTAAAACAGTTTCAAGTGAAAAGTTTGTAAAATTATCATTTGAAAATAGTTACACCGTTCTAGTAATTTTTACTTAACCAATAAAACTTTTATGCACAACAAATTACATTATTGGAGTAAATAAAGTGCGAGGTTGTAACGCGATCTTTTCTAAAATTTTCAGAATTAGTTTTTTTTTTTGAAAATAATTTGTATTACATTTGTAATAATGACAGAAGATCATATTTTTGCACGTTAAACATTTAATAAATGTTAACCTATTCTTCGATATTTAATGCGTAGTGTACCATATCGATGTCCCTGTGTAGGTGTAAAATATGCACTAAAGGTCACTTTTCCACAAAGACACTTTTGCACGGGTTGAAACTTCTACTATTATTTTTTCTGTTCATTATTTTTAATATATTTGTTACCCCTAACCCTTGGTCTGTAACTTCTCTTTTATTATTTTCATTATTATTTTTAAACTATTGCTGTTTTATCTGACCTTTAACTTTATTATTAATACTTTTTGTTTTTGTTTTCCTTTACTATCACCCTTAGTCAGTATTTTTTTCACTCTCGTGAAATAAAAAAATTTAAAAAATGATCATTTGAAAGATAAAAGATCATCAATAACAAAAACATTTTAAATTTTATAGTACAAAATTACTTTAAACATGTTTAAAATAAAACAAATAGGTAGTAAAAATTAATTTAATTATATTTATTTAAAAATAAAGTATATATTAGCAGTGGTCGTCAAGGTGTACACGAAATTTATTTTGGGGTGCACAAAATTTTTAGACTACAAAAAAAATCCAGTTTTTATTATATTATATATCTATTTTAAGCGACATAAACATGTAAAATAAAACATTTTAACAGTACTGTACTGCGAATTTTGTAGTGATTGCGGAGATGTGTTCAATTAATAAGTATGTAAGACAAAGCCATATAAACAAAATATCATTGTGCAAACAAGGTAAACCAAACAGAAAGGTTCAAAAAAACAGGATCAAATGATAAATTCTTGTTTTAGTTGTTAAAAGATTTGCACGTAAATACAAACTTAGTTATTACTTTAAAGGAGAAATGCATTAGTAAAAGTGCTTACGTAGCGACACCACTAGCGGCACTTGTTAAAATTAGATCTTTGGGTGCACCGATTTTGATTAGCTTGACGACCATTGTATTGGTAAATTCAACAACTCATGGAGAATTTAAATGTCAATATGTATATTAAAAAGGATGTTTTCCCAAACTTGTATTAAAACTATAAATATTAAAAGCAATCCAACTACTATTTAGCAGCTAAACATAGGAAAAATTTGTTTACTAGTAAAAAATTATTTACCACATAACTTAATGTTAAAACTGTCATTAACCTAATATAAAGTAGACAAATTATTTATCAACTTTTATAAAACAAAATTTAAATATGCCTAGCCTGGAGTTGCATCGTTAATTATATAATGTGAGCATTAACTATCTTTATTCAGTATGTTGTAATAAAAAAAAAACTACTTATAAATATCAACAAGTTAATGTTTACACAAAAGCTGAATCAACACATTAATCCTTTAAAACTTTACACCACGGAATTTATTTGTACAATTAAAATTTAATCAACAACCACTCACCATTGCAAACCTCGTTGTAGTAAGCGTTGATGTTGAGGTGCTGGCTCGCATTCTTCATGGCGTACATGTGCCCGCTGAACGAAAGCGAGTTGGCGAGGTTCTGCGCGCGCTCGTTCAATAGAGTCTTCAGCCTCTGCTCGTTGTCGAACGAGTATCTGTTTATATTTTCTTTTAAAATATTCATATTTGTTTGGTTTCAGGTATGCAGCGGCTTATTCCGAAGCTTTGATGAAAGGTGATTATCGTTAGATTTTAAACAGCAAAAAACAAATGGAAAAATAATTTAAATTAAATGAGAAGCACCAGCTGTATAATGTCAGATAAATATAATTGTTAACCATAATAAGTTTTGAAATATTATTAAGTATATAATTAAACACTAGACTTGCATTTTTTTAAATTTATAATAAAAATACTGAGAATGAAACAAAATTGAAAAAAGATAGCTTCAAGTCTTTAAAACTTTCTACCACATTACTTTAAACAAAAAAATTGTATCAAATCACCCCTGCCACAAATCGGTCCACATGTCGTACATGTGGTCCAAGTTTCTGTCCAGGCAGTGCGATGAAAGGTGGACGGCCATCTCGTGCATGCTAGGGTCGTCATGGTGACCGGTTAGAGAGAGGGAGGCGCTGAGACCTCCAGTGTGCAGCTCCTGACGTTGGGAGAATTTCTCGTAATCCTCGATAGTGGTTCCCATCCTTCATATGAAAAACAATGTATAATGTTTAAAGAAATTCTTAAGTGTGTAATACCTACAGTTAATAAATAAAATTAGAAAATGAGTAAAGTAAAAAATCAATGAACTAAGTAGTTATTATTTATTATTAACTAACTGTGAAAGAATTGCTCGGTAATTTGAATTCGCAAAGATTTTTGTACTTGGGCTTATTTTGTTTTACTTTCAAAAAATAAAGCTAAGGCGACAAAACCAATTGGTATACTGATAAGTTTTAGAAAGGATAAATATTTTTTTTTGTCTATTAAGATTTGAATTTTTTATACAAATAAGTGTTAAAATATTCATTATAAACTATAAAAAATGTATGAAAACATATATTAAACTAAATAACAATAATAAATTATTTTAGTTCTTAAGTAACTTGTAGTTCTTAGGAAACACAAAACTGACTCAGTCAAGCAGGAACAGAATAATGGCAAGTAGGGAATTAAATGATCAGGTAAATCTTTGATTGGCAGCATTGCGTTGAAGTAAGAAACTTCGTTCGTATCCTGAACATTCGCATAAACTCCTCTGCCGTGCAGCACTGTTATAAAGATTAATGTTTGATATTTTAAACATCAAAGTTAAAATTTGATAATAATAGTTAGCTTAGGTTTGACTTGAATCATGCAAAACTTTAGAGAAAAAATAATTTAATAAACATTTTCAAAACTACTTCTGCTAATTCAACAGAATTATAACATAATGTAAACAATTTTCACCTTGCCTTTCAGTTTTGTACTGTATCGCTTCTCTCGGTATATCAGCTAGATTCAAGCTGGGAAGACAGGATAAGTCTTCCGATTCATTTTGTATCTTTTGCAGCTCCAAACCCTGATTTAGTTTAAGATTTTACAATTAGATTGATAATATATATTGATTTACTTTTCACTTTTAAAAACTTTAACTGTCAAAAAAATATTATACTTAAAAAAAATCAACAAAGCTTTTGTTTAAATACATCATTTTTGTTTGAAATACCTTCAAAACTGTTGTCAGCAAGCAAGTAAAGTAATAATAAAAATTATTTATATATAGTAAAAAAAAAGACAAAAAAACTACAAATAACGGTTGACATACCAGAAGGACGGTTTGAGAAACTTAAACATTTTTACTGTTTAATTAATTTAATTAATAAAACATTTCGTGTTTCAATACCTGTGTGTAAACTTCTTCTTTTTGAGCCTCGCTCAATGCTGCGACTTTCTCATTGAGAATTTCTTCTTCTTTTTTAGCTATTTTTTCATTAAACTTCTCATCTGGAACCATAAGCAGGCTCAGACGATGATTGTTTCCCTGAATTAATTGTTTGTTGATTCATATTTTTATTTATGAAAAAAATCCACAAAGTTTTAATTAGTTCAACTTTATTTAATTAAAATATATTGATACCATTAAGAGTATATTAAAAACAAAAAAACTATAACATTATTTATTTTTATTTATAAGACATTGTTAATAAAAAACTAAATAAAAAACGCAATATTTTAATTATACAAAATTATGTTGAGTTTATAATATAGTTATAAATTAGTAGTTTAATAAACAAGTAATAAATAACACAGAGATAAGCAAAATCGAACTTAATTTAAAAATATTTAATAATTTTAAAGGGTTATCTATGGATGAAAAAATATTACTTTGATAAGATATGATGGTGAAAAAAAACACAATTAAAAAATATTTTTGTACACTCTAGAAAAATAAACCTACCACAAACAATTGTTTCAGTTTATTCTTCAAGTAATCTGGATCTTCTTCCAAGTTCTTTTTGAATTTATTCAAAATATCTTTCACCTGTAAACTGCGGAAGGGATCGGCACCATGTGACCACACTGGTAAGATGGACTGTTATAAAAAAAAAAAATTATAATTATCTTTAAAAAATTTGTATTATGGACGGTAAAATCAAATGTATTAATCAAAACTAACTTTTGAATAAATTTACTACAACTCTGATAAATTATGCTTACTTATTTGAAAATATTTTGACGTAAATAAACGTATAACGAGTATTTCAAATTCGACAAGAATGCAGCCAGCAATCAAATCATGGACAACCAGTCTAAATAACTTATACTTGTAGAAACACTTTAAAAACAAAACAGACGTATTTATGTACTAACAAAAGTGAGTCCAAGACCGAATTTTGATCTCTGGTGCGTCAAGCTCAACTCTATTTGGTGCAGAAGAGCTTCCACTTGCTCGGCTGGAAATCCTTGTCTGGTGATTGTTGTTACTTGATATCAAATAAGAGTGTATATAAAATTAAATGACAAGTCATTTTGTAAAAAAAATATTAATAGCCACAAAACTTTTAAACTATTACTCATTAAAAATCATAGAAGTTCATTGTTTAAGATTATATGATTAATATTATATATAAGGTGTTTGTTTGGTTGCTTTAATAGGTCATGAGCAAAATTAAGATAATATGTTTTAAACCCAGTGAACCCAGTTATGTTTAGAACGTTTAAAAAGTTTATTCATTGCTATGCACATGGGCTTTAATTTAACACCCTAGTAAAAATACAGAAAAATTCTTTAGTAAGATAATATTTCAACCAAACTTAAATCTTAGTTATGGTGTAATACGCATTTATGCGAAATAACCTTTTTAAACTAATTATAGAAAATAAAAGTTTAGGAATGATCATAAAAGTTAAAACTAAAACTATCATGATAAATAGTAAATACACAAGTGTCTTATAATTTAAAACATCTATTCCTAAAGTATAAAAAGTATTTCAATAACTAACTTGCAAGTTTTTTCAATAGTTTCATATATTAGATTTTCAACGTTTTCTTTGTCATTTTCATTGATACCTTGCAACCCGCAACTAAAAATACCCTCTTTCAATCTACCGTAGTACCCTGTTAAATTTAAAATAAACATGTAAAATAGAAAAAAAAATTAATACGAGTTTTTATTCAAGCGGTAAATAAACTTATAATATGTTTGAAACTTAAAACTTATGAATTTTGTATAAACAAATTCTCTCGAAGGCGTATAAGAAAACTTCAGATAACCAAATTGACTTGTTTGAAAACGCCTGACATGGAAACAATATTCACGTCAACCAACCACAATACTGAATAACCATAAACAATACTTATATACTACAAACCGGTCATGGGCGAGTAAGATGACCCGATGCCGCTTTCAACGAGGGACTTGTACATGGGAGCAGACGGTCCGTCGGTGAGGAGGGAGCAGACGAAACTGGCTACGAACGTCTCGTACTCATCGCTTATCCTGGAATGAACGTTTAAATTTGATTTAAAATATTAGTTTATGAAAATTGCTGACAGTAAAAACAACAAGCAAAATAAAGTTGTATGTAATTTGATAATATAGGAAGCATTATAACTGTATACCAGTAAATTTAATTAATTTTATACTCTATACTTTCACAGTAAGCTTTTAAACTTAAACTCTTTTATATACCATAAAAATATTTAAATACTAGTTAGAAATAATTGTTGCATTTTTTTACAAAGTACAAAAACTCACTCGGATAGTAGGTAGGACACGGTATGAGCCGCCTGCTTGTCCGGATCTGTAGCCATTTTGTCAACTGGACACGTGACTGTCGCGTGGCGCTGATTTTTAGTTTTGTATTCAAATAAAAGTTTATTCATTAAATAAAACTAAAACCGTAAAAAAAATTAAACTTTAGTAAGTACTATAAAGCATTTTAAAGTTTTTTGTATAATATTTTATTTTTAACTTAAAAATAATTAAAATAACTAGCTTATTGTTTACGTAAATAGACAGCTTAATAACCTATATTTCAAGTTTAATCTCAGATTAAAATAAAAAACAGTTTAAAAATATTGCTATCTAATTTACAGTGTTTCAAAAGCATTAGATATAACTTCTACTGAATCAGTACAAGCAACTGTTTACCAGAACAAAACGTAACTAACAGGTTCGGTCCACCTTGGTTGGGCGGCAATCGAGGTGTCGGGATTCGTTTTGCCGAAATGCTGCATGACGTCTCTGTCTATCTTCTCGAGGTGCTCGCTCATAGGCGTGTCACCGTACGTCATAAACCTGCAGATATTTGTAATTGTTACGTCATACACATCAATACAATTCATAAAAGTTTAAAGTTGTGTCATGCAGATGGTATGTTTAATAAAAATAAACTTCATATAACAGTTAGTCGCTGAAAGTCAATACTTTAATTACAGAACACCTGTAGTTGACACATTTTAAATTTAAGTTTGAATTAAAACTACTATTTCTTTTCATTTTCAATATTCCCATATACATTTAAACTAATGTTAAGGTAAAATTCACTTAGAAAATAAAATGCAAAAAAAAAAAAAAAAAAAAGATAATAGTGTATATCTATGGTATTAATCAAAATTTTATACACAGTTTAAAAATAGTTACACTTTGCAGTTGCTCTTTTGTTGAAAAAAAAGGAGTCAGAGATTAAAATTTTCCATAAAAGTGTTCTTAAAACTCTAGTCTAGCCTGGTTTAGTGTGAACTCAGTTATATTGAATTTTCTTTTAATAGAAATTATAACTATATAAAACTGAATTTGTACCTTTAGTCCAACTTTTAAGAAGCCAAAAATACTTGAAATTATTAAGTTCTAAAATATTTAATCAAAGTTGTTTAGTTTATAAAACTTTTATGTTTATTCCAAAGTAGTATTAGAAATTATTTCAAAAGTAATTCTGTATAAGAGCTCAGAGTACAACACAAAACAAGATGATCTTGCCGTAAGTCAATGCCTTGTCAAAAGTAGTCAAAGTTCTACTTAAAAAAATATAATAACAAATTACATCGTGTTGCTGGGATGGAAATGGTCTTGGTGGAACTGCTTGAGTTTCTGCCAGGTGAGCTGAGGTATCTCCAGGGGATCACCCCCGCTTGAGAAGCCGTACGTGCCGTCGGGAAGGAGGTGCTTTTGAATGGCCTCGGACAGCAGGTAGCTGGAATTCCCCTGGTCAGAAACAGTTAGTTCAAGTTTACAGGTTGTTAAGCATCTGAATCAATTTTTTAATTAATAGTCATTTAAACTAATGTTATTTTGATTGATTAATAAAAATAAAGAGTATAAAGGTAGCGGGAAAATATAAACTCGGTTGTTTTAAAGTCACCAACAAGTCTCAATAAAATTTAGTTTCACTTTTTATCAATAGCTAAAGAACTTTGAATTAACTAAAAAGGTTATAATTAACTACTACTTTTTAAAGAAGATAAAGTTACTTTTTTTTGCAATAAAAGCTGTTAAACTAAAATTTTTTTTACTCACATAATACCCTTTCATTTCGTTGAAGACAACACCTTTGAAAGTTATCGGAGTTGATTTGTCTTCAGTAACTTCACGCTCAAGTCTCCATCCTTCCTATAGTAATAAAAATGTTTTTTTTAAATTAAATCAATATTAAAATCATTTTCAACACTTTATCCATTCATTTTTATTTAAAATCTAAAACGGTAGCTTTAAAATTTTTCATTAACAACAAAACTAACATAAACATAACTTAATAGAAAGATTTTAACCATCTAAAAGAGTAACATAGTAGGATACCTGCAAGAAGTCGGTTTTGTTGATGTTTGGAAAAAACACTGCGTTCATGTAAACTGACAGCAGGTTCTGGAAGTCTTTTTTGTTTTGCGTCGCAAACGGGTACATGGTGAAGTCCGATCCTGCATTTTATACTACAAGGTTTTTTGACAGTTTTAAGTATTAAGTTAATTAGGAAAACCAGTTAAAAAAAAACAACTTAAATCTTGTTTGTTTTCAACTCGCGGAGAAATATGCTGTTTTGTTTATTGTAAAGTATACGAATGACTTATTACCACACGGATAGTTAATAACTAGGTTAGACTATAAACTATAAAGAATTTCAGCTTACAATATTTTAGGAGAAAGTGAAAACAAAATCTAATTATAAAACTTGGTAATTGTGTTATTTTTAAAAGGCTATTACATTCAAAACAAAAGTTTATAATACAAAAATGTTGTACGATTATTGCTGAAACAGTGTGTATCAAAAAAAAAAGCATTAGTATAACATACTAAATATGAACATAATTAAAAAAAATAAATTAAAAAAGTCACGTAAACGATATTTCTAGTTACTAAAAATGATATAACTTTCAACTAAAACTGTTCAAATGCGTTATTATAACAAACTTTTAATCAAATTATTAACTTTCTATTTAATGATTTAATACTGAAACCAATACTGGTCTTATATTTAATATAGTTTTAGTTTTAAGTGAATATTGTAAAAATTATATCATTATAAAATATTTAGAATTCTTTAACAAAAAACTTTTAAAAGCTATGAGAAAAACATAGACACTAATATTACTTGGTAAACTTATGGTCTTCCTTAATTTTACACTCAGAAATATTTAAATATATCAAGTAAACGAAATAACTGAAAAGTGTTTTCTTTAATTGAAAAGTAGAATAAAAAAGCTATATAATTATTCCTTGAAATACTAAATAATATTTTTAATTTCAAAAGTAAGCACTATACTAATTCAAAAAATTAACGAAATCTGAGTATGTGTAGAATCAAAATATCTCATTATAATGTAAGTACTGAAATTTTTTCTAAAAATCTTTTTTTAAACTTAACAAATTTTAAAGTTTTTGAGAAAAACTTAACAAAACAAAAGTGTAATTGAATAATATTAAAGATATTTTTAACTTTTAAAGTATAAAAAAAAATTATTATACTTCAAAAAGAAATTTAACGACTTTTGGCAAGATCACTTGCACATATTAATCGAAAATTAATATGAAAAAAAACCATATAGCAATACATTTGCTGTAACTAGATTTTTAGAAAACATTTGTTAATAACAGATATATTAATTTAGTCCTAAAAATTTTAATAAACCGGGCAAAATTAAAACTTTAGATTGCAAGGAAAAAATTAGTATTAATTAAGAAATGGATAAAATTTGAATAGCTAAAAAATAGTTTGTAAGATGTTACAACCCATTTTAATGCATGAAGTCATTAGTTTTTTTCAAGTAATTGGTTGTGTATATGTCCTAGTTTAAAATTTTAATAGATGATCATAGTAAGATCTATAACAAAATAAAAAAATCACTAACTATTAAATTTTGTTTAAAACTATCAAACAGCCTCATATATGCTGCGAACACTAACCAGTCATAGCATTCATAAAATTTGCCATAGATCTGTCGAGCATCTTAAAAAAAGGATCTCTAACAGGATACTTTTTAGATCCACACAAAACAACATGCTCAAGTATATGTGCTATTCCAGTGTTGCAGTTTGGAACCGTCCTCACAAAAACGCTGAAAAAATAAACTAAATTTATTATCTACAGAATCTCTTAACAAAATACAGGTGGGGTATTAGAATTTTTAGAAACCATTTCAAAGAAATACACATGAAATTCTTGGGTGGGTGTCAAACATGCACACAAGGTCACCTAAATTCTTTGTGCATATTTGAGCGGTCTTTAAAACTTTCAGTTTATTTGATGATGTTTCCTTGTTATAAACGAATGTTAAGTCCAAACGTGTTAAATAAACTATGAGAATGTTATGTGTATTTTCTAAAAATGATTTCTAAAATGTTATCAAACCTAAGTTTTTTCTAACCATCACAACAACTTAGTTGCATATAACTTTAACAAAAGATTGTTGGAGTTATATTGGACTAGGAACCAAAAAATTACTAAAAAAAATACCAAACAAGTTCTATGAATTTAAATTTTATTCAGAACTTTCAAATTAGTATAACAGAATATAGTACATATTACCAACTTGAAAACATTATTTGGATCGTCTCTTTCTAAGTGAAGATGCTTTGCGCCAGTTTTTGTGTGCTCTAGTTCTACTGCATTCATAGAAAATTCAGGCACTTCAATAGCCTAAAAGTATAATAAATTTAGTTTTAGTTAAAAAAGTTTATTCACATTTTTTTATTCTATTTTACTGTTATAATAATTTTTTTTCTGTAGAGATTTTAAGGTGCAAATATTAAAGAAAAATGTTTGATTTTAAGGTGGTAAATTTTTAACCTATTAGAAAAATAGCTTAGTATTAAACCATAGAAATCTCTGTATTCAAACAAAGTGATAGCTTACTCGTTTTACTACATATCCATGAAGTTTATCTCCAGTTTTGTAGCTAAGCTTTGACAAGTTCCTCTGGGTTCTGATTTGAGGAACAGATCTGTATAATATATTTGTTAAGTTATTTTACCGAACAACTCAAAAAAACTGTAAACTAACTTAAATAATTTCAACATCTTGAACATGTTTGTTTTCTTTGCTTCTTTGAGATTTACTAAGTTTATAAGTTTTAAAAATCTGTAAAACTAAATTATAGTACAAACTATTTTATAACATGGTGTGTAGAACAACTGCTATAAGTGTCATTTTGAAAAAATTTAATAAAATTTAAATTTTGTTAAGACAAATATCTTGCATGTTTGAATTTCAAAAAAAAAGTATTACTCTTCGTACAAAGACAAAAATAGTTTTTTTTTTTAATATTTACATAGACATTAGAGATATTTGCTTGTTTTGCATATTAAATAGCTTAGTTGAAGTTTTCAACTAAATTTAAGTAACTAAATTATTAATTTCATAAATACTTTTGTAAAGAGACAAAATATGTATATGAACTTATTATAAGTTATGATTACATTTTTTTATAATCTTGCTAAACTTGAGTTTGTCTCACGGCAAACTAAAGTCCAGGCTTCTGCTCTGAAGACTTTTGCGAATGTTTTTGTTGATCGTACTTAATACGTGTGTACCAGTTGTCTTGCCTAGTGAACAATGTCTTGAAGGCTGCAGGTGTCACTGAATATTGTCAGCAAATATTTGCTTTAATTGAGAGCATGATAAACCATTTGTAGTTTAACAACTGCAAGTTTTTCAGTTGTGACTGACTAATGAGTTTAATAAGGACAAAACTGATCTCAGTCTACTGAAAGCTTGTGGTCTGATGATTGAATTGGCATGATCAACCCTTTGTCACTTTATAGTCATTTACCACTCTTTGTCTCAAAAAATACATATGAACCAAAAACTGAAAAAGTACTGCTAATAAAGATTAAACATCTGAAAATACCAAAACAATAACATAAGGGCTTAATAAAAACACAATCTAAAGAAAAAATAGCTTGAAATTTAAGAAGATATCTAAACTACCTTAAAATTTGCAATAAAAAAAATTAAACAAGTCTAAGTTATCTTGAGTAGCCTGAGTGTGTGGTAACCCTAAAAAGTTTAAAATCTAATACTTAAGTAGTGCAAGCTGCTAAGATGAAAATTTTATACATTAACTTGTACCAAGACAATTGTTAAAACACATTAAATAGTGGTACATTATTTGAACTAAGAAAAACAAAATAATAATAATAAACTAACTCAAATTAATTTAGGTTTTAGCTAAAAACTAGCCTGAGTTTAAAAAATTCTTTAACTAGTCAGAGTTTTTTTAGAAGCTTCAAATTAGTCAGAGTGTGTGCAACCATGTAAGTAGCCTACTGCCATAAAACTTTTCTTTAAAAAATTGCTTGTCGGCCAAATTTATTTTAAAATACTTGTAGCAATCAACAAAAAATTCTATTTTAAACCAAAAATTGACAAAACATGCATTAGTAGAGCACTAGTTAAAAGTAATTATCAAGTAAAGAACCTTGTTATAAATTTTTAACAAAAAAAAAATCAATTATTTTTATAAAAGTGCTTTTCAGTTACTATTCAGCTAAAAAGTACCTTATGGGCTACAGATCTAGATATTTTTATTGGCAGGCTGCAGTTTGTTGACCCCTGAGCAAAGACTTTATAACAAATGCAAATACTAGTTTATGTAAAAAAACAAACAAATATAATCTACATAAAACAAAAAATGATTAAACTAAAAGCATTGCAAATCTTACCAGCAAAAATTACTTTATGAACATATTATAGAATAAGTAACAATTTATTTTATAAGAAGTAGGACGCTTATAAAGAAAAAAAACTTTAAAAATTTGCTCTGCATAAGGAAAGTGTCATAAAAACTAGCTGATTTCATAAAAATTTTACAAAGATGACACTTAAATATTATGATCAACCTAAATAACTTTTTTGATAAGCATTTTTACAGAAGATATCAGAAAAACTAAATATTTTTTAACTATTTTGTGGTAGACTCATATTTAAGGGCATTTTGGAGAAAAGTACAGGTCAGCTATTCATTTAGTACATTCTGTTACTACTTACTGAAATATTTAGAGGGTTATCATTTTTTAAGGCAAAAAAAAAACCTGAGGTACTAGTCAGCAACTAGTCTATTTAAAATACTCAAAAACTATTTGTGCTAAAGTGCATTTATACCAAGCAAGTTTGCACAGAAAAACTTTGTAGAAACAAAAATGTAGTAAAATTTATGAATAAAAAGTTGCAATGTGTTTTGCAACCTATTTTTAATTTTTAATAGCAAGCTTTAATACCTCATGCTACCAAGAGAAAATTAAATCTTAAACAGTACTAAAAAAATATTTTAAGTTAAATTATTTACAGTATTCAATTTTTTTTTCAGCTTAACGTTTTGAACAGTTTTTGAATTGTTGGGAATTGCTACTTTTAGCTTATATATACTAAGTATTTATTTTTAATTAACTAAGGGCAGAACTGTACTTTTTCTATTTTATCAACAACACAAAAGACAGATAATATTTTATTTTTGAACACATCAATATCAATGATTGAAAAATATATAAGAGAAAAATTTGCATTGGTAATTTTTCTATTTTACACCATAACTAAAAATACTTTACTACATTTAAGTTTAGAACATAAAAAATACTTTACAATAAACATTTTTTAAACAAAAAAATCATTGACAATGACTGATTGAAAGAATGTTTGAAATCAAAATAAAATAATATCTGTCTTTTGTGTTGTTGGTATCTGAAAATTTAAGTATCCTTTTCCAAGTTCTATACTGTTTTACACTTTATGTTTACAACAGTCAATGAAAAATATCTATTTCTTATTTGATAAAGTTAGCTGCAAGGCATAAAACTTTACAGAATAAATTTAACCAACACAATGTAAAATTGTTCAAGTTGAGTATAAATTTGCCTCCGCCAAATTGAAGTTTTTATAAATTTAAAACTAGACTGAGTGAGTTAAAATCCTTTAATTATGATTTTATAAAAGTATAAAACACCTTAACTTTTTACTTCAAATTTCTTCAATATTGTAGTAGATTTATAGCTAATGATGTTTACCTTACAAAAACATGCTGCCTTAATTCAGCAGTATGTTTTGGTACAATTAAAACAAACAACTTAAGATAAGGTTTTTTTAAAGAAAGAAAATATAAGCAATGAAAATACCTACAATAAAATGGTCAAATACCAAATGAAAAACACAGGTTTTTTTGTTTATTTTTGTCATAAAAATTGTATTTATTTTGAAGTCTTGTTATTAACAGATTTCCAAAATATTGCAAAAAAACATTTTCTGAACTTATGTGGTAGTTATCTAAAAATCTGTAGAAGCAGATAGATTTTTAGTGAAATAGTCTTTTTTTTTTTTCAGTTTGCATCACTCATAAAGAACCTGTTGTACTCTCCAATTTTCACAAGATGTATATCAAAAAAAAATTCAATTTCCAAAATCTGTAAAAAGCAACTTCTAGCTTTGTTAATACTGTACTTATTAAGATAAAATTGTGAAAAAAAATAATTTACCCCCCATGCCCTTAGAGTAATTTGGTAGTTGCTAACAAAAAATAATTTAGACAGGTTTCATCTAAAATTCAAAAACTGGAGTGTAGCCTGATGGTGTAGGGCTTTTAATGACAGTTTTGAAAACTCTGTGAGTTGAAAATTTTAAGATCAAAACCAATTATTATTATTTATTATTATGACAAAATAATCCTACTAAAGATTACATTTTATCTTTTTTCAAAACTAGTTTAGTGATATAAAAGCTTTGCATGTATAGAAAGTCAGTTTAGAAATTTTTAAAGCAATTTTATTTAAAACATAACTTTAAGTTTTTTATTTAAACTTTTAAAGTTTTTTTTAGGTAACTTAATTCTGATTTTTTTTAAATGTGTTTATAACAAATTATTTTATGTTAGGATTTTGATTCAAACAACATAACAAAAGTTGTTAATTCAAACACTTTTTGTTTAAGATGAGATGCACGACTATATATACATTTTAAAAAGTTATATAAGTTTGACACACTTAGCATACTAGGTTTTAGAAATGGACAAGAGTTAACAAAAAGAAAACGAGTTGCACTAACCATTTAAAATAAACTAGAAGTTTGTAAAATGGTAAAAAATAATGTGCCAAAGTCTTTTGTAATCAAGCAGTTCAGTAGAGACAGGTAGACTTTGTACAACATTTAAAATAATAAAAAATGTTTAAAGCAGAAAAGGAGGAGCTGGGATTAATAAAAGCCACAAAAATAAACAAAAAAGTAGAGGGATGCTGGTTTAAAAAGTTTGACAGCACCCTTTATATCTGGATTTGTCAGGAACGTTGAGAAATAACATATCTCCAACAACTGGTCAAATACTCTTAAAAAATACCTCTAAATAATTATTATTATTATTAAGTTTATTGTCCAACAAAGGACCTAGGCATTAAAACCTAAGCCGCTTAAACTGAAAGACACTAACATAAAAAGAAAAAACAAATTACAGTGATTAAATAAACATAAACATAAAACTTATACAAGGCAAAAACTGAATAAATTAAAACTTTCACAACAAAATATTCAACAATTCCAAAGTCACCAATCTCCAATTATACGTTCCAAAGCAACAAATCCCTGTAACAAGCATTTCTGTCAAATCTTCAGAAGCTGTCTTCATCTTGCAGAACATTCATCTCAGCTACTATTTGCCACTCGTTATGACGGCAAATTCAGTCAAAAATCACTTCAAAAATTTGGCAGCAACACTTCACAAATCTAGCTTAGGAATCAACTGAATATCCAATAATTTCAAAATTTAAAGCCCAAAGCACATTAACAACAGCCCTTCCAAAAAAATCAAAGTTGAAAAGTACCTAAAATCTATAAGGGGAAGGTGTAGCTTACAGATTAAACTACCAATAAACTACATACCACAAACCAAATCAATGGCTAAAGAGATGAACAAAACTAATCACTTATAAATTTTACTGGTAAATATTTTATTTAAATCAAATCTTTTTAAGTTTAATCGAAAATGTTTAAGATTTTTGCACGATACTAGTTCATTTGGAAGTTTGTTCCACATTTTTACCGAACGATAGAAAAAAGATGTTTGCCAACCAACATAGTTGAAATGATATTTGCATGTATTACCATGATATTTGCATGTATATTTTCTATTATTACCTCTGAGTGAGTATTTATTTTCATAAGGTTTAAAGAAAGTTTGAGAATCAATAGTAGTTTCATTGTTAATCAGTTTAAAAAAAGTAATTAGATCAAATTCAAGTCTTCTGTACTCTAAAGTTTTTATATTAAGCTTTGTTAGTCTGTCTATGTAAGACGTATATGAAATGTTGCACCGATTAAAGATTAATCTTGTAAATTTTCTTTGAATAGATTCTAGTTGGTTGATGTCTTTTATAGAATATGGAGACCATAAAGGTGTGTTGTATTCCATCTTAGGACGGATGTAAACTAGGTACAGTTTCTTAAGAATTACCAAATCCGTAGATATAAAGCTTTTTAGAACTTGAAAAGATAAAATTGATGCAGTACGGTAAATAAAGTTAATATGATGGTTCCATTTTAAATTATCTGAAATAAAAATTCCAAGGTCTTTAAATACCTCAGTTTTAGGTAAGATTGCATTGTTTATTTTAAAATCAAACGCTGGAATAGGTGTACTTTTGCAAATATACAAAACATGACATTTGCTGGGATTTAGGTTTAATTTCCTTTCTTTTAACCAATGGTAGATTTTATCTAAAGATTTTTGTAAGACTAAGTTAGATTGGCTAAATATTTTTGTGTCGTCTGCAAAAAGCTTAATGTTGCTATTAGAGTCAACCTCTAAGGCTATATCATTTATATAAATTATAAATAACAGTGGACCTTTAACCCCTCCTTGCGGAACTCCACTAAAAATTGGTAAGGATTCTGAGAACGTGTTACCGATAACTACTCTTTGTGTTCTTTCCTGAAGAAATTCTTTAAACCATTCAACTAGATTTCTATTAATTTTGTATTGAGATAAAGTTTTAATTAACTTAAAATGAGAGACAGAGTCAAACGCTTTCTGAATGTCTGTATAAATTACATTGATAGATTTATTGGTAAAAAAAGATACTAACCATGAATGAAGGCAATCCAATAATTGAATACATGAAGTTCCTTTAGGAAGAAAACCAAATTGTTTCGGAGAAATAAGATTATTTAAGAAAAGATGATTAAGTATTTTTAATGAAATTATGTGTTCAAAAGATCTGCAAAAGCTACTAGTTAGTGAAATTGGTCTATAGTTCAATGGATTATTTTTGTTTCCTTTTTTGAATATTGGTATAATATAAGATATTTTCCATTGCCTTGGTATAAAAGATATTGCTAAAGAGCAATTAAAAATTAACGATATTGGGAAAATGAGAGAGCTAACAGTTCGTTTTAAAAAATACGAAGGTATATTTTCTGCTGCTCTGAGTATTTTATCTTTTAAATGATTTACAGATTCAATTATTTCATTATTACTAATAAAAAAATCATGCATTTCAGGACAACTCTTATCAATAAGTATAAAATTTTCATCTTCATAATCTTTACTAAATACTTTATATTACACCATTTAATTTAGTTAACATTATTATTTTTAGCAAGCATTGTTCAAATTCATATTATTGTATTAAAAAATCAATTTTTGTACTTATCCGGAATTTTGGTACTACGACATGTTTATAGTTAAATTTTGCCAAACGTGTTTGGATAAGTGAATAAGCAATGTACTTTGGTTAAAAAAATTTATGATTTTTTAAATCTATAAGTTTTTACAATCCAACACCCAAAGTTATCCAAAAGTACTAGCTTGCAAAAGATACTTGTTGCATTGAAAAGATTTAGTATAAATTCTTAAACATCTTTTTTTTATTTATTTTAAACCTGTCTTTTAAAAATAAGTTCATAGTTTTATGTGTATTACTTACTTCTTATATTGCAATAGTAAATATTAAAAGTTAACTTTTCTATGTTTAAAATGCTTGCTAAGGTAAATACCCTTTACTAATCTAATAATGTCAGAGATTATTCTACTTATTATTTATGTACCTTGTTCTGAAGTGTTTTAAATACTTTTTACAAATAAAATGAGTTTTTTTAAATACTTTGTGCGATTAAGTTTTGATAATTAAAAATTTAAAATTTTGTTTTTTGTTATGTTGTCGCACAAAACCTAAAATAACTGTTTTAAAAATGATTGTTAATCTCTTAAAAATGAATTTGTATTATTTTATTTTTAAAAGCAGAGTATATTAATATAATTAAGGCTGTTTATTAAAATTTCAATCAAGGTTTTACTTGTGACAGACAAATTGAGTATTCATAAAAATAAGTTTTCCTAAGTCACACAAGGTGTTTTTGTGACAATTGCCAGCAGTAAAATTTTAGGCAAATAACACAGAGGCCGCATTTTTCGGGTTTAGGGTAATTATATTTAAATTTGGGGTAATAAAATTGGGGTTGTTTTGAAAAATCGAAAAATAGTCTAGATATGAAAGCTTTCCTAAAACAGCTGAAATTTTGCAAATGATGTTTTAGTGAAAATTTCCACGGGTAAAACAATTTTTAGCAAAAAAAAAACGTGGTAATTTATCTTTTGACCATACAGTTAACTTTTTTTTTTTTAAACAAATAACATACTTCAAGAAAATTTTTAAATAATAGCCTCTTTATTGAGGTATTTCCAAACCAGCTAAAGTTTCGTACAAGGTGCTTTTGTGACAATTACCATATGTAAAACAACTTTAGTTGAAGTAGGTGAGTATGTATATTTACTGAAGGTAAACAAAATAACTATAGATAAAAAGTTAATATTAGATACAAAATTGTTATATATCTAAATATGTAATCCAAATTTTATAGATTTGGAGCAAAGGCTTAAATAAATAAGTATAAATTAGTGAGCTTATAAATTTAAAAAAAAAAACAAATTTTAAGTAATGCGAAACGCTATGCACTAAACATGTTGTTTAATTTTCATTTAAGTGTTTAGATCTGTACCACATAAAAGATAAGTAAACTAAAAAGTAAAAACAACTAATACATCAAAGTTAAAAAATCAGCTATATATAAATTGAAATAGTTGCTAACTAATTAAATTTCTTGTTAATAACTACGGCTCTTTACTAAAAACATATGCAAGTTGTAAACAGTTTCTAGAAAATCGGTAAGAAATTAAATTCAGCTTATACAATTGTTTAAATTCTTAAAACATACTAAGGACTTATGTTTAACAAAGATGTCAAGTAACTAGGTAAATATGTGCTAGTTTACACCTACAGTAAAAAATATCTAGCAGCTCTTTTTGCTTAGAAGGAAAAAAAAAAACACGGCTTATCTGTGGTTTGAATCAGGCTTCCATTTATTGTTGAAAGCTGATACATGAAAGAATATGATTAAAAAAAAAAACGATAAAATAAAATAAGAGACAAACAAAAAAAATAAAGAATGAAAGATAACATGTATATAAATAAACATAGAAAATTTAAAGAAATATTTGTAAATATAGAAAAAAAAATTAATATAAACTTAGAGTGTTTATAAAAATACATTAATACATATACATCAAATATTTGGAATTGTTTATTAACTGTAAAAACATCAAAGTTCTCAATGCAAACGCAAAGATTAACATTTATTTTTGTTTTAAGAATATGCTTAAAGCATTGAAACAGCCGTAAGTAATTCGAAGAGTAGTTGTTTTTTAAGTTACAAATATATAAATTAAGTGTATATGTAATCAATTGAAACTTATAAGAGAAAGGTTAGAAAGCGTTAAAAATATCATTTGAAGAAGAACCGTTGATTGTGTACACAGTTGTTTTAAGTATCTAGTATTTTGTTTAGTAATTGTATACTAAATTCGACTGCTGTAACATTTATCAAAACTTTCAGGCAATACACATACTCACCTACTTTAGCTTCTGTTCCTTTTTTTTGCAGAGCTGCGTTAATTTAAGTTAACTCGTTTAACACACATAAATCTATCTTAGTTCGATAAAATACGCATTGCGTAAATTGTTTTTATTATCAACTTTTTATATCGTGACTCGTAAATATAGTATTAGAAACCAAAATCTTTTTTTTAGTTTTTAGTTTGTTTTTTTACGGTTTAAATTTAATTTATTCTTTTTTCACCCTATATTTGTTATTTATTTTTTAATTTCGAAAAATGTATTACTTACGGTTTTTAAAATGTTGTATGGTAGAAAATAGGCAAAAGGGGGTGAATTTATTTTAGTTTGTAACTATTTTTCACGACAATCATTCTAAAAAAATAGTAAATTTTAGTAATTTTTAAAATAAAAATTCAACCGGTGCAAATTTTTCTGGTCGTGCAAAAATGTCTTCGTGCAATTTAGTGACCTCGTGCAATTTAGTCCGCTTGTGCAAGTTTGACACCTACCCTATTCTTTTAGCTATAGATATTAAAATTTATAAAGGCGAAACAAATATTTATATCTTAGAAAGGTAGTACATAGTTACTACTCAATATAAACTAGAAACACATTGTTTAATTTTTAAATATGTTGCGAAGTCGAAAACTAAAAAAAAATCATAATGTCCTTATTTGTTATTGTTTAATATTAAGTTGAAACTAAACAACTTAAATCTAACGATCACATATTAATAAAGCATTGTTTTATTTTTATAACCAAATATAAGATTGAATACAAAAGTTTCTTTCAGAAAATTGAGAGTAATTTTCTAGTTGAGGTGAGTTTTTGGTCAGTGAGAAGGGAGTGTCATTAACTTATTTACTAATGTTGCTGTAGTTTAAGTTCTTTAAAGAACTCGAGATTAAGAGAGCTAGATTTTTTTATATAAAAAAGAAGATGACTTTGCGTCATACAAAAATAATTTGTTTAATTTATAAACTCTTCTTTTGCAAGAGATGAATTTCAATCTTGCAACTTTGAGGCGTTTTGGATTAAAATGCAAAGCTGCTACCCACGACTTGGTATTTAAGTTTTGAACATTCATTCTGTTCAACTTACTTATGCGAACTCAGCTTCTTTGCCTTGCTAACCGTTAAACCTAAAGAAAGAAACCGACTTGACGTTGAGTTAGATATTTTTTTCAATATCTACACTTCTCCAGACACTGATCTTCTCTTTGTCCAGAAACAAAGACAATCGTCACATTAAATATAATAGAAGTTGTTTATTACTTTCGTTTTTTGTTAATAAATAAACACTACCTTTTAATCTGGTAATTATTTTCCTTAGAAGGGTAAAGTATGAAAAAGTTAGAACCGCCGACGAAGAAAATAATGTTTTGTTTACTTTTAATATTTAAGTATTATTTTTTGAGTGAACAAAAACACTCATATTTTTTTATAATTTTTTTTTGTTTGTAATCAAAATAAAATGTTCAACGAATATAAGTCAAAATAAGATTATAATACTTTTAAATAATATCGCATATATTTTTAATAATAAATAATTGTATTAGTTACAAAGACCAAATAGTAGCGAGTTTGTCGACCAACAGAAATAAACTAAAAACGAAAAGTTTTTTTTTGAGCTCATTAAAAAAAATTGTTTTCCTCGGTGTTGCATTACTTTTTACACAATCGAATTAATAATCTGTTATGCCCTTTTGATAAGGACTTGATTTTAAAGTACTTTTATTCTTTCACTGAGAATACGGACTGTAAATACAAAATTTTAGTGGAAACCAGAGGTTTTAAACATGATTCCGTCTTTTGTTAAAAACTATTCTTAAAACTTAATCTATAATTAAAAGTTGAAGAAAACTAATTAAACCTATAGTCATATTTTTATTTTAAACCAAAAAAGACTGTTTAAAACTAAATTTTAAAAATCGTATTGTTATCTTGTAAAAACTAGAGAGGTCTGATCGTTTCACCGAAAATAGATACTGTTGAATGTAAACAATTATTTTTTATATCAAAAAGCAGAATCATTGAGATTTTGTTCACTCCCGATGTGTTTATGTGCATAGTTATTTTAAAGATTAGTTATTAGGTTTAAATTTAACTCTTTTTTTCGACAAAAAAGTATATACAATTATGACAAAAGTTAAATTGTTAAGAAGTTTATTACTTAACAATTTATCACACTAGTGCGATGATTACAAGTAAAAGTAAACAAACTTATAAGTTGCAACGGACAAACATTTTATATAGTTTTAGTATTTAATTAATATAATTTAATAGAAATACAATTAAGATTTCATATTCTTGCATGTCCAATTTGGAAAAAGAATTGTCCAATCACAACCAGAAATTACTTCAAAACTCAAATGATACAACTGAAGAAAACCGCAAATTATGCAATTGTAGATCAAAAAATAATTGTTTAGTTAAAGGTGAATGTCTTACCAAAGGAGTCATTTATAAAGCAACAGTCATGTATAACAAAAAAGAACATATTTACATTGGTTCAACTGGGAGACAATTCAGAAGTAGATTTTACGAACATACACAATCCTTGAATAATTTAAAGAAGAAAGAAAGCACAAGATTAAGTAGATTCATTCACAAAATAAAGAATTGCAACCCTGATTGGAGAAAAATGGGAAATTGTTCATCGCAGTAACCAAAACAAGCCCAGTAAAATTTGCACCCTATGTAACTTAGAAAGACTCGAAATCGCATTTGCAGATAAAAACAAACTTTTAAACTTGAGATCAGAACTGGTGGGAAAATGTAGACATTTTACAAAATTTTATTTAAAGTCTTAATTTGCTAGATTTAAGTTTAATTTACCTTTGTTTTCATTATATAGTTTTGTCGTTAAATTTTTGTTATGATTGTATTTACGTTAATTATAATTTATCTTGCTGAATATTACTAAAATTCAATTAGTTAACCAATCACCTAATTACTTATCTAAAACTATATAAAATGTTTGTCCGTTGCAACTTATTAGTTTGTTTACTTGTGATCATCGCACTAGCGTGAAACAATTGTTAAGTAATAAACTTCTTAACAATTTAACTATTGTCATAATTGTATAAAGGCTCCTTAATTGTGAAGCTCTTTAAAAATATATTGTTAAAACAACTTCAATAAAAAAGTATATACACGTAAAATTAAATCGAAAAATCGTAAATTTTAATAACCTTTTATATAACATTTATAGATATTCTTATTTTTTATATAGATATATTCATCATACTTATATAAAATAAAATACTGAATAATAAACTTTTTTATTTATTCTAATTACTCATGTTCCAAGTTAAAATATCAAATTGTAAGTTATGTCAAACCTTTGATAAAATATTTTGGAGCCCTTTTATTAACTATAGTTTGTCTGAAATCAAAAAAAAATTAAATTAAAGTTAAACTTTATTGTTTTAAACTTCTGTGTTAGTGGTTTTATTTGAAATACATAACATACTTTTTGTTAACAAATCCTATTCAAAACTCGATTTAGGGAATATTATTCAGTTTAACTGACATGACTCATGGGGGAACGGATCAAAACTGCAAGAGAAGACTAAATTTCACAAAAACAAATTGCTTGAAGATACTTTTGCACGAAGACAATTTTGCACGGAGGGTCATTTTTGCACGCGAGTAAAAAAAAAAAACAGAAAAAAAATTAAAGATAAATAAAATAAAAAAACAAAAAGAAAAGTTACTGACCGAGGGTAAGGGTTAGGGGTAACAGTGATAGTAAAAATAAAAAATAACTAATAAAAATTATGATAAAAAAAAACAATAAAAATGAATAAATAAAATTTAAAAAAAAGCTACCGACCGAGGGTAAGGGGTGATAGTGATAGTAAAATGCAGAAAAAAAAAACAAAAAAAAATTACACTAATAAATGAAAAAAATCTATCCGTACAAAAAATTATCCGTGCAAAATTTCCCTTCGTAAAAAAGTGTCTTTGTGCAAAAGTATCTTCGTGCAATTTAGTCCCCTCGTGAAATTTTGTACGCACGTGCAAATTTGACACCTACCCGACTCATGGTTTTGTTTCATAGTTTGGTCTAAATTAGAAGAGAAAACAAGAGTGTAAACAAAAAAAAAGCAATTATAGGGATATCTTATAGTAATTTTAAACAAAAAATAATAATATAAGGTGTTCAAACAAAACGAATAAAAACTGTCTGTTGTAGAATCTATAGTAAAAAATGAATACAGTAAAACTGTTTAATATTTTTTATTCAATTGTTTTAAACTTCACTATAAAATTAATTTCAAACGTAAAATTGTGTAAATAGTTCTATTTTATAACCGAGAAAACAACTTAAAAAAAATACATATAATAACTTAGACATAAAATTCAATTAAAACAAAATTTTGTAACAAAAATAAAATTAAACGTGAATAGAGACACAAAAGACAACTAAAAACTAGGTCACCGCATATGACCTCTAAAACATTTAATATTAACCACTAAATTATTACATTTAAAAAAATTTAAAACGTACACACTCAATCAAATTTAATAGTCAAAACATAATATGATGAAAAAAAATAATTAAGCGTCAAAAAATTCTTCAGCTTTAATTTATGAATATTTATTAGTTTTTGCTTTGTCAAGAATAAGAACCATAAGCTTTAACCAAAAATCTTAACAGTGAAAACAAAGTTTGAATAAAAAAGTTATAAAGCTTAGTAAAATACTTAATATTAATAGCTACCACATTATTTAAGGTTTTGTTCTATACTAGCATAATTATCTAAAATTTAAAGCACGTACTAATCTAACAAGTTCTAAAGATGGGCAAGCAAATACAGTTCATTTTGATATTTTCTAATCCTTTTTAATCTTCCTTGTATTCATTTTTCCACGGATAGTATTTATGAGGAAGATCACTATAAAATATATTTGATAATTAAAATTAGTTATAAACTATGGAAAAATTGAAAAAAAAAAACCAACTATTCCAACGCTAAAGCACGGAAATTCTTGTTGAGGGCGTCAACTTCGTTGAAATGTTTTTCACTTATTTCAATGTCCAAAGCCTAAACAATTGTAAGTTAAATCAAAGAAATAATTCTTAACTTGAAACTAAACATTTGAAGACTACAAGCGTGAAAAAATTGTTTAAGAAATAATTTACTTATATCAGGGTTGCCACAGATCAAGCTGAGAAAGAATTCCTGACTTTTCCTGAGTTTTTCTAAAATTTTCCTGTCTTTTATAAATCAAACTCTTAATTTAAACTTATTCTAAAATACATAATTAAACACTGCAAACTATCTAAAGCTTTCCATTTTATTTTTGTACAGGTAAAAACAACAGTTTTTTTTGACAAATTCAATCATCTAACTTTGATTACAACACTTGAACCATCTGTGTATGATTGATTGCAATAAACAGCTCTATCAGAAAATATAGTCAGTTTAGCATTAAAGTTGTAAAACAACCCTGAAAGTAATAATATTTAATAATAAAAAGAAAATTATCTAAAACATATAATACTTATATAAATTGTCTACTTAGTTTAATAAAATACTACTTGACTGATTTATTATAAAGTGCTTAAACTAAAAATCAATTAGAAAAGAATATAATTAAGTAATTGTAAAAAAAAATACATCAAAAATTAAACTAAATACCTGTTATATAAAATATTTTCTCTTATCATTTAGTACAAAATTTGTAACAAATATATCTACTCTTATTTATTTTAAAGACTTAAGTTATTCTACAAAAAATCACAGATAAGTAAACTTAACCATGGCATATACCTCTCTTATAACTTACTTTTCAAATTTAAACAACTTTGAAAAATTATATAAAGAGGTAAAGTATACACAAAAACTTGTTACATAAAATACTTAACTTGTGCTATTTTATTAATTAATTATTAACTATTAAGAACTTAATTATTTAATTAAAAAAAAATTTGATTTCAAAATTCTGTAAGATAAACTTTTGTGTATATATCACAGTTTCACTATGGAAGTGTCCTTGCCACAGATCATCAATACGAAAAAGCATACAAAAACTGCTTGTTCAATATGTTAATAAGTTTTTTTTATTGCAGCTTTATAAAGGATATCTTATTAATTTTTACCAGATGAAGGCATTGTAAATAAGTAATTTTGTAAATTTCTAGGAATATTTTGCAATTTTAGTCAGACTTTATAGGATTTTAAAATACCTTTTTACCATTTGAAGGCTTTAGAAAATAAGGAATTTTGTAAACTTGAACTTACAATATCTGAGCTTTTTTCAAATTTTGTCAAATTTGCTGACTTTTTTTCAAAAACACCCATTGTTCCTGACTTTTGTCATTTTTTTATTTTTTCTGACCTTGTGGCAGCCCTACTATATATATACCATCTTAAACTTTTTTTTATACTTAAAAAACCTAAAATTTTACAACAGTTTAATAAATATGTAAAAATCTAAACAAACTCACTTCGTAATTGGATTTTATTCTTGAAGGAGTGGCGCTTTTAGGAATGACGACCAAACCGCGCTTAAGCAAATAAGCGAGCACGGTTTGCGCGGGCGTGACTTTCATTTCACCTGCTATCTCCACAAGCTTCGGGTCTTCCAGCAGCCGCTTCTCGTCTTTGGGTGCCCTTGTGTAAAAAATAGTTGATATATATTAAATTTTAATGTGTGCGGCTTCTGTGGGCTTTTTAAATGAGTTATAAGTTTGAGGAAAATAACTATTTTATCAACAGGTACAACAACAATGCCTAAAAATTATGCTATAAAACAAAGAGGAATTTAAGTGCATGACTCATTTATGCTTCTAAAAAATCATGAATTTTAACAAAAAAACACTTTACAACAAGTCTTTACAGCCATATTTAATATTGTCTTTTGAAAAAAACTGCTTTACTTTTTCAAATTAATCTCGCAGAGTCGTTCAACAAACACAAACTCATCATCACGAACCACGATCTGTCGGGGGAGGCGAACGGGGAGAAAGCGGTGACGACCACTTTGTTCTGGCGGCAAAAGTCCACGAGGTCGTGGTTGGTGAGGTAGGGATGCACCTCGATCTGGTTCACCACGGGCCTCATCTCCCCCTCCTCCAAAACCCTCGCCAGCTGGTGCGAGTTGAAGTTGGAAACTCCGATGCTGCGCACGAGGCCATCTCTCACAAGCTTCTCCATCTCCTGTGTTTAGATGTTTTTTTGAGTTGCAAAAAATATTTTTATTTTCTTAGTTATAGTGTTAAAGCAAACATAAAAAAAAATCCATTTCAGGCTAGATAAAATTCATAAAACATAAAAAACAAATCATTTTTTATAAATTTTGTTCTATTTGAAATACAGTAGTAAACAAAACTTACACCTAATTTAATCTGTTTTTTTTTTAGAAATAAAAGCTTGCATATTATATAACTTTTTTATTTTAGGAACTTGTTTAATCATAATTTTATTCAAGATGAAGATCAACATATTTAAAAACATTTTTTTGTTCTTAAATGTTTACTAAAATCGATTACTGTCAGTCTTAATAGATTATAATTCAATTTAATATTATATTATTTGAACTTAAAAAAATTTATTTGCTTCTGTGAAGAATTATTACATATAAATTACTAGATCGACTACAATATATTTTTTATTATTCCAGCAACAATTTCTGATTGAGCTTATTTTTATGTATTACTTACATTATGTAAATTTATTAATTTTTTTGTCCTAATTTAATAAATATCTGCAAAAGTATCATTTAAAAAAAAACTTTTCAAACCTTCCAAGTCACCATGTAGTCGACGTCGGAGTAAATGTCGTCCCCGTCTTCTTTCTTCTCCACCTGCAACATACTCGCGTGTTAAATGCGTGAGAGACTAGCAACCAACAACTAGGTGGTACCTTGTAGCCGGTGGGAAAGTGCATGAGGTACAGGTCCAAGTAGTCGAGCTTGAGCCTGTCGAGGGACTGCAGGAAATATTTTCGCACGTGCTGAGGCTCGTGGTGGTCGTTCCACAGCTGGAAATTTATTTTTTTAGTTTCTATTGGGTCCGATTGTAATTTAAAGGTGTTTTCCTTATTATTGGCTGAGTGTTATCCCTAACGTATTAAAAATTTATTAAAAAATATATTTCTAATAACGAAATATAACAAATTATGAACAAATTTTTTTTGCTGACTCATCAAATATTAGGGAAAACCTTTTTAGATTACAACTAGACTCGTTTTTATTGAAAAAGTTACTGTATAAAAACTTAATCCTTAATTGAAAACTAATGTTGTTGCTGTGTATTAAAAGTTATAACATGAATAGTATTTTCAAACGATAAACTAGAATAATTAAAGGAAACAGCTTTATGTTAGGTTTCTGTGCAATTACTGATAATTATAAATACTCTAAACATAACATAAAATCATCAAAAAAAAGTCTCAAAGCTAAGGTTTTGTAAATTGACTGGGTACTAATAGGACAACCTACTTTTGAAGTCACAAAAAGTTGACTTCTGGTAACAGTTCCGTCTTTTATTTTGTTTGATATTGCTTCTCCCACAAACTCTTCATTACCATACTCCCAAGCGCAATCGATGTGCCTGTATCCACAAGAAATAGCTACTTCGACTGCTTTTTTCACGTCAGTTTCAGACGACTGGGAAAATTTACAAGTTATAAGCTTATTTACACATTTATTGTAATGCACAATGAAGTTTTAGGAAAACTTTAAAATATTAGATATTTACAAGGTAAGAAAATAAATACAGTTCAAATTACCTTAGTAAAGGAATAATAATGACTTATGTTAATGCTATTTAACTAAAAATAACATTTGAAACAGAGTTTTAATCAACTAAAGTAACCTCTAATTAGCTTTACTTAAGGCAACATTCTGCTAATAATTTACCTACCTTAAAGTAGTAATTAGTTTACAGTTTACAAATAATTACATTAAACAGATAGTAAGACTATAAGTATCACAAGAGAACACTTTTTTGATAAATATACTTTAAAGACAAAAATAAGCAAGTTTAATGTAATAATTTTCTAGCTACATAAGGCATAGGGGATAATAAAAAACTTTGTTTCAAATTTATTCTTATTTTTTATTTAACTAAGTAAGGTACTTGTTAGTTTTTACCGCATGTTAAAATTCAAAGTAACTTCATAGATATAAGCGATCTAAGTTGAAGCGTTCAATGTTCAATATATTTTTTATAGAAGGCGCAAACTAAAAGGGCAAACATAGACTATTTTACTAAAAATATAGTTTCTCCTTCAGTTTTTGAGTAATTGATTTCAGGATTTTTCAGAGTAATTCTTTAATAAACTTCAAACAACTTGCAGAAAACAGTTTTTAAATTTTTGTAGAAAATATTTAAAAAAAAAAAAACAAAAAAAAAAATTGTTTTTATTTTAAATTTAGGTAATAAATTTTTTATGATTTTTTTCAAAAATCCGCTTCTCAAAATTTGTTTGTTATATTGAAAAGTACATTTCCTGAAACTTTGAATTAAATTGCTTTTAAAATGAAGGAAAAGATGGATTTTTAGTAAATTTTTCTAAATTCCAAGAAAATTGCCCTTGAAAATTTTAGATTCCATACAATTGTATTGGAATTTTTATACAAAACTTTTTATATCTCAAAAGTTAATTGAAATTTTTTCTTTCTTTAAAAATTATGATATAGTATATACTCTAAGCTTTGAAATAAGAGCCAATGTTAGTATTTGTAGAGAAAATATGTCGGAGCTTCTCTATGCCCTTAATTTATGATCTATAAAATACTTTTTTAGAAATACAGTTTAAAAGAAATCTTTAACAAAAAGCTTGCGAGTTAAAGTAAATTATGTACTTTTAAAAAAATTATATTTTGTATAATTATATTGTTTAATTTGTATTGTCGAAACCTTAGTTAATATTTTGACCACTAGTTCTTTTATTATGAATAAAATGAAGTAAAGTTATTTTCCGATTCGTATCATAAACAAGAAGCAAAAAAATACAGAAGTTTAAAATTTTAACTTTAAAACTTTAATTTTTCTTACATATTTCCTTTTTTTCTGGAAGTTTTATCTTTCATACTTGCGGTAACTAACTAAAAATATTAAGATGATTTGATTTAAATCTAGTATTCTAGATGTAATTCTTTAAAAACATACTCAACTTAAACAACTAAGAAAAAGTCACTTAATAGATAATTTTTAACTTCAGTGTCTAGATCTAGACAAAGTCTCATACAATTGATTAGTGATTAGAATATTTGTTAAATTAAACATAAAATGTTTTCCACATGTTACATTATAAACAAAACGTTATATGTAATCAAATTTTATACTTACTAAAGTATATTAATTTTAAAATTAGAAAAATAACTATTTCAATACTTATCTGAATTTTAATTAACAGCTTTTTTAGAAACTTTTTAAATGCAAAGGTTTTAAAACAACATTGCAAGACTGTCATATAAGTAATTTTAAAAACAGTATACGTACACCAAGTAAAATATGTTTGTCTATGGTTATAACATTAGCTTGCTTTCAAAAAATGTAAACTTAAAAAACATAAAATAACAACTTACTAATAATTCAATTTATTTTGATGAGAATAATAATAAAAACTACCTACATTATTTTCAGCATTACTTAACTTAGTTGTTATTGAAATGGGTTCTACAAAGCACACATGTAAAGAACTTGAAGACAATGATGAGAGAAAGTTGTTATTAATTAAAGAAATAGTTAATAAACAGATTTGTCAGCTGGAATATGCAGAGAAAATAAAAACAGAAAAGTGGAATGTACTTTTCCACACTGTAAACAAGCTACCCTTAGCATGCAAACACATTGTAGAGTTTCTGCTTGGATGCTACACAAAAGATGAGAATGAAAACTTTATGTTCTTACTCAGTTTTCCTGAGCCTTTACGGGCAAGGGCAAATAGCGTTTTAAAAGAAAACTTTACTATATTACATGAAAGCAGGTTGTTTATGTTGGAAAATAAACTTAAGTTAGAAGTGCCTATGCCATGCATGTGTTTACCTGAAAACAAAAAGCTACAAGCAGTTGACCTTTCATTGGGTAGCATAAACAAAGAAATTGCTTTTAAAATGTTTCAAGTTCAGCACGAAATAATTGAGCTGTTAGTTGATGAAATCTCACCAGACTTGCATGCGGGTTTAAAAGAACAAATAAGTGATTATAAAAAATCACATGATGATTGTAATTATATGTAAATAACTTATTTTTGTATAATTAGATATTGTAATTATAAAAGAGTTTTGCTTAAACTTGTAAATGCAATTGATATAACTTAATTTAAAAAGGATTAAATAATAAATATAATCTGTTAATATCAGATTGCTCATATAATAAAAAAATTAAAATTAACTAAATATACAACTGTTTTTATACAAAATACTCTGTTCGACTAACTGTGTTCTGCTGATAACAAAATATGAACTGCTCTACAAATTTTGAAACAAAATAGAACTTGTATTTTTAGGTAAACCATAATTGGTTTATATTTTAAATCGAGTAAAATTTAAAAGACTTATTGTACAGATTTATAAAAGTTATACTTATTTTGTATTTTTAGCTAGTCCTTTTATCCAAAAATGTTAAACTTTTATAATTAAAATTTTATAATTTTATTAAGTTTACATTTGGAAGCTCATTATAAAAACAGAAAATAAAATATTTTTTTCTTATAGGAGTTAATTCTTAAAATATTTTCTTTTACACCAGAGGCTGGAAAGACTAGTGAAATAAAGTGGGTTAGAATTGGACTTCCAAGTTAAAATTTATAGCTGCTGAAGTATAATTTAGTTAAAAATAAAATATATAAAACAGAAAAAATTTATATATTTTTACAAAATGATCTTAATGTAATCAAATTGGAGTAAAAATTGATGCTTAACTAATGATAATTCAGTTTTATTGCAATTTTGCTTAAAAGCAGTAGTCTTTTTATTTTTAATTCTCTTTGTTTCAATTACCTCAGGTGTAAACTACTTAACAAATCCTCAAAAGATAAAGAATACCTCAAGGTTCAAAAAATGTTTTTTGCAACATTTAGAAAAATTTCTCATAATCAATTTTAAAATCTTTATATAAAACTAGTCTTTTTTTAATAAACAAAAAAATATCTTGTAAATTTAGTCAAATATCTTTATTTATTAAAGTATTTAAGTATTTTAAAAATTTGTTTCTAAAAATTTTTTAAATATGGCAAGGAAGTTTTCTTGAAACTTGAGGTATTTATCTCATAAAACGTAAGAGGAGATATATTTTTAGTGATACCCTCCTATAATAAACCTATTGCACTCTCTACTAACTGATTTTATCTCAAAACTTAGCTTTAATATTAAAAAGCCGTAAAAAGCAACTTACATCTTAGTTAAAACTCTACAAATTAAAATCAAGTTGTAAAAATAAATTAACTCCTTTTCATATGACCCTAATAACAGAGTTTGCGTACTATTACTAAAACTAAACATTTTTTAGTTCAAAATTTCTAAGAAGAAACAACAACCTTTCAAAGTTAATTGTAAAAAAAAAAAGCTTATAGGTATTTTTAAAGACTACATAAATAATACAGCTTAATATGAATAAAAATCTTTAATTTTTGGTAATAACTTAATGTGAAAATATTTTAGAACTTAGTATATTTAGTTAACTAAAAAACAGGTTAGTCTACAAAAATTAAATTTCTGTTTACAATGATTTATCAACAAGTATTAAACAGTAATGTCAAAAAAAAAGTGTAATGAACTTTAAGAAAAACAAAGTTTAATAAACTCCTAAATTTACAGTATTAGGATAAAAACAAATAAAATGTGTTTCAAGAATAGTTTATTATTAGTTAGATAGCTAGATAGTAAAAGTGTTACTTATTTACTATTTTAGTTGCAAAATAGATTACATAACTGATAATAAGCTTCAGTACTAAAAAAAAAACTAATACCTTATCCTAAAGCTTCTACTGAACAGTAAGTATTTTTAAAAGATACCTTACATTTAATCCTATATATTCAAATCTAAATTAACTCAAAGTTGAACAAGGCAAACTAGGCTGAGTAATTGAGTTAAAACATTGTTTGGAACTTCTTGTAAAATAGTATAAATTTATCGGTAACCATTAAAAATGCTTATGCCAGTTTTAGAAGAATAATAAATTTAAATGAGAAGTTACTTATTGCCAAAAAATATATGTTTATTTCATATTTTGTAAATTGATATTTTTTAAACTCTATTTTAGCTAAATAAGTAAATCATTATGTAATAAAGACATCTTTTATTTTTAGTATCCAATTGTGATAAGCTTTATAAAAAATTAAAACTAAATTAATTAAACATACAAAGTTTACAATAAAATTAGTTATAAGATTCAACATCAGTAAAACAACATTTTATCAATACTTGTGTATATTATAAATTTACTATGTTTAGTAAAATAGGTTGTATATAAATGATCAAGCCTAAAAACTTTATGTATATAACAACTTATTAAAAAATATTCTTTTTTAATATTTTAATTAAACTATCTCATAGAACAATAAAGTTTGTAGTAAATATACTATTATCAATAATACTAGTCAATACTAATTTTATTTTATACTTGTATATTTAAAAATAGTATGAAATGCATTGTTACATAAAAGTTTAAATAACCTTCCAGGTACCAAGCCCAATTTTGTCAATTAGTTTTCCATTCATTAAACGCAGTTTTGTTGTGGTAGACATGTTGATTTAAAAAGTTAATAAAAAATGAAAGTATATCTGCCAGAAAGAAGAAAAGGATGACTTTTTATAACTTTAAAATAAATTAAAATGCTAAATCAATTATAATTTATAATGTTTAAAACTCTTTTTATTTTAAATAGTTAAAAGTTTATAAATTTAAAACGAAATTGCACACAAACACAATTTATAAAATTTAAAAACTGTTGCTTAGTAGAAGCTACACATAAATTAGCATCTATTAGGGTAGGGAGTACTTGGGTGGTGTTTATTACACATATTGACTAGTTGAATTAGGAAGTATTTTAAACTGATCCCTAAAAATCATATTTTGCTTTTTGACTAAAGTTATATTAAAGTCTCTTACTCTTATCATAGATTTCATATTTATCAATTTTCTACAAACTTGAAATGAAAGGTTATATTTGTAGGCATATATTTGAAGAGATTTTATTGCTTCTGATGAATTATGATATCATAATCGCACAATTTTTGCCAGTTTTAGATATCACATGTTTTCTTTTCTATTTGAAAAAACATGTTTAGCTCTACTATTTACAATAAACTATTTTTAGTTTATTTTATGTTGCGCAATACTTATAAAATATTTATAAAATTTCATTTAAAACTTAACAGTTTACACATTAAAGTTTGATTCAATATTTTTGCTGTTTGTTTGCATTAGTTTATATTATCTATGTTTCACAGGTTTTAGTTTTTAACTAGGTTTAATTTTATAATTAACATCCTTAAATGTAAAATATATTTAGAATTTATGTCAAAGCAATTTTTTATTAGACTATACGCTTATTTGATACTATTTACAAAACTGAAACTTAACTATAACATTTAAGCCCTTATCAGGGTTCCCACTCGTTTTTTCAAAATTTTTTTGAGGTTTTCCAAATTTCTCCCAGGTTTTTAAAAGTACACACTTTTAAGTCTATTTATAGTTTTAAGTAAATTTCAGTCTAAAAAATTGTGTTAAATAGTATAAAAACATTTAAAAGATACTGTAAAGTTATTTTAAATGTTTTTTTAATAAAATATTTTTTGATGATTACAAAAAATTTTTATTTATATGATAGAATTTTTGTGTCAAATCGAAATTTTACTACTGAAAATGTTAAAATTATTGAAAATTCCATGTTTTTCTAGGTTTTTTGATCAAATTTCCAGGATTTTCCAGTTTTTTTTCAAAATTTCTCAAATTCCAGGTTTTTCCAGGTTATTTTTGCCTAAATTGTCGAATTCCAGGTTTTTCAAGGTTTTTCCAGGTTTCCAGGTAAAGTGGCAACCCTGTATACTGTTATATGTTTAACATGACACCTACATTCTAAGACTAAGTAAATATAACTTTAATATTTGATTTTTCAACAAAAAATAACATGCATACTGTACAACCAACAGTAAACACACCATAGAAACGCTGAAATAGAAGTTTTATTGTCGTTTAAATAAATTTAAGATAAAAACATGCAACTATAATACAAAGTAACATTCAAGTATTTAGTAACTTTGTGGAAAAACTTAAAACTAATGTTTTCTATGTTCAAAATAACCACGACTTAACAATGTTAAAAGTTGGTTACGCAAATGTGCAATGATAAAAACACCAATGTTTAATTAAAACTAGTATAAAGTTGATTAAACTCATGGAAAACACCATGATATGCAACACAACAACCAAACGAAAAGGTTCGTCGTGCACCAGGTCCTAGGACCAACAATTTTAAGTGTCGTTTTTTTTCTATAAAGATGTTTATTACAATTCAAACATTTTCAATTATTATGTTAGTTGTTTGGAATATGACAGGTTGTACTTTTTTGTAAAAGTTATGACAGATTATGACGTCAAAAATGCTTTTTTTTTCTTTTAATTTCAAGTTAAGGTTAAGACGACTTACAAGAACACATATATAAAGTATTAAAACTATACGACCTCAATTTAAGGTTTAGTGCCCTAGGATATACGTTACTAGACGGTTTTTACGGGTTTTTTGCCTTCAAGTATTGATTATGATGTCAGAAATGCTTTTTTAAAAATTTTAACTTGAAGTTTAGGTTCAGATGACTTACAAGAACACATATATAAAGTATTAAAACTATACAACCTCAATTTAAGGTTTGGTGCCCTAGGATATAAATATGAATATAAGGATGCAAATATTCAGCTAACTATAGAAATGTGCAAAATCATCACATTTTAAAAGTATTTGGACTTATTGTGATTAAAAAATCCAGAGTCGTATATTTAATAGTTTAGAATACATTTATAAGTCTTTTTTTGTTTAATTTATGATGGAAAAACATCAGTCATACTCTTCCTTTTACAATGACAAACACTTTTTGAAGGTCAAGCTAGTAGGTTTTACATCAAGTGTAATTCTATCTGAACCCTAATTAAGTAGTTTTATTTTCTAAACTATTGCACACATTTAGAGTATTTGACAAACTCCAAAATTATTTTTCAAAAAAATTTTAGCATGATTAGAAATAAATCTTATACCTGTTTTAAGACAGTTAGAGAATATTTAATTACATGGATAGATAGATATATCTGTGAGTAAGTAATAAATAATAATAATAATTTTGTTTTTTATTTATTTTTTAAACTCGAGCTAAGTAAAGATTGTTAAAAAAACTCATTTTTTCTAAGGGGCCTCACACCAAAAGTAAAGCCCCAATCCAATGGACTTTTTTAAATTAAACCCAAAGGACCGTTCTCTAAAAAAAAAAAAGAGTTTTGTTTAGCTATTAAGATAAAGAAAATAATTGGATCTAAAGTTTGGATTATTTTTAGTTCTTGAAAAACTTTACCAAGCTAGCTTCACACTTCTATTATGCATTCCACTGCATCAAATTTTATTACTACGATAATTCTCAAAACGGGGGACTGTTTAAAAAAGCGTCTATTCACTGTTCATTTTTTCTAGCTCAGTTTTATTGTAAAATGTAAAGTGTATTAGTAGTATTATCTTATTTACAGTTATGCTTTACAAACTAGTTGTTTTTGTACTACTTTAAGCCAGGGGCGTGTCTAGAATTTTTTCAGTCAGATAACACAGTATTATTTTGTTCAATAAAAGCGAATTTTCTGATGCAACTGTAAATAAAACACTTTAAGAAAACTTTAAGAAAAAAGAATATTCTTTTTAAAAAAACTACGAGAAAATGTGAACAATTATTATATAACTTGATGAAAACGATTATTTGTAAATTTACAGTTTTTCTGATATCTTAAAAATTAAAACAATGTGCAAATCGACCAATGGTTTCCTATCTAAAAGGCAACTCTTAGAGGTGCAAAACTATTCAAAAGTTTAAATAAAAGAAACTTTTGTTTGGGTTTTTTTGGGTCGAAAGTTTCCTTTTTAAAATGTGCTGGCATACGTAATTATGACATTTTTATAAATTAAACCATTTTTTACAAAAAGCTCTTAAAACTACGTCATTTTTACAAATAAAATTAAATTAAATGTTAATTAATACCAGCAAACTTAATATACATAATGCATTGTTTTAAAGCTATTTGAAAAACACTTAGTCGCTTTTTATTAAGTTTATTCCTTCTTTTTCAGGGGGTCGCAAAGGAAACAGGAAACCAATCAAAACACGCCCCTGCTACTCTTTAATTATTTATTTTTGTTCTATAAGTACTTTTATCATAAGCTGTACAATATTTTGTGATACTAAAATTTTTTCTATGCAAAATTAATTAAAACTCATCTTCATTTCTTATATTCTTTTAAAAATAATAAACAGTTGAAGTCTATATTATGATGTATTTTAATTTTTATTTATTTAAGATTTCAACTTTAAAAGTAAAATTTGCTTTTTATTACAATTTTCTTAACATTTACCAACTTATATATATATGTATATATATATATATATATATACAATTAAAAGCTTTAAACCCTATACAATCTAATGCCATTTACCTTTTTTTTTATGGAACACATCTGTTATTAAGAAAGGCAGTAAATTAAAATAGTTAAGTTCAAAAAACTTTTCTATTTTGTTCTATACAACAACAGTTTAAAAAAAAAATTCTATCCAAAATGCAGTTTATTCCAAATATTTTTCGTTAAAAAAAAAACAAAAACATTTTTGTAGAGACAGAGTACTAGTAAAAACAAAACCAAAGTTTTATCAGGTTTGAATTCAAATCAGCAGCTTGCAAACTGAAACGGGTCATTTCCAACTCGCCCAGTGTGCTAAATCCTTCTCGCACACGAAACTTTTCTTTTCATGCTTGTCGTCCGAGGCTCTGTAAAACCTCAAGAAGCGACTTTTCTGCCTGTTGAACCCTAGCCGGCCGTACCCCAGTCCCCGAGCGTCCCTCACCCAAAAATCGTCCCACGTTTCAATGAGTGGGTGGAGAGCGTCACTAAAATAATAAAATAAATTATTTTGAAAAAACATAAATACAATTAAAACTGTTTTTTTTTTACGGTTGTCAAAATTGTCTGCGCAACTTTTGTTACAGAGATACTTATTTTGTGTAAAAAACAACAAACTTTCAAAATTGCTGACAGCTGTGTTGTATATAAAATAACTAAATATATGAGTATATACTCCAAGTAAAATAAATTGTTCAAACAAATATGAGCGTTTATTCTAAGCCCGCGTTATATTTTCTCTTGTTACGTCGTACAAAGTAGAACTTTTGTTAGAACTTTTATGTTAAAACATTTTGTCTTCTTCTCACGCCAACGTATTGTTACCAACATTTCAAGCTAAAACTCACATAATATTTTTCAGAGACTTGTCGTAGGCCTCGCCCCAGTTTTCAAAGGTCCACTTGAACCTCGGGTCGTCGAGCTCGTACTTGGGCTGCACTTGAAAGGTGGCCAAGTCCCAGTACTCGCCTCGGTTTTGGCAGATCTTGCGCGCTGCGCTGTAAGTGGTGCCGGTGTACTCGTAGTTGAAGTAGTACTGCTTCCGCTTAGACTGAAACTTGACCAGTTGTCTGTCTACGGGGTACTCCACTGTCCAAGTGTATTCTGTTGAAGTTGTAAAGTTGGTAACTTTTTGTTTTTTTATCTATCGCGCTTTTAAGAGATTTGTTTGGTTTTTGTTCTTTAAGGCAGATTTGTTTTAACTTTAAGGGTTTTTGTAACTTTTATAGTATAGTAATAAGTGTGTTGCTTGTCAAGTTTCTATGTTTGTATTTTAAAGACTTATAGTTAATATAAAGTTTTCGAGTTTTATCTTATATAGTTGTTTTTCTTAACTAAATAAGATTGCTTATTTACTGAAATGTAAAGAGCTTGTTTGAATAAAGATGTGCATATTAGATATTTTAATAACAACCAGGTTTCGGTGACAAAAAATTGCAAAAAAGTAAAATAAAGTAGTAAACTGCACATAACAATTTTGTTTATCTATAGCTTTATTAATTACAAAAATTTTATTTATGCATGAATAAGTTTATAAACAACATTGTTATGTGCAGTTTACTATTTTATTTTACTTGAAAAGGTCGCATTTTTTGCCACTGAAACCTGGTTGTACATAAAATATTCAATTTGCTTATCTTTACTTATGAGTTTTATCTTATTAATTAATAGTTGAAAAGTAGTCAACTACTGTAGCTTTTTGTAAACAACGTAAACATTTACTAATTGAAGCACCGTCAAACAAAACCGAAAACTAAACAACAAACAACCCTGGCAGTAGTTCCAACTGTTTCCATTGTGATAGCACCAGGGGTAAGGAGCCTTCCACCAAGCCCACACGCTCCAGTACATCCTGGAGCAGGTGTTTCCGTAATCCGGGGTTCTCCCGTGCCAGTTACCAAAGTCGCATATGTAACCGTCAGTCGTAAAGACTTTGAAGTCCGACAGTTCTGCGACGTTATGATGTGAGAAAATGTTATTGATCTTAATTTGTTTCCGAAATTTTTGTACTTTTTTTCTTACAAGTTTGCTTAAATTAGCCGCGTTGGTGAAAAAAATTTTGAATCTCGTGAAAAACAAAAATTTTTCTAAGAGTTTTATAGTTTTGAATAGTTTTAAAAACAAACTTGTTTTTTAATTTTTAATGAGTTATTTATCTGTTTAAGTTATTTGATTAGTTTACGTAAAACTTGTAAAATTTAAATACTTGTCATAATACAAGTTTCTTATTGTGCTCAAATACAACAGCTCATTTTTTATTAAAAAAAAAACACCATATAGTATATGCAACAAATAAAACTTACTAGTATAACATTGTGCTGATAATAATAGAGTTGCAAGGGCCTGTAATTTAAATAGTATGAAAAAATATTCACCAACTTATTTATTAATCTAAATTATTTGTACATATGTAGTTATAATTTACATTGAACTTATAATAGTTTCTACAATAGAAAATTAGTTAAAAAAAACTTACAACCAAAAATAAAATATTTCTCATTTTTCCTGCTTTTTGTTTAAAATATTAATATTTTGTTTAATCAGTTGTAAAAAGCAATCGAAGGTAGCTTTTTATATACTTTGTAAGTTTGTTTATACTTAAACTAAAACAAATGTTAGTTAATTAAGTGCATGTGTACGGAAGTACAATGCGCAAGAATAATATTGCTTAAGTGTTTATCAAAAAAGGAAATAAACTCATAAAACTTTAAATAATTTTGATAAAAAATTTTCTGTTAAAACGTTTTGACTAGCTTATAAACTTTAACTAGGTTAATTCCATCAAAAATCGTAGAGCTCATTCTGACAGTTACAACATTTTATTTGTTTTTATTAAGTTAATAAATGATACGAGTTTCACAAAACGATAATCGAACGTGTTTAAAAGGATGTAAGATATAATGTAAACTTGAGGCATTCTAGTAGCCCTTAAATAATTGAATTTTATAGATACATAAAAAGGTTGTTTCTGCTTAACAATGGGCGACTTACTAATGTGTTTTAAAACTTTTTTTAAATACAATATATATATTTTTTTCTATTTTTTAATGTTTTTTTGTTTTTTTTTTGTGACTTCTTTTGTTTCAACTTTTTTTTTTCTAGAACTTTAAGTATATACATCTTAACTAAGGAAAACTTTTAATTGACTGCTTAAAGAAAGTAAAACTAATTTTTATTTTTAAGCAACTACTTGTAATCATTATTTTTAAATATAAAAAAACTTCTTATTTTCACTTCATTTTTCAATCTTCATTATAAAGTAGTATAAGTACTTATAAATTTCTTTCAATTTACATGTATTACTTTTCTCAAGTTTTTTGTTTATTTACTACGACTTAAGTAAAAGCTTACAAGTTTTTTTTTAAGTTAATCATACTTCGAGATTTTTTCTCATAAAATGTTTGTTCATACTTTAAAGTTACAATATCTATAGAAAATTAAAAGTTTACTTTATCTAGTATCTTATTGTAAAAAATACTATATGCATACAATGTTTGCTCTATCAATTAAATTGTAATAGAGCTTTATATGTAAAAGTTGGTTACGAAGCACTAAGCAAGAAAACAATAAAAAACTAGTAATATTAGATTAGTAAAATTTTTGAAACCAAAAACTTGTATTTAAAGTAAACATAGTTTTTGCATGGTTTTAAGTTTACTTAGAAAAAAATGTAGGTTTAGTTGATTGAATTTAAACTTACTTTTGCACAGGTTTAGACCATAAAGCAAGCCGACTAAAAAAGTCACCAATCAAAAATTTTTTGTGTAAGTTTAGTTAGTTCCCATCGCTTTAGTTAAATACTAAGTATAGTTTCATCGAAACACTTTTTTTTTGAATTCTGAAAGCTTTTTTTATAGACAGTGAACCAAACTAACTAATTTTTGATAAAATTGAAAAACTAGTTGTAAGAGCAAAACCCTTAAAAATACTTTTGTTTAACTTTGATTTATAAAAACTATTTCTAGAATAGAAACCAAAGAGCTTAGTTTCTAAAAATTAAATAACTTTTAAAGAAGTAAAACATTTTGAAGAAATAAAAAATAGCGGAAGCTTTGCGAAAACTGCAAAGAATCCTGAGTTTTACAAAATTTTAAAGTTTTTAAATGATTTTTAAAACAAATTTTCAACTTTTATCACAAACGAAATTTGTAGAAAAACATTTGATCTTTCAACTTTTAAAAATAACCAAGGCAAAAATTGATTAAGTCAAAAAAAAAAAAGTATTTCAAATCATCACAATAATTAATTTACAAACATTCTAAGCTGTTACTCGCTGTTCTTCTGACTATAAGTGACTTAGTAGGTAAGCATCTTACTGTAATGCTGTTTTATTTTAAGAGTGTTCGCATTTTCTAGAAACAATAAAAATTCTGATGAAATGTTGTAGCATAGTACTATTTTTCTTAACAATTATTATTGATAAGCTTTAAGTAGTTTTAAATACTTTTTTTAGTTTTCGAAGGCAACATAAAAGTGCGAAATATAAATTTGGCCCTTTGTTTATAATAAATGATACTTATCAATAAAAAATTATTCTAATACTAACACAGTATTAAAATAAAACGATGTAGGTTTGTTTAAATAATATTTATAATAGTTTTGTTGTTGACCAAAGTTTTAATTTTCAAAACTTATTTTTTTTTAAACAAGGAGTTTAAGTACATAGACTAAAAATAAACCTACATAGAAGAGTTAGTAACTTATTTAAACAATGTAATAGTTTAGTTTAATAATTTATTATTTTTGAGAAAAAACAATTACTCAGTTTCACCGCAGAGTTGATTTTCAAATTGTAAATCTTATTCAAATAGAATTAATTTAAATAGTTTAGTTTTTCTATGTTTATATGTTACATTAGTTTCATTGTTTTAAAAACTATTTTATAACTGTTAACATTATTTACTTTAAAGCTATACGTATTTTATTTTATGAAAAGTAAGTTTAGAAACCTAGATTATTTTAACACAAGCTTAAGTACAAAAGAAATAATTATACATAATGCATTATCTGACGAAAACTCTCTGTCGACAAAGACATATGATTCTGAGAGTTTTCGCTGGTGATCAAGGTCGTGTGATCTAAAGTTGTTAATAGAAAACATTGAGCTTTTCTTACAGCACATGAAAACCAAGAAATAGATTTTTGCAATGTTTTTTAAATTTTTCACTGAAAATTTATGACAAAAAAAATGTTCAATAATACATACAAATACTAAATTTAGGACATACTTTTACAACTAGTTCAATAAAAACTTTAAAATATATCTAAAAACCACGATTTAAACTTACAAAATCTTTAATAATCTTCAAAACAAATATTCAAATAATTTTGTTTTACGAATAAAAAATATTACCTGTTATTTAAATTATTTTTTTTTATGGTTATAACTTTGTTGTTTAATATGTTTTAGAATAAAATTATTTTCAATATTTTTATCACAGTTTCTTAAGTGTTTGTGTATACAAAAGTTTACAATATTAAGCTTTAGAAAAGTGTAACGAAAGGCAAACGAAGTACTTCTTATATGCTTTCTATAAAAAGCGTATACTTGGTATAGAAAAAATTATGTTGCAAAGTCGTAAACTCATAACTTCAATAACTCAACGGATTTTAATAAAGTATTGAAAAATGTTGTAAACTCTATTTAAAACAAATACCATAAAATAGTTCGATTACCGAACGCAAAAATTAGAATATCTAAACGCTGTAAAGCGACATGCAGAATATGTCTTAGGTAATTTTTGTTTTTTTAAATAGTAATAAACATATGCATTAATAAAAAAATAATTTTATAGATGTTTTACAAATATAGTCTTATTTTTTGGTAATTTCAGATAAAAAATGTTGAAAAAAGTAGTAGTTACTATTACAAAATTTCTTTTGTTTTTTAGTAAATCTTAAATATAATAAAAAAGTATGCTTTAGTTAATTATGTAAAACTAAAAGTCCTCTTTAAAAAACTATGTATTTTTTAAATTAATTAAAACAAAAAGTTAATTATTTGTTGTTTGTTGTTGTTCCATGTGGTTTAGTTTCAACAAACACGTTAATTTCCTCATATTCGCTACAGTTGTTTGGTAACAAAAAACTAATTGTTTTCTTTCTTCCTTTACTTCCTGAAACTCCATAAGAACTAGCACTAAACAGGCTAACTCGGCCCACTTCGCTGTTGATGCTGCTTCTCCTCTCGACTGGAGCGCAAAACACGTCATGGGAGTAAACCTTTGTGACGTCATCAATTTCAAAAAAGTTAAGGCTGAGACAATCCCTGGATACGCTCGTGACAGGTAGGATGTTTTGGTACGAATGGTTGTCGTCTTTTGAGAATGAGCCCACGGAAAGTTTTGTGACGCTTTTGTCTGAAAGCTGAGAACGATTTAAAGTGAAAAAAACCGGTGACTTCTCTTTTTGCGAGAAGCCCCTGCTGATTTCAACGTCAGTAACTTCTTTTATTTCCGGTAAGGTGGTAAGCACAGTGGGAGTTTCTGACACTCTTTTGTTCTTTTTTGTTAATTTATTTGGCGGAACTTTTCGATTCTTTTTTGCATTTTTGTTTTTAATGACGAATTTTCTTCTAGAAGATTAACAAGTATTTATTTATTGATTTTAGGGTACTAGATGTATATAAACAATTTTACCTGCATTCAATTAGTCCTAAGATCAAAACAATTACGATTAAAGCGCCAGCAACTATTGGGAATATTAAACAGCTATCACTATTGAAAGAACTTTTTGCATTTTTGTGATCTTTATCCTCATCATAGCGCTGTGTGGAAACTAAAAAATAATCTGTAAAATATAGTAAGCTAGCAAAGTAGAATAGAACTCTGTAAACTAAATTTTTAGTTAATAACATTTTTTATTTATCTAAAAAAGCTTTATTTGGTTACAAATACCTGATAGTTTTTCGACAAATCTTGGATCTAATGAATAAATTCTGACATCATCCTTCTCCATTATTACGTAATAGAAGCCAGTTCTAAACTCACTATTGGGTCGATAAATTATTAGTAGAGGTTGCTTGGTACTTCTTCTAAATTTGAATTAAAAGATATATAAAGCTGTACTGTTTATTGCTTAACTTAGGTTTAGTTGTACTTTGACTAAGTTGTACTAGCCTCATTATTTTTATTCGAAAAATTAAATTAACACTGGAAATTTTAAAAGTTTAACCTAAAAACTGACAAAGAACTAACATAGTACAAAAAGTAAAAATTAAACTAATAAAAACTTTAATTTTCTTTGTAACTTTATTTTTAGTATTTGTCTTATATAACCTTGTATATTTACGTCATAATTAATTTAAACTATTAATTAGTCTTCTAACAAAAGTTTTACTTTTCAATTTACTTTTATTGAGGGATTGATTAGTACGAAAAATTTTAAGCAATAAATATGCTTATTAGAATTATAAGTGTTAGTGTAGTAATTCTAAGATGATAATAGTTATTAAATAAAACAAAATCCCTCCGTACACTACAACTTAACTTTAAAACTTATCAAACTTAATGTACAAAAGCTTAGCAAGTATTGATAATTAAGCAATAAATATTGCAATTTATACATTTATATAAATAATATAAAAATTATTATAATTTATATAACATATAAAACATTTTGGTCTAGTTTTACGACCATTTAAAAAAATTATTTTCTACAAGTTAAAAAAACATTTCAATCTTTTTTAAGTATTTTAAATTAAAAATTCAGCTTAGATTATAGAAAATTAAAAGTTTAAAAAACATACCGTACCACATAATTCACAGCTGATACGTTAAACGAAGTCTTTATGACGTATCGCTCGTTGACGCATTTGTACTTCGTTATGACATCATTGTACGTGCCTTCAACGTCACCTAGAGACCTGAAGCCCGTCGGACACAACAAACGATAGTAGAAGGTCGTTTCATCTTTATTTCCAGATTTGATGATTCGAACAAAACCGGACGGGGAAACGAAATCAACTCCCTCTTTACTGAAATTAATTTTGTTTTATTTTTTACTGTTTTCATTACAATAGTACATTAATAATTTTTTGTATGCTTTTTTAATAAAAACAATTTTGTTTTAATCTATAACGAGCTTAACCCGTATATTTGAGTCAGTGGAAACATTTTGTGATCTATTCTCTGCTTGCTTGGAGACACTGTTCCAATTTTCATGTATATTTGACCAATTGTTTGTCGACTGCTTAAAGATTTAAGTTTTGTCATGCTTTCAAGACTTTTACTTCTTTTTAACATATATTTCTTTTCCACATTCTGTTTTGTTGCGTTCTTAATTTCTGTTCGTGCTTTCACATACTCGATTTCAACTAAAAATTTTATTTGTAACATAATTGAAATTTACTTACTTAATAATAAAACTACAGTCTGTTACTCATAAAAAAATAATTTTAATACGCTTTGTTTATTTCTTTATAAAGCTTTAAAACGGATGGATAGACATTGTGTCGAAATTTTGTTATGAAAAAAAGGTAATAAAGTTTGATCATAAACTATCTTTTATCTTTGAAATGGTTTTCAGAAATAGTTTTGAAGCTATTTAAGTTTTATTTAATTGACAAACTTTCAAAGTTTAAATTAGTCTAATAAATAACTCTCGCACTAAACGAAAATTAACAAATACTCACCTTTGAAAACAATAAAAAAGAACCAAAAAAACATTTCCGAATATTTTAAAGGTGTCATCGCAAGCTAAATAGTTATAAGTATCCTCTAATTGTAGAAAGCTCTAACTACTCTACTAAACTTTTCCTAATAATTTACGTAATATTAACTTCATTAGTCATATCACGAAATTTTGCTTAAAAACGAGTTTATTGGAAAATAAAAGTAAACCTATAAAATAAGGAAGAAGTTTACCTTTTCAAGTCAGCTTTTTAGTAAAAAATAATTCAACTTAAATATTCAATAAACAGTTAGCTGATTACTTTTGTCACGATTTTTAAAAACTATAACTTTCTGCTACCCAAATACTAGTTTTGAAAATTGAAAACAATAATTTAATTTAGAAAAATGAAATTTTTTATAGTTTTTGCATTATTCCTTAGCTTTTTCTGAAAATTATTTTTTTTATAACTATTTAATTCACGTGTAAATAGTTTTTTAGACTACCTTATTTTACTTTTAAAGATACAAGTCTTAATTTTTTGTTTTAAGCATGTTTCAAAACGACTGCTTATGTAAAACATATATTATACTTTAGATATAATAATAAATCATCTAGTAGGGTAAAAGTTAAATACATAGTTTATCATAGTTTCTTCTGTAAGAAATAAATATATTTGACGTAAATAAATATAGCTTAGACATTCGCACGCTTTGGCAGCTGTAGTATGTTTTACTACAATAAAAAACCAAAACCATTAAAGTTTTACTAATAATTTTTTCAGCTTTAAAAATCTAAAAGTTTACTATAATTTATCTAAATTAAGTTCAAAACAAGTTATAAAAATAATACTTAGAATTAAAATGTAACAAAAGTTATGATAAAAGTAAGTCAGTGAACATTTTCTAAAGCTTAATACACTTAAAAAAACTTTCTTTTATTAGTTAAATTTACTGAAGTTAAGGTGTTTTACATCACTGGATATTATTCTCTAGTTTTTGATACCAAAAAAATTCTGGGTTAATGAAATACACTTTGTTTATAACTTTGGTATACGGTATAACTTTATCAAATTAAGTAGTAAAAATTTAGTACTTGTAAAAAGTTATTAAAAATAAGTTTTATCAAAATTTTCTAAACAGTTTCAAAACACTCTACTATAATAATAATGTTTTAGCTTTTGTCAACAAAGTTGAGAAAGTTTGTAGCATCACACACTATAATCGTAATTTTTTTCTACAAAGATTTTGAAACTGTTATTACGATTCAAAAGACAACCAGGGTCCTAGTCAGTGGTGGAAATTACTATTGATGGTCGTGCTGTGTAGTCTAATGCTAACTTGTGCAGTTATACTGTTTGATAAAAAAATATTTACAAATTATAAAGATAACAACACTGTTATAACTTTTAAAGCGAAAGAAAAAAAACACAACAAAATTATTGGTTGATAAGAAAGATAAAAAGCAAAAATAACATGACAAGTGATTTTTCATAATATAACACACATATGTTTAAAAAATATATTTGTTTATTACCATTATAATAATTTGAGCCAGTGTTTCAAAAAATGCGTACTATTATACCAGCAAATTTAGAGTACTCACTGCTTAATTGTACGTCTAGCTAAAAAGTTTAAATTTTGAAATTACTACAAGATAAATATTTAATTATTTTTGTTTTTTTAAACCTTTCGTAATGTAAGTATCTAGTTCAGAAAAACATTTGTACATGAAAACTTTTGTTATACAGTTTTAAAAACACTATTTACACAGATAATATTTCCAAAAGTCTTCAAACTAATAAAAAGGCAGTGGCAGCTTTAATCTGTTGTTAAATGTAAAATTAAAACATTGTTTGTTTTTATAATTTGTGCTTGTCAAGTCAATAATGTTAGCTACAATTCTGCTTCCAACGAACTGCTATCGGGGTTCAACTTCTTGTAAGTCAGTGCAATAGATACCTGTGTCACAATTTTATTGTTTAAAACTGCCACATGTTTGTTTATTAGCTCTATTCAGTTGTTTGATCTTTAAAAACAAACGTAAAAATTTTATAAATACCTGCATGCCTTAAAAGTTTTGCAATTTTTTTCCATATTAAAACTAAAAACAAATAAATAGTATCTTTACGTTATTACTGAAATAGTATTTTCATAATTAGCAAAAGTATATATTTCAGTATGTTTTTACTACTGTTAAACTTATTTTGTTCAACCATGGTCTCGTAAAAAATATAAAAGAACAAAATTGTATGTTTTTATGTTTTATGAATGATGTTGAGATATACATAAAGTTACTTAGCAGATTATAAAAAATGTTGTTTTGTTGACACAACTTTTAGAAAAAGTCTTAAAACCATTTTTGCTACGAACATAAACTTTTGTAGTTTTTTAAGTTTTAGACAGTACACGTCCCTGTTCTAATGTAACAACTTAAATTATAAAAAAACACAACTTTTTAGTTAAAAATTAAACAAAACTATTTTTGTCGTTCTACAGCTATTTTGTGCCAGTTATACCTTTATAGGCAGCTAAATTCCAAGCGGTCTTACTTAAATTAAAACATAAAGACAACAAACAGAATACCAGCGAAATGGAAACGAGAGCGGCGTCGACTCCCGTCAACCGCAAGCAGTCGTCATCGATGAGGTGGGTGGTGCATAACGGAGCGATCACCGCCGCCACGCCTTTTATGCTGTTGCGAATCCCTTGTATGTAGGCTGCAGTGTGATTGTAAAAATTACTGCTTTGGAAAGTTTGATTGTACTTTTTTTTAGTTTGGAGCAAAACCGGTTTAGCGAGTTTTTGTTTTTTTGTTGAATATCAGTTTTATTAAAAAGATACTGCAATATTTTAGAACCTATCTTAATTTTTATAGGCCTTTTATCTAGACAGCTTATTTTGATACAAAAAATCGTTGTAAAAAAAATTATTTTCTGTTATTACAGTAACCTCTCGCTTATTTACGCACATTGTGTCCACAGATAAAATGCGCAAAGATACGATAGATCGTAAAGATACGAGAGGTACCAAATATACTTACTATAATGGCCGTTTTTTGATATTGCTTTTATTTAAAAGCAGACTGGGGACTTTTCCACTTTTAACAATTTGTTTACTTTATTTTTAAATATAAAAAGACAAAATATAAAACTAAACATTAATAAAAAAGAATTTAAATCTATATAAAATAACTTGTAGAAAAATTTTAATAATAAGTAGATTTTATATTTCTCTGTATTAATGTGACTCATTTGATACTAAACATTTATATTCTATTCTACTTAGAATATTCAGTTTATAATTAAGCACTTGTTTACAATTAAGAAATGGTGTGGTGTCTATATTAAAATTTATTTCTATAGCCTTTTACAAAAATATACATTTGGTGCTGTAATAGATTTCTTCTTTTGAATAAAAATATTTGAAATGTAAGAAAAACGTTTAATAAAAATTGATTATGTTACTACAACTTTTTTTAATTTGACCTTTGCCCACATAAGGATAAAATTGTATTGCATTGTATTAAAGATATAATAATGGATTTTTTGAGTAGGAATGAAATTTAATGCCATAAGAATTTGAGGAATTGAAAAAAAAATTAAAGGTATAAAAGGAAAGGTGTTAAGAAACCTAAGCTATAAAGGTCAAAGCCATATAGTACAATAGGCTCCTATTAGTAAGCTTTTATTTTTTGAATTGTTTAGAATTCCAAAATGCGTAACTAAACGAGAGTGCGTAACGTAACGAGTACGTAAAGATGCGAGAGGTTAATGAACTATAAAAGTGTAATGTAATACTCTGATTTGAATTAAGAGGTAAAAAGAGGTAAATGTATTGAAACTCACGACTCGAAGGAGTCATAATCAAAAAAAAATTAATATTTTATTACAAAAACAACAATTAACACATATGTATTTAGATAATAATTTTAAAATATTTTTTTTTTTTGCTTTTTAGTTGGTTTTTATTTTAATTAAATGTACCTGAGTTTTCCTTTGGAGATACTTTTGAAATCAAGGAGCTTTGAGGCACATAACTAAATGGAATTGTTATAGCAAAACAAAATGTTATTGCTAAAAACATGCATAATACCCAGTAAGAACCTGCAATTTTTTTATTAAAAATAAACTCAAATTTTAATAAATTAAAAACTTATTTTTTGATCATTTTATTTATCTACAAGTTTTATTTGTTATTTTTTTTAAAGAACTTTATTTACGAACAATGACACTAAATACTTAAATACTGTTATCCTTTTATTTTCAAATCATTTTATTAATTTTAAGCTAAACTTACAAGTTTAACATGTTAAGTTATATTCAGTAAGGTACTTTCTATATTTAGATTCTATTTTTAGCATTTGGTCACTGTTTGGCTAAAAATGATCAAAACAGACTTAGTTGACACTTTACTTATATGAAAAATAATTAAAATTTATGCGTGCTAAAAAAGTTCAATGTGATCGTGGATAATCAAAATTGTCTTATTTTTTGTTTAATAACAAACTTCTTCTAAATGTAATTAGATTTGCATATTAATTGAACAGAAAGTGTTTTAGTAACTTTAGAATTGACAATGACTTACTATTAAAATTAAATTGTGTTACTTAACTTTAATTCTAAAATCAAATGTTATAAGTTTTTTGTTTGACTAATTTCAGGTTTAAAAATTGATATAATAAATTTTCAACTTTTTTTTTAAATACAAATAATAAAGTAAAAACAAATTAAATTAGTTGGTTTAGTGTTGATTTTTACACAAATTTAACGCAAAATAGAGTTGGATACAAAATTAATCTAATTTTCGATAGCAGTTTTAGAGAAGGAATGCCAAAATAAAGATTATTTATTCAAAATACATTAAAGTAAAAAATATACAATTGAATTGTATCAGTAAGTTATCAAAAACAAAAACATTGTTTTCTAAGTGCTTCACTTGAACTTCTTATTGAGCATAGAGATTTTTCATTGAGCACAAAAAGTTAGTTGACCATGCTATACTATTTAACAAATACTTTTCAGAGTTTTAAAAAAAATATAATAAATATGATATAAAGTATAAAATAATAATAAAACTTAAACTATTTTGATAAAAAATAATAAAAATAGTAACAGCGTATTTTTACTGATTTATACAGTTAAACTATGAAAACATGCCAAATATATGTGTGTATTATCATTGTGTGTATTAAATTTTAGTTCAATTATATGCTGTTGTTAGATCTTTTTTAAGACTAAGAGTCACTGGATTAGACTAGAATATAGTAAAAACATACTGTAAAGCTACGAACTTTTACACTTAGTTTTAAAAGTGTTATTTTTTTATTCTAAGCAGAATATGTACTAAGCTAGTGTCGTTTCTCACTAATCAATAAGTTTGAATAGCTATTAGAATAATTTATTATATATTTGAAGGGAATTATAAACGTCTATTTAACAAACAAGTAAAAGTTTAAAAATATGTTCTAATTATAAAAAGTTCAGTATAAACCTACTTTATACTTTATTTTTAACTGACGTTCAATTATTTAAATCTATAGAACAAATTATATTGTTATTTTATTGCGTTAATAGTAAGTATGTGCCTTTTTTCTATAAAACCTTCTTTTCAATGTATTTCTATATGGTCATGTCTAATTGGGTCAACCTTAACAAAATTGCATTGCATGTTTGTTTAAAAACATTGTAGTGTGAAAAATCGTGCTGTTAAGTTATGAAAAAATAATATAAAACAATTTACATTTTGATTTCTATCAAAATGAGAATTAAATGAACGGTAACAAATTTCATTTCTAAGTTAAGATGTTTTAAAGTAATCAATTTAACTTGCGTGAAAACATTTAATGTGGTTATGAAACTTATAAAGTAGGTTTTTGAGTATTAAATAAGTTGTAAATAATGTTTAGAATTGTAATTAGCATAAGGTTTAAGTTTACCTAATGTAAAACTAAATGAAAAACTTGTTGTGTGATATAAAACAATAAAATGTAATCAAAACTAAACATTTTTTCATACCTTTATCGTAACTTTTTGCTAAATGCAGAAACAACATTAAAGATAGAATTTCAAAGAGCAACGTTATAAATCCAGTAGTCATGAGAATTTTATCTGATCGAAACGAGGTTAACTTCATCAACAAGAAACAGGATGCAATAATCTATATTTTCATGAATTGTGGTAAAGTTCTCATTGTTTACTTGGTAACACGTTCAAAATTGTTTTAAAGAAAGCTTAAAAGTTTTAGATAGTGCTGACGAACCTTTACCGCTATTTTTTTTATACACTTTGCAGTTATTACTTTTGATTTGCAAGAAACTTTATATTAGAAATAAAAGTTTTAGGTTTAAGCTTATTCAGTATAAAACTTCAAGTTATAAGTGTTTTACAAAAACTATCAAGACCCATAAAAAAACTAATAACTTTTAAACAATTTTAATTCTTGGTTTTCTTTAGTTTAAAAGGTATAGTTTTCTAAGTCAAACGAAAGATAAACAAAAATTAACATCTATATGAAAATTTGATAACTAATTTGTTTATTAATTGTGGTGATTTGATTAATAATTATAATTTTTAATAAAAAAGAAATCTTAATATCTTACTACAAAAAAAAATCCGATAAAAAACAAGAAATTTTATGCTTAATACTTTGTTTAAAACTTGTAGCAAAAAAATAAAATAAATATTTTACACAATGTTTATATATCATTTGCTTATAAAATAATCAGAAATATTAAAATCAATTTTCGAGTTTTCTATCAAAAATTATTTTTATTTTTGTTTGATTTTATGTAGGCAAAATAGACTTACTAAAGAACCGACGGTTGCAAGTAACCAACCGTTTTCGTTGCTATGCCAACCCAGCAGTCTGTCGGTAAGTGGAGTTATTAGCGTCTCTATAGTAACTTGAACGAAGTTTGAAGAAAACGTCGCGAGTAAGCAAGTAAAAATTGCAGCTGTCTTGCTACCTGATAAGTATATAATGTGTTCATGTACATTTTAACTATTAAATACAGGGCAACCTTCTATTAGGAACAAGTCAAATAGACCAATAAAAGTCAGAAGTTGACTAAGCTATTTAGATAACAGTTTTACTTGTAAATAAGTATATACATAAATATACGAGGTGAAACATGTAATGAAAGAATCGTAAAATAGACAGCAATTTATTTAAGAGGAAAAAATTGAAAACATTTGTAAATTTAATTTAAAATAGATAAGCTAAAACTTGCTTCTTCTTTATCAGGTCTTTTTTTAGCTAAAAGCATGTAGCCGACCAAATATTTTTGCTTGGCCGGCCTAGTTTGATGACCTATAAAGCTATACCTATACATTTTAAACTAAGTAAAACATGACAAAAAAGGCCTTATGACCTTTTATATCAAGTAGAACGTTTATTTTTTAATAAAAGAATTGCTTTCTTACTCTAATAATTTATTGAAACGTACTTTTAACTTTTACGGCTTTGTCTGTTATGTTCTTAGACGCTTCTCCTAACTTATCTTCTAGGTGTACTTTTTCACTTTCCAGGTTTTTATTATTTTTAACAAAAAATGACTGAACAAGAAATATATATCCAATCCAGCAAGTAGATGTAAAAATCTGTAATTTTTGTTGATTAAATAGTTTTTGGTGACATAGACTTAAAAACAGTTTTATTTTATAAAAAAAGTCAACAAAATTTTAAAACTATTTTTATAAGTGAAATTTGACACTTTTTATAGATTTTTAAAACTATAACATTGGTTGTAAACTAATTCTAATTAAAATTCTATTGTTTTTTGTTATAAGTTTTGCTTAACTGTTAATATTGCATATACTAGTTAAGTTTTAATTTTCGATCTTTATTTTTTTAGTGTATGCGTTGACTAGCGGGTTTTGATCACACAACGTTTAGCTATTACAGTTTCCAATGCCGTCAATAAAAGCCCAATGAGACACGTTTCATATAATAATTATTATTATATTCGAAAACTCTGATTGAAAAAATATTAATTTTTTTTTAATGCAGAAACTTGTTAAACTTTTGCCCTTCAAACTTACTGAAACTGTTTTTTTCATATACTGTAAACTAAAAAGTCTTTCTTGCATAAATTCAATAAAAAACTTTTTTTAGTTTTTAACTAAAAATGATATTTTTGAGTAAGGCGTGAATACAAAACTTCAACCAACCCCGACGAACGAAAGCTTGTTGACTTGCAAGCCACCGACTCGGAACTCCACTGTTTTGAACCCCTGCATGATCGCGGGTCCCACCGCCAGCCCCACGTACTTGCTCAGCGACAGCTTCGTGATCTTCCTGCTCAGCCCGTCGTCGGCGCAGTCGCGGGCCGTGAACCCGAACAGGCTGGCCTGAACCCCCACGCCCACCCCAGACACGAACCTCGACGCCACGACCATCCACGGACCGGACCCGACCAAGTACAAAACGCTTCCTGTGTTTTGTTTGTGCTACTACGTTTGGTTTGTGTGATTTTTAAAGCTAGGGTATATTATTCAAGAACAACAATGCTAAATTTAACATGAAGACTAAAAAAATATTTTTTATTCGAAAACTACGTTGAGATAGAAATTATTATATTCATTGTACATGTAAAAACCAAGAAGCTTGCTTCGAACAATGTAATAACCATAAGCTAAGACTATTTAGATTTTATGACTTTTCTTTATCTTTGCTATAAACTTAATCTAGTTATACTTAATGCATTGTACTGCTTATACATTATCATTAAAGTAAAACAATTCTATTTTAAAAATTGTGTAGGAAATTATTAATGCTAAGGAAAACTTTTTTAAGTTAATGCTTTTCAGCGCATATATAAAGTGCTTGAATGTATTTTAAACTTACAAACATAATATTATACCTTACGATAAAGTTTTACACGGCAATTTATAGCTGTCAAACAGAAACACTTTTAAAATTGTGTTGAACAATCAATCATTTAAAATGACCGCAGGCAGATGTTTTGAATCTTTCTAGTATTTTACAGCTAACACATTAAGTATTTGACTAAGTTACGTGATTGAATAGTTCATTGGTAGAAAAAAATTGTGAAGGTTCATGATATAAATCTTACTCGTAATTTTTAAACCTGCAACTTATAAATCATATTTAAAAACATAAATTTTAAGTTTACTTAACTAGTTTAATAAAATCGAATCTGCATTTTTTAGATTGTTTTTCGAGAGTTCAATAAGTATAACAAAACATATTTTTGCTTTTAATTAATAATTATATTTTTATATTTACAATTAAATTGTTTTTATTCAAGAAGCTGTTTAGAATTATGAGCGTAAATAACTTTTTTTTTATTAATCTTTATACAATTATTTTTTCATTAAGCATCGTTTATTTATTTGGAATATCATCAGGATTATTTTACTTTTCAACACCAACTTTTAATATAGAAATTGCTTTTAATTAAGAACTTAATTTAAAAGTAAAGAAAACTAAAGTGAAACTTATATTTAAAGTGAGTATTAAGTGTATATTTTTAAATAAAAAATTGATATTTTTTTAGGTTTTTACACAAATTTTATAACACTAACCTAAGGTTGAAGTCAAACAGCTGATGATCAACACTATTTTTACTTTGTTTAGGGGAATTTTATCGGTAACTTTTCCATAGACAGGAGAAAAAGTCAGTTCAGCAACGCTGTACGCAGACAAGGCGTAACCGAAAAAGCTCAGTAAATTGCTTACTTGAACTTTTGGGCTGATGACTTCCAAATACTCCTTCATGCTGGATAAGACCATACCTAAGTATGTTGGTATAAAAAGTCATCAGAAAAATATAAAGCGTTCACAGTTTGCTTGAAAAAAAGCAAATTTAAATTTATTTTTTACTTAAACTTCAATACTTCAAAGTTAAAATTTTTTGTGCTACATACTAACCGTATTCAACTCCACACAGGAAAAACCAAATTGCAAAAATGTTTGTTGGAGTCATCAATTTGCTGCTTTTGAACTTCATTTTTAACAAAAGTACTTATGAGTCTAAAAAATAATTGTAAAAAAATATTATAATAATAGTAAAATAATTAGTTTTAGTTTCTTAATTATTCTTTAATATGAAAAATATTATTCTTTTATATAAAGGCGGCCAAAGATTATACCGAGCTATCATCATTAGGAAAGTCGTACAATAAGTACTTTGTAAGTATGATAGAAAAAAAATATGTACGTTTTTCGATGCTTTTTTTATTGAAAATTGATATGAAGTCTAGAAACTCCGTTTTTTAAGGCTTTTGCACAAATACTGAAGAGTTGTGTTTATAAAAACATAACTTAACAGTACAAATAAAACTTTTAACAACAAAGTTTTTTAAAGCAAAAAAAAGCTGTTATTAAGATGGAATTTAAATTTGGAAAGTATATGGCTTTCTAAAATTATTGACTCATATTTTATGTTTCAAACTATTTTACTAAAGATTCATTACAAAGTACATTAACAATCCGTTTTTATTTTCATATAATTAGTTACTATCATTTTGAAATTATTCCAAAAACGTTCTACGTTAAATAAAAATCACTTACAACAAAAAACTATCAACGAAAACATAAATTAAACTCAAAATAACTTTTTAAACATTAACTTTAAAGTCGTGGTTTTTAATCCTTGAACAATAATAAACAAACATTACCGGATATTTTATAATAACTATAGCATTATAAGTTACAACTGAGAGTTTCCCTAGCAAAATAAAAAAGTCTAACTACTTAAATAGCGAACACACTAAAACATAAAGTTATAAAGTTAGTAGGCAATACTTAAAACTTTTATTAGCTTGATAATTAGTTTTCTTTTACTAATAGTATCATAAATTTAGTAATAAAACAGAAAGCAGTTGAATCACTAAATGAAATAGAAATGAGATTTACTTGCGTAAAAAGACTAAATTTTACTCATATAAACTATTTTGTCACTAACTTACTAAAAAGCAGCAACTGTCAATAAAAGTTACAAATTAGTTTAATTTTTAATCAAAGTTCATTCCTTGATACAACAACAAAAACTTTAATTTTAGTAGAAAGTAACTAATCACTTTTTTTCTACGTTTAAACTTGTATTAATTAGGTATCAGCTAGCTACGTACTAAAAGTAAACTTCACTACTTAGCGTTGAAGGTAACTAAGTTAAAGTGCTTACGTCTTCCTTTTCTACATATACAAACTTCTTTGAAAACAAAAAAAATAAAAAGGTGCGAAACATGAAGAATGCAAATGTGCTATCTATAGTGTTACGGTAAACAAATATGCAGTAACAACAATATCACTAGATGTTTTTACCATATCCCGCCAAAGGGGCTTTGTAGCCTTGCTTTACTCAGAATTAGTAACTTTTAATAAGACACGGTTTCACCAATGATAGGTCACAAACAAGTTTTTGTCTTCAAAGTATTATCTTAACAAGCAAGAATGCACTGATGAAAGTTTTTTCTTTTCTTTACTTTTTTGTTTTGACCATTGTTGAAGTGTTGTCGTTCAGAATTACAATTTTTAATAATTGTTACATGTTTTTAATCATTTAGGTGCTTCGTCAGCAAGCAAGTAGAAGTTAATACTATTCTAACTATAATTGTTATTCTAATTGCTTGCTGACAAAGCATTTGAAAGTACCTCAAGAAATAATAACGAGTGTAAAGTAAAAGATTAGTTGATTTTTTTGTAGTAGAACATTTTTATTAAATCTGACAATTAAGAAAAATACAAAAAAATGACAAATTAGAGTTGATATAACTAAAGGACGATTTAAGAAACTTAAATATTATAATACTTATACTTATTTTTAACTACGAAATTTAATTTAAAAGTCAGTGAAAAGCTATGAAATATAAAACAAACCACATTGTATAATAATATGTTGTATTTAAGTTTTGAATACTTTGTTTGTGCAGAAATTTTTTTCTTGTTGTATTCATTATTGGAAGCATAAGGATAGTAAATAAATAAATATTTTATTCATTTCTTATTTTAAATTATTTGAAACTTAATGTATTTTATTTACAGTTTTAGTAAGTTACATTAGTCTTAAAATTCAAAAAGTATTGTAAAAGTATCACTTAACAATAAAACTATAGTCTACCTTTTCGTTAAGTTTGAACTAGTTTAAAATATTTAAACCTGTAACTAATGTTCTTTGAGGACTTTTGAATTTCTCTAATTCTTAACATAATACAATTCTCAAAGTACAATTATTATTTTTTCTGCTAAAGTACATAGAAATAAGTTATAGTTTTTGTATTGTGACTAAATATCGTTTAATTCAATCACGGAAGAATTATATTTTTGATTGAAAAAATAAACAAAACTGAGACCGATACTGATAAAAATTGTGTAGAAAATTAGACTAACTACTTACTTAATTGTCTGACTTTAAAAGAAATAAACAACTACAATACTTCACGAGCGTATTTCTATTAACCATAGATCTTTTAACCTAAAAAGACTCACACTTAAACATTTAGAGCAAGGAAATCAAAAAAGTTTACAAAAATGTAGCATTAAAAGTCGCAAAAGATTGAATTCAGTCAGCCCATTAAATTAGACTAATAGCTAAAAATTTTGCCTGCTGTACTTGGTTATGAAATTTCAAACTAGGATTAAAAATTTTTTGAATTGCAAAGCAGCTTAAACCACGCGAATCAAAACTTCATACATTCGATAAAAGAAATAACGTGTTTAAGGCGTACGAGAAATTTATTGAAGTAATGAAAAAGTATTGGATTTCAAGTCGGTAAACGTTGATAAGAAACACAAAAAGTTTTTTTATTTGTTAAGTTTATTGAAGTTTACTTTTTTTTTAGGTTTAATATATTTATTAATTAATTCTTGTGTATATTTAGTTGAAATAGTTTAATTCTTAACTTAAAGAGAAGCTTATACTAGTTATATTTTAAAAATTAATTAAATTTTTACTTATAAAGATATTAATTTCTATTAAACTGAAGAATGACTTAACAAATGAACCTTTCTAATTGTCACTAAAACTTAGACGTTAGCCAATACTTAACTTAAAAAATATTCTTTTATTATTAATGAAAGTTTTAACAATTCCTTTCAAGAAAATATAGTTTAAATTAAATCTAAACTTTTTGTTAAAAACTCATAATATATTTTAAACAGCAAGTTGGTCACTGATAAAACTTAGATGTAAACTTAAAAGTTGCTTCTGTTTTAAACAAAAAAAAAGCATCTCTAATATTATAGTTAAAATTTTAAATGAAAATGATGCTATATATCATGACATGTTCAATCTAAAAATAGAATATTTGCGCAGTTGTGCATACAGAGCTGTTTTTACTTTGAATAAAAGTATTATAAATAGGTCAATTTTTTTTTTAATAAACTATTATATGTTTATATATTTTACTTTTTTATTTAGTAATAGCTTTTATGCACATGTAACATAACTTTGTTTTTGAAAAAGTATTAAAACAACATGTTAACTCATAAAAAGATTTTTTTTGTTTTGAAGTTTTTGAAAAAAACTGTTTTTTTTTTAAATAGTTTATTCACAAGTTTTTATAAAAAAAATTGTTTGTTTTAACTGTTTTCTTTAGTTGATTGTCAACAAAAACTGGTTTATATTTACCTTTTGCACAGTGTCTGTTTTAACCTGTGTTTTAATACTGATACAACTTTTTAACACAATATTTGCAACTTTTTTTCTTTTGTTTTATTAAAAATAATTTATAATAAACTTATTCAAAATCACAAAAAATAATAAAGTAAAAAGAAAAACTATATAAACGTTTTCAACAATGTTTATTGAGGGCCGTACGAAAGAACGCGAACGAATTCTTGTTCGTAGATTGAGAGGAAAACTTCCACCCAACCATCGTTGTTGACATCAGCTACTGAGAAGCTGCCCACAGTTCCGTACTTTTGCTCGTACATCTGATCATATTTTAGAACATAAAAGTAGTTTTTTTAAGTTAAACTATAATACAAAACAGGAGTAGGAAGTAAATTGTAAGTATTCATGTTCTAAAGAACTTTATCAGCTTTATAACCTTATAATAACTACCAACTAATGTTAGAAAAAAAACCTTGTGTTTGCTTGCTGAATCGTTGTAATATCTAAAAGCATGCAAAGTTTATGCATCAAAAGCGTTTATTTTTTTATATAGATACTTTAACATTTCATACAACACTTGTAATTAACATTTTTTGTAAAAATAATTTCACTAAAGTATTTCAACGTACCAGTGTAGTGGAGTAAGTCCAGTCGTTGGGATCTTGAGAGTCGGCAGTTTCAACAAACATGTTGCCGGCATCGTCACCAGACACAAAGATGAATGGCTTTCTGTTTTTACATTGAGAAAATTTAAAATAATAAGTTTTAGTAACGTTAAACAAACTTTTTTGTTGTTTTATATAATTTTAATACTACACTATAATTAATGATACTAAAGAAAAATTTTAAAAACTGAAAGTTTGGATACCTTAACAATAGTATTTTTTTTGCATTACCCTGCGAAGTATTTATTCGAAAACTTTTATTTGTACAATAAGTTATGGTAATTAGTTAGTATATAGATTAAAATGTATATTAACAAAGCGTAAAATCATTTACCAAACTGTTTAGCTTATCAACGACAAAATATTTAAATACAATACTTATAAAATTTTTGTTGACTATCTTTTTTAACCAACCCTTTTTTATAAAAAAAAAAGTTATATTTGCTTTAATATGAAAAAAACTTAACTTACTCAGATTCATCATTTTTGTTGGGATAGAAAGCGAGTGCGGTTCCTGGTGATCCTTTACCGGGGATCGGCCATTCCTTGTACCCATCGCGAATAACGTGTCTGTACATAAACAAAAAAATGTTAAAGAAAATTGTATTATTGCAGATAAAAGAAGTCCTTTTGCTACTATTTCTAAGATTAAAAAAAAGTTAAACTTCAATTATGGTACTTAAGAATTTATTCTTTTCTAAGAGAAGTTATCTGAGATAAAGTTTTGATAATCTGAGATAATTTTAAGTTTTTCATCTATAAAAATTTTGTAACCACAAACTATATACGGGTTCACAACTCCATAAAAAACTTAAACTTCATGAAAAAAAATATCAACAAAAACACTGACTCGGTCCATGCGGAGGCGTCCTGCCAGTTGTCGGGAATCTCGTAGGCGAGGAGGGCGCCCGGATCTCCGAGCTGGCTCCACGTGGTCGTGAGAAGATCCATCCTCCCGTCCTTGTTCACATCCACCACCTGTTTCGTTGCAAATTTAAAAAAAAACTTTACTATAGCGAGCTGAGCTTAAATATCTCAAAGGTTTTGATTTTTAAGATTTAACTACAAAAATATGTTTTTATTTAAACCTGAACCTGTGAGTTTAATTGTGGAAATTATAAAACTTTACTATAACGAGCTGAGCTTAAAATTTCTAAAGGTTTTAAGTTTTTAAAGTTTCTATAAAACTGATTTTTACGAACCTGCACGTCAAAGTACCATCCGTAAGTGCCAACTACTAGGGTTTGAATTGAAGAAGCGTCGAGCCAGTCATTACTAGAACTCCACACCAAAGTCAACTCTTTGCTGGTAAAAATTTTGTTTTGAATGTATATTTTACGACATAGTTAAAGTCTTTTTGCTTAGCTTTTGCAGCTGTGTTTTACAAAATAACATAAACTTTTTTGTGCAAAATAGAGCTGACCTCCAAAACCTAAACTCTTTGCTAGTGAAAGAAAAAAGTTTTCATGCATATTTAAAATACAATTTTCCAACTTATGAAGCTGTGTTTACGTTATCGTACAAAAATAATGACACGTTTTCGTTCAAACCTCCAAAATCCGCTACCGACTATCACGGGGGTCATCTGCCCATCAGGAAGTTGAAGCTGGTGGATGTTGAAGGAAATTTCGATGGTGTCCTCGTGGATAATGTGCTCCTGCCAGTTCGCCGAAGGGTGGTCGAAGCCGGGGTTTTCCAGCCACAAAAGCTGCGCCTCATCGGCGTGATCTGTAAAAAAATATTAATCAAAAATAACTTTTGAAACTATGGTGTCTATTTTGAAAACTATTTTCGTTTTTTTCTATGATTTTCGTTTTTGGAACTATTTTTTGAAACGGTTTTTATGGTGTCTTTGCAGTAAAATATTTACTTGAAATGCTAACGTTTCATGTAGGAAGTGTTAACTTTATGTAAAAAAAAAAATTCTTATGTATATTTTTAATTCAGTTAAAAAAAAGTTTGGACCTAGTTATAAGACTCCATAAACTTAAAAACACAAGCTTCAGCAATGCTTTTGATTTTAAAAAGTAGCTGACTAGGCTGCAGTGCAGCAATTAAATAATATCAACAAAGACAGCGATTTATTAACAGCGTACCTCCGGCTCCGTAAGCTCTTGCGGTGATCGCGTCCATATGTCCGTCGTTGTTCATGTCCATCCAGAGGACGCGGTGGTAGAACCATTTCTTGTCGCTTGCGAACGGAGTCAGGTTGTGGACGACTGTACGTTTTTTGTTGGATAGATTTTCGTTTAATGTATGCTGTTATTAGCCATGTAAAACTAGTGTTTACTAATTTTAAAACTGTTGGTTTTAAATTGCTGAAAATATTAAAATTCCAATACATATCAGAAGTTTTTGATAATCGTTTTAATCTTTATCTTTGTTGCAATAGTACTTATTTTTGACAAACCAGGATTTTCTGGGTCTTGCATGTCGATCAAAGCAACGGTGCCGTTGTCTTTTCCAGCCAAGAAAAATCCTCCGGCTACCGAGTAAGTGCGAGTGGAAAAAATTCCTTCTAAAAATTTTAAAACAACGTTGTTTTAACTTTTCCTGCATCCTTTTTTGTTGACATTAGTGTTAGTTATAAAAGTTTTTTTTTTCCTAACCAAGTGTTTTACTTACCCGGGACAATATCGATTTCGTTCGGCCACTGCAATTCGTCGGTCAAGTATGTTTTTTCAGCCATGAGGGGGTCGAACATTTCGTGTTCGCTCACGTCCGCTACGTTCAATACCACGTCTTTTTTGAAGCTGGAGAGTTAAAAAAAAAGTTAGATGTTGTATTTCAAGATGTGTTATGACGTTATAGGGATGGGGAGCAGATTAAACTACCTTGAATTTTATTGTATTTAATACTAAAATATGCAACTATGTTAAAAATGCAAACCATACTGAAATTGCAGTAATTAACCAATTGAGATATTATCACTTAAACTAGTCTATTTTCTCCCTGTGACGTCATTACGCGTGGCCACGTTTGTGTAAAACTAACACGTTTCCGGTGAAGGAGGTGATCCCGAGGTCGTAGGCGGGACCCCCGTAGCTGCTCGTCTTGTCCTTGTTGACCATGGCCCGTACGAAGGCCGGCTTCTCGTCCAGCTTGATGTCGTACATGAAGCCGGGTGTCGGGTCGACGGCGCACGTGGCGAGCATCACCAGCTCGACCACCGTTAAAACTATTCCTAATTTCATTCTACTATTTTCCTAAAATTTTTTTAATAACAACTGTTTTAGTAGAAAAAATATATTCAGTTTGATAAAGTTTGATGAAGTCGTTTCGAGTCTTACACTTTTCAATGCTTTAAAATAATACTTAAGAGTTAATGTAAAGCAATTACTCTAAGATTATTTCAAATAACAAAAATTTTATTTAAAAAAGCTATTTTTCATGTACATCATTTTTTTACTTTTAACAAATTTATTACTACAAATCCAGCAACATAACAATTAGTTTTGACATTGAAATGATAGAAATGCTGTAAATACTTATAATCGTTTTTAGTGACTGAAAATGTTGATTTTAAAACAACTTAGTTTTGGTAACTGTTGAAAACCATTAAAACATTTTTCTCCTACAAATGTTTTAGATTCTACGCCAATAGTATTGGTTTCTTTTTACATCAAGTTATGTTAAGCAGACTTATAAAACTATAAATTAGACATAATAAAATTATCGTACAAAAATTTTAGTAGAAAAAACTTTAATTAACGTAAAATATTTTTTCTGTAGAAATAAAAAAAAGTTAATAAAGTTTAATTGCTAAACTTCTTCATTTATTAATTCCATCCTATATTAGTGTTAGAGTGTAAATGTAATACTTACAATAGTTTCATTAGATTTAATACATTTTTTGGACCGTATTATAATATATATATTGTTAGTTAAACGACAAAAAAAGCGCATAAAGTAGTTTAGTCCTAAGGCCTGGTGAAAAAAAAAATCAGTATTGTAAATATGGTGTAAATCTTTACAAAACTAAGCAGTCATCAGCTTTATTTTCAAAACAAGAGTTCGTCCCTAATAACTTACTTTATGTAAGATGATAAAAAAGCACATATGAATTCATACACGCATTAAGGTTTATGTATTATTTTAATTTTAATTATATTTAGAATGCGTACACGCAATTTTGTTATATATCCATTACAAATGAAACTAAAAAACATTAAATTTAAATAGAAGTGTTTTTGGTACAAGTAAACACACATAAGTAAAAAGGTTTATAGTGATAAAAAGTAATTAAAAACTATAATAAAAGTAGTAAATATAACTTTAAACCAAATAAAAGATATTTTCATAACAAATTTTATGTTAAAAACTTCAAAAAAAATTAATGTTATTAAATTGAAATTAAAATTAAACTTTTAGCTAAATATTAGTTAGCTTATAAAATTAGTAAAAAACTAAGAAAACTATCAAAATTTAAGAAAAGAAAACTATAAAACTTGTTTAACTTTTTATTACCAATCTACACAAATAATAAATATGTTCTCTAACATTTTAAAAGAGGACCTTTTGTTAATAACAAGAAATAAAAACGGTGTATTTTAAGTGTTCTAACTACTAAAATAACACTAGTTTTGTTATGGCTTAAGTTTATATTTTATGTTTTGCCATATTTTGGATAATAACGAAAGAATTTTGTAATACTTTGAGCGTTTTTATTAAGAGTTTTACTTTATGCTATCCTATCCTTTTAATAAATTAACATCCTATGTTTCTGATGAGAAAAAAATGTTTTACTAGCTACAATATAAATTATTTGCTAACTTCCTTCAATTTTTAAGTCTACTCAAATAAACTAAGTGTTTGCCTTTTATAGGGTTGTGAAATAAGTTAGAAATTGTGGTGACATAACTGCCATAAGGCTTTTTTCACATTGCTAATTATAAATACTTGTTTCTATAACAGCTTATTGAATAACATTTTATGTAATGAAATAAAAGCAGTTTATATAACACAAAGTAGCTTTCTCAAAACTGAACATACAATTTTGCTTTTTCAAATGAAAACCTAGATCATGGGTCGGCAAATTACGCGGCCAAAAGCAACTCTCAAAGCAAAAATCTGCGCTTACGATGCACTTCTAAGCTAAAAACGTACTAAAAAAAAAGTATTTGGTTTGTGTTTTAAATATTAGTAATTACTGTGCTAGTGCTTTATCCTTGCATAATTTTGTATATAGTTGGGCAGAAATAATATTGTTTTATTTATTACTACAACTATTTTAAATAAATGCGGTGCACAAAAAATTTTTCTATGTAATATAGTTGCGAGAATTTCTTTTAGAAAAGTTAGCCCATTTCTTACAAAAGGCTGCCGATGTCTAACCAAAATCGTTTTAAGGATTTTTTACAACTTAGTTTGTAAAAATGTTCTACTCGTAAAAATAAAAATGAGTTTTAAATAACTAGTAAATATAGTTGATATATGCCCTTTGTAGTTTTATTAAATTTTAATTTTTTATACTAAACGTAATTTTTTTTGTTTATTACATTTTATTTATGTATAAAACTTTCTAATAAAAAATAATTGGATTTTTGTGCTACTTTTTGGTAAATTAATTAATTTAGTTAAAAATTTCAAATGTAAAAATAAAGGTTTTTACTATTCTAGTACTGTTACATACATTAAACCTGTTGTGTTTTTTAGTTTTTCTGTATATAACTTTTAGTTGGTTTACTATAACTTTAAACTATTTTTACAATTTTTTTCAACTATTTTGCTCGTTTTTAGTTTTAAATTAATTTTTACAGTTAACAATTTTGTATAAAATTTCAGTTTAAATCTTTGTTTACATAAGGAAAAAATTAATTTATACTTATTTTTTTTATGCAAACAAATCTTCTTACATATATAGGGAATAAACGGAATTTGTATCTTATAATCGTAAACAAATAAGTAAGTCACACGTACATAAAAATTATTTATATACAATTTTAAAGTTTCAAAAAGAGGCTTTGGTAACAACTTGAACATAATACTCTAATGATATATTTTATAGAATGTACAGTTTGCTTCAAAATACTAATGTTACCTTAAAAATTATACTTTATAAGACTGTTATGTAAAAATGAGTTATAGACTTAGTGAATTAATGTTGAACGAAATAAGTTGTTACAAAAAAAAGTGTTCTACGCAAAATATTTTTATGAAAATTAATGGCATTTGATAAATGGACTAAGTTTATTTATTTTGCTACACAAAATTTGTAAAACAATCAGCCATAATTCAAAAGAAATTTATCACATTTTAGCGCAAAGCAACATTACAAGGCAAATAAATTAAAGTTTAAAACCTCATCTGACTTAAAATAAACAATTGTTAGTTTAACGGGCCTGGTGTTTAACTTCTCCTAAAACGCGTAAAGAAGCTTTCTGTCAAATCATAAATAATGCTTTGGTTATAAAAATAAATATTTGCTCGACTTTTCTAGTAAAAACCAAAGCGAAGGGCAATAAAACAATGCTGTGAAGTTTAATTTTTAAATACGAGTGTTGCTTATGTTTAGTTTTTGAAGCTTAATTAATTTAGTTTTAGCCTTCTGTTTAAGCGAAAAAGTTTAGTTGTATAAATCATCAAACGGTAAAAGTTTTATTGACTGAAAGGTTTTATTCACTGGAATAGATTTTTCAGTGAATTTTTTCAGCTTTGTTTAGGTCATTGACATAATTAATTTTTTTTTTTAAATGTTAAAGCTCTATTTCTACTATATTTTACAATTTAATAAAAATATCAAAGTTAATATACATGTTTAGAATAAAGTTTTTACTTTTAGCTATTTCTATTTGCTAATCAAACAATCTAAACAAAAACTAAATCTAAGTACTATGAAATAGATGACGTTAGTTTTAAATATCAGAGTAAAGATTTGTATGACAAAGTGCTTGACTATTTAGTTCGACCCTAAATTCCATAAACTGCAGTAAGCACTTATTGTTGCCTCTTAAACCAAAAGTTTTTAGTAAAATCTAAAAATCTAAATTGTTTAAAACTTCAGGTTTTTAGGTAGAATAGTTGAATATTTTAATCATATATCTAATAAAACTAATTCATCAGCTGTTAAAGAAGATTAAAACCTAGTTTCTTTTAATAAAAAAAGAACTCTTAAAAATTTTGTTTTAAATTTCAATGTAAACAAAAACAGAGCACAATAAAACTTTAAATTTTACAAAAATTCATCAAACATGACCGACTTAAAAGGCAAAATAGCTGTAGTGACGGGTGCGAACAGCGGTCTGGGCGAGGAAATTGCAAAACAACTCGTCGAAGCCGGAATGAAGGTGGTAGGGTGCTCAAGAAACGAGGAAAAATTAAAAGTTTTTGAATAATTTATTATAATTATCTATACGTTTTAGCCTACGTTTTTTTTAAATCTTAGTATAAAATAATTTTTCAGACGGTTTCAGATTTCTTTTTTTTTCTAAAAACTTGCAACTTTATTCAACAATTTATTTTAATTATACGTAAACATACTTAAAAGATGGAAAAATTATTTTATAGGTGAAATCTTTATTATTATTAGTGATTCATAAAACAATTTACAATAACTCTTCCAGGCGGTTGCGGACAAGCTGAACAAGAAGGGTCCGGGCAGAATGTTCGCGAGGCAGTGTGACGTCAGCAACGAGGATGATGTCACGAAGCTGTTCAAGTTTGTCAGAGACAAGTTTACCACTTTGCACGTCATGGTCAACAACGCGGGTTTGGCGCACAACGCCCCGTTACTCACCGGTGACGTAAAGGTAATAGTTGTTATTTAGATATATAAACTTATATATATGTATAAATGTTATTTAAAAATAAAAAAGTTTTTCTTAAGTTGATCTTAATCCGGTGACGTCAAGGTTTGTGACAGTTAAAAAGTGTTCTGTTTACGTTTTATTTACAAAAAATTTTAAAGTTATGAAACACTGAACTTTGGTGTGTTTAATAAAATTTCAGTAAAGAATGCTTTTTAAAATTATTTGATTTGCTGCTATAAATACAAATATATCAACGATTGTAGCTAGTACAATGTTTCTCAGAGTCGGTTTTTACAAGCACTAAAAAAATAAAGAGTTAAGAGTTCGACTTTTATCAAAAATTGCGTATTTCTACCATTATGTTTTTTACCTTAAAAGATAGATAAAAAGGTATTAAGTTGAAGTATATTATTTATAAAGCTATAAAAATTTAAATAACATTAAGTTGAGACACTTTATTTTATCATTAAAAGCTTTTTTTTAATTTGTACAATGCTAAAAAAGTTTTGAATGACTAAAACCAATAACTTTTTAAGTTAAAAACAAAAGTTATGTAAAGTACCTAAGTTTTTTATAACATTTAAATACAGTTAACAATTATAGGTACTTTTTAAGCAGTTTTGCATATCCCTTGAAATATTCCAAAATTTATTTATGCCATCAAACTGGCTTTTGTACAGCTTGTTTATGAAACTCTTCAAAATATAAACTGTAGTTCATAAACCTTAAATAAACCGTAAAAATTAGTCAACTCATTTAAGGATTGGAGGAACATGTACGAGGTGAACGTTTTGGGCTTGTGCATGTGCACACAGCAAGCCTGCCAACTCATGAAATCAGCCAATAAGAAGGACGCTGGTCACATCGTCATGATTAACAGTGTCGCCGGTCATGAGGTGGGTATCGTTTGTTTTGAATGTAAAAATGTATGGTAGCTACATTTAAATAATTGTTTGTTATTATAATGTTAAGCAAAAAGAACATTAATGTCAGTAAAACACTAGGGTAGGATATTTATAAAATAATTGAAAAGTAGTATTTGTTTTTTTTTATAGATACTAAGCATTATTTTAAAGCAAAACAAATTTAATCATTAAAATCCATAAGCAGCATGCGTGAAAACTTTAATACAAAATTGTATGTTTGTTTTGTTTAGCTGAAATTTTTGTATAAAAAGTTACTGTAATTTAAGAAATCTTAAAATAAAAGTAAACACTTATTATAGCTATTTTGTTTTACAATTGACGATTTAATTTTCTCGGGTAAATACAATAAAATTAGACTTGTTTAAACTTCTTTTTAATGCAATAAAGCTATCACCCATTTATAACTTAAGTAGAATGTAGAAGTCTCTGCACAAAAAATAATATTCTTAGGTGAAAATATAATATCTAAATACTACAAAGTTTTTTTATACGTTACTTGAGCTCTTTTGTAGTAAAGTAACTATGCTTTGCTTTTGCTCAGGTAAATTCCGCTGCAGCGTTCTACTCATCGACAAAGTTCGCAGTCACCGCTCTCACGGAAGGCCTGAGACAGGAGCTTCGAGCGGAGAAGAGCAGAATTCGCGTCACTTCAATCTCGCCTGGAATCATCAAAACACCTTTCATTTCGAAGTTAGTTCAGTTCAAACTTCATCTAAAAAGCTTTCGTGTAGTTTTTTTGTGAAAGCTATATTTGAAAAAAAAGTCTGTGAAACTTAGTTTAAATAATAAATTAAAGGAACACCGTAAACTATAACAGATGTATTCCATCAAAGATCTTGTAAGTGTTATGTTTAAGTTGTTGTGCAAATTTCTATTAACATTTGAAGGTTTACATTATTTATGTTAGTAGTTTATATAAGTTAGATAATTTTTTAAGGAATCAAAAATTATATCTATCAAAATTGTAAGTAACCTAAACTGTCTTTCACAAAAAACGAGCAACCAAGTCTTTCTCAAAATTTCTTCAAACTTTCGTGTAAAACGTTTCAGATTTCTGAAGGCAGACGACAAGACGGCTGACGAAAGAATAAATCAAAGATGGCTGAAGTCGGAAGACGTTGCTGCTTCGGTCGTGTACGCTCTCAAGACTCCGCTGCAGATGGACGTTCATGACGTCATCATTAAACCTAACAATTAACAAAATGTTCATATGACACCTCTTATTTTCGTTTTTTTTTACTCAAAACTGTTATTTTGTTGTTGGTTTACCTATGTTTTAGCTTTCTAAATGAATAAAATTGTATCTTTTTGAAGCATGTATAAAAACTGTACACTAGTATTTAATTAGATAAGAGCTAGATAAATTTTTCAAAGATAAAAATTTTTAGATTGAATGGAAAGTTTGATCTTAACTAGCAAACTGAAAAAAAAAATTATTGGCTATACAAATTTAACTATGAGGTGTTGCCTTTTTTTAATATAAATAAGTAGGTAGAAATTTGAAAATATATTAACAGTATATCTTTTGCCGAACCAGTGTTGTTATTAAAAAGAAAACTCTGTGCTAGATTTTCCTTTTGATTAAAACAAACACCTTCAGCAAGGTTGCTTTCTTCCAACCATACTAGCTTGTTGCTCACTTTTTCTAAATGCACGAGATTTTTAGGTCCTCAACGCTGCTCAAAAGTTAATGTAGAGAACTGGTCTACTGCAGTTTTAAAATATCTGACGGCTTAAAACTAATAAAACATTTAATAAATCGTTTAAAATCAATTACTTTAATCAAGCCTGAAACTTTTTATTTAATGGTACGCAGTTTTATCTTAGTATTCTCTTTTTGTACAAGTAACTTGATAACAAGTAGCTTAAATAGGTTTCTGAACTATATATTTAAAAAATAACAAACAAGTTGTTTATATAACTAAATGTAGTAAGAAAATTTATAATAAAACTAAAAAATTATTTTAAAACGTTTTTGTTTACTACAGTCTGTAATTAAAATTTGATAAAGAACATTTCATAGTTATCAAATATTTTTACTTATACTTAAGACGAAAAAAAAAAAGCACTTTATATTGAAATATGTTTAAGCAAAAAATTACTTTAGCTTTTTAAAGTCTTTTAAACAGTAAAATAAGCAAAAACCCTAAAGTGCCCAATACGGCCTCCTTAGAAATTTTTTTAGTAATTTAAGGATCGGCCAAAGGAGGGCTCTTGCTGTTAAAGAGGCCGTAAGAGGTACTTGGGTACATATAACGAAAAAGTAAAAACTTACCTTAATGTTCTTGGGTTTGCATTTAAAAGCAAAAAGATCTTTTAGGCACTATTTACGGAGTATTTAAAACTTTAAAATATATAAAAGAAAGGATATTGGTTAATTTGTTATTATATATTCCAGTGAACTTGTTCCGCTAGAATCTTTTATTAACAAACGCTTAAATTTATATTTTTTAATTGTTATAATATTTTTATTTGTTTTTTAAATACAAACTTCTTTAAGTATTGCAGTCAATTATTTAAAAAAAGTTAAACATTAATCATGAAGCACTGATAAAATTTAACGTAAAAGTATTTCAACTTATTATAATTTTACCTTCTTTAAAAAAGTTATGACTTATTTTCAAGTATTTTTTATTTCTGCCATTAGTATTGTTTGTCTAGTTTTACAAACTAAACTAAAGTTTATTTTTCTATTTCTAAAAAGTTTCTCTACTACTATTTTTATTAAGTTTTAGGCTTAGACTGTATTTTCATTTTTATTTTAATAAACAAGTGTTTGAGTACATTATGTATAAAACTTTTTTAAGTAAACACATACCTTAATTAATTTCCGTTTAATTTTTTTTTCTGTTCTTTCATTTTATTGGTTGTTTTTTTTAAGAGTTAAGATTTAAAATTGTTTAGCTTGTAAGAAGTTGTTAAAGCATGTTGTGTACCTGTACGACTTGATACTAGAAAGATTTTTCGTACACCAGTTTTTCCTTAGACCAAACTTTTTGGGCGTTTTTTTTACCCTTCGACAAACAAAACATATAATAAGTTTTTTTATATAGATATGATTAATATACAGTATTGTGTTTTATTTTAATTGTCATTTGTTAGGCCACCGCTTTCTTTAAAAGCAATTTAATTAATTTTTAAATTTTATAAATGGTAATTTTATAACAATTTATTAAGCATCATCGCAGTGTGTTTATCTCTTAATTATCCACTTTCTGTAAACGTTTATGGTTTAATAGAATTCGAGGTGTTAAAAAGTTTATTTTTAAAAGACCATGCTTTTCTTTCTTTTTTTTTGGAAGATACTATTCAGCAGATAAAAGCCAATACTGTTGGTACTGTTTTTATTTTTGTGAGCGATATCGCCCCTTTGGAACGATTTTGGATTTTAGAAGGCAACAACTAATAAGGTGGTAGAAAGTAAATGACTAGTTAATTATTTACGTGGCAATTTTTGAAAAAGGTGAGCGTGTTGACTTTTAAATTTCTGTCAAGTGGGCGATTACGAAATCGAGCTTGGAAACCCTGGTCTACAAAATTGCGACAAAAACCAATGTTTCTTTAATAGAACACTTCAATAAAAAAAAAGGCTAAAGTTAACTTAAGCCAGGAACTTAGGCTGTTACAATAGGGCAGATTTTAAAACAAAAAAGTCTTTTTAAATAGCTTTCGATGTAATTTTTGAAAGTCTACAAAAAAGGATATACGTTTATGTACACACGAGTCGTGTTCATAAAAAAACTATAAAAGTTTTTGAACTTCATAAGTAAACTACTTAAACTAACTTGTACAATTTAATTGTTTAATGTTATTGAAAAATGTTTACTTATTAACAGTAGACTAGCTACGCACAAAAAAAACACGAAAGCTATTTTTTATCAGTTCAAGTAAGTTCTACTTGTAAATAAAGTAAACTTTGAAGAATTTAGTCTGTGGTATAGTATAAAATAGAAAAATTAGTGTACACATTTAAAGTATATTCAGCATAACAAAGAGTGAATTCATTTACTGTATAGCAGAAATGCCAAAATGCTTTGAAACGCCAAACGCTAGTTTGCTTCAGTGTCCATCGGCTATCTCCCAGCCAGACATGGTAAGAAGCGTCGCAAATTAAATATATCACTATAAAAAATCCCTTACAGTAGGGTTTTTAATCTCAAATGTAAATAAACTTTAAAAATAGTTATAATAATTAATTTTTAATCTTAGGATAGGTTTTTTCATTCTGAAGATATCAAAATAAATTTAAGCTAAAATCTTTTTAGTTTCATCATTTAAAACTGTGATTTATTTTAAAGCCACAAATTAATACTTTATAGTTATTTTTTTATAACAATTTTCAGGCTATAATTTACAACTCTCATTTGTGGACAAAGCATGCACAAAATAAAACTTATTTTTGTATACTGTAAGGAAGACATTAAATTATTTCTCTAAAAATGTTATCTCTAATTTTTATTGATTAATAAAGATACTAAAATATTCAAGTCTAATGTACCTGAAAAACTTATGTATTTAACTTGATTAAAAATTTATACAAAAAATAATAGTAGTTAATAAATAATAATGTTGAATAAAAGGTTAAGTTACAAAAAAAAATGTTTTTATTAAATAGTTTTTCTATTATTTTTCTAAAACTTTAAGCCAAAAATAATTTAAGAAGAACTTCATTTTTTGTTAATGAAAAAAATAATAAGGTAGTATGTAAAAACATTATTATAAACTGTTTCAGTTTTACAATTAAGGTGTTAATATGGATTTAGTACATTATAAACATATGTCAGTGTAAACATATGTCATTTCTCATTTTAGTAATTTTATAACAACAAAAGTCATAAAGATTAGCTTATGTAATTTTATTCAATGTAAAATATGAGAAAAAAAAGCTATATTTTGTTACTTTAGCTTTCTGGTTACTATAGCAATAAAATAGCTGTAATTAGTGGTTTTCAAAATTTACCATTCCTGCTCCCAGCTGTCCGCTACGTTAAACAAAGGTATCTCGACGCAAGAAAACCCCGCCAGCTCTTCGGCGACTTTTTGCGGATGCTCCGAACTCCGCCACTTGTTCTTTTCAACGTCGTACCAAACCAGCTTGTCGGACGAACAGACAAACACTCTGCCCTCACTGCAAAACACGCCTCTCGGTTGGTCGATCTGGACCGCGCGCAGCGAGACGAACCGAACGCCGTCGAAAACTTCGCAGGAGTTCGTGCCTATGACGTACATCTTGTCGTTGGCGACCACCGAGCTGTGCCCACACTTGGCGGCGCACATATCGGGAAGGGAGGACCACCGGCCCGGCAGCACGTCAAACGATTCGACGCACCTCAGAGGGCGGAGGGAGCTGTCGGCGCAACCGCCCGTGACGACGACCCTTTCTCTGAAGAGCGAGCACGCAGCCAGCGACCGCGCCCGTCCCATCCCTCGAAGCTCCGTGAACTGGCAGTCGCCGGTGTTGAACTGCAGGCAGGAGCGCTTGAATTTTCCGAACAATTGGCCGCCCGTGACGATGACGCTGTTCATGAACCCGAGCGCGCAAAAGTCCGCGCGCGCGTCGACCATATAGGCCGCTAAGCTCCACGCACCAGCCGAGGGCGAGTACTTGCAAACTTCGGTCGTCGGCTGCGCGCCCGCAAACGGTATGCCAACAAAAACGTAAAGCTCGCCCTTGTAGTGGACCACTTTGTATGAGTTGAGGCCGTTCATGATGGTCGCAGGCAGAAATCGGTCGATTCTAAGCTCGCCTCGCTCGACGTAACCGACGCCGCCCAAAGCTTTGTTCCATCCTGGGTCGACGTGTGACTGGCAAACAAAAACGTTGTACAGCTTCTCCTGGCATTGCCTTGCGCGTTGAGGGCTGAAGACTTGACACTTGTTCGCGAGTTTGGTTTTGTGAACTTCCCTCAGCAGCTCGACGCATTCCGCGTTTTCAGAATAAGGAGGCGAGTCGTTCAAAAGCAGCTCCACGGTGTGACGCGACAGCGAGCCGAAGCGAACTTTCAGCAAAAGGTTTTTGGCGAATTGTTGCCCGCCGCCCTCTTGGTGGTGCAGCCACATTTTTGCAGCAATGTAAACTTCCACTTCGCAAGTGATCGCCAGCCGAGGGCTCGCCAGGATTCTCGAAACGCAGCGGTGGGCCAGCTCCAAAAAGTTTTTCGTTTCGACCACCATGGCAAAGCAGCGTTCAAAGTAGAAGGTGGTCGTCTCGCAGACGGCCGGCAGACCGAAGAGTTTGGAAAGCTGATGATGAGTCGCCACGTTTTCTACTTGCAGTTTGCTTTTGACAGCTTCGTACGCGCCAGGCGTGCAGATGCCATTCAATAAAAGTTTGTTTAGCTTTATGGCCGACACTAGCTCTTGGTTGGATTGCTTTGTGCTATCTGGAAAGTTTGCTATTGTTAAACAATTTTTTTATTAAAAAAGTCTAACTGAGTTTGGAAATACAAATTGTTTAAATATTTTAAGATTTTTGCATTATACCTATGTTTGGTTATAATTTAATGTAAATATTAAAAAGTCAGTGACATAAATTTCTATTATATTTTCTAGATAACACTCAAATTGAAATATAATATATTTAAGAGTTTTTTTTTGCCATATATTTACTGTAAAATGTAAATAAATTTTTTTAGCTTTAACTATCGATCGACGAAAAGTTATTACTTATATTGTTACTTATCTGCGAGCTGGTTATTATCTGACTCGTAGCGCGTTATAAATATATCGGTGATGTTATTTAAATGTTTAGAAATGACTTAGCTAAGTTATTTAGCTAAGTCGACTTAATGAAATACTAACTAAACTTAGACTATAATTTAATGCTTAGCCTAATTAAATAGTTAGATTGTTAGAATGCTTAACTAATTGTATATAAAGAAATCGAGTTCTATAAATAAAAGCTGATTTATGATGAATATAAACTGCGATAAACACATTAACAAAGCATAGCAAACTATACAAATGACTACTTCAAATCAAAGTTCATATAACAAACAGTCGCCTTCGTACAAGAAGTACGAGGCGAACACAACTTTTTAAGCACGATATGATATTATTACAAGCTAAAAACTAGACTGGCCAAAAAACTCGTGCTTTACTTAACTTAAGCATTTTTAACTTTTAGAGAAAAGGAAGAAAAGAACAGTGCTAGCTGTTACATAGCCATTAAAAAATTACGGCTTTAGCATAAGCATATTCAAATGGGAGCGGGTTAGAATCGCACGGCGTCAGTATTGCATGGTGCATCACTTTTTGCAAGATGCGTCATTTTTTCTCGGTGAGTCACTTTTTCAAGGCGTCACTTTAGTACGGGGGGTGGTTTTTCACGGCGTCATTTTAGAAAAGTGGGTTATTTTAGCACAGTAGGTCACTTTTGCACAATGAAAATTTTCTGCACACCGTCATTCTATCGCAAAGTGTCATTTTAGCACGACGTCAGTTTAGCACCGAGCGTCATTTTCGCACCATTTTTTGTTCTTCTGTATTTGCTTGAAGTGTCTATTTAAAAATTTTTTTTTTGCACTGAGCGTCATTTTTGCACAAACCAAACCTTTTTAAACCTTTATTTGAAAATATATAAATAAAAGAATTATAACAAAAAATATTTAGAGCTTTGTACTATATAAAACACGTTTTTTAAAATAAATTTAAAAATTAAAATTATACACGCTTTAGATTCGTAGAAAATTCAAGCTTTATTTACAAATTTATTTAGTAATTATATTAATACTTTTTTTATGTAGTGCTAAATTCTTCAGAAAACGATGTAAAAGTAAGTATATATAGCTTAACGGACAAATATAACTAAAATGAATAATTAAACACTAAATTTTATTGAACATTTTACTAGTATAGATATTACAACAATGTATTGTTTATGAAATTAATTATTCAGTTTTTTAAAATAAAAATGTTACAAACTTTAAAGCAATGTTGAATTTACATCTGTAATTAAATTTCTAATTATATAATTTAAAACTTTGATATCAAGTATTTAAACAAAAAACTTGTTTTACTGTTGTAAAGTTATAGTAGCTTGATACATTTGTTTTAATATTTAAAAATTCAAGTTCATGGTATAAAAAAAAAGTCTTAAATTTTTTTTTTTTTCATTTCACGACTTATCATTTAAGCTATACTTATATTTTGTGTAAGTATAAATCGTATATTTATGTATACCAAGGTTTCCCAAACTTTTTTGCAAATGGCCCCCTTCAACAAGATTACTTATAAACTACCATAAAAACCACCTAAGACCTTTTTTTTGCTCTTCATCTGCAACTCGAGAATCTCCAGTGTAAGTTTCTAAGCTACCAAAAGGAAACCCAAGACCTTTTTTTTGCTCTTTATCTGCAACTCAAGAATATCTAGTGTAAGTTTCAAATTATGACCTCATGGCCCCCCTCTTACCCCTTTGATGCTCGTGGCCCCCTGAGTACCTGTCATGGCCCCCGAGGAGGCCACTTTGCCCACTTTGGAAACCCTGATGTATACCCTTATCGTATATTTATGTATTTAATGATACGCTAAAAATAAACAATGAGCATTTTTTCAAAGTTACGATAATATTTTTAATTGTTTTTATGTAATTAAATTTTGCAAAAGGCGAAGTATTTTATTAGTAGTAGAGGCAATAATGATAAAAAAGTTAAACAAAAACTTAATTATCAACTACTATCAACTAGGTCCTAACAAAGGATCTAGAACTACATTTAACGCTTTTAAATAGTCCATTTTTGTTCTTATTGTATATTTTAGTTTTTACAATTAATTTAATTAGTTTTATATTGATCGTATCTTAAGTTTACTCGTATTTTCTTTAGTTAATAAGTTTTGTAAGTTTTTTTTTTTTTTGAAAATGATACTAGTTAAATTTTAAGAGCACTACTCAATAATAAAATTGTTACATGGAAAAGGTATGGTTATTAGCAATAAATAGGTACATTAAATCATGTAAATATCTAATTTACATTCAGTTTATACGAAAATTGCACAAAAAACTGGTATTTCAGTGTCAATGTTAAGAAAACTTGAAAAGTAAATTATTAGAACAATGATAAGATCAATAGATATAAAATATTTAACCAAGTGTCAAGATTTAAGTGTAAATCGAGAATTTTTTTAATTTAAACCCTTACTGTATGATGTTGAAAAATTTTATAGAAAGGTTCTGTTAGAACAATTGAAAATGGCAAGAAATCAATTTAATACAGCTAAAAATAATGAAATGGAAATGTTAGAAACTATTTTCACCAAATTTAGTATTATCCAGTATCATCTACTTACGTGTTCAATAAAGGAAAAAAGTATTAATAAAAAAATATAGGATAAAAAACTAAGACATAAAAACAAAATTAACATCATTGTGGAAAAACCAACGTAAAAGTAAAACCCCAAACTGTATTATAAACAACAGTAATCATGAGTTAACAATTAGCGAAACTTTTAATGAAGTTGTTGCAGAAATAATAAAGCTAAAATAAAAGATGTTATTCAAGATCATACAATTAAAAATTAACGTAAAACGAACAATTAGTTTTCGTACATGTTTGCTGTTTTTTAATAAAATCTTAATACTAAAACTTACTCAACACCTTTTTTATGAATTTATTTTTTAAGTTTAAGCATTTTATTTTCACGTTTAAAAACACAAAGCACTAAAAAAATGCTTTTGAGCGAAATTAAATTCAATACTTGTAAAAAATATTGCTGTTTCAAAAAATGAAGCATAACATTTTCAAGTTTTTTGGTTAATTATATTAAGGTTAATACTTGAAGACTTTCTTTTGTTTTACTTAACTATCTAGCCTTAAACAATTAAAACTCAGGAATTTTTCAACTGTTATAATACCTAAAATATATATAAAAAAAAGAATAAAAAAATTAAAATATAAAAATATAAAAAACAGTATAGAAATATAAAAAGTAAATACTTTAATTACAAAATCAATAAATAATAATACACCAAAAGTCTCTCAAAAAATACTTTATTTTGTTTTAAACTAATTTTGCTTCTTTGTACTCTTGAGTTTTTTTACGAAGTTTTGAAAAATCTCAGCTCTGTTTTATCTTATTTTAATATACTATCGTATTGATTAGTAATTACCCTTATTATCTTATCGTATTATTTAATCAGTTTAAAATGTGTATGATTAATAAGTAACAACTTTAAAACTTTTAGATTTGATATTTAATAGTGATAAAAAGAATACTGTTTCAACTACAAAGTGCTTTATTATTCCTAAAAGAACTAAAAGAACTAAAAGAAAATTAAGAAAAAGTTTTAATTCAAGAATAACTTCACAAATTTAGAATATTAATATTTGTTTTTTAGTTAAATATAGAATAAGTTTTACAAATCCCCTACATAAAAAGAGCGTTGAAAAAAAAGAGCTAAATTGACCCACCGTGCTAAAGTTTTCCATCGTACTATAGTGACTTCCGGTGCAAAAGTTACCAACTGTGCTAAAGTGACCAACTGTGCTAAAGTGACCAACTGTGCTAAAGTGACCAACTTTGCTAAAGTGACCACCGTGCTAAAGTGACGCTGTGAAAAAGTGAAGCATCGTGTTTAACAGTTCTTAACAATGACGCCGTGCAATATTGACGCATCGTGTTTATTAACGCCGTGCAATAGTGACGCACTATGCTAAATTGATGACCCGTGCTAAAGTGTCGCTGTGTTATTCTGACACCCAACCATTTAAAATATTATTTCAAATAATTTAAATTGTCATTTTAGCACATAATACAACTAACAAATTAAATGAGCGAACAGTGTGGTTTGAAAATCAAAGAGCAAAACAACAACAAATATAGGATAATATTTAAAAAAAAACATGATTGTTGCAAAACAACGCAAATTAAAACCATTGTTTAAACTGGTCGTCTGAAATAGTATTCATATCTATAAAGTTGTGATTACTTTTTTTTAAAATGAATTGCGACAAGAAGGGTTACTTTGGCTCGAATAGCTTTTTTTTTTTACCAAACTTTAAAACTCATTATTTTAGATTTCTTTAACGCTAACTTAGAAATTTTCGTTTTATTCTGAAGAACTTTCTTTTGCTTTGCTTTTCACAATAATTTCCATCGAATTGTGGTTTGACTTTAGTAGTGGGGGCCCTTTAAAATTTTAATGTTTTTTTTTGGTTTTATTCTTATTTTAGCTATTCTCCATTAATAAGATTTTTTTTTAACTTACTTATTAAATTAAGTCTTTAAAGATGGAAATTTTTTTTTTCCTCTAAACCTTTTTTTTTAATTTCCCAAAATAAAATTTTTCAAAATATTAAATGGCTTTACTGCAAATATATAATTTTTTTAAATAACTTTTATTCTCGATATTCTTATTTGAATAGTTTTATACTAAAGAAATATTAATTTTTCCACTTATTTTTATTATATGACCTATGCAAGTTTTGCATAAATTTATAGCACTTGAACGAGATACCTCGAATAATTTAAATTTATGTAAAACTTGCATAGGTCATACAATAAAGAAAAAATTGGAAAAAATGACATTTCCTTAATATAAAACTTAGTTAAATACGATTATTAAAAATTAAGATTATTTGAAAAATATTATATATTTGCAGTAAAGCCATTTGAACATTTTGAAAATTTTTATTTGGAGATATCTTTAAAAGAATACTTCCATCATAAAAAAATTAATTTATTAAGTTATTTAAAAAAATCTTAATTTATTATTGGAGAAAAGCTGAAATAATTAAAAAAATTATAAACAACACGTTAAATTTTTAAAGGGCCCACTTTAAATTCAAACGCCAATTCGATGGAAATTATTGTAAAAAGCAAAGCAAAAGAACGTTCTTTACAGTAAAAAAAGTTCCAAGTTAGCATTAAAGAAATTAAAAATAATGGATTTTAAAGCTTGGTAAATAGAATTTTTTTAAACCTATGCAAGTCAAAGTAACACTCGAGTTGCGACATCTGTTTAAACTCCATCTATTACTCGTTGTTCACACCATCTTGCACAACAAACCTCGTGCTTTTTTAAAACAGTTCAAGTTGAGAAATTGGTTTTCACCATTCATCTTGCAACGCTCCAAATGACAATTCTCTTGCTCTTCAAACCCGTTCATTTTCGCCTTCTTAGCAAAATTTTTGTCGTGCTGACGCTCTACTGACATATTAATATTTCTTGTAAGTATCTGATTGCAAAATATAGAATAGATGACTTTTTTAACCTAGGAAATTATGTCGTTTTAAGTGCATAAATTGTAAAATGATTAGACTGGTACCTCTCAGGTACATACACAGTTGTTGAGTTAGTGTGCGTACTTAGGACGAAGGTTGTAGGGTTAAATATAAAAATATCGTGTATAATAAGTTTTGTTAAAATATAAGAAAGTATTTCGTTTAGTATATATCTAGACTTTTTGTTATTAACCTTGATTTTTTTATAATTATTTAGTACAAGACTTACAGTTGTATCAAACTTTAGAACCACAGTAATTAGTCAAAATTTGTTTGAAAAATCTAATAAGCACACAAAATTTTGTGCAGTGAAAAATGTAATAACAATAACATATTTTAACAACAAGTATTTGAATCTAAAAGTTTTAAAAACTTAATGGTATTAAGCATATTTATTATTATTTATACAATAAAGTTTTACAGAGATGTTTAAAAAAGGTTAACAGACTCGTCAGCTGAATTTTTATTCATTTATATATATATATAAGTTAATAAATAACTATAAAAAAAAATATAAACTATTTTAAAACCGAGAACAACTTTTAAAGTAGTTTTTAAGCAAAGTTTTTATAAGTATTAACATGTAAAAGTAGTGTTCAGATATTAAAAAAAAATTTGCTCAGAAATAACTTTAAAACAATATTTAATAAAACATTATTCTTATTAACTTATTTCAATTTTTGCTTTAGCTGCTTTTTAATTACTATTTTTTTTTTATACAAAATAAGTAAAAAAGTGTTTTTTATATAAAGAATTTTAACACAAAAGTCTCTTCCCCCACTTTAGTTATTTTACACAGTTACACTTTGAAGATTTGTTTAGAGTTATTATTATTTATATTTAAGAAACCTATAATATTTCTAACAAAAACTTTATATTTTCTTTTAATTAATATAAGTTCCCTTTAGTAATTGACAACCAACGTTTTAAAATAAGGGGAAGTTTAAGTTTTTTTTTGACTCATAAATTTTAAAACACAATAATTTCTTTGTTCTTTGATTTTAAGTATACTTTTTACAGAGTTTAATGAATAGAGCTAAAAAAAATAAGTTTTTATTTTTAGTTTGGGTTTATTGGGTTGGTTCTAGAGCCCATAGAAAAAGTGGGACATTTTGGCTTTTTTTTATTCCTTGGAACACATGTCGAAAAACACATATGCTTTATAACTAATTTAAAAAATATTCTTTAGTGAAATAACTTTATTCCTTAGTGCCGTTTCTTAAACAAACTTAATATTTTTTGTTATATAGACTATTTTTGTTATTTTCAGTTTTGATTTTTAATAATGGGCTTCCTGCTTAGCCAAAAAAAAAGTTTTAAGAAAATCTAATTACACGGATAAAAACAAGCTCATAAGGGTTTTTGTTTAGTTCTCACAAAATATTAAAAAAAAAATAAAGTAAGCGTTTTATTTTACTTCAAAATGTTTAACAAAAATATTTTATATATTTTAGAGAACTTAAATTTTCTTAGAACTTTTTTTTGACTAAGCAGGAAGACCAAAATAAAAAACCAAAACTGAAAGGGTCAAATTTTAAACTAAAAGTGTTTTACCTAATATTAGCTGAGTCAGCAATATTTTTTTTAATTTTTTTCAAATTCTTTTACTTATACCCTTAGCCCTAACCCAACATATCCAGTTTTTTTTATTTTTTTTTTATTTATATCCTTAACCCTAACCCACATTTTAACTTTACCCAAACATATTAGAAATTGTATAAAAAATTAAATTTCAAAATGGTTTTATGCTAACTCAGCAAATATTGGAGAAACACTTAGAATTTTAATAAGACTCAAACTGAAAAAAAACAAAAATAGTTTATATCTCAAAAGAGATTAAGTTTACATAAAAAACAAAGATAATAAAGAATAAAGTTAATTCACTGAAGGAAAAAAAAATAATTAAAAAGTATGTATTTTTTGAGATATGTTCTGAGGAATAAATAAACTAAAATTTCCCACTTTCTCTATGGGCTCTATCGCAAACCTAACAAACTAAAACTTATCAAAATAACATATTTTATTTTAGCTCTATCATTTAGCTATTAAATTCAGTAAATTTACATTTAAAAACCATAGATAAAATAAACTATTGTGCTTTAAAATAATTAAGTCAAGAATAATGACTTAAATTTTTCCATATTTTAGAATGATTACTGTCTATATTTCATTGATTCAATAATAATAGATAAAAATTTTAATAGTAGGTTTAGCTTACTTTAAAATGACTTAATTGTAGCATAACCAAAACAACATTTTTGGATTTTTTTTATTATAAAGCTGACAGTTATTTTAACTTCCATAAAACAACAAGAAGTTATACTTTTATATGAAAAAATTTTAAAAGCTATAAGCAATAGGAGAACTTAGGTGAATAATTGTATTATATTTAGACAAGCTTATAAAACGTAGCTATAGTTTCAAAAAAATTTACTAAGAAACTTTTCTGGAAGTTAAAACAAATTTAAAAAGCTATAAATAGTTCAGTTTAAATAAAATTGTCTATTGTGTAATATCCATGACTTTAAATTTATTTTATTAAAAAAAATGTTAGATAAGTTCTACATTTTTACAAATTACTGTCATAATAATGTTCTATAAACCTTAATTTAAAGAATAAATAACTACTTCTAAATAGTTAACAATCTAAAAACTTTGGTAAGAAACTAAAGTTAAGTTAAGTTTTTTTTTCAATAATAACATGTTTCATTGAGCTACTAATCCTAAAATTACTTTAAACAATACGTTTAGTTTGTTGTAAAAGAAAAATGTAAAAATTTAACACCTGATTTTAAATGATTATATTAAAACAGGTATTTTTACAAAGTTTATATTATATAAAAAAAATTGAAACATAGTTAAAAAAAATTATAATTTATAAAGCATAACTTGTATTTTACAAAACATTTAAAGTTAATAAAAAAAATTTTGTACTACTGAGACAAAAACCAACTAGTCAAGTGTTTTCATTTAATCAATAAAAAATATGGAGTAATAGCTTCTTTTCACAACAGTTATATATTTTATTTAGTATGCGATTAAATTTAATTAGTTTTTATATTTTAACAAATTTTTAGCAGGCTTGGTTTTACAAAAAGCTACTAAAAACAAATAAAAATTATTGAAAAAAACACAAAAAAAATTCTAAAAATTTATTCTGACTCCTTTAAAAATGTGAGATCAAAATAAAAGTCTTTACTATAAATTAATTTAGAAAATTCATATAAAATTAAACGATTATTCTTAGTACTAATACTTTGGCTAACAGAACAAAAATTAAACTTTAGTTTTTTAAAATCAATAAAACACTTGTGTTTTGATTTTTCATGTATAATTTTTATCAACTATTTTTATCCACTAAATCAAATTCTAATATATCTACAACAAAGTGAGCTTGAAAAATAAAATGAAACTCTCAAAAAAATTAAATGCTGTATGAACTTTGCAAAATGATGTTCACAAGAATTTTATTCCAATTTATAAAGTTTTACAATACCTGGGAAAGACTTTTATTACTTTAAGAAAAACCATAATAGTCTTAAAGTGAGTTACATAAATTTTATTTTAATAGTTATCCTTACCAAAAAATATATTGATTTGTCAATTCTATTTTAGTTTAACTAAACAAATTTTAGTTTTTTAATATTTTTTGAATATTTAATTGTGTATATCGTCATACTTTTACATACATATATATATTCTTATTATAAGCAGTTTTTTAGAAAGCAAAAAAAGTAAGAAACACATTTTTCTGATAGATATAAAAAAAGACAATTCTGGGCCGCCAAGTAGAAAAAACTAAAGTATCGATCCCTAACCTCTACGAATCTACTAAGAATAAAACAAATGTTTTTCGTCTACCAGCACTAATTTACTAGTTTATTTACATAAGTTTAGAACTTAGAAAAACACGGAATATGAATTATAGTTCAAACAATTAGAATATTTTCTGTTTAAAGTTTAAGTACGGCTTATGTTTGAAAATTTTAATAGGCAACAGATAGTTTTAAAGAATTACTGTCTCAATTTAATTTATAATAAATTAATGAAGTTTCACGAGGAAACTTTTTATTTTGTTGTTTGCAAATATTATTTGCTTCTTTATAGTTACATTTTTGTGCTTAAAATATTACTCAAAAAAAAAGGATAGAAGAAAATATTTTGTTGTTATTGTTCCTTTTTCTAATTAAGTGCAAAGTGTGTAAATGTTATAGTACTTTTTTCATACTATTGTTTATAAAGTTTAAATTCACTTCTTTATAGAGTAATAAAAAATATATAATATTGTTTAATAATAACAACAAATTATGCAGTTTCCTTTTTTAATACAAAAACACATGTTTCTGTGTGTTAACGGATTAACACACTTCAACGGAGCTCTATAAAAAATAAGTGCTGTAAGGAAAAATAGAAGCTAAAATAAGTGTATACATGTGTCCATTAAAAAAAAATAATAATTGCTCTAGATTTTTATAGGTTAATGGTTAATAATAGATAAAAAACGTGATGTTAAATCCGACTGTTAAATCCACCTTGTTGTTTTATGTTTTACATTTTTACTTTCATATTAAACACAAACCCGTAATTTATTAAATATTTTAACTATTAAATACTTTAAACATCTGTATAAAATCTTTAATTTAGATTCCCGACTGCTCTTTTCAAAAACAATAACTTATTATCTTACTTATTATATTATAAATATGTAGTTTAAGTCACGGTGGTTCTATGTATGGCGCTGTAAATTAATTATTAGTCAGGGCATTGAAAGCTAAATAACAAGTTTGATTTTTTCTGCTTTTTTTTAAATTAAATTCTTTTTGCTTTCTAAGTGTATCTAAATTTAATTTTATTATAATTTAGATTTAACTAATACTATATTCAATAAAAACATATATTATACCAAGTTTTGTAGCTTTTAAAACCTTAACTATTGTTTAATCTATTAATTCAATAATTAATGTTTGTTGTTTTACTTTTTTATTCACAACTGATTACATATTACCTTTTTAAATTAAAGCGCTCTACTACTTTTTCTAAACATAAAGAAAAAGTTATCTAACTTTTTAGTATAAGTTAGCTAGCTTGTCCTAATGTATACATATGTAATAGCTTAATATGGTGACGTAATTATTAGATATTTTTTGAATGATTAGTAACCAGTAAATATTTATAGCTAGTACTTCCTTGATTTCATGTAAGTAGTTTATTTTATGATTTGTTATTTAATTTCGTTTCAAATTATGACCTCATGGCCCCCCTGGTGGCTCCTTTACTGCTCATAACGCCCCCTCTTTTTCCCTTTGCTGTTCTTGGCCCCTTGATTATCTGTCATGGCTCCCAAGGGGGCCACTTGGCCTACTTTGGGAAACCGTGATCTAAGTGGTCTGTTTATAAGAACATTGATATCATTTATACATTTTTAATTTGCTCTTCCCCAGCACAACAAACCATATCTTACATTGCTCATTAACAATAAATCAAAAAATAAGTCTAATGCTTTTTCATTTAAGAAATTTCTTGTTTACTAAATACACCAAATGTCTTTTGTAACTTTGTTTTTATAGTTTCTATGAGCTCTGACCAATTTAAATTTATGTATATATTTTTTTCCAAAAATTTATAACAATTTGTTCTTTTTATAACTGTGTAACCTGTTTTTACATTAAGGTACATACTTTTCCAAAAGCTATTTTATGATTGATGCAGAAGCATACTTCTGTCTAATCAAGGTTTAGCTTAAGTTTGTTTACCATAAGCCAATCTGATACTATGTACTGTATTAAAATTTTTAATTTAAGTTTTTAATTGTATTAAAATTTCTTTCATGGCCAATTTTGGAGCACCCAGGTTCAATATAAGTTTTAAAACCACCCTTAAATACGCTGATAACCTTTTAACTTTGCTCTTCACCGTCAACTTCAGAATATCTAGTGTAAGTTTTTTTGTTGCCTTATGGTCTCTTACAGCTCCCTTACAACCTACGGACCTCATTTTGGTCCCTTAGGGGAGCATACAACCTACTTTGGGAAACCCTGATCTGGATTAAGTTTTATATCTCCCGTATATTGTAACTAAAACTTTACTTTTTACTTTTCATTACAAATTCAATATTAATTAGCATAAATTAGTTGTTGTTGCCTTAGTAATTTTCACTCTTTTATAGCCCCTTTACTAAACATTTCCCAAACTTACTGAAATCTTCCAAAAAGGAGTCGCCCCCTTTGACAACTCTACATAAAATTTATTGTTTTTTTCGTCTATTAAATTTGAAAACATCAAAAGTTAGATCAGTATAAAAATATACATTACATACTAGATATTAAAAAGTTATTAGATTATAAAAAAAATCAATTATTCTTAGTTGGAAATACTTTATCCAACTATTTATTTGTTTAAAAAAGTGTTCATATACATAATTTTTACAAGACCTATACTGTAAAAACTTAAAATTTTACTTAAGTTTAAATATATTACAACAAAAACTAATACTTTAAAATTATACCAAGAAATAATTTGTATTTACAAACAAAACAAGAAACACTATACGGTATTCGAAATTTCGTAGTCTTTATTATACCAAGCTCATATTAAAAATGTGTGTACCGAAAACAGAAAAATCAACAAAAGAATGAAAGAATATAAAACTTTGTCATCTGCCAAGCTTTAGTTTGTTAAAAGCAGAGGTATAGTGAAAAAATATACACGCATCTGTTTCCAACAAGCATTTCAAGGTAAAATCAAATATAGTACTCAATTGGCTCAAAGTTAAAAGCAGCGAACGCAGAACTGCAGGTAAAAGTTTTAAAAAAAACTTGTAAAAACAAGCCTGAATTGATGCTCACAGGTGGAGAACCTCTAATGTGTACTAGAATAGTCCTGAAAAGTTCTTACTTAAAAATTAAAATTCATTCTCACTGAAATGAAATGTAGTTTTTAAAGAAAGTAATAGTTTATAAATCATGCTTTGCTTATAGGCATGCTAAAGTTGTATTATTTAATCTTTAAAAGTTAAGCTCAATAAAATCATCTAATTAAAACTTTTATATAAAATAAACACACGAATGAACGACGTGGTATAACGAGCATTCAATACTTATTTTCAGAAAAAAAAAAGTAAATTCTAATCTGTTTTAATCCTTCCATCTGTGTTGCCCGCATCGGTTTTGTCACGTGACTTGAAGAGGTAACACGTGACGTTGATCGTTTGAGCCAACAGGAACAGCGCAAGGTACATCACGTGACCTAGCCAGTACAATTCCGAGTAGACCTGAAAAAATTGAATCTAAACACCAAAAACTGTAAGTTTGCATCTTTTTTTTCGTTAAATAAATTAGTTTGATTTTTTTTTGCTATTTTAGCCTTAATTCTTACATTAAGTACCTTATTATTTGTTTAGTTTCATCTACCTAAAAATAGTTTTAAATAATAGGAGTTTTAAATGATAACTTTTGATAGTGAAATACAACTTATATCTTTCTATTCCCTAAAAGTGTTAATATATGTGTGAATACAACTTTTGTAATAACTTTTTTTTCAAGTAAATAAATCAAAAGTATTGTAAGTAATTTACAGTATAACTTATCAAGTGCTGGAAATGGATTCGATAAAATAAAAACAGGTATAAACGAACTGGTGAAAACTTGTGCCACATTAAAAGACTGAAGTCAATAGTGGCGTATCCGAAGAAAAAGTGAACATAAATAAATCCAACAATATTGCTAAAAATTTCTCCGCTGGCAGTGCTCAAGAACTTTTTCACAAAATCAATTTTGTTCAAGCTTTTGATTATCTGTAAAAAATACAACAACATAAAAATGACTCTACTTCAAAAACTAATATAATTTCAAAACAGCAACCTTTCATGTTTTTTGACAAGTAAGTCTACTACAAAAACAGTACTCGCTATAATTAAAACTAAAAATAACTAAAGATTTTTATTAAATATTTTAAAAATTTTACAACTACATTATTCTTAGAACTAGTGTTTTAAATTTTGCTACTTTTAACCAAAATAAATTTCATTAAACAAAAAAAAACTTTTGCTTAAAATAATGATTATGTACGATTACACCGTTAATTTTTTATATATGTTATTGATTAGTTAGTGAACAACTTTTTTTTTTAAGTTATTTACTTATTGGGATTTTTTTATTAAAGAGGTTAAAATGGTAACATAGAATTTTTATTAAATCCGTTTATTGATAAAACTATTTAGTTCAATAATAATAACTAATGGTTATTAAGTAAAATTTGAAAAAAAAAATCTAATTATTTTTTACTAAAGCTTGATTATAATGAATATTATACTTGTCGTTTTAAAACATTAAGTTGTTTTACACGAATAAAATGAAACTCGTCCACTTAATAAAATTTACAAGTTAAGTCAATTAAACATTTTAATTAGGCTTATTTTTTATCGAAGTCTTAAGCTTTACAATACAATGTTTGAGTTACGAAATTTAGCTCTCTTAAACTGTTCTGTTTAAAATTATATTTATACCTGTGTACAGATTTGTTGAAAAACTTTTACCAAATACTTTACGCTTTGAAGCAAACATTATACAAATATACTTGGAAGAAACTTTTGGATTTTTATCAACCATTACTATCAAAAGAAATACAAAAAACTATTATTGAACAGTGCTGAAAATGTTTCCTTAGCACAGATGGCATACTTTTAAGAACACGTGACAAGAAAAAAACACAAGGACTTCAACAACCTCCTTTATCAAACTCACACCAACCTGCTTTTCGGTGTTCAACGCGACGAACTGGTAGGCGAAGGCGGTGAAGTAGCCGAAGTAGAAGCCGTGCCACACCGCCAGGAACATCAGCACGATGAACTGGGAGAGGGCGCGCGCGTTGAGGAACCTCAGTCTCCTGTGGATGTACCTGCGATAAGATTATGACGTAACAAATGAGCCTGATCGGTTGCTATGGAGAGCTAGCTGGTCGAAAAGTTTGAATCATTTTCAAATTTTTAAGAGACTACTGTGACTTTTTTAAATAAGCTAATCAAAAATTTTTGTGTCTAGTTTTCAGTCTCATAAAAAAAAACATTGTTAAGGTTAAACTACAATAAGAATTAAAACTATAATATGTGACTAGCAGTGACAAAATTTACGTTGAAGACCAGTGTGTGTAATCTAAGCTTTAAAAATCTATATCATTATCAATAATAAATTTTTAATTAAAATAAAAGCTAACAAGACAGTTTACTAGGATACACTTATATTTATCTTAAGATTCTACAACTTCACCAAGTTTGTTATAATACATAAACAAACTTGTAAAAAACAATTTTCAACGCCTTTAGTCAAGGACAAAATTTACGACTTTTGGGGCTTCACTTACAAAATTATTTTTTAACTACAACCTGAGCACCCATCCGTTGGTGTTGATGTTGTAGCACGGGATGACGTGCTGGAACCTGGTTATTTTGAAGAATTGCCACATCTTCGAGTTGATCACCGCGCCGAACCCGACCTCATCCTTGTCCGCATCGTACTCGTCCGATATGCCGATTATCACGCAGCTGAACTCCTATAGAAAAAATAATAAAGGAGATTTTTTCAGCTGTTTCTTTTTTTCGCAAAAGTTATAAAATTTGGGTAGACTGGTTTACATTTTCAACAGCTTAATACTACCAAGCTTTTATTCTTATTTTAATCAGTTTTCAATTTAATTATTTTTCTTAAGTATACAAATATAGTTACCAATATTTAGTATAACACTTAAAACTGTTTCATTAGTTTTTGATTTTCTGATGACAATAATTACTCTTATACTATTTTCAATATTAAGTTAACTTACTAGTCAAGACCTGTATTTCTCAAAGGGTTAATAGTAGTGCTCACAGAAAGTATGATGAAAAGAAAAAATAGTTTATAAATTATAAACATTCTATCTTATCTCTTTTCCATAACTACTTTGCTAGTTTTAGTAATTCTATTATATTTAGTAGCCAAAGGTGTTTAACAACAATTGTTTTTGTATTGAAAAGAGAATACTTAATTACCTAGTTTACATTTAGTAATTAAGTGTGCTCAGTTGGTCAACGAACAAATATCAAGTTAGTTTATTTCATGAATATAGGTATATGTCTATTTTGAAAGAAAACCTTTTTAATTAAGTTTTTGTTTAAAAAGACCTATATATTAATCTGATTAAATTATATAAATACATTAACGACTATTATAATTTTAAACTAATAGTTATTAAATTTAGGATTAAAAAATGCATTAAGAATTATTTAAGAATAAAAGGTTTAAAAGATATTAATAAATATTTTACACAAAATAAATAAGAGCACTACTTAAAAAACTTTAGTCTAATCTAAAGTTTATAAATATTATAAATTTGAATATTGTTTTCAAAAAAGTTTTTAGCGTTCACAAAATAGAGATAAATTTAATAACAAGAAGATAATTTATAATTTTGATTTATTAATTTTGTCTATCTTATATTAAATAAAAAACTAGTTCACAGTCAGTAAAAATTTACGTAAAATCATAAAATAAATAATCTAGTTTAGAAAACTTTAAACTTAATTTTCATTCACGAAAACTTTCTGAAGTTAGAAAATATAGATTTTTCATGAAAAGTATGTTTGCCTTAAAACTAAGTAAAATAACTAGTTTTTTTTTTTACTTATTCAATGAAACTCACATTGATACACCATAGCGCCATGTATGTCAAAATTTTCATGTGGCCAGTGACCAATATATAACCCCATTTTTCCATGAACGTATATTCCTGTTTCAAATTTTATAGAATTTAGCGTTTACTTTGAAAAAATCAAAAAAGTAGGTAATAAAAAGGTTTTATGAACTTTATTTTTTTGATTATACTAGTTCTAGTACATAAAATTTTAATAATTTATAACAAGTAAAGTATTTATTGATTTGAAGCAAATTAAATCACACATCGAATTCTAATTGTTTGATGTTTTTTATTATCAAAATTATAATATTTACTAGCTCTTACGCATACTAAAAACATATTCTAGTAACGCTAAAACAGGTATTTTAAAAAATCTGGTACAAAGACAGAAACCCTAGGCTTCATTTGTTAAAATCGAAAAAAATAAAAACATGCCAGGTCGACAAACTTTGAAAGCGGGGTCGCTGTAGAAAGAAATGTCAAATGTTTTGCCCAAAACCAGTATACTCGCCAGTACAGAAGTTCCTGCCAAAAACTTGCTGATTGCTTCCTTGTACCTGGTCAGTAAATGTTTAATAAATAAACTTATTTAATTTTATTCTGCTCTTTTCTAAAATATTTCCAACAAACAATTTCTGGCTAGTATATAAAAGTTTAAACATTTCGATAAGTATAAAAGAAAAATAAATTAAACAATAGAAAAAAATTGAAACTAATCAGGAATGTACAATTGTATCAATATTACTTTGATTAAACTTTTTAATAGTAATTGAACTTTAAAATTATTAATTAACTAAAATGCTATAAAATTTACTCTTTATAAAAACATTGACTTAGTAAATAAGTCAACACTTTTAGCTGAGTAAAAAATATCAGTCTATAAATTATTAAAATCCATTAACTGTTAGAAGAAGGATTGCAGTTTAGTTTTTACAAAACTTAAATTCAACAAACAAGTAATTGATTTTTACAATTACTTATATCTAGAAGTTAGAGTAAAAGTGAAAAACTTTTCTAGTCGGCAGGCCAGATTTGTCGGTTTAAACACTTTTACAGGGTGGACTTGAAAAAACATTTATAAAATTGTACTATAAAGTTTAGAAAATTAAAAAAAAAAATTATATCAAGTAACTATTCAATAATAGCTACTGTGCACTAAAGATCGAATTAAGAACACAATTTAGTTTATAATAATTTAGGGTATTTTTATAAAATAACTCTCTATTTTTGTTTTGCACAAAATTTTTTAAGCGTCTGTTAGTAGTTCAGTTTCTGCCTCCGGACCGTACGTTGCAAACAGCCATAATAAAAAGTTTAAAAATATTAAAAACTTTTATTGCAAATATGAAAACCTTTCAGTATTTGTTACTTTTCCATCAGGTATCAATTTTCCTTCCACGAGATTTCTCAATCTTGTCAATGGAAACTAAAAAATAAAAATATATTGAAAAGTTAAGATTGAACTAAAGCTGTTAAAATGAACTGTATTTAAAATAATATTATTTAGGTTTATTTAAAGAAGTAAATTTCGACTAAAAAATTAACTAAATAATCAAGTTTAAGAAAGTTTTAGAAAAGTAAATTTTAATAAATAGTTTACTTGAATCTTGGCTACTATCAACACTGTAATCGAACATACACTTAGACTTTCATTGCCCATTACTTTGGTACAAAATAGCATAATTGCTGTTTTCAATCATAAGAACTTTTTGCTAAACATTTTTAATAATCTTTTCAACAAGGCAAACATGATTGAAAGTAAACAGGGTGGCCACTTTTTTTTGCAACTTTTCTCTAGGTTTTCAAAATTTTTCAGAACTTCTCCCAGGTTTTTAAAAGTGAATCGTTTTTTGACCATTTTTAGTAGTAAGTTAATTTTAAATATGGAGTTTTTTGGTAGATTTAGACTACTTAAACGATACAGTATTACTATATTATCCTTGTTTTATTCTATTGCAACCTGTACTAACATTTGTAACCAATTTTTTCAAAGTTCTTCTCATGTGATTGTTCAAAAGTTTTTATGTTGATATATATATATAAATAAATAAATAATCATAAATAGCCATAATCTAGTTTAAATTTGTTGTTTGTTTTAATTGATAATTTTTTTATTTATAATTATCATACAATAAGATATACAGGACACACAATTTCAATAAAACTAGATATACTTCGAGCAATTCTCATCAGTAGAGTACAAAGCTAGCAAGAGATATAATTTTACAAACTTATATAATAACCAAGTAATCATAAAGTAATCTAGTGATAAATAGAAGACAAAAGCAATTAGTAACAATTAAAATAATTTAAGTTTACTTACATCTCTAACTGTAATGAGTATATAACATTTTATAACTACTCATTGGGCATAAAACACTGCATTAGACTTTTTTAAATTTCTCTTGCTCTTATTTTTATTTTGCTTATAAATTTCTCTTAATCTAAACACTCTTTAAGTTGCATCAGAAATAGTTTCTTGTTGACTGATTCTACATACTTGACATTCAAAACAATGAAAACAAATTTAGAAAGTTTTTTTTTTTCAGTAATAGTTTACAGTAACCTCTCGCTTATTTACGCATATTGAGTCCACAGAAAAAGTGCGTAAAGATATGAGAGATCGTAAATATACGAGAGGTACCAAATATTTTTACTTTAATGGCTTTTAGTTAAAAGCAGACTGGGGACTTTCCTACTTATAACAATTTCTTTACTTTATTTATAAACATTAAAACAAAAGATAAAACTATACATACATTAATAAAAAAAAAGGATTTAGATTTATTTTTAGTAATTATACTTGTAGAAAAGTTTTACTACATTTTATTTTAAGTAGATTTTGTCTTAGTCTTTATTTAAATGTGACTTATTTGATACTTAACATTTATATTCTAGTCTACTAAGCATTTTCAAATTATAATTAAGCATTTGTTTACAACTAAGAAATGGTGTGGTGTCTATATTAAAATTCCTGTTGCTTTATTTGTATATAGGGCAAGAGTGTTGTACTATTTATTTGTGTTTTAAACTCTCATTGTTTAATTATACTTTCATTATTTAACACAGTCATACTTCTTTCAGAATTTTAATTTAATTTCTTATTGTTAATATAATTTTTGATACACTGAGGTATAGCTAAATGTTTATCAATTAGTCAAAGAACATAAGTTACAAAGTCTAAAGATATAGAGAGGTGAAATAGTGTTTAAAAACATTTTTTAAAATAAAAATATACAATTAACCTAATTTGTGTAATATTAAAAAAACTTAAATTTTTATTTTTTGAATTTTTTGGAATTCTAAAATGCGTAACTAAACGAGAGTGCGTAACGTCTTGAGTGCGTAAAGATGTGAGAGGTTACTGTAATTAATAATTGATAAATTATTGATAAATTATTAATTAAATGTTGTAATACACAATTTTTAAGTCTAAAAATTACTGCTATTATTATATAAAATTTGTTTAAAAAAAAAATATTTTGAATAACAGGTTTTTCCATTATTTTTTGTACAGAATTCCTAATTTTTCCAGGTTTTTTTTTTTTAATTTATTAAATTCCAGGTTTTTCAAGATTTGCAGTTTTTTTGCAACCCAGTGTAAATGATAATACATCTACAAATTCAATTATTTTTTATAAGATACTAAAAACTATAAACATTGGGAAAAGATTACTACATAATAAATATATACAACTAATTAAAGTGTGTTACCTGAGGTCCAATAAGAAAAGCGCTGGGGAAAAACGCGTACACGTGCATTTCGAAGAGGTTTGGAACAGAGTAAATGGCTCTTGACTTTTGATCATCCGTGATGTTTTCCTGTGGAAAACTGTGTGCTTCAAATATTTTTTTTTAAACTGCATGACTACCCAATAATAACTTTGCTTTGAATTAAGTAAAACGTTCTTTTTTGACCTATTTTAGATCTTTTGTACGCCTAACACTTGCTTTAAAAAACGTTACAGCAAAGCTTTATTTTTAACTTTACTTAGTTTACGTTAACAACGAAATTTGCTTTATTCAATATTTCAGTATTGATTACTTAATAGTACAAACTTTAAAAGGCGACCAGAAAACTAAAATTACTTGTTGTATCTTTAAGTGAATTACAAAAACAGTCTTTACTTTAAAAACTCAGTGAAATTTATTCAAGTATTTTGTTTAATTTATTACAATTTCTGATAAACTAGTAACTAGTGCTCTTTTTTAATTCGAGTCTATATCGTAAAACAGAAATTGATTTTGTATTCTTACTAAATGTGCTAGCAATATTAATAAATACTTTTCAAAACATAACATATTCATTTCCTACAGTAGTATTTCGATAGTGTAACTAAGATGTTAACAGCTAAAAAAATAGGTAAAGTAAAATTTAAATTATTTTATTAAATTTTATTTTAGAATAATTGAATTTTTATTTTATTAATGTTAGAACAACTTTTTAATTTGGTTTATAGAAAACATATAATATTAACAACTGTTCAATGTTTGTAATATTTTTTGTTGATTAAGTGAAAAATACAAAGTTTATCTCAAAGTTTAAAATATTTTAAACATAAAACATTTTTTGGATATAAAGACTTAAAAACGCATACTTGTTTAGTTGTAACGGTTTTTGGTAGGAAACTGAAAACAATTTCTACATCTAAATTTTAAAAACACTTTATACAACATTCTGTTTATAAACTTTACAAAACTTTATTATCTCTAACCCAATATGCAGCTAAGTTAGTTCAAACAAGTATTAACAATTTGCTTCTATATAATTAGCATAAAATTTCAAAAACTTCTGTCTAGTATTGTAAGAAAATGCAATAATAAGTAAGCATAAAACAGCAATTCCATATTTAATTGTTTTGAAAATGAAATGTATCAAAGAAATTCTGATCAGTGTTTTCATGACTGAAAACTTACATTACGTGTATAACTATTTTGTACAAAAATATTACTAAATTGGTGAAAAAGTACTTTACTTAACCATCTGAGTTTAACGCACTCTTTCATATTTTCATATTTAAAAATTTGGTTGTAAAAAAAACTTTAGAAACTAATAAAAAGTTTAACCTTTGAACTTCTTTTTCCATCATAGTAGTCAAAAGCCAATCCTAAAAAAAAAAATTAATGATTGCTTTAACGGTTTTTTTTTACCTTATACATTAAATACTTTAAGTCGTTTTAAATTGATTTGAAAAAATAAACAATAAAAACAATAATTAACGTTCTTTAAACATAAATAACATGTTTATGTAATACAGTATATAAAGCTACTAGGTACAGAATTTTTAAGAGACAGTAATCAACAATGAAACACTGGTAGTCAAAAAAAGTTAACTTGTTTTGACTACTTACTACACATTTGCAAAAAACCCATTGTACTTTAAAAAAATTTATGTTTTGTGGCTTAAAATGTTTTGAGAAAAATCCAGCTTGATTTTAGAGTATAAATAGTAAAATAATATAGTATCGTAGAGAGTAACTTTAAAACTGTAGCCTGTTATTACTTTCTTGATCTAACTTACATTTCCTTTAAAACCATTTGCTTAGGTGGACACGTTAAAAAAATTAAACAGTATAAAACAAAAATTCAAAACTTATGATTTAAACAATTTAGTACAATAGAAATCAATACAGATAAAAATTAAACTTAAAATGTAAAATTAATAACACTTTTTAAGTACTATTTGATTTCAACAACTAAACTATTTGGTTACTATCTAAATAATAAAACTTTATCAAAAAAATTTTAGCCAAAAATATTGAACTTATATTGTTTAACCTAATAAATTAAACCACATTTTATAAAAACTAAATGTAATTTTTACAATTAAGTTTCTCAAGATAAAATTATTCTATATAAATATTAGTTTATAAAGTAGCAACAATGAACACAAAACAGCCTTAATAAATCTATTTTGATTATTATTAACTATTTTGATTAATAAGCAATCCTAAGTGAAAACTAATCTTTGAAGTGAGAACCCAAGGCCATAGATTTTGTTTTGACTTTTTTTAGTGTTGTGTTTTACATAAATAAGTTAGCTACCAGTTACTCCATACTACTATTTAAAATTTTAAGTGGCTTGTGAGAATTAAACGATTTAAGTTTGACAGTTTCATATGGACCTTATGGGGGAAACAAACCAAAAACGCAAAAAAGACTATTTCTTTATTTTCTTCTCAAATTGTTTATTTATCGACAAAAAAACGCTCTTCAGGTCGTACACCACATGGATACCTTTTAACGTATCGTCCAATTTTTTGGAACTTTTTAAAATGTATGTCTAATCTTTATAAACTTTGGAAAATCTTTTGGAAACAATCTGAAAATTTTAATTTTTATTATAAAAAAAATAAGGTTTTTTTTAACTTTTTGGTCATATAACTTAATTTTTATTATTATTTTAAGATTTGTTCCAAAATATTTTTCTAAAAATTGCAAGAACAGTCACTGAAAGTATGAGGTCTTTAGCTCAAAAAATAAAAATAAGATGACTTTTAGTAATTTTAAGTTTCGAAGAAAATCAAAAACTATAAAACCTGAGACCATATGTTTGTACCAAAACTTTTTTTTTAATTACTGTCTCATAAGCTAATTAAAATCTTATACTCTAAAAAGCCTGCTTTGTAGTTTTTAAGCTTTCGTTAAGAGCCAACGTCAATCCTTGTAAATAAGTTGCTGTGTAAAAAATCCGAACTTTGTTATTAAATTTTATTTTAGTATTTGAATAAAGTTTTAGTTTTCAGCCATTTTTATGTGTTGGCAGCTAATGTTTTTATTGAGTTGTTGTTGATGTAAGCTGTTTTTTACACTAACTTTGATAGTGCCAAAATGCATCTGAAAATTTCTTAATTGTCTTTATTAATGTAAATAAAAAAGGTTAGACTACTTATAAATCTGTAGCTATTGTATTTAATTCTATAAAAAGTAACTAGGTTCTATATATAAAAGTAATCCCTTAAGACAGGCCACTAGGGTTACAGCTGGACCCCCTATGCCATAGGTAATCTAACGATTTAAGGCCACAGGGCGCCTATGGCTTTAAATGTAAACTGATTTTTTATTGTAAAACTAACGGAAACTAAGTATTAGAACATTTTTTAAATTCAAGTAAAGGTTGAATCTACCATCAAACTAAAGATAAAGATAGTTAAAGATTGATCTTTCAGTGAATTTTATTTTAAATTTATTTTTTAAATAATGTTTTTAAATGGCATGAGTTTTTCAGAAAACAACTTTAAAACCTCAATATAGCTTGACCTGGTCTGAGTTTTTCACAAATTTCAATCTAGAATAACTTAACAGAAAAAACTTCAACCCTACAAAAATTAAAAATGGATTCATTATATGTATCCCTACCAAAATATTAATCAATAAAAAAATCAAAACGGAAAGTAAAAAACAGTTTTTCATTAGTAAAAAATTTACAAAAAAAATAAATAAATATATATATATATAACAATTAACTTAGTCTAAAAATAAACACAGTTTGAAAAAATTTCAACAAAATCAATCAGAAAATGCTTTGCAGAAAAAAAAATTAATAACTATCTAAACTAGATTGCAAACGAGTGCAAAAAACCCAATCACGGGTGTTTTGAACTCTTACAGTGTTTTCTTACCTTTTCACTTTTCATACTTCAATGGTGCATGCATTTTCATACTATGTTTGACAAAAATAAATGTTAAAGTGATCTATTAACACTACTTATAAATAAGTCTGATTGAAAACTTGTATGAGTATTATAAGACATATATTAGATAATGCTATGAATGATAAAACTAGTAAGCATAATAAAATTAATTAATTTTAGATAAACAGAATTAAAGTTGAATAACAATTTAATTACTTAGAAAGCAGTATTTACGAAATTTTATATTTTAGAAAAAAATAACACAAGTTATTAAAATTATTAAAAAATAGTAATGTATTCCTAATACTGTTCTTTATCTAATAGATTCTTTAATAAATTCAAAATAATCTATAAAAGTTCTGAATACATTTTAAGTTTTAATAATGATCTATTCAAAATTAACAATTTAGTTTTTGTTACTATTTTTAAATAAAAAATCAGAGTTTTCTACAGATCTGGACGAGTAAAATCTTAAAAAAAGTCAACATTTATCAATTTTTAAATAACTATAGTTTTTTTTTTACTTTCTAGACTATTTTTTTAATTCCTAACTTTAAAATCTTTGGATGGCAAGTGTATCAGTCAAAAACGCTTTAACATCATTTCGGACGAATTTTACAATATTTAATTAAAGATAAACTATTTTAAGTTATATAAACCAGTGGTCGTCAAGCTAAACAAAATCTGTGCACCCCAATGTACAATTTTCTCATAATGCCTAGTGCAGGGTTTCCCAAACTTTTTTTTCAAAAGGCCCCCATTTAAAGAAATTAAAAAAGATATGGACACCTCCGAGAAGATTTCTAAAAATACTACCATTAAAAGTGCTTATGACCTTTTTTTTTTTTGCTCTTCATCCAGAGCTCCAAAAAATCTTGTGTAAGTTTCAAATTTTGAATTATTTTTCATGCACACCAAAACAGGTTTCGTGCACACTAAAATAAATTTCGGGCACACTTTAACGACCACTGGTATAATCTTTTATACACTGACTATTCTTTAACAAAAATAAAACTATAAATAAATACTTTTGTGTTTAAGTTAAGCTCTACATAATTGTCATTAATTGAAGTGTCTAAAGAAATTAACAAAAGTGATGTGATGTTATACGTTCTTAAAACTTTATACTAAAAATATATCAGTTTAAGTAAACTTCTAAAGGTATACAATTAAAAAAAATTCAACTAACCGATCAGTCTAAGAACAAGCACGCATTGCGTAGACAGCCAATTGAAAGGGTAGTACCCGTTTTCGTCCTTCACTTGTAAGTAAATACCCAACAAGTAATATCCCTAAGGTTTAATTGATTTATTTTTTACTAACTTTCAATCATACATATTCAGGGTTGCCAAAGGTTCTTTTTAACTTTTACAGATTTTCTAAGTTTTTTAACTCTTTTATAGAACAAGTTTATTGGTCAATTTTAAGCATAAAATTAAATTTAAGGCAAAAAACTGTCTTAAATAGTATAACAACATTGAAAACGTCCTGTAAAGCTATTGAAATGTGTTTTTTAATAAAAAAAAAATTATGATGAATTTTATTACTTTATGATAGATTTTTCCTATGTAATCGAAATTCATTGATTTTCATGTAAAATTCTTTAAAATTCAAGTTTTTTCCAGGTTGTTAATGATTTTTGTTTGAAATTCCAGGTTTTCCGAGGTATCTTTTTTCAAAATTTCTGAAATTCTAGGTTTTTCCAGGATTACAGGTTTATTTGCAACCCTGATATTAAATTCAACACCTTTAAATTTTACAAAAATATTGTAGTTTTTTGAAAACTTAAGCTTATGTTATCCAAATTTAAGATAAAATGGTTTACGTGAATAAAAGATATATATGATTTTTTTAACTGTTCAAAATATAGGTTTAATCGTTTGCTATCAAAATTAAATTCGTTAACACACAAAAACATATGTTGGTACAATAAAGGAAGATTACTTTACAATTTGTTTTTATTTATATGATTTTCTTAACAATATTAAATGTTTTTATACCAATTGACTTTTACTCAAATGTTTATAATGCTTTTAACCCCTGTTTAAGCTTTTTGAAGTTTTTGAATTCATTCTAAAAAAGTAGAACAGAAATTTATAATAAAATATAAACTGAGTAACTATTTCTTACAGTTTAAATATCATTTTAGAAAACTAAACATTTAGAACACTTTAAACTATAATCAAACAAATATTTTTAAGGCAAACCTTCTAAAACTGAAATGACAGATTAATAAAAGAAAAAATAACATAAATAAAACTTTTTTTAAATACTAGATTATGCATATAATATTTTTTCTATTAGATTAAGCAACCTTTTTAATTAATCATCCAGTTTTTAGTAAGGAATTTAACTTATATATAAACTTTTTTAACACTATTTTAATAAAACTGAGTATTACTAAAATGTACTTAAATAAAATACTAATGAATAAGGTATGACGTAGAAGTTATATTAATCAGTCAATTTACTTAGTAATGACACTACATATTATTATAGTTATAATACTAAATAAAAACATTGCAATAACTATATATGACATAATACGTTTGTTTTTAATGTAATAAAATTAAACATTTAACAAATAACAAGAATTAATCAATTAGTCAATTAATTATATTTAAAACTTTCATTTGTAAAAGTTTTAAAACCATCCCACTTTAAATAGTTTTCTGCAATATGTGTTATTTACTCCTTTTTTAGAACTATAGTTTAACAAACTTTATCTTTTTTAATATAAACTAAAAAACTCTAAAAAACTATAAAACGTTTTCGTATAAAATAATGGTATAACAGTAAACTAAATTCCTAATTTTTTTTAGATGGTTTTTCACCAAAAACAAAACTCGCTTTTTCAGCATATCCAAAACGAACACAAAAATCGATAAACGAATTTATGAATTGAACCTACCATCTGAACTACAAACGAGAGAAATATGCAAAGTTTAGTTCCGCCAAAAACGTGCATTAAAATCCATTGCACAGTTATTGCTGCTATCGGGTGTTTGATGTCCCAGCCTGTTTTATAAAATTAAAAAATATATATAGAAATATATTAGTAAAAGTGGTTATTAAATATTTTTCAAACTATTTATCTTCGTATATATATACATATTAAAAACTTTTCATAACTGGTCAAAAGTATTTTTTCAAACTTTAACTTCCCAGTTGCAATAGAAATTACTAATTTCAATTTTAATACTAAACTACATATGTTTTATTCATTCAAATATTTTTGAAGTTTAATGAGTCAGACAAGCTATTTAAGCCAGAATTTTATCTGTATGCATTTCAATACAGCACTTAAAAATTTAATATAGTTAAAGTTAAAGATTTACTTGGATAAACTCAATTTTGAAACTTTTTATAAATTATGAACAAACTTAAAACAATTTATAAATATCTTACCAAAATTCCAATAGAACAATAATAGAGCAGTGGAAATAAAATATATGTATTGGTATAAACTTTTGAACTTCTTGATTAAGTGCAGGTACAAAGTTGATATTGCGTAACCTGTAAAAAAGTAAATTTAAAAAGTTTTTACTATTTTGTTGTGAATTTTTGATTTAAAGGTATTTGCAATTTAAAAGTGTGTGTTGTTTTAGTCTAAAACTATAATCTAAAAATCAGTCAACTATCATTAAACTAAAAATAAAACTCATTTAAATTATAACAGTCATTTAACATCGTATGCTTTAACTTATATTGCAAACTTTTTATACTAACTACATGTTATAAAGTTATAAAGTTCTTATCTGTTGAATAGAAATAATTAATACCACAATGTATGAAATTTACAATAAAAAAAACTACACATAACAATGTTCTGTGCAACAAGAATATTTTATAAGTCAATTTTCAAAATTCGTTTTTAAGTTTTCTAGCCACTATGTTTTTTAAATAATATACGACAGTACACTTTTAAAACTAAATTCAAAAAAAGTATGTCTAAACAACATCTAAAATGTAAAAAAAAAAAATTTTTAACTAATTTTTTAAAACTCAAATTTTGATTGATTGAAAAAAAAAATTATGAAAATACTATTTTGGTTGAACAACAACGTAAATTCATTGTTTGAACGAATTAATTAACATAATGACTGTTTATTTTTCGTAGCACGTTTTTATGAGAAGTAAATATTTCATAAAATAAGTTTTGTGTAATTTTATGTTTTATGCAAAGTAACTTATTTTGAAAATCACTTTAATTAGAAGTACAGACTCAACTTTTAAATTAAAATAAAATAACCAAAGTAAAATTTTTGAAATATTTTGTTTTCACAACAATCTATTAATATCCAAATATATTCTTAATTTAAAAGTATAATAGCGTCTAACTACTTAGTGAGCGCAAGACTTCTTACATTAAGAAAATCATCATATTATTAATATTATAATATTATTAATAATTTTAATATAAAGTTTTACAACGTACCACACAATTGATTCTTAAATTTTATACAAAAACCTTATTTGACAACTATCTTCCAAATTATTTTTCTACGAAGACTCGTTATAAAAAAAAAATAGTAAAGCTTAAACTGTAAAACTTATTAGAAAATTGATTAATAATACTAGAATAAATGTATTTATAGGGATTTAATTAGTCAGCTTTTTTTTTATCTTTAATATCAAACATAGTTAGCTCATTAATTTGAATCTTCAAAAGCTTCTTCAAAGATTTTTAAGCTGCAAAAAGCATCTAGTAACTGAGATAAAAGTTTACAAATTAAGAACTTTTTTATCATGTAATACTATGCAGGGTTGCCAATACTTTTCTGACATTTTTTCCAGGTTTTCTACATTTCTTCCAAGTATTTTAAAGAACAAATCTTTTAGTCCATTTTTATTAAAAAAATAATTTAATAAAAAAAAACTGTCTTAAATCTTATAACAACATTGAAAAGATACTGTAAAGCTACTTTAAACGTGTTTTTAAGGGTATAGGGGTAAATCACTTTGTTCACAATTTGATCTTATTTGATTGATTTTTAATTAAGCTACAAGTTGTTTTTTACAGATTTTTTTAAATCCAAAATAATTTTTGAGATATAGCTGGTCAAAGTTGGAGGGTACATCAGTTTCTTTATGGGAGGTAACTAAAAAAAGCGAAAAAGGACTATTTCCCTTCGTTATCTGAGACAACTATCTCAAACTTTCAGGAAATGTTCTTTGCATTATTTGGAAAATTCTTTCGTGACAATATTTAAAAAATAAATAAAAATTATGAAAAAAAAAATCTTTATTATAATAAAAAACTGTAAAAATCCGTGTTGTAAGCAATACTTAAACTAACACTAACCCGCGTACATAGAAACCAAAAGTTTTTCCGTTGGACCTAGCTCCATACTGAAACTTAAAAGTTATTCTGTACAAGATACCAAATTATTAGAAAGAGATATTAAAGTTAATAACAAACATTATGTGTGAAATTTTAAAAGTTATAAATAACTGAATTAAGGGTGTTGAACAAAACTAGCTTTAAAAATACATATAACAAGTTTTGCTTTAGAAAGTTCACAAAAATATAACTAATTAAAATAAATGATCAATGTTTATCATTTCTGAATGGCTATAAGAATTTGCGACATAGGAATGATTATGTTTTCCAAAAAAAACTCTATATTGTTTAATAATACTATAAAACAAACTAGCATAAAACACAATTAATTACTAACATAGCTTTTAAAAGCTTCTACTTAAAATATTAATAGGTCTATTGATTACTATTTGAACTTTATTTAAAATAAGAATAATCTTATAAACAAAAAATTTTATGGTACATACTCATATTTAAAAACTTAAAATCAATGCTTTTTTTTGCCAGAAAAGTTTTTACAACATTTAATTTTCATATATAAAACTTTATTACAAAAATTAAGGATTTTCAGCAACATCTACTAAACGAAAGACTTTAGTGGTATAATTCAGTATGTAAATATGACCAAGCATTATTTCACAAAAACAAAAAGCAATAACTTTACAATTAATTTGTAAATACACTTTGCAAAATGTTAAATTTTGTCCTTACTATTTGACTGATGTTAGGAAATTCAAGAGCAGCAATTAAAAACTTTCACAATTCTTTGTTTTAAGAAAAAGGATATGTTTTAACAGTATACAAATCAAAAATATAGGAATGAACAAATCAGTAAATAAAGTTATAAAAAATAATAAATGTTTAAATATTTTTTGCTTCACGATAAAGAAGTTTTATGAAAGAATTTATCTAAAATTAAATTTTCTTTAAGCACAGTTTTTACCAAAAACTTTACTAAATTCTATTTAAACCACATAAATATAGTTCAAGAAAAACTATTTTGAAATTTTTGATGGCCAAATAAATAAGAAAAAATGTTTATCATTAGTAATTTACCTTTTTATTATAAAATATCTAAAATTTTTTGTTGTTAAAAAGTCCTCACTCATTTAGACAAAATTGAAAAAGTTGAATTATCTAAAAATTTAATAGTTCGAACTATTTCAATAAAACTAGGTAGCACATTAAATAACTTTTTATGTGTTACACATTTACTTACAATTTATAAACTGAAAAGAATATAAGTTTGCACAATCTTTTTAAAATATCATAACATACTTGGAATAAGAATTATTATGGATTATTATCTAAACAGTCACTTAAACCATGTTCATATTAATGTTTTCTTTTGGTAAAAATTTTCATAATGTTGTCTTGTCGTACAAACACTGAGAGCGACTACTTTCTTCTCAGAAGTGTGATGGAGTTGACGATTGAAAAGGCGAGGCTGATCCCCACCAGCAGCAAGCTCACCTTTGTCACCTGCCTGCACTCCTCCTCCAAACCGTGCACCCTGCTCTTCAGCGCCACCACCTTCTCCTGCAGGCCGACCACCTCCTGGGAGAAGTGGGCTGACTCCACCCGGGTTATCTTGCTTTCCAGCTGTTCCTCCTCCTTAAAGTGGTTCATGGTGATGACCCTGGGCGGGCTTTCCATGCTCACTGGGTTCAGCGTTCCAGAAATGTAGATGCTTGTTTTTTGCGGCGTGAACTGATGGGAGCTTTCTGTTAAAGTATGGTTGTTCATTGAAAGATTATTCTAGTAAGGAAAATGCAAATTTAAACTGTTGACTAGTTAAAGCTTAGATTATAACCACAAATATGTTGTGATAGTTAGAGCTGTTTGAATTTCTTACACATTTTTGTAAGGTATTTTAAAAACAAGGTTGGCACTCTTTGAGTCAAAAGAAACTTTCCTGGATTACCTTAACTGTTCTGAGTCATCCGGAGTATTTTTAAATCTTAAATTAATCTATTTTTAACTTTTTATAAACAAAAAAAATTGGTTATAAAAAAACAAAAGATAAAAAATAAATCAAATAAATCTCAATTAAAATCTAAAAAAAAACGTCCTGAGATTATCAAAAAACCTAAAACTATCTTGATTCACACTGAGTTTAAAAATAAAATCATCATGAGTTATATTGAGCTGTCCTGAGTCATCCTAATATTTTCAAAAACTTAAAATATCCAAGTTGTCCCCTGTGTTTCTTGACTGTGTGGCAACCCGGTCAAAAACATACATTTAAATTTTTGGTTTCACACAAACCTTGGCTGTTGTTAAGCACAATTCTGTCAGGCACAAACATCTCAGTAATATCACTCTGAGGTTGGCCATGATCACCATCTCCGACAGTGATCTTGCGGGGAACTGTCATCTGTGAGTTGATCTGCTCAGAGAAGTCTTGAGCATAAGCCACTTCATCAGTAAGCTGGTCGTTCATACTAACTTATAGTGGAAAAGTAGGTAGATTTAAAGCTGTTCAAGTGATTTGAAGATAAAAACTAGAGATTTATTTTATAGAAAAAAAATTTAAACTACTAAAGTATACATAAGATAAATGTACATTTAAATTAGCTTTATTGAATAGTATTAGTTTAAAATTATATAAAAGCTGGCTGGTAATAACTTTCCACTTTTTAATTATCTGTATTTAATAATATTTTTACTTATTATTGATAAGTATTTAACATTTAAACCTATTTTTGTTATGTGTTTGTTCTTAATAATGTAAAGTTTTGCACAAACTGAATACATAATTTGTTATGTTGTCATTACTTTACTTATTATCACAAATACAACAATTTAATAACTAAAACATAGACTATTTAAATATTTTTGTTTTAAGATTAAGGACATTGAAGGCTAGCTCAGTATTTTAGTGCATAGACTTAGTTTCAGAAGTTTACCACTAATCAATTTAGATAGAACCAAAGGTTGATTTTGATAAGAACAAACTAAAACTGTGACAAAACTTTATTTCAATATAAATTTATTTTCTACAATTTTTGAGCAACTCTTTTTAAACTTTCTCAGTCTAATCTTAATTGTGTAAAAAGCAATTATTATATTTTGACAATTTATATGTTATTATAATTTATATTTGACAAAATAATAACATAGATATGTACATGCATTTTTGAATTTTTGTCATAAAATGCTACAATTTAATTTTTTGGATCATGAAAGATTTTTTCATAAAATCTTTAAGTATTCAGTTTTAAACAAATACAAATTTAATAAACCAATATTTGTTATTTAATTCTACAAAAATTGGAAGTAAAAAAAAATTCTTTTCTTCATTTGCATCTAAATTATTTTTAAAAACTGTATTTAAATTTGTGTTTTATAACTACAAAATGATCTCATAATTATTAATAAAATGATGTTAAATTACGTATTAAAGTTCTTAAACTCCTTCAGGGCCTTGATTACAGATTGTGCACTAGCTCAGACTATAAGTAAGGTTGTCACATATTAAAAAAATATGTCAGCTTAAGTAACCCAAAACTAGCCTAAAATAAGTGAGCTAGCCTGAGTTTACAATAAGAATAATATAGAAACTATGAGCCAGTGGCATCGCTTGTTTTTTTTTTGTTAGGGGATGTGGAATTTTTTTAAATTAAAATAAAAACCTTAACCTAATATTTTAAAAACTTATGTAATTAGTAAAATACTACAATTATAAGAAAAAAGTATTGAAAACAATAGTTTTAACAGTTTTGAAATAAAAAAATTTTTAATGCTTAGTTAGAGCATCTGTTCCAATACTCAACCCAATGTAAATCCCTTGTTATAAGCTAAAAAATGAAATAATATTGTCAATTAAGCTTAAGTATTTAAAATATCAAAATAAACAAAAGGACCAAATAAAACCACATTTAAAAAAAAAGTTTTTAAGTCAAAAAAATTTAGCTTAAGATTTAAGAATAAAATATAAACTACCCTTAGATTTGGGAAAAATGTCTGAACTAGCCCAAGTGAGTCTGAGTTATGTGTATTAGTAGATAGCCTGAGTGTGACATCATATGTAACACTTTTTATTTTTTATTTCTCAAAAACACATAAACAAAACAAATGTCAATAAGGTGTATATTAATATACAAACTTTTTCAATTGTTGAAAATAAGCAACTATTTAAATTGTGTGTAAAATTAGTTTAATTAAAATAGTCAAGCTTTTATATGAAAAAAATATTAGGTCTTATTTTAAACACATGAGCAAGAAAATTTAAAAAAAAATTGTAAAAAAGTAAATTAAAAACAAGCTATAATCAAGTGGTCATAAATAGACAGTACATATTTTATTTTTATAATATTACTAATTTAAATTAGTTGATTAGTCACCAAGCTAATGTATAAACAGAAAGGTTTAATAATGTTTTATTTAAAATAAAAACTGAGCCAAAGTTTTATTTTTAATTTGTACTCTGTTTTACAATTTTACTGCTTCAAAAAAAAATAAAAACTCTGCAGTTGTGATTACTGAAAAGAAAAACATTTGAGAAGCTACTTTACTAAAAATACAATAACTTTTACAAGTCTTCTATAATAATTTAATTGCCATATAATTAAAATAAAGTAATTATAAAACAAAAAGCAAGTTGTATGTTTTACACTTAATGAAATTTGAGGTGCACTTTAAACTGTACAAAAAAATCTAAACCTATTAAAAAAAACTAATATACTTAAAAACAACTGTGAAATTTAAATTGTGCAAGTGCAACAAGTTTTAGACAACATTTTGTTTGGTAAAAATTTATTATTCATTTAATTCAGAGTGTAAATTCCTGATTCAACTAAAAAGAGTTAATTTGTGTTTTCATAACAAATTTTAATAATTTCTACTTATTGTTTAATTCAGGGTCAGTTAAAATAATTTAGAATTTTGTTCTAAAAAATTATTTTTAAATCTTAGTGTTATATTTAGAGAACAATGTTTACCCCTTTTTTATTTTTGTTCAAAAAAATATTAAAAAAAAGTAAAAAATATACACTTTTTTAAACGCAATAAAATTGACCTGCCAACACCTGGTCTTTTTTTTGTTTGGTAGGTTGGCCACTGGTTTTAATTTTTTTTTCTTATACTTTTTTGCTTTTAATCAAGGTTTATTATACAAGTTTTCTTTACTCTTTTTAACAAAAATTCTAGTTTAAAATAAAAAGCACTTTTATGGTATACTGTCAATGAAAAATATTTTGTAATGCTAATTTAAATGTAAATCAAAATTAATAAAATTCTTTACAATATATATTTTTTGTAGCATGTATTTTGTATCTAGATATTTTCATCTTATTTAATTTTTTATTTTTACTTATAAATTTGTTCAAAATTTCAGGTTTTTATTATCTAAATTTCCAAACTCCAGGTTTTTCAAGGTAAAATGGCAACCCTGTTTTGTTATATTATGCTATGGACATAGGCAACTTTTCTTACTAGTGAGCAAGATTTAAAATAAAAGTACGAATACAAATAAATTCCTTAAGACAGATTTGCAAGTCTTAAAGTAAAAAAAAAACGTTCCTTAGTGACAAAAACCATCCTGAATGACAATAAAGTGTTCTGAGTCATCCTGAGTTAAAAAAAAATAAATTGTATAAATTTATTTTTCTGACTTTACTTATTTAAACTTTTCACAATTAATAAAAATAAAGTATATGAATAAAATTGATTATAAAATATTAAAACATTGAAACTGCATCAACTAAATCTCATTAAGGGCATAGGGGGGTAAACACCCTTTTTTGGTTTTTGATCTTATTTTATAAAGTTTTTACTAAGCTACAAGATACTTTTTACAGATTTAAAAAATTCAAAATAATTTTTGAGATATAGCCGGTCAAAGTTGGAGCCAACAATAGGTTCCTTATGGGAGGCACAAACTAAAACGGCAAAAATAGACTATTTTACTAAAAATCTATCTTCTCCTACGTTTTTTGAGATAACTACCTCAAACTTTAAGGAAATGTTCCTTGATATATTTTGAAAATTCTGTTGGAAAGAATTTAAAAAAAAATAAAAATTAAAAATTTTGTATAAAAATAAACAAAAAACAGTTTTTAACATGTTTACCCCCCCCCCCCCCTATGCCCTTAAGGATCAAGTAAAAATGAGATCTTCAAAAAATCTTTAACATGTTTTTAATTAAAAAAAACAAACTCACCTGAGTGATCTTGAGCTTTTTTATTTAAAACTAGCTTGAGTCATACTAAGAATTTTATTTAAAGTGGTAAGTTATCCTGATTATCCAGAATGTGTGACAACCCTGTTAAAATATTTATTTTTAATGAAATGATGCTCAAATAAGAAATGATGAGTATTTATAATCAATTTAAGAGCACATTTTAAAATATTTCTTATTGAAAATTTCAATTTTATTTAACTTTTACAAGGTATTTTTAAGCTACAAAAATAACAAGCCAGGCACTGGATCAAGCCTACAGGCCATATGTTGTCTACCAGTATATAAAATTTTACATTTAGATGATTAAAATTCAGCCAATTTAAATTCTTTAAAAAAAATTAAGGGCAACATCTTAAAAAGTAATACATATTTGATAAAAATTAGAAATGCAAATGTAGGTCTAACTAAAACCTAAAAACACTTTTTTTGTTTTTTAAAACAAATATTAATTTAAAAAGATTTTTTTAATTACTAAAAATTACTTTACTTTACACTTATTTTAGCCGTTTTATTATATATATTAAATAAATTATAAGAAAGAAAAGTGTTTGCAAGTATTAAATAGACTTACATATACTTTTTTTCAAATGTATATTAATTTGGTGTGGTCCTCAAAAATTTGTTGCGGTAAATTTAAGAACTCAAATTATTGTAAGTTGAATTGTACAAATTTAATTAATCATTCATAGAATTTCTACACCTACTGTATTACATTAAGTATAATATCTATAGATTTAAGTTTAAAGTATTACTTATATTAACTTTTTTTCTGCGCTTTTTCTCTTTTTGTTAATTGATAATACACAGAAAGAAAAAGTTTTTTTGTCTACAAATCTTAATTCAATAGAATTACATTATTATTTGTATAAAATGTTTTATTTTTATGTAATTAACTAGGATGATCTCACACCAATATCAAACTGAAAAAATCTTATATAATATTCGATGTCTTTTTAAACTATAACTTTATGCTTAAAATCCTAATATGTTTATTCTTAAAAAAAATTGTTTTAAACAAGCTATATTGTTATATTGTTCACTGTGCAATGTTGGACTCAGGCAACAAAACCTGAGCCACCTGAGCAAGACGCTAAAAGGTATCCTTGGTGTACAACTCAATAACCAAATAATTTGATATAATATATATTTTATTTGTAGAATGTTTATAATGGTTATATCTAAATTATAACAAGTTAGAGTTCTGTGACTTATAGTGCCTTAACTATTGTTTAGTTTATCAATTCAATAATTAAAGTTTGTTGTTTTACTTTTTATCACAATAGATTACATATTACTTTTTTAAATTGAATTGCTTGTACTACTTTTTCCAAACATAAAGAAAAAATTATCTAACTTTGTAGTATAAACTAACTAGCTAGTCCTAATGTTCATATATATTGTGACATAATTATTAGATTTTTTTTCAATGATTAGTAACCAGTAAATATTTAGAATCAGTACTTCCTTCATTTTCATGTAAGTAGTTTATATTATGATTTGTTACTTCATTTTGTATTTTTACTTTAATTAATTTTATTTAGACTATATAATTACAAATATTATATAGTTTTATAAGAGTCGGATTTAAAACATAAGTATTTTATCTATTTTTAACCTATAAAAATCTATAGCAGTTATTTTTAGAGGACACATGTATATACCTACTTTAGCTTCTATTCTTTCCTTACAGTAATTATTTTTTACAGAGAAACATATATCAGTGTAATAAAAGAACGAAACTGTATAATTTGTTAATATTATATATTCCAGTGAAGTAGTTTTGCTAGGATCTTTTGTTAACAAACGCTTAAATTTATATTTTGAATAGCTATATCTATATCATAATTAAAAAAATTCATTTTATAAAATGAACATTTAACAAAAACAGCATTTTCTATCTAGTATGTTTCTACCTTATCCTATCTTCGATGTAAGGTATGAGAGGAAATTCAAAAAAGCTTAAATAAACTAATCTATCTTATAGCATTTCAATCTGGACTAAAAAAAGTATTACTCAAAAAACAATCAGACAAAGGTCAATCTTAATTTTCTGTTTTATATAGTAAGTATCCCAAAAAATGATTTCTTGGTCATTAGGTTTTACGTTCTATTTATTTTCTTTTAGAGACTAACCAATGGCAGTTGTGTTGTCTGGGTGTGAGCGGAGTTGATATGGTCATGGTTATAGTTTTTGAACATGCAGTTTTTATTTACTAACTTGACTTTTTGTTTCATGTGAGTGTTGTAATTAAGTGTAATTATTATTTTAATTTATTATTCTTTCAACTTAATTTGTTGATTTTTATTTTTAAGTGAGATTTATTAACTAAATCTTTATTTATTGTATTTTTTTATTATATTTGTAGTTGCTAAGTTTTTTTTTTGTTGTTTTTTTTTAACATTTAGTTGTACTTTTATAGATGTAATTTAATTGTTTTTATTTTCTTACATGTATTTAGTATTCATTAGCGTAGGGAATAGCTATTGTAAATGAGTAATTTACATATTAAAAAGTGTAAGAAAATACTTAATGTTTTTGCTATTTTGTACTTTAGCACATAGATTTGTTGATCTTATTAGAATATGTTATGTTCAACAGTTAATGCTTATACTCATGGTTGTTTTTACATATACAAAAGAAAAATATGTTAGTTATAGCAATTTCACCACTTTTACTTACATATTTGTTTTATTATTGATCTTTTTATTGCATTTTCAGGGTTGCTCTTGTAGAGAGGGCAACAAGAAAAATGTGAACATACATGATCATAAAAATCAAAAACTTTGGGAGGAGACAGTGTGGTGCCCATGGTAGATTATGGTATCCATAGTTAATATTGGCAGTAATGGGTTTAAAAAGAGTACAAACCATTTTTTTTTTCTTTTAGAATTAGTTTTTTTATTTAGTTAAAGTATAAAAAGATAAATTCATTAATAAAGCTTTAGTTTATTAAAGTTATTCACAAATATGTGGTGTGAGGCTCGATGACCGAAAGGTCTTTCTCTACTCCAATACATTGACCATAGTTGTGAGCTTTAACACTTTTATTTCTTTCATTATGTTGTGTTAATGTAAAGTAGGGAGACCTATTTAATATTAGTATTTAAAATTTTTACAAGTTCAACTAAGGTTATTTCCACCTAACAAAACTAATGTTTAAGTTTAGAGAATTGAATTTTATTTAAATAATTTTACAAAAACTCCTTCTACTTTTGTTAAAAACATTAGACAAAATAGTAGAAAAGATCTAAACTAGTTTTTAAACAATTTCTTTTCAACTGTAGTATTTAATTTTTGATAATCATTTTCTACTAACATCTTACAGAACTTTTTTAAAATAAAACTATATTTTACGAACATTATGTTATGTTGTAACATTTACTTATAGTAAATTCTAAATTTCTATTAGATAAATATGAATTATTACCCTAAAAGTTGTAGCAAAAATTTTATAGTATAAAAATGTCATATCTGAATTTTATTATCAAAATACAGTTTTTTATTTATACACTAGTTAAATCTTCTCTTGATACTTAAATAACTTTACATTTTTTCGTTTCTGATGTTTTTGAAGATAAAAAAAACCTTTTGAATCGGATACTTTAACATAATAATACTTTTTATTCTCGATTTTTTCACCTTTATTTGCTAACTATATACTATCGATGAAAATTAAGAATAGACAATGTATTAAATTTTTACTAATAGAACGATTGTTTAAGTTCATAAAAAAACAATATAATATTTTTAACAAAATTAAATTTCTTTAAAAACTGACTAAATAGTTAATTTACTAGAATGACTTAAGATAGAAAGAGTGAGACTGATTACTTTCTACTATTAATTCTTATTATTTATCACTTAATTAAATTAAGTGTTAAACTTTAAAGGTTGTGTTTTAATTACAGTAATGCATTGCAAATAACTCAATAAGTTAATAACAGTCCGTTTGATAAGCTAACTTAAACTTACACGTAATCTAGTAGAGTAAATAAACTAGATTTGAATCTTTAAATAACATTTTTATAAATCATAGTATCACTTTAAGATAAATAAATCTGTACTTTTTATAAACTTTTGTACAATGTTATTGTAGATTATCAAAGCTACTGCTAGTTAATCGAAAAATTGCAATTTTTTGTATTTAAGCTTATAAAATACAAACTATACTTTAATTTAGTATAGTAAATGATTTTTTTTTTAACCATCATGAAGCTATTTTGTTTAAAAAGATTTAACTAATTCACTGCTGTATTTAATGCATTGTATATAAGCTTGCTAATAATAGTTTGTCATCAAGTTTAGGTGACATTTGTTTGTAATACTTCTTAATTTACACTCTTTTTATTTGTTTTGTTACTTCTTTATGTCTTCTATTTGTGGCATGTTACTCGAGTTTTCATTGTGATATGTGATTGATTGTTTTTACACAAGTACACAGTATTAGCATCGAAAATTTATGGTATGTCACTAAATTTTGTGAAGATGATAAATACTAAGAATTCTCATGGAATCTTTGAATATAACTAATAAGTTTAAACTTTTTACAGCAACTTTTTTGCTAGACAGCACAAAACAAACTTTAAGATATTTTTAAATAGTAAAGATTTTGAAATATGTTTACTAACGTTAAACAAAAACTAAAAGTTAATTTTAGTATTCTTTTATTATCCTTGTTTAAATTTAATGATATTATTTTATTATTTGTACATAAGTTTTTAATCACCAGTACAAACATTTATTGTACTCATTTGGTACAAAAACTTTGCTTTAATGTATAATATTTAAGTATGTTTTATGTTAACTCCTATTGAAAGTTGTAAAACTTCAGAATGATTATGTGAGTAGTAAAATAGTCATACTTTTAGTAAACTAATTAGGAAAAGTTTACAATAAAAAATTTAACTGTTAGTTAACTGCTAAATAAACAACTATGCAATTATTTAAACAAAGCTTTTACTGCCACTAACCAATTTTTTTCAATAAAAAAAAAACAATTTTACTGAAAACTTTCTAAATAGTAATTTTAAACATGTTTTTCTTGATTGTTTTTCTACTCTTTGATTGTGTATGTATGTTTATGTTAAACTCTAAATGTTTAAACATTAGATTAAGTTTGTTTTTGTTAAGATAATGATATTAGTTTTTTTTTATTAAACTTAGTTGTAATTTTAATTCTGCTTTCTAAATAAAACTATTGGAAGATAAATCTTTAAAGTTAAAACAAACAAACAAGGTTCCATAACTTTCTTGCTTCGAAAACCTGCGTAATTGTGTAAAAGTCAGAATATAAAACTCTAAAACATAATACTAGTTAGTTTTTTGTTGTAATGTAACTTAAAATGACATACTAAAGTAATTCTAGACAATACATTAATTGTCACGACAACAACTTTTATTGATACATAAATTCCATTTTGCATACTAACATACTACGTACTTTTTGCTTTAAAGGTTGCAATCAAAGTTCTCGACTTATAAAGGAGAATTATTCAATGATAAATTTTAAAAATTTCATTACAATACAACGTTTCACTCGTTAAAAAAAAACGAGATCTACAGTTGTTTAAAATGTTATTCAAATAGAATGTTATTCTATTCTATTTGAATAAGATTTTAAACAACTGAAGATCTCGTTTTTTTTTAAACGAGTGAAACATTGTATTGTAATAAAATTTTTAAAAATTTATCATTGAGTACTAACATACTAAATGAATTACTGGAAATTAGACTACTTGAAACATAATTATTGTTTGAAATTTTATGACATTTATGAAAACATATAACTATTATAACTATTTCTTTTAGTAAAATACATTTTTTATTGTTTACTAAATAGACAAAGAAGTTAAATCAAAAAAACACTTCTTTATATTATTTTAAATAAATCTTAAAGAGTATTTAAAAATTTCAAGCTAATTATGTGTTTTTTGTTACATAAATATTCTTTACTAGCTGACAACAAAGTTAGGCGTGTAAAATTATGAAACTTTTAGTGCGAAAGTGCATAATGTCAACAAAGTCAAAAATATCACCACCCATGACTATTTTATATTTCATTAAAAAGCTGTGAGAAATATGAAGTAACATATGATAATTAATTTTATTGGTTGTCATAAGTGATCAAACCCAAGCTTCTTATTATTATGTAGGCTTGTTACAAAGCAATAAAATTTATATAACTCAAATATATAAATACCCAAGCATTGTAAATAAAAGAATGCATCATTAAATAGATTTGCTTAATAATTTAGATATTATTTTATATCCTCTTTACATTTTCATATAATAATACAGCGCTTCTCCTTTTATTTGGCCATGTTGGGCAAGTTTTTTTTTGAAATTTTCTCAGAAAACTACAAATGTTGTACTTCTTTCTAATAAATTACTTCTTTCATCTTATGCAAAGCATACAAATACAATTAAACAAACACTAAGTTCTAATTTAATTTACTTTATTTCATAGTTTAGAAGAAATAAACTATTAAAACAGACAAAGAATAAAAGAAACAGTACATACTTTAGTTAAATTTGAAAATAGTTAAATAAAAATAGCACTGTAAACTGTTTAACTAGTATCAGAACTCAGTCATTGCCTAGGATGATGTCACACCAATATCAAACTGAAAAATGTATACTTGATATCTATTTCAACCAAGATTTTAGGCTAAAATTTTATATTTATAAACAAGTGAATAAAATAAAACTTGTTTATCATAAACTAATAAGAAAAAATAAATAGTTAAGGGCAAATGAGGGAGAGGGTAAAACACTTATTTCACAATTTGGTCTTATATTATAAAGTTTTTACTAAGCTACAAGATGCTTTTTACAGGTTTTAGAAATTCTAAATAATTTTTGAGATATACAGGGTTGCCACACACTCAGGGAATTTTCAAGTTAAAACACTTTTTTTTTACAAAAATTAACTTTGGTATTTGTATGAAAGCTTCAAGTACAATATACAAGCCAGTTTTTATAGAATTCAAAAATATCATTTAACTTTTGAGATATTTTATTTTTTGTAAAAAGTTTCTGGTACGAATGTATGGACTGCAAATTTTTTGTGGTCAATTTTCTCAAAAATTTTAAAATTCACTAAAAATCTATCTCCTCCATCATTTTTCAAGCAATCTTCTTAAAATTTTCAGGAAATGTTTGTTATATTAAAAGAAAAAAATGTTACTGATAATTTTTAATATTTAAAAAGATAAAAACTTTATCACAAAAATTAAAAAATCCTTTTTTTTCAAGTCCCTAGTAACGTTTTTTTGTTATTGTATAAAGATTAGACTGTGAGAAGTTTGAAGAAGATTTCTTGAAAAATGTAGGAGATGGATTTTAAATAAAATGGTCTTTTTATTGGCTGTTTTAGTTTTCCCTTTCCATAGGGAACCTATTATGCGGCCCAACTTTGACTGGTCATATCTCAAAGAATAATTAGAATTTTTAAAACAATAAAAAGCATCTTAAAGCTTAGAACAAACTCTATAAAATAAGATCAACATGTAAAAAACATGGCTTATCCCCCCTATGCCTCAAACTTGGTTTTGATAACAAAATTATTATTAATACACTATTGTTTAGATTAGACTACATATACATATAACATTTTCAAAATAAACATGTTTAGAGTAGCTTTTGTTGAGTATTTGATTAGAATTTAAAACATTTTAATCTTGGTTTAATTTTCTACTAAAATAAGACAAAAATTGTGAGTTTTAAAACCTGGAAGAAAAACAAAAAATCTGAAAGAAATTTATGAACAACCAATTGCTACCCTGTAATTAACCATTTTCAATTATTCCTTTACATGACTAAAACATGTTAATATTTTTTACTAGTGACATTATTTTTTTATAAAACTTTGAGTAAACTAGTATGCATTGAAAAATAATTAAAGTTGCTGTTTAGGTTTGGTTAGGGGCATAGGGGGTAAGGCACTTTTATTACATGTTGATCTTGTTTTGATGATCTTAAAACTAATTTAGTAGTTGCTTTTTACCGCTTTCTAAAATTAAAATTAGTTTTTGAGATATGAAGGTACAAATTAAAAAGGCTCAATTCTTTTTGGAAGGACCAAAGCAAAAAGTCAAAAATACTATTTTCTTACAAATCTATCCTATCCTACAGTTTTTAAACAACTTTATCCATTTAACCATGAAAAAATAATTGACACTTCTATTGTAGGGTTTTACTTTAATTTTGAGTAAAATGTTTTTTTAATTGAATTTTTATTTAAACAATTAGTTTTTTTTGTTTTGATCATAAAATTCTTAAGTTTTAGTTTAAAAAAAGTTCTTAAGATTTTTTGTGTTAATGCAATAAACATTTCTTAAAAATTTAAGGTTTATAGACCAAAAAAATGAAGGAGAAGATGGATTTTTAGTGAATAATCGAAAATTCCAAGAAAATAGGCAATAAAAAAATTTTCCTCCTTACTTTTGTATCGGAAACTTTTTACATAACTGATGATATCTCAAAAGTTTATATAAGGTCTAACTATATTTTTTGTAAAAAAAAAAAAATTCATCCCTTCTTTCTCCCAAACTATGCCCTTAATCACTTCTTCTAGCCTTATTTCCTACATAAATATTTAATTAATCTTTAATCACAAAAACAATTTGAATTAAAGTTAATTCTAAGTGACATAAGTTTAAAGATTTCATAGGCAACAAAATACTATTTACCCAAGTTATATCTTCAACAGTTTTGTGCTTTCCCAGTATAATCGTTATATAAGCAGGGTTCGTGCGCGTCAGGCTAAATCAGTTTTTTTATTTAAAAATTTGAGAATCTCAGTTTTTCTCAGTTCAAATGCTTCACACTTTTTGATTAAAAAGAATTGAGAAAGATGTGAATTTATTTCTAAATAATGATTTAGTTATTTAAGACAAAATCAGTCAGTATTTGTAAAAATAAATGCTTAAAACCTTTTGTTGAATCTCTAAAAATTTATTATGAATCTTCATTGTTTTGTTTTGAGTAGATTATATACGTCATAATTATAAAAATTCATAAAAAAAACACAGTTTAAACATTAAAGTTTAGTTCAACAACTTAGCTGTTTGTTTGAACTTTAATACTCGTGTAAGCGTTTCATTTTAAATTTTAATAAAACAAGACAATGCACGTTGTTTTAATATAAATCTTCTGGTTATAATGTTTTTACTTAGTGCTTAATTAAATTGAAAAATTGTCTTTAGTAATGTATATTAAATTTTTACACTAGTATAGATTTAACACTAATTTTAAAACTCATCACTGAATCTGTTATGTTAAGGGCATAGGGGGTCAATCACCTTTTTCACAATTTAGTCTTATTTTATTGAGTTGTAACTAAGCTATGAGTTGCTTTTTGCAGATTTTTAAAGCTCAAAATGTTTTTGAGATAAAGCTAGTTGAATTCGGAGACTATGATAGTACTAATTAGACCCATCAATATCTAAAATGACTTCTAAAAGAGATTTTCCTTACTTTAAAAAAATGTCAGGCTAAATTGGTCCCAGTCAGGCTAAATGAAAAAAAATTTTGCGCACAAACCCTGTATAAGTCGGTCAATAAGAATTTTCAATATTTGACTAAATTTTTTTTTTTCAAAAAATGTTTCAAGTCATATAGATATTTTTTTTAAATAATAAAAAAGTTTTGTCAAATTTTTTAGAATTAAAAAAAAAAATTGTGAACTTAAAATTCAAAGAATAAAAAAGTAAAAATTTATTGTGAAATAGTATACCAGTAAGTAAAATTTGCTATTAAAAAACATGGAAATTTTATACAAAAATAACTATACCTAAAGTTTTATTAATATTTTTTTATTGTAAAAAAACTGACTTATAGTTGACACTTTAAGCTTTCATTTTTCATTTATGTGCTAATGCTGATCTTTGTAAAAGAAGTTTTCGACCCACTATGGTCTTGAAATTAAAAAAAAAATCTGTTAAGTGTTTGTTGTTGATAAGTCTCAGTCTAAATTTGATGAAGTTAAGCCAATAATTTATGTTGGAATTCAAAAAAAAATAGCTCATATTTTAATACCTTACTTTAATACCACTAAATTATAATAGCTAAATGTCTTTTATTTAACTTCTGCATAAATGAACTTATTTAAACTTAACACTTTAACCATAGATAGGTTAAAGCGTTTTATTCAGATAAAAAAAAAAAACTGTATTATTGAAAAAAACTTTTAAGTGGCTTGGAACTTTATTCAGGGTGGCCATTTAACCTTGAACCCTAAAAAAGCCTGGATATTAGAATAATTTTACATGTAAAATAATGGATTTTAGATCAGATAAGAAAAACATAATTTTAAATACATAACATTGTACACAGCTAAACTAGCATAATATTATCTTTTCACTTATTTTAATACATTTTTAATCTAAAATTTTAATTTTTACTTACAAAAAACAAGAAAACATGTACTTTGAAAAACCTGGAAGAAAATTCTAATTAAACCAATTGCCACCCTAGTTAAAACATCTTTGCTCTACATAACTGCTTTCTTTAATTTAATACTAATATCCTTTAAAAATATAATATACGAACAAGTTTTTATTCAAGTTGCATAATTTTTATGTGTTTAAATGTTTTTAAAAAATCCAGGCTCTCACTAAACTGAAAACTGTTGATAGTTATGATTTCACAGAAAATCTGCATAAAATTAGTGAACTTAAAGTTTCTGAGTTCTACTTTTTTTTTTTCTATCCCAGAGGAGTTTTTATTGTATATGCAATTTTTTATTAGAGATAATAACAATTGAATTACAAAAAGCTAGCTTATGGGGTATAAAGCAAATCCATTTAAGGCTATAAATGGAGGCTAAGATTTTTTTATAAAATTAACATTAGCCTTTATTATAAAGTTCAAATTATGTATTTATAAGTTTTTTTTTTTGGAAAACTGAAAATGCCATTAACTTGTGAAATAAAGTCAGTTAAGTAAAAATTTTCATAAACAATTGTTTGAAAAATAAATTTTCAATTTTCTAGAATTTTTTATACATTTGCTATATTTATCTTTTCTTTTAATGTTAAAGCAATTAAGCTCTTATTTTCAGGGAACGTCCCATGCATTATAAACATTTTTCCTATTGTAATAATTTCAAAAAAAAGCATACTTTGAAAAATGATTTAAAATTGTTTTTACTCAAATTTAAATTATTCCAAAATGAAATTGTTTACTATTAAGTTAAAACTGGATAGTTTGAGAACAGTGGATTAAAACCTACAGGAAAAGATGGATTATATATTGGTTTTTTTCTTTGCCTTTTTTAAAGTCCTTCCATAATGAGCCTTTTAAGCTTTGCAGCAGTGTACACTTCTGCCTAAAAAATTATTTTTAGTTTTAAAAAACAGTAAAAAGCCACTGCTAGCTAAATTTAAAAACAAACTAAATTTATAAAGTGATTTACCCCCTCTTGCTTTAATTTAATGGTTAATTTTATCTGTAACAATTGGAATATGAAAGCTACATCATATATATAATTTGTCATAATAGTTTAGTTTTTATGATACTGGTTGAGAATTGTTATTAATTTGATTATATAAAAAATAAATATACTGAATTTTATAAAAAAATGTTATGTTTCTAAATAAACTAGGAAGTAATAATTTTTAGAAATTTCATAATTATAAATAGCAACTGCACAAAACAGTAATAAGTTTTTGTATAAATTATACCTTCATTAAAGTAAAAATTTTTTATACCTGAATAGTTTCTATGTTTTGATAAGCTAATAGCCATACTTATTTAACATACATGTTTATACTTTTCAGAATTTAAAATTTTCGGCAATTTCACCTGAAACTTGACATATATTGCTTATCTATCTTTCTAAATCAAAAGTTTCTCAAACTTTTAAATATTGTGCATAGTAAAATTCATAACTTTACAAGATCTAAAAGCGTTTTTTTCTGTCAAGTTTTCAAACTAAACTAGCTAATAGTTTCTTAGTACAGATCCTAACAAAGCAAGTTTACTTGATTATATAATATTTTTAACAATTTGTAAAGTTTTTTTCTTTTTTCAACAAGCATATGTTTCTCTGTATAAACTTGTTTAACACAGAGAAACATATCTTAATTAAATGAAGATATATTTTTATATAGCATAATTCACTTCAAAAAAAAAAATTAATTAAGTATGGTATTTTGGTTTAAAACCCAAAGTAATTTTAGATATTTTTATAAGTATAAATGTAAGTGTCAAACAATCTACACATATGTTTACTAGTCTTTATTGAGTATATCTTGCTTATTAAGGCCATAGTGGGTAAATCACTTTTTTACAATTTGATCTTATTTTGTAGAGTTTTAACTAAGCCAAAAATTGCTTGTTAAAGATAAAAAAAATTCAAAATACATTTTTTAAAGTTTAAAGTTAAAATACTTTTTAAGATATATCTAGTTGAAGTCAGAGAATACAATAGGGTCCCTCATAGGAGGAAAAAAATAAAACTGCCAATAAATAGAAATCACTCAAAATCCATTTCCTCCAACGTTTTTGAGATAAATACCTCAAATTTTTAGAACAGTCTGTTGTATTATATTTGAAAAAAATTGACTAGAAATAAAACAAATAGTTATAAAATTATATTGTTAATCAATTATTACCTGTTATTTTTTTTATTGTAGTATAAAAATGAACCATACTATTTACTTTGAATTCTGTTGAGCTGAAATTAGCAATAACCAAAATCAGTTAAAATTTCCAACTTTTATTTAATACAATAAACAAATGATTGTTATAATTATGCAACAACTAATTTAGTCAATTCTTTTAAAATTGTAAAAAAAGATTAAAGTTTAGTTTTAATAGAATAATTAGATATTCTAACTTACTAATCTTACAATATTTTCATGCTCATTAAATTTAAAATTTTGAGAAGTGACAAATAAAACTAAATGTTTGTGAACACAAAACAATGATTTAATTAACAATTTAGTTAGATTGTTATTTATTGAATTTTCGTTAACAACTTTTTTAAAGTTAAAACCTTGAGTAAAAAGTTAATGTATAAAAAAGTTTCAAATTTAGATAGTTTTATAAGTTTCTGTAGCCTTACTTTTCTTTTAAATGTTCTTAAGTGTAAGATTTTCATAATACTCTCTAATAGAAAGATAAATCGATCCTCTAAACCTAGTTGCAAATATACAATTTACTTTTTTAAGTTTTTAACATGTTTACTCATAAATTTTTTGCGAACTAATTACTGAATAGTTAAAGGAAAATGCAAGTTTAAACTAATAATCACTTAAAAATATTTATTCATAATTTTTGACCAAAATACATAATTTTTAATGGATCTATTTAAAGGGTTGATATAATGTTATAAGGTCTAATTTTTTTGTTTGATTTGTTATATACATATGTTAAAAGTTTAGGTTTAATATTTGAGGTTTAGTTGTGAGTTTCATTATTACTTTAAATGTTTTCTTTTAATATTTTAAACTTTTTATTTTTAGGTTTATATAAGTAAAAACTTGATGAACAAGCAAGAAGCATTCTTAACCTAACTAAAATTCTGTTTGTTTTGGTAATTTTAATAAAGTTAGATTGATTTTTTAAACAATCTTTTAGTTCTATAGTCAGGGTTCCCTCTTCCTTACAAATCCCTATAATTCCCTATAAATTTGCAATAAAATCCTTATAAAAAATATGTGATAATCTCTATGTATTTAATTTTTTTGCTTGTTGGTTGAAATTTGAAAGCCAAAATAGGGACACCTTAGTAAAAAAACACGCTAAAAATTTAATATATTTTATTTTCAATCAAAATTTTTGCACCCTCATAACAAAATTACGACTCTATGGCGCCACCTAGTGGATAATTTTTTATAACTAAGCACAAGTTATCTCAAGTTTGCTTATTTAAGTAAAATTAAAGCTCAAAAACTCTCAAACTTTCGTAAATTTCTTATCAAGATTGTGCCTATAAACGGTAAATGACAAATTTTACTTTATTTACCTTAAACATATGTTTGCAACGTTTAAAATTCGTTGTTTTTTTATTATATATTTCCTTTTAAACTTGCTATTGTTTATAGATTTCACTATAAGTTTTTTTTTTTTAGTTTTATTGGAAACCCTGTATAGTTGTTATTCATTTAAGTATTGAATAAACAAACAAAAAGATCCCAATGATGCTTGAAAAAAATGTGTTGGTATTTAACATATGTCTAGCTCTTAAGACGTTAAGTAACTGTTAAAATTTTTATTTTTTGACCTTTTTAACAGTTATTAATCCGTACAACCTTAGCCTATTACAAAATAGAAAATTTTATTATTTTTATTTTAAATAAATCATCAAAAAAGGCTTGGTTTTAGTTTTACATACTTTAAAAAACTATTACCCGAAGTTTAGGTTTTTATTAAATAAATATTCCATAGATTTTTTTAAAATTTATTTTGTGTTTTTATTCGTTTTGCATTGAAGGCATCGTGTTTTTAAGTAATTTTTCTTAGTTTTAGAATTACCACTTAAAGATTAACATAGATTTTTAAACGGTTTATTTTAGTTTTATAATAGTTTGAAGTTTAAACTGACTAAAATCAAATAACAACAAAAACTATCTTATTGTATTGTAAGTTAATTTAATTTTTACAAAACTTTAAAAGTATTAGAACACGTGCATAAATGTATTTATTTAATTATTGATTTAATTGCAGTTAGTTGAAAGTACAATGTACATTATATTTTGTGACGTAATAACTATGCAGTAAAGGTTTTATGACTAAAGCTATACTTAAATCATGAGTAAAAGCTTTTTGTGCTAATTGTTTTATTTTTGTATAAATTTTATGCTAGTATTTAAAGTTAGTACTTATGTGAAAAACTTATTAGCTAATGTTAGAGAGCTTTCTAGAGCTATAAATTATACTAGTTGTAAACATTTAAATGCTGTTATTAAAATAGAAACCTTTACTTAATTAAATTTATTTTGTTTAATGAAAATTTCTAGTATTATTCCAGATTGATGTAGAAATATATAAGTTGCTGAATTCTACTTTTATTTTAATAGCCTAAAATGATTTGGATAAATTAATATATATCTTTGCTTTATTAAGAACAATTTTATTATTACTTAAAAGGATTTTGTATAATATCTTAGATTATGTTTTTTTTAAAGATTACGTCATTGTAATTTAAAAGTGTAAGAACTTCATATTTAAAATAGTTAAAAAGTCTAGTAATTAAAACATAAGTAATTGATGTTATAAACAATATAAATTTATAAGCAGTAAACTAGTACTCATTTTTCATCTGAATAGACTGATTTTTCATCTGAGTAGGTATATATTTTTCTGAGTATATTAATTTGATTTCAATAGCATTGGTTCAGTCTAGTTTTTAGAAAGTCGTAGTATGTATTTTTTTGTTTATACTTTGTTAGTGTATTAGTAAACAATTTCATTAAATAGCCTACATTTTATCTGTGTAAATTAACTTATTAATCTTTAAATATATTTTGTCAAAAAGTTGAATATTTAAATCATAAGCTAAAATTACTGATAGTATTTGAAATTAGTAATAGGTTGATTTTTTTTATTATTTTTATCAGTATTATTTTTTACAAAGAAAACTAGTTAACTATTTTAGGTGTTTTTTTGTGCTTGTTTTTATAGTTATTCTGTTCGGTAAACTCTTAAATTTAGGTATTTGTTCAAATTTGTAAAAACTTATAGTTTTAATAAAAAGGGTATAATTGTTTTTATTTAGTTAAGCATAACATTTTCGATATTTATATTACTTTATACATTTTTTAAAGCATTGCTTCTTTAATTTTTTAATGATGTAGCTCTATTTTATTATTACTAATTTTTTGAAAAGTTAAAATAAGTTCATAGTAGAATCCAAATTCTTAAACATACTTTTCAAATTTTATTTATTTTAATCATATAAAATGTATAGAAGGTTACAATTTTTTGATAAAATTATTGACAAATTTTAAATTTAATAACATTTCAGATTAAAGCTTTACCTTTTAACTAGAGTTTAATAAATGAATTATGTTTGTTAAATGTTAGATAATATAATATATAAAAAATTAAAACATTTTTTTTGAATTTTTTGTATAGGAAAATATTAGATGTTGTAAAGTTTAATAGTCTAATTTTATATAGTTTTTTGTTTTAAAGTTAAATTGTAACTGTTAAGTTTTTTTCATGTTTTAGCTCATCATAAATTTTGATTAAAGTTGGGTAAGCAACTCGTTGACCGAGAAGTGTTTTTGTGTACCCAGGTCCTTGAAACAAAAATATTTGAGCATTTTTCGTTTCTTTTGTTTAATAAACTGTAGTTTCCATGTTAAACAAATATAATTTTTTTAGCTTTGTTTAAAAATAATTAACATTTATTTTTAATAAAACATTTCGTAAACTTTTAATAGGTAGAAACTTAATATACTTGAATTTATGCAATGTAAGTTAATGTAAAAACCATTCATTTAAGTTCAAAAAATAATTCTCTAAAATTAATATACTGAACTAATAAGTAGATGTAGACCTTCTGTTCTTTTACATGTATTGGAAATGTTATAACAGCACATAATTGATTATGTAGTTGTTAAAGCTAATGACTCATCTAATAATTAACAATCATTATTTAGTTTGCATGCATACGTTTACAGTAATACTTACAGCTTAAAAGCTAATAAAATTAAGTTGGACAGTTTTCTTTCTACTATTTTATTTGTATTTAAGAGGTTTTAAAGTCAGGAGCAGACTTAAATATTTGTGTAAAGTTTTCATTAATCAATTATTAATATAATTATATAGTGATTATACATACTTAATAAATTATTATGATAGTTGTATTTTGTTTGGTGAAAATGTTTGGATTTTTTGTTGTAAAAAGGATAACAAGTTTGAAATTACTAACCTACATATTAGATAATTTAAAACATTTACTACAGCCAAAAATATTGTTTTTAAAATAACAAACACGGTTAGAAAGGATTTTAAATACTAATAATATATCAAAAATGTTTAAATAAGTAAGCTGGTTAAATAACTAAGAACTTCAATTAGGTTCAAAGCTTACAACATTCAGAAATGTTTCATTGTTACAATTTTTCTATAACGTTTGATTATATTAGAATATGTTAGATTGACATTATTGTAGTAATTAATATTTAGTATTTATTTCGTTAATTAAACGTTACTCATACTTTATTAATTTGAACAGCATTATGACGTAACATTATTTGGCGACCTGTTATAAATTAATTAAATCAGTTTTCATTCGATGAAGCAACATCAAGGATTTTTTGAAGAGGAAGAGAATTAATACAAGTAGTGTAACTGTAACTTCCGTCTTTTATTATTGTGTTTGTCAATAAATGTAAGGTTTCCGTGTACTAGCTCGTTAGAACTTTTATTATTACATAAATATCAAATTACTAAGTTTGAATAAAAAATAATATATGACAATATCATGTAAAGTTTTATGTACAACTAGCTAAGTTGATTTGAGTTAATAACTAGTAATTAACATTAAAAATTTACTTATAAAAACTTAATTTGAATGTTTGTTTTTTCTATAACTTAAAGTATGATGACAAATATAATGCACAAATAAAGTTTTAATTTAAACTTTTTCACAAGTCAATTAAATATAACCTCTTTTTTTTTTAGTTTACGCAATGTTTCTCAGTTAAAAAAATTGGTTGTTTTATATACTAAATGTGTTAAAGATTTTTTGATAATCTTAAAACTAACAGCTTAAAACACTTCAAATTCTACTTAATAAGTAATTAAAGTTAAAAATGAACAAAATTATATGTAATGTAAGACTTACAAGTTTAACTAAAAATTTTGAAATTAAGAACTTAGTTTAATAAAAGGTATTGTTTTTGATCTTTACTGTTGTAAAGACTTAATTTGTTAACAATTTTATGAATTTATATATGAATAATCGATTGTGTATAGAATTGACTAACGCTGCCTGCAATTTAAAATGTAGTGCAAACTAATTTTTAACAATCCGTTTCGTCAGTACAGCTGCTTAACGTACCAATTCTTAAAATCTGTTTTATACACTAGAACACAAGTATTTTTTCGTTAATCAAAGCTGAAGTACATTATTATAGTATCATTATTATAAAATTACTGAAACTCAGTAAAGCAAAATTATAAACATGCTTTCTACTAAATTATTTTTCATTCGTATAAATTCGTAGTGATATTCCAATAAGCTGAGTTTAACCAGCTGCTACTTTGTATTTTTATTGACAAAACCAAACAGCTGCTGCAGCCCGATGACATTAAAAATGTTGCAATCAACACTGACAAAAAAGAAACCCGGTCCTCAGTGTTTACAATCTTCTAAAATAAGCCACGAGGTTAGGATGACTCGAGACGCAGCTTGGGAGATTTCTTCAAATTTGCTGTAGATTGAAGAATCCGTTGTTCTGCACAAGGAAGAACCTTATCCAGTCCTTGCAATGATGGTTTTAACTTTTCGTAGAAAACATGTATTAGTTTTGTATTACTCTACGCCTAATCGTTTTAAAGGTTTCTTCAAAATCAAGCTAAAACTATATGAGCTGAAAAATAATTTTTACAACAAAAACTTAAATATTTTTTAGTTACTCAGTGCTAAATTTTTTTGTCCTTAGGTAATACTGTTAAATATATTTTCAGCTGCGTGAAGTTAGGCCAATTCAAGCCGTAAGAAGCTGTTCACCGGTTGAACGAAAGTTTCGGTAAATTTTATTGCGTCACATACGCTTTTATTAGATAACATTTACAAATTACCGACTTTACAGGCTAAAAGGATTTTTAATGCATTTGAAAATTAGGTTTAGTTTTAGAATGTTTTATTTTAATGATTAAACATCCATAAGCTTTTTTGTTCGAAAGAATAGTGACTGTTTATGATGCGTTATGGTATGTGTTATGGCGCTATCTTTAGTGATTTAAATATATTTATTATGAACTTAGCATAACTTTAAATTTTGTTTATTGTTATTCAATTATTAACACACTAAAAATAAATTTCAAATCTTTAACATTCGTTCCTTGCTAAAGTAGTGCTGAAATTTAAACGTAATTTAGAATTTAAGTTTTCATACATCAAATTGAAAGTTCTTGAAAAGGAAGATGCGACAAAATAGTTTTGTTATCAATTTGAGCGTAACAAAAAGTTTACGAATACTTCATCATAATTTTATACTTTTTTTAAAGCCAATGATTGTTTAAAACTGAATTAGGTATATTTTACATCAAAAAATACTTTGGTTATCGGTTACTACTGTAAGGTTGTATAACCAGTTTTAAAACCCATAACAATTTTTATTTGCAAGTCCAAAACGAAGTTGAATTATATAACACATAACGTGCTAAACTCTTAAATAATCCGAGTACTAAGAAAGTTTGAATAAGATTATAAAACTAATTATGTTACTCTTAAGGTTGTATCTAATGTTTTATTTGATATTTATTGTTTTCGGTTGAAAATGTTTAATATTACAATAGTTTTATTAGGTAGTTGCATTTTATTTATTATATTTTTGGTTTGCATATTCATAAGATATGGAAATTGTAACTAAAAAAACTTTTAATCTAGAAACATTAGTACTAATTAAAACTAATATAAATAAAAAATACGGAATAATAATTAGAAATAGTAATATTATACAAATTATTTCTGATATAATTATGTTTTTTTATAATAGCAGTGATGAAAAGTTTTTGTTGATGTTAAAGTAGCTTGTGTCACCTTAAGCTTGAATAAGACATATGCTGTGCATAAATAATAGTTTCAAGTGAAATAAGTATCATTTTTATTCCTTGTCAATATTATCTTACAAGTAAATCAAAGAAGCTAAAAATTTGCTTAAAAAGCTAAGAAAATTACTTATGTTAATGACATATAAAATAATGCTTGAAGAACAAATTGAAACTATCAGTGTAAATTTTAATAAACTTGGGGTTGATTAATTAAAATTGTCATAACATTTCAAGGAGAATGCTTCCGATACACTTAAAAGAGTTTTGTTAGCAAGAAGTACTCGCATTTTGCTCTATGGCTTCAAATATGTTCAATAACATATATTAAAACAAAAAAATATAAATGCAAATTATTGATGATTGTTGAAAGCTAGTTTAATGTATTATTATTGTAAGAGAAAAATATTTAACAATAATTAATTTATACAAAGAACTTTGAAATAATTTTTCTTTATTAATCTTAAGCTTTCAATGTTTGACTAAAACAAAAATAAATGATCTATATTTATTTTAGTATGGCTAACATAAAAGAGTTGATTTATATTTGAAAGCTTTAAAGAGATTACTGTCCAAGTGTCCCTAGTATTTTAAACGAAAAGTTTCAAACATACTACTTCATTGCAAAATAAGTTAAACTTTATATTGCCTAACAAAATGTTATGCCAGTTTAAGTTTTACAGGATAACATTAGATAATTATTTAGCTTTGATAAACAGGTAAAAAAAAACTCAGTTTAGTGAGCTGAAGGTTAATTTCAAACTTATACAATTCCTCTTATACTCATTAAAAGTTTTTATTTTTCTCCGGAATTAAAAAAAATATAAACCCTACTGACATTTCAACAAGTAAACTAGCTCATCAGTTAAAACTTTTTATATTGTATTTTGGTCTTAAACTTTACATTTGAAGCCCGATTAGTATTACTTAAATTGTATGACGAAGTGTGTAAGTCAATGATAAGAACAGACGTTTATTTAGCCAACAAAAACATATTTGTTTGATATAACTAAAAGAAACAAACTTTTAATCCTGAAATGTCAAGTACTAAACTAAGACCAGCTGAATAGAATCTTGGTCAGTTAATTATACCTTTGGTGTAAATATCATTAAAAGTTAATTTTTTTTTTCCTAACTGCAGTTTGAAATATATTATTATAAATTTTTTAAAAAATTTTAATTAAAAAAGGTTATTTCGTTCAGTACAATACATTTTACAAAATACAATAAGTTATTAAAATAACTTAATGTTTAGATTTGCTTAATTCTTTTCTTGTTTGCTTTTTGATGTGAGGTTGCTTGTGTGAGTTTAACTAAAATAATCAAACTTAAAATATATTGTCAAACTATTAATAAAAATAAAATCTATAACTTTTTTAATGTAAAAATGTTGGTTTGTTTTAAAATAAGTAGTGACCTAGAACTGTTGTCATGACAATATCAATAGTATTATGATGTGACGTAAGTAATGCAAAAGCTACTGATGTTTTTAAAGACTAACAAATCAAGATACCAAGTGATTAATTAAGTATCTCTACGACTTTATAGTTTCGAGAACCTTTATTTACTTTTTATCATCAATTACAAATTTAACAGCTGTTTATTAAGTAATTAAATAGTACTAAAGCAATGAATATGGATTCGAAAAAATCTTTCGCCGTTGTTTGTAGGCACAATATGAATAGGAGCGTCCAAGCTCATTATATGATGAGGTAACAATTGAATCGAATTTTCTTATATTTTATCAGTTATTTATTTATGGTTTTTAAAAAATTAATTGTTTTAAATTTGACTTATTTAAAAAAAATCCGTAAACGGAAAAAAACAGTTTTATTTCATGCAATAGTTTAATTATGTAGGAAATAAAAATTTTAATACAATAACTTTACGTTCGTGCAACTTTTACATGTTTGAATTTTCTGCAGTCTCTTCGGATTAAATGTCGAGTCCTTTGGAACAGTTCCACAAGTTTTCCTACCTGGCCCAAATCCCTACTCTAAAAACGTCATAGGTTTTGAGTACGGGACTCCATACAAAGAAATATCTGAGTCTTTGAAGCACCTTAATTCATCTTTGTACGTATAGTTTTAGACCTCATTTAATGTCCTTATTGTTTTTCCTTATTTTCAACTACCACATGTGATATTTAATAAAATGAATCGTAACTTTTTATTTTGTTCTACAGCTATAATAAAATTGGTGTTCTTAAGATGTTAGAAGAAAATATGCGCATTAAAAGCTATCCACAAAACATAAGCAAAACTAATTTTGACTATGACGTCATAATAAGCTTAGACTCTCAGAGTACCGAATCTTTGCTAAGTAGGATATCAAGTCTGTACCAACTGGGTTGTAGTAAAGATAAAGTAATTCATTTTGTCCACTTTCCCATTAAAGATGAGTTAGTCCAAATAAAAAACGCCTGTCATCATGTAGCTGTACTAGCTTCCATGGTAAGAAAATTAAAATCATTATGTAATTTAATTTATATAAATAGTTTATGACCTGTTCAATTAAAAATTTACGTCTAGGTTCGTGTTAGAGATCGTAGACAAAATTTATACTAACAACTTAAATTTTCTACTCAATTAATAGCAAGCATCTAAAATTTTATCAAAATCAGTCAAACAACTGTTTTTAAACTTTAACAAATATATTAAATGCAATCGATTAAGTATTTTTTACTATTCGTTAAAAAAGCATAATGTGTATATTTTTAAGTTTCATGCTTCCTATCTAAACTAGATTTAAAAAATTATTTTTACGAGATAAGTATGAAATATGGTTTATACGTTTTTGTTGGATGGTTTCATATTAGTTTAAGTTTAAAACAAATATCTTTTAGCTGTTTAACTAAATACTTTAACATAGTTTTTTAAGCATTTATGCTTTAAAAATTTATTATTAAATGAGTTTTTACAAATATTCTGTAACTTTAGGTAACCAAGTATCTAAATCATATTTGATTATTCTTTTAGAGCGTTTAAACATAAAAATATCTAATTAAGAAATTAGTTCTTAATATAATAAAGCAAATATAGATGATAATTTTTTCCAAATGTTTAGACGCTTACTTTTTAATGTTAACCTGTAAAAGAACAATTAACTAACATTTTAGATAAACGAAAGTCCCGAACAAATGATTTCTCTAATTGTCCAAGAATTTAACGAAGCTGCAACATTCGAGGGTTATACGGCACAATACAAAAAAATAGAACTACTTAAAAACATTAATTTAGTAAAATCGAAAAAAAATATAAGAAAAAGATGTACAGTGTGACTCGATCCACAAAAAACATTAGTGGTAGTTCAAAAATTCTACGAGTATAACAGTTTTGTTGAGTGGTAAACTAAGTTTTATTAATCATCATTTTCGTTTTATCTACGCCTTGTTTAGTTATCATACTTTTGGTAATGTATTTATTATTTGGTTTAGAGAATTATGTCAATTCTGAGCACTGCCATTAGTTTGTTTCTCGTTTAATAAATTTAAACCTCCATAATTGCTTTTAGATAGTAGTTTGCATTATTTACGTTGTTGTTTATAGACTTTAATTTGTTTTTCTACAATTCAAAAAAGTTTTTGAATGTATAAGTATAGCGTAAAAAAGTTTTCTACATGTGTTTACAGTAGGTATACAGTGCATATAAAATAGTTTTTAAAATCAGTTTTAACTACCAAGCAATAAACAAACGTTTTTAACTAAAGTTTCAAACAATTTTTATTTGTATAAAACAGACAGATTTTTAATCGTTTTATATAAAATAAAATTAAACCGTAATTTTCTGTTTCTAAACATTTTATTTTTAAATCCATTTCTGGTAAGTTATCAAATAAAAATAAGCAGTCTTACAAACATATAGCAAAGTCCAAACTTTTATAATCAGCTCAGTTTAATAGACTTTATAAATCTATTTTTTCTAAAATTTGAGAAATTTTTAGCTTTAAAAGTTTGTATTACACAAAGCTTTTATAATTAATTTAACAGTTGGCTTTTTTAGAAAGTAACTTAAAACCTATGTTTAACCAACCACACTACTTTTATTCTACAAAAATGTTTCTACTTATAACTTAGTCTAGATATACTACTACTTTTCAGTTATGCTTAAACGAAAACAATAGAATATAAATAATCAGTAAACAAATATAAATTTTTTATCAAAGCGTTTGCACAAAGTAGCTTTTTAGATTTTTGTGGTATCGATTAAATCTAGGTTTAAAACGTTTTAGAATGATTGGCATTGTCTAAGTAAAAGTTCTGGTTTTTAAATAAAAAATACAACCTAAATTTTAAAACATCAATAAAGTTGTGTTCATAAACGAAAACTACTATACTAGTCAAGTTATTTAGAAGTATATTAATATTATTTAAGAAAAAAAATGTTTACAAGGTTGTAAAAAAAACAATGACATTTTCTTATCCTTTAGCTTCAAATGATAATCTTTCTTGATTCATGTTTTGGGGTTTAATTTTTTAAATCTAACTTACAAAATAATACAAAGTTACAAATTACATCTCATACTAGAAAAAAACATTTTTAAGGCTTTGCAAAAGCTCTTTGTATCGTTTTAATGAAGTATTGATGTGATTTTTTAAACGTAAACTAGTTTCTTTAAAAGAACACGAGTTTTGAAAAATAATTTTCAAACACTTAGCTGTCAAAAAGTCTTCATTTTACTTCTAAAGTCTGCTTTTTCATACTTATGTATAGTATACGTCTAGTATTAAGAAAACTGTTGTATATAGTAACAAATTTGCAATGATATATTGTATGATGACAACAACAAAAATATTTAGTTATTTAACGAATCGAAGGATAATTTTGTATTTAAAACAATCATTTTTAAAAGGAAAAAATTCAAAAAAAAAATTAGTTTAACTACTTCACACATAATCATTTTTTTAGTGTTGTTAAAGCATAATTTATACAGTATCTTATAGATGAACTATTTAAATAGTTTTTGTTTTTTATTTGAGCTTGTTGGGTTGGTTTTAGTGCCCATAAAAAAGTGGAACATTTAATAATTATAAAGTGCTTTTAAGTGTTTTTGATTATTCATTAATCAGAACTAACCAGGGGCTTTTTCACGTGGGGTAGCTTTTTTTTTTGTTCCTCAATAATTTTTTTTTGTAAGCTAGCTTTCAAATAAAAGTTTTATAAAATGAACCAAGTGACTATTATTACGTAATACGAACTGTAAATTATAGTGTAAACAAAAAATTATTTTCATAAGAACTAGTGTTAAAACATTTGAGCGGCCCATCCTTTTGATTTGATTAAATAGGTTTTTCTTTAAAATAGCGTTTAAAAAGAAAATGGTTTTAATTTTTTTAATTGAAACAAGCATCATAATAATAAGTTTACTCTGTAAAATACTAGCTATTTATCTAAAAAACTATATTTAAAACTTTACGGTTGTTTATAAATCAAATGTAAGCTATTGATAGTTTTGGAATTTTAATAATTTCTTTTAAAATTTTGCTTATAAATCTAATTTATTTTTTCTATATTTAAACATGTTTTATTAGCTTGATGAACTATTCTTAACACTTAAAGTGTTTTATTAAAGTTTAAAAATAATTAAAAAAAACTATGAACTTTAGGAATTGAAATGAACGAGAATTTTTTTTTACTTAAATAAATTTTTAAAGAAAACGTTAAAACGATACTAAATTAATGACATGATAAGTATTTAGTGCTCTTTAATAATCAAAATTAAAAAATTACAAACTTTATCTATTATTTAAAAAATCTTCAAAATTAAAGACTTTGAAAGTCTGCTTTAATATAACCCAATTTTCAATTGCTATATAAATAACATTAATAAAAGTTCGCTTCAAATAGTTTTATTTTCTACAAGTAACTAAATGTAGTTAAGCCTTATTAATTAACATTAAGTATTTTTGAAGTAAAGTTTAGTTTTTTAGTTCAAAAACAATGATCATTATCAATTATAACATCTTTAAGAACTTTCAAATAAAAACTTTGAGCAACTTTGTAAAAAGTTCTATTTTGAAAGTGTGCTCTTTTAAAGTTTGAATTCATTATGACATCAAAATAAAACTTTATTTTAAAATGTGTTTTATCTGATTATAAGGATTGCAACAACAAAATTTGAAAATTTCTCAATATTTGAATCTAATGAATTCAGCATTCATTATTTAAAAATTTAGCAAAAATCACAATAGTTTTTTTTGATATCTAAACATTCTGATAAAACAATGTTTTAAGTGAATTACTAAGTTTTTTTCTTAAAATTTTAGGGGTGCACAGGAAACTAGTCAAAACACGCCCTTGGGAACTAATTATGATATTTGATCAGTAGTATTCTTGAAGTAAAACTGTATTACAACAGAAGCCGTGCTTTTAATTCTGATGTAACTTAAATAGCTAAAAGTAACAGCTTAGAATGTAAAACTTAACTTTTTACTAATCAAGTAATAAACATATCTTTTGAATAAGTTGTTATAATGAATTCAAATAACAATTTTACGTAAGTTTGTTCAGATGAGTTTAGTGAACAGCACTACTATTAAAAATGAATTTTATTGAAATATTGATATGCTATTTTAAAAACGTTTACTACTCTTTAAATAAAACAACCAGAGACATATATAAAGATCAAAAATTTTAACGGCATCATTAGTAATACTACTACTACTTGAAGACTACCGATTTATTATCTTTAAAAAAGATACTGAACTACTTTTAGTGGAACTATAGTATAAATCTTAAAACATTCACCTTAAATTTAAATATAGAGTAACTACGATTGATGTTTTTTGAAGTTCATATTGTTTAACCGAATGTAATTAAGTTAAAAAAGTTTATATATAAAAATTTAAAATAAAAATGTTTTTGTCACATAAAATTTACGTCGTAGTTTTCTTGAGGAAAGTCGAAAATGGCCTCTATATTGAGGTTTTCCAAATCAACTGAGATTTTGCACAAGATGTGTTTGTGACGAGGGCTAACTGTAAAATAATTTTCAGCCAAAAACTCAAAGGTTGCTTTTTTTGTGTCCTATGCACTTTACCATTGTGGTTTTCTTGAGAAAAAACCTAAAAATAGCCTCTAAAATATAGGTTAATACGATAATTTAAATGTCAAGATATAAAGATTATTTCCTGGTTTCTTTTATGCTTAATATTACCTTATTCAAAAAGATATCTTAAATAAAATAATTTCAAATTTCAAATTACAATCTACCAAAAAATACTTAAGACATAAATCGAATAAAGATTTATCATTTTAGATCTATACATCCATTAAACTTAACTGGTAATCTATTTAAAACAGTGTAAAAAAACTTTTTTTTTCCATAAAAAATAATTACAAGTTCTCAACAGTTAAAACTTATTAATTAACAAATACAAGTATTGTTGTTTATTTTAAAACAATGCTGACTTGTATTTAGTTATTGTATATCATTGTTTACAGCCATTAACAAGTTCACTGATTTTTTATAAATTATTTTCAGTATTTAAACTTGATTAATAGTATTTTTTATTTTTTTGAAATATACTGGACCAAATAAAAAACTTTAGGCTGAGTAAGGCAGACTTTTGTGGTTAAAAAATGGAAACATGAAGTATGACAAAAACAGCAACACTTTTTCAGTATTGTATAGTGGTTTTACTTATATTTAAATCAGTACTTATCAAAAAATTTTAACAGGAATGTTTTAAAGTTTGAAACTAGTTTGGCAGAAGGCATTATATAAAATCAGTTGTAGCTAAGACAGTTTGGGGTTACAGCTCAGGATATAAAACTGATTTAAAGTGAAAAGAATTTCATACAAATCAAGTCTAGTTCTAATTTCTAAATGACTTGTATTAATGTCCTGGGCATGACGTTAACTGTTCTGGTGTATGACTCGATAACCGAAAGGTTTTTTGTACACCAGGTCCTTGGACCAAACCTTTTGAGAGTATTTTTTTAATGAATTTAGGTATTGACGTTATATTTTTTATGGCCACTAACAAAAAAGTTAAGTTTAACCTTTATTGTATATTTTTAAAATTGTGTGTTTAGTTTTGTTAGCATTTTATTTTATTTATATTTTAGTTGACATGATAAAGTAATTTGTTTTCCTTATGAAATTATAGAATTATGGCTTAAATTAAAAAGAATTATAATCGTTTTGTTTAATTCATTGCATCAAAATAACTTAAGCTTAGTCAAATGACTTTTCTATCTCAAAAAGTGACTTTCCGGTACGAAAATTAAAATTAAAACAATAAGTATTACTAAGTGGTGTTAGTTATTTATCAACCAGGTTTAATAAGGAACTTTAAACATAAACGTTTTTGAAATTGAATTATACTTTTGTAAAACGCAGTTATAAAATTATTTTTAGTCAAGAAAGTTAGGAGTAACAGCTTAAATGCAAAACTGACTTACGATAAAAGGTATTCCACGTAAATCAAGTGTAGTTCTAGATCCTAAATAAGTTGATGATTTTAAGTATTTCTTTATTTTTAATTTTTATGCAAATTTTAAATCTTTGAAGTTTAAGTGAAAAATGCACGCAAGTATTTTTTTATAAATTATGTGCTAGTTATAATGAAGTTTTCTGAAATATATATATACAAATATACATATTTCATTTAAGATAAAGTCCCTTTTTATGCTTTATATAGTTTCAGTTTTCTACTTTAGTTTTTTTTATGCTAAATTTTAACAGTTTTTCTTTGTCATCGATTAAACTCGCTTAGGTTGAGTCAGTCTGACTTTTTAGCTTTAAAGGACAATTTGAAAATAAAGCATCAAAAAATATACGTAATTTTCAGTGATTAAAAGTTTTTATTAATTAAAAGTAATTGGGATCATAAATTTAAAACGAAACTGTAGTGTAGCAAACGACAGTCAAAAAAACCAATTATTTGCTAAAAAAGTTACGAGTAACCACTTTAAGTAATAAAATGATTTATGATGCAAAAAGTTTTGTACAAATTTATAACAGTTCCAGTTAATTTATTAATGTTGTGGTTTTTTTTAGGCTAGTTGTTATAGTTTTTTAATATAATACAAAATATAATACAATTATTTAGTGAAAAACTAGCTTTGTTTCTTTTTATCTAAATCTTAGGCTAAATTAAAAGACTTTTTAATTATTTATTTTTGCTTGCTTTATGATAGTTACTTTATTTTATTTGTGTGTTATCTGAAGTCATGTTTGTTTTTATCAGTATTTTATTTATTTCGTGATTTTAACTTTATCAAGTATAAAAGAACTGAGTCGTGCTGATTTTTTATTCTTGAAAAAGACTTAAATTAGATGAATTACCATAAAAAAACTTAACACTAATGGTTTTAATTGTTCATACATATCTAACTAGTACTATTTTTGAATTTTGATAAGAAATGTTTTGAAAAAATTTTTAGAATTAAGAAAATGCAGTCAATAAAATCAGTTGTAGCTAAGCGAGCTAGGAGTAACAGCTTAGGATGTGAAACTGATTAAGATGAAAACAATAAAGTTTTATTTCTTAAAAAAGTTGATAAACTAAAATGTTAATGTTATGTTGTTTTCAGGCTGCTCATAAAGCTTTTTTTTGTATAAGACTAAATTTAAATTGTTTATGTTGTATATGTGTTTATTTAATTAATTTTAAAATAGTGTAAATGTGTAATACTTACTACTTTTTACATATATGTGACGCTTAAAATAACTATACAGGAAACTTAAAAATGGGAAAATTAAAAATTGCAATCGAACAGGATTTCTCGGGAATGATTCAAGAAAATTTGTAGCGTAACCTTGAGAATCTGTACGACAACCTTTCAAGAGTCCAGGACGGACATCAGATCATTGATTTTTTGTGCAATTACGTTTGTGTGGATGGTGAGATGGTGTTGAAAGAAACGGCAGATGAGATCCAAGCCAACAGATTACTTCAGCTGCAGGTCACGTGTAATAGACTCATCAAGAGTTCATTTTTAAACAATCAGACCAAGCACCGTAGAATAAATTAAATGTTTTCAGAAATTTTCAGTAACAGGAACTTAAGTGAAAACCTGTCCGGTTACGTTGACATAAGAACACTAACAAATTACAGAGAAAATCGTGATGGTGGCCAAATGAAGAAAAATTGGTGAAAGTTTTCTACTCTATCAAAGAAAAAGTTGACTTGAAAGTAGCGTTTGACAATCAATTGCTCAAGCGACTCGTGAAAGTCAGATCACCTGTTAAATCTGTTGTCGTACAACATAATTTTCGTCGCACTGATCAGTTACTTGAAATCATCTGACTAGCTAGGTGAAAAATAGAGATGATAATAGACGACTGCGAGAAGCTACAACATTTTTTTGTTCGATTGATCTTATACGTTCTGTTACTACAGTAAACTTTCTAAATGTCAATCAGCCTTAATGATAGTTTACATCTCCAAATAGTTTTAAAGTTTTGATACGTTCGTCTAAGTCAGGGGTCGGCAGGCAGTTGGTGGTCGCGGGCCAAATTTGAAGTTTCCAAAGTCTTCGCGGGCCGCAGTTTTAGTTTTAGTCACACTAGAGAAAAGTTTTACTTTTATTCACCTTATTGTTTTAAATGACTTTTAGCTATAAATAAAATGTCTATTTAATATTTATTAGAATAGAATTTATGTTGACTAATATACTTAAGTGTTAATAAACGTTCATAAACACTTAATAAGTTAAACTTAATACTTATGTAATTTTACTTACAACCTAACTCTCTGTAAAAACCTAATTTGAAAGACAATTTATGGTTTATTTTTATACATTCGTTATATTATCAACCTTTTTTTCATATTTCTAAGAATATTTACTTCAAAAAAAGTTTTTTGCGTGTTAAATAGTTTAACTCATTAAAAAATTTAGTAATTAGTTAACTTAATAAAATTAATACCGTTTTGTATTCCAGAAAGCTAAAAAAAGTTATTTTTCATAATTAATTCTCGAAAACTTAATAAAATATTTTATTAGTAATTAGTCTTTTACATGGTTGCCACATAAAAAGCAAAAATGTCTGAATTGTATCAAACCAGCCTAAGTTTATTAAACGTTGAAAAAGCTAATAAAAAGTTTTTAATCAAGCTTAAATACCTAGTTAAAATATCATCATTATCAAAAAGTACACAAAGTGTAAGAAAACAAAAAAACAATAAAATTAGTAAACAACACTACAGTCATAAAATCTATTCTGAGAACTGGAAAAATTTCTTTAAAGTGTTTGAAATTAAAATTTCACACACACATGAGTATTCAATTTTAAAAATAGCCTGTTTGTGTAGTAACCCAGTTAAAATAAAGTTCACAGCATAAAGAAATAACGAAAATTATTAAATGCAAATAAATTATATGCCAAAAAATATAAGTCAGCTGAATGGACAATTTAGTTTCTTAAAAATTTTTAACAAAAGTATAAAACTTTATTGGGTCATCAGCGAAGTAGAAAAACTTAATTTTTATTAAGCATTATAGCAATTCTTTATCTGCAATAAGAATATTGCATTTTAAAAAAGTAAATGTAAAATATAAGACGAGCTACAAGAATAAAAAACGTTAGTTAGGAGTTATTGGGAGAAACGATAATGAAACAAATGACCAAAGTCAATTCCAACAAAGCATATGATTATCTTCAGTAATTACAGAACGATCAGAAAAAATTGTTAAGGCAAGTTATAAAGTAGTATAATTTGTTACTTAAAATGAGATACCGTTTATAATTAAAAACTTTTTTAAAGAATTTATGTTGGCGGTAATGAAAGACTTTTGTTTATTTCTTCAATGACAACAAGAAGTCGTGTTTAGGAAATGCATTAAGGTTATAAAGTCGAATAAATCAATTTAAGACTTTAATCATCCTGTTAACATGAGAGCATTAAAAGAAAAACTATTACTCATCTGAGAATTTTTATTAGAGATGTTTTTACTAACTTTGACATTTTAGCAGAACTTTTTGGTTTAGTTCCAATGCGAAGGTTGTTCACAACAATCGGTGAAATTTTACAAGTTAAGGTGCAATGCATCAATACAAAGTTTTTAAAAGTACAATTCCTTCTTTTATTTTTAGTATAAAGTTTAAATAAAGTTAAAAAAATGTAATAAAAATGTATCAATATTAAAAAATATTGTTATGCTACTTTAATATATTTTTTAATAAAAAAAGAAATTATTTGGTAAATTTTTTGTGTCAAATCGAAGCTTCATTACTTTACATAGAAAAATTGTTTGAAATTCCAGTTTTATCAAAAATTCTCAAGTTTAAGTTTTTTTATAGAATTTTTAAGCATAAATTTTCAAATTCAAAGCTTTTCCGGGTACATTTTGAATTATATCAGCTGCAAGACTTAAAATTCAACATATAAAATAACTCAAACTAACACTGTGGATTGAGCAAAATATACATCATAGGTTTAACTTGCCACTCTTTCAAGCAAAAAAGCCAGTCTGAGTCAAAATAACATTCCTGATATTTTTGTATACAAAAAGGAATTCTAGCAAAAAACTTAGAAAATGACTTAATCGGCTTGAGATTTGAAGTCTTTAAATAGTAACAGTCTGAGTGTGTGGTAATGTTTAGTTGTTTATTTGCTTGAATTTGAACCATTTCGATTAACAATATACAAACTTAATAAATTTACCTTCCCTAAATCTAATTTATATTAAACAGGTAGCTCAAAAAAACAGCAATTTAGTGCATTGATATGCAAGGCATAAAAATTAACTTAGTTTGTCAAAAACAATGTTTGAAAAATGAAAATGTATACCTAACAAAAACTATATTAAGTTATGTCATATATATATATTGTTTTAAATGTATCTGTACAAATTTAGGTATTACATGTAGAAACAACAATGTTAGAAAATTATGCATAAACTAAACTTAAACTAACTAAAGCATAAAATAAAAAGTGGTTTGAGTATCTTTTTAAGTTGGTGTGCAAAGAAATTAATTTAAAGTGCAAAAAATACTTCTAAAAAACTAAAATATGTCAAAACAAAAATCAAATAAACCTTATTGCTTATTACTATGTTATTTTAAATATTTTTACACAAAAATATAAAATTTACAAATAAAAAATCTGTAAAAGAAACTTAGGTATAAGAAATATTAAAAAAGAATATCTAAGCTATAAAGATGTGATACTTAAGTTAATTACTGTGCAATACTTTTGCACAAAAAGGAAAACACTTGCATTTAGTTATTTAATAAATAGGTATTATATAACTAACTTATTAAATCCAAGCACTCTTTACACTCTTTTTTAAGATAATTACTGGTTGTTGTAAAAAGAAGTTATCATGAACTGAGAAAAATATCCTCTTACAATGTTAATCTGTTGTTTTTACATTTTAAAACTAAAGCAGAAATTTCTTCTAATTTTTTTTAAATGTTATACAGAGATTTAAAACCAAACTAATCAAATTAAATCGAATTACCGGATAAAATTTAACTTGAAATATATTTTTGCTCAGCGGGCCACATTTACATGCTCGCGGGCCACAAAATTTTCTTTCGCGGGCCGCATTCCATTCAAAAAAAATAACGTGCTCGCGGGCCGCAGATTTACCCTTCGAGGGCCGCAATTGGCCCGCGGGCCGCAGTTTGCCGACACCTGGTCTAAGTGGAATATGAGCGTGTGTGTATATTGCTACCAATTTTAAATTTAAAACTTATAGTTTATATCGCTAGCTGTTGTATAATAAAAACTCATGTAGAAACCGGTTGTGTCTTTTCTTATAAGTAATCAAATTATTACATAATAATATTTGTGCAAATTAATTCATTAACTTATTACCAGGTTTGAGTGGCAAAAAATTACGACCTCGTTGTGTATAATGAAAAACTTAAAAGAAGATAGTTACCAATTTTAAGATTTTAATTAAAATAAAACGTGGGGTTTAAAAGCTTCTAGAAAGTCGTTTGACTTTAAGTTTACTAAAAAATAATTATTTGATAAAAAAAAAATTTATTGGGTTTAAACGATAAGCATTGTAAACGTTTTGAATTAGATGATAGTGAATTGTCTGAGTATCTGAATTACGAAACACGGTTACCAGAATTTATAACAAAAAGTTCTGAAAAAAAAATCAACTGTTTAAACTAAAAAGTTAAGTTCGAGTAATTTTGTGGCTATTTGTTTGTAGAAATCTATAAAACTGCAATAAAGTATTTATTAAGTTTAAATTATTAACATACAAAATATTAAATAGTTTTCCTTTCAGCATTAGTAAAATGCATGTTGTAAACTTTTTAAATTTATATTGTTAAAAGTATAACATCTAAAAAAATTACTGACGTGTTAGTTGATCATAGTTTAAATAAAATTTAACAAATTTCTATAAACTTTGTAATACTTTGATAAAAAGTCAGTTTTTCAGACGAGCTTAGAGTTATTAAAAATAATAACTAAACACTAGACGATGCAAACTTATAGTACTTTTCAAAAAAAGGTAACTTTAGCTCATGAACTCCCAATGTCTCCTGACTACAATCTTAGTCTCTCTGACAACAACATAACTAATTATGATTAACACTATTAAAATCAAGAAAACAACTAGTGTTTTTAAAAGAAAGTTAACAGCATTGTAAAATATATGGTCAACCTTGATTTTTACAAGTAGATCTTAATTTATGCAGTTTTATCTGAGCTATCAAACATTTTTAACTGCTTGAAAAATTCAAAGTAATGTTTGAGGTATAACTGATCAAAGTCGTGACCTCAATAAGTTCCTGATGGAAGGCACAAACCAAAAAGCAATAAAAGACTATCTTCTCCTTCCTATTTTTTCCTAATCTTCTTCAAATTTTTACTGAAAGTTTATTAAATTAAAAATAGATTGAATGCAGGAATTTTCTTAACTTTGAATAATAAACATTTATAAAAAATAATTAACTGTTCAAAAATATAGGTTTAATCGTTTGCTAACAAAAGATCCTAGTGAAGAAACTTTACTGGAATATAAATAAAAACAGATTGTACAGTAATCTTCTTTTATTGTACCAACATATGTTTCTGTGTGTTAACGAATCAACACACTTCAACTGGGTTCTGTAAAATATAATTACTGTAATGAAAGAATAGAAGCATAGAATAAAGTAGGTGTATACATGTTTTGATTAAAATGAAATATTTTCTACCGATAATAGTTAATAATAGGTAAAATACTTAATATTAAATCCAAATGTTAATAAACTATATAATACTTGTGATTATTAAGTCTAAAATAAGTAAAATAAACTAAAATACACAACAAAACAGCAAATCATAATATAAAAAAACAGCTCAGGTAAATGGAAAAAATAACTGATTCAAATTTTACTGTTGTTAACAAATGAACAAAATACATTCTTTACTTCTAAAAATTACGTCACAATATAAATGAGGTTATTTCAACTATTTAATTTGTATTGCAAAGTTTGCTAATACCCTCCGACTATAATTCTTCACACCTTTATGTGTTAAGTTCCAAGTTTAGTTGGAAGCCTGTATTCAAATCACAGATAAACCGTGCTTTTTTACCTACTACGCCCAAGAGAGCTAGTAGGTTTTTTACTGCAGGTTTATACTTGGCATATGACCACCTTGTTGTTTTGCATTTTGACTTTCATATATAACACAATTTACTTGTTGAGTGTTTGAAATATCTGTATGGGATATTTGGTTTGAACACCCAACTGCTACTTTGTTAAGGGCATAGGGGGGGGGGGGGGGTAAACACCCTTTTTTGGTTTTTGATCTTATTTTATATAGATTTTACCAAGCTATAAAATGCTTTTTACAGATTTTAAAAATTCAAAACAATTTTTCAGATATAGCCGGTCAAAGTCAGAGGCAACAGTAGGATCCTTATGGGAGGCGCTAACTAAAACGGCAAAAATAGACTATTTCACTAAAAATCTATTTTCTCCTACATTTTTTGAGATAACTACCTCAAATTTTCAGGAAATGTTCCTTGATATATTTAGAAAATTCTGTCGGAAGGAATTAAAAAAAAATTTAAAAATAAAAATTTTATATAAAAAATAAACAAAAAAAAAAACAGTTTTTTTTTTAGTTTTTTTGTTATAAAATTTTTATTTTTTATTTTTTTTAAATTCTGTTCCAACAGAATTTTCTAAATATATCAAGGAAAATTTTCTGAAAATTTGAGGTAGTTATCTCAAAAAATGTAGGAGAAGATAGATTTTTAGTGATTTCTAGTTATTTGTTGTTTTAGTTTGCGCCTCCCATAAGGATCCTATTGTTGCCTCCGACTTTGACCGGCTATATCTCAAAATTTATTTTGAACTTTTTAAATCTGTTAAAAGCATCTTGTAGCTTAGTAAAAACTATATAAAATAAGATCAAAAACGAAAAAAAGGTGTTTACCCCCCCCCCTATGCCGTTAATCAATTATTTTAATAATTATTAAATACAATGTATATGTAATTTAAGTTATTGTGATTTTGTGTGTGTTGCTGTGGCTCAATTGTCAGTCAGTGCTTTGTCAGCTCAATAACAGGTTTGGTTTTTTTGTGTTTTGTTTTCTTAAATTTTAATTTTTGATTTTTGCATTTGAACTGAGTCTGCTTTCTAGTTGTGTGTAGCTTTGATTCAGTCATTACAGACATTTGGTATATAGTATACATGTTGCATCTAGTTTCTGTGACTTTTATTGTCTTCACTTGTTAAGTTTTGTTGAATTTTATTGATACACTAGCTGATAGTTAATGTTTTGTTTTTGTTCAGGGCAGATTACAAACATGAAAACTAAATTAGCAAACTTTGCAATAAAAATTAAATAGTTGAAATAACCTCATTTATATTGTGACGTAATTTTTAGTTGTAATGAATTTATTTTGTTCATTTGTTAGCAACAGTAAAATTTGAATCAGTTATTCTTTCCATTAACGTAAGTTGTTTGTTTATATTATGATTTGCTGTTTTGTTGTGTATTTTAGTTTACTTTACTTATTTTAGACTTAAGATATAATTATAAAAATAATCACAAATATTATAAAGTTTTATTACATTCGGATTTAATATTAAGTATTTTACTCATTATTAACTATTATCTGTAGAAAATATTTTATTTTAATGAAAACATGTATACACCTACTTTATTCTATGCTTCTACTCTTTCATTACAGTAATTACTTTTTACAGAACACGGTTGAAGTGTGTTGATAAGTTAACACACAGAAAAATATGTAGGTACAATGAAGGAAGATTACTATACAACTTGTTTTTATAAAAAATAATTACCTATTTTATTATTATTTTTTGTCAAAAATTTTTGTTTTCTAATATTTTTAAAAGTTTCTGAACTATAAAAGGAACATTTCCTGAAAGTTTGAGGTCTCTAGCTCAAAAAATGAAGGAAAAGATAGATTTTTAGTGATTTTAAAAATTATAAAAAAAAATTGACCCTGAAAAATTTGAAGTCTATAAGTTTGTATTGGAAACTTTTTACAATATCTCAAAACTTAAATAAGATATTTTAATTCTACAAAAACTGGCTTGTAGTTAATACTTGAAGCTTTCATAGCATTTTATTATTAGCTTAGCTCGTAGCATTTTTAGTTAAGAAAAATGTTGAAACCCGCCATGTCCTTAATTTATGTTATAACTATTTTCTTATAGAAAAAGACAAACAATTATCATTAAAAAAAATTAATTTACCTGATCAATTTTTTAAGCACAACTAATTAACTTCTTGCACATCAATTCTTATACACAAAAGCAAAAAGTGAATACCACTAGTTTAAATAAAAAAAAAGTTAAGAATGTATCTAACTCTTTTTGCTGTGTCTTAAAAGATTTAAAAAAATTCAAGAGATATATTAAATCATATTCATTTTTAATGTTTCTTCTCTGTTATTTCACAAGCAGTTTTTATACAATTGAAAGTAGTTAGGAATACTTGATAGTATTATAGTTTTTTTGCAAAACAGATGTTTAAACATAAACATATGTTTTTTTTTCTGTTTATTTGTTGACTACTGGGTTTAGATCTTGTATCATTTAACTCAGAGAGTTTCAAAGGACCCAAAGAGACACCTTTGCACAAAAAAGGGTATCTTTTGCATGGGTTGAAACCTTTTTTTAATTTTTATTATTTGTTTTTTTACTATCACTGTTACCCCTACCCTTGGTTGGTAGCTTTTTAAATTTTTTAGTTCTTAGTTTTTTTTTACTATCAATGTTTTTCCTAGCCCTTTACTCTTGGTCAATATTTTTTATTCTAATCAAAATATTTTTTGTTTTTTATTTATTTTATCATATCAAGAAGAATAATTTTGATTTTGCTCAATTACTATATTTACTAAATCATATAGATAAATTTTTTTTGTCATCATCTATATTTTTCTTAAGTACATTTTAAATAGCTTAACAATATTTTTGCAATGTTTTTATACTATTTAACATAGTTTTATACCTAAACTGAACCTTAAACTAAGAACAGACCCTAAATTCAAAAACCTGGAAGAAATTTCTTAAAAACCAGTAGCCACCCTGTTTAGTTTAATTTTCCACTACAAGTAGAGAAAAAATGTATTTTTGAAAATCTAGAAAGAAATTATTATATATCAGTGGCCACCCTGTAATAGTTTTAAATATTTATATTTCTAGTAATTTTACTTTTTTATCTATTAAAAAATGGTTTTATTTATTTAGTTTATCATTAAAATTAAGTTTTTCATTTGTTATCTATCTATTTAAGTTGTTATTTAAAATTAAATTTTGTAACAAGGATTGACAAATGTTTTTTAAATTTATAGGTAAAATATACTTTTAAAAATATTATTAACAATTTCAGTAAATGTATGGTGTTAAAGCTTTAAAGTCCTAGCAGTTGTTTTTTTCTTTACAATGAAGTCATGGATAACTAACAAGGATTTTTCTACCAGCGCGTGGACAAGTGCAGTAAGCTGGTTTTTGTTTCAATTTATAATCCCACCTGTTGTTGAAAAGTATTACTCAAAGAAAACAAGTCATAATAAGTTGAATGAAAATGACAAAATACAGTGGTGTAGTAGGTAACAATGTTTTTTTTAATAAGAATGTAAATTCTGGTAAATCAAATAAATTGACTTTTCTTTTATAAAATAGTGTCTTGATGGTAATGGTTTTGAGAATTTTTTTATTAAGTTAGCCAAACTTTATTTTTACTTAATTTATTTGTTAGCAGTTGACCATAAGTAAAGGTAGAAAAAACATTTAGTTTAAAAACATATTAAATACTAAAATGTTTTAGTTTGTAAATAGCTTATTATATTTAAACATGAGAATTTTTTAGTTATACTTTTAGACTTAACAAAACTTTTAGACGAATAAAATTAAAAAATAACTTTAAGTATAGATTAGTTCTATTTAGTTTAAGTTTTGTTTTAAAATTGTTTACTTTAAACAATTTTTAAAAATTTAATTTAAAATCAGTATACACTAATAAATGTTTAAAATATTATAGAGTTTAAAGTGCTTTCAAATTAGTATTCACCTTGATTTTTACAAGTTGAATTATTTTGTAGAGTTTTATCTGAGCTATCAGACATTTTTAACCGCTTTAAAAAATCAAACTAAAACTAAAAGCGTAAAAAAACTATTTTATTAAAAATTTATCTTCTCCTTAATTTTTTTATCAGTCGTCTTCAAATTTTCACAGAAAGTCTTACCTAAATTTTTTAGTTTTTCAATATTTTTAAAATTGAAACATTTAAAGTCTTTTAAACAATATAAGGAACATTTCCTGAAAGTTTGAGGTCCCTAGCTCAATAAATGATGAAGAAGATAAATTTTAAGTAATTTTTCAAATCTCCAAGAAAATTGACCCTGAAAAATTTGCGGTGTGTACGTTTGTATCAAATTTTTTTACAAAAAATACAATATCTCAAAAATTATATAAGATTTACTAATTCTATGAAAACTGCCTTGTAGTTTGTATTTTAAGCTTTTATATAAGAGCCATTGCTATTTTTTATTAAAAGAATGACAATCCTTTCCTACACCCTTAGTATCAAAGTGTTGAAAATGATCTCATTCTTTAAAAGCTTAATGTTTAAACTATTTGGAAAAATTTATTTTATCTTTTTACGTAGCTTTTTATAAATTATTTTATAAATACTGCTCAAAATTAAAAAACATCAAGTTTTTTTTGTAATTTTGCTACTGCTTTTAAAAGTGAATTAAAACTTTGTTTTAGCATCTGGAGAAAAACTAAAAAAATTTTTTTTTTTTTGCAACTTCAATTTATAATCAGTATTAAAATTTGAACCAATGAATTCAAAAAAGTTAAAAGTTATTTTAAAGTTTATGAAGCACAAAATTAATAATGTACTAAATATATTGTAAAAAAGTTCTTATATACAATATACCAAAGTAACAACTTTTAAAAATACTATTTAGCTTGTTGCATAACTTAACCTTTGAAAATAAGATGTGTTATTTGTTTAATGAGTTTATAAAATTTGTTACCTAAGGTGCTATTTATGGTTTACAAAACGATTTCTGTTAATTTATTGTTTTTTTTTTATATCTTAGTTTCAGATAGTATTTATCAATATTTTGAAATCATTTTAAACGTTTATTAAAAAAACTGCTGCTTTAGTGAAAAAAAAAATTAGTTGTATAAGATTTTAACTAATCTGTTTACATGTTTAAAAATTATAGTTTACTTATATAATAAGGTGTAAATAAACTAGCTATAACTTAAATTTATATTGTTTTAAATTTAAAGTACTTGATTTTCAAAAAAACTTGAGTAAACAAAATATTACTTTGAAAGTTTAATTCTAGCCTTTGTGTAAAATTTAATAGCTATCTTTTTTTTACAGTTCTATAATTTAAATTTGTCTCCAATGAAAATAGTACTTAAAGATTGTTTTCCATTAAAATATGTATTATTTTTAGCTAAAAGAAAAATCTACAAAAAAGAAAACAATATTATTTTTTTTATTTAAAACATTTTTATCAATTTGTTTTAGTTTTAAGTATTTAAATAAAAAAAACAAAAGTGAAATTCATAATAATATTTTTTTGTTAAATTTTCAATGTTTAATTGTACCTCTCTATACAGATTATAATTAAGTTTATATTCATAAATATACAGTTGGAATCTTAAAGTGAATAACAAATATCTAAGGCTTCCGAATTTTTATTTTAGTTTTAGTTCTCTTACTATTTTAACTTTTACTAGCCTAAATAAACAAAAATAAGTGTATACTAATAAGTTTATTCTTTTTTGCTAAATACCTTTGTTGATTTAAATTATTTGTATTTAATATAAAAATATTTAAATTACCAAACTATAACTTTAACTCGAAATTCTCCTGCATTACTTTTACCACCCTACATAAACATACAAACTTGTGCTTGAAAGTTTATTCTTTTAGCTGGACAAATGTACATGTGTATATTAAGGTAGTTTATTATAAAATTTTGTTTCATAACAGGGTAGTTTCCACCATACACGCAGTCATATGCACGGTTGCGGGGCTGTACGTGCTTATTACTGACAAACCCAGCTACGAAGATGCGCTTTGGTAAGTCAAACGATGATTTGAAGTGCAACAGGTTCGATTTAGCATCTTGTTTGTTGTTAACCTTATAATTAATAACAGGGGAAAGTCAGTTTTAGGCGAAATGACCGGCGCGTTCACCTGGGGATACATGATCGCAGGTGCGTTGTTTGTTTACTAAAATATTTTTATTTTGATTAAATTAAGTAAATAGAGTTAGATTTAATTGAATTTTGTCTACTTTATAACTTTTAGCAAGTCTAAGCTAAAATGCAATTAAGTATAATTATTTTTTTATACTTTTTTATAATTACTTTTACACTAAATTCGAACTAATATTAAAAATTAATGTTGAAATAAAAACGAAAAGACTCTGTTCAAATGCAATCGACTAGACATTAAAAACTATTTCTTTTACTATAAATACGAATTTAAAAGATAATATTTTTAGACTTCCTCTACATGCTAGTCATTTTGTCTCCTCAAACCGTAGACGCGTATTATGGATCTCTCGTTCATCATTTTTGCTTTATCGCTGTCTATCCTTTTATAATGGTCAGTAAAGTTAAGTTTTATATTATACCCCACTGTTTTTTTCATTAGAATAAAATCTTATATTTTCATAATAAAGTTAACCTTCATTCATTGTCCTAAATCATTAATGGAAACTCTTTTTTTTTTTTAAATTATATTTTTACTTTTAATAACAATAAAGCTTATGCTTTTTGCATTTTAGATCAAAATAGTTGCTGCTTTGTGTTATGATTTCTAGTATAGAACATTTAAAAGAACTATCAGTAGTTAACAGTTTTTACATTCTGAACTCTATGCTAACATTGAAATTAATACACAGTTTACTGGAGCCATGACCCATTTGCTGCTGATCAGGCTGATTGCTGAGATGTCAACTCCTTTTGTGAATATGAGGTATTTTATTTTTTTCGTGTTTTAAATCGTAAAAGTTATCAGGAAATTTACACTGTTCTTATATGCCCTTTCTTAAATTAAAAAATACCTTTTTGAATATCCTTCTAGTTAATGAATTAAAAATAAAAAATATTTTCAATTTAAAATTTGATGTCTTTAAATTTTTTTACTAATAGAATATTTTTTGTTTGTTAAAGTAGGTAAATTTATAGTTTATACATTATCAATCAATAACCATTGAAATTGAAATATACATTTACAACTAAATAATTAATTAAATACAACTAAATAATATTTTAAGATTAACTAGTCTTTATTTGGTTTTCATGTTCTAATTTAGATTTAAAATCAATAATTTTTGTTTAAAAACACAGCAAAGCATCTATCTTTAAATTTTATAAAAGAAAGTTAAAACATTTTTGAAAAAAAAAACTTTAATAACTAAATACCTTTTATGCGTAATTACACCTAAATAGTATTGTGGTTTTGTGCTTTGGTGATGATAAATAACAAGTACTGCAAGTTTGACTTTAAAACTGAGTTAGAAAGCGAGAATAATTGAAAAAGTTAGTCTGTATAGGCTTAATAAAAGTTATGTTTTAAAGCAACTTACTTATATTTAGTATTAAATGTACTCCAAAATGTTAAAATTTTAAATGTAAGTTGTAAAAGATTGGCAACCCTGCGTTGTATAAGGTTCAAAAAATAAATTCAAAAACACAAAATAACATATATTTAAAACTAACTGATATAAAATATTGTTAAGCGCAGGGTTGCCAAAAACTTGGAATCCTGGAATAACCTGGAATTCGACAATTTAAACTAAAAAACCTGGAATTTGAGGAATTTAGAAAAAAAATTTAAATTTTGAACAAAATCACTAAAAAACCTGGAATTTTAAACACTTTTTACATGTTAAGTTGTAAAATTTTAATTTGGCACGAAAAATCTACCATATAGGTAATTTTATTTTGTCATCATCAAACATCTTTCAACACTATTAAAGTAGCTTTACAGTATCTTTTCAATGTTGTTATACTACTTACCACAGTTTTTAACCTTGAACTTAGCCTTTAAACTAAAAACAGACTCAAAAGAGTGTACTTTTAAAAACCTGGAAAAAAATTTTCAAAAAAATTAGGCAATCCTGTATACGTTTTTAATAGTTTTTTTTTTACAGGAACTATATTAAATATGATGTAGTGTTTATGAATTAACTTCATTAAAACTATAACTATTTTGTCTCACAAGTAAAGCAAAGCTTGTTTGGAATTAGAATTGTTTGCACGTTCTGTAGTTCTACATTATTTAAAATGATTTGTTTATCGTGACTTTTGTTTATTTGCTCTGATGTTAAGTGTCAATATTATGGCATACTTTGGACTGACCAAAATTTTGTGGTATAATTTATGTAAACACAAGCAGTAACTATTGACCAAAAAAAATTAAATAATTATGAACTAGTTTTTCGATTACATTTTTTTTAGTTTATAATCACTGTTGTATACATTTTTTTCAATATACAAAATAAGACACTGAATATTGTATTGAGTTTATTTTAATTAGTTTTCAAATTTTTAAAACTTTTAATTCTAAACTTATACTTTTTCAAATCTAAATTACAGTTTCTTAAGTCACTGTTAATGAAATTATTGTTGTTTAAGGTGGCACTTGGCTGTTACTGGCAGGAAAACTTCGAAGCAATATTTTTACAACGGACTCCTGCTACTATTCACATTTTTCATCAGCAGAGTACTGTTAATGCCATACTGTTACTGGAGATTTTATGAAGCCAGCAACACACCCGGCTATTACAAGTTTGTTATTTTGTTTTTAAATTTATTGGCAGTTTGTAATAATCGCTTATACGTTAGCATATTTTTTTTTCGTTGTTCTAAATCATTTTTCAGTTTTTGCTTACCAACGTTTTTATAAGTTTTTAATTGCTAGTTTAAAATAAAGGTCAAATAAAGTTTATTGCTTACAAAATAAATTTTAGCTTCTCGTAAATACTGCTAATCGTTTAAGTTTTTGCACAGCAAAATTTTAAAACAACACTTTTCTCAAAAAACTATAAAAAATTTTACATGTACCTACTTGAAAAATTCTTGAAGTCTTTTGTTGCTCAACTTTAATTTTCTAAGTTGTAAGTTTGTTTAGTGAATATGTTAAAAACTGAAAGGAAAAGCAAACTCTGGTTGTTTTGTGTTAAATGTTTGTTCTTGAATTACAAAAAAATCCCGTGCGAACTACCACCTAGTTGCGAGTGTTGAAAACAAACTTCAAATATTTGTTTTTAGATTGGAAAGCATAAAGTGGATTTTCGCCGGCCCGATCATAGTCGACTGTTTGAACCTGTTCTGGTTCTACAAGCTGGTTCTGGGGTCAATCAAGCACTTGTTTTCTCCAAACAAGGATGATTAGATAATGAATGTTAATAAGTAGGAGCTTATTGTCAGATATGTACTGAAATATATGTTGCACATTAATTATAGCAGTTTGAATATATAAGTGTAGATATCAAATTTATTTATTTTAATTATTTAAACTTAAATTAAAATTAAAAAGAAAATAGCTAATATTGCTTATTGCTTTTATTAATACACACCAACTATAAAATACAATCAGTTTTTTATTATTCTAGTAAAAAGTTTTAAAAGCTGTAGTTGTTTTAATAATTTTGACCTCTGTTGCATTGTATTAGTTATTTATCATTTAAAATTGTTATTGTTTCAATGTTGTTTTTATTACTTGTTTAGGGTATTTATGTGCTATGAAGTTTTTAAGATCTATAAAGTTGCATCATATAAACTTTAATACATTATCAATACATGTTGTAAGAGTTCTGTTCTTGGTTCTTGAAATGATTCAATTTTATTAAAACCCATTTTGAATGACAGTAAAAATTCTTCAATCTTTCGGCCTCTATGAGTTTTAGTTTTTATGCACTGCTTTTGCGTGAATTTGTGTTTTTTTGCTTTAATTGCTTTTCAAATTTCATTATTTATTACCTCAAGTATGGTGCGTTAGGTGAAATAAACTTGAATGATATGCAAATCGCGCATGGTTTTTATTTGTTTAAAATATTTAAATCACAAAGCAAAGCACATAAGGTCAGCTAATAATTTTAGATGTTTATATATTTTTACTTTATTACATCTTTAGTAATTTAAAACCGTAGTTATAATAGAAGCTATGACAACATAAGGTACTTTTTAAATACTTAATATGGAAGTATAAAAAAAGCATGGTTGTATTGCTCTGATTTAATTAAGTGCTGAAGTTTTGTTCAAGTCTTCATTTAAATAATTAAAAAGGACAGTTTTGTGTTGACTCATTACATAAGTAAAAAAAAAGTATCTAAAGTTTCTAAATCAGACCGTTTAATTTCGTCAAGAGCGTATTTAACTGTACAAGTGTTGAAACTTATAAAAAATAAATCGAAAAACAGAGTAGTATATGCTTGCTGTGAAAATACTGTGCTGTTAGACAGAATGTTTTATTGTTAGCAAACACAAAATACAGGTTAAGTATTAAGAGTAGTACAAAGTTAAATATTTCATTGAAACTATTTTTTTGGTTATGTTTAATCAATAGTTAACCTTTTGAAATTATAGTTTTGGACTTAGTTGCTGCTATCAGTTGTTTTAATACACCTTGGAAAAATTGTACTGGTTCAACTTACTGCAAAAGTTGACTTGAACAGTCACCACATAAATGGCTGTAAAGTATCAAGTTAGACTTATTTAAAAATTTTCAGCAACACTTAAATTACACATATTTTTAAATTACAATAGAAACTGATTTTTTAGTAAAATAGATTTATATCAACTTCTAAATCAAGAGTTTAACTGCTCACAAATATTTTTTGGAATTCTATTGTTTCCTAATTACGTTCTTTAAATAATTAGAAGCTCGTTTAAATGCAACTATTTATTTTAAAATAAAATATTATTGTTTCTAGATACCCAAGTGTAAAAAACATTGTTTAAACAAAAAAAAGTAGGTAACAGCAAAATACAATCAATTTTTTATTAATACTAAATAAAAATAAGGTACAAGAAGTATTTAAAACGGTTGGTTAATCGCAGTACTGCACTACAACAAAGTTATGTGTTGTAATATAATAATCAACTTACTTAAACTAAGTATAAAAATAGTTACATAGCATATCTTAATGTCTTTTATGAGTTTAAAAATACTTTCAAAATTATTTACTTAAATCTAGAAGTTATATTAATCTAGTTCCATTGCCAATAATAATAAATTAAATTTGAACATAAACTGTTTATTTTTACACTTTAAATTAGGGGTGGATAAATTTCAAAGCCTTTTGTACTATATAGTTCACAACTACTAAACATTGATTTTTGCAAACCGTTATAATTTTGAAAATAAAGAGTTTTCACTTTGTCAGACCGCAAGATTATAATAAAATAACCATAAAATAAACACCCAAGTTTACTAACTCTAGTTTTATACCACAGTTGTAAGTTTTCATTAAACTTTATTATCATATAATGTATTTTCCAATCTTTTTTATTAAAAGATAAGTTTCGGGTTGGATAAATTTAATTAAAGGCTGGGCTTAATCGCGGACGTATATCCCTGCTTTAAATTGTTCTTAGTTAGTTTAAAGCGAAGTTGCCAGATTTTAGCCAGTATAGGAACCACACATACTAAACTGTGCAAACTTTTGGTATAATAACATTGTGGCAACTCTTCTTTAAGGCTTTTGGTTTCTTAGGAATGACGAGTGTAAGCTTATAGTATCAGATTTTCTCAACATTACCTTTAGTATATTAGAAGTCTGATGAAAGAAAATCGATCCAGTATAGTTGGAAGTCTTTACTGATTATACAAAAGTGTAGGGATTTAAATGAAGCCTAGTATTCTAATTGCAAACAGGTACAAAAGTTTTAAAGCTCGGTATACTATCAAAATACACCTGTTTTTTTTCTTTATTTATTAATTCATCTTACATATATTTTTTTTTGCATTTTTAAAAATTTATTTTTTATTTATTTTTCACTATGAGTGTTACCCCTAACCCTTACCCTCGATCGGTAAGCGGTTCTCGAATTTGACTGGGTGGATTTTGAACGTGTCTCAAAAGCTCATATGTAAAGTTATAAAAAAAAACTAAGAGCTTCTGAATAAGCAATAAATATTATTTTAGTTGAGTTTTACCAGAGTACGTATTGTTTTTATGGCACTAAAAGCTATTTAAATAACTAAAATTAATTACATTTGTAGAAAAACACTTAAAAAAACTTAATGTTAAAGTATTTCTTTTTAAAATTTCTAAACAAAATAAATTATAATCATAAAGCTTTTAAGTTTTTTACTAAAATACTTACTTTTCAGAGAATTTTCGGTTAAAATAACTATAATCCAAATTCTAAAACACCTTTTCAATAAATTACTTTATTTAAAACTTTATTAATATTTGTTGTTAGTTGAAAAAATATGTTCTTAATTTTTTATGTAACAACTTTTAAATAAATTAAATTAAGAGTCTCTTTAATTAAATGCAATTATTTATTGTGAAAGAAAAAAAAACGTGTAATATAAAAACATGAAGCGTAGTAAAAATAAAAACATAATAAACGACTTCTAAATTAAAAACAAAATGTGCACAAACTATCATAATTTTCTGTTTCTTGAACTAAATTTATTCTTTGACTTTTAACTTTTTTGAAAAATATTTAATAAAAGGACAAGATACTTTTTGAATTATCAATTCAGACTCGACTTTTAAACTGTGTTAAAATTAATTCAATTGTTATTAGTTTATATGATTATACAGAATAAAAAAATTCAATTAGATTACTGCAACTTATTTATCTTGTCAAAGGAGAGTGCTTTGTTGCAAAAGTTAGCTTTTAATGTGTCTCGAATCACAACACAAATTATAGATGATTAAATATAATTACACTTGATTAAATTTAGATGCATCTAAATAAGATAACAACCTTTCCATTAATTTTTCATTTGAGTACAGCAAACGGAAGTAATACATAAAAAAAACATTTGTAACAAAGCTAGAAAAAAACCAAAGATCATAACAAAATCAATAAAATGGTTCGGTGTTAAAACAGTCAACAAAAGTCTATGTGACGTCACAGCAAATGCATCAGTCGTACTGGCAAATGAAGGCCGCGTCATAAACCCGCCGGTTCGCGAGCACGTACCCCGGTATTACGACCACCCTGGTTGTGCCAGTGTCCAACTTCAACGAGTGTCCAGGGCCGAAATCCGCTATATTTCCTACATCCCCAGCTTCGGTGGTTATCGTGTTGTCGGAAGCCAACAGTCCCACTATGAAATAATTGCTGAAAATTCCGTCAATCGCGCCTTTGAGAAAGATTCTGTGACGTGATAATACGGCGTTACGCTTTGAGACTTTTTTGGACAAAGTATTGTGTGTAAAAGTTATGCTTGTTTGCAAAAATACCGCATTAAATAAGTTTACTAATAATTTAATACTAGATTGTTGTTGGTTTTTACTTATTCAGTAAATATAAAAACTATAACTTTGTTAAGTTTTTTAAACTTAATTAATGTTTAGTATCAAATTGATGTTCAAAAAACCGTTAAAAGCTTATTTTAACACCACAACGTTGACTTTATCCCTTTTAAACTTGAGTTATGTCTGTACTACTATGTTTATGTGATTAAAAAAAGGATGTTCATGTTTTGATTTTTTATTGTTACTCATGTGCAAACTAACTCCACTGATTCAGGGTCTCTCCAATCGTCCATGCTGGTGCTGGTAGCAAGACCACCTGAAATGTAAATGACTAGTTAGATAAAAAGTGTGTAAAAACAGCAAACTGAACCAACCGTTGTATGCAGTGTTGCAATAAGCATCAGCGTCGCCCACCGTCTTAAAGAGGGGGTTTCCTGCGCCGTCTTTAGGAACTACAAACTTCGGTCCTCCTTTCGCATCACCTTTTGTTTTTGTAAAAACATCAGCAAAACAAAAGTAAAGTAATTTTTTCCATAACAGTAATTGTTTTTTAAGCTTCTTGTAGTGTAAATTTGCTTTGGGTTTTTCAAGTTAAATTTTGTTAATTAAGTGGTAATCAACAACACTTAATTATAAAATTGAACAAGTAGTAACGGGTTTAAGCTTGTTTTAAATTAAAGCTGCGTTTTAAGTTGCAAATAAAAACTTGAAACCATTTTATAGATACTAAATTATTCATTGAGGATTATTACCAATTAACGTTACATGTTAAATGTTTTAAAATCTTGTTACTAATGGTCTATTGGATATGAGATCTGGTCGTGTCCGGATCTATGCGATATACGGCTGAACCCAGTAGATCACATTGATTTCATAATGACATACTGTTATAAATTGTATACTGTTATAAATTGTATAAATTGTATAAAATGTTTTTCATAAATTATGAAAAAGAATTAGCTAATTTATGTTTTTTAAACTAGATACTGAAACAAACTTTTTTCAGTTGTTGTTTCACCAGTCTGGTTCGATGCGGTTCCTCTAGAAGTAAACACAGCAATAAGAACTATCGCCGTAATTGTTGTTAAAGCGATCACTGCTTAAAGTATGATTTTGTTCCTTCTTGAGCTTAATAGCTTTTCCATGTTAATGAACTCTTTGTGAGACTTCTATAACTTAATATAATATAGCCAAAGTTGCTTAGATGCCTGCTTTACACAAACCTAAACACTTTTTTCTGAAAAGCAATTAACTATTACTACCCATGCTTTCAAAGCTTTAATTATACTAAAAAACGAATGACAACAAATTATGAGCAATACAATAATGTATTTGTAATTCTACGTAAAAAGTGTACAACTTGTGTAACGTAAAAATCGTCAAAGAATAATATATTGCAAAAAATTAAAAAAGGCGTTAGAATAAAAAATTAAAAAATATTTTTAACACAGTTTTTTTCATAACCGTCATTATACTACTTTCAAAATAGTATGCACTCAAAATACCCCAGTTTGCTGAACTAACCAAACTATTATTGTTTTTATTGGACTATCAGCACCAGTAAATTATGATATATTTAAAATGTATTACTAAAGTAAAATATTACATGTAGTTAACACGTTTTATTCTGCTCAGTTTTTAGTAGATAAAACAAATTTTTGAAAAATATACCTGAACTATTTTAAATATTTTATGTCACGACTTAAAAATTCCAAATATAAAGTTTAAATTTTACACAGTAAATTTTACCTTTTTAAAATAGTTTACAACTGCACACAGTAGGTTAACAACTAGGGAACGGTTTATAAATAAAACAAATTTACTTTTTTAACCAAAATTTTTTTTTAGTTTTAGTATTTAGTAATGACATACTCAACAACTTTATAAATGTTGTTATTTAATTTAAAAATTGTTAAAAGATGCCTCTTTATTTCATAAATATTGGACGTAAATACTCATTTACTTATTCATTTAACTTAAGTCTTGAGTTTTTTTAATGTTACATTTATAATTCGTTTAAACTAAACGTAAAAGTTATATCAAAATTATTTTACAAAACAGTATTTAATTTGTAATAAAATGCTACTTAAAATAAGTACTTTTTTGTTATATAAATCATGAAGTTTATGATCAACTTATGTTTTAATAATCTTTTTTGTGCTTTTTAAAAAATTTTAAAACATTTTTGATTAAATTTTTCATTTCAACTTAATTATAAAAAATAATTTATTTAGTTTATTTCTAAAAAATATTGAGTAAGTAGGAGTTTACCAATGAATGACATTCTAAAGGAAAAATTTAAACTTATGTTTTTTTCATTCTAAAAAACAGAAACTGTACTAAAAGTATTAAATCAAAAATTTGGTACATTTTTCGACAAAAAAAAATTATTAAGGAGCAACTACGTTTCCATTGAACTTTATCAGGTTTAATGGGTAGGAAGAAAGAAGTTTGGTTTTTGTTTCTTTATGTTTAACTTAAACAAACTTAATCTTACAACAAAGGGCAAGTAAAACTACTGATCATTTTCAGACAAACAAAAGTTTTAAAATAATAGTTTAAAAAAGCACATCTATTATTAGTTGTATTAAGTGTTATGCTTCTGCTTTGATGAAGTACAAAAGTATATATGCTAAAAAATGTTTGTCTAGTTTTCATTTCACAACTATTTTACCAATATGCAGTAGTATTGACTAGCATGTTATGCATTATAGAAACTTGTGTTACTTTATAGGTAAAATTTTGGTAAAACACAGCTTGTAAATCTTATATGTGAAGTTTAAAAATTTATATTTTTTAAGTAAATAAAAGTTTAAATAATTTAACCATTAATAATAAAATTTTCATTGAGTAATTTAATTAATGTGTTTACGTATATGTATACGTAATAATTTGGTCATTACAGTTTAGATTTACGTAAACAAAGTAATAAATTTACTCAGCAAAAGTTTGAAAGCTGTTACGAAATATAATAAATTAAGTAAAGTGCAAAAAGTATATTTTGTCTTAGAATTAAAAAAAAATCATAAAAAGCTTCACAACTTTTTTAAAAGTTCTTTAAAACCTTTAAGCATTTTTTAAACGTTTTCAGCAACTCAAACAGAGCAACTTAAATATTTAAACCACAAATGTTATAAAACCCCTGGGCCCTGACTATAAGTTTTTAAGGTTAATAAAATGTATAAAACAACTTTGTTAACATTTTAACTATATAGCTTTAAAGTTGGTATCTATTTTATAAGCTACTGTTGCTGATATACGCAATTCTAAACCAAAATTGTTTATTATTGTTGGGTCCTGTAAATTTTTTATACCAGGGGTCGGCAGGCAGTTGGTGCTTGCGGGCCAAATTACAAGTTTACAAAAACCTCACGGGCCACAGTTTTAGTTTTAGTGATATTTGAATAATTTTTTGGCTTAAGTTTTAGTCACACCAGAGATAGTTTTACTTTTAAACACTTTATTACTTTTAATGACTTTTAGCTACACATAGAATGCCTATTTAATATATAAATATCTACTGGAATAGAATTTACACTGTTTAATATACTTAAGTCTTAATAAAATATGTTATTTCTTAGACATTCAATGAGATAAACTTATTAAGTTATTTATATTATTTTACTTACAACTTAACTCTCTATAAAAACCGAGCTTAAAAAACATTTATGGGTCACTTTTATAAACTTTTTTACATTATTAACCTTTTTTTTATATTTTAAAAAAATATTAACTTTTGAAAATAGTTTTTTTGTCTTAAATAGTTTGCACTCTTTTGAAAATTTAGTAATTCATTAATGAAATAAAATTAATACCTAAAATAAGCTACATCAACTTTTTTAATTTAATTAATGTTCGAATACTTTTATAAAATATTTTATTAGTACACGGTTGCCACTTTAAATTAAAAAATATCTGAATTATATTAAAAGTTTATTGAAAGTTAAAATAGCTAAAAACTTTTGTTTAATCAACCTTAAATACATAACTAAAATATCATTATTAAAATAAGCACAATATGTAAATAGACATAAAATAGTTACAACTAGTTAACTACACTAAAGTCATAAAAACTATTCTGAGAATTCGAAGATTTATTTAAAGTGTTTGAAATAAAAGTTTTAAATACGCCTGAGTTTTATAGAAATTTCTTGAACATCTTTAACCTAGTCTGAATTTTTAAATTTTTCAAACTAGCCTGTTTGTCAACCCTGTTCAAAATAAAGTTCCGAAAATAAAGAAATATCGAAGTTTGATAAAAGTGAATAAATTTTATTACTTTAAAATAATAACACAATTCAGCTTGAATGGACAATAAAGTTTTTAAACACTTTTAACAATCGTATAAAAAGTTATTAAGCTATTAATGAATTACAAAAACAATTTTTTTTTGTGCATTATAGCAATACCTTTATCTGCTAAAAAAACATTGCATTTAACAAGAGTAAATATGAGTTATAAAACGAGCTATAAGAACTCTAATACGATAGTTTGTAGTTATTGCAAGAAACAAAAAAATAATGCTTAAGTCAGTTTTAACAACGCACATGATTATTTTCAGTAACTACAGACTGATCAGAAAAAACTGTTCAGGCAAGTTATAAAGTAGCAAAAGTAATTACTAAAAAAATATTCCTTTTAGAGTTGAAAACTGATTTAGATAGTTTGTGTTGGAATTAATAAAATATTTTTGTTAATTCTTAAATATCAACTAGAAGTCGTGTTTAGTATGTGTCTGAAGATTATTAAGCCCCATAAACCAAATGAGGAATTAAATCAATCTGTTAAGATGAGAGAACTGAAACATCATATATTGCTCATTTTCGAATTTTTATTACAGGTGTTTTTACTAATTTGACATTTTAGAAGTGTTTCTAGGTTTAGTTCCAATACAAAGAACAACAATATGTAAAGAAATTTTAAAAGCAAAAATGCAATGCACCAATATAAAGACTTTAGAGTACAACTTTTTGCTTCTAATTTTAGTACAAAATTAAATTAAAGGTAAAATAAAGCTGTCTTAAATAATATAGAAAAAATTTAAAAGAAACTATTAAGCTACTTTAAATGTGTGTTTTAATAAAAAATATTTATATGGTAGATTTTTTGTGTCCAATCGAAATTCCATTACTTTACATGTAAAAATTCTTTAAAATTCCAGATTTTTTCTATGATTCTTAAGTTCAAGGCTTTTTCAGAATTTTAAAGTGTAAATTATCAAATTCCAATATGTATACAATTAATATAAATAATAATTCAAGTTATATCAGCTGCAAGACTTAAAATTTAAAATATATTTTAATTCAAACCAACAATGTGCATTGAACAAAACATACATCATGTATATAATCTACCACCCTTTAAAGCAAAAAAGTCAGTCCAAGTGATCAAAACTAGCCTGAAATCTAGCATACAAAAAGCAATTCTAGCAAAAAACTGAAAAATTACTGAATTTGCCTAAATTTGAAGTCTTCAAATAGTTATAATCAGAATGTGTGGCAATTTTTATTTGTTTATTTGATCGAAGTTGAGGTATTATGATTGAAAATGTATAAACTTAATAAATTACCATTTCTCAATCTAGTTTGTATAAAATTCAAAGTCCCAAAAAACAGCAACTGTATGCAACGCAAAAAAATTAGCTTATTTTGCCAAAAAAAACATTGTTTTAAAAATCAAAAAGTATACCTAACAAAAACTTTTTTAATTTATGTCATATGTATTGTTTTAAATGTGTCTGTACACAATTAGATATTACATGTAGAAACAATAATGTTAGAAAATTGTGCATAAACTAAACTTTATTTCGTTAAGTATTGAATAAAAAGTGTTTTAAAATATGAGCATCTTTGTTCATTTGTGTGAATAGGATCTAATTTATAACGCAAAGAAAACTACTAAAAAATCAAAGGTGTCAAAACCAAAATTAAATTAACCTTATTTCTTATCATTATGTTATTTTAAATGTTTTTGTGCGCAATAAAATTTAGTAATAAAATATCTGTGATAGAAACTTAGGTATACAAAGCGTGTAAAATTAAACAAAACTGTAAAAAAATGACATTTTAGTTAATTACTGTACATTACTTTTGTACAAAACGGAAAACATTTGCATTTAGTTTATTTACTAAATAGGTATTGAATAACTATCAAATAACTGATTCAAAGCACTTTTTACACTCTTTTTCATAAAATAATTTTCTGTTGTAAGAAAAAAGTAATTATGTAATTGAGAAAAAAAAACCTGGTTGAATGCTAACCTGTCTTTTTCACATTTCTAAGCCAAATTAGTAAAGTGTTTTAATTCTTTTAAAATATTATACAGGGACTTAAAACTAAATTAATCAAACAAATTTAACTTAAAATATATTTTTCCTCGGCGGGCCACATTTACATGCTCGCGGGCCGCAAAATTTTTCTTCGCGGGCCACATTCCATTCAAAAAATAACGTGCTCGCGGGCCGCATTTGGCCCGCGGGCCGCAGTTTGCCGACCCCTGTTTTATACTCTCAGTATTTAAATTAAATTTTCAAAAATAAAGTTTGTCACTAAGAATTTAATTCTTTAGATTAACTGTAAATTAAAAACTGCATTTTTTTTTTTTTTTAAAGCTTATTCTTAAAGCAACTTTCTTTTTGTAAAATCAAACTTGTGCGAAATAAATAGTTTACTTTTAATTACAAATAAACAATTAGTTTATAATTTGTTTGAGTAGCTTAAAATATATCAAAAAGCTACTAGTACATTATTGACTTTACTGAAATGACAGTCGTTTTGTGTCTTTGACGAATGTTTGGATTTAACGTGTTTATAGAGTGTTGATACAGATGAAGTAGTTCTGATTGTAAAATAAATAATTCTTTAACTTATTTTACTATATGGGAATATTTGTAATTTTATTCGGTAGTTACTCATATGTTTTGAAACTTTACGATTTGACTTATTGTTATAAGTATATTAGTACAGTAACTTCTCGCTTATTTACGCACATTGTGTCCACAAAAAAAAAAGCGTAAAGATATGAGAGACCGTAAAGATACGAGAGGTACCAAATATAGTTACTATAATGGCTGTTTTTTGATATTGCTTTTAGTTAAAAGCAGACTGGAGACTTTCCTACTTTTAACAATTTGTTTACTTTATTTATAAGTATGAAACAAAAGATAAAACTATACATATATTAATAAAAAAAGAATTTAGATTTATTTAAAGTAGTAATACTTGTAGAAAAGTTTTACTAATTTTTATCTTAAGTAAATTTTATCTTAATCTTTATTTAAATGTGACTTATTTGATACTTATCATTTATTTTCTAGTCTACTTAGCAACTTAAATTTATGATTAAGAATTTGTTTACAACTAAGAAATGGTGTGGTGTCTATATTAAAATTTGTGTTGCTTTAAAAATATATAGGGCAAGAGTGCTGTATTATTTATTTGTGTTTTAAACTCTCATTGTTTCATTATACTTTCATTATTTAACACAGTCATACTTCTTTCAGAATTTAAATTTCATTTCTTATTGTTAATATAATTTCTGATACACTGAGATATAAATAAATGTTTATCAGTTAGTCAAGGAACATAAGTTTACAAAGTCTAAAGATATAGAGAGGTGAGATAGCGTTTAAAAACATGTTTTAATATAAAAATAAACAATTAACCTAATTTGTGCAATATTAAAAAAACTTAAATTTTTACTTTTAAAATTTTTTAGAATTCTAAAATGCGTAACTAAACGAGAGTGCGCAACGTCACGAGTGCGTAAAGATGCGAGAGGTTACTGTAAAATCAAAAACATAAGGAGCAGTAATTTTTAAGTATACAATGAAATTTATATTAGCATACAGTTTTTTGATAGTGTAATAAAAGTAGTCATCATTTATGTTTTCAATTCGATATGTCTCTTGATTTTCACAAAGACTACTAACATTTCTCATTATACATTTCGTTTCTTCTATGTTGTCAGTTATCTTGTATTAAAGTTGACCAAACAGTTAATTGTAACACACGAGCTACACACATATAGTATTTAAGTAGTGGTTCATTATATTTGTATACGTCAAAATTGATTTATCTAAAACTCTAGAATATTGTTGATATTGTAGTTGTTATAAACTATTTACATTGATTTATTTTTACTACTTAAGCTATTCCCATTATTATAGATTTTAACTTTTTTAATTTACAACCTGAAGTAGTTAAACTAGTAGTTTTTTTTTCAATTTAACTATAGATAACTTTCACTAACAATTAAATAAAAAATTATCTACTAAAATAGCATATTAGGTTTACTGTTTAAAAAAATTTAGGAGTTGCAAAGCTTTACTTGGTATTCTGGCGAGTATAAAAAGTATGTAACAGTTATAAGCTATGTTAAAATAAATGTATTATGTATTTAGCTTATATAAGCGTTTAATCAGGTATGACGAGATGCTAAATGAGTTTTACGTTTAAAGTGAAGCTTTACAAACTTATTCAAACTTAGGGAAATGCCTCCTTAAAATCTAAGGTTATAGAAATAAAAACTATACTTTTAAAACACTCATACTTTTACCTTTAATGTGTTTAGAAAATTTTAAATTCTGTAAAAACATTTTTTAAATCACGTTGAAGCAAACTTGACATGAAATTAGTGTGAAATTCTTGGAACTTTAAATAAGGTTTTAAAAGAGTAATAAAAGTCTCTAAATGATGGAAAGTATTTAAAGTGTTTATTCACAAAGGTGTAAGTGTTATATTTTAAAACAAAAGTTTGTTTAGTTTGAATACGAATTTCATCGAGTTTCGTAATTTATCTGTTTGTTATTAAAATATAACTAACTGTATTTTTTTTTACACAACTTTAACTAAATGTTGTTTTCTGTTAAGATAAATACTAAAGAACGTAAGATTAATATAATAAGTTTATAACTTTAAATATAGTAGTAGTAGTAGTAGTTTTCATCATTAAGATGCATATATTTTTATTAAAGCGTATTTCGTTTACTTTTATGTGTTAAAGAAGATATTATTTATGTCAATTAATTTTCTTTTTTAAATCACTTGTATAGTATAAAGGGGTGCTTAACTATTCAGATATGAAATACTCAATTTCGGATAATTTTAATTCTTAAAAATTAATTAAAGGTCCACAACTTAAAAACTTATGTATAATTAAAAAGAAATGTATGTAGGTCTTATTAATATCTACAAACCATGTTCTATTTTTTCCAAAGCTCAAAACATTTTATGAGTTATGGCTATAATAAGTTTTAGAATACTGTTATTTTTAGTAATAACTTAATATCTTAAAAAAAATTTTAATTGTCCAAAAAATAAAAATGACTTGTAAATATTTGTAAAACTTCATACGTATTTATTACTTTTTAAAATATATGGTCTCTAAATTTTTTTAAGTTTTAATTTCCGGAATTTGAATAGTCTTATAGTAAGTAAAGGCATAAATTATTTGCTTCATTTAAAATCTAAACTTAAAAAATAAATTTACTGATTAAACAAACGTTTAACAAATAAAGATAACATTTTAATAAAAACAAAACATTTTTTTTAATGTTGTAAAAGGATATACAAGAAAAAAACGTGATAAACCATAAGTAGTTTTTGAAATATGTAAATTTATTTAATACTTAGTTGCATGCTATGCGTATACAAAAAGATAAATATCTTAATGTTGGTTTTTGAAATCTAAATTAGCAGCATGAGTTGTTTTTAATTCTAAGTACTAAGTAAAAATCAGTTTACTATCAGCAAAAACAGTCATATAACTTTTTTTTGTAACATCTATGGTTTTAGCTTTTAAGTAACTTACATGGTTTTTTAGTACATAATCTTAAAACGTAGCTGATTATTTAAACTATTTATTTAAAATATTTATAGATAATATAGAAAAAAAAGATGCACAGGATATTTTATACAGTGCAATATTTTTGTTTGTGTAAATTTGTTTTTTAAATATATTATTTTTTTAAAAAACTTTAAAGTCTACAAATATCTGTTATAAGGCATCAATTACACTAGCTTAAAAACTATTAAAACTAAAATGTTTTCTAGAAAGCATGAAGAAGATATAATAACTAGATTTTATGCTTTATTACTTAAACCGGTCTAGATTTTTTTCAAAAAATTTAAAATTTCACTAATATAAAATTACGTGATGTACTTTATTTTTTTCAAGATTCAAGTTAATAATTATTTGTAAAACAAGCATACATTTTGTTTTACTTAATTAAAATTTGTATCTTAGCTATTATATTTTTTAGGTATAACAAAAGTTTAAAAAGTGATTTATTACTTTTTAATATTTTTACTACTAGTTCTAAAAACCACTTTTTTAAATAAAATATGAAAAAAGAGTTAACTAAAACTTAGTAAGAATTTATATCAATTGTTGTTTTATCTTCAAGTTTGAAACGAACTAAATATGCATGTGCAATTACAGTCTACTTTAACTTTTTGTCAATTTAATTACCCGAAATAACATATTAAAAAAGCGGTGTTTTAACTTACAAAATCGAAAAAAAAGGATTCAAATATGATTTTATCGTAATAATGTTAGACCCATTATCAGCTGAAATCAGATATTTTTGTTGTGACAAAGGTCACTCTACCTTCATAGTTTTTTTTGCCCGCCTACCTTAAGCTAAGCAGCCGTCAACCAATAAGGTGTTGTTCTGCCACAGTTGCCTTCCTCAGTTGATGCATGCAGACTAGCTGTAACAGCGTAAAATTAACTAAAAATGAATCACCTAAAAATCAAAATAGTTTAGTTTGCTTGAAAAATTAGATAGTTTTTTAGTATACAAAGCATTTTTTAACTTAAAATACGATTGCGTATTTTACACATTTTTTTAGTTTGTAAATCTATTTGTATAGCAGGAGTTTTAAATGCATTAAATTACTTATAGAAATAATTTTTTTGATAGTCATTTTCAAAAAAAAAACAAAATGCTATTGAATAAAACTTGAATAAGTTATTTCAAACTTTACTTATTTAAACAAATATATATATATATACTAAAAAATATATACTAATACAACACTAAGTTTTATTAATACAAATGTTTAACTGTTCTGTTAGAGTTAGACAAAACAGCTCTTCAGTTAGTTTATTAGAATAGTATCTTAAAAAGTAAGTCAAAATGTACATGAAATTATCCAACAAATTTTAAGGATTGTTAAATCATTAAAAAATTAATCATTAAAGAATATAAGACATACTAAATGCATCTTTATACTTGTGTGAGTATAAATTATATTTTATTAAAGCAAATAAATTGTACTGAAGTTTTACTCTAACTAAATTCTTTATAACAAGCTATAAAAAAAGTATTTATCTACGTAACTTTGTATATATAAGTTTAATAAAAGTATATATCTTTTAGTAAAAAAAAAATTATACTGTCTATTTTTTGTAGTTTTTGATAACAAATTTTTAATAACAACTACTCAATAGTTTTTCAATTGCATGGTTATTATTGCTTCGATTATTTCTTGTAAATCTATTTTTGTACGTTTAATCAGTCATCTTAAAAACAAGTTCTTTTGTAAATTTTCAACAATTGTTTTGAGACGTTTTATTAGTCATTACTTATTCAAACAAGGTACAAATTTTGTGTAACCAGTTATTTCATTTAAAAATTATGTTTAACACTAACGTAAATTGTTACAATAGTTTTTTTTGTATAAAAATACATTTTATTTAACTAAATAAAGTTTTTTTTTAGGTTGAAAACTAAAGAGAAAATACAACAAATATATATTTTTTTGTTTGCGAAATTAAATTAACAGAGTGCAATCAAACACTTTTTTTACAGGAAATGCGTATATTTAAAACTTTATCAGCTTACAGTTAAAATAAATTAATTTTATTTTAGTTTAGACTGGCGTTTTAGTTAAATTTAAAGTTTAGATCAAAGTTATCTTAGCAGCTTAATTTTAACTTAATTAGCTTTAAGTTAAATTTAGTAAAGTAATCTAACAGCGTTTTAATTATCATTTTTTGATTCAAGATGTACTAGATAATTTTCATTCCTCTTTAAGGCTTAAAAGCTAAAGTTTTTAATTGTAAATATGTATATTTTCTAAACTTTAAAAGTGACTATAATTTTTTTTAATTGTTTAACATAAGTTTGAAACTTTTTTCTTAGTCTTTTACTCATTTATTCGTCAATAAGTAGCTGTTTAATGGTAGCTTATTGAATAATCTAAGCTTTTGTTTAAATAAACAAATATAATTTATGAATATGTTTTTAAGAAGAAAATATTTATAAAAAGTCTGAGCTTAAAAGTGTTATAACTTTATTTAATCTTAGACTTACTTACTAATACTTTTGAGGAAATTAAATGATTATTAAGTGTTATTAAATTAAAACTAAACTTTTTATGTGTAAAACTTAGTGTTTATGAAAAAGATGAATAAGTTTCAATATTTCGTAAAGTCCTATAAACGTAAATAAAATTTAGATTGATAGAATACTAAAAAATTTTTGCACATCTATGATTCTTCTTTTTAATTTTTTAGAAAAAATTTGTTGTTAGTTTATAGTTTTATTAAGTAGATTAAACTTTGTTTTTTTAGAAAAATATCTCAAATTACATGGTTTTTGTAATAGATACGCTAGTAAAACTGCTAATATTTTTGAAAGCTTAAAGAGAAAAAAAAGTTAAATACAACCTTAACCATTCAAGTGTTTCTCTACACTATACCTTCAGCATTGTAAAACTTACAAAACCTAATTTTTCAAAGTTACAACGATTAATATTTTTACATGATTTATCTTTTATAGTTGCAAAAATTTATCGTAATAAATCAAAAAAGTATTACAAAGTTAGTTTTAGTTTTAAAAACAAAGTGTATTTACTTGTTTATAATACAAAATGGATTTAAATTCTATTAAACTTTTAGAAGCACAATTTATATATATATATGTATATTATGAACAAAAACTTTGTTTTCTATTTGATTGGAGTTCTTTTGGTAGTAAACTTGGTTGGTAAGTTTAGTTGAGTAAAGTTATTAGATTACCTAACTTTTTTTTTCCACAGTTTAAATATATCTTATGTCTAATCATTTTTAATTTATTACAATTTAGTACAACTGTATCTAATATAGCATTGTAGTGTTAGTAGATTATAATTATATTTGTAGCAAAGTTTGTTACGTGTTTGTGATACTAATAATTATATCTAACATTATTTTTCACTGTGTTTAAATCATAACGAAGAATACTTAGTTAATGCTATTCAGGACACACTAAATTTACCATAGAACAACTTTTTAGTTTTTTTTTAAAGAAGGAGTAGTGTCTGTTTCTTTTAGATAGATGAACTAAAATTCCGTCACTAAAGTTTTTAAAAAGTAAATAAAAATAATAACTTTTAGTTTTTAACAGCTTTTTAAGCTTAGAAAATGATATGTAAATTATAAAAGTATAACTGTGTTTCTTGTCGAACTATTTGGATTAAAAAAAAAGATTAGTTTTTCTAAAATTTATAATTTTTCGATGCTAGATGTTTAAACTTTTCTGATTTTTTATTATGAAATCAATACTTATCTATCAACTCCTAATACGTAGATCAATATATTCTTACACCCGTTATTTCAGAGTTACGAGGGGTAGATTCAAACAGGTCGCTTGTTAAGTTGTTGAGTAGTGAATATGTGTTCGAAACTAAGCTTATGAAGTTTATTACAAATCGTAGAACTTTCATCGATCCAAAATATCACTGTTTGGTTTGCAGTGCAACGTTTGCAATATAACACAAATTTTTTTTGCGTAGGCTCGCACCACGACAGAAAAGGTCATGAAAGACACCGGCTGTGCGAGGAAACTGTCCGAAGCGATAAGTTAGCGGTGATTCCCCGATGCTTCAACTTTTCAGACGCAGTTTGCCAGGGAAAGGAGCGTGTTTGCGACACGCTCAAAAGCGGAAACAAGTGCATTTACTGTCACCTGTGCAACACGAAGTTCGTGTGTCATGTGAAAGGTAAAAAAATAAAATATGCTAATTACACTTGTTGTTGATTAATTTTTTAGAAGGTGTATACATACTTGTTAGCAACAGTTATAAATTAAACAAAAATATATTGATTTTTTTAATTATTGCTGACAAAAATTTACTTAACAAATAAAATTTTTATTAGAATATTTTTAGTTGCCTGTAGTTTAATGGAGCTTACACGATTAATATTCTTAAACTTTATACAACAGTTTTAACTACTTTTAATATCTAAAACACGTTTTTCAGATTAAAGTTAGTTTTTTGCTTGATTTAACTTAACTAAAATTTTGTAAAAAAACATGATTTTAAAGTATAACATGTAAATATAGCAAAACCTTTTGCCAGAATTAAAATAATTTTTTATTGTTGCGAAAAAATAACAAAATATTATCAAATTCAAATAAAATATTGTAGTTCTAAAATAAAAACTAATGAAGTATGTACTTTGAAGATTAATTGCTACAATACGTCTGTTAAAAACTGTTTAAAAATTATTTCCTAAAGTTTCTTTTTATTTCTTTTAGTTTCAACAAAAATTTAGTTTAAAAATAAAAAGTCTTTAAAATATCGTAAAAACTTACTTAGTTTATTGAAACAAATTTTTTTTCATACTTTTTAAACACTAATGATACAAGTTACATAAATATATACTTTTACTACTAATAACAAAAACTTACTACTTCTTTAATGTGCAGAGTTCAATAATGGGGGGAGAAGCAAAGAGAAGAGATTTATGGCGCCCCCCGACTCAGTATACAACGCCACAGAGACTGGTAGTCCGTATGTTTTAGTTGTGTTCAGAGGTCAGTAGCTTTTATGTTTCATGTCAGTTTGCAGTATGTTTTCGCTTATGAACAATCATTAATAGCTAAAAAATAACTTATTGTCTACTAAAGCAGCTAATTATAACATTGAAAAATACTTTGTTATACATTGTTTTTATGTAAGAATTTTATGAAAACTAAAATAATTACGGTTACTTTCTAAACTTACTAGTTGTTAAGTTTGGAAAGAAATTGTTAGATAATTTGTTTAGCGAATACCGGTTAATATTTTATTGTAACATCAGCGAAAACTTTAATTTGAAAGCTAAATAATAACTTTTCAGTCTCAAAAAAGACTTAATTTTTTGATGTTTGCTTTATCATAATATAAGTAGTAGGCTTGAAATATACCTCAAACACCTATTTTTTTCTAAAATATATTGTAAATTTGTATGTTATGTGTACTAAGTTATAAGAAAAAAGTTTCCTTGTATTTGATTACCTAGAAAACTAAACAAATCAAATTTTAAAAATACTTCTTTATGATAGTGTACATATAACAAAGAAACATATTTGTTTTTTCTAATACAAAAATTCTAAGTAAACATTTATACTTGCTTATTTTGAACTTAAAAAAGTTATATTTTAGCGTATTTCATTACATAATATATTTAAAAGAACTTTAAACTATGCAAACATCGTAATTTATTACAAGTGCTGAAAAATTCAACGAACTAGAGATTTTACTCACTCGTTGTAAACTTGAGTAAATTATTAATTCTCGTTTAAACAGGAAACTTATCAAAGCAGTAAAGTTAATTGTTTAAATGTTATGCATTAAATGATTGAACTAAAATTTAATCATATCTCATAATACTTAATATTAGAAATAATATGCTTTTAAATTTATGTATACCAAAGCTTAGTTATTTTTTGGTTAACGAAAAGCTATACATACTTTATATGCAGAGTAAAATTTAAACTATGAAAAATCTATATAGGCTCAACAAAAATTATTTGAAAACGACTATACTATATATTTATAATAGTTATATTATATAGTTAATTAATAATTTAAGTTTAAAATTTTCTTATTGTATACACATTATATTTTAAATTATAATTACATAATAAGACTGAAAAACTATACTCACTAAAAACTAAAGTCTCGTAAAAAACTAAATAAAATATTTAATGACAATTAAGAAAAAAAGAATTGCGCCAAATTAACTTAATATTTTTGTATAGTGCATCCATCGTACTTAACAGGCAAAAGGAACGCTTCAAATCAAAAACACGGACCACCCCCGACCCCCGGAACGGATGCAACCCAAGTCCAGCCGACCACAAGGTCGGAAACCACCGAACATGCAACTTCAACCTTTTTCTCCACTGAAACACACAGCAACCCACGGGAGACCACTGGAACCGCGGTCCAGACTACAAAAGGGAACAGGGGAGGCGACAAGGGAAAGAAGCTGAAGGAAACTAGTGATCGCATAAAAAAGGCGAAAAATGTTTGTAAGAAAATGTTTTTCAACATCAAGTTGAATTTAGCTATAAACTATATGGCTTTGTAAAAATTATTTTGAACGTTTCAAAACCTAAAAAAAGAAACCTAATACCACCAAGGAAAGCTAACTCTTAAAACTAAGTATTTCGACAAGACTTTTATAACAATCTGAAGTATTAGCGTTTAAAATATACGATAAGTTGATTTTGAAAATTTTTCTAAAAGCAAAATCGCTTAAAGAAGAAACATATTACGCCTTTGTAACTAACTATTTTTTTTTTCAAAAAAAAACACTTTGTAGCTTTATACCTGTTATTGAAAACTAAACAACATAGTATATAACTTTGTGATGTGTAATAGGTTTCACGTCAAGAAGCAAGAAGTTTGACAAAAGAATTATCAGGATTAATAGACTCTTCTGAGATTAAAGATAGATCTGGAAAAAAATCGATTCGAGACTCCATCAATTTGTTATCTGAAAAAGTTGTAATTGGAAACACTGGTAAATTTTCAGTCGTAGAAGATAGTTTTGAACTTTCAGTGAGTTTTTCAATATGTTAAGTAAAACTCTTGTAGTTAAAATAAATAAAATTACAAAAAAACTATTTGGTAAGTTGTTTTAAATTAATGTTATTCATGAATTATTTTAGCTTACAAAATTAATTTTTGCGTAAACATTAAGACTATGAAAAACCACAAAACTAAGTTTTTTATATAAAAAAGTCTTAAAATTCATTCATTTCGCACTAGTTTACGAGTAAGTTATTGTAGTACATGTTTTTGACATCTTTACATTTATATATTTAATTTTCACTAACTTTTTAAAGTAAAACTAATTTTAAATTTTATAAAAGTTTAATTCTAAAACTTTGTATATAAAGTATTTTAGTAGTTAAACTGGTACTAGTATACAGAATTGAAACATAACAAATTATAGGATAATAAAATATATATATATTTAAAGAATATAAATTTTATTTAGTATTTCAATGCAACCGTTTTAAAGTTTTTATAAGTATTTACGCAATGATAGCCTTTTAAAAATTAAAAACATTTAGGTTCTTGAGAAAAAAGCGGTGAAACTGCTGAGTGAAAAGTTCACAAGTTTTGTTCCCAACTCAACAGAATCAAAAGTTTCAATAAAGCTCCCCCGTGACGTGTTTGTCCAAGCAAACACAAAACTATCTGAAAACAAGCGCGATGATGACGTAGAATTTACAGCAAGATCTTCTGACTCGAACAAAACTGAGAATGAAGAACCTTTGATCAGAATCTCGTTTCAACACTTTTCAGACAGCTCTTTGTTTACGTCGGCAAACAGCACTCAAGTTATAAGCTCGCAAGTGAGTGGTCTAATGTAATATTTTTTCAAACTGAAAACACAACTCAAATGAAAACAAAATTTCTAAAATTTCTAAATAATTTTTCTATAACACCCTTTTAAGGTTGTTTCAGCGAGTTTAAAAGATGTGGAAATAGAAAGTTTGACTGATAAAGTAGCAATATCTTATAATCAGTCAGTAGAAGACTCAACACAAAAAATCAGCAAATTTTTGGTTAGTTTTTTAATATTGCATTTTTTTTAAACTTCTAAAAATCGTTAAACAATATTTTATGCTAATTTCTTTGTGAATTTTAATAAGTATTTTCATAAAATAAAAGTTAAAAATAAAAAAATAAAAAATAACAACATTAAAATAAATTAAAAAATTATTTTTTTTTTTATTAAATCAAGATTAGCTAGTTAAAGCAAAGAGACACGTAAAAATATTTAAAATAAAAACCGTTTTCAACAAACTTGTACAGACTCGTAGGAACGTAACTTATTGTGTGTATTGGAGCGAGGAAAGTTTCACGTGGCTTGAGGACGGTTGTTGCTTGGAAACGAGCACCAATCCCCCTGAATGCAGATGCAACCATCTCACTAATTTCGCTTTACTAGTGGTTATTAGTCTGTTTTCGTTTTTTTTTAATTTTTACTTAAGAACTGAAAATTGGTTAAGAACTTTATTTTTTTAATAAACTTGTAGAAAATTCATGTCAGGTTTAGTTTAAACTGCTTTCATTCAACTATTCTATGTAACGAAGTTAATATTCACTGAAAACTCGTGCTAGCTAATAAAACACTAAGCTAGTATTTATTAGCTAATAAAAAAAATCTATTACTTATTAATATTAACTTCAAACTAATTTTTTAAAGTTTTAAATATACAGAAAAATGTGGAAGAATCACCAACACCGATCCTTTCGTTGCTTTCTGACGTTGCTGTCATTATTTCTGTAGTATTTCTTGTACTCACTGTCATCATATATTTAAACAACAAGTAAGATTAAGATAAGATATCTTGAATTAGTTAACTTTAGTAAACATAGTTATAATAAATCAATTTTCGTTGTACTACATAGGTTACGTGAAACATGTTGAATAGTTATTTATTCAATTGTTAGTGGCGAGTTATATGCAGCTAGAGTAAATTTCGGTGTTACTTTTGACATTTTTAAAACAATTTTAGAACATTTGACTAAATTGTGTATTTTAGTAAATATCAAAAAAGTTTAAGTATCATAAGTAGTGAATTTCTTTATTCAAAATACAGAAAAGCAATGAAAGTTCGCTCAACCAAGATTTTTTTAAACATGGTGTCAAATATGGCCGTTTCCTATTTGCTGTTTTTCGCGGGGATCAGCCAAACTGAAAACAGAGCGGTTTGCTTCGTGATTGCGATTTTTCTCCACTACACACTGCTCGTCACGTGGTTTTGGAAAGCTGCGTACGCTTACGAAGTTTATCTTTCGCTTGTTAAGGTTTAACTTTTTAATAATTGCAGATACCTATTAAACATTAAATTTTTCTCATCTCAAAAAGAATTTGTTAATTTTTTTTTTTCAAAAATAAAACAAACAAAGGTATTTAACCTGGGTAGCGTGCCGAAATACTTGCAGAAGTTGTCGTTGTTGTGTTACGGCGTACCTCTCATGGTTGTCATGGTGACTGCGTCGGTGTCAATTGGTTGGTTTGATTATCAACAATCTCACCGTCTTTGCAGTGGTGAGTAGTGTACTTAAGTTGATTTTGTTTAAAATTTTGGACCGTTTACTTCGAACATATAACGTTAAACAACTTTCATAAATAGTCGAGTTTTAAATAAAAAGATTCATCAATTGTTGTGTTTAACTAGTCTTTTTTTTTATTAAGTTTGTAGGTACTCCGTTTAATATGGTACTATTTTTTGAAATTATGATGCTATACAGCAGTTTAAACGTTTTAAAATTTTGATAAAAAGCAACAACTAAACAGGTTATACTCTTAAGGATTCTACTTATTTTTCCAACAATATTTGCTGGTTGCATGGAAATGTGTTGTGGTGGTCTTTCTTAGCTCCAGTTACAGTTTTACTTTTGTTTAACATCGTCATTTTTATCATAGTCTACTGTGAGATAAACAAAAAACAGGTAACAACTTTTTTAACCGAAATCTTAAAACTAAAACTACTTACTATCATTTATATATAAGTTTTGTTAAAACATTTATGCTACGGTTTGAAGCTTAATTAGTTTTTTTCTTTATAAAATAGTAAAATATTTAGGTTAAGAGAAAAAAATATCTGTAAAACCTAACAACGACAAACTTTCTAAGTTAATAATTTGTTAAAATAGTTTTTAACAAAAATTTAAAAAGTAAAGTATTTTATGTTTTTCCTCTCAACAAACTCCGCATTGAACAGGTGTCGAACTACCACGGGGACATCAGCCTTGTAAAACACCATTTTGTGTTGTCGATCACCATGGCATTCAGCATGGGCCTCACGTGGGTTTCCGCTTATTTGATTCTCCTATCAGACAACGAGTTGTATCAAACATGCACCAGCTGGTTTTTCGCTTGCACCTGCAGCTTACAGGTAAGACTGGCTTTTTGTTTATACATCAAAACTTTTAATTCACTTCTTGTTTTATCTATGACTTTGTTACCATTTTTTTAAAGTGTAAAAAATATATTAAAAGTTTAATAAAGTTTTTACTTCCACTGTTGAAAATACTTTAACCACTATCTAACACTATAGATTGAAAAAAATTTAGTTTTATAGTTATATGAAATATAATATAATAAGTCTTAGCCAAAAGAATTATGAACTTTTTATTTAAGACAAAGTTACTTAAATTAACAAAAAAGGCCATAAGCTATAATTTTTTTGTTTTTCCGAGTTGATTATTTTTACTTTATTCAAAATTAGAAAAATATATAAACATACTTTTTAAAAAATACTTAAAAATTAAAAGAAGTTTAGCGGCCAGTAGTCTTTATACAATGAATATTACAAGTATATATATTCAAACTGAAGATAATGTATATAACTTTTTAATGTTAACTTAATGATACTTAACTAAAGACTTTCCGTATTAAATACAAAATTAATATTTAAAATTTAATTATGAGTTTAAAATTTAGAAATATTTTTACGTAATGCACTATGATTAAGTTGTTAAAATTACGTTAAACTCAAGCCTAAACTTTTGCTTAATTTATTCAAAAAAAAAAAGCTTTAAAATCAATCTATTATAAGTCTATTTTTAACTAAAATTTAGACTATTAAATTATAACTTAAACTGTTATAACTCTTATTGATAAACATTTGTTTTGAGATAAAAGAGTAAAACACATTTATTGAAATACTCTAGCTATTTTTTTAAAGCTTAGCAGTTATTTTACCTACCAAGTATATACATACACAACACATACTCTAACATGTCAGCCAACATCAAAATACTTCTAATCATTTGTTTGATTTATAAACTTATTTCTAAATAAATAAAACGACGAACCTAATCAGCAGTTTTTATTTAATCAGCTAGTTAAAACTTAACTAGCCTGCTAAATAGTAATTTAATACTTTTTAAGACATTGTAGTCTAACTACACTTAATTTATTTTTCACTCAACTATTTTTGAAAATATTTCAATACATAACATACTTTAATCAATGACATAATAATACTTTTTTAAGAATTACTATATACTTTTTAGGATTGCATGTTGTCTGTCTGACATGCCTATTATTAATTTTTCAAGTACCAAACAAGCAATATGCAAAAAACTAAGAAAAAAAGAACAGTTTTTTATCTGAACTAGAGGAATAAACTGATTGTAAAAAAAATTGTACTTTCCCCATATTAACATAATTAATAAGTTTTACAATCGCACTTGATAAACATTTTTAGCAACTAGTAACTATCTAATTTCATTCAGGGCGTTTTCATATTTTCCTTCTCAGTCGCAAGAAAGCGCGATGTTTGGATCGAAATAGTGAAGAAAATGAAGCTGGAAAATTACATGTGCTGTATGAAGAATCAGCACGATATTGGTCATCGACCATTTTCGACTTCCCAGATGTCAAGTGAAACCTACGAAATGTCTTTGAAGCGCAACAAATCAAGCAAAATTAGTTCAACAGAACAGAATTCTGTGTGAAAATTTGAACAAAATTATTTGTGTTCACGTTCAGTTGCTTTTAAACTATGCCATAATTTAACTGTTGTTTATTTTTTCTGTATTTATTAAAAATAGTTTTACATTTGTTTTCAGTTTTTCTGAAGCTGAATTTTTTTTTTTCATAAAAGTTTTGTTTTGTTATTGTACACAACTGTAATTTTATTGAACAGGTGTTTTATTCTTTTTTGTGCTTGCAAGAAAAGAAATAAATAATTTGTATATTAATAATTGTTCATTATTTTTTTTAGATGATTATTCATATGTTAAAAATAGTTTAGCTAATTTTCTCAAAAAAGTAGATTTTTGGATTCTTTGATGAAAATCAAATTAATAAACGTAAAAATTTTCAAAATGTATTTATAAAAAATATTTTATAGCTTAATGCAACGTTTTTATACAGATAATATTGTGCATACATGTTTTACTACAAAGCTGTGTTAATACAACTTTTATTTAAAAACATATATCTTTCTTTTTACCTAACATGCTTTTTTATGCTGACCAGTGACCATGTTTGTAGTTACTGTATTTGTTATTTACAAAACATTAGTATTAATTTTATAATCTAAATTTAAATGAACTTTAAAATGAACTGTAAAGTTAAACTTTACTTTACATTAAAAAAAAAAATTAACAATTTTTTAATTAAAAAAAAGTATGTCTTAGACAAGAAGCTAAAAGGTATCCGTGGTGTGCGACTCGATAACCGAAAGGTTCTTCGTGCACCAGGTCTTAAGACCAATTATTTTGAACAACTTTTTTTAGTTTAATAAACTATAAACTGTTTGGCTCTTTTTTATTTTTTGTTTTTAATTTTGTTTATTTGATGAAAAACGACTGCATTTAATTGTTTGATAGTTTTTTGTTTTATTGCGTTTTGTCTTAAAAAATCTTAAAACATTGTTATTGAACAAAATTTTGCAAAAGTTATCGGTTATTTTCATTATAATATACTCTCTCTTTAACTTAAAATAACCTATTTGCCGGCAAACTTCAACTTATATATTAACTTATAACAATTTAAGTAGCAACAAAGATATACTTACATTAAAGCTTGTCCCTTTATAATATATTATAACTTTTCTTATGAATTTGTAATATCTAAGAAGCTAGAAGTTTTAAAAAATTCACTCAAATTGATCAAAGTTAATTGTGGAACAAATAATATAACGGCAAAGAGCTCATAGGATACGACCAAAATTACATAACAGTTTATAGTATGATTTTAAGTTTATCTTTTAGCAACAGTTTACTTAATCGCTTTAAAACATTAGTTATATATTAAGTCACAGAAAAAAGTGAACTTTAAAAACAAAAATTAGTATCAAATTGTAATTAAAATTGTAATTAAAACCAATTTACAAAATTACATGTTTTGGTAACCGCAGTTTTGGTAGAAATAAATAACTTTTCATTATCTTTGAAAATATGCACTAAGAAAGAAATATAACAAAAAAAGGCACGTAATGATAACATAAAGGTTAATTTAGTAGACTTTAAGTTTAAGACAAAAATTTAAGAAACAAAAAAGTATGTACATATAAGTCAAAAATTTAACTGTTGAATCGTAAATTTGCAATGTTTTCTTTTACTAATAACTCTGGTTAATCATAACAAAAACGATATATTTAGTTTTGTTTCATCTAATTTTTTGAATACTAAATATTTTAATTCAACGTAGTATTTGGCCCGAATGAATAAATCGTTGGCCGCAAAATATTTTCATATACAAATTAAATAATAAAAATATAAAATAGTTTTTTTTTGGAATAAACAAATTAAAATTTCCTTTTAAGTTGATTTTCAGTAATATCAAACTGTTTTTTTTCAAGAAACGATAATATTGCTGTAACATTAAAAGAACTTTTATAAAACTACTAAGCATTATTAAGTATTAATAATTTTTTTTTTAACTACTAGTTAATAAGCTTTAATCAGAAAATTTTTGTAATTTAAACTTTATTTTATTAAATCACTTGTAGTTAAGAGAGCTAAAGGTAAGTTAACAGATTAGAATGTAAGACTAAAAAAATAAACTAAATAAAGTATGGTTACATTTGTTAAAATGTTACGATGAGTTCACTGAACAATATTAATATGCTTAAACGGTATATTTTATTAAAACTTGCGGTAATACGGTGTTGCAATCTGATTTAATAATTTATTGCATATCTTTCCAACTTTAACAATAAAACAACTAGGGTGTAAAAATCCATTTTCAAATTTGTTGACATTTTAAATCATAATTTCTATTTTACCAGTGGAACGTCATGCTTTGTTTTCTTTAACTAAAATAACTTTATTTTTTGAAATTTACATGTGAAATAAAAAATTAATGGAGTACTTAGTAGTTGGTCACTCTAAAATTTTAAAAACTGATTAAAATTTAGGTTGCAGTTTTTATGCAAAAGTCAGATTTGTTTGAATTTTGTTAATCTTATGCTACTTTTTATGAATTAAAAAAATACTTTTTATCTTTATCATGTTACATCATTTTAATATAATTATGATTTTGTTAGGTAATCGGTACTTTTTTTTCAGTTTTTGGCTTTTACTGTTTACTTATTAAAGCAGTTTGTTTAAAATTTTGTGATAAACTACTGATACTACTGTACATATTTTTTCTTTCGATAACTTGAAATTCTAAACAGCATAGTATTTTCTTTTTTTTTAATATAGAACATAATTTATCAAACTGTTTAATGTCGATTGTCGTCTCTTTGGGGAGATTTGTGCAACCAGGGGACGTTAGCGAGTAAGGCGGAAAAAAATTAAATGCGAATCTAGTAGTCAAGGGGAGATGTCTAACAAAATAATTTTTGACAAGGTTTGACAAGGAAATGTAAATGAAAATTATTTACTTAATACCTCCAGTTTTATACATAGCAAAGACTTTTGTAACAGTAAATAAAAACAAGCATCTTTTTTCACAATCGTTTTAGGTTTGGTTATAAACAATCAAACCTATTTGAGAAACAATAAAGTTATCAGAAGCTGGACTTTATATGAAATCTATAAGCAGTTTGACTAAGTTGTTGTTATCTTTTTTAAGTTTTCAAAAATGAAGTACTATCAAAACGCTTTTTATTAATTTTAAAAGTAGATTGTTGTATAAAACTTTTTGTAGTGGTGAAAATAAACGAAAATAATCAGAAACTTTTTGAGTGTTTACTACGAAACAAAAGGTTCGGTTACAGCTTAAAAAAATAATAGAGGTAGATTTATGCTTTGCAGGCCTCATTTGATCAGCAGATAGAAGTTTGCCGACCCCTGCTTTATAGATTCGCACTCACTAAATGCTTCGATCTACAAAATATATATCAAAAATAATTGAGTTTAATTCTTTTTTAAGTAGGTTTTTAGTATTGTACTTTCATTAAGTATCATTTAATGTTACATTTGTTTTAAAATTTAGTGCTCAATGATGAATACACCATTAATACCGAATATTAAAGCAGCGTATTAAAATTATTAGTTGGCTAGCTCAGCATAATTTCACTAAGAAATTTTGTTTACAAAGGTTCAAAAATATTGAAAGCGATTTTGAAAACGCATACAACTGCCAATATAAAATAGATAAGCATTATTTTGAGAAAATTCTACAGCTAGAGAAAGAAAATAAGTAGTACAAAAATAAAGAATATTCTCCTATTGAGCTTGCAGCTTTAAAAACCCTTTTTAAGACCCTACAGACTGATGTAGAGAATTTAAAAGAAATTTTATAAATTAAATTTTAAGAAAAACAAAATTTCCGCCAGAATTAAAACTGTCGATCAAGTAAATAAAAAAAATGACGCAGAATTCTATAAAAAGTTACAAAAAAGTAAAATACTACTTAAAAATGAAAGCATTAACTTCAAAACTTAGTTTTAAAAAATTTTTGTCAATAGTACACTATTTAATTTCGGCCATCATAAGTTTTTTTACTTACTTTTTTTTTATTCACTAAACAGTATTTAAAAAAACTCAAAGTTTACGTACAAACAGGGCCACGCGACGATGACGTCATACATACGTCATCGGTTGGATGACGGAAAAAATAATATGTGACGTCATATTACAGATCCCGAACACCGGCCCACACCAGGTGCGTTTTCAAGTAGACGAAAAATCGAGTTTCTGGTAGGAATTCGATGAAGTCAGGTATTTTCACCAGTGCGTTTCGTGTAAGAACGAGTTGTGCGCAACAGGGGAAGTAGGGGATGCTGAGGAACACCAGTTGCTAGGAAAGAAACTGCACCAAGTTGCACAACGCCGAGGCTGCACAATAAAAGAGGGCTGTTCGGTTTTTCTCCTCAAAACGTCCACCTATGCGCCGCACTGTAGTATGCAAAATGTCCACCTATGCGCTGTAATGTATGACAATGCAAAATGTCCACCTATGCGCCGCACTGTAGTATGCAAAATGTCCTAGGCATAACGTTAAACTGTTCTGGTGTATGACTCGATAACCGAAAGGTTTTTTGTACACCAGGTCCTTTGACCAAACCTTTTGAGCGTATTTTTTGTCGTTCAATAAACAATAATGTAGTAAGCATATTTATTGTGAGTAAATTCTGGATTGTTTTTAAAAATAATTTGAAAATTTTTTAAAACTTATCTAATATCATTTCAAGTACTATTCTATTAAATCTTAACAAGTTTTTGTATAGTATTTTCAACTGATTCAAAAAACAGTTTGTGTTTACTACAAAGGTGATTACTTTTTTATAGTTTGCTTGTAATTTGTTGGTATTAGTTTACTCCACATAGTATTTAAAGTTTTTTTAAATTACTGTTCGAGATTCTAGTCTTCTAGACGGTCTATGACAAAAACTAAAGCTAACATGTATATTTAGTTTTTACAAGTTGTTCAACACGTTTATTTTCTTGCAAAAGGTCAAGTTTTTTATTATTTTATTATCTTTTATTAAAGTATTTCGCAAAGTTTGTTTAAAAGCTGTTTACAATTTAACTTCTTCTCAGTTTTTTATTTAGTTCTTGACTTTTCCTACATTTTATAAGTTAAATCTCGCTGAAACTTTAATAAAACTACAAGTAGTACGTTTACGGGAATTACAAACTAAACTATATAACATACTTTAAGATTATTAAGGCTAATAAATAGTAAACTATTTAGGCATACTTGCTAAATTATCCATTAAAAAGAGTTTATAGGTATACTTTTTGAAGTAAAAAAAAAATTCTTAGTAAAAAAAGGAAAATTTGTGCAATATTCTAGTCTAAATTAAATTGCCAACTTAGGGAGCGATTAGTTTTAGTGTTACAACTAACTAAACCTGCATTACCCAAAAATATTAAAAACAAACGAAAAAAATAAAGTTTAAATACTAAAAATCAAAATAACATGAAAAGATCTTTTTTCTTTTAACTGCGCCTTTTTCAGTTCGGCAGACTTATCTTTAATTTTACTTGCCACAAATTAATAAACCTCGTAAAAACAGTTAAAAAATACTTAGCTTGAATCCTTAAAATTTAACTTTTTAAAAAAATAAAAAGATATTTATTATCAATCTTACTAGAAGAATGAGCTACTAATTTACAGGTGACTTTCTGATTGCCAGATTTCTACAAAAATCGCCACACTTGAGCATAACAATTTAGTTAAAACACACAAATGTTTATCTTTTATTCAGAACTGTTTTACAAAAATAAATACTACTGTTACACTTTTATAATTTTTTTTTATTGCAATTTTCTTCATTAATTTCCAAAAAAAAGAAAAGGAAACTTATTTCAAGACGTTAAAAGGTATCCGTGGGATGCGACTCGATAACCGAAAAGTTCTTTGTGCACCAAGTCCTAGGACCAAATATTTTGAACGTCTTTTTTTGTTAAAATAAAACGCTTAGTTTCGCAATTCTAAAAATTCGTATAAAAAGTTGATTGTAAATAGCTAATGAAATGCACAAGGTACTAAATGTATCAAATACATATGCAATTGTAAAATAACCTAACAACAAGGAACATTACAAGTTACAGATTATGACTTCAATAAAGTAAAAATTACTCAAACTCTTATTCATAAATACAAGCAACAAGTAACATAACTTCTAAAAATTGTAATCCTAACATAAAAGTCTTCTTGTTATTAAAAAACACATTGTTATGTGGTTTACTGATTGGTTTTAACTGATTATTATTAGTAACAAGAGTTTGAAAACTTAAACCAACAGGGTTGCCAAAAAACTGGAATACTGGAAAAAGCTGGAAAAATCTCTAATTTGATAATTTAAGTTAAAAAACCTGGAAAAATCTGGAACTTGAGAAATTTAGAACAAAACCTAGAATATTGAACAAAAATCACAAAAAAACCTGGAATTCTGAACTAAAATCACTATAAAATCTGGAAAAACATAAAATTTCAAACAAATTTTACATATTAAGTAGTAAAATTTCGATTTGACACAAAAAAATTATTGTATACATAAAACTTTTTTTTATCATCAAACATTTTTTTTCATTAAAAAACTTATTTCAAGAAGCTTTAAAATATCTTTTCAATGTACGTTACTCAAGTTAGACACACATTCGAATACAAGTTTTATATTCTACTTGCCCCTCCATTACTCACTTTAATCTATGAATATCCTTCTAATATTTTGTACATACAATTTAGAACATCTCCTCTTGGTGATTTAGAACATATTAAGAAAAAAGGACGATTATTGATGTCATAATCGACTGTATAAACCTATCAGATATCTTTTTAAAATTGTTAAGTGTTTTACTTTCGTTTTTTATCATAAACTTTAATTTGAAACAAAATTAGACCTTAAAATGTGTAATTTGATAAAAACCTGGAAGAAATTGTTAAAACTTGGAAAAAATATGCCAACACCATTTGGAAACACTGCAATAAGTTAAAACGGGGGTAAAGGGTAGGTAAATACGACAAATTAGTGTTTATACAAGTATTTTGTTCATACAATTGATTATGACGTCAATAATCGTCCTTTTTTCTTAATATGTTCTAAATTGCCAAGAGGAGATGTTCTAAATTGTATGTACAAAATATTAAAAGGATATTCATAGATTAAAGTGAGTAATGGAGGGGCAAGTTGAATATAGAACTTGTATTTGAATGTGTGTCTAACTTGAGTAACGTTTTCAATGTGGTTATACTATTTATACAGTTTTTTTTCCTTTAACTTAACTTTAAAGTAAAAATAGACCCTAAAAAGTGTAATTCTAAAAACCTGGAAGAAATTTTGATAACCTGGAAAAAATGTGCCAAAAACACTTGGCAACCCTGAACAAATTTTTAGTAAAATACTTTTACAAAAATTGATTTTATTTAGCTTTAATTAAGTTGCAAGTTGGCTTTTTTAAAGACTTTAAAAATTCAAAAAAAAAAGTTGAGATATAGCAGAGTACAATAGGTTTTTAATGGGAAGAAAATAGTTTTTTTTTAGTTTTTTGTTATAAAATTTTTATTTTTTAATTTTTTTTAATTCTGTTCCAACAGGATTTTTTAAATATTGCAAGAAACATTTCCTAAAAATTTGAGGTAGTTATCTCAAAAAACGTAGGAGATAGATTTTTAGTGATTTCTAGTTATTTGCTGTTTTAGTTTGCGCCTCCCATAAGGGTCCTATTGTTGCCTCCAACTTTGACCAGCTATATCTCAAAAGTTATATTGAATTTTTAAAATCTTTAAAAAGCGTCTTGTAGCTTAGTAAAAACTATATAAAATAAGATCAAAAACCAAAACAGGGTGTTAACCCCCCTATGCCCTTAACAGAAACAGTTTAGACATATATAGTTTATACTATGCATATAAAAGTTTTTGTTTAACGCAATCTTAATTCATAGATTAAGTTGTTTGTTATAACTTATAAATACTTGTTTTCAGTAAAAAGAATAAAAATGAGAATAGACTAATGTTGTCTAATCTTCAAAAACATTATTTCTCATAAGTCTATTGACCATCTAGTGCAGAAGCCTACACATACAACCTTACTTTTAGTTTTTAAGAAGAAAAATTAAAATGAGGTATAAGTTGTTTGTGCCAGAGGGGAATTTTTTTTAAGGATTCAACAAAAAAACTCCGGGTGACTCAGGGTAGTTTAAGGTCACTCAGGGCAGTTTTTTTGACTCAAAGAGTAGCAACCCTAACATTTAAATATCTGGAAATATTTTTAAGACATTCAAGTTTTTATTACTTTTTTTCCTAACTAGGATAAGTTTATTTTACAAAAAAAAAAAAGATGCTTGATGGTAGCTATGTTTTTAGTTTTATAACACTGAAAAATTTACTCTTTAATATTTTTCAAATTAAACTTCATCCTTTTTATTAAGTTATTTATCAAAAAAGTAATTTCATCATCTTTTGAGTTATCAATGGGTAACAAAGCATGTAAACTAAGTTATCTACTTTTTAGATTTTGAGCCATAGGCAAACAAGTTTTTTAATAAAAGTTAATGTCATTGTAGTTTAAATTTCTGACAAAAGTTAGATATACTCTCGAATTTTAGATGGATATAATTATTATACTTCAATAAATTTTGTTTAATAAGCTTTAATGAGGGTTGTCAAAAACCTGGAATCCTGAAAAAATACCAGAATTTTTGAAAAAGTACCTTAAAAAACTTATAATTTTAAACAATTTTTACATTTAAGTAGAAAAATTTTGATTTGTCACAAAAAATTAACATTTAGATAAAACTTTTTTGTCATAATCAAAATTTTTTTTTAACCACATTTAAAATAGCTTTACAGTATTTTTTCAATAAAGTAGCTTCAATTCAAATAACTATTTCTGAAGTAGCTTTCAGTATCTACTATTTAACACTATTTTCTACCTTAAACTTAATTTTTAACTAAAAATAGAACCAAAAATATGTACCTTTGAAATCCTGGAAGATATTTTGAAAACCTGGAGAAAAGTTTCCAAAACCATTGGCAACCCTGTTTTACTCTACACTCTACTAAGAGTTTTTTATAAAATAACATTTAAAATAATGAAATAAAAAATTTACTTTTTCTCTTTTTTCATCCATTAATACTGTAGAAATTCAATAATTAACATATTATTATCAAAGCTGGATATGTATATATTAAAAAAATAGTAATTGTTACATTTAGTTGAAAAAACTTAACTAAATTCAGCTTTTGATGATAATGATTTAATTATTTATTTTCCATTAGTTAACTTATGGAGGAGTTGGGTAAATCATTTTTTTACAAACTTATCTTACTTTGTAAAGTTTTAATTAAGCTACAAGTTGCTTTTTGCCAATTTAAAATTTCAAAATAATGCAATTAATGTCAGAGAGTATAATAGTTTTCTTATGGGTTGAGAAAATTAAAACAGTAAATATAAATATAAAGTTATCTCCTTTCATAGTTTTGTGATATATACCTTAAGTTTTTAGAAAATGTTTCTTGCAGTATTTATAGAATCTGCAGTAACTAAATTTTAAAAAGTAAAAAATAAAAGTTTTATGAAAAAAAAGCAGTTTAATGTACATTTTTGCATTAAACTTTTTTTAGCTTTATTATTCATAAAATTTTAAAATTTTTGGTTTAAAGTCTGAAATTATTTTTAAATACTTGTAATATGTTACAAATTATGTGTTAGATAACACTAAGGTATGTTTAAACAAGTTTTTTAGGTTGTAAAAGACTATCTGTAATTAAGTGCCATTCTGGCGCACTGTGTATGAGCACTAGTAAATTAATTTTATATATAAACTAGTTTTTTTTTAAATTCAAATAATTACTTCTGAATTTTTTAAACTGGAAGTCTTTACAAAAGTTGAACATGAATACAATTTGATCTAATTTTGGTTTTCGAAACTTAAATCTTTTTAAAAGTGGTATAAACTAACTTTAAACTTATAAGTAGTTTCATTATAAACTTATATATTATATAAAAAAAGTGATCCTAACCAATACAAAAACTCTTACTTGGTTTATACAGTATTTATTTCGGCCATTGTCAACAAGTTGAGATGTTTTATGCCATCGAATATAAACAATGAACTTCACTAGTACTAAATTTGATTATTATTTACAACCTGTGGTTTGGTTTTCAGATTAGATTAAGGGCATATGGGGTTCCAACTAGTTTTTTACTAGTTGATCTTATTTTGTAAAGTTTTGTTTGAGCTATTAGAAATTTTTAACCACTTTGAAAAATTAAATTTAATTTTCTCATATAAGCAACTAATATTGGTGTGCTCAACAGAATCATAATTGAAATCTCAAACCAAAAACAAAAAGAAAACTGTTTCCATAAAAATCTATCTTATCTTTAATTTTTTAACCAGTTTCCTTCAAATTTTCACAGAAATTCCATTACTAATATTTAAAGCGACTGAATGCAGGAATTTTTATAATTTGGGAAAATAAAAGTTGTGTTGTAAAAGCACTTTTTTTTTTGTTTTTTTATCAAAAATTTTATTGTTAGTATTTAAAAATTGCAACATCCAAAGTCTTTTAAGCTATAAAAAGAACATTTTTTTGAATTTGAGATCTCTAGCTCAAACAAAGATTAGAAAATAGATTTTGGTAAATTTTTAAATTTCTGTAAAAGTTTAGAAAAACAAATTGCAATCCATACCTTTGTAATCTATATCAAAAAATAATTAAAATGTTTATATTTTGTAAAAACTTACTAGTAGTTTATACTTTAGCTTAATGTAATAAACAATGCTAAACTTAGTAAAAAATGTTGGACTCTCTAGGCTTTATTTCTAAATACTATTAGAAACTATTATTTTTCTAAAGCAAACTATAAGTAAGTAGTACAGTTTATCCTCCCTAATCCAGCCGTTTTGGACTAGCTTTTTTTTATAAAAATTTCCAGATTTTATTAATCTTCCTCTTTTATATTATGGAGTGCATATAATGAAATTCACACTAAGTTATCAATTAATTTATTTTCAATCATAACATACCAAAATTAAATAATGATTGGATGAAGTTTAAAATCAAGTTAGGTATATAATTAGCATATTGTTTTTATAACAGAAATTTAAGTTTTAAAGATAAAACATTGATTATAGCTGGATTGATAAAATCAATGAATCAACTTAAAGCAGCCTGATAAGTGAGGATCCACTGTAGTGCTGATTTAATAATCATAACAACATTGCTCTCAAATATTTTAATCACATATAGCAAAAATTACAAACTTAGGCTTCCAATAATCCCTGCCTTTAATTTATTTCAAAAAATTAAATGCCAATAATTAAACAAATTTTAAAGTTAGCTTGAAAGGTAAAATCTTTGGGGTCATGTTAAATAGACAAACCTTTTTTTTCAAATACATAGAATGTTATATAGTATTGTTGTCTATAAATACATTTAAAAATTTTAGTTAAATTTTTGTCATGAAAACTTATAAAAAAAATTTAGAGTTCATTTTGTTTATTGTAGATGTAATTACAGTTAAACTAAATAGAGTTAGTTTTTATTAAAACCTTATACTTCTATAAGCTCTGATACTATTAAATAACTGAAATTGTATTGAATAGTTGCATTAAAATCCCTGAAAATATGTTGGAATATTGATAATTGCTTAAAAATACTTCACACAGAGAATAAAACAAATTAAAGAAGTAATAATCTAAAAACAATTCATGTCAAAACCACGTGAAGAAGTTGAATTGACTATAAATGAAGTACGCCACAAAAAAAGAGATGGGACACTTTACATAATGACTGAAAGGCTGGGATGGATCCCAAATGGGAAGGATGAGTTTTTCATGAAAGTGTTGTATGCTGATGTCAAAAATCAAAAAGTAAGCCCAGATAACAAGCCCAAGGTGCAGTTGCAACTGACAATGCTAACTGAAGAAACTAGGGCTTACACATTTCAGTTTATGAATGAAGCAAGGGGAAGGCGAGATAGAGATGAAATAAAAGACATATTGTCATCTAAATTGCCTAAGTTCAGAAGAAAAATTGATGATGAGATGAAAGAGAAAAACAGACTGCTAATGGAAGATAAAGATCTTTTTGAAGTTTATAAAAGTCTTGTAGCATCAAATATTTTATCTCCAAGTGAGTTTTGGGAGTCTAGGTCCGATGAACTGTCAAAAGATAAAAAGAAACAGCCTTCACTGAATCAACAAGTGGGTATATCACCAGGATTTCTTGCTCAAATACGTCCACAGACTAACAATGGAGTGAACTCTATAAGATATAATTTAACTACTGACATAATACAATCAATTTTTAGAACGTATCCTAATGTTAGAGCCAAGTTCAGAAAAGTAGTTCCTGCTAGAATGACTGACAAAGAGTTTTGGGAACTGTTTTTTGAGTCGCACTATTTCTACAAAGACAGAGTGCATACTTCTTCACAAGATATATTTGCAGATTGTGATAAAAAAGATGATTCGGAACTAGATTCAATTGCAAGTAAGGGTGTAACAGATGAATTTAATGACATAAAATACTTTAAAGAAGATGACAGTACTCAGGATGATGGCTATGGGACTAAAAAGGAATTTAAAGAGACTAAGAAAGGTACAAGTGAACAAGTTCAACAAAGAAGCCTTATTAAAAGAACAAACTATCATAATATTATGATTGTTCAACAATCAAATAACAATAGTTCCAATGAAAAGGACAATGTTACAGCTGATCCAAGTTGTATGCAACCAAAAAGTAAAAAGGCTAAACTAATTGAATCTATTCAATATGATGACCTGGCAGGAAATGTAGAAAAAAGTTCAGAGCCATATAATGAAGAGTTTCAGCTTCAAAATCCAGAAATATATTCCCATGGGCCAACTGCTGAATCTAAAAATTGTGAACTTGATTATGGAGCTCAAGAGTTTGTTAACAAAATCCACTATAAAGCCAGTAGATACTCCCCAAAGCTTTCTTCAGTTATGAATCCCGACAACGCCTACTCGGCTCTTGCTTACCTCACTCAAAATGCAGCACCTCTTAGTTTGGATGAAAACAGTGAAGCACTGTCTAAAATTCTTACACGCGACCAATGCAGCAAGATGAAGCAAATTGTGTTGAGCTCAAACGAATTACTCAGACATTTTTGGCTGTGCTTTCCTCCAAACACTCCAGAGTTACAAGAAAAGCTTTGTCGCATTCATGACAATTTGAAAATATTTCACCAGAAAACCATTGCAAGTTTTAAGGAGGAACTGAGAAGGCAGGCAGTGAGAACTGATGTCACAGGTCATGTTGAAGAAATGATCCATAAGGCTTATGAAAAGTACCAAGGTTGGGTGAGAAGAAAAAATAAAACTAGAAGATAATTCAGGCAATAAATAATAAAATGTTACTTTTTACAGATGTATTTCAAAACTAGACTAATATATGTATAGTAAATTGTGAAGTTGTTTTTTTTGTGTTTGTGAAAAAAGTTTAATTTTTTTTAACAAAATAAATGTACAACATTTTAAGTGTTTGAAATTACTTCTTAAACATAATATGGCTTTTTGTTTTTAAAATTTATACTATATTGTTAAGAGATGATGTGGTAAAACTTAAAAAGTTTTTAATTTATACTCTAACCAACAATACTAATTTGCCTTTTTTACATAAAATGTTAAGCATTAAAGACAAAGCCTTTTCGATTTTATTGATCAAATATTTTTTAACATTTGGCCAAAATTTGAGACTAAAAAAGTTTATTTATACACAGATATTAAGTTTGGTATAGTAACCTATCATCATGCAGTACTTTTTAAAAGAACAAGTTTTTCTTCAACTTTTGCATTTAAGTCATAGCTGACTAGTACGATTTCTTTTTTGATTGCTACATAACTTAATTTTGCAAAATACAGGGTTGCCACTTTACCTGGAAAAACCCGGAATTCGACAATATAGGCTTAAAATATCTAAAAACCTGGAATTTAAGAAATTTTGAAAGAACCTGGAACTTTGATTAAAAAACCTTGAAAAACCTGGAACTTTTAATAATTTTAACATTTTCAGTAGTAAAATTTCAATTTGACATGAAAATTCTATCATATAAATAAGATTTTTTGTCATCATCAAAATATTTTTTAATAAAAAACACATTTAAAGTAACTTTTCAGTATCTTTTCAATGTTTTTATACAATTTAAGACAGTTTTTTATATAGAAATTAACTTCAAACTAAAAACAGACCCAAAAATGTGTACTTTGAAAAACCTGGAAAAAATTTTGAAAAAACGAGTGGCAACCCTATTTAATTGAAAGGTTTTTTGAGTTATTAGCTTTAAATAAAACTCTTTACTGTAGTCTATTTACAAAGACTAAACATTTTAAAAGAAGTATATTTATATATAAAATTTGTGAGTTTATAATACAAAAATTATGAAGATAAAGTGTAAGAACCACATTCTTAAATCAACAACTTAAATATGCTATACACTATAGTTAAAGGTATTGTTTACAAACTTATTTAAAACCACAAATAACTTAAATAATGATCAAAAGTTTATTACTTCAAAAGGTTTTTTTAACTTTTAATAAAAAAACTTGTTTTTATAGGTTTCATTATTACAAAAAAATAGTTAACTACTTTCTAAGATCTCCATACTAACTAGTAATAAATACCTGTAAAATCTTTGTAGTGGACCACAAGTTGGTAAATGCAAGGGTTTCAATTGAATGCAGTTATACTACTAAGCCTGGTGTAAAAATTGCTTACGAAAAAAAAGTGTTTTACAGAAGAACAAGAGAAGCAAAAAAAATCTTAAAGATTGTTCCGGAGATCTTGTAGTTAATACAGATGTTGGTTTAGAAACAAAAATTTTTGGAATCAAAATTTCAAATGCTATAAAAAACAGTTGGTCAAAAACACATTCTTTTGCAACTCAGACTGAAAGCAAAGAATTGTCTTTAGCAGAAAAAGAGTAGAGTATTATGATCAAGTAAATATTTTATCTAGATCTATTAGTTTTGTCTTTTTTATAGACGGTCAGGTTATTGAACATGTTGAAGATTCTATTGTCCAATGTGTAACAAGCAACACTTATTCTCTAAACGAACTTGAAGTAGAAGCAAAGAAATATATGAAAAATACATACGGTGTTGAAAATTCAACAAAGTTAGAAACTTCTTTCAGTGTAAAAGTAAAACTTTATGTAACATGGAAATCATTTGTTAGAGGTGATATTTTACCAAATGATGCTGTTTATGCAGGGAATACTTCTACAGATGGTGCAGTGTATGTAGCTAGAGTCGATAACACTCCTGGAAAAGTTACATTAAAAAATGGTAGAATACATCACTTTTGTGTGTCAGCTGATACAGGCTGCCTTTCAACAGGTGAAATTCTACTTACTAATCGACTTTGGGAGTGGAAAGAAATAAAAAGAGATTGGACTATTCCTAAAAATGCCGTGAAAAATGGGTCTAATAGTTGTGGTACCAAAGTTTTTATTGGTAAAGCATACTGTGGAGAACCTGGAAGGTTGTATACTAAATCGAGCACAACCAAAATGTCTCATATATATTGTTATTCTAAGAAACATAATAATGATGGTTTTATATTAGTTTATTCTGAGGATATTTAAATTCGACCACATTGCAACCTCATGCGTGCAGTTCTCTTTTAAAAATCCTCAAAAGATTTTGTTTGTAGAAACCGATTACTTTTGAAATTATTAATTAAATTGAAAGAACTAATTTAAGGAAGGAATAAGAAGGTAGACAGTGAGAACTGAAGTTGAAAAAATGATTTTTAGGCTTATGAAAAGTACCAAGGCTGGGTGAGAAGAAAAATTAAAACTAGAAGATAATTTAGGCAATGACTTTAAAAAATTTTTTTTTTTATATGTACCTTATCACAAGTATTTTTAAAAAGTAGACTATTAAGTTTATAGTAAATTTTTAAGTTGTACTCGTTTTGTTTAGGTTTTAAAGTATTATACCTTTTTAGTCAAATAAATGTATTATTTTTTATTTGTTAAACAAAATGTGACTTTTAATTTATTTCACATATCAACAATAATGTTAAAAAATTAAATAACACACTTTTTTAAGTTTTTAAAATTACTTTGAACCATGATAGTCTTTTACTCATATTATAGTATGTGTAATATAGTTGTGCATTACTTGCAAAGCCTTTTCAATTATGTTCATCAAATACTTTTTATCATTTTGCAGAAAATTTAAAACAAAATAGGTTTTCAAATACATGGATATTAAGTTAATTGATGTAATAAGATGCCCTACCATCATTATGCTAGATGCAGTGCTTGCAAAAAGAATAAACTTTTCATCGATCGTTGCTGTCAAGTCGTATCCAATTAGTATGCTTTTTTCGCTACTAGGTACTTAGTTTTATTTTGAATATTAAAATAGTTTTATTGAATAGGTTATTTAAGTTATCACTTTAAAATTAAGAATAATTGGCTGTAGTCTATAAAAAAAAAAGTTGAACGTTTTAAATGTATCAATTTTTATTTCTGTTCTAAAAGAATTTAATAGAGTAGTTTTATATTTTTCATGAAGGCTTAAATATGTTACTATGTAAATAATGAGTTTTATTTTAAGAAACCAAATTAAATTTTCCAAGTAACAAATACAATTTGTAATAAAAAACTTAGTCTAAAATAATAAATGTAGTAAGACTTTATTCTGTCTTTATTTAGCCTTTACAATCGTTCAGGGTTGCAACAATCAGGCCAACTCTGACTAGATAGAACTTAACTTAAACTCACTTAGGCAAGGCTAATTTAGATTAAAAAAACTCAGGCTAGTTTTTCTGCTATATTTTGAATGTTTTTGAGTGTATTTAATAATTTTAGAATTTATTGATAACTAATGTTATTCTATTTCATTGTTCTTGGTTCTAAGTTTTTGATTTTAATTGTTAGGACGATTTTTTTTTGCAAGTTGCTCTACTTAAATATAAAAGAGTCATTTTTGATTCAAAAATTCAAAAAAGAGCAAATTCATGAGGTAAACTTCGGCTAGTCTACAGTCACTTAAACTAGTTTAAAAAAAATTCTTGCCCCAAACAGTGACAAACCTTATCTTTTTTAATTTAAGAATTATACATATTATGCAGTTTTATGCAAAGTTTATGTTCATGTGAGTACTTTCCTAGGTACTGCCGTGTCGACACTGATGTTTCTGTGCGAGAAAAAGTGGTTGCTGAGCTTCTACCGCACGGTCGTCGGCGCATTGCTCTTGTACACGTCGTTTGTTTTGCAAGCCCTCCTGCTCAACACGTCGGGCAAACTGGGATTCATCGAATCCACGCTTCCCCCAGTCATAAACGGATATTTGAATGGAATACTGCAGGTAACGGTGTTTCTTGTGAATAAACAAGGATTAGTTTCACTTGACTATTAACGTTTTGAATTTTGGAACTCAGCGGTTTTTAAATAATAAGTTCGTTACATTTGGTTTACAAATAAATCCTAAATAAAGGTTTGTTAAAAGTTGACAAACCTATAATTTTGACTGTTAAAAACAAATTTTATAATTGGAAGATATTGATTAAAAAATTGTAGAAAAAAAGTATTTTAATTGCAAACTTAAAATTTATTATCCTTGTATAAGCGTTTTCTTACATTTTGCAAGGTTAATCAAGAAGCTTTGAAATTTTTTTGAAAGTAACGCCTAAAAGTATTCTATAATATAATTCGGGTTTAAATTTTTTCAAGTGCTTTTACTTTTGCTTCAAATTCCCTTACACAAAGCAAAAGTTAAACCTTACATATATTCAAAAATAAAGTATTTTGGCATAATGTTTTACTCATTGTTACGTCACAGATACCGTGGTGGCAGCGGGTGTTCTTCGTCACCGTGCTGCAGAGCATCACCTACGAGGTCTTCATGTGGAACCACTTCCACGGCAAGCCCGTCCCCAACTCCTACAAGATCCTCGGCCACTTCTGCTCGGTATTCTCCCTCCTCGTCCTCTGCGCCACCGAGAGGAGCTTCCTGCAGGTGGCGCTCGTCTACACCGCCCTCTCGCCCCAGTTCTCGCGGCAGTACGTGGCGCTGGCCGGCTTCTTCCACGCCAGCCGGAAGTACGCGGTGGAGGGGGCGAAGCAGCTGAAGGTGCACTTCGAGGAGCACGGCCTGCCCAACCTGATCGAGCACGCGTGGGTGCACTTCCGCATACCCAACGTGCTCCGGGTGTTCTTCCTGTACCGGGTGGCGGTGATCGCGGTCCTGCTGCACAGCAAGATACCCATCTCGCACCACGTGGACGAGAAGGACATACCCATCGGCATGTACTACTACTTCAGCTCGTTCGTCGCGAGGCCGGTCGCTCCCGTCGAAAGGGCCCCGCCCCCGGTCCAGAACCTGACCTACAGCTTTTTCGACGCCATCAAGTCCCCCTTCGTGTCCTACCTGATGAGCAGCCCGGCGGCGAACAACACGACGGCGGCGTGCTTGGCGGACGACACCACCTGCCAGGACGCCCTGACGCCCGAGGCCATGAATTTTTTCGGCGAGATGGCGGCGAAGCTGACCGATTCGATCATGTCCATCTTCGCCATCGGGTCGGCCATCACGGTGCCCCTGCACTACGCCGGCTTCGTCGTTCACGCTATGATTGGTGAGTTGGTTTTATAAAAGTGTTGTTTAAAAAGTGTAATTGCTTTTTTATAATCTCTTCACAACTATTTTAGATTTACAAATTATCATCACAAAACATCTTTATTACTTTCATATTCTGTAAAGTATTGATCTTAATCTTTAAAAAATTGTTTTGTTTATCACTATTAAAAAAATTATTATTACATTATACTTCTTTGAAATTTGTTTACGTATAAGTAATTTTGTATCGATGTAATCTAGTAGATTAAATATCTATATACGTTATCAAAATACTTTAAGTTATTTATAAAAACGGAAACTTGTATTTAAAATTTTCTTTAAATTTGAGTTTAACACCAAACAAAATATTGTAATACTTAACAATCAGCTGAAGTGGTTTTTCTTTTATCTATTTTAAGTTTTTGCTTTCATTTACCTATTTAAATTCATATATGAACATAAAAAACTAAATGCTTTTTTTAATGAAGTAACACATTAGTCCAATAACTTAGTTGTTTACTAACTGAAAAATGTTTATAAGAATAAAGTTGATTTATAGTCTTATTTTTTAGTTTTAAAAAACATCTTTTTAGTTTTTATTTGTACGCTTATATTGAAGGCGTAATATTTTAGTGCAACACTAAATTTGATATGCTTTGCAAATAAATAAAAATGGCAATAAAACACAAATTCAAAAACATAAAATAGAATTTTAGAGTAAATTAGTAATGGTTATGTAATTAGGATTCTTGTAAAAATTTTTCTTATTGTTGCCCCAAACTTACCAGAAAAAGTTTTTCTCGATCCAGACTTGCGTGGACCACTTAGTTATACAAAATTACACTAAATGATTTAACGATGATAAAGTTGTATTTAATTAAGCACTCAATACTAAATTAACAGCTAACTTGAAATTATTTTACATTAACGCCCAGCTTTATTTGTATTTTACAAGCTAAAAAATACTTCGCGGGCAAGAGGTTTCTAATTTGCTTAGTGGGTATAAAATGTAGTTTTTAATCCCAACAAAGCTTATTTATATACTAAGCTGTGTTGATATTAATAATTAAATTTTTGAACTGATAGTTATAGTTTTTTAGACATTCATATAACTAACATGAAATAATTGTTTTACTTGAATACAATTTTTAATAGAACTTTGTACAAACTAGACATACATAGCTATGAAAAATTTCATTAAAAAATATTAATTTGGTCATTTTGATGTGTTAACAAATATCTTATCCTCTTACTTAATATAATAAATAGTTAAATTAAAAATATATTTTTTCTACAAAAGTTGAAACAGTTAAAGTTTTGTTTTAACTTTACTAATTTTGTTTTTTCGTTTAAAACAGTTGTGTTAAAATAGTTCCTTTCTTTTTATTTATTAAGTAACAATTATTGAAACTATAATGCCGTTAGAAAAAAATGTGAGTTTATTTCTATTAGCTTATTTTAAAAATAAGTGAAAAAATATGTCAAATATTTTTAAAACCTTGTTGTAAACTTTGAAGCAAGACAATTATTTTGTCAATTTTTATTTATAACCAAAAATTTTGTTAACAACACGTTTTATTAACCAATAAGTTTGTTAACAACCCGTTTTATTTTTGCTACTATAAACTAAAAAGCTTGATCAAAATAAAAAGCATTCTGTCGCGCATAAAGACGTCACTGGTATTTTAAAAGTAGAAAAATGAATCAATCTTTATATTTTTCTACTAAATTCAGTTGCGTATTCAAGATTTTAAAGTTTTCAAAGATTAACTAACTTGTTTAGGAGAATTTGATTAATCTGATGCAAGAAAAATTATATTCTTTTTTCCAAACCAAGACAACCATAATTAAGTTTTATAATCGCCCGCTTGGCAGAAGTTATAAATAACAGTCGCTTCTTACTAGTTGACTTTCCCTCGCTATCTGTTGTCAACCCCTTAGTAAATTGTATCAGAAATTTTTATTTTCGGTCGTAAACTTGCTTTGCCGCTTCATCGACGCATACCGTACTATTGTAAAGTTTTTCTTCTCTGTGCCTTTTATAATTTTCACTAATAACTTTTAAAAAATAACATCCCCTGTTAAAATACCAAACTGTAAAATTAATTAACTGATTGTATTTTTCATCAGGCGGCGGTGACGTGGACCAGGCGACGCAGCTGAGCCTCGTGTCGGCCGCCCTCTTCTGCCTCCTCAGCATCCAGACGGGGCTGAGCGGCATGCCGGTGCTGCAGCGGATCACCAGGCTGAACAGGAACGGGTGGCTGCAGTGCGTCGCCTTCCTCCACTTCATACAGGACCTGGTGAAGCCCGTCCTGCTGCAGATGAGCTCGCAGGTTTGAGAATGTGCTTGGTTTTGTAGTTTGTTCTTTCGTAATTTTAATCATAATAAAAAAGTATGATTTAAATTCATAATTTTAATCATAATATGTGCATAATATGTGCTGGAAGGAAAATAATTGGGGTAGTTTTCTATTAATTTGTGTTCTGTTAATAGTTTTAATCAGTAAACATTCGCTCAATGAGCTCATCAGTGCTAACGTTGATATCTAGAAAGAAATGAATGTTCGTTAATTGATTTTCTGGTAAATTAAGTATGTACAGGGTTGCCAAAAAACCTGAAATTCGACAATTCAGGTTTAAAAACATATATTTATAATATTTATAAAAACATTCACGGGTTTGTTAGTTGTATTATAAGTAAACTTTTTAAATATAACAACTGTTTTGATGAAAAGTAGAAGTTTTTTTTTTCAAATGTCTTTGGAGTAAGGCTTCAAGTTGTTGATAGGATTTTTTAGTGGATTATAACTAAATTAAAATCACAACATAAACATTTATATTAAAAATTACACAATATAAAGTTATGAAAGCAGTTAAATGGTTATTATTTTTCAAAAAAGTGAAATTCTAAGTGTTTTGATTGCTTGTAATACATGCCACAAACCCATCTGAAAATAAACTTTTAGATGAGATTTGCTAACAAGATCGTAGAAAATGATTAAATTTGATGTAGTTTGTTTAATTATTGAAACATGGTTTAATATTTATCATAATACTGCTTAAAACTATTCTGTTAAAGCACCAATGCATTATAGTTAAATTTTAAAAACGGTTTATATGATATATATATTTTTAACTTCTACATTTGTATATTGATGACTTTTTAAAGAACATTTTTGTACACTGTACAGTAAGAAATTAAACAATACTTATATTATACAAAACCTAATATGACTTTTTGTTATCACTTTAGAATTGCCACTTGACTAGTTATTTTGACAAGCTGTAGTATATAACATTTAATAAACTATTCAATTTTCTCATTAAACTATGCTTTTAAAAAGTAATGTTAAGAATTAATAAATTTTCAGTGCCACATTTTGTCACGGTTAGTTCAATGTCTTCGCTAAAAGCACATTTTCTTTTACATTTGTCATTTTGCTTTTAATCAATTATTGCACCTTCTATCTTTTGTTTTATCACTTGTTTTAGATACAAAATTAAGAACAAAACTAAACAATTCTACATGCAGAAAGTAATCACTTGATTGATTCTGAACTTGTTATGTATTTAACTTTTATGGTTTATGTTATAATCAATGAACAGAGGTGTAATTAGAAAAGTTAATAATGGAATAACATTATGAATAAATTTGTTTTCAAAATGTGTTTGGATGTAATATGCATAATTATTTTTTATTATCTCAACAAGTTTACTTATAAGTATAACTTTAAAGTATTTTATAAAAGTGCATTAAGTAATGAATATGAAATCAAAAAAATATTTTTTTTAATTCTTAAAGCTTAAATGTTTTTTTTTGGTTACTTATCAAAAATGAAGTAAAATTTTTATAAATTTATATCGTATGTAAAAGGTTGGTTTGTATTTAAAAGTTTCCTACTACAATAAGAAAATATTAATATGAGAATATTTTATATTAGTTATTGATTATTTTTTATGAGTTTTAAATGGTTAGTTAAATTTTAAACATATTTAGTGTTTATATTTATGTTTTTTCAACTTGTGATAGTTTTTAAAAACGACCAAATAATAACAAACTTAAAAGATATGAACCATTATTATTTTTTTTTATTACATGGTCTAGCTTTGTTTTTATAAAAGTTAATTTTTAGTTGTTACGCGATTTTAAATATGAAGAACAGTACAAACTCCTAATTTTTCTTCTCATAAATTTTAAATATTCAGTTGTACTTACTTAGCTCTTCAATTGCATCTCTACTTTCAAACTTCAGGCAATGTTTGTAGATAAAACCGGTATAATGGAAACAATAACTGTGGTCGAACCTGACGGTGGGAAAAGTTTGAACTCGGACAAAGCAAAGAAGCCATCGACAAACAAAACTTCGATTCCCAGAGACTCGTATGTGATGCCTAGAAGTCTTGGTGATAACATTGAAAGCTCACGGGAGTTACCTAGCGTGAAAGTCAACAACCCAAGTTCATCAAGTAGACACCGCGCTGGTCTGTTGCACGCTCGTCAGGCGTACCGCATCGAAACTTTGGAAGAGCTCGAGCAGCGGTACAAGCGGTCGTTGGCTCAGACGCGCCGGATCAAAAAGTCCCTGAAATACCGCAGGAACATGCATAAAAGGTCTCAACGGTCGGCTGCAGCAGCAGCCCAGCCTCGTCCTTACTCCAAGGCGGAATCTTCCAGGACACCTGAGCGCAGGAGGACTGGCTTCATGGACGTCGACAGCCACGGGTCCAACATCAGGCCCGACCGCGGATCGGAAAAAGTCAATCGAAAGAAGAAGTCGTTTCTGCACGAAAAATCGAGGGAGTCTCGGCGTGGGCCTGTCGGCAACATCGTCCGACGAATTTTTCCGTCTTGCTTCAAAGAAGCGGAATCGCACTGCGCCATTTGTTCACCGATGGATGCTCGAGTTGCTTGCTGAAATAACAGTATTCCTTTTATCTTAGCTCTTTTTGAACGAGTGTTGTTAGTGTCAAGTTGTCATGTTTTTTTCCTTTACTGATTATTACGTGCATCCTGACTTCCAGTATTTTTATAAGTTTTAAAGACTAGACTACAAATTGGTCCGTAAATAATTCATTAATTTAATCATTTTAGTTGTCAATTATATTTTGTAAAAGTTGTTTAATATGTATACCGTGCAATCGATCTAGTATAAATTTAAAAATGAATTATATAAGTTTGTTGTTGTCTCGATGTGTTACAGTTAGTTAATAAATTTTAATTTTAAATAACGATTTATTTGTTTATTGTTTTATTTAGTTATAAATGCTGATAGCAGTTGATTATTCTGATATATAATTCATGCTTTATAAGTTTATTTCCTGAGGGTATATGAATTCTGTGATGAACATAAATATAACAAACATAAATATAATCCATCAAGTTATATTAACCATAATAGTTATTTTTTTGGATTTATTTGTTAAAGGCAGTATGCTAAACTAACTTTGCTTGTTTAGAATTGAATGCGTAAACTAAATAGCTTTAAACAACTCGATGTTGCCAGTAAAATTTTTTTCTACAATTAAAATGATTAGCGCAAACTATTGTAACTTGAACTGTTATGTTAATTGTTGTACGTTTATTATATTAAAGTTTTCTATGGCAATAAAAAATTATTATTAAAACAATAATTAAAATAAAAAAACTATAAATCTAACTTGTCTTTTGCTTTCAACAATGTTAGTTTAATATTAAAGTTGGAGAACTGAAGATATAGTTGGTTATAAAATATAAATGTATTCGTGGCAGGAATACCAGAGCTAAATTAATACTAATGAATGTATTTTTAAAAAATAATCTAGTGGTATATTTAATTCGTATTTAGCAGAAGTATTTTGTGGTCGTTATGCCACTGCTGCTCAAATAAGCAATTTGAAATTATTACGAGCTGCTAAGCGTTTCTCTTGACTTTAATAAGTTTTAGTCTAGCAAAAGAATATATTTTGATAATGAGGTATAAAATTTGTGAGTGTAAACCTAAAAGCTATCAAATAAGCAAGTAAGTTTAGCTATCTATTTGTGTTGATAAATTTGCTTAGTTCGATAAAATAGGACACACCAGCAATTTTTTACGATAGTTATGTAAGAATAAGAGGTGAAAATAAAAGGTTAAACTTATCTAAAACTCGATAGTGAGTTAATAGTTCTTAAGTTTTGCTAGCAACCAAATTTAGACAAGCTATAAATGTTTATAAGGTCAACTTACTACAATTTGATTTGATCATGTTTATGCTTTTCATGAAGAATTTTAAACAAATTTCATTAACCTCTTATATTTTTAAAATTTGTTATGAATAATTTGTTTGGTTTCGTCATTACTATTTTGTAATGACTATACTTTAAATTTATGTAGGTGGTCAGAAACATATGTTTTCTAGGCATAGAAAGTTTTGAACTTGTGTTTGAAAATATTTAGATAAAATATTATTATCACAGCTTGTCATACTCTAAAATTTCTTTCCACAAAATTGTACTTAATATAGTTGCATTTTTAATAATGTTAGTTATATTTAAAATAGATGAATTATATTTCCAAAAAGAAAAACACTTTTGGGTTTGAAAAGAAGTTAGTATGTTTTAAATCTGTTAAGTATTTGTAAACAGAAGTCAAAAGGGCTTCTGCTTCAAAAACGCAACGAACAAAATTTTACAGTTTATTTTATATTAATTTTAAACCTTTACAGAACAAGTAGTTGTGAACAAATTTATTTACAAACAAAACATCAAAACATTTTCGCAGGTGAACATCCCAGTGAAGAAGCACTTTCAACCGCTAGCGGTGCTGCTGAGCATCTTCATCTTCCCCATCGCCATCAGCTACTACAAGCTGACGTTCGCCGATGACACGGACCACGGGTGGCTCACCTGGATCATCGCCCTCGTCGCTTTCTGCATCGAGCTCGTCATAAAGGTTTGGTGAGGTTTGATTGGTCGCTCAAAACGCAGAGTTTTGTTTTCACAAGTTTTTTAAAGATATGTTTGTTTTAATTTAATAGAATATTTTTATAGTTTTGATTGGTGATAACTCTATTGTAGTTGAAGTATATTGAATTTTTAAATTTAAATAATAATTCATTTTCGAAAACTGACACATTTAAATTAATATCAAAACCAACCTAAGTTCATCTAAAAATTTGAAAATCATAAAAATCAAACCAAACCTTCTTTTCAAAACAAAAACCTCCTCGCGTCAACTTGACCAGTTCGACCAACAGGCGACCAGCACCTTCCTCCTGTACGTGGTCCACACCATCGACGCCAGGGTGGACCAGCCGTGGTTCAGCTGCGACGACGCCAACTTCAGCATCCGGTCCACGGCCAACTGCATGGAGTTCGCGTGCGGCGTGGTCATGTTCGTCAACGGCGCCTACGTCTTCCTCTTCGAGTCGGGCAACTGGCTGCGCGCCATCATGATGGCCCTGCACGCCTACCACAACATCTACAAGTTCGAATGTTGAATGTTTTTGTTTGGATTTTTGAGATTTTTTTCAACTAAGATTTTTGTTTAAGCTTTTGTTTTTTACCACACCATCTACAAGTTCGAATGTTGAATGTTTTTAGTTTTTGAGATTTTTTTATAGCTTTTATTATATATCACAGCAGCTACAAGCTTGAATATTGAAATTTTATTTAAGCTTTTATTCCATACCACAACTTATACAAGTTTGAATACTTTTAATTGTTTGTTTTTTTTTTAACTAGGATTTTTATGGAAGCTTTTGTTCCATCGTGCTGTTGATAAGCGGCGTAGAAGTTTTGTTAAGTTGTTTGTAATTTATTTTTACTGTGTTCTACCACCACTTATTGCTCGTATATTTATAACGAGAAAAAAAAACTTATCTACATAACAATACTACTAATTTTTTTAATTTAGCTTGTGTTCAATAGCTGTTATACCATTAGAACCACTGAGTGTAATAAAAAGTTTGCATTTATCTGTTTTGCTCACCAATCAAACTGATGCGCGCAGAGCCGCTCTGGAGGGCATCAAGGTGATGAGGAGCAGACGGACGGTGCAGCAGAGGATAGAGAGGTTGAGGCTGGTGACGGGCGACGAGTTGGAAGAAGAGTACGCAGACGACGTTTGCAGCATCTGCTTCCAAGAGTTCGACGCAGGTTCGTCCATTTTTGTCGTTATTGGCTAATTTATATTTTGACAAGTTTTCGACACTGGCATTTGAACCTGACAAAAAACAGCCAGACAAAATACGTTGAAAGCAAAAACACTATTGGAAAGAAAAATTTTAGAAGTGTTAAGCAAGTAAAGTTATATTTTGCAAATATTTTCTTATAAAAATTTATATATACTTTAATGTTGTACTGGTAAACAGTAAATTTTATATAAAATGAGTTATTCATTAACGTATATGAATACTAATGGTGAAACTTTCATTATTTTTGGTCGAACAGTTCTGTAGTGGTTAACTATTCTTAAGTATTTACAAAGTGTTTGAAAAAATATAACAGCGCAAAGCACATAAAAAAAGAAAATAATTGGCATAATGCTGAGAAGAGCTTGTTACTTTCAAGAAAAAAGTTTTGAATAAAAACTATATTTTAAAGTAAACAATTAACAAAAATATTAGGTTTGAATGTACAATAACTTAATTGTGTTACCAGTTTTACTACTATTTTTTAATAAAACACTTTTATGTTTAATCCGACTTTTAGACTTCAAGAGTATGTTGTTATACGAAGATGCTTCATTCGGTAGCTTATTTCATAATCTCCTTGTTTAATATAACATATTGTTGCATTATGAATATTATTAAAATAATGTTTTTATATACTGTTTATTGTTTTCTCTTTGTAAGTTATTTTTCTGTAAGAAAAATGATTAAATAGCACGTTATTTACTCAATTTACTTACTTGAAAAGAGTAGTTGAACAAAATTACATGGTCTTTACTCAAAGTATTATAGCTTAAATTTAATTAATTTCTCGCAGTAGACACTTTTTTTAACAAAAGTTAACTTTGGCTTTTATATGAAGGCTTTAAGTACAAACTACAAGCCAGTTTTTATAGAATTCAAAAATATCATTTAACTTTTGAGATATTTTATTTTTTATAAAAAGTTTCCGATACAAACGAATAGACCGCAAATTTTTTTGGGTCAATTTTCTCAAAAATTTAAAAACTTACTAAAAATCTATCTTTTCCTTGATTTTTCAAGCAATCTTCAAATTTTCAGGAAATTTTCTTTATATTATGAGAAAAAAGCGTTACTTATAAATTTTAATAAATTAAAAAAATAAAAATTATATCACAAAAATTAAAAGAAAAGTCTTTTTTTCAAACAATTTTTTTTTTCCTTAAAGTTTTTTAAAGTCCAAAGTAACGTTTTTTTTGTTATTGTATAAAAATTAGACTGTGAAAGTTTAAAGAAGATTGCTTAAAAAATGTAGGAGGTGATAGATTTTAAATGTAAAGTCTTTTTTTGTTGTTTTAGTTTTCCCTTCCCATAGGGAACCTATTATGCGGCCCGACTTTGACCTGTCATAGCTCAAACAATAATTCGATTCTTTTAAAGCGGTAAAAAGCAACTTGAAGCTTAGTAAACACTCTATCAAATAAGATCAACTTGTAAAAAACATGGCTTCCCCTCCTATGGCCTTAATATGGTATTCTGTTAAGTATTTTAAGATATATGCATAGTTTCAAAAATCTTTAAATAATTAAATTTAAAGTATTTTATTGCAGTTATTTAAAAATCAGTAGAATAATGTTTGCTTTCATGAAAATTAATAAAATAGTATTTATTAGGATTAAGCTTAAGCTTTTTTATAGCCTCTAATAATTTTATCTAAAGATAACTGTAAGGTTTTGTTAGATTGACCAAACGTTTTTGTACCATTTGCAAATAGATTTTTATTGCTGCGAATATTGATTTCTGTGATAATATCACTTACAACGATCATATATGAATGTTTACTAATAACTCCCTCTTTACGTAATCTCTTTAAATTTTAGGGTATTAGATAAAGTGTTATCAATTTGTATTCGTCGAGTTATTTTATTTAATTGAAGACTAAATTCATAAAAATATCAACAAAACTGTTTTGTTTAAGCTAAAATATAAACTAGTTAAAAGATAAACATAACTTAATAAGTGTAATTTTACAAAAAAAAATATCTGCATCTGAATTGTATACGCTGTCAACTGTTGGTATATTGGTACTTATGTTTTTAAAAACTTACTAAGTGTACTGAATTACACATTTCAACTGTTTTACTTCAACGTATTGTTAGACCTTAATTTTGCTGCCACTTTAGCTACTAAGGACAATAAACATTATCCTAATTTACTTTACCGTTTTGTATGTAAAAAGTTGAACTGTTTTTCTTGTTTATTTTGCTAATCAGTAAATTGTCTAAAGCTCTACCACTTTTTGTTGTTGCTTTGGAATGATAAATGTCTATTGTTATTAACCGAAAAAAAATCCCCAATTAGATTAGTTTTGAAAGCTTCTTCTTTTAAATTGTATACAATGTTTAGAGAAATAAAATTCTGTACTTTTTGTTTAGCTCAAGAGTAACAACAAAGTATTTTAACTTGCACCCAAGGAGAAAATTACAAAATGTATTTGAATTACATATTTATTATAACTAAGGATCATCTCAACATTATCTATTAATTAAGTGAAACCTTGATTTACAAACAGACTCATGAATCAATAACTTAGAAATAAATTTCTACTAAACTAATTTAATCAACTAATTTTTTCAATCATATATATATAATACCACCAGTTATTTAAAAAGTTTAAGCTACCAATTGTTTTTTAAAGTTTAAAAATAATCCTCTAGTTTTTAAAAACTTTTTCAGTATAATTTTAACGATTTATTAATAATTTTTAGGAAACAGATTATTAAACTTCCGACTAAAGTTTTTGATTTAAACTAAACAAAAAAAAAGTTTTTTTCTTAAATTCTGCTTTGTACAAACCGGTTGTCGTATTGAGAAAACATTTTATAAAAATTTAAAGTAAATTGCCTTTAAAATGGAGATAGATTTTTAGGAAGTTTTTTTTTAAATTCTGAGATAAAATCGGCTTTAAAAAACTTATATCTCATTCGATTCTATCTGAAAGTTTAACAAAACTGATTTTGTATATAATTTTTTTTTTGTTGTATAAAAAGTATATTGTACTGTTTAGTATACGTTAACTTACAAATAAGGGCTAATGTTAATTTTTGTATAAATAAAAGTTGACTTCTGTAACCCCTTAACATCTAATTTTTATGTTTCTTACTGGAACAACTTAATATTAAAAAACTTATAAGAGTCTGTAGTGTTTCAAAAATCACTGCATTATTGCAATGGAGTTTAGAAAGAATATTTGTAAACAAGTAAATATTTGTTTTACTTAAAAGTTTGATCATTGGTTTTACTACAGAACAGCCTAAAGTAAACAACTAAAATAATAAAAATTAAATGTAACCAATTACCATCTAACAAGTAAACTTGTAATGAGTTTGTTTGAACTAAATATTTTCCACAACTATTTCTTAAATTTAACAAGTCTAAAATATTATTTACTTTGAGTTTTTTTTTGTCCATTGTAGTTAGTTTTTAGAACAATAGTTCCTAAACTTCTAAAATGATTTTCATAGCGTCTCAAATATCAAATACTTCTAAAAAACTAAGGATTTTAAACCATTTGTTTTATCTTAACACTTATAAATTGAATGTTAAACTTTTGAAAAGTTTAAGTTGTATAACTTTCAGACAGTTACAGAGTTGTTTAAGAACAAACAGATAACTGAAGATAATAAATAAATGTTGTAAGCGGAGATATGTTTACATAAAGTACATTGTCTCTTTGCGCCTTGTTAGTTAGTAAATACAAATTTAATATTGAATTCTTTGATTTGGACTTATTATATCTTTGAAACCACTAAAATTTGTATGCTAAACCTGGTACGAAATAATTGAAAAAATCTACAAAATAAGGTCAGATTGTTAAAGACAAGGTAGACCTCTATTTGCTCATCCTAAATATTCTTTTTTTAATTTGTAAATAAAAGTTTGTTAATATCCGTTTAAACCTAATGTTTTAATCTCAAGAGTCAAAATAGGTGCTAGTAAGCATGTATAGGTTTATTTGTAAATAAACTTAACGTTTCAAATCTGATAAGGCTCGTTTTGTGAAAAAAGGTGCTATTTTATTAGAAACCAACAAAATAAGATAACAACAAGATTAAAGTTTTTCACCTTAAACGAATGTTTTACAAATAGTTTTTATGTGTTACTTTTTAATATTATATTATCAAAATCCACCCGCGTTCAAAATCCACCTTTTTTTTCTTTATTTATTAATTTATTTTATATATTTTTTGCATTTTTTTAAATTTTTTATTTATTTATTATTCACTATCACTGTTACCCTCGATCGGTAAGCGGTTCTCGATTTTGACTGGGTGGATTTTAAACGTGTCCCCTTTATTACAGTTACATCAAGTGTATATAAAAAAGACTAGTTAAGTAACAAATAACGTTTATTGAAGCTAAAAATAAATAAGTTGTAAATTATAACCAATTTTTATCTTATACTTGAGTTGATATTACCATTAAACATTCACTTAACACCATAAAGTTAAACAAAACTAAAGTAGTCTACCAGGTTTCTATATTTTCTACATAAATGTTTAAATCTACGTTTATTATCAAATATTATTATAAATAATATATAAATAAATATTATTATAAATATTGATATCAAATAATTCTGTTATAAAGAATGTTTTACTAATTAATTAGAGATTTTCTGCTGTAATTAAATTCTTAAAATTTTAATAGAACTGCTTTTTATGTTACACCTAAAACCAATAGTACAAAAGTCTTTTATAATAAAACTAAGTATTTAAGCTAAATGATTTTTAGTTTTTTTCAACAAGACATGTTTGTTTTAAATTTATACATGTAAACTATATACATTAAATCGATATTTTCAACAGTTATTTAAAATAGGCTTTACTATTTGAGCTAGCAGTAAGATAAACTTTAATATTTTAAAATATCAATAAGCTTCTCTTTTTTTTTTACACAAAAATACTGTTTAAAGATATAGTACTGACTGATAAATTCAAAACTTATAACATTTTATTTTGAAAAACAGTTTAAAAAAAAATGCTATTTTTCCTGCAAACTTATAAAAACTCCAATCACATCCATTCATTTTTATATTTTTGATAAAATATAAAATAAAACTTTGTCATGCAAGTAGTTGAATTTGGTCTACTTGTGGTGTTTTATACTTCAAGTTTTTTTTGCACTTGGGCTGTTAGTATGTTTAAGGTTATATCTTTAAAAATTTAGTAAAACTCATTATAAACACATAGTGTTTTTTTTTTAATTTTTTAGTACACCAAACTGGTATACAAGGATTTTCGAGATATCTATAAAATTACATAACTTATAAGTCACTAAGTTTTATTAATTTTTTCTAATATCTTTATCGTCAATTATTAGTAGACAAAATTTAGCCTTTGAAGAGAAAAATTACTAAACTTTATAGTTGACTACACAGTTTACTTAAAAATTAATGCTTTCATTCTAATATACCTTTAATATGTCTATTTTTACTGAATGAGTTTGTAGCGAAATTAAACTCTTAAGTGGGTCTGGATTAAAAACTTTTAAGTTCAAATTGTTTTTAAATCCAGAACAACCTAAGTGATCACTTTAGCTTCGCTGACACTTTACTTTCGCATGAAAAAACAAACTACACTTTCATAGACTTAATGAAATTAATTCAATGTTATCCATTAAGTATTAGATTATATAATATCCATAAAGTTACATTACTTATCAAATTAAAAAAAGTTATACTTATCGTTTATAACATTTTTATCGTCAATTATTACTGGTCAGGAATTAGTTATTTTATAGCCCATGCAAAGTTTTGATGTCTGGTTTTAAACAGCAAAGAAGTCGGTTGAATAAAAATGAAGTTTTTAAAACGAAAAACATGCTGATAAACTTTCTAGTCATGTAAATTCACAAGTTTATTTAATTCACAGTTTTATTAAATAGCTTACTGAAAAATAAAATATATCCGTTCTTTCTAAATGCGTTTGTAGCCAAATTAAACTCTTAGGTGGGTCTGGATTAAAAACTTCAAGTTCAAATTGTTTTTAAATCCAGAACAACCTAAGTGATCACTTTAGCCTGTTATTTCGCACTAATAAAACAAAATTCCACTAAAAATAGTAAAAAAAATCTTCACACGAAGTATATATAAAACTCCAACAAAACAAAGTAGAGTATTGAAACAAAAACATAGCTGCCGTGAGGTGCTTACAAAATAATTTTTTATGGAAGAACCTCAAAACAGTTTAGTTTTCGTTTCAGAAAATTGTCTAAAAACTGTTTCAGTTATCTCAACTTTGATTTTCACATTATGCCAGTCTGATGAATTTCAGCCCTCTTTTATACTAGAATACTGTTTATTAGTACTAATTAGCACATTTTGTTATGCAACACGGAAGTTTAATTTTTAAATTAAGATAATTTTGTTAGAAATTGTTTAATTAGTCCAATTCCGCATGTGCTTAATTAAGTAAATTATAGTGTAACATGTAATGGACATCTTTTTTTAACAAATCCATTTTTTATGTAATTACTTCTATTTATTTAGACTACTCTTAATTATCTTTCACTTTGTTGAAATATTTTTAAAATAAAAAATATTAAATTTTAGGCCTTAAATATTTGATAAAGTTGTTAAATAAAATACTAATATCTTTAGAAAACATGTTTTCACATTCTAGCTTGTTTTTAGACCTAGATTTAACAAACTCATCGATGAAATTTCCTGATTTTTAGTTTAAAACAACGCTTTCATCCCTATTTTTCTTTTAGCTAAACATTTATAAAATCAAGTTATTTTACACAAGTTTTCTTTATTAAAACTTTTTAAACTTTAATGAAGTCTTAAACGCATATTTTTAACACTTTTGTAATGTTAGATAATTTAAGTACTTTAAAAGCTTATATATATTGATCTTACTATTAAGCATTAGATTGTTGTACTCACATAAAAAATAGATTTTTTGCGCAACATTTTCATAGTATGCCTAATCAACACGAGTAAGTGTCAATCTCTATTGGAAAGTAAAATAGCTTGTATTAGTAAAAAGTAATTGAAAAATATTACATTGAAAATACTAGATTCACACTTAAAATCCTTTGTATAACTTAAAGTTTTCTTTTTGTGAGAGAGTTTTCTATGGTTTTACACGTTCAATAAAAAATTGTTCCTAATAGCTAATACATCTTATGATATATAATATATGGGTCTTATGCAATAGAAAACCCATCTTTGAGTATCAAATATAATTTGTTTTGAAAATATGTGCGTTAAAAGTTACTTTATAGATTAGTTTAGTTATAGTATACGGAACACTATAACATTTAAGTAATTTATTTTTCTTGAAATTTAAAGTTTTTTTTTACACTTAAGCTCATGAAATGAAACTAAGTTATTTATGGTATAAATCTTTGAAAAATCCGAAAAACTTATGAGTTTGTTTTCACAGAAGCTTAGAGCGTTTTTTTGCGTAGCTCTTATAATTTGGTATTGTTAGTCCTGCTAAGAGTTTTTAGATTCATAATTACCACATACGTTTTTTAATGTTTAAAGTAAGATTCTTATTTTAAATTAGTTTTCTATTTTGTTATTTTACCCAGTATTAAAACACTTTCTATGACAAAAGCTATTTTTATAACTTAGTTTATAAAGTTAATTTAACTAAATTGTTAAGAAATGTTTTATTAGGTAGTTAGTTTTCATTAGAAATTTTGTTTTACAAATATAGTTACACAAAGATAACAACGTTTTGTATATTATTTATAATAAAGTATTGATAATCTGGAATATTTTATTGAATAATTGCTTACATTTAACTTTCTACTTCAAACCTAGCTTACAATTTTTTTAAAACATTTCATGTCTAAACGCTACCTTTTTTTTAAACAATAACAAGAATGTTCAAAATTAAAATGGTTATAAACATTATGTCCGCTGTTTTCAATGCATTGCTTTTCTCTTGCAGCAAACTTTTTCTTTGAATATTTTTCTATGTACCTAGCCATCAGCTTTTGTATATATGTTGTAAAACTTATAACGTTACTTTTAATAACAACAAATTGTACTTTAGATATATTTAAACAATTTGTTATTTATATTATTATTTTTCACTCACAGCGTTAGGGGAGGTTCGCCAGACGAACTGCAATCACGTGTACCACTCCATTTGCCTCAAAAAGTGGCTGCTCGTCAGAGAAAACTGCCCAATGTGCCACGCCGTTGTATAGTGGTTTGTTCGCTTGTAAAGTTATATCTTGATAGTTCTATGTGGTAAGAACCTGACTTGAAATGTGTTAACTTACTAGTTTTTTTTTTGTTATTGTAAATTAGTTTTTATCTATTTTAAAAGTTCAACGCGGAATATATAAAAAACAAAAGCTTTTAACTAATTTTAAAGAAAATTTCAAAGTTTAAAAAATAAAACCAAATTTTAAATTTAACACTTTTTAACAGGTAAGAACCCAACGCGCAAAGTTTCAATTTAAATGTTTGATGGTTTGTAAGAAGGAAGTGCCATGCATCGCTACAAAAAAGTGTCATTTTGATTTTGTATTTATTACTTGTGTCACACGAAACCTTTCAAGGACTGTGAATTTCTTTTCTGGATTTCTTTTTTTTTTCTTCTGAAACTAGCTCGCCCACATAATTTTTGTTTCTAAAAGGAAGGTTTTGAGCTCAGTAAAATGTCAAACATTTTTACTACGATGGTGAAATTTGTTTGCAAATGTCGATATCATTGGTTAAGTTAGATAATATTTTTCTCTAAATATCAAAACATTTGTACCTTCAAGCTAAATTTTGTATCAAATGGTAATATTCGACTAATTTTCCAATCCTCTTCGTTTTCTGTTTAAATATATGCATTTCCGTGTTTTTATTGAAGTGAACTCCAAATGAGTTTCTATTAACGTAAATATTAAATAATTTAAAATTACTCCTTTTTTTTGTAATAATCTTCAAAAGTGTCCAAAAAAATAATATGTAAAATAATTACTATATAGTAAGTTTAATCTGTTTTTAGTTGCACAATAGAAATTTTTCAATATTTAGTTTATGCTAAAAATTATTTTGGCCAAACTGAAAATATCCACTGAGTTTTTTTTTAACTGCTTACACAAAGATAACAATATCATCGCTATTTCAGATTGGTTTATTTTTTATTGACTGCATACAATGAAAATATTAAAACAACAACTTAAACCTTAGCAAAGTTTAAATTTTAGTTTTTCTTATAGAGTTTACTATTATATTACACTTTCGAAAATAATTTTAAGTCCCTAGTAGCTAATACATCTTATAATATATTGATATATGAGATATTTCTAAAAATAGTTGCGATGATTAAGTATTTTTTACTTTTTTTTTTTTTGATGTTTAAAAACTGTATTTTTGTTGAAATGATTTGATTATTGATAATACTTTACTAATTGTAACTTAAAATTTTATAACAACGAACATGTCACTGTAATCAATCAAAATAACTTGTTTTTTTTTAGTTTTTTATTGCAAAACTAACTTGAGCCGAACTGAATAAATTAAAGATATTGATAGAGAATTGAAAATTTTATTGATTTTAAGTGGTTTAAGTTAAAAAAAGTTTAAATTTGCATGTTTAGTGGTTACACGACAATTCAAATTCGGACAACTCAAGTTCCGACAATTCAGATTCTTAAAATAGTACTTAAAGGATTAAATCTCAATAAGTAAAATAAATTTGAAAAAAATAAAAATACACATGTAGATCTTGTTAATATCTACAAGCCACTTTTTTTTGAAAAATCTTGAATATTTTTAAGATATTTTAAAATTACTATAAATAACTATGATTTTTACTATATTTAAGTCTGATTTCAAAAAATACTTAATGTTTTGTAAAAAGAAAAATGGCTTGTAGATATTAATAGGACCTACATATGTATTTTTATACTTGACAAATATACATTACTTTTTTAGTTGTGGCCCTTTAAATTTTTTTTAAGAATTTGAATAGTCGTGCACCCATGTTTAGTACTACCGGGTTAAGCGGTTTTTTTTTCTAAGATCGGATCCAAACGAAATCTTTAAAGGTCAGGTTAATTTTTAGAAGCATTAGTCTAATTTGATTGAAAGTAACCGTCATTATTTTAAAAACTAAGTTTTCATAACAAAAAGCTCCCTGAAAAGCACAAAAACCATTAAGCATAAACAACCCCGCTGTATTTTTGCAAGTTGTAAATGGTGTACATTATAGGTTTAAAAATATTTATAATTTTTTTGTAGTGCAAGGGTCGGCGAACCTGAGGCCACAAGGTGTAAAAGTGCTGTCCGTGAGCATGTTTTTACATTAATGCGGCCCATTAAAAGTAAAACCTGCAGCAAACAAATGTGGTCCGCTAATTAGAAATTTTCACTAGATACTCTCGGTTTCGAAGTGAAGAGCAACAAAAAAGTACTAAACGAGAAATTCGAAACTTGCATTAAATATTCCTGTTCTATAATGAAGATTAAAAATTACTTATATTTTTGAAATTTGGCCCGCGACCACCAAATGTCTACCAACCCAAGCAATAGAATATTATACAATATTCAATGAAAATTGCAAAGCTAAGTTTTTGGTTTATACTTGGTTGGCTTATGTTAACCTTATTCGATTAACAAAGGCTTGTTGATTGATTTAGAAGTACTATGAATTAGAACACAACTGTTTCGTTTTCCAAACTTGATCTAATAGAGTGGTTTTCCACTCCTGCTTTTAGATCTAGTATTAGATAAAACTTTTTAAGCAAGTTTTTATATTTTGTTTAATACTTAAGTCGTACGTAAGTACATAACTCTTAAGACTCGTCTAGTATTTTTTGCATACAAGGTGTATGGCACTAAGATTATTCTTTCTAATATTTAGCTCTTAGAATCAATATGATAAGGCCCGCGTTGATTTCAAAATAGTTATACACCTACTTTTAAACACTATAAAAGCTTGTAATCTATGTGAAGTATTGGTAATTATTTTTGATACAAAATATATTAGAGAATTTTTTTTTTGAAAACTAGTCCCAATTTAGCGTGATTGTATTTTGAGTTGTTATACATAATCTGCTTTAAAATTAGTTTGAAAATTGATAAAAAACATTAATAAAGAAGTATATAAACAAATAGTTGAAAACATATTTTATCAATTTAAATTAGACCGCTATAACTTAATTTTTAAGTAATACTTTCTGTAATTTTGTTTAACTAATTACTATCAAAATTTTACAATTAAAAGTTATATTACTGAAGAAGTTTAGTTTTGCTTCTAGGTTTGTTAATCCATGCTATAGTGACGCACCGTGTCATTTTGTCGCTGTGTCAAAGTGACGTATTGTGTCATTTTGTCGCTGTGCAAAAGTGACGCACCGTGTCATTTTGACGCAGTGCCAAAATGAAGTACCGTGTCAAAGTGACGCACCGTGTCATTTCGTCGCTATGCCAAAGTGATGCACAGTGTTGTTTTGTCGCTGTGCTAAAGTGACCCTCTGTGCTAAAGTGACACACCGTGCTAGAGTGACCCACCGTGTCATTTTGTCGCTGTGTCATTCTGACACCCACCCTTATTAAAGAACCCAGTGTATAAAAGGACTGCTCGGTCATCAAACTACACAGTACACACGAGTTATTTACTCAAATTATACTTAATTTCAATAGCTGAATGTTGGACTAATTCAACAAATTTTAAGTTAGCTGAGGTATTTTAAAGGTAGTATAAAAATAAAAAGAATAATACCAAGATACTTCTAAAATCTTGGCTCAGTTATGTTTTGTAAAAGTGAAGTTTTTTCTTTAATCTGTTTTTTGCTTTTTTATTTAATCCAAGTGGATATTTCTGCGTTTTTTGTTTAAATTTGTTTAAATCATAAGAATGTTTTAAGACAAAACTAATACAACTTGTTTTTATTTCAAGCAAGTATGATCCTTTTTTTAATGAGTTTTTTTTTTGTAAAGCTAGCTAAACTTAATTATTTTTAGAGCCTATAAAAACTACAAAGGTGTTAGTATACGCATAATTACGCTTTAGAGACAATACTAGGTAATATGTAGAATAGTTTTAAATTAAAAAAACTAAAATAGTTTAAAAGGTTTTTTTTTGATCATTTGTACTTATAGAAACAAAAAAAAAAATAATTAAATATCTTTTATAAAGCACGGTTTATTATTTATTAATAGTTTAACTTGAATTTTAGTTAATTGATAAATCTGGTTTTTAAGTCTTTAATTTTCAAATACTTTTATTACATATGCTAATAAAGTTGTAAATAAAATAAGCATATATAAATTATCAAAAAATTACTAAAATTTCAGTTTTTATATGAAGATACATTTTTCTACAGGGTGGATGTAAATATTATTAAGTATTTTTTTGTAAAAACATACTGTGAGTATTGGTATATACATAGATTTATTTTAAAAAGTTTGTGATAATCTAATAAAATTCTACATACAAACAAAAAAATAAGAAATGATATGTTTGTTAATATTTAATTTTATGCCAATTCGATCATCAGACCACAAGTTTCGGTAGAGTGAGACCAGTTTCGTCCTTATTAGTCAGTCACAACCGAAAAACTTGTCAACACAACCGATCTCAGTCTACCGAAACTTGTAGTCTGATGATCGAATTGGCATGATCAACCATTTTCTATAAACATGAGCTTGTCTCACGGCAAACGAAAGTCCAGGCTTTTGCTCTACTGACTTTCGCCGATGTTTTTTGTTGATCTTTAATTTTATATAACACAAAATCAAGGTTTAAGAATTTTTATGTCTTAAGCACTGAAATACCGTGAAACTATTTATTTTTAAGAAAGCACAATACAAAACGTAAAAGTTTTAAACTAAAAACAAAATAAATTCATTTTAATCAAGATGTTATTTTAAACGGTTAATTTGAACTACAACACGAACTTGAAATTATAGTTGACTTTTTTAACAATAAATGTAGCATAAGCTTACAAAGAATTTTAGAAAAACTATCTTTTTTTTTAAATATAAATACAAAATGTCAGCGGTAAATGATTGCTTCAAATATTTTTTTCTTAATTTCGCAAGAACTCTGCAAGCGTGAGGTTGCTATGCGATCAAAGTTTATGCTTCCTCCGGATAAACTAATATGTAACCATGACATACATGAGTTTCACTATAACAATGAATAAATTCCATTTCGCTTGTGTTTGAAGAAGTAAATAACATTCCAGGTTCCCCACTAAGTGATTTACCAATAAAAGCTTCATAACCCCAACGATTAATCCCATTTTTTACCGCATTTTTAGGTACAGTCCAATCTCTTTTTATTTCTTTCCATTCCCAGAGTCGATTAGTAAGTAGAATTTCACCTGTTAAACTACAGTTTAAATTTCGTACACAAAACTCATGTATTTTACCATTTTTTAAAGTAACTTTTCCAGGAGTGTTCTCGATTCTAGCTACATACAATGCACCATCTGTTGAAGTATTCCCTGCATAAACAGCATCATTGGGTAAAATATCACCTCTAACGAATGGTTTCCATATTTCATAAAGTTTTACTTTTACACTGAAAGAAGCTTCTAAAATTGTTGAATTTTCAACACCGTATGTATTTTTCATATATTTCTTTGCTTCTATTTTAAGTTCGTTTAGAGAATAAACGTTACTTGTTACATGCTGAATAATAGAGTCTTCGACATGTTCAACCACTTGTCCTTCTATAAAATATACAAAACGAATAGATCTAGATAAAATAGTTACTTGATCATAATACTCTACTCTTTTTTCTGTCAAAGACAATTCTTCGCTTTCACTTTGAGTAGCGAAAGAATATGATTTTGACCAACTGTATTTTATAGCGCTTGAAATTTTGAGTCCATAACCTTCAATACCAATGTCTGTATTAACTACAAGATCTCCAGAACTATTTTCAAGAATTTGCTTTGCTTTTCTTGTTCTTCTGTAAAACACTGTTTTTTCATAAGCAACTTTTACACCAGGCTTAGTAATGTAACGACATTCAATTGAAACTTTTGCATTTACAAACTTGTGGTTCATAGTGTATTAAAAAACTTTTAAAAGTATCATATAAGTTTATTGATAACTAGTGTGGAATTTTGATAAAACAGTTTTTTTAGTTTTTAAATATATAAAAACTTCTTTTGTATTTAAAACTTTTTAGAAACTTACAAAACAAGTTAAATACAAGTTTGTACACTTAATTTCTAACTTTAAATGTTAAGATATCTTATTCGTTCATTTAAAAATTGTTTTCTTCACTTAGTTAGTCTTTATTTACATCAACTTATATATTTTGTAAACAACTTTTAATATGTTAAAAAGACTATTAGTGGCTCACAAAACTTGCATCTGATCACGTTAATATATATATATATATATATATATATATATATATATATATATATAGAGTTAAGTTGTTTAACTTAATAAATTAAATTTTTCACACTCGAGTCCTTTGAGTTTTGCATCTTTAAATAAACCTTTTTATGTATATACATATTAAAGGTTTCATAAAAAGTTCTGATCGATAGTGCTCGACAAATTAAATTGGAGCTAAATATTTATCTAATTATATAAAAACTATAATCTAAACAGCTGTTAAATAATTTCTAACTTACAAGTAACAAAAGACACACAACAGAATTAGCGAATTACATATGGAAATTAAAAGATAACAATACAGACTACAACATTAAATGGAAAATATTAAATAGGACAAAATTAAAATTCAATACTAAATTCGGCTGCAAACTTTGTAACTTAGAAAAAACAGAAATCGAAAAATCAGATAAGAACGTAACACTAAACAAGAAAAGCGAAAGACAAAACATATGCATCCATTATCAAAAATACTTTTTTAACAAAATTAAAACAAACTAAATATTAAAACAAAATAAAATCGAAGCGGCAAACACGAGTATTTTATAACATTTTTCCCAACAGTCTATAAAACTTTTTCTAATAGCTTAAAACATTTTTCCAAAATAACCTTTCTAAACTCCTAAAAAGCATAAATTAACATTCACAGCGTATTATTTCAAATTCAGCTAATCGTACAATAAACTGTACCACTACTACGTCACAATTATTACAAAAATTTTAAAATCGAAATTTCTGTTCACTATTATAATAAACTGTAACTTACTGACGATCACATGAAATTTTACATTTCAATGTGTGAAACAGCTGTTTAAATTATAGTTTTTATATAATTAGATAAATATATACATAGACATATATGTAAACGTGAAAAAATTGAATAACCAAAAAAATACTTTTGAATCTTTTTGTATAAATTTTGAAAAATTTGTGATATACTGATAAGACAGCTAAACTAAAGTATAAAGTTATAATTGTAAAAAAGATTTGTAAAAAAACATATATGCTACTAAACATTCAAGTGTGCAGTTTTTTTATATTTTTAAATACCTTTGGCATTAGCTTGTAATCTGCAAATACTTGATAATATCACAAGTTTCTCTGAAAAACATTTAAAACTGAAACAAGATTTAATTTTTTAGGATTTGATTTAGAAATTCAAAACTTAAATTTAAATACAATTTACTCTTAAAAAAAAAACAAGTTTTGATATCAGTACTTTTAAGTTAAATAAACATTTATAGAACTTATTTAATAAAAAGTTTTTTGTAAAATTTTATTACTTATACAGTAGATAAAACTAGCATTGTAGTTGTTGAAACTTTTTGAATAATTTTTTTTTTTATAAAAACTGATAGTCTTATAAAAAAACAATTTAAAAAAATACTTTTAGATAGTAACTAATACAGTTTACCAGTTTTGTTTCACTTATATCAAATAAATAATTTAAGCACATTGGTGCATCTAAACTGTTTTTATTAACCAAACATTTATAGTTTATGATACAAACCAGTTTTTCTGATTTTCTTTTTAGCTACAGTTGAAGTTTTTGTAAAGCTTGAAAATTTGATTGATGTATATGCACATATACATAGATATTATTGAACGAAAGAAAAAAGCGCATAAAAGAATTTTCCAAGGACCTGGTATACGGAAAAACCTTTCGGTTATCGACTCATACACCAGGATACAGTTTAATGTCATGTACAGTACATTAACTAATAACAAAATGTTGAGTTTTTTAAACTTTACTACATTAATTATTCAAAAAAGGGTCACTTATGCACGAAGATTCATTTTTGCACGAGAGTAAAAAATAAACAAAAAATGTAAAACACAACAAATAAAAAAAAATTAAAAGATAAATAAAAGTTACTGACCGAGGGTAAGGGTTAGGGGTAACAGTAATAACAAAATAATTAACATAAAACAAAAATAACTAAAAAAAAGTATTAAATAAAAGTTAGACAAAACTAAGATAAAAAACAATAGACTAATGTAAAAAAAGTTACCGACAGAGGGTAAGGTTTAGAGAAGGGGTGGGCAACGTACGGCCCGCGGGCCGGATCCGGCCCCCGGAGTCAAAATGACCGGCCCCAAACCTTTTTCAAATTTAAACGGAATCCGGCCCGCGGACAAAATTTATCCGGCCCGCGCGTAGATGATCCGGCCCGCTAGGCAATTTCAAAATTTATATGAAATCCTACAAACCAATGTATAAATTGCAAAATTTGTACAAAACTTTTTAAATTATTTTCAGAGAAAAAAAATTAAGACTTTAACCTGATAACGTTTTTAAAATTGGCTTAAAACTTTTGTAGTAATAAAAACACTCTTTTGTTATAGTACCTTGTTCTGTTTCAAGTCAGTTGAATTAATTCTTTCTCAAACTATCCAAAAAAAATTTTTGCTGAACTAACTTTGATGATCTTACCTATCATAATGATTTTCATAAAAAATGACATGTAAAAATGTGATGTCTTTCCCAGATGTGTAGTGAGTTGTTCGTATAAATGTTAAAAAGTAGATTTTAATAACATTGACACCTACTTTAAGTAAAACTGCTCAACTTTACATTTTAGTAGAATATTCCAAGTAGAGACTACAGTTTGCACTTTTTTCTGCTATTGATATTTTAATTAAGGAATTTTTGATTAATTAAATGGTTAAGTTTAATGATGACCAACTGATGACAATATTTCAAAACAATATCTCATTAACTTTAAGTATAATTTGTTTAGGAAATTTATTTTTGTATGTTTGTAATAACAGTTTACAATCTAACAAAATTTTGAATAAATCTTTATAAGTTTTTTAAATAAAAAAATAGTAGTTTAATATTTGAATGTCAGTTAACTTCTGAATAATATTATTAATGTAGCCTCGAGCCAAAGATTACCAAAACTAGATAATTTCGAATAGTTAAAACTTTTTAATGTTTTAGTCTGAAATCTTAGTCTCAAGTAACTTTTAGTAAGTAAATTATTGTTTTTATAAAACTAACTAGTATTAATTCGGTCCAGAATTGTAATAAATACCGAATTATGAGTACTTAATAAAAATTTATTTTAAACTCTATACTTGAGAACCTTGGTAATTAATAAACAGATTCAAAATTTTCAAACACCAGATCAATTAGCATCCAGCCGGATCCAAGTCTTTTGAAGTTAGTACTATTCTGATACGAACCTTGTCTAAAATTAGTATTTATCCGGATCCGGATAACATTTTTGAATAAAGATCCGGATCTAAGAAAGGATCCAACTGAATCAGGAAGATCACTTACTCGAAATGCTCCGGCCCGCTGACAACTTTTTTTTTTTGGATCCGGCCCGTCAATTATTTACGTTGCCCACCTCTAGTTTAGAGGTAATAGATATAGAAAAAAAGTATTAAAAAAACAAGAAAATAAAAAAAATAAAACAATTAATAAAAAATAAGTTATAAAAAAAATAATATTACTGATTAAAAATATTACTGACCGAAGGTAAGGGTTGGGGGTATTAGTGTTAGTAAAAAAAATAATCTAAAATTAAAGTATAAAAAAATAAAAAAGATTTTCAACCCGTGCAAAATTGACCCTTCGTGCAAAAGTGTCTTCGTGTAAAAGCCTCTTCATGCATATTAGACCCTTCGTGTAAAAGTGTACACTCGTACATATTAGACTACTACCCTATAATAACACAGTATTTCAATGCGCAAATACTTCAACTGTAAAACTGTTTTATATATAATATTTGTTAAATTATCATATAAAAAGGAAAAAAAAATACAACATATTTTTCATATAAAAATCTGGTATAGTAGTAGTTCATTTTACTTTCTAAAAAAATACATAAATTTTAACTGGAGTTTGATTTGGAAAATAAATTAATAAAAACAATTTAGATGCACCAATGTGCGTATAATATTTATCAAACAAAGTAAAATAAAACTGGTAAACAACTTAAGTAGTTATCTAAAAGTAATTTAAAACACTGTTTTTTTTTATGTTATCATGTTTTACAGAAAAAAATTGACTTAAATAAAAAATTTCAACAACTACAATGCTAGTTTTATATACTGCATACCTAATAAAATTTTACAAAAACTTTTTTTGTAATTTTCTTATTAAATAAGTTGTAAAACTGTTTATTTATTTAAAAGTAGTGGTATCAAAACATGTTTTTTTTTAAAGGATAAACTATATCCTTTAAAATTTTAAAGTTTTTACAATTTCTCAATCAAATCCTTAAAAAATAAATCATACTTAGTTTTAACTTTCTTCTAGTATAAATAACTGATTTTATCTGTCGTAAGCTGTTATGATAAAAGTAAGGTCAATTTCTTGTTTAAACTAAGTATTGGTAAACAAAAATTACTTTTGTAGTTACTCATTAACTACATCAATGAATTAATACTAATGAACTTTAGTAAATTGCATTTTTCATTCTCTATGAAATAAAACTTAAACATGCTCGAATAATAAAACTAAGCATTTAGCCTGATGTTTAAATGTGATCTAAATACAGTAACCTGCCGCTTAGGTACCCATTTCATGAGTACGCACTGCTGAGTTCGCACGTTTTAGCCGAAAAAAGCTGTGTTCAAAATAGATTTTTTGACATTGAAATTAAAAATAAAAACCTAAAATTAGTAATACAAAAACATTATACAGAAATTTGAGACATGGTTCATTCAAAAACATTTTTATTAAGCAAACAAGTAAAATATATTTCAGCTAACCCTTATCAACTACTTTTGTTAGGAAAAATGTTATAGTATTTGTTGAGTAAGTAAACAGTTATATGTTTTATCAGAAAATAATCAACTGTTAAATTTAGGAAAAATTGATAGTGATAGATTAACAGTTTATAATTACATAGTTATAATTTAATTATTAATTTAACTAGAATAAGCATACTTACAAATATAAAAGTCAAACAAACAATAAGTGTATTTTTATTGAACTGTAGCCAATCTAAACTGCTAAGGGTAATCAAATGGGGATAGGTATGGGTAGATAAAATAAATACTTCTAAGATACTTAAAAGTAAACAAAAGTTTATTTACAGATGTAAAACAATCACACGACATACTAACTAAAACTACAGTTCAACACAAATGATAATACAATTATAATAAGTATCTTATAACTTAATCAAGAAAGCATCTTAAATTTAACGTGTTTGAAATAAATCATACTTAAGCACATCGCCTTCACCAACCAATACTGCGAGTAAATGCAAGTTAAATTCCATTTTATAAGCACTGAAACAAATGTAACTCCTTCAAGTAAACAATATTGTTTATTGTTTTAAGAAAATTATTTAGAGAGTTATAAAAATTGTTTTGGAAAAATCTTGTTTTAAAAACAATGAAAATTGTTTTGGAAAAACTTGTTTTGAGAAAACTTATCAAATGCTTTTATTATTACAAAAAATTCCATATTTATTCAAACGCTTTAAAAATGTTAAAATGAAAAGTTAGTATCATTACAGAACGATATAAAAGCGCTCAAAAAGTTTGGTCTAAGGATCTGGTGTATTAAGGAACCTTTCGATTCCTAAAAGTAAAAAAAAAGCGACAAACGACAGCTATAACAACTTGTAAAGATTAGATTTATAAACGTGCCGTTACTGTTGGTCTTACTTTTCTTGGATGTTCATTTTATGCGTACATCTACTGAGTTACTTTTTAATATCTATCGAAAACCAACTTATTGTAGAATTATTGACTATAGTCTCACAATAAGCTGACAATGTCTGAGACGTTTGGCTGTGAATTATTTAGCTGTGTCAATTTTTTCAACTTTACTCACAAACGGTCGCTCCAGTACTTTGTACTTAAGCCCGCACGGTTAGATCTCAACAGCGGTTTCACGTGACTATACCTGCCTGATGAGTCCTTATTAGGAGGAAACCGGTCGTAGGTTGTCTCTGATACTGTTGTTGTTGATCTTGCGGTAAAGGTCATTTATTATGATAAATAATAATAACGAGACCTTCAGTTATATTAAATATTCTATTCAAATAAAACAATCTCATTAGATGCCAATTGAAATATTTGACTGCTACTCGTGAACTAAATTAAAAGTACACACAAAAACACAATTTTTAAAGACTACAAAAAAATTAATTAATTTGAAAACTTACAACTAGGCTCTTAGTTTAATTATTCATAATTACTAAGACCTTAATTTGTTACACTTTTGGTTTAAAATATTGATTTTTCTTTATTAAATAGCTTCGAAATTCTGCACAAGAAATTTTTGTTAGGGTGTTTAATTATCTAGAAAAGTTAACCCTTTACATGTAAAAGCCTGCCGACTTGAAAAATATCAATATCGCCCGAGTTGATAAACCCTGGTCTAGTACAAAATTGTGTCATTTAAAATGCATTCGCGAGCAGGACCCCACCCGCAAGCCGTACGCTGTCAACCTGTGGCGACGCGTTATGACGTCATAGAGGAATGGAAAAGCATAAATTTAGTTAAATAAACTTTCATACTCATTTTTTTTTTGCGTTTTCAAGATAACTATATGTTCTAATATAAAAAAAATAACATTCTAGGTAACTTATGCATCCCCTATAAATTTGTTACTGGTCGCCTCTACTGTCCATCCGTATTATATTGTTTATTGTGTTGAAAATCAACAAACCACAAGTCGCTTAACCAAACTAATTTAATTATTAGCTAGTACAAAATCGCAGGTTAGGAGTAAGGGCAACGTACAATTTGCGGATCGCATTCAGTTCGCCACGTAGAAGCTTCTGGAACGCGACGCATGTTGTAGCTTGAAAGTAGCTTATGCGTAACAATTATATTTGAGCTCTTTTATAACTAACACTTGAAAAATTAAAACTAACTTGATTTACCATACTCACAGTATCGCTTTTAAAATGTTATTTAGATATAATTGCTTTTAAAGGTTAAAATAAAGTTAATGCATGTTTTCGAAATTACCTGGCCCGCCAAGATTTTTAATTTTTTTCTGGCCTGCGAAAGATTTGTTTTGTAAATCTCGTCCATTGACTAGAAAAATTGCTCACCTGTATTGAAGGTAATAAACTAATTAAGTTACTATAATCGATGTATAGTTTAGCATTGATACTTTTGAATTCTTTTTATTTAAAAACCTAATTAAAAATACTTAGTATATTAGTCTATTTAACTTTATTTAGTAAGTTTTTTATAATAGAAAAGAATTGTCTATACAAAAAACAACTAAATATGTATTAAAGATAAAAAATAGCTGAAAAATGGTTGAAAATGAGTACAAAAAAAAATTAAAAATCATATCAAATGTATTCGTATAATCCTGATAATTTATTTAAAGGTAAAACCTTTATCAAGTTTAGCAAAGTACTGCTTCTCGTTTTGAGATAGTTTTGTTGACCAAAACATAACCACCTTGCTGGAAGTTTAAATCAGCGCATTCAAAGTGAAAATAAATAAAGTCCATGTTTTATATAATTTGAAAGTTATTAATTTTTCAGTTTCACCAAGTATTGTTTCAGCAGTAATAAGCCGTTTTGTCGAGCTCTGATGAAAAATAATAACCTAAAATAAAGCTTTTTATTTTAAAGCTGCAAAGTAAATTTGATACTTTTGAGGATATACGATCAAACATTTGGGAACCAAGTCTCCTTTATACATTTTACAGATATATTTAGTTTTGCTTTACTTTTTAACTAAATATTTTTTTGTTACAACAACTTTTAAACTGAAACATTAATACATTAGAAGTTGTAAAACGATAATGTTTGATAGTTGAACGTTTTTTTTAAATAAGTTCTAGAAAAAATAACTGCTATTAATAATTAGCTGCAATGATTTAAAAAGTAAACTCAAATCTCTATACTTTAATAACTTTGTATTTAAACTGTATACTTTAACTATTAAAAAGTATTTTTTAAATGCTTGCATTAATTTTAAAACAACTTTTTAAACCAAATTTATCATAAATTTTTTTTTAACTTTTAAGTAGCTGTAACAGGACTGATATTTTATATTATAATTACTCTTATGCATTTTTTAAAGTGCACATAATGTTCATTCTGGCTAGTTACTTATTTTCAAAGTCTACTTTATTCAAGTAAATGTCTAAGCGTTAAAACATAAAAGTATCAATAGAAATAGAAATACAACACTTGTAAAATAATTCTTCCTATTAGAAGGCTTCTTATTTCTAGTTTTAGATAGATATTTCAAAAATAAGTTTTTTTTTCTTCAAGTTCACTTATAACATCATATTTTTCATAATTATATTTTTGTACAAGTCTAGATAGCTTAGAATACTGTTGATAATTGTTTAACTGTTTTTAAAAACTAAATACAAAACTTTAACTATATAGGTTTATTTTAAGTCAATGATTGAAGTTTTTTAAATGCTATAAGTTTTCTACGAAAGATTCTACTCAAAACTTTATTGTTATCAAATTAATAAATTAATAGTAAGACTTTAATAATGGTCCTTACCTTTATGTAAAAATTGAGCAGTGTTTAGTATTTACTCATAAACCATGGATTATTTTTTATTCGGTGACAGGTATTTAAGAAGTTTTTTATTGAAAATTATGAAACTTTGTAGATAGAGCAAAGTAATACAGCCTGTAAACTTAGTTGCTAGAGGATATACTTTACAAAACATTGTTAAATATAAAACTATTTGTAAATAGTGTAATACCGTTTTTTTTTATAAAATTTTTAACACTAAAATTGTTGTTAGGTCCCTTTGTTTACATAAATTAAATTGATATACTGTATATTAATAAACAATTAAACATTTAGCGTCTAATAATAAAATATATACTTAGAATTAAAAAAAAAAGAATATTATGAGAAAAAGTTCTTTTTTTTTACGTTTGAAACAGATAAAAATAACTACTGCTTGTCATAATACCTATAATTTTTTATTAATTTTTATAAAGTTATTCCAAAAGTTATTTTATAAGCTGATTAATATTTTTCTTCTGCTAATTGTACTGGCGTATGATTTCCTGAACCTAAACAATATATTTATTTAGATTCGATATTCTAAACAAAATAAATTTTAGTGAGCTTAAGATCTAAAAAAATAAATTTACTGTAGTTTTAAACTTTATAATGAAAGTTTTACATATTATTTATTTTTAAACAAAAAAGATTGCATCAAAAAATTTGAATTATCTTTTACAAAAAAAAATTTACTTATATATTGATAAATTTACATCAAATAAATAAAAAAGTTTGACTTTTCTTAACTTTGATAGGTTTTTATCAATCGTAAATTAGATTGTCAATTTTACAACTAAAATTTTAATATTAGTTGTAAACTGGGTTACCCTTTTTTGATCTGCTTAGTTGTGTATTTCAAACATTAAGAGCAAAGTTTACAGTTTAAATACAAGTCTATGGTTCACTATACTATATCATTAGTAAATAAATTATGTATCTTAATTCCAATAAATGCTTACGGTTATAACTATAACTGGTAAAAAATATGTTAGACTTAAAGTCAAATTTGTAATTAGAAGCTTCAAATATTTAGTTTTGTAGGTAGTCCCTTAGGTTATACAGCTTGGTAAAATTTTAATTTTATTTTGTATTTTAGGGTTGTTTATTATTTTGAATACGTGTAAATAAATAGTCTTACATTTTTTTAAGGATTTTATTGAGTGTTAAAGATTTTATGTTTCATTGTATTTAACTTATATAGTTCTAACAATTTTAGAAAATAAACAAAACTATTTTGAGTTACTGTAAGTGGAACATATAGTATAATGAAATTTTAAATAAAAATAAAGTAATAGAATCAACATAGATAATATTAGCTCCCTTTTTAGTAAATAAACTAAGTTAGAATTATATTTAGTTTTAAAATATTTTCATTTACTAAAAAAAACAAATATGTCTAATTTTTAAGTTTCTACTACTAAAATGGTTTAAGAAATTATCATGTAAGTATTGTTAAGTATTTCTCATAAAAAAATACTTGGAGTATTGGAATATACGTAAACTTATTCGTTAATTATTATGATTAAACTATATACAATCAAAAGTAAAGAAATGGTATGTTTTATGATATTTAACTTTATATAATACGAAATCAAGGTTTACGAATTTTATGTATTAAATACTCAAATACCGTGAAACTCTTTATTTTTAAGAAAGCACAAGATAAAACTTAAAAGTTTTAAACTTAAATGCAAATAAAAAAATTTTAATTAAGATGTTATTTTAAACGATTAGTTTAAATTACTACACATACTTGAAATTATAGTAAACTTTTTTAATAATAAATTTAGCACAGTAAGCTTACAAAGAATTTTAAAAAAACAATTTTTTTTATTCTTTATACAAGATGTCAGCGGTAAGCGGTTTCTTCAAATATTTTTTTCTTAATTTCGCAAGAACTCTGCAAGCGTGATATTGCAATGCGATCAAAGTTTATGCTTCCTCAGGATAAACTAATATGTAAGCATGGTTTACAACTCCCGTAGTGTAACATTTTAAAACAGACATTGTGGGTCCGTTTTTATGAGCATTACCATAAGGATATAACCTTCCAGGTTCTCCACAAAGTGCTTTACCAATAAAAGCTTTGTTATTCCAACGAGTACGCCCAATTTTCACGGCATTTTTAGGAATAGCCCAGTTTCTTTCTATTTCTTTCCATTCCCAAAGTCGATTAGTAAGTAGAATTTCACCTGTTGAAGAGCAACCTAAATCTTGTACACAAAACTCATGTATTCGACCATTTTTTAAAGTAACTCTTCCAGGAGTGTTATCGACTCTAGCTACATACACTGCACCATCTTTGAAAATGTTCCCTGCATAAACAGCATCATTGGGTATAATATCACCTCTAACAAATGATTTCCATATTTCATAAAGTTTTACTTTTACACTGAAAGAAGCTTCTAAAGTTGTTGAATTTTCAACACCGTATGTATTTTTCATATATTTCTTTGCTTCTATTTCAAGGTCGTTTAGAGAATAAGTGTTGCTTGTTACACATTGGACAATAGAATCTTCAACATGTTCAATAACCTGACCGTCTATAAAATAGACAAAACGAATAGACCTAGATAAAATAGTTACTTGATCATAGTACTCTACTCTTCTTTCTGTTAAAGACAATTCTTCGCTTTCAGTCTGAGTAGCGAAAGAATGTGATTTTGACCAACTTTTATTTACAGCGTTTGAAATTTTGAGTCCAAATCTTTTAAATCCAATACCAATATCTGTATCAACTACGAGATCTCCAGAACTATTATCAAGAATTTTTTTTGCGTCGCTTGTTCTTCTATAATACACTGTTTTTTCATAAGCAACTTTTACACCAGGCTTAGTAATGTAACTACATTCGATTGAAACTTTTCCATTTACCAATTTGTGGTTCATAGTGTTACCAAACTGTTAAAAGTATCATATGTATTTTATTGATAATTAGTGTGAAAGCTTGAGTAAACAGTCTTTTTTAGTATTAAAATATATAAAAAATAATCGGTAATTAAAAGAAAAGATTATGTTCTAAAAACATTTAAATATAAGTTTGTACACTTAATTTCTAACTTAAGGTGTTAGCATACCTTACAGGTTCATTTAAAAATATAGCTTTTTAAAATTAATTAATCTTTTTTTACATCAATTTTAAACTTTTAGTTTGTTAAAAAGATTATTAGTGACTTATAAAACTTGCATCAAGTTAAAATATATCTATATACATATATGTTTATAATTAAATATTTATAATTTGATTATTAATTTAACTATTTCCGGCACTCTATTTTAGTTGTTGTCTAAAAATATTTTAAAACACTGTTTTGTTTAAGATTATCAGTTTCTAGAGAAAGAAAATTGACTTAAATAAAAAGTTTCAATAACTACAATGCTACTTTTATCTACTGCATAACTAATAAAATTTTACAAAAAACTTCTTTGTATATTCTAATTAAATAAGTTGTAGAACTTTTTATTTATTTAAAAGTGCTGATATCAAAAAATATTTTTTAAAAGGTATAAAATATATCCAAATTAAAGCTTACAAGCTCTAAATCAAATCCTTAAAAATAAATCATATATAGTTATAACTTTCTTCTAGTATAAATAACTGATTATATTTGTCGCAAGCTGTTATGATAAAAGTAAGGTCAATTTCTTGTTTAAACTAAGTATTTGTAAACAAACATTATTTTTGTAGTTACTCATTAACTACATCAACGAATTTCAGCTTAAAGGACTTTAGAAACATATAGTTGCATTTTTTTTTTATGATATAAAACTTAAACATTCTTGAATAATATAACTAAGCATTTTGCCTGATATTTAAACGTGATCTAAATACAGTAACCTGCTGCTTACATACGCACTTCATGAAAACGCACTGCTGGTTGAGTTCGCACGTTTTTGCCGAAAAAAGCTGTGTTCAAAATGGATTTTTTGACATTGAAATTAAAAATAAAAACCTAAAACTAGTAATGCAAAAACATTATACAGAAATTTGAGACAAAATATGTAAACAAGTAAACAAGTAAAATATGTTTTAGCAACCCTTATCAACTACTTCTGTTAGCAACTAACTTTAAAATAACTGTTGAGCAAGTAAACAGTTATGATTTTATCAGAATATACTCAATTTTTAATTAAGCAAAATTAATTAGAGTTAGATTAACAGTTTTATTTACATAATTATTATTTTAATTAGTAATTTAACTAAAATAAGCATACGTACAAAAATAAAAGTAAAACAAACAATAAGTATATTGTTTATTGAACGATAAAAAAGCGCTCTAAAAGTTTGGTCTAAGGATCTGGTGTTTTTAGGAACCTTTCGATTCCTAAAAGTAAAAAAAAAGCGACAAACGTCAGCTATAACAACTTGTAAAGATTAGATTTATAAACGTGCCGTTACTGTTGGTCTTACTTTTCTTGGATGTTCATTTTATGCGTACATCTACTGAGTTACTTTTAACTATTTATCAAAAACCAACTTTTGCTGGCCAACGTATTCCTTTTCAGTCGTTTTGTCCCTTATCCCATAAAGTTGGCTTAATTTCCAGTTTGGTATTCAGAGCGCACAAGATTTTTTCTTTGAAGTTGTTAAAGGAAGATTTAGATAAAATTAAAAATACTTTTGGATTTCTTGGTTATCCGTGTAATTGAGTTTACATACCCAACGATTAAAACATAAATGTATAAAAGCAATATAAAATTAAATAAAGAACATTGGAAATATAATTCATTTATAACCAATGACTTTTGAAAACATGTCTGATAGTGTAGTTTGTCATTTTTGTTTAGCAGACACTTTTTGTTGCTCGCATATTTTCAAAATATTATTAAAGTTTTTAAAAGCTGATTATAGTAAAATTAAATTAAATGAATCTGAGTTTTTAACAAATTATAAACTACCTTGAATCATACTTGTTACCCTAAAAAACCTGAGATTGTGATAACCATGTATATACTTACAAACAAAATAATCAAAAATTGAACTGTTAAAATAAACAAATATGCTAAGTACTCTTTTTAAAAATTATTACTGTAAATATTGACTATGAAAACCAGTCTACTATGAGCACCACACCATTTAATCCTTTTCTGTTGTGTTTTCTACCAAGACAACCGCTTGAAATGAAAAATTTGCTAATTAATAAGTATGCAAGAATAAAATATTCTAACCTTAAATTAGCTTTTTCAAATAAACACAAACTAATAAAAGCATAATCAGTGTTTTAATAAATCTTTCTTCCATAAAACTATTAATTAAATATGCTATGTAAATTTTAAAGGTACAAGGAAATACAAGATAGATTTTAAAAAATTATTTATTTTAATACATACATAAATAAATACTAAAAATTTTTAATACTATTTATAATAATATTTTCTAAAACATGTTTTGTTTGGGATTTTCAGTGTTAGAGTCATCTGAAAATTTAGTGGTTTTTAACATTTTGGTATTAAGCTTAATATAGGTAATAAAATGCCAAAATATATTGAGTACGTACATGCCGGTTAGGTACGCATTTTTGCAATGTGTTCACAGTGCGTACTTAAGTTGCATATTACTATAACTGAAAAGAGCAAAAGTTAATTTTTTTAGAAACAAAAACCTTTCCCTCAAGAAAGCAGTTAAATGTAAAAAAAAGTTCCATAAAAAGACATAAGTAAAGCATAATGAACAAACTCAATTCTCAGTATCAGATACTTTTACAAGTTGTGATTGGAATATTTTTATAATGTTATACCAAATTTTCAATGTATTTATAATTAAAAGCACTTTATTTTTTATAGAAAATGTACAGAAATATTTGCTAAAAAGTACAAAGGTAAACTAATAACATGCTCTTTCTTAGCATCCGTTTTCTTTTGGTTTGGTCAACAAAAGCATTTTAATTCATAGCAATTCGGCTTCCTTCTCATCGTGACTCAAAACTGTTTGTCTAATTGTGCTTGCATTGTTTTAAATTTTGGTAAGTTTTTTATATGAAAGCAAATTAGTCTTTTTATTCTTTTTAATGTTCTATAATACATTTGAGCCACTTCTCTAGCCAGAGGTGACAGCCTTTTGTACATAGCGGGTCGAATTTGTTCGACAAAGACTTTGGGCCGCTGTACTTTAATAAAATTTTATTCGTAAGAGGAGTTTTTAATTTTTCAATGCAACCATAACATTAGCACTACAGTTCACTCTCAATTTCATTAATATCCTACTTGTAATTTTTTTATCTTTTTTTTCAACATCTTCACCTTGAACAGAGGTCGAAAAACTGCAGCCAGCAAAAATATGCAGTCCTTGATGTACTTTTCAGCTTTAAACAGACTTAGAAACTTATTGATTTACAAATTCATTTTTAAAACAATATTTTATAACAAATGGTATTAATGATATCATCAGCAGGGAACGGGTCAGAAAAGCACGGGTGACACTTTAGCACGGTGTGACACTTTAGCACGGGATGACACTTTAGCACGGTGTGACACTTTAGCACGGGGTGACACTTTAGCACGGTGTGACACTTTAGCACGGTGTGACACTTTAGCACGGGGTGACACTTTAGCACGGTGTGACACTTTAGCACGGCGTCACTTTAGCACGGAGTGGCACTTTAGCACGGGGTGACACTTTAGCACGGCGTCATTTTAGCACGGGGTGACACTTTAGCACGGGGTGACTTTTTAGCACGGCGTCACTTAAGCACGGGGTGACACTTTAGCACGGGGTGACATATTAGCACGGCGTCACTTTAGCACGGCGTCACTTAAGCACGGGGTGACACTTTAGCACGGCGTCACTTTAGCATGGAGTGACACTTTAGCACGGTGTCATTTTAGCATGGAATGACACATTTGTTTATGCTTATATGTTATGTTGAAAAATATGAAAATAAACTATGCAACATAATACTACAAGCTTTTAATATGTTTCAAGTTAAAGCTTCAACTAAAACTTTGTATTTAATATAAAATTACACTAATTACTCTATGGCAAACCTCAACTTAATAATAACAATACAAAAATAATTTTAAGAATTCTATCAAATCATTTTATTAAGATATTTTAACTAACGTATTTAAATACTTACTACCATATTTTAAACGTAAAACTACTTGTTTAAACCTAGCAACATATACGAGCTCAAGGTTTTTTATAACGTTATTTAATAAGATTATAGCTTAATTTAACTTCAGTGAATAAAGTATAAATATTAATAAATACTAGTATGATAGTAAACACGTTAAATAAAAGTGTAAATGTGTAAGATTTATGTATAGACTGCAACAAAAGTAAATAAAACTATTTTACAATTTTCTCTGTCTATTTAGGTTTTCAATTCTTTTAAATATTAAGAAATAGCATAATTTGAAGTTTGATCAGTAAAATTTTTATTTTATTATTTTAAGCCGATTGTTTCAAAAGTGTTTGTACGCATGTTTGCATTTTACCATCTGCCGATATTGTTACTTTTATATATGCGGGTTTAGCGTTTAACTGACTTAACACGTTATTATAAGATAGGTCGTAGATAGTTTCTTAAGTTACTTATAAATTAACTTGACATGTTAATAAAGTCGATGTATTAAATCCGAATTAAACTTTTACTATTAACTTAATATTTTATAGGTGCTAAACCAACTATTGTTTATTAAAAAGGATTTAAAAAACAGTTAATTATTTAAATTTAGACTAGTTGTAATAAAATCGAGTCAAGGAAATGGTGTATTTACAATTAATAAACTGCGAAACATAAAGATGATAAAAAACTAAAGAACATGAATGCCAACTAACCAAAATACCGAATCAAAGAAACAGAACACATATTTTTCGTTTAAACTAAATTCTTGAACAACAGAGCAATATAAGAATGGCGTCAAGTTAACTGTGCAAAAGCACAGCTAAAATGAGCTCATAACAACGGCAACAAGTTACTGCCAAGTTTATCATGAAAAAATAAGTTGATAATTTATCAGTTTATTTTAAATTATAACAAATTTTTCTATAACATTTCAGAACAAGTTTGAGCGAACTTACATCGCAATGTTTCAAATGATTGAAAATATCATTCATGGTATTCAACCATCGGCCGTTTCCTGCGATTTTGAGCTCGGATTAATAAATGCCGTAAAAGTAAGTAATATTAACTATAAAGCTTATTGTAAGAAATTTAGCTAATTGTAACTTTGTATGAATCAGAATGAGTTTCCAAGCTGTAATGTTAGAGGGTGCCTTTTTCATTTAGGTCAAAATGTTTTACGAAAATTGCAAAGGTCCGGTCTTCAATCAAGGTTACAATTTACATATACTATTCATTTTACCACAACAAGAGCTATTTTGTTTATAAGATATTATTATTAAAACACTACGGTCAACTATTTAATTTCAAATAGATAGGATAGGTTTTTAGTCATTTACCAACAAATATCAACTAAAAGCGCATATGTTATCACTTTAAAAATAAACACAACTATTTTAATTATTCAAATAACTAGCTTACATTTTTTTTAGGTTTCAAACAGATTCTAATTTTGCAAGAGATGCAAAAATGATTCTGTCATTAGCATTTTTACCCGCAGAGAAAGTTGTTGACGGTTTAGAGGCTTTAATTGCTAACATTTCTGAAGAACTAGTGACAGTTCTGGAGTGGTTTCGACACTACTATGTTGAAGGTTGAATACATTTAAATGTTTGTGTTAATGTTTAGTACACTTTAATTTATTGCCTATTTAAATTTGTTTTTTAATTTGTTAGAATAAAATTGTAGATATTAAAATTAAATATTTTATTTGTTAATGTTTGATTGGAACATTTATTTAAAATTTAAGCGTAACTTTTTGAATTTAAATTATGAGTTTATATTTTGAAATGTACATAAACTTTAGGTTAAAAAAATTAAACTTAAAGGTGCTAGAGGTGAGCCATTGTTTCCAATTCCTTTGTGGAGTCAGTACGAACGAGTACTTACAAAAAGTGATCGAACGAACAATATTGCGAAAGCAGCGCATCGAGCTTTGTACGCAGTATTAAATGGAAACCATCCCAATCTGTGGAGTTTTATAAATATTCTGAAAACGACTTAGAATTCTCGGGATATGGGACTAGAACACCTTCTGGAAGGGATAAGACCAGATCCCAAAAGAATAAGGTTCAGACAAGCAGATGAGCGTCTGTTTTATCTGGTGTCAAGTTTTAATGAAAATAATAATATACTTGAATACCTACGCGGTATTCAATACAATTTTGATATAGATTAAATGTATATATTTGTAAATTTCGTTTGTGTTCGTTTTTATAATAAAATTTAGTGCTATACATAAATTTTTTATTATTGTTGTACATAAATAAAGTTATTTTAACCATGTCAGCCAAGCAAAGTAATTAAATAAAATGTAAGTAAAGTATTACTATTTTATTTACAGAAGTAAAAAAGAATACAGTATAAGAACATTTATATAATTAAGGATTTTTAAAACTAGTTACCATTTATTTTACCAACTTCTTGTTTTTCAGTACTTATTTTTGTTCTTAAGTATAGTTTTTCTTGAAAAATACAGGCCACTAAAGATTTTTTCTAACGTTTTGCTACCAACAAATGATTTTTCTAAATATAATTTGAAAAGACTGCCAAACTTTGTCTTACAATTTACTCCTTACTTAGATAATATTTTTATTAAAAATAATTTTGGAAGACACACTCTTTCTTGAAATCACACTTTAAAGTGCCTAAATTGCATAATTAACAGCATGCTGCTTATATAAATTTAATTTTAAACGTTTTATTAAATACAAACTTTACACGTATTTAATTAACTTACTTAAAACTATCAATGGCGCTTAAGTGTCACTCCGTGCTTAAGAACCATTTTGTGCAAAAGGATCAATCAGTTATAAAGTTACACTCCGTGTTAAAGTATCACCCCGTGCTAAAGTGACACTCCGTGCTAAAGTGTCACACCGTGCTAAAGTGACGCCGTGCTAAAGTGTCACCCCGTGCTAAAGTGACACCCCGTGCTAAAGTGTCACCCCGTGCTAAAGTGTCACTCCGTGCTAAAGTGTCACTCCGTGCTAAAGTATCACCCCGTGCTTAAGTGTCACACCGTGCTAAAGTGTCACCCCGTGCTAAAGTGTCACCCCGTGCTAAAGTGTCACTCCGTGCTAAAGTGTCACCCCGTGCTAAAGTGACGCTGTGCTTTTCTGACACCTACCCACGTACGACCTGCAGAACGGATCCTAGAAACATCTGGAATGCGACGCACGTTTTAGCTTTAAAGTAGCTTAAACATAACTACAATATTTGAGTTCTTTATAACAAACATTTTCAAAATTGCAAATAGCTTGACTTTACGTACTCACTCACAGTATCGCTTTTAACAAACTGTTTGAATAAAATTTTGCTTTTAAAAACAAAAATTAAAATTATGTTTAATTTTCAAAATTCCGCAGCCCGCCAAAATTTTTTTTTTTTTTATTTTGGCCCGCGATAGTCATACTTTGCAAAAAATTTCCCACCTATATTGAATAAAAAAAACGATTTAAACTAATATAATCAAGGTTTAGTTTAGCATTGATACTTTTAAAAACTTTTTATTTTAAGCTCAAACTAATAGGTGTAGTCACTTGGTCCCTTTAAATATTTTTTTTTAGTAATTTTTTAGATTTGTCTACAAAAAATAAAAGCAAATAAGTATTTAAGATACAAAAATAACTGAACACAGTTAGAAAATGATAACAATAAAATGACAAAAATGCATATAAAACGTTTTCGCATGACCCTGATAATTTTGACTAAAGATAAAACCTTTTTTAGGTTTAGCAAAGTATTGCCTCTCGTTTTAAAATAGATTTATTGATCAACATGATTAACATCCATTTTGTATGTACTCTTGAAAGGTAAAAAGTTTCAAGATTCACGGACTATTGTTTCAGCGATAACAAACCATTTTGTCGAGCGTCAAACCATTCATTAAGGAATTAGTAAAAATTAATTATAAAAACTTTTATATAAAACTTATACGTTAAGTTCAGAAATCATAAATAATTTTAAACCAATTTTGCAAGGATAACTACCAGTCTTAGTTTAGATAGTTGCCAATTTATATAACTTTTTAACTTCAAATGAATCTCTAAGCTTTTAGGATCAGAAAACTATGTACTTTTTTCTATATACTTTTTTGATATTGACTTAAAAACAGATTTTGCTATCAATAAAGAATATCGAATAAATCTTATGAAAAAATACATCGGTATAATATGCTACTTTAGACTCCTTATCAGTAAATTTTATTTGTTAAGTTAAAGCAAAGATTTTGTAAAACGTTGACCGACTTTCACTTACTGCAGATGTAGCTGTAATTTTAAAACCTTAAAACCTTCATCTGTTTTGATCTCTCCAGTAAGTTCATCAATTCTAGTTTTATCTTTTTTGACCGTCTAAGGTACTTTGTTTTTACTTAAAGACTTTTTACACAAAGTTTAATAGTATAATAGATGCAATCAATCAAAGCTTTTGCATTAAGCAGTATTTTTTAAACTTTAAATATTAAAATATTTTCAGTAAAGAACTAAATCAACGGTCAACAATTTTGGTCAAAGTACCTGGGTATAGAATTTTTTTTTCGGTCATCGAGCTACACACCAAACATTTATTTTATTTATTTTGTGTTATAAAAAAAAAGAAAAAATGTAGTCTTTAACGTTAAGACTTTGTAATTTAACAAAAAATTAAATATACAAAAAGAAGAAAAATAAACCTTTTAAAAAGAAACAAAAAACAGTATGATATTTACTCAGAAAAACTTATCATGAAAAACAAAAAAAAACATATAAAAAGTATTTAGTTTGTAGAAAAAATTTATTAGAACATTAACTTAGGCCTTTTGACTTGTTTTAGATAATTTATAACTATAAATATACACCTATACTTGTATATCTAACTTTCACTGATCAATACTAGTAAACGATTGCTTTTTTTGTCTTTATTAGCCGTTTGTAGACTAATGACGGCAAGTTTTTAGATTGTGACTGACGGATGAGTGATGAGTCCTAATAAGGACAAAACCGGTCTCAGTCAGCCAATTCGGGTCTCAGTTTACCGAAGGCTTGTGGTCTGATGATCGAATTGGTATGATCAAACCTTATGTTAACTTGAGCTTGTCTTACGTCATGCGGAATTCCAGGCTTAGGCTTTGTAGACTTTCGCAGATGTTTTCGTTGTAGATTCAACTACGACAGGATAAACCACGTAAGCAGACAGCAAAAAAAAACACTAAAAACTTTAACTACAACAGTTTCTTTATATGGGAGAGCAAAAACAAAACTAGCTAAGATGTTTTCAATTTATATTAAAATAGTAATTTAGCTATTGTTTTAACTATTTAACATTTTAAAATCAACTATACCAATGAATATGGGAATTTACTTATATATAAAAAATACTAACTTAATAAATGTAAGGTTAGTAGTAGCCTAAATACAATTACAATTTGGTACTAATTGCCGCAGTCTAGACTGATTCAATGTCATCATAACCAAACTAACATACTTAGCAGAGACTATCCCTAGGTGTAGTAAATATCGGTATTATCTTAAAACATATTAAAATAATATCCCAATTGTAACTTATCTCTACTTTAACTATTCAATTGTTATTTAAGTAAAAAGTCTCTCAGATTGACCTGGAACCTTACAAATGATGTACAAGGTCGACCTTACAACTTTCAACAAAAAGAAATAATAAAATTTAGTGCTTTATTATTTTTTAATTTAAAATAGATACATTATGGTTATTCATGATCGAGTACACAAAAATGGGTATTACAAAATTATAAACTTGAATTAATTTGATCATATGTGCAATTTGACTTTTTTCATGTTTGTTTATGCTAGTGTAAACATTTAATGTAAACAATATAAAAACTTAACTTATGCACTGTTTAAAACCACAAAACCAACAACTGTACCAGACAAAAGCAAATAAGTTATAAAACATTATTTTTTTGGTGGAACGATATATATACTCTTCTTTTAAATACTGTACAATATAATGTTTCAAGCAAAAAGTGTATCAGCTCAGTTTAAGTATAGATTTTACTAAAGTTAGTCTATAAAGAATGAATTATTATTAGTTACGTAGCTAAGTACTTACGTTGATAATCTTTCTTTATAAGATATGCAGTACTTTAAGATGATAGTGGAAATAAAACTTTTTTTTTGAATTACTATCTTAAAGTGCTGCATAATTTATGTATAAAAAATTATCTGCGTAACTATTTAGCTTGGTTTTTATTTGATATATTTTTAAGTTTCCTAATTTAAGTATTTTTTAACAATTCTAAAACGTTTCCTTTAGTCTTTTGACGCCTAGTACTTAAATAAAAGCTCAAATACTTCTACCAAATTTTACTTTGTACATTTTAATATGGTTCCTTAACATGCATAAACCAAATACACATTGGGGACCATACTACAGAGCAGAGTTGCCAGAACTCCAAAACTAAAGAGTTTTGAATACTGAACATTTATTAATTAACTTAAAATTTAAAGCTTGAGTGATTGTTTGTAGATTTTCTAGCTCTAAAAGCTAAGCTTCATAGTAATAATTTCCTATTTATTTGAACATGTAAAAAAAAATCCATTAAGTAAAAGTTAAAAAACAGATAAATTAAAAGTTTTAATAGATTCAGAGGAGACCAAATTGAAACCCAAAATTTATAGTTTATTAAGTTTTATACATTTTTTCACATAGTTAACTAATAAAACAATTTTACTAAATACAAATTTAAGTACGCTTAACATTAAAAAAATTAAGATAATTAATCAACAAAACATCACAGTTGTTTTAAAAGTTTTAAGCTTTCAAATATTTTTAAAGACGTGTTTAAATGTTTGACGTCAATAACGTTACTTTATTTAAATTTTTTAACTTCAAACTATAGTGTTATCAAAATTGTAGGAAAATTATTTTCACAATTTTTTAGTATGAGTTTTTCTACCATAATAAATATCAAAAAAACATTAAAGAAAAAATGTTAAGATAAAAGAACAAGAACTACTTATATAAAAATAATTCACGCAATTAATATAAATAAATTATTGTTAAGTATCTAAAGTGATAAATACAAAAAAATGTAAAATTAGTTTTTAATACACATAAAAGACTAAACTTCTATATTGCTTATAAACAATATTAGCCTAGATATAATTCTTTAAACACCTTTGATGCTTGTAATTTTGGTATTACTATGAATAGTTATTACAACTTTAGACTACAGTTTTATGTTTTAGGTATATTTATAAAAAACAAAACTAAGCATAACAAAAAACTAAAATAAGTCCAAGAGTACAAATCTTTACTTATTTAAAAATTTTTAAAGTTCTCCAGTTTTTTTATTATTAGATTATTAAGTTGATGTGGTTATTGTTTAAACTTTTAATAAATATGGTTATTTATTATCAGTTTTCTGTTTAGAGTGGACGGACAATTCAAGCATAATGTTTTTATGTTATTGATTAGCTTTGTTTTCTTCAGAAACAACAAAACAGTTGACTAACCTAGATTAAGTTTTTGTTGTTAGCATCTTTTACTTGAAGTTTTACTTAAATTGTGGTTTAAGTTTCATTTATAGTGTTTTACTAGTATCACTTATAATTATTAGATTTGCTTATGTATGTTTTGTATAAACAGTCTTTATTTAATTTTAAGCTTTTTTAACAAAGCTTTGTAATTGTGTAGTTTTTTAAGTTCTGTTTAAACTTTTTTCTCTTAGTAGAATTTAAATTAATTTTAGAACTTAAGTTCCTAAATTGCAGACTAAGTTTTAGTATAATTGTACCAACATTTAATGGTAGAAAACTATTAAATTTAGACTTTTTCATTTTAGTTTTAAATGTAAAACTTACATTTCAATTAATAAAAAAAATTGAAAAGTTAAATTATTAACTGAAGTGTAAACTTAATAGTAATTTACCTAATTTGTATACTTCTTTTCATGTTATAGAGAAACTAGAATAATATACTACTTAGTTTTTTGTGTCTGTTTACATGGCATATCTAGTTACAGTTGATTTTTTTTATAGTTAAAGATATATATTTACAGTTATAAAAATTTAACATCTCGAATTGAGAATTTTTTCTTCAGGAATTAAACAGGTTTTAAATTTTACAATTTGATTATAAATTTTAAAACTTAGTATTACTGGTATTATCAACTGAAGCAAATTTTTTTTTTTCTACCGCTTTAGCACCATTTATTTTTTGAATAAATATATTTGTTTTTTTAAAATATGCTTTCTTGTTATTTTTCGCTTTTGTCAAAGTTCAGATTTCTAAGTAACTTTTGTATAGCTCAAAGAAAGTAAAGTTAAGTAAATGATGTTTAGCTTAATGATCAAACGCCTTTGTTTACATTTAAGCTTTTTGACTCATTTTTTGAGCTACGGTTTCTTTATCGTACTAAGTTATGTATTATTTTATTAATTTTTTTTACTTTTGCTAGCTGATATTTTTTACCGCGTAGATTATAATTAGAACAAATTTTTAACCATATCTAGGCAAAATTTTATTTTCATTGTCGTAATAAAGTTTCTTTCTTTTAGCTTACCGAATGTAAACAAAATACATACGTCTAATAAGAAAATAAAAAATAAGTTATAACAATATAATTCAAAAGGTGTTTAAAATTTTTGCTTAACATTTTGTAAATACTCTAATAAAGATTAGATCTCGAACGCAGTTGCTAAGCTTTTTTTAAAATTAATATAGAAAATAATAAATATACAATTAAAAATCGTAGAATAATTAGAGCCCGTACTACCATAAAGTAACATAACATTTTAAAAACTTAAGCGAGTTTTATTAGAAACAATAGCAAAAATTAAAAATATTATCTTTTGTATAAATTAAAAAATACTTATAACCAGTCTTATAAATCATTTAAAACTTTTAATTTATTTATTTTTTTAAATTATACTCGCTTAATTATTTTTTGCATGATCATTAACATAAAAAAAATCCAAATTTATCTTATATTTAATTTATACATATTTGAACCGATTTTATAAGCAATTTTCTAAACTTATTTAAATTTAGAAGCTGCATTAAAATGTTAAATACTTTTAACTTAGTTTTGTTTTATAATGTTTAAAAACTAACTAACTTTTAATAAAGGAATAAATATATTTAACTTTGCTAATATTTTGTAATAGTTTTGGTAGTAACAACTCAAAATAGAAAACTTTTTTTTGTAAGTTTTTTTTTTTTTGTAAAAATTAGTGCCTATTGTTTTTAAAAAGATGTTTAGTAAATTATCGTTAACTGTGAAATTTTATTTTTGTCTTTACTATTTTAAATTCTTGTACTTAATAATTTGCCTTAAAAGGTTTTTTTTAATAGTTGTACTAAGTAGTTTTGTGCATTGACAATTGTTAAGATGTACTCAGTTTTGTAAGCAATATTTTAAATATTTGTTTATGATTCTGATGACTAGCTAGACATAATAAAACTTTATTTTATAATATAGCATACCTTTCTTATGTTGTGGATAAAAATATAATATTATTGTGGTGTCCGGTTTTCTAGACATAGTCCAATCGTTAAAAAAAAATAATACTAAATATTTAGATGGAGTGAACATTTTTTTTTGGAGTGCAAAAAGTGCAACAAAAAACTAATGCTTTATAAAACTTATTTTTATATTTATGCATTCACTTGTCGATAATTAACTCTGTTCAAAAAATGATGTAAAAATATTAGCAAAATAACATTTTTATTAAAATAAAAGATGTAAGTAGTTTTTTAATTTTATGTAGATAAGATTTACTGAAATTTAAAATAAAAGTCGGTTTTAATTTACAACCGACGGCATGCGTTATCGACCGTTAAATAACAATAAAAAAACTAAACACTACACAACTCAGTTTAAATGACCCTGAATTAAGTTTGGATACTTTTTGGCTTTAATCGATAGTACTATGAAAGATAGTAAATATTACGTAATATACAAATCGTACTAATTTGCATCAAATAAAATTTTGAATGACCCTCCAATTTTCAACTGTCTTGTATTTCACAATTTAAATAAGGTTTTCAAAATCAATTTAGAATGAAATGGTTTTATTTATATATAATGAGATTAGTAAAATGATTTAAACATGAAAGCAAACTTAAAATAGCATTCTTTATTTTGTATATGTTTTACTTGTAATAAAATAAAGTTTTCTTGTATTTAATAATTTATGTGAATAAAATGTAAGTTAGTATTTGCAATATAAAAAATGTTGCTTAAAGAAAACTGTATTATATAAGAAAAGCAGTTTGGTTTTACTTAGTTAGTTTCTGTGCTTGTTGAGCACAACTAAGTGGTAAATTCATGTTTTTTCTCTCCAGTTGGTGCGCACTATTACTGCTGACTAAGTAATTGTAGTAAAGTTTACTATTTGTATAGTGGCAAGTAAATGATTTGGCAAACCACTGTATTGTGATTATTTGAGATGTTTCTTTTTTTCATATACAGCTTTTTAAATATAGTTACTTAATTTTGTTTTAAGTGATTCTGATTTATTTTTTCACAGAGGCAATAAAAGTAACACTTGTTGAATTTCTTGAATTTACTTAATAAAAATTTTTAAATTTATTGTAAAGTTTTGGTATCTACTTTAAAATAAAGAAATAAAAAATTTCCAATGGAATAATTTATAAAAGGATTTTTTTAACATATTTTTATATATTTATTAAAGTATTTAATTGTTTTTATTTGACTTTGATAAACATTTTTAATTACTACTATTAACTTTATACGTGATAATATTTGACTTTAAAAAAGTTTAAACTATTAAACAACATATTTATAAAAAAATAATAAGAGATTTATTTTTAAACTTAGGTAAAAATAAAATATAATAATGAGTATAAAATTGAAACCTAATGATTTATATTCTTCAAACAAACTTGATGTTCAGCACCTCCCTTGTGAAATAAATATGGATGGCCATGCAAAAATAACTACATACTTCATGCCTGAAGAAGAAAATGGAAAGCTTACATCCTCGTTTAGAGGCAGACCATTAGAAGGAAAAGACACTAAAATTCCTGATGGTTTCCAAGGTGTAATTATGGAGTGTAAATACTGGGATAAGGAAGGGAAAGAAGAGTTAATGCCAATTGCTAAGTTTGACAACATTGTTCAGTGGAAGATTGAAGGGGAAACTGGCTGTGAAATTACTTCTGCTATGAGCAATGCCTGTAATTTTTGGCCAAAAAAGATTGCTAGTGCAATTCATGATATAGTAGATTGAAAATTTGTTTTTATGAACATAGGAACTTATTGACTTTATTATATTTTGAGAGGATTTTAGTTGGAAATTTAAGATAGTTGTAAAAAATTTTAGGTAATTTAATTGTTATTTTTTTTATATAGTACTTAAATTTTGTATTTAAAACTATATTTAATGATTTCCGAGGAAATGTCTTTGCTTGCTTCTAGGGCAAGAAAAACTGATCTCATCATCTTTAGTGAATTTGTAAGGTAAGTTTTTTTAAGACTGAATCTTAATTTTTTAATACATACTTTTAAATTGTTTTTGAAAAAAGTTGAAACAGAAATGCTATAATCATGTTTTTTATTAAACTAAAAGCTGTTAACCAATTTCTATATTATATTTTAAGGTGTTTTAAATGAAATTAAATTATTAACAAAAATCTTAAACTATCACTTTTTAAATGATAAACATTTTTGTACAATTATTTTGTTTTATTTTGCTCTGTATTTGAATTACTGAAAGTATTTTTAAGTACTTAAATTTGTAATAACCAAGTGTTTATTAAGCAATTTTATTAAAACTATGGTTTTATATGACAGGGATCTCATGGAAAAGTGTGGAAATTTACCATGCATTAGAACTCAAAAACAGTTTTTCACTGCCTATAAAAATGTTTTTAGTGCTCAAGAAGCAATACAATGGATCTGTGAAAATCTTACTAGGGGTTAGTTTTTTTAATGTGATTTTAATAATGTAAAAAATAATACTATGATTAGAGTCTAAAAAGTTAAACTAGTAAGAATTTTTAAATACTAAAATGAAATAGTCTTATTAACTCTCAATGATTCTGATAGATATGCCTGTTGCTCATAATCAACTGGATTCAAGTGCTGAGGATTTTCAAGACATCAGCTATTCTGCACCTTACCACAACAACAACAATATTGACCCACTTAACCAGAAGCATGCAACTAAAATATTTCAGCGCTTTTTGGAAGCTGAAATAATTAAGTGTGTGCCTGGTGAGTTTGTTGCTAAAACATATATTGAATGGTTAATATTTTTTGATACTTTTCAGTTTATTAACAGCTAAAGTAAATTATTTGATTACTTAACTCTGTCATGATATATCTTAAAAGTTTTTTATTATTGAAAAGCATAATGGCGAGACTTTTTAACAGTAATTAAATTTAATAAATAATTTCAACCTAGTTTTGTTTAGGTTGAGTTTTATTATATGCATTTTTTTACATAATTTTAAAGTTTTTATTAATGCCTTTTTTATAGATCGGCGTTTGGATTATTTCCCAAGTGACAGGACCTTTTTTCAGTTTGCCATTCAAGACTTGAGGCGAAAGGGAAACAACTTTAACAGAATCATTGCCATGGCTTACCACCTTTTTTGTAGGTAGGTTCAGTTGAGAAAGCAATTACTAAATAGTAAAAAGAACCACTTTATTCTGTTTGTTAAGCAGCTATAAAAAAGTCATTATCAAAAGTTGGCTAGCCATTTTGTTTTTTTCTTGTAGCGCTGAGGCTTCTGCAGACCAAGAGCAGCCACTGTTTGAAGTGGTTTATTCGCAAGCAAAGTTCATGGGCAACAGAAACTTGAAAGCAAGCAACATCGTTTCATGGATAAGCAGCTTTTACAACGTGGACAGGGTTGAGGCAACCCACTGGGCCCATCATATCTACAGAAACTGCATAATAGAGTCTGGTAAGTTCATTATATTGTAAAAAAAAGTTCTATTTAATTGAGTGAATGTTTCAAAAAATTATTTAATTTTACAAATTTATAGTTTACTTTACTTAACTTAGAATTTAACATAATGCTGTTTAATACATTACAAGCAATAACTATTAAGTATATGATTTTTTAACTTAATGATGACCTTTTGAAACTGCTTATCTCATTACTGCTACTTAGTTTAACACAAGTTATAAGACACTTTACTAATGTACATAAACTTTAACATTTTTGATATTGCTTATTTAAGAAGATACAAATCTAGACTAGATTATGGTATAACATAAGTATTTTTACTTGCTGTTAAAAGCAGTTATGAGCAATTAATTTATTAGTTGTTGATTGTGTTCATCAATGACTTTAACTACATAACTAAGTCAGTAAGTTTATCAGTTTACATTATGGTTACAAATGTTCTAATTGACTTTTATTTTGACATTGTTGTAAAGTTGTATATAAACATTCAAGTATTTGTTCTTCAAGTTGAGTAATATAAGTAAGTAAAACATGTGAATGTACTTTTATTTTATACTGTGATCGAACAAAGCTTTGGTAGTTTGGTCTTTAACTTTAGGTAGTAAAACTTTTTTTAATTATCAAAGATAACTTAACAAAACACAAGCATTGAAGTGTTTAAAGTCTGTAAGACTACTATACTACAGCATTGCTTGAAAGAAAACCAAAGCAAAATTTAAACACACATTCACGCGAAACAGCAGTTATTGTTTACACAGTGTGACAGTTGTAGTAAAAAAAGAGATGCTACGCCGAGTGCAACGAATGCACACAGAAAAAACTGCTGTTTGCGCTGTGACTGTGCAACAAGCTTTGATAAGTGAACGGCAGAGCTCACTCAAAATAGCGTTGAGCTTTTTGTTTGCTTAAGAGCTCGTTTTGCGATTGCTCTTGTGATAAGTCATATGCTGCAGATCAAAACTCGGCACACGGATAGTTTGTTCAATACCTGCCTGCATGTTTGATCATCGGACTACATAAGCTGGTTTTCCCAGCCGTGTTATTTATAGCCGGTTCCTTTCTCAATTCTCCAACAGACAGCCGAACACGAACGTCACCTCATCTTCTATATCGAGAGCAATTGCTGTGATGTCACTGCGTTTCGCCTGTGATGTCATAGTTTTGCAGTTGTGTCACTGTTTTGCTCATTATATGTATTTAGCAGTTGATTAGAGGAGAGATCAAACGGCTTTGTTCTTTCAATTACCGCCCCGTTGAAGCTTTCTGTAGTTTGCTGGTGCGGTTGTTCTCTGAAGCAAGTTTCGTGAGGTGGTGATGGCTGTGTGAAAAAAGTGTTTTGAATTTAATTAGTTATAAAGTTAGGGTGTTTTAAACTTTGCTGGCTAAAATATTTGTCTAGTTTTACGAATAAAGTGTAAACATATGTATGTTCAACTTAAACTCAATTAATTCATAAAAATACGTGTCATTTAGATTTTTAAAATTTCCAGCAAAGTGCTTTGTGGCTATTTTTATATCAACTTTTGCTGACATAATCTAAGATTATAAATAAAATTTGTAAAAATATTGTGATCATTTTGATATATACAAATACTTTTTGATAATTAAAATTGTTGTAGAACAAAATTAAACCTTATAAAAAGTTAAATAAATTGTAAATAAAAATTTTAATAAAGTTTTAGAAGTAACCTAGAAGAATATTTCAATCTTAAAAGTCTAAAACTAATTTTATCAACAACATCTTTTAAAAGAAAACTTATCCAAATAACTTATTTATGAGTACATACTTCTGTGAGAACAAATTAGCTTTTCTAGAAGTGAAATAACTTAGTTTGCTCACTTTTCAGTTCAAATGAGTTGAACGTTGTTTGTTTTCTCGTTTAAGCTTGTTTTCAACCCGTATACTAGTTTTTCCATCTGTGATCTCTTAGCATTCTCTTTTGAGTGAGTTTAGACGTGTAATCACAATAAATAAAGTAGTTTGTATGTATGATTGAGTTCAGTTTAATTTTTGTAAATATTTGATATCACTGTAAAATATTGAAAACAATTTTAAAACATCAAGCAAAGTTTAGTCAAACTTAAAAAAATAAACTGAGGTTTTTATTTTGGCCTTTTGATTCTATCATAACAATGAAACAACTCTGAAGCTGAAAACTAGAACTTATGACTGTGTTATTATGAGTGGGCGCACAAGCTACTACGAAAGCTGCAAATTACTCATTCCCCATTCACACAAAATTTAAGCTAAAAATTGGCTGTAGTAGAGTTGTGGTGTGTTTTAGTATACTCAAGTGCTTCTACAGCCCAGCATTTTTTAATCGATTGAACATTTAGTTTGTTTGATATGGTGTGCTGGGTACTTTTTCAAAAGATTGTTTTGCTCGCACTCAAAAGCAGTCTAGTGCGTGGTTTGTATGACTTTAAAAGCAAAAGTATTTAAAATGATAATAATAAATTCAACTGCAAGTAAACTTTCAGTACTAATTTTTTTTAAGTTCATATAAGCGTTTAAATTAAGAAGAGCAAAACTATTTGTAAACTTTATGATGGCTAGATTTTTTAAATATAAGTCGTGCTATGGCAATCTATAAGCATGTTAGGTGTGCGCCTCTTAATTTCAAAATACCAAAGATAATAACAAAACCGTTATTTTTTCTATGCCTTAAAAAGACTCGTTTTGATAACAAGCACCAGTTGCCTCGAGCTTCTGTTGTGGCAACACGAAGGCAGCTTAACTCTGCAGCAATTTCTAGCTGGCGCATTTAACTGCAGTGTGGCAGAGCAAAACACATGACTCATACTCGCGCTCAAACTCTTTCTAACAAAGAAACAAAGGGGCGCTCGGCCAAGAAAGTTTTTTTTTCACTTTTAATTCTCCTTCAAGGCTCGCCCCACCAACACACGGGCGCTTCTTTTCTGTTTGAATTCACCACATTCTTTGTTTTGGCTGTGTGAGTGCGCGCCGTTTTTTTTTCTATTGTCAAAAGTCTTACACTCGAGTAGTAGCCGTAGTAACTTTGATGCGTGGCGCTTTTTTTTTCAAGCCTTTTGTGTGGCGCGCCCGCCAGCTTTGCGCGCGCGTTCGCGGAAAAAGCTCAAAAGATTCCGGTCGAAACTGGCCGTTGCTGGTTGCGCGCTGTCGCTTTACCGCGCCTTTCTTATGCGAACATTATTGGCTTTTCAGTTTCTCTGTATGTGTGTTCCTGTTTCTCAAAGTGCAGAGTGTACTTTCGAATATTAGTTGTCTCTACTCATGCTGCGTTTAGTCATTGAAAATTCTGTTGTTAGATTTTTTGTCCATTAAGCCCCTTCCTCTTTCAAATGTTATCTGTTTACGGTCAACTGAAAACGTTAACTGGTAAAAGTTTAGTTTTGCCGAAAAGTCCTTCTTAAGTTATTTATGAGTCATTGTTGGAAGCTTTTTTTTTACAATAGTTGTCAATGCAATGAAGTTTGTGTTTAACCTCACATTTTTAAAATACTTAATACTTTAATATTCACTTAAGCTGTAGTTGAATGGAGCGAGCAGTTATTAGTTTAAGCTCCATACAAAATCGTTTTCAAAACGTAGAAATGAAATAAAATAGCTGCTTTGTATATTTGGTTTCAGACGTCAGTGCAAAAAAAAATTGCTGACATTGATTATTTCAAGCCTTTACTTCAAGCAGCGCTCGCTTCAAGCCATAAATCAAAATATTTACAACTTTCTGACGCTTCGCGAAGCCCCACCAGCCGCACATCGAAATACCAGTCAATTTTTCATGCCTTTCACACAACAGAACCAGACACACGAAGCGGCGAGAGCGGAATTCGACTGCAGACGATGGCTGTTGTGTCTGCCGTTTTGCTTTTCGCTGCAGCGGCGCAACAGCCTCTTCATACGTGATTTCCCTTCCGTCATGCCCTCACATCAAAAAAGCTGCAAATTTTCAAAAAGCGACCTTTGTGCCGCCTCCGTCAGTTGTTTTTACTGCCCCCTCCCCTCTTTTACTTTTGTGCTTTTTGTTCCTGCCAGCCGTTTTCCGTTGAAAACTGGCCATTTGCGGTAAGTCAAGTGCAGCGCTCACATCCCGCTTTTATGTATTTTTTTATTGCTGTGTGTATTGTGCAAACTGCGCGCTGTTTTGTTATTTCAATGTCAAGTGTTAAGGGAAATGAAAGCCAGCGTCGTTTTTAATGGCAAAGCGAGTGGTGCGATTTGTTGTTGTGAATTGATGTTATTTATTTGGTTATGACAACCATAAGTTTATTATTTTTAGACTTCTGCCATTGCTTAATTTGCTCATTAGTAGTTAACATGCTCTTGCCTAAAACTTATGGTGAAATTTGTCACTTAAGTGGTAAATAATAAACAAGCGCATGTTTTTAATTAAGCAACAACTTACATGTGTGCAACTGCACTCAAATTGCCTTTACTTTTAAGTTTGCTGCAAAAAACGCTACTTCAAAATCTGTTGCGTAAGCGTTTTAGCTTTTGAACAAAAACAAGAGATTTAACTCGCGGCCGTCTTGTTTTGAAAGTTGTGCTAGTCTTGAACTTTGCCACACAAGCTCGAGTAAACAAGTGACTCACTGCCGAGCATCTGTTGTGTACACTACGCGCTCTTACTACAATTTCACAAAAACATGTTTTTGCCGCTGACGTCTATGTGCGTAGTATTCAAAAACATTATTTCCAGTGAAAAATGTTTGTTTAAGTGTTATTTTTTTACTCTTTCGCATTTCTGTCATAGTTGACAAAAGTTTTTATTTTTGTTTTTTATCTCCAATCAAACTACCACAGCTGGTTGAATTAGCTAAATGCAAAAATATATTTATAGCAAATTTTTCTAAACTGAACAAAATCAAAGTAAAAGTATTTATAAACTAAAATTCAAAATCAACAAATTTATCTTAACAAACATCTCTTCAAAAAAATTGTTTGACGTTTTATATTTTTGATAACACTTTTGTTATTGATGTTTCCAACCATGTCATATACACATGGCAGCAAACGGACCAACAGCAAATGGTGTCTGAGCAAAAATATCCAACTAATTTTAACATTAACTTTTAGACTTGAACCGTTTTATTTCAACAGTTCAAACGCCCCACAAGAGCAAGTTCGAGGACAACGGCGTCGACTTCTACAAGTTCTCGGAAGTGTTCACTGCCAGGTGCCGGTCCAAGATCAGCGTCGAAAGGGTCCTCGACGACAACTTCATCAACTTCGCCCCCAAAAGAAGGGCACCCAGGTACTTTTTAAGTTTGAATGAAAAACGTATCAGCTAAGTAAGTATAAGTTTAAAAAATAATGGGTGAATGCAGTTTTTAATTATAGATGAATAAATACTGTAATGGCTAAAAATGTATACATTAAAAATGCAATGGCTAGAAAAGTATTTTTTTTATTTCTGTTTCTGTTGGAAATAATAAAGATTTTAGTTTTTAGATTTTTTAATCTTTTAATTTTGTTACTTGAGTTATTGCAAAAATGCACTGATAGTTCTGTAATCTATTCTTCTAAGAATGTCTTTGGAAAAATTAGTATCTTTGACATTCTAAGAATTTCAATATAGATAAACTGTTACGTAAAATTCAATCCTTTTAAGTTGCCTCTTTTGAGGTTAGTAATATCTTTAAGTGTAAGATAAATCACATTCAATGTATATTTTATTTTGGTTTAACTTTTTATTTAAATATGTTTTTGTAATTTAAATACTCTATAATTTTTAAAGCATAGTATAAAAACTATTTAGCTTTATTTATTTTTTAAAATAAAATTAAGTAAAATTTCTATTTTATTAGGATTAAATACATAAGAAGTCTAAATTGTACTTAATAAGTGTGTTCTTTTCAAAAGAAAATGTTTATGTTTTCTGATGTAATTTCTTATTTATAGAAAAACTGTTTTCTTCATTTAATTACGTTTTCCTTTACAAAGTTCATATTTTTCTAAAGGCAAAAGTTTGCAATTTGGCACCTCTTGGTATGTAAATGAGGTCAAATGGGCGCTTTGTCTTTATTTTTATTGCTAATTAACACCTCGTAATTAGGTCAGGTCACTGCGTTTTTATAGGTCAGCTAGTAACAGTGTGAGAAACTTTGTATCGCCTAGTTCAAATAACTATTGTATTTAACAAACTGTTTCATTGCTTTTCATCTTTTTGCGGTTGTTTTAAAATTTCAGCCAACACGATGAAAACTGATAAAAAATATTAAAAAATCCCAAACCCGCAATCAACAACTCGTGCAGTCTAAATTCGCACGGAAAATCGTCGCCTCGTGACTTCGCCAAACTGCAATCTCGTGATTTCATACTGAAAATTTTCAACGTCACCCCCCGCAAGGGGCGGCTCGAACTTCAATCACAAGCGTGCACTTTTTACGTGAACTTCACAAGGACCGCGAAGCAAAGTTTGTTAAGGAAAAGTTGTAAATTGCAAACCAGTTTGTTTGGTGCGCATACAAGCACGGTTTGAAGCACTTGTGAATGGAAGTTTCAACAAAAAAAAGTTACATAAGCTCGACAGGTTCGCTTTTGAAAGCGTGTAGGTGGCCGAAGGTATTTGAAAACTTTCTCATTAGCTTTTGCTTCCGTCTTTTTACGGTTAGTCATATAGAACAAGCTAGATTTTCTTAAATGTTAATTGGACGCTGCTTTGCCTTTCAGCATTTGTAGATCGTTAACTTTTACAGGCTGAACTGTATCTGTTTATATAATCTGAAGGTTTTAATTCGATGTTAGCTCAATACATCACCATAACACTATTGCGGGCTGACAACTTTTATCACTAAAAGCCTCAAAATGTCAAACTTGAAAGAAAGTCATTTTTTATCACTTCTTGAAAGTTCCGCCTTGTAGCAGCTAGCTCAGTTCTGCGAACTTTACAAAGTTTGCTGTTGGCAAACATCTTTGAAAAAAAAAGAGGCGTTTATAGTAACTTTAAACGTCTCAAAATAAAAAAAGTTTGTTACAAAATCCGGAGAGGAAGTAGAAGTCTGTTGAAAAGCAAACACACAGCGGGTCATGTGAATTATAGTAAGGTGCGCGTCACAAAAAATTACTATAAACTCCTCTCTCTCACCGTGTGTGTGTTGACACGGCGCTTGCGTGTTTACATTTTCGCCGAGCGGCAGACTGGTTACGCGTGATGCATTTTTTTTGTGAGGCTTTATATAGTATTTTCCGCAAATAAACGCCGTGCTGACGCGCACTCGGCATAACTGCGGACGGGTTTTTCACTTGTGCTGTCCGCAAAGGTGGCGTGTGCACCTCTTTGCGGAGAACTAAACATTTTTTGTATTGTTTTAAATTTAGTTTTACCCAAGTACAGAAGTTGATTGAAAACGTCTTTAGTTGAAATTAAAAAAAAAAAATTGTTCTTAAAAATGTTTGATTTTTTGTTCATAGTTTTAGTTATTATTTTATATTTCAACAGCCCCCCACCCTCCTACGAGTCTTTGCTGGACGTCGACGGTAAAGTGACCGTCAAGGCACTTCAACACCCCGAAGCTCCTTTCGTTAAGAGAAACATCAAGGTAAAATATTAAACAATAAAAGCAATACTAATGTTTTATTCAAGTAGTTTTTTTAATGGTTTTTTTAAAGTTGTACTTTTTTTTTCTTGGCTAAAAACTGTTGCACTGATCTGTAAAAAATGTGTTAATTTGACACCAAAATTTTCCCTGAAAGTTGTCGTTGGCATTCCATACGGTTTAGTGCAATTTAAATTTACTTTAACAAGATTAGATCGGGCAGATAGCTCCAATGATATGTAATACGTTGCAAGCGAGCGCAAGTATTTATTAAACTATTAAGGAATTTCGTGACAGCGCTTTTGCAATTTACAGTATCTCGTGCTTAATCTGGCCGCCAACCACCGCAAAGTATGTTTCCACCGACTTGTGTGAAACCGTCACGTGAAATATATGTATATAATATTAATGAAATTAATTTTCCAAAGTGCTAATAATTTCTTTTTTTTTCGAACAGATCATCCCCGACGGCCTGGGCTACGGGTTCTGCGTGAGAGGGGAGAACCCCTGTTACATAAAACTGGTTGACATTGAGGGGCCCGCGATCAGGGCCGGATTGAAGGTGTGTAAAAAAACTAATTAGTTTATGTATGTTTCAAAAAGTACCGGTTTTTTTTTTGGTTTGTGTAGTTTTTTTCTTGTGATGTTGTAACTAGAAATCTATGAACATTATTCGTATTGTTTCAACATACATTTGAAAGCAGGAATTTTTTATAAATCATCATGCGTTAGGAAGCCGTACATCATTCTCGTTACCTAACTCTGATAATTTAAAATTGAAAACATAAATATATGAATATTTAGATTCATAAATAAAATTACATAAGTTGTTTTTGTAAAATTAAAATTAACTTTAATCTGAATGTTTTTGAGTTTATTTTAAGTAGTTTAAAACATAATTTTAAGTTTAAATAAAATAATATAACTAGGTTTTCAAGTTACCTGTAACCATTTAGTTTTTAATTAATATTTTCTAAAATTGTTTACAGGTATTTAATTACCTCGTTAAGTTTTACAAGAAAGCTTTTTATTTTAATAAGTGTTTTTATTATATTTGTTATTTTGTATTTAAGTTTTATATTAAAGAAGGCTTACTAAAATGAATATGTAATACTACTTAAATGTACTTTTTCATCATAAGGTATAAATGTTTTGTTTTTTAAATTTTACATATCATTTAGGATTGTGATGTTTATCAAAGTTAAAAAAAATGTAGACATTTTAGGCAAATACATTTTTTTTCTAATTTATCACTGCTTAGTTTCTATTTTGTTTTGTCTGAAGACAATAGCTGTTCTGTAAACTCTTTTGAGTAATAAGGTAAATCGATTTTGTTGTTTTATATCCCTGTATAAAGGCCCTGTATACGTATTTTTATATATAAATAAAGGTTAAACATACAAATAAGCATTTGTAAGATATAAATGTAAAACAGTACTATTATTCACCATTTTATCTAAAAATCATTTTTCAGATAAGTATTAATTTAACTTATATATGATGAATTTTTAGTTATACATTTTTGTATAATTTTATTATTCTTGAGGTCTTTGTCTACAATAAGTAGCTTAAATATATATATGTTTCGTTATTATGGTTTAAGAACTGTTTACATGTGCTGTACACAATACCTGTTTTGTTTTTGTTCTGTTTGTTTACACAATCTTTGTTTAATGTTCGGATGATTTGTTTAAAAAAAGTAAACACAAACGCTTGTGATACTCGAAGTCACATGCGAAACAAAATACTCCCAACAAATCATCATGCACTAAAAAGCTCATGTTTTTAAATCATGAACGAATTTCAACAATGCACACAATAACGACAATTGAACCACACAAAAACTGCTTACTTTTTTGTGTTCTTTATTTTGTTTTACAAATAAGTTTGTAAAGCATAAGTTTTCTCATAACTCGCAATATTTTTTTTTGTTTTTATTAATCTGTATGCAATTTTATCAACCATAAACATTTTTATAACTTGCCGTCAAATACTAATTGTTTAAGAGTTCTGTAAAATATTGCAATATTCTTTAATAAATGTACTTAATTATTATAAGAAACAAATAGATGAGTATCGCGCTTATTGTTTCTAGATATAATACTTCCTGTACTAATTTCTCCTTTGTCGTAAATTTATATTTGTAAATGTTTGGATTAACGACTTATGTTTAAAATTTGAGGTTTGAAATCGCCATAAGCTCACAGATAAGTACTTCCTTCCTTAATTAATAGAATATTTAATAAACTATTACTACATATTGAAATTTTATTTTTAAGTACTTAAAATAAAAATGTAAAGTTTATAATGTTTTAATTGTAAAGTTAAAATACTCTCTTGTTTTTAAAATATTACAGAAATAGTAAAAGTTTATTAAAAAACAGTGTATAAATAAAACGCTAGCCAAAAATATTTATTTTTTTTACGATAAAGTTCTAACTAATATTGCATAGTTAAAATTTTGTTATATAAATCGATATCTTTTTTTAACAATTGTTGCTTACTTTACTATACTTGTAATAGAAAACGATTTTTGTTTCAAGACGGCGTTATGATTTTTATAAATAAACGAGGTACTTTCCTCGTTTAAATGCTTGCTTGCGTCATACAAATATTCAATAGTTGTCCGAGCATTTTTATTCTATTGATATTTCAAGTGACTTTGTATACAATCTCCTTTTTGAAAGTTTTGCATGCAAGCCAGTATGCAAATCGCTTATTTGCTTACAACTTTTCAAGGTGGAAACTTTGGCAATCAACTGGAGTTGAACCTCTCGTTTGTTTACACAGCGTTGTAAAAAATGTCAATTCACACTTAAAATGCACGAAATATGGCTGTTAGTTTTTTTTTCAAACAAAAAAGCGTTTATCCTTGACTTATTTGTTTCTATCGAACTCGCTAACCTGCCACAATTATCACCAGCCGATGTTCGAACGCGCAGAAAGAATTTTCACCTTTCTGCTGCATTGCGGAATTCGCTCTTTTATCTTTTGCGGCCGCGCATGCATCAAAGTTCCGCGCATGACTTGCACATTATGTGTTTGATTGAAGCACTTTTTTTTTTGTGTTAATCTCGTGCCAGTTGTAGACGGTGAGTAAAGCATTAATCGTTTGCATTTAGTTTTCGACACATAAAAGTAATAGTTTTTCTCGTGTAAAACCTTTCTTTAAATTTTTTATTCCCCACTGTCCAAAATCCCAATTTACTATGTAATAAACGATTTATTGCTTTTAATTTAATTAATTTTTTCATTAGTTTTACAACTTAATAATTATTCAAATTATTTTACTGACATTGCTCTGTCTTACGGTGATTTTTTATCTTGCTAGATCAAAAACCACAAATGATGTTTTTCTTTTTAATCATCTTTACCGAGTGCTATTTTTAAACGCAACCGAAACTGAATTTACGAAGAACCTTGAAGTGTGCAAATTGTATAGGTACTGCATTCTTTCGGGAGCAAGTATGAAGTTTTCGCACCCGAGGCATTTCCACATAATTGATTGTATAAAAAGTTTATATAACTTTATTTTCGATGGCAATTCATTATGTTACTTGCCTCTTTTTTTCTTTGACAGAGTGCTTGTACTATATTTCCTTAATTCAATCTTTTTGTTTCTTATTCTGCACACCTGTCCTTACACCTCAAATCATGTGTTATATTAAAATATAAAGCCTATTTTTTAGTTTAAATTATTCTTGGTGTTTTCAGAGTTTACATAAAACTATAAAAATTTATTTTTTATTAATAAACTATTTAAAAATTTATTGTACAGATACACCAGTACATTGAAAACGTGAACGGCCACCAGGTGCTGAACAAGAGCTACGGCCAGGTAGAGAAACTAATTTTGGCCGGAAACTCCTTTGAGAGGCTGGACATCCGGGTGTTTGAGAGGATCGGCGACGAAGAAACTTCAAAGTTCTCCTCCAACTCCTCAGTTTCTTCGGTATGTCCATCTTTTAATAAGTTTTTTTAACACTGCAGTGATCTAAGTGACCTTTGAGCTCTGTTCAAAAAACAGGAAGATTACTCTACTGAGTCCTTGATTTTTTTTATATGTTAAAGTTTTGATTTTTATACTAATTTTTTACATTTAATCATTACAACACTTTATAACTTTTTACAAAACAAACTCGTTTCCAGGGCGACACCAAGCTCGGCCAGTCCCCGTCAACCAGCAGCTCCTCCTCCAACCCCACCTCCGAGGTCGGGTCCATCCCCTCCAACAACGGTGCTTTCCCCAAACCGACGCGGCAGTTCGCGCCCACCGCCACCAACTTCCGCCGTCCGCAGGGACGGACGGCGAGGTCGTCCACGTTGTCGACCAACGGCAGCCACCGCAACCCCGTCACGCAGCAGAACACGGCGCCGTGATTGGACGACGTTTCTGTTGACCTTTTGTCCGCCCGCCTCGAAAAGTGCCGTGAATACCAATTTTTTTTTTTCATATTCTGCTGCTGGCGAAAATCGGTGTGTTTTTTCCACCCAGCGTGATTTGTTTTGCTTTGAAAATGTTGGAAACGATAAAGTTGTATTGATTTAATTTTCTATTAGAGTTTGTCCTTAAACTTGTATTGAAAAATTTAACCTAACTCTAACATGTTTTTTAAGTTTGCAGTCTGTATGATTAATAATGATGGCAATAACAAATTTTCTCAGTATCGCTCACAAAATTTTGAAAAACTAAAAGATTTGTTGAATGATTGTACATCATGTTATGTTTAAAATTACCAAAACGGCTAAAACTTATTACAATTATGAGAGGTTTTAACAACATTTGAAACGCTAACAGCTGATTTTTCATTGTAAAGTATTTTAATTGGGCTCAAAAAATAAGCTTTAATTCTTTCGCCATGTTCGAATTATCCTTTACGAAATCGCTGTACAGATAAATTCTTTTCGTGGTGAGTCCCTTTGTTGTTGTTCGGAACTGAATTTTGGCGCGCCAATCTGATTATCTTGTATATTTGTAACTGACGAACGTCCAAAAACCTTGTATCAAATTTCTACGGTGCCTGCTGCCAAATAAAGCGTGTGTGTTTTTATTTATATACAAACTGATACCAACAAATATTGCTGCTTCTATTTCGGAAGTCTCTGTTTCAATTGTATACATATTTCAATTGACTTTCGTTATTCAAGGTTTTTTTTTTGTTTTCTTTGATTAGAGTTGGTTTTTAGTCGTTTTCAAAGACAGTATAGTCTGTGAAAGTAATCTAATTCGTTTAAAATTTAAAAGAATATTTTTTTTGGATAAATTATTTCGTTTAATTTTTCAAAAAGGACTTATGAATTTGATTTCTTACAGACGTGTTGAAAAAATGCTTACTTTAAAATTTTGATTTTTTTCTTACCTCCAAAGTTTATGTAAATCCATATGCTCGTTTAAGTTTTCTTTTATTTTTGTTTTATAAATGAAAACAATATGTTTTTTTTTAATTTTTATTATTATTTATTTCTGTTCAATATTGTATTTAGTTCTAGATTCTGTTAATAAATAGTATTCATTATATTGAAGCATACATTTTGCTAATTTTTTTTTAAGTTTTTAAATTTTTCATTCCTTTGTTAACTATTTTCTAATACTTATTTGGTTTTCGTTGATCTTAATAAACAGAAATTCTTTAACTGTAAAGATAAATGTAATTTATACCTATCTAGACTCTATTTGTTGGTGCTTTTTTATGTAAGAAAATCAATTTTTTTAATTGGAATTGGACTAATATAATATAAAGTGAATACTGGTTGGTAGACATTACAAATTCCTATTTTAAGTTAACTCAAAAAAAGTTAATCTTATGGTCTAATTAATATAGTATGACGTTAGAAAGTTTTGAAAATAATATTTACTAGAAGAGATAACTCAAAGTAACTTAGAACTACTACAATTTGGATCGTCATTTTAGTTATAATTTAAATTCTTGATCACTCCAAATTGCATACTATAAGTTTAGTAGAATTTAATTGTTTTTATTTATATAAAAAACACTTGTACATAATCTTCAACTTATTTGAATGTTATTATTACAACAAATTCCATCAAAAACTCTTAATTAAAAATTTATGAAGTATGTAATGTAAATATTTGTGGTATTCTTATTTAGATAAATCAGAATCAGAAATGTTTTTAATAAAACTGAGTTTTTTTTAATAAAAACTTACTTTTAAAAATATATTTAGCTACTAAACTCATTAATTAAAAAATTGCTTTAAAATTTACTAATACATGCTAAACACCCTTCTGTAAAATAACTGCCTTGTAGACTAGACATAAAAAGTGCTTCTAATGTTAATAATTTAAGTTTTGGCATTCACCAAAGTTACTTGTCTCCACAACTAATTAATTGATACCAATAAAAAATTGAAGTATAAACAAGTTACTTATAGTAAGTTTATATACCAGCAATTAAAATGTATAGACTTAAAAATTTGAACATATTTTATTAGTTAAACAAACAATTATAACTATATCAATGTATGATTTTAAGCTCTAAATGCGATTAATAACGAGGTAAAAAAATCTAAAAACAATTGATTTTTTTCACAAAGTAACTGGTTATAATTTAAGGTTCGTGCTCATTAAACCTGCTTAATGTTATTTTCGGCTCTTTTTTGTTATTGAAAGCTTGCTGAGAATTATAAGCATCAAGAAATAGTTTTACGTGTCAAAAAATTTTTTTTATAAAGTTATTTTCGTTTTACTTAAAATAACTTGTTAGACTATATAAAAGATTGTTTTTATCAAAAATTACTAGTGTTTTGAGTTTAAATACGATACAAAAAAATAAATACATGCAGTAGAAAATTATTTGAGACTAATTATTTTTTCTTCTATTGTTAATAACGTTTTTTATTTATTTATACGAGCTTTGAAAGAATTTATGATTAATCTATATGTATCTTGATTATTTTAAAACTTATCTTAACTGACAATTATGTAGTAAACTTTTAAAGTTGAATATAATAATAGTTGTTCAATAGAATAGTTTAAATCAAACTAGGTATATTTCTATATAAGTTGCTTATAAACTTTGTTTACAACTGCTGAGCTTTTCATTGAACTCGGAGCTTTTTCAGCGTGTCATTAAAACCATTCATTACAAAAAATGTTCAAATAAAATGTCAGCAAAACTCTCAAGCCACTCGGTTCAAAGCCTTCAGCCTCTCCAATGTAAACAGCTTCAACTTAATCTAGTAAAAATAATAACCCCCCGCGCGCGCAAATACTTCGAATAACTCCGAGTTGCGAGCCAGCACAAAGGAAAACGAACCTACAAAAGGCCGAAACGGCTGTAAAAGAAACGAAAAGTTGTGGGAAGTTGGCAGTTTGCCAGCAGCGAGTTGTTTGCAAAGGGTGGCTTCCAACAAAGCGTTATGACTCACAACAACAACCGCGCGATTCACGTGATCTATTGGTAGTTTTTGTTTACGAGGCGGTTGTGTTTTTCTGCTCGCTGTAGTAAAGCGCAACTGCTGCTTTTGGCGCTCGAAGTGCCTAGTCATTATGGCGCGTTTATTTTCAATTTCTTTTTTTTTTAACTTAAGCGCCTACTTGCGCGAATGGCAAACGTGAAGCAACTGTCGACGTAGAAGTTTTTGTTGTAACTTTGCTTACGTTGTCGATTAGTGCTTTTGGATTTTAACAATTTTAATTATCATGTTTTAATAATACTTTTTTATGATTTTTTTTTCACATTTAATGAATTAAATTAATACTACTGTGTAAACAAAGGATGTGTTTTTTTTTTTGGTTTATCCACACATAAAAATAACTATGTTTTTAAATTTATATGCTTTTTTTGTTTCAAAACATGTTGTTATTAATATAAAAAAAAACTAACAAAGCCATAAAATGGTGGAAAGCTTATACTTGACCTAAAAATATTTTTATAAAAAAAATAAACAATGAGTTTGATGTACATTTTAAAAACAATCAAGTTGAAAAACAGCTGTTCAGAGTTAAGCAAGGCGTCTCGTGAGTTGTACGAATAAATCACCGTATCACATAGGTGTCTTTAATTGAGTCATGCTATTATTAGCCTTCTAACTAGTACACGTGATTTACGACTTAAATGATTACTTGGCACATTTGTCGTGCAAGGATAATTAGTCAATAAATGCAGATTAGCACTGCCTTAACTTGTTATTATTATACGTTTTAAAAGCTTTTAACTCATAATGTTTATGTTACTAAAAATTGTGAAACTATTATTTTTTCATAGGTTAAAAAGTTACTAGTCAACTATTTTCTAATCATATTAAAGATTTAATTTGATTTTTTTAAGTATGAATAGTTTTGTGTTATAACAACAAATATATACACAATGTTTGTTGAACGACAAAAAAGCGCTCAAAATATTTGGTTCTAGGACCTAGTGCACGTACCTTTCGGTTATCGATTCGCACACCACTTGGATACAGTTTAAAGTCTTATCTAGGACTAGTAAAACTTACGTATAAGTATAATAAAACTTACTTTCTGAATTTTAAAACAACCAATTACATTATGATTTGTAGTAACTGCTAAGATTTGTAAGGAAGAATAAAGGAATCTTTTATTTAATCATAAACTAATTCTGTTGCTTGAATTTATTTAAGTTTTTCACTTTGTATGCAATATTTATTCTTAAAAGTAGTAAAGTCTAAGTTTTTTATTTAGAGTTTAATATTAAGTGAATATCAAAAAAAAATCAATAGACTAATTGCATCACCATAACAAAGCTTAACATATTTTTTGAAAAGATATGAAACTCTAAAATTAAATTTGAAACATAGTTATTTTAAATAAATATTTAAATGAAATATTAGAACAATTGAATTTAAACTTTAATTTCTACATTTATCCTTTTTTTAAAACAGTAGTTTTTTTTAGCTTATATTTAGGAGCAAAATAGTTTTGTAATTCACTACATCTAAATCGTTTTATAATACTAACACTCGCATATTTAAAGTAAAGAAACTTTATAAACTGTTTTTTATTGTTAAAATTTCAAACTGACACTTAGTTGAAACAAAAAAAAAACAATACTCTTAATAGTTAACGTTTTTTTAAAGGCTAAATTCACATTCAAGAACTCAACCAATATGTTCTCTTTATATGTACTCTTCATATGTCTTATGCGGTCTTTTAATCAGACATTGAATAAATGTTTATGCTATAAAAACCATTTACTATATATGATAGAATGAGATTTCTGAGAACATATTTTTGTTATCTTTAGCTTTATTATCGGTAAAAAAATTTTTTAACATTTCATTTAAGTTTAGGACTGAATAAACTAAAAATCTAATTGATTTTTTAACTGTTCCTTGTATAATGTAAAGTTAACACATATATATATATAAGCTTTAATTGTAAGCTACTACTAATTAAGTGTTTTAATTTTATTTAAAAAGTATAAATAAAATAAAAAGTGTATAGCTTTTCTAACCTATTTTTTCACGTTATTGCTAGCAAGAATTTTGATTTTAGTCCAAGAAACATTATAGTAAGTCCATATAACCTTAAGTTTAGTTGAGTACAATTTGAACGTAAGACTCTTTTGAAACTCTATTTTTTATTTCTGTTAATCGTCAATTTGACTATGGATAACATTTCAATCTTATAAACGAGTCAAAATAAAACGAAGGTATATACTTTTACTTTTATGAAGAAATAAGCATTTTTTTGTAGACTTTATATACATTAAGTACCTTGGTTGGGCTTTAGAAAACTACATGACAAAAAGTCTTTAGTAACATGTACGTTTAATACTTAACTATATATTTTTAAACTTTTTTGTATTGTTTTTTCTTAGTTCTTATGTATAACTTACTGTCCTGGACAAGAGGTTAAACTGTACCCAAGTGGTGTAAGACTCGATAAACGAAAAGTTTTCGTGCACCAGGTCCTAGGACCTTTTATTTTGTCCTTTTTTGTTGTTCATCAAAAAATTTAATTTAATATAATTTAATACTTTAGTTGGTTTTTGTGAATAAAAAACTATCAATACAAATAACAAATTTATGAAAGTAAATATATTCCTAATTCTCAACTCATTATAACTTAACATTTCAGCATATATAATTTTCCTATAAAATAAAGCTAATATCAGCATTTTGATAATAAAATATTTTTTTAAATATAAGTTATAACTTTGATACTTAATCAAGTATCGTCTAAAAATCATAAAATTTTCTCTTCTAGAGAACAACTTGTTAAATATTTGCCTTAAATCTATCAACGTATACGTGTTAGTTTTTACCAAAATGATCACTAATTCTTATAGAACTTATTATAATCAAAAAGTTGACGTTAAAGGCATAAAATATCTGAATAATTGAAAGTAATGTATTTTCACCTAATCGTGCATCCAGGCAAAAAGTTTGCACATACTTTTCTACAACTTAAAGTACTTTATTTTTTAATATGTTTTAACCCTTTGTACTATTCCTATATTCCTCTATAAAAAAATTAAATAGTTTAAAAGTTTATCTTTACTTTTTTTGTGGATGTTCACATACTAACCATATATAAATTCTAGCAAAAGTTGTAATTTCACTTAATAGATAAAGTTATAGTTTAAGAAAAACTGACAACTTCCTTTCCCACTTAGTCTAATAGGATGATAAAAAATGCAATAAAACATTTGTATAATTTGCAATTTATATATTAACAAAGAAGCTAACACAAAATAAACAGTATAACTTCATGCAGGATTTTATACTTAAAACAATTATCTAAGTTTTACACGTATAAAAGGTGTTAGATTTGTTTTCTTTTGTTTTTTTTTCTTATCTTTTTTATAATAAACAAGTGCTATTTTAAAAACATTTGTTCTACTTGATATAAGTTAGATTTTTAAAACATTTTTGATACTTATTAAACTTGATGAAATATAAATTTTTTGATCAACACCATTATATAAAATCCAAATATTTACAAAAAGCTACTTACATTGAAAACTAGTAAACTATCAAAGTATTATAAAGTTAGTATTTAGTTTTCCTTAAAATTCCTTTTAAGTGCTTGATATTTTGTACATAAAACAGAGCTGCATATATTTTGCATGAGATGAACATTGGCTTTACATATTTCAGAAATGTTTTGATACATAGTTACAAATGTTGAGGATCATTACATATAACATTTTAGCGCTCCATATTAGATCAGTTTCTATTTCTTTTATATATTTTTATACAAATAAGATAAGTTTTTACTCTTGTATTTTGTAATTTCGTATAGTATACTTTCATTTAGAATGTATGTTATATAAAATTAATAAGGTTATATTTTAGGATACGAAACTATCTTTGGAAAAACAAAGAAAACTTAATGCAAGTTTTTTTTGTCTTAATTGATTTAAATACATGTATAATTAGTATGACCACTAATAGTTGACTTCTGAATTCAATTCTAATACCAACAGTGACTTCTTTAAATAAAGCTAATACAAAATAATAGTTTTAAATCTAGAAGTACAAAACAAGTTTTCTACTTAAGTCGTCATACCAAAAGCATTACTATCTAAAAATAAAAAGTTGTTGTACAATCACTTTATAATCTTAATAAATAGCAACTATGTTTTCAGTAATGCTTTAAGATTATTTAACAAGTCTTCAAAAAAAAAAAAAGAGTTTGCTTTAAAAATTCTAAATATTCTATATGTACATTTAAAAATTTTTTGTACTCTTAGATTTGAAAACTAAGCTTTGGTCATTATAAAAAAATACTTTTGTTTTAAAATTTGTGATTTTTAGTTTTTTTTTTTGGTTTTCATTGTTCATACGTTGTTTAAGTATACTCATCTAAAATCACCGAATTATTTTAATTTTTAACGAAATAACACCAGTAAATTTGTTAAAACTTCAATGTTGACAGTCTTTGGTAACTCCTTTTGTTTGTTTTTTAATATTGATTTTTAAAAAAGTACTTTTTAGTTGCGCGCCAACAGGAAATGAAATTTAAAACCGTTAGAAAAACAAAAGTATGTGTTATTATTCAAAAGTATTTCTTTGCAATCCATGTCTAATAACCATAGCAGTAAGTTAAAAGCTTGTTTTTGTTTTTATGAGTATAAAAAATATATAATGATAACTACTAAAAATTTCATCCAAATATAATATTTTTAAGGGTATAAAAAATATTAAAGTATTATTATTTGTTGTTAACAAGTTGCTTTTCATCACCTAACATTCATAGTCTTAAGTTGTAAAATAACCATTATAGTTATTAAAAGGTTACTAAAATAAACAAAAATAATTGAACAGTGTAGTAAATGAAATTATATAGTTTGTTCAACATAGTTTAAGAAACACAATTCAAAAATTTTGTTTCTAATAAATGTGTAAGTAATTATTTAAAACTATATATTATACTTACATACGCATTTACTTTAAGTTATACGTAAATTGATCAAAGTTTAAAATATACAAGCAGGACAGTTTTATGTTATTTAAATTGTGATACTTGTAATTTCAAATTTAAGTTTTTAAGATTTCAGTATAAACTTATTCAATTTTTTCCAGTGTCAATACTAGTATTTCCCTTATATAGTACTTAATAAGTTAGTACAAGTAAAAAATTTGTAAAGTAAAAAGTTATAAACAATAAAAAAAGCAAGTTTGACTATTTGTTTTCAAAATCACTCAAATTATTCGATTTTTATTACTATATATAACAAATGAAAATTGCCTAGATTTTTTTAAAGTTTTTAGGTAACTCAAGACAACTAAAAATCTGTATATAATATTTTAAATTAGCATTTTTTCCCTTTTTGATTTTTCCTTGTAAAAATATTTAATTTTCAAACATATTTTTGTTGGTTGCACTAGTTGAATACTTTCAAAAAATATTTAGGATACGTTTGTTTTTCTCTAAAATTTGAAAAAAAAAATAAATAAGAAATTATAAAATTCTTTTAAAGATGCAAACTTCATATTAGCCGAGATACTTATATAAGTGCAATTTACTTCATTTATAAATAATACTTCAAGAAGTTTAAATTTTAATGATGATGTAAGTTTTTAATTAATTTACCCACAAATTCAACTGTTTTAAATGGCTTCTTGAACTGCTAGTTTGTGATCGTCGCTTCTTGAAACGAATGCACTTCCTGCATTCCCTGATAATTTGCCTTCACCAAGCATCTCTACGAAGCAGGTCAAGCTTGGGCTTCTTGAGGCAGTTGACCTTGGTAATATGGGTGTTGTGGTGTGGGGAGACTAAGAGTGTGGACTTATTGTAGTCCTTTGCAATATATTCTAGAAGTTTCTTTTGTACCAACTACTTCAGGTAAGGTTCAAGTTCTAACAACTCAAGTTCCCGAGTTTTATTTTCTGATAATTCTGAGCTATTGGTAATTATTTCTTTAGACCGTTTTTATTTTACTATCATTATCTTTGTTAATAAGACCTTCTAGTACGTTTTTTGCTCTGTTTTTTTTTTGTTTAAAAACCGCTGAAATAGGTTTTTAAACTTACTAAAAATGACTGATTTAACAATTTACTCTTTTTAATCCCTTCTAAATTTTTCTTTACAAACAATGTCTTAATTATTCAATTTTAGACTTTGTAGTAAGTTTTAACTTATGTAATTATAAGTTTTTGTTTGAGATAAAAAATTCAAAACTTTAAAAATTGTTAATAAAATTTAAACTTATGGAACTTGAATTTTATGTATCCCTTAAAGTCGCGATTGGTTACTTCCCGAATTATTGTTTATTATTATCCCTGGACCTGCATTGAAAAAACAATTTAAAGCAAGATAGAAAGTGGTCTTTTTTTTAATAATAATAAAGTTTCAGAGTTTTTACTCAGGGATCAAAGACTCTATCCCGTGAGCTGGTAGTCAGAAAAATTCACGGTCTGCAGTTGTGAATGTAGCGTATTTTTTTTTAGATTTAACTTCACAAAAATGACATTAAAATAAAATTCAGCAAACAACGGTGCTTCACAAAAAGTTAGTTTACTAGGGTTTTGTTTTTGAATTTTATTTTATATTTTCTAAAAAACTTACCAAGTACTACTATCTGCAAAAGACTTTGTCTATAAACTTGCCCACAAGTAGTTTTTAGTTAAGTTTGGTCCGAGAATTATAAACGGTTTCAAACTATGAGATAAAAGTTGGTGATAAAGGTCGTTCCTGTTGGTTTATGAGTTTGATTTTTGAAATACTTTTTAACCGTTTTCAACAAAAATATATTAGTATTTAAAATGATACTATTATCAATTGAAAAACTTTTAGTAGTTCATACATAGTAAATATGTTGGTACTAAATGATGCATAATTTCAACTTTAATCTTTTTTTTTTAAACAAACATTAACTAACCAAATTAATTTTGTCTTCAAGATACTTACTGGGATTTATTTTTAGAAAACTATTAATAACTTCAAAGAAGCTAACTACATGTTTGCTTGTTCTAATTAAACTATATAAGCAGTGTGAAATGTCATATTGTGTAAATATTTACGTTTCAAATTAATTACTACTACTGTTGCAAAGTTTTGTTGCAACAAATTGCACATAAAAGCTAAGTAAACATTTCAACAATAATGCTATTATTACATAAAATTGTAAAGCTATAAAAATATGTTAAAGTTCAGAATATTTATGCAATATGAAAGCGTATAGAAATAATATTTATGATGTAGTAGGGGTAGGATTTTTTTTTTATTCGGCGGGAAAGATTTGCCAGAAAAAAAATTACCGGCCGGTCTTTCTAAAAAAAGTTTTACTTGTTTATGTAATTTTAAATCTGTGCATTAAATTTTTTTTAACTCATCAAAATTACAATAAACTAGTTATATAATAGGTACTAATATAATATATACTAATAGGAAAGTTGAGCGAACCTTTTTAAATACTTCTTTTTAAAAAATTTTATTTTACTTAATTTGCTCAAAATCTCTAAGGTAAAAAATACGCCGTATAAATTTGGCGCACCAGATACGTTAACACCCTTAAAAAATATAGAAAAATAAAACTTTATACTTAAAATAACTAATTTACTAAAGCTGTTTAAATTGTACTAATCTGATATATGAGAATTTAATATTTAATTTTGCTCAACTGTCATTATTCATTTTTAAGAAAACTTTTTGTAAACTTTTTTATTTAAGCTTTTCTGTATAAAATAAAAATACTTGTAAGTATGTTTTTATATAAACAATTTTGATACAGACATATCCCATCAACACAAAAATCTTTGAATATTTGACCTAAAATTAAGTTTATACAATTATCAAAAATACGCGAAGGGCTTTTATAACGATCTATAACTGTTTTTTTAAATTAGTCATTTTTAACCTTATAGAGTTTTTGACTAATGTAATTTATACCATAGAGATAAAATTTATTTAAGGTTAAGTAACATATAGTTAGTATTTAAAAAAAATTTATGTAATTAGATAATATATTACTAAATGCTGTAATTATAAGCCGGTAAACTTAAGCTAAATATTACAACAGTGATTTTTTCAAAATAATTTTGAATAACAGACGCATACCTAATCTTATACTTAGTAAATGTACAATATCTTTTAAAAGTTGTACCACCTAATAATAAAAATTACACGAATGAAAATGTATTTTTTATTATACCTAAAAAATTAAATTGTATTAAGCTTTTTTTCTAAAAAGACTTACAACCAAAACGTTTTACATAAGTTTTTTAAAGTTTATCAAAATATAGATACAAAATACAAAACGTTCTATGTATCTTGAACCAATAATAATTCACATTAAAAATAATAAAATTGGGAAAAAAAATTCAAAAATTTTCTACAATTTTCACACAATACGAAGCCATTTTGGGTATGATTGTATAAAAACCGCCAATGGAAGAAAAAATAAAAAACAGAAAAGCACTATGAAATAGAGTTCAAGGTAGCAGATTCTAAATTTACAGTGAAAACCTTATTTACACGAATTTTTTTAACTTATTTGTAATTCACAAAACAAAATCTACATTAATAACAATTATTATATATTGATAATATTACATTACCTTTGTTTTTCAAATTTTAATCCTGTGTATAGTACTATTTAATTACGACTTTTTTATATGCTCTTGAAATTTAAAGTTTTTTTTTATTTCAACAACCACAGATCTAAGTTTATTTTTTGTTAATAAACTTTCCTTTTAACTAACTCATTAAGTATTTTAATTTCAATCTTTAAAAAATCGAAAGAACGCGATTTATCTCCTTTATAAAATTAAGTTTTGATTTTTTCAAGAGATAAGTTCTTATTATGTTTTCAAACACATATAACTTCTTAGATAAATTATTTTATAATGAAATAATAACTATGATGACTTTTTAGATATTAGATAAATATAAATAAACTTAGAATAGTAGGAATTAAGGATAATATATAAGCAAATTAATTAATTTATTCACTAGATTAATAAAGCTTATAGATTAGGAAAACTAATACTCATAAGAACTGTTAAACTTAAAAATCGGATGTTTTAATAAATGGTTTCATTTTCTACTATTTTTTTTTCTAATTAATGTGTTTAAAACATAGTAACATAATAATAATAAATTAGAATGCTTAAATAAATATATATCTAAACTTAAAAAATTGCTTATTTGTATATATTTATTTACTTAATTATAATAATCAACAGTTTTATACAGCTGTTTCGTATATAATATATTTCTAGGTCACATATGCCTTAGTAAAGCTTTAGTTTATTCAACGTGTTTTGCAGAAATTTAGAGTTTAAAAAACTTATAAGTATTGTAAAACATGTTTAACAAACTTTAGTTTTATTAAGGAATATATGAGATAGAAATATCTCATTTACGAAACAGGTGTATTAAACTATTGTTTATTATATAGTTAAATAAATATTAAGCTTCAATTTAACTTGTCGAACAGCATTGACCAAAATTTGAAAAAAAAAACTATTAACATATATATATTATTATAAATTAATATAATTATTAATGTAAACTATATATGTCGTATAGAAAATACGGTGATTATTTAAACTTAATCACTTTCTACACAGCCCACTTAAAGGACTTTTAAATAATTTATTAGAAAAATGCGATTTAAAAAAATACGATTTTATTTATCTATGTTCTTGAATTTTTAAAATCGTATTTACTTGATAAATTGTATATATATTATACATATATAAATATACGTTCTAGAAATACTTAATTTATATTAATATTAAAATTATAATAAACTGTTATCAATTTTAATACTAAAAATCTTTTTAATCTAAAATTGTAGTATTTTAAAGCTCAAACATAAATCTGTCAAAGGACCGAGTGATAAAAAACATGTTGGTTATTTTGTCGTACTCTACTCGAGTAAAGTTTAACGTCTTGTCCAAAACTTAAAATCCAATAACTAAAATTTTATTTATTTTTTATATTTTTGTTTATTATAATTCATCCAAAACTGAACTAGCTAAGATACTAGAAAAGTTTTTTTTTTTTTTGATGTCGATAATATACAAATTCAAAATATTACTTTTGAATTGAGTAACAGTTTTATATTTAATATTTCGGACTTAAAAAATAAAATACACTTGATAAAACTTTTTATCAAAACCCATTGTTAGTCAATTTTTTTCACGTTTCTTTTTTCATTGAGTTTTTTAGTTTTTATCTTAAAGTGATAAAGTAGGGACATTTAAAATTGATATCATAAATTATCCTTCAAATTTTTCCTGTTAGTCAGTACTTCTTCAAAATTGCTTTTTTATTACTGGGTTTTTATCTTACATCATTCAGCTTAAAGTCGTCATTATCAACTCTACGCCATTAGGACACACAATAATGCTTGGATGTTTATATTAAATCTCATAATACAAAACAATTAAAAACAATTTACTTTTTGTACTAGAGTTTGTTTATAATGACTTATGTTTTAGTGAAAAAGTATATAGTTAAGCTTATAAAACAGTTAATTTATTTTACTACGTATCTGTTTAGTTTAAAAGTCTTTGTAAGTTTTCAAGAGGATTTTAAAACTGTTTTATTTAAATTTTCTACTACCAAGTCAATTAGTTTACATAAAAGTTTATTTAAGATAAAACTTTTGATAAATTACACAAACCCGTTAAAAATATTTTTATAGAACTATACTGTATTAATTTAAACAGCATTTTAAACTAATTTTCATCTTTAATACTTATTGTTTGTGCGTTTTATCAAAAAACTTCTAGACAGAACTTGACCTAAAAATTGAAATAAGTTTTAATTATATATAGACAATCAAGTATTGCAAGATCGTTTGAAGAATGGAAATAAGTATCATGTTAGTAAAATTAAATTGTTAATAAAAGCACTACGCTTCATCAAATAAAGACATTAAGACTTTAACCTTATTGTTATACGAAAAAATTATCATATTGTTATGACAAAGAAAAGCAGTATGAGTGTTATTTATCATTTAATCTGACGAATTCCAAAGCTTTGTACATAACTTAAAACCTTATTGTTACTTTAAATTACGTCATTTTAAAGAGATAATTTAATCAAAAAACTATAATTAGCTAAATTGGTTAAATATTAAGAAGTAGCTAAACCACCAATTAAAGCATAATATTATTTTTAAATAACACTAGAATTCAGTTTATTTGTTATAAGTCTTGATGTTTTTAAAACCTCTTAAAACTACATACAACTATTACTTTATATAAGTAAAAAAATAATTTGAAGCGAGGAAGACTTAATTTATAGTATATAGTAAAACTAGGTAGGCCGGTTTTCGTGCTTAAAATTTAATACATTAAAAAAAATCAAACTCTACAAGTTTTGAAGAATTTAAAACTATTGTATCGTGTTAAGGAAAAAAATATAGTCTTTATTACTAGGAATTTAAAGAAAACTTAGTCTGATAAACTTTTGCTTGAAGTAAACAATAAGTTATATATTTAAAATTTTGGTTTTGATGTTGTATAATGTTATATAAATTTGAATTTCGCGGTTAGCCGAAAACAACTAATTCCACTTTGTATGACCATTGAACCGTTAGGTTTTTGAAAATTTTGGTTTCTTCATTCATAACTGTCTTCAAGAGGGCTACCATGGAAATCCAACTTCAAGTACCTTTCCGCGCCATGTTTTCATGAACTTTAGAGCATCTCTAAAGCAAGTTGTTTATGTTTTGTTTATTAATCTAATTAACTAATTATTATCAATTACTCATATAATTAACTAATTAGAAAAGCTACTAGGCAAGGATTGTTTATTTAAGCTACTAAATAACTTGGATTTGGTTACTTAAAGATGTTTAAATACTATGTACATGTGATTTTTTAATAAACAGGTATCTTGGATAAAGTATTTAATATTTTAGTAAAAAAAACGTACAAAAATAAGACTTCTTAAGATAATTTTCAAATGTTAATATCTCAATTAGTGAAAGTTTAATTTTTCTAGTTGTTACTATAGTCTTTGATTACATTTACAACTAAATTCGTTTTATACTATCATGAAAATTAAAAAATTAGTTTAAAAGCATTTTTTTCAAATAAGTAAATAGTATTTTTAGTTAATTTTTAATTGAATTAAGCATGAGTTAATAGTTCCTAACAATTTCTTAGGAGTTTTTTTGATTCTTGCTATAAACTATAAAAAACAGGGTTACCACATGCTCAGTCTATTCAGGTGAACCTGGTATATTTATTTTTTCAGTACTCAGGCTGACTAAAGATTTAGGTTTACCATATACGTAAACTACTTAAGTTAACTCAACTAGCTCCAAATTTTTATAAGATTAAGCTAGTTTGAACTGAAAATCTTAGATTACTTTGGCTATTTTCTTAAACGTCGAGCTAGCTTTTAAGACTAATCTAATACTAATCAAAAAGAATTATTATTAAGTCCTACTTCTATTTTTTGTACTTATGGGTTTTTGAGGTTCATAAACTTTTTTTTTCAGTTCTTGGTTTGTTTTAATTTTTTATTTTTATTTTCTTGTAATCTCCAGATAACTTGATATAATTTTAGCTAATATTTTTTCCATCCAATTATCTTTTTTCCACTAAGAATGTAAGCCATAATGCAATAAAATGTAACTATGTCTGAATAAAGACCAAAGAGAGTCCACCTTGTTTTTTAGAGTTGTGTCTTATTTATCAGACACTTTTTACAGTTTTAAGAAATTCAAAGTAGCTTTATAGATGTAAAAGATATTGAGAATTAAGTTTGTGAGTTCCATAGGCTCCTTATGAAATGTGTATACTAGAAATCATTAGACTGTTTTATCAAAAGTTTATGTCTCTAGTTGTTTTAAAAGTTTAGAGCTAATCTATTACTTATGCTAGATAGTTAACTAAAGGAAAGTTTTTTATTTTGAAAAATAAACTTAAAAAACTTAAAAAGAATAAACTTAAGATAAATAAAACTTAAAAAAAATAAAACTTAAAAAATAAAAAATAAAAAAATAAAACTTAAAAATATAAATCTTAAAAAATAAAACTTGAAAAAAAAATCACCCCTTTTTAAGTTTTTTCTTGAGTTTTATTTAATAGATTTATTTAATCCATCTTGATTTTTACAAGTTGATCTTATTGTATACAGTTTTATTTGAGCTATCAGAATTTTTTAACAGCTAAAAAAATAAAAAGTTTTTTTTTAGATACAAGCGTTCAAAGTCGGTGACCTCAATATGTTCCTAATGGAAGGCACAGGCCAAAAACTCAAAAAATTACTATTCCATTAAAAACCTTTTAGCAATATATTTCAGATTTTCACAGAAAGTCTATTATTAAATTTAAATAAAGAATAAATTTAGGATTTTTTATAGTTTTGAAAAAATATTAAGAAAAAAACTTATTATTAATTTATTTTTTCTAACATTTAAAATTTATAATATTTTTTAAGTTGCAACATTAAAAGTCTTTAAGTTATGAAAGGAAAGTTTGAGGTCTCTAGCTCAAAAAATGAAGAAGAAGATAGATTTTAGTGTTTTTTTTTATTTCTGAGAAAATTGACCCCAAAAAGTTTGCAGTCCATACGTTTGTATCAGAAACTTTTTACAAAAATACAAGCTCTCAAAATTTGAATAAGAATTTCAATTCCTTAAAAACTTGCTTGTAGTTTCTACTTAAAGCTTTCATATAAAAGCTAATGTTATTTTTAGTATAAAAATGTTTGACCCCCCATACCCTTTATCAGTATTTGAATTGAAAATTATTAATAAAAGCAATTTCTCCTTAATTAATATCTTATTACATATAATTATATCAAATTCATGCATGTTTACACATTAAGTAACATTTATATTATTTAGGTTCAAATTTCTTGTAATTGGTTATAAACAAGCTAGCTTTTGATTATAAAAAAATAATTAAAACTTAAGTATAGTAGTTTTGAAAGAAAAAAAACTAGTCTTAAAGTTTTAGAATTTAGTTTTCCAATTTGATTCACATTTTTAGTCATGAAATAAATTTTTGTATGCTGAAGACTTAAAAAATTTATGCCTTTAATAGTCTGGCTTTTCAATTTTCTTAATTTCCCAAGTTTTTTCAAATTTATAAACAATATTGGATTTTTCCTTGAATTTGTTTTTTTTATGCTTATTGAAAATTTAACTTTTAATTAGAAGTCTTTTGGTATAATTATAAAAGTATGCTTTAAATATTTTTTTGTTTTTTTTTTCAAGTATTCAAGTTCAATTGGTTCTTCACAAGATTCTAAAAATACAATTATTTTTGTAACTAATGTGTAGAATTATATTTTACAAACAGTTTACTTTAAAGATCAGAGCCATTATGGTGGAAGGAAGTTAAATTCAATACACTTTTTTGTCTTATTTGTACTTTTAACAAAGCTTTAAGGTGTATTTTACCAATTTTAAATCATAGTAAAATATTTTATTCAACTTTTAAATTATATTCAATAAAAAGTTGAAAGTTCAATAGGTTCCTAATGAAATTCACAGACTGGTTAACTATTTAAATTTTTTTAAATATATAAGTTTCCCTACAGTTTTATGCAACTGTTTACAAACTCACAAAACGATCTTTTATAGGCTTAAATGTCTTTAAGCTTTTATTTAATATATATTGTTTGATTTTTCCAAATTTTGTTTGATTAAAAACTGTTACAAATCATGAAAGAAATATATTTCAAAAAATTTGAGTACACTAGTTAAAATAAGTTGGTGGAAGTAAATTTCATGCAGTATTAAAAAAATTCAAAACCATTGGCCATGTAAAATGAGATGTGTTTATACACCTCTTTATTTGAAATTTTATTACAAAGCTGACTTTGTTCAACTTGATTTAAATTATCATATTGTTTGGTATTTTAAGCTTTCTTATATTACATTTTGTAAAATAAATTGGGTCTTCTTATGATCTTAACATTTATAGAAACTCATAATCTGACAAAAGTGAAAAATCTTTTTAATTGTTATGAAATATACTTAAATGCCAGTTATCTAAAAAAGTCTAAATTGTTCTACTGTTTTGATCTCTTAATTGAAAATAATAATATGCTTTTAGTACACATTTGTTGTATCTACCACTTTTCTATTGAACTGTCCATTGTTTCACTCTAAATTTATAATAAAATTTTTACGTTTTTTTTTAACATGAAACTAAAATTTTGTCATGTATCAAATTTATCTTTAATATTTAATTTAGTATAGTCTTCTAATAATGTACAAAACTGTAATATATTAACTTGCCATGTTTTGAAATGACAAAGTGATATAAGAGTATCCAAAGCTATAATAATATTAAATTTTTGGTAATAACAACATATGTTGAGAATTTTGAATCAAAATATTTTTTTCTAAATTTTAGCATATTTAAATGTTTAAATATATAATAATTTTTTTTTATGCTTTAGAAACCTAAAACACAAAAATATATTTCAAAAAAGACCAAATTCAAATGAGTCATCCATTACAATTCCAACAAACTAACAATGCTCACGTTTTTTCAGATTTATTTTAAGTTTAAGAACAAACACTAGAATGGTGCTCTTTTCCGGATCAAGCGTTTTAAACACAATGAGCGAAGACCTCCTCAACTACATCCCAACCCCAACTACTAGTGAGAAGAGCAAGGTTGTGACAACAGTTGAGAAGAAAGAAGTGAAGCAGCTCAAGTGCGACCACCAGTCATCGGTTTGTGACGTTTGCAACAAGGAGAACATCCCACCCAACCAGGTGAAAGCGCAGAAGAAGAGAAAATCTTTGAAGTCCAATGCCAAGAGGAGAAACCTGATGCGGTTGTAACAGTGCTGGTTGTTACAAATGTTGGTTTTAAAATTTACAAATATATATATTGTTTTTTGATATAGCTTTCTTATAACTCAAAGTTCTGCAAATTTAAAAATATTAATGACTGGTTTAGTTGCAGAGTTGCCACAATTTTAATTTTTACAAATTTCAAAATTCTTAATGCTTCCTATTCTTAATTTTTATTCATTAAGATAAGTTTAAGTCAAAGAAGTATATGATTTATTTGTGTTTGAAAAAAATTGACCCCTAAAATTCTGGTCAAAATGACAACTATGATTGGTTAATTAGATTTGGAAAATAAGAGAAAAAAATATTTTTACAGTTTTTTTGTATTATATCAATGTTTATAAGAGATGCTATAAATATTTTACTTCAAATAATTAGTCTACTAAACTATATACTTTTGTGCAAATTTGTCTTACTAATCTAAATAAGTAAGCAATTTACATGTTTGTCACAAAACTTGGAATCCTGGAAAAACCTGAAATTTGAGAATTTGAAAGAAAACCTCGAATCTATAACAATTTTTACATATTAAGCAGTAAAATTTCGATTTGCATAAAAAATCTATCATTAAATATGTTATTGTGGTGATCAAAAGTTTTTTTAATGACAAAGTACATATAAAGTGGGTTTGCTGTATCTTTTCAATGTTGTAATACTATTTTAAACCTAGTTTTTAACCTTAACTTTAAACTAAAAATAGACCCAAATGCGTGTACTTTTATTTTAGAAACCTGGAAGAAATTCAGAAAACATGGAAAAAACCTCTCAAAAACAAGTGACAACCCTGATTTTACTTATATGTTAATGAAATTAAAAACAATAGTAAAGCCAAGTTTGTAAAATTTTTAATTATTAACTCGTTTTCGTACTTGTAGATATGAGGTATGGTATTACTTATTCATTTGAAATGCAGCCCAAAATAATATAGTAGTGAAATTAAAAAATATCAGTTTTAAAATTTAAAGCTTACTCTAGAAAACAGGGTTGCCAAGAAACCTGTAATTTGACAATTTAGATAAATAAAAAACCTGGAAAAACCAGGAACTTGCTAAATAAAAAAAAAGATTTTGAACAATAAAAAAAAATTGCCTGGAATGAAATTTCAATGAGATGTAAACAATCTATCATTATAATAAAGTTTTTTTTTGTATCAATGTTTTTTTAATAAAAAAACACATATAAAGTAGTTTTATAGTATCTTTTTGATGTTGTTATACAGTTTAAGTCATTTTTTACCTTAAATTCAATTTAGTAATTAAAATGTACCTAAAAACATGTTCTTTTAAAACCTGGAAGAAATTCAAAACACTTAAAAAATATTTTTCAAAAAACTTTTGACAACCCTGAGAAAGTCTTATTTTCATTTTAAATACAATTTGAAGGTGTTATAAATGAAAAATATTTACTAGTTTTAAAATTAAGATAGATGAATTTTATTACTGTAGTTTTAGATTTATTTAGTTTTTTATATATCTGAAATAAAAGTAGTTAATAATATTTATTTAAGTTCTATTATCCTTGTGGTTATGTTTTTAAATTAGTCAATTAAACTGTCTTCATAAAAATCAATACTTAACACTTCAAAGAAAGCCTAATGATTCTGAAAAACCGTGACTCAGTACATAAAAGTATTGTTCATTAGTTATTTTAGTTTAGGTACAAAAATATATAGTAGTAAATTTTTGAGAAAAAAATTACTGCAAGTTTTGCTTATTTAAAATATAAATTCAAATTAATTAAATGAAAGACAATATTAAGAATATCAGATTGATAAGAATTTTTAACCATTTAAAAACAAAGTTTTATTTAAAATAAACCTTTACAAAAATAAAAAAATATACAGCTCTTTAGTATCAAAAATACTTCATACTTCAACCATTTTATATTCTTTAAAAAGATATAGGGTTTCCAAAGAACCTAGAGTCTATGAAAAACCTGAAATTTGAAAATTTTTAAAGAAAAATCCAGACTTTCGAACATAAAACCTGGAAAAACCTAAAATTTTAGATAATATTACATGTTAAGTAAGAATTTTTAAATTAGATACACAAATCTGTCATATAAAAAAACTTCATAAAAACCATTCAAAGTAGCTTTTAAATATCTTTTCTATGTTGTTATACTATTTAAGACAGATTCTTACGTTAAGTTTGATTTTGTAATAAAAATAGACCAAAAAACTTGGTTTACCAAAAAACCTGGAATTAATTTTCAAAAAACCTTTGGCAACCCTGTAGATAAATATAAAAAATCAAGATATGTGTTTTAAATTTACCTGTAAAACTGTAAGTAAAACTAAAGTGTATTTTTTAAATTAGAATGAATGTTACTTTTGCATGAAAGTAGTCTATAATGTCTAATTGAAGTCAAAATAATTCAATTATGAAGTTTCTATTATTTATGTAGTTTAAAGCTACAAATTTCAATTTTAGTACTCACTTATTTGACATCAAATTTATTTTAAACAGGTTCACACAACTTCAAATGTTCTTGTAGAAGGAAAAGAGTGTTTTGCTGCTTTTTTGGTACCCACTGTGATGTGCTTGAAAAATTTTATTTCTACTTATTATAAAATACTTATTCAGTTAATTGCTAAATATATAAATAATTTACACAGTTAATAATAGTAAAAAGATACTCAAATGGAATTAAATTTTTTTATTAATTAAGTTCATTTTGCTAATTCTAACTACTGAAATTTTATGAATTAACATTTAATGGTTTACAAGAACTGTTTAGTAAACTAACATTTATATTGCTATTTATTTTATACTTTGTTGACATTTTTATACGGATAGTTTATTTTTACTTTACTGAATAGTAAAGAAACTGCCTGTTACAAACAAGTACTAGATTAATTATAAGTAGTGTAGCAAGGTTGTTTTTATCATCATTTATTTTATTTTCATAAGCCTGGCATGAAAAACTTTAATTTATTACCAATTATAACTCAATTACTTATGATATAAAAATACTTGATAATTTACCATGTAATATAAGAAAATAATACTCTATCAAAAACATACCGATTAGTAAAAAAAAATTGGTTGAAAATAATTTTAATGTTTAAACTCTATTTGCACGATCTTCGAGTGAGTGATCTGTTTGGATGGTTGCGAAATCAGAAAACTTTCTGTTTGGAACTAGCAAGAGTGTCATTTAGAAAACTTGTTTGATGAAACAAGATATTTTTTATATATTTATTTATTTTTGTACTTTTTCATAATTTATCGTAATAAAATTTTTGAACATGATGCAAAAGTTGTTTTTGTTTTTAGTAGGGACACATTCTTATACATGTTTTTCCTGTAGTTTTCAGTCGTATAAGTAGATACTCACCAAATTAATAAATAAAGATTTTGAACTTATTAGTATTATTTTTCTATAATTTTTATTGAAAGATCCCTTTTACCACTTATAGTTTACATAAAATGCTAGAAAGCATAAGATTGATCAAAATTAAATGGACGTGTGATATATTTAAAATTGATTATCTTATTCCAAAAAAACAAAAAAATTGTTTGACATCAAAATTTATTAAACTGTTATGGTTTTTAGTTTACAGAAAGACAAAAGTTTTAGAGAAACTCTTTTGGAATTTTGACCATAAAAAAATAACTATAGCATGTATCTTTATAATCTGGATAAGATGTGCTTATCAAATTAGTTTTTAATCTGATTATATTGAATTAGCTCACTATCAAACCGAGCATTAACACTTTCTGATAATGAACTGTGATCAATTTAAATATAAAATACTATGGAACTTAGCAGAAAAGTAAACTTGTATAGTATTTCTCATACATTTATGTTGGTAATGTTTAACTTTCTACATGATTTAAACATCCTACCTGATATTAGAAGCGACACTTTAAAACTATGATGCGTAAAAAAACAATTTTTCAGATGCTTAAAAACCTTATTACGTTTCTCAATGTTAAATTTGTAATGGATTTCGACGTAATCTCTGTTACCAGTTAAAGATAAACATCGTTGGTTTTCATTTAAATACGTACATTTGAAATCGACATTTAACTTGCTTGTTTAAATCAATTTTTAATAATTTTGGAATGTTGTTTAAAATTTATAAGAGTTAAATTTTTCCTTTTAATACATTTCGTTGAGTAAACTAGATGTAAAAAGTCATAGAAGTTGTATCTAAAATGACTTACGTTTACAACCATAATTTAGCATGATTCTTATAGTAAATACATTCAATAAGGACAGCTGTAATGCAACAATAATATTAATAATTCTCATGTTAAATGTATTTAAATTTAAAACTGTAACGAACAAGTTTAGATTCATTATTTAAAATGCAGTAGTTTTTCAGTTTTAAATGACCAATAGTAATGCTAAGGTTGCTAAAAGGAAGTTTACTATAACGATAAGTGCAACTTTGAATCCAGATCTTAAGCAAAGTTTTTAATAAGTGGCAAAAAGTTTTATTTTGTATTTAGTTCTTTGGGAAGAAGCATTTCAGAACCATCTCGCTATTAAGGTCTTTGCTAAATACATCTTAATAACTAAATTGTTGAAGATCACTTTGTGATTTCTTGACATCCTTTTACCAAAATAATAAAGTTGAGTATTTTTAAGTTTTTTTAATGTTTACATTTATGTTTGTTTGAATTTTATGATTAATCTTTTCACTTTCTGCTTATTTCAGAACAAATTTACCTGTAAAATGTCCAGTTTTTTTAGAGAAAATAAGAAGTAGCCTGACGATTTAGCTTGTGAAAGGTTAGTATGAAAATCAAATCTACGGCAACTCAATTTATGACAGTTTAAATTCTTCAAAAAGAAGTTGAGGCACAATGTCTCAAAAGTAACTAGAAATTGAAAAAAAGATTAAAAGGTCTGATTAACAAGGTCAAAATCAAAAGCATAATAAATTAAAGAGCTTTTCTAAAAGATAAAATACATGTTTAAAAAAGTATATCATAACAAAACATATTGTATGATGCAAAAACATATTGTATCAATTTAAAACAAATAATTTTGGCCAACTATAACAAAAAGTTAAATAAGTTTTAGTAAAAGTATCAGCGTATTAGCAGTTCTAATTTATAAGATTATCACTAAAGAATATTTTTAGAAGATAAAGAAATGTATAATTAACAATAACTCAAAATTTGAGTCTTCGTGCACCCTAGTTTTTATACGCTGAAGTTAATGCTGGTTATAAGGAATATTTTAGTTAAAAGGACCAATTAACATACAAGAATAATGTAGTTAAGCTTAAGTAGTTCTTGTTAGTGAATAAAACTCGCAGTCTGTATAAAAATTTGACGGCAATGCTTTAACTAATTTCTATACAGTGTTGACTGTAAGATATATGATTTTTCTTTGGGTTTTGCGTTTCAAATCGTAACAATAAAACTAAACATGTAAGACAACAAATAAAACAAATAAGTAGCGTTGTAGAAGAACAGTTATAGAAACAAAGAATCAGCGATTAGACTACTACTTGGATATATTCATTAAGACACTTTTTTATTAGCAGTTACTGTAAGCTTTTATATTGATGTAATTTGTTTCAATTTGTTTTGCATGTATAAAAAAGTTAGTTTGATACATTTGAGTCGTTAATAATTATGTTTAGTACTTAAATTTAAGAGTGTGAAAAATAAAAGAAAAAAATTTCCGCACATCAATAGTTAACCGGGATAAGAAATTTATTACACCTAAAGTTAAACTTTTAGTGCTTGGAAGTTCAGGCAAAATTATATTAAACTTAAGAACGCAAAAAAAACAGACCAGCAACAAATTCAAATAGGTTATGCCAAACTTTAATGTCACAAAAACGAAGTTTGTTTTGTCCTATGTTGCCTTTACTAGATGAACCTGCACTATTTTCGATGATGTTCAAACATTTTAAAAATAATTTGAATTGTCCGAGTTTAAATAACCGTGCATCCCAGGTAATGCTCACAAACGATGAACTTTATCTAACAAATGTGTATTCAGGAACAAACATATTGGGTGCACGACTATTAAAATTTCGGAAAATTCGAGTTCCGACTAAATTAAGTTCAGAAAATATCAAATTAAGAGTTTTTAAAATAAGTACTTGTGAATTTTCCGCACCTCCAAATAAAAACATTACAGGTTGCTACTGCTAAGAATTTATACTTTTTTAATGGTTTTATCAAAATGATAAGAAGTTAAGCAGTTTACTTGTGATTATCAAATAGATTAAACGTGGAGTATAATAAATAATTAGATTTAGAACTAATGACAGTTTAGAACATCGATCTAAATGAAAAATTTTAAACAATAAGTCACAAACATTAGTTTCTTTAAAAATATTATTTAAAAATTCCTAATGGAGTGTCACAAAGTAGAGTGGTTTGTGCATTTCTATTCATATCTATATTAACAATATAAAATGATAAATTAGTGCTTTCGGTGGCAAAATATTTGCAACTGATGTGACAAATCATACAATACTCTACAACTATCCTCATATAATAGTTATCGCTAGCTAAAAACGAGAAATTTTAAAACTGACAAAACTTTAAGTTTTTAATTTAAAAAAGTAAACCTTACCCTACTGAGTTTTCAAACAATATCGCTAAATTGCCCTTAGTTACAGTATTTAAAGACTTATATTTAAGTATTAAAATTAAGTATATTACAGTATTTAAAGTAATATATTTAACTTAAAATTTAGAATCGAACGATCTTAGTAATTACAGATACACAATTGCATCAGTTAAATCTTACTAAGTGCTAAAAATTTAGTAACTAATAGAAAACACACTAACCAACATGACAAGTTTATTCATTGTATTTGTGCGTCCTAAGCTAGTATATAAGACTCCAACTTTTGTCCCTTATTTAAAAAGGATACTAACAAAACTAAATAAATACCAAGAAAAATTAATTTATAGTATGTTTTTCTTGTAAAAAACTTAATATCTTGCATCAAAAAATACTGGCTAAACTTTGGTTATAGTATTTGGAATATAAAAGTTAGAAATTGACTACCTAAATCTCTTAAACCATATAAACATTCTACTAAAAGTCTAATCGATCTGTTTTTAGTTATAATAAAAACCTTATATTACTAAAAGAAACAAATAAGGAGATAAGTTACAAGTATGATTTTAAATTGTTCAGTGACTTAGTTATAAATTGTTCAGTGACTCCAGAACAACTACTTTCTGGAGAATAAATTACCCCAGAAAATTGTTTTGTGTAGTAGAAAGTAGAAAACTTTAATTTAAACTCAGAAAAAAGGTATTTAAATAAAATAGTTGTTTGTCCTGGACAAGACGTAAAAATGTATCCGTGGTGTGCGATTCGATAACCGAAAGGTTTTTTGTGCACCAGATCCTAGGACCAAATATTTTGAGTGTATTTTTTGTCGTTCAAAAAAATGTTATCTTAGTAAAACTAGATACCAGAAAATTTTTACTTAAGTTTAAAATATAAATAATAAAAGTTTTTCCCAACTAGCTACTGCTGGTGTTTATTTAAACTAAATGATTAAATATTTCATGCAAGACCTTTCCTCTAAAATAAAAGTAATTGGTCAATATATTAGATTAGTTTCATTTCGTTTTTGTTTTTATTTCAAGCTGCTAAATATTTTCAAAACTTATATCAATGTGCATTTATATTTTGTTTTCTAAGGTAGAAATTTCTCAAGCTAGTTTAAGTATGTTAAGTAAGCATTTTTATTACTTAAGTTATTTAATTTTTTTTAAAGTACTAACTTGTTTTATGTTTCTAAGTATCCTTTTTTTTTCTCCTTTGCTTTTATAATCAAAACGAAATATATAGTAGATAAAATATAATAGGTATTCTAAGTGGGCGGACCTGTAAATTTTTTGTCTTGTGCAACTAATTAAATTTTTCATGAACTTTTCTTTAATTAAAAATATTAAAAAAACCTTAAGCATCACAAATATGATTTTATTACAAAAATATTTTAGAAAAAAATTGCTGCTTTTTTTAAATCTAACATAAATGCTAAAATTAAGATGCTAAAAAATAAAGGATATGATGTCAAGTACTAAAAATTTTAGTAAAAACTTAAAAAATAAGAAAGTAATTAGTAAAAAATTTATAATATCAGTCATCAATTTAAACAGTTTTCATGCTATGGATACTTATTAAAATAAAATGTTACAAATATTCTAACATTCTTTTCCTTATAATATTGTAATTTATTTCTAAACTAGACAATAAAAATCTTTCAGTCTATATATAAGGAGACAAGTTATAAAAGAAAGTTATTCAACAGATTTTCAAAACCAAACAAAGTTTTACTCTAGGTTCTTAAAAGATTATCAGTCGTTAAAAAAACCTTATTCATATAGAAAAATTTATTTTGTTTAAAAATTCTGTTTGCAAAGCATTCAATTAACAACTGACGATCTCTAAAGAACCTTGAGAGAAATATTGTTTTTTTGTTTATAGCATTTATTTGTGTGAAAATAAAAAGATAAATTTTAGTTATAGTTTAGACCGAACTACTTATATCTTAAGTATATTACTGTCATTTATAAGCTATTTGATAACAAATTTTTGACTTTTCAAAATTAGCAATAAAGTTTTGTTTTTAACAATAGCTTGAAATGTTTTCGACATAATAAAAAGTTGTTTAAAATTTTTCCAAAAAAAAAAACTGCATTTTGATATAAAACAAATTATTGGACTAAATGTCATGAACTGTATAAACCTTCTTAAAAAATAGTAGGGTATCAATTAACAACTTTTAGTGTGAAATAAACCGATACAAGTTTTTATAATTTAAAACATTATAAATTTATATGTTTTGCTTTTTTCCAGCTATGTTGACTTTTTAAAAGTTTTTCATATACAAACCTTTACAACTAATGTAAACTTAAAAAGTCGTTATTTTGTCTAATAACAGGTTTAAAACTTTTTTTGTACGATGCTAATAATTTGTTTTTATTTAATAAAAAAGACGTCAAAGAATCTAGTGTGCGAGAAAACCTTTCTATTATCGAGTCGAACACTACTTGGATAACGTTTAACGTCTTTACTAGGACAGCTTTATTAGCTTTAAAAAAAACTTAAGTACTAATGAACGCTGTAGCCGTAGGGGCAGTTTTAATATTTTAAATTGATATTTATCTCTCAAATAGTAGTTTCGTTTAAAAAAATAAGTAAAAGAATTCGGATTACTCGTTGAAATGTTTCAAATGTTGACTATATCTTTGGTATGAAACTTTTATTTTTTTGCTCACTAATATATTTAGTAACTCTGTTTTTAAGTTTAATATTTAGTCCGTTAAGCTTTTTGGCTTTTTGTTTATCAGAATTGCTAAACCTAATTAGCTTAAATAGAATAATAGTTTTAAATGAAATAAACTAACTAAACTAAAGATTAATAATTTTGTTTTGTCTAGTCTAGTAGTTAAAAATAAAGCCTACAGATAGTTAATATTACTGCAAACAATAATGCAATAGAAATACTATCTTAAAACAAATAAAAATCAAAAAATAAGCAATAAGAGAGCACTAGCAGATAATAATTTAAAAGCACAGTTGCAAGTTTTTACTACATTAACATTTCGTTTTTGTTGCTTTGAAGAACAAATTTTTTTAGCTAAAATATACCTCGCCGGCCACATGTTTTGGATTTATCGGACCGCATTTGGCCCATCCCGCAATTGCGGACCACTGTCTTTAATATTTACTCAACAATCAAATATTCTATTTACTCTATATTGCAAACTTTGATTAAAGTTTCACAGGTACTAAATTTTTCTTAAAAAGTTGTACCGTTATTTATAAAGCTGGACCGATTAAAGTTTTACTTTATTTATGTTTTGGATGTTGTCCTTTTTATACAAAGTAAGTTTTTACGTCTTAAACAGAATAAAAATGTAATTGAAAGTTTTGAGGATAATTTAGCAACAACTGAAATTTTGTTTTTGTTGCTCGTAATTATTTCTGTAGTCAAATATTTGTATTAACTGAAAGTATTAAAAATCCTTAAAAACGAGTAATGACTTAATGGGAAACAATAGTTTGTATTGATGATGTTCTTTTGGGACAAACGAAAATACTTTCTGACAATAACATGGTTTCCCTTGATTTTTTTTTAGCTGTACATCTTTGCTTTTTTACAGGTTTAAATTAAAACAAATTTGATAAAATAATTTCTTAACATGCATTTTAAAGTAATTTTATTCCAAAAAAAGCTTCTTAATTATAAGTTTATAAATTATTTTTCAAAAAGATAATAGAAGACTTTTAAGCTTTTGGAATTTAAAGTATAAAAAGCTTAAAAGCATGTATTGAAAAACAGCTGACTAGTTCGAATTATACGTAGTACAGCATTAAAATAAACATCTACAATCTCCATGATAAAGTTTTATTTAATTAAAAACACAACATTTATACATTTTTTTTCTAAACATAAGTTAGTAATAGAACAACAATCTTTTTCATAATAAAGTTCTTATAAAAACAAGGTTTTAAAATTATTTGAAAAAAGATAACAACTTTTTTTGATGCAGTTTTCTGATAAATTTTACTAAATGGCCTTAACTGTATATTTACAAATATCTCATTACAATTATTTTATTAGTTTATTTAGCATTTATTAAGACTCGTTTAATTTAACAAAATTGTAGAGTAAGCATTTATAAAGCAATCAGTTGTGCATTAAAAAGTGTAGAACTAGTTTCTTTGTTATAAGAAGGCTTACTTGTCTTAAATAAAGTAATAAAACAAGCTATCTAGTACAGTTTATTTTGTACAATGACCAAAACATTTATCAATTAAAAAATTACATATTTGATAAAAACAGACAAAAGCAAATTTTTACGATAATAACCATAAAAATAGATATATTTTAAAAAAACTTTAAACATTACTTTGAAAAACTAAAATATTTCTTATTCTGTTTTTTATTCATTTAAATACTAAAGCATTTAACCTGTTTTACGTTAATAAAAAATAATCATCTATAACATGAAAGAATGCTAACCATACAAACATTCATAAAAACAAAAGCTTTCATTGACATGCTGATATAAACAGCTTACGGTTTGAAGTAAGAGCTTATAAAATAGATTATGAAAATATTTGCGATATCCACCATGCGTAAAATTACAAGAGTCATTTACGAATGTTTCGCTATTTTTTCAAGATAAGAGCAATTGAAATATCTCTACTGCGTAAAACGTTACCACGCTCAAAACTCAATTTTAGCTTACAAAGCAGATAAATATTTTTTATCTTTGATAATTTCAAAAAACTACGGGTTACGTAAATCTTTAATGAAAAACAGTTTTATTTTCAAGGTTTGTTAGTTTATCTGAAAAAGAGTATTAGTAAAACATGTGTTAGTTTTTAAGTTCTTAGTTAAGCATGAGAAACAAATGTAAGTTTAAAGTAAAATTTTAACAAAGCGAGTTTAAATAAAAAACCGAATATAAATTACGATAATTAAAAGATTAAGTTAAGCTTTTATAATTATATTTTTTAGTAAATATAGTAAAGTGATTAAAATTTTGCAACTAAAAAGTAAGGTAAGCACTTTGTAGTAAAAAGTTGATTCAATCTTTGACTGAAAGAAAAATTAAAGCAGTGATGTGTATTTACTGAGTTATTAAAACCTTATAATACTAAAATGCAAAGATTATATAAACAAATTAGAACAGTTAAGAATACAGTGCAGTTAACAATAACAGTTTGAAGTATGCTCTGATTTATTTCCGTACTTATAAAAACTTAAACGTTTTAAGTTAAAGATAGCTCTTATGGCTATGGTACAAGGTTCAAATAGTAGTAATTTTCTAAAGACCTCAAATATTTGAAAGTATGTTGGAGCTCACGGTTTTTTTACTTATAAGTATAAAGTAGACATTAGTATAAATTAATGACTTCAAAACCGTAATACAATGCTTTTAAGTAAAACTAAACATTTTTAACGATATGAATTATTTAATATCTAACTTAAAATAAGTTATTAGAGGAGAGTTTAAACTAAGTTTGACAAAATTTTAACTAAATCAGTATTAAAAAAAATACTATAATAACAATACTACAAAAAAATTTCAAAGCTATTTTTTAAATTTATGAGGTAACCGACTTAAATTTATAAAATATGAAGCTAGGAAAAAAAAGTGTATTAAGTGTTCTTATATTTTATAGCTATATAGTAAAACAAATTTTAACTTGAACAGGTACAGTAGTAATAAAGAAACAAGAAATTTTTAAAATAAAAACTCCTATAACCTATTTATATCAACTTTTAAAGTTATTAAGTAACTTTCGAAACAGAAAAGCGGAACGAACATAATTGCCAAACATTTCCATTATAATTTTAATATTAAAAAAATGTTAATTGGTAATGATACTTGTTAAAAAAAGAAAAAAAGAAGCATGTTTGTTCGAACGGAACAACAAAAATCAGAAATTACTTACTTTATTAAAAACTTACGACGTTTCTTTATGAAAAAGTAAGATTATAATTCTGCGAAGCTTTCATAAATAATATAATAAAACATTTTTAGTTGTTTAGTTTTCTAGTTTAATTTTTTTCATTAACTAAAACCAGTTTTTACTTAAACAAATGATATAAACAGTAACAAAATTTATAAAAACAAATTAAACAAAAGTGAACAAAAATAATACATTGTTCATTTATAAGTACTGCTATCTAGTTTATAAGACTTATTAGAACTGTATTATTCAGTACAGTTCTGTTTATTTTACCTTTAATATGTACATCTGTTATTTGTGGGAGTAAAAGTTTAGTCCATATTTTTTTTTTCATTCAATTGACTAGTTTTTGTTTTTGAGGACCGGTGTTTAGAACAAACTTATGTATTTAAAACGTGATAGATAAAATTTAAAGTATAAATTGAGCTAAAAAAAACTTAATATTGATTAAAAATAATTTTTTTATCTTAAAGTTCTTTAGTTTTAATATTTACTACTAATTTTTTGTTTTTGTGATTTGTGCAAAAATACAGAAGTAAAGCTTATGTGATAAAATAAAACTCTTATTTAGTAGTTTATTGTAAGTTGATGTAATATTAGCACATATTTTTGTTTTTAAAATGTAATAAATAAATATGTTTATTCAACGATTTTTGTAAAAAAAAAAAAAGTGAAGTTTTTATTCAAAAAGTCACACTTTTGTATTAAACTAATTCAGAGTTAGCTACAAAGCTTTTTTAGTTCTGTAGTTTTATTTTAAAGATAAAAGTAAAGTCGGTTAATAATCTCAAGTGTTTGTTTTGAACTTTTGTTTTTCGAACTTTAAAGTTTACTTCCAAGCAGCTCTAAATACACAGTGACGCAATGCCTAAAGTATCGAAGCGTAAACTTCAAGTGTTCGAACCCTCAGGGAATCGGAGAATTATCAATATGTTTTTCCACACCGCCAAATTTTCTATATGGTTTAAAGTCTGTTGAGTAAACTAACTGACCTAAAGTTGTTTTATTTTTTCAGTTTTAGCTGGTTTAACAAAGTGAATATATTTATAAGCATAAGATTGAAGGTTAAAGTTTTGTTTCTAGTTTACAAAATGACAGATGTTGTCTTTGTGAAAATCCAAGAACTTTAATGTTAACAACAGCAATATTTGTTTAGTTGTTATTGTACAATAAACAAAGTAAGACGTCAATGTGAGTTTGAACCATCCTATCAAGATGAAAAGTACAACATTAGGGCAAAAGAAGTTTGTAAATGCAACATTTACACATGTTTTTTATTTTAGCTTAGTTTTGAAGTCTTGTGACTTCTGAAATATTTTAATCAAATTTGCTATAACTTTTTTCCTCTCTAACTAACTGAAGCGTATAGTTTTAGTATAAGTCAAAACAAAAAACTATTTTATTAAAGTATAGATAGGTAGTTTGGTACGCTTAGTTTAAATTGAGAGCTATAAAAAATAAAAAATGTCTTTAATTTTAAAGTAAGTTAGATAAGTATTCTAACATACCTAAATATATTATTTACTTTGTTAGCTTGGATCAGCGGTTCTTAACCTTTTTTCATGTTCTAACCTTTTTTGGAAGATTATTACCAAATATACCCCTTTAGGAGGTAGTAACCAAACTTACCCCCAACTTACAAAATAGTGTTTAATTTTGAGAAAAAAAATTTAGGTTTTTTGAATTTTAAGCTAATTAACTAAAGAAAATCGTAAAACTTAAAGAGTTTATTATGTTTTAAATAAATTAAAGTTGAACAATCACTAAAAACCTAAATTACAATTAATAAACATTAATTTACATATCATGTAGTATAGAAAATATACCCTCTTATACAAGGGAATTTACCCCCAGGTAAATTTACCATTGGTTAAGAATTGCTGGCTTAGATTGTAAAAACTAGTTAAATAGTATACTTATTGTTCTAAAATGTGAAAAGAGTTTAATTAAAACAAAGTTTTTTTTCAGAAGTGTATTTTATCAATTAAAAAATGTTCAAAGAAACTAATTTTGGAGCTATCGACAACATCCTTTTTATAGGTAGTTAAAAGTTTAATTTTTCTAAATTTTAAACTAAGACAAACTTTAATGTTTTTAAGAGCAAAATTCTTTTATGCTGCTTACACAGTTTATCTTTAATAAGTAGTAAAACTTTTTCAAATTTATAAGCTATTAAACTTTTTGCTTTAATTTAAAAGCTTGACCAAAAAATAAACGTTTAGCAATTTAAATAATTGTCTTATACTATTTATGCTGTACCCTTTAAACTGGTATAACTATGTAAAAAATTGCTAAAATAAATTATAAATTGTTTTTATATCCCTTTCTACACATGCTTGTTGTTTTATCTGTAACAAACTTATAACTTTTAGCTTAGTAGTCAAAGTACAATAACTTTTTGAAAAATTAAACACAGCTGATAGCAATAACACACATTAATTTATTGGGTTTTAATTACATACATTAGTTTATAATGTCCAAAAATTTCATCGAAAATAAGCTTGAAATTACTAAAGTTATAACGTATTGATCAAAGTTTTTTTTTGAAAATACTTTCAACTAGAATATGTTGACTATTTTTCAAACCGTTTACCGTTTACAAACCGTAAAACAGTAAGTTTAAGTTTCCGAATTAATTACTTTTATAGAACATTATCAGATACTTTTGAAGAAAAATTTAATTAATAATTTAGTTTAAGAAAAAACCAAAAGTTTTTTGTTTAATTCTGCTAAACCGTTTTGATAACAAGTAAACTAGGTCTTTTGAAAACATTCTAGACGTATAATGAAAATATATTTTTTAGTAACAATACAATATTAAATACTTGTAAAAAATGACTTTGTATTTAAATTCTTATTCTTTAAAATATTGCATAAAAATTTAATACAATGTTTTTTGAATGACGAAAAAAGGGCTAATAAATTTCAATCTAAGGACCTGGTGCACGAAAAAACTTTTGGTTATCGAGTCATGCTCAACAAATACAGTTTAATGTCTTGTCAAGGATTGAATTACAGTTATAAAGCTTTTTTATACTTTGAAGTATTTAATAGCTCAAAACAAAACTTTTTATTGAAAAACAGGATCGTTGTCACTAGCCATGGCAGTGGGAGTGTATTATGCCTTCAAAGATCGCAAAATATCCAGCTTACAAAACTACTACTATGCCAACAAACAGATTTCACCGGTAAATTTTTATATCAGTTGCATAAGAATTTACACTTGCGTGATAACTTCTAATTCAAAGCAAATGAAAATCTATGCACTTTTTAATAATAAAATAAGTTTTGCAGTATTATAACACAATTTTTTTTAATAAAACTCCTTACTTTATTTCCTTAAAAAACAAACTTCTTTAATTTTTGTTGGAAACGTATGACTTATTTTGTTTTTAGTTCTAACAATCAATTAATGTCTACTAACACTAACTTCTACATAAATTTAATGTTTTCATGGGTTTACTCATTACACTGATAAGCTCATTAAGCGAATCACTGTTAAATAGCCATATGTTAAGTAGACAAAAATTTACAAAATACATGCACATTTACATACTAACTTGAAAACTCAAACAAAAATTTGTTCGAAAAACTTCAACTTCACTTGCGGTCAGGTCGCCGTGGGACTCTCGATGGCCGCGACGTTCATATCGTCCATCACGGTGCTGAGCGTGCCGGTGCTGGCCTACTACAACGGCACCACCCTGCTCTGGTACTTCGTGACCAACCTGGTCGCCATCGTGCCCGCCCTGTTCTACTTCGTTCCTCTCATTCACAGGCTGCAGCTCACTAACATCTTCGAGGTAATTGCACAATGTTTTCAATGACGATACTTTGACATGATTTTATAGTTTGAAACTTTTAATCACGTTAAGTTTGTAGCTTACAAAGTCATTTTGTGTTTTAATAATACGAGTAATGCGTGGCAAAAGCTGATATCATTTTGTCATAAAGCTTGTATTTCCTTTAAATTACAAATTTCGTTTTAAAAAAATTTAAATGTTTTACTTACAAACAACAAAGTTTTAAAGTCAATTTTTTTTCGAAAAGTTTATTAGTTGAGCTATAGTAGATGATATAAAATTTGACAACATAACATATGTTTTTAAATAGGCACAGAGTTGAACAAAAAAAAACCTTGATAAAATAATAGAACAATTTCTATGTTTTGCGGTTTTACCTTTTTAACATAATTATACGATCTTTGTAAATTTCTTCAAGCTAATCGACCCTTGTATAACAACAGACAAGTGCTTTAGGAGAATAATGAGTTTTTTGATGGTTCATTCATCAAAATAAATGATAAACTAGGAATGGTATAAAATAAATTCTTTATAAAATAATTTAAATTCAAGTTGCTTATTATGTGCTCCGGTTTATCAATTTAGTTGGTGATAAATTTAAACGTAATGTAACTAATTAACCTTTGAATTGGCAACACATGATGCAATATTTTTAGTTTTATAAAAGCTTAAACTGTTATAATTTTAAGGATAGATTATAATATAAAATTGTAAACTTTAATACTGTTTATCCTTTAAGTATCAACTGCATTATTTTAGTTTTTAAGACTTTTTGAACGTTTTGAATAAATTACAATAGATTGTAGTTTAGTTTTTGATATAAACACACAACTTATAATTTAAGTTTACATTCCAGGTAAAAAAGTTTAAACTTCAAAATACTTAGGCAAAAATAAAACGAAATCTCATTATAAAGTCTGTTTAAGGCAAACATCAATAGTTAATTGTAAGTAGATAAATAAAAAGCTCATTGTGATAAAACGATCAAAAACTCACTAAGTTCATAAAATATTTTATTTATTTTTTATTTTTATAAGTTATAAAACTGACTTTCAGTACTTGGAATTGAGGTACCATAGAAAAGTTAAACAAGTCAGCACTTTCATCTTCTGCATTTACCAGGTTTGTTAGAAAAAAAAACGTACTAACAAATTCAATATGTTAAACAAACAATCGAAAATTTTAATTTATCAAACACAATGTTTTGAAATTTAACTTTACTCAAATCTTACAAACAAAACTTGTTTTTACTTCAAGGTGTTATGGATGGCGATAGCAACTCAGTTGACCGCCACAGCGATGAGTGTGGTAACCCCAATGAACACCACGTGGTCTATAGTCACCACTGTGATAATCTGCTGCTTCTACACCATACTGGTTAGTTTGAAAGCTACAAGACTTCATGTTAATAGTACAGTAATTTTTGATTTTAAGACAACACTTTACTCTTTCTATTTTTCATTGCTTTTACTTGTAAATCCATGCACTTTGTTACTTTAGAAATAAGGTATGATAATATAAACAACAGTTTTTAAATAGTATAAATATGTTTTTATCGGTTCTTAAAATTCATTTATAAACGCTATGTGATTAACACATACTGACATTAGTAAATAATTCAGTAGTTAGTAGTTAGTAGTTGTAAACTAGTTTATCTTACCTTAAATGATTTAGAAAATAATTCAAAATATTTTCCTTACTTAGATTACGACCACTTTTATTTTTAGATGTTGAAAAATAATACTAGCTATGATTTAACTCATTAGATACTGTTTTATGATTAGCGTTGATGTGATTTTAAATACAATATGTTATATCTAAAATGTAAATATCGTTATTTTTTACTTTAAATTCAATTGTCATACAGGTAAGTTGAAAAAGATAAATAGTTTTCATGCTTAAATATTGAGTTTGTAAAATTAAAATCAGAAATTTTGTGCACATAGGCTACAATCACAACAAAAAAGGGTAAACCGAAAATTAAATACTTTACCTAAATAAATGTTCAATATTCACCTAATAACTTCTTTTGTTAAATAATTTTTTGTTTTACTTTACTTTTTCTTTTGAATTCATTTTATATATTTTAGTTCTTATAAGTAAAATTCGTCTTAAACCATTTTAGTTGATTTTATAAATTTGTATGATTTTATAGCTAATTTCTTAATTTATTTTTAACTTATTTGAAAACGAAACAGTTTTTAAAAAGACAACCTATAAAACTAAAGCTGATAATGAGATATTTTTCATTAAAAAAAAGAAGTTTAACATAGTTAAAGGCTATTTAAGTGTAATTATTATGTCGTTAAGCAATTTGTCTAAGTTAAAGCTTAAAATTACCAATTATCTTTGTACTCAGTAGGTAAAAGTAATCTTTATCGGTGATGCATATCAAACTCAAGTACAAATACGATATATAACATGATGATAAAAGTATACCTAAGCAAAAAGCTTATAATTTAAACAAATTTTCCTACATGTCGAAATTCAACAAATAATTTAATATATACATATATATAAAATTAAATTATTTGTTGTTTTTCGACGTGTAGGAAAATGTTGTTTAAATTATAAGCTTAAAATTTAAACATAAAATAATGTGATTACATCAACAGAGTAACTTTACACAGAACCCACTTGAAGGGCTTTTAAATAATTTATTGATAAAATTTGAGTTTATAAATTAGATTACATATGTTTCAAAAATAAACAATAAAATTGTTTATACTGTTTAAAATTGATGATTAAAAACAACAATTGATGACTTTTGATGAAACATATGTACTGCAATTTTCAAAGTCAAATTTTATCAACAAATTATTTACATATGTTTATACAAATGTTTCACTGTTCTGTTAGACAGAACATATATTCAGTTAATTTATTACAATAGTATCTTAAAATATAAGTCAAAATGTGCATGAAGTTAAGCAAAAAACTTCAAGGATTTCCAAGAACCGTTTACCGATTTTTGTCTCCTTAAATATCTGTAGCTATTTTAGTGCTTTTATGAAATAAAATCTGTTACAATTTTTTCTATAAAACAGGGTGGCATCAAGGCGGTAGTGTGGGTGGACACGATCCAATCGGTCATCATGGTGGCCGGAATATTTGCAGTTTCAATAAAAACTTCGATGATCATCGGTGGCGTGAAGGCGGCGTTTGCAGCCGTCAGAGAGGCTGGACTGGGAAACTTTTGGAAGTTTGTTTTTTTACTAGAAGAAAACCTGCTATAAACACTGATAAATTATTTTCACAAAATGGAGTCGTTTTAAAAATTCAATTATAATTTTTCAGTTTCGAGTTCGACATGCAATCAAGTTATTCGTTTTGGACGCTGGTGTTCGGTCTCGGGCCGGCTTGGGCCAGCATATACTGCACCAACCAATCTATGGCCCAGCGTTTGCAGTCGTGCAGGACGAAAAACGGCTCCAGACTGTAAGAAATTTAGTATAAAGTTCTACTAGCTTTTTAGCCAACTGCTCTTTCACATTTCATCAGTGCAGTTTGGAACAAAAAGAAGTGTTATCAAAACAACTTATTAATACATTACTCTATTGACAAACGTAGTCCTAGTTTGCTTTGAATTTCTTTAAAATTAGCTAAAAATCACAGCGCCGTCATCATCTGCTACTTCATGTCTTCCGCCTTCCTGATGTTCTCAGCATTCAACGGCTACCTCATGTTCAAGTACTTCGAGGGGTGCGACCCACTGGTGTCGGGCAAGATCAAGCAGAAGAACGAGATGGTGGTGTACCTGGTCGTGGAGCTGTTCAGGAACAAACCGGGGGTTCCCGGGCTTTTCGTCGCGGCCGCCTACAGCGGGATGTTAAGGTTTGAAGATTTAGAAAACTATAAGTGAATGTTTTGCTATAAACTATTTTTTCAAGTAAAGCTTAGTTATCTGTTTCAAAGTTGCGAAACGTATACTTTCAAATTGAAACGTAACTTCAAACCTCGCTTAACCTTTTTGTTAGCAATATTTCAAATGTTGAGGTTCAAGCACCTTTGCACTAGTTTAAAGCAGATATTTTTCCGAACATTGTAGTTTTTTACTCGAACCTAAGTCGCTTACCTTCGTAATAAATAATGAATATTTTTTTAGCTGTACTTAGTAGTTTACTTTGTCTGTTTATGTTTTACTTAACAGAAACTTTTTTTTTGAATATAGTTCAAAACCAAGTCATATTTTTATAAAGTACTTTAATTAAGATTTCTCAAACTTACTTAAGTTTATTTATTTCGTCTACTTGGTAGAAATTAAAAATATTATCTTGTTCTCCTTTCTTAGATATCGCCTAGTCATTTACTAGTTATTGCCTCTATGTGTGATATCGCTAACCTTGTAAAATTGATTCAAAGTAAGCAATATAAAGTACTAGTATTGTGCAAACTACTTAAAACTTTACACCATGAATTATAAGAAGTTAAAACTTTGTTGAATTTTTTTGGTAAATTAAGTAACAAGTAAAAACAGCATAGTTAGGAAATTAACTACTAGAAGAGCATGGTTATTATTTTTGTTTTATAATATTTTAAGTAAAAAAATAAGTCAAGAAAAGGCAACTCATCAGTTTAAAGTTTTTAATAATTACTAGTAGTTTGTTCAGTTTACTTTGCAAAAACATCTTATTAAAAACTAAATGTGCAAAATTTACAATGTTACTTTTAAAACTTTTGCTTACAAAGGATTTTGTCTAGCAGAGTAGTCGTGTAAAGATAACTGTACTAAAATTTAATCATCAGTAACTGCTGAACTAGTGTATACGTAAATTTAAAACAGTATCAACATCTCAGCTGTTTACAGAAAATACAGCTAACTATTATTTTAAGTACTATCATTGGGGTTAAACTTACAATTATCAGTTTTTATTTGCCGAGTTACTTAAAAGGACTTATTGCAACAGCACCGTGTCGTCCGGAATCAACTCTCTATCAGTTCTTGCTTTAGAAGGTTTTATAAGACCTGCTTGTAAAAAAAACATCAGTAACGAGCTTGGAATGACGATTAGCAAAATGCTTGGTACGTTTCATGTGGTTTATTTGTATTTAGTAGATGTTGTGTACTGTATTACTTGTAGAAGTCTATTTTTTTCATTTAGATAGTATTTTGTTATAAAACGTCGTAGACAGATATAAGTTTAAATTTATTGAACAAAACGATTTTTTCTAAACATTTTTGCTGTTCTTTCTTTATATTTAAAAAAAGTATACCTTTCCGCAGCAATTTTAAACAAATTGTATGATTTCAAAGTAACAAAAAAATCTAAGCTGTTACAAAACAGTTTTTTAAATAACTTCATTATTGTCAACACTATTGTATTAACGAGCTATCTTACAAAAGTTTTAAATAAGCAACTAGACTACTTGTACCTTTTTTTAGATTGATTTTTGTTGAGAACACGTCTAGTAGTTTAATGAGGTATTCTTTAAAGTAAAAAAAATATGTACACTTTTCGTTTTACAAATAGATCGAGGGCGAGAGTCGTTTCGACGCGGTTCGTTCCTTTCAATTTAAACAACCAAAATTGAGTTTCAGCACCTTTCGAAGACGGTCCCGCACCAGAGCTGCATGCTGATTGGCTGAGGCTGGTCACGTGGCAAAGGCTCGGACCAATCAACGTTCTTCGTGCATTGTGAATGTTTTTTAGAGTTGTTTAACTGGCCTTTGTTAAAGCTTTTGCTTCTATAGTGCTCTAATTTAATTTAAAGCTAATTTTTGTACCCACATAATTACTACACCTACTTTTTTATTGGTAGCTTTGTTCAATAACGTCATATTTTTCAAAGTTTAAAGTTTGTTAATTTTCAATGAATTATAAGATACATTAAATCAGCTAAATAAAAACACACTTATTAACAAGGCTACCTTCAAATAAAATAGTAGTTGCTTTTATACTTTTTAAATGAGTGGTTTACATTAACTAATAGTCAAATAAAAAATAGCATATTGCAAAGTTTTGAACAGAGTTTTTTTCAGGTATACTTTTTGGCTTAATTGTGTTGGGAACAAGCTTCGCTGTAGGAAAGTTGGGAAGCATTGCTATGCACGCCATCCACGTACTAGAAGCTTTGTTTTGCGGACCGATTCTCGGACTTTACGTGAGCGGAATATTCTCACCGTGGACAAACAAAATTGTTGGTAGTGTAATGTTGAACTTAAAATGCTTAGAGATTTTAAGTTCAAGGTAAAAACAAAAATTTATCAGTCTGGATTTTGTTAAGAAGAAAAACATTTTATATATGTTTGTTTTTCGATGATCAACAAGTTTTTACTTTTAAAATGTTTTTATTGATTTTACTAGCTATAAGGAATTCAATTTGTTGTTTTTGATAAAAGAAATTAGTAATACAATCAATATTTATAACGTAGTATAAACAGAAGAATATTTTTTATGTTGAATTAATGTAACGATTGCGAGACTTTTTGCTACAATTTTTTTATTCTCATGCTATCAGATGTTTTGTTAAAGGGCGGTCTTTGCGGAATCCTACTGAGCATGGGATTCAACTTGTGGATCATCACCGGACAGATCGTTTATGGGAAAAACAGCGCCAAGAACGATTTGGTTTTTTCCACTGAAGACTGTGCGTACCCCTACAACGTCACCCGAGTCGAAAATATCACTACGACTATTGTTCCAGAAACAATTGAAGAAAGGTTTGACACTGTTTTTACTGTACTGTTTAACAAAACAAGCAGCTTTTAGTATAGAGTTTTATATTGAATTTCATTACAGACCTGTTCTAGCTGATACCCTCTATCAGATTTCTCTACCATTTTTAGGAATCATCGGTCTCATAACCTGCATCGTTTTCTCGCAAGTCATCTCTTTTGCTACAGGTTATTTTTTAGAATATTTGTGACAAAAAGTTTATCTCATAAATACTGGTTGTGAATGTTTAAACTAGTTAGTTGCTAAAAGCTTAAAAAAAAACACTTCAAAAATATTTTTTTCAATCTAGGAGCGCAAAAGGCGGAAGATGCGGATCCGAAGCTGTTCATGCCGCTTATTTCAAACAAAAATTTTTCTGAAGAGACGCGTCAGTTTTTCAGGCTGGGAGTTTCTGAAGAAGGCGTCAAGTCCAGCACAAACAGTTCGGACATTACCTTGGAGGACTTGCGACCGCTGAAGTCCTGAAGATGCCGATTGTAGTTTGTTAAGTGAAAACTAGACATAAAGCCTTAGGTGGCATCTGATTTATAATCGTTTACCGTTAACGGAACTTTTTATTTATTTTTTATGTTTACGAGTATTTTCTTAAAATTTTATTTTCATGTATTGCTAAACTTTGTAACTATAACTATTTTCAACTAGAAAACTTTTTCAAAAAGATTAAACAATATCTGACTAAAATTATTTAAAAAAAAATTCCAGTGTTAATTGAAATAATTTTTAAATGAGTAATATAAAACAAAAAAGGTGTTTGACATAAAGAATTCTTTATTTTCTATACAACTAAAAAAAAACACTATTTTTCTGAAACTTTTTAAAAAACCTAAGTTATTGTAAAAAAAGAAGTTTAATCAAAAAAAGTTTACAATAAATTTTTGTAAAACATAATATATAAAATATTGTAAACTATATGGTTGTTTATTGAACGACACTTAAAAAAGGCATTCAAAACTTGGTATGATTGGTGAACTGTTGTACGAAAAAATTATTTGGTTTTTGTTTCATACACCAAGGTACAGTTTTATGTCTTGTCTAGGACCATATTTAACAAAAAGTTATACTTATGTATGTATCAGCTTTGTAATTGCAGAAAAAGTAAAGCTGTTCAGTTAATGATATTTAATAATAACCTTATAAGATATTTAAAAGTTTTTACCCAAAACTATAACTTTTTAGACAAAGGTTGTCTGTTGAAGTCTGTTATAAGTTAAAATTATTTTTATGTTAATTCTGTTATAAAGTAAAAAAATGAACTCAAGTGGCGAAAGGAATTAGTAAACTCGAGCCAAATGCACTCAAAATCGAGCAGAAAATAGAGATATATTAAATAAAGCTATCAATAAACTGATTTCTTAAACAATATTTTTCTTTATACTTAATAATTCATTAGAAAAAAGTTAAGCAGCATGTTAATGTAATATATTGAATGAAAGTTATGAAACAAAGTTTAGTTAAATTATTACTTAATTTTTTTTATTTAAAGACAATTTATCTTCTTAGATTTAACTTTGGAGTAGTTTTTTCATAGATTTTTTCTTTATAATACTTACTAAACAAGTATTGGGTATACATTACTCGCATGTCCTTTCAAATAAAAACTAAACTCAAATTTTCTAATTCTTTTCACTTTTTTACTATGAGATTTAAGCTTATTATAAGAACTCTCAACATAGTGCGTGTGCATTCCTGTTATAAGATAAAAAGAGTTTAGTCTACTATGTTTCACAGTTTTTGAGAACACATCTTTTCACCAATTCGTTGATGAACGCCAACTAATCATTTTGAACTGTTGTACTGTTCTGCTGTTGTACCTTGTTATGTTATGTATGGATTTTTTTTTCCTGATTTTCTCGAAACAACTTTAAAAGAGTTTATTAGTTTAGTATTGTGAAAAAAAAAAAAAAACTTTGAAAAAGCAAAAGTATGACCCGGGTTAATAGCTTTTATTTGATCGAAAAGTGTTTGCCTCATTTGCTATAAATTTTAAGGAGCTTTAAGCTTCATTTAAAACAGAAAAACTAAGCTAATATCTACTATTATAGCAAAACTCAAAATTTTTCATGTTTATTGACTTCGTTAATGCATACTATCGAATATTGTGCTGTTTTAAACAAAAAATGTCGAAAATTAGTTTTTTTTAAGTTATAAAATTAATATAAAAACGTTAAAACCCAACAACTTTTAACAATACAATCTTAAACTAAACGAAGTTTATTTACTTATTTTTATAAAATACCAATTTAAAGTAAATGAAGAATATTATTCAAAGAAAAAAAGACAGAAAAGAATATATTTCTTAATTAAAAGTACCATCTAAATTATGATTTAGTAAATTTTCTAACCATCGGGAAAAATAACAGAAAGAGTGCTTTACGAGGTGGAATTGTTGCAGTTATTGTATTTTGGAAACAAGTATGAATTTCTAATAAAAGAACTCTCTTTTTTTTCTAAATGTTCATTAACTCGTCTTAAGTTTTAAGTATCGTTTTAATCTTGCAAAAGAATTAGTTTAAAACTTTATCTTAGTTGAAAATAAAGCACTTGAAATAAAGGTCTTGCTGTCAACCAGCTCTACATTGCTAGTGGAGGTTTTTATTGATTGATTTGTATCTTTGAACCTGTAACTAAGGGCATAAAACATGTAACATGCTTTTAAAGCATTCATGCAAACTTGCAGAAGTTCCTGTGGCCTACTTCCTAAAAAGCCAAGTAATTTAAATATAACAAAATCATTAACAATCATGCAAACTTTTCAAGTGTGTGTTAGGCAGTATTTCAAAAGCTTTGAAAAGTTTTTAGTAAAATTAGCTGAGTTTAGAAAAAAAAACTTTCTGACCGTTGTTGTTTAAACTAAGTTATAAAAAAAAACTTTTTGTAAAAATACTGTTTATAATATAGTTAAGAGTTTTCATATAAAGTATACACGAATAAAGTTTTTTGGCGAATTAAAATTAACAAAAAATGTATTATTCGTTAAAACCTTATAATTATTACTATATATGTGATTATCTTATAAGTTATTATTAGATTTACAATTTTTGATAATTTAGTGATAAAATATAAATACATTAAACTTGAAAAAATATTTTTTTAAATTTTATAAAGGTGCAATATAAACACAATTAAAAACTTATGGTTCAAAATTTTCTAAATTTTATAAGTCAAAGCTTGTACCGTTTTTAACTTAAAAACTAACTGAATTTTAAATTTTAAAATGATGTAAGTACCTATTTACGTATGTGGTATCGTGTGAGAGGGTGGAACATTTTCGTTTAAAACAAAAAAGATTTAGTTTAATACTATAAATATCAGTAATTTTCCATTAAAAACAAAAGAAAAAAAAATTGTATGATTTGTCTCACCTAACTACTGATTTCTTAATTTTTCTACTTTTAAAATTATTTACTTTTTGTTTCCCTTCTCCCCTCCCCCTAACAGACAAATAACTTACTTTTATTTATTTCGTACTAATATTTTTGTATGTATTAAATTATCGCCTTTTATATCAAGTAAATAAGTTTAAACTTATTAATGAGTTATTTATAGCTTTACCTTTATTTAAAATTTTGTTTATGTTATTTTTTGTTCAATACAAATATATTTATTTGTATTCATTTTTCTTCTTATGTGTCCTGTTTAAGTGGCTCAGGTTTAGATGCCTGAGTTCAACATTGCACAATAAACAATATAATAGTTCTATATATTTTGTCAGGTTATTTTTGAAACTACACTTTTTTAACTACATACCTTTAAATGTATGTTTGTAATTTTAGTTTTCTAATATTTGGAAAGTTTAAAATTCTTAAAACCATATGGTATTTTTGTTTTTACACTTTTAGTTGACTAGTTTTTTCCTAAAATCGCATTCAACTTTTTTCTACTAACAGAGTCTTGATTGAAATCTTGGATGAAAAAATAAATTAAATATACAGAGTTATTAACATTGTAAAGTTGCTAGACTAGCGAGCAAAATGAATAAAATATTAAAATAAGTTATTAAATGATGCAATTATACTGGCAACTTTAGTTAGATAAAAAGTTTTTGTTTAATAAAATACTTATGTTAGCTTAATTCTTTTGATAACAAAGTTTAGACTTTTTTATTTTAGTTTTTTTATTTATTTCTGACTTAAATTTTTTAATTTTTCCATTTGATAATTTATTGTTAGATTTAAAGTATTTTCTAATAAAAATTAATTTAGTTTATGAAAGTTTTATAGTTTACTTACTTAAAACAATCTTTATCTTTTATCTTACTTTTCAATCATTTTCAAACTCCAAAACGAAACCTATTATAATTTATTTGTTTTATTAATTTTAGACTAAGCTGTACAAAAAACTTAGCTTAAAATTCAACATAACAACAAACTGTTTATAATTCTCTTTATAAATAAAATTACTTTGTATATTAAAATTTTTATTAAAATAACACATTTAGCTTAGTTAAATATATTTTTTTTAGTTAGTTGGTTATAATTACGCAAATATATATTTTTTATTTACTTTAAATTTCTGTTGTTTTATTTAAAACTTGTTTTGTGTTCTACTCTTTATACTGTGCGCCTCAGATGATAATAAAATAATTTTTAGAAGACAATAATATAGAGCAAGGTTTCCCAAAGTGGTCCATATGGCCCCTTTGGGGTTCATCTTAGCAAGTAAAGGGGCAGTAAGAGGCAAAGAAGCCATAAGGGCGTACTTAGATACGTTTAAAAAAAATTTCTAAACTTACACTAGATATTTTTGGTATGATTTAAAAAGCAAAAAAAAAAATGTCGTAGAAACAATTTGCAGGAGATTTGAAACTTACACAAGATATTCTGAAGTTTGCAATGATAGGGGTGATAGTTTTTTGAATTTTCTGAAAAAGGGCCGTTTATGAAAATGAGTTTGGGAAACCCTGATTTAAGACATAATAAAAGGTATAGTAATATAATTATTACTTATTTGTATTTAAGAGTTAAGTAAATAACGTTATAAATTATGAAGTAAATAATGCGTACTTTTACAGTTTTATTATAGCTATTATTTGAGCTTATAAAGTATTGTTCTGGCTATCAAAATTTTTTTATGATATTTTGTTTAGCAAAAAGTAAAAAAAAAACTTGTTTAAAAATTAAAATAAATAAACATTTACAACAAAAACAAATATGAATAGTTAAGTTTATAAGGTACGGGTAAAAATGCACAAAGAAATTTTTGCACGATGGGTAATTTTTGCACAAAGGGTCATTTTTACACGAAGACACTTTTGCACGAGAGTAAAAGATTACTGATAAGATTAAAAAACAAACATTACCGACCAAGGGTAAGGGTAAGGGGTAACAGTGATGGTAGAAAAAAATAGTAAGAAAAATAAAAAATAAAATAAAGTAAAACAAATAAATGTATTAATAAAAAAAACCGACCTAGTTAGGGCTAACAGTGATAATAAAAATGACAAATAAAATTAATTTAAATCAATAAAAAAATAAGATAAAAAGTTTTCAACCTGTGCAAAAGTGTCTTCGTGCAAAAAAGTGACCCTTCGTGCAAAAGAGCCTTTTGTGTAAAATTGTCCCTTTGTGCATATTTGACACCTAATCAGTTTATAAAAGTGCAATAAAAATTTATAACAATTCATTTTAAAGTTCTAAAAATATACTTAAAAGTTTGACTTACTATTTTATAGAAAAAAATCACTCTGTCAAAAAAATTACAAAAAGTGTTATCAGTACTACAAGCTTCCTTTATTTAAAAAAAGATATAAATAAAGTTTAAACTAATTAATTTTTCAAAAATGGTACAACTTTTAGTTATATTTTTGAGCTTTGAAATTTAATTAAATAGTTGTTAATAACTTTGCCTAAGTTTAGTATTTTAGCATCAAGTTTTTTTTTGAAAAGTGTAAATGGTTTTCAAAACCTTATCAAATAACATCCAAGAAAAAACACATCTTAACTTTATAAATTTAATTATGAATAACTCTGAAACACTTTTTTTTTCTTCTCCTTTTCAAGACAACCGCATATTTTACATGAGTATAATTTTTATTTATACAATCTTGTGGCCAAATGTTATCTTTTTCAATAAATTGTCCTTAAATTTTGCGCTTGTAAAATTTATTTGTATTTTGAACTTAGTTTGTCTAAACTAGACACATGTTGATAGCAATTACAACTGTCATATTTGGAAAAATTTAAAATATGACAACTCTTATGTTTTTAATAGTTTCTTTTTCCTAATACTTTTTTAAATAAGTAACTTGGGTTAAGTAGTACAGTCAACAAAAAGTTAATTGTTCTAAAAGTTGTATCTTGGTGAAAGTTTACAGTTTAAAAATAATTACACTAATTCAAAAAAAGAAAAAAACTTCTATCAATAGTATTTTTAAATATGTTTATAAAAACTGTTTAGTTGCTATTGCAACTGAATTAAATTTTGTTTTAATGGTTTCTAAGCTATTGAATTGCAAGATATAAGTGACAAATAGTCTTAAAACTCTCATAAAAGTTTTTATACAGTAGTTCAATTAAAACGTTTTTGCACGATGACTTTAAACATTATATTATAAAGGTTTTATATTTTAAAACGCTATATAAGCGTTTTTGAACTTTACAGATTAGTGCGAAAAAAATCAAGTTTAATTGTTCGCTTGCTTTTAAGTAGCTAGATGTTTGTTATTATCTCTAACTATTAGACTTTAATCAATTAAAATGAGTTTGAAAAATATATTTTGATGAATATATAGGACGTTGTGAAATAGGATACATTTATCTTCATACTTTTTTTGCGAGCAAAAATTTTGTTTGATTTCATACTTTTTATTCCTTCACCTAACCTAAACACTTTAAAGTCTTTAAAGTTAGAACTTTAGATTTTAAAGTTGTTAGAAAGAAAATAATTTGATGAGGTTATGAGTTTTTTAGAGCAGTATAGTTATTCGGTATTTAGAAAGCACGACATATTAGTGAAGAATCTTAATTTTAGTTGTATGCATGTTAAATTAACTACCAAGTATGTACTGCTTTTATAGAATGACTACAACAATGACTAATTTCTTTTGTAGCATGCAAAACATTAAAGCTAAGAAGTATTAACAGATGGTAAAAAACAGTAAGTTAGAATAATTATTTAAAACCTTTTTTATTAATAACTAAAGTTTTTGTTTTCAGTAATTTTTTTTTACGATAGACTATATACAAGAATATATACAAAAGTATATGTAACTTAAAAGGAAAATAAAATACAAACAAGACAAAAGCTAAAAATATAATGTAAAAACTTAGTGTAAAGCTTACTTAACTGATAAACAATATAAATCAACAAATTTGAGGTGTAAATAAGTGTTGAAAAAAAGAAAAAAATTAACAATGTAACAATATTAAAAACATAAATTAACTTATTTTGTTAGTAAAATAGTTTGTTTATTACAGCAATAGTAAATATAGATTTGAACATGACTTAACTATTTCGTTAGATATAATACGAATAGTGTTTTATTTATGTAAATTTGTTAATAAAATGATTGTCGCATTTAGTTTAGTTGTTTTATTGTATTTTTTACAAGTCTTTATTGTGAGTTTTTCTTTCTTAAGAGTTTAAGTAAGTTTTTTTTTTGGCTCATTATAGTTTTTATTTAAGCAGGTGGTGTACGACTCAATGATCAAGATGTTTTTACTAGGACTATTTTATCTTTGAGTATTCTCTTTTTTTTTTCGTTTGTATTTTGTATTGTCAGAGTATAAAAACAAATAAGAAGTTATGTCACAAAAACGTGTATGTATGCCAGTAGTTGACACACCTTTTAAGAATCTAATCTTTATTAAATCTATGGCTCTTTGAAGCTTGATCCTTTTTTTATCAAACAACATAGACGGTTTAAGGCTATTAGCATCGAGTTGCAGAGATAGTTTTGGCGATTGCAAGAAGTTGCTAAAGGTTATTAAAACTTTATTTGTCACTCAAGTAATCACTCAAGTAAAATAGTCTCTACATCGACTCGTACCTGTTGTATGCACAGAACTTTTTGTGCTACTGAAAAATAAGTGCTAAATAATACCTTTTAGGGTGCATCTGTTGCCCCTAAAAAATATTAAAATTTGAGTAGTAAAAAGGATTTTTTCAACGTAGGGAATCATACAAAAAAACAGCACAAAAATAGTAAGCTTCTTAGCTTTTACCACCATTGCGCTTTTGGCATTTTGTTAAAAATCCACCTTTGTGTAAATTGTATGGGACCTTAAAAATTCGACCTTCAAGTTTTTGGTCAGAAATTTTTTTACATATAACAACTGTTACAAAAACACATTATACGCGTTTTAAGACAAATTGAAGAAATTTTCATGGAGGCGCTTCTTGATATAAAAAACTTAAAATTAACTGAAACTAAAAACAAATACTTAATCAAAAATTTGACTCTGTGAAACTTTTTTGAAATCGTCTTAAAACAGATGAATAATTTTTTGTACTACATGTAGAAAAAATTTCTACCAAAAACTTGAAGGTCGAACTTTTCAGGTCTTATACAATTAACATAGGGGTGGTTTTCAGAGACAAGTCAAAAGCGTAATGGTGATAGAAGCTAGGAAGCTAATTTTGTTGTGTTTTTTGTGTGATTATTTACGCTGAAAATAAAATTTATTCTGAAACTCGAGGTTTGGGGAACCGGATGCACCCTTGTTACCTAAAAAGCATTTTTACCATTAATATTAGTATAGTTTAAAATTAGTGACAGTATTTATCAAAATTATTTTCACAAAAAAAACTTTTAAGCAATAAGTATTCTTATTTAAACAGTTGAACTTTTTTACACCTTGTCTAAAAATATTTTTTTTAGTTTTAAAACAAAAAAAAAATTAATCAAAAAATTATAGGTAGTTTTGTAAGTACGAAACATTTTGGCACATTTTTTTAACATAAAAATTGATAATTGTAACTAAATGTAAGTACTTAATTTTAGATTAAATAAGTGCATTTTTCTTTTAGATAAAAAAGTTCTAGAGTTACTTGAAAGTGTATTAAAGTTTTATTTTACAACCAAGTTTTAGTTTTACTGTGTTATTTACAACTTTACATCTTTAAATAACTGAAAAGTTAAAATTGTAAAGTTTGTTCTAAAGTTAAAATAATAGATAAAACCTAATCGCTTTAATAAGTTGTTATTAAATTTAAAACATCTGTGTACGGATTATTGTATAAATGTATATACTTTGTATTGTTCTATTTAGAACAGCGTTTCCCAAACTCGTTTTCTAAATCGCCCCCTTTTTAGAAATTTGAAAAATAATCGCCCCCCACAATTTTACAAGTAGTTTTTTTCTTGAGTACAAACTTTTGAGCAGAAAAAGTTGTGTTCAAATTGTAGTTTAGTCTGGTATTTCTTATGCACACACTTTTGGACTGTGTTCAAAGTAGTTTACAGGGCTTGAGTAAATAAGTTACATTTGTTTTGTTATAAGCCCAGTAAAGTGTATTAAAATACTTAATTATTAAAAAGCTTTGTGTAATCTGTAATCAATCCTGTTTAGATATGAATTTTTTTGAAACTAATGAAACTTTTAGGGTAGTGTTGGACAACTTTTGTAGTCAGCAATTCATATTTACTAAAAAATATTTTTTAGCTTCAACTCGTTAAAGAAATGTAATTGCGGGCTGCATAATTAAAAAAAAATAACATATATGAAGATTAAAAAACTCGAACAAAATTGTAATAAAATGATTAAGTATTATTGTGATCTAAGGAATATTATTGTGGACTGAAAACCGAATTGAAAGTGTATTTCAAAATATTATATATCAAAAAACTAAATTTTGTTTATTTTGCACAAGCAGTTTTTAAGTTACTTAGCGGGTCGAAATTTGACTGAATCTTAACCGTACGTTACCCATCTGAAATCTTAATTTAAACCTGACATTAAAATAATCTCTCATATAACGAACTTCGGACATTTAGAAGTTAATACTAAATAACTTATTTAAGCCGCACAAAATACTTGAATTATTTTATAAATAGGCATATTCTAAAATTACTATACCGGAGATTAAAAATACTATAAAAGAGTGGACAGTTTATTTTACACATAATAAAATAGATACTAAAACATAATTTCTGATCTAGTTTGAAGAAGTTTGAGCGACTGGTTGATTATCTCACATGAAAAGTGGTTTCATCAACAGCTTCAGTTAATGCAGTAAAATTATTAGTTTCAATGCTAAGATATATTATAAGCAAGTTAGTTTTAAAGTTAAAAACTTAATTTTAAACTTTTTAAACTATATGTCTTGTAGTAGAATACCATTAAATAGTATTTGACTTGGAATAACCTTTAGGAAACTAAACCTTCATTTTAACATTTTCTTAATTTAAATTCAAAAAGAATCTAAAGTTTTACAGTTAGTTCTGTGAAAAGAAAGTAAACGATTAAAAAATTTTTTTAATTAGGTTATAATTTTGTTTTGTAACTGTAGCAGTCTTTTTGATGGCTTATTTAATACTGTTTAAACTTATTTTTTCTCTAGTTATTAGCCTACAATAATTTACCAGAAGAAAATAGTGAAAAACTAAAAGCTAGTGTTGAACTTTTAAAATAAACAACACATTCTAATTGCTAGTAAATTAAAAATTAAGATAAAACAAAAAACAGTTGTATTAATAGTTTAAAACTCCTTAATATATAATAAATCAAGTTAGAAAATAAAATTGAGTTTCAGAATCTTTTAAATGAAAAATTTGAAGTCATTTCAAATAGAAACCTCAAATCCATACTCTTTTAAAACCAAAAAAAAAAATATTTGAAACAAAAACTTTAATGGTTATCAAAAATTTTTTATTTATACAGGTTAAACAAATATTAACAAATGTATGTCAAATAAATTTCTTTCAAACAAATACTTTAATCACTATGCTATAAAAACTTTAAGTGTAATGTAAAACGACAAAAGTAAACTAAAAAATTAACCAGGTCAAAATAAAACTATTAACAGATTTAAAACATAAAACAAACATTCATTAAAAAAAATAGATCTATATAAGCTGTTAAATATTACGTATTTTTTGTTTTGTTAGTACTTAGTTAGTAATAGACTTTATTTAAGTTAAATGTAAGAAAATATAAATTTGCAATTTTTTTGGGTTAAAAGTGCGAACTCAAGAGGAAGTCTACCGTAATTAATATTTGTTAAGCATTATTCAAACGTGGTGTAGAATAAATTACTTAATAAAATTTTTATTATTAAAAGACTACTTAAAAATAATACAAACAAGGTTAAATAAGAAATACTTCAAAAGATCAAATAAATAAAAGAACTTTAATAAAATAATCTCTGCTACTGAAGTCTAATATAATGTGAAGGATGAGGTTCATGACTGCTTGCAAGTTTTTCTAATCTGATTCTTAATCAGTAAAATTAAGCATCCTTTACAAATATCTAGATTAGATCTTTTGCGCAAGATGTTGATAACTGAACTGAAAGCTTTCTCAACAACATAGCTAGAAGGAAAAACTATAAACAACAATCTAAATTCCTCTCAAATGATTGGATACTTTTGCCTTAATTTTTGTTGAGTCCAAAAGCTTTCACATCGGTCTTTGAAAAAATTTACTTTAAGTTCAAGGTCAGTTTGTAAGTCTGAGAAGGTTTCCTGTAAGTCGTTTACTTCAAAAATATCTGCCTCGAAGGGATCCATATTTTTAACTATATGATAGCTTTTTTGTGTCAAATCGAAATTTTACTACTTGATATGTTGAAATTGTTAAAAATTCCAGATTTTTTAGGTTCTTTTTTGCGTAAATTTTCAAATTCCAGGTTTCTGGGTAATTTGGCAACCTTGTATAGTTTTATTTCTTAGTCTAAATTAGTGACTATTCAAAAAACAAGTGGAAATAAAAGTATACAAGGTTGCAAGTTTACCTGGAATTTTAATAATATATAACATAAATTTTTACAAACCATTTATGATCCCAAATAACATATATGTCAGGTTATAAAATGGTGAGAGGGATAACTAAAAAACGAGTAGTAAACAAGTAACAGACCGTTTTCTATGAGATGTTTTTTTCACAATAAAACTGTTTTAATAGTAATACTTCTGTTAGTAATTAGCAAAATAAACTTTCCACTTATATTTGATAAAGTTATAAACAAAACTAAAATATTGTTAAATGTTTAAATAGTTTTTGAGACTTTGAAGTTAAATAACACGTGAGAAAAATTTCATTAAAAAACCATAAAATTAAATTTCATGTGGTAAACATTTTATAAAAAATATTTTCAAGTTAATAAATATTAGATGAAAATTTTTAACGTTGTTGTAAAAATAATTCTAGCAACTAGAAAAACAAAGTAAACTATAATTAAAAACAAAAAATACTAATATAACACGTTGAACAGTTTTACAACAAAAAAACGAAAAGCCATGCTCTACAATTACAACCAAGTGAAGTGGTATCAGAAGGAGAATCGCTTCTTGCTAACTGGCTACTTGAAGGACCAAACAACCAAGGAATGCGTTTGGAACTTTTCACGAGTATCGAACCAGCTCGTGAACATATGGACGCACGCTCTTGCAGTCATTTACGTGGTTTCTGAAATGATAAACGACGTTTTATACGAAACACCTCAACGCCATGGAGATTCGTTTGACAAGTTTGCTTTTGCACTTTTTGATTTTGTTTTGCTACTTTGCCTGCTATCCTCTGTCTTGCACCATTCTTTCAACAGCCACCGGTGTGAAAAAGTCGCAGTCAAATGTTTTTCGGTGGACTGGTCCAGTTGCTGCTTCGTCGCATGCCTATGCTACCAACTAAACACGTTTTGCTTGTTCAGGCGAAACCCGCATTGGCTGTGCGTCTACATGTCCGGGTTCACGGTTTTGAACTTTACGCTGTTATATTTCAATTTAGTTTACGCTTGCGTTGACGACTTAAACAGGAGGGTGAAAACTGTTGCGCTTGTAGTTACACTGTGCACTTTGCCGATCGGGCACAGTTTATACTTTGCGGATTCTATACTAACACAAAAAGTAATGGAATCTTACGCAAACAACTTGTTCTGGCAGCTATTCGCCTTTTTGGTTTACTTGGCCCATTTTCCCGAAAGAGTCTGGCCGGAGAGGTTCGATTTGTGTGGGCACTCGCACAACTTGTGGCATGTGGCTTGTGTGTACGCGATTTTGCAGTGGAAATACTCGGCACTTGAGTTTCTAAGTTACGTTTACAAATACTCTTAATAGCTGTGCTTTGTTTACTTTTTTGAAACTTATATTTTGTGTTTGTAAAGCGGTTTTAAATTTATAGTTACAAATGAAAATTGTAGTTTTAAACTTGTTGATAAAATATATTTTGCACAAATCAGTGTAGTTTATTTTTCACTAGCGTTTAATTTAATTTTTTTATTAACATTACAGTTTAACTTATTATGTTTTGTCTCAGTAGTTCTGAAAAGTATTAGTGAATCGATTACTAAGTTATTTTAGCTTGGTGTAAAGCTAGAAAAATCTTTCATTTTCTTAAATTATTAAATATAAAACTGAACTTTAATACTTTGACTTATTTAGAACTACAAGACTAGTTTATTCATTTTGTTTAGTGGAAATACTTGTGTAAATAATAATTTATAATTCAAAAAAAAAAAGTGTAATAATTGACTTTTATTGTTATTAAAAGACGATATTTTTCAACACAGATTTAAAAGATAAATTTATAATAATAAAAACCTGTTGTATTCATACATTATTGATGAAAACGTATAGTTGTATTTAAAATATATAAAATTAGACGTTCTTTACAGTTTAGCAATATTAAAATATAAGTGTAGGAAAAACAAAAGTATTTAATTTCATCAAATAAACAGTTTTTGTTAGAATTAAAAATTTATTTTAGCAACTTATAAACTTCATTGTTAAATTTAATTTTATAAGTACAAATTAAATTCTTACCTTATCAGTTTAAGACAAAACTGTTTTTTTTTCTCAAAAAAAATGTTTAGTTAAAAGCTTAAATAAAAAGATGTTTTTTTACATATTTTACTCTAAACATTCGCAGGTTGCATAAATTTGAAACCTAACTTTGTTTAAATTTTAAAAATAAAATTAACTTTTTATAAAGTATTTTAAAAATTTATACTTCAGTTTTATATTTAAATTATCCTTAATTGCAGTGTTTTAGAAGCTTATTAAGTTTAATACTTGAGTCGTTTTGAAAATTAGCATATACACTAAATTTTAGTAGTACTATAGTAAGTATAAAAAAAGTCATATCTTTGTAAAAATTACAACAAATTTTTTATAGTTTTACAACTAAGAGATAAAAAGTAATGTCAGTATAGATGAAAACATAAATTTGTTGCGAAACAAAAGCTAGTCATAGATAGGTCAATCAATGTTTGAAACTCAATTATAATATAATTACACAGTTTAAAAAGTCTATGGATTAATTTATGTACCAATTAATTGCTAATAACAAAACTTTTTTCATTTAAACGGTTTATTGAGCAATGCTTTCAAAATTTAACTAATTTCCTTGTCAAAACAAAATAAATACTCACAAAAACTAATTAATCAAACGCAATACGAGTAAACTAAAGAAGCAATCAATATAAAACTAATCAAATTAATCATAAAAACTAAAATAGATAATTAGAACAAAAATGGACTATTTAAAAATGTTAATTGTAATTCTAGATCCTTTATCAGGACCTAGATGTTGATTAAGTTTAGGTTTAAGTTTTTTAATCATAATAGCCTCTACTGCAAGTAAAATATTTCTATTTTTACAAAATTTAATTACCTCAAAACAATTAAAAATATCATTATGATTCTGACAGATTCTACATTGTTCTATATGTGAAAAAAACTGCGCTATTTGTAGGTTTTGTATGTTCTTTAATTCTGACGAACAGTTGTCGCTCCGTTTCTCCAATATATTGGGTATCCAGGTCACCTGGACATTGAAACTTATAAACGATGCAACTTCTGTAGAGTTTGTTGATCTTTTCTTTCAGTGAAAAATAGTTTCCAACTTTAGATGTTCTGAAAGCTACTTTGATGTTGATTCCAATTGTTTCCAAATTTTTTGTTATATTTTTGCTGAATTTTTCTGAAACCTTTTTTATATAAGGAACTGTTAGATACTGTTGTTTAGGAATTTGTTGCTTATCTTCTAATTTTTGAAGTTTTTCTATTTCATTGTTTATGAAGTTAATCGGATAGCCGTTTCTCAAAAGAAGATTCTTTATTCTGTTTGTTTCTATGTTCTGTAGTTCTTCTGACACTAATCTTTTGTTTCTGATGAACAACTGTCTAACCAAGTTTTTCTTCCATGACTTCGGGGTACAAGAGTGAAAATTTAATAGTACATCTGTGTTTGATGGTTTCTTGTAAATTGAGGTAGTAAATTTGTTCTCTTCCAACTTAACACTTATGTCAAGAAAAGGAAGTTTACCTGATGTACATGTTTCCATTGTGAAAACAAGATCTTGATGTAGAGTATTTAATTTTTGATTGAATTTGTTTGCCATTTCTTCATTTGAAAAGATAGTAAAAATGTCGTCCACATATCTCGTGTACATTTTAGGTTGAATTTCATTTAGAAGACTTGTTTCTAATTTGCTAACGAACCAATTGGCCAAAAGGGGGGCCAAAGGCGATCCCATAGATAGTCCATCTATTTGTTTAAATACTTGATTATTAAAACGGAAGATGCTCTGTGAGCAAGTTTTCAGTATGTTCTTGAATACTTTTTTCGTTATTTTTGATTTTGTGAATACTGAAAGATTTTCTTTTGAGTATACATCGTCTGCTACCATGTTTATCGTTTCCTCTAATGGAACACTTGTATATAAACTTTTTATGTCAAAAGTTCTACAAACATCACCTTCTTTTGGCTTTATGGTTTTTAAAGAATCCATAAACTCAATATTTGAGTTTATTATCCATTTACTATTCAGTAAAGGTTTAAGTTGTATATCTATGGATTAACATATTAACTTTTAAAGGATTTTTTTGGATTAACATATTAACTTTTAAAGGATTTTTTTATTTAGAAAAAAACCAGAAAGATAGCTTTTCTTATTATTGTTTTTTGAAAGATAAAAAAAGCGCTCAAAAAGTTTGGTCCAAGGACCTGGTATACAAAGGAAGGTTTTGGTTATCGAGTTGTACACTACACGCTTATAAAGTTTCTTACGAGCTATTACACATAGTTTTTTTATCATTTAAATATTCAAATCTTTAGTAATAAACAATCAATTAAACGAAAAGAAAAATGAAAGAAAATAAAACTAAACGATAATTAACTATATTTTGTGTTTTATAATGTACTATGAATCTTGTTTAGTAACATTTGAACTAAAACATATATATACAACTAAAATTAACTTTTAAAAGTAGATAAACAACACTAACAACAAACGTGTGAATACTTGAATTATAGGTTACAACTTCTTTAAAGAAAGTAAATGTAATACGCTGAAATTTTTTTCAAAGAAAAATTTTTATAAGTATTTTTGTTAAAAAGGTAATTTTTGCTTTATTTAATAATTTAACTTGAACAGTAAAAACAATTTTACATTTGAATAGTTAAATAAACTATTGTAAATTTTTTAATTGAATTTTAATGAAGTGATTTTTACAATAACTGAACTAAACTTTTATAAAATATAAAGATAAATACTGTAAAACTTATGCTTTTAATATGAAAAAAAAGATAAAAAACTATAATAATTTTATCATTAATGATATTAACAACAACAAATTTCTTTCTATTTTAGAATATTGTTTTTATTTTCTTTTCTTTTGAATACTTGTCCAAGTCTAAAACTGTAATAATAGAAAGCAAGCAAAATTTGCAAACATATTAGAATAATTTGTTCTTTAACTTCCTCAAAAAGACAAAAAAAAACTTGCTTGGAACAGTTATTTTAGCTTAGTTATAATATGAATAATTTTTATTCATGCGCTATTTCTTTAGTGGGTAGCTGTCAAGTTTGTACGAGCGCACAAAACTGCACGAATATACTTTTGCACGAAGACACTTTTGCACGAGCAGACAATTTCGCACGGAGATATTTTTGCACAAGTTTAATTTATTTTATTATTTTT